>NC_090927.1:1270356502-1272856502 GCF_040938575.1 Ambystoma mexicanum
TGCCCAGGGGCAGTCCAGCACGAAATGCTAGGCAATTCTCCTCTGAACAAGAGTTTTGCATACCAAGTAACTGGTAGAGAGTTTACCAGACCCCCCCCCGTATTATAAAATACCAGCATAAAAAAATACAACAAAGTAATAGATATAATCCCCAAATATATCCAACATATTACCTGTAAAGGTACAAATATTCCCCCTCTGTGTTCTCCCATTCCCCAGTTACCAGTACCCATCACGTTTCACCAATTCCCCATCACAACTTACTTTGCCTAACTGCTCGCTCTCTGAGTCATGTGCACACTCCATACGCCTGTCAACTGCCAATCTCAACTTGCACTCCTTGCCCCTGCTACACTCCCAACCAGGCTCCCTATTTACCCATTGCTGTCCATTTCCTCTTCTCAAGTTCTTTCCCACTCTCTCTTTGCTGCGGTCACCCCTGCTTTGCCCAATTTGTTGTTGCTTATGCATCTCAAGTCCTTTCTCCCAATCTCTCATGTCCTTCTTCCCCCTCCTGAAACCTCTGCAATTCATTCCACATTATGAGTCAAACTTAGAGCCGTGTGGTTCAGAGCCGGCTAAAGATGTGTTACTGCTCATTGTGTCCCATTTCAACGTGTTACTGATCGTCGTGTCCCATTTCAACATGATGGTTGGGGAACCGCCTTGTTTAGAGTGATGAACAACAGTCAGAGGCACTGGTGGGGTCCATTCATCGCAATGGAGACAATGAAATATGTCCAGGGGGTTAATAGCTTCATATTATCACGAAACGAACATCCAGCAAGGAGCTGAAACACCAGATGTCCACCGAAAATGTATTGATCTTTCTTTGTCAGCAGGGGGCTAATGTAGAGCAACTGGAGTAAAAGGGTACCACAGAAAACGAGCAGGTGACACTTTGAATGGCTCTAGTAAAGGCAGCTTGTAATGTGTGTGCTGCAAAATGCACATTTAAAGTCCCAAATGAAAGTTGTATATTGTTGTGTCATAAGACTGCAGTCTGCCAACATGGGGGCAGATGCTGGGCCCTTTCAATTGAAAAGATCGAAAGGCCCTGACACCCTCTTGGTTCAGAGCCTTATGGCAGGTGATGTTATTTCCTGTGATGTTATGATATGCTAATTATATTTTTGAAACCTGAAGAATCCTACAGTTTATTAGTCGCAGAATGTTGGCAAGTATGCTCTCTTTGCATCTCAACTTTGTTGCTTTCCTCTAGATATTGCTTTAACGCGACCCTCGCCATGCTGTTTGAGCGAGTCGTATTTTAGAAGACATATAATAATAATAATAATAATAATAATAATTTAGCATTTATATAGCGCTACGAACCCTCAGGTATCTGAGCGCTGCTTATTATTACCCACGGTGTGTGGTGCTCATTTATCGACCTCGGAAGGATGAAAGGCTGAGTTTGGCCCTGCCGGGATTCGAACCTGCGTCAGCAGGCTCTGCACAGATGTCAAAGCGAGCGCTCTACTCGCTGTGCAATTTGACGTCGTTCCTACAGGTACTGAGTTTGGACAAAATACTTAAGTTCCAGCATTAATATACAGAGCTGGCAGTTCAATTTACACTTAGGGCCACTGGTGACAATATACAACTAAAGATATTTACTTGACTTTCGTTGGGGTATACATAGCTCTCAACTCACCCGCTTTTGGCGGGTGTCACCCGCCTTGCAAAGGGCTGACTCACCCGCCAGGCCTCCTGCACGCCCATTCATTCCAATGGGCGTCTCACCCGCCAGAAACAAAATCGGGTGATTTCACCCACCTTTGCAAGACAAATGGTTGAGAGCTATGGGTATATGTGAACATTAGCTCCGTTCCGTTTAGCCAGTCTTTCAGAATGCACATTAAGATGTTTAGAATATCCGTTTAAAATGTCGGTATTTACTGGCCTTTTCAATCAATATAATGTTAGGATATGGGTGTTTCCATGGACGCATATGTAATACACTACTGGTGAAACTGGTATGCTGTAGACTTCCTCTTTCGTTTTCTAGAACATTCTTATTTCCTAAAAATAATGATGGGTTCTGTTATTCTAAAAACTGGCCAATTCATCAAGGTGGCCACACGATGGCAGTACTGCTCCACACTTATTCTGAGTATTTCTTGTGGTGCGGTATGCATGATGCTCATCATCCAGATATAACTTTTGTACTTCACGTTCATGAAATAACGAGACTGTTTCATTCTCTTATTTCATGTGTTTTCCACACGTAGAAAAAAGGATTGTCAGTATAAAATTAGAACTAAGAGATGTGAAGCCAAAGCTTCAGATGTATAATCCAAAATATCATTGTGCTTCGTAATGCCCATTTTTTGCACTCATTAAACAACATAGGAATGGCGTCGTTAGACATTAAGTTGAAGAGGCCTACGCATAGATTTATCTTATAGAATGTCTCGCGCCTTGAAACACTTGTTTATAGGCTCGTTACAAATGCCATTTCATAAACTATTTGAATTGTTTGTTCATTTTTCGATGGTTTCGTTAGAAAATGTCCCATCTCCTAATGGTGTCCCATCCAATTCCTTCCTCATAAATTGGGTCACCAGTTTTTTGCCGTGTTTTCATAATTATAGTTGTCTAAACAATATCCCGCAGCCCCATGAGCATTTGGGGGTTTCTTCGCAGGGGGCATTGTTTTTTTAAAAGAATAAAAAGTTTACAGTTTACAAGTCGAACGAACACATTCCACTGAACCTTCGACTCCCAGAATCTTGAATAATCTTTAGGAAACAATTGAAAACGTACCTATTTGTCTAGTATAGAATTTGTGAGTATCTCAAACCCCCAGAAACATTGTGACAAAGGTATAGATCATGGGTGCACAACATACGGCCCAAAGACTTTCCTAATGGAGGGCGGCCCGCAAGCAGCATCGGCCGCCCTCCATTAGGAAAGTCTTGGTTGTCTTCCAGGCCGGACAAAACACTGGCCGTCATTGGCTCAGCACACACGCACCACGTCACTCCTACGAGCCACATAGTGCGTGTGTGCTGCACCAATGGAGTGCCAGCACTACGGCTGGCGTGGCCAGTAAGGCTTGATGCCAGAAGGCATTTCAGCCTTGCTTGCCACGCCAGCCGTAGTACGGTTCCACTTACCTCGCCAGCGTTCCAGTTTACCTGCCTTCCAGCACGTCTCCGGTAAGTGGTCTGTGTGTTTGTGTTTGTGTGTCAGGTCTGTTCTGCTGTATGTTTGTGTTGTGTATGTTGAGATTGGGGTTGGAGGGCGTGTCGGATTTGTATGAATGTTTGTTTTTGAGTGTTTGTGTTGTGTATTTTGAGATGGGGGGTGGGGGTGTCGAATGTGTATGAATGTTTGTTTTTGAGTGTTTGTGTTGTGTATGTTGAGATGAGGTGTGGGGGGGTGTCGCATGTGTATGAATGTTTGTTTTTTGAGTGTTTGTGTTGTGTATGTTGAGATGGGGCGTGGGGGGGTGTCGGATGTGTATGAATGTTTGTTTTTGAGTGTTTGTGTTGTGTATGTTGAGATGGGGGGTGGGAGTGTCGGATGTGTATGAATGTTTGTTTTTTGAGTGTTTGTGTTGTGTATGTTGAGATGGGGTGTGGGGGGGTGTCGGATGTGTATGAATGTTTGTTTTTTGAGTGTTTGTGTTGTGTATGTTGAGATGGGGTGTGGGGGGGTGTCGGATGTGTATGAATGTTTGTTTTTGAGTGTTTGTGTTGTGTATGTTGAGATGGGGGGTGGGGGTGTCGGATGTGTATGAATGTTTGTTTTTGAGTGTTTGTGTTGTGTATGTTGAGATGCATGTATGGGTGCATGCTTCAGAGTTTGAGTGCTGAGTTGGGGGGTTTGGGTCTGTATGGGTGCATGCTTGAGAGTATGTGTGCTGAGTTGGGGGTGGGGGGTTCGGGTCGGTATGGGTGCATGGTGTATGCTTGAGAGTGTGTGCTGAGTTGGGGGGGTGGGAGGTTCGGGTCTGTATGGGTGCATGTTTGAGAGTGTGTGTGTGCTGAGTTGGGGGGTGGGGGGTTCGGGTCTGTATGGGTGCATGTTTGAGAGTGTGCTGATTTGGGGGGTGGGGGTTTGGGTCTTTATGGGTGTATGCTTGAGAGTGTGTGCTGAGTTTGGGGGGTGGGAGGTTCGGGTCTGTATGGGTGCATGTTTGAGAGTGTGTGTGCTGAGTTGGGGGTGGGGGTTTCAGGTCTGTATGGGTGCATGTTTGAGAGTGTGCTGATTTGGGGGGTGGGGGGTTTGGGTCTGTATGGGTGCATGCTTGAGAGTGTGTGTGCTGAGTTGGGGGGTGGGGGTTCGGGTCTGTATGGGTGCAAGGTGTATGCTTGAGAGTGTGTGCTGAGTTGGGGGGGTGGGGGTTTTGGGTCTGTATGGGTGCATGCTTGAAAGTGTGTTTGGGGCATAGTGTTTGGTTGGGGGTGAGGGGAGCCATGGGGCATAGTGTTTAGTTGGGGGTGAGGGGGCCATGGGGCATAGTGTTTGGTTGGGGGTGAGGGACAGGGGGCATAGTGTTTGGTTGGGGGTGAGGGACAGGGGGCATAGTGTTTGGTTGGGGTGGGAGCCATGGGGCATAGTGTTTGGTTGGGGGTGAGGGGGCCATGGGGCATAGTGTTTAGTTGTGGGTGAGGGGGCCATGGGGCATAGTGTTTGGTTGGGGGTGGGAGCCATGGGGCATAGTGTTTGGTTGGGGGTGAGGGGGCCATGGGGCATAGTGTTTGGTTGGGTGTGAGGGGGCCATGGGGCATAGTGTTTGCTTGGGGGTGAGGGACAGGGGGTATAGTGTTTGCTTGGGGGGTGAGGGACAGGGGGCATAGTGTTTGGTTGGGGGTCGAGGGACAGGGGGCATAGTGTTTGGTTGGGGGTGGGAGCCATGGGGCATAGTGTTTGGTTGGGGGGGGTTGTGGGTGAAGGGGCCATGGGGCATAGTGTTTAGTTGGGGGTGTGGGGGCCAGGGGGTATAGTGTTGGTTGGATGTGAGGGGGGCATGGGGCATAGTGTTTGCTTGGGGTGAGGGACAGGGGCCATAGTGTTTGCTTGGGGTGGAGGGACAGGGGGCATAGTGTTTGGTTGGGGTTGGGAGCCATGGAGCATAGTGTTTGGTTGGGGGTGGGGGGGGCCATGGGGCATAGTGTTTGGTTGGGGGTGAGGGGGCCATGGGGCATAGTGTTTGGTAGGGGGTGAGGGGCAGGGGGCATAGTGTTTGCTTGAGGCATGGGGGCCATGGGGCATAGTGTTCAGTTGGGGGTGGGGGCCATGGGGCATTGTGTTTGGTTTGGGGGTGAGGGGGCCATGGGGCATAGTGTTTGGTTGGGGGTGAGGGACAGGGGGCATAGTGTTTGGTTGGGGGTGAGGGACAGGGGGCATAGTGTTTGGTTGGGGGTGGTAGCCATTGGGCATAGTGTTTGGTTGGGGTGAGGGGGCCATGGGGCATAGTGTTTGGTTGGGGGTGGGAGCCATGGGGCATATTATTTGGTTGGGGTGAGGGGGGCATGGGGCATAGTGTTTGCTTGGGGGGTGAGGGACAGGGGGCATAGTGTTTGGTTGGGGGTGGGAGCCATGGGGCATAGTGTTTGGTTGGGGGTGAGGGGGCCATGGGCATAGTGTTTGGTTGGGGGTGAGGGACAGAGGGCATAGTGTTTGGTTGAAGGTGGGAGCCATGGGGCATAGTGTTTGGTTGGGGGTGTGGGGCCATGGGGCATAGTGTTTGGTTGGGGGCGAGGGGGCCATGGGGCATAGGGTTTGGTTGGGGGTGGGAGCCATGGGGCATAGTGCTGCACTCCAAGAGTGAACTCAATAATAAAGCTAAAACAGGCACAGTTAGGAGATGTACATCCTTTGCTTTTTTGAGGAAACCTGACTCAACGAAGGCCATACTCCTCTTGGGCAACCCAACCAGCAAACTACAACAGTCCAAAATAACGGAATGTCCAATCAAGGGTAAATAAAATATATATAATTTAATTAAACAGACGATATACAATAACTAAATTGAAATAAATGATAACAATGGAAAATGTATAGTACAAAATGTAAGTTTGAAATGCAATAAAAATCGTTACCCCTCAAAAACATATTCTTTTTCCATGTGTTTAATACAAATTGGGGGTTGAAAAAACGTCCTGACATGTCCCGCCCACCGACCCGCCCACTTTTACTTTTCGGCCCACCATAGCCCTCATGTAAGGTACTTTCGGCCCTCTGTCAAAATCAGTTTTGCACCCCTGGTATAGATGAACACTCTGTGCCCAGATACATTCATGCTCGGTCCCCCCATGAGGGCATGCGCGGTACAAATTTACAAATCAAATAAAAAATCAAATCAAATGAGATATTCCAGAGCTTAGATTGATGGTATATCACAGTATACATGCGCATGTTGCGTATGTGAGCATCTGTAACGTGAGAACCTCATAAGAGCACTGGCAAAATGTTACTCACCAACGACAGTAGAAATTCCACCATCTTAAAATATTGTGGGAGGGAATTACAAACGCTTTAAATGCAGTCCCCGGAGATATGATGTGCATTGCTGTTTTGCAGTTTAATAAAATACACACCAAGTTGTTTGGATGTCACCTTGTGGCAGCATTCTTTCATATCCTAAGTATGTATAGGTTTTGATAAAATAATCCTGGGTAGGATGGTAGTATCAGGGTGTTGATCAAAGATTCCAGGAAAGTGCCGATGAAAGAATGCTCTATGTGCCATCCTACCAGCTGCGCTTTAAACCTCCTTGGAAATGTGGCGTTTGCATACAAATGTTGTAACTGACATGTAGCTACATTAAGTAAAACTGTAACATATGCCAGAGTTTTACCCAATGTGCTTACATGTTAAATAAAAAACAGTTTTATGCACATTCCCCATTGCCAGGGGAGGTTCAAACTGTCTCAGTTGGCAACACATTGCTATGCCATCTTTAACAGTGCACCCTGTTGTGCCTGGACCCCAGCACCAGGTCCAGAAATGCAATGGCTGGGGTTCACCCATCCAACACACTTGGGTGCAGGGATCATCCTGCTAGACCGTGGGTACACGGTTGGACCATGGCCTAGGGGCACCCAGACCATCATGACACACAAAGCCGGTGTTGCCCAGCAGGGGCACCAGCATAGAGTTGCAGAGTTGCCCGGCAGGTGTTCTGCTGACATGGGGACATCAGGGACAGCATTGAATTGCAGGTGGCACTGTTCTGGTAGAGGGCCCTTCAGGGCAGGCCCTTTGCCTGCTCCGCAGCGGCAGCATCACACTGCAAAAGAACGACACAACAGGCAGTAGTCAGTTGGTATCGACTGATGAGTGGGAAACCGCTCATTCCTTTTATTAAGTGGGTCACATGGTCACAGACATGTGACACCAGCACGAGCCCTTGGGACCCATTTCCTTAAAGGGGCACAACATCACACACCCTACGTGTTGCCTCAGCTATGCATGTTGCCATGATAGTTTCTATTCTGCAGCCAACATATTGACAGGACAGTTTAATCAGTTACATAATAGCTTTGCCCTAGTTATGCATTGGTACTGTGTTCTACTCTGCCCCAAACATTGCTATGTCAGTTGTTCTCCCACTGATACTTCTGTGATGCTCCCAACAAATTCCTGTGCACCTATAAACCGTTCCATGCGAGTGTGAACTCTAGCTAAATATATAGTCATACTAATAGATTGTTATCATGACGGTTGCAGTGGTTCTGTGTCAGTTTTCCCATAGTTAACCACAGTGCCAACTAGTTTCCACGTTGCCCCATGAAATATGCTATAGCCATTTCATATTTCACCCAGAAAATGCCCATTTTAATTCAATTTGCCATAGCAACTTCAATAGTGCAAAGCTAGTGTTGCCCCAGTTACGCATGTTGCCATGCTCTTTTCTATAAGGCCGCATTATCTGATAATTTCCTCCAGATTATTGCTGTTACAGCCAGTTTTGCCCCAGTAAAGCATGTTATCCTGCTAATTTCCACATTGACCCATGAACGTTGCTATGACTTTGCTCCAAGAAATGAGCATTCCAGTTTCAGGGATGCAATGGCAGAGTTTTCCCAGTTCAGCATATTGGCATGATGGTGTTCACATTTCCCCCAGAAAGTGGCATACACTTTACCTCCAGCAAAGTGCTTGCAAGGTTCACATTGTCCCCACTGATTACCATGACTCTTTCAGACTACCCCTAAAACGTTGTGTCATGCCATTTTCATATTGCAAAAAAGGTAGCAGGCGCTCATCTCCAGAAAGAACATGGCATGATAACCTTTTCTGAGATGAGAGTTTGTAGCACACGTGTTTTGCTCACTGTACCTTTCACAGATGGGAAATACCCATTTGCATATCAGTCTTTGTCCCGCCCACACGGGCAGTCCAGCACCGAAATGCTATGGCAATTCCTCTCTGAACAAGAGTACCAAGAGCAACCCCATACACGTGTTTCAGCCTTGTTGGGCCTCATCAGTGAGGTGGAGCAGAGCCTCCCTGAGCACAGTGAGCAGGGAGTCCATGTCTGGTTGTCCACAGGTAACTTAGGGTGACCAACCCCAAGTTCCTTGCTAATATTTCAAAAAAGGTAGCAGGCGCTTCCCTCCAGAAAGAACATGGCATGATTACCTGTTCTGAGATGAGAGTTTGCAGCACACGCCTTTCACAGATGGGAAATATCCATTTTCATATTACCCCACGTGATTTCACAATTACACTTTCATATGTCCCTATATTTCTTCCAAAATGTTGACAGGAAGCTATTTAGAAGAAAAGTAAGGTAGTATTTCCTTACTAAAGGCTAGAGCTCTCAGTTGACCCTTGGCAGGGTTGCAATATCCTACTGAGTATACAATCCAGTATTCTATGTCGATTCCAAAATCTCAAATCATTGTAGTAAATTCGTCAACAAGAAATGTTTTATTCACATTCCTTGATTTAGTATCACCAGTTAAATTTTCTTATAGTGAGGCAACTTTGAAAAGCATAAGTTTGTTTTTATCAATAAGCACATATGCCAATGCATTTCGGTCTACGACCTTCATCAGGGCCATGCTTTAGTGAATATACCATCAACTAATCTTTCATAAAGCCATATAGCATTTCAACACAAAACATATAGTGATTCAAGGATAATTCAAAAACAGATAAAGCACGTACCCCCAAATGGATCCGTGCGATAGAAAAAGGGAAGAAAACAAAAGGAAAGAAAACAAAACAAAAAGCATGTCAATATTGTTGAACAACTGTGTGTTTCCAGTGTATAACTACTCCCAAATTACGGCAGTCTATACCTGCTTTAAATTGATTGTCCTCTCGTATCAGTATTTTCAATAGTTGTCTCCAACATTCCTGTTGATTAATGATAAGAGAGTCTAAAAACTTCTATCTATACATTTGTACATACCTAATACCTCTATACTAAAGGATATCTTACCTTTATGCGTAGAGCTCCCACGCAGAACCGATCGCGTTGAAAGCGAAAGTGTAATGCGCGCGAATTCAGACGCTATCAAAGATCGCCATGGGAACGTGGGCGGGGCGACGCAGAGTAACGCGAGCGATGCTGTATGTACGCCTCGGGTCCCACCCCTCTACATTGCTGCAGGTGGGCGGGGATTGTTGCCACGGCGATCTGTATCATAGAACTTTGAAAAAAGTAGATTGTTCTGTGCGTAAATCTTAATGTATATATAGTCATTTCATTCTTCAATCTTAGATCATAAATCTAGTAATAAAAAAACATACATACCAGATAAGTAGAAAAGTAAAGACGGAACAAAATTAAAATAAAAAATAAAAAATAGATACTTAAACGATATATAAATGTAACAGGAACATCTCAATTAAGGAAAAACATGTAGCCATTTCAGGAATACACCAACTGTTCGTTATCATGATTACCTTATGATATATATGGAACAAAATCCCTTTATAAAAAATTACGTCCACATTATTCAGATTCGCAATATTTGTAAGCTGAATAAAGGAAAACACATGTAAATGATACTGATTACAAAAATGTTCATCCCAAAATATTCATCACGTTATGTTCATCACAGAAAGCACATATAATTGATGTCTTCATTAATTCCTTTCGGGGTGAGAGAACTTAATATATCGATCCAAAATGTCTCACATTGATCCAGTCTTTTCTGTAAATCTTCATATTTCTCTCTTTTTTGGATCTTCTCTAAGATCACAAATGTTATCTGTGCCAAATTATGTTGTTTATTCTGCCAATGTCTTGCCACCGCCGAACTTGCAATGTTGTTCCTGATACACGATCTGTGTTCGTTCCACCTTGTTTTAGCTGTACGTTGTGTTTGTCCAACGTAATACAATCCGCATGGGCATTTGATCCCATATATAATACCTGGAGTGTCACATGTTGCATAGCTTTTTAATCTTATTTTCTCTCCAGTTTATGGATGATTAATTGTTTCTCCTTTCATAATATAGCTGCAGTTGCTGCAGTTTAAACATGGGAAAGTACCTATTCGGTCTGTGTTCTTCTTCTTCTGTGGTGGCCTCGTGTGAACCAATCTATCTTTGAGGTTGGAACTTCTTTGGTAGGCAAACGTGGGAACTTCTTTAAATAGATGTTCAACTCTTTTATCGCATGTAACAGTGTTCCGATTTTTCTTTATAATTGCCTTAATGCGATTACTTTGTCGTGAATATTTAGAAACAAAAATTAGTGGAGATGACATATCTGTCTTAGTTTCTCTTGGTTTAAGTAGATCTTCTCGATTCTGTGTCATTGTTCGTGCTTCTGCCGATGCAATTTCTTCCTGTGAGTAACCTCGTTCAAGAAATTTATTGCCCATCGCCTTAACTGCTGCTTCGTATTCGCTTGGGCTGCTGACTATTCTTTTAACCCTAAGCATTTGACTATAAGGTAGATTTTTAATCAAACTTGGTTGGTGAAAGCTCAACCGATGTAACAGACTATTCCTGTCTGTACTCTTCCGGTGTATTGTTGTTTGATATTCAGTTTCTGTAATGTTAATCTCTACATCTAAAAAGTGGATGGATTTCTGTGAATATTCATAGGTAAACTGTATCCGGGGGTCTATGCTGTTAATATATTTGAAAAATTCTAATAAGCGTATTTCTGTGTTCTTCCAAATGCCAAAAATGTTGTCAATATATCTGATCCAGATTATAAGATCTTGATTCCATAGGTGATTTGATAAGACATATTCTGTTTCGAATTTGTGCATGAATGAGTTCGCATATGAGGGGGCCATGGTTGCTCCCATGGCCGTACCTGCAACTTGTAGATAGTATGAATTCTTATATTGAAAGTATGAGTTATTACTGATAAATTCAAGCAGGCCCATAATGAATTCTTTTTGTGCAGCTATATCTCCCTCTTTCAGAAGTATCCATTCCACTGCTTCTCTACCAAGGTCATGAGGAATTGAAGTATATAGGCTTTTCACATCCACCGTGAAGCAGATGTTATTCTTGTCAAATGTGATGCTCCGTAAATACTGTAGGAAATGTGTAGAGTCTTTGATGTAAGTACTCGTTTTCTGAATTAATGGCTGTAAAAAATAATCAATATATTTACCGAGTGGTTCAAGGATACTGTTGATCCCTGCTACTATGGGTCTTGCTGGAGGTTTTTGCATATCTTTATGGATCTTTGGGAGAGTGTAGAAGTGTGGAATCTTAGGATGTGTGTTCATCAAAAATGTCTTTGTGTTGGGATTGATCCATTCGAGTTCTTCAGCACTATCAAGAAATTTTTCCAAATTGCAACGAATTTCTTCTGTAGGATCTGATTCAAGTATGGCGTAGGTATTACTGTCATTAAGTTGTCTAAGGCACTCTTCATCATAGTCCCTTGTATTCAGTAATACTAGAGCTCCTCCTTTATCAGCGGACCTTATTGTGATTTTTTCGTCTCCATATAAATTCTTGATAAGCTTAAGTTCATGGGGTTTCATATTCCGATTTCTTGATTGCTTAAATTTCACCTTCTCTAGGTCTCTTGTGACCTGTTTTTGAAAGATGTCTATGGAAGGTACAGATATTGGAGGTGTAAAATTGCTCTTTCCTCTAAATTCTTTGAGATCTGAGTCCGCTATCTGTCTTGGATTGCTTTCTTCCAATTCACTGAAAAATACCCTCAATTTCATCTTCCGGACTAATTTGTATAATTCAACTTTTGAATCAAACAGAGTACTATCATAAGTAGGAACAAAGCTTAGTCCTTTTTGTAGCGTTGTGATCTCACTTTGGGCCAACATTCTAGAGGATAGATTAATCACTATGTTTTCCTCTGTTGCAGTCTTGTATTTGGTTTTCCTTTTTGTTTTTCTCTTGCTCCTTCGTGTTCTCTTCTTCCTTCTCCTAAAAAAGGCACTCTATCTCTGTCCAGTATCTCTGTTGTACCTGTTGTACTTGAAGTTCCGGAAACAACTTCTTCCTGGTTGGATGTTTCTCTCTCTGTGTCAGTACCAGAGCTGGAAGTTTCACTAGTGTGATTTTGTTTCGGTTTTCTCACCTGTGGACCATATTTCTCCATCCAAGTATAAACTTCATCCTTTAAATAATCATAAGTATCACGTTTAAATTTACAAATTTTCTTAGCCTCTAATTCTGACTTGTAACCAGATAATTTGTTATTGATATCTTCCAAAATTGAGTCTACCTCTTCTCGGTTAAGTGTCGCCACTAATGTTCTTTCAATCTCTTGAATTTCTTCTCCTATGTTTTTCAAATCTTTAGCTAATTCTTGTATGGTTAGCAGAATAAGGTCCAAGGAACATTTATTCAATATCGCTTCCCATTTCTTTGCAAAGGCTTTACTTTCCTTGCATAAAGTTGGTCGTAGCTGTAGCCGTAGACCTCTAGGAATTCTTTGGCTTTTATGGTATCTCCGCAATGTGATTGCATGTAGTTTACGGTTAATCACTTTCCTTATAAGATGTTCCAATTGTTTTATTTGATTAGTTGGATCTTGTCTTTTGTTGCCTGTTCCACCAAAACCACGGTCATTGATAAGACTCAAAATTTCATTTGCCTCCTCTGTTGTAAAGCCTAGTGTGTCGGCTTTATTCGTCGTCAAGATTTCTATGTCAGTAAATGACATTATTTATAATGACAATATTTATTTATGATTTAGAATGTGTGTGCCTCCACCTTGAGTTATGCCTAGACCAAATTCAAGAAGTACAGAGTTTCGGCGGGCACTACTGGGGATTTTTCTCTCATAATGTCCATATGTTACTTGTTCTGTAATATTTATAAATATTTTAACCTGGAGCTTCCAGTCCGAAAAAGATCCTGTGGCATACGGATCTTAATAGACAATAAAGAAGAAAAGTAAGGTAGTATTTCCTTACTAAAGGCTAGAGCTCTCAGTTGACCCTTGGCAGGTTTGCAATATCCTACTGAGTATACAATCCATTATTCTATGTCGATTCCAAAATCTCAAATCATTGTAGTAAATTCTTCAACAAGAAATGTTTTATTCACATTCCTTAATTTAGTATCACCAGTTAAATTTTCTTATAGTGAGGCAACTTTGAAAAGCATAAGTTTGTTTTATCAATAAGCACATATGCCAATGCATTTCGGTCTACGACCTTCATCAGGGCCATGCTTTAGTGAATATACCATCAACTAATCTTTCATAAAGCCATATAGCATTTCAACACAAAACATATAGTGATTCAAGGGTAATTCAAAAACAGATAAAGCACGTACCCCCAAATGGATCCGTGCGATAGAAAAAGGGAAGAAAACAAAAGGAAAGAAAACAAAACAAAAAGCATGTCACTATTGTTGAACAACTGTGCGTTTCCAGTGTATAACTATTCCCAAATTACGGCAGTCTATACCTGCTTTAAATTGATTGTCCTCTCGTATCAGTATTTTCAATAGTTGTCTCCAACATTCCTGTTGATTAATGATAAGAGAGTCTAAAAACTTCTATCTATACATTTGTACATACCTAATACCTCTATACTAAAGGATATCTTACCTTTATGCGTAGAGCTCCCACGCAGAACCGATCGCGTTGAAAGCGAAAGTGTAATGCGCGCAAATTCAGACAGGAAGCTATTTAAATTCCACTTTCACGTTTTATCAAAAAAAGAATGTATGTTGTCATTTGCATATTTCCTGCAAGAATATTACAGATGCCCCTTTCAAATCGGCCCCATAATGGACCAAGCCGCTTTGATTTTGCCCACAAATAATGCCCTAGGCAGCTTTCAAAATGATCCCAGAGTGATGTAGCCGGTGGCTGGGGAAAATGGCTGCAGTGAGACAGAACTCTGAGGCGTGAACCAATTGGATTTGCATACTGCCAGCAATAGGGACCACTACGGGTAGTCAATTCTCACATCCCATATGGAGAGATGAATGAGAAAGCCACCGTATGCATGAAACACCAAGGAACCCGATATAACACAAAATACAATTGTGTATTGTGTCCCCGAGGGTGCAAGATTCCATGCTGTGGAGCACTGGTCTTGCGAGACAGACGCATTCCCTGACCTCAGGATACCTCACACGAGCAACAGATGCGAGAACAGCGCAAGACAATGCTGTGGAGTGAGGTGAGTGGTTGCATCCAGCGGCGCACCTCCTGTGCTCCAGAAAAAAGGACATTAAGAGCAAATATCATTTGTGTGCATGGACTTGTATTTTCAAAACAGTTAATCATAGCACTGTCTGTCCTGTAAATGCTTATCAGCTGAATAAGAAATAAATACATGTATCATACTCCACTTGAGGACATCCTGTTTCTAGAGAGGGCACAAGGCATGCGTAATGATGGACCCTTAATGCATTAGACAGAAAAGAACAAGCCTCCCCAGTCAAAGCTAAAAAACGATGCTGTAACCACTATTCATTTTAACCACATGAGATACATTACTTGGCTCTTTAACACACCTCATTTCCAACTTCTCCCCAAATTCCCAGTGTTATGCAGGACACTCAACTCTTCTGCAAACATCCCTCTGAACCTTTTCCCACCTCATCTATCATTCCTGACTGTCTATCTGGGATCTATGTGATTACTACGACCCCCAGAATTCTGACGGCCGAAAATGCAGTCTTTTATTTTATTTTAAACCCTCTTTACACCACATACATATGGCTGGGGAGACCCCTGCAGCCCCCACATATATATGTAGTGTAAGCGGGGTAAAACAAATGTCAGAATTTCGGGAGTCGGAATTCTGAGGGCGACATTTTGGCCCATTACCTCTATCTGCCATCCAGTCATGGTGTACTTCCAATTATCTCTGCCTCAATGCCAGAAAGACTGAGATCCTTCCTATTGAGACATCTGCTCCCTCTTTCCCTCCCTCACTCTGGTCATCCTCTATGGGCTCCCCCCTTCTCCTTTATCTGAAGCCAGGAACCTTGGAGTCATCTTCGACTCCTCTCTCTCCTTCATCACTCACATTCAGGACCTTGCCAAGAAGTCCCACTTTCAACTCCACTGAATCAAAAGAATGATTCCTTTCCTCACTTTCCCCCAGAAGCTCAATTACTCTAGAGCTATGGTTCTCTCTAGGCTTGACAACTGCAATAGCCTTTTCCTTAATCTACCCTCGTCCTCTCTACGAACCCTCCAGCTACTCAAGAATAGGGCTGCAAGACCTATCCTTGGCCTCAAACCCACGGACTGCATCTCTCCACCGCTATCAACTTTCCACTGGCTCCCAGTTGCTGCAAGGATCCAATTCAAATCCCTCTGAATCATCCACAAGGCTATCTGGGGCCAGGGTCCACGCTATCTGCAACTTGCTCTCACTAATCTCCCTCCATATCTTTACGTTCCTCTGCACCAACTCTTGGTGAGTAAAACGCTTCGCTAAACAGCAAGCTGGTGGCAGATCTCTTTCCTCAGCAGGCTCCCTCATATAGAACAGCCTCCCCCTTCCTCTTCATCTTGAGCAGGATCTCCTCAAATTCTGGAAGCTCTTTAAGACTTCCTGTTTCACCTCTTCCTTCCCTTCCTTCCTCCTCCGCTAAACCTCACAGCTGCTGAGATTGGTGACCAGGGCCCTTATGTGTCCTTCTGGGTCCTGGCCTCCAACACCCAATTGCCTTCAGCCTCCGCCTCTCCCAGCACTTTGCCTTGGCACTCACTAGCGTGTGCCACCACAGGCTTGCACTTATCTATTTATTTATTGGTGGTTGACCACTCCACCTAAGCACTTACAGCTGCTTACTGCCTAGCACTGCCCACTTAATATACCTTTCACTTTCCCCCTACTGCCCTACCCCTTCTATCTCTCTGCACTTGCACGTTCTGAATGCTCACAAGGCCTAATATTTCCGTTTCTATTTTACAGTGTTAAATCTAATTTTGCTCCCATGTTCCCTCCCTATTGCCCTGCGGGAAGTTTGAAACACAATGTACTTGTTGTATAAACGCCTTACAAATGCACAATAAATACATAAATAAAGGGGATAAATAGAACCAATGAGTGTCCCTATCTGCTTTGCATTAAATCACAGAACATTTTGGGTATATAACAATGATCCGAGATATCTATATTTTATAAACAAGTCTATGATAAAAAGGTTGTATGTGTGAATCAGTAAACACATAACAGACACATGGCTTGGGTCTCACATCACTGTTCACAGCACTCAACCTAAAATTAAAATGTTATAACCATGATCCATACATACTCATTCGGACATCTTAAGTGTTTGGATTTGAGGATAAAATGGCTGCAACATCAGCCACTTAAATGGGGTAAAGGGCTCTTTTACATCTTGTTTCTGGAGAATAGTAGATGAGGAGGGGCTGGGACATAGTCTGAGCATGCCCAGTCCCCAATAAAGATTAATCTTTAGGGAATTATATCTATAGACAAGAACGTATACCATACAAGAGACACAGAATAAAGTGGTAACAATTTACAGAAAGGATTCGAATTCTTACAAACATTAGCCTGACCAGAAATAAGCTGATGAAGTGTTTCAAAACCGGCTTTTTTGATATGTGATATAGGGTCCACAGTTCCTCAGTCACTAACTCCTCACCATTGCGCAGGCCTCAGGGGTTATTTCTACAAATCAGATCAGGCCCTTGCTTTATCTAACAGAGCTGGCATTAGCATCTCCTTTTAGTCTTCTGCAGCTACTGAAAATCATGTTGTGACGGTGTAGAAATGGTGTTTGTCCTAGCGTTGTTACAATTTGAGGGAACCTCTTTGATTGCTTTATATGTTTAAGTGTGGGGACAGATTGGTATACTCGTTATAGAGCTACATTTACTATTCCAGTGCGCTATTATATGGACATCGGATGCATCAAACAAAAGCAGTCAAATGTGGTTACATAGAGAAGCAGCACCTAGATGCCTTAACAAACAGGTAAGTGACTTGGGCAGTGCTCAAATCATTGCTGCACACATATCACTGCATTGATTTGCCACAGACTACTGTCTGCACAGTGACACAATGGACCCTCCTTTCCTAATCAAGGTACCAAGTCACACTGAGGAGCCCTCTGGTAGTGGTTGGCATGTTAAGAACATAAAAGGTTATTTGATGCCGAGGGCACGATAGTTCATGTCCCAAAGCAGCCACGTGGACATGTAGGCAAGAAAATTAAAGTTAACCTTCTCAGGCATGTACCATATGTAACTACAAAGTAAATACAAAAAGAGGTTTTGGTGTGTGAAATAAAAAGACATGAAAATAAAGAATATAGTTTTTAACTTTTTCTGTGTGGCATGTTAATTCTCCTGGTAGAATGCGTACCTTTGGTCAGCGAACTGATGCTTTATGCCGGCCTTCAGAGTAGAAATGCCCACGTTCAGTACTATCCCTATGGTGTAGATGCAATGGCTTGTTAAATGAGCCATCACGTCTACATTTCCCGCACAAAGAGCATAAGCTGGACACTGGGAGGCTGTAGGAAGGGGGGTGTTTCAAGAGCATGTCAGGGGCTATTTTCACAATATGCATTCCTTTATTTGAAACAAAGGAATGCTTAACTTTTTACCAGTGCCAAACGCAGGGGCAACTGTCTGGGTCGGACCCTTCCTGTGAACCACATGAGCACCTTAAGCTCTGTTCCCAAGGCAGTCACCCCCTCCTCCCACTCCACCAAACAGGGCTAGGTACCCTACGTGTTTTCTTTTTTTGCCTTAATGTAAACAGGTGTTTTTCAGTAATGTAAGGCTTATTTTGGCGCTTTTTATTCTGGACTTCTGGTGGGCTGCATGGCTCTGCACCCTCTGCCTCTAACGTGGTGTAGTGTGTCCTTGTGACATGTCCTTATTGCCGAATTGCGAACATGCGAGGGCTGATGCTTCCTTCTGCTCTTTTTACGTATAGTCGATGGCAGCCCTTGCTCTGACTGAATGACCATATCTGTGGTATCGTGGGTGTATTCTTGTGCTGCACGTGTTTTCAGTTCAGTTCGGTCAGGATTTTGCCCTTCTGAGCCAGTTGCTTTTGTTTGTCTTTGCCCGAATATGTCCACTTTCGACGGCTACTAATAGGGGCACAGCGTTTGCGGTTGTTACTGTGAGGGCCATGGAATTATGCCGATACGTCTCGTTCTGAATGTTTCTCGCCCCATTGTTCCGTTTCGTTGTTGCAAAAGGCTTTATGCTGGCAATTGTGGTGATGTGGGTGACCCAGGCCCTTTTATCGCGGCTAGGGCCTGAGCACGCAAGGCCCATCCACAATCTGTAAAGCACTATACTGTCACTACGGTGGGCCCAACTACGTTAGCTTCAGGCCCTTACTTCACAGCCCTGGCTACGCTGCTCTCACTTTGTCAACTGGCTCAATCATAATTGCCTTTTTCGAATTCCCTGCAACGTTTAGGAAAGGTGTTTAAAGGGGCTCCCAAAGTGGGTATTTGGTGATTAAACCTCACTGAATTGTATCTGAAGTGACCACTAATCCTTACTTCGACCACATTACGGGCACACGCGTGACCTATTTGGATTTTGAGGTCCAAAGTGGGCATATATCCTGCAAGTGTTGCGGACCTCTGTTTTTGTTAAGCGGTTGATTGCCATTTGTGTGTAAAGGTTAGGGGCTTGTAATTTAATTTATTGTTCATTTATAACGGAAGTGGTTTCTAAGCACGGGATTGGTATCAAACCTGTGTTGGGCTGCCTTGTCTTTCTTTCTTCCAAGACAAACGCGTTGCCCCTGAGCTATCCTACCTCCCCTTTATATTAATTTTATATGGAGCATGGTATTCGGTGCAGCGTGTGTAGGACGTTGCTTCTGCCGTCCCTTTTATCATCCCATTACCAAGTGTGGTTTCAATGAAAGTATGTGAAAGTGGTTCGGAGCTGGATAAAGTATGCCCACTCCCCTGTCGCAGAGGTTTCATTCTGGGTGTTTCACCATGGTGAGTGCTTTGGTGTCCCGGCTACCCGGTGGGCCGCGGGCCATGTAGATGGATATAATAGACACACAACCAGTTACATGAACACTGAAGGCAAGACCCCTTAGCAGGCTTTTTCCCTTCTATTTATTAACTGGATCACATGAGCCGTCACGGCCATGCTCCTGCCGTACTCCCTGGTCACCTGCCCATAACATCCCTCCCCAACTTGAATAACAAAACTAACTGTGCTAGCTCAGTAACGTTCTATTAAATGTCTGCTGGCCCATATAACCAACCCTCTGCTGGGACGTTGGCTCCTCGGTAGATCCCATGCAGTATGAATCCACACAGTCGTGTGGACTGAGCTGGTCGCTGCCAGAGCGAGTATCGGTCTCGTTCTTCTCCTTCAGGGTATTGTCCATTCTGGGGTCTGGCGGCTCTTCCTTTAATTCATTATGAGTCCCTGGTTCCTGCCCCAGTGATTTCTCTCGGCTGTCTGCCTGAGGCGGTTGGTCCCACGGGACGGGCGTGGTTGTTGTCAGTGAGTTCTCTGGCTCTTCTTGCCATGTGGCCACTGGTATCCTTCTGAAGTGGGATACATTCCGTGTTACAGTGTCTGGTCCTCGTGATGGCGTCAACATGCCATGTTCTCGGTGTGTGACGATCCACAGGTAAGACTTGTACGGGAGAGCCATCTTTCTGGGAGGGGCGTGGTTCTTTACCAGTGAAGTAGCTACGCTCGCCTTGCCCTGCTTTCTTTTTGGTTGTGTTCTTGTTGTTGTTGCTCTACCCATTCTCTGTCCACTCATGGAAGACTCCATGTGTGGTGGCGGGGTAGCCCAGCTTGAATCGGGACTCCGAACCTGAGTGCTTCTGCACTCACTAGGCTGAACGAATGCAGGGTTTGCCTGTATGACCGGAGGAAGCAGTGTAGCTCGAGTAGCCGTGGTCAGCCTTTGTCCTCGGCAATGTGTATTACATTGTTGATCTAGGAAATGAACCTTGCAGCGTCCCCATTGGCCTGCAGTCAATATGGGGTGATGTGGTGGTGTCAGACACCAATGTCGTAGAGGAATCTGTTGAACTCTACTTCGGAAAGGTGGGCCATTATCGCTCTTGATGGGGGCTGCTATCTTGTGAACGGCGAACATCTTTTCTAGTGCTGTGGTCACTGAGGCTGCATCAGTGGATCACACAGGTTTTACCTCTGGATACCTTGTAAATTCGTTGACGGCCACCAGGAGATACGTTTCGTTAGCAGTGGTGCAAAAGTCGATGCTGACAGCATCCCATCTGCATTCACTCTGCGGAGGGCTGGCAACAGATTTAGGGGGCCCTGTTGGGCCAGCTGCTTGGCACGACGTGCAGGTCTCTACCAGCGCGATGACTCTCTATTGAATTTGCAGAATTCCTACTCTTGATTTAAGAAATGCCTGTGTTTTCACCATCCCCTGTGCCCTCTGACTTGTAGGCTGATGGGCACTACAATTCGGTGTCCTTTTAGTATCAGTCCTTCGGGAGATACTGACAGCTCAGGCCTTATTCCAAACAGGCTCTTCACTAGCTCTTATGCTTGTGTGGTGCGATGGGCTACCACATTAAGGTAATTCTTCCATTCTCCCGACAGTATGGCTTCCTTTGTAATCTGGAGACAGGTGTCTTTGTCCCTCTCATTTGTCATTAAGTCCAACTGCACCGCTTTTCGTTGAGTGGAGGCGATCATGTGGCAGACATGCTCTTCTGTTTCCTGTGCAGCTTTGCACTCTGTTGTGGTGGCTTGTTCCGGGTGTCGGGACAGGAAATCAGCTGGGTTGTTGGCCCATGCTCTGTATTGCACCTCTAGATGGAACTGTTGAAGCTGGAGCATCCGCCGCTCTATCCTCGCTGGGGGGGTGAGGTCAAGACCCTTTGAAGATGGGTACCAGGGGCTTGTGATCCTTTAGAGCTTTCACCGGGTGCTCCACGATGTAGACGTGGAAGTGCTGGCACCCCCACAGTATGGCCAACGCCTCTTTTTCAATATGTGCATAGTTTCTCTCTGTCGGAGTGAGGGCTCAGCTGGCAAATGCGATGGGGAATACTGTTCCATCCTGGTCTGTGTTGGTCAGCACAGCCCCTAGTCTGACTGAGCTGCCGTCCACTAGTACTTACGTCTTGCGAGACGTGTCGAAGAAGGCCATTGTGGCATCTCCTGACAGTGAGTCCTTGATTCGCTGGAATGCTGTCTTGTGTGTCTCATTCCATTTCCAAGTTGTTTTTGTCTTGGTGAGTTCTCGCAGGGGCATGGTGGTGGTGGCCAGGTCAGGGATGAATCTTCCACAGTAGGTTTCCATCCCCAGGAAGCTGCGTACTTCCATGGTGCTGGTGGGTGCCCTGGCATGTTTTATGTCCACCAGCCTGCTCAGGTCTGGGGACACTACCTTTCCACTGAAAACCTACCCGAAGAAGATGAGTGTTGATTTGCCGAACTCACACTTTTCCACATGAAGGGTGAGTCCTGAGTCCTCCAGACACTGTAGTACTACCGCCAGCCGCAAGTTGTGCTCATCGCTCAAGTTTGTGACTGCAGGGAGGTCTTGTAATACCTTCTAATTTCATGCTGGAAAACTTCTGCAGCGGAAGAGATCCCAAAATTGAGTCTGCGGTACCTTCTCAGTTCCAAGTGAGATGAAAAAGTCGTAATGTAGCAGAACTCTTTGGCCAGGAAGATCTGATGGTATCCTGACCTCAGGTCTAGTTTGCTGAAGACAGTGACTCCATTGAGGTTCACAATTAGTTCATAGATTGTCGGGGGGATGTGTCTCTCCCGACCTATGCTACATTGGGTAGGTGTATGTCAATGCAGATGCGCACTGCCTGGGGCTGCTTTGGTTTGGCTGTCAACACCATAAGGGACACCCACTGTGTGGGCCCTGTGGTCTTTTCAATGATTCATAGGCTTTCTAGTTTGTTGAGCTCGGCCTTCACTGCCTCCCTCATGTGGAATGGGACTCTACCCGATGTCTGACAGCTCTTGGTTCTACGGTGGGGTCAATGTGGAGCTTCACTGTCCATCCCTTCAGACAGCCAATTCCCTGGAATAGCTTTGTGTGTTTTCCATTAGGTGGACGATTTCCTTGGTGTGGATTGCAAACGTGAAAAGAATGAGTACCAGTTTTTCAGCTGTCAGGCAGCTGAGAAGCGTTTTAATTCCGGCATTTACGACGTATATGCATGTTTTGAAGCTCCTTGCCTCATATGTGAGTCGCGTTTTGAAATAGCCTTTTACAGGAAGTAGTTTCTTGCACCCGTAGGCAAAGAGTTGTACCGTCTTTCTTCGAAGGGCTGGCTAAGGGTTACATTTCTCATATTTGGTGGTTGGCATGACATTTCTTGTGGCGCCTATGTCTATCATCATCTTCACTGGCATCTCTCCTGTCATCACTACACACGTGCTGTGTAACCTCGTGCTCTGCATGCCCTTGCTTCCAGATGGTTTGATGACTGAGATCATGTGAACTCTCTCTTTCCTTGATGTCCTGTGTCCGGGGGTCTGGTCAGGGGAGGAATCCCTGCTTGACTGGTCATCCTCCTTGCTGTTGCTTTTGACTTAATTGGCATCTACTGCTCATGCTCATCCTCCCGACCTGTTGTATGTCTTCGTCGACTGTCATCTCGGTCGTGGTTCTTGTTGTCAGGGTCGGTGTGACTGGGGCCTCCTCTGTTGTGACTCCCCTTTCCAGGCTCTGGGTCTGTTTGGTATCAGCAGCTCTTTCGGACCTCGGGAGCTCAGGTACATGGCGGCAAAGTGATTCAGCTTCCCACATTTGTGGCATGTGGTTCCAAATGCTGGGCAAGGCTCTTCCTTGTGAGGTTGTCCTCTGCACCACAGACAGTTTCTGGGTTTCCCTTGTGTGGGTTTCTATTAACTTCTTCCCTGTCGCAGTGCACTGAGGGTGGCCATTCTGTTGCCTGGATTCTCTGTGTCAAGCAGCAGTCGGCTGATCATTTGTTCCATCTCTGCCACGTGCTTGTCGGTTCTCTCTCTCTCTGGCGCCCCATAGTAAGGATCTGTTCGAGGGGTAGGTAGGTAGTGTTTCGGATAGTATCATCTAGCAGAGGTTTTCCGACAATAGGCCCTGGATGACTTGTTGCTGGATGGCAAACTCCTCATCCGGGAAGTCGCACCCGATGGCCATTTCTCTGAGTCGGCTATGTAAGTCGCCAATGTTCCTGTTGGGGCGCTGTTGTGCCTGGTTCCTTTTGAACCTCTCGAAGTCTAGGCTCAGCTGTGGCTTGAATTTCCTAGTCAGCACTGCCTTTGCTGTGTCACAATCATCTTCTGTTCCTCTGTTGGGTAGTGCATTGAAGAGTCGCAGTGCCATTGTGCCTAGGTGATCTTGCTTGATTTCATGTTGAGCTCAAATTGCCAAACACATAGTTCCCAACAGAGTGCTGCTCTGAGACCAAAGGGTTCAAATGGTTTCATAAATGTGCCCTGGTTCATGTCCAGTCATGTGCTGATGTCAGGGTTCTGTCCCTGGCCTTGCACTCTGGCCGGTGATGCAGCTGGGTCAGATGCCATAGCTAATTGCTGGTTTTCTATTTTTGTCCCTCACTGCTTGTATGCCTGCTCTGTGCTTAGACCTCCGACTGGTGAGGTGTTCAGGTGGGGCGATGTGTGATCATTTGACTGTGTGGCTGTCTGTCGATTCAGCCTTTTTTCTTTATTTCCAGCTGTTTGCAGGCTCTTGGGTGTCTCCCCCTTCTTCAAACACTTGTGCTGCATTGCCAAGTCCCTGGTGGACTAGCGGGTGTTGCCGCGTGCATACCGTGTGTTGCTACTGCAGGTGGTGCTCCTGCACCTACTCAGAGTTCTAGTGGACCGCTTACACCCAGCACCGTGCTGGGGTGTTGCCGTCACTCCCCACGGTCTCCGCTCATCTGCTACTGCAGAGTGTGGCCTGGCTGGGACTCGCCGGCGTCGGAGCTGGCGTGTTGTTGGGTCGGGAAGCACTACTGTGATGTGGGGGCAGCCGTGCACGTGTCACAGCATATGATGTGGATTGCGGGGTTCAGGGCCCACCTTGTCGCAAATGTGGTGTCCCGGCTGCCCCGTGGGCTGCGGGCCGTGGAGACGGAAAGAATAGATACAAAGCCAGTTTACATGAACACTAAAGGAAAGAACCCTTGGCAGGATATTTCCATTCTATTTATTAACTGGATCACATGAGCCATCACGGGCACGTGCCTGCCGTACTCCCTGGTCACCTGACCAACACAGCTGCAATGGTTACCAGCAGAACACCTAAGGATACGAGTTCAGTATATTACGATGCCAATGACTCCGTTAGAATTAAAGCATCTTTTTGTTTTCATTGTGCACAAAGTAAGGCAGCGGAGTTCACACCTGCTATGTTTAAAGGGATGGTCTAGTAAAAATGTTTATTTAAAAAATAGATAGGCAACATAAAAAAAAATACTAGCATTCTCCGTTTTAAAACTTTCTATGTAAAATTTTGAGCTATTCAAGCTCAAAATTCGCAAAAGCAAGCACAGGGGCGCAGCCATTTTGTGAAATGGAGGCCCTCCTGTGCTGGCTTTTGCTTTTGCGGCACTAATGAAGGAAAAGCCAGCCAGCTGTAGTAAACAAAGGCTACCGCTTGGTGGCTTTCCCTTCATTAGTGCTGTAGGCGGAGGACGGGGACCGGAGACCAGAGCAGGAAAGCTGCAGCTGAATCTCGGTAAGCGCTATTTATTTTTTTTACAAAAAATAAGCACTAGCTGCGTTTTTTTTTCTAAGTTTTCCGGGCTGTAGGAGCCCGGAAAACTTAGAAATAAAACCGCAGCTTTAAAAACGTTGTATTTATGTTTGCGGTCGCTTTTGAAGCGACCGCAAACATAAATACAACGTTATTGTGTTGGAAAACGCTGCGGTTTTTCTTTCCAAGTTTCTCAGGCTCCTCGGAGGAGCCTGAGAAACTTGGAAAGAAAAACCGCAGCGTTTTCCAACACAACCGCGTGTGTTTCTGCCTGCTGTGGCTATCACTTTGGGTCTCCGGTGCTCCCAGGGGAGCACCGGAGACCCAAAGTGGAAGCCACAGCAGGCAGAAACACACGCAGTTATTTTTACATGCCGCGTAGTGTTTCTACCTGCAGCTGATTTCCCATTTGGGGCTCTCGGGCTCCCCGTGGGGAGCCCGAGAGACCCAAATGGGAAATGCTAAATGCTGCGTTGTCTGCCTAAATCTGCTTTCCCATTTGGGGCTCTCGGGCTCCCCGTGGGGAACCCGAGAGCCCCAAATGGGAAAGCAGATTCAGGTAGAAACAATGCGGTTGTTTTCCGCAATGCCGCGTTGTTTCTGCCTGAATCTGCTTTTTTCATTTGGGGCTCTCGGGCTCCCCACGGGGAGCTCGAGAGCCCCAAATGGAAAAGCATATTCAGGCAGAAACAACGCAGTTGTGTTGGAAAACGCTGCGGTTTTTCCAACACAATAACGTTGTATTTATGTTTGCGGTCGCTTCAAAAGCGACCGCAAACATAAATACATTTTTTTTAAAGCTGCGGTTTTATTTCAAAGTTTTCCGGGCTCCTCCAGCCCAGAAAACTTAGAAAAAAAAACGCAGCTAGTGCTTATTTTTTGTAAAAAAATATAAATAGCACTTACCGAGATTCAGCTGCAGCTTTCCTGCTCTGGTCTCCGGTCCCCGTCCTCCGCCTACAGCACTAATGAAGGGAAAGCCACCCAGCGGTAGCCTTTGTTTACTACAGCTGGCTGGCTTTTCCTTCATTAGTGCCGCAAAAGCAAAAGCCAGCACAGGAGGGCCTCCATTTCACAAAATGGCTGCGCCCATGTGCTTGCTTTTGCGAATTTTGAGCTTGAATAGCTCAAAATTTTACATAGGAAGTTTTAAAACGGAGAATGCTAGTATTTTTTCTTTTATGTTGCCTATCTATTTTTTAAATAAAATTTTTTACTAGACCATCCCTTTAAACACTAGTTTGGGGCAGCAGCAGGATAGAAGTTATTTCCCTGGGGTTCCAGCAACTGGCTATTATTGTCCGAATGCTTGTCGTTTATTTTACGGTTAGATTTCTGCAATTGAACTGCCATCATGAAGGGGCCAGCTTTAGTTTGTTGTAACTTGCTATGAGCCGCTTGGGTCAGCTGCGTAACAGTATGCTATGGCAGTTGGTGATGGTCTGCCTTCCCCTTGGCCTCTCAGGGGTGGGCATTCATGCACTTTTTTTTGTTTTATGTGCTGGATGGGTCGGGCAATTTTGGGTTGTGCTTATCATTGATTAATGTCAACACGGACTCCATTATTACAAGCTTAGAAGTAGGAGGACGTTAACACGCTTGATATGAAAACCTGATGTACTATTTTAGGGGGATCAGCACATATTATTTTATACAGTCACTGTCGTGAGTTAGATTTCTGATGTCTCTCTGAATGCACTGTCCCTCTCTCTCCACAATGCCCCTCTCTCTATGGGCTGTCCCTTTCTCCATGCGCTGTCCCTCTCTCTCGCCATGCGCTTTTCCATAACTCGCTTTCCATGCGTTGACCCTCTCTCCAGGCACTGTCCACCCTCTCTCCAGGTACTGTCTCTCTTTCTCTCCAGGCTCTGTCCCCCTCTCTCTCCAGGCGCTGTACCCTTCTCTCTCTCTCTCTAGGCGCTGTCCGTCTATATCTTCAGGCGCCTTCCCCCTCTCTCGTCATGTGTGCCCTCTCTCTCTCTCCATGTGCTGTCTCCCTCTCTTTCCATGCCATGTCTTTCTCGCTACCACTCCATGCACTCTCTATCTCCATGCGCTGTCTCTCACTCTCCCTGCGCTGTCTCTCTCTCCACACGCTGTCTCTCTCTCCTCTCTCCATGCACTGCCTCTCTCCTTCTCTCTCTCTCTCTCTTATATGCTCTCTCTCTCCATACACTGTCACTTGTTCATGACCTGCTGAGATAGCCGATCTAAATGTATTTACTGTCCTACAGACCAGTGACTTCATTTGGGAGTCGCCAGGGGCCGCAACTGGCGTTAAGCAGTTCTGACGCGGGTTGCTGCTCCACTTCCCCACTTGCCCCACAGAAACTGCAGCTACATGCTGCCAGCTACATGCTGCCAGTGAAGGTAAAAAAGAAACACACCTGTTAACTCACTCTACCCCCTGAGCCTAGTTCCTACAATGCATACAAGCCACAATACGTAAACAAAGGCAATACAAGTCAATATAAAGGAAGGTGTACTTTTCTGCTGCTCGAGCAGCAAAGAAAGAGGAAGAGTTGGTGAGGTGATGGGACTCCTGCATACGATTGGTGGATGGGGTCATGAGAAGTGACTTAGAGCATTCAAGTTTAAACTGCAAAGACTGCATGTTCAAGTATAGTTCCTTATTGAATTTTGTTGATCAATTTTTACTGTTTGTGTTTTGCTGCTGCAGTTTTGGAAAGTAAAACGTTAGCATAATATAAGCCGCGGGTCTTGATATAGAATTCAAGAACTGGCATCTCTCAAAATGACCATAACATCCATAGATGTAAGGACAATAGAAATCTTAGAAGCAATACAAACATATTGCAGGTCAATTAGATGACTTAATATCATCAGTGGAGGATTGGATGGAAGGCATGAATCACTTGCAATACATAGTGAACTCTCTCAAATACATAGTGACAGACTTTAAAATCTACTATAGGTGGAATGTTTGCTTCTTTGACACGGAAATCATACCAAAACTAACTCGCATATATTTCCACCTACCATTTGAACTACAAAGAGAGCATAGAATATGTACCATAGCTAATCCTCCCCAAGGCCTTTAATTGTGTGCTTTGTGGAAGCAGGAATAAGACACAGACACAGAGAGTTTATTGGTTTGGCTTTAGATTTTTATTTAAAATAAAAAGGGCTCGGCAAATGCCTCAGTGCACCTACTCTATGAGGTATTTTCCCTACTTTAACCAAAACAAAGGGTCTGTCCGATGTCAAAATGCCCAAAGCGGAATGTCCTGTGTCCGAAACCCTATCCTCACCCTCACATTCTACAAAACAACTCTAATATGTGAAGGGTAATGTCTTTAGCCATGTAATTGTCCAAATGTTCAAGTTCAAAAGAAATGTATAACTCCGACACAAAAGTTCCCAATGGATAAAGGTTGCAGTTCCATGGGACAACTCCCTTCCCCGGGTTTTCCTCTTACATATGTCCAAGCTCCTAAAGGTAGGAGCCTTCCTTAGACTTCTTCATTCAGCAAAAATAGTTTGTATGTTAAACAACTTGGCTGTTAATCTTAATTTAATAAAATACATTATGTATTCCCTTTCCACATTTCTTCTCCCCTTTAATGTAGTTTCAACACAGTCTTTAGCTATAATTGATGCATCCTCATATCAGGACTTCCTCCTGTGATCCCTTTTACACATTTGCCAACTTGACTTCGCCTACTATGCTCTCCTGCTAGGGCTTTCTAATGTGCTTCACTTGACATACTTGCAAACTTGAATCTTCATTGTAGACTTTCCTGCCGGGACTTTTTCATGTGCTTCATTTGACACACTTGCAAACTTGACAATACCTTATATTCATTAATTTGCTTTTGGAAATATCGAGTAACACATTCTGTTTTTTATGCTTCATTTGTTGTTATGTGCCTTCAGTAAGGTTATTGAAGCGTCCCGGTGACCCAGCTTCACTCTTGTGGACTCACCAAGTCTCTGTGATGTGCTTCGGTTCTCCCATGTTAAGCATGCAGCGGCTCTGCGGCTTCCTGTTCCTTCTCCCCGGGCTTGCCGACCTCGCTGTGAAGCTTCTGCATCCCTCGTGGCTCCTGTTTGCTTGCTATGTCCTTCACTGTGTTTGAGCAGCATGGATGCTGTTCTCTGGTCCCCACGAACACCAGGAAGGCTCCCCTTCTCTACTTCTCATGGCATCCTTGCGGCACAATGACTCCTGCAGTCCTCTTCCCTTGGCCTTCTCCACGAGCAGGTTGACTCAACGGATTTCCCAACAGCACAACGGTCCCTCGGTCAGCACCGAGAGGACTAAAATCTGTCAGCCAGCGTCTCCCTTCTATCAGCTGGTTTGGTGTTTTAAATGTCCCGGCACCAATTATGCACTTGAAACCACAAGAGTGCAGCATGTGTTTCTGATCTTTATCACTATTCATTACTCCCCTAAGCAATACTCCCCTTCACAGTACTTTTACCTTAATGAAAAGGGAAGTCAGTTCTTGGTGACATATAGACAGAGCAAGGGAAGGTATTCTTAGTAGCTGCCATGGGTGGGTGAAGGAAGTTATCACAATGGGCCTGATCACCAGTTGGGTGGTAGCCCTTAAATGCAGCGGTAATGGTAATACTGCTGCATTTAAGGACTGGCCTGATGACGAGTTGGGTGCTAACTGGGCTGTGTTACCTACAGCTTTTTGTTGGAGGTGAAAATCCTATTTAGCTCCCCTTTTTGGTGCAATTACCGCTGGTGGTATTAGCACATAGTAATTGTGTCGAAAATGCCCCATTGGGTCCAATGAACCCAGTGGGGAATGGAGATTTCTTGTTATCGCAAATAGCGCCGGACCAGGTGGTGCTAACGCAACTAATGTTGGGTGGTATGCCAGTGGTATTACCGCCGGGATACTGCCCAACTAATGATCAGGTCCAATGTGTCATTAAGGCATGGGGAATGGAGGGGGTATCCCTTAAAGTAAAAAGAGGGATACCATGTCTTGTCCACTTATGTCGTGTCACCTCTTTGAGGGTTGCCCCCCCAAGTAATCCTATCTCATATTGCCACCTCCAGGGTCAGGATCAGATAGCGGCTGCTGAGCCGTGGCCACATGGTGAAAGGTCACAACTGGCAAACGAGTGATGACACCATCAGATTTATCACAGTGCATATTGAGGCACTCTCACACAAGAGATATATTAATAGAAGCTAAAAAGAAGAATCCATTCTCCTGCAAGGGACACAAAAAATGGGTTTATGGTCTTTCCATCGAAAGGGTTTCCATCAATTCTTTTTGCATCGAATGCCTTTTTTTGCATTTTTTTGGGGGATCCTCCCCAGCCCCCTGTTTTTTACCCTTATAACCCCACCCCAACAAAAAAAAACCTTTACCCCATCCATATATGCATTCGATGCAAAAAATGTGGATTTGATGCAAAAATATTTGATGCAAAATTTTCGTTGGAAAGGGTTTCGATGGAAAGACCAGATACCCAAAAAATGTATTTAACCAGACTACTGAAAAGCAACAATGGACAAAAGCCAACAAACTCCTGCTCTATGACCACAGCTAAAAAAATTGACATTTCATATGGCCTTGTAGACCTGTTGAACGTATAATTAAAGAATTTGCAGGCATAGACAAGCTAGAAGACTGTCTGAATTTCCTCAACACTCAAGCCATGGAGATATTTGCTTTGAATCTAAAAGATACAGCCAGAGTGGAATCCATTGAACATTTTGTCTGTGAAAAAGTAGTGGTGAAAATGCTGCTGCAGTGAAAAATTTGCTAAGCAAAATGTAGCAAAAAAGCAGTTGAAAGGTAGCCAAAAATGTAGTGCTGTGAGTGAATTGTTAGGCTTGCGGAGGGTTTTGTGGGCTTGTAATTGTTGCCCACATTGGGCCAACTCAAATAAGGAAGGACGCAGAGCCGGAGAAGTAGGTAACACATAACTGGCTTTATTAAACTTCAACAGGAAACTGGCATCTCCGCGCCAACACTCCTCCCTCCACCTTCGTGTCACTAGCTACACCCCCTTGCTTGGCGGACATGTGCCTTAAAGACACAACAAATAGTAACACCACGCCCAGACAAATGTTCAAACGTCCGGGACATCATTCTTCGACCCGACGTAACGACTTCCTCGTTACTCTCTGGGGCCTGTCTTGGCGGTCGCTCATTTCTCCCTCTCCTGAACAATCAGCCAGGGTTCCTCCCTGGCACATGACCCCTCCTGGTGGGAGCCACAAGTCATCTCGTGGAACCAGCGAAACCAAAAAGGGGAACCAGACTTGGCAGCGCAGTTGTCTTTTGGTGTTTTCAGCTCCCCGGTGTCCCTCATGGTCTGTTTGGACCACGTCAGCCCAGAGGGCAGCAGGAATGACGATTTGACAGCCTCTCAGGAGTATGTTGTGGTCCTTAAAGGCCAGTTCAGACTGCACTCTTGCCAGCTTCTCAATTTCCTCCCTGCACACCCGCGGGTGTGCCAACGTCGCTCGTCAATAGTCCTTCCATTTGTTGGTGTTCGTCAGGCTGATGGCAAGAGAGGTCGTTGGGTCAGCAGCGGATGCGGCTACAACCATGTCCAAAGAAAAGGCAGGCGGGAACTGGTGGCTACATAGTCAATGTAGGCAACGTCACCCACTTGGGTGACAGGCGGGCCTGCAGGGTCACGGGAGAGGTAGTCTGCTGGGTTTAGGTCACCCCCGGTCCGGTGCACAATGTCGTAGTCATACTCCTGCAATCTGATGTCCCAGCGCTGGATTCTTGGGGGCATTTTGGTACGTGGGTTGCCAAACAGTGAAAGCAGCGCATGATGATTGGTGATCAGTGTGACTTTCTTGCCAATGACAAAGTTATGAAAATGTTCACAGGCCCAGACGGCGGCTAGGCTCTCCTTCTCAGCCTGGGAATAGCCAGACTCCAGCGTGGACAGAGTCCTGCTGGCATATGCCACAATGTGTCTGGGGTTGATGTCAGCGCCGCTTTTCTGTGGCAGAATGGCCCCTAGACCAACAGGGCTGGCATCTCTGTGTGCCAGGAGGGGTTGAAGTATGCAGGCGATGGGCCTCCGTTAGGGCTTTCTTGATGGACTCAAATGCTTGTTGGCACGCCGAGGACCACTGGAACACAGCCTCTTTCTGTAGCAACCTCCTAAGCTGCTCAGTGATCGAGGCGTATTGCGGGATGTACCTGGCACAGTACCCCGCCATTCCCAGGAAGGATCGTACCTCTGCCATCTGTTGCGGTTCTTTGAGTTTGGTGATGGTGTCCACCTTCTCTGGGTCGGGCGTCATCCCCTCGCCCGAGAATATGTGACCAAAACATTTCAGCTTCGATTTGCTGAATCGACATTTATCAATGTTGAGTGTTAGGCCTGCGGCCAGGTCTGCCGTGCAGGTGACAAGGAGTGCTGTGTCGTGAGCTTCTTTGGACGGCCCAAAAATGAGAATGTCATCACTGTAGTTTAGTGCACCAGTGATTGGCCTGATGATTTACCTCACCGCCTCTTGAAAGATCTCAGCCGCTGAGGAGATACCGAAGTTCAGCCTCCGGTATCGAAACAGTCCTTCGTGGGTAGCGAACGTTGTCATCCCCCTGGAGTCAGGGTGCAGCTCCAGTTGATGGTACCCCTGGATCAGGTCGAGCTTGGAGAACATGCAGGCGTTATTGAGCTGCACAATCATGTCCTCAGTGCACGGGTCTGTGTGTCTCTCGATCTGGATGGCGGTGTTGGCCATCCTCATGTCGACGCACAGCCGCAGCTTCCCTCCTTCCTTCGACACATTGACCAGGGGTGAGATGCAGGGGGTGGGTCCTGTTGCTGGCTCGATGATGCCAACTCAAATAAGGAAGGACGCAGAGCCGGAGAAGTAGGTAACACATAACTTGCTTTATTAAACTCCAACAGGAAACTGGCGTCTCTGCGCCAACACTCCTCCCTCCACCTTCACATCACTAGCTACGCCCCCCTGCTTGGCGGGCGTGTCCCTTAAAGGCACAAGGAACAGTAACAATAATTGCCTGGTTTAGGGTGAGGATAGAGTAGGGGTTAGGGTTAGAGTAAAGATTTTGATCAGGGTAATAGTTAGGATCTGAGTGGTTGTGGCAGGGTTGATCATTAGGGTAGATCAAACGTGTGGTTAAGTGTTAGGATAGGGGTTATGGCAAGGCTAGGGCTAATAGAGTAATGTTTTAGATAAGTGTTAAAGAAAGGGATAGGGAAGTTGGGGAGGGCTGGTAATGTTGGTGTAGGATGGGGTCATGATAAATCTGTGGTTACAGCAAAGTCATCATTAAAGTAAGTGTTAGAGTTGCAGTAAGTGTAATGCTAAGGTTAGGATTAGAACAGGGGTTTGGGTTAGGGCAATGGCTCTCATTTGTGGAGTTCTGGTGATGAGGTTCCCTGTTCACGATCCATTATTTTGTATTGAGTAACATGCAAATAAAATGCTTTAGCGTGCTGAAGGGTTAGTGTTCTCTAAGAATTCAGGGTAGCAATTACAGTTAGCAAAGGTTTTGGGAATAGAGTTAAGATGATTGTGGGGATTGTATTAAAGGTTTGGATTATTGTTAGGGTTACAGCCTTGTACTTTTGTCTATTTAAGAATAGCGTTTTGGCTACGTTATTACTGGCAATATGTATACACTTTGCTTTGATTGCATTGAATGACTACATTTTTTAAAAGGACATTTTGTTGGCTACATTTTCAGATGACTACATTTTCCTGGGGACATTTTCACATAGAACCGCTAGCGCCATATTACCCCAAACCAACCAGAGAGAACACTGCTGAAAAAGATTTAAATATAAACCAAAGAGATTGCAAATCTACAACAACGATTTCTCACCACCCACCTCTCGTTGCACAAGAGGTAAATCAAGATCCCTAATAGAGCAACATTCTGGACAAAATGTATAAATGAACACTATTTTCTAATATACACAACCATCACATACTCTCTCACTTGTTGCTCACTTGATGTTGCGCCTTGTGTGAAATAAGGCATAACATTCCACAGCTAATATTTACAAAGGTTATTAAGGTAATCACAGTAAGAACCCACAACAATATTCAAGCTTCCAAGAATAATTGCTAAAGAGTTGTGAGTCCATGCTTGCGGCTTTATGTCCACGAATGGACATGCAATGCTACAGTTATTTATACAGGAATCATTACTGAAGAGAAAAGAGTTTGTAACATTCTCTATTATGGTTGGACAATTTAATTCACAAAATAAAGGTTGCTTTGCAATTCATCTTTTTGTTGTGGCACAGAAGGTTGACAGAATAGTGATTCAAAATGTACGTTCAAATTCATTTAGATTTGGAAGAAGGGGAAATGTACACTGGTTCGCAGTAAAGCATCTCAAAATCTCTTCATAATAAATGTGAATATGGGTATCACTCAAAACTGGGTTAAACAATGGGTAATTTGAAAACAGTTTCAGAAAATGCTAATGAAATAAATGGCTATGTTAAATGGAAGAAGGTCCTCCAGTAAATCAAGAAAACAAAACCCTGACATGGCTTTGCTGCAAGAGAAATTTTAGCCCGGAAGAAGCAGCGAATATGCAACGTGACAGGGTGGGTAGAGTGATCCATAGTTGTCTCCAAAAAGGGAAAAGAGTGGAGTGGCAATATTGATCCACAAAAAAATGGCATGTAACATAACCAGAACAAGGGGAGTTGGAAAAGTAAGAATCTGCATGGCAAAACTTTAACTGGGACCAGAATCAATATCAATGGGGTCAATATATGTGCCAATAGGAGATAAAAGCGGCTTCTTCTTCTACTAACTCAAAAGAATACTCACTAAAGTTGGAACAGCGCCTGTTACACCTTTTCACCACTGGTCGTTGTGGCAGCGCCGGCGGTTGTGCAATGCAAGTCTAAGGAACCCATCTAACATGGCCGACGTATCTGTTAGCTGTGCTATGAGCAGCGGTGCTGTCGATTTACGTCTACTGGATACGTACAGGAATAGTCACGTGACTTCATGTAAGGAAACCAGGAAGACAAGCAAATGCGTCGCTACTCTTCAATACGGCGCTCCGTAAGTTCGCTCCTAGGAGTTATTGCTTTCTGTGCTAAGTTGTGATTTCCCTCTTGTCTGACTTTCACTGTTACTATCCATTCATTTACCATTTCTCCTGCAGAACTTTCCGTCTCGCCAGCTTTCACCTTGGTTATCCTGTCTTTTCAGCGGAACTTCAGGGCTCTTTGTATCCTTCTCCTGCGAAGTTCGTATTGCTGATTCCCCGTTCACTTCTGAAGTGAGTCGCCCTGGTTCCATGCCATCCGCCTCCCTCCTATTCTGTTATTTCTCCATTACAACTATAATCACTGTCTTTCGACATTCTATCCGTGTCCTTTCTGTACTATTAGGTGCAGAGAACGTATTGCTCCGGAATTAAGCCCAACTTAGCTGACTAGTTTATCCACCCCAGACCCAGGAGTAAGTTTCATTCCTTCCCTTCTTTCTATCATCATACTCTTCCTCTCACTACAGAGTACTTACCTATCCTGTCTCTTACTTTTTGAACAGTACTCACTGTCTTCACGCCATCCTGACTCCTGGGAGACGTTACCAAGATTGTGATCAACAGACTACTTCATTCACCCGCATCTACTCAGGGTTTTTCTTCCCCGGAGGGTTTTCCCTGGGGGTCGTGCCCCTTCTTTCACTGAGTACTTACTCATTGGTGAGGAGGGGGCAGGATTTTCCGGGAGACCTTTCTTCTCGGCGGTGTTGTCTCCTCTGGAATCTGCTGACAGCCCAGGTTAGTGCTACTTACAAATAGCTTATTACTGTTTGAAACGAAATTCGGATTGACTATACCAGAATTTCAGGCAGTTTTTGCTGCATTACCTTTCTACTAACAGATAGGCTTAACAGATAGCGACGCCATTAAAAGGAAATATTAATGGGCAGACAGCATTTTCCGATGGAACAACAGATGCAACAACTTATGGCTGCTATGCAGTCAATGTCTTTGGAGATGCAGTCCCTTAAACAGGATAACGCTCAGTTGAGAAAACAAGACAACAAGTAGCCCGAGCCTTTTCAGAAACCCCTCCGTCTGCATACTGGTAGTATGATGGAGACCCTCACAGATTGAAGGAGTTTCTGGACAGCTGTACGGTCCAATTCACGTTTAAGTCCCGTTTTTTCCCGAATGATGAGGATAAGGTCGGGTTTCTGATCTCACATTTAACGGGACCAGCTTTAGCCTGGGCCACTCCATTAGTCACTTCAGGGAATGCAATTCTAGATTCTTATCCAGCCTTTACTAACAGCTTAAGATCCATGTTTGGCCGACAGGAGATTTCAGTCGCTACACAAGAGAAACTCTTAGATTTGCGACAAGGCCATAAAGACCTTATGTCATACATTACTCAATTCAAACAATTATCCTCTGAAACAGGGTGGCCGGATGACGGTCTCCTTACATTATTCCGACGGGGACTCTCCGAAGAACTCACAGACGAAGTATCTAAAGTACCCCACCCAGCCAATTTGGCGGACATGATTACTCTTTCCATGCAGGTAGATTATCCCCTTCAGGAACGCTCCCAAGAAAGGAAGAAGGGGAAGAGCAGTAGACCTCACTTAGATTATCAGCCTGCCGCTAGCAAACCTCAGTCGAGCGGAAGAACCTATGCAGATAGGATTAGCCAGAGGTCCCTTGTCAGCTAGCGAGAGAGAAAGGCGAGTGAGTTTAGGGTTATGTATGTATTGTGGAACATCCTTTCATGTTCTACAGGATTGCCCTATTGTTCCTTCCTCGCTGGGCATGTGGTCCAATGCAGGGAAACGCCAAAGCCCTGCCGTAAGGGGAACCATGGCAGGGGTACATAGGCAGGGTTCACTAAAGAGGGTGGGTTTATCGCTGGAGGCTAACCCGACTGAACAATCTATGCGTGTACTCTCTCTGGTTATTGTCCTATCCAACCAAGTTTTACAAGTTGTACCTGCTTTAATCGATAGTGGAGCAGCTGGTAATTTTCTGGACGACCTTTGGGCTACAAAGAACGGGGTAACAAGAGTCGCCAAACCCTTTGTCACTCCCATTCAAGGGGTAGATGGCAGCCCTTTCAGCTCCAGACCCATTAAGGAACAGACCACACCCGTAACCTGCTTAATTGCTTCCCATAAGGAAACTATAGTATTTGATCTAATAAGGACAGCCCACTTTCCCGTCATTTTAGGACTGCCTTGGTTACGAACCCACAACCCTTTTATAAATTGGACCGCGGGTACTCTTTTCTTGGGCTCGGAATACTGCGTTTCCCATTGTCTCTCTCAAACCTCAGTAGGAATTGAGATTGCGTCTATGGTAGTGGAGCCCGCAGTCGTTCCGTCCATTGGTCTGTTGGGCAATATTCCGGTATGTCACCAGCAATTCCAATCAGTGTTTTTACAACCTGATTTCCCTACGCTACCTCCCCACCGAAGGGATGATTGTCACATAGACCTACTCCCAGATCAACCTGTCACTTTTGGACGCATGTACATACTGTCTCAGCAAGAAAAAAAGGCCCTCAATGAATACCTTCAGTCAAACATGCAGAACGGACTTATAACGGAATCTAAATCTCCTGAGGGCGCCTCTTTATTTTTCATCCCTAAGAAGGACTCGGAGGAACTCAGGCCCTGTATAAATTATCGGGAACTCAACAAGAGAACTATAGCTGTTAAGTATCCAATGCCGATGATCCCAGATATTCTAGAAGGCGTTCAGGGTGCTTCATTCTACACCAAGTTAGATCTACGTGGTGCGTATCATATGATTTGAATTGCCCCAGGTGATGAATGGAAAACAGCGTTTCGGACCCCATTCGGATATTATGAGTATCACGTCATGCCGTTTGTTCTAGTCAACGCACCTGCTATTTTCCAGAGATTCATGGATCACTTATTCGCTGACTTTCTCCTCCATTTCGTCATTATTTACCAGGATGACATTCTTGTATTTTCCTCTAATAAGAAAGAACACATCCAACATGTCAACCTTATGTTGGACCGGCTCAAAGCTAATCAACTATATTGTAAAGCGGCAAAATGCGAATTTCACAAAGAACAAGTTACCTATTTGGGATTCGTGCTGTCAGCCCAGGGGGTTTCTGTGGACCCAAAAAAAGTATCAGCGATTTTGGATTGGCCTCCTCCTACAAATATCAAGGAAGTCCAACGATTTCTGGGATTCACAAATTTCTACCTAAAGTTTATCCCATGTTTTTTCGAAAACGATTCTTCCTAACACCAGGCTTCTAAAAAAGGGAATTACTTTTTCCTGGGATATCCAAGCTCAAAGGGCGTTTAAAGAGCTCAAAGCACTCTTTACTTCAGCGTCCATTCTATTAACACCAGATCAGTCGCGACCATTTATTGTAGAAACGGACGCTTCTCATCATGCTTTAGGAGCTGTTCTCCTTCAAAAGGACGATCAAGGTGAAGAGAGACTGATTGCTTACCTGTCTAAGACCTTTACTTCATCTGAAGAAAACTATTCGGTTCTTGAGAAGGAACTATTAGCAATAACGAGAGCATTCGAAGGATGGAGGCATCTCTTGTTAGGCTCCTTGCATCCAGTTGAGGTCTGCACAGAACATCAAAATCTTAAAGTTCTGCCACAAGCATATACAACTAATAGTCGGCAGGCATGATGGGCCTATTTATTTTTACCATTTCGGATTGAATTTACTTTCCTTCCTGGTAATCAAAATTTACGAGCAGATGCTCTTTCCCGAAAAGACCCATCAATTAAGAAGTTCCACTCGGAATGACTATTTCCGAAGGCTCAATTTGTGGCTATGCTCACCGATTTTCTTCAAGTGCTCAAGCAAGAAACAACTCGTCTCGGGCAGTTCTGTGAGGATGTTTCTAACACTTATCGACTCACCAAGGACCGAGGATACCATTTTTTCAAAAACCAGGTGTTCGTCCCAACTCCTACTCTTCAAAAGGAAGTACTTATGATGTGCCACGAGTCTAAGACTGAAGGTCATCGAGGTTACCAGACCACCCTTGATTTGATTACCCGACATTTTTGGTGGCCTAATCTGGGCACTGATGTACGAGACTATGTATCAGCATGCATAGTTTGCTTGCAATCCAAATCTCCACAAAGTCCACCTTTTGGTCTGCTGGCCTGTATGCCCATCCCAGATAAACCTTGGCAAGTTATTTCTACTGACTTTATTGTAGACCTTCCTCCTTCTTCTTGGCACACCACCATCATGGTTACAATTTATTATTTCACCAAGATGGCACATTTCACCCCATTAGTCAAACCCCCGCGGAGCAGCTCAGATGTCAAAGATCTTCATCACTGAAGTATTTTCCCATCACGGCCTCCAAACACAATTGTGTCAGACAGAGGTCCTCAATACACCTCACTCTACTGGAAAGGAATATGCCACATCCTGGGTATTAAAAGAGCTCTCAGTTCGGGATACCATCCACAGACCAATGGGCAGACAGAACGCCTTAATCAAACATTAGAGGGCTACCTACGTTGCTTTGTCTCTGCAGCACAGGATAATTGGGTGGATCTGTTACCTTTTGCGGAATACGCCTACAACAATTACAGGCGTTCGGCTTTGAAAACCAGTCCCTTTGTCTGTTCTTACCGTTATCATCCGTCTTTTAAACCTTCTATATCTGCACCTTCCACCAACTGTCCAGGAGTGGATACTCTTATCGCAGACATCAAGAAGGGACATGAACTCGCTCGAGTATCTCTACAAGTGGCCCAAGATCGAGCTAAACTAAGAGCGGATCGCCATCGTCAGGATATGCCAGCAATTAAAGCAGGCGACTCTGTCTGGTTATCCTCCCATTTCCTTCCTAGACATTTAGTTCCGTCCAAATTATCTCCTAAATTCTTTGGACCCTTCAAAGTGGTGTTATTAGTGGGTACTGTGGCGGTTCAATTGAAATTGCCGCCTTCTTGGTCTCGTATTCATCCAGTTTTTCACCTTTCACAAATCAAACTGTCCGTTAAGGATTGTTTCCAACGTACCTCCAAAACGCGTCCCCCACCTGTGATGACCGACACCGGACCTGAGTATGAGGTGGCTGGCATTTTTCAAGATATCACCGAGGTCGATTACAGTACCTTGTTGATTGGAAGGGGTACTCCCCCACCGAGAGAACTTGGGAGCTGGCTTCGGGAGTTCATGCTCCTTGTCTGGTCCGAAGATTCTTTCGGTTACATCCGGGGAAGCCGGGGTCGCCCCCCTTAAGGAGGGAGCATACTGTTACACCTTTTCGCCGCTGGTCGTTGTGGCAGCGCCGGCGGTTGTGCAATGCAACTCTAAGGAACCCACCTAACATGGCTGACGTATCTGTTAGCTGTGCTATGAGCAGCCGTGCTGTCGATTTATGTCCACTGGATACGTGCAGGAATAGTCACGTGACTTCATATAAGGAAACCAGGAAGACAAGCAAATGTGTCGCTACTCTTCAATACAGCGCTCCGTAAATTCGCTCCTAGGAGTTATTGCTTTCTGTGCTAAGTTGTGATTTCCCTCTTGTCTGACTTTCACTGTTACTATCCATTCATTTACCATTTCTCCAGCAGAACTTTCCGTCTCGCCAGCTTTCACCTCAGTTATCCTGTCTTTTCAGCGGAAGTTCAGGGCTCTTTGTATCCTTCTCCTGCGAAGCTCCGTATTGCTGATTCCCTGTTCACTTCTGAAGTGAGTCGCCCTGGTTCCATGCCATCCGCCTCCCTCCTATTCTGATATTTCCCCATTATGACTCTAATCTCTGTCTTTCGACATTCTATCCGTGTCCTTTCTGTACTATTAGGTGCAGAGAATGTATTGCTCCGGAATTAAGCCCTACTTAGCTGACTATCTATCCACCCCAGACCCAGGAGTAAGTTTCATTCCTTTTCTTCTTTCTATCATCACACTCTTCCTCTCACTACAGAGTACTTACCTATCCTGTCTCTTACTTTTTGAACAGTACTCACCGTCTTCACGCCATCCTGACTCCTGGGAGACATTACCAAGATTGTGACCAACAGACTACTTCATTCACCCGGATCTACTCTGGGTTTTTCTTCCCTGGAGGGTTTTCCCTGGGGGTCGTGCCCCTTCTTTCACTGAGTACTTACTCGTTGGTGAGGAGGGGGCAGGATTTTCCAGGAGACCTTTCTTCTCAGCGGTGTTGTCTCCTCTGGAATCTGCTGACAGCCCAGGTTAGTGCTACTTACAAATAGCTTATTACTGTTTGAAACGAAATTCGGATTTACTATACCAGAATTTCTGGCAGTTCTTGCTGCATTACCATCCTACTATTAAAGATAGGCTTAACAGCGCCACTGATAATGAGGGTAGATTGAAATGCAGTCCAAAAGGGAATAGCAGACATTTTGAAAGGATATGTCATATCAAAAAGCATGGACAGAGACATGATGAGGGACATAATGGAGGACCACAGTGTTGTAATGTGAGTTAGTCTTGTTCTGTCTCACTGGCCAGGAATGCATGCTGATAGAATGTTGGTGAATTTATGATAGACAGCTGAGGATAATGTTGTGTGAGTGTTCCATGAATGACAGTTGGGGGCCTGAACTGGATGTGAGAGGATGGCTGGTGGGTGTCTCTGGAAATCTCATGATATCTACCTCTCTACCTGCCTATCTACCTTGTATCATACTCACAAGTAAGTGGAGCTATGGGGGGAAAACAGTCACCCACCATTCCCCGAAATGTTCTGACACCATCCTCACCCACCTGTGAAAATATATTTAGTTTAGTATCCTATAAGGTATGAGTATTGGCCTAAGCCCACTCACATCATGCTACAGACCTACTAGCACAATAATCGTGGCCATGTTGCCATTTTGCTTTATTCGTCATCTTGGATGCATTGTTTAGTTCAGTTCCTTGCTCATTTTGCCTTTCTAACTCTGAATGCGGTAGAAGACCACAGCATGAACTTTCTGTTATTTACGAGACAGGAATGCACATTCTGCTGAGCATGTTGCTTGTCTTACACTGTCGAACCTTGAAGCTCTTGCAGAAGCATAGCTAATCTATAAGTTAGGTGCCCACCTGTCTCGACCATGTTTCTCCATTGAAACATTAATTGTAATAATGTGCAGCTGCAACGTGCTCCTCTGGAGAAAATCCTGTTTTCCAAGCTTTAGAGAAGACTGACCTCAGGCTTCAAGAGCAACATAGATAAACTGTACAGCAAATGTTACCTTGTACCAGGGAACACGATATGCCCCCACACACGCCTTTGCCCCGCTCACAGACAGGTAATTGTCAATAGGGGTACGAGGGAGAATGCACAAACATTGTCTCAGTAATATCACCTATGTGAAAAGGTCATGAACCCTATGGACCCTATTGCATGATGGGGCTGGACAAGTGTAACATATTTTATTCCTGAATGTATATATGTATGACGCCCCAGCTGATAGGGGCTCTCTCCCGCCACAGTGTCTGTACACATGCATCATGGGGCGCTGAGACCCCAGTGTGGATTGTAATAAATACCGTTCTTTGACCTTGTGACTGACTATTTCCATTTCTTTGTAGTAAGCCTCATTTTGTGGTCTTTCAGATGGCGCCCAAACAGGGACCCTCCCGTTGATGTTCCATTCTTGTTGGACGAAGACGAGGCTGTCAGATCGAGATCAGTGAGTAAAAGGGACCCTTGCACAAGAGACGTGTTTCCTTGCAGACTGCTATTCCTGATCTCCGGCCGATCGCACCAACTAGAGGACATTGCAGCGAGGGTTCTGGAATTGAGACTTGTTCTGCCCGTTTGGAGGAATTGCCAGCCACGACGATTGTCCGTTGGACTTGATTGGAAATGATTTGTAGTAGTATTTATGCATAAATAATTTGGCCAGGTAAGACTGAGATTTTAGTATGACTAGTAAGTTGTCATCCTGTTTTGCAATGTTTTGTTGCCAAGTAAGACAATCTAGTAATTTGAAACATAGTCAACCCACACCACCCAAGGGGTCGGCAGCGTATGACATCTGTGTATCTCATGGCCTAGGTGCAATTGTATTGAATGATATTTGGCATCAACAAACCAGACATGCTCCAGACCTTCAGTGGATAGTTTCGGGACGTTTTGAGTTAGCGAGAACAGAATATTTGGAATCTGTATTATTGCGTAAGAAAGCTAGACCGGCTGCATTTGATGCTGTTAGAGAGTGGAAGAAGGAAGCGAATATTTGACTCAAAAGTAGAGAGAAGCATGCATGTAGACACATGAAAAATGCAGAGAATGCTTTAGTACATGATCAACAGAAACGAGTGAGGCCATTAGGAGCATGGATAGAGCATTTCAATTAGATGTGCAGAAAATATATCCATCACAAGATTTGCATGTATCAAATGAGTTGTTGAATAAGTTATTGAATGAACGCAGACCTGATTCAGAAGCCGATTCAACGGCACCACCTCCTTATGTACCCCCACCCCGCATCTGCGCCCAGTCCAATTGTAACAGCTGCCACTACACTGGTTGTTCCAACTGCACCGACATTTCCTCACCACAGAGCATGCATGATTTACTTATTACTTTCTTTGATGGCTGTCTCCACTTCCACTCCCCTTCCAGTACATGATGTGATCGACACTGATTCGAGAATAGTGACACATAGTACGATTTCTGCTGAGAGAAAGAAGGAATTGCGTGAATGGACTGAGACGTATATGGCGGGGGGTGATGAAACCGCAGCCGTGAATGCAATGTCCGAACATGGGGGTATTCTTGAGCAGAAGGTGTTGATAGAACAGATGGGAGTATATCTTGCCAAAGTATGGAGTGATCTAATTCTGGTTCAGCTATTCCACAAGAATTGCAGGATTTGAATTTTTTGTCTCGCAAAAGGGATACTGCAACGAAAATACGCAACCATGTCGTGAAGTTGTTTGTATATAAAAGAGAACTTGATCGCTTACACAAAGATGAATTGAATAGGAATAAGCAACACACATTGTACGTACAGAAACAATTTTTGCCTCCATTGAAACCTGTTAGTGAAGAAATGCGCATTTGCACAAGGGACGGGCTTAGATGGATTTCAGATGCTTCTATTTCCCCTATTGAACTGCACGATAAATTTAGTCAGTACACACCGGATATGCAGCGGAAGGTGTTACAAGTGATTGTTGAGTATTTACAAGATGAATGTATGAAAAAAAACTTGTGTTGTCCGGTGGATATGATGGTGATTTACAAAAGAGCATTTTTGTCTGATGCCACGTTAACCTCTTTGTCACTCGATTTGGCCCTATTGCTTAACAAGTGTTCAAAACTCCCTGCTGTACAATTGCCTAACAGAGAGATTCCTGCGACACTAGTTCCGAAAGTAGAGATTCCAGCTGTAGGACAGACACCTGCTTCTACTATTCCAGTGCACTATATTTCACAGTTTGTTCACGACAAGAAGCAAATACGATTAATCAGTCTATTCTAGATATTAGGAAGAATCCTACAGGGTTCTACAAAGAGGTAGAATCAGTTTTGAATTTGTCAGTTTTCACCTTAGGGGATATTGACTTATTGTTTCCCGTGATCCTACCTACAGATTTATGGAAACAGATTAGGACCGTAGATGATCAAGCAGGGATGGGCGATACTTGGGATCACTAGACACAAGATGATGAGGCTATGAAAGCAGGCGAGAAACCGCCTCAGGATATACTGATTGCCAAATAATATAGTGACCAAACTGAAAACTTTAGTGCCAGAGAAGAGAATTATATGAGACAAATTGACAGCATGCATGCAAGGAAAGACCGAGGGTGCGGCTGAGTTTTTTTAACAGGTTTGAACAAGTGTTTTCGGATTTTAGTGGGCAAGATTTGAGTACGGAACCAGGAAAGAGACTATTTGTTGACAAATTTGTATGAGGATTGTTGCCTGACATTCAAACTCAGATCATGACTTCTGAAAGTGCATGGCAAGCAAAATCACAATCCGAAGTGCTGCACATGGGCGAGTATTATGAGAACAGGGTAAACACGGATAAGGAGAAGGTGGAAAAGAAAAAAGGTGACTTGAAAACGAGAATACTTCTGCAGCAAACAGCACGGGGATTGAGGGTGAGACACTCAACCAAGAGGTCAGTTCACGCCAAAAATGGGAGCACAAATGGAAAATCCGCACATGAACGAGTGTGCGTATTGTAGACAGGAAGGCCATTGGAGGGCACAATGTCCATCCCTCGAACAGCAAGCACGATTGGGAGGCGATCAAGGGGTCGCCCCAGTCTTGAGGGTCCTGGTAGATACCAATTCGCACAGAATCAGCAGAGCCAACCACAAGATACGAATGTGAGTGGTCAGGGAGAACAGTCACAGAACGCGAGTGGTGGGAATGTCTTTGATAATTCTACCCACGCCTATTTTCCTGAACATTTCACAACTGACGATGTACTGTTTCGCTGTGACAGCCCGAAGCAGGGTCTGGAACCGATACCTATTCACGTTGATCAAAAGGGGCCCTACGTTGAAATGAAGGTGGGGAATAGGAGGCATATCTTCCTAGTGGATACCGGATAACAGAAGTGTTCCATTTACCATATGCGGGTTCCAGATATTCCACTGTCAGGGCACAGAAATGTTTCTGTAGGGTTCTCCAGTACGCCAGTGGTCTCTCGGCCGGTACCGATTGCATTGGGACCGTTTACTGATTCATGTCCATTCTTGTTGACAACGAATTGCGGCGAAAACTTGTTGAAATTAAATCTGTTGAAGAAATTGAATGCAGTGATTTATTGTTCTTCAGATGGAGTGTATTTGACGATCTCTCCCACACAAAATTCCACTTCGCAATTCTTGTCTATGCCTTTGCCGAGTGAGTTCAGTAAAGTGCCCACACATTTATGGGCGGTGAATGATAATGATGTAGGGATCCTTAATGTTAAACCAGTACGAACAATTCTGAAAACAGGTATTACGCTGCCACATATTCCACAGTACAAAATATTAATAGAGGGTGAGCTTGCGTTGAAGAGTATTGTTTCAGACTTGATATACCGAGTTGTGATTGAAGAGATTTCTGGGAGTGTGTGTAGTAGCCCGATTCTACCTGTATATAAGAAAGGGGATAACATCTTAACCTACCGTTTTATAATTGATTTGAGTGCAATTAACAGGATTGTCGCGCCACAGTTTCTGATTGTTCCTGATGTTACGACCATTCTGACCATGATTCCGGCTACAGCCACACATTTTAGTGTTATTGATTTGAAGAATGGTTTCTTTAACATTCCTGTACACATGGATAGTAGATACCTGTTTGCGTTCACTTTAGGTGGACGCACTTTCAGATTCACATGTGTTCCTCAGTTTTATACGGAAAGCCCAAGCATATACAGTAGGGCATTGAAAGAACAGCCTGACACGCTTGAGCTGCAGTCAACCTGCACGTTGCTGCAGTACATTGATGACCTCCTTATTGCTGCAAACTCTGAAGACGCTTGCAAGGAAGGTACTATTCTACTGCTTATTCATTTAGCTACACATGGGCATAAAGTTTTGTTGAAGACATTTCAGTATTGTCGACAGTAGGTCGCCTATCTAGGCTATCTTCTGTCAAAGGAGTGAAGCCGTCTGACACCTGAACGTATACAAAGCATCTCTGACATGTCTGTTCCAAATACACAGAAGGAAGCCAGAGCTCTGATTGGCATGGCTTCTTGTTGTAGACAGTGGTTTACTAATTTTTCACTTTTGATCAAACCTATGTTGGCATTGACGAAGACGGATGTTCCTTTGCCATGGGACGCGGATTGCCAGAACGCTTTTGATCTGCTTAATGCTGTGTTGTGCTCAGCGCCAGTATTGGGCACACCAAATTATGAAAAGAATTTTGTTTTGTATCTGCATGAGAGAGAGGGTTGTGCTTTGGCCGTATTGACACAGGAACATGGGGGAAAGAGCAGACCATGCAGCTATTTTTAATCCAGGTTAGACCCTGTTGCATGCGCTTTGCTGAAATGTTTGAAAGCAGCGGCTGTGTCAGTAAAACAAAGTGAGGGTATGGTTTTAGGTCACTCTTTAACCATGATGGTACCTCACTCTGTTGATGTTCTACTAAACAGAACACAGACTAAGCATCTCACTTCTGCTCGATTAACAAGATATGATTTGATTCTATTTGCACCGCACATCCAAATTAAGAGATGCTGTATGTTAAATCCGGCTGAACGTTTGCTGTCTTCACAAGAGGGAGACAACACTAATGACATTCCCCATGATTGCCTCTATGTTACAGTACAAGAAACAAAAAGCAAATTGATTTGAGCGATACACCTTTCAAATCTCCAGATGGGGAACTATTTTGTGATGGTTCCTGGTTTAAGCTACCTGATGGTACTTCCACGGCCGCCTATGCAATAACCACATTAGATGCTATCGTTGAGAGCAGAAAGATACCACATAATTCTGCCCATGCTGTGGAGATAGTTGCATTGACCAGAGCATGCGAGATTTCTGAAGGACTTAGTGCAAACATCTATACTGACAGTCAGTACGTGTTTGGGGTAATTCATAATTTTGGACGATTATGGGCAGAGAGGGGATTCTTGACATCACATGGCACCAAAGTCCCGCATGGTACTCTGATAGTACAATTGTTATCAGCACTAGCGCTTCCTACACGGTTAGCGATAATGAAATGCGCAGCACACCTGAAAGGGACGGGCGATGTAGGAAAATTAAACGCTTTTGCCGATCGTATTGCCAAACAGACTGCTACCGATCCACACTCGGGAATGTATGTGTTGGATTTGGCAAAATGGGTTACTGACACTAATTCGATGGAAGAAGGGTTCAATAGTGTGAAAGAAATTCAGGCTGAAGCAACAGCAGAGGATATCAAACAATTGAGTAAGGGTCTGGCAGGTTTGGATGTTGGGGGGTGTTGGGTAGACAATGAGAAGCAAAGATGGATGCTGCCCAATGCTTATGTCACTGCCGTAGTCACTATGGCTCATGGTCCAGCACACATATGTGCAAAAAAGATATGCCAGCATTTAGATCACGTTTGGTACAATGACAATATCCCAAAAATTGTCGAACATCTAGTTCAGAATTGTATGATATGTCTGCAACACAACATTGGGAAGGACACACCAACAACGAAGGGGAGTTTTGGGGCTCTCTCCATGCCATTTGAAGTGATTCATTTTTACTTTATCGAGATGGATCCCTGCCAAAACTACAGATATGTGTTAGTTGTGCCTTTAGCAAATGGGTTGAGGCTAACCCCCTGAAAGACAACACTGCTATGTTGACGGCCGAAACTATGTTAAAGGAATATTTTCCAAGGTTTGACCTGCCAAGAGTGATTTGGTCCAACAATGGACCGCACTTTATCGCTGATGTCATTCTGCAAATCTGTGCGGGATTACAGATTGATAAATGTTTTCACTCAGCGAGACATCCTCAGAGGGCTGGTTTGGTGGAACACCACAACGGTATTTTGAACAATAAACTAGCGAAGATGTGTGCGCAAAGCAATTTGAAATGGCCTGATGCTTTACCAATAGCTTTACTCTCAATGCGGCATCCGCACAGTCAAAAAGAGGACTTTCCCCATACAAGATTATTATGGGGAGGCCTGCAAATGTATGGAATGCACCGAGACCTAAATAGTTGTCTGAGATAGAGTACCCATTACTGTCTGACTACTGTGACCAGAGCACTCAAAACTTGCGTTTGATTCACCAACAGGATCGAGCAGCCCTGCCAGGGAAATACGTGGGCCCAGGCCATCGAATTCCGCCTGGGGATTTCCTGCTGTTGAAAAACTTCAAGAGGAAAACATGCCTTTACACCATGCTGGAAGGGACCGTACTAAGTGCTATTAGCCATGCAGACCGCGGTACGTGTGACCAGCAAGAAACATTGGATACATGCGACACACATGAAATGAGTGCCACTGCCTTTGCCTCTCGATGAGTGTGACAAGAAGGAGAACGATCATCATGTACCTGTTCTGATCGACATCAAGAGTGATACGAAATCACTTCCTGAGTCCGTGGGGCTCGGGGAAACAGTTCTTTCCCTCTGCATCGTGTGACTTTGTCCCTTCGGAGAACGCCAATCCTTTGTTCATCGACCATTCAGTACCTGGAGCTTTGAGGTACAACCTTCGACCATGAAATTGGATTTAGTTCAGGGATTGACATTACGTTTTGTAATAGAATAGGTAAGTGTGGTAGGACTACTGCACCAACCAAGAAACCAACATAGTGCCATTCCCTCGTCATTCCCCTCTGGATAAGGTAAGGGACAGGGAGCAGCAAAGAAGACTACAAGCAAGATTGGCCACGTGGTCAGGTGCCACCATTGGATGAACTTATAAAGTCTATCAGTGAGGCTTCCTAACAGATGCTGAAGAACTATGCCTGCGCTTGGGGCTGCTCGAATCAATGAGGACATGGTACATTTTCAGAATGATGGGCCTGTATATCAAGGGCCATGGTCCCCGAGGACAAAATGAATAATACTCACAGTAATAACCTACATTATGGTCATATTGGTACCCGTACTATGGTATTTGGAAAGTGCACAGCCATTCGATACTCGGTTGCCAACTGTAAGTGCATCCACATTGTCTCCTTTAAATGTGTACGCACACACCCTTCATCTACGTCACCTCAGTCATAGAAGGGATTGTCTTAACAACACCCTCCTAATGATTATGAATGCAACACATGCTATTCTGAATAAAACCAATTGCTGGGTTTGCTCACATCTACCACAGCATGGTGAAAAGGAAATAGGTTGGTATATTCATCCTCTCCCTTTGTCTACTGCATGTTATGCCTTTTTGATGATGGAACGCCAGTGCCACTGATTACTTTGATTGTACAAATGTTAATGAATTCGATCAACTGGTATTGTTGCCGCTCGGATGTTCATTGTTTGCAAACAAAAGCACCCTCAACACTGCTACTGCAAACATGCTGACACATATTCCAGACCTTACCAATGGATGATCTCTTTTAAAATGACTCCAGTAGGGAATAAGGAGGTCACTCCTCCATCATACACCATCAACCATAACCCTGACTCTGTCCCGTTCTGCTTGTGAAAGGAAGGTTCCCGACCTATGGGCTTGTTTGATAAATGCATGAATACAGCTATTCTAGTGAAAGAGGATAGGCCCCTATATATAGGGGGTTACATTTATTTGATCTGGTTATCTAAAGATTGGCAAGGTACATGGTATTTTGGAATACTTTAACCAGGGGTATATATCACCGCCATCGCCAATATCTTGAAAACTCGTCCTAGAAGGGAAATAGAAGGTGACACCCCCCTGCAGGTGTTGGGGGTCATTGCCAAATCCATGATTCCATTCTGGGGACAGATAATTAACTTCCAGGATATTAGGAAACTGGCTAGGATCTTGGGGAAAACTATCAATGAAACTACTGATATCATGTTCAATATAACACTGGAACAGAAGGCCATTAGAATAGTGGCTCTTCAGAACTGGATGGTGTTAGACGTCATCCTGGGTGAGCGTGGAGGTGTATGCAAAATGGTTGGGTCCACATGTTTATGTTTACGTACCTGACTCCGCCCCCACCATTTTCCAAGCAATAAAAAGACTACACATTCTGGGTTTAGGAGTAAATATTCCCAAAGGGGATTGGGATTTTAGTACATGGTTTGGGAGTCTACTACGAACTTGGGGTTGGAAGATATTCTCTGTTCTGGCTATAATCCGTGGTATAGCTTTTTTGTTGTTGTTGCTGCATGCAATGTCTACCTGTCCTGGTTTCCATGATAGGAGATTGTTGTGCACGATCATTGATTAAATTGAAACCACAACCATGCTTGCCTGTACACATCACCAACGCACTGATCATGCAGTACGTTGCTAAAAAAGAATGTATGGCCATCAGTGTTTATGATAGTGATGACTCAGGGTGTTTGGACGATGACTCTGCATCCTGGTTGTCTGAGGATGCCATGTTTGGATGATGTTCTTGGCTTAGGCCAAAAGGAGGGTTTGTGAAAATATATTTAGTTTAGTATCCTATAAGGTATGCATATTGGCCTAAGCCCACTCGCATCATGCTACAGACCTACTGCCACAATAATGGTGTCCACATTGCCATTTTGTTTTATTCGTCATCTTGGATGCATTGTTCAGTTCAGTTCCTTGCTCATTTTGCCTTTCTCACTCTGAATGCGATAGAAGACGGCGGCATGCACTTTCTGTTGTTTATGAGACAGTAATGCACATTCATCTGAGCATGTTGTTTGTCTTACACCTTGAAGACCTTGCAGAAGCATAGCTAATGTATAAGTTAGGTGCCCGCCTGTCTCAACCATGTTTCTCAATTAAACCATTAATTGTAATAATGTGCAGCTGCGACATGCTCCTCTGGAGAAAATCGTGTTTTCCAAGCTTTAGAGAGACTGACCTCAGGCTTCAAGAGCAACATAGATAAACTGTACAGCAAATGTTACCTTTTACCAGGGGACACAATATGCCCCAGGCACAGCTTTGCTCCGCTCCCAGACAGTAATTGTCAATAGGAGGACGAGTGAGAATGCACAAACATTATCTCAATAATATCCCCTACGTGGAAAGGTCATGAACCCTATGGACCCTATTACATGAGGAGGCCAGACAAGTGTATCATATATTATTCCTGAATGTATATATGTATGCCGCTCTGGCTGATTGGGGCTCTCTCCCGCCACGGTGTCTGTACGCATACATCATGAGGCGCTGAGACCCCAGTCCGGCCTGTAATAAATACTGTTCTTTGACCTTGTGACTAGCCATTTCCATTTCTTTGTAGTAAGCCTCATTTTGTGGTCTTTCACACCGTTGATTTTTGTGGGCCCCCTCGGTGACAACCCCCAATCTTCACTTGTCACCCAGAAATCATGATTTGACATTTTGGGCCCTGTTGCATTGTACATGGATGCCGGAGAGAATATAGGCACTCGGCAGGGGGCGTCTGATTTGGATTTTATGTTGGAGACATGCATTTATGTTTATGTGGGCACCGGAGGAGGCGTAACTTACCTCTGCTTAATGTATGGCGCTGCCCACTCCAACTGCATAGGTGTCATGGCTATGCCTCATAGCGAGCTGAGGAGGGCTGGAGTACGTCCGGAGGCCCGGATCAGCCAGCGCATCAGAGAGGCCCGGGAGTTGTTCTCCCTCCAACGTCGGTTCCAAAATGGTGAAAACAGCTCTCTGCTAAACGACGCCGCCTACATTTCCAATGATGCCGCATTGCTGTTTTCATGGTAAGGCCAGCGCCCCAGTGGATCCGAGTGTCTTTGAAGAAAGGCACCAGCAATGTGCCTACAGATGACGACACAGAGGACATTTAAATTGTTATTATTAAAGATGAACAATGTCATTGATGGGACTCTATTTAATAGTGAACTGTTCTTTGTCACGACCTGCGTGTGCACGCTGCATCGCCTCTGGTTCGCCAGAAGTAAATGATAAATGATTGAACAAAGAATAAAAGGACAACAGGTTTGATGATTACGGCAATGAGGAAAGATCAAGGAATTACTGACGGAGGGTCTCTGGTCACGGTTAACAAATGAAGTACAGTTTGCTTAGCGAAATGTAAGGCAACTTGAGATATTTTAGGGATCATTGAGTTTTTTGTGGAAACGATAGATTTCACTGCAGATTGGTATTCCCTACACAATGGTATCAATGCTGCCTTTGTTCACTTGTGTTTGTTTTTCAAGTTTTTTTTCCTCCATTGTGTGCCAGTACTGATCACACTGATGCACAGGCAGTTTCATGGAACGTTGAAGTATGCAGCATGTGGGGAACTATTTCAATCTGATTTCAAAGAATGGTGGTAGGCAAATAAAACGTGATATTAATTTCATTCTATCACTCTCAATGAAGTACTCTATGATGGTTCTGGTTTATGTGCACAGTGCTTTCAAAAGTATAAGGGGATAATATAATGTCAATTACACCTTGATTTGTTTTAAAAGTTGTATTTATTTATCCTAACTCTGCCATGAGGTAGTGAGCGGAGTAGACTGATGTGAGATTTAAAAGTGAAATGGGATTCAATTCCTCAAGTAAAGTGAGATTTAATTCCTCCTTGTCCAGTTTTGGGCCGTCGTCATGTCATGTGGTGTTTAAGTGTTATGGCTCATCAACATTTTGATTACATTGTTGTCATCTGACACCTAGCCCCTGCTTGTTTTCTGGTGCTAGGTCTGCTCATGAATTTAGGCTCAAATGAAATGAGTTTTAATTTTGCATTTAGGGTAAAAGTTTCAGGGCAAGCATATGCACCTGTGTTTAGGTTACCAGGTGCCATGAGGATACATCCAAACAGCACAGGTATACATCTAGTTGATAGGAAAAGTTTTTTTCTGACTGCCTCAGGGTATTGAACAGCAGCAACGGATTCGGGCATAGTGCCCTGGACAATCCTTCGGATGGACATTAGAAAAGAGGGAAAAAGTTAAAGGTAAAATTATCAAATTTTTTGGGATTGTCTTTCAAAGGAGTTAATTGTGCACTTTAAGAAATGTTATCAACTGTCCTCCAGATGGCATTTGAAGAGGATTTAAGTTCGATGCATCTTGATATAGATGCATGTACAAATGTTGGCCATTTGTTTTTCACTTTCTGTTACTCTTCTATTGATAATTGCTCCTTAAGCTAGAATGTTCATACCACACATTGGCCCCCATTACGACCCTGGCGGAAAGTGACTGACCGGACCGCCACAGCGTAAATAGCGTTTCCGCCATTGCACGAAGGAGCAAAGTGCGGCCCATTCCGACCCATCGGGCACGAGCACCACGGCATGGCGGAAGTGCAAAGTCCGCGATGGCGGAAATGACCCCAAAACGGCCCACACCGCCGCCGTACGGCGCCCTAGGTGCAATACCGCCACCCATCACAGCGGACACCGCAGTGTGCGCCTACCGGAAAGTACGGTGACCGGAAATATACGGAAACGGAAGTTAAAACATGGGCCCGGAACGGGAAACATCCCGCCGTACACCTATAAAACCACTAAAACCACACAACCACTAAAATCACTACCCTGAAACACACCCCAACCCGTCATCCACCCTAGCGAAACCAAGAAAAATGGGAAAAGTAGCGAAGAAAGCGTGCGACCGCAAGCGGCAGGTCCACTTCTCCCGTGAGGAACTCACCGTGCTAACAGAGACCCTCCAGGAGAATGCTGCCGTCGTCTTCTGCACGCAAATGACCAGGACGGCACTTGCAAACAAGAAGGCCATATGGGCTCTGGTGGCACAGCGGGTAAGTGCGGTGGGGACCGCACCCCGCACCCCACAGCAATGCCGCAAGCGATGGGACGACCTGCGGATACGCGTCCGCAGCATACTCTCTGCCAACCGCAACATTGCCACAGCCACCGGGGGAGGTCCTGAATCACCCATCAAGTTGACCCCCTGGGAAGAAATCTGTGCCTCCACCATCGGAATGGAGAGCATAGAGGGAGTCGGAGGGATGGAGAAAGGAGTGCAGACATCCGAAGATTCAGGTAGGTGGGCCAAATAAAACAATGCCAAATCCACAAAGTCCATCCATGTGAAGTACCATGCGTCCACATAGTGCAACAGAAACACATGTCCAGGAGAACGTCCACACACATCGGCCTGATAGCGCACGTTAAAACCCACAATAAATACATAAATAATTAAAAACCCCTAAAACACGCACTACACGTGCAGCAGGCACACCCTAACTGCAGGCTGCCAAACAACTGCACCCTCACTCCACACACAAATGAAAGCACCTCCAAGGCCCCGACCCAAATCACCCTCAGGTACCACCCCAATGCATGTGATACAATGCCATTCCAATTCCCACAGACCCATCAATAACCCTCGCCCTCCTTTACTCCACCACAGGGTCCGATCCAAACGACGAGCTTCAGGACACCCCTACCAGCACACCTGCAAAGAGGGCCAAGACCAACGGCCAAAGACCCTCCACCTCAGCTGCATGCATCAAGACACGGCAGCAGCACAAATCAGGTGGCAGCACAGAGGAGGGAACATCAACAGGCACCCCAGCAGCTAGCATGCCCACAACACCACCACCACAGGTCCCCCCAACGGATGCCACAGAAGGCACTGCCTCTGGTGGCAGCAGAACCATAGGTGACACCCCATTGATGGCAGCATGCTCCGACACAGAAGACGGGGATGTCGAAGTCAGATCCATCCATGACCTGTCCCAATCCCCCTGTCTGTCCCATCCCGTACAACATGAGGATACCACGCAGGGGCACCCACAAGACGACGACTGGCCATCCCCCACAAGCCCTGTGGCAAGGCAACATGAGGACAACAGCCCCTCTGTGACACCCCCGCAAATGGCCATGGCCCAGCAGAGGCAACAGTCCCTCGACCAGTTAATCGTGCAACAGCAGCAACTGGCCACGCTCCTCAAGGACCATGCCGATGAATGTGGGGGCACTAAGGCAGACATAGAAACATCAACTGAGACACTTAGGGCAGAAATGGAGAGAGGTACAGAGACACTAAGGGCACAAATGGAGAGTAGCACCGAGAGCCTGGGAGTCCAAATGGAGAGATGCACCGAGAGCCTGAGGGGGGAACTGCATGCGACGTCCAAGGACGTATGTGCCGAACTTGCCGCAGTGCGCCGTGTGCTCACTGAGCTCTCGCAAACCCTTAGGGACATGCATGGACGTGAGCAGGCAGAGACATCATCCGTTGCAAGTTCCGTCCAGGGCAGCCCCCAACGTAGATCTGGGAGGAACCTGCGCTCCACAGGCAGGGGTGCCCCTGATACCCGCAGAGGGGGCTTGCAATAGCGACTGCCCACTGACAATGAGCATCTTTGGACACTGGTGTTCGGGGGGGAGGTAGGAGGGTGGAGGGGGTGTGTTGGGCTCACTTGGGTGGCGGGTCGATAGGGTGTACAACATGATATCACATATGCCATAAACAGTGCACGATCAACCAATGAGATGTGTGGACATTGATCTTTGTGTACTAGGCCATCATAGGCGTACAGTCCATATTGTGCATGTCCCAGACACACACAGTGCCACGAGTCCCGTGTCCATGTATCAGCCACCAGGCGTGAGTGCTAGAAGCATACATCAATGAGATGCTGACGAATGTCACGGCCCTCCGGTGCCTCGCAGACTCCATGAGGTGCTGCCACATCCCCACCCTCATCATGACCATCATCAGGTGCTTGGGCACATTTCTACGTACGCACATGTTGTGGAGCATGACACATGCCATCACCATCTTTGCAACCTTCTCATGGCGGTACAGGAGTGCCCCGCCAGACCTGCTGAGGCAGCGGAAACGACCCTTCAGTAGGCCGAATGCCTGTTCAATGACTACACGGGTACGTGAGTGAGCATGGTTGTAGTCCTCCTCATGCTGGTCCCGTGGGTTCCGGACTGGTGTGAGGAGCCATCTCTTCAGTGGATATCCAGCATCACCTGTATGTGGACGAGAAACGTATGATGTGGAATGCCATTGCTACGTACGCACACCCCCCCCCCTTCCTGCCAGGTCATTGCCGAATCACATAGCCCACATTATCATGCATGTAATGAGACTCACCGAGTAGCCAGGATCTGTTCCCTGCGTGTCGCTCCATGTAGCGTGGTATTGTAGAGTTCCTCAAGACCATAGAATCATGGGTTGATCCAGGGAATCGGGCACAACAATGTGTAATGATCCTGTTGGAGTCACACACCATTTGTACATTCAGAGAATGAAATTGTTTTCGGTTGCGGTACTGGGCCTCCATGGCATGTGGGACGACCAATTCCACATGGGTGCAGTCGATGGCACCAATGCAACCCGGTATGCCGGCAAGTGCATGGAATCCCACTTTTGTGTTGGTAATTTCCTGCTCCGAGCGTGGTAGAGAGATGTAGTCGTCTGTGTGCTGCAGGAGGGCATCGAGCACTTGCAATAGTGTCCGTGAGAACAGTGGCTGAGAAATGCCATGCAACTGTCCGACTGTGTGCTGGTAGGTGCCTGTGGCCAGGAAGTGGAGTACAGACACCACCTTCAGTAGGGGTGGGATGGCGGTTGGGCTATCTATCATGCTGACAAGGTCAGCCTGTGTCATGTCCACAATGGCGGCTATGGTGTCCCGGTCCAGACGGTAGAGGGTGTGGATCTGCTCATCAGTGAGGTTGAACGGATGTGCTCGGAGGCGTGGGATTGCGGGCTGCCTGCGTGGTGGTAGTGGCTGTGCTGGCGGCCCTTGCTGGCCCTGCCTTGGCCTCCTCCTCCTCCTGCGTCTCCTCCGTGCGGCCGGTTGTAGTTGGTGTTCGTCTTCTTCTTGGAGTTGGAGTACTTGCAGTGCTATCAGGTCCCCCAGGGCCAACATCGCGAGTCCTGCCGGTAGCATTTCGGTGTGGTTGTGGGAGGAGACTGGCTGTGCAATTTATGTGTTTTCAGGCTGTATGGCCTCCACCTGTGGTGATTAATTCCACCTGTGCAAACTGCTCTCCCCTTTGGCCGAGCACGTCCCGCGCACAACGCTGCAATTCGGGGAATGGCATCTTGCTATTGCAATCATGTATTTGTACCCGATGGCCGTGTAAGATTGGTTGATATGTTCATTCTGCTGTGGTCCCATTGTTTCACATACTATCTGTGCAGTCGCGAACAGACTTGTGAAGGGTCAGTGGAACATAGTACTCGAGTAACGGTGGGCCCTCATGCATCACTGTACCGAGTTGCAACGACGGGCGGGGCGTCCCATTTGTGGGTGAAGGCAGTTGCCATTTTCACACACAGCCGCACTCGATGGAATAATTAGTGATTTCAAATGGCCACAGATGCCTCTTCGACGTGATGTTGCAAATGAGGAATTCGAAGGGCGGCGCTTTCGGTTTTCAGCTAGCGGCGAGGAAATGCCCACAGGTCTGACTGCAAATATAACGTACTATTGTTCAATGTCCTTGAGACAGGGGCCATGGCGAGGATGCAATGATTGATATGAATAGTTTGGGATGCGCAATAGCGACGTGGGCGATGAGGCCGGACGTTCCCAAATACATGTTACTTCACTACACTGGAATTACGGGCTGGGGCACTGTGGATTTTGCAGGCTGCATTACGCACAGACTCAATGGATATTTCTAATGTTATGTGAGTAAATATTCAGGCGTTTTAATCCCGGGATGAGGGAATGATGAATGGATGCATGGGCAGGTGATTTGATACAGAGTTTGCCATGTACAGGGCTTCTTGGGATCTATCCGCCTCCCCTACGCTATGTGATGCAGGGCTGCCATAGTGGGACCATCGTCTATCTGGCCTTGTTGAGCCCTCCCTGTCTCGACGCGCCCTCAGACACTTGTGTCCATGCACGTTAACATTCCCATCTGATGGATTCTGTTTTGACAGACGCATGCACAGGTACACTCGTTTGTGATGGTGTTTGCACCTCGATATAGATGGTTATGAGTCGCAAGTGGTTTTGGGGTGGTGATGATCCTTTGGAGTGGGCTAGCATGCATATGGCTGTGGATTTAGTGTGATCATTGAAGTGAGTTGTTCGAATGTAGTTCTGATGGCCATTCTGTTCTTTTTCTTTTCTTTTGGTTGACAGGTATCTCCTCCCCTTTTGCCACTGCCATCTGTATGCCACTCCTGCAGATGGGTTTTACTCCCGACACCTGCTGCTTCGTGTTAATCAGTGGAGCAGCATTACGATCTTATGGGACGATCGCCAATGGGCCACATGCCCTTACGCAGTACTGGTGGCTCGGAGCAACATTTCGGCCTTTCAGCTGGACTAGTGCCTCCCCATTGGGACGGCCCTGCGGTTCTGTGCGCTTCCATGTTGCCTTTTCGTACGTGAATGTGGCTCTGTGTACCATGAGGGAACAGGGCGTCACACAAGTAGTGGCTGGTCATTTCTTGCGGATGCAGCCCACAATGGTGAAAAGTGTTTTGGAGTTCATGGCCTGATGGCTGTATGGACTTGGTGATTTTGATGTGCATTAAATTTCTATTCTGATTTGGCCCGTGTAGCGTTCTTCTTTGCAAGTGATGTGGCATATGCCTATTTGGGGGGCGATGTATTGTGAGGAGATCTGCATTGGGTTCCAGCTTCGGAGTTTAGTTGCGTGGTACTGTACTGGGCGCGTTTGCCTACGAAGCCCGTGAGGTCAGGGATGGGGGCTGCCAATATGACAGTTTGAATGTTGTCATGCTCAGGGGCGGGCGATTGGGTTTTGTGTAACAGATGCCGGTCAGCCAGGTGGACTGGTGGAATGATGTGATTCTCGGAATATTGCTGGTCACAGGTGCCTGTGTTTGCGTGCGTTTCTTGGTGGGGGACTGTGGTCATGTCCATTGGGATGGCTTCTGTATTCGTGCCATCTGTGCCCTGCAGCTCCCATTGGCCCCTGTTGTGTTTCTTTTATTCGTTGGCATGCATGGGTGACTTGTACATTTCAATGGTTGCATTGTGACTTCATTGCACCTACGGGGAGTTGTACTTTGTGGCCAGGGAGCGGTGTACAGGCACTCAGTGGGGCCGTTTACGGTTGATTCGCGATGCCGTACTTCTCACCATGGCGGAATGGTACATTCCGCCATGCTTGATGGTGTTAGGTACATGTCCGCTAGGGTCGGAATTGGCGTACCCTTGCGCCATGGTGGTGTTTGCGGTTTGGCATGGCGCGCGCGCGCGTGCTTGGTGCAGTTAGCGTTGGCGTTCACTACGGTGTCGCTAATGGCTTCGTACTTTGCGGTGACGGGTCATAGTCGCACCGAGCGCTATTCGATGGCGGTATTGCATTTCCGCCATCGTTTTCCGAATTCCGCAAGGGTCGTAATGAGGGCCATTTAGTGTTATGGTACTACCAGGGGCACCTCATCTGTTTAATTTGTTATATGTTGTCGGGTAGATGAGTGTGCTGAGGTGTGGTGGTGTGCGTGTGTTTTGTACGCTTGAGGGTTATGTGTGCATGCAAGTGAGAGGGACTGCACTTGGGCATATGTGGCATGGGTGGAGGATGAATGAATATGGTTCTCTTCATGTGTTGTCATGTTAGGTCTGACATGGCACCACCTCGGTGAGAAGTATGCATGCATGTGTTGCTAATGCGGCCTCGTTCCACCTATTCTGCTTGTGCATGCTTGAGCATTGTTAGTGCATGCAGAGAAGGTGTGCTGTGTGAGCGTATGTGTGCTTGGATATGCTTAGTGATGGTTGAAATGCATAATAGGATAGATGTGTTGTTGTGACGGTTGCGTCTATTGCAAATGCTTCTTAGTGGTTCATATTCTTGTTGGGATTGACTGATTTGGGTGATGATTGGAGCTGATTGTATAGATTTGTGTCTGCTATGTGAGGGTGGAAGTTGGTGGATTATGTACCCCTTCTGTGTTTGTTGTTCCTGATATGGGCAGCACCACGCTCCCTCAGTGTTAGCTTGTTGGACTCTGCCCAGGCTCTGTATAAACAAGGCACGTTGCATCCAGGTCCGGTGTTTGGCAATCCGAGTAGTTTGTCTTCTGCTTGTTTCTCGCTCTCGGTGTTTGTGCCAGGGTGTGGCAGACCCTGTATCCAGGGGTGGCAGCTCCGGATGGAAGGTTGTTAGGGATTTCTGTGTGTGAATGCCATGGTGTTGACTACTGTGACTGTGCACCTGAGTGTGTTGAGTCATGTCTGGGTGTGCATGTACTTTGTGGTGTGTATGCTGATTGTGGGCTTGGCTGCCCTCTGTATGAAAGGGAGATGTTGTGGTGTATGACTGTTTGTAGGAAGGGAGATGTTGTAATGTGAGTTAGTCTTGTTCTGTCTCATTGGCCAGGAATGCATGCTGATAGAATGTTGGTGAATGTATGATAGACAGCTCAGGAGAATGTTGAGTGAGTGTTGTGCGTCAGTGTTCCATGAATGTCAGTTCGGGGCCTGAGCTGGATGTGAGAGGATGGTCGGTGGGTGTCTCTGGATATCTCATGATGTCTACCTGCCTACTTACTTTGTATCATACTCGCAAGTAACTGGAACTGGACAAATATACATATGTACAATAAAGCATCCTGGATTTACCTCTATGGCTCCACAGCTTGTCTATGTGCGGACATTGAGCCTCTCTTCATTCATTTACAACACACTGTCTACCAGAACCCTAGTGGATTATAAAAAGAAATCCAGGGAATATACACATATGTACTGCATTCCAGGAACTTGGACAAGATTAGATTATTATATGATCTAAGCTGAATTATTGTAAAAAGTAATATGAAATAGTAGAGGAGGAGCTAAGTACTCCTCCTCCAACTGCCCCACCCATATTACCTATAGAATGGGAACCAAAGTATGTGATGTATGCAGAACAGTTGAATCAGCAAAGAGCAGAGCGTGAACTCTGTGCAGTACCCATAAGAGTACCAGTACCTAAGAGAGTTTGGGAGGAAAAGTACCCATTGAGAAAACCATACCTGCACGCAAGACAATATGATGGATATCTGAATGAGATTCCTGAAGAAGCAGAGAGACTGAAAGGCAAGGATGAATGGTGACGGCACGGGGAAAAAGAGATGACAGACGCAGAAGAGATGCAGAGATCAGAGAATACAAATATTCTATAAGGCATCAAGAGGGCTACAAGCATAAGTGACACCTTGGGCTCAAGGTGAAGAAGCTTATGCCATTAAAGCAGATGAAGATATTTTACATGTGTACAGATGCAGAAGAAACCCAAGCAGCAAAATTATTGTGAAGCTAGCTCTAAGCTCATAATAGATAGACGCCGGCAAGCGTAAAAAAATATATATACATATAAGCCTCTCTAGATGCATACGGACAAATAAAAGATTAATCTTTCCAGTATACGTTATAAAGCAGTGCTGGACATAAAGGCCTCACTCCAGTGTGTTACAGTCAAAAGCAATTTTAATTACAAATGAATCCCAGCAGAAGGAGGTGGATGAGCCAGGAAGCCAAAAGTCTTATCAAACAAGACTTGGCTGACATTGGATACAAATTGTGTGAAGGAACAAGGGGCTCCTGTCCAGGAAGCCTGAGCAAAACTAAATATGTCAGAGGACTATTAAAAGAGAATATTAAATACACAAAAAGCTCCATTTCATGGTGTCCAGTCACTTGGTAAGAAGAAATTGGATGATCGAGGTGGTCACACCTACGCACGAAGGCTAGCTGTGCCTACACTCCTTAAAATTCTCAGAGCAAAGAACAAACCCAAGGCCAAACTTCAAAGCACTAATTGACACTGGACTGTTGAGGTCATGATGGATTGATATAATAATTGGTGGGAAGCTAATTTCGAAATGAGCCCACTAGCACCTGGATGTTCAGTCTGAGTGCTGCTAAACGTAGCTGGAAAAGTACTGATGAAGGTTAGAAGCCAACCAATTATAGAGGACCATGTAATCAAGGATTCCTATAGTTTGTGTAGCCAATGGAACGTAGTGTATTTAGTGAAGTTCATAGTGGCCATTTTGAGGGGAGGGCTTAGTTGCCCCACCTAATGTTTAACACCTTATCACTTTCGTTCACAGTTCTATACTGATATGGAATTTATGCTTAGCCCTTCACTTAGAACAATCCCTCCCTCTGATAGGTTTTTGTAGTTTGCCATGTAGGTAGTGACGCAGGTCAACATCAATGATGATGATTTTATGCAATATAACCTCAGTTTCTACTAAAATGTTTAGAGTAAGAGGATCGTATGACTGTTGATGTTCGTTGTACTCCCCATTTTATATACTTGTCAATAAAATGCACTCCCCTTTTGCCAAACTACTTGATTTGTTTTGATTATTGATGTATGAATACAATCTGCATCCCCATCCATCTCCAGGGTATTGCTACTCATCTTAAAGATCTGGGAAAACTCAGTTCAAAATTACATACTGCCAATATGGCCCTTAGATCATGTCAAAATCCTACCACAAATAGACATTGCCCCTTAATTATGAGGCTGGTGGTAAAACCTTCCGGCAATAGGTGGTGGGCTACCGCAGACGCAATAAAACTGTTTCCACTGCTGATATCCCGGTACTACCGCCAAATTGCAGTTTGGCGGTACGGAAAGTCTGCTGGTATATTGCTACCGGCACCTGTATTTCCAGACCACCAATCTTATAATGAGTCCCATTGACCTGTTCCGACCCAAGAACACCATATGGAGGATGAATGAAGGTTTATTTACAGATCCAAGACAGAAGCAAGAGCCACAAGCTAATATCACATAGGTTCTTTAAATTAACGAAATACCTGTAAAATAGCTCAGCGGGCTGAATGCTCACTGCTGCGATCAGCCAACTCAGCCTTTCATCTTTCTGAGGTTGATAAATGAGTACCAACTTTGGTTGGGATAATTAATGTATGTAAATATGTTCTCTGTACAGTGCGTTGGATTAAGGCGGTATATACATGACACATCATTATCATTAATGAAGGCTCATTCTCATTTTACAACATGATATGGGCCTCAACAAAAGCATACATTAGAGGAAGAATGATCATGAGTGATGGCACACATAATAAGTGGAAAATACCAGAACTACAAAACTCACTGGAATTGAAAATGAAATAACTATACATAAACAAACAAAACCCATTTTCTCTATAAGAACTGGTCGAATCAAAATTGACGCTATATATTGGCGCAACAACTTAAAAAGAGACAATCTCAAATGGATATAACCTTTCAAAATATGACAATTCATATTTCATTTCAAACCCAAAGAACATTTTTTCAAAATGTGTAGACCTTTACAAAAAGTTATATATATATAAGAACCCATCCTGCACAGGAACATAGCAATACATTTTTAAACTCCCTCCCAGTACCAAAACTATCACCTATCAATAGACAGGCCCCAGTTTAGGGAACTGCAAAGTCGGAATGAGCCCCATGTGTTTTAAGGAATGGTTTTAACTTAACGCATCTCAAACCACAACTACCTGCTAGCACCATAACGAAAGAACCCACCCTAGCTACCTCTGACATCAAATGTCTTGCTAAAACAACGTCCATAACAGGAGCACTGATCAATGCTAGATCAGTCGTGGCCCATGCCACTGAAATAGCCGACCTCCTTACAATAGATAACCTCGACCTCCTAGCAGTCACAGAAACCTGGCTACATGACGCATCAGGTCCAGCCCTCTCCCTAGCTATACCGAAGGAGTATCAACTACTAAGACTAGACCGCCAGAACGCCAGAGGTGGCGGCTTAGCCATCATCTCCAAATCCAACCTGAATGTAAGATTAACACCACCGCCCACCCTAAAATCCTGCGAACTCCTGACTGCTAAATTACCAATATCCCTATGCCAAACCCTAACTATCTACCTCATATATAGGCCACCAGGGCCCCTAGGCCTATTCGAAGAGGAATTATCCAGCCTCTTAGCGAGCAACACAAAAAAGTCATCCCAGACAATGATCCTTGGTGATCTTAACCTAGGTCTTAATGACCCAGATGACAAACAAGCTCAAGCTATTGCCACCATGCTTGAGGGACACGGACTCACCCAAAAGGTTCTCACCCCCACCCACAACAAAGGGAGAATATTAGACTGGGTAGCCACCTCCAACTGCCCTACTACCATCATCAAAATTACACCCCAGCCACAGACTGACCACTTCCTCATTAACTTCTACCTAACATTCAACAAGATGCTCAGGATTGAAAAAAATAATGGCACCATCGGTGCCCACTAGATACAGAAAAAATATCACACCTGACAATATCGTACCCCTACTTCTACCAACCATCAATGCCCTGCCAACAGATTCTGACCCAGATACCATGGTCAGAATATATAACAACACCATGGCCACAGCCATGGACACCGTTGCCCCACTGAAGAATTGTAAAAGTAAACAACAATCCCACCTCAATACTTGGTTCACCCCCCATCTAAAAGAACTGAGATTGGAAAAAAAGGAAGCTTGAAACTGTATGGCGACACACCCCTACAGCTGAAAACAAACTTAAACTCAAACTATGCGCTACTAACTACAAGAAAACAATAATTCAAGCTAAAAAAGACATCTATAATGGCAGAATCTCTAGCGCGTGCTCCAATACAAAGGAATTATTTGCAATCCTGCGAGAACTTGAATCTCCTATACCACCTCCTGACAACGTACCCAAAGATAAGCAATGGTGTACCAATATCCAAAACACCCTTGCAAATAAAGTGAAAACACTACAATCCATAATTACCCTAAAAAAAGCCTCGCTCCCTATCAGCGAAACTCCCAGTACGCCCACACCCACAACTACTCCCAATACTAGCTTAACACCTTTCAAATTTGCTAAAGTCTCTACTCATGAAACTGAAAAAATCATTGCCTCACTAAAACCCTCAAACTGCAAAGGTGATTACTGCCCGGCCCAGATAATTAAGAATGCCGCCAGAGACCTAGCCCCATTCGTCACCAAACTTATCAACGCCTCCTTCTCATTTAGCACGGTCCCAAGCAGTTTAAAAGAGTCCTGGGTTCTCCCCCTGCTAAAAAAACAAACCCTGGACCCCTCCGTCCCCACTAACTATAGGCCCATCACCACGGTCCCCTTCCTCCTGAAGATAATTGACAAAATCAAAAATACCTGGAGACTAACCAACTCCTTGGCACTCGTCAATCTGGCTTCAGACCTAGTGGACCACGCAGTACTTTGCAAACACCTAGCGTGAGCCGCCCACTTCTCAAGTGAAGCTATAGCCTGGGTTCAATCCTTTCTCGACAATAGAAGTATGCAAGTCTTCTCCACCTTAGACTCTGCAGACCCTATCCAGACAACATGTGGAGTCCCACAGGGCTCCTGTGTCTCACCAACGATGTACAATATCTTTACTAAACCTCTATTCGACAAATTGGACAGACTGGGTGTCACCTACACAAATTATGCAGACAACACCCAGATCCTCATCCCCCTTTTGGGCAATTTTGCTACGGATACAGCTTTAGTAAATAAAATGTACACCCTCATTCAGGCACGAAAAAACAGAGATCCTCATACTAGGCTCACCTAACAACTTAAAAAAACTCGATTCCAACTACAGTTCCTTCAATATCGACGGCAATATAATCCACGTTGCCAAACAGGTGAAGACCCTTGGTTTCTACTTGGACTCCACCTTGTCCTTAAAGAAACAAGTGAACTCCCTGGCCTCATCCACTGCCTACACTGGCAAACTCATTAAAGCATGCAGACCCTTCCTCTCACCAGCTAGCTGCATTATCCTAGCCAATGCACTGATCCTCTCAAAACTGGATTACTGCAACGCACTTCATGCAGGCGCTAACAAATACATTGTCAATAAACTCCAAACCCTGCAAAACAACTGTCTCAGAACGGCCTTGAACCTCCCAGCCAGAGAGCACGCGTAGATACGCGTAGAAACTACAATTGGCTAAAAATCAGCGATAGGATCACCTTCACAATTGTCACACTAACATTCAAATGCCTGAACAATGTTGCCCCCCCATACCTCAGGGACAGAATAATAAGAAAAACCTCTTCACGACCAACCAGAACAGCCAACTCTTTCTGCCTCCAAACCCCAAGATTCTGACTAAAAAAACAGGAGGCAATAACTTCCCTGTGCAAGCAGCTCAGTACTGGAATGCCCTACCAGTTGAACTAAGACGGGTTCAGTCCTAAATCAGCTTCAGGCACCATACCCGCACCTGGCTCCGTCGCAATGACCTTTGAAACTTGAGACCTTGTGTATTGTGTACTGATACCATACGCACCTCTCCACTCTGATGCCATATGCACCTCTCCACTCTATCATGTAAAACGTACATAATGCATCTCCTGTTTATAATATGTACCTCTAGGTAAAGTAAAGATTGTATATAATGTAATTACTGTATATAACATATAATACCAACATGCGATAACACTGTAACCTGTAACCTGTAACCAAGTTCTAAGTATTCTTGTTACTCTGTGCGCGCAGCTAACAAAGGGTTTTCTGGCGCCCTATAAATAAACAAACAAACAAACAAACTGTTGAGAAAATACCCAGAGTGTTTGAGACACATTTTTCAATATTTCAATTGAATAGAAAACTAGATATATTGAGTAATTATTAAACATTTATAAAGAACACTAATATGTGGGCTCTAGGTATACACATTTGTACTCATATATTCGCAATTGCACACTAATAACACAAATTGTTAGTTGTAGTTTGTTTTGTATTTTATTGCATTTCTATAGCGCTTGACACCCAAGCGCTGTACAAAAGAACCAACGGTAGACTCACATAAGCAGAATAAAAATGAAAGGAAACCAACAGATTACAGAATAAGAAGATAGGTTTTGAGTCGAGTGATATAAAGAGAAAAAGAAGATAAAGAAAGCAAAGAAAGCAAAGAAAGAGGGAGATAATTCCAATCTTTAGGGGCCAAAAGGGCAAAAGAACAGAACCAAGAAGAGGCACAAGGAGCAACAGGGACAGCAAAAAGAAAACGAGATTCAGAGCAAAGAGAACGAGCAGGAATATAAAAGGTAATTAAGGAAGACAGATTTGGAGGCACAAGACCACAGTGACAGTTAAAAACAATATTAACATTAACAATAGACGATTTTCAAAAGAGAGCCATTGCAAAGAAAGTACAACAGAAGAAATATAATCCTGAGGAGCAAGAGAACAAAGAACCAGACTGAAGACTGATTAATTGAATGAAGAGGGGCAAGATAAGATACAGGAAAGCCAAAGCGGAGAGAAGACAATAAAACAAGCGATGAAAAAACCAAAGAGAAAAAAGTACAAAAATTATGAGTTTTTTTAATTTAAAAAAGTTGATATTGACAGGAGAGATAAATAGAGGAAACATGAGTAGAAAAAGAAAAATCTAGAATACCACCAAGATTGCGAGCAGAGGAAAATAAGGTGGAAAAGGAAGAAAAGGGGAGGAAGAAGAGGAGGAATAGTCAGAACTGGAAAAAACAGAACCTCAGTCTTAGTGGGGTTAAGATGTAAATAGTGGGATGACATCCACGATTGCATTGCAAGCAAACAAGCAGAAAGAGAAGAGTGAATAGAATCAGAAAAAAAAGTAAAAGATACAAACATTTGTGAATCATTTGCACATGGAAAATCCAAAAGACGAAATAATAGAACCAAACGAAGAGATTTAAAAAGAAAAGAGAAGAGGACCAAGGAACAAGCCTTAAAGGACGCTGTGAAAAAGAGAGAAATTAGAAGAAGAGTGACTAGACTAACAGACAGAAAAAGTATGACCTGTGAGATGAGAATGAAACTAATTTAACACTAAAACCCAGGTTAGATACAGAGGAAAGAAGAATAGTGTGATCGACCGCATCAAAAGTGGCCAAGTGATCAAGGAGGACAAGAAGAGATGAAAGTTTAGAGTGGCGATCAGACAGAATGGAATTAGTAACAAATAGAAGTGCAGTTTCCATAGAATGGCAGGGCCGGAAATCAGACTGAAAGGAGGGTAACAAAGAATAGGCCTCACTATGACCCTGGTGGTAGAGTGATAACAGCGCCGGTAGTGCTGCTAGCGCTGTTATCACTCTACCGCCACATTACGAGTTCTGCTTTTGGGGCCACTCTGTACGCCTGGTCAAACCAGACGTGCAGAACGGCACCCGCTAGCAGAAAAGGATGGTAGCAACAATCCCGTTATTAACGGGACCGTTGTTACCATCCCCTGCATTCCAATTGAGCCCTGTGAGGGCTCAATGGGAAAGGGGTCGTACCGGGTGTGGGTCCCGCAAATGGGAATTATCGGGCCCACAAAGGTCAGAATGGCCAGGTAATTCCCATTTTTCGGGACCCGGACCCGAGTTTGGGGGTAGCCATGTCGATAAAAAACCTGGCGATGAACAATAAGCTCAAGAAGCTTAGAAAGAAAAGGAAGGAGAGAAATAGGTCCACAATTAGAGTGCAGAGAGGGATCAAGAGTAGTTATTTTCAGAATAGAAAGTATAAAAGCATCCTTAAAACAAGAAGGATCAGTAGAAGTAGAAAAAGAGATAATAAAAAAAAACTGAAAGATAAGGTAAAAGTGAAGAATAAACCAGGTGAATTAAAGGAGAGGAAAGAGAATCATCGGGAGAAGAGGTAGGAATAGCCTTAGCTAGGGCTACAGAAATGTCTACGGTCCATAAGAGATAGGCATGTCTATAATACAGGAACAGAAGCGCCATCTTCAAGATTATGCAATACTTGTAAAGGGGCATCTCATGTTAACTGCTCTGACTTTGTCTTGGCTTATATGTAAATTTTCAATTAAAATAAATGTAAAAAAAAAAAGATGCTGTATTTAAGAAAAACTTCGAAATATTTTGTTTAATTCAACAAATGGAAATATTCATGATAAATGTATAAAGAACATTAATATTTATACTTAATACAATATATTTCTTCATTCATGTGCCCACAGATGTATACAACAATTTTCATGATCAAGTTGGTCCCCATGTATCGAGATGAATTATTTCGGCAAGGATACTTACACATTTTTTCCTTCGTGTTTTAGCAAATTATTCAGGAACCGACATTAATTTGAGAAAAAAGGACCTTCGAGTTATAAATGACCTGGCACCAATTTAAATAAAAGTCTTCAATGGATGTTGAGAGAATCAATTGTATAAAAAGTGTAATTAATAAAATTACTTTTTAGAAATGATATGCAAATTAGGAATCAATCACTAATATGGAATGATCCTGTTGTAGAAAAGTTATAGATAATAGAAGTAAATTGATATGGGCACCAAACAAAACATACAAACAGAATTATGAGCTCTTAGGTCTGATCTATAGCTTATTTTTTAAATAATATTCTGAGGAATAGGAGAGCTAGAAAAACATGATAAACGGCACATGTCAGAATGTTAATTTTTGCCTTTTCAGAAAAGTAAACTATCTGGAAACTTTGAATGTCAGACTCTTTCAAGGACACTAATGAGGTAATACATCCAAGTATTATTTGTTTGAAACTAGCTGTAGGTTAGATACAATCACATTATGAATAGCTCACTTATAACTCATGTATTGCTTTATTTAAAGTCTTTCCTGGGCCCACAAGACACTTCTAAGATTCAAGTTATCAGCTGTTAGTCATAAGTGTTTGAAACATTAGTGCTATAATATGTGGAATATGATATTTGGCGATTAATCATTTTGTGACTAACACAATTATTTTGTAAACAAAAAGCTACTTTTCTCTTTTAGTTCATATGATTGCCATAGTATGGATGTGACATGAGCTGGTGAAATTGAGAGAAATTGTGTTGTATCATTCACCAATAGAGGTGGCTTTAATTCTTGTTATACAGTTGGCATATTTTTGTATACATATCCATAAATAACTCTTTGTATGCAATGGGTAGTTTGTGTGATAGATATACTTGTTCACTTTTGAGGGACTTGTGTATTGCTTAATATTTACTCTGGTATCAATATCTGCTTTGAAACCATGCAGCTGATCTCAGCCCTACAGGCATGGATGGTCCGAGTAGCAGGATGAAGCCCAGTGCATTTTCTGAAGGGTGTTAATGGTTGTATGCAAATTTCATCACCCTCATTGCCAGCCATGTGTGGGAAAGGATGAACAAATCAAATGTACACAGGAGCTATGCAGTACCTCTAACCCTACACACGATGCTTTGCTGCTGCAGTGACCTCCCACCGCTCTCACATGCCAAATCACCACCATATCTGCACATGCACAACGCAGACATTGAAGGGATATGTGAGTCGAGGAGAAACATGCACAAAGTCATGGCCGGCTCCGAGGTGTCGATATTATTTGGAGCTTGCACTTACATTAGTTAAACCTCATTTTTCATTCTAACCTAAGGCTTTGTTTGTCATCCCTATCAAAGGAAGGGCAAAACTTCACCATAGCAGTGACAAGTTTGTCCTGGAGCCCCACTTGCCTTCATTTAGACTGCTCCACGCCAGCACTCATTATACATTGCTGTGTCCTTCCAAATAGCCTTGGATGACATAAAAGCTGTCAAGGACTTCCCATGCAATGCAGGCCACAACTTTTACTTTACTTTACTTTAATTAATGTATATGGCACAAAACCAGGAGCCCCGGAGGCATTAGGGCGCTGAAGAGCAAAATCCTATCAAGAATGGAATAACAACAAAAAACAAACAACATAACATACTTCAGCAGGAAATGTCTGTGCTTCCAAGCAGGCAAACTAGCAACATCTCCGGATTACTTAAAGAGAAAGGTCTCCAATTTCATCTTAACCAAACCTAAAGATTTTTCACATCTGAGGTCCGGCGGGAAAGAGTTCCAGAATCTGGATGCTGCTATACAAAATGCACCTTTGTAAACTTGTGACAACTCTGCTCTTGGCACAGCCAGCATATTGGTATTGTCTGATCTCAGATGTTTGACAACCGGCTTCTTAACTATCCTTTTTGCAGGGCACTGTGGTTTTGAACCCTCCAGGCATTTATACACTATAGTAGGCAGTCGGAAGTGAATCCTAGCCTCCACAGGGAGCCTGTTTAAGCCTTTCCTAGCCGCTGAGATATGGTCATATTTTTTCAGCCCTACTGTGGCTCCGATGGCACTATTTTGTATGACCTGAAGTCTTGCAATTTCCCCCTTATTGACTCCTGACAGAAGGCTACTACAGTAATCCATCATGGAGCGTATAATCACTCTAGCGACTGTCGCACTGCTCGTTTTGAAAAGGAATGGGCATATGTGAGACAGTAGTCTTATATAAAAGGAGGATGAAGCTGCAAGACTGTTAATATATGCTTTTATAATCAAATTGTGATCGAAGAATACTCCCAAGAGTTTTGATCTTTTTTTTTGTCATGAATTTGCACTCAGCTATTTGAATCTCGAGGTAATCATCCCCTAATTTAGATATTCTGTGGCAGGTGCATATAATCATGAGTTCTGTTTTCTCATTGTTTAGCGCAAGCCCATTCTCCCTCCCTGGAGAAACAGATGTCCTGACTCTCTAATATCTGAAACAAAGGAGCAGTAAACATGTTATACAAGGAGGGAGACAAGCAAGCTCCCTGAGGTACACCATATGGCAGTGGAGCTGGGCTGACCTCTGCACTCCCGCTACATAGGCTTACAGATGTGCCCTCCAAAAAGGAGCGTACCCATGCAACTGTATCCTTAATAAAATTAGCCACTTCCTCCAGTCTCTGTAACAAAAGTGGATGTTCCACCAAATCGAACGCAGCTGACAGGTCCAGTACCATCGTTTTTCCATTGTCCATATTACGCATCATGTTGAATTTAAGATCTAAGTGAGCCGTCTCAGTACTGCAGCCTGGTCTAAAACCTGACTGCCACTTATTGAGGATAATATGCTTTGTAAGGTGGTCCAATATGTGTTGATATGCACCCTATCCAGGAGCTTGGACAAAAAAGGGGAGTTGGTAATAGGTCTATTATTCCCTAGTATTTCTGGGTCTAATTCTGGCTTTTTCAATGTAGCGTAATGCATGCGCTTTTAAGATCCAGGGGCACAAGGCATTCCATCAATGAAATGTTGACAGTTCTATTCAGGGTACTAAGGAGTGCATCCGAGCAAGCTTTTACTATCAAGGCTGGACAAATGTCCCCCTGATAATCACATTGCTGGGAAACTCCCAAATCAATCACTTACCTGACCTTCTGTATGTTTTGTTTTATTAATTACAATTTCATTATAGTAGCACATGTTTTATCTTTGGCTGGTCCCTCTTCTGTGCTATCCAGAGGTTTTTCTAATTCCTTGAGGGTTTTAAATAACTCCTTAGAGTCATGTTGCGCATGTTCTATTCTTGATTCAAAGGTATCTTTCCTTGCTTGTATCATAGATAGTTTATACCTTTTAGCAGCCGTACCATATGTCAGTTTATCCTCCTCTAATTGGCAGTGTTTCCATATGTAGAAATTGTTCCTTTTACCTTTCCTGTAACCTTCAGTTAAGGAGAGAACCAAATGTTACTTTTCTTCTGAGCCACGAATTTGGTTTTGAGAGGTTCTAGAGTGCCTGTAGCTTTCCTCGTCGTCTCTTGATATGATCAAATAAGTAGTTCAGAAGTATGCAGGTTTGGTAAGTAATTTTTTTATGGCAAAATCCAATCTTGCATATTTTCTGGCTTCACTTTCTTAATGTTTCTAGATGTAATCCATGTTTTAGTCACTGATACAAGCTTTATTCGGTTAGAGAAAAGTATGGAACAGTGAATAAACGAATGGTCAGACCATGGACATGGCGCAATCCTAGGTTTGCTTAGTGTAATATTATAAGTCGCAATCCAGTCCAGTGCGTTACCATTTATATAGATGGCTTCTTCAATATATTGTGTAAAACCCTGACTGGCTAGCATATTCTCCAACTCTGTGGCCTGAGCATCACTCGCATTGCCTTTCCAAAGGTTAAGGTCTCCCATCAGCATGAATCTTGGGAGGTATCAGATTACCCATCTGAGTGATGAGACCAGCCATGGGAGTCGGGGCCTATATTTATAAACATAATTATAACTGTAATGGTGGTCTCAGCTTGTACTTTTATAAGGGGGGCTTCACACCCATCTGGGCTAACATCGGTTTCCCAGATATTACGATAGTATTTGTGAATAAAGGCCAGGAATTGGCTCTGCCTATTCCTAAATCGCATGGTTTAGTCGCTGGGCATGGCCAAAATCATGGAAGTGCAGGCTGCCTCATGGAGCCATGTTTCAGTTATGGAACATATATCAAAATCATGTTCTCTGCCAATATTGCTTCAGTCTCCAGGTCAGCCATCAACTCCTTGGGTGAGTTGGCAAGCTCAATTCCAGACTTTCTTAGAAGACATTAATGGCATAGACTTCTCCTGACAACAAATCTGTATTGCTTCAACAATAATTGGGCACAGTAGGACATAGGCTAATTATTCCCTCTCACAGCTTATGTCCAAAAAATGTGTGTCAAGAATTCCACATTTAACTATCTAGAAGACAAACTCACCTAGCCAGATGGTTTGGCAGGATCTCCAAGATCAACCTAGAAAGGCAAATGTTTTACACGAGACACCAATCTTCATCAGAATAGATTTGTGATTTTGTAATGGCCTTAAAGCAACTGGGTAACTCATGTGCATTTGGAAATGTGGCTTATGAACCTTTTAGAGATCAACTTTCTGTACGCTGACACAGTTGACCAAATGGAAAGCCTGTCTCTATTCTTGAACAAAGCCACCATTGTCACAGCTCAGTGCAAGCTATTCTGAGACTTCAGCATTGAGTATGTAATCATGAAACTTTTAGCAGACTCAAGATCAGTCTACACCATCATCCCACTGTGAAACTTAATGGAGCCCAAAAGTGTTCCCTAAAGAAAACTGATGCTGAAAATGTATGCTGCTACTTTCAATCATGACACAAATGGTTTATTGTAGGGGGAAAGCGACTTGGAAACAACCTCATTGTAAAGTGAGAGTCACCGAAATAAAGTATCTCATTATTCATTAACATTGCTATCCAGTAGTAACCTCCTCCTTGAGAAACAGCACCTGAAAAATAGCACATAGCTTGCCACATATCATTAACAATATTTAATTGTATGATGCATTCTATTTGAAAACTCGATGTAAAATGGTACTATCTATAGTCATTTAAAGTCATTATTTGCCACACTAAAGCTATCACTGTATGTGAAGTTTACCTGTAATGTGACTATGTATTCCAAGAAAAATCATAGAAGATATAAAGCCACAACATTGTATTCCTATTTTTCAACAACTGTCAGTTTGGAGTACAAAGTTTATAGTAACATGGAGGACTTTGGACAATGCATAACACTGTAAAATTTGAATAACAGTTGCTTTTTTATTTTTATTATTGATATAGCTGATAAAATCAACTTTACAATATAGTTCATTCGTTAAAACAAATATTTGAAATACATAATATCATATCACACAGTAAAACTTAACCAATAATCAATTCCATACCGATCAAATGTACAAGATAAAAACAAAAAGAATCATGAAGATAGAAATGATAAAGATAATAAGATCCACCTTGGCAAATAGAATAATAAAGAGAAAAAAAAGAAAATATTCAAAAATACACATAGAATTAGCTAGCTACAGATATTCTAAAGCATATTAGCATTTGAGAGTGGAGTAACATTGCTGAAAATGTTGGGGGGGACATGTCATCTGAAAATAAAATAACCCATTCAAATGAATGGGGACAAAATTGTGTGCCATGAAAGTTGGGGGACAAACACCCCTGCCCCCACCCCTAAAATTACACCCATGGCCATTTGACTCATGGAGTTTAGGTCATATAGAAATGCCATTGCCATGAGTCGTACGATCGTAGAATATCCAGAGTAAATCATTTTCCACAATGTTTCTGAAGTACAGACTTTATACAACTCCACTATTGACTCAAAGTGAATCTTACGGTGCTTGACCAGTGCCACACATTCAGTTAGAAGATGTTTTAAGTTTTCCACAATATTTTTTTGCTGATAAAAATGACAAATATTCACATAATCCTGAATATTGTGCCGCGCCAGAATCTGTCTGGTAGGCCAGAGATTCAGCCTCAAACGCACAAAGTCATGTATATGGATTAAAGACAGTGCTTTGATCAGATATGCTTCTGGAATGCTATGTTTTTTTCTGGGAAATAACTGTATCAAAATCACTATATTTGGAACAATCAGCACTAGTGCTTTCCCAATCAAAAGCAAACAGTCTAGTTTTAACCTGTATCGGGTTTTGAAGAAGAGTTGTTAACGATACATCTACCCATGCCAATGCCTGAACCACCTGAGACTGCCATTTGGTAATTAAGGCATTGTTCGACGAAAAAACACGATCCACCAAAATGCCCAGAACAGATGTTGTGTGGTAAGATAAGAGGCATTTTCTAAACAATGCCACTATTTGCCAAATGTATCTCATATAGAGAGATATTAGCCCAAGCTCATTTCGTATAAAAGGGAGAGGAATGCAAGATGGAAGTCTAAGTACCCCACGCCAAAATTTGCCCTCCAAAGTTGACCAGAATATTTTGGGACGTATAGGTCTAGTTTCTGCTGCATAAAGCAATATTGGCGTTTTCTTTTGATGATAGTATGTCAAGGCAGGCGCAACTGTAAACTTGCCATATTTGCGTAGCAAAATCTTAGTCTGCTGTATGGCCATGATGTCTTTGTAAGTTAACAGTTGACCATACAGAGAAACACCTCCATGATTTACTATTAGTACTCCTAAATAAATGTAGGTTTGTACTAATTGTAATTTGGTCCTCCTGAGAGTCCAAGCACCTGACTTATAACTATGTTTTTTGGATGAATTAAACAACATGACCTTAGTCTTCTCAAGATTGATGGACAACTAATTCGACTGAGTATAGTCTGCAAGAGCATTCAAGGCTATCTGGAGCCCCTCTGGAGTCTTAGACATTATCACCAAATCGTCAGCATACATTAAAAAGGGTTTTGGTTTGTTGGTCAACTTGGGAGGGTGAGTTAAGATGTTAGCAAATGCACTCCCCACATCAGAAATGAAGAAGTTGAATATGGCCGAAGCCAAGGTGCACCCTTGTCTCACCCCTCTCTGTGTTGGTATTGAAGTTGATAATTTGCCATCCACCAAGAGTCATACTTGTATTGAGTTGTTTGTATGGAGGTCTTTAATTAAGGAGATTAAATATAGCAGACAACCCTGAAGAATTAACTTGTGAATCAGTAATTCTCTCGAGATAGAATCGAATGCAGCGTGTAAATCTACAAAAGTAGCATATAGGGCTTGCTTTCTGGATTGGTGGAGTGAAATTACAGATTTCAATGTCAAGATTCACAGCAGTATCCATACCGGCCGTAAACCCCGTTTGTAGAGGATCTCTTTGTCCCGCTTCTAAAGCCCACCTGTTGAAGTCCCTAACTATGAATTTTGAGAACAATTTTCCAGGTGCATCAAGAAAGGAGATGGGTCTGTATTTACTCGCCAGAGACCTGTCACCCCTCTTGAAAATTGGGACTATGATGGAGGATCGCCACGACGAGGGTATATGATGACTAGACATAATTTGGTAAAGATGGTAAAAAGACTTTTCGACCAAATTACTGGATGTTGTTTAAAGACAAAGTTGCTTATCCCATCCAGGCCAGGGGCACAGGAGTTGTTCAATTTTAGTATAAAGAATAAAACATTGTCTTCCTCTATAGATAGTCCCTCATAGTTGGAGCCTTCTAAGGTGTTATATGAATTGATCTGCATTGGTTTTTGGTACATATTGGAGAAGTGTGCAACCCACTCCGTCTCATTAACACCATTAAGCTGGACTGATTTTGTGACATATTGTTAGCTGAGTTGTTCATAGTCCAAATTTGTGCAGTGTTTTTGCACAAAATACTGGGCAACATAAGTCCACCATCTGTTTGATACAGTTGGATACGATGTGAACGTAACCAGTTGTTATACTGACAAGAAAGCGCACAAATACATTCTGGTTTATTTTCACAGTTGGACCGTGCTACCAATTTTTTGTTTTTACGCAAAGTAGATATTTTTATTGAACCAGAGCATAATATTCATGCCGAGGTTTGTATTGGACATTAGATGATGACTGGACTTTTTGTTGGTAACTGTGTAAAAAACAAGTGTAGTTGCCAGAAGCAGCTTTAACGTCGTAACAGGAACTCTCCACATTTTGATAAAATGCTGTCAAAGTACAGAGGTTCCATGGTAGGCGCTGTTAGGCCTCGGAAATAAGGACCGCACACGGAGCGTGAGTTAACGTCTTCTTTATTCCAAAACTTCTACGTAACTAACTATCCCCTCGTTCTCCTCCCCCATACGTCACACGTAACGTGACCTACATTTGGAGGCCCAGTCTCTAGCTTAAAGAGACAGGGCATCCTGACAACACCCACAGAAAAATGTCCTTGCGCCTTCTTAACATTCTTCAAGTAGTCTAGGAGGCCTCCTGATGTTCCTCTGCGGTCGCCGGGCAGGTTTTGGCATTGAGTCCCCTTTGGATAAGTCACAGGGTTCCTTTTGCTGTCGATGAGGTGGTTCTGGGGGAATCCACAGGTCATTTCTCAGCTCGGGGTCTGTGGGATCTAACTCAAAGATTGGTGGTCCTCCTTCTTCTCTTCTGCTGGCATGTTTAAATTGTGAGCTGTTTCTGGTTACTTCTTTCCCAGCATTGGTGGCAGTGACCATTGTTCCTTTTACTGCCGTGACTTGAAGGGGTGTTGGTACAAACTGCGAATCGTTTTTTTTCTGCATGGGTTGTTGGACCCACACTTCATCCCTTATCTGAAACTCCATTGCTAGTCTTGTCTTCTCCTTTCTCTCAGCATCTCTCCTTATAACTTATGGTCTGTTGCGGGCTGGTTTCCCGAGTTGCTTACTATCCTAGTGCGGACTTGGTACCTCATCATCAGTTCTGCTGGTGTTCTGATCGTGGCTTCAAGGGGCGTGTTGCGGTAGTCTCTTAACATGCAACATAGTGCCTGGTGTGGATCTATGCCTTCTACACGTGCTCTTTGTAGTACTTTTTTGATGGACGCCATGTAACTTTCGCCCATGCCATTGGCCTGGTGTCATGATCCACAGAACGCGTCCCTTTTGGACTTCCTGGTCCTTGTCACAACGGGGCTTGCACTCTTTGATACTCCTAACATGGCCTTCTAACATGGTACGCCTTGCACCAGCTTCCACATTGGACGTAGTACATTACACAAATAGACCACGCCCCCGCGCATCTCAAAGCTATCGCTGGTAGTGACTAGACGTGTGCTCCGTAGTTCGCTGAACTATTCTCCTGTCCTTGGTTCCCGGACCCTAATTTCCCAATTCATTCCTCCCTCATCTCTTACCTTGTTTCCCGGATTTCGTGTACCTCCTTCGTGTACAAGTGTACAAAAGTGGACGTCCTGAGCATCCGAGTATCCTGGAAAGCTGAACGCACGCTGGAGTCAGAGGAGACTCGTGTGGGCTTGTACAAAACCCGATCCGTGCGCAAGAAGACTTCCTCCAAGAAATCCTGCAAGGAGCGATCTCAGGTGAGAAGGGGGGATTCCGTGACAGTTTGAGACGCCTAACGACCGAAGTTGGCACCAACATGGAACAAGCCGTTCAGGATCTCATGCGTGGCATGCAAGAATTAACGACCGAGGTGCAGAATTTAAAGGTGGAAAACGCTGCATTGAAACAACTAGTTTTGTCCCGCGATTCTGCCACAAAGGAAAGCGTGCTACTGGGTGGCATTGTAGACAAATACGATGGGTCTGAAAAAACCCTTCGTGGATTCCTTGACTATTGTTTAGTCCACTTTTCCTTTAAGCCCTACTATTTTTCAACTCCCAGGGCGAAGGTGGGCTTTATAATCTCGCACCTTTCCGGGAATGCACTGACTTGTGCTACTCTTTTAGTCAATTCTGGAGATGCCTTCTTGGATGATTACGATGGATTCATACAGGCCCTTAAGACCATGTTTGATCACCCAGAACAGGTCTATAGTGCCCAGGAACATCTACTTGACTTTCGGCAAGGATCCCAGGACATGCTTACGTATGTCACAAAATTCAAACAATTGGCCAAGGAAGCGGATTGGTCTTCAGAAGCAAGCTTTACTCTTTTCCGAAGAGGGCTAAATGAAGAGATAAAAGACGAATTAGCCAGAGTGGCTCGTCCAAGTTCATTCCAGGCCCTTATGGATCTTGCCATGCAGATAGACTTTCGTATCCAGGAAAGGAAGGCAGAGAGGAAAAAGACCAAGATGCCTTTCCAGAAGGTTTCCCTTGAGACCTCATTGAAATCAGACCCTACTCCAGTCTCTGGTTGCGATCCAGAACCCATAAAAATAGGGGCCTTCCGTGGACCCATATCCCCGCAAGGAAGGATGAGAAGGATCCACACAGGCTTATGCATGTATTGTGCCTCGGATAAACACCTAGTTGGAGAATGTCCTCTTGCCCCTCCAGGGCGTTCGAGAAACACAGCTCCCAATCCTAGATGGAGCAAGGCTTCGGGAGAGAGATGTTTGCTCCACATCTATTCCATCCTTGAACTCTCCTGGACAGAACAATCTAGTGATTCTACAAGCCTTCCTATCGTCATCCAAGAATGAGACCTACCGCATTTTGGCCTTGGTGGATTGTGGGGCTATGGGAATATTCATTGATCAAGATTGGGTCTTTAAATACCACATTCCATATGAAACACGAAGTATCATGCAACCTGTGGAGGCGATTGACGGAAGACCTCTCTCTTCAGGACCTATATCCTTGCAGACCAAAGAAATCCAACTCTCGATAAACCATCACCAAGAGTTGATCAAATTTGACATCATCAAGTCAGCCCAATTACCCCATGGTACTGGGTATGCCCTGGTTGCAGAAACACAATCCTTACATCAATTGGGCAGCAGTATCCTTGTTTCTTGGTTCTGAGTTTTGCATGTCTCACTGTCTATTCCCGGATTTCTCCTTGACAACTTCCGAAAGCACGCCAAGAGACCAGCAAGGCCCACTCATGGTTTCAAACGTCATACAGGTTCCTAGGACCTATCAGGAATACGCTGATGTGTTTTCAACTGCTATAGTCCAGGCCCTACCCCCTCACAGACCTGAAGACTGCGCTATAGATACAGAACCTTCAGCAGAGATTCCCTTTGGGAGGATGTTCATTCTATCCGAATCAGAAAAAAGGCCCTTAGAGAATACTTGGATACCAACCTTGAAAATGGCACCATAAGACCATCTAAATCTCCAGCGGGAGCTTCATTGTTTTTTGTTCCCAAGAAAGACACTAAAGAGCTTAGACCTTGTCTTGATTATCGTGGATTGAATCAGTGCACCCTCAAGGACCGCTATACCTTGCCCTTAATCTCTGATATCCTGGAAGCGGTGAGAGGAGCAGTAATCTTCACGAAGTTGGATCTCAGGGGTGCCTACCATCTGATCCGTATCAGAGAAGGAGATGAATGGAAAACAGGCTTTAGAACACCCTTTGGTCACTTTGAGTACTTGGTCGTGCCCTTCGGGCTTGCAAATGCCCCCGCAGTCTTCCAACGCTTCATGGATAGGGTGTTTTCTGACATGTTGTTCCTCTTCGTCATCGTTTACCTGGATGATATCTTGATTTACTCCAAGGATCCTCAAAAGCATGAAGAGCATGTAAAGGCAGTTTTGCAACGGCTACGTGAACACAAACTCCTAGCTAAACCCGAGAAATGCCTTTTTCATGTCACTTCTGTTCATTATCTAGGATTTGTCCTTAGTCCAGAAGGAATAGGAATGAACCATTCAAAGGTAAAAGCTATGCTATCTTGGCCTGTTCCCACTTCTGTGAAACAGATTCAATCCTTCCTGGGGCTTGCCAATTTCTACCGGAAATTAATACCATCCTTTTCTGAGATAGTTCAACCGATCATTACATTATTGAAAAAAGACACCCCCTTCCTCTGGACCCCAGCCCAGGACAAGGCATTCCAACGATTAAAAACGGAGTTTACTCAAGCCCCTATCCTTGCTCAACCCGATATTAATCGACCATTCCTAGTGGAGACGGATGCCTCTACCTACGCCACAGGAGCAGTGTTAAAGCAGGAATTTGAGGATAAATTAGAGCCCCCATTGCTTACCTCTCACGAACCCTAACTTCACATGAGACTCATTACTCCGTCTTGGAAAAGGAACTGTTGGCCATCCGTCGAGCCTTCACCGAATGGCGGCATCTACTTCTGGGAGCTAAACATCCTGTCCAGGTCCATAGGGACTGCAAGTTCAAGTTCTGCAATCTATGGAATGTAGGAATAGCCGTCAAGCCCGTTGGGCTTTCTTCTTTGCCCAGTACCAGTTCCACATCCATCATATCCCCGGACCACAGAACATAATTGCTGACGCTCTATCTTGACGTCCTGATTATGAAACTCTTGAAGATCGGGCCTACCCAAAGATGTTTCCCCACACAATTTTTGTAGCTCAAGCAGTCAGTCTCCTGGAAGACATTCAAATGCAAACCCAGTCCTCTGAAATCTGGAAAGAATTCACAGGAAAGAATCGATGGAGTCTAAAAACTAGAGATGGATATTTGTTCAAGTACAATGCCCTGGTCATTCCCACACAGAGACTGCAACTACGGATTATTAACCTCTGTCATGCCACTCTTCACTCCGGGCATCGTGGTGTCACCAACATCCTTCGTCTCGTGCGAAGACAATTTTGGTGGCCCAAAATGAAAACAGACATTCAACGGTACATTCAAGCTTGCACAGTCTGCAATCAAAACAAACATGATAACAAGAAACCGGCAGGTCTCCTACTTCAACCTACACTACCTTCTACGCCCTGGGAATTCATCGCTACGGACTTTATTGTGGAATTACCACCATCTAGGGGGCTATACGACAATCATGGTCACCATTAATTTATTCACCCACATGGCCCATTTTACACCATTGTACAAATTGCCATCTTCCTCAGAACTCGCTGGCATTTTCCTGGAACATATATTTCACCTTCATGGACTCCCTTCCAAGATCATATCAGATCGAGGACCTCAATACATCTCTCAATTCTGGAAACATCTATGTCGTATTCTAGGAATCCAACGTGCTCTCTCATCGGGTTATCACCCACAGACTAACAGAGCTACGGAACTTGTAAACCAGACCCTGGAACAATGCCTTTGTTGTTTCGCCACCAAGGTACAGGACGACCGGTCACTCCTTATACCCGTGGCTGAATTTGCTTACAACAACTCTGATCATTCGGCAGTCAAGACCAGCCCTTTTTATTGCAGCCAAGGATTCCACCCGTCAGTTCTACCTTCCATTCTCCCACATCCCACGCATGTACTAACAGCTGACTCCTGGATTGAAACTCTCATCAATGTTCACAAGGAAGCCAAAGAACATTTAGAAAAGGCCCGGACTCACGCTAAACAGTATGCGGATACCAAAAGAAGACCTGGGCCTTCTTATGCCGTCAGTGATCAGGTCTGGCTGTCCTCGAAACTACTGCCTCGACATTTACGACCAAAAAAACTAGCCCCCCGTTACTATGGACCATTTTCCATAAAGGAAATCATAAATCCAGTCTCATTCCGGCTCAAGTTACCAGACTCCTGGAAGAAGATTTGTCCAGTTTTTCACACTTCCTTATTAAAACCTTACATCCGATCCTCCTGGAAAACCTGCAGACCCAACCCTGTGGTTGTGGACAATCAGCTGGAATATGAAGTATCCAGAATATGCGACTTCAGGTATAAACGGGGTCAACTTCAATATTTGGTCGAGTGGAAAGGATATCCTCCGAGTGAAAGAACCTGGGAACCACTTTCTAATCTGAACACCCCCCGATTGCTCGGAAGGTATCTTCTCATACACCCGGGCAAACCTGGTGGAACAAGTTTTAGGAGGAGGCATGCTGTCATGATCCACAGAATGCGTCCCTTTTGGACTTCCTGGTCCTTGTCACAACGGAGCTTGCACTCTTTGATACTCCCAACATGGCCGTCTAACGTGGTACGCCTTGCACCAGCTTCCACGTCGGAAGTAGCACATTCCACAAATAGACCATGCCCCCACGGCCCTGCGCGTCTCAATGCTATCGCAGGTAGTGACTAGACGTGTGCTCTGTAGTTCGCTGAACTATTCTCCTGTCCTTGGTTCCCGGACCCTCTAATTTCCCAATTCATTCCTCCCTCCCTCATCTCTTACCTTGTTTCCCGGATTTCGTGTACCTCCTTCGTGTACACTTCCTCGCTTCCTGGACATCCTGAGCATCCAAGTATCCTGGAACGCTGAACGCACGCTGGAGTCAGAGGAGACTCGTGCGGGCTTGTACAAAACCCGATCCGTGCGCAAGAAGACTTTCTCCAAGAAATCCTGCAAGGAGCGATCTCAGGTGAGAAGGGGGGATTCCGTGACACCTGGGGCCACCTTGGAGTTATCCTTTGATGCTTGAAACCCATGTGTTTTGCGAATATTCCAAATTCATGGCCACAGAAGGGTGGGCCGTTGTCTGATTTGATGACTTCAGGAATCCCCCATTCACTGATTACTTCATCAAATATGGCAGCCACATGTGTGAACGCTGTGGACTTCACTTTTTTGACAATCGGGAATCTGGAATGTTCATCGATGAAGCAGAGTAGGTAGTCACCTGATTTGATTGGTCCATAGAAATCGACCACAACGCTTTCCCATGGGTGGTCTGGGATTTGAGTTGGTCGGAGCGGGACTGGGGGTTTAGCTCTGGCTGTGTATTGGCAGGGTACACAGTTCTTTACCCACCGGTCCATCATAGCGTCCAGGAACGGGAAACACAAGTGGAATCTGAGTTGTCTCTGGGTGTTGTCTGCTCCTCGATGTCCTTCATGGACCGTCTTGATGACTTCGGAGCGTAGGGTTGCTGGGATGACCAATCGGCATCCTCTCAGTAGGATGGATTTGTACGGTCAATTCTGTATGTACCTTGGCTAGGCTTTCAAGTTCATCTCTGCATGCTCCTGGATGATGGAGTATGGCCCGGCGAAAGTCTTTCCATTTGTTGTTTTTGGTGAGACTGATGGCCAGGGCCATCGACGTGTCTGCTGCCGAGGCTTTCGCCACTGTTTCTAGAGAAATCGGTGGTGGTAAGGCGTTGGTTGTAACGTAGTTGATATATTCAGTGTCTCCTTTTCTAGACACAGGCTTGCCCACCGGGTGTCTTGACAGATAGTCTGCTGGATTGTGTTCGCCGCCTGGGCGATGAATGATTTGGAAGGCATATTCTTGAAGCCTAATGCCCCATTGTTCAATCCTCATAGGCATTTTCATCCTGGGGTTCCCAAAGAGCGACAGCAAGGCCGTGATGAGGGTGAACCTTTTTCCAATGATGAAATTGTGGAAGTGCTCACACGCCCATACTGCTGCAGGCTTTCCTTTTCCGCTTGTGAGTATGCAGATTTCGGAGGTGCCAGTGCCCTGCTGGCATAGGCCACAATGTGTCTAAAATGGGCATCTATGCCACTGGTTTGGGCCAAGATGACTCCCAGTCCCACTGGGCTGGCGTCTACCACAATTTCTGTATGCCATTCAGGATCGAAGGAAGCAAGTCTCCTGGCTTCCGCTAGGGCCTGCTTGATGATGGAGTCAAAGGCCGCTTGACATTCATTGGACCATGTAAACGGGACATCCTTCTGCAATAGTTGTTGCAATGGGTCAGTGATGATGGCAAAATGGGGAATGAATCTGGGGCAGTATCCCACCATGCCCAGGAAGGATCTTACATCTGCTACTTGGCCAGGTTCCTGCAACTTGAAGATGGTGGAGACTTTATCAGGGTCTGGGGTCATGCCATTTGCCAGGAATATGTGTCCGAAAAATCTGAGTTTGGATTTACTGAATCTGCACTTTTCCACATTGAGTGGAAGACCTGCCTCTTGAATGGCATTGCATGCTGCTCTTAGAGCATTATCATGTTCATCCTTGTATCTTCCAAATATGAGAATGTCATCGCTGTAGTTTAGCGTTCCTTTTATTGGTTGGAATATTTGTCGTATTGCCTCATGAAAGATCTCAGCCGCTGACGATATGCCAAAGTTGAGGCGTTTATGGTGGAAAAATCCATCATGCATGGCAAAAGTGGTGATGACTCGGGATTCGGGGTGGAGCTCCATTTCATGGTATCCCTGGTTTAGGTCCAGTTTGGAGAAGAGGACGGCTTTATTGAGCTGTACGATCATGCCCTCTATTCTCGGGCCAGGATGTCTCTCCCTCTGAATCGCAGTATTGGCCAGTCTCATATCGACGCAGAGCCGTAGGCGACCACCTTCCTTTGGGACAATGACAAGGGGTGAAACCCATGGAGTTGGCCCCGTGGCAGGCTCAATGATGTTGTCCTTTAGTAGTTGATTGAGTTCATTCGACACAGCTGCCTGAAAGTGGAAGCCAGCCCTGCGTGGGTGTTGAGGCACAAGTCGAACAGACAAGTCAATGTGTAGTTTGACTTGTGGGCCTTTCATTTTACCTAGCCCTGTGCATAGGAGTGGGAACTCAGTCAGGATTGTTTCCTTTGTGATGGTAGCGGGAGTTGATGCACTGCTTTGCATGGAGTAGATGCGCTCTCTTGGCTCGGGTGGGGGGGCCATGGAGAGGATGGTGTCATCTTCCTGTACATGAATGTCTATAAGCCCCAGATCTGAGGCCATTTTATAGCTTAGGAGGCACCTCCCTTTTGTCAGGCTTCTGATCACGTGGATGGTTGATGTGATGGCACGATTCTGGTGGATGAGGCGACGTCTAAAGGATCCAACGGATTGTAATGGTGTGTCAGCGCCCCATTGGAAGATCCTGGCTGTTAGCTGTGTTAGCTTTGGTTTCTCTTGGATCTGTAGGAACTCTCTTTCTCCCATTATGTTTACAGTGGCCCCTGAGTCAATGAGGAACTGAAGCAGCTTTCCACAGATATCTACTGTTATTTGTGGTGCTTCACTGGCTTTCGTGCATCCATAATAAGATTGACGAAATCATCTGGATGGAATGGGTCATACTGCGCATTCGTGTAGTCATTCCCATACAGTACTGTGGTGTATTACTCTTGGCGTGGAGGTGGCCCATCGTATTCATCACGGATGTGTCGGAATGTGTCTTTTTCATCGCGTTCTTGTGCTTCCTCCTCAGGGTAAAGTTCTTCGACCACTCCCACGTATCTTCGAGGTCCCTGCTGATATGGTCGCATCTGATAGGGCTGCGTTTGTAGTGGCCTTGGGTAAGACCTGTACTGAGGGACCGTTGGTGATCGTGTTGTGGGGAATGGCCGGCCTTCACAGCAAACTGATTGGAAGTGTCCTTCCCTTCCACAGTTACCACATTTCTGGGTGAGTGCTGGGCATGTACCTGCATGTGGGAATGCCATTTCACAGCGATAGCATTGGGGTTGCATCCGCAGAGTTGATTGTTGACCAGGACTGTATTCCTGTCAGCTCCTTGTGCAGCATTGGTTTGGACTGCAGCTATGGCCTCGGTCTTATCCAGTTTTGTGAATGCGGAGCCAGACATGTGTGTTGCCTGTCTGTCAACTCTTTCTAGAATTCTGGCCACTTCACTGACCTCCTTGTTGTCTAAGGGTTTTTTGAGCAGCTGTTTATTTAGAGTCAGAGGGATACATCCTTCAATCACACGTAAGTGGATCGCTTCCTCAAGTGAGTATGCGTGGAACTGGCGGTGTGCCCCTTTGACCCGTAATCTGGTGATGACTTCGTCTACAGTCTCATCAACCCTTTGGGCGCATTGGTTGAAGATATATCTTTCATAATCTCTATTAGGCTCTATGACCAGCCTTTTGTTGAGAGCCGTGATTAGTGTGGTGAAGTCAGGGTGTTCAGCTGGTGGAATTGTTTTGATGAGTGTTTTAACTTCAGTTCCAACTGTGTTGAGAAACATGATGTGGAGCCTCAGCGAGGTTTCTTCCCCAGCTGCAGCAATAAAGTTATTAAAGTCCTCTAGCCATTCTGTCCAACGTGGCCCTTTGTCAGCTTGTGGTGTGAGGGAGAATGGTGGTGGCATTCGTCATGCTGTGTTGTTAGATCTTGCCACAGGTGCTGGGGCGCCTGAGCTTGTCCTCCTTGGTCAGGGGAGCTCATTGTGGCTCCAGGCTGGTTTGGTGGCTAGTTTTGCAGGGGTTGTGGGCACCTAGGATGGTCTCCGGCACTATCTGCGTGTGGGTTGGGCCGCTTGGTTTATGGCAGGTGTGTCCCCAAGTTGTCTGTGTCTCTGCCTGTCACTGGTAGACTGGGCGCATGAGCGCGTTAGGGGGCACCACCCACCTTTGGGTTTCAATGCTGCGTGTAGTCTGTGACCTTCAGCCACTGGCGGATTGCCACGCAGCACCAGATAAAGTGTCTGGCTTTTCGCACCTTTTCTGTGAGGCGCTCTTGTGTGTGTTGTGGCAGGGCCCGGGATCAGTTCTCAGGTTGCTCTTGCTGTAGGAGGAGGAGGATGGGCCCGGGATCGGATCCGCTGTTTCACCCCTCGGCGGGGGGGGGGGTGGAGCATGACTCGGGTCCAATAATACTGAGACAGGGCTTGAGATCGGGTGCCTGTCATGTGGCGCAGAGCGGAATGCTCGTCACGCTGAGATGAAGCGGGGCCCAGAATCGGGTGCGCCGCTGGAGGAGAGCAAAAATCCAGCAAGGCAGGATCGCCCGCTGTGGAGGAGGATGGTGGTGTGCGAGGGACACAACCTCGTTGCCAGTTGTTAGGCCTCAAGGGCCTCAGAAATAAGGACCACACACCAAGCTTGAGTTAACATCTTCTTTATTCCAAAACTGCTACGTAACTAACTACCCCCTCATTCCCCTCCCCCATACGTCACGCATCACGTGACCTACGATTGGAGGCCCAGTCTCTATCTTAAAGAGACAGGGCATCCTAACAGGCGACTTCTTGCATTATTGACCATCATCGGTTGGGGGAAATATTCACAATGATCATTGCTCGTTTGGACTTCAGACAACCATATTAAATTCAACATATTGTGGTCCCTATACATTTGTGGAATTATGCTGAAACTCATAGTAGCATTAAACATACTGCGATCTACAAAGGTGTAATCAATGATTGAAGCTGATTTCCCTCTTTGCCAGGTCATCTGCGGAGGGATATCTCCCATGAGAGCCCTGTTGCACATAAGAAGCACCCTCTCCTTCATGACTAAATGCCATTTTAAACAGGATAAGTTGTATTTAGGATTGTTGACAGGTAGCAGTTGCAGATTCAAATCACCTGTTACAATAATATTCGTTATGTCAAGTGATTCTGAAATGAGGTTGAATAGACATTCTAAATCATTAAAGAAGACCTCGTCCGATAGCCCTTTCGGGTTGCCACAGTCGCAGACAAATGAGCTTGGTCAACAGAAGATAAAAATTTGGCGCAGCCCACCAAGACAAGAGCCAATTTTTATGATTCTTAATCTCTACTAGAAGACCAGCCGAAGGTCGACCACATGAAACAGTTTTTGCAGCACGACAGACAATAGTATGGCCTTCCGAGGTAGGTTGTGCTGTCAGCCATGTTTCTTGTAGAATAATTATGTCATGTGATGCTAGAAAACCTGCACTGTTACCTAGTAAGTGGGAGTGACCACACGTATTCCAGCTGATCACGGAATGTGAACTCTTCTGTTGTCATTTATTAGATCATTGGGTACAGAGGGTTGACACAGATCACCCGCGATGCTAAGTGATCAATCCGACCCAATTACATGAGAGAATGTGGGCAGACTGCCTCCAAATTTGGCAGTTGTTTTTGGATCTTACCAAGATCCTGGCGTTGTGGAATGACATTTTGTATACCCTGTTTCACCCATTTACCATATGCATTGGGGAGCAATTTTTCTTGCGGTAACAATTCACTCAACCATATCATAAGTTGAACAATTTGCTTACATTGAGCCATATGTTTCACATCTAACGTTTCAAACAATTTGGTCAACGTAGAAACGTAGAAATACTTGTACTCATTGCATTTAAAGTAATTTCTAAAAGTTTAAATTGAGAGAAGACCAACAAGTTGTTATTGGAAATGTCACTACACCTCAGAGAAGATTAACCATCCGCCACTTTACACGCTAGGGACATATGAACAGTATGTACGGAATCATCAAAAAGACTGGGAGATTGATAAAGACTGTTTCTTGCTGAGGATATGGATGACGAAGAAGCAATCAAAGAAATGTTTTCCACATTAAAGCTTGTCTCCTCGCCTCGCTGATCATTAGAATTACATGCGAGCGGAGGGGACGTTTGATCACATGTGACTTTCACTGAGTCAAATGATGGAGACATGTCATGTTTTCCTAAACGTTTGGAAAGGATAGACTGTCCCACTACCTCCTTGGTAGCAGACATCATTTTCACAGGATTCAAGTCCACACAAACTGTTGTAGAGGGGATGGGCAGGCCTTCGCCTGCTAATAGTTGCGTGTCCGTGATGGAAATGTGGATCGACGGATCGGCAACCTCGCTTGAAACCAAGGGAACTTGTGCATCATGAGGAGAGGACAGTCCAGTAGTGCTCACTGAAACCGGTCTACAAAAATCACGAATGTCACCAGGAATTATGTTTTTTCCATCATTTGTTAACGCATTTTCAGAGTGTTTGCATTTTGAGAGAGAGGCCGATAAGTGGCGACGTGGGGTGGATTTAAGGACTAGTGAGGTACTTGAGGTTGTAAGAGCTTTCGACATATCTGTTGTAAGCAAATATCCTTGAAATGCCATGACAGCTTTTTAGATGTATAACAAGCAAATTAAAGTACAACTGAGAGTAGGCACAAGCAAAATAAAGTACAACTGAGAGCAGCTACCGTGCCTGAAGGTTGAAAAGGCAGCTCAAAGGGACTAGTCCCGCAGTTACTGCCGATTCTTGCTAATCAGACACATTGTACAAACTGCTTCTTGTGACAGCCAAGAGGGCTAATTAACGGAAGGCAGCTCAAAGGGACTTGCCCCGCAGTTACTGCACATCCGCTTTAACCAAACACGCTTCAAACTGAGTTTGTTGTGTCATATATATTTTTAGTTCACAAAATAACTGGCCACAGAAAGTAGCAGAGTAGGTTTCTTAAACTGACTTCCAAATGCTTGTTTCAGTATATCTGCACTGACTGTTCAAAGGGTCATGCCCCACAGTCACAGTCAAGCAGCGTAGAAATATTGTAGCAAGCAATGAAGAGTCTTAATGAGCGTGATGGGGCCTCGAATAATTGGGAGAGGGCACACCGAAGCCCTTTACATTTTTATAGCTAGTCTAGATCAATCAGTTAAAGGAATAGATCAGTAGGGCAATAAAGATTGAATCCATTCGGTGTGAGAGAAAAGGCGTTTAAAAGTCTTACCAAAGAGACCGAGGTAAGACGGCGGCCCTCGCCTCCTGCCCGGACGCCGGACAACAGACACACTGCTCGCACACGAGCAGGCAAAACACAGGCACAGAAAGAGGACAAGCGTATTCCATGCCACGGAAAGACAAATCCTTGGAAGTCCGGACAGCGTTTTCAGAGCACCTTCTTCAGACTCTGACCCAGACACACTGCTCTAACACTTGTTTTCATCTCAGCCATATAGTGAGCTGACAAAATAAGCTGATCAGAAAATTAACTCACAGCAAACTAGCCCCCCATCCTTGGGAGATCAGTGAGAATATTCTTGAATACGTTTTCTAAAATTCCAGCATGCTCAACTCTGTAGTGTGTGTGGAGATTACCATCTAAATTGGCTAGATGATCAAAGACTGTTCTTTTTATTGCTAACCGTCAAAAGGAAATTCTTCCATTTAAGTGCCACTCTGCATCAAAATTAAACCAACTATCATGTGGGCCTAATTCAGAGGAACAAAGAGGACTTATCATGTTATTCAAATCAATCATTGATTGAAGCAATATCAAAGGCACACACACATGGGTCATTGTGCTGAAACACGAGATCTGGTTGTTTCTCCTTGATTTAAATGGAGAAAATAAGTTTGAATTACATGTCAGACATCAACAAGGAATATTAAGATAAGTAGGCAAGGGTATGAGGTAGAAACAAGTGGAAGGGTGTGTTGTTATTGAGAATACATTGTCTTTCGAACACATCCAAACAATATCTGTAAGGTCATTCAAAAAGGTATAAACATGTTAATTTGCTTAACATTATAAAAATGAACTCCAGAAATTCATATTGCATAAACAGACAAGTCTGTGAGCCAAGAAAATACAGAAATATGTATTTTATTAATTTACCATAGTTCTGCGATTAGTTATAAAAGGAAAACATATTTAGAGTTCGATATTACTCTGAGCAAGTCGACCCCCACATTTTTCATATTCAAACATATAAACATCCAGTGGAGATTGGAGGTGTATATTCCCTGGGAGTGTCTTACTGTTGGGCAAGCCAATGAAAGGACTTGACTAATTAAGATGTGTAGAATCATTGTTAACGAAGTGTGGGAATATGTTAGATCATAAATAGGAAATACAGAAGATTAAATTATACAGGATGGATTAATCCGAGAGATCAATTTAAAAGCTGCAGATGGGAGTATTCCTGTTCCAAGGGATGCGTCCTGTCTTCAAGGGAACATGCCGAGAAGGTCATCTGATGCAGTTCTAACTTTATAGAAGCAGATCATAATGAACCTTGCTGACCTGCAGATTTCCAATCTCAGAGGGTCCATGCTGATTCCAAATACTGAAAAGATAATTTCAAAATGAGTATGAGGATTCCCCAAATGAAATGATGTATGCTTTCTAGAACAATTGCTTGCTAAGTCCAAGAAGAAGGTTCCACTAAAATACATTGATGTTGTAATGGGAAATGAACAGTGCATTCTCACTGCATTTAAAATCAAGTGAAATGTTATTTCAATCCAACTGAAAATATATTTCTGAGCGATGTGTGCAGTGTAATACAGATAGCACTTCTGTGCAGCCTTCTAATATCTCTCAATAAATAATATCACTAAATTGGTAGCTGATGAGCTGGTGCAAATGGGTCTAGATTGTGTGACCTATAACCCACCCACCTGTCAATCACTACTAATATTTTCGTGCCTCCCTTTTTCCCTACTTAAGAAGACCTTTATCCGCTTTCCTATTTCAGTTGGTGAGTTGGTGCAAGTGGGTGTAGGTTAAGGAGTAGCAAAAGCACTGTTAAATGCTATCTTGATTTGGTTGCCGACTAAACATGTTCCATTTATTTTGACCTTATACTATTGACCAACCACCGGATGTTAATCACTGGGTGGCGGTTAGACCCCTTAATTCAGTGACATTAAGGTAGTCAGTTGTGAGGGTGGAGACTAAGGTTGTGTTCATGTGCTTTCGCCCGTCTACCAGCAAGAACACTCTTTTTTACTGTTCTTGGTGTAGTCATTTGAAGAGAAACGGTCGCGGCTGCTTTTTAGGTGCAAACTAACAGTATTTTAAGTTTGTCTTTTCTGATGTCACTTTGTCAAACTTCCCAAATGCATGACATGTATTACCTGCATGATTTTAACAATTTGCTTTTATTACTTTTCTGGAGATGTTTTTAACTGATATCTTGCTATGTACTTTTATGGAAACATTATTTTCCAAATAAAGTTAATGAATATAAAAGACACCACAACATAAAAACTTGTCACAAGGTCACCTTTTACAGCAATTATTTGACAGGCATGCAGCTTTTAATGATTAATTACATCTTTTTTGTGTATGTCTAACCATCAGACAGTTCAAAAAGGAACATTTATTATGTAATTCGGTTCAATCGTCTTAGAAGAAGGCACAGAGTTAACTGGGCCATAGGTGGAGGGCTTACAGATACAAATGCACTAGCTAATTCTTATCATCAAACGTACACACTTTCCCTGTCACCAACAATATTACGTTTCCTGCTAAAGATCTGTTGGTGTGCACCTAAAAGCTGCCTATTTAAATGAGCACCTGGTATCAACAAGGTGTTTTAAAAATGTATTTTTAAGGCCCCCCAAGCACCCCGTTGTGCATGACTTCTCACCAGCTATCCTTGCCATGAAGACTCTGGAGGGCTGCAAAGATTGCAAGACACCTAGGAACAAGGCTATCTACTGGGCACCGGACAACACCAGAAGTATGCCACCAGAACTCAATTTTTTGAGCCATGGTGTGGCTAACATTTGCATTGGCCAGTGGCTTGAAATTTGAGTCACACTCAAGTCAGCCACTTAGCCTGATCCGGCCTGGCTCGCCACCTATAAAAACTGGTTCTGCATTTCTATGATGATGTTAATAAAACAGGTGGCAGCATTCCAATTTCCCCCCATATAGCGGTGTAACATGAAGGGATATAGATGGCAGAGGAGCAAGGTGCTAGGGGGCAACTGCCAGTAGCTTGCCTGTTTATTTTTTATTTGTTAGTGAAGAATAAGGGGGATACACCAGCCCAAAGAAAAAAAATAAACAAGCATGACACCATCAACATTTTTACTGGTGGCATAAGAAACCCAACATTGTCCCATTTCTTCCTTCCTCTTTGATCGGGCGGACATCTTCTCCTCACTCTTGGCCTCAACCACACAACTCCTTTTTGGAGACTTCAACATCCACCTTGATGCCTCTTCTCCCCCCTCTGGACTCTTCTGTGACCTCTCTTCTGCCTTTGACACTGTGAACCATGCCATCCTGCTCAACTGTCTCCGTGATAACCTGGCTATCACCGGTCAGGCTCTGATGTGGCTGACTTCTTTCCTCTCCGACCGACCCTCCCAGGACCAACTTGGGTCCTTCCTCTCTGATATCTTTTTCTCTACCTGTGGTGTCCCTCAGGGATCTAACCTCTCCCTGGCTGTTCAACCAGTACCTGGCACTCCTTGCCCACCACATGGCCGCTCTCTGCCCCAACTTTCAGTGCTATGCGGATGATACCCAGCTCATTTTCAGGCTACCCTCGGCCTCCTCCTCTCCTTCCCTCATCTCTGACTGTCTGTCTGCTATCCATGAGTGATGTGCCGCCAATGACCTCTGCATTAATGCCAGTAAGACTGAGCTTTTACTCATCGGCACATCCCTCCTTCCTTGCAGCTCTCTGGCCGGCCTCTCTTGGCCCTCTTCCTGCTCCCACCTGCAAGGCTAAAAACCTTGGGGTCATCTTCGACTCCACACTATCCTTCTCACCTCACATCTCTAAGAAGTCACACTATCAGCTGCACCTCCGGAGAGGTATTCTTCCTTTCCTCTCCTTCCCCCAGAAGCTCACCATCTCCAGAGCCCTGGTTCTCTCTAGGCTGGACTATTGTAACAAAAATGCCTGAATCTGCCTGCCTCTACTCTTCGCCCTCCGCAACTTATCCAGAACAGGACTGCAAGACTTGTCCTTGGCCTCAAGCCCAGGGATCGTATCTCTCCAGGATTGAAATCTCTGCACTGGCTCCCAGTGGCTGCGAGGATTAAGTTCAAAACCCTCTGCATTGTCCACAAGGCCTTCTGGGGTCTGGGGCTGAAATACCTTCAACTCTCTCTTCCCAAATATCTTCCTTCTCGAGCTCTTCGCTCATCCGCCTCCAACTCCCTCAGGGTCAGTCGCTTTTCTATGCAACAAGTTGATGGTAGATTTCTCTCTTCGCAGGGGCCTCCCTCTGGAACAGCCTTCCTGCCTCCCTGAAACTTGAGGAGAACCATCACCGGTTCCAAAAGTACCTCAAAACCTTCCTCTTTGCTTCTGCTTTCTCTCCCTCTCTCCCCTGCTGAATTCCTGACTGAAACTGCACTGGTTACCTTGCCACTCAGTCTGATCTCGGGCCCAGGCCCCGCCAGTTGCACATCTGCACTGCCTCCCTGGCAAACCCTGCACCTGGGGACTGTTTTCTGTCTCCCCACAGTCCCCCTACCAGCACTTATGTCGGCCCTTACCTTGCACTTGCACCATCTTACTGTTTTTCTTTATCTTATTTATTCTACTATCCCATGTACTGCACTTTCCCCTCTCCCTTGCCCCTCACACTTTTCCCTTTCCCATGCACTTGCACGATCTGAATGACACCTGGCCTAGTAACATCGCTGTCTGTCGTCCCTTTTTGTTCCCCCTCCCTTGCCTCGTCGTGCCTTGAAACACTCGTGTATAGGCGTGTTATAAATGCCATATCATATCAGTAACAGTATTCATCCCTGCGTGCTGTATCCTGTCACTAAGACCATTAATGCATCCAGAAAACAGCAGCAAGATTATTACTGAGATTCAACAGGAGGGAACACATGCCAAGCTCTTAGTGCACTCAAATTTCTACCAGTCAACAAAAGAATCAATTTGAAACACTTGGTGAGGATGACAAAACCGTGGGTTGGCTTGGCGCTGGTCGGATGGGGTAGTCCGTGTTATCACAGTTTGTCCGAGTTAGTTGTATTAAGGATAACGTCCAATGTTTTTGTCATTACAAGCGTTATTTATTTCTTGGTTGGTTGACAACAACAAGAGCATCATTGTATAGATAAATGACAATTTTGTGACATGGTGAATGGCAACACAGCCGACGCGCGTTTCAACCTTAGTCTTTTTCAAGGCTGTGTTGTGTGAGTTGGTTCGGTGGTGAGGTGATGCACATGGTGAAGTGACATAAATAGTGGATAATGGTATAAAAAAAAAAACATTGCATTAGTTCCAATATGTATACATGATTGCATTGAGACATGATATTTGGGCACACATTGTTCACAAGATAATAGTTAATATATCAGTGTTGATGAGTGAGTGGTGAGGTGAAAATGCGACACGCATGATTGGTTGTATATATGCACATTGACATGTTAACGATTGTAACAATGAAAAGGAAGGCATAGACAATGTACCAAGGGAGAAGGAGAGAAGGGGAATTGGCATGTTAGTTGGGAGTTGGAGCCACAGAGTTTAGATGGCGTTCGTAATAGAAAATAAGGTATATATCTTACCCTATTGCGTTGGAGGGTGAGTTCAGAAAGGTTATGGACTGATCCTCCCAGTTGCGGGCGTCAGGAGGGCTGGGTAGCCAGACTGTAGGAGTAAGGGATGAAAGTTGGTTAGAGAGGGGAGTCCCGCTAGTAGCGGTGGGTCTGGGTACAGGCAAGGCATATGTGAGGTGCCAGGGGTTGTGCCCTAGGGAGGTGTTGGCATAAGGGAGTAAGTGATGCGCAGTGAGAAATGCCTGGTGGTTAGGCGGGCTTGAAGGCCAAGGTTAGGGGAGGATCCGGTTCAAGTGGTATGCAAGCGGGGATGTTGGCCAGTCAAGCAACTGGTTAGGGGTGAGTGGTAGTAAGCCTGAAGGGTGCGCAGGGGACGCAGGCGTCCTGATGGAGGGGATTGAGTATGGCTGGCCGTGTCTAGAATGACGGGCGCAGTCCTGTGTCTTGGTTGTGATCGAGGCGCGTAAGTCCGGTGAGGCGGTGGCCTGCAGGGACTGGTTGGGCAAGGACCCAGGTGGCTGGGGTGCTGGTTGGGCAAGGGGAAAGGTGAGAGTAAGATCAAGCACTCGATGGCACCGGATGCGGTCCTGTGGCTGGGTTAAAGAAGCAGCACATGGGTTTGGTGAAGCACTGGCCTGCCAGAATGCATTGGTCAGGTCTCAGGCTGTTGGGTTGCTGGTTAAGCAAGGGGGTGAGTGAGTGGGTTGTCCCGTGCTTGATGGCACTGGATGGTAATGCTAGTGCATTTGATGGGGGTATGGACAGAGGCGATGTGGGGCATCGGACGAGTGCGAATTGAGTCGAAAGTGTCGGGGCCCATGGGGAGCCGAGAATCTCGAGTGCAGGAGGCTGGTTCCGGGTGGAGGAGCGAGTGAGAGACCGTTGGTCTCAAAAACTTACCGGGGCTGTGATCGGCCGGTGCCTTGGAGACAGGATTCTCGAGAGGTGCATTAGCTAATGGCAGTGCTGCTTCCTGGTGTTAAGTAACTGTGTAGTTGATTCGACGAGCGGTCGCGCAAGGTGATTGGCCGAACAGTACGGACCCGCGGATTGGTTCCAGGCCGGGAGCACGTCATGGGGGTGGTGCCGGCCTCGAGTGAGGTTGGCAAGACGAGGAGAGACCACAGATTGGTAAATATTAAAGTAAATTGGATTTGGGCATGAGAGCTCGGAAAATAATGTGTCAAGGCGAAGACACAAAATTCTACTAATTCACACTATTCACTAATAGAATTGTGAATCGTGCAAGTGACGGGGCTGCGTGGTGGCAGACCTATTGCAAGGAGATGGAAGTGGGCGGGTGGGCAGAAAGCAGGGTACCAAGGGTCCTCGGCATAGCTGAGGCAGAAGGCTGGTGATGCAGGGTGGGGTGGCTGCCCCAGGTGAGGCACTGGCAGTGCCAGGGGTAAAAATGGTCAGCCCAGGTGCTGAGGGTAATGTATGATAGGATGGTCCGGTTGGACCATGGCCCCAAGTTGGACAATTGGGATGGGGAAAGGGGGTGGGGACAGATAAGAAAATGTCCTGAAAAGTAGTGTGGCAGTATGGATTGGTATGGTTGGTGGAGGCCACCTGTTTCTGCACATAGTCTAGTTGGATAGTGCATGGATTATTACAGGAAAACATGGAAATCATGATCACTGTTTAAACCTAGGGTGACTGTGCGATATTTGCATATCAGCCTGGCTTCTCTCTGGCGTAGTCTAAGTTCTCTGTCGCCACCTCTTCTGTCTGTGGGTATTTTTTTCAGTCCCACAAAGGTGATATCTTCTTTGTTGTCCCATTGGTGTTTTTCCTGCCAGTGTACTGCCAGTGGATATCTCGTGTCTTGGGCATGCAGAGAAGTAAAATGTTCCCTGATTCTTGTTCTGAGTTCTCTCTTCGTACTCCCAATATATTTGCGATTGCATACACAGTTAATAGCATAGACAACATATTTGGATTTACAATTGATATACTGTCTGATTATGTGAGTATTGGTAGTAGTGAAAGTCACGGTCTTGGTGGTTGTGGCGAATCTGCACGTGGAACAGCTTCCACATTTCTAACAGCCTACTGGTTTGGTGTTGGTGAGCCAGTTGTCAGTTGTTTTGGGAGATGGTACCATGAATGATGGACTTAGAATGGTTTTCAGTGTTCTGGCCTTGGTATAGGTCAGAATGGGTTTTTCGGGTTTATCCATGCCTTGATGTCTTCGTCTATTGTTAGGATGTGCCAATGTCTCTTCAGGATCTTCTGTACTTGGTTACTGTCGCTACAGAACTGAGTAATATAACGTATTTTGCTGTCATTCTCTGTCTGTTTTCTGTTGGGTGTCTTCGGAGTCAGTAACGAGTTCCGTACTCTATTATTGGCCATAGTTATGTCTGCCTGTATTGCTTGTACAGGGTAACCTCTGTCTGTGAAGCGTCTGCTGAGTGTTGTACATTCCATTCCATATGCTGGCTGGGTGCTACAATTTCTTTTAGCTCGCAGGAATTCTCTTTTGGGGATGTTATTGATGACTGATTTTCTATGGCAACTAGTTGCATGCAGAACTGAGTTGACTTCAGTGGGTTTCCTGTAGGTAGCGGCCATTAGATCAGAGCCCGCTGGTGTGATGGTGATGTCCAAGAAGTCAAGGCTCGTCTTGCTCGAAGTTCCTGTTAGTTCAATGCCAAAATTGTTTTTATTCAAATACTGTTTGAATGACTCAAGTTCTTCTGTTGTTCCACACCAGATCATAAGGATGTCATCTATATAACGCATCCATGTGTGGATCAATTTGTTGAAGTCGTTGTTAGCAAAGGCGTGCACTTGTTCATAGTGATGCATAAATAGATTTGCCATGGAGGGAGCATATGTGGCCCCCATGGCTATGCCTTTTGTTTGTTTGTAGTACTGTTGGTCAAACAGAAAGATGGTGTTGGTTAATGAGAATTCGCAGAATTCTTTTGTGAGTTCCAGGTGTGACCAAAAGGAGGCTGATGCTTTTGTAAAGGCAAAATCTATGGCCTTGAGAGCTAGTCTGTGGTCTATGGACGTGTAGAGTGCTTTGACATCCAGAGTCACCTAGGTGAGATCTTCGTTCCACACAATGTCTTGTAGGACTAGCAGGGTGTGCATGGTATCTCGTAAGAAGGTCGGTATCTTTGGGACCTCCGGTGCAATGACGTTGTTGATGTATTTATTTAGTTGTTCCGATATCCATCCTAACCCACTCAGTATTGGGCGTCCTTCTGGTATGGAGGTGAATTTTTTGTGTATCTTAGGCAAGAAATAGATGGTTGCATCCTTGGGTGTGTTAGATGCAAAAATGTCATTTCATCGTCTGACAAAAGTCCACGTTTGTGCCATTTGGTCAGCAGGGTGCTGGCTTCTGTTAAGATTTCATTTGTTGGGTTCTTGTTTACAGTGTCATAGCAGCCAGGGGTGGCCAGGTGAGTGAGGGCCATTTGTACGTAATCAGTTCTCTCCATTATGACCACGTTGCCCCCTTTGTCGGCTTCCTTGATTATGAGGAACAAGTTACTTACCTGTAACTGTTGTTCTCCAGCATGGGTCTGGCATGGATTCACATGCTCATGAATATTCCCCGTCGTCAGGCTGGGAATCCTCGGTAAAGAAAAAACCAGTATCAGTTTCGTTTCTGATCTGTCTTTCGTAGTAATAACCAATCACTGGTCTCTGCGTCATACTGACCACAGCCAATGACTGCCCTCTACCTAAGCACCGCCTCTGGCAGCCATCTTCAGATTTGGAAGCACGTGAAGTGGCAGTATGACCAAGTGAAGAGCCGCAGAGGGGTAGGCGGGAGGGTTCGCATGTGAATCCATGCCAGACCCATGCTGGAGAACAACAGTTACAGGTAAGTAACTTGTTCCTTCTCCAGCATGGGGTCTGGCATGGATTCACATGCTCATGAATAAAGAATACATAGCAGTACACACATGCACAACCACGGGAGGTGGCAAAGGCTCAACATTAAGCATCATGAGCATGTGAATCCATCTCCACGTGCGTTTTGTCCTCATGAAGGCAGTAAAGGCAGAAAGAGTGTTCGTCTTCCTTAAAGACGTTCTGCAGCTGGCATCCAGGGCAGACCCTGAACAGCTTTCCGGGCGTCGAGCTTCCCTTCTCCTGGGCCATCTCCGAGACCGGGCCTGAGAAGCTTCTGGAGTCCGAAGTGTAGCTCGACGAAATCTTCACCCTTGAGGGGCACAGACGAATCCGACACGGGTCCCCGTTGATCGGATGTAGGATCGGTGGAGCTTGAGGCTCTTTTGACCGAAAGAATTGAAGTTTTTTGTGAAAAAGCGCGAAAAAAAGCACTAACGCTCGAGAGCAATAGCACGAGGATCCCAACACATGAACGTGCGGTAAAAATCTGAAGATGGCTGCCAGAGGCGGTGCTTAGGTAGAGGGCAGTCATTGGCTGTGGTCAGTATGACGCAGAGACCAGTGATTGGTTATTACTACGAAAGACAAATCAGAAACGAAACTGATACTGGTTTTTTCTTTACCGAGGATTCCCAGCCTGACGACGGGGAATATTCATGAGCATGTGAATCCATGCCAGACCCCATGCTGGAGAATTTGATTATTCTCTTGCAGACTCTTGAGCGCCAGTCGTTCCTGACTGGTAACGTTGTCTCTTCCTCCTTGATGTTTTGTTCTCATACGGTCCTCTAATGCTTGGAGATCTCTTGTCACCGCCTGGCTAAAGATTTCTATTGCATTGTCTGTTTGTAAGTTGGGAGTGAATTTGGATTTGGTTTTCAGTTCCGGTATTACCAAATTGCGAGCCTCAATGTTGAGTTCTTGCATGGTATGCGTCTCTTTGTTGGGTGAGTCTTCAAGGGTTGTCAGGAGGTGTGTACACTCCAGATGTTCCATGTCCAAGGTACTCAGTGATACTGTAGTGGTCTTAGGTTGTTTCCACTTGACTTGTTTTGAGAAAAATTTCTTTAATTTGAGTTTCCTGGTGTATTTGAATAACTGGGCATCTACGTACAGGGTGTATCTTGACAGATTAGTCACTAGGTACGGCGCCTCAGAGTTTGCTGCTGTAGCTGTTTCTTTGATCTTGTAAACCTGATAGCACTTTCTTGTTCTTCGTGAGCATTGCTTGGTCCCCGATCTCTTGCCTCTCTTGGTTCTAATCTTGGTGGTATATTTCCCCGTGTAGGGTCTAAAAAATGCATTTGCTTGTTTCTTTGTTGCTGTTGTTGTTGTTGTGGAGCTTGTGTTCCTTTTCTGTAACGTTGGATCTCGTTGAGAAAGTTATAACCAATACTTCTGCTTGATTCGTGTTGTCTGGACAATCTCGAGGCCACACTTGCTGTTTCTGAATGAGGTACTGTCCCTTCCGTGTCCGTTTGTCGAGTTTCAGGTGTCAGGTGCGAGGCCTCATTTGTTTCTGTTTCTTGTTCTGGTTCGATATCAACATCTGATGTAGCTGGAGAGCTGGCCGGGGAGCTTTCTTTGGATGTGTTACCCTGAATGTTATCGAATTTGGGTTGGAAAGTAAAGACTCTATTGTCTTGATAGTCTCTTTCGTCTCTTGCGAATTTTCTGCATTTTCCGATTTTGACTTCATCTTGATGATTTCGCAGTATTTCATACATGATTTTGTAATTCTTTTCTTTCGTTGCCGTTTAGTAACAAGAAAGGAACAAGTTACTTACCTGTAACTGTTGTTCTCCAGCATGGGTCTGGCATGGATTCACATGCTCATGAATATTCCCCGTCGTCAGGCTGGGAATCCTCGGTAAAGAAAAAACCAGTATCAGTTTCGTTTCTGATCTGTCTTTCGTAGTAATAACCAATCACTGGTCTCTGCGTCATACTGACCACAGCCAATGACTGCCCTCTACCTAAGCACCGCCTCTGGCAGCCATCTTCAGATTTGGAAGCACGTGAAGTGGCAGTATGACCAAGTGAAGAGCCGCAGAGGGGTAGGCGGGAGGGTTCGCATGTGAATCCATGCCAGACCCATGCTGGAGAACAACAGTTACAGGTAAGTAACTTGTTCCTTCTCCAGCATGGGGTCTGGCATGGATTCACATGCTCATGAATAAAGAATACATAGCAGTACACACATGCACAACCACGGGAGGTGGCAAAGGCTCAACATTAAGCATCACATCAACTCAACATTAAGCATCTTACCTCCTCACCAGGCTCACCTCAGGCGAACAGGTTGCGCAGCACTGCTTGGCCGACCCTGGACTCCTCCCTGGAATCCCGGTCGACGCAGTAGAATTTCGTGAAGGTGTGCGTCGACCTCCACGTAGCAGCCCTGCATATGTCCAGCAGGGGCACACCAGATAGGAACGCCGTGGTAGCTGCGATCGCTCTGGTGGAATGGGCTCTCGGACGGCCAGGCAGCGGTCGGTTTGCCAACCGGTGACAGTACATGATACAGCCGGAGAGCCATCTGGAGATGGAAGCCTTCGAGAGAGCCTTCCCCTGATTGACAGGTCCAAAGTTCACAAAGAGTTGTGACGTCTTCCGAAAACCTTTCGTGCGGTCCACGTAGAACTTCAGCGCTCTAGCTACATCCAGCGAGTGCAAAGTCCTCTCAGCCGGCGACGAAGGCGACGGGAAGAACACAGGCAACACCAAGGGTTCGTTGAGATGAAAGTCCGACGGTACCTTGGGCATGAAGGAGGGGTGCGTCCTGAGCACTACCCTCGTGTCGTGGAAAGTCAAGTACGGGGCCTTGCAGGAAAGGGCCTGGATCTCTCCCACTCGTCGTGCAGAGGTGATGGCCACGAGAAAAGCTGTTTTCCACGATAGAAACTTCAACGGGGCCGAGTGCAGAGGCTCGAACGGAGGTCCCATGAGTTTGGTCAGCACCACGTTGAGCTCCCACGCCGGGGCCGGAGCCTTCACCGGCGGGAACGATCTGAACAGTCCCTTCATGAACTCTTTCACCAGACGATGAGACCACAAGGACGTCCGGCCCGTGGTTCTGGTGTATCGGGAGATCGCAGCAAGATGAATCTTGATGGACGCGTGTGCCAGACCAGCTTTGGCCAGCGTCAGCAGGTACGGCAGCACTTGGGGAGCCGTAATCCGTAGAGGGTTAATCTTCTGTGCGTGGCACCAGACAGAGAACCTCTTCCATTTGTGTCCGTAGCATTTAAGAGTCGAGGACGCCCTGGCCTTTGCAAGAACCTCTCTGCAATCGGCCGGTATGTCGTATCCTCCAAACTCTAGCGCTGCAGGAGCCAGGCCTGCAAGTTCAGCGACTTCGGGTCGTGGTGGAGGATGGCGCCTCCTTCCCTGGAGAGTAGATCTGCGTCCGCCGGCAGCTTGATTGGCGGGGACGCCGACAAGTCCAGAAGGTCCGGGAACCATATCTGCCTCGGCCACGCAGGTGCGACGAGGATCATCCTGCACCGTGACCTCTTGAGCTGGTTGACGAGCCGGATTAGCAGAGGCAAGGGAGGGAACGCGTAGAGGAACAGGCCCTCCCAGGGGAACGAGAAAGCATCGCCCATGCTCCTCGTCTGGGGAAACCTGCTGGCGAACCTCCGGCACTTGGTGTTCGTCGCCGTCGCGAACAGGTCGATCTGGGGTGTGCCCCACCGTCGGAAGAGGCGATCCACCAGATCCTGCCGTAGTTCCCACTCGTGGCACGAGCGCAGCTCCCTGCTGAGTGAGTCGGCGATGGTGTTTTTTATCCCTGCCAGATGAAACGGCACCAGAAGAATCCCTTGGGCGACGGCCCAATGCCACAGGTCCTGCGCCTCCTTGGACAGCGCTGGGGACCTGGTTCCGCCCTGTTTCCTGATGTAAAACATGGTGGTGGTGTTGTCGGTGAAGATCCTCACCACCTTGCCCTTGAGGGACGGAAGGAAGGACCTGAGGGCCCAAAACACTGCACGGAGCTCCAGGACGTTGATATGCAGGGACTTCTCCGTCGGGAGCCAGAGTCCCCTTGCGTGCAGATTTTCGGTGTGCGCTCCCCACCCTTCTAGGGAGGCATCCGTGGTCACAGTCACCTGGTGGGCTGGGGTCTGGAAGTCCATGCCCGCCGTCAGATGCGCGCGGGTGCCCCACCACCGTATCGCTCGTCGGAAACTCTCGTCGAGCTTGATCCTTTCCTCGAAGCTGCCCGTCGTCTGGATCCAGCGCGCATCCAGGAACTCTTGCAACGGGCGCATCCGGAGCCTGCACATGGGAATGAGGTAGATGCAGGAAGACATCATCCCGAGGAGGGACTTGATGGACCTCACCTTGGCCGCGTCGGCCACCAACATCCGTTGCACCTTGCCCAAGATGGTCCTGGTCCTCTCCTCCGACGGGGAGGCCAGAAGGGACACTGTGTCGAGCCTCGCTCCCAGAAACAGTGCGACTTGCGCGGGCACCAGGTGGGATTTGGCGTAGTTCACGGAGAATCCCAGGTCCGTGAGGAGTTGGACGGTCCTTGCCGTGTGGACCACGGCGAGCTCCCTCGTCTTGGCGCGGATGAGCCAGTCGTCCAGGTAGGGGTAGACGTGAATCCCCTCGCGGCGCAGCTGCGCCGCCACCGGTGCGAGGCACTTGGTGAAAACCCTGGGTGCCGACCGCAGTCCGAAGGGAAGGGCTTTGAACTGGTAATGACGCCCTTGGACCACGAATCTGAGGAATTTTCGGTGCCCCTTTAGGATGGGAATGTGGAAGTAGGCATCCTCCAAATCCAACGACGATAGGAAGTCTCCTTCCTCCAGCTGACCCAGGACGTGCTGGAGGGTGACCATCCGGAACTTCTGCGCCTTGATGAACTTGTTCAGGCGTCGCAGGTCCAGGATGGGGCGCCATCCTCCCGTCTTCTTCTTCACGAGGAAGTAACGCGAGTAGACTCCGGAGCCCCGAAGCCTCTTTGGGACGAGTTCGATGGCGCCCTTTCTGAGCATCGCCTTTACCTCCAGGAGAAGTTGAGGGACGTGAAGTTCTTTCCTGGCCACGGGGGGGACGCGCGGGCACCTTCTTTGAAACTCGAGCGCGTGGCCCCGGGCCAGGGCGTCCAGCACCCAACGGTCGGTGGAGATGGACTCCCACACGCTGACGAAGCCCGCCAGCCGGCCTCCCACCGGGGTGCTTCGGTGGGGGCCCGACCCCACGGCCGGTTCAATCCTGCTTGGACGCGGCCTTGCCGCCTTGGCCTCCTTGGCGACGACGGCGGGGTCCGCCAGACTTGCCTCGTCCTCTGTAGGCCTCTTGCGACGACGAGCGGGCCGCTTGACGGTAGGAAGCGAAACCGCCGCCGGAACCTTTGGAGGCGCCCTTGCCTCCGCCGCTCCGAAAGGGCGTCCGCCGTTGCTGCAGTACTCCAAGGGCCCGGGCCGTCTCAGTATCCGCCTTGATGGCCTGAAGGGAGTCGTCCACTGTCTTCCCAAACAGGTTGTTCCCGTCGAAGGGCATGTCCAGGACCCTGGTCTGGACGTCCTGCCGAAAGTCCGTAGCCTTGAGCCATCCGCGACGTCGAAGGCAAACGCCGTTGCCCATCTGGCGGAACCCAGTGTCGGCGATGTCCGTCGCCACGGTGATGGCGTGGTCCGAGGCCACCTCACCTTCCTGCAGGATCTCAAGGGCCTCCGCCCTCTTGTCGTCCGGCAGAAAATCCAGCAGGGGAGCTATCTTGAACCAGAGTTCCCTGTCGTAGCGGGCCACGATAGCCAAGGCGTTGGCCGCTTTAATCGTCGTCGCCGCCGACGAGATGACTTTGCGTCCCATGGTATCCAATTTCTTTCCCTCGCCGTCCGGCGGGGAAGTCGACGTGGAGGCCGCACCCCCCCCCGCTTTCTTCCTGGCTGCCGCGGAGACGACGGAGTCCGGGGTAGGCTGCGCCCGGAGGCATAGGGGGGCCGAGTCCGGGACCCGGTACTTTTTCTCGTACCGGTCTCTTCTCGCTGGCGTCGTGGAAGGGTTCTTGAGGAGGGAAAGGCCCTCATCCCAAATGTCGTCCAACAGAGGCACTGCGAGGACCGTCTTCCTCTTGGTCTCGCGCCGTTGGTAAAGGAAGCCTTCCTTTTTCTTCTCCTCAGGGCAGAGTTTCTCCACGTGCGTCTTGTCCCCATGAAGGCAGTAAAGGCAGAAAGAGTGTTCGTCCTCCTTGAAGACGTTCTGCAGCTGGCATCCAGGGCAGGCCCTGAACAGCTTTCCGGGCGTCGAGCTTCCCTTCTCCTGGGCCATCTCCGAGACCGGGCCTGAGAAGCTTCTGGAGTCCTCCGAAGCGTAGCTCGACGAAATCTTCACCCTTGAGGGGCACAGATGAATCCGACACGGGTCCCCGTTGATCGGATGTAGTATCGGTGGAGCTTGAGGCTCTTTTGACCGAAAGAATCGAAGTTTTTGTGAAAAAGCGCGAAAAAATAGCACTAACGCTCGAGAGCAATAGCACGAGGATCCCAACACATGAACGTGCGGTAAAAATCTGAAGATGGCTGCCAGAGGCGGTGCTTAGGTAGAGGGCAGTCATTGGCTGTGGTCAGTATGACGCAGAGACCAGTGATTGGTTATTACTACGAAAGACAGATCAGAAACGAAACTGATACTGGTTTTTTCTTTACCGAGGATTCCCAGCCTGACGACGGGGAATATTCATGAGCATGTGAATCCATGCCAGACCCCATGCTGGAGAAATACCAGGTGCGCAGTTGAGTGGGAGCCCTGTCACCTTAACTCCAATCAATTTGAAACACTCCACATCCCCCCAGACCTCTTTAGGTCTGTCTAACTAAATTTATTCACAGAAAAATGTTCACATATGAAGTGATTTGGGGGTTCTGGCAAGTAAAACTACATCATCCGCATAGCTTAAGACTGGCAAACTTCTGCATCCGCATTGAGGAATGACAGGGTTTGTAGCAGCCAATTTCCATGCTATAGAGTTAACATACACATGAAACAGGAGGGGTGTAAGTATGCACCCCTCCTGGACTCCATACACCACCCCAATTGGCTTGCTTAATTCACCTCCTTTCCTGTAGCGGACCTGAACCTGTGAATTAGCATGGTGGCACTACATCATTTGGATCGAGAATTTGGGTACACCCAACTCCACAAGAGTTTCCCAGAGTAGTCTCACGTCCATGTGGTTAAGGCCTAACTCGGGTCCATCAAAATTAGATAGACAGGAGACCCCAACAGACATGTATTTAGAAAAGATCAAATATAAATTAAGATATTGGTTCACAGTCTTCAGACCTGCCTTATAGGCAAATTGCGTATCAGTAATGAGCTAATGGTCTTCAACCCCCTCCTCCAATCTCAAAATCCCTGAGAAGAGTTTAGATGTGCCGTCCAGCAGTATGACTGGGCGGTAAGAGGAGGGCTTGTCCTTATCACGCTTTTTGTAGATCGGCATGATAATGTCAGTTTTCCAACTGTCAGGAAAATGCTTAGTAACCATAAATGCATTAAATACGTGGGTTAGAAATTGAGCCAATAAATCAGGTTTGGCCCAAAACAAATAAATCGGCAAACCATTAAGACCAGGCCTTTGAGTGATATTTGTTTCCTCATGACAGTTAATACTTCCCTGACAGACAGAGGCGGCATAATCTCTGAGTGCTAGACAGGAAACTCCTCCCCTGGCTCCTTCAACACGCTGCTACAGCTATATAGAGTATTGGATTGCCTCACCCTGTCCTGTTCTGGGACATGAACTTCTGGAACTGCGGCATGGCCCAAATCTAGCCCACGTGTATTCTGATATATAATTCTCCAGAATGATTTTGTGTCATGTTCTGCGGCCGTCAAAGACAACAAATTGCACTGTTATCATGCAATCTCCACTCTTCTGTTTCGCAGTTCACGTTTCTAAACCTGTCTCCTTATACTGATGTTTACAGCATTTGGAAAGGACATTTTAATAGCAGCATGTAGTAGCCTCTTTTTCTCTTCACAAGTATCGGAAACCCAGGATTTTGCTCCGACGGTTCTTCTAGTCTTTGCAGGATTAATAGGGCAAAGAATGAACCTGCAATTCTGCAATTCTCCACAAATAGAGCAAATGATTTAATGATTGCCATCAGTCTGGACTGTAAAGAAGTGACTCAAAAATCCAATTCGGAAAAAAACAGCTCCGACAGAAAATTTGCATGGTTACGATCGGGAGGGGCTTGTCAGTTTCTTGGAGCTGAAAACAACCAGATTCTCTCCAAATGACAACAAAGTTTGAGTTTACACACACAATTCAACAATTTACATCATAAATATTTTGTTACAAAGTCATCCCCCAATCCCTCATTTACTAACTCTAATACAAAGTAATGTAATCCTGCTAGCTCAAAAACCCCATTGGATACATACACAAAGAACAACCCCATTGACATGTGATCTTCATTCATAGTCAGTTAGGATGTACTCCGCATAACACATTTATCATTCATGAATAACACAGTTCATTATTCAGACCATGCGACAGAAACCCATTAACCAAAATGATGATTGTGCAAGGCTTTCCATAAACACTTTAACGCAAGGAGAGGGAGAGAAATAAATAAGCACTCCTTTGAAGCAGCAGTAAATCCATTTCCTCCCATATGCTCCGGCGTCCCATATTATTTGTCCTTGCATTCTTTCACGTAATCCTATTTGCAACTGCCATCTTAAGTCATATAGCCTTTCGAATACATTCTACTTATTTTCCTAAAAACCCATAAACCATCAGCTCTCAATTGAACCCTCCATGTAACCAGACCGGTATGGTCATCAAAAGAACAAGCTTTCATGCTCACTGGGAAATTATTCTTTGTATGTCAGAACATAATCGGGCCATAAAAAACAAACAAATGGCTTTCCTTGCCATTCTAGCCTTCAGTGATGTTATCACAGCTGCCCATATACAGTTCACTTCCAACCACCTTTCTTGACCTCGGTCAACCAACTCTCCAAACCAGGCAAAAATCATCCCTGCAAATTCAGGGACTCTGCAGCCTACTAAGGCTCCAAGTAGGGGATACCTGTATTCTGCAATGTCTCCATGTACCCACAATGATGAACCCCATATTTCCCAATGTCCTAAATATGTCTGCAATCTAACCCATTGTTGAATTACCACATCTTAGTTTCCCTTTGAATGAACTCCTCTCTCGCATGCATAAAGATCCCCACTACACACTTCTCAGTGCTACAAATTGTACATTGCATAAATAATACTTTATATCAATGCTACTGCTACTCACGTTGCTGCCTACTGTGGCTCTAAAATGTATCCAACTAAAACACATGGTAACACTCATTTCAATTCTTCTAACTACCTTGAACACATATTTAGTTGCAACAGCGCATCTGACCCAGTCACACCGTAGACTAGTACAATTTACGTGGTGTGAACCTCTTTCCCGTGCTTGAACCTAAACTAAAATGTGTACCCCATAATTACCCCTGTTAGTTAATTTATTAACTACCAAATTAATTTCTTGTGCCTTGACAGGAACATCTATGGGACCCCAAACCTTACAGATATCCTGAATGCTCCTTCCGCTTCGAGCATATTCCTCTGGTGAATAAGACAAAAACAACCACCCACTAGTTTCCCCACAATATACCCAACTCTCCACATAATTATCTAAATCAGGTGGAGAATACAAAACAACACCTGGAGCCCCCATCAACACTTTATACGCACCTGACTCAGTTTGCATGCTTACATGGTGCATGACTTCACGGAATCACTGGGGCATTATAGCCCCAGCGGTCTGTGAAGTCAGGTGCTGGAAAATGTTACTCCCCATTCCCATTGAGTCCATAGGACTCAATGGGGAGGACGGAAGAACCGGCACTGTGTGCAACAGTGCTGGTGCTTCCATCAATGTCTGTGAGAGGCTGCGCTCACAGAACTCAAGAGTGTGCCCGTCCAGTCACAACGGTGCTGGTATGCTGACTGGCACCATTGTTACCGGACTGGCAGACTCGTAATGAGGCCTACAGTCCTCTGATCAGGTGAGAGGGTTTTTATTTTTAGCTTCATAAGATAACATATATTTGACTGCGGTCACATCAGCTTCAGCTGTCAGGCTTCAACTGAAAACCTTAGAATCCTCCTGGCATTCTAGCATCCAGGTTCCCATCAGAATTCTAGCAAGAATTTTGTGAACTGATTCTAATTGCTAAGGCTGAACACACCCTAACACACCTCCTCTCGTGTAACTGGGGATGAACACATCATAACACACCTCTGATTCTTTAACTGGGGATGAACACATCATAACACACCTCCTCTCTTTTAAATGGGGAAAAAAAAACCTACCAGCAGGGAAACCAGGGGAGAATACTAACAGGCAGGGGAAGGAAGGAGAAAAGCAAAACTTAAAAAACTAAACAGAAACCAACTACATCACATGGAGTCAGAGAATTGACTGCTGGAGGGAAATGTGGTTACTTAAGTCTCACCACCCCCCTCTTATTCCAGACATTGTCACTCGCCAGATATACCAAGCATTCAGTCTTTCTACACAATTCTCTGATCAGAGTATCTGGATTCACATTTTCTGCTCCTCCTGGAGAGTCACATTTTTACTTGGTCACCCGCTCACAACCCCATACTCTTGCTCCCATGTTTGGCATCGTACCTCATCTTCGAAGCCTCATCCCACTCCCTAATCATATCACAAATGCTCTTAAGCTCGGCAACCACCAACTTGGAATGGTCCAACCACCCTGGAGCTAGTTGCATGTTGGGCTTCCGCCCTCTCATTAGCTCAAAGCGAGTCACTCAAGTGGCGGGATTGGGTGTCAACCTGTAATGAAATAGCCTCCAAAGTAAGTCCCTCTGCCAATCCCTGTAATTCATAACAAATAGTCTCACACCATTGATAATGGTTTGATTGAATCGTTCCACACATCCATTATTTTGGGGATGATTCAATGCAGTTCTTTTGTGAACAATCCCCTTTTCCATGAGCCATGAATGAAACTCATTCAAATCAAACTTTGGGCCATTATCACTAGCAAGTTAAGTTGGAAGACCCTCCCTCCACAACACATTCGCAAGAAATGCAATCACCTTCCCAGAGGTGACCTCCCTGAATTTATGCAACTTGAGGCCACTTCATAAACAAGTCCACCAGAACAACCACATTACTTTCCCTGGCACCAGAAACATCGAACAGCCGTAGTAAGTCTACAGTGATTGTTGCCTGGGGCACCTTAGGAACTAGGGGAACGACCATAGGGGGAACCCTGCACTGTAACAGCTTGTCACTGTTGCGACATTGCTTGCACTCCTCGACTTGCATCTCCACAAAACTGCCCATGTGTGTCCACCAAAAATCCATCCGAATCAAGGATTTAATCCTACAGATACCCATGTGACTACTGTGACCCAATTCAACAACAGTTTCTCTCATGCCCTTCGGGACCAGCAATATAGGACCCCTAAACACAAACTCACATTCCAAAGACAATTCATCCTTCGCTCTCCTGAATTACCTCACATAAACTTGTTCATCATTCTTCCCCCTGCCTCGTATGAAACGCTTGACTTCTTGATACATCATCGTTCTGACACACTGCCAACCACTCGGTCTCCTGAAGACTTTTCTCAACCTAGAAGATGTCTTTGATATCATCCTCTACTGGCATGTTAAACTCATAATTTTCAACAACAGGATTCCTAGATAGAGCATCTGCTATGGCATTCTCCTTGCCTTGACCATGTTCCAACATGAAGTCTGAACCTTGTAGGTTTGGTGATCCAATTCAAGATGTGCCTCGAGACCCCATTGAGACCTGTAGACACCAAAGGCTTGTGATCATTGCGAATCAGAAAGGATCTCCCATACAAATACATCCTAAACTTCATAATAGCCCAAATAACCGCTAAAGCCTCTTGCTCAATAACAGAGTAGCAAGACTTAACTTTCCTGAGTTTCTGTGAGGAAAACGAAACTGAGTGTTCAGCTCTCCCATCTACCTGTGCCAGCCTGGCTCCTAGTTGAAACTCAGATGCATCAGTATAAATGGTCCTTATACCTTCCCTGAAACCCTCACGAACTAGAGCCCAGACTCTCTCCTGCTTCACCAGTACAAATTCACTATCACAGGAAGGAGACCATTCAAACCTCACCCCTCTGCTGGTAAGTTTCCTTAGAGCTGTGGTCTTATATGCCAGACCCTTCACAAATGTAGAGTAATGCTCTAGTAAGCCCCAAAATGAAACCACCTTTGCCTTACTCTTGGGTGCAGCCATTTTGGTGATGGCTTTGACAGTGTTCCTTTTTGACCGCACTACTTGCGCCGACAAGTTATATCCTAGAAAATCCACAGAATCCCTACAGAACCTGCTTTTTTCAAGTGTCAAGGTCAGACCTGCATCACCCAGCTTCTCCAAAGCAGTTCTTAATCTGAGATCATGGACATCTCTGTCCCTGCCCCACCCAAGGAAATTGTCCTAGTAGAACTTCAGCCTCTGGAGACCAACCCGCCAAGACCAACCCAAACAGCATCCTTACACATCTAAACAAACCAACGTGGGTGATGAATGTAAGTATATCATAGGAATCGGTATGCATATGAATTTGGTGATAAGCCAACCTCATTTCGAGAAGAGAGTAGACCTTTGAGAAAGCCAAATCAATATTAGTTCATCGATCTTAGGAAGTGGAAACCTCTCGGTGTCCACATTCTTATTGACTTCTATGAGTTAATACACTACCTAATGGATCCACTTCTCTTCCTCCCCGCTACTATTGGGCTGACCCACTCTGAAGTTTCCATGAACTCAATCACCCTCTCCTTCAACAACCTCTCCAGTTCATATTCTACATCTTTCCTGAAGGACATGGGCACTGAACGTGATTTAGAAGCTGAGGGAGTGGCTGAGCACAATGTCTTACTATCCACTGCAACAAAGAGGACGCCCATTGATGTATAATGATAGCTCTGATGAAGACAGCTACTTATTGTGTTTGCTCCAGTAACCAAGATGGCGACCACGCTCTGTGTCATTCAAAGGTGCTTTCTTTCAACACTTCTCTCCAATGCTGCCAATAATGTGCCTTGGCAGCTCAGTGTACAGACTTCATGCTTCTCGGTGCATTGTCTCAGCTCGCTGACACCACGCAGGGCCCATGCCAAGCCGGACACCCCTACAACGCTCAATCGCTGGAAAGCAGAAAGCATTTCCCAGCCAACAAGATGCTGTCAGGACAACTGAGGTGGGACAACACCAATACGGCTCCGGACCTCCAAAGACCCTCGATCTCGGGTCTCCACACTGCACTCCTTTGCAGGCCATCTTCCGCGCAGGTCAGACGGCGTCTCCCTTCAGACTCTCACTGCTGCACAGACAGACCCATCAACTTGGGGTTCATCTCAGCTGTCCTCTTCACTGCAGCCCACCACCAAGATAGCTTGTCACCACATGAAATAAGTACTTTGATCAGGTGTGAGGGTGTTTATTTCTATATTCATAAGATAGCATGTATTGGACTGAGGTCATATCAGCTGTCAGGCTTCAATTGAAAACCTTACAATGCTCCATGTATTCTAGCATCCAGGTTCCCATCAGCATTCTAGTAAGAATCTTGTGAGCTGATTCTAATTGCCGAGGCTAAACACATCATTACAGTAGACAGAGTAACTGACGTCACGGCTGCTGTTCAAGGTAGCTTGGCAGAACAGCATCTCAAGAGCACCTGATAGGAACAGAAAATGATAAGCAAAAAGACAAGAATAGGGATCAGTATCTTCACAGTTATGCTCATCCAGAAGGGCATGTAGGAGAATAATGAGTTTTTCCAAGTATCATCTTCAATCCCGCCTCCATCTCCATGGCCACTCAAAATGTGTGTAGTGCTCCAATTCCTTGGGACAGGGTCCCATTGTCCAAATCATTGGGAGGCATATATGTATGATGTACTCCCTATCTTTTAGCACACCCTGCCATTCATAGCCATCAGAAGGTCCAGGGTGAATCAATGTTGTAATGTCCTGAGGCGCAGGGCCCTCACTTCTTCTCAAATTGAACTAAGGGCAAATTCAGAGTGATTGATAAATTGGAGCATCTCATACCTGGTCACGTGGAGCCACTTAGCATTTACGATGGCCAAAATGCATCTCGGTCCTATTAAACAGCTGAAACTGATCTGGATTGTTCCGCAAAATCTCCAAAGTCGACAAGATGTAGTTGCCAAGGGTATGTCATTTCAAATGTTCAAGCATTTTATGTACTTTCAAAGTACCTAGTCAATTTGGATTCAATGAATAAAGAGACAAAGGGGAGGGCAGTGGGGACACAAAAGGCACACAGGTGTCTTGAGGCGATATACTAGACACTGTCAGATAGGCTTCAAGCACAATCAGTGTCGGGGAGTGTACTGTAATGATGCTGCACACTCCCCACCAAGCTGGAGGAGACTGAATATATGCAAGAGTCCCAAGAGTCCAGTAGGAATCAAGAATGGTGGACATTCCTCCAGCAAAAGCAGCAATGGGTATGATTCTGTTCATATTTCTGCATACCGGTACAGTGATATCGTCCTTGAAACAAAATGAAAAGCATGTCAGTAACTGGACCTTAACAGGTTTCCCTGGTTCCATTAGCCACGCAAGACATTTTCCATATAATTCCATGGTTCAGAACATTTGTCATTAATCTTTGCCATTGCTTCTACAGTGAGCCCTCTCATTCCTTCCCCTCTGAAACTTATTACCCCCTGATCCCATAGGTTATGTGACAAAACAAACTTTGATTTTCAATTTTGCTCTCGAGTTGATCGTACATTTTCGTCCTTCTTCTTTTCTTTCTTTGCACACTCATATTTAGCAACAGCTATGACTGATGCCTGAACTAACTGTCCTTTAAAATGCTCTTGTACTCTTCATAAAGCTAGGTGCACCAAATACAGTGCTATCATTGCTGACACTTCAATTGGAACAAAGATTGGAACAAAGATTCTGGGAACGCCGGAAGCCTGGGGGATAAAAGAGCCAATATAACAAGAATCTGCAGACCTTTCTCTTCCTGCCCTTCTCATGTGACTCTACTATATCCGGTACTATCCAGACCCACCTCTTCATTTTCAATAATACTTTGCTCAGTATTTCTTTTTCCTCTGGGCATTGTTACGTGATGAGACCCTACATTACAAAAAAAAACGTTTGCATTCCTACTCTCTCCAAACCCCACAAATTCCATTCCACCTAAACAAAGACAAATACAAAAGAGAAAAATGGAAAGAAACAGGCACGTATACAACACAAAATGCTTGTGCCTACGAAATCATTGTCCATTTGTCCATATAGATGGTCTGCTCTAAAAAATGTGACAGGACTTATATGTCTACTCATCTTTTTGTTCCTGGGGTTCGTCTCCACTAGGGTCTTGTTCTCGCTGATGAGTATTAGTGCTGGTCTCCTGTTGATCGTTTAAGCGATGGATCCAATGCTCCAGGAAAAATGTTTAAGTTGCTGCAGAGATGTTGCATTTTTGATCACTGGTACAGGCGGCTGTTGCAGATGTGGTCAGAACTGTCAGGAGATAACCTTGATATATTTTGTTAAAATCCTAAAATGTCCCTAGAAGTCCTCACCTAACACTTGAGCTGAATTGCTCAGCTGAGGTTCTGTGTACAGCTGTGAGAGATGTTTGCATGTGTCTGCCTACCACAAATTACTATGTTGTAAAGTAATGATCAGCCCCAAGGTAATACAAACAATACACAATATAATTTTCTTCATTTAATTACCTTCACTAATGCACAACATAAAGAAAACAGATACTCAGAATATAATAACAAAATTACTGTGCCTGTCATCTATAGGTCTCCCTCTGTGTTCGTAAAGTGTGACCAAAAAAATACTCCTAGTATGGTTTTAAAACAGTACTATACCTGTAATACTTCTTCAATGTTCTCCTTCGCCATGTGTGGGTTGAAATAAAATAAAGAAAATACAGTTGATCTAATGCTACCCTAGTCAAACTTCTGAGCATGAGTACTGTACCTGTACTTCCCCTTTCTTTTATCTTTAGTTTTTTTGTCCTTTTCCAAAGAAAACCTGTAGGGAACATTACATATTCCCTTCGTATCCTCAAATCATTCTTCTCGTTTGCTGCTTGTGTCTGTAATTCAATAAGCTGTATATTGGCATGTCCCTAAAGGGCGGTTTAAAAACCTGGAATAACTGTAACTAGTTCTGTTAATTTTGTAGAGCTCACTACTTGCAAAATAAATTGTTCCTTTAGCTAATAATTCTACACTATTTTTCTCTGTGCTAGAAAATATACGCTTTTCTTCTAAGCTGCTTTTCCCCACAGTCCCTATTATTGTGCTCTAGTAAAGCTTTGATTAACCTAAATAATAAAGTTGCATATGGTCCTTCATTCCTTTTAACTCTCTCTTATATAATTTTGACAACCCTAAATGCACTGTGAGTGTGACATATTTAAGATCTGTACGCACTAACCCATGTATTTTGCACAAAATGCCACTGTGTTCCCCTGTTCCCAGAGCAACATAATGGTCTACTATATGCTCCCATTGGTTTCCTTTGACCTATGATAATACCTTACTCTTGATATAATCAAACCTGGCTTCAATTTAATCTTCGCTTTATCCAGATTATGTATCCACAAGTGTGCTGACACTTCCAAGAGGCCTTCCTGCTGTTGGCGTGTCATTGTTTGTGCTAAAAAGCATGGTAAGAAGAGTACTGCTACATGTTGAATAGGGTTAAATCTGAAACTCCATTCAATCGCCCTGGTTGGAGCAAGCAGAGACACTTTTAGGCTTTGGGTTACATCACTGTCCCTGGAGTATACAAAACATGAATCCTACCTCTCCTATTTGATTTATTGAGAATGTTAATTTTGTTAATGCATCACTTATAAAAACCGTGTGCTAATTCCTGAAGATTTATATGTACAAAAGTATGTCAGTGTTTTTCAAACAAACTGCTGAGTCTTAATAAAACACCACAAAAACAGTACTCAGACATTTTGAGCACTCTGCCATAACCTAGATTGACAACACACTTTATGCAGTGTATTTACATATATCTGATATCATGTTACTGTCCTACACCCCACATGAATAGTTTCATGGAACCATGGTCATAAGTTTCATATCTGCTGCTGTTTTAACAACATTTTCTAACATTTTACTAATACATTTGATTGCTGCAAAATTAATAACATTGACTGACAATATCGATAATACATTGTACTTGCTATTCTAGGACATGAGAGGTTCTCCCAGATACCCAAAAATGCTAACAACAACCAAATAGCCTGATTCATGGAATTATTTCCATGAAAAACGCAGATTTGCGCACATTTCTGCCCGAAAATCCCCATACTTCAAACAGAAATTTTCGGGCAGAAAGGTGCGCAAATCTGCATTTTTCACGCAAATTATTCCATGAATCAGGCTGAAAATGTTCTGAGTGCAAACATACCTACCCAGAAATACTTCACACTAAAGAATGTACAACAAATTCAAGGCTCTTTGTGAATTTGTTTGTATTACGCATTCTATACAAGTAAACTCTAGGAACATATTTGTTGCCAAGTTCCAGAGTTTCTGGCAATATGGCTACATGTTCCCCTACAAAGCCTACGATCTTGTTAAGGTAGCTGATGATGGAAGCCTGGTATAGTTCAATGGAAATACGTTACAATGGGGAGTCCTGAATGAAAAATGTAATCTTTTGCCAACTGATCTAAAAGAATCCTGAAACAAGACACATGTTTATGTTTATATTTATTCGTTTATAATGCGCCGGATTCCACAGGCATCAGGGTGCAAAGAAAAAGTAGCACTGAAAAAACATTGTTTGTGAAAGTCCCTACTACATAGAGTGGGCCCTTCTTATTTATAAACTCTTTTTGTAGAGAATAACAGAAGTGATAAAAAAGACTGCTGGACTACATTATTTTTTTATTTTTGATGTCTGGCACCCTTCTCACCAACTACAAGTTTGCCGGTGGGGCAGATGATTTAACTCCAGGTATCAGCTGGAGGTAAGTCAGGCTCCTTACCAGCACAAATTGCTGGTGGGTGCCGGTGATACTGGCAAATCCCTGCATGGAGTCAACTGGGACTCCATGGAATAGGGATTTTCAACCGTTGCCAGCACTCATAATCAAGTGCTAATACTGCCGAACCGAGTGCCGGTAATGGTAATAAAGTCTGGTGATATCCTGTCGGATTTACTTGTGGGATACCACCCAACTTGTATTGAGGCTCATTGTCTCATATAGCTCCTATTCTTTCAACATACTGACACCTCATAATCAGTCCATCTAAACAAAAACCCTGTCTCTACCTCACTGCCACTTCTCCACACCTCCTTTAAACCTGCTTCCACAAGCCACAGCCAATTCCCTGTGCCGTGCAACTCTCCTCCTGCGTGCATCCCCACTACACCTCTCCACAAACCTAGATGGCTATGGGCCGTTTCCCATGTTCCAAAGGCACAAAAAATGCCACCTTCCCTTCAACTCCCAACAAATATCTTTCTCCCAAATCAAGCTCTCCCATAAATACATTGGGTCCGATTCATAGAATAAAATAGCACTGAAAAACAGGCGCTTGCGTGCAAAAAGCGTGCAAGCGCCCGTTTGTTGATTCATGGAACACATTGCGCATGGCTCACCGGAGACTTGCACTGAATCTGCGAAGGTCCAACACGTTACTGCAACACCACGACCGCCTTGCGCGAGATGCTCAGCGAAGGCGCATGCCGTCTAACGCAGTCACCTAAAAAGCGGGTGGAACACATGGAATGGGGAACAACAAGCATAAATGTGGGTGTTACATGGGAAGTTCCACAGTAAAATACTTGCAACGCCCAAACGTGCGCTAACAACACATAATCATGGAATTGAACAGGGCGGAAAAAGACGAGCTAATCCGGAAACACGTCTGCCATGGGAAAGCAGGCATAAGCCTGCTTTCCGCGCACTAAAAACAATGCATAAAAAGGGTGAGTGAAAAACCAACGCACTATACAGCTACGATGAATGTCCCATTTTTCGCAGTAATGATCGTGGGACACCGCAGGAGCAGGAGGACAGCCAGAGCATGTATTTATTTTACCCAGAACCAGCCTTTTTGGAATGCCTGATGACCAGGTCTATGACAGGTATAGGTTTCCACCTCATATCCTATTAGACCTAGTCACGGAGTGGGAAGATGACCTCACATTACCCACACTGTGCTCCCAAGCACTGAGCCCCTTGGAAAAGGTGCTCAATGTACTGCATTTTATGGCCACTGGGTCATTTCAGCGGACAACTGACATTGTCAGGGGCATTTCACAGGCCACGCATTCACGCTGCCTACACCAGGTGTTGGCAATCATGACTGTACGCCCCTCAGTCCGCAAGCACATTTACATGCCCAGAACACCTGCCGAAAGGCAGGCCGTGGTCCAGGACTTTTACGGGGTGGCACACTTCCCTAAAGTGCTTGGTGCCATCGATTGCACCCATGTGGCCCTACGTCCACCGAGGGCCAAAGAGCACATCTATCGCAATCGCAAGCACTGGCATTCCGTCAACATGCAGGTTGTATGTGATGCCAAGGGAATCATTACCTCTGTATATGCCAACTATCCGGGGTCCACCCATGATAGTTTCCTATTCAGAATGTCACCCCTACACCGGGCCCTGGAAGCTGGAAGGCATGGCAACACATGGCTCATTGGTGAGTACAAATGACCCTGCAAATGCATGCATGTCTCACACAGACAAAACCACACCACTGACAACCCATCTCACCTCTACAGGGGACAGTGCCTATCCTCTGAGGACCCACATGATGACGCCAATACAGAACCCAACTACACCGCCCCAGGTAAGATACAACGCATCCCATATTGCAACTAGGGGCACAGTGGAGCGCATATTCAGAGTGCTAAAGTCACGCTTTCGCTCCCTTGACCACTCTGGTGGTGAGCTACTATATGCGCCACCAGTAGTGTGCAGGATCATTGTAGCAGCATGTGTCCTGCACAACGTTGCAAAACGGCATGGTGTACCGGTGCACATGGTGGTGCCCCCCATTTCCCAAACCACATACACGGCGGCTGCGCATGGGAGGGGAAACGGCACATGGCGAGGTTGCCCATACCCAGCTTGTGGCACAATTTTTCACCTAAAATCCAATCCCTGCAGAGTGCACACAGCCCTGGCACATTCCAGGTGACAATCGATGATGGCAAAGGGACAATCATCTGTCCCAACCTTAACACCCTGAGAATGTGTCCTCAGAAGCGCTACACTGTGTGCATCCCTTAGTACTAAAAATATCTCAATCTGGTCTGCACAAAAGGAACACATGGAAGATGGAGTATGCCACAAACATCATAACAAATGTAAGGAAGGAGGGGGTTGGTTTTTCCACCCCCATACATTTGACGTGAAAGGGACCACCTGCTCTTGCACTAGTGGAGGGATGCCTTCCTTGCCCTTCTGTGGCCTCAGGGGATAAGTCCCTGGCACATACAGAGGTGGGGCTATTATTTTGTGTACCCGACTCCATCTTTGGACTAGGCCGCATTCTGGTATCTGTGAAGCCTTCTCTGCCCTCAGCAGCGCCGCGCACAGCGAGAACTGACAGCCCCCACCTTTTTCCTCCTGCACCTGTGCTTCCCAAGTCCATTTCTCACGGATGCTCTAGTACAAATTGTTGCGAGCAAACAGTGTATTCTTTTCATCCTTCCTCTGAGATCACTGCCCTGTGTGTGAACAGGCCGAATTATGACTTGTGGCCCATCTATCTCAACAAACCCGCTCCTGCACCTCTCACCCCCACTGTTGGAAAATGACTGCCTGTTCAACCCTGTGCCCCTCCAAAGATATTCCATTGATGTAGCAGAAGTGTGACCCTTCCTTGCTGACCACCCTAGGGTGCCCCCAATAAAACCAAACTCCTGTCATGGTATATTCTGTCCTAAGCTAACATATGTCACTCCATCCCCTCCCGCTCTGATGTGCCAGATCCGATTTAAACCCGCCCCTTCACATGTTACCTGGAGGGCAAGAACCCCACACCCTTCACCTTGCCAATGATCTGAAGCGAGATAATGTGAATACACGTGTACAATTTATAGGCCTCTCTTAAATTAAAAAGGTGTAGTAATGGTCATTATTTACTGTATGTCTTGTGATAGTGTGTAAATTAGTTAGCCAGCACCAGCTGCCTCTCCCGGCCCCAACTCGACCTTCACCTCGCACGGACTAGCCCAGATGAACCACATGATGCTCAACATCCCGCCAAGCCACCAACCAATCTCGTGGAGCCGGCCCCTACAGCACCATACTCTAACCCATTCCCTCACCAATCAAAATGTAACTTGTAGACTGTATAGAAAACGTCACTGATGACGCTGCAAACCTTTAAAATGTATTGTATTTGTATTGTTTGCCAGAGTGCTCTCAAAGCAGCAGAGTTCTCTGGATGCTGAATCTTATAGAAAAACCTTGTTGCCTCTCTTATTTGTGATGTGGGGAGTGAGCACCTTCACAAAGTACACATCTAAATGCTGGTATGTCACCTAAACCCTCCCACACTTCATGTCACCTGCTTGACACACCATGCCATGGCATGCAATGTCCAAACTGAGAAATAAAGGGCCAACACATAACACTACTGTCACAAAGCGTGCAACGATCAACCTAAAAAGTCTAGAAAAGTCATAACTCCCTCATCAATATAATCATTTACACAGGAACATCAATTGGCCAGTACAACAAACCAGAAACACAGGACCCAAGAGTTAATCTGTCTGACCGTGACCATACCCGAATACACATGTGCCTCAATGTGTCGTGACTTGCACATGCCACCCTTCTAAAGTCCACCCTCCTAAATTTGTGTATCACTGCTAACAAAAGGGGGCCAGGGAAGTGCATACAGCATGAAGGCTAACAACAATGGAGATAGTCAAGGAAATACATGAAGATGGAACATGAACAAAGGATGCATCTCAATGTCCAAATAAAAAGGGATGCCAACCATGCACTGGACAAACAATCATGAATCCCACTAGGGGTGTATACCCAGGTCGGACTTGAGACAGCCCACAGATAGAATGGAAGCCCTATGCCACTGTGTAAGTTATAAGTGTCTGGACCCATGGCACAAACACCAATATGAGACAAGCCTCTATGGGTCCAGCTGGAACCTACAGTGGATGCCCTCGGCTGCCATAAAAAGCAACACACTGTCACATAAATGCACAATAGACAAAAAACAAATAGAAAAAATAAAAAATGCCCATAAGGGGCCGGGGGGCACCCAGGAGGGAGGAGGTGCAGGGTGCGGATGTTAAAAATGAACTCTCCATGGGTGAATGGGCCGCATGGCAATGATGGAGTGGGTGACCTGTCGCTGCTGTCGCCACCCTCTGGTGCTGCATCAGAATGTGGTAGTGCAAAGGGAGGATAACCATATAGCCCTGGTCTGGTCCTCCATGGCAGTGGCCACGTGGGACTGAGATGCTTGCATCTGCAACTTGACGGCCCGGAGGTCTCCATGCATCAACTCACGGTATGCACGCAGGTCCTCCATAATGGTTCGATTCATCATTTGCATCTGCTGTTCAGACCATCTACTGCTGGATGCCTCGAGTGCAGTCAGTGTAATCCTGAGGGACCTATACTCTGACCTCAGAATGCAGGCAGAGCCCTCAGTTCTGCTCCTGTTGCTGGCCACCGTGTTCAGCCTGTGTTCAGCCTGTCTGAGCAGCATGTGCACCACAATGCCTGTTGCTGGTGCTCCACCTGTCTTGCTGGGGTGATCATGAATTGGCCTCCCTATACATGCCCTGAGCCAACATCTCATGTGAAGCAGCCTGTTGTTGTGCAACAGCATACATGGACTTCTCCCACAGAGTATCATCAGCTAACACACGGCCACCGCGTAGGTGGACCCCACCCCTGCCTAGGCCAGGAGTACCTGGTACTTGATGTGATGACGCCACCTGTGGCTGCTGCCTCAGGACCAGGAGTCAATACTGTGGAGCGTGACCCTGCAACTGTAACCACCACAGAGGGACGTACTGAAACTGACTGGCCCTGTGAGGGGTCTTCCCTCCCTCCAGACTTTTGGGATGCATCAGCACCCACAGTCGATGCACTCACCTGCGACAGCACAGAGGTATCCGTATCTGATTCACCACCGTAACCAAAGGCTTTCTGGGAGGCAGACTCAGACTGAGTCAGGGCCAGGATGGCCTGTAGCACCAGTGGATCTTCATGGGCTACCACACCACGTCCTCCACTGGTGGTTGGGCGTGGCTCACTCTCCTGTTCCTCCCCCACCTCCTCCTCTGCATCTAGTGCCTCATCACCTGCACATGGACAGAAAAATAAATGAAGAGCCATGTAAATACCATAGCCTACACACATAGGCATCACAATGTCATTATGCAACACATCAACCTGCCACAAACTCCTGCACCTACGCAGTGTCAATGCAAGTGAAGGGTAGCATGAAAGCAGCCATGGACCTTTGTGGAAGGGCTAAATACAACATGTAGTGCATGGTGCATAGTACCTGCTACACACATGAGCACCTGACTGGTATAGTTCATCCACCAACATCACATATGCAAAAACACATATGCCACGTACCATAGCCATGCCTGATCTGTAATACTGTATGAGATGGGACTTGCTTGCTACTGTCCAAGAGCCATGTACAATGGAAGTGTCAAATGCATGACATGTAAATCACACGCTCAATACACACAAGAGTCACAGGGTGCTACGATGCAAGGGTGGTGGAATAGAGTGAAGCCAGACACACCCATCCCATGAGGCCATGTCACATTGACATCACGCAAGTGAACAGGCATGGTGAAGGTGAGACCTGGGGTTGGAAGTGGGAGTGGGCACTGCAGTACATGGGAATGGCATACCAATTAAATACAACTACATTATCATCAATGAAAATGTGGTGGGCTGGTGGAAGTGTATGTGCATACATCAGCTGTCAATAGCTGCTAGAGGGTTGTAGGGATACAGTAAACAGCCACTGAGTTTGGAGTATGGCAGGGAGGCAGTGCATGGGTACAACTTGTGGCTCAGAGGCCTGTGTCAGAGATCAGAGTGTGGGCAGGTGACTATTGAACTCTCTCAGTTATCCAGGATTCCAGCAGGGGAGAGGAGGTAGAGAAAGCAGAACACACGAGGATGGATCATAAGTGACCCACATTCAGTGCCATTGAGGCAGGGAGGCTGTAGCAGAAGGAGGCCCCAGCCGAAGACAGACATTAACCACCAACTAATTGTTCTGAGAAGTAACTGACCCTGATGGAGTAAGAAAAGGGATGACCAAATACCATGAGAAGGAAGCAAATTGGGAAGATGGAGTTGAAGAAACTGCAGCACCAGGACCCATAAGGCCCTGTGGAAATGAACAGTTGTAGCCACTGGGAGCCAGTGCCATCATCACAGTCCTAGGGAGACAATACCTGGCACCAATTCAAAGGGACACTCCCCACTGTCCATGTCAGGATGAGTTGCAGAGGGAAGAGAGTAGAGGCACAGAAATATGGGTATAGGCCATTGCAGTTCCCCACCATAGGTATGACCAGTCCTCTGGAGACAGTGAGCTACTGGGGGAATGAAAGGAAAGGAGGAATTCCCCAGAGGAGGTGCAGCTGGCAGGCTGACCTCTCAGAGATGTCGGAGATGGCGAGTGTGGAGTGCAAGATTGTCACAGGCTATCCGCCATCACAGGTTGGAGCAGGAAGAGGGCCAAGAGAGCCAGGAGAGAGTGTGATGGAAGGAGTGATGGGGTTTGTCACGGTGTGCAGCACATTGTGCGTATGCAGTCTGCAGGTCAACAAGCACGTGTCAGTCCACCATGACATGGTTCACCCATTGCAGTCATGCAAATGCAGCCAGGACTGCCAGACAACCAACACACTTCATCCAAGCAACATACACATGTCCTGCACACACACCCATCACCACTCACCCGAAATGTCCTCATAAATTGGCAGGTCTCCCACAACTTGGATCTTCGTCCTCTCGTCATGACCCACCTCCAGTCACCAGAGTAGTCATGACATGATGTCATGTTCGTGTTCCTGCACGTGGTCCATGAGGACCTGGAGCTCCTCATCACTATCCTCTTCCTCGACGTGCAGGTCTCCTGTGCTGTGCCTTGGGACTGAGCCTGTTTGCACGCTTTGTCTTATTGTGAGGCTGTGCAGGCCCCGAGTGGCTGGAACTACTTGGGACAGTAGGGCTGGAGCACTGGTGGCCTGGGCTGTGGAATCACACACTGATGGTGTGACTATAGGTGCCCTTGCAGGTGGCTGTGACTGGGTGCCGGTGCCATGACGCTGCACAGCATGTCCCTTCCCCTTCGATGCACGGATAGCATGTGCGACTGCGTCTCCGAGGACTGGGGCAGTGAGCACCACATGCATGGCTGGGTGACCCGGAGACTGGATGGTGGCTGCTACAGCTGCCCCTGCAGCTACCTGACCCTGGTGGGTGCATACAGCAGGTCACACTGCTGCATCTGGACCCTGGGTGCTGGTGTCATGATGCTGCACAGCATGTCCCTTCCCCTTTGATGCACAGATAGCATCTGCCCCTGCATCTCTGTGGACCGGGGCGGGGAGCACCACAGCCATGGCTGGGTGAGCCCGAGGCTGGGTGGTGCTTGCTACAGCTGCCCCTGCAGCTACCTGGCCATGGCGGGTGAGTACAGCAGGTGACACTGCTGAATCTGGACCGTGGGTGCCGGTGCCATGACACTGCACAGCGCCCAGATACCTTTGGGTGAGGTGCGCATTACAAATAAATAAACAAACAAGCAAACATGTTCAGGAAGTGAGCCATTTCTCAATTGGCTTTAAAAACTGCATGGTCTAGCCAACTAGATGCTTAAAGGTACAAAACTTGCAATGCCCAGAGCCTGTGGCCACACGGCACTGAATATGCCTGATCTTGAAAGCTAAGCAGTATTAGGTCTAGTTAGTACCTGGATGGAAGACTGCATGGGAATAGTAGGCTTTTTTGTGCTCCATGATTAGTAATTGTGCCACTTCTCAAATGCTTTTTAAATTTGCTTATGTTTCCAAAATAAATGTATGCCGTTTTGTAGCAGAAATGTTGGACAACAACTTGAGGGCTGGAGCTACCTATTTGCACAGAATTAACATAAAGGTAGTGTGTTCGGGGTAATAAATCTACCTTCACATGTAATGCACTACAGAGAATATTGTGTCCATAAAAAGGATTGAAAGGAAGCCATTATTGTGTTTGTTGTTTTCTCCAACTCCCTACAACAGAAACAGGATGGATGGAGTAAAGTTATCCTACTAGACATAGGAGTCCTGAATGGACCACAAGTCTTATATATGTCACCTAATCGAGCGCTGATCGAGTGATGAGTGTGGTATCATGTTGCAAGTGGCTTTATGGCTTAGCTTACTAAATTCAACTGCATAAGAGTAATACTCTTAGCATTTGTCGAGTGTACGGCCACACCACACTGAGTGCCCCCAATCTTGACTGAACTCAGAAGCTAAGCATTGTTGGGCCTAGTTAGTACGTGGATGGTATACTGCCTGGGAATACCAGGTACTGTAGGGTTTTTTGTGCTCCATGTTCAGAAAGTGAGCCATTTCTCAATTGTCTTTCAAAACTGCATGGTCTAGCCAACTAGATGCTTAACAGTACAAAACTCACTAGGACCAGAACCTGCGGCCACATCACACTGAGTGCCCCCAATCTTGACTGATCTCAGAACCTAAGCAGTGTTGGGCCTACTTAGTACCTGGAGCGGTGACTGCCTGAGTGTACTAGGTGCTGTAGGCTTTTTTGTGCTCCATGTTCAGGAAGTGAGCCATTTCTCAATTGTATTTCAAAACTGCATGGTCTAGCTGACTTGATGCTTAACAGTACAAAACTCAGTAGGAACAGAGCCCATGGCCACACCTGAATGCACTCGATCTCGGAAGCTCAGCAGTGTCGGGCCTACTTAGTACCTGGATAGAACACCGCCTGGGAATACCAGGTGCTGTAGGCTTTTTTGTGCACCAAGTTCAGGAAGCGAGCCATTTCCCAATTGTCTTTCAAAACTGCATGGTCTAGCCAACTAGATGCTTAACAGTACAAATCTCAGTCAGACCAGAGCCTACGGCCAAACCACACTGAATTCCTCTGATCTTGGAAAGTAAGCAGTGTTGGGTCTGGATGGGAGACTGCATGGGAATGGCAGGTGCTGTAGGCTTTTTTGTGCTCCATGACCAGGAAGTGAGACATTTCTCAATTTTATTTCAAAACTGCATGGTCTAGCCGACTAGATGCTTAACAGTACAAATCTCACTAGGACCAGACCCTACTGCCACACCACACTGAATGCACCTGATCTCGGAAGCTAAACAGTGTCGGGTCTGGATGGGAGACTGCATGGGAATGGCAGGTGCTGTAGGCTTTTTTGTGCTCCATTTTCAGAAAGTGAGCCATTTCTCAATTGACTTTCAAAACTGCATGGTCTAGCCGACTAGATGCTTAACAGTACAAAACTCACTAGAATCAGCCTACGGCCACATCACACTGAATGCACCCGATCTCGGAAGCTGAGCAGTGATAGGCCTAGTTAGAACCTGGATAGGAGACTGCCTGGGAATACCAGCTGCTGTAGGCTTTTTTGTGCTCCGTGTTAAGGAAGTGAGCCATTTCTCAATTGTCTTTCAAAACTGCATGATCTAGTCGACTAGATGCTTAACAGTACAAAACTCAGGAGCAGAGCCTATGGCCACTCCTGAATGCACGCGATCCCGGATGCTACACAGTGTCGGGCCTAGTTAGTACCTGGATGGGAAACGGCCTGGGAATGCCAGGTGCTGTAGGCTTTTTTGTGCTCCATTTTCAGGAAGTGAGCCATTTCTCAATTGTCTTTCAAAACTGCATGGTCTAGCCGACTAAATGCTTAACAGTACAAAACTCACTAGGACCAGAACTTACGGCCACACCACACTGAATGCTCCTGATCTCGGAAGCTAAACAGTGTCCAGTCTAGTTAGTACCTGTCTGGGAATACTGTAGGCTTTTTTGTGCTCCATGTTCAGGAAGTGAACCATTTCTCAATTGTCTTTCAAAACTGCATGGTCTCGCCGACTAGATGCTTAACAATACAAAACTCACTAGGGCCAGAGCCTACAGCCACCCCACACTGAATGTGCCTCATCACAACTGATCTCTAAAACTAAGCAGTGTCGGGGCTAGATAGTACCTGGATAGGAGACCGCCTGGGAATACCAGGTGCTGTAGGCTTTTTTGCGGGGCATATTCAGGAAGTGAGCCATTTCTCAATTGTTTTTGAAAGATGCATGGTCTAGCCGACTAGATGCTTAGCAGTACAAAACTCAATAGAACCAGAGCCTACAGCCACGCCCCACTGAATGCGTCTGATCTCGGAAGCTAAGTAGTGTTGGGCCTAGTTAGTACCTCGATGGGAGATCGCCTGGGAATACCAGGTGCTGTATGCTTTTTTGTGCTCCATGTTCAGGAAGTGAGCCATTTCTCAATTGTCTTTCAAAACTGCATGGTCTAGCCGACTAGATGCTTAACAGTACAAAACTCAGTAGGACCAGAGCCTACGGCCACACCACACTGGATGTGCCTGATCACGACTGATTTTGGAAGCTAAGCAGTTATGGGCCTAGTTAGTACCTTGATGGGAGACCGCTTGAGAATACCAGGTGCTGTAGGCTTTTTTTGTGCTGCATGTTCAGGAATTGAGCCTTTTCTCAATTGTCTTTCAAAACTGCACTGTCTAGCTGACTTGATGCTTAACAGTACAAAACTCAGTAGGAACAGAGCCTACGGCCATACCTGAATGCACCCGATCTCGGAAGCTAAGCATTGTTGCGCCTAGTTAGTACCTGAATAGGATACCTCCTGGGAATACAAGGCGCTGTAGGCTTTTTTGAGCTCCAAGTTCAGGAAGTGAGCCTTTTCTCAGTTGTCTTTCAAAACTGCGTGGTCTAGCCGACTAGATGCTTCACAGTACAAAACTCAGTCAGACCAGAGCCTACGGCCACACCACACTGAATTCATCTGATCTTGGACGCTAAGCAGTGTTTGGACTAGTTAGTACTTGGATGGGAGACCACGTGGGAGTACCAGGTGATGTAGGCTTTTTTGTGCTCCATGTTCAGGAAGTGAGCCATTTCTCAATTGTCTTTCAAAACTGCATGGTCTAGCCAACTAGATGCTTAACAGTGTGAAACTCACTACGTCCACACCACACTGAATGCACCCGATCTTGTCTGTTCTTGGAAGCTAAGCAGTCTCGGGCCTTGTAAGTACCTTGATGGGAAACCGCCTGGGAATACGAGGTGCTCTTGTCTTTTTTGTGCTCCATGTTCAGGAAGTGAGCCATTTCTCAATTGTCTTTCAAAACTGCATGGTCTAGCCGACTAGATGCTTAACAGTACAAAACTTAGGAGGAACAGAGGCTACCGCCACACCTGAATGCACCTGATCTTTCAAGCTAAGCAGTGTCAGGCCTCGTCAGTACTTGGATGGGAGACGGCTTGGGAATACCAGGTGCTGGAGGCTTTTTTGTGCTCCATGTTCAGGAAGTGAGCCATTTCTCAATTGGCTTTCAAAACTGCATGGTGTAGCCGACTTGATGCTTAACAGTACAAAACTCAGTAGAATCAGAGCCTATGGCCACACCACACTGATTTCACCTGATCTGGCAAGCTAAGCAGAGTCAGGCCTAGTTAGTACCTGGATGGGAGACCACCTGGGAATACCAGGAGCTGTATGCGTTTTTGTGCTACATGTTCAGGAAGTGAGCCATTTCTCAATTGTCTTTCAAAACTGCATGGTCTAGCCGACTAGATGCTTAACAGTACAAAACTCACTAGGCCCAGAGCCTACGGCCACACAACACTGAAAGTACCCGATCTTGACTGATCTCAGAAGCTAGGCAGTGTCAGGCATAGTTAGTACCTGGATGGAAGAAAGCATGGGAATAGCAGGTGCTGTAGGCTTTTTTGTTCTCCATGTTCAGGACGTGAGCCAATTTTCAATTGTCTTTCAAAACTGCATGGTCTAGCCGACTAGATGCTTAACAGTACAAAACTCACTAGGACCAGAACTTACGGCCACACCACACTGAATGCACCTGATCTCAGAAGCCAAACAGTGTCCAGTCTAGTTAGTACCTGGATGAGAAAACGCCTGGGAATACCATGCCCCTGAGATTTCAGACACCCTAACTAATGAGAACCTAGACCTGCTGTTCATAACTGAAACTTGGCTCCATGAGACTGCTGGCCCTGCTATTATGCTAGCAATACCAGACGGCTACCAACTGCTAAGAGTTCACAGACCTAATACCAAAGGAGGTGGCTTAGCTATTATCCACAAAGCCAACCTACCCATTAGACTAGCCACTAGTACACCTTTTCAGTCCTGCGAACTCCTCATTGCGAAACTACAACTCTCATGTAACCGTACTCTGACCATCTATGTGATCTACAGACATCCTGGATCACTAGGAACTTTCGAGGACGACCTAACTAGTATCCTGACTAACAATACAAAAGACCATGCGCAAATCCTACTATTAGGAGACTTCAACCTTGGCTTCAATGACTGTAATGACAAACATGCCACATCTGTTGCCACACTACTGCATGATTATGGATTAACGCAAAAAGCCACTACCCCTACACACTCTAAAGGTAGGACTCTATATTGGGTTGCTGACTTGAACTGCAACATCAGTATTACCAGTATAACTCCTCAAATATGGACAGACCACCATTTAATCTCATTCTCTGTCTCACTTGACCTTACCCACCCTAAACCTATAATTATGGCCCTGCCACTCCCTACTAGAAGTAAAAAAGACATCACAGTAGAACAACTCCTTCCACACCTCCTCCCCACCCATAACAATGTAGACAATATCACATAGCCAACCTTACTTGTGGAAACCTATAATAGTACCATGACCAAGGCACTAGATCTGATCGCCCCTACCAAAATCCGTAAAGGCAAACAACTTTCACACCTGAATAACTGGTTCACACCTCATCTGAAAAACCTTAGAACTCAAAAAAGAAAATTGCAATCAATCTGGTGACCCTCGCCTACTGAGGAGAACAAAATTAAGTTAGCCACCCATGCCAAACGGTACAAAAAAGAAATTATTAGCACAAAAGGGACACTTACAACGACAGAATAGCTAAAGCCAAATCTGACACTAAGGAATTATTCTCTATCCTCCGCAAAATGGAATCACCCATACCGCAAACTGATAATACTCCCAAAAATAAGCTCTGGTGCATGAATATACAAAATGCCCTTGCAGGAAAAATCAGCTCTCTTCAAACAAAAATTGCATTAAAAAAGCTGCCTTCCTATTGCCAGCAGAGGCTACTCCTAATGTACAGCCTTCCCTATATCAGCCCAATAACACTCCTCACCCTTTTAGCTTCAAACAAATAACCATACTAGAGACAGAAAAAATTATACTCTCCCTAAAGCCTTCTAATTGTAAAGGAGATAATTGCCCTGCTCAAATTATAAAAGATGCAGCGAGACCTAGCTCCCTTCATCTCCAAACTGATCAACGCCTCCTTTAAGACTAACCTAGTGCCCAATAACCTTAAGCAGTCTTGGGTCCTACCTTTGCTAAAAAAACAAACTCTCGACCCCTCCATCCCGACAAATTACAGACCCATCACCACTCAATTGAGCCATTTCTCAATTGTCTTTCAAAACTGCATGGTCTAGCCGACTAGATGTTTAACAGTACAAAACTCTAGAACCGGAGCCTACAGCCACACCACACTGAATGCACCTGATTTCAAAGCTAAGCAGTGACAGGCCTAGTTAGTACCTGGGTGGGAGACTGCCTGGAAGTACCAGGTACTGTAGGCTTTTTTGTGCTCCATGTTCAGGAGGTGAGCCATTTCTCAATTGTCTTTCAAAACTGCATGATCTAGTCGACTAGATGCTTAACAGTACAAAACTCACTAGGACCAGAGCCTACGGCCACACCTGAATGCACCCGATCTCAGATGCTACGCAGTGTCGGGCCTAATTAATACCTCGATGGGAAACCGCCTGGGAATGCCAGGTGCTGTAGGCTTTTTTGTGCTCCATTTTCCAGAAGTGGGCCATTTCTCAATTGTCTTTCAAAGATGCATGGTCTAGCCAACTAGATGCTTAACAGTACAAAATTCACTAGGACAAAAGCCTATAGCCACACAACACTGAATGCACCCGATCTTGACTGATCTCAGATGCTAAGCAGTGTCAGGTCTAGTTAGTACCTGGATGGAAGAAAACATGGCAATACCAGGTGCTGTAGGCTTTTTTGTGCTCCATGTTCAGTAAGTGAGCCATTTTTCAATTGTCTTTCAAAACTGCGTAGGCTAGCCGACTAGATGCTTAACAGTACAAAACTCACTAGCACCAGAGACTATGGCCACACCACACTGAATGCGCCCAATCTCATCTGATCTCTGAAACTAAGCAGTGTCGGGCCTAGTTAGTACCTGAATGGGAGACCTCCTGGGAATACCAGGTACTGTAGGATTTTTTGTGCTCCATGTTCAGGTAGTGAGTCATTTCTCAATTGTCTTTCAAAACTGCATGGTCTAGCTGACTAGATGCTTAACAGTCCAACATTCACTAAGACAGGAGCCTACGGCCACACATCAGTTCATCCGGGTTTTGGTAGATCATGCCACCAGGTACCCTGCGGCTATACCCCTTCGGACTGTAACTGCCAAGGTGGTTGCCAGGGCTCTCCTGGGCATTTTCACCCGTATTGGATTCCCCAAGGAGGTTGTCTCTGACAGAGGATCCAACTTCATGTCTAGTTACATGAAGACCATGTGGAAAGAGTGCGGAGTAACCTATAAATTCTCCACATCTTACCACCCCCAGACCAATGGTCTGGTTGAGAGATTTAATAAAACTCTCAAGGGCATGATAGGTGCTTTGGAAGAGACCCTAAGGAGGAAATGGGATCTCCTCCTGCCATGCCTGCTTTTTGCTTACAGAGAGGTAACTCAAGATGGTGTTGGTTTCAGCCCCTTTGAGTTACTCTTTGGACATCCCGTGAGGGGGCCCCTTGCCTTGATCAGAGAAGGTTTGGAAGCCACCCCTCCAGGTCCCGCCAAGCAAGTGGGGGACTATGTGTTAGGCCTCAGACGGAGGATGACACAAATGATGGGTCAGCCAACAGCGAATCTCAAGGCCAGCCAGGAATTGAACAAATACTGGCATGACCTTAAAGCATCGCAAGTGGATTGGACTCCGGGACAGGAGGTCCTCGTGATGGAGCCTAACAAGCCGCGGGCATTGGCAGATAAATGGACTGGACCCTTCAGGATAATCTCCAAGATGGGCGAGGTCAATTATCTAGTTGACATGGGAATCCCAGGGGTAGCCCCTCAGGTATTCCATGTTAATCGGCTCAAGCCTTTCCACAGGCGAGCAGAAGTCTCATGTCTCTTGCTAGCTTCAGAGCAAGAAGAGGATGAGAGTGAGCCCCTTCTTGATTTGCTGTATAGCAACCCTCAGGATGGCTCAGTGGAGAGAGTGCATCTCTCTCCAGATTTGACAATAGAGCAGCAGAGGGCCTGCAGGACTTTGCTCCAGCAGTATGCCTCTCTGTTTTCGCTGACGCCAGGCCTTACACGGTGGTGTAAGCACGAGATTGACACTGGTGACAGCGTGCCTGTCAAAAGCAGGAGCTACCGTATGTCAGACACTGTTAAGAACCACATTCAGACTGAGGTCGCCAAGATGTTGGATCTGGGTGTTATTGAACCCTCAACCAGTCCCTGGTCCAGTCCCGTGGTCCTTGTCCCCAACGCAAGTTCCCAGGCAGATACCAAGGATTGGAGGTTCTGTGTGGACTACCGAGGAGTCAATGCCGTCACCAAAACTGACGCGCACCCATTGCCCAGGGCCGATGAGCTTGTGGACACCATAGGTGCTGCCAAATTTGTGAGCACCTTTGACCTCACCTCAGGCTATTGGCAAATAGCTCTGACGGACCATGCCAAGGAAAAGACGGCGTTCTCAACACCAGAGGGACTCTACCAGTTTAGGGTCATTCCTTTTGGGTTGAAGAATGCCCCTGCCACCTTCCAGAGATTGGTCAATCATGCTCTCAGTGGGCTGGAATCCTTGTGTGGCTTATTTAGACGACATTGCCGTCTACAGTTCCACTTGGGAAGAGCATTTGACACATCTGGGTAAGGTGTTGCAGGCCTTGAAAAGGGCTAACCTCACTATCAAGGCCACCAAGTGCCAGATAGCTCAGGGGAAAGTCATCTATCTTGGTCATGAGGTAGGAGGAGGTCAAATCCAACCTCTCCCCAGTAAGGTACAGGATGTACAGGACTGGGAGACTCCCACTACTCAAACCCAGGTGAGAGCCTTTTTGGGCCTCACTGGGCATTATCGTAATTTAATGGCGGACTATGGAACCATAGCTGCACCACTGACAGCTCTGACTTCCCTCAAACAACCTAGGAAGGTTAATTGGACGGAAGACTGTCAGAGGGCCTTTGATGGTTTGAAGGAAAGTCTGTGTAGGGCACCTGTGTTGTGTGCGCCTGACTACAGCCGACCCTTTATCGTCCAGACGGATGCCTGCGACACCGGAATTGGAGCTGTCTTGTCCCAGTTAGATGACAAAGGGAGGGAACACCCTATCATCTTCAGGGTAGAGAACTTAGGTGGGCTACTGTTGAGAAGGAGTGTTTCAGTATAGTTTGGAGCCTTAGGCGTTTTAGGCCCTACCTTACGGGGTCTACCTTCAAGGTCCAAACAGATCATAAACCCTTGAAGTGGCTTATGCAAATGAAGGGTGAAAATCCGAAACTGCTCAGGTGGTCCATTAGCCTGCAAGGGCTAGACTTCACTATAGAGCACAGACCAGGGAAGAGTCACGATAATGCAGATGGCCTTTCCAGAAGGTATGTTGACCGTCTGGATGAGGGTGTCTATCCCGTGGGAGATTAGGCACCCTCCACCTCAGTCTGGGGGGGAGGAGGCGACTGTGATGCTGGAAATGCATCGGAGGGACAGGGCCTCCGTATCCTTGTCCTTTACTGCCTTTTTATCGTGTGTTCTGTCGTGTTTTCCGCGCAGGAGTTCATGTGGGACTCCAGGCAGTGCAGCTCTCTCTCTTTTGGTTTGGTGAACAGACCCGTGGGATACCCTTACGGCACCCATGGGTGGGGGTACAACCCTGTGCCCCTAGTGTATGTTTTTGGGCACCTGTGGGTGGCTCGCAGAGCAGGGTATGGGCTGGTGGCAGCTCCATGCTGACTTTGACAGGTGCGCTGAGTATCCTCCATTTTGGGGATCCCCAGGCCCTGCCATTGGAATCAGTTGATTCCTGATGGAAAACAAGATGGCCCCTGTGGCCTCTTGCTTTCTATTACCTATTACCTTGTTTTTCCAAAGTCCTGGGAAGCCCGGACTCTGTCCCTTCCCCCTGACTGGCTGTTGGGCAGAAGTTCCATATATGGTGTTGTTGTGCAGTCCAGTCCAGACTGACTGGAGCCTTCCCAGTGACTGTATGTTGTGGGTACGCCCTGTGGGTGGGACCTGGGTGAATGGAGTGCGTGACCAATATGCACTTCTTGTTGTGGCTGACTGGTTTCTGGTATGAGAGACAAAGACTGAGACAGCCCTGCCCAAAACTGACCTGAATGCAGTGTGTAGTGTTGAATGGCTGAGTACTTGTCCCAATCCACATTCCTTGATGTGAGTGTCTGAGAGGGAGGAAGATGGTCTGAATGCACTGTGTGCCTGATTGGCTGACTGACTGCATGAATGCCCTTCCGTATGATTGGCTTCTGAGAGTGACCCAGCAGTGTGAATGAGAGACAAGATATTATATCTGGGGACCTCTCACCACTGGAAATTGTTCAGAAGCTGTGTCTACACTTTAAGAGTAACTGGAACTGCTGATCCTCGACGCCCAGCTGGAAGACGAAGACTTGCTGTTGCATTTGCTTCGACCTGATCTGAAAGCTGCCGAACTCGTCAAGGACTGCTCCGAGAGAGGACATGGTAAGGTGCAGTCTTCCCGTGCTCCGAGGGACCATCGAGCACCGCTAACCTTCGCCGAAGCTCCCTGGAACTCAGACCCTCGAAAGGCTCCCGACCCGAGACGAGACCGCTGAGGAGAATGAAGCAAAGCACCCGGACTTCGCCGCTGTTGAAGTCCATTGCCGTCGACCAGGGTTCACAGGTTTGTGTAACCGCTGGAGGCCTGTCGAAGTTGCGTTGCCCAGCCGTGGGGACCACTTGACGCCGACGACCGGAGCCGCCCGCTCCTTTGCCTAAGAATATTTGAATCCAAGGACTCCCTTGTCCGCAATGTTGACCGCTTTGTCCTGCCGGAGTAGAAAGTCGAGGACAACCAACGCGCCGAGGAGAATCCGCCGGTGGGTTTCCCGCCACCTGAAGGCCACAAAGACTTTGACGACTCTACGCCCTTGTTGGGCCACAGTTCTTCTGAAACTCTTTGCGGTCCTGAACAATCCATCGCCGAGGTGCTCATCCTCATACCTCATACCTCATCCTCACAGGACGTCGCTGACGAGCATCGCCTGGATCGACATCGGGGTCTCGGCACCCTTGAACTTCTCATTGCCGCCGTCAACGACAAGTTTACCATCTTCAACGCCTCTCGACGATCTGTGGCTCCTGCTTTAAAGGGAGTCACTCAAGAAGGATCCTTCGATGCGTCTTCAAAGAACTCTACTGCACCAGGTACATTGGGGGGGGTAAAACCTTGATAGGAGGAAATAAGGCTATTGAACAATATATGGACTGGGCTTGTGCTATATATCTTTATTTTACAGGTTGCCCAGGTGGGGGGGATCTCCACACAGAACTGTACATAGTGGTAGGGGCCAGTAGTCTGCCTACCGTGTCAACCATCTTGCTTTCCTTCCTATCTCTATTGCTGGTTTCCGCGTTATTGGTCATTGACATTTTAACCGTACAGTTGATGCACTTTAATGAGATTCGATAACATTGGTGGTAACACTTTAGAATTGTATATATTTATCATTGTTGATTTCCGAGTACAAAGTGCGTTATTGTGATCGTGTACATACCTTTCAATATTAATTATATAAAGACTGTGTTTTCAGTAATACAGTGTGTGGACATTCCTTTGTGGGGTTCGGGAACTACACTGTACTTAAGAACCGGCCTGCATCACCTCCTGAGAAGCTAGGCCTTCATTGCTCGACCACGTTACCAATAATAGAGAATCTTGGCTGGGGTACGCTGTGCCTCTCCTCTACCATATAGAGAGCGGAAGTACAGACACCCCCCTCCAGTCTTTACAAGGGGTACTGGCCTGAAAGGGCTGGGCGAGAAATTCTAGTTGCAGACCGCGCGCTGTGTCCCTGACCCAGGCGTCCCCTGACAAAATGTCCCAAGCACTTGTAAAGAGCGCTAGCCTCCCCCCAATGGGTGCAAGCGGTGCAGATGCTGCTATTAGTAGACTGACCTGAGGGTTGCTGGGCACCATTCTTAGGTCCTCTCTTCCAGTAGCGACCTCTGCCTGGTCCTCTTGCGCTCTTGCCAGGCATTTTGTTGCTCCCTGTGATATTGAGGTCTTCTCTCGAAGGAATAACGGCCGGAAGAGCGACGTCGACCGGCCCTGGATAAAAATGTTGATGCGAAAACCCTCTTGATGGAGGCCTGGGCTTTGTCCAATGTGGTAAAGGTACCTACAAACTTAGACATTTCCTTCATAAAAGGATCGCCACAGAGTAGGCCTAGTAGCGGCAGCACCAGACTCTGCGTTTGCTAATTCTGTTAACTTCGAGTCTATTTTGAAGAGTATGCACTTCCGGCGCTCGGTGGAGATAGCGCAGCTCGCATTTCCCAGTAGGCAGATGGCTCTGTGAGCCCAACCGGAGAGAATCAATGGGTCAATTGGGTCTGAAGAGCTGGAGGCTTCTTCTGCCAGGTCTAAAATTTTTGCAAGAGAACCAGTGACGTCCAGCAGCTTGTCCTGAAAGGACTTCCAAGCCCGGTCGATGCCTTTCCTAGGATCTTTCATATGTTTTCCCAAGAACGTGACCATCTTTGAATCCAGTTCCGGCGTCATAGCTACTTTGTCTGGTATCTCTGGACGTGGACATTCTGCCTGAAGTCTCGCCCTGATCTCTTTGTCGAGGGGCTTACGCAGCCTGTTAAAAATATAGTCGGTTGTTCTGGCTCATGGTTCCCAGTCGGTGGACCTGGGATGTATTAAATCTTCGGGAGCGAACATCCCCTTAGTAGGTGGCTGTTCTCCGGTGTTTCCCCTGGAGATGGAGGCTGCCGCAATCCCAGAGGTTGTGGGTTTTGAACCCCAGATCTGAATATCTTCATCTGAAGAACAGTGTGATAGTGTGATAAATCATCATATACATTCTTGTACTTTGTTCATCTTCTATGCCCTGTCCATCTCCCTCCGGGCTTGAGGGTCTAACACCGCTGGAGAAGGCGTCAGATACGGCAGCAGTAGCAGGAATCGATTGACTCGGGGTGGGGTGGATGGTGGTCAGAGGGCTGTTGCGAGCCAGACTACATCCCCCTTGAGTAAGGTGCTTTCTCTTCTGGGACTTTTTTCCCCTTGTCGGGGATGCCCCTCGCATGCGCTCTTCCATGTTATCTAGGCGCTGCTGTATTGGCAAGAGCATGCCTGTTACAGCCTTTTTGTTACTGTTTTCAACAGTGGATCCCAATATCTTTTGAAGGCTTTTCTCCATAGCCACATAGTCAATATAGTATGAATCCTCCACACATTCTGACCATTCGTCGTTTGATTGAGGGGAGTACTGTGCTGCCATGATGATTAAGCACCTTACTTCTCTCTTTTTTTTCTTCTTTCTCTACTGGGCTCCCTGATCGCCTTCTCTCACAGCCCAGTTGTTATACTATTAAGTCAGCTCAGGTAATCATTTTATATATATTTCCTGCTTCTTATTTTTTTATTTGAGTATTTCACTCCTGTTCTTTTCCATGATCCTGGACCTTGTTTATGCTGCTGAGAGCACGTATATCCAAGTACTTCTGCTTCTGTTTGTTCATCTTTTTGTTGTTGTTATGCTGACAGAAGAGAAATTGTAATTGACAGCTCCGGCGCTCGCATTAACTGCTATTTTGCGGGTGGAAATGCTCACGCGACCGCCGGAGCCTGGAGAAAAGGACCAAGGAGAGCAGAAGCTCCCCCTGGTGGCTCGTGGGTGCGCCACGCCCTGCTAGGGGCTGCGCTGTCCCCTCGAGAACTGAGCAGACTACTCCGGGCCGGGGAGGCAAGCAGAGACACCGCGGACCCACTGCGGCGGTGAAAGGGACGCCGCAAGTTAATAAGGAATGAAACTAACGAAAATGTTTGTTTGCACGTTGACTCTGACGCCAGCAAGAAGCATCTGGTTTCGTTAAACAAGGAGAGCGGCTGACAAGAATGAGAGCCTTAACGCATTACGGAAAACGTATCATAATAACAATCAAACGATTCTCATTATATATAATGATTTAACTAAAAGGAGTATAAACAATGAAGTTATATAGCACAAATATTGAATAAACTGTTCTGAATAAGAAATGAACTTATCTCTTGCTGTGAGCAGCAAAGAAAGAGGAAGTTATTTCTTGTTCAGGACTGTTCATGGGAGCTCCTGCGTGCCTATTGGAGGACTAGTATCACATGCATATGGACACTGGATGACCTTTAGGAGCATCATGGGAAAGTAAGTTTTTGCTGTTTTTTTTAGATGTTATGGACTCTAGACGCACATTAGTGTTCTGTTATATGTACTTTTTACTGCACCTTTAATATGAGTTGTTCGGTACAGAAAGTGCATAAAAAATATCTTGCTGCTGAGCTTTCTTTACATTTTCAATTAAAGAAAAAGAAGCATAATGTGAGCCTTAGGTCTTGACATAGAATTAACATACGGGTAGTGTGTTCATGGGTGATAAATCTACCTTCACATGCAATGCAGTACAGAGAATATTGAGTCCATAAAGAGGCTTGAAAGAAAGCCATTATTGTGTAGATTGTTTTCTCCAACTCCCTGCAACAGAAACAGGATGGATGGAGTAAAGTTATCCTACTAGACATAGGAGTCCTGAATGGGCCCACAAGTCTAATATATCTCGCCTGATTGAGCGCTGACCGAGTGATGAGCATGGTATCATGTTGCAAGTGGCTTTATGGCTTAGCTTACTAAATCCAACTGCATAAGAGTAATACTCTTAGTATTTCTTGAGCCTACGGCCACACCACACTGAATGCGCCCGATCTCGTTTGATCTCATAAACTAAGCAGTGTTGGGCCTAGTTAGTACCTGAATGGGAGACCGCTTGGGAATACCAGGCGCTGTAGGCCTTTTTGTGCTCCATGTTCAGGAAGGAACAAGTTACTTACCTGTAACTGTTGTTCTCCAGCATGGGTCTGGCATGGATTCACATGCTCATGAATATTCCCCGTCGTCAGGCTGGGAATCCTCGGTAAAGAAAAAACCAGTATCAGTTTCGTTTCTGATCTGTCTTTCGTAGTAATAACCAATCACTGGTCTCTGCGTCATACTGACCACAGCCAATGACTGCCCTCTACCTAAGCACCGCCTCTGGCAGCCATCTTCAGATTTGGAAGCACGTGAAGTGGCAGTATGACCAAGTGAAGAGCCGCAGAGGGGTAGGCGGGAGGGTTCGCATGTGAATCCATGCCAGACCCATGCTGGAGAACAACAGTTACAGGTAAGTAACTTGTTCCTTCTCCAGCATGGGGTCTGGCATGGATTCACATGCTCATGAATAAAGAATACATAGCAGTACACACATGCACAACCACGGGAGGTGGCAAAGGCTCAACATTAAGCATCACATCAAACTCAACATTAAGCATCTTACCTCCTCACCAGGCTCACCTCAGGCGAACAGGTTGCGCAGCACTGCTTGGCCGACCCTGGACTCCTCCCTGGAATCCCGGTCGACGCAGTAGAATTTCGTGAAGGTGTGCGTCGACCTCCACGTAGCAGCCCTGCATATGTCCAGCAGGGGCACACCAGATAGGAACGCCGTGGTAGCTGCGATCGCTCTGGTGGGATGGGCTCTCGGGCGGCCAGGCAGCGGTCGGTTTGCCAACCGGTGACAGTACATGATACAGCCGGAGAGCCATCTGGAAATGGAAGCCTTCGAGAGAGCCTTCCCCTGATTGACAGGTCCAAAGTTCACAAAGAGTTGTGACGTCTTCCGAAAACACTTCGTGCGGTCCACGTAGAACTTCAGCGCTCTAGCCACATCCAGCGAGTGCAAAGTCCTCTCAGCCGGCGACGAAGGCGACGGGAAGAACACAGGCAACACCAAGGGTTCGTTGAGATGGAAGTCCGACTGTACCTTGGGCATGAAGGAGGGGTGCGTCCTGAGCACTACCCTCCTGTCGTGAAAAGTCAAGTACGGGGCCTTGCAGGATAGGGCCTGGATCTCTCCCACTCGTCGTGCGGAGGTGATGGCCACAAGAAACGCTGTTTTCCACGACAGAAATTTCAACGGAGCTGAGTGCAGAGGCTCGAACGGAGGTCCCATGAGCTTGGTCAGCACCACGTTGAGCTCCCACGCCGGGGCCGGAGCCTTCACCGGCGGGAACGATCTGAACAGTCCCTTCATGAACTCTTTCACCAGACGATGAGACCACAAGGACGTCCGCCCCGTGGTTCTGGTGTATCGGGAGATCGCAGCAAGATGAATCTTGATGGACGCGTGTGCCAGTCCAGCTTTGGCCAGCGTCAGCAGGTACGGCAGTACTTGGGGGCCCGTAATCCATAGAGGGTTAATCTTCTGTGCGTGGCACCAGACAGAGAACCTCTTCCATTTGTGTCCGTAGCATTTAAGAGTCGAGGACGCCCTGGCCTTTGCAAGAACCTCTCTGCAGTCGGCCGGTATGTCGTATCCTCCAAACTCTAGCGCTGCAGGAGCCAGGCCTGCAAGTTCAGCGATTTCGGGTCGTGGTGGAGGATGGTGCCTCCTTCCCTGGAGAGCAGATCCGCGTCCACCGGCAGCTTGATTGGCGGGGACGCTGACAAGTCCAGAAGGTCCGGGAACCATATCTGCCTCGGCTACGCAGGTGCGACGAGGATCATCCTGCACCGTGACCTCTTGAGCTGGTTGACGAGCCGGATTAGCAGTGGCAAAGGAAGGAACGCGTAGAGGAACAGGCCCTCCCAGGGGAACGAGAAAGCATTGCCCATGCTCCTCGCCTGGGGAAACCTGCTGGCGAACCTCCGGCACTTGGAGTTCGTCGCCGTCGCGAACAGGTCGATCTGGGGTGTGCCCCACCGTCGGAAGAGGCGATCCACTAGATCCTGCCGTAGTTCCCACTCGTGGCACGAGCGCAGCTCCCTGCTGAGTGAGTCGGCGATGGTGTTTTTTATCCCTGCCAGATGAAACGGCACCAGAAACATCCCTTGGGCGACGGCCCAATGCCACAGATCCTGCGCCTCCTTGGACAGGGCTGGGGACCTGGTTCCGCCCTGTTTCCTGATGTAAAACATGGTGGTGGTGTTGTCGGTGAAGATCCTCACCACCTTGCCCTTGAGGGACGGAAGGAAGGACCTGAGGGCCCAAAACACTGCACGGAGCTCCAGGACGTTGATATGTAAGGATTTCTCCGTCGGGAGCCAAAGGCCTCTTGCGTGCAGATTTTCGGTGTGCGCTCCCCACCCTTCCAGGGAGGCATCCGTGGTCACTGTCTCCTGGTGGGCTGGGGTCTGGAAGTCCATGCCCGCCGTCAGATGCGCGCGGGTGCCCCACCACCAGATCGCTCGTCGGAAACTCTCGTCGAGTGTGATTCTTTCCTCGAAGCTGCCCGTCGTTTGGATCCAGCGCGCGTCCAGGAACTCCTGCAACGGGCGCATCCGGAGCCTGCACATGGGAATGAGGTAGATGCAGGAAGACATCATTCCGAGGAGGGACTTGATGGACCTCACCTTGGCCGCGTCGGCCACCAACATCCGCTGCACCTTGCCCAGGATGGTCCTGGTCCTCTCCTCCGACGGGGAGGCCAGAAGGGACACTGTGTTGAGCCTCGCTCCCAGAAACAGAGCGTCTTGCGCGGGTACCAGGTGGGATTTGGCGTAGTTCACGGAGAATCCCAGGTCCGTGAGAAGTTGGACGGTCCTTGCCGTGTGAACCACGGCAAGCTCCCTTGTCTTGGCTCGGATGAGCCAGTCGTCCAGGTAGGGGTAGACGTGGATCCCTTCGCGGCACAGCTGCGCCGCCACCGGTGCGAGGCACTTGGTGAACACCCTGGGTGCCGACCGTAGTCCGAAGGGCAGGGCTTTGAACTGGTAATGACGCCCTTGGACCACAAACCTGAGGAATTTTCGTTGCCCCTTCAGGATGGGAATATGGAAGTAGGCATCCTCCAAATCCAACGACGACAGGAAGTCTCCTTCCTCCAGCTGACCCAGGACGTGCTGGAGGGTGACCATCCGGAACTTTTGCGCCTTGATGAACTTGTTCAGACGTCGCAGGTCCAGGATGGGGCGCCATCCCCCCGTCTTCTTCTTCACGAGGAAGTATCTCGAGTAAACTCCGGAGCCCCGAAGCCTCTTTGGGACGAGTTCGATGGCGCCCTTCCTGAGCATCGCCTTTACCTCCAGGAGAAGTTGAGGGACGTGAAGTTCTTTCCTGGCCACGGGGGGGACGCGCGGACACTTCCTTTGAAACTCGAGCGCGTGGCCCCGGGCCAAGGCGTCCAGCACCCAACGGTCGGTGGAGATGGACTCCCACACGCTGACGAAGCTCGCCAGCCGGCCTCCCACCGGAGTGCTTCGGTGGGGGCCCGACCCCACGGCCGTTTCAATCCTGCTTCGACGAGGCTTTGACGCCTTGTCCTTGGCGACGACGGCGGGGTCCGCCAGACTTGCCTCGTCCTCTGTAGGCCTCCTGAAACGACGAGCGGGCCGCTTGACGGTAGGAGGAGAAACCGCCGCCGGAACCTTTGGAGGCGCCCTTGCCTCTGCTGCTCCGAAAGGGCGTCCGTCGTTGTTGCAGAACTCCAAGGGCCCGGGCCGTCTCGGTGTCCGCTTTAATGGCCTGAAGGGAATCGTCCACTGTTTTCCCAAACAGGTTGTTCCCATCGAAGGGCATGTCCAGGACTCTGGTCTGAACGTCTTGACGGAAGTCCGTAGCCTTGAGCCATCCACGCCGCCTAAGGCAAACGCCGTTGCCCAACTGGCGGAACCCAGTGTCGGCGATGTCCGTCGCAACGGTAATGGCGTGGTCCGAAGCCACCTCACCTTCCTGCAGGATCTCCAGGGCCTCTGCCCTCTTGTCGTCCGGCAAGAAGTCCAGCAGGGGAGCCAGTTTGTACCAGAGCTCCCTGTCGTATCGGGCCACGATAGCCAAGGCGTTGGCAGCTTTGATCGTCGTCGCTGCAGACGAGATGACCCTGCGTCCCATAGCGTCCAATTTCTTTCCCTCGCCGTCCGGTGGGGAAGTCGATGTGGAGGCCGCACCCCCCCCCCGCTTTGTTCCTGGCCGCCGCGGAGACGACGGAGTCCGGGGTAGGCTGCGCCCGGAGGCACATGGGGGCCGTGTCCGGGACCCGGTACTTTTTCTCGTACCGGTCTCTTCTAGCTGGCGTCGTGGAAGGGTTCTTGAGGAGGGTGAGGCCCTCATCCCAAATGTCGTCCAATAGAGGCACTGCAAGGACCGTCTTCGTCTTGGCCTCGCGCCGCTGATAAAGGAAACCTTCCTTCTTCTTCTCCTCAGGGCAGAGTTGGAAAAGCTTGGATGCCCTGGCGATCATGGAGTGGAACGATCCAATCTCGTCGGGCGGAGAAGCCCTGGTGGGAGGCGACCACGGTACATCCTCGTCGTATACCACGTCGTCCGTACCCGTCGCTGCCGTGTCAGTCCCAGTATCATCCCCTCGGGTGGACGGGGAGGAGGGCTGGAAGGGGCGCGACGGCTGAAAAGGAGGAGGAGGGTGGATCCTTCTTTTCTTGGTAAGGGGAACCCCAGAAGGTCCCGGTTCTGGGTCCCCCGACGGGAGAGGTTCCGTCGGCAACGGTAGTCTCGTCCTTATCTCTGAGCATAAGGACTGTATAGCCAACAAAATGGCCGCCGAGCTGTCTCGCGGCGCTGGCAGAGGGGAATCCGGCGGGCGATCAGGGGCCCCGTCGGTACCCTCGACGATGTCGTCGTCACCTGCGTCGGGATCCATCCCGACGGGCCGGTCTTCTTCCACGCCGAGGCCGTGGCTTAAGACCTCGACCAGCTCCTCCTCCGAGGTTGAGGCCGAATCTACGACGACGCCCTGCCCCCCCTTTTTCTTCCCCACGGGGGATTTCACGGGGGTCCTATCGATGGGCACAGAAGAAGACTCCCTCCGAGGTGTCAGGGAGACTCTGAGCGCCGAGGTCGCCACCACTGGTGTAGCCTCCACAGGATGAGCCAGGGCCGCCGCGACAGCTTCGATAGAGGGCTTGGCCGGATGGATTAAGGCCTTCACCACCTTAGGTGCGCTCACCGCCTTATCCTTGAGGGGGGGGGACATTGCCTCGCTCCCCCTCCGCCTTCGAGCTCGACCGGGGCCTCTCCAGGAGCCTCGCCGGGTGCTCGGCCTTCCTCTTACCCGACCCAGAGCGTTGGCTCGTGGTTGATGGTGCCGGGGAGGGTGCGCCCAGCCTGGCGCCCGTAGAGCCCGACGGTTCGGCGCTCCCGGTGCCAGCGGACTCGCGGTGCTTGGCCTTATGTTGGACCCCCGTCGCCGGGGCGTCCTCAAAGGTCTTAGAAGACCGCTCGGATTTCTTCCTCTTCTTCTCGCCGGACGGGCTCTTCCCTTCCAGCCAGTTGGCGAGACGTTGATGGCGGTCCTTCATGGTCCGCTCCGACATGTTGCCGCAAAACGCACAGTCCTTCTCCACGTGCGTCTTGCCCTCATGTAAGCAGTAGAGACAACAGGAGTGTTCGTCCTCCTTAAAGACGTTCTGGAGCTGGCATCCAGGGCAGATCCTGAACAGTTTTCAGGGCGTCGAGCTTCCCTTCTCCTGGGCCATGTCCGGGCCTGAGAAACTTCTGGAGTCCTCCAAAAGCGTAGCTCGACGAAATCTTCACCCTTGAGGGGCGCAGACGAATCCGACACGGGTCCCCGTTGATCGGATGGAGAGTCGGTGGAGCTTGAGGCTCTTTTGACCGAAAAAAACGAAGTTTTTGAGAAAAAACGTGAAAAAATAGCACTAACGCTCGAGAGCAATAGCATGAGGATCCCAACACATGAACGTGCGGTAAAAATCTGAAGATGGCTGCCAGAGGCGGTGCTTAGGTAGAGGGCAGTCATTGGCTGTGGTCAGTATGACGCAGAGACCAGTGATTGGTTATTACTACGAAAGACAGATCAGAAACGAAACTGATACTGGTTTTTTCTTTACCGAGGATTCCCAGCCTGACGACGGGGAATATTCATGAGCATGTGAATCCATGCCAGACCCCATGCTGGAGAAGTGAGCCATTTCTCAATTGTCTTTCAAAACTGCATGTTCTAGCCGACTAGATGCTTAACAGGACAAAACTCACTAGAACCAAAGCCTACGGCCACACCACACTGAATGTGCCCGAATTCATCTGATCTCAGACGCTAAGCAGTGTTGTGCCTAGTTAGTACCTGGATGGGAGACTGCCTGGGAATACCATGTGCTGTAGACTTTTTTGCGTTCCATGTTCGGGAAGTGAGCCATTTCTCAATTGTCTTTCAAAAACTGCATTGTCTAGTCGACTAGATGCTTAACAGGACAAAACTCACAAAACCCAGAGGTTACGGCTACACCAAACTGAATGCACCCGATCTCGGTAGCTAAGCAGTGTGAGGCTTAATTTGTACCTGGATGAGAGACCGCCTGGGAATACCAGGTGATGTAGGCTTTTTTGTCCTCCATGTTCAGGAAGTGAACCATTTCTCAATTGTCTTTCAAAACTGCATGGTCTAGCCGACTAGATGCTTAACAGGACAAAACTCACTCGGACCAAATCCTACGGCCACACCACACTGAATGCACCCAATCGCGTCTGACCTTGGCAGTTAAGCAGTGTCGGGCCTAGTTAGTACCTGGATGGGAGACTGTCTGACAATACCATGTGCTGTAGGCTCTTCTTGTGCTCCATGTTCAGGAAGTGAGCCATTTCTCAATTGTCCTTCAAAATTACATGGTCTAGCCGACCAGATGCTTAGCAGTGCAAAACTCACGAGGCCCAGAGCCTATGGCCACGCCACGCTGAATGCACTTGATCTCGTCTGATCTCAAAAGCAAAGCAGTATTGGGCCTAGTTAGTACCTGGATGGGAGACAGCCTAGGAATACCAGATGCTGTAGGCTTTTTTGTGCTCCATGATTAGTAATTGTGCCACTTCTCAATTGCTTTTTAAACTTGTATTTATTAGGTTTATATAGCGCTTTACGCCAAAGCGCTTTACAATACAACAAGAATACATAGTAAACAAGAAGCATAAAGTTACAAAGACATGAAACAAACCATCAAAAACAGTATGCAGATCAATTGACCAGTTCTGAAGGAGGAATGGATAAGAGGAAAAAGAAAGGGAAGGAACAAGTTACTTACCTGTAACTGTTGTTCTCCAGCATGGGTTTGGCATGGATTCACATGCTCATGAATATTCCCCGTCGTCAGGCTGGGAATCCTCGGTAAAGAAAAAACCAGTATCAGTTTCGTTTCTGATCTGTCTTTCGTATTAATAACCAATCACTGGTCTCTGCGTCATACTGACCACAGCCAATGACTGCCCTCTACCTAAGCACCGCCTCTGGCAGCCATCTTCAGATTTGGAAGCACGTGAAGTGGCAGTATGACCAAGTGAAGAGCCGCAGAGGGGTAGGCGGGAGGGTTCGCATGTGAATCCATGCCAGACCCATGCTGGAGAACAACAGTTACAGGTAAGTAACTTGTTCCTTCTCCAGCATGGGGTCTGGCATGGATTCACATGCTCATGAATAAAGAATACATAGCAGTACACACATGCACAACCGCGGGAGGTGGCAAAGGCTCAACATTAAGCATTACATCAAACTCAACATTAAGCATCTTACCTCCTCACCAGGCTCACCTCAGGCGAACAGGTTACGCAGCACTGCTTGGCCGACCCTGGACTCCTCCCTGGAATCCCGATCGACGCAGTAGAATTTCGTGAAGGTGTGCGTCGACCTCCACTTAGCAGCCCTGCATATGTCCAGCAGGGGCACACCAGAAAGGAACGCCGTGGTAGCTGCGATCGCTCTGGTGGAATGGGCTCTCGGACGGCCAGGCAGCGGTCGGTTTGCCAACCGATGACAGTACATGATACAGCCGGAGAGCCATCTGGAAATGGAAGCCTTCGAGAGAGCCTTCCCCTGATTGACAGGTCCAAAGTTCACAAAGAGTTGTGACGTCTTCCGAAAACACTTTGTGCGGTCCAGGTAGAGCTTCAGCGCTCTAGCCACATCCAGCGAGTGCAAAGTCCTCTCAGCCGGCGACGAAGGCGACGGGAAGAACACAGGCAACACGAAGGGTTAGTTGAGATGGAAGTCCGACGGTACCTTGGGCATGAAGGAGGGGTGCGTCCTGAGCACTACCCTCGTGTCGTGAAAAGTCAAGTACGGGGCCTTGCAGGAAAGGGCCTGGATCTCTCCCACCCGTCCTGTGGAGGTGATGGCCACAAGAAACGTTGTTTTCCACGACAGAAACTTCAACGGGGCCGAGTGCAGAGGCTCGAACGGAGGTCCCATGAGCTTGGTCAGCACCACGTTGAGCTCCCACGCCGGGGCCGGTGCCTTCACCGGCGGGAACGATCTGAACAGTCCCTTCATGAACTCTTTCACCAGACGATGAGACCACAGGGACGTCCGGCCCGTGGTTCTGGTGTATCGGGAGATCGCAGCAAGATGAATCTTGATGGACGCGTGTGCCAGTCCAGCTTTGGCCAGCGTCAGCAGGTACGGCAGTACCTGGGGAGCCGTAATCCGTAGAGGGTTAATCTTCTGTGCGTGGCACCAGACAGAGAACCACTTCCATTTGTGTCCGTAGCATTTAAGAGTCGAGGACGCCCTGGCCTTTGCAAGAACCTCTCTGCAGTCGGCCGGTATGTCGTATCCTCCAAACTCTAGCGCTGCAGGAGCCAGGCCTGCAAGTTCAGCGATTTCGGGTCGTGGTGGAGGATGGCGCCTCCTTCCCTGGAGAGTAGATCCGCGTCCACCGGCAGCTTGATTGGCGGGGACGCTGACAAGTCCAGAAGGTCCGGGAACCATATCTGCCTCGGCCACGCAGGTGCGACGAGGATCATCCTGCACCGTGACCTCTTGAGCTGGTTGACGAGCCGGATTAGCAGTGGCAAAGGAGGGAACGCGTAGAGGAACAGGCCCTCCCAGGGGAACGAGAAAGCATCGCCCATGCTCCTCGCCTGGGGAAACCTGCTGGCGAACCTCCGGCACTTGGAGTTCGTCGCCGTCGCGAACAGGTCGATCTGGGGTGTGCCCCACCGTCGGAAGAGGCGATCCACTAGATCCTGCCGTATTTCCCACTCGTGGCACGAGCGCAGCTCCCTGCTGAGTGAGTCGGTGATGGTGTTTTTCATCCCTGCCAGATGAAACGGCACCAGAAACATCCTTTGGGCGACTGCCCAATGCCACAGGTCCTGCGTCTCCTTGGACAGTGCTGGGGACCTGGTTCCGCCCTGTTTCCTGATGTAAAACATGGTGGTGGTGTTGTCGGTGAAGATCCTCACCACCTTGCCCTTGAGGGACGGAAGGAAGGACCTGAGGGCCCAGAACACTGCACGGAGCTGTAGGACGTTGATATGGAGGGACTTCTCCGTCGGGAGCCAGAGGCCTCTCGCGTGCAGATTCTCGGTGTGCGCTCCCCACCCTTCCAGGGAGGCATCCGTGGTCACTGTCTCCTGGTGGTCTGGGGTCTGGAAGTCCATGCCCGCCGTCAGATGCGCGCGGGTGCCCCACCACCGGACCGCTCGGCGGAAACTCTCGTCGAGTGTGATCCTCTCCTCGAAGCCGCCCGTCGTTTGGATCCAGCGCGCGTCCAGGAACTCCTGCAACGGGCGCATCCGGAGCCTGCACATGGGAATGAGGTAGATGCAAGAGGACATCATTCCGAGGAGGGACTTGATGGACCTCACCTTGGCCGCGTCGGAAACCAACATCCGCTGTACCTTGCCCAGGATGGACCTGGTCCTTTCCTCCGACGGGGAGGCCAGAAGGCACACTGTGTCGAGCTTCGCTCCCAGAAACAGTGCGTTTTGCGCGGGAACCAGGTGGGACTTGGCGTAGTTCACAGAGAATCCCAGGTCCGTGAGAAGTTGGACGGTCCTTGCCGTGTGCTCCACGGCGAGCTCCCTCGTCTTGGCTCGGATGAGCCAGTCGGCCAGGTAGGGGTAGACGTGGATCCCCTCGCGGCGCAGCTGCGCCGCCACCGGTGCAAGGCACTTGGTAAATACCCTGGGTGCCGACCGTAGTCCGAAGGGGAGGGCTTTGAACTGGTAGTGACGCCCTTGGACCACAAACCTGAGGAATTTTCGGTGCCCCTTTTGGATGGGAATATGGAAGTAGGCATCCTCCAAATCCAACGACGACAGGAAGTCTCCTTCCTCCAGCTGACCCAGGACGTGCTGGAGGGTGACCATCCGGAACTTCTGTGCCTTGATGAACTTGTTCAGACGTTGCAGGTCTAGGATGGGGCGCCATCCTCCCGTCTTCTTCTTCACGAGGAAGTATCTCGAGTAAACTCCGGAGCCCCGAAGCCTCTTTGGGACGAGTTCGATGGCGCCCTTCCTGAGCAACGCCTTTACCTCCAGGAGAAGCTGAGGGATGTGAAGCTCTCTCCTGGCCACGGGGGGGACGCGCGGGCACCTTCTTTGAAACTCGAGCACGTGGCCCCGGGCCAAGGCGTCCAGCACCCAACGGTCGGTGGAGATGGACTCCCACACGCTGACGAAGCTCGCCAGCCGGCCTCCCACCGGGGTGCTTCGGTGGGGGCCCGACCCCACGGCCGGTTCAATCCTGTTTCGACGAGGCTTTGCCGCCTTGACCTCCTTGACGACGACGGCGGGGTCCTCCAGACTTGCCTCGTCCTCTGTAGGCCTCTTGAGACGATGAGTGGGCCGCTTGACGGTAGGTAGAGAAACCGCCGCCGGAACCTTTGGAGGCGCCCTTGCCTCCGCTGCTCAGAAAGGGCGTCCGTCGTTGCTGTAGAACCCCAAGGGCCCGGGCCGTCTCAGTGTCCGCTTTAATGGCCTGAAGGGAATCGTCCACTGTTTTCCCAAACAGGTTGTTCCCATCGAACGGCATGTCCAGGACTCTGGTCTGTACGTCTTGACGGAAGTCCGTAGCCTTGAGCCATCCACGCCGCCTAAGGCACACGCCGTTGCCCAACTGGCGAAACCCAGTGTCGGCGATGTCCGTCGCAATAGTGATGGCGTGGTCCGACGCCACCTCACCTTCCTGTAGGATCTCCAGGGCATCCGCCCTCTTGTCGTCCGGTGGGAAGTCCAGCAGGGGAGCCAGTTTGTACCATAGCTCCCTGTCGTAGCGGGCCACGATAGCCAAGGCGTTGGCCGCTTTAATCGTCGTCGCTGCAGACGAGATGACCCTGCGTCCCATAGCGTCCAATTTCTTTCCCTCGCCGTCCGGTGGGGAAGTCGATGTGGAGGCCGCACCCCCCCGCTTTCTTCCTGGCCGCCGCGGAGACGACGGAGTCTGGGGTAGGCTGCGCCCGGAGGCACAGGGGGGCCGCGTCCGGGACCCGGTACTTCTTTTCGTACCGGTCTCTTCTAGCTGGCGTCGTGGAAGGGTTCTTGAGGAGGGCGAGGCCCTCATCCCAAATGTCGTCCAGTAGAGGCACCGCGAGGACCGTCTTCCTATTGGCCTCGCGCCGTTGATAAAGGAATCCTTCCCTTTTCTTCTCCTCAGGGCAGAGTTGGAAAAGCTCGGATGCCCTGGCGATCATGGAGTGGAACGATCCAATCTCGTCGGGCGGAGAGGCCCTGGTGGGAGGTGACGACGGGAGATCCTCGTCGTATACCTCGTCGTCCGTACCCGTCGCTGCCATGTCAGTCCCCGTATCATCCCCTTGGGTGGACGGGGAGGAGGGCTGGACGGGTCGCGATGGCTGAAAAGGAGGTGGAGGGTGAATCCTTCTTTTCTTGGGAGGGGGAACACCCGAAGGTCCCGGTTCAGGATCCCCCGACGGGAGAGGCTCCTCCGTCGGCAACGGTAGTCTCGTCCTTATCTCTGAGCATAAGGACTGTATAGCCAACAAAATGGCCGCCGAGTTGTCTTGCGGCGCTGGCAGAGGGGAATCCGACGGGCGATCAGCGGCCCCGTCGGCACCCTCGACGCTGTCGTCGTCACCTGCGTCGGGCTCCATCCCGACGGGCCGGTCTTCATCAGCGCCCAGGCCGTGGCTTAAGACCTCGATCAGCTCTTCCTCTGAAGCCGAATCTACGACGACGCCCTGCCCCCCCTTTTTCTTCCCCGCCGGGGATTTCACGGGGGTCCTATCGATGGGCCCAAAAGAGGACTCCCTCCGAGGTGGCGGGGAGACTCTGAGCCCCGAGGACGCCACCACTGGTATAGCCTCCACAGGCTGAGCCAGGGCCGCCGCGACAGTATCGATAGAGGGCTTGGCCGGATGGATTAAGGCCTTCACCACCTTAGGTGCGCTCACCGCCTTATCCTTGAGGGGGGGGACACTGCCTCGCTCCCCCTCCGATGGGGCCTTCGAGCTCGACCGGGGCCTCTCCAGGAGCTTCGCCGGGTGCTCGCCCTTCCTCTTACCCGACCCAGAGCGTTGGCTCGTGGCTGAAGGTGCCGGGGAGGGTGCGCCCTGCCTGGCGCCCGTAGAGCCCGACCGTTCGGCGCTCCCGGTGCCAGCGGACTCGCGGTGCTTGGCCTTGTGTTGGACCCCCGTCGCCGGGGCGTCCTCAAAGGTCTTAGAAGACCGCTCGGATTTCTTCCTCTTCTTCTCGCCTGACGGTTTCTTCCCTTCCAGCCAGTTGGCGAGGCGTTGGTGGCGGTCCTTCATGGTCCGCTCCGACATATTGCCGCAAAACGCACAGTCCTTCTCCACGTGCGTCTTGTCCTCATGTAAGCAGTAGAGACAAAAGGAGTGTTCGTCCTCCTTAAAGACGTTCTGCAGCTGGCATCCAGGGCAGACCCTGAACAGCTTTCCGGGCGTCGAGCTTCCCTTCTCCTGGGCCATGTCCGGGCCTGAGAAGCTTCTGGAGTCCTCCAAAACGTAGCTCGACGAAATCTTCACCCTTGAGGGGCGCAGACGAATCCGACACGGGTCCCCGTTGATCGGATGGAGAGTCGGTGGAGCTTGAGGCTCTTTTGACCGGAAAAAACGAAGTTTTGAGAAAAAAAACGTGAAAAATTTGCACTAACGCTCGAGAGCAATAGCACGAGGATCCCAACACATGAACGTGCGGTAAAAATCTGAAGATGGCTGCCAGAGGCGGTGCTTAGGTAGAGGGCAGTCATTGGCTGTGGTCAGTATGACGCAGAGACCAGTGATTGGTTATTACTACGAAAGACAGATCAGAAACGAAACTGATACTGGTTTTTTCTTTACCGAGGATTCCCAGCCTGACGACGGGGAATATTCATGAGCATGTGAATCCATGCCAGACCCCATGCTGGAGAAGTAGAAAGAGAGGTCAGAGCGGGGGAAGAATACAGAGATAACAGGAGGAGGGAAGGAGGGATGAGAAAGAAAGGGAAGAAGAGGGGAAGTAGGAAGGAGGGTAGAGATAAAGGAGAGCGATAATAGGAGAAGGAGGGGAGTTAGGGGGGGCGAAGAAGGAAAGATTTCAAGAAGGCATGGAAAGAAGGGTAAGTGGAAATGGAACGGATGGAGTTCCAGTGATGGGGGCTGGAAGCTGAAAGGAACGGAAATGAGAGGAAGCACAAGGGGAAGTAGGTACTGTGAGTAGGAAGAGATCAGCCGATCTGAGGGAGCGAGAAGGAGAGTAGAAAGAAAGGAGAGAGGTAAGGTAAGGGGAGCTAGTCCATGAAGAGATTTAAAGATTAGGCAGAGGAAGTTACATTTAAGTTGGGAGTGAAAGAGAAGCTAGCCAAGAAAAGAAAGGGAGGAAGAAATGGAATAAAGAGGTGCAAGAAGGAACAAGTTACTTACCTGTAACTGTTGTTCTCCAGCATGGGTCTGGCATGGATTCACATGCTCATGAATATTCCCTGTCGTCAGGCTGGGAATCCTCGGTAAAGAAAGGAACAAGTTACTTACCTGTAACTGTTCTTCTCCAGCATGGGTCTGGCATGGATTCACATGCTCATGAATATTCCCCGTCGTCAGGCTGGGAATCCTCTGTAAAGAAAAAACCAGTATCAGTCTCGTTTCTGGTCTGTCTTTCGTAGTAGTAACCAATCACTGGTCTCTGCGTCATACTGACCACAGCCAATGACTGCCCTCTACCTAAGCACCGCCTCTGGCAGCCATCTTCAGATTTGGAAGCACGTTAAGTGGCAGTATGACCAAGTGAAGAGCCGCAGAGGGGTAGGCGGGAGGGTTCGCATGTGAATCCATGCCAGACCCATGCTGGAGAACAACAGTTACAGGTAAGTAACTTGTTCCTTCTCCAGCATGGGGTCTGGCATGGATTCACATGCTCATGAATAAAGAATACATAGCAGTACACACATGCACAACCACGGGAGGTGGCAAAGGCTCAACATTAAGCATTACATCAAACTCAACATTAAGCATCTTACCTCCTCACCAGGCTCACCTCAGGCGAACAGGTTGCGCAGCACTGCTTGGCCGACCCTGGACTCCTCCCTGGAATCCCGATCGACGCAGTAGAATTTCGTGAAGGTGTGCGTCGACCTCCACGTAGCAGCCCTGCATATGTCCAGCAGGGGCACACCAGAAAGGAACGCCATGGTAGCTGCGATCGCTCTGGTGGAATGGGCTCTCGGACGGCCAGGGAGCGGTCGGTTTGCCAACCGATGACAGTACATGATACAGCCGGAGAGCCATCTGGAAATGGAAGCCTTCGAGAGAGCCTTCCCCTGATTGACAGGTCCAAAGTTCACAAAGAGTTGTGACGTCTTCCGAAAACACTTCGTGCGGTCCACGTAGAACTTCAGCGCTCTAGCCACATCCAGCGAGTGCAAAGTCCTCTCAGCCGGCGACGAAGGCGACGGGAAGAACACAGGCAACACCAAGGGTTCGTTGAGATGGAAGTCCGACGGTACCTTGGGCATGAAGGAGGGGTGCGTCCTGAGCACTACCCTCGTGTCATGAAAAGTCAAGTACGGGGCCTTGCAGGAAAGGGCCTGGATCTCTCCCACCCGTCGTGCGGAGGTGATGGCCACAAGAAACGCTGTTTTCCACGACAGAAACTTCAACGGGGCCGAGTGCAGAGGCTCGAACGGAGGTCCCATGAGCTTGGTCAGCACCACGTTGAGCTCCCACGCCGGGGCCGGCGCCTTCACCGGCGGGAACGATCTGAACAGTCCCTTCATGAACTCTTTCACCAGACGATGATACCACAGGGACGACCGGCCCGTGGTTCTGGTGTATCGGGAGATCGCAGCAAGATGAATCTTGATGGACGCGTGTGCCAGTCCAGCTTTGGCCAGCGTCAGCAGGTACGGCAGTACCTGGGGAGCCGTAATCCGTAGAGGGTTAATCTTCTGTGCGTGGCACCAGACAGAAAACCTCTTCCATTTGTGTCCGTAGCATTTAAGAGTCGAGGACGCCCTGGCCTTTGCAAGAACCTCTCTGCAGTCGGCCGGTATGTCGTATCCTCCAAACTCTAGCGCTGCAGGAGCCAGGCCTGCAAGTTCAGCGATTTCGGGTCGTGGTGGAGGATGGCGCCTCCTTCCCTGGAGAGCAGATCCGCGTCCACCGGCAGCTTGATTGGCGGGGACGCTGACAAGTCCAGAAGGTCCAGGAACCATATCTGCCTCGGCCACGCAGGTGCGACGAGGATCATCCTGCACCGTGACCTCTTGAGCTGGTTGACGAGCCGGATTAGCAGTGGCAAAGGAGGGAACGCGTAGAGGAACAGGCCCTCCCAGGGGAACGAGAAAGCATCGCCCATGCTCCTCGCCTGGGGAAACCTGCTGGCGAACCTCCGGCACTTGGAGTTCGTCGCCGTCGCGAACAGGTCAATCTGGGGTGTGCCCCACCGTCGGAAGAGGCGATCCACTAGATCCTGCCGTAGTTCCCACTCGTGGCACGAGCGCAGCTTCCTGCTGAGTGAGTCGGCGATGGTGTTTTTTATCCCTGCCAGATGAAACGGCACCAGAAACATCCTCTGGGCGACTGCCCAATGCCACAGGTCCTGCGCCTCCTTGGACAGTGCTGGGGACCTGGTTCCGCCCTGTTTCCTGATGTAAAACATGGTGGTGGTGTTGTCGGTGAAGATCCTCACCACCTTGCCCTTGAGGGACGGAAGGAAGGACCTGAGGGCCCAGAACACTGCACGGAGCTGTAGGACGTTGATATGGAGGGACTTCTCCGTCGGGAGCCAGAGGCCTCTCGCGTGCAGATTCTCGGTGTGCGCTCCCCACCCTTCCAGGGAGGCATCCGTGGTCACTGTCTCCTGGTGGTCTGGGGTCTGGAAGTCCATGCCCGCCGTCAGATGCGCGCGGGTGTCCCACCACCGGACCGCTCGGCGGAAACTCTCGTCGAGTGTGATCCTCTCCTCGAAGCCGCCCGTCGTTTGGATCCAGCGCGCGTCCAGGAACTCCTGCAACGGGCGCATCCGGAGCCTGCACAGGCGGATGAGGTAAATGCAAGAAGACATCATTCCGAGGAGGGACTTGATGGACCTCACTCTGGCCGCGTCTGCAACCAGCATCCGCTGCACCTTGCCCAAGATGGCTCTCGTCCTTTCCTCCGACGGAGAGGCCAGAAGCGACACTGTGTCAAGCTTCGCTCCCAGAAACAGTGCGTCTTGCGCGGGCACCAGGTGGGACTTGGCGTAGTTTATGGAGAATCCCAGGTCCGTGAGTAGTTGGAAGGTCCTTGCCGTGTGCTCCACGGCGAGCTCCTTCGTCTTCGCTCGGATGAGCCAGTCGTCCAGGTAGGGGTAGACGTGGATCCCCTCTCGGCGCAGCTGCGCCGCCACCGGTGCGAGGCACTTGGTGAACACCCTGGGTGCCGACCTCAATCCGAAGGGAAGGGCTCTGAACTGATAGTGACGCCCTTGGACCACGAACCTGAGAAACTTTCGGTGTCCCTTTAGGATGGGAATATGGAAGTAGGCATCCTCCAAATCCAACGACGACAGGAAATCGCCCTCCTCCAGCTGACCCAGGACGTGTTGGAGGGTGACCATCCAGAACTTCTGTACCTTGATGAATTTGTTCAGTCGTCGTAGGTCCAGGATGGGGCGCCATCCTCCCGTCTATTTCTTCACGAGGAAGTATCTTGAGTAAACTCCGGAGCCCCGAATCCTCTTTGGAACAAGCTCGATGGCGCCCTTCTTGAGCATCGCCTTTACCTCCAAGAGAAGTTGAGGGACGTGATGTTCTTTCCTGGCCACAGGGGGGACGCGCGGGCACCTCTTTAGAAACTCGAGCGCGTGACCCTGATCTAAGGCGTCCAGCACCCAACGGTCGGTGGAGATGGACTCCCACACGCTGACGAAGCCCGCCAGCCGGCCTCCCACAGGGGTGCTTCGGTGGGGGCCCGACCCCACGGCCGGTTCAGTCCTGCTTCGACGAGGCTTTGCCGCCTTGTCCTCCTTGGCGACGACGGCGGGGCCCGCCTGACTTGCCTCGTCCCCTGTAAGCTTCCTGTGACGACGAACGGGCCGCTTGACGGTAGGTGGAAAATCCGCCGCTGGAACCTTTGGAGGCACCCTGTTTGCCCCCGTCGCTCCGAAAGGGCGGCCGCCGTTGCTGGAGAACCCCAAGAGCCCGGGCCGTCTCCGTGTCTGCCTTGATGGCTTGACAGGAATCGTCCACTGTTTTCCCAAACAGATTGTTTCCGTCGAACGGCATGTCAAAGACTCTGGTCTGCACGTCCTGACGGAAGTCAGTAGCCTTGAGCCATCCACGCCGTCTAAGGCACACGCCGTTGCCCAACTGGCGAAATCCAGTGTCAGCGATGTCCGTCGCAATTGTAATGGAGTGGTCCAACGCCACCTCTCCTTCCTGCAAGATCTCTAGGGCTTCCGCCCTCTTGTCGTCCGGTAGGAAGTCCAGCAGGGGGGCCAGTTTGTACCACAACTCCCTGTCGTAGCGGGCTACGATAGCCAAGGCGTTGGCCGCCTTAATCGTCGTCGCTGCAGACGAGATGACTCTGCATCCCATCGTATCTAATTTCTTTCCCTCGCCGTCCGGCGGGGAGGTCGACGTAGAGGCCGCGCACCCCCCCGCTTTCTTCCTGGCCGCCACGGAGACGACCGAGTCCGGGGTCGGCTGTGCCCGAAGGCACAAGGGGGCCGCGTCTGGGACCCGGTACTTCTTCTCGTACCGATCCCTTCTAGCTGGCGTCGTGGATGGGTTCTTGAGGAGGGCGAGGCCCTCATCCCAAATATCGTCCAGTAGAGGTACAGAGAGGACCGTCTTCCTCTTGGCCTCGTGCCGTTGATAAAGGAAACCTTCCTTCTTCTTCTCTTCCGGGCAGAGCTGGAAAAGCTCGGATGCCCTGGCGATCATGGAGTGAAACGATCCAATCTCGTCGGGCGGGGAAGCCCGGGTGGGAGGTGACGACGGCAGATCCTCGTCGTAAACCTCGTCGTCTGTACCCGTCGCGGCCATGTCAGTCCCTGTATCATCCCCACGTGTCGTGGACGGGGAGGAGGGCTGAACAGGGCGCGATAGCTGAAAATGAGGTGGAGGATGAATCCTTCTTCTCTTAGGGAGAGGGCTCCCAGAAGGGCCTGGCTCCGGGTCCCCCGTCGGGAGCGGTTCCTCCGCTGGTGGTAACGGCACTCTCGTCCTTATCTCCGAGCATAAGGACTGTATAGCCAACAAAATGGCCGCCGAGTTGTCTTGCGGCACTGGTTGAGGGGAGTCCGACGGGCGGTCAGGAGCCCCGTCGGCACCCTCGACGTTATCGTCGTCTCCGACGTCGGGGTCCCTCCCGACGGGCTGGTCTTCTTCCACGCCAACGCTGTGGCTTAAGACTTCGATCAGCTCTTCCTCAGAGGTTGAGGCCGAATCCACGACAACCTCCTGCCCCCCCTTTTTCTTCTCCGTCGGAGGTTTCACGGGGGTCCTGTCGATGGGCATAAAAGAGGACTCCCTCCGCGGTGGCAGGGAGACTCTGAGCCCCGAGGTCGCTACCACTGGTGTAGCCTCCACAGCCTGAGCCAGGGCCGCCGCGACTGTCTCGATAGAGGCCTTGGCCGGATGGATTAAGGCTTTCATCACCTTACGTGCGCTCACCGCCTTCTCCTTGGGGGGAGGGTCACTGCCTCGCTCCCCACTCCGATGGGGCCTTCGAGCTCGACCGGGGTCTCTTCAGGAGCTTCGCCGGGTGCTCGGCCTTCCTCTTACCTGAACCAGAGCGTTGGCTCGTGGTTGATGGCACCGGGGAGGATGCGCCCTGCCTGGCGCCCGTAGAGCCCGACCGTTCGGCGCTCCCGGTGCCCGCGGACTCGCAGTGCTTGGCCTTGTGTTGGACCACCGTCGTCGGGGCGTCCGCAAAGGTCTTAGAAGACCGCTCGGACTCCTTCTTCTCGCCTGACGGGCTCTTCCCTTCCAGCCAGTTGGCCATACATTGATGGCGGTCGTTCATGGTCCGCTCCGACATATTGCCGCAAAACGCATAGTCCTTCTCCACGTGCGACTTCTCCTCATGTAGACAGTAAAGACAAAGGGAGTGTTCGCCCTCCTTAAAGACATTCTGAAGCTGGCATCCAGGGCAGACCCGGAACAGCTTTCCGGGCGTCGAGCTTCCCTTCTCCTGGGCCATGTCAGAGATGGGCCTGAGAAACTTCTGGAGTCCGCCAAAAGCGTGGCTCGACGAAATCTTCACCCTTGAGGGGCGTAGACGAATCCGACACGGGTCCCCGTTGATCGGATGAAGAAACGGTGGAGCTTGAGGCTCTTTTGACCGAAAAAGAGACATTTTTTGAGAAAAAACGTGAAAAAATAGCACTAACGCTCGAGAGCAATAGCACGAGGATCCCAACACTTGAACGTGCGGTAAAAATCTGAAGATGGCTGCCAGAAGCGGGGCTTAGGTAGAGGGCAGTCATTGGCTGTGGTCAGTATGACGCAGAGATCAGTGATTGGTTACTACTACGAAAGACAGATCAGAAACGAAACTGATACTGATTTTTTCTTTACCGAGGATTCCCAGCCTGACGACGGGGAATATTCATGAGCATGTGAATCCATGCCAGACCCCATGCTGGAGAAACTGGATGAAAATCCCGGTCTTGACACCAGACCCTCCATGCGTACCAGGAGTTGGAATACCGCTTGAGGGTAGCGGGGGCCCAGCTCTCCTCAATGAAATGGATTGCCTTGAGGGACACGCCCAGAGTCCTCCACCTCGCCCTGAAATCCTCCAAGCCATTAAGAGTCAGGGACCCGGAGAGGAGCAGGGGGTGAGCTGGGCTCTGCGGATTCAATAGAAGATCTGGAGACTAGGTAGAAGGATTGGAGAATCCGTATTGAGTTCCAGAATAACTGGATACCAGGTCTGATAAGTCCAGACTGGGGCTATAATGACTAGCTCTGTTTTGTCCTGACGGACCTTCGCCAGGGTCCTCGCTATCATGGAAAAGGGGGGAAACACGTAGCGAACTCCCCCTGTCCAAGGCTATAGGAATGCATCTGTCGCAGAGGCTGCTGGGTCGGGTCTCCAGCTGTAGAACACTGGAAGCTGAGGTTTGAGACGAGATGGAAAAAGATCTTTGGACATTGGACCCCAGATCTGTTGCAGGCGGAGAAACATATTCCTGCTGAGTCTCCAGTCGCTGGAATCGATGTAATGGCGAGAGTGCCAATCTGCTGTCACATTCTTGAGACCCGGAACATATTCGGCTGTGACGGAAATCTGGAAATCTAGGCAGAAATGCCAAAATTCTTTGGCTAGTTTTCTAGCAGACGAGACTTGGTACCACCCAGGTGATTGATGTATCTTACAGTGGATATGTTGTCCATTTTTAGTAAGATACATCAGCTCACTTTGTTCCTGGCAAACGAGCGAACTGTGAATTATCCCGCAAGGAGCTCCAGACAGTTTATGTGCATCTCCAACTCCTGTGGAGACCAAGTCCCTCCTATGGCCACAGTGCCACATCTCGCTCCCCAACCGGAGCGACTGGGATCTGATTTGATGATGATATCTGGGGTGGAACCGAAGATGGCCCTGCCGTTCCAGGCCTCCATGTGTGTGAGCCACCAATTTAGATCTGTTCCCACCTGGGGAGACAGTGTCAGGCGTTGAGAATAAGAGCAGCTGCGCCTCAGGTGATGACCATTCAATCTTTGCAGTCTCGGTAATGAAGGGGTCCTGGAAATATTGCTTGGATAGACGAGGATAAAAGGCCTATTACTCTCGCTAGCTCCCGCAGAGAGATTAAGTCCTTCTGTAGGAGCCTGCAAATCTCCCTTTTGGTTGAATGTATTTTGGCAGCTGGAAGACGGAGCAGCGAATTTTGGGTGTCCACTACGAACCCTAGAAATTCCAGATTCCTGGAAGGACAAAGAACTGTCTTCTCCCAATTGATGAGGAAGCCGAGACTGTGAAGCTAATCTATGGCTAGCTTGACCTGTTCCTGCAATAGCTCCTGAGATTGAGCCATGAGAATAATGTCGTCCAGGTAAACTATCAGTCGGACGCATTTTTTCTCTTAGATGAGCTACCACCAGTCTCAGCAGCTTGGTTAACTCACAGGTTGCTGAAGAGAGCCCGAAGGGTAAACTCGTAAATTCCCAATCTTGGTGTTCCCAAGAGAATCCTAGGTAACTTACGTGTGCCTGATGAATAGGCACTGCGAGATAGGCATCCTTGAGGTCCAGGTGCAAGAGCAAGTCGTTTGGTCTCAGAAGATCCCTGAGCATGTGGATTCCTTCCATCTTGAAATGCCGATAAATTGTAAAATCTTTGGGCGCTCTCATATTTATCACGGGCCTCATCTTCTCCTTCTTGCGCACTAGAAAGATTGGGCTCAAGAAGCCGCCCGAAGTCGAGCAGGGGCGAATCGCCCGCTTCTGATATAGGCTGTGAATTTCGCTGTCAATCACTCTCTGATATATCTCTGACATCATTATGGGGTCAGGGGGACTGGCCTGAAAGGGCTGCGTGAAAAATTCTAGTCACAGAACGCGCGCTGTGTCCCTGACAAAATGTCCCAAGCACTTGTAAAGAGCGCTAGCCTCCCCCCAATGGGTGCAAGCGGCGCTGCTATTAGTAGACTGACCTGAGGGTTGCTGGGCTACATTATTAGGTCCTCTCTTCCAGTAGCGACCTCTGCCTTGTCCTCTTGAGGGAAAGAAGGTATCGGTGCGCTCTTGCCAGGCATTTTGTTGCTCCCTGAGATATTGAGGTCTTCTGTCGAAGGAATAACGGCCGGAAGAGCGACCTCAACCGGCCCTGGAGAACATTTGTGATGTGAAAACCCTCTTGATGGAGGCCTGGGCTTTGTCCAATGCGGTAAAGGTACCTACAAACTTAGACATTTCCTTCATAAAAGGATCAGCAAAGAGTAGGCCTTGAGTGGCAGCGCCAGACTCCGCGTTTGCTAATTCTGTTAACTTTGAGTCTATTTTGAAGAGTATGCCCTTCCGGCGCTCGGTGGAGATAGCGCAGCTCGCTTTTCCCAGTAGGCAGATGGCTCTCTGAGCCCAACTGGAGAGAATCACTGGGTCAATTGGGTCTGAAGAGCTGGAGGCTTCTTACGCCAGGTCTAAAATCTTTGCAAGAGGACCAGTGACGTCCAGCAGCTTGTCCTGACAGGACTTCCAGGCCCGGTCGATGCCTTTCCTAGGATCTTTCATGTGTTTTCCCAAGAACGTGATCATCTTTGAATCCATAATTTTTATAGGGAACTTTTTGGGGCAAATCACTCTTTGACCTCCGCGACTTCAATTATGTACACCAAATCTGGTGGTGTCGCAATGGTATGTGCAGCAGAAACGGAGACATTGAGTTCCCCCACTCCGATTGTGAAAAAGATATCGAGGGCTGCACACATCTCTTTACTGCGCCACAAGTGTATTTCAAAAACTTCGCCATTTTAGAAACCCGACGCGTGATGCAGTAGAACAGAACTTGTCAGAAAATGTTTGGAGTCTGATGGGACTCAGTCACCAAATACGTTATTTGTAGTGGACAGAAAAGTCGATGGACATTGCCCTGATCTGAGGAAGGCACTAGGAGTGTGCCGAAACACGTGTTATCAAAAAGGGCTATTAATAAATCCACTCTTAATATGACCTTGAGTCGAAGTTTTTGAAATACACTTGTGGCGCAGTAAAGAGATGTGTGCAGCCCTCGACATCTTTGAATCCAGTTCCGGCGTCCTAGCCACTTTGTCTGGTCTCTGGATGTGGGCATTCTGCCCGAAGTCTCGCCCTGATCTCTTTGTCAAGGGGCTTACGCAGCCTGTTAAACATATAGTCGGTTGTTCTGGCTGATGGTTCCCAGTCGGTGGACCTGGGATGTATTAAATCTTCGGAAGGGAACATCCCCTTAGTAGGTGGCTGTTCCCTGGTATTTCCCTTGGGGATGGTGGCTGCCGCAATCCCTGAGTTTGAGGGTTTTGAACCCCAGATCTGAATATCTTCATCTGAGGAAGAGTGTGATAAATCATCATCATACAATCTTGTACTTTGTTCATCTTCTATGCCCTGTCCATCTCCCTCCGGGCTTGAGGGTCTAACACCCCTGTTTTCCTCCTCAGGGATAGAGGGTCTTTCAAAGGAAGGGGTTACCTTCCTACTCATAAAGGCTTGTTTCAGCCTGGAGAAGGCGTCAGATACAGCAGCAGTAGCAGGAATCGATTGGCTTGGGGGGGAGAGGGGGGTCAGAGAACTCTTGCGAGCCGGATTATATCCCCCTTGAGTAAGGTGCTTTCACTTCTGGGTCTTTTTTCCCCTTGTCGGGGATGCCCCTCCATGCGCTCTTCCATGTTCTCTAGGCACTGCTGTTTTAGCAGGAGCATGCCTGTTACAGCCTTTTTGTTGCTGTTTTCAACGGTGGATCCCATTACCTTTTGAAGGCTTTTCTCCATAGCCACTTAGTCAATATTACATGAATCCTCTTCACATTCTGACCATTCCTGGTTTGATTGAGGGGAGTATTGTGCTGCCATGATGATTAAGCACCTTACCTCTCTCTTTTTTTTCTCTCTCTCTCTACTGGGCTCCCTGATCGCCTTCTCTCACAGCCCAGTTGTTACACTATTAAGTCATATCAGGTAATCATGTTATATATATTTCCTGCTTCTTATTTTTTAACTTTTTTATTGGAGTATTTCACTCCTGTTCTTTTCCCTGACCCTATACCTTGTTTATGCTGCTGAGAGCAGGTATATCCAAGTACTTCTGCTTCTGTTCGTTTTTTTTTTTTTTGTTTTGTTATGCTGACAGAAGAGAAATTGTAATTGACATCTCCGGCGCTCGAATTAACTGCTATTTCGAGGGTGGAAATGCTCACACGACCGCTGGAGCCTGGAGAAAAGGACCAGGGAAAGCAGAAATTCCCCCTGGTGGCTCGCAGGGGTTCCGCGCCCTGCTAGGGGCTGCGCTGTCCCCCCGAGACCCGAGTGGATTACTCCGGGCCGGGGAGGCAAGCAGAGATACGGCGGACCCGCTGAGGCGGTGAAAGGGACGCCGCAAGTTAAAAATGAAACAAACAAAAATGTGTGCTTACACGTTGACTCCAATGCCAGCAAGAAGCAGCTAGCGTCGGTAAACAAGGAGAGCAGCTGACAAGAAAGAGAGCCCTAACGCATTACGGAAAACGTATCATAATGTTACGCTCACCTGGCTCTCACAGGGGCGTCGGTCGGACCCGGACAGCTGCGGTCTCCACCCATGTGATGCGTAGTGCAGCGATGACTGACTGGATCTGCCCTCCTAATCTTGTCTGCTTAACCCGTAGAAATAGTCTCCTGCAAGTGGAGAGATGGATTTAGCCACTTGTGGATTCAAGTGATGGCACCCCCACAGTCCTCCCCAACTAATCACATCTGAAATGCCCTCACAGCAATCTCACCTTATATTCTTGAAAGATGAGCTCTCCATCCTGCATGGATTTGCAGGGGCGCGTCGATTCCAGTTACTTCACTGATTTGAAGGCTCGGGAGAGTTCCGGAGAGTATTGACTCTGAGGTTCCTGGTGAGGAACAGTAAGTTTTAAGTTCATAGAGTTCAATATGTCCGATGTTCACTCTTGTTCCCCCCTTCCTTTCTTGTCTTGCAGCTGGCTCATGAAAAGATGCTCTTGTGGCAGCTGGTGGCGCTCAGGTAAGAGTTTGTATTAACCGGCGCTGTCCGGTAAATGTTGCACGAGGAAAACGTGTTGTTTTGTCTCTCTTTACAGATGCGGCACGTGAAAATATGGAGAGTCACAAAAGGATGCCTCCGGTGGTAAATCAGGTAAGTCTATGGTGGTAAGAATTATATTTGTTGGTTCCCTTGGCTCACCTTGTGGTTTTCTTTTGTCTCCTAGGTGCCGAAGTTTGGCGAAGAAATGATGGAGGCAGCGCCGACCCGTAGGATGCTGTGAAGACTGGTGAGTATGGCGCGGCGCTGCAGCTGGAGGTGCGGCGCGTGTAGAAATGATGTTCTTTACAGGTCCGGAGACAAAATGGATCCAGAATCATGTGTGGAATAGAAATAAGTTTGTTTTCTAACCTTGTCCCTTTCTTTCCTCTTTGTTTAAGGAGCTCCGGATTCGAGGCGGGCGTGGCAGAAGACTGGATGCAGGCTGCAGGCACGGTGAGTGTTACTCTGCTAGATGCAGAATAACGCGAAGCGTGTGTTGCTGGTCGGGTGTGGTTTAAATAGCCTCAAAAGTAGTCCCAGGTAAGAAGTCCCTAGAACCACACCCGAGTAAAAAATAGTCCCTGTAGAAAAATAGTCCCTTTCAGGCTTCATGTTGGATTGGAGTCATTTGCAGCATGGTCTGCCTGAGGTAAGTAATGACTATGAGCCTGGCGCCTAAGGCACCAGGATTGAACCCAGATAGCCCCTAGCCGGGGCTGCTGGATTTAGTAAGCTAAGCCATAAAGCCACTTGCAACATGGTACCATGCTCATCACTCGATCAGCGCTCGATCAGGCAAGATATATAAGACTTGTGGGCCCATTCAGGACTCCTATGTCTAGTAGGATAACTTTACTCCATCCATCCTGTTTCTGTTGCAGGGAGTTGGAGAAAACAACCAACACAATAATGGCTTTCTTTCAAGCCGCTTTATGGACTCAATATTCTCTGTACTGCATTACATGTGAAGGTAGATTTATCAAGAGCAGAAGCTCACATTATGCTTCTCTTTCTTTAATTGAATACGTAAAGAAAGCTCGGCAGCAAGGTATTTTTTATACACTTTCTATACCAAACAACTCATATTAAAGGTGCACTAAAAAGTACATTTAACAGAACACTCTAATATGCATCTAGAGTCCATAACATCTCAAAAAACAGATACAACTTCATTTCCCATGATGCTCCTAAAGGTCATCCAGTGTCAAGCATGTGATACTAGTCCTCCAATAGGAATACAGGAGCTCCCATAAACAGTCCTGAACAAGAAATAAATTCCTCTTTCGAGGCTGCGAAATTGGCTGACCTTCAGTGTTAAGAATCCGAGCTGCGATCAACCAGAAGAGGTGTTCAACTGCGGATCAGACAGACTTCTCTGTAGACGCTGTCAAGAAAAGAGACAGAATATAATTACTTCATGCGTATGATAACCCTAGTTCCCTTAGCGGGGTGGGAGAGAAAAGCATTGTATTAGTGTAAAACTATGCATGCATTTTCAATGAACAGCTTATTGCAATGCTTAGAATCATTCTTAAGCGGCACGCGTCGCGCTTTATCTTCGTTGGGTGGGATAATGCTCGCCTCCGTGTCTTTAATAGAATTAAGACTTTCTAGTAAGTTATTATGGAAAATCTTTATTTTATGTCAAGACCGGAAGCTCACATTATGCTCGTTCAAAGCTTACTTACCACAAATGAAGCAGGCTGTTCTATTGGTTTCAGGTAAAACTCTTTGAATATTGACTTGCCTGCCCAATCAGCCATCCTCTTGATGTCCTCTAAACGGACGCCAACTTGGAAAGCTTTAGAGGCCATGGCTCCCCTAACAGATTGGGATCCAAATTGGAGTGTATCTATGCCCGCTTGAGCTAGAGTCCAGAGCACCCAGCGTGCCAAAGTAGGGGCTGAAACTGCTTTATGGGGTCTGAGAATAGCTATGAGAAGCTGACCGTCAGGCGGGGTCTTGAGGGGAGCTGTTACTTCTTCATAGGACTTTGAACACTGAACTGAGCATAGCTTGGGTTGTTCTCTGAAAGCTGGGTAAAAAATCACTCTCGAGTCACACTTAGTTCTTCTCCGTATGTGAAAAACGATACCGTCAGGAGATAAAGACCTGCCCGCTATGTCTAGAGCTCTGACCTCCAAAACTCTCCTACCGGAAACTAGGCAAAGCAAAGTAGTAAGCTTGCCAGAGAGCGCCGTACGTGATAGCTCTTCATTAGGCGGCCACAAGATGAAAGGATTGAGCACTTTGTTAACGTCCCATAGCTTGTGATAACGGGACGGAGGCAGCACCGTAAGCCAGACGCCTTTTAGCAATCTGCAAATGAGATGATGCTCCCCAGCTGGGGCCCCTTGGATGAGATCGTGGCCTGCAAAAATCGCTGATCGATAAGCGCTCACTGTTCTGTATGCAAGACCTCTTTCTACTAAAGAGGCTAAGAAATTGAGATTTTTTTCTAGAGGTGTGGAAACTGGATGAAAATCCCGGTCTTGACACCAGACCCTCCATGCGTACCAGGAGTTGGAATACCGCTTGAGGGTAGCGGGGGGCCAGCTCTCCTCAATGAAATGGATTGCCTTGAGGGACATGCCCAGAGTCCTCCACCTCGCCCTGGGATCCTCCAAGCTGTTAGAGTCAGGGACCCGGAGAGGAGCAGGGGGTGAGCTTGGCTCCACGGATTCAATAGAAGATCTGGAGACTAGGTAGAAGGATTGGAGAATCCGTATTAAGTTCCAGAATAACTGGATACCAGGTCTGATAAGTCCAGACTGGGGCTATGATGACTAGCTCTGTTTTGTCCTGACGGACCTTCGCCAGGGTCCTCGCTATCATGGAAAAGAGGAAACACGTAGAGAACTCCCCCTGTCCAAGGCTGTAGGAATGCATCTGTCGCCGAGGCTGCTGGGTCGGGTCTCCAGCTGTAGAACACTGGAAGCTGAGTTTTGAGACGAGATGCAAAAAGATCTTTGGACATTGGACCCCAAATCTGTTGCAGGCTGAGAAACATATTCCTGCTGAGTCTCCAGTCGCTGGAATCGATGTAATGGCGAGAGTGCCAATCTGCTATCACATTCTTGAGACCCGGAACATATTCGGCTGTGACGGAAATCCGGAGATCTAGGCATAAATGCCAAAAGTCTTTGGCTAGTTTTCTAGCGGACGAGACTTGGTACCACCCAGATGATTGATGTATCTTACAGTGGATATGTTGTCCATTTTTAGTAAGATACATCAGCTCACTTTGTTCCTGGCAAAGGAGCGAACTGCGAATTATCCCGCAAGGAGCTCCAAACAGTTTATGTGCATCTCCAACTCCTGTGGAGACCACGTCCCTCCTATGGCCACTGTGCCACATCTCGCTCCCCAACCGGAGCGACTAGCATCTGATTTGATGATATCTGGGGTGGAACCGAAGATGGCCCTGCCGTTCCAGGCCTCCATGTGTGTGAGCCACCAATTTAGATCTGTTCCCGCCTGGGGAGACAGTGTCAGGCGTTGAGAATAAGAGCAGCTGCGCCTCAGGTGATGACCATTCAATCTTTGCAGTCTCGGTAATGAAGGGGTCCTGGAAATATTGCTTGGATAGACGAGGATAGAAGGCCTATTACTCTCGCTAGCTCCCGCAGAGCGATTAAGTCCTTCTGTAGGAGCATGCAAATCTCCCTTTTGGTTCAATGTATTTTGGCAGCTGGAAGACGGAGCTGCGAATTTTGGGTGTCCACTACGAACCCTAGAAATTCCATATTCCTGGAATGACAAAGAACTAACTTCTCCCAATTGATGAGGAAACCGAGACTGTGAAGAAAATCTATGGCTAGCTTGACCTGTTCCTGCAATAGCTCCTGAGATTGAGCCATGAGAATAATGTCGTCCAGGTAAACTATCAGTCGGACGCCTTTTTTCTCTTAGATGAGCTACCACCAGTCTCAGCAGCTCGGTAAACTCACAGGTTGCTGAAGAGAGCCCAAAGGGTAAACTCGTGAATTCCCAATCTTGGTTTTCCCAAGAGAATCTTAGGTAACTTACGTGTGCCTGATGAATAGGCACTGCGAGATAGGCATCCTTGAGGTCCAGGCACAAGAGCAAGCCGTTTGGTCTCAGAAGATCCGTGAGCATGTGGATGCCTTCCATCTTGAAATTACGATAAATTGTAAAATCGTTGAGCGCTCTCATATTTATCATGGGACTCATCTTCTCCTTCATGCGCACCACAAAAATAGGCCTGAAGAAGCCACCCGGAGTCGAGCAGGGGCGAATCGCCTGCTTATGATATAGGCTGTGAATTTCGTTGTCAAGCGTGCTCCGATCAATCTCTGACATCATTATGGGGGAAGGGGGACTGGCCTGAAAGGGCTGCGTGAAAAATTCTAGTCGCAGACCGCGTGCTGTGTCCCTGACAAAATGTTCCAGGCACTTGTAAAGAGAGCTAGCCTCCCCCCAACGGGTGCAAGCGGCGCGCCTATTAGTAGACTGACCTGAGGGTTGTTGGGCTCCGTTCTTAGGTCCTCTCTTCCAGTAGCGACCTCTGCCTCGTTTTCTTGAGGGAAAGGAGGTATTGGTGCGCTCTTGTCAGGCATTTTGTTTCTCCCTGTGATTTTGAGTTCTTCTGTCGAAGGAATAACGGCCGGAAGAGCGACCTCTACCGGCCCTGGAGAACATTTTTGATGGGAAAACCCTCTTGATGGAGGCCTGGGCTTTGTCCGATGCGGTAAAGGTACCTACAAGCTTAGTCATTTCCTTCATAAAAGGATCGCCAAAGAGTAGGCGTTGAGCGGCAGCGCCACACTCCGTCTTTGCTAATTCTGTTAACTTTGAGTCTGTTTTGAAGAGTATGCCCTTCCGGCGCTCAGTGGAGATAGCGCAGCTGGCATTTCCCAGTAGGCAGATGGCTCTCTGAGCCCAACTGGAGAGAATCACTGGGTCAATTGGGTCTGAAGAGCTGGAGGCTTCTTCCGCCAGGTCTAAAATCTTTGCAAGAGGACCAGTGACGTCCAGCAGCTTGTCCTGACAGGACTTCCAGGCCCGGTCGATGCCTTTCCAAGGATCTTTCATGTGTTTTAACAAGAACGTGATCATCTTTGAATCCAGTTCCAGCGTCCTAGCCACTCTGTCTGGTATCTCTGGACGTGGGCATTCTGCCCGAAGTCTCGCCCTGATCTCTTTGTCAAGGGGCTTACGCAGCCTGTTAAACATTGTTCTGGCTGATGGTTCCCAGTCGGTGACCTGGGATGTATTAAATCTTCGGAAGCGAACATCCCCTTAGTAGGTGGCTGTTCCCCGGTGTTTCCCATGGGGATGGTGGCTGCCGCAATCCCTGAGGTTGAGGGTTTTGAACTCCAGATCTGAATATCTTCATCTGAAGAAGAGTGTGATAAATCATCATCATACAATCTTGTACTTTGTTCATCTTCTATGCCCTGTCCATCTCCCTCCGGGTTTGAGGGTCCAACACCCCTGATTTCCTCCTCAGGGATAGATGGTCTTTCAAAGGAAGGTTACCTTCCTACTCATAAAGGCTAGTTTCAGCCTGGAGAAGGCGTCAGATACAGCAGCAGTAGCAGGAATCGATTGGCTCGGGGAGGTTTGGGGGGTGGGGTCAGAGAGCTCTTGCGAGCCAGTCTACATCCTCTTTGAGTAAGGTGCTTTCTCTTCTGGGTCTTTTTTCCCCCTTGTCGGGGATGCTCCTCGCATGTGCTCTTCCATGTTCTCTAGGCGCTGCTGTATTGGTAGGAGCATGCCTGTTACAGCCTTTTTGTTGCTGTTTTCAACAGTGGATCCCAATACCTTTTGAAGGCTTTTCTCCATAGACACTTCGTCAATATAGCATGAATCCTCCTCACATTCCGACCATTCCTGGTTTGATTGAGGGGAGTACTGTGCTGCCATGATGATTAAAGGGATGTCTAGTAAAAATTTTTATTTAAAAAATAGATAGGCCACATAAAAAAAATATACTAGCATCCTCCGTTTTAAAACTTCCTATGTAAAATTTTGAGCTATTCAAGCTCAAAATTCGAAAAAGCAAGCACAGGGGCGCAGCCAATTTGTGAAATCGAGGCCCTCCTGTGCTGGCTTTTGCTTTTGCAGCACTAATGAAGGAAAAGCCAGCCAGCTGTAGTAAACAAAGTCTACCGCTGGGTGGCTTTCCCTTCATTAGTGCCGGGACTCGGAGGACGCGGACCGGAGACCAAAGCAGGAAAGCTGCAGCTGAATCTCGGTAAGTGCTATTTATTTTTTTTTACAAAAAATAAGCACTAGCTGCGTTTTTTTTTCTAAGTTTTCAGGGCTTGAGGAGCCCGGAAAACTTAGAAATAAAACCGCAGCTTTAAAAACGTATTTATGTTTGCTGTCGCTTTTGAAGCGACCGCAAACATGAATACAACGTTATTGTGTTGGAAAACGCTGCAGTTTTTCTTTCCAAGTTTCTCAGGCTCCTCCGGCTCGGAGAAACTTGGAAAGAAAAACCGCAGCGTTTTCCAACACAGGGGAGCACCGGAGACCCAAAGTGAAAGCCACAGCAGGCAGAAACACACGCGGTTATGTTTACATGCCGCGTAGTGTTTCTACCTGCAGCTGATTTCCCATTTGGGGCTCTCGGGCTCCCCGTGGGGAGTCCGAGAGCCCCAAATGGGAAATGCTAAATGCTGCATTGTCTGCCTAAATCTGCTTTCCCATTTGGGGCTCTCGGGCTCCCCGGGAGCCCGAGAGCCCCAAATGGAAAAGCAGATTCAGGCAGACACAACGCGGTTGTGTTGGAAAACGCTGCGGTTTTAAAACCGCAGCGTTTTCCAACACAATAACGTTGTATTTATGTTTGCGGTCGCTTCAAAAGCGACCGCAAACATAAATACGTTTTTAAAGCTGCAGTTTTATTTCTAAGTTTTCCGGGCTCCTCCAGCCCGGAAAACTTAGAAAAAAAATGCAGCTAGTGCTTATTTTTTGTAAAAAAAATAAATAGCACTTACCGAGATTCAGCTGCAGCTTTCCTGCTCTGGTCTCCGGTCCGCGTCCTCCGAGTCCCGGCACTAATGAAGGGAAAGCCACCCAGCGGTAGACTTTGTTTACTACAGCTGGCCGGCTTTTCCTTCATTAGTGCCGCAAAAGCACAAGCCAGCACAGGAGGGCCTCCATTTCACAAAATGGCTGCGCCCCTGTGCTTGCTTTTTCGAATTTTGAGCTTGAATAGCTCAAAATTTTACATAGGAAGTTTTAAAACGGAGGATGCTAGTATTTTTTTTTATGTGGCCCATCTATTTTTTAAATAAACATTTTTACTAGACCATCCCTTTAAGCACCTTACTTCTCTCTTTTTTTTCTTCTCTCTACTGGGCTCCCTGATCACCTTCTCTCACAGCCCAGTTGTTATACTATTAAGTCAGATCAGGTAATCATTTTGTATATATATTTCCTGCTTCTTATTTTTTTATTTTTTTTATTGGAGTATTTCACTCCTGTTCTTTTCCCTGATCCTGGACCTTGTTTATGTTGCCGAGAGCAGGTATATCCAAGTACTTATGCTTCTGTTTGATTTTTTTTTGTTTTGTTATACTGACAAGAGAAATTGTAACTGACAGCTCTGGCGCTCGCATTAACTGCTATTTCGTGGGTGTAAATGCTCGCGCGTGCACTGGAGCCTGGAGAAAAGGACCAGGGAGAGCAGAAGCTCCCCCTGGTGGCTCGCGAGCGTGCCGTGCTAGGGGCTGCGCTGGCCCCCCCGAGACCCGAGCGGATTACTCCGGGCCAGGGAGGCAAGAAGAGATACAGCGGACCCGCTGCAGTGGTGAAAGGGACGCCGCAAGTTAAAAAAGAATGAAACGAATGAAAATGTTTGCTTACACGTTGACTCGGACGTCAGCAAGAAGCAGCTGGCGTCGGTAAACAAGGAGAGCGGCTGACAAGAATGAGAGCCCTAACGCATTACGGAAAACGTATCATAATAACAATCAAATGATTCTCATTATATATAATGATCTAACTAAAATGAGTATAAACAATGAAGTTATGTAGCACAAATATTGAATAAACAGTTCTGAATAAGAAATGAACTTATCTCTTGCTGTGAGCAGCAAAGAAAGAGGAAGTTATTTCTTGTTCAGGACTGTTTATGAGAGCTCCTGCATGCCTATTGGAGGACTAGTAACAAATGCATATGGACACTGGATGACCTTTAGGAGAATCATGGAAAATGAAGTTTTTGCTGTTTTTTCTTTAGATGTTATGGACATTAGATGCACATTAGAGTGTTCTGTTATATGTACTTTTTAGTGCACCTTTAATATGAGTTGTTTTGTATAGAAAGTGTACAAAAAATACCTTTCTGCTGAGCTTTCTTTACGTATTCAATTAAAGAAAGAGAAGCATAATGTGAGCCTCTTGTCTTGATGAATCTACCTCCACATGTAATGCAGTACAGAGAATATTGAGTCCATAAAGTGGCTTGAAAGAAAGCCATTATTGTGTTGGTTGTTTTCTCCAGCTCAATGCAACAGAAACAGGATGGATGGAGTAAAGTTATCCTACTAGACATAGGAGTCCTGAATGGGCCCACAAGTCTTATTTATCTCGCCTGATCGAGCGCTAATCGAGTGATGAGCATGGTATAATGTTGCAAGTGGCTTTATGGCTTAGCTTACTAAATCCAACGGCATAAGAGCATGAAGAGATTTATAGACTAGGCAGAGGAAGTTAAGTTTAAGTTGGGAGTGAAAGGGAAGCGAGCAAAGAAAAGAAAGGGAGGAAGAAATAAAATCAAGAGGTGCAAGAAGACAGAGGGTACGGATGGCAGAGTGGTAAATAGATGTGAGGGGAGCAAGGTGAGACAGGGATTCCAAAGAGGAGAGAAGAACAATAGAAAAGTCGGGAGAAAATGAGGGAAGATATTAGGAGTTTAGTAGCATGGAAGGTGAGGGAGGAGCGGATTTTGCGAACATTGAATAGGTGAAAGCGGCAGGCGCGAGAGGTAAGAGAAATATGATGGAAAAGGGAGAGGGTAGAGTCGAGGTTGAGGCCAAGGTTGCGAGCAGAGGCTGAGATAGGGAAGTTAGTAGGAGGAAAGAAAAAAAAGGAGGGGGAGAAGGAGGAGGAAGTGTGTTGGAGGGAAAGAACAAGACTTCAGTTTTTTCAGAGAAGAGGGAAAGAAAGTGCGAAGACATCCAATAAATGTTCTTATGTTTCCAAAATAAATGTATCCCTTTTTATAGCGGAAATGTTGGACAACAACATGAGGGCTGGAGATGACAATGCATTACTTACCGTAAAAGCATTTCTGATGGTTGTTTCTGCTTAGATTCACATGCTGTGCATAGTCCGACATCCAGTGGTCACTGCAGAGTATTGCATTTTGTTTTTCGTAGTCGAAAAGGGGACGTCAACAAGGCGTGTCTGTAACACTATCCCTATAGTGACGTGCAGTGTACCCACAACCCCTTCCGCGTCGAGGTCCCCGTTTGTATTTTTTCTGCCCTGAGAGAGCCTTCTATACGTGAGTGAGTACAGAAAAGAGAGAGAGATGTAGAAAGATGTCTATGTTCCTTCCATCCGAGCGGGGAGGAAGGGTGGACGCATGTGAATCTAAGCAGATACAACCATCAGAAATGCTATTACGGTAAGTAATGCATTGTCTTCTGATGTTTGTTAATCTGCTTAGAATCACATGCTGTGCATAGACTAGTGAGTAGTACCCAGAGTTGGAGGTGGGTTGTGAGAAGGAACAGTAGAGAAAAGATGTCTTAATACTGCTTGTCCCACCTGGGAATCAGATCTAGAGTGAGCATCTAGACAGTAGTGTTTTGTAAAGGTGTGTACAGAACTCCAGGTTGCCGCTTTGCAAATGGATTTAAGGGGAACGTTTGCAATGAATGCTATGGATGCCCCAGTGTCTCGAGTAGAGTGTGCTCTTGGCTTGAGGGGTAGTTCTCTCTTAGCAATAGTGTAACAGAGAGTGATGCATTGAACAATCCATCTAGATATAGTGGACTTTGAGACTGCATCTCCTTCTCTTCCTGCTGCCACCGAGACAAAGAACTGATTAGTCTTTCTCAGTGGCCTAGTCCTTTCCATATAAAACATGACAGCACTGCGCACATCGAGTGTATGCAGGCTCTTTTCTCCCAAATTGGAAGGGTTTTGAAAGAAAGTCGGTAGTTCGATTGACTGGTTGACATGGAATTTCGATATGGATTTCGGTGCAAACCTTGGGTGTGTGCGTAGAACCACCTAATCTTTGTGAACTGTTACGAAGGGGTCTAGAATAGAAAGAGTCTGTAGTTCACTTACTCTCCTAATGGAAGTGATAGCTATTAGGAAAGCAGTCTTAAGAGTGAGGTCCTTAAGAGTTGCCTTGTGCATGGGTTCAAAGGGTGAGCCCATGAGCCTGGTAAGTACCACATTAAGGTCCCAGCCGGGAGCTGGGTTTGCTATCGGAGGGTCTATTCTCTTTACCCCCTTCATGAAGGTTTTAATAACTGGGACTTTCCACCATGACACCTTAAGTTGAGAGGTGGTGTATGCAGAAAGTGCCGATAGATGGACTTTAATAGAATTGAACACTAGACCTGAGTCCAGTAAATGGGTCAGGTAAAGGACAATTTGTGTGGGAGAGCAGTGGACTGGGTTGATGCTCTTACCTCTACACCAGATGACAAATCTCTTCCACTTGCTAGAATAGCAGTGGCGAGTGTTGGGTTTTCTAGTTTCTCTGAGAATGTCCATGCATCTCTGAGGGAGTTGTAACTGGCCAAATTCTATGACCTCAGGAGCCAGGCTGCTAAATTCATGTTCTGTGGGCATGGGTGTAGTGTCTTGCCCTTGTCTTGTGACAGCAAGTTGTACGGGCAGGGCAGTTTCACTGGTGGGGACAGGGACATCTCCATCAGGTGCGCAAACCATGGTTGGCGGGCCCACATCGGGCTATCAGTATCATGGTGACTGGTTCCTGGTGCCTCTTGTGCACTATCTTGTTCAGCAGAGGAGTCGGAGGAAAAGCATAAACAAATTTCACTGACAATGGTATCCAGAGACCGTTCCCCTTGGAGCGGTTCTGTGGGTCTCTGGAGGCATAATCTAGGCATTGTGAGTTCTCCAGAGTTGTGAAACTCCGTGAACAGTCTGATGGGATAGGTGAGCCCCCCATCCTGTGAGGGATGCGTCTGTGGTTAGAGTGGCTTCCACTGCGGGGGTGGCGAATGGTTTCCCTATTACCAGGTTTTCCTTCGATCACTACCGTAGCGAGAGAACCAAGGCCTGCGAGACCACCACTAGATCGTCCCATTGTCCGCTGGCCTGACACCACTGGCTGTTGAGCCACTCTTGCATTGGGTGCATGCGCAGGTGCGCATGAGGTACCAAATAAATACATGACGCCATCATTCCTAGAAAGCGCATTGCTTTGCGTACCGTCACCTCTCGACCGGCAACATATTGAGGGATCTGAAACAGCATATTTTGGACCCTCTCGTTGGAGGGGAAGACGAGGCCGCCCTTTGTTCGAATTAGAGCCCCTAGGAATTGTTTGATTTGGCTGGGGTCTAAGCTGGACTTCTTCTTGTTGATGGAGAAGCCCAGTTGGAACAAAAGGTCTACTGTCTTCTGGGTGTTTGAGAAGCATGTCTCGTAGGACTCCCCTGTTATGAGCCAATCGTCGAGGTAAGGGTATACCGGTATGGACAATCTGTGCAGATGGGCCGCTGCCACTGCCAGTACCTTTGGAATACCCTCGGTGCAGACGCTATGCTGAGGGTATTCTGAACTGGTAGTGTTTGCCCTCTATCATGAACCTGAGGTATTTTCTGTGCGCTGGCAACATCAAAATATGAAAGTATGCATCTTTCATGTCTAGTGTTGTCATGTAGTCCCCCTGAGATAGCAGGGTTATTACCTCCTGTAAAGTTACCATACGAAATTTTTGTGGTTTTACAAATTTGTTCCCTGGGCGCAGATCTAGTGCAGGGCGCATGGTTAGGTCCTTTTTGGGTACAAGGAAGTACACTGAATTAATACCTTCCATTACCTGAGATAGGGGCACAACCTCTATTGCTCTTTTCGGTAGCATCTGTTCTACTTCTTGCAGGAGGATGACGAGGTGTTCTGGTGACAGGCGTCATCCCCTTGGAGGTCTGTAGGTGGGGGACTGATTGAACTCTATACAGTACCCGTGGGCTACGGTTGACAATACCCACCGGTCTGATGTTATTCCCTCCCATGCTGATAGGAACGATGTTATCCGGCCCCCAACCGGAGACGCATGGGAGGGGACCCAAACCTTCAGGTCATTTAGTGTTACTTGCCGGGGTGCCTCTGGGGCTGGAGCCCCGGCCTCTGCCCTTGCCACGGCGTTGTCCTCTTTGGTTATACTGGTTACCGGTACCCTGATTAGAGGGCCATTTGCCCGCAGTAATGCTGTTGCTGCTGCTGCTGTTGGCGTTGGCCACGAAAAAAGCGCTTGTTACCAAATCCCCGCCTGTTTGGAGGCTTTGAGATTTGGTCTACGGTCTTTATGGTGTCGAATTCTTTCTTCGCATTTTCCAGCGCGTCGTCCACTGCCCTTCCAAAGAGATTTGAATCCTCTATTTGCTTATTAATGAGTGACGCCTCCGGCTCTGCCTTGAAACCGGAATTGCGAAGCCAGATGTGACGCTTCAGCAGAATTCCCTGCACCAAAGAACGGCCAGCAGTTTCTACCGCATCAAGAGTGTTCTTAATGATGCTCTGGTTGACCAGAGCTCCTTCTGTAACTGTAGCCAATAAGCGAGTTCTTAGAGGTTCAGGGGCTTCTTCGATGTCCTGCTTAAGCTTTCCCCATTGAGCATCAGCATAGATTGCCAACAATGTATTATTATTGGCAATCCTAATTGAAAACGCTGCCGAGGTGGAAATTCTTTTGCCCAAGGCATAAAGCTTCTTCCCTTCTTTATCTGGGGGTGCCTCGCTGGTTGACAGTGGAACCCCAGCCCTCTTCCTTGTGTTAGTCACCACTAAGGAGTCCGGGACTGAATGACCCCTGATATATAATGGGTCTGACTGAGAGGGTGAGAACAATTTCTCGATTCTTGGATTGACCCCTCTTAACAGCGCGGGGGTGGACAGCGATGGGGTGAGTCGTCTCTTAACCGAGGCGAGGATAGGAATAGTTTGACTAGTGGGAGGTTTTTCTTTAATAATCCTTTCAACGACATCAGCATCTGGGGTGACCTCCCCAGTTTCAACTTCAAAATGCGCTGCTGCCTTCCTCAGTAGTGCACTGAAGGTGGGCTGATCGTCTACTGGAGATGGGTTCCTGACCGGTGTGGTCTGAGGAGGAGAAATGTCTAAAATGTCGGGGTCTGTAGACCCTGATGGCGACTGCCAGGGCTGTGAGCTACCTTCACCTGGGTCCTCCTCGTAGCCCTCCTCACCTATGTTAGTGTCATCATGAAAACCTTCTTCTTTTTGTTGGTCTTATTCACAAACTCATCCTCTACCTGGAAGTGAGAGTCCTCTTCAGTGAGGTCGTAAGAGTTCATGTCTTCCTGTAGGGAGTTAAAGAGTTTCGGGTATTTAGCCCATGGCCCTTCCTGGAGTACCTCCCTTGGCCTCTTGGGTGTCCTATTTTCTGGAATGGCCATGAACCTCTAGCTTGTCCATACATGACTATAACCTCTCTACAGTCTATTAAGGTAGGCCAGAGTGGTCTGGGAGTCAAAGGAACAAGTTACTTACCTGTAACTGTTGTTCTCCAGCATGGGTCTGGCATGGATTCACATGCTCATGAATATTCCCCGTCGTCAGGCTGGGAATCCTCGGTAAAGAAAAAACCAGTATCAGTTTCGTTTCTGATCTGTCTTTCGTAGTAGTAACCAATCACTGGTCTCTGCGTCATACTGACCACAGCCAATGACTGCCCTCTACCTAAGCACCGCCTCTGGCAGCCATCTTCAGATTTGGAAGCACGTGAAGTGGCAGTATGACCAAGTGAAGAGCCGCAGAGGGGTAGGCGGGAGGGTTCGCATGTGAATCCATGCCAGACCCATGCTGGAGAAGGAACAAGTTACTTACCTGTAACTGTTGTTCTCCAGCATGGGTCTGGCATGGATTCACATGCTCATGAATATTCCCCGTCGTCAGGCTGGGAATCCTCGGTAAAGAAAAACCAGTATCAGTTTCGTTTCTGATCTGTCTTTCGTAGTAATAACCAATCACTGGTCTCTGCGTCATACTGACCACAGCCAATGACTGCCCTCTACCTAAGCACCGCCTCTGGCAGCCATCTTCAGATTTGGAAGCACGTGAAGTGGCAGTATGACCAAGTGAAGAGCCGCAGAGGGGTAGGCGGGAGGGTTCGCATGTGAATCCATGCCAGACCCATGCTGGAGAACAACAGTTACAGGTAAGTAACTTGTTCCTTCTCCAGCATGGGGTCTGGCATGGATTCACATGCTCATGAATAAAGAATACATAGCAGTACACACATGCACAACCACGGGAGGTGGCAAAGGCTCAACATTAAGCATCACATCAACTCAACATTAAGCATCTTACCTCCTCACCAGGCTCACCTCAGGCGAACAGGTTGCGCAGCACTGCTTGGCCGACCCTGGACTCCTCCCTGGAATCCCGGTCGACGCAGTAGAATTTCGTGAAGGTGTGCGTCGACCTCCACGTAGCAGCCCTGCATATGTCCAGCAGGGGCACACCAGATAGGAACGCCGTGGTAGCTGCGATCGCTCTGGTGGAATGGGCTCTCGGACGGCCAGGCAGCGGTCGGTTTGCCAACCGGTGACAGCACATGATACAGCCGGAGAGCCATCTGGAGATGGAAGCCTTCGAGAGAGCCTTCCCCTGATTGACAGGTCCAAAGTTCACAAAGAGTTGTGACGTCTTCCGAAAACCCTTCGTGCGGTCCACGTAGAACTTCAGCGCTCTAGCTACATCCAGCGAGTGCAAAGTCCTCTCAGCCGGCGACGAAGGCGACGGGAAGAACACAGGTAACACCAAGGGTTCGTTGAGATGGAAGTCCGACGGTACCTTGGGCATGAAGGAGGGGTGCGTCCTGAGCACTACCCTCGTGTCGTGGAAAGTCAAGTACGGGGCCTTGCAGGAAAGGGCCTGGATCTCTCCCACTCGTCGTGCGGAGGTGATGGCCACAAGAAAAGCTGTTTTCCACGATAGAAACTTCAACGGGGCCGAGTGCAGAGGCTCGAACGGAGGTCCCATGAGCTTGGTCAGCACCACGTTGAGCTCCCACGCCGGGGCCGGAGCCTTCACCGGCGGGAACGATCTGAACAGTCCCTTCATGAACTCTTTCACCAGACGATGAGACCACAAGGACGTCCGGCCCGTGGTTCTGGTGTATCGGGAGATCGCAGCAAGATGAATCTTGATGGACGCATGTGCCAGACCAGCTTTGGCCAGCGTCAGCAGGTACGGCAGTACTTGGGGAGCCGTAATCCGTAGAGGGTTAATCTTCTGTGCGTGGCACCAGACAGAGAACCTCTTCCATTTGTGTCCGTAGCATTTAAGAGTCGAGGACGCCCTGGCCTTTGCAAGAACCTCTCTGCAATCGGCCGGTATGTCGTATCCTCCAAACTCTAGTGCTGCAGGAGCAAGGCCTGCAAGTTCAGCGACTTCGGGTCGTGGTGGAGGATGGCGCCTCCTTCCCTGGAGAGTAGATCCGCGTCCGCCGGCAGCTTGATCGGCGGGGACGCTGACAAGTCCAGAAGGTCCGGGAACCATATCTGCCTCGGCCACGCAGGTGCGACGAGGATCATCCTGCACCGTGACCTCTTGAGCTGGTTGACGAGCCGGATTAGCAGAGGCAAGGGAGGGAACGCGTAGAGGAACAGGCCCTCCCAGGGGAACGAGAAAGCATCGCCCATGCTCCTCGTCTGGGGAAACCTGCTGGCGAACCTCCGGCACTTGGTGTTCGTCGCCGTCGCGAACAGGTCGATCTGGGGTGTGCCCCACCGTCGGAAGAGGCGATCCACCAGATCCTGCCGTAGTTCCCACTCGTGGCACGAGCGCAGCTCCCTGCTGAGTGAGTCGGCGATGGTGTTTTTTATCCCTGCCAGATGAAAAGGCACCAGAAAAATCCCTTGGGCGACGGCCCAATGCCACAGGTCCTGCGCCTCCTTGGACAGCGCTGGGGACCTGGTTCCGCCCTGTTTCCTGATGTAAAACATGGTGGTGGTGTTGTCGGTGAAGATCCTCACCACCTTGCCCTTGAGGGACGGAAGGAAGGACCTGAGGGCCCAAAACACTGCACGGAGCTCCAGGACGTTGATATGTAGGGACTTCTCCGTCGGGAGCCAGAGTCCCCTTGCGTGCAGATTTTCGGTGTGCGCTCCCCACCCTTCCAGGGAGGCATCCGTGGTCACAGTCTCCTGGTGGGCTGGGGTCTGGAAGTCCATGCCCGCCGTCAGATGCGCGCGGGTGCCCCACCACCGTATCGCTCGTCGGAAACTCTCGTCGAGCTTGATCCTTTCCTCGAAGCTGCCCGTCGTCTGGATCCAGCGCGCATCCAGGAATTCTTGCAACGGGCGCATCCGGAGCCTGCACATGGGAATGAGGTAGATGCAGGAAGACATCATCCCGAGGAGGGACTTGATGGACCTCACTTTGGCCGCGTCGGCCACCAACATCCGTTGCACCTTGCCCAAGATGGTCCTGGTCCTCTCCTCCGACGGGGAGGCCAGAAGGGACACTGTGTCGAGCCTCACTCCCAGAAACAGTGCGACTTGCGCGGGCACCAGGTGGGATTTGGCGTAGTTCACGGAGAGGCGCGGATGAGCCAGTCGTCCAGGTAGGGGTAGACGTGGATCCCCTCGCGGCGCAGCTGCGCCGCCACTGGTGCAAGGCACTTGGTGAATACCCTGGGTGCCGACCGTAGTCCGAAGGGAAGGGCTTTGAACTGGTAATGACGCCCTTGGACCACGAATCTGAGGAATTTGCGGTGCCCCTTTAGGATGGGAATGTGGAAGTAGGCATCCTCCAAATCCAATGACGATAGGAAGTCTCCTTCCTCCAGCTGACCCAGGACGTGCTGGAGGGTGACCATCCGGAACTTCTGCGCCTTGATGAACTTGTTCAGACGTCGCAGGTCCAGGATGGGGCGCCATCCTCCCGTCTTCTTCTTCACGAGGAAGTATCTCGAGTAGACTCCGGAGCCCCGAAGCCTCTTTGGGACGAGTTCGATGGCGCCCTTTCTGAGCATCGCCTTTACCTCCAGGAGAAGTTGAGGGACGTGAAGTTCTTTCCTGGCCACGGGGGGGACGCGCGGGCACCTTCTTTGAAACTCGAGCGCGTGGCCCCGGGCCAGGGCGTCCAGCACCCAACGGTCGGTGGAGATGGACTCCCACACGCTGACGAAGCCCGCCAGCCGGCCTCCCACCGGGGTGCTTCGGTGGGGGCCCGACCCCAAGGCCGGTTCAATCCTGCTTGGACGCGGCCTTGCCGCCTTGACCTCCTTGGCGACGACGGCGGGGTCCGCTAGACTTGCCTCGTCCTCTGTAGGCCTCTTGCGACGACGAGCGGGCCGCTTGACGGTAGGAAGCGAAACCGCCGCCGGAACCTTTGGAGGCGCCCTTGCCTCCGCCGCTCCGAAAGGGCGTCCGTCGTTGCAGGACTCCAAGGGCCCGGGCCGTCTCAGTATCCGCCTTGATGGCCTGAAGGGAATCGTCCACTGTCTTCCCAAACAGGTTGTTCCCGTCGAAGGGCATGTCCAGGACTCTGGTCTGGACGTCCTGCCGGAAGTCCGTAGCTTTGAGCCATCCACGACGTCGAAGGCAAACACCGTTGCCCAGCTGGCGGAATCCAGTGTCGGCGATGTCCGTCGCCACGGTGATGGCGTGGTCCGAGGCCACCTCACCTTCCTGCAGGATCTCAAGGGCCTCCGCCCTCTTGTCGTCTGGCAGAAAATCCAGCAGGGGAGCCATCTTGTACCAGAGCTCCCTGTCGTAGCGGGCCACGATAGCCAAGGCGTTGGCCGCTTTAATCGTCGTCGCTGCCGACGAGATGACTCTACGCCCCATAGTATCCAATTTCTTTCCCTCGCCGTCCGGCGGGGAAGTCGATGTGGAGGCCGCACCCCCCCCGCTTTCTTCCTGGCTGCCGCGGAGACGACGGAGTCCGGGGTAGGCTGCGCCCGGAGGCATAGGGGGGCCGTGTCCGGGACCCGGTACTTTTTCTCGTACCGGTCTCTTCTAGCTGGCGTCGTGGAAGGGTTCTTGAGGAGAGGCCCTGGTGGGAGGCGACGACGGAAAATCCTCGTCGTATGCCTCGTCGTCCGTACCCGTCGCTGCCGTGTCAGTCCCCGTATCATCCCCTCGGGTGGACGGGGAGGAGGGCTGGAAGGGGCGCGACGGTTGAAAAGGAGGTGGTGGATGGATCCTTCTTTTCTTGGTAGGGGGAACACCAGAAGGTCCCGGTTCTGGATCCCCCGACGGGAGAGGTTCCTCCGTCGGTAACGGTAGCCTCGTCCTTATCTCGGAGCATAAGGACTGTATGGCCAACAAAATGGCCGCCGAGTTGTCTTGCGGCGCTGGCAGAGGGGAATCCGACGGGCGAGCAGGGGCCCCGTCGGTATCCTCGACGATGTCGTCGTCGTCACCTGCGTCGGGGTCCATTCCGACGGGCTGGCCTTCTTCCACGCCTAGGCCGTGGCTTAAGACCTCGATCAGTTCCTCTTCTGAGGTTGAGGCCGACTCTACGACGACGCCCTGCCCCCCCTTCTTCTTCCCCACGGAGGGTTTCACGGGGGTCCTATCGATGGGCACAAAGGAAGACTCCCTCCGAGGAGGCAGGGAGATTCTGGGCCCTGAGGTCGCCACCACTGGTGCAGCCACCACAGGCTGAGCCAGGGCCGCCGCGACCGTTTCGATAGAGGGCTTGGCCGGATAGATCAAGGCCTTCACCACCTTAGGTGCGCTCACCGCCTTATCCTTGAGGGAGGGGGCACTGCCACGCTCCTCCTCTGCCTTAGAGCTCGACCGGGGCCTCTCCAGGAGCTTCGCCGGGTGCTCGGCCTTCCTCTTACCCGACCCAGAGCGTTGGCTCGTGGTTGATGGTGCCGGGGAGGGTGCGCCCTGCCTGGCGCCCGCAGAGCCCGACCGTTCGGCGCTCCCGGTGCCAGCGGACTCGCGGTGCTTGGCCTTATGTTGGGCCCCCGTCGCCGGGGCGCCTTCAAAGGTCTTAGAAGACCGCTCGGATTTCTTCTTCTTCTCGCCAGACGGGCTCTTACCCTCCAGCCAGTTGGCGAGACGTTGATGGCGGTCCTTCATGGTCCGTTCCGACATGTTGCCGCAAAACGCACAGTCCTTCTCCACGTGCGTCTTGTCCTCATGAAGGCAGTAAAGGCAGAAAGAGTGTTCGTCCTCCTTGAAGACGTTCTGCAGCTGGCATCCAGGGCAGACCCTGAACAGCTTTCCGGGCGTCGAGCTTCCCTTCTCCTGGGCCATCTCCGAGACAGGGCCTGAGAAGCTTCTGGAGTCCTCCGAAGTGTAGCTCGACGAAATCTTCACCCTTGAGGGGCACAGATGAATCCGACACGGGTCCCCGTTGATCGGATGTAGGATCGGTGGAGCTTGAGGCTCTTTTGACCGAAAGAATCGAAGTTTTTTGTAAAAAGCGCGAAAAAATAGCACTAACGCTCGAGAGCAATAGCACGAGGATCCCAACACATGAACGTGCGGTAAAAATCTGAAGATGGCTGCCAGAGGCGGTGCTTAGGTAGAGGGCAGTCATTGGCTGTGGTCAGTATGACGCAGAGACCAGTGATTGGTTATTACTACGAAAGACAGATCAGAAACGAAACTGATACTGGTTTTTCTTTACCGAGGATTCCCAGCCTGACGACGGGGAATATTCATGAGCATGTGAATCCATGCCAGACCCCATGCTGGAGAACAACAGTTACAGGTAAGTAACTTGTTCCTTCTCCAGCATGGGGTCTGGCATGGATTCACATGCTCATGAATAAAGAATACATAGCAGTACACACATGCACAACCACGGGAGGTGGCAAAGGCTCAACATTAAGCATTACATCAAACTCAACATTAAGCATCTTACCTCCTCACCAGGCTCACCTCAGGCGAACAGGTTGCGCAGCACTGCTTGGCCGACCCTGGACTCCTCCCTGGAATCCCGATCGACGCAGTAGAATTTCGTGAAGGTGTGCGTCGACCTCCACGTAGCAGCCCTACATATGTCCAGCAGGGGCACACCAGAAAGGAACGCCGTGGTAGCTGCGATCGCTCTGGTGGAATGGGCTCTCGGACGGCCAGGCAGCGGTCGGTTTGCCAACCGATGACAGTACATGATACAGCTGGGGTCTTAGGACCTGGGCTTAAGACCTCGATCAGCTCTTCCTCCGAGGTTGAAGCCAAATCTACGACGACGCCCTGCCCCCCCTTTTTCTTCCCCGCCGGGGATTTCACAGGGGTCCTATCGATGGGCACAAAAGAGGACTCCCTCCGAGGTGGCAGGGAGACTCTGAGCCCCGAGGTCGCCACCACTGGTGCAGCCTCCACAGGCTGAGCCAGGGTCGCCGCGACAGTATCGAGAGAGGGCTTGGCCAGATGGATTAAGGCCTTCACCACCTTAGGTGCGCTCACCGCCTTATCCTTGAGGGGGGGGACACTGCCTCGCTCCCCCTCCGATGGGGCCTTCGAGCTCGACCGGGGCCTCTCCAGGAGCTTTGCCGGGTGCTCGCCCTTCCTCTTACCCGACCCAGAGCGTTGGCTCGTGGTTGATGGTGCCGGGGAGGGTGCGCCCTGCCTGGCGCCCGTAGAGCCCGACCGTTCGGCGCTCCCGGTGCCAGCGGACTAGCGGTGCTTGGCCTTGTGTTGGACCCCCGTCGCCGGGGCGTCCTCAAAGGTCTTAGAAGACCGCTCGGATTTCTTTCTCTTCTTCTCGCCTGACGGGCTCTTCCCTTCCAGCCAGTTGGCGAGACGTTGATGGCGGTCCTTCATGGTCCGCTCCGACATATTGCCGCAAAACGCACAGTCCTTCTCCACGTGCGTCTTGTCCTCATGTAAGCAGTAGAGACAAAAGGAGTGTTCGTCCTCCTTAAAGACGTTCTGCAGCTGGCATCCAGGGCAGACCCTGAACAGCTTTCCGGGCGTCGAGCTTCTCTTCTCCTGGGCCATGTCCGGGCCCGAGAAGCTTCTGGAGTCCTCCAAAGCGTAGCTCGACGAAATCTTCACCCTTGAGGGGCGCAGACGAATCCGACACGGGTCCCCGTTGATCGGATGGAGAGTCGGTGGAGCTTGAGGCCCTTTTGACCGAAAAAACGAAGTTTTTGAGCAAAAAACGTGAAAAAATAGCACTAACGCTCGAGAGCAATAGCACGAGGATCCCAACACATGAACGTGCGGTAAAAATCTGAAGATGGCTGCCAGAGGCGGTGCTTAGGTAGAGGGCAGTCATTGGCTGTGGTCAGTATGACGCAGAGACCAGTGATTGGTTACTACTACGAAAGACAGATCAGAAACGAAACTGATACTGGTTTTTTCTTTACCGAGGATTCCCAGCCTGACGACGGGGAATATTCATGAGCATGTGAATCCATGCCAGAACCCATGCTGGAGAAGTGAGCCATTTCTCAATTGTCTTAACAGTACAAAACTCACTAAGACCAGAGCCTACGGCCACATCACACCGAATGTGCCCAATCTCATCTGATCTTAGAAGATAAGCAGTGTTGGGCCGCCTAGTTAGTACCTGGATGGGAGACCGCCTTGGAATCCCAGGTGATATAGGATTTTTTGTTCTCCATATTCAGGAAGTGTGCCATTTTTCAAATTGTCTTTCAAGACTGCATGGTCTAGCCGACTAGATGCTTAACAGGACAAAACTCCTGATTAGTAATTGTGCCACTTCTCAATTGCTTTTTACATTTGTATTTATTTGTATTTATTAGGTTTATATAGCCCATTACGCCAAAGCGCTTTACAATACAACAACAAGAATACATAGTAAACAAGAAGCATAAAGTTACAAAGACATGAAACAAACCATCAAAACAGTATGTAGATCAACTGACCAGTTCTGAAGGAGGAATAGATAAGAGGAAGAAGAAAGGGAAGTAGAAAGGGAGATCAGAGCGGGGGAAGAATACAGAGATAACAGGGGAGGGAAGGAGGGATGAGAAAGAAAGGGAAGAAGAGGGGACATAGGAAGGAGGGTAGAGATAAAGGAGAGAGATAATAGGAGAAGAAGGGGAGTTAGGGCAGGGGGTGAAGAAGGAAAGATTTCAAGGAGGCACGGAAAGAGGGGTAAGAGGAAATGGAACGGATGGAAAGAGGTAAAGAGTTCCAGTGATGGGGGGCTAGAAGCTGAAAGGAACGGAAACGAGAGGAAGCACAAGGGGAAGTAGGTACTGTGAGTAGGAAGAGATCAGTGGATCTGATGGAGCGAGAAAGAGAGTAGAAAGAAAGGAGAGAGGGAATGTAAGGGGGAGCTAGCCCATGAAGAGATTTAAAGACTAGGCAGAGGAAGTTAAGTTTAAGTTGGGAATGAAAGGGAAGCCAGCCAAGAAAAGAAACGGAGGAAGAAATTAATTCAAGAGGAGCAAGAAGACAGAGGGTACGGATGGCAGGGTGGTAAATAGATTTGAGGGGAGCAGGTGAGGCAGGGATTCCAAAGAGGAGAGAAGAACAATAGGAAAGTCGGGAGAAAATGAGGGAAGATATTAGGAGTTTAGTAGCATGGAAGGTGAGGGAGGAGCGGATTTTGCAAATTTTTGAATAAGTGAAAGCGGCAGGCGCGAGAGGTAAGAGAAATATGATGGGAGAGGGCAGAGTCGAGGTGGAGGCCAAGGTTGCGAGAAGAGGCTGAGATAGAGAGGTTAGTAGGAGGAAAGAAAAAAAAGGAGGGGGAGAAGGAGGAGGAAGCGTGTTGGAGGGGAAGAACAAGACTTCAGTTTTTTCAGAGAAGAGGGAAAGAAAGTGGGAGAACATCCAGTAAATTTGCTTATGTTTCCAGAATAAATGTATCCCTTTTTATAGCGGAAATGTTGGACAACATGAGGGCTGGAGATGGAACAAGTTACTTACCTGTAACTGTTGTTCTCCAGCATGCGTCTGGCATGGATTCATCCTGAGCACTACCCTCGTATCGTGAAAAGTCAAGTACGGGGGCTTGCAGGAAAGGGCCTGGATCCCTCCCACTCTTCGTGCGGAGGTGATGGCCACAAGAAACGCTGTTTTCCACGACAAGAACTTCAACGGAGCCGAGTGCAGAGGCTCGAACGGAGGTCCCATGAGCTTGGTCAGCACGACGTTGAGCTCCCACGCCGGGGCCGGAGCCTTCACCGGCGGGAACGATCTGAACAGTCCCTTCATGAATTCTTTCACCAGACGATGAGACCACAAAGACGTCCGCCCCGTGGTTCTGGTGTATCGGGAGATCGCAGCAAGATGAATCTTGATGGACGCGTGCACCAGTCCAGCCTTGGCCAGCGTCAGAAGGTAAGGCAGTACCTGGGGAGCCGTAACCCGTAGAGGGTTAATCTTCTGTGTGTGGCACCAGACAGAGAACCTCTTCCATTTGTGTCCATAGCATTTAAGAGTTGAGGACGCCCTGGCCTTTGCAAGAACCTCTCTGCAGTCGGCCGGTATGTCGTATCCTCCAAACTCTAACGCTGCAGGAGCCAGGCCTGCAAGTTCAGCGACTTCAGGTCATGATGGAGGATGGCGCCTCCTTCCCTGGAGAGAAGATCCGCGTCCACTGGCAGCTTGATTGACGGGGACGCTGACAAGTCCAGAAGGTCCGGGAACCATATCTGCCTCGGCCACGCAGGTGCGACGAGGATCATCCTGCATCGTGACCTCTTGAGATGGTTGATGAGCCGGATCAGCAATGGCAATGGAGGGAACGCGTATAGAAACAGGCCCTCCCAGGGGAACGAGAAAGCATCGCCCTTGCTCCTCGCCTGGGGAAACCTGCTGGCGAACCTCCGGCACTTGGAGTTCGTCGCCGTCGCGAACAGGTCGATCTGGGGTGTGCCCCACCGTCGGAAGAGGCGATCCACTAGATCCTGCCGTAGTTCCCACTCGTGGCACGAGCGCACTCCCTGCTGAGTGAGTCGGCGATGGTGTTTTTTATCCCTGCCAGATGAAACGGCAATAGAAGGAACAAGTTACTTACCTGTAACTGTTGTTCTCCAGCATGGGTCTGGCATGGATTCACATGCTCATGAATATTCCCCGTCGTCAGGCTGGGAATCCTCGGTAAAGAAAAAACCAGTATCAGTTTCGTTTCTGATCTGTCTTTCGTAGTAATAACCAATCACTGGTCTCTGCGTCATACTGACCACAGCCAATGACTGCCCTCTACCTAAGCACCGCCTCTGGCAGCCATCTTCAGATTTGGAAGCACGTGAAGTGGCAGTATGACCAAGTGAAGAGCCGCAGAGGGGTAGGCGGGAGGGTTCGCATGTGAATCCATGCCAGACCCATGCTGGAGAACAACAGTTACAGGTAAGTAACTTGTTCCTTCTCCAGCATGGGGTCTGGCATGGATTCACATGCTCATGAATAAAGAATACATAGCAGTACACACATGCACAACCACGGGAGGTGGCAAAGGCTCAACATTAAGCATCACATCAACTCAACATTAAGCATCTTACCTCCTCACCAGGCTCACCTTAGGCGAACAGGTTGCGCAGCACTGCTTGGCCGACCCTGGACTCCTCCCTGGAATCCCGGTCGACGCAGTAGAATTTCGTGAAGGTGTGCGTCGACCTCCACGTAGCAGCCCTGCATATGTCCAGCAGGGGCACACCAGATAGGAACGCCGTGGTAGCTGCGATCGCTCTGGTGGAATGGGCTCTCGGACGGCCAGGCAGCGGTCGGTTTGCCAACCGGTGACAGCACATGATACAGCCGGAGAGCCATCTGGAGATGGAAGCCTTCGAGAGAGCCTTCCCCTGATTGACAGGTCCAAAGTTCACAAAGAGTTGTGACGTCTTCCGAAAACCCTTCGTGCGGTCCACGTAGAACTTCAGCGCTCTAGCTACATCCAGCGAGTGCAAAGTCCTCTCAGCCGGCGACGAAGGCGACGGGAAAAACACAGGTAACACCAAGGGTTCGTTGAGATGGAAGTCCGACGGTACCTTGGGCATGAAGGAGGGGTGCGTCCTGAGCACTACCCTCGTGTCGTGGAAAGTCAAGTACGGGGCTTTGCAGGAAAGGGCCTGGATCTCTCCCACTCGTCGTGCGGAGGTGATGGCCACAAGAAAAGCTGTTTTCCACGATAGAAACTTCAACGGGGCCGAGTGCAGAGGCTCGAACGGAGGTCCCATGAGCTTGGTCAGCACCACGTTGAGCTCCCACGCCGGGGCCGGAGCCTTCACCGGCGGGAACGATCTGAACAGTCCCTTCATGAACTCTTTCACCAGACGATGAGACCACAAGGACGTCCGGCCCGTGGTTCTGGTGTATCGGGAGATCGCAGCAAGATGAATCTTGATGGACGCGTGTGCCAGACCAGCTTTGGCCAGCGTCAGCAGGTACGGCAGTACTTGGGGAGCCGTAATCCGTAGAGGGTTAATCTTCTGTGCGTGGCACCAGACAGAGAACCTCTTCCATTTGTGTCCGTAGCATTTAAGAGTCGAGGACGCCCTGGCCTTTGCAAGAACCTCTCTGCAATCGGCCGGTATGTCGTATCCTCCAAACTCTAGGGCTGCAGGAGCCAGGCCTGCAAGTTCAGCGACTTCGGGTCGTGGTGGAGGATGGCGCCTCCTTCCCTGGAGAGTAGATCCGCGTCCGCCGGCAGCTTGATCGGCGGGGACGCTGACAAGTCCAGAAGGTCCGGGAACCATATCTGCCTCGGCCACGCAGGTGCGACGAGGATCATCCTGCACCGTGACCTCTTGAGCTGGTTGATGAGCCGGATTAGCAGAGGCAAGGGAGGGAACGCGTAGAGGAACAGGCCCTCCCAGGGGAACGAGAAAGCATCGCCCATGCTCCTCGTCTGGGGAAACCTGCTGGCGAACCTCCGGCACTTGGTGTTCGTCGCCGTCGCGAACAGGTCGATCTGGGGTGTGCCCCACCGTCGGAAGAGGCGATCCACCAGATCCTGCCGTAGCTCCCACTCGTGGCACGAGCGCAGCTCCCTGCTGAGTGAGTCGGCGATGGTGTTTTTTATCCCTGCCAGATGAAACGGCACCAGAAAAATCCCTTGGGCGACGGCCCAATGCCACAGGTCCTGCGCCTCCTTGGACAGCGCTGGGGACCTGGTTCCGCCCTGTTTCCTGATGTAAAACATGGTGGTGGTGTTGTCGGTGAAGATCCTCACCACCTTGCCCTTGAGGGACGGAAGGAAGGACCTGAGGGCCCAAAACACTGCACGGAGCTCCAGGACGTTGATATGTAGGGACTTCTCCGTCGGGAGCCAGAGTCCCCTTGCGTGCAGATTTTCGGTGTGCGCTCCCCACCCTTCCAGGGAGGCATCCGTGGTCACAGTCTCCTGGTGGGCTGGGGTCTGGAAGTCCATGCCCGCCGTCAGATGCGCGCGGGTGCCCCACCACCGTATCGCTCGTCGGAAACTCTCGTCGAGCTTGATCCTTTCCTCGAAGCTGCCCGTCGTCTGGATCCAGCGCGCATCCAGGAATTCTTGCAACGGGCGCATCCGGAGCCTGCACATGGGAATGAGGTAGATGCAGGAAGACATCATCCCGAGGAGGGACTTGATGGACCTCACTTTGGCCGCGTCGGCCACCAACATCCGTTGCACCTTGCCCAAGATGGTCCTGGTCCTCTCCTCCGATGGGGAGGCCAGAAGGGACACTGTGTCGAGCCTCGCTCCCAGAAACAGTGCGACTTGCGCGGGCACCAGGTGGGATTTGGCGTAGTTCACGGAGAATCCCAGGTCCGTGAGGAGTTGGACGGTCCTTGCCGTGTGGACCACGGCGAGCTCCCTCGTCTTGGCGCGGATGAGCCAGTCGTCCAGGTAGGGGTAGACGTGAATCCCCTCGCGGCGCAGCTGCGCCGCCACCGGTGCAAGGCACTTGGTGAATACCCTGGGTGCCGACCGTAGTCCGAAGGGAAGGGCTTTGAACTGGTAATGACGCCCTTGGACCACGAATCTGAGGAATTTGCGGTGCCCCTTTAGGATGGGAATGTGGAAGTAGGCATCCTCCAAATCCAACGACGATAGGAAGTCTCCTTCCTCCAGCTGACCCAGGACGTGCTGGAGGGTGACCATCCGGAACTTCTGCGCCTTGATGAACTTGTTCAGACGTCGCAGGTCTAGGATGGGGCGCCATCCTCCCGTCTTCTTCTTCACGAGGAAGTATCTCGAGTAGACTCCGGAGCCCCGAAGCCTCTTTGGGACGAGTTCGATGGCGCCCTTTCTGAGCATCGCCTTTACCTCCAGGAGAAGTTGAGGGACGTGAAGTTCTTTCCTGGCCACGGGGGGGACGCGCGGGCACCTTCTTTGAAACTCGAGCGCGTGGCCCCGGGCCAGGGCGTCCAGCACCCAAAGGTCGGTGGAGATGGACTCCCACACGCTGACGAAGCCCGCCAGCCGGCCTCCCACCGGGGTGCTTCGGTGGGGGCCCGACCCCACGGCCGGTTCAATCCTGCTTGGACGCGGCCTTGCCGCCTTGACCTCCTTGGCGACGACGGCGGGGTCCGCTAGACTTGCCTCGTCCTCTGTAGGCCTCTTGCGACGACGAGCGGGCCGCTTGACGGTAGGAAGCGAAACCGCCGCCGGAACCTTTGGAGGCGCCCTTGCCTCCGCCGCTCCGAAAGGGCGTCCGTCGTTGCAGGACTCCAAGGGCCCGGGCCGTCTCCGTATCCGCCTTGATGGCCTGAAGGGAATCGTCCACTGTCTTCCCAAACAGGTTGTTCCCGTCGAAGGGCATGTCCAGGACTCTGGTCTGGACGTCCTGCCGGAAGTCCGTAGCTTTGAGCCATCCACGACGTCGAAGGCAAACGCCGTTGCCCAGCTGGCGGAACCCAGTGTCGGCGATGTCCGTCGCCACGGTGATGGCGTGGTCCGAGGCCACCTCACCTTCCTGCAGGATCTCAAGGGCCTCCGCCCTCTTGTCGTCCGGCAGAAAATCCAGCAGGGGAGCCATCTTGTACCAGAGCTCCCTGTCGTAGCGGGCCACGATAGCCAAGGCGTTGGCCGCTTTAATCGTCGTCGCTGCCGACGAGATGACTCTACGCCCCATAGTATCCAATTTCTTTCCCTCGCCGTCCGGCGGGGAAGTCGATGTGGAGGCCGCACCCCCCCCCGCTTTCTTCCTGGCTGCCGCGGAGACGACGGAGTCCGGGGTAGGCTGCGCCCGGAGGCATAGGGGGGCCGTGTCCGGGACCCGGTACTTTTTCTCGTACCGGTCTCTTCTAGCTGGCGTCGTGGAAGGGTTCTTGAGGAGGGAAAGGCCCTCATCCCAAATGTCGTCCAACAGAGGCACTGCGAGGACCGTCTTCCTCTTGGCCTCGGGCTGCTGATAAAGGAAGCCTTCCTTTTTCTTCTCCTCAGGGCAGAGTTGGAAAAGCTCGGAAGCCCTGGAGATCATGGAGTGGAAAGATCCGATCTCGTCGGGCGGAGAGGCCCTGGTGGGAGGCGACGACGGAAAATCCTCGTCGTATGCCTCGTCGTCCGTACCCGTCGCTGCCGTGTCAGTCCCCGTATCATCCCCTCGGGTGGACGGGGAGGAGGGCTGGAAGGGGCGCGACGGTTGAAAAGGAGGTGGTGGATGGATCCTTCTTTTCTTGGTAGGGGGAACACCAGAAGGTCCCGGTTCTGGATCCCCCGACGGGAGAGGTTCCTCCGTCGGTAACGGTAGCCTCGTCCTTATCTCGGAGCATAAGGACTGTATGGCCAACAAAATGGCCGCCGAGTTGCTTGCGGCGCTGGCAGAGGGGAATCCGACGGGCGAGCAGGGGCCCCGTCGGTATCCTCGACGATGTCGTCGTCGTCACCTGCGTCGGGGTCCATTCCGACGGGCTGGCCTTCTTCCACGCCTAGGCCGTGGCTTAAGACCTCGATCAGCTCCTCTTCTGAGGTTGAGGCCGACTCTACGACGACGCCCTGCCCCCCCTTCTTCTTCCCCACGGGGGGTTTCACGGGGGTCCTATCGATGGGCACAAAGGAAGACTCCCTCCGAGGAGGCAGGGAGATTCTGGGCCCTGAGGTCGCCACCACTGGTGCAGCCACCACAGGCTGAGCCAGGGCCGCCGCGACCGTTTCGATAGAGGGCTTGGTCGGATGGATCAAGGCCTTCACCACCTTTGGTGCGCTCACCGCCTTATCCTTGAGGGAGGGGGCACTGCCACGCTCCTCCTCTGCCTTAGAGCTCGACCGGGGCCTCTCCAGGAGCTTCGCCGGGTGCTCGGCCTTCCTCTTACCCGACCCAGAGCGTTGGCTCGTGGTTGATGGTGCCGGGGAGGGTGCGCCCTGCCTGGCGCCCATAGAGCCCGACCGTTCGGCGCTCCCGGTGCCAGCGGACTCGCGGTGCTTGGCCTTATGTTGGGCCCCCGTCGCCGGGGCGCCCTCAAAGGTCTTAGAAGACCGCTCGGATTTCTTCTTCTTCTCGCCAGACGGGCTCTTACCCTCCAGCCAGTTGGCGAGACGTTGATGGCGGTCCTTCATGGTCCGTTCCGACATGTTGCCGCAAAACGCACAGTCCTTCTCCACGTGCGTCTTGTCCTCATGAAGGCAGTAAAGGCAGAAAGAGTGTTCGTCCTCCTTGAAGACGTTCTGCAGCTGGCATCCAGGGCAGACCCTGAACAGCTTTCCGGGCGTCGAGCTTCCCTTCTCCTGGGCCATCTCCGAGACCGGGCCTGAGAAGCTTCTGGAGTCCTCCGAAGTGTAGCTCGACGAAATCTTCACCCTTGAGGGGCACAGATGAATCCGACACGGGTCCCCGTTGATCGGATGTAGAATCGGTGGAGCTTGAGGCTCTTTTGACCGAAAGAATCGAAGTTTTTTGTAAAAAGCGCGAAAAAATAGCACTAACGCTCGAGAGCAATAGCACGAGGATCCCAACACATGAACGTGCGGTAAAAATCTGAAGATGGCTGCCAGAGGCGGTGCTTAGGTAGAGGGCAGTCATTGGCTGTGGTCAGTATGACGCAGAGACCAGTGATTGGTTATTACTACGAAAGACAGATCAGAAACGAAACTGATACTGGTTTTTTCTTTACCGAGGATTCCCAGCCTGACGACGGGGAATATTCATGAGCATGTGAATCCATGCCAGACCCCATGCTGGAGAAACATCCTTTGGGCGACGGCCCAATGCCACAGGTCCTGCGCCTCCTTGGACAGTGCTGGGGACCTGGTTCCGCCCTGTTTCCTGATGTAAAACATGGTGGTGGTGTTGTCAGCGAAGATCCTCACCACCTTGCCCTTGAGGGACAGAAGGAAGGACCTGAGGGCCCAGAACACTGCACGGAGCTCCAGGACGTAGATATGGAGGGACTTCTCCGTCGGGAGCCAAAGGCCTCTCGCGTGCAGATTTCCGGTGTGCGCTCCCCACCCTTCCAGGGAGGCATCCGTGGTCACTGTCTCCTGGTGGTCTGGGGTCTGGAAGTCCATGCCCGCCGTCAGATGCGCGCGGGTGCCCCACCACCGGACCGCTCGGCGGAAACTCTCGTCGAGTGTGATCCTCTCCTCGAAGCCGCCCGTCGTTTGGATCCAGCGCGCGTCCAGGAACTCCTGCAACGGGCGCATCCGGAGCCTGCACATGGGAATGAGGTAGATGCAAGAAGACATCATTCCGAGGAGGGACTTGATGGACCTCACCTTGGCCGCGTCGGAAGCCAACATCCGCTGTACCTTGCCCAGGATGGACCTGGTCCTCTCCTCCGACGGGGAGGCCAGAAGGGACACTGTGTCGAGCTTCGCTCCCAGAAACAGTGCGTTTTGCGCGGGTACCAGGTGGGACTTGGCGTAGTTCACGGAGAATCCCAGGTCTGTGAGAAGTTGGACGGTCCTTGCCGTGTGCTCCACGGCGAGCTCCCTCGTCTTGGCTCGGATGAGCCAGTCGTCCAGGTAGGGGTAGACGTGGATCCCCTCTCGGCGCAGCTGCGCCGCCACTGGTGCGAGGCACTTGGTGAACACCCTGGGTGCCGACCTCAATCCGAAGAGAAGGGCTCTGAACTGGTAGTGACGCCCTTGGACCACGAACCTGAGAAACTTTCGGTGTCCCTTTAGGATGGGAATATGGAAGTAGGCATCCTCCAAATCCAACGACGACAGGAAATCGCCCAACTCCAGTTGACCCAGGACGTGTTGGAGGGTGACCATCCGGAACTTCTGTGCCTTGATGAATTTGTTCAGACGTCGCAGGTCTAGGATGGTGCGCCATCCTCCCGTCTTCTTCTTCACGAGGAAGTATCTTGAGTAAACTCCGGCGCCCCGAAGCCTCTTTGGGACGAGTTCGATGGCGCCCTTCCTGAGCATCGCCCTTACCTCCAGGAGAAGCTGAGGGACGTGAAGCTCTTTCCTGGCCACGGGGGGGGATGCGCGGGCACCTTCTTTGAAACACGAGCGCGTGGCCCCGGGCTAAGGCGTCCAGCACCCAACGGTCGGTGGAGATGGACTCCCACACGCTGATGAAGCTCGCCAGCCGGCCTCCCACCGGGGTGCATCGGTGGGGGCCCGACCCCACGGTCGGTTCAATCCTGTTTCGACGAGGCTTTGCCGCCTTGACCTTCTTGGCGACGACGGCGGGGTCCGCCAGACTTGCCTCGTCCTCTGTAGGCCTCCTGAGACGACGAGCGGGCCGCTTGACGGTAGGTGGAGAAACCGCCGCTGGAACCTTTGGAGGCGCCATTGCCTCCGCTGCTCCGAAAGGGCGTCCGTCGTTACTGCAGAACTCCAAGGGCCCGGGCCGTCTCAGTGTCCGCTTTAATGGCCTGAAGGGAATCGTCCACTGTTTTCCCAAACAGGTTGTTCCCATCGAATGGCATGTCCAGGACTCTGGTCTGTACGTCTTGACGGAAGTCCGTAGCCTTGAGCCATCCACGCCGCCTAAGGCACACGCCGTTGCCCAACTGGCGAAACCCAGTGTCGGCGATGTCCGTCGCAATAGTGATGGCGTGGTCCGAAGCCACCTCTCCTTCCTGCAAGATCTCTAGGGCTTCCGCCCTCTTGTCGTCTGGTAGGAAGTCCAGAAGGGGGGCCAGTTTGTACCACAGCTCCCTGTCGTAGCGGGCTACGATAGCCAAGGCGTTGGCCGTTTTAATCGTCGTCGCTGCCGACGAGATGACTCTGCGTCCCATCGTGTCTAATTTCTTTCCCACGCCGTCCGACGGGGAGGTTGATGTAGAGGCCGCGCCCCCCCTCGCTTTCTTCCTGGCCGCCGCGGAGACGACCGAGTCCGGGGTCGGCTGTGCCCAAAGGCACAAGGAGGCCGCGTCCGGGACCCGGTACTTCTTCTCCTACCGATCCCTTCTAGCCGGCGTCGTGGATGGGTTCTTGAGGAGGGCGAGGCCCTCATCCCAAATATCATCTAGTAGAGGTACAGCGAGGACCGTCTTCCTCTTAGTCTCGCGCCTTTGATAAAGGAAACCTTCCTTCTTCTTCTCTTCCGGGCAGAGCTGGAAAAGCTCGGATGCCCTGGAGATCATGGAGTGACACGATCTAATCTCGTCGGGCGGGGAAGCCCGGGTGGGAGGTGACGACGGGAGATCCTCGTTGTAAACCTCGTCGTCTGTACCCGTCGCGGCCGTGTCAGTCCCCGTATCATCCCCACGTGTCGTGGACGGGGAGGAGGGCTGAACAGGGCGCGATGGCTGAAAAGGAGGTGGAGGGTGAATCCTTCTTCTCTTAGGGGGAGGGCTCCCAGAAGGGCCTGGCTCCGGGTCCCCTGTCGGGAGCGGTTCCTCCATTGGTGGTAACGGCAGTCTCGTCCTTATCTCCGAGCATAAGGACTGTATAGCCAACAAAATGGCCGCTGAGTTGTCTTGCGGCACTGGTTGAGGGAGATCCGACGGGAGGTCAGGAGCCCCGTCGGCATCCTGGACGCCTTCGTCGTCTTCCACGTCGGGGTCGCCCCCGACAGGATGGCCTTCTTCCACGCCAGAGCCGTGGGTCCAAGACTTCGATCAGCTCCTCCTCAAAGGCTGAGGCCGAGTCCACGACGACCTCCTGCCCCCCTTTTTCTTCTCCGTCAGAGGTTTCACGGGGGTTCTGTCGATGGGCACGAAAGAGGACTCCCTCCGCGGTGGCAGGGAGATTCTGGGCCCCGGGGTCGCCACCACTGGTGTAGCCTCCACAGGCTGAGCCAGGGCCGCCGTAACTGTCTCGATAGAGGCCTTGGCCGGATGGATCAAGGCTTTCACCACCTTAGGTGCGCTCATCGCCTTGGGGGGAGGGTCACCACCTCGCTCCCCCTCCGATGGGGCCTTAGGGCACGACCGGGGTCTCTCCAGGAGTTTCGCCGGGTGCTCGGCCTTCCTCTTACCCGAGCCAGAGCGTTGGCTCGTGGTTGATGGCGCCGGTGGCGCCCGTAGAGCCCGACAGTTCGGCGCTCCCGGTGCCAGCGGACTCGAGGTGCTTGGCCTTCTGTTGGACCCCCGTCGCCGGGGCACCCTCAAAGGTCTTAGAAGACCGCTCGGACTTCTTCTTCTCGCCTGACGGGCTCTTTCCTTCCAGCCAGTTGGCGAGACGTTGATGGCGGTCCTTCATGGTCCGCTCCGACATATTGCCGCAAAACGCACAGTCCTTCTCCACGTGCGTCTTGTCCTCATGTAGGCAGTAAAGGCAAAGGGAGTGTTCGTCCTCCTTGAAGACATTCTGAAGCTGGCATCCAGGGCAGACCCTAAACAGCTTTCTGGGCGTTGAGCTTCCCTTCTCCTGGGCCATGTTCGAGATGGGCCTGAGAAACTTCTGGAGTCCTCCAAAAGCGTGGCTCGACGAAAACTTCACCCTTAAGGGGCGTAGACGAATCCAACACGGGTCCCCGTTGATCGGATGAAGAAACGGTGGAGCTTGAGGCTTTTTTGACCGAAAAAAGAGACATTTTTTGAGAAAAACGTGAAAAATAGCACTAACGCTCGAGAGCAATAGCACGAGGATCCCAACACTTGAACGTGCGGTAAAAATCTGAAGATGGCTGCCAGAGGCGGGGCTTAGGTAGAGGGCAGTCATTGGCTGTGGTCAGTATGACACAGAGATCAGTGATTGGTTACTACTATGAAAGACAGATCAGAAACGAAACTGATACTGATTTTTTCTTTACCGAGGATTCCCAGCCTGACAACGGGTAATATTCATGAGCATGTGAATCCATGCCAGACCCCATGCTGGAGAAACCTATTTACAAAGAATTAACATACAGGTGGTGTGTTCATGGGTAATAAATCTACCTTCACATGTAATGCAGTACAGAGAATATTGAGTCCATAAAGAGGCTTGAAAGAAAGCCATTATTGTGTTGGTTGTTTTCTCCAACTCCCTGCAACAGAAACATGATAGATGGAGTAAAGTTATCCTCCTAGACATAGGAGTCCTGAATGGGCCCACAAGTCTTATATATATATATATATATATATATATATCGCATGATCGAGCGCTGATCGAGTGATGAGCGTGGTATCATGTTGCAAGTGGCTTTATGGCTTAGCTTACGAAATGCAACTGCATAAGAGTAATATTCTTAGCATTTCTCTTGCCTACGGCCATACCACACTAATTGCACCTTTTCTCTCTAATCTCAGATGCTAAGCAGTGTTGGGCCCAGTTAGTACATGGATGGGAGACTGCCTGGGAATACCAGGTGCTGTAGGCTTTTTTGTGCTCCATCTTCAGGAAGTGAGCCATGTCTCAATTGTCTTTCAAAACTGCATGGTCTAGCCGACTAGATGCTTAATGGTACAAAACTCACAAGATACAGAGCCTACGGCCACACCACACTGAAAGTGGCTAATCTCATCTCATCCCAGAAGCTATGCAGTGTCAGGCCTAGTTAGTACCTGGATGGGAGACCTCCTGGGAATACCAGCTGCTTTTTTGTGCTCCATATCCAGGAAGTGAGCCATTTCTCAATTGTCTTTCAAAACTGCATTTCCTAGCCGACTAGATGCTTAACAGTACAAAACTCACTGTGGCCAGAGCCTACAGCCACACCACACTGAGTGCGGCCAATCTCGTCTGCTCTCGGAAGCTAAGTAGTGTTGGACATAGTTAGTACCTGGATGGAAGACCGCCTGGGAATACCAGGTGCTGTAGGCTTTTTTGTGCTCCATCTTCAGGAAGTGAGCCATGTCTTAATTGTCTTTCAAAACTGCATGGTCTAGCCGACTAGATGCTTAATGGTACAAAACTCACAAGATACAGAGCCTACGGCCACACCACACTGAAAGTGGCTAATCTCATCTCATCCCAGAAGCTATGCAGTGTCAGGCCTAGTTAGTACCTGGATGGGAGTCCTCCTGGGAATACTAGCTGCTTTTTTGTGCTCCATATCCAGTAAGTGAGCCATTTCTCAATTGTCTTTCAAAACTGCATGTCCTAGCCGACTAGATGCTTAACAGTACAAAACTCACTGTGGCCAGAGCCTACGGCCACACCACACTGAGTGCGGCCAATCTCGTCTGCTCTCGGAAGCTAAGTAGTGTTGGACATAGTTAGTACCTGGATGGAAGACCGCCTGGGAATACCAGGTGCTGTAGGCCTTTTTTTGCTCCATGTTCAGGAAGTGAGCCATTTCTCAATTGTCTTTTAAAACTGCATGGTCTAGCCGACAAGATGCATAACAGGACAAAACTCACAAAGCCAACAGCCTACGGCCACACCACGCTGAATGTGCCCATTCTCATCTGATTTCGGAAGCTAAGTCGTGTAAGGCCTAGTTAGTACCTGGATGGGAGACTGTCTCGGAATACCAGGTGCTGTAAGTTTTATTTATGCTCCATGTTCAGGAAGTGTGCCATTTCTCAATTGTCTTTCAAAACTGCATGGTCTAGCCGACTAGATGCTTAACAGTACAAAACTCACAAGGACCAGAACCTACGGCCAAACCACACTGAATGCCCCCGATCTCATCTGAACTTGGACGCTAAGCAGTGTCGGGCCTAGTTAGTACCTGGGTGGGGACCATCTGGGAATACGAGGTGGTGTAGGCTTTTTTGTGCTCCATGTTCAGGAAGTGAGCCATTTCTCAACTGTCTTGCAAAACTGCATGGTCGAGCCGACTAGATGCTTAACACTACATAACTTACTAGGACCAAAGTATACGACCACAACACACTGAAAGCGCCCGAACTTGTATGATCTCGGAAGGTAAGCAGTGTCGGGCCTAGTTAGTACCAGGATAGGAGATTGCCTGGGAATTCCAGGTGCTGTAGGCTTTTTTGTGCTCCATGCTGAGGAAGTGAGCCATTTCTCAATTGTCTTAACAGTACAAAATTCACTAAGACCAGAGCCTACGGCCACATCACACCGAATGTGCGCGATCTTAGAAAATAAGCAGTGTTGGGCCTATTAGTACCTGGATGGGAGACCGCCTTGAAATCCCAGGTGATATAGGCTTTTTTGTGCTCCATATTCAGGAAGTGTGCCATTTTTCAATTGTCTTTCAAGACTGCATGGTCTAGCCGACTAGATGCTTAACAGTACAAAGCTCACTAAGACCGGATTCTATGGCCACACCACACTGAATGTGCCTGATTTCAGAAGCTCAGCAGTGGTGGGCCTAGTTAGTACCTCGATAGGAGACAGCCTGGGAATACCAGGTGCTGTGGGCTTTATTGGGTTCCATGATTAGTAATTGTGCCACTTGTCAATTGCTTTTTAAATTTGTATTTATTAGGTTTATATAGCGCATTACGCCAAATATACCATCACATGTAATGCAGTACACAGAATACTGAGTCCATAAAGAGGCTTGAAAGAAAGCCATTATTGTGTTGGTTGTTTTCTCCAACTGCCTGCAACAGAAATAGGATGGATGGAGTAAATGTATCCTACTAGACATAGGAGTCCTGAATGGGCCCACAAGTCTTATATATCGCGCCTGATCGAGCGCTGATCAAGTGATGAGCGTGGTTTTATGATGCAAGTGGCTTTATGGCTTAGCTTACTAAATGCAACTGCATAAGAGTAATACTCTTAGCATTTTGCAAGCATACGGCCACACCACACTGAATACGCCCTCTCTTCTCTGATCTCAGAACCTAAGCAGTGTCAGGCCTAGTTAGTACCTGGATGGGAGACTGCCTGGGAATTCTGGGTGCTGTAGGCTTTTTTATACTCCATGTTCAGGAAGTGAGCCATTTCTCAATTGTCTTTCAGAACTGCATGCTCTAGCCGACTAGATGCTTAACAAGACAAAACTCACTAGCACAAAGCCTACGGCGGCTCCAGACTGATCTCAGAAGGTAAACAGTGTTGAGCCTAGTTAGTACCTGGATGGGAGACCGCCTGGGAATACCAGGTGCTGTATGGTTGTTTTGTGCTCCATGTTCAGGAAGTGAGCCATTTCTCAATTGTCTTTCAAAACTGCATGGTCTAGCCGACTAGATCCTTAACAGGACAAAACTCACTAGCACAAAATCCTACGGCCACACCACACTGAATGCTCCCGATCTCGTCTGATCTTGGAAGCTAGGCAGTGGTGGGCCTAGTTAGTACCTGTATGAGAGACCACCTTTGAATACCAGGTGCTGTAGGCTTTTTTGTGCTCCATGTTCAGGAAGTGAGCCATTTCTCAATTGTCTTTCAAAACTGCTTGGTCTAGCCGACTAGATACTTAACAGGACAAAACTCACTAGAACCAAAGCCTACGGCCACACCACACTGAATGCACTCGATCTCGTCTGATCTTGGAAGCTAAGCAGTGTCGGGCCTAGTTAGTACCAGCTTTGTAGACCGCCTGGGAATAACAGGTGCTGTAGGCTTTTTTGTGCTCCATGTTCAGGAAGTGAGCCATTTCTCAATTGTCTTTCAAAACTGCATGATCTAGCAGACTAGATGCTTAACAGTACAAAACTCACTAGGACCAGAGCCTACGGCCACACCACACTGAATATGCCCAATCTCGTCTAATCTTGGGAGCTAAGCAGTGTTGTGCCTAGTTAGAAGCTGGATTTGGGACCGACTGGGAATATCAGGTACTGTAAGGCTTTTTTGTGCTCCATGTTCAGGAAGTGAGCCATTTCTCAAGTGTCTTTCAAAACTGCATGGTCTAGAGGACTAGATGCTTAACAGGACAAAACTCACTGAGACCAGAACCTACGACCATACCACACTGAATGCGTCTGATCTCGGAAGCTAAGTAGTGTTGGGCCTAGTTAGTACCTGGGTGGGAGACTGCCTGGGAATACCAGGTGCTGTAGCCTTTTTTGTGCTCCATGTTCAGGAAGTGAGCCATTTCTCAATCAAAACTGCATGGTCCAGCCGACTAGATGCTTAACAGGACAAAACTCACTGTCACCGAAGCCTACGGCCATACCATGCTGAATGCGCCCGATCTCGGAAGCTAAGCAGTGTTGGTCCTAGTAAGTACCTGGATGGGAGACAGTTTGGGAATACCCTGTGCTGTAGGCTTTTTTTGTGCTCCATGCTGAGGAAGTGAGCCATTTCTCAACTGTCTTGCAAAACTGCATGGTCGAGCCGACTAGATGCTTAACAGTACAAAACTCACTAGGACCAAAGTCTACGACCACAACACACTGAAAGCGCCCGAACTTGTATGATCTCGGAAGGTAAGCAGTGTCGGGCCTAGTTAGTACCAGGATAGGAGATTGCCTGGGAATTCCAGGTGCTGTAGGCTTTTTTGTGCTCCATGCTGAGGAAGTGAGCCATTTCTCAATTGTCTTAACAGTACAAAACTCACTAAAACCAGAGCCTACGGCCACATCACACCGTATGTGCCCAATCTCGTCTGATCTTAGAAGATAAGCAGTGTTGGTCCTAGTTAGTACGTGGATGGGAGACCGCCTTGGAATCCCAGGTGACATAGGCTTTTTTGTGCTCCATATTCAGGAAGTGTGCCATTTTTCAATTGGCTTTCAAGACTGCATGGTCTAGCCGACTAGATGCTTAACAGTACAAAACTCACAAGGACCAGAACCTACGGCCAAACCACACTGAATGCCCCCGATCTCATCTGAACTTGGACGCTAAGCAGTGTCGGGCCTAGTTAGTACCTGGGTGGGAGACCATCTGGGAATACGAGGTGGTGTAGGCTTTTTTGTGCTCCATGTTCAGGAAGTGAGCCATTTCTCAACTGTCTTGCCAAACTGCATGGTCGAGCCGACTAGATGCTTAACAGTACATAACTCACTAGAACCAAAGTCTACGACCACAACACACTAAAAGCGCCCGAACTTGTATGATCTCGGAAGGTAAGCAGTGTCGGGCCTAGTTAGTACCAGGATAGGAGATTGCCTGGGAATTCCAGGTGCTGTAGGCTTTTTTGTGCTCCATGCTGAGGAAGTGAGCCATTTTTCAATTGTCTTTCAAGACTGCATGGTCTAGCCGACTAGATGCTTAACAGTACAAAGCTCACTGAGACCGGATTCTATGGCCACACCACACTGAATGTGCCTGATTTCAGAAGCTCAGCAGTGGTGGGCCTAGTTAGTACCTGGATGGGAGACCGCCTGGGAATACCAGGTGCTGTGGGCTTTATTGGGCTCCATGATTAGTAATTGTGCCACTTCTCAATTGCTTTTTACATTTGTATTTATTAGGTTTATATAGCGCATTACGCCAAAGCGCTTTACAATACAACAACAAGAATACATAGTAAACAAGAAGCATAAAGTTACAAAGACATGAAACAAACCATCAAAAACAGTATGTAGATCAACTGACCAGTTCTGAAGGAGGAATAGATAAGAGGAAGAAGAAAGGGAAGTAGAAAGGGAGATCAGAGCGGGGGAAGAATACAGAGATAACAGGGGAGGGAAGGAGGGATGAGAAAGAAAGGGAAGAAGAGGGGACATAGGAAGGAGGGTAGAGATAAAGGAGAGAGATAATAGGAGAAGAAGGGGAGTTAGGGCAGGAGGTGAAGAAGGAAAGATTTCAAGGAGGCATGGGAAGAGGGGTAAGAGGAAATGGAACGGATGGAAAGAGGTAAAGAGTTCCAGTGATGGGGGGCTAGAAGCTGAAAGGAACGGAAACGAGAGGAAGCACAAGGGGAAGTAGGTACTGTGAGTAGGAAGAGATCAGCGGATCTGAGGGAGCGAGAAAGAGAGTAGAAAGAAAGGAGAGAGGGAATGTAAGGGGGAGCTAGCCCATGAAGAGATTTAAAGACTAGGCAGAGGAAGTTAAGTTTAAGTTGGGAATGAAAGGGAAGCCAGCCAAGAAAAGAAACGGAGGAAGAAATGAATTCAAGAGGTGCAAGAAGACAGAGGGTACGGATGGCAGGGTGGTAAATAGATTTGAGGGGAGCAAGGTGAGACAGGGATTCCAAAGAGGAGAGAAGAACAATAGGAAAGTCGGGAGAAAATGAGGGAAGATATTAGGAGTTTAGTAGCATGGAAGGTGAGGGAGGAGCGGATTTTGCAAATTTTTGAATAAATGAAAGCGGCAGGCGCGAGAGGCAAGAGAAATATGATGGGAGAGGGCAGAGTCGAGGTGGAGGCCAAGGTTGCGAGAAGAGGCTGAGATAGAGAAGTTAGTAGGAGGAAAGAAAAAAAAGGAGGGGGAGAAGGAGGAGGAAGCGTGTTGGAGGGGAAGAACAAGACTTCAGTTTTTTCAGAGAAGAGGGAAAGAAAGTGGGAGAACATCCAGTAAATTTGCTTATGTTTCCAGAATAAATGTATCCCTTTTTATAGCGGAAATGTTGGACAACATGAGGGCTGGAGATGGAACAAGTTACTTACCTGTAACTGTTGTTCTCCACTATGCGTCTGGCATGGATTCATATGCTCATGAATATTCCCTGTCGTCAGGCTGGGAATCCTCGGTAAAGAAAAAATCAGTATCAGTTTAGTTTCTGATCTGTCTTTCGTAGTAGTAACCAATCACTGATCTCTGCGTCATACTGACCACAGCCAATGACTGCCCTCTACCTAAGCCCCGCCTCTGGCAGCCATCTTCAGATTTGGTAGCACGTGAAGTGGCAGTATGACCAAGTGAAGAGCCGCAGAGGGGTAGGCGGGAGGGTTCGCATATGAATCCATGCCAGACCCATGCTGGAGAACAACAGTTACAGTTAAGTAACTTGTTCCTTCTCCAGCATGGGGTCTGGCATGGATTCACATGCTCATGAATAAAGAATACATAGCAGTACACACATGCACAACCACGGGAGGTGGCAAAGGCTCAACATTAAGCATTACATCAAACTCAACATTAAGCAATTCTTACCTCCTCACCAGGCTCACCTTAGGTGAACAGATTGCGTAGCCCTGCTTGGCCGACCCTGGACTCCTCCCTGGAATCCCGATCGACGCAGTAGAATTTCGTGAAGGTGTGCGTCGACCTCCACGTAGCAGCCCTGCAGATGTCCAGCAAGGGCACACCAGATAGGAACGCCGTGGTAGCTGCGATCGCTCTGATGGAATGGGCTCTCGGACGGCCAGGCAGTGGTCGGTTTGCCAAACGATGACAGTACATGATACAGCCGGAGAGCCATCTGGAAATGGAGGCCTTTGAGAGAGCCTTCCCCTGATTGACAGGTCCAAAGTTCACAAAAAGTTGTGAGGTCTTCCGAAATCACTGCGTGCGGTCCACGTAAAACTTCAGCGCTCTAGCCACAACCAGCGAGTGCAAAGTCCTTTCGGCCGGCGACGAAGGCGACGGGAAGAAAACAGGCAACACCAAGGGTTCGTTGAGGTGGAATTCCGACAGCAACTTGGGCATGAAGGAGGGGTGCGTCCTGAGCAATACCCTCGTATCGTGAAAAGTCAAGTACGGGGGCTTGCAGGAAAGGGCCTGGATCTCTCCCACTCTTCGTGCGGAAGTGATGGCCACAAGAAACGCTGTTTTCCACGACAAGAACTTCAACGGAGCCGAGTGCAGAGGCTCGAACGGAGGTCCCATGAGCTTGATCAGCACGACGTTGAGCTCCCACGCCGGGGCCGGAGCCTTCACCGGCGGGAACGATCTGAACAGTCCCTTCATGAATTCTTTCACCAGACGATGAGACCACAAAGACGTCCGCCCCGTGGTTCTGGTGTATCGGGAGATCGCAGCAAGATGAATCTTGATGGACGCGTGCGCCAGTCCAGTCTTGGCCAGCGTCAGAAGGTAAGGCAGTACCTGGGGAGCCGTAACCCGTAGAGGGTTAATCTTCTGTGCGTGGCACCAGACAGAGAACCTCTTCCATTTGTGTCCATAGCATTTAAGAGTTGAGGATGCCCTGGCCTTTGCAAGAACCTCTCTGCAGTCGGCCGGTATGTCGTATCCTCCAAACTCTAACGCTGCAGGAGCCAGGCCTGCAAGTTCAGCGACTTCAGGTCGTGATGGAGGATGGCGCCTCCGTTCCCTGGAGAGAAGATCTGCGTCCACTGGCAGCTTGATTGACGGGGACGCTGACAAGTCCAGAAGGTCCGGGAACCATATCTGCCTCGGCCACGCAGGTGCGACAAGGATCATCCTGCATCGTGACCTCTTGAGCTGGTTGATGAGCCGGATCAGCAATGGCAATGGAGGGAACGCGTATAGAAACAGGCCCTCCCAGGGGAACGAGAAAGCATCGGCCCTGCTCCTCGGCTGGAGAAACCTGCTGGCGAACCTCCGGCACTTGGAGTTCGTCGCCGTCGCGAACAGATCGATCTGGGGTGTGCCCCACCGTCGGAAGTGGCGGTCCACTAGATCCTGTCGTAGTTCTCACTCGTGGCACGAGCCCAGCCCTCTGCTGAGCGAGCCGGCAATGGTGTTTTTTATCCCTGCCAGATGAAACGGCACCAGAAACATCACTTGGGCGACGGCCAATGCCACAGATCCTGCGCCTCCTTGGACAGGGCTGGGGACCTGGTTCCGCCCTGCTTCCTGATGTAGAACATGGTGGTGGTGTTGTCGGTGAAGATCCTCACCACCTTGCCCTTGAGGGACGGAAGAAAGGACCTGAGGGCCCAAAACACTGCAAGGAGCTCCAGGACGTTGATATGGAGGGACTTCTCCAACGGAAGCCAAAGGCCTCTCGCGTGCAGATTTTCAGTGTGCGCTCCCCACCCTTCCAGGGAGGCATCCGTGGTCACTGTCTCCTGGTGGCCGGGAGTCTGGAAGTCCATGCCCGCCGTCAGATGCGCGCGGGTGCCCCACCACTGGATCGCTCGTCGGAAACTCTCGTCGAGTGTGATCCTCTCCTCGAAGCTGCCCGTCGTCTCGATCCAGCGCGCGTCCAGGAACTCCTGCAACGGGCGCATCCGGAGCCTGCACAGGCGGATGAGGTAAATGCAAGAAGACATCATTCCGAGGAGGGACTTGATGGACCTCACCCTGGCCGCGTCCGCCACCAGCATCCGCTGCACCTTGCCCAAGATGGCCCTCGTCCTTTCCTCCGACGGAGAGGCCAGAAGCGACACTGTGTCAAGCTTCGCTCCCAGAAACAGTGCGTCTTACGCGGGCACCAGGTGGGACTTGGCGTAGTTTATGGAGAATCCCAGGTCCGTGAGTAGTTGGACGGTCCTTGCCGTGTGCTCCACGGCGAGCTCCTTCGTCTTTGCTCGGATGAGCCAGTCGTCCAGGTAGGGGTAGACGTGGATCCCCTCTCGGCGCAGCTGCGCCGCCACCGGTGCGAGGCACTTGGTGAACACCCTGGGTGCCGACCTCAATCCGAAGGGAAGGGCTCTGAACTGGTAGTGACGCCCTTGGACCACGAACCTGAGAAACTTTCGGTGTCCCTTTAGGATGGGAATATGGAAGTAGGCATCCTCCAAATCCAACGACGACAGGAAATCGCCCAACTCCAGTTGACCCAGGACGTGTTGGAGGGTGACCATCCGGAACTTCTGTGCCTTGATGAATTTGTTCAGTCGTCGCAGGTCCAGGATGGGACGCCATCCTCCCGTCTTCTTCTTCACGAGGAAGTATCTTGAGTAAACTCCGGAGCCCCGAAGCCTCTTTGGGACGAGCTTGATGGCGCCCTTCCTGAGCATCGCCTTTACCTCCAAGAGAAGTTGAGGGACGTGATGTTCTTTCCTGGCCAGAGGGGGGACACGCGGGCACCTCCTTAGAAACTCGAGCGCGTGACCCTGAGCTAGGGCGTCCAGCACCCAACGGTCGGTGGAGATGGACTCCCACACGCTGACGAAGCTCGCCAGCCGGCCTCCCACCGGGGTGCTTCGGTGGGGGCCCGACCCCACGGCCGGTTCGGTCCTGCTTCGACGAGGCCTTGCCGCCTTGTCCTCCTTGGCGACGACGGCAGGGTCCGCCTGACTTGCCTCGTCCCCTGTAAGCTTCCTGTGACGACGAACGGGCCGCTTGATGGTAGGTGGAAAATCCGCCGCTGGAACCTTTGGAGGCACCCTGTTTGCCTCCGCCGCTCCGAAAGGGCGGCCGCCGTTGCTGGAGAACCCCAAGAGCCCGGGACGTCTCTGTGTCCGCCTTGATGGCTTGAAGGGAATCGTCCACTGTTTTCCCAAACAGGTTGTTTCCGTCGAACGGCATGTCCAAGACTCTGGTCTGCACGACCTGACGGAAGTCAGTAGCCATGAGCCATCCACGCCGCCTAAGGCACACGCCATTGCCCAACTGGCGAAATCCAGTGTCAGCGATGTCCGTCGCAATCGTGATGGCGTGGTCCGAAGCCACCTCTCCTTCCTGCAAGATCTCTAGGGCTTCCGCCCTCTTGTCGTCTGGTAGGAAGTCCAGCAGGGGGGCCAGTTTGTACCACAACTCCCTGTCGTAGCGGGCTACGATAGCCAAGGCGTTGGCCGCCTTAATCGTCGTTGCTGCCGACGAGATGACTCTGCGTCCCATCGTGTCTAATTTCTTTCCCACGCCGTCCGACGGGGAGGTTGATTTAGAGGCCGCGCCCCCCCTCGCTTTCTTCCTGGCCGCCGCGGAGACGACCGAGTCCGGGGTCGGCTGTGCCCAAAGGCACAAGGAGGCCGGGTCCGGGACCGGTACTTCTTCTCCTACCGATCCCTTCTAGCCGGCGTCGTGGATGGGTTCTTGAGGAGGGCGAGGCCCTCATCCCAAATATCATCTAGTAGAGGTACAGCGAGGACCGTCTTCCTCTTGGTCTCGCGCCGTTGATAAAGGAAACCTTCCTTCTTCTTCTCTTCCGGGCAGAGCTGGAAAAGCTCGGATGCCCTGGAGATCATGGAGTGACACGATCTAATCTCGTCGGGCGGGGAAGCCCGGGTGGGAGGTGACGACGGGAGATCCTCGTTGTAAACCTCGTCGTCTGTACCCGTCGCGGCCGTGTCAGTCCCCGTATCATCCCCACGTGTCGTGGACGGGGAGGAGGGCTGAACAGGGCGCGATGGCTGAAAAGGAGGTGGAGGGTGAATCCTTCTTCTCTTAGGGGGAGGGCTCCCAGAAGGGCCTGGCTCCGGGTCCCCTGTCGGGAGCGGTTCCTCCATTGGTGGTAACGGCAGTCTCGTCCTTATCTCCGAGCATAAGACTGTATAGCCAACAAAATGGCCGCTGAGTGGTCTTGCGGCACTGGTTGAGGGAGATCCGACGGGAGGTCAGGAGCCCCGTCGGCATCCTCGACGCCTTCGTCGTCTTCCACGTCGGGGTCGCCCCCGACAGGATGGCCTTCTTCCACGCCAGAGCCGTGGCCCAAGACTTCGATCAGCTCCTCCTCAGAGGCTGAGGCCGAGTCCACGACGACCTCCTGCCCCCCTTTTTCTTCTCCGTCAGAGGTTTCACGGGGGTCCTGTCGATGGGCACGAAAGAGGACTCCCTCCGCGGTGGCAGGGAGATTCTGGGCCCCGGGGTCGCCACCACTGGTGTAGCCTCCACAGGCTGAGCCAGGGCCGCCGCGACTGTCTCGATAGAGGCCTTGGCCGGATGGATCAAGGCTTTCACCACCTTAGGTGCGCTCACCGCCTTGGGGGGAGGGTCACCACCTCGCTCCCCCTCCGATGGGGCCTTAGGGCACGACCGGGGTCTCTCCAGAAGTTTCGCCGGGCGCTCGGCCTTCCTCTTACCCGAGCCAGAGCGTTGGCTCGTGGTTGATGGCGCCGGTGGCGCCCGTAGAGCCCGACAGTTCGGCGCTCCCGGTGCCAGCGGACTCGAGGTGCTTGGCCTTCTGTTGGACCCCCGTCGCCGGGGCACCCTCAAAGGTCTTAGAAGACCGCTCGGACTTCTTCTTCTTCTTCTCGCCTGACGGGCTCTTTCCTTCCAGCCAGTTGGCGAGACGTTGATGGCGGTCCTTCATGGTCCGCTCCGACATATTGCCGCAAAACGCACAGTCCTTCTCCACGTGCGTCTTGTCCTCATGTAGGCAGTAAAGGCAAGAAACAAGTTACTTACCTGTAACTGTTGTTCTCCAGCATGGGTCTGGCATGGATTCACATGCTCATGAATATTCCCCATCGTCAGGCTGGGAATCCTCGGTAAAGAAAAAACCAGTATCAGTTTCGTTTCTGATCTGTCTTTCGTAGTAATAACCAATCACTGGTCTCTGCGTCATACTGACTACAGCCAATGACTGCCCTCTACCTAAGCACCGCCTCTGGCAGCCATCTTCAGATTTGGAAGCACGTGAAGTGGCAGTATGACCAAGTGAAGAGACGCAGAGGGGTAGGCGGGAGGGTTCGCATGTGAATCCATGCCAGACCCATGCTGGAGAACAACAGTTACAGGTAAGTAACTTGTTCCTTCTCCAGCATGGGGTCTGGCATGGATTCACATGCTCATGAATAAAGAATACATAGCAGTACACACATGCACAACCACGGGAGGTGGCAAAGTCTCAACATTAAGCATTACATCAAACTCAACATTAAGCATCTTACCTCCTCACCAGGCTCACCTCAGGCGAACAGGTTGCGCAGCACTGCTTGGCCGACCCTGGACTCCTCCCTGGAATCCCGATCGACGCAGTAGAATTTCGTGAAGGTGTGCGTCGACCTCCACGTAGCAGCCCTGCATATGTCCAGCAGGGGCACACCAGAAAGGAACGCCATGGTAGCTGCGATCGCTCTGGTGGAATGGGCTCTCGGACGGCCAGGCAGCGGTCGGTTTGCCAACTGATGACAGTACATGATACAGCGGAGAGCCATCTGGAAATGGAAGTTTTCGAGAGAGCCTTCCCCTGATTGAAAGGTCCAAAGTTCACAAAGAGTTGTGACGTCTTAAGAAAACACTTCGTGCGGTCCACGTAGAACTTCAGCACTCTAGCCACATCCAGCGAGTGCAAAGTCCTCTCAGCCGGCGACGAAGGCGACGGGAAGAACACAGGCAACACCATGGGTTCGTTGAGATGGAAGTCCGACGGTACCTTGGGCATGAAGGAGGGGTGCGTCCTGAGCACTACCCTCGTGTCGTGAAAAGTCAAGTACGGGGCCTTGCAGGAAAGGGCCTGGATCTCTCCCACCCGTCGTGCGGAGGTGATGGCCACAAGAAACGCTGTTTTCCACGACAGAAACTTCATTGGGGCCGAGTGCAGAGGCTCGAACGGAGGTCCCATGAGCTTGGTCAGCACCACTTTGAGCTCCCACGCCGGGGCCGGCGCCTTCACCGGCGGGAACGATCTGAACAGTCCCTTCATGAACTCTTTCACCAGACGATGAGACCACAGGGACGTCCGGCCCGTGGTTCTGGTGTATCGGGAGATCGCAGCAAGATGAATCTTGACGGACGCGTGTGCCAGTCCAGCTTTGGCCAGCGTCAGCAGGTACGGCAGTACCTGGGGAGCCGTAATCCGTAGAGGGTTAATCTTCTGTGCGTGGCACCAGACAGAGAACCTCTTCCATTTGTGTCCGTAGCATTTAAGAGTCGAGGACGCCCTGGCCTTTGCAAGAACCTCTCTGCAGTCGGCCGGTATGTCGTATCCTCCAAACTCTAGCGCTGCAGGAGCCAGGCCTGCAAGTTCAGCGATTTCGGGTCGTGGTGGAGGACGGCGCCTCCTTCCCTGGAGAGTAGATCCGCGTCCACCGGCAGCTTGATTGGCGGGGACGCTGACAAGTCCAGAAGGTCCGGGAACCATATCTGCCTCGGCCACGCAGGTGCGACGAGGATCATCCTGCACCGTGACCTCTTGAGCTGGTTGACGAGCCGGATCAGCAGTGGCAAAGGAGGGAACGCGTAGAGGAACAGGCCATCCCAGGGGAACGAGAAAGCATCGCCCATGCTCCTCGCCTGGGGAAACCTGCTGGCGAACCTCCGGCACTTGGAGTTCGTCGCCGTCGCGAACAGGTCGATCTGGGGTGTGCCCCACCGTCGGAAGAGGCGATCCACTAGATCCTGCCGTAGTTCCCACTCGTGGCACGAGCGCAGCTCCCTGCTGAGTGAGTCGGCGATGGTGTTTTTTATCCCTGCCAGATGAAACGGCACCAGAAACATCCTTTGGGCGACTGCCCAATGCCACAGATCCTGCGCCTCCTTGGACAGTGCTGGGGACCTGGTTCCGCCCTGTTTCCTGATGTAAAACATGGTGGTGGTGTTGTCGGTGAAGATCCTCACCACCTTGCCCTTGAGGGACGGAAGGAAGGACCTGAGGGCCCAGAACACTGCACGGAGCTCCAGGAAGTTGATATGGAGGGACTTCTCCGTCGGGAGCCAGAGGCCTCTCGCGTGCAGATTCTCGGTGTGCGCTCCCCACCCTTCCAGGGAGGCATCCTTGGTCACTGTCTCCTGGTGGTCTGGGGTCTGGAAGTCCATGCCCGCCGTCAGATGCGCGCGGGTGTCCCACCACCGGACCGCTCGGCGGAAACTCTCGTGGAGTGTGATCCTCTCCTGGAAGCCGCCCGTCGTTTGGATCCAGCGCGCGTCCAGGAACTCCTGCAACGGGCGCATCCGGAGCCTGCACATGGGAATGAGGTAGATGCAAGAGGACATCATTCCGAGGAGGGACTTGATGGACCTCACCTTGGCCGCGTCGGAAACCAACATCCGCTGTACCTTGCCCAGGATGGACCTGGTCCTTTCCTCCGACGGGGAGGCCAGAAGGGACACTGTGTCGAGCTTCGCTCCCAGAAACAGTGCGTTTTGCGCAGGTACCAGGTGGAACTTGGCGTAGTTCACGGAGAATCCCAGGTCCGTGAGAAGTTGGACGGTCCTTGCCGTGTGCTCCACGGCGAGCTCCCTCGTCTTGGCTCGGATGAGCCAGTCGTCCAGGTAGGGGTAGACGTGGATCCCCTCGCGGCGCAGGTGCGCCGCCACCGGTGCAAGGCACTTGGTAAATACCCTGGGTGCCGACCGTAGTCCGAAGGGGAGGGCTTTGAACTGGTAGTGACGCCCTTGGACCACAAACCTGAGGAATTTTCGGTGCCCCTTTAGGATGGGAATATGGAAGTAGGCATCCTCCAAATCCAACGACGACAGGAAGTCTCCTTCCTCCAGCTGACCCAGGACGTGCTGGAGGGTAACCATCCGGAACTTCTGTGCCTTGATGAACTTGTTCAGACGTCGCAGGTCTAGGATGGGGCGCCATCCTCCCGTCTTCTTCTTCACGAGGAAGTATCTCGAGTAAACTCCGGAGCCCCGAAGCCTCTTTGGGACGAGTTCGATGGCGCCCTTCCTGAGCAACGCCTTTACCTCCAGGAGAAGCTGAGGGACGTGAAGCTCTCTCCTGGCCACGGGGGGGACGCGCGGGCACCTTCTTTGAAACTTGAGCACGTGGCCCCGGGCCAAGGCGTCCAGCACCCAACGGTCGGTAGAGATGGACTCCCACACGCTGACGAAGCTCGCCAGCCGGCCTCCCACCGGGGTGCTTCGGTGGGGGCCCGACCCCACGGCCGGTTCAATCCTGTTTCGACGAGGCTTTGCCGCCTTGACCTCCTTGGCGACGACGGCGGGGTCCTCCAGACTTGCCTCGTCCTCTGTAGGCCTCTTGAGACGACGAGCGGGCCGCTTGACGGTAGGTAGAGAAACAGCCGCCGGAACCTTTGGAGGCGCCCTTGCCTCCGCTGCTCCGAAAGGGCGTCCGTCGTTGCTGTAGAACCCCAAGGGCCCGGGCCGTCTCAGTGTCCGCTTTAATGGCCTGAAGGGAATCGTCCACTGTTTTCCCAAACAGGTTGTTCCCATCGAACGGCATGTCCAGGACTCTGGTCTGTACGTCTTGACGGAAGTCCGTAGCCTTGAGCCATCCACGCCGCCTAAGGCACACGCCGTTGCCCAACTGGCGAAACCCAGTGTCGGCGATGTCCGTCGCAATAGTGATGGCGTGGTCCGACGCCACCTCACCTTCCTGTAGGATCTCCAGGGCATCCGCCCTCTTGTCGTCCGGTAGGAAGTCCAGCAGGGGAGCCAGTTTGTACCATAGCTCCCTGTCGTAGCGGGCCACGATAGCCAAGGCGTTGGCCGCTTTAATCGTCGTCGCTGCAGACGAGATGACCCTGCGTCCCATAGCGTCCAATTTCTTTCCCTCGCCGTCCGGTGGGGAAGTCGATGTGGAGGCCGCACCCCCCCCCCCCGCGGAGACGACGGAGTCCGGGGTAGGCTGCGCCCGGAGGCACAGGGGGGCCGCGTCCGGGACCCGGTACTTCTTTTCGTACCAGTCTCTTCTAGCTGGCGTCGTGGAAGGGTTCTTGAGGAGGGCGAGGCCCTCATCCCAAATGTCGTCCAGTAGAGGCACCGCGAGGACCGTCTTCCTCTTGGCCTCGCGCCGTTGATAAAGGAATCCTTCCTTTTTCTTCTCCTCAGGGCAGAGTTGGAAAAGCTCGGATGCCCTGGCGATCATGGAGTGGAACGATCCGATCTCGTCGGGCGGAGAGGCCCTGGTGGGAGGTGACGACGGGAGATCCTCGTCGTATACCTCGTCGTCCGTACCCGTCGCTGCCGTGTCAGTCCCCGTATCATCCCCTCGGGTGGACGGGGAGGAGGGCTGGACGGGTCGCGACGGCTGAAAAGGAGGTTGAGGGTGAATCCTTCTTTTCTTGGGAGGGGGAACACCCGAAGGTCCCGGTTCAGGATCCCCCGACGGGAGAGGCTCCTCCGTCGGCAACGGTAGTCTCGTCCTTATCTCTGAGCATAAGGACTGTATAGCCAACAAAATGGCCGCCGAGTTGTCTTGCGGCGCTGGCAGAGGGGAATCCGATGGGCGATCAGGGGCCCCGTCGGCACCCTCAACGCTGTCGTCGTCACCTGCGTCGGGCTCCATCCCGACGGGCCGGTCTTCATCCACGCCAAGGCCGTGGCTTAAGACCTCGATCAGCACTTCCTCTGAAGCCGAATCTACGACGACGCCCTGCCCCCCTTTTTCTTCCCCGCCGGGGATTTCACGGAGGTCCTATCGATGGGCACAAAAGAGGACTCCCTCCGAGGTGGCAGGGAGACTCTGAGCCCCGAGGTCGCCACCACTGGTGTAGCCTCCACAGGCTGAGCCAGGGCCGCCGCGACAGTATCGATAGAGGGCTTGGCCGGATGGATTAAGGCCTTCACCACCTTAGGTGCGCTCACCGCCTTATCCTTGAGGGGGGGGACACTGCCTCGCTCCCCCTCCGATGGGGCCTCCGAGCTCGACCGGGGCCTCTCCAGGAGCTTCGCCGGGTGCTCGCCCTTCCTCTTACCCGACCCAGAGCGTTGGCTCGTGGCTGAAGGTGCCGGGGAGGGTGCGCCCTGCCTGGCGCCCGTAGAGCCCGACCGTTCGGCGCTCCCGGTGCCAGCGGACTCGTGGTGCTTGGCCTTGTGTTGGACACCCGTCGCCGGGGCGTCCTCAAAGGTCTTAGAAGACCGCTCGGATTTCTTCCTCTTCTTCTCGCCTGACGGGCTCTTCCCTTCCAGCCAGTTGGCGAGGCGTTGGTGGCGGTCCTTCATGGTCCGCTCCGACATATTGCCGCAAAACGCAGTCCTTCTCCACGTGCTTCTTGTCCTCATGTAAGCAGTAGAGACAAAAGGAGTGTTCGTCCTCCTTAAAGACGTTCTGCAGCTGGCATCCAGGGCAGACCCTGAACAGCTTTCCGGGCATCGAGCTTCCCTTCTCCTGGGCCATGTCCGGGCCTGAGAAGCTTCTGGAGTCCTCCAAAACGTAGCTCGACGAAATCTTCACCCTTGAGGGGCGCAGACGAATCCGACACGGGTCCCCGTTGATCGGATGGAGAGTCGGTGGAGCTTGAGGCTCTTTTGACCGGAAAAAACAAAGTTTTGAGAAAAAAACGTGAAAAATTAGCACTAACGCTCGAGAGCAATAGCACAAGGATCCCAACACATGAACGTGCAGTAAAAATCTGAAGATAGCTGCCAGAGGCGGTGCTTAGGTAGAGGGCAGTCATTGGCTGTGGTCAGTATGACGCAGAGACCAGTGATTGGTTATTACTACGAAATACAGATCAGAAACGAAACTGATACTGTTTTTTTCTTTACCGAGGATTCCCAGCCTGACGACGGGGAATATTCATGAGCATGTGAATCCATGCCAGACCCCATGCTGGAGAAAGGGAGTGTTCGTCCTCCGTGAAGACATTCTGAAGCTGGCATCCAGGGCAGACCCTAAACAGCTTTCTGGGCGTCGAGCTTCCCTTCTCCTGGGCCATGTTCGAGATGGGCCTGAGAAACTTCTGGAGTCCTCCAAAAGCGTGGCTCGACGAAAACTTCACCCTTGAGGGGCGTAGACGAATCCGACACGGGTCCCCGTTGATCGGATGAAGAAACGGTGGAGCTTGAGGCTTTTTTGACCGAAAAAAGAGAAATTTTTTGAGAAAAACGTGAAAAATAGCACTAACGCTCGAGAGCAATAGCACGAGGATCCCAACACTTGAACGTGCGGTAAAAATCTGAAGATGGCTGCCAGAGGCGGGGCTTAGGTAGAGGGCAGTCATTGGCTGTGGTCAGTATGACACAGAGATCAGTGATTGGTTACTACTATGAAAGACAGATCAGAAACGAAACTGATACTGATTTTTTCTTTACCGAGGATTCCCAGCCTGACAACGGGTAATATTCATGAGCATGTGAATCCATGCCAGACCCCATGCTGGAGAAACCTATTTACAAAGAATTAACATACAGGTGGTGTGTTCATGGGTAATAAATCTACCTTCACATGTAATGCAGTACAGAGAATATTGAGTCCATAGAGAGGCTTGAAAGAAAGCCATTATTGTGTTGGTTGTTTTCTCCAACTCCCTGCAACAGAAACATGATAGATGGAGTAAAGTTATCCTCCTAGACATAGGAGTCCTGAATGGGCCCACAAGTCTTATATATATGTCAATGCATTACTTACCGTAAAAGCATTTCTGATGGTTGTATCTGCTTAAATTCACATGCTGTGCATAGGTCCGACATCCAGTGGTCACTGCGGAGTATTGCATTTTGTTTTTCGTAGTCGAAAAGGGGACGTCGACAAGGCGTGTCTGTAACACTATCCCTATAGTGACGTGCGTTGTACCCACAATCCCTCACGCGTCGAGGTCCCTCTGTTTGTATTTTTCTGCCCTGAGGGGAGCCTTCTAGACGTGAGTGAGTACAGAAAAGAGAGAAATATAGTAGAGGATGTCTATGTTCCTTCCATCCGAGCGGGTGAATCTAAGCAGATACAACCATCAGAAATGCTTTTACGGTAAGTAATGCATTGTCTTCTGATGTTTGTTAATCTGCTTAGAATCACATGCTGTGCATAGACTAGCGAGCAGTACCCGGAGTTGGCGGTGGGTTATGAGAAGGAACAGTAGAGAAAAGATTTCTTAATACTGCCTGCCCCACCTGGGAGTCAGATCTAGAGTGTGCATCTAGACAGTAGTGTTTTGTAAAGGTGTGCACAGAACTCCAGGTAGCCGCTTTGCAGATGGACTCAAGGGGAACATTTGCAATGAATGCTATGGAAGCCCCAGTGCCTCGAGTGGAATGTGCTCTTGGCTTGAAGGGTAGTTCTCTCTTAGCAAGAGTGTAACAGAGAGTGATGCATTGTACAATCCATCTAGATATAGTGGACTTAGAGACAGCATCTCCTTCTCTTCCTGCTGCCACCGAGACAAAGAACTGATTAGTCTTTCTCAGTGATCTGGTTCTTTCCATGTAGAACATGACAGCTCTGCGTACATCTAGTGTATGCAGACTTTTTTCTCCCAAGCTGGAAGGGTTTTGAAAGAACGTTGGTAGTTCTATAGATTGGTTTACATGAAATTTGGAGATGAATTTTGGTGCAAACCTTGGGTGTGTGCGGAGAACCACCTTATCCTTGTGAACTGATACGAAGGGGTCTAGTACAGAAAGAGCCTGTAGTTCACTTACTCTCCTAATGGAGGTGATAGCTATTAGGAAAGCAGTCTTAAGAGTGAGGTATTTAAGAGTTGCCTTGTGCATGGGTTCGAAAGGAGTGCCCATGAGTCTAGAAAGTACCACGTTTAAGTCCCATCCGGGAGCTGGGTTAGCTATCAGGGGGTGTATTCTCTTTACCCCTTCCATAAAGGCCTTGATAACTGGTATCAACTGATAACCACGACACTTTAAGTTGGGAAGTGGTGTATGCAGAAAGTGCCGCTAGGTGGACTTTAATGGAATTAAACACTAGACCTGAATCCAGTAAATGGGTCAAGTACAGAATAATGTTAGTGGCAGAGCAGTCCACCGGGTTGATGTTCTTACTTCTACACCATATGACAAATCTTTTCCACTTGCTAGAATAGCAGTGGCGAGTATTAGGTTTTCTGGCTTCCCTGAGGATGTCCATACATCTCTGAGGGAGATGTAAATGTCCAAATTCTATGATCTCAGGAGCCAGGCTGCTAAGTTCATGGTCTGAGGGCATGGATGCAGTGTCCTGCCCTTGTCTTGTGACAGCATGTTGTACGGGCAGGGAAGTTTAATTGGGGGAGATAGGGACATCTCCATCAAGTGAACGAACCATGGCTGCCGGGCCCACATTGGGGCTACTAGTATCATGGTAACCTGCTCCTGGTGCATCTTGTGCACCACTTTGTTGAGGAGGGGAGTCGGGGGAAAGGCGTAAACAAATTTCCCTGACCATTGAATCAACAGACCGTTCCCCTTGGACTGGTTCTGGGGGTACCTGGAGGCGTAACTTTGGCATTGTGAGTTCTCCAGGGTTGCGAACAGGTCTATTTCCGGGAAACACCATTGCGTGAAGACGTCTAAGACGATGTCTTCGTGTAATTGCCATTCGTACTCTTTGGGTAGGGGGAAGTCTCTGCTGAGTTTGTCTGCTAGCAGATTGAGTTCCCCTGGTACATGTTGTGATAGTAGGAACATGTTGTGTTTGAGAGCCCACTTCCATATATTCTGGGACAGCTTGGACAGTCCTGGAGAGTGAGTGCCCCCTTGTTTGTTGAGATAGTGCATGGCTGTGGTGCTGTCTGTGAGGACCATCACTGTCTTTCCTTGTAAGTGTTCCTGAAAGGCTTTCAGTGCTTTGAACACTGCTAATAGTTCCAGCAGGTTTATATGCTTGGATGCCAAGCTCGGAGTCCACACTCCGTGAGCAGTCTGATGGGATAGGTGGGCCCCCCATCCTGTAAGGGATGCGTCTGTGGTTAGAGTGGCTTCCACTGCGGGTGTGGCAAAAGTTTTCCCTAATAACAGGTTTTCCTTTGTCCACCACCGTAGCGAGAGAACCAAGGCCTGCGAAACCACCACCAGATCGTCCCATTGTCCGCTGGCCTGACACCACTGGCTGTAGAGCCACTCTTGCATTGGGCGCATGCGCAGGCGCGCGTGAGGTACCAAATAAATACATGACGCCATCATCCCTAGCAAGCGCATTGCTTTGCGTACCGTCACCTCTCGACCTGCCACATATTGGGGGATCTGAAACAGCATGTTTTGGACCCTCTCGTTGGAGGGGAAGACGAGGCCGTCCTTTGTTCGAATTAGAGCCCCTAGGAATTGTTTGATTTGGCTGGGGTCTAAGCTGGACTTCTTTTCGTTGATGGAGAAGCCCAGTTGGGACAAAAGGTCTACGGTCCTTTGGGTATTGGAGAAGCATGTTTCGTAAGAATCCCCTGTTATGAGCCAGTCGTCGAGGTACGGGTAAACTGGGATGGATAATCTGCGCAGGTGGGCCGCTGCCACTGCCAGTACCTTCGTAAATACCCTTGGTGCAGATGCTATCCCGAAGGGTAGTACTCTGAACTGATAGTGTTTGTTCTCTATCTTGAACCTGAGGTATTTTCTGTGCGCTGGCAACATTAAAATATGAAAGTATGCATCTTTCATGTCTAGTGTTGTCATGTAATCCCCCTGTGATAACAGTGGGATTACTTCCTGCAGGGTCACCATACGAAACTTTTGGGGTTTGACAAAGTTGTTCGCTGGGCGCAGATCTAATACAGGGCGCATGGTTAAGTCCTTTTTGGGTACAAGGAAGTACACTGAATAAATACCTTCTGTTACCTGAGATAGGGGAACAGCCTCTATAGCTTCTCTTTTCAGTAGCTCTTCTACTTCTTGAAGAAGAATGGTGAGGTGTTCCGGTGTCATGCGTCGGTTCCGTGGGGGTCTGTATTTCGGGGAACCGTTGAATTCGATGCAGTATCCGTGGGCTATGGTGGATAATACCCAGCGGTCTGACGTTATTCCCTCCCATGCTGAAAGGAACGATGTTACCCGGCCCCCGACCGGTGATGCATGGGAGGGGACCCGAATCTTTGGGTCATTTGTTGGTATTGGGCGTGGGGCCTTTTGGACTGGAGCCGCGCCCTCTTCCTTTGCCACGCGTTGGCCTCTTTGACTGAACTGGGTGTTCTGGTTAGCGGGCCAGTTGGTAGCAGAGTAAAATTGTTGTTGGCTTTGCTGCTGGCGTTGGCCACGAAAGGAGCGTCTATTGCCTTAGCTGCGTCTGTTAGGTGGCCTAGAAATTTGGTCAAGAGTCTTGATGGTATCAAACTCCTTCTTCGCATGTTCTAGTGCCTCATCAACTGCTTTCCCAAACAGATGTGTTTGCTCTATGGGCTTATTTATTAGGGAAGCCTGAGTTTCTGGCTTAAATCCCGAATTGCGCAGCCAGACATGGCGTTTGAGAAGTATTCCCTGAACCAGGGAGCGGCCAGCTGTCTCTGCGGCATCTAAGGAGTTCTTTACGATGCCCTGGTTTACAAGAGTTCCCTCTGATATAGTAGCCAACAGGCGTGAGCGCAGGGGTTCTGGTGCGTCCTCTGCTTCACTGCGCAGTTTGCTCCACTGTGCATCTGCGTAGCTAGCTAGTAGGGAATTGTTATTCGCGATCCTGGTTGAGAAGGCGGCGGAGGTCGTGATTCTCTTCCCAAGTGCATAGAGCTTCTTGCCCTCTTTGTCAGGTGGTGCCTCACTAGTAGATAGTGGTACACCCGCTCTCTTTCTTGTGTTTGTCACTACCAGAGAGTCCGGAATAGAATGTCCCCTGATGTACAAAGGGTCGGAAGACGAAGGGCTGAAGAGCTTTTCTATCCGAGGGTTGACCCCTCTGACTAAGGCCGGATTGGAAAGGGAAGGAGTTATTCTTCTTTTTATAGAAGCCAGGAGCGGAATGGACTGGCTGACCGGGGCTTTTTCTTTAATAACTTTTTCTACAAAGTCTATGTCCGGAAGAGTCTCCCCTGTGTCTATTTCAAAATGCGCTGCTGCCTTGCGCAATAGTGCATTAAGTGAAGGCTGGTCATCTATGGGGGAGGTGTTCCCAATAGGTGAGTCCTTGGGAGGAGAAGGGTGAAAGACATCAGGGTCTGAGTGCACTGATGGGGATTGCCAAGGCTGCACTGATGGGGAGTGCCAGGGCTGTGAGGTAGCTGTATCTTCCTCAAAAGCTCCTGCGCTAGTGTAAGGGTCTTCCTCAAACCTCTCCTCCTCATGTTCTTCCTCTCCACCTAAACACTCCTCATCTTCCTGGAGGTATTGCTCCTCTTCAGTGAGGTCATATGCATCTGTAGAAGGGGGAAACAGCCTAGGAATCTTGACTCTAGGGTTATCCTGGGTCCATTCTCTTGGTCTTTTGGGTGTGGGTGGGTTTTGGCTACCCAAAAACCTCTCCATCTTTTCCATACAAGAATGGAGTCTTTCCATGGTCTCATGGGGAACCCCTGAATAGTCTAGAGGGGGGAAATCAGTGTTATCACCTTCAAAACGCTTCAAACGCTCCCACAACGTCGACGAAAGGTTTCCGTCGCCCTCAGAAAAGCCCTCCGGTAGTTCAGAAGTGCCTTTAGATGAATGGGGCAGTTCCTGGCTACTCTTGTGCTTTTTCGGCGTTTCTATTTCCTTCGGTGCGGTATTCGACGTCTGTTTCGTCGTCCGCTTACGTTTGTCATCGGAAACAATTCTCGGCAGACTCTCGACGACGAGTTCGTCAGTCGAGGGTTCTGGAGTCGGCGTTGCCTGCGTTGCGCGTTGTTTTTCGACGGCCGCTCTCTGGAGCGTTACGTCGGATGTTTTTGATGTAGCGCCCGTATTAGATGAAAGCCCAATCGCTGGTCGCGGCTGCGTTTGCGGGTGGGGCTTGAGACCCTTGCGGTCTGAGGTCGACGCCGGAGTGCCCTGTGTCCCCTTCGGCGCTGGTGGATCCTTCGTCCTGGACGAAGAAGAGCCGTGGGTTGTGTGCTTAGGCCTATGGGGTCTGTGTGCGTCCTTGTCGCCGGGGTGTTCATCCCCATAAGCAGGGCGTGAGCCGAGCCCGTCGGGGCCGGGGACGGACGTCGAGGAGCGCGAGCGCTCCTTTTGGGGGTTAATGACTTCCGTAACGGACGTCGAGTTATCACCCTCCTCATCACTTTCTGTAACAGCGGCGGCGTGTGAGGAAATTGACTTCGACATAGCGTAGTCCGCCCACCTCTTAACTTTCCGTTCTTTAAGAGTTCTTGGTTTCAAGAGCTTACAGGCCGCGCAGCTGTCCTCCTTATGATCGAGGGGCAAGCAACGATTACAGAGCTTGTGTTTGTCCTTCCAAGTGTATTTGCCCCTACAGCGTGGGCAAAACTTAAAAGGTGTCCTCTCCATAGCTGAGGCAATGAAAACTGGTGATAACAACCCCAAGTGAAAGATAGGGGAGAAAGAAAGACATTCTCGACGAGAAGGTAAAAGTTTGAAACCCCCACTCTCCCTACTGTATGTTGGCCGGCGAGGCCTGGCCACGTGTTCGGCAGCGCCGAAGGATCTCCTCCGTCTCTTCTCCTCCGTCGAAAACTTGCTCGGCGGAGAAACAGCTTCACAGCTAACGTCGAGGGAAGGGATCTTTAAAAATGAGTGTATATTAAGGACCGAGGTCCGTAGTAATTGTTTAGCAATGTCTCTCTAGGAGCTCCGCATAAGGCGACCATAAGCTGGGCGGAAAAAAACAATCTGAGGGACCTCGACGCGTGAGGGATTGTGGGTACAACGCACGTCACTATAGGGATAGTGTTACAGACACGCCTTGTCGACGTCCCCTTTTCGACTACGAAAAACAAAATGCAATACTCCGCAGTGACCACTGGATGTCGGACCTATGCACAGCATGTGATTCTAAGCAGATTAACAAACATCAGAAATATGGGATACATTACTCACCGTAATCGTATTTCTGATGCTTGTATCTGCTTAGATTCACATGCTGTGCATAGGCCGACATCTAGTGGAAGCTGCGGAGTATTACAGTTTGTTTTTCGAAATCGAAAAGGGCGTCGACACAGGGCGTGCCAGTAATACTATCCCTAGTGTGACGTCCACTGTACCCATGATCCCTCACGCGTCTAGGATCCCCAGATTGTGTTTTTCCTGACATGAGGTAGCATGAGGAGTAGCGTGAGTACAGATAGTCCAAGCAGATAGACAGAAAGGTAAGACTACAAGCAACCATGCGCCTTCTCTCGGAGGGGAGGAAGGGTGGGTCGCATGTGAATCTAAGCAGATACAAGCATCAGAAATACGATTACGGTGAGTAATGTATCCCTTCTGAGGCTTGTGGAATCTGCTTAGATCACATGCTGTGCATAGATTAGCGAGCAGTACCAGAAGCAGGAGGTGGGATGTGAGAAGGGTCATGAGCAAACAGGTGTCTTAGAACCGCTTGTCCCACTTGTGTATCTGTCTTGGAATGAGTGTCAATGCAGTAATGCTGAGTAAAAGTGTGAATAGAGCTCCAAGTAGCTGCTTTGCAAATGCTGTCGAGGGGAACATTTGCAATGAAAGCCAGAGTGGCCCCAATGCCTCTAGTAGAGTGGGCCCTTGGTGTAAACGGCAGAGTCTTTTTAGAAAGAGAGTAACACAGCTGTATACAGTTGATAATCCACTTAGAGATAGCGCCCTTAGAGACGCGATCCCCCTCTCTGCCTGTAGCTACGGAGACAAACAGTTGATCTGTTTTCCTTAGCGGTCTGGTTTTATTTACATAGTATAAGACCGCCCTACGCACATCTAGGGTGTGTAGTTTCACCTCAGCCGAGCTTTGTGGGTTTTGGAAGAAAGCCGGAAGCTCGATGGACTGGTTTACATGGAACTTGGATATGAATTTTGGTGAGAACCTAGGGTGTGTGCGTAAAACCAGTTTGTCCTTGTGGATAGTAAAGAAAGGATCTTGCACTGACAGAGCCTGAATTTCACTGACCCTTCTTATGGAGGTAATGGCTACTAAGAAGGCCGTTTTATAAGTCAGGTGTTTGAGACTACTTTTATGCATGGGTTCGAAGGGGGGCCCCATGAGCTTAGCTAGCACCACGTTGAGGTCCCATCCTGGCGGTGGGTTCGAAATAGGAGGGTGAAGTCTCTTTACTCCTTCCATGAAGGCTTTAACCACTGGTACTTTCCACCACAAGACCTTGTTATGGGATGTGGTGTAAGCCGAGAGGGCTGCCAGGTGTACTTTGAGAGAGTTAAAAACCAACCCTGCATCCAGCAGGTGGAGCATGTATGTTACAACGTTGGAAGGAGTGCAATCAACCGGGTTGATTTGTTTATTCTGGCACCAGATAACAAATCTTTTCCACTTGTTAAAGTAACAGTGTCTTGTATTTGGTTTCCTGGACTCTTTTAGAATGTCCATACACCTCTGTGGTAATTTGAGATGTCCAAACTCTATGACTTCAGGAGCCATGCTGCTAGGTTCATAGAGTTGGGTTCCTGATGCAGTGTTTGACCTTGTTGTTGGGACAGAAGGTTGTACCAGGCTGGGAGTCTGATGGGCTCGCACACCGCCATCCTGCGTAGGTGTGGAAACCATGGTTGTCTCGCCCACATGGGAGCAACTAGGATGAGCGTCATTGATTCCTTGTTCATCTTGTACACCACCTTCCTGATGAGAGGAGTTGGTGGAAAAGCGTACGCAAACATCCCTGACCAGTTCATCCACAGGGCATTCCCCTGGGAGTCTGTTTGGGGGAACCTGGATGCAAATCCTGGGCATTGTTTGTTTTCGCTTGTGGCGAATAGGTCTATAGTGGGGAAACCCCACTGAGAGAAGAGATCTTCTACTACGTCTCTGTGAACGTCCCATTCGTGTTCTTCTGGGAGGGGGTCTCTGCTTAGAGCATCCGCTAGGGAATTGAGCTCCCCTGGAACATGTTGCGATGACAGGAAGATGTTCCGTCTGAGTGCCCATATCCATATTTTCTGGGCAAGCTTGGACAGATTTGGCGAACGAGTCCCTCCTTGCTTGTTCAGATAGAACATGGCTGTCGTGCTGTCCGTCCTGATCTGCACCGACAAGTTCAGTAGATGGGGCTCGAACGCCTGCAGCGCACGGAATACTGCCAGAAGCTCTAGCAGATTGATGTGGTTCTTGGCTACTGAGTGAGACCAGAGACCCTGAGCTGTGTGGTGGAGATGGTGAGCTCCCCACCCAGTCAGGCATGCATCTGTAGTAACCACTGCCTGTACTTCGGGATCGTAAAAGGGTTTCCCCTTTGCGATATTCTCTCTTGTCCACCAGTGTAAGCTCTGTACGAGTGTTGGCGAAACGACCACTAGATCGTCCCACTGACCACTTGCCTGAGACCACTGTTTCGCCAACCATTCCTGCATGGGACGCATGCGCAGACGCGCGTGGGGGACCAGGTAAATGCATGACGCCATCATGCCCAGTAACCGCATAGCTTTGCGTACTGTTATCTGTTGACCTGCAGTCGTCTAGATAAGGGTACACTGGGATTGCCTCCCTGCGTAGGTGTGCAGCTGCCACCGCCAGTACCTTGGTGAATACCCTTGGTGCTGAAGCTATCCCGAAGGGCAGTACCTTGAATTGGTAGTGGCGAATGTCCACCTTGAAGCGCAAGTATTTTCTGTGCGCCGGGAGCATAGAAATATGAAAATAGGCATCTTTCATATCCAAGGTTGCCATGTAATCCCCCTTTTTTAGGAGTGGGATTACCTCTTGTAGCGTGGTCATACGGAATTTTTGGGGCTTGACATACTTGTTGGCAGGCCGTAAATCCAATACTGGGCGCATTGTTAAATCTTTCTTTGGCACAAGGAAGTAAGTTGAATAGATACCCTTGTTTACCTGGTGTCCTGGGACGAGTTCTATCGCGTCCTTTAGGAGCAGATTGTAGACTTCCTCGAGGAGGATCTTTTGATGTTCTAAAGAGTGGACTTTTTGTCTTGGAGGGTGGTTTCGGGGACGTTGCAGTAGTTCTATACAGTACCCCTTGGATACTGTCGACAGCACCCATCTGTCGGATGTTATCCTTTCCCATGCCTGGGTGAAGCTGGATATTCGTCCCCCTACTGGGGTTGCATGGGAAGGGACCCTGAAATGAGCGTCACTGCTTTGGTGGAGGCGTGCCGCCTCCTTTACTGGGGCTGCCTCTGCCTCTACCACGTCCTCTTCTACTAGCCCTACCATACCCCTGGGTAGACTGTTGTGAGTTGGTGTTCCACTGTGTACCCTGGGTGTGGGAATAGCTATTTCCTCTATTGGAATTTTGGCCGCGGGGGCGACGAAAATTGCCGTTCCCTCTTTGGTTAGGTGGTTTTGTAGTTAACTGGCCAAGGGATTTGAGGGTGTCGAATTCCTCCTTAGCGTTTTTTAGTGCGTCCTCGACTGCCTTTCCAAACAGGAGATCACTTTCCACTGGTTTGTCTAAGAGTGCAGCTTGTGTTTCTGCTCTGAATCCCGACTGCCTCAACCAAGCATGTCTTTTGATGACAGTCCCCTCTGCTATAATTCTACCCGCATTGTCTGCGGCGTCTAAAGTTGCTTTTAAAATGCAGCCTGAGACGTTTCTTCCCTCTGCACAAATGCGAGATAGCTGGCTCTTAAGGGGTTCGGGAGCGGAATGTATTAGTGCTGCCACTTCTTCCCACTGATGGCAGTTGTAGCTGGCCAACAGTGTGGTGGAATTCGCGATTCTGGTTTGGTAGGCTGCCGTGGAAGCTACTTTTCTACCAAAACCATAGAGTTTCTTACTTTCTTTGTCGGGGGGGGCCTCCGAGGAAGATAATGGGGTTCCAGCTCTCTTGCGGGTGTTAGTTACGACTAGAGAGTCTGGCTTAAGTTGGACTCTAATATATAGAGGGTCCGACTGGGCTGCTTTAAACAGCTTCTCTACTCTCGGGTTTACAGGTCTTGTCAAGTTTGGGTTGACAAGGGATGGTGCTATTCTGCGTTGAATAGATTTCAGGATGGGAATGGTCTGGGCTACTGTCTTCCTTTCCCCAATTAGTTCCTCCGCGAAGTCCCTCTCTTCTTGGACACCTTGTGTGTCTATGTGGAAGTGGTTAGCTGCCCGAGAGAGCAGTTCATTTAGGAGGGGCTGATTATCTATTGGGGAATCAGACACTGGGGCTTCCCTTTCGACTGGTGAGTCCATTCTGAAAATATCCGGGCTATTTTCTGGCTCATCCTCGTCTTCGTCCTCCCCGTAATAATCTGACACTGCGAGATCTTCTGGTGTTTCAAAATCTTGGCCCTCTATAAGGGAAGAGTCTTCTTGGCCTGTAGGGAAAAGGCAAGAATAGGGTTGGACCTCGAAGGGTTCTGAAGCCTTTACTGGTGTCTCGACCCGGGGCCTTTTATTTGAAGGGATAGGGTCCCTTGAACCTGAGGGAGAAGATTCCTGAGGGTTTAAAGCTAGTAGTTGGTCAGGGTGTCTTTCGAAGAAATTTGCTAAGGAGGACATCCTTGACATTACTCTGTCAATGTCCTCGCATGACCAGAGTTTTGAGCTTGGGGTGACCCTGCTGGAACTCTCTATGGACTGTCCCTGAGAAGACTTGGACGGGGAAGTCAGTTCTATTGTTGTGGGGGATTGCAAGGGTTGTTTCCTTTGTTGCTTACCCCCTTCCCCGTGGGTGGAAGTGTGTTTACCCTTGCCCCTATCTTTCGACGCCTGGCGTCGAGGATCGGAGGTGGAATCCCTGTGTTTCGAACTAGGCTTCGAAACTGGGCCCTCCTCACTCCCAAGTGATGTACCCTTTCCCTGGGGTGCAGGCTGGGGATGGAAGCCGTGTTCGTCTCCGGACGAGTGATCTTCCGTGATGTTAATGGGCGAGGCACTATGTGCAAGTGTGGAGGCTTGCCTGACGTCGTGCGGCGACCTCGACCGGGACCGCCCAGAGGACGTCCTTTCGGACCGCTCCTTTTGTGCCTCTTTCCGAGGTTTCGACGACGTTGAATCTCGGGTGGGTTTTTTGTGTTTAGCGTGTGTATGTGTAACGCTCTTGTCGCCGGGGGACTTCCCCATAGTCGCCGGGACGGACGACCTTCCGAGGCCGGGGACGTGCGTTAGGCTGTCTTTCGACGCCTTGGTGCCCTCGCCGTCCGAAAGTCCGGCGTCGCTGCCGTCGCTGAAGGTACCCTCCGCCTCCATAGCTGCTAGCTTGGCGTGGTGGGCCCAACGCTTGGTGGAGCGGTCCTTAAGAGTTTTTGTCTTAAACCTGCTACAGGCCCTGCAACCCGCCTCGGGGTGGTCTCTGGGCAGGCAAAGGTTGCACGTAGCGTGCTTATCTACCCAAGGGTATTTTTTATTACACTTGGGGCAAAACTGAAAGGGCGTACCCTCCATACGCGCCTGTGGGCAGCGGGCAAGTGTGTGTAGGTAAGAAGGTGTTTCTAACCGAGTGTGGAAGTGTACCACCCCCCACTCTCCCTACTGTAGGGCCGAGGCCAGCGGCCCAGGCCCGAGCCGAGGCGGAAGCCTCAAGGCCCAATCCGTCGGGTCTCGACGTTGATCTCCTCCCCGGTTCGGCGTCGAGATGCTGGTCGACGTAGGGGTGAGAAAATGGGGCAAATTAGAATTATTTTAAAGTGTAAATATGGCAAAGCCAGGGAACGCCGATGAAGTGCTTCCGACCAGAATGGCGGAAAAAAACAATCTGGGGATCCTAGACGCGTGAGGGATCATGGGTACAGTGGACGTCACACTAGGGATAGTATTACTGGCACGCCCTGTGTCGACGCCCTTTTCGATTTCGAAAAACAAACTGTAATACTCCGCAGCTTCCACTAGATGTCGGCCTATGCACAGCATGTGATCTAAGCAGATTCCACAAGCCTCAGAAATATATATATATCGCATGATCGAGCGCTGATCGAGTGATGAGCGTGGTATCATGTTGCAAGTGGCTTTATGGCTTAGCTTACGAAATGCAACTGCATAAGAGTAATATTCTTAGCATTTCTCTTGCCTACGGCCATACCACACTAATTGCACCTGTTCTCTCTAATCTCAGATGCTAAGCAGTGTTGGGCCTAGTTAGTACATGGATGGGAGACTGCCTGGGAATACCAGGTGCTGTAGGCTTTTTTGTGCTCCATCTTCAGGAAGTGAGCCATGTCTCAATTGTCTTTCAAAACTGGATGGTCTAGCCGACTAGATGCTTAATGGTACAAAACTCACAAGATGCAGAGCCTACGGCCACACCACACTGAAAGTGGCTAATCTCATCTCATCCCAGAAGCTATGCAGTGTCAGGCCTAGTTAGTACCTGGATGGGAGACCTCCTGGGAATACTAGCTGCTTTTTTGTGCTCCATATCCAGGAAGTGAGCCATTTCTCAATTGTCTTTCAAAACTGCATGTCCTAGCCGACTAGATGCTTAACAGTACAAAACTCACTGTGGCCAGAGCCTACGGCCACACCACACTGAGTGCGGCCAATCTCGTCTGCTCTCGGAAGCTAAGTAGTGTTGGACATAGTTAGTACCTGGATGGAAGACCGCCTGGGAATACCAGGTGCTGTAGGCCTTTTTGTGCTCCATGTTCAGGAAGGAACAAGTTACTTACCTGTAACTGTTGTTCTCCAGCATGGGTCTGGCATGGATTCACATGCTCATGAATATTCCCCGTCGTCAGGCTGGGAATCCTCGGTAAAGAAAAAACCAGTATCAGTTTCGTTTCTGATCTGTCTTTCGTAGTAACAACCAATCACTGGTCTCTGCGTCATACTGACCACAGCCAATGACTGCCCTCTACCTAAGCCCCGCCTCTGGCAGCCATCTTCAGATTTGGAAGCACGTGAAGTGGCAGTATGAACAAGTGAAGAGCCGCAGAGGGGTAGGCGGGAGGGTTCGCATGTGAATCCATGCCAGACCCATGCTGGAGAACAACAGTTACAGGTAAGTAACTTGTTCCTTCTCCAGCATGGGGTCTGGCATGGATTCACATGCTCATGAATAAAGAATACATAGCAGTACACACATGCACAACCACGGGAGGTGGCAAAGGCTCAACATTAAGCATTACATCAAACTCAACATTAAGCATCTTACCTCCTCACCAGGCTCACCTCAGGCGAACAGGTTGCGCAGCACTGCTTGGCCGACCCTGGACTCCTCCCTGGAATCCCGATCGACGCAGTAGAATTTCGTGAAGGTGTGCGTCGACCTCCACGTAGCAGCCCTACATATGTCCAGCAGGGGCACACCAGAAAGGAACGCTGTGGTAGCTGCGATCGCTCTGGTGGAATGGGCTCTCGGACAGCCAGGCAGCGGTCGGTTTGCCAACCGATGACAGTACATGATACAGCCGGAGAGCCATCTGGAAATGGAAGCCTTCGAGAGAGCCTTCCCCAATTTGACAGGTCCAAAGTTCACAAAGAGTTGTGACGTCTTCCGAAAACACTTCGTGCGGTCCACGTAGAACTTCAGCGCTCTAGCCACATCCAGCGAGTGCAAAGTCCTCTCAGCCGGCGACGAAGGCGACGGGAAGAACACAGGCAACACCAAGGCTTCGTTGAGATGGAAGTCCGACGGTACCTTGGGCATGAAGGAGGGGTGCGTCCTGAGCACTACCCTCGTGTCGTGAAAAGTCAAGTACGGGGCCTTGCAGGAAAGGGCCTGGATCTCTCCCACCCGTCGTGCGGAGGTGATGGCCACAAGAAACGCTGTTTTCCACGACAGAAACTTCAACGGGGCCGAGTGCAGAGGCTCGAACGGAGGTCCCATGAGCTTGGTCAGCACCACGTTGAGCTCCCACGCCGGGGCCGGAGCCTTCAGCGGCGGGAACGATCTGAACAGTCCCTTCATGAACTCTTTCACCAGACGATGAGACCACAAGGACGTCCGCCCCGTGGTTCTGGTGTATCGGGAGATCGCAGCAAGATGAATCTTGATGGACGCGTGTGCCAGTGCAGCTTTGGCCAGCGTCAGCAGGTACGGCAGTACCTGGGGAGCCGTAATCCACAGAGGGTTAATCTTCTGTGCGTGGCACCAGACAGAGAACCTCTTCCATTTGTGTCCATAGCATTTAAGAGTCGAGGACGCCCTGGCCTTTGCAAGAACCTCTCTGCAGTCGGCCGGTATGTCGTATCCTCCAAACTCTAGCGCTGCAGGAGCCAGGCCTGCAAATTCAGCGATTTCGGGTCGTGGTGGAGGATGGCGCCTCCTTCCCTGGAGAGTAGATCCGCGTCCACCGGCAGGTTGATTGACGGGGTCGCTGACAAGTCCAGAAGGTCCGGGAACCATATCTGCCTCGGCCACGCAGGTGCGACGAGGATCATCCTGCACCGTGCCTCTTGAGCTGGTTGATGAGCCGGATTAGCAGTGGCAATGGAGGGAACGCGTAAAGGAACAGGCCCTCCCAGGGGAACGAGAAAGCATCGCCCATGCTCCTCGCCTGGGGAAACCTGCTGGCGAACCTCCGGCACTTGGAGTTCGTCACCGTCGCGAACAGGTCGATCTGGGGTGTGCCCCACCGTCGGAAGAGGCGATCCACTAGATCCTGCCGTAGCTCCCACTCGTGGCACGAGCGCAGCTCCCTGCTGAGTGAGTCGGCGATGGTGTTTTTTATCCCTGCCAGATGAAACGGCACCAGAAACATCCTTTGGGCGACGGCCCAATGCCACAGGTCCTGCGCCTCCTTGGACAGTGCTGGGGACCTGGTTCCGCCCTGTTTCCTGATGTAAAACATGGTGGTGGTGTTGTCGGTGAAGATCCTCACCACCTTGCCCTTGAGGGACGGAAGGAAGGACCTGAGGGCCCAAAACACTGCACGGAGCTCTAGGACGTTGATATGTAGTGATTTCTCCGTCGGGAGCCAAAGGCCTCTTGCGTGTAGATTTTCGGTGTGCGCTCCCCACCCTTCCAGGGAGGCATCCGTGGTCACTGGCCCTCATTACGACCCTGGCGGAAAGGGGAAAACGATGGCGGAAATGCAATACCGCCATCGAAAAGCGCTCGGTGCGACTATGACCCGTCACCGCAAAGTACGAAGCCATTAGCGACACCGTAGTGAACGCCAACGCTAACTGCACTAAGCACGCGCGCGCGCACCATGCCAAACCGCAAACACCACCATGGTGCAACGGTACGCCAATTCCGACCCTAGCGGACATGTACCTAACGCCATCAGGCATGGCGGAATGGACCATTCCGCCATGGCGAGAAATACGGCATCGTGAACCAACCGTAAATGGCCCACTGAGTGCCTGTACTCCACTCCCTGGCCACATTGCACAACTCCTGGCAGGCGCAATGTACTCACACCATGCAACCAGTGAAATCTACAATTCACCCATGCATGCCAACGTAGAAATGCATGCAGGTGTTCGAAGCGCCCCGTGAGTGGGCATCCATGTACGGCATTTCACCATAGCCGTACTGATGCAGCACAGGCATGTGAAGGTACAAGACATCAAAATGGAAATCAAGAACACATGACACAAAACAACAGTAGTCCCCCATCGCTTGCCACCAGCGCAAGGCAACATCCAAAACAGCATCCTGAGGGGGATTGCACCAGACCTGTACTCTTGCCAGTAAACAAACCAACCATCAGCAGAAGCATGTACCACACAAGTTGGCAGAGTGACTGAGCAGCCAGGCACATCCCAAGAGGGGCCGATGGGAGCTGCAGGGCACAGATGGCATGAATACAGAAGCTATTCCAATGGACATGACCCCAGTCCCCCTCCAACAAACGCACGCAAACACAGGCACCTGTGACCAGCCACATTCTGAACATCCCATCATACCATCAATCGACCTGGCTGACAGGCACCAGTCGGCCAAAAGCCAATCCCCCGCCCCTGAACAGCACATCATGTAAACAGTCACAATGGCAGCCCCTATCCGTGACCACACTGTGCTACGTAGGCAAAAGCGGCCAGTACTGTACCACACAACTCAACTCAGAAGGCGGAACACAATGCAGATCATCTCGCAATACATACCGCCACAAATCGAAAATCGCCACATCACCTGCAAAGAATAACGCAACACGCCAAATATCGGAATACAATTTAAATGCACATCCAAATGACAAAGGCCTCACAGCAATTTGTAAAATAACACCAAAACATCCATCATCACCGAGGGCTGCATCTGCAATAATTGACCAGCTTCCACTTGTGTGACGCCCTGTACCATCATGGCACACAGGGCCAACATCAACGTTCCAAAAGGCAACATGGAAGCGGCAAGAACCGCAGGTCCGTCCCATGAGGCAGGCACTAGTCCAGCTGAAAGGCCGAAATGTTGCACCTAGCCACCAGAACAGCGTAAGGGCATGTGGCCCATTGGCGATCGTCCCATAAGATCGTAATGCTGCTCCACTGATTCACCCGAAGCTGCAGGTGTCGAGAGTAAAAACCATCTGGAGGAGTGGCGTACAGATGGCATCTGCAATAGGGCAGGAGATACCTGTCACCAAAATGAAACACAAATTAACCGATTGCACTACATGACACATGATGCATCACTATCTTCATTCAACACACCAAATCCACACCCATATGCATGCTAGCCCACTCCAAAGGAATATACACACCCCTAAATCAGTATCGATACATAACGAAACCAATCGAGGTTAATACACCATTGGCAACGTCGGTTACTGTGCATGCGTCCGTCAAGATAGAACCCATGACATGGGATTAGTAACGTGCCTAGACACAAGTGTATGAAGGCGCGTCGAGACAGGGAGGATCCGACAAGGGCAGATAGACGTAAGTCCCACTATGGCAGCCTTGCATCACATAGCGCAGGGGAAGGGGATTGAATCAAAAAACACATGTACATGGCAGACCCTAAATGGAATCATCTGTCCATGCATCCATTCATCATTCCCTCATCCCGCAATGAAAACGCATGAACATTCACTCACATAATATGTGAAACTTCCATCGCGTCTGTGCGTAATGCAGTCTGCAAAAACCACTGTGCTCCTGGCCGGATCTGTAGTGTCGTGAAGCTAGATGGACTTGGGAACGTCCTGCCTTATCGTCCACTACGCTATTGCGCATCCCATTCAATTCATGTCATTCATTGCTTGCTCGTTATGGGCCCTGTCCCAAGGACATTCAACAATAGAACGTTACATTTCCAGGCAGACCTGTGGGCGTCTCCTCACCGCTACTTCGCAACCAAAAATCCTGGCCTTCGAATTCCTCACTTGCAACATTACGTCGAAAAGGCTTCTGTGAACGCTTGCATTCACAATTACATCAATGTAGTGCGGCTGTGTGTCATAATGCTAACTGGCTGCAATCACAAATGGGACGCCACGCCCGTCGGTGAAGTACGATACTGTGCTGCATGAGGGTCGGCCATCGATCGAGCCCTACATACCACTGACTCTTCACAGGTATGTAAGCGGCTGCAATCATAGCATGTGTAACAATGGGAGCATAGCATGAAAATCAGTCAAAGTACATCACACTGCCATCGGGATTTGATACATGATTCCAATCCCAAGATGCCATGCGGCCAAATGCAGCCTTACGTGCGGGACGTGCTCGGCCAGAAGGGATTGCATCTGCCACAGATTCATTCAATCAGCACAGGTGGAGGCCATACAGGCCGACAGCACATATATAGCAGACCCAAACCCCTCCCACAACCACTCCCACTCCAAAATGCTACCGGCAGGACTAGCGATGTTGGGCCTGGGGCACCAGATAGCACTGCAAGTGCTACAACTACAAGAAGACGACGAACAACAACAGGTACAACAACCGGGCGCACAGGGGAGACGGAGGAGAAGGAGGAGGAGGAGGGCAAGGCAGGGTCAGCAAGGCCCACAAGCACTGCCACTACCACCACGCAGGCGGCCCGCAATCCCACGCCTCCGAGCTGATCCGTTCAACCTCACTGCTGAGCAGATCCACACCCTCTACCGTTTGGACCGGGACACCATAATCGCCATTGTGGACATGACACATGCTGACCTCGTGAGCATGATAGATAGCCCAACCGCCATCCCACCCCTACTGAAGGTGGTGTCTGTACTCCACTTCCTGGCCACAGGCACCTACCAGCACACAGTGGGACAGTTGCATGGCATTTCACAGCCACTGTTCTCACGGACACTCTCCCAAGTGCACGATGCCCTCCTGAAGCACGCCGACGACCACATCACACTACCACGCACGTACCAGGAGATTACCAACGCAAAGGTGGGATTCCATGCACTTGGCGGCATCCCGGGTTGCATTGGTGCCATCGACTGCACCCATGTTGAATTGGTTGTCCCACATGCCATGGAGGTCCAGTACCGCAACCGGAAACAATTTCATTCAATCAATGTGCAAATGGTGTGTGACTCCAACAAGATCTTTACGCATTGTTGTGCCAGATTTCCAGGATCTACCCATGATTCTATGGTCCTGAGGAACACAAGAATACCACGCTACATGGAGCGACACGCAGGGCACAGATCCTGGCTACTCGGTGAGTCTCATTCCATGCATGACATCGTGGCCCATTTGATGCGTCAATGACCTTGCAGGAGGGGGGGGGGGCTACTTAGCACTATCATTCCACTGACACCCTTTATTCGTCCCATACAGGTGATGCCGGGTATCCACTGAAGAGATGGCTCCTTACACCAATCCGGAACCCACAGAACCAGCATGAGGAGGACTACAACCATGCCCACTCACGTAGCCGTGTGGTCATTGAACAGGCATTCGGCCTACTGAAGGCTCGTTTCCGCAGCCTCAGCAGGTCTGGCGGGGCACTCATGTACAGCCATGAGAGGGTTTCTAAGATGGTCATGGCATGTGTCATGCTGCACAACATGTGCATACGTAGGAATGTGCCCATGCCCCCTGACGCTGTACTGCATGCACCTGAAGATGATGATGATGAGGGTGGGGATGTGGAGGCACCCCAGGGAGTCCATGAGGCACAGGATGCACGTGCAATCCGACAGAGCATCATAGATGCATGCTTCTAGCAACCACGCATGGTGCCTATTACACGGAAAGGGGACCTGTGGCACTGTGTGTGTGTAGTACAGGCACATAGTGGACTGTACGCCTATGAAGGCCTCGTACGCAAATATCAATGTCCACACATGTCATTGGATGATAATGAAGTGCTGTATTGTTAATGTGATTTGATTCATACACCCTATGGACCCGCCACCCAGTGAAGCCCAACACACCCCCTCCACCCTACTTCCTCCCCCCCCAACACCAGTGTCCAGATATGCATGCTGCCCGTGGGTAGACGCTATTGCAAGCCCCCTCTACGGGTATCAGGGGCACCCCTGCCCGTGGAGCGCAGGTTCCTGCCAGATCTGCGTTGGGGGCTGCCCTGGACGGAACTTGCCACGGATGACGTCTCTGCCTGCTCGCGTCCATGCATGTCTCTGAGGGTTTGTGAGAGCTCCGAGAGCACACGGCGCACAGCAGCAAGTTCAGCACAAACGTCTTTGGACGTCGCATGCAGTTCCCCCCTCAGGCTCTCGGTGCTTTTCTCCATTTGTGCTCTCAGGCTCTCGGTGCTTCTCTCCATTTGTGCTCTCAGGCTCTCGGTGCTTCTCTCCATTTCTCCCCTGAGGCTCTCACTACTTTTCTCTATTTGTGCCCTGAGTGTCTCGGTGGATGTTTCCATGGCTGCCCTGGAACCCCCGCATTCATTTGCATGGTCCTTGAGTAGCGTGGACGCTTCCTGCTGTTGCTCGATCAGCAGGTCGAGGGACTGTTGCCTCTGCTGGGCCATGGACATTTGCGGTGGTGTGACAGGGGGGCTGCTCAACACATGTTGCCTTGGCACAGGACTTGTGGGGGTTGGCCAGTCGTCGTCTTCAGGGTGCCCCTGCGTGGTTTCGTCATGGTGTAGGGGATGGAACATGCAGGGGGATTGGGAAAGGTCATGGATGGTACCTACGTCGCCAGCACTGTTTTCCGTGTCGGAGCATGCTGGCATGACAGCTGTGTCACCTATGGTGCTGCTACCACCAGAGGCAGTGCCATCAGATACGTTCTTTGGGGGGACCTGTGGTGCTGGGGTTGTGGACTTGCTGGCTGCTGGGGTGCCTGTTGCAGTCCCCTCCAGTGTGCTGGCACTTGATTCCTGCTGCTGCCGTGTCTTGATCCTTGCACCTGAGGTGGAGGCTCTTGGGACGTTGGTCCTGGCCCTCTTTGCAGGCGTGCTGGTAGGGGTGTCCTGCAGCTCGTCGTTGGTATCGGACCCTGTGGTGGAGTAAAGAGGGGCGAGCGTTAGTTATGGGTCTGTCGGATTTGGAATGGCAACGTATCAAATGCATTGGGGTGGTACATGAGGCTGATATGGGACTGGGCCTTGGAGGTGGTCTCATTTTCGTGTGGATTGAGGATGCATTCATTTGGCTGCCTGCAGTTAGGGGGTGCATGCTGCACATGTAGGGGTTGTTTATGGCATCTTGATTAATTTGTTTATTCATTCTGACTTTTAGAGGGCGCTGTCAGGGCAAAGTATGTATTGCACTATGGGGTCACATGGTACTGCACATGTTCGTGGTTTGTGGATTTCGCATTGTTTCTCTTGGCAAACCTACCTGATTCTCCGGATGTCGGCACTCCTTTCTCCATCCCTCCGACTCCCTCTATGCTCTCCATTCCTATGGTGGAGGCGCAGATCTCCTCCCAGGGGGTCAACTTGATGGGCGACTCTGATCCCCCCCCGGTAGCTGTGGCGATGTTCCTGTTCGCAGAAAGTATGCTGCGTACGCGGATCCGCAGGTCGTCCCACCGCTTGCGACATTGCTGTGGCGTGCGGGGTGTTGTCCCCACCGCACTTACGCGCTGTGCCACAAGGGCCCATATGGCCTTCTTGTTGGCAAGGGCCGTCCTGGTCATTTGACTGGAGAAGACGACGGCGGCATTTTCCTGCAGGGTCTCGGTCAGCACGGTCAGTTCCTCTCGGGAGAAGTGGACCTGCCGCTTGCGATCACACGCTTTCTTGGCTACCTTTCCCATATTTATTTTTTTAACTGGGGTTGCTAACGGGTTGGGATGTGTGTCAGGGTCGGATTTTTAATGGTTGTGTTGGGATTCGGATTTTATAGTTGTGCGGCGTGCTGTTTCCCGTTCCGGCCACATGCTTTTACTTCCGTTTCCGTATATTTACGGTGCCCGTAATTTGCGGTGCCCGCTCATTACGGTGCCCGCTCATTACGGTGACCGCTAAGATGGGTGGCGGTATTGCACCTGGTGCAGCGTACGGCGGCGGTAAGGGCCGTTTTGGGGTCATTTCCGCCATCGCAGCCTTTCGGATTCCGCCATGGCGTAATGCTCGTGCCCGATGGGTCGTAATTAGCCGCACTTTGCTCCTTCGTGCAATGGCGGAAACGCTATTTACGCTGTTGCGGTCCGGTCAGTCAATTTCCGCAAGGGTCGTAATGAGGGCCACTGTCTCCTGGTGGGCTGGGGTCTGGAACTCCATGCCCGCCGTCAGATGCGCGCGGGTGCCCCACCACCGGATCGCTCGTCGGAAACTCTCGTCGAGTGTGATCCTTTCCTCAAAGCTGCCCGTCGTTTGGATCCAGCGCGCGTCCAGGAACTCCTGCAACGGGCGCATCCGGAGCCTGCACAGGGGAATGAGGTAGATGCAGGAAGACATCATTCCGAGGATGGACTTGATGGACCTCACCTTGGCCGCGTCGGCCACCAACATCCGTTGTACCTTGCCCAGGATGGCCCTGGTCCTCTCCTCCGACGGGGAGGCCAGAAGGGACACTGTGTCGAGCCTCGCTCCCAGAAACAGTGCGTCTTGCGCGGGTACCAGGTGGGATTTGGCGTAGTTCACGGAGAATCCCAGATCCGTGAGAAGCTGGACGGTCCGTGCCATGTGGTCCACGGCGAGCTCCCTCGTCTTGGCCCGGATGAGCCAGTCGTCCAGGTAGGGGTAGCCGTGGATCCCCTCTCGGCGCAGCTGGTGAAAACCCTGGGTGCCGACCGTAGTCCGAAGGGGAGGGTTTGGACTGGTAGTGATGCCCTTGGACCACAAACCTGAGAAATTTTCGGTGCCCCCTTAGGATCGGAATATGGAAGTAGGCATCCTCCAAATCCAACGACGACAGGAAGTCTCCTTCCTCCAGCTGACCCAGGACGTGCTGGAGGGTGACCATGCGGAACTTCTGAGCCTTGATGAACTTGTTCAGACGTCGCAGGTCTAGGATGGGGCGTCATCCTCCCGTCTTCTTCTTCACGAGGAAGTATCTCGAGTAAACTCCGGAGCCCCGAAGCCTCTTTGGAACGAGTTCGATGGCGCCCTTCCTGAGCATCGCCTTTACCTCCCGGAGAAGCTGCGGGACGTGAAGCTCTTTCCTGGCCACGGGGGGGACGCGCAGGCACCTTCTTTGAAACTCGAGCGCGTGGCCCCGGGCTAAGGCGTCCAACACCCAACGGTCGGTGGAGATGGACTCCCACACGCTGACGAAGCTCGCCAGCCGGCCTCCCACCGGGGTGCTTCGGTGGGGGCCCGACCCCACGGTCGGTTCAATCCTGTTTCGACGAGGCTTTGCCGCCTTGACCTCCTTGGCGACGACGGCGGGGTCCGCCCGACTTGCCTCGTCCCCTATAGGCCTCCTGAGACGACGAGCGGGCCGCTTGACGGTAGGTGGAGAAACCGCCGCTGGAGCCTTTGGAGGCGCCCTTGCCTCCGCTGCTCCGAAAGGGCGGCCGTCGTTGTTGCAGAACCCCAAGGGCCCGGGCCGTCTCCGTGTCCGCTTTAATGGCCTGAAGGGAATCGTCCACTGTTTTCCCAAACAGGTTGTTCCCATCGAACGGCATGTCCAGGACTCTGGTCTGTACGTCTTGACGGAAGTCCGTAGCCTTGAGCCATCCACGCCGCCTAAGGCACACGCCGTTGCCCAACTGGCGAAATCCCGTATCGGCGATGTCCGTCGCAATAGTGATGGCGTGGTCCGACGCCACCTCACCTTCCTGTAGGATCTCCAGGGCGTCTGCCCTCTTGTCGTCCGGTAGGAAGTCCAGCAGGGGAGCCAGTTTGTACCATAGCTCCCTGTCGTAGCGGGCCACGATAGCCAAGGCGTTGGCCGCCTTAATCGTCGTCGCTGCAGACGAGATGACCCTGCGTCCCATAGAGTCCAATTTCTTTCCCTCGCCGTCCGGCGGGGAAGTCGATGTGGAGGCCGCAACCCCCCCCCCGCTTTCTTCCTGGCCGCCGCGGAGACGACGGAGTCCGGGGTAGGCTGCGCCCGGAGGCACAGGGGGGCCGCGTCCGGGACCCGGTACTTCTTTTCGTACCGGTCTCTTCTAGCTGGCGTCGTGGAAGGGTTCTTGAGGAGGGCGAGGCCCTCATCCCAAATGTCGTCCAGTAGAGGCACCGCGAGGACCGTCTTCCTCTTGGCCTCGCGCCGTTGATAAAGGAATCCTTCCTTTTTCTTCTCCTCAGGGCAGAGTTGGAAAAGTTCGGATGCCCTGGCGATCATGGAGTGGAACGATCCAATCTCGTCGGGCGGAGAAGCCCTGGTGGGAGGTGACGACGGAAGATCCTCGTCGTAGACCTCGTCGTCCGTACCCGTCGCGGCCATGTCAGTCCCCGTATCATCCCCTCGAGTCGTGGACGGGGAGGAGGGCTGGACGGGGCGCGACGGCTGAAAAGGAGGTGGAGGGTGAATCCTTCTTTTCTTGGGAGGAGGAACGCCAGAAGGTCCCGGTTCTGGGTCCCCCGACGGGAGTGGTTCCTCCGCTGGCAACGGTAGTCTCGTCCTTATCTCCGAGCATAAGGACTGTATAGCCAACAAAATGGCCGCCGAGTTGTCTTGCGGCGCTGGCAGAGGGGAATCCGACGGGTGATCAGGGGCCCCGTCGGCGCCCTTGACGATGTCGTCGTCACCCGCGTCGGGATCCATCCCGACGGGCCGGTCTTTTTTCACACCGAGGCTGTGGCTTAAGTCCTCGAACAGCTCTTCCTCCGAGGTTGAAGCCGAGTCTACGACGACACCCTGCCCCCCCTTTTTCTTCTCCGCCGGAGATTTCACGGGGGTCCTATCGATGGGCATAAAAGAGGACTCCCTCCGAGGTGGCAGGGAGACTCTGAGCCCCGAGGTCGCCACCACTGGCGTAGCCTCCACAGTCTGAGCCAGGGCCGCCGCGACAGTCTCGATACAGGCCTTGGCCGGATGGATTAAGGCCTTCACCACCTTAGGTGCGCTCACCGCCTTATCCTTGAGGGGGGGGGACACTGCCTCGCTCCCCCTCCGATGGGGCCTTCGAGCTCGACCGGGGCCTCTCCAGGAGCTTCGCCGGGTGCTCGGCCTTCCTCTTACCCGACCCAGAGCGTTGGCTCGTGGTTGATGGTACCGGGGAGGGTGCGCCCTGCCTGGCGCCCGTAGAGCCCGACCGTTCGGCGCTCCCGGTGCCAGCGGACTCGCGGTGCTTGGCCTTGTGTTGGATCCCCGTCGCCGGGGCGTCCTCAAAGGTCTTAGAAGACCGCTCGGATTTCTTCCTCTTCTTCTCGCCGGGCGGGCTCTTCCCTTCCAGCCAGTTGGCGAGACGTTGATGGCGGTCCTTCATGGTCCGCTCCGACATGTTGCCGCAAAACGCACAGTCCTTCTCCACATGCGTCTTGTCCTCATGTAAGCAGTAGAGACAAAAGGAGTGTTCGTCCTCCTTAAAGACGTTCTGCAGCTGGCATCCAGGGCAGACCCTGAACAGCTTTCCGGGCGTCGAGCTTCACTTCTCCTGGGCCATGTCCGGGACGGGCCTGAGAAACTTCTGGAGTCCTCCAAAAGCGTAGCTCGACGAAATCTTCACCCTTGAGGGGCGCAGACGAATCCGACACGGGTCCCCGTTGATCGGATGGAGAGTCGGTGGAGCTTTAGGCTCTTTTGACCGAAAAAAACGAAGTTTTTGAGAAAAACGTGAAAAAATAGCACTAACGCTCGAGAGCAATAGCACGAGGATCACAACACATGAACGTGCGGTAAAAATCTGAAGATGGCTGCCAGAGGCGGGGTTTAGGTAGAGGGCAGTCATTGGCTGTGGTCAGTATGACGCAGAGACCAGTGATTGGTTATTACTACGAAAGACAGATCAGAAACAAAACTGATACTGGTTTTTTCTTTACCGAGGATTCCCAGCCTGACGACGGGGAATATTCATGAGCATGTGAATCCATGCCAGACCCCATGCTGGAGATCAGTGCGTTTTGCGCGGGTACCAGGTGGGACTTGGCGTAGTTCACGGAGAATCCCAGGTCCGTGAGAAGTTGGACGGTCCTTGCCGTGTGCTCCACGGCGAGCTCCCTCGTCTTGGCTCGGATGAGCCAGTCGTCCAGGTAGGGGTAGACGTGGATCCCCTCGCGGCGCAGCTGCGCCGCCACCGGTGCAAGGCACTTGGTGAATACCCTGGGTGCTGACCGTAGTCCGAAGGGGAGGGCTTTGAACTGGTAGTGACGCCCTTGGACCACAAACCTGAGGAATTTTCAGTGCCCCTTTAGGATGGGAATATGGAAGTGCTGGAGTGTGACCATCCGGAACTTCTGCGCCTTGATGAACTTGTTCAGACGTCGCAGGTCTAGGATGGGGCGCCATCCTCCCGTCTTCTTCTTCACGAGGAAGTATCTCGAGTAAACTCCGGAGCCCCGAAGCCTCTTTGGGACGAGTTCGATGGCGCCCTTCCTGAGCATCGCCCTTACCTCCAGGAGAAGCTGAGGGATGTGAAGCTCTTTCCTGGCCACGGGGGGGACGCACGGGCACCTTCTTTGAAACTCGAGCGCGTGGCCCCGGGCTAAGGCGTCCAGCACCCAACGGTCGGTGGAGATGGACTCCCACACGCTGACGAAGCTCGCCAGCCGGCCTCCCACCGGGGTGCTTCGGTGGGGGCCCGACCCCACGGCCGGTTCAATCCTGTTTCGACGAGGCTTTGCCGCCTTGACCTCCTTGGCGACGACGGCGGGGTCCACCAGACTTGCCTCGTCCCCTGTAGGCCTCCTGAGACGACGAGCGGGCCGCTTGACGGTAGGTGGAGAAACCGCCGCCGGAACCTTTGGAGGCGCCCTTGCCTCCGCTGCTCCGAAAGGGCGTCCGTCGTTGCTGCAGAACCCCCAGGGCCCGGGCCGTCTCAGTGTCCGCTTTAATGGCCTAAAGGGAATCGTCCACTGTTTTCCCAAACAGGTTGTTCCCATCGAACGGCATGTCCAGGACTCTGGTCTGTACGTCTTGACGGAAGTCCGTAGCCTTGAGCCATCCACGCCGCCTAAGGCATACGCCGTTGCCCAACTGGCGAAACCCAGTGTCGGCGATGTCCGTCGCAATAGTGATGGCGTGGTCTGACGCCACCTCACCTTGCTGTAGGATCTCCAGGGCATCCGCCCTCTTGTCGTCCGGTAGCAAGTCCAGCAGGGGAGCCAGTTTGTACCATAGCTCCCTGTCGTAGCGGGCCACGATAGCCAAGGCGTTGGCCGCTTTAATCGTCGTCGCTGCAGACGAGATGACCCTGCGTCCCATAGCGTCCAATTTCTTTCCCTCGCCATCCGGTGGGGAAGTCGATGTGGAGGCCGCACCCCCCCGCTTTCTTCCTGGCCGCCGCGGAGACGACGGAGTCCGGGGTAGGCTGCGCCCGGAGGCACAGGGGGGCCGCGTCCGGGACCCGGTACTTCTTCTCGTACCGGTCTCTTCTAGCTGGCGTCGTGGAAGGGTTCTTGAGGAGGGCGAGGCCCTCATCCCAAATGTCGTCCAGTAGAGGCACCGCGAGGACCGTCTTCCTCTTGGCTTCGCGCCGTTGATAAAGGAATCCTTCCTTTTTCTTCTCCTCAGGGCAGAGTTGGAAAAGCTCGGATGCCCTGGCGATCATGGAGTGGAACGATCCAATCTCGTCGGGCGGAGAAGCCCTGGTGGGAGGTGACGACGGTAGATCCTCGTTGTATACCTCGTCGTCCGTACCCGTCGCTGCCGTGTCAGTCCCCGTATCATCCCCTCGGGTGGACGGGGAGGAGGGCTGGACGGGGCGCGACGGCTGAAAAGGAGGTGGAGGGTGAATCCTTCTTTTCTTGGGCGGGGGAACACCAGAAGGTCCCGGTTCAGGATCCCCCGACGGGAGAGGTTCCTCCGTCGGCAACGGCAGTCTCGTCTTTATCTCTGAGCATAAGGACTGTATAGCCAACAAAATGGCCGCCGAGTTGTCTTGCGGCGCTGGCAGAGGGGAATCCGATGGGCGATCAGGGGCCCCGTCGGCACCCTCGACGATGTCGTCGTCACCTGCGTCGGGATCCATCCCGACGGGCCGGTCTTCTTCCACGCCAAGGCCGTGGCTTAAGACCTCGATCAGCTCTTCCTCCGAGGTTGAAGCCGAATCTACGACGACGCCCTGCCCCCCCTTTTTCTTCCCCGCCGGGGATTTCACGGGGGTCCCATCGATGGGCACAAAAGAGGACTCCCTCCGAGGTGGCAGGGAGACTCTGAGCCCCGAGGTCGCCACCACTGGTGTAGCCTCCACAGGCTGAGCCAGGGCCGCCGCCACAGTTTCGATAGAGGGCTTGGCCGGATGGATTAAGGCCTTCACCACCTTAGGTGCGCTCACCGCCTTATCCTTGAGGGGGGGGACACTGCCTCGCTCCCCCTCCGATGGGGCCTTCGAGCTCGACCGGGGCCTCTCCAGGAGCTTCGCCGGGTGCTCGCCCTTCCTCTTACCCGACCCAGAGCGTTGGCTCGTGGCTGAAGGTGCCGGGGAGGGTGCGCCCTGCCTGGCGCCCCTAGAGCCCGACCGTTCGGCGCTCCCGGTGCCAGCGGACTCGTGGTGCTTGGCCTTGTGTTGGACCCCCGTCGCCGGGGCGTCCTCAAAGGTCTTAGAAGACCGCTCGGATTTCTTCCTCTTTTTCTCGCCTGACGGGCTCTTCCCTTCCAGCCAGTTGGCGAGACGTTGATGGCGGTCCTTCATGGTCCGCTCCGACATATTGCCGCAAAACGCACAGTCCTTCTCCACGTGCGTCTTGTCCTCATGTAAACAGTAGAGACAAAAGGAGTGTTCGTCCTCCTTAAAGACGTTCTGCAGCTGGCATCCAGGGCAGACCCTGAACAGCTTTCCGGGCGTCGAGCTTCCCTTATCCTGGGCCATGTCCGGGCCTGAGAAACTTCTGGAAACCTCCAAAAGAGTAGCTCGACGAAATCTTCACCCTTGAGGGGCGCAGACGAATCCGACACGGGTCCCCGTTGATCGGATGGAGAGTCGGTGGAGCTTGAGGCTCTTTTGACCGAAAAAACGAAGTTTTTGAGAAAAAACGTGAAAAAATAGCACTAACGCTCGAGAGCAATAGCACGAGGATCCCAACACATGAACGTGCGGTAAAAATCTGAAGATGGCTGCCAGAGGCGGTGCTTAGGTAGAGGGCAGTCATTGGCTGTGGTCAGTATGACGCAGAGACCAGTGATTGGTTATTACTACGAAAGACAGATCAGAAACGAAACTGATACTGGGTTTTTTTCTTTACCGAGGATTCCCAGCCTGACGACGGTGAATATTCATGAGCATGTGAATCCATGCCAGACCCCATGCTGGAGAAGTGAGCCATTTCTCAATTGTCTTTTAAAACTGCATGGTCTAGCCGACAAGATGCATAACAGGACAAAACTCACTACGACCAAAGCCTACGGCCACACCACACTGAATGAGCCCGATCTCATCTGATCTCGGAAGCTAAGCAGTGTTGGGCCTAGTTAGTACCTGGATGTTAGACTGCCTGGGAATACCAGGTGCTGTAAGTTTTATTTATGCTCCATGTTCAGGAAGTGTGCCATTTCTCAATTGTCTTTCAAAACTGCATGGTCTAGCTGACTAGATGCTTAACAGTATAAAACTCACAAGGCCAACAGCCTACGGCCACACCACACTGAATGTGCCCATTCTCATCTGATTTCGGAAGCTAAGTCGTGTAAGGCCTAGTTAGTACCTGGATGGGAGACTGTCTCGGAATACCAGGTGCTGTAACTTTTATTTATGCTCCATGTTCAGGAAGTGTGCCATTTCTCAATTGTCTTTCAAAACTGCATGGTCTAGCTGACTAGATGCTTAACAGTACAAAACTCACAAGGACCAGAACCTACGGCCAAACCACACTGAATGCCCCCGATCTCATCTGAACTTGGACGCTAAGCAGTGTCGGGCCTAGTTAGTACCTGGGTGGGGACCATCTGGGAATACGAGGTGGTGTAGGCTTTTTTGTGCTCCATGTTCAGGAAGTGAGCCATTTCTCAACTGTCTTGCAAAACTGCATGGTCGAGCCGACTAGATGCTTAACACTACATAATTTACTAGGACCAAAGTCTACGACCACAACACACTGAAAGCGCCCGAACTTGGATGATCTCGGAAGGTAAGCAGTGTCGGGCCTAGTTAGTACCAGGATAGGAGATTGCCTGGGAATTCCAGGTGCTGTAGGCTTTTTTGTGCTCCATGCTGAGGAAGTGGCCATTTCTCAATTGTCTTAACAGTACAAAACTCACTAAGACCAGAGCCTACCGCCACATCACACCGAATGTGCGCGATCTTAGAAGATAAGCAGTGTTGGGCCTAGTTAGTACCTGGATGGGAGACCGCCTTGAAATCCCAGGTGATATAGGCTTTTTTGTGCTCCATATTCAGGAAGTGTGCCATTTTTCAATTGTCTTTCAAGACTGCATGGTCTAGCCGACTAGATGCTTAACAGTACAAAGCTCACTAAGACCGGATTCTATGGCCACACAACACTGAATGTACCTGATTTCAGAAGCTCAGCAGTGGTGGGCCTAGTTAGTACCTCGATAGGAGACCGCCTGGGAATACCAGGTGCTGTGGGCTTTATTGGGTTCCATGATTAGTAATTGTGCCACTTGTCAATTGCTTTTTAAATTTGTATTTATTAGGTTTATATAGCGCATTACGCCAAAGCGCTTTACAATACAACAAGAATACATAGTAAAGAAGAAGCATAAAGTTATAAAGACATGAAACAAACCATCAAAAACAGTATGTAGATCAACTGACCAGTTCTGAAGGAGGAATAGATAAGAGGAAGAAGAAAGGGAAGTAGAAAGGGAGATCAGAGCGGGGGAAGAATACAGAGATAACAGGGGGAGGGAAGGAGGGATGAGAAAGAAAGGGAAGAAGAGGGGAAGTAGGAAGGAGGGTAGAGATAAAGTAGAGAGATAATAGGAGAAGGAGGGGAGATAGGGCGGGGTGTGAAGAAGGAAAGAATTCAAGGAGGCACGGAAAGAGGGGTAAGAGGAAATGGAACGGATGGAGAGAGGTAAAGACTTCCACTGATGGGGGGCTAGAAGCTGAAAGGAATGGAAACGAGAGGAAGCGCAAGTGGAAGACGGTACTGTGAGTAGGAAGCGATCAGCGGATCTGAGGGAGCGAGAAGGAGAGTAGAAAGAAAGGAGAGAGGAAAGGTAAGGGGGAGCTAGACCATGAAGAGATTTAGGAGGAAGTTAAATTTAAGTTGGGAGTGAAAGGAAAGCCAGCCAAGAAGAGAAATGGAGGAAGAAATGGAATCAAGAGGTGCAAGAAGACCGAGGGTACGGATGGCAAAGTGGTAAAAGAGATTTGAGGGGAGCAAGGTGAGAGGCAGAGAGCCCAAAGAGGAGAGAGGAACAATAGAAAAGTCGAGAGAAAATGAGGGAAGATATTAGGAGTTTAGTAGCATGGAAGGTGAGGGAGGAGCGGATTTTGAGAACATTAAATAGGTGAAAGCGGCAGGCGCGAGTGGTAAGAGAAATATGATGGGAAAGGGAGAGGGTAGAGTCGAGGTGGAGGCCAAGGTTGCGAGCAGAGGCAGAGATAGGAAAGTTAGTAGGAGGAAAGAAAATAAAAGGAGGGGGAGAAGGAGGAGGAAGTGTGTTGGAGGGGAAGAATAAGACTTCAGTTTTTTCAGAGTTGAGGGAAAGAAAGTGGGAAGACATCCAGTAAATTTGCTTATGTTTCCCAAAAAAATGTATCCCTTTTAATAGCGGAAATGTTGGACAAGAACATGAGGGCTGGAGCTACCTATTTACGTAGAATTAACATACGGGTAGTGTTTTCATGGGTAATAAGGAACAAGTTACTTACCTGTAACTGTTGTTCTCCAGCATGGGTCTGGCATGGATTCACATGCTCATGAATATTCCCCGTCGTCAGGCTGGGAATCCTCGGTAAAGAAAAAAACCAGTATCAGTTTCGTTTCTGATCTGTCTTTCGTAGTAATAACCAATCACTGGTCTCTGCGTCATACTGACCACAGCCAATGACTGCCCTCTACCTAAGCACCGCCTCTGGCAGCCATCTTCAGATTTGGAAGCACGTGAAGTGGCAGTATGACCAAGTGAAGAGCCGCAGAGGGGTAGGCGGGAGGGTTCGCATGTGAATCCATGCCAGACCCATGCTGGAGAACAACAGTTACAGGTAAGTAACTTGTTCCTTCTCCAGCATGGGGTCTGGCATGGATTCACATGCTCATGAATAAAGAATACATAGCAGTACACACATGCACAACCACGGGAGGTGGCAAAGGCTCAACATTAAGCATCACATAAACTCAACATTAAGCATCTTACCTCCTCACCAGGCTCACCTCAGGCGAACAGGTTGCGCAGCACTGCTTGGCCGACCCTGGACTCCTCCCTGGAATCCCGGTCGACGCAGTAGAATTTCGTGAAGGTGTGCGTCGACCTCCACGTAGCAGCCCTGCATATGTCCAGCAGGGGCACACCAGATAGGAACGCCGTGGTAGCTGCGATCGCTCTGGTGGAATGGGCTCTCGGACGGCCAGGCAGCGGTCGGTTTGCCAACCGATGACAGTACATGATACAGCCGGAGAGCCATCTGGAAATGGAAGCTTTCGAGAGAGCCTTCCCCTGATTGACAGGTCCAAAGTTCACAAAGAGTTGTGACGTCTTCCGAAAACACTTCGTGCGGTCTACGTAGAACTTCAGCGCTCTAGCCACATCCAGCGAGTGCAAAGTCCTCTCAGCCGGCGACGAAGGCGACGGGAAGAACACAGGCAACACCAAGGGTTCGTTGAGATGGAAGTCCGACGGCACCTTGGGCATGAAGGAGGGGTGCGTCCTGAGCACTACCCTCGTGTCGTGGAAAGTCAAGTACGGGGCCTTGCAGGAAAGGGCCTGGATCTCTCCCACTCGTCGTGCGGAGGTGATGGCCACAAGAAAAGCTGTTTTCCACGATAGAAACTTCAACGGGGCCGAGTGCAGAGGCTCGAACGGAGGTCCCATGAGCTTGGTCAGCACCACGTTGAGCTCCCACGCCGGGGCCGGAGCCTTCACCGGCGGGAACGATCTGAACAGTCCCTTCATGAACTCTTTCACCAGACGATGAGACCACAAGGACGTCCGCCCCGTGGTTCTGGTGTATCGGGAGATCGCAGCAAGATGAATCTTGATGGACGCGTGTGCCAGACCAGCTTTGGCCAGCGTCAGCAGGTACGGCAGTACTTGGGGAGCCGTAATCCGTAGAGGGTTAATCTTCTGTGCGTGGCACCAGACAGAGAACCTCTTCCATTTGTGTCCGTAGCATTTAAGAGTCGAGGACGCCCTGGCCTTTGCAAGAACCTCTCTGCAGTCGGCCGGTATGTCGTATCCTCCAAACTCTAGCGCTGCAGGAGCCAGGCCTGCAAGTTCAGCGACTTCGGGTCGTGGTGGAGGATGGCGCCTCCTTCCCTGGAGAGTAGATCCGCGTCCGCCGGCAGCTTGATCGGCGGGGACGCTGACAAGTCCAGAAGGTCCGGGAACCATATCTGCCTCGGCCACGCAGGTGCGACGAGGATCATCCTGCACCGTGACCTCTTGAGCTGGTTGACGAGCCGGATTAGCAGAGGCAAGGGAGGGAACGCGTAGAGGAACAGGCCCTCCCAGGGGAACGAGAAAGCATCGCCCATGCTCCTCGTCTGGGGAAACCTGCTGGCGAACCTCCGGCACTTGGTGTTCGTCGCCGTCGCGAACAGGTCGATCTGGGGTGTGCCCCACCGTCGGAAGAGGCGATCCACCAGATCCTGCCGTAGTTCCCACTCGTGGCACGAGCGCAGCTCCCTGCTGAGTGAGTCGGCGATGGTGTTTTTTATCCCTGCCAGATGAAACGGCACCAGAAAAATCCCTTGGGCGACGGCCCAATGCCACAGGTCCTGCGCCTCCTTGGACAGCGCTGGGGACCTGGTTCCGCCCTGTTTCCTGATGTAAAACATGGTGGTGGTGTTGTCGGTGAAGATCCTCACCACCTTGCCCTTGAGGGACGGAAGGAAGGACCTGAGGGCCCAAAACACTGCACGGAGCTCCAGGACGTTGATATGCAGGGACTTCTCCGTCGGGAGCCAGAGTCCCCTTGCGTGCAGATTTTCGGTGTGCGCTCCCCACCCTTCCAGGGAGGCATCCGTGGTCACAGTCTCCTGGTGGGCTGGGGTCTGGAAGTCCATGCCTGCCGTCAGATGCGCGCGGGTGCCCCACCACCGTATCGCTCGTCGGAAACTCTCGTCGAGCTTGATCCTTTCCTCGAAGTTGCCCGTCGTCTGGATCCAGCGCGCATCCAGGAATTCTTGCAACGGGCGCATCCGGAGCCTGCACATGGGAATGAGGTAGATGCAGGAAGACATCATCCCGAGGAGGGACTTGATGGACCTCACCTTGGCCGCGTCGGCCACCAACATCCGTTGCACCTTGCCCAAGATGGTCCTGGTCCTCTCCTCCGACGGGGAGGCCAGAAGGGACACTGTGTCGAGCCTCGCTCCCAGAAACAGTGCGACTTGCGCGGGCACCAGGTGGGATTTGGCGTAGTTCACGGAGAATCCCAGGTCCGTGAGGAGTTGGACGGTCCTTGCCGTGTGGACCACGGCGAGCTCCCTCGTCTTGGCGCGGATGAGCCAGTCGTCCAGGTAGGGGTAGACGTGAATCCCCTCGCGGCGCAGCTGCGCCGCCACCGGTGCGAGGCACTTGGTGAATACCCTGGGTGCCGACCGTAGTCCGAAGGGAAGGGCTTTGAACTGGTAATGACGCCCCTGGACCACGAATCTAAGGAATTTTCGGTGCCCCTTTAGGATGGGAATGTGGAAGTAGGCATCCTTCAAATCCAACGACGATAGGAAGTCTCCTTCCTCCAGCTGACCTTGGACGTGCTGGAGGGTGACCATCCGGAACTTCTGCGCCTTGATGAACTTGTTCAGACGTCGCAGGTCTAGGATGGGGCGCCATCCTCCCGTTTTCTTCTTCACGAGGAAGTATCGCGAGTAGACTCCGGAGCCCCGAAGCCTCTTTGGGACGAGTTCGATGGCGCCCTTTCTGAGCATCGCCTTTACCTCCAGGAGAAGTTGAGGGACGTGAAGTTCTTTCCTGGCCACGGGGGGGACGCGCGGGCACCTTCTTTGAAACTCGAGCGCGTGGCCCCGGGCCAGGGCGTCCAGCACCCCACGGTCGGTGGAGATGGACTCCCACACGCTGACGAAGCCCGTCAGCCGGCCTCCCACCGGGGTGCTTCGGTGGGGGCCCGACCCCACGGCCGGTTCAATCCTGCTTGGACGCCGCCTTGACCTCCTTGGCGACGACGGCGTGGTCCGCTAGACTTGCCTCGTCCTCTGTAGGCCTCTTGCAACGACGAGCGGGCCGCTTGACGGTAGGAAGCGAAACCGCCGCCGGAACCTTTGGAGGCGCCCTTGCCTCCGCCGCTCCGAAAGGGCGTTCGTCGTTGCTGCAGGACTCCAAGGGCCCTGGCCGTCTCAGTATCCGCCTTGATGGCCTGAAGGGAATCGTCCACTGTCTTCCCAAACAGGTTGTTCCCGTCGAAGGGCATGTCCAGGACTCTGGTCTGGACGTCCTGCCGAAAGTCTGTAGCTTTGAGCCATCCACGACGTCGAAGGCAAACGCCGTTGCCCAGCTGGCGGAACCCAGTGTCGGCGATGTCCGTCGCCACGGTGATGGCGTGGTCCGACGCCACCTCACCTTCCTGCAGGATCTCAAGGGCCTCCGCCCTCTTGTCGTCCGGCAGAAAATCCAGCAGGGGAGCTATCTTGTACCAGAGCTCCCTGTCGTAGCGGGCCACGATAGCCAAGGCGTTGGCCGCTTTAATCGTCGTCGCTGCCGACGAGATGACTCTACGTCCCATAGCATCCAATTTCTTTCCCTCGCCGTCCGGCGGGGAAGTTGATGTGGAGGCCGCACCCCCCCCCGCTTTCTTCCTGGCTGCCGCGGAGACGACGGAGTCCGGGGTAGGCTGCGCCCGGAGGCATAGGGGGGCCGTGTCCGGGACCCGGTACTTTTTCTCGTACCGGTCTCTTCTAGCTGGCGTCGTGGAAGGGTTCTTGAGGAGGGAAAGGCCCTCATCCCAAATGTCGTCCAACAGAGGCACTGCGAGGACCGTCTTCCTCTTGGCCTCGCGCCGCTGATAAAGGAAGCCTTCCTTTTTCTTCTCCTCAGGGCAGAGTTGGAAAAGCTCGGAAGCCCTGGAGATCATGGAGTGGAAAGATCCGATCTCGTCGGGCGGAGAAGCGCTGGTGGGAGGCGACGACGGAAAATCCTCGTCGTCCGTACCCGTCGCTGCCGTGTCAGTCCCCGTATCATCCCCTCGGGTGGACGGGGAGGAGGGCTGGACGGGGCGCGACGGTTGAAAAGGAGGTGGTGGATGGATCCTTCTTTTCTTGGTGGGGGGAACACCAGAAGGTCCCGGTTCTGGATCCCCCGACGGGAGAGGTTCCTCCGTCGGTAACGGTAGCCTCGTCCTTATCTCGGAGCATAAGGACTGTATGGCCAACAAAATGGCCGCCGAGTTGTCTTGCGGCGCTGGCAGAGGGGAATCCGACGGGCGAGCAGGGGCCCCGTCGGTATCCTCGACGATGTCGTCGTCGTCACCTGCGTCGGGGTCCATTCCGACGGGCTGGCCTTCTTCCACGCCTAGGCCGTGGCTTAAGACCTCGATCAGCTCCTCTTCTGAGGTTGAGGCCGAATCTACGACGACGCCCTGCCCCCCCTTCTTCTTCCCCACGGAGGGTTTCACGGGGGTCCTATCGATGGGCACAAAGGAAGACTCCCTCCGCGGAGGCAGGGAGATTCTGGGCCCTGAGGTCGCCACCACTGGTGTAGCCAGCACAGGCTGAGCCAGGGCCGCCGCGACCGTTTCGATAGAGGGCTTGGTCGGATGGATCAAGGCCTTCACCACCTTAGGTGCGCTCACCGCCTTATCCTTGAGGGAGGGGGCACTGCCACGCTCCTCCTCTGCCTTAGAGCTCGACCGGGGCCTCTCCAGGAGCTTCGCCGGGTGCTCGGCCTTCCTCTTACCCGACCCAGAGCGTTGGCTCGTGGTTGATGGTGCCGGGGAGGGTGCGCCCTGCCTGGCGCCCGTAGAGCCCGACCGTTCGGCGCTCCCGGTGCCAGCGGACTCGCGGTGCTTGGCCTTATGTTGGGCCCCCGTCGCCGGGGCGCCCTCAAAGGTCTTAGAAGACCGCTCGGATTTCTTCTTCTTCTCGCCAGACGGGCTCTTACCCTCCAGCCAGTTGGCGAGACGTTGATGGCGGTCCTTCATGGTCCGTTCCGACATGTTGCCGCAAAACGCACAGTCCTTCTCCACGTGCGTCTTGTCCTCATGAAGGCAGTAAAGGCAGAAAGAGTGTTCGTCCTCCTTGAAGACGTTCTGCAGCTGGCATCCAGGGCAGACCCTGAACAGCTTTCCGGGCGTCGAGCTTCCCTTCTCCTGGGCCGTCTCCGAGACCGGGCCTGAGAAGCTTCTGGAGTCCTCCGAAGTGTAGCTCGACGAAATCTTCACCCTTGAGGGGCACAGATGAATCCGACACGGGTCCCCGGTGATCGGATGTAGGATCGGTGGAGCTTGAGGCTCTTTTGACCGAAAGAATCGAAGTTTTTTGTGAAAAAGCGCGAAAAATAGCACTAACGCACGAGGATCCCAACACATGAACGTGCGGTAAAAATCTGAAGATGGCTGCCAGAGGCGGTGCTTAGGTAGAGGGCAGTCATTGGCTGTGGTCAGTATGACGCAGAGACCAGTGATTGGTTATTACTACGAAAGACAGATCAGAAACGAAACTGATACTGGTTTTTTTCTTTACCGAGGATTCCCAGCCTGACGACGGGGAATATTCATGAGCATGTGAATCCATGCCAGACCCCATGCTGGAGAAATATACCATCACATGTAATGCAGTACAGAGAATACTGAGTCCATAAAGAGGCTTGAAAGAAAGCCATTATTGTGTTGGTTGTTTTCTCCAACTCCCTGCAACAGAAAAAGTATGGATGGAGTAAATTTATCCTACTAGACATAGGAGTCCTGAATGGGCCCACAAGTCTTATATCGCGCCTGATCGAGCGCTGATCTCGAGCGCTGATCGAGTGATGAGCGTGGTTTTATGATGCAAGTGGCTTTATGGCTTAGCTTACTAAATGCAACTGCATGAGAGTAATACTGTTAGCATTTCGCAAGCATATGGCCACACCACACTGAATACGCCCGCTCTTCTCTGATCTCAGAACCTAAGCAGTGTCAGGCCTAGTTAGTACCTGGATGGGAGACTGCCTGGGAATACTGGGTGCTGTAGGCTTTTCCAAACTCCATTTTCATGAAGTGAGCCATTTCTCAGTTGTCTTTCAAAACTGCATGGTCTAGCCAACTAGATGCTTAACAAGACAAAACTCACTAGCACAAAGCCTACGGCGGCTCCACACTGAATGCACCAGGATCTCATCTGATCTCAGAAGGTAAACAGTGTCAAGCCTAGTTAGTACCTGAATGGGAGACCGCCTGGGAATACCAGGTGCTGTAGGCTTTTTTGTGCTCCATGTTCAAGAAGTGAGCCATTTCTCAATTGTCTTTCAAAACTGCATGGTCTAGCCAACTAGATGCTTAAAGGTACAAAACTCACAAGGCCCAAATCCTATGGCCACACCACACGGAATGCTCCCGATCTCGTCTGATCTTGGAAGCTAGGCAGTGGTGGGCCTAGTTAGTACCTGTATGAGAGACCACCTGTGAATACCAGGTGCTGTAGGCTTTTTTGTGCTCCATGTTCAGGAAGTGAGCCATTTCTCAATTGTCTTTCAAAACTGCATGATCTAGCCGACTAGATGCTTAACAGTATGAAACTCACTAGGACCAGAGCCTACGGCCACACCACACTGAATATGCCCAATCTCGTCTAATCTTGGGAGCTAAGCAGTGTTGTGCCTTGTTAGAGGAGCTGGATTTGGGACCGACTGGGAATATCAGGTACTGTAAGGCTTTTTTGTGCTCCATGTTCATGAATTGAGGCATTTCTCAAGTGTCTTTCAAAACTGCCTGGTCTAGAGGACTAGATGCTTAACAGGACAAAACGCACTGAGACCAGAACCTACGACCATACCACACTGAATGCGTCTGATCTCGGAAGCTAAGTAGTGTTGGGCCTAGTTAGTACCTCGGTGGGAGACTGCCTGGGAATACCAGGTGCTGTAGGCTTTTTTGTGCTCCATGTTCAGGAAGTGAGCCATTTCTCAATCAAAACTGCATGGTCTAGCCGACTAGATGCTTAACAGGACAAAACTCACTGTAACCCAAGCCTACGGCCATACCACGCTGAATGCGCCCGATCTCAGAAGCTAAGCAGTGTTGGACCTTGTAAGTACCTGGATGGGAGACAGCTTGGGAATACCCTGTGCTGTAGGCTTTTTTGTGCTCCATGTTCAGGAAGTGAGCCGTTTCTCAATTGTCTTTCAAAACAGCATGTTCTAGCTCACTAGATGCTTAATAGTACAAAACTCACTTGAACCAAAGCCTACGGCCACACCACACTGAATGCACCCCATCTCGTCTGATCATGGAAGCTAAGCAGTGTCGGGCCTAGTTAGTACCTGTATTGTAAACCGCCTGGGAATAACAGGTTCTTTAGACTTTTTTGTGCTCCATGTTCAGGAAGTGAGCCATTTCTCAATTGTCTTTCAAAACTGCATGGTCTAGCCGACTAGATGCTTAACAGGACAAAACTCTCTAGGACTAAAGCCTACGGCCACACCACAATGAATGCTCCCGATCTTAGAAGCAAAGCAGTGTCAGGCCTAGTTAGTACCTGGATGGGAGGCCGCCTGGGAATACCAGTTGCTGTAGGCTTTTTTTGTGCTCCATGTTCAGGAAGTGAGCCATTTCTCAATTGTCTTTCAAGAATGCATGGTCTAGCCGACTAGATGCTTAACAGTACAAAACTCACTAGAAACAAAGTCTCCGGCCACACCACACTGAATGCGCCTGATCTCATCTGATCTCAGAAGGTAAACAGTGTCGAGCCTAGTTAGTACCTGGATTGGAGACCACCTGTGAATGCCAGGTGGTGTAGGCTTTTGTGTGCTCCATGTTCAGGAAGTGAGCCATTTCTCAAATGTTTTCAAAACTGCATGGTCTAGCCGACTAGATGCTTAACAGGACAAAACTCAGTAAGACAAAATCCTACGGCCACACCACACTGAATGGGCCCGATCTTGTCAGCCCTCAGAATCTAAGCACTGTTGGGCCTAGTTAGTACCTGGATGGGAGACTGCCCGGGAATCCCAGGTGCTATGGCTTTTTTGTGCCCCATGTTCAGGAAGTGAGCCATTTCTCAATTGTCTTTCAAAACCGCATGGTCTAGCCGAATAGATGCTTAACAGGACAAAACTCACTAGGACCAAAGCCTATGGCCACACTACACTGAATGCGCCCGATCTCGTCTGAACTCAGAAGCTAAGCAGTGTTGGGCTTGAATGGGAGACCACCTGGGAATACCAGATGCTGTAGGCTTTTTTGTGCTCCATGTTCAGGAAGTAAGCCATTTCTCAGTTGCCTTTCAAAACTGCATGGTCTAGCCAACTAGATGCTTAACAAGACAAAACTCACTAGCACAAAAGCCTACGGCCACACCAGACTGAATGCACCGGATCTCATCTGATCGCAGAAGGTAAACAGAGTCGAGCCTAGTTAGTACCTAGATGGGAGACCGCCTGGGAATACCAGGTGGTGTAGGTTTATTTTGTGCTCTATGTTCAGGAAGTGAGCCATTTCTCAATTGTCTTTCAAAACTGCATGGTCTAGCTGACTAGATGCTTAACAAGACAAAACTCACTAGCACAAAGCCTACGGCGGCTCCAGACTGAATGCACCGGATCTCATCTGATCTCAGAAGGTAAACAGTGTCAAGCCTAGTTAGTACCTGAATGGGAGACCGCCTGGGAATACCAGGTGCTGTAGGCTTTTTTGTGCTCCATGTTCAAGAAGTGAGCCATTTCTCAATTGTCTTTCAAAACTGCATGGTCTAGCCAACTAGATGCTTAAAGGTACAAAACTCACAAGGCCCAAATCCTATGGCCACACCACACGGAATGCTCCCGATCTCGTCTGATCTTGGAAGCTAGGCAGTGGTGGGCCTAGTTAGTACCTGTATGAGAGACCACCTGTGAATACCAGGTGCTGTAGGCTTTTTTGTGCTCCATGTTCAGGAAGTGAGCCATTTCTCAATTGTCTTTCAAAACTGCATGGTCTAGCCGACTAGATGCTTAAAGGTACAAAACTCACAAGGCCCAGAGCCGACGGTGGTATTGCCAGGTTTCAGGAGCTAAACAGTGTCAGGCCTAGTTAGTACCTGGATGGGAGACAGCTTGGGAATACCAAGTGCTGTAGGCTCTTTTGTGCTCCATGTTCAGGAAGTGAGCCATTTCTCAATTGTCTTTCAAAACTGCATGGTCTAGCCGACTAGATGCTTAATAGAACAAAACTCACTAGAACCAAAGCCTATGGCAACACCACACTAACTGCACCCGATCTCGTCTGATCTTGGAAGCTAAGCAGTGTCGGGCCTAGTTAGTACCAGCATTGTAGACCGCCTGGGAATAACAGGTGCTGTAGGCTTTTTTGTGCTCCATGTTCAGGAAGTGAGCCATTTCTCAATTGTCTTTCAAAACTGCATGATCTAGCCGACTAGATGCTTAACAGTATAAAACTCACTAGGACCAGAGCCTACGGCCACACCACACTGAATATGCCCAATCTCGTCTAATCTTGGGAGCTAAGCAGTGTTGTGCCTTGTTAGAAGCTGGATTTGGGACCGACTGGGAATATCAGGTACTGTAAGGCTTTTTTGTGCTCCATGTTCATGAATTGAGGCATTTCTCAAGTGTCTTTCAAAACTGCCTGGTCTAGAGGACTAGATGCTTAACAGGACAAAACGCACTGAGACCAGAACCTACGACCATACCACACTGAATGCGTCTGATCTCGGAAGCTAAGTAGTGTTGGGCCTAGTTAGTACCTCGGTGGGAGACTGCCTGGGAATACCAGGTGCTGTAGGCTTTTTTGTGCTCCATGTTCAGGAAGTGAGCCATTTCTCAATCAAAACTGCATGGTCTAGCCGACTAGATGCTTAACAGGACAAAACTCACTGTAACCCAAGCCTACGGCCATACCACGCTGAATGCGCCCGATCTCAGAAGCTAAGCAGTGTTGGACCTTGTAAGTACCTGGATGGGAGACAGCTTGGGAATACCCTGTGCTGTAGGCTTTTTTGTGCTCCATGTTCAGGAAGTGAGCCGTTTCTCAATTGTCTTTCAAAACAGCATGGTCTAGCTGACTAGATGCTTAATAGTACAAAACTCACTTGAACCAAAGCCTACGGCCACACCACACTGACTGCACCCCATCTCGTCTGATCGTGGAAGCTAAGCAGTGTCGGGCCTAGTTAGTACCTGTATTGTAAACCGCCTGGGAATAACAGGTTCTTTAGACTTTTTTGTGCTCTATGTTCAGGAAGTGAGCCATTTCTCAATTGTCTTTCAAAACTGCATGGTCTAGCCGACTAGATGCTTCACAGGACAAAACTCTCTAGGACTAAAGCCTATGGCCACACCACACTGAATGCTCCCGATCTAAGAAGCAAAGCAGTGTAAGGCCTAGTTAGTACCTGGATGGGAGGCCGCCTGGGAATAACAGGTTCTTTAGGCTTTTTTGTGCTCCATGTTCAGGAAGTGAGCCATTTCTCAATTGTCTTTCAAAACTGCATGGTCTAGCCGACTAGATGCTTAACAGTACAAAACTCACTAGAAACAAAGTCTCCGGCCACACCACACTGAATGCGCCTGATCTCATCTGATCTCAGAAGGTAAACAGTGTCAAGCCTAGTTAGTACCTGGATGGGAGACCGCCTGGGAATACGAGGTGCTGTAGGCTTTTGTTGTGCTCCATGTTCAGGAAGGGAGCCATTTCTCAATTGTCTTTCAAAACTGCATGGTCTAGCCGACTAGATGCTTAACAAGCCAAAACTCACTAGCACAAAAGCCTACGGCCGCACCACACTGAATACACCCAATCTCGTCTGATCTCAGAAGGTAAACAGTGTCGAGCCTAGTTAGTACCTGGATGGGAGACCGCCTGGGAATACGAGGTGCTGTAGGCTTTTGTTGTGCTCCATGTTCAGGAAGGGAGCCATTTCTCAATTGTCTTTCAAAACTGCATGGTCTAGCCGACTAGATGCTTAACAGGACAAAACTCAATAAGACAAAAACCTACGGCCACACCACACTGAATGGGCCCAATCTTGTCAGCCCTCAGAATCTAAGCACTGTTGGGCCTAGTTAGTACCTGGATGGGAGACTGCCCGGGAATCCCAGGTGCTATGGCTTTTTTGTGCCCCATGTTCAGGAAGTGAGCCATTTCTCAATTGTCTTTCAAAACTGCATGGTCTAGCCGAATAGATGCTTAACAGGACAAAACTCACTAGGACCAAAGCCTATGGCCACACCACACTGAATGCGCCCGATCTCGTCTGAACTCAGAAGCTAAGCAGTGTTGGGCTTGAATGGGAGACCACCTGGGAATACCAGATGCTGTAGGCTTTTTTGTGCTCCATGTTCAGGAAGTAAGCCATTTCTCAATTGTCTTTAAAAACTGCATGGTCTAGCCAACTAGATGCTTAACAGGACAAAACTCACCAAGACTAAAGCCTACTGCCACACCTCACTGAATGCGCCCCATCTCATCTGATATCGGAAGCTAAGCAGTGTTGGGCCTCGTTAGAACCTGTATGGGAGACCACCTGTGAATACAAGGTGCTGTAGGCTTTTTTGTGCTCCATGTCAGGAAGTGAGCCATTTCTCAATTGTCTTTCAAAACTGCATGGTCTAGCCGACTAGATGCTTAACAGGACAAAACTCACTTGGACCAAAGCCTACGGCCGCACCACACTGAATGCGCCCGCTCTTGTCTGATCTCAGAACCTAAGCAGTGTCAGGCCTAGTTAGTATCTGGATGACAGACTGCCTGGGAATACCAGGTGCTGTAGGCTTTCTTCTACTCCATGTTCAGGAAGTGAGACATTTCTCAATTGTCTTTCAAAACTGCATGGTCTAGCCGACTAGATGCTTAACCAGACAAAACTCACTAGCACAAATGCCTACAGCCACACCAGACTGAATGCACCGGATTTTATCTGATCTCAGAACCTAAGCAGTGTTAGGCCTAGCTAGTTCCCTGGATGGGGGAATGCCAGGCGCTGTAGGCTTTTTTCTACTCCATGTTCTGGAAGTGAGCCATTTCTCAATTGTCTTTCAAAACTGCATGGTCTAGCCGACTAGATGCTTAACAAGACAAAACTCACTAGCACAAATGCCTACAGCCACACCAGACTGAATGCACCGGATCTCATCTGATCTCAGAAAGTAAACAGTGTTGAGCCTAGTTAGTACCTGGATGGGAGACCGCCTGGGAATACCAGGTGCTGTAGGCTTTTTTTGTGCTTCATGTTCAGGAAGTGAGCCATTTCTTAATTGTCTTTCAAAACCGCATGTCCTAGCCGACTAGATGCTTAACAGTACAAAACTCACTGTGGCCAGAGCCTACGGCCACACCACACTGAGTGCGGCCAATCTCGTCTGCTCTCGGAAGCTAAGTAGTGTTGGACATAGTTAGCACCTGGATGGAAGACCGCCTGGGAATACCAGGTGCTGTAGGCCTTTTTGTGCTCAATGTTCAGGAAGTGAGCCATTTCTCAATTGTCTTTTAAAACTGCATGGTCTAGCCGACAAGATGCATAACAGGACAAAACTCACTACGACCAAAGCCTACGGCCACACCACACTGAATGAGCCCGATCTCATCTGATCTCGGAAGCTAAGCAGTGTTGGGCCTAGTTAGTACCTGGATGTTAGACTGCCTGGGAATATCAGGTGCTGCAAGCGTTTTTGCGCTCCATGTTCAAGAAGTGAGCCATTTCTCAATTGTCTTTCAAAACTGCATGGTCTAGCCGACTAGATGCTTAATGGTACAAAACTCACAAGGCCAACAGCCTACGGCCACACCACGCTGAATGTGCCCATTCTCATCTGATTTCGGAAGCTAAGTCGCCTACTTAGTACCTGGATGGGAGACTGTCTGGGAATACCAGGTGCTGTAGGTATTATTTATGCTCCATGTTCAGGAAGTGTGCCATTTCTCAATTGTCTTTCAAAACTGCATGGTCTAGCCGACTAGATGCTTAACAGTACAAAACTCACAAGGACCAGAACCTACGGCCAAACGACACTGAATGCCCCCGATCTCATCTGAACTTGGACGCTAAGCAGTGTCGGGCCTAGTTAGTACCTGGGTGGGTGACCATCTGGGAATACGAGGTGGTGTAGGCTTTTTTGTGCTCCATGTTCAGGAAGGAACAAGTTACTTACCTGTAACTGTTGTTCTCCAGCATGGGTCTGGCATGGATTCACATGCTCATGAATATTCCCCGTCGTCAGGCTGGGAATCCTCGGTAAAGAAAAAACCAGTATCAGTTTCGTTTCTGATCTGTCTTTCGTAGTAACAACCAATCACTAGTCTCTGCGTCATACTGACCACAGCCAATGACTGCCCTCTACCTAAGCACCACCTCTGGCAGCCATCTTCAGATTTGGAAGCACGTGAAGTGGCAGTATGACCAAGTGAAGAGCCGCAGAGGGGTAGGCTGGAGGGTTCGCATGTGAATCCATGCCAGACCCATGCTGGAGAACAACAGTTACAGGTAAGTAACTTGTTCCTTCTCCAGCATGGGGTCTGGCATGGATTCACATGCTCATGAATAAAGAATACATAGCAGTACACACATGCACAACCACGGGAGGTGGCAAAGGCTCAACATTAAGCATTGCATCAAACTCAACATTAAGCATCTTACCTCCTCACCAGGCTCACCTCAGGCGAACAGGTTGCGCAGCACTGCTTGGCCGACCCTGGACTCCTCCCTGGAATCCCGATCGACGCAGTAGAACTTCGTGAAGGTGTGCGTCGACCTCCACGTAGCAGCCCTGCATATGTCCAGCAGGGGCACACCAGAAAGGAACGCCGTGGTAGCTGCGATCGCTCTGGTGGAATGGGCTCTCGGACAGCCGGGCAGCGGTCGGTTTGCCAACCGATGACAGTACATGATACAGCCGGAGAGCCATCTGGAAATGGAAGCCTTCGAGAGAGCCTTCCCCTGATTGACAGGTCCAAAGTTCACAAAGAGTTGTGACGTCTTCCGAAAACACTTCGTGCGGTCCACGTAGAACTTCAGCGCTCTAGCCACATCCAGCGAGTGCAAAGTCCTCTCAGCCGGCGACGAAGGCGACGGGAAGAATACAGGCAACACCAAGGGTTCGTTGAGATGGAAGTCCGACGGTACCTTGGGCATGAAGGAGGGGTGCGTCCTGAGCACCACCCTCGTGTCGTGAAAAGTCAAGTACGGGGCCTTGCAGGAAAGGGCCTGGATCTCTCCCACCCGTCGTGCGGAGGTGATGGCCACAGGAAACGCTGTCTTCCACGACAGAAACTTCAACGGGGCCGAGTGCAGAGGCTCGAACGGAGGTCCCATGAGCTTGGTCAGCACCACGTTGAGCTCCCACGCCGGGGCCGGAGCCTTCACCGGCGGGAACGATCTGAACAGTCCCTTCATGAACTCTTTCACCAGACGATGAGACCACAAGGACGTCCGTCCCGTGGTCCTGGTGTATCGGGAGATCGCAGCCAGATGAATCTTGATGGACGCGTGTGCCAGTCCAGCTTTGGCCAGCGTCAGCAGGTACGGCAGAACTTGGGGAGCCGTAATCCGTAGAGGGTTAATCTTCTGTGCGTGGCACCAGACAGAGAACCTCTTCCATTTGTGTCCGTAGCATTTAAGAGTCGAGGACGCCCTGGCCTTTGCAAGAACCTCTCTGCAGTCGGCCGGTATGTCGTATCCTCCAAACTCTAGCGCTGCAGGAGCCAGGCCTGCAAGTTCAGCGATTTCGGGTTGTGGTGGAGGATGGCGCCTCCTTCCCTGGAGAGCAGATCCGCGTCCACCGGCAGCTTGATTGGCGGGGACGCTGACAAGTCCAGAAGGTCCGGGAACCATATCTGCCTCGGCCACGCAGGTGCGACGAGGATCATCCTGCACCGTGACCTCTTGAGCTGGTTGACGAGCCGGATTAGCAGTGGCAAAGGAGGGAACGCGTAGAGGAACAGGCCCTCCCAGGGGAACGAGAAAGCATCGCCCATGCTCCTCGCCTGGGGAAACCTGCTGGCGAACCTCCGGCACTTGGAGTTCGTCGCCGTCGCGAACAGGTCGATCTGGGGTGTGCCCCACCGTCGGAAGAGGCGATCCACTAGATCCTGCCGTAGTTCCCACTCGTGGCACGAGCGCAGCTCCCTGCTGAGTGAGTCGGCGATGGTGTTTTTTATCCCTGCCAGATGAAACTGCACCAGAAACATCCCTTGGGCGACTGCCCAATGCCACAGGTCCTGCGCCTCCTTGGACAGTGCTGGGGACCTGGTTCCGCCCTGTTTTCTGATGTAAAACATGGTGGTGGTGTTGTCGGTGAAGATCCTCACCACCTTGCCCTTGAGGGACGGAAGGAAGGACCTGAGGGCCCAAAACACTGCACGGAGCTCCAGGACGTTGATATGGAAGGCTTTCTCCGTCGGGAGCCAAAGGCCCCTTGCGTGTAGATTTTCGGTGTGCGCTCCCCACCCTTCCAGGGAGGCATCCGTGGTCACTGTCTCCTGGTGGGCTGGGGTCTGGAAGTCCATGACCGCCGTCAGATGCGCGCGGGTGTCCCACCACCGGATCGCTCGTCGGAAACTCTCGTCGAGTGTGATCCTTTCCTCGAAGCTGCCCGTCGTTTGGATCCAGCGCGCGTCCAGGAACTCCTGCAACGGGCGCATCCGGAGCCTGCACATGGGAATGAGGTAGATGCAGGAAGACATCATTCCGAGGAGGGACTTGATGGACCTCACCTTGGCCGCGTCAGCCACCAACATCCGTTGCACCTTGCCCAGGATGGTCCTGGTCCTCTCCTCCGACGGGGAGGCCAGAAGGGACACTGTGTTGAGCCTCGCTCCCAGAAACAGAGCGTCTTGCGCGGGTACCAGGTGGGATTTGGCGTAGTTCACGGAGAATCCCAGGTCCGTGAGAAGTTGGACGGTCCTTGCCGTGTGAACCACGGCGAGCTCCCTCGTCTTGGCTCGGATGAGCCAGTCGTCCAGGTAGGGGTAGACGTGGATCCCCTCGCGGCGCAGCTGCGCCGCCACCGGTGCGAGGCACTTGGTGAACACCCTGGGTGCCGACCGTAGACCGAAGGGGAGGGCTTTGAACTGGTAATGACGCCCTTGGACCACAAACCTGAGGAATTTTCGGTGCCCCTTTAGGATGGGAATATGGAAGTAGGCATCCTCCAAATCCAACGACGACAGGAAGTCTCCTTCCTCCAGCTGACCCAGGACGTGCTGGAGGGTGACCATCCGGAACTTTTGCGCCTTGATGAACTTGTTCAGACGTCGCAGGTCCAGGATGGGGCGCCATCCCCCCGTCTTCTTCTTCACGAGGAAGTATCTCGAGTACACTCCGGAGCCCCGAAGCCTCTTTGGGACGAGTTCGATGGCGCCCTTCCTGAGCATCGCCTTTACCTCCAGGAGAAGTTGAGGGACGTGAAGTTCTTTCCTGGCCACGGGGGGACGCGTGGACACCTTCTTTGAAACTCGAGCGCGTGGCCCCGGGCCAAGGCGTCCAGCCCCCAACGGTCGGTGGAGATGGACTCCCACACGCTGACGAAGCTCGCCAGCCGGCCTCCCACCGGGGTGCTTCGGTGGGGGCCCGACCCCACGGTCGGTTCAATCCTGCTTGGACGAGGCTTTGCCGCCTTGACCTCCTTGGCGACGACGGCGGAGTCCGCCAGACTTGCCTCGTCCTCTGTAGGCCTCCTGAGACGACGAGCGGGCCGCTTGACGGTAGGTGGAGAAACTGCCGCCGGAACCTTTGGAGGCGCCCTTGCCTCCGCTGCTCCGAAAGGGCGTCCGTCGTTGCTGCAGAACTCCCAGGGCCCGGGCCGTCTCAGTGTCCGCTTTAATGGCCTGAAGGGAATCGTCCACTGTTTTGCCAAACAGGTTGTTCCCATCGAAGGGCATGTCCAGGACTCTGGTCTGAACGTCTTGACGGAAGTCCGTAGCCTTGAGCCATCCACGCCGCCTAAGGCAAACGCCGTTGCCCAACTGGCGGAACCCAGTGTCGGCGATGTCCGTCGCAACGGTAATGGCGTGGTCCGAAGCCACCTCACCTTCCTGCAGGATCTCCAGGGCCTCTGTCCTCTTGTCGTCCGGCAGGAAGTCCAGCAGGGGAGCCAGTTTGTACCAGAGCTCCCTGTCGTAGCGAGCCACGATAGCCAAGGCATTGGCCGCTTTAATCGTCGTCGCTGCCGACGAGATGACTCTGCGTCCCATAGCGTCCAATTTCTTTCCCTCACCGTCTGGTGGGGAAGTCGATGTGGAGGCCGCACCCCCCCCCCCGCTTTCTTCCTGGCCGCCGCGGAGACGACGGAGTCCGGGGTAGGCTGCGCCCGGAGGCACAGGGGGGCCGTGTCCGGGACCCGGTACTTCTTCTCGTACCGGTCTCTTCTAGCTGGCGTCGTGGAAGGGTTCTTGAGGAGGGTGAGGCCCTCATCCCAAATGTCGTCCAATAGAGGCACTGAGAGGACCGTCTTCCTCTTGGCCTCGCGCCGCTGATAAAGGAAACCTTCCTTCTTCTTCTCCTCAGGGCAGAGTTGAAAATGCTCGGATGCCCTGGAGATCATGGAGTGGAACGATCCAATCTCGTCGGGCGGAGAAGCCCTGGTGGGAGGCGACGACGGTACATCCTCGTCGTATACCTCGTCGTCCGTACCCGTCGCTGCCGTGTCAGTCCCCGTATCATCCCCTCGGGTGGACGGGGAGGAGGGCTGGAAGGGGCGCGACGGCTGAAAAGGAGGCGGAGGGTGGATCCTTCTTTTCTTGGTAGGGGGAACACCAGAAGGTCCCGGTTCTGGGTCCCCCGACGGGAGAGGTTCCGTCGGCAACGGTAGTCTCGTCCTTATCTCTGAGCATAAGGACTGTATAGCCAACAAAATGGCCGACGAGTTGTCTCGCGGCGCTGGCAGAGGGGAATCCGACGGGCGATCAGGGGCCCCGTCGGTACCCTTGACGATGTCGTCGTCACCTGCGTCGGGATCCATCCCGACGGGTCGGTCTTCTTCCACGCCGAGGCCGTGGCTTAAGACTTCGACCAGCTCCTCCTCCGAGGTTGAGGCCGAATCTACGACGACGCCCTGCCCCCCCTTTTTCTTCCCCACGGGGGATTTCACGGGGGTCCTATCGATGGGCACAAAAGATGACTCCCTCCGAGGTGGCAGGGAGACTCTGAGCCCCGAGGTCGCCACCACTGGTGTAGCCTGCACAGGCTGAGCCAGGGCCGCCGCGACAGTATCGATAGAGGGCTTGGCCGGATGGATTAAGGCCTTCACCACCTTAGGTGCGCTCACCGCCTTATCCTTGAGGGGGGGACACCGCCTCGCTCCCCCTCCGATGGGGCCTTCGAGCTCGACCGGGGCCTCTCCAGGAGTTTCGCCGGGTGCTCGGCCTTCCTCTTACCCGACCCAGAGCGTTGGCTCGTGGTTGATGGTGCCGGGGAGGGTGCGCCCTGCCTGGCGCCCGTAGAGCCCGACCGTTCGGCGCTCCCGGTGCCAGCGGACTCGCGGTGCTTGGCCTTATGTTGGACCCCCGTCACCGGGGCGTCCTCAAAGGACTTAGAAGACCGCTCAGATTTCTTCTTCTTCTCGCCGGACGGGCTCTTCCCTTCTAGCCAGTTGGCGAGACGTTGATGGCGGTCCTTCATGGTCCGCTCCGACATGTTGCCGCAAAACGCACAGTCCTTCTCCACGTGCGTCTTGTCCTCATGTAGGCAGTAGAGACAAAAGGAGTGTTCGTCCTCCTTAAAGACGTTCTGCAGCTGGCATCCAGGGCAGACCCTGAACAGCTTTCCGGGCGTCGAGCTTCCCTTCTCCTGGGCCATGACCGGGCCTGAGAAACTTCTGGAGTCCTCCAAAAGCGTAGCTCGACGAATCTTCACCCTTGAGGGGCGCAGACGAATCCGACACGGGTCCCCGTTGATCGGATAGTGAGTCGGTGGAGCTTGAGGCTCTTTTGACCGAAAAAACGAAGTTTTTGAGAAAAAACGTGAAAAAAATAGCACTAACGCTCGAGAGCAATAGCACGAGGATCCCAACACATGAACGTGCGGTAAAAATCTGAAGATGGCAACGAGAGGCGGTGCTTAGGTAGAGGGCAGTCATTGGCTGTGGTCAGTATGACGCAGAGACCAGTGATTGGTTGTTACTACGAAAGACAGATCAGAAACGAAACTGATACTGGTTTTTTCTTTACCGAGGATTCCCAGCCTGACGACGGGGAATATTCATGAGCATGTGAATCCATGCCAGACCCCATGCTGGAGAAGTGAGCCATTTCTCAATTGTCTTTCAAAACTGCATGGTCTAGCCGACTAGAAGGACGAAACTCACCAGGATTAAAGCCTACAGCAACACCACACTAAATGCGCCTAGCCTCGGAAGCTCAGCAGTGTCAGGTCTAGTTAGTACCTGGATGGGAGACCACCTGGGAATACCAGGTGCTGTAGGCCTTTTTGCGCTCCATGTTCAGGAAGGGAGCCATTTCGCAATTGTCTTTCAAAACTGCATGATTTAGCCGACTAGATGCTTAACAGGACAAAACTCACTATGACCAGAGCCTACGGCCACCACACTGAATGCGCCCAATCTAGTCTGATCTCAGACGCTAAGCAGTGTTGGGCCTAGTTAGTACCTGGATGGGAGACTGCCTGGGAATACCAGGTGCTGTAGGCCTTTTTGCGCTCCATGTTCAGGAAGGGAGCCATTTCGCAATTGTCTTTCACAACTGCATGATTTAGCCGACTATATGCTTAACAGGACAAAATTCACTAGGACCAGAGCCTACGGCCAAACCACACTGAATGCGCCCGATCTCATCTGATCTCAGCCGCCAAGCAGTGTTGCGCCTAGTTAGTACATGGATGGGAGCCCGCCTGGGAATACAATGTGCTGTAGGCTTTTTTTGTGCTGCATGTCCAGGAAGTGAGCCATTTCTCAATTGTCTTTCAAAATTGCATGGTCTAGCCGACTAGATGCTTAACAGGACAAAACTCACTAGGACCAAAACCTACGGCCACACCACACTGAATGCGCCCCATCTCATCTGATCTCGGGAGCTAAGCAGTGTTGGGCCTAGTTAGAAGCGGGACGGGAGACTACCTGGGAATAACAGGTGCTGTAGGCTGTTTTTGTGCTCCATGTCCAGGAAGTGAGACATTTCTCAATTGTCTTTCAAAACTGCATGTTCTAGCCGACCAGATGCTTAACAGGACAAAACTCACTTGACCAAAGCCTATGGCCACACCACACTGAATTCGCCTGATCTCGTCTGATCTCGGAAGCTAAGCAGTGTTGGGCCTAGTTAGTACCTGGGTGGTAGACTACCTGGGAATACCAAGTGCTGTAGGTTATTCTGCACTCCAGGTTCTGGAAGTGAATAATTTCCCCATTGTCTTTCAAAACTTCATGGTCTAGCCGACTAGATGCTTAACAGGACAAAACTCACTAGGACCAAAACCTACAGCCACATCACACTGAATGCGCCCCCTTCTCATCTGATCTCGGAAGCTAAGCAGTGTTGGGACTAGTTAGTACCTGGATGGGAGACCTCCTGGGAATACCAGGTGCAGTAGGCTTTTTTTTGCTCCATGTTCAGGAAGTGAGCCATTTCTCAATTGTCTTTCAAAACTGCATGGTCTAGCCGACTAGATGCTTAACAGTGCAAAACTCACTAGGACCACAGCCTTCGGCCACAACACACTGAATGTGCCTGAACTCGGAAACGATGCAGTGTTGGGCCTAGTTAGTACCTGGAAGGGAGACCGCCTGGGAATACCAGGTGCTGCAGGCTTTTTTGAGCTCCAGGTTCTGGAAGTGAGCCATTTCTCCATTGTCTTTCAAAACTTGATGGTCTAGCTGACTAGATGCTTAACAAGACAAAACTCACTAGGACCAGAGCCTACGGCCAAACCACACTGAATGCGCCCGATCTCATCTGATCTCAGCCGCAAAGCAGTGTTGGGCCTCGTTAGTACCTGGATGGGAGCCCGCCTGGGAATACAATGTGCTGTAGGCTTTTTTTGTGCTCAATGTTCAGGAAGTGAGCCATTTCTCAATTGTCTTTCAAAACTGCATGATTTAGCCGACTAGATGCTTAACAGGACAAAATTCACTAGGACCAGAGCCTACGGCCAAACCACACTGAATGTGCCCGATCTCATCTGATCTCAGCCGCCAAGCAGTGTTGGGCCTAGTTAGTACCTAGATGGGAGCCCGCCTGGGAATACAATGTGCTGTAGGCTTTTTTTGTGCTCAATGTTCAGGAAGGGAGCCATTTCGCAATTGTCTTTCAAAACTGCATGATTTAGCCGACTAGATGCTTAACAGGACAAAACTCACTATGACCAGAGCCTACGGCCACCACACTGAATGCGCCCCATCTCATCTGATCTCGGAAGCTAAGCAGTGTTGGACCTAGTTAGAACCTGTATGGGAGACCACCTGGGAGTAACAGGTGCTGTAGGCTTTTTTGTGCTCCATGTCCAGGAAGTGAGCCATTTCTCAATTCTCTTTCAAAACTGCATGATCTAGCCGCCGACTAGATGCTTAACAGGACAAAACTCACTATGACCAGAGCCTACAGCCACCACACTGAATGCGCCCAATCTAGTCTGATCTCAGACGCTAAGCAGTGTTGGGCCTAGTTAGTACCTGGATGGGAGACTGCCTGGGAATACCAGGTGCTGTAGGCCTTTTTGCGCTCCATGTTCAGGAAGTGAGCCATTTCTCAATTGTCTTTCAAAACTGCATGGTCTAGCCGACTAGATGCTTAACAGGACAAAACTCACTAGGACCAAAACCTACGGCCACAGCACACTGAATGCGCCCCATCTCATCTGATCTCGGAAGCTAAGCAGTGTTGGACCTAGTTAGAACCTGTATGGGAGACCACCTGGGAGTAACAGGTGCTGTAGGCTTTTTTGTGCTCCATGTCCAGGAAGTGAGCCATTTCTCAATTGTCTTTCAAAACTGCATGGTCTAGCCGACTAGAAGGACAAAACTCACCAGGATTAAAGCCTACAGCAACACCACACTAAATGCGCCTAGCCTCGGAAGCTCAGCAGTGTCAGGTCTAGTTAGTACCTGGATGGGAGACCACCTGGGAATACCAGGTGCTGTAGGCTTTTTCGTGCTCCATGTTCAGGAAGGGAGCCATTTCGCAATTGTCTTTCAAAACTGCATGATTTAGCCGACTAGATGCTTAACAGGACAAAACTCACTATGACCAGAGCCTACGGCCACCACACTGAATGCGCCCAATCTAGTCTGATCTCAGACGCTAAGCAGTGTTGGGCCTAGTTAGTACCTGGATGGGAGACTGCCTGGGAATACCAGGTGCTGTAGGCCTTTTTTGCGCTCCATGTTCAGGAAGGGAGCCATTTCTCCATTGTCTTTCAAAACTGGATGGTCTAGCTGACTAGATGCTTAACAAGACAAAACTCACTATGACCAGAGCCTACGGCCACACCAAACTGAATGCGCCCGATCTTGTCTGATCTCAGACGCTAAGCAGTGTTGGGCCTAGTTAGTACCTGGATGGGAGACTGCCTGGGAATACCAGGTGCTGTAGGCCTTTTTGAGCTCCAGGTTCTGGAAGTGAGCCATTTCTCCATTGTCTTTCAAAACTGGATGGTCTAGCTGACTAGATGCTTAACAAGACAAAACTCACTATGACCAGAGCCTACGGCCACACCAAACTGAATGCGCCCGATCTTGTCTGATCTCGGAAGCTAAGCAGTGTTGGGCCTGGATGGGAGACTGCCTGGGAATACCAGGTGCTGTAGGCTTTTCTGTGCTCCATGTTCAGGAAGTGAGCCATTTCTCAATTGCCTTTCAAACCTGCATGGTCTAGCCGACTAGATGCTTAACAGGACAAAACTCACCAGGACTAAAGCCTACGGCCACACCACACTGAATGCACCTGGCCTCGAAAGCTAAGCAGTGTCAGGTCTAGTTAATACCTGGATGGAACACCACTTGAGAATACCAAGTGCTGTAGGCTTTTCTGTGCTCCATGTTCAGGAAGTGAGCCATTTCTCAATTGTCTTTCAAAACTGCATGGTCTAGCCGACTAGATGCTTAACAGGACAAAACTCACTAGGACCAAAACCTACGGCTACAGCACACTGAATGCGCCCCATCTCATCTCATCTCGGAAGCTAAGCAGTGTTGGGCCTAGTTAGAACCGGTATGGGAGACCACCTGGGAATAACAGGTGCTGTAGGCTTTTTTGTGCTCCATGTCCAGGAAGTGAGCCATTTCTCAATTGTCTTTCAAAACTGCATGGTCTAGCTGACTAGAAGGACAAAACTCACCAGGATTAAAACCTACAGCAACACCACACTAAATGCGCCTGGCATCGGAAGCTCAGCAGTGTCAGGTCTAGTTAGTACCTGTTTGGGAGACCACCTGGGAATACCAGGTGCTGTAGACTTTTTCGTACTCCATGTTCAGGAAGTGAGCCATTTCCCAATTCTCTTTCAAAACTGCATGATCTAGCCGACTAGAAGCGTAACAGGACAAAACTCACTAATACCAGAGCCTACGGCCACACCACACTGAATGCGCCCAATCTAGTCTGATCTCAGACGCTAAGCAGTGTTGGGCCTAGTTAGTACCTGGATGGGAGACTGCCTGGGAATACCAGGTGCTGTAGGCCTTTTTGCGCTCCATGTTCAGGAAGGGAGCCATTTCGCAGTTGTCTTTCAAAACTGCATGATTTAGCCGACTAGATGCTTAACAGGACAAAATTTACTAGGACCAGAGCCTACGGCCAAACCACACTGAATGCGCCCAATCTCATCTGATCTCAGCCGCCAAGCAGTGTTGGGCCTAGTTAGTACATGGATGGGAGCCCGCCTGGGAATACAATGTGCTGTAGGCTGTTTTTGTGCTCCATGACCAGGAAGTGAGCCATTTCTCAATTGTCTTTCAAAATTGCATGGTCTAGCCGACTAGATGCTTAACAGGACAAAACTCACTAGGACCAAAACCTACAGCCACACCACACTAAATGCGCCCCATCTCATCTGATCTCGGAAACTAAGCAGTGTTGGGCCTAGTTAGAAGCGGGACGGGAGACTACCTGGGAATAACAGGTGCTGTAGGCTTTTTTTGTGCTCCATGTCCAGGAAGTGAGCCATTTCTCAATTGTCTTTCAAAACTGCATGTTCTAGCCGACTAGATGCTTAACAGGACAAAACTCACTTGGACCAAAGCCTACGGCCACACCACACTGAATGCGCCCCCTTCTCATCGGATCTTGGAAGCTAAGCAGTGTTGGGATAGTTAGTACTTGGATGGGAGACCTGGGAATACCAGGTGCAGTAGGCATTTTTTTGCTCCATGTTCAGGAAGTGAGCCATTTCTCAATTGTCTTTCAAAACTGCATGGTCTAGCCGACTAGATACTTAACAGTGCAAAACTCACTAGGACCACAGCCTTTGGCCACAACACACTGAATGTGCCTGAACTCAGAAGCGATGCAGTGTTGGGCCTAGTTAGTACCTGGAAGGAAGAACGCCTGGGAATACCAGGTGCTGTAGGCTTTTTTGAGCTCCAGGTTCTGGAAGTGAGCCATTTCTCCATTGTCTTTAAAAACTGGATGGTCTAGCTGACTAGATGCTTAACAAGACAAAACTCACTATGACCAGAGCCTACGGCCGCACAACACTGAATGCGCCGTATCTTGTTTGATCTCGGAAGCTAAGCAGTGTTGGACCTGGATGGGAGACTGCCTGGGAATACCAGGTGCTGTAGGCTTTTTTGTGCTCCATGTTCAGGAAGTGAGCCATTTCTCAATTGCCTTTCAAAACTGCATGGTCTAGCCGACTAGATGCTTAACAGGACAAAACTCACTAGGACCAAAACCTACGGCCACAGCACACTGAATGCACCCAATCTCGTCTGATCTCAGAAGGTAAACAGTGTCGAGCTTAGTTAGTATCTGGATGGGAGACTGCCTGGGAATACCAGGTGCTGTAGGCTTTTTTGTGCTACATGTTCAGGAAGTGAGCCATTTCTCAATTGTATTACAAAACTGCATGGTCTAGCCGACTAGATGCTTAACAATGCAAAACTCACTAGGACCAGAGCCTACGGCCAGACCACACTGAATGCCCCTGATCTCATCTGATCTTGGAAACTAAGCAGTGTCGGGCCTAGTAAGTACCTGAATGGGAGACCACCTGGGAATGCCAGGTGCTGTAGGCTTTTTTGTGCTCCATGTTCAGGAAGTAAGCCATTTCTCAATTGTCTTTCAAAACTGCATGGTCTAGCCGACTAGATGCTTAACAGGGCAAAACTCACAAGGATCAAAGTCTACGGCCACATCACACTGAATGTGCCCGGTCTCGTTTGATCTTAGAAGTGAGGCAGTGTCGGGCTTAGTTAGTACCTGGAGGGGAGACCTCCTTGGAATACCAGGTTGTGGTAGGCATTTTTGTGCTTCATGTTTAGAAAGAGAGCCATTTCTCAATTGTATTTCAATACTGCATGGTCTAGCCGTTAAGATGCTTAACAGTGCAAAACTCACTAGCACAAACGCCTATGGCCACACCAGACTGAATGCACCGGATTTCACCTGATCTCAGAACCTAAGCAGTGTTAGGCCTAGTTAGTACATGGATGGGAGACTGCCTGGGTATACCAGGTGCTGTAGACTTTTTTCTACTCCATGTTCAGGAAGTGAGCCATTTCTCAATTCTCTTTCAAAACTGCATGGTCTAGCCGACTAGATGCTTAACAGGACAAAACTCACTAGCACAAAAGCCTACGGCCGCACCACACTGAATGCACCCAATCTCGTCTGATCTCAGAAGGTAAACAGTGTAGAGCCTAGTTGGTACCCGGATGGGAGACCGCCTGGGAATACCAGGTGCTGTTGGCTTTTTTGTGCTCCTTGTTCAGGAAGTGAGCCATTTCTCAATTGTCTTTCAAAACTGCATGGTCTAGCTGGCTAGATGCTTACCAGGACAAAACCCACTATGACCAGAGCCTACGGCCACACCACACTGAATGCGCCTGAACTCGGAAGCAATGCAGTGTTGGGCCTAGTTAGTACCTGGATGGGAGACCGCCTGGGAATACCAGGTGCTGTAGGCTTTTTTTGTGCTCCATGTTCAGGAAGTGAACCATTTCTCAATTGTCTTTCAAAACTGCATGGTCTAGCCGACTAGATGCTTAACAAGTCAAAACTCACTAGCACAAACGCCTATGGCCACACCAGACTGAATGCACCGGATTTCACCTGATCTCAGAACCTAAGCAGTGTTAGGCCTAGTTAGTACATGGATGGGAGACTGCCTGGGAATACCAGGTGCTGTAGACTTTTTTCTACTCCATGTTCAGGAAGTGAGCCATTTCTCAATTCTCTTTCAAAACTGCATGGTCTAGCCGACTAGATGCTTAACAGGACAAAACTCACTAGCACAAAAGCCTACGGCCGCACCACACTGAATGCACCCAATCTCGTCTGATCTCAGAAGGTAAACAGTGTAGAGCCTAGTTGGTACCCGGATGGGAGACCGCCTGGGAATACCAGGTGCTGTTGGCTTTTTTGTGCTCCTTGTTCAGGAAGTGAGCCATTTCTCAATTGTCTTTCAAAACTGCATGGTCTAGCTGGCTAGATGCTTACCAGGACAAAACCCACTATGACCAGAGCCTACGGCCACACCACACTGAATGCGCCTGATCTTGTCTGATCTCGGAAACTAAGCAGTGTTGGGCCTGGATGGGAGACCGCCTGGGAATACCAGGTGCTGTAGGCTTTTTTGTGCTCCATGTTCAGGAAGTGAGCCATTTCTCAATTGTCTTTCAAAACTGCATGGTCTAGCCGACTAGATGCTTAACAGGACAAAATTCACTAGGACCAGAGCCTACGGCCACACCACACTGAATGCGCCCAATCTCATCTGATCTCAGCCGCTAAGCGGTGTTGGGCCTAGTTAGTACCTGGATGGGAGCCCACCTGGGAATACAATGTGCTGTAGGCTTTTTTTGTGCTCCATGTCCAGGAAGTGAGCCATTTCTCAAATGTCTTTCAAAATTGCATGGTCTAGGCAACTAGATGCTTAACAGGACAAAACTCAATGAGCCCAAAACCTACGGCCACGCCACACTGAATGTTCCCGATCTTGTTTGACTTTGGAAGCTAAGCAGTGTTAGGCCCCGACTAGATGCATAACAATGCAAAACTCACTAAGAGCAGAGCCTACGGCCACACCACACTGAATGCGCCCGATCTTGTCTGATGTCGGAAGCTAAGCAGTGTTGGGACCGGGTGGGAATACCAGGTGCTGCAGGCTTTTTTGTGCTCCACGTCCAGGAAGTGAGCCATTTCTCAATTGTCTTTCAAAACTGCATGGTCTAGCCGACTAGATGCTTAACAATGCAAAACTCACTAGGACCAGAGCCTACGGCCAGACCACACTGAATGCCCCTGATCTCATCTGATCTTGGAAGCTAAGCAGTGTCGGACCACACTGAATGCCCCTGATCTCATCTGATCTTGGAAGCTAAGCAGTGTCGGGCCTAGTAAATACCTGAATGGGAGACCACCTGGGAATGCCAGCTGCTGTAGGCTTTTTTGTGCTCCATGTTCAGGAAGTAAGCCATTTCTCAATTGTCTTTCAAAACTGAATGGTCTAGCCGACTAGATGCTTAACAGGGCAAAACTCACAAGGACCAAAGTCTACGGCCACAACACACTGAATGCGCCCAATCTCGTCTGATCTCAGACGCTAAGCAGTGTTGGGCCTAGTTAGTACATGGAAGCGAGACTGCCTGGGAATACCAGGTGCTGTAGGCTTTTTTGCGCTCCATGTTCAGGAAGGGAGCCATTTCGCAATTGTCTTTCAAAACTGCATGATTTAGCCGACTAGATGCTTAACAGGACAAAATTCACTAGGACCAGAGCCTACGGCCACAGCACACTGAATGCGCCCCATCTCATCTGATCTCAGAAGCTAAGCAGTGTTGGACCTAGTTAGAACCTGTATGGGAGACCACCTGGGAGTAACAGGTGCTGTAGGCTTTTTTGTGCTCCATGTCCAGGAAGTGAGCCATTTCTCAATTGTCTTTCAAAACTTCATGGTCTAGCCGACTAGAAGGACAAAACTCACCAGGATTAAAGCCTACAGCAACACCACAGAGAATGCGCCTAGCCTCGGAAGCTCAGCAGTGTCAGGTCTAGTTAGTACCTGGATGGGAGACTGCCTGGGAATACCAGGTGCTGTAGGCCTTTTTGCGCTCCATGTTCAGGAAGGGAGCCATTTCGCAATTGTCTTTCAAAACTGCATGATTTAGCCGACTAGATGCTTAACAGGACAAAATTCACTAGGACAAGAGCCTACGGCCAAACCACACTGAATGCGCCCGATCTCATCTGATTTCAGCCGCCAAGCAGTGTTGGGCCTAGTTAGTACATGGATGGGAGCCCGCCTGGGAATACAATGTGCTGTAGGCTTTTTTTGTGCTCCATGTCCAGGAAGTGAGCCATTTCTCAATTGTCCTTCAAAATTGCATGGTCTAGCCGACTAGATGCTTAACAGGACAAAACTCACTAGGACCAAAACCTACGGCCACACCACACTGAATGCGCCCCATCTCATCTGATCTCGGAAGCTAAGCAGTGTTGGGCCTAGTTAGAAGCGGGACGGGAGACTACCTGGGAATAACAGGTGCTGTAGGCTGTTTTTGTGCTCCATGTCCAGGAAGTGAGCCATTTCTCAATTGTCTTTCAAAACTGCATGTTCTAGCCGATCAGATGCTTAACAGGACAAAACTCACTTGGACCAAAGCCTACGGCTACACCACACTGAATGCGCCTGATCTCGTCTGATCTCGGAAGCTAAGCAGTGTTGGGCCTAGTTAGTACCTGGGTGGTAGACTGCCTGGGAATTCCAGGTGCTGTAGGTTATTCTGCACTCCAGGTTCCGGAAGTGAGCCATTTCTCCATTGTCTTTCAAAACTTCATGGTCTAGCCGACTAGATGCTTATCAGGACAAAACTAACTAGGACCAAAACCTACAGCCACATCACACTGAATGCGCCCCCTTCTCATCTGATCTCGGAAGCTAAGCAGTGTTGGGACTAGTTAGTACCTGGATGGGAGACCTCCTGGGAAAACCAGGTGCAGTAGGCATTTTTTTGCTCCATGTTCAGGAAGTGAGCCATTTCTCAATTGTCTTTCAAAACTGCATGGTCTAGCCGACGAGATGCTTAACAGTGGAAAACTCACTAGGACTACAGCCTTCGGCCACAACACACTGAATGTGCCTGAACTCGGAAGCGATGCAGTGTTGGGCCTAGTTAGTACCTGGAAGGGAGACCGCCTGGGAATACCAGGTGCCGTAGGCTTTTATGAGCTCCAGGTTCTGGAAGTGAGCCATTTCTCCATTGTCTTTCAAAACTGGATGGTCTAGCTGACTAGATGCTTAACAAGACAAAACTCACTAGGACCAGAGCCTACGGCCAAACCACACTGAATGCGCCCAATCTCATCTGATCTCAGCCGCCAAGCAGTGTTGGGCCTACTTAGTACCTGGATGGGAGCCCGCCTGGGAATACAATGTGCTGTAGGCTTTTTTTGTGCTCAATGTTCAGGAAGTAAGCCATTTCTCAATTGTCTTTCAAAACTGCATGATTTAGCCGACTAGATGCTTAACAGTCCAAAATTCACTAGGACCAGAGCCTACGGCCAAACCACACTGAATGCGCCAGATCTCATCTGATCTCAGCCGCCAAGCAGTGTTGGGCCTAGTTAGTACCTGGATGGGAGCCCGCCTGGGAATACAATGTGCTGTAGGCTTTTTTTGTGCTCAATGTTCAGGAAGTGAGCCATTTCTCAATTGTCTTTCAAAACTGCATGGTCTAGCCGACTAGATGCTTAACAGGACAAAACTCACTAGGACCAAAACCTACGGCCACAGCACACTGAATGCGCCCCATCTCATCTGATCTCGGAAGCTAAGCAGTGTTGGACCTAGTTAGAACCTGTATGGGAGACCACCTGGGAGTAACAGGTGCTGTAGGCTTTTTTGTGCTCCATGTCCAGGAAGTGAGCCATTTCTCAATTGTCTTTCAAAACTGCATGGTCTAGCCGACTAGATGCTTAACAGTGCAAAACTCACTAGGACCACAGCCTTCGGCCACAACACACTGAATGTGCCTGAACTCGGAAGCGATGCAGTGTTGGGCCTAGTTAGTACATGGAAGGGAGACCGCCTGGGAATACCAGGTGCTGTAGGCTTTTTTGAGCTCCAGGTTCTGGAAGTGAGTCATTTCTCCATTGTCTTTCAAAACTGGATGGTCTAGCTGACTAGATGCTTAACAAGACAAAACTCACTAGGACCAGAGCCTACGGCCAAACAACACTGAATGCGCCCAATCTCATCTGATCTGAGCCGCTAAGCAGTGTTGGGCCTAGTTAGTACCTGGATGGGAGCCCGCCTGGGAATACAATGTGCTGTAGGCTTTTTTTGTGCTCAATGTTCAGGAAGTGAGCCATTTCTCAATTGTCTTTCAAAACTGCATGATTTAGCCGACTAGATGCTTAACAGGACAAAATTCACTAGGACCAGAGCCTACGGCCAAACCACACTGAATGCGCCCGATCTCATCTGATCTCAGCCGCCAAGCAGTGTTGGGCCTAGTTAGTACCTGAATGGGAGCCCGCCTGGGAATACAATGTGCTGTAGGCTTTTTTTGTGCTCAATGTTCAGGAAGTGAGCCATTTCTCAATTGTCTTTCAAAACTGCATGGTCTAGCCGACTAGATGCTTAACAGGACAAAACTCACAAGGACCAAAACCTACGGCCACAGCACACTGAATGCGCCCCATCTCATCTGATCTCGGAAGCTAAGCAGTGTTGGACCTAGTTAGAACCTGTATGGGAGACCACCTGGGAGTAACAGGTGCTGTAGGCTATTTTGTGCTCCATGTGCAGGAAGTGAGACATTTCTCAATTGTCTTTCAAAACTGCATGGTCTAGCCGACTAGAAGGACAAAACTCACCAGGATTAAAGCCTACAGCAACACCACACTAAATGCGCCTGGCATCAGAAGCTCAGCATTGTCAGGTCTAGTTAGTTCCTGGATGGGAGACCACCTGGGAATACCAGGTGCTGTAGGCTTTTTCGTGCTCCATGTTCAGGAAGTGAGCCATTTCCCAATTCTCTTTCAAAACTGCATGATCTAGCCGACTAGATGCTTAACAGGACAAAACTCACTATGACCAGAGCCTACGGCCACACCACACTGAATGCGCCCAATCTAGTCTGATCTCAGACGCTAAGCAGTGTTGGGCCTAGTTAGTACCTGGATGGGAGACTGCCTGGGAATACCAGGTGCTGTAGGCCTTTTTGCGCTCCATGTTCAGGAAGGGAGCCATTTCGCAATTGTCTTTCAAAACTGCATGGTCTAGCCGACTAGATGCTTAACAGGACAAAACTCACTAGGACCAAAACCTACGGCCACAGCACACTGAATGCGCCCCATCTCATCTGATCTCGGAAGCTAAGCAGTGTTGGACCTAGTTAGAACCTGTATGGGAGACCACCTGGGAGTAACAGGTGCTGTAGGCTATTTTGTGCTCCATGTGCAGGAAGTGAGCCATTTCTCAATTGTCTTTCAAAACTGCATGGTCTAGCCGACTAGAAGGACAAAACTCACCAGGATTAAAGCCTACAGCAACACCACACTAAATGCGCCTGGCATCGGAAGCTCAGCAGTGTCAGGTCTAGTTAGTTCCTGGATGGGAGACCACCTGGGAATACCAGGTGCTGTAGGCTTTTTCGTGCTCCATGTTCAGGAAGTGAGCCATTTCCCAATTCTCTTTCAAAACTGCATGATCTAGCCGACTAGATGCTTAACAGGACAAAACTCACTATGACCAGAGCCTACGGCCACACCACACTGAATGCGCCCAATCTAGTCTGATCTAAGCAGTGTTGGGCCTAGTTAGTACCTGGATGGGAGACTGCCTGGGAATACCAGGTGCTGTAGGCCTTTTTGCGCTCCATGTTCAGGAAGGGAGCCATTTCGCAATTGTCTTTCAAAACTGCATGGTCTAGCCGACTAGATGCTTAACAGGACAAAACTCACTAGGACCAAAACCTACGGCCACACCACACTGAATGCGCCCCATCTCATCTGATCTCGGAAGCTAAGCAGTGTTGGGCCTAGTTAGAATCGGGACGGGAGACTACCTGGGAATAACATGTGCTGCAGGCTGTTTTTGTGCTCCATGTCCAGGAAGTGAGCCATTTCTCAATTGTCTTTCAAAACTGCATGTTCTAGCCGACCAGATGCTTAACAGGACAAAACTCACTTGGACCAAAGCCTACGGCCACACCACACTGAATGCGCCTGATCTCGTCTGATCTCGGAAGCTAAGCAGTGTTGGGCCTAGTTAGTACCTGGGTGGTAGACTGCCTGGGAATACCAGGTGCTGTAGGTTATTCTGCACTCCAGGTTCTGGAAGTGAGCCATTTCTCCATTGTCTTTCAAAACTTCATGGTCTAGCCGACTAGATGCTTAACAGGACAAAACTCACTAGGAACAAAACCTACAGCCACATCACACTGAATGCGCCCCCTTCTCATCTGATCTCGGAAGCTAAGCAGTGTTGGGACTAGTTAGTACCTGGATGGGAGACCTCCTGGGAATACCAGGTGCAGTAGGCATTTTTTTGCTCCATGTTCAGGAAGTGAGCCATTTCTCAATTGTCTTTCAAAACTGCATGGTCTAGCCGACTAGATGCTTAACAGTGCAAAACTCACTAGGTCCACAGCTTTCGGCCACAACACACTGAATGTGCCTGAACTCGGAAGCGATGCAGTGTTGGGCCTAGTTAGTACCTGGAAGGGAGACTGCCTGGGAATGCCAGGTGCTGTAGGCTTTTTTGAGCTCCAGGTTCTGGAAGTGAGCCATTTCTCCATTGTCTTTCAAAACTGGATGGTCTAGCTGACTAGATGCTTAACAAGACAAAACTCACTATGACCAGAGCCTACGGCCACACCACACTGAATGCGCCCGATCTTGTCTGATCTCGGAAGCTAAGCAGTGTTGGGCCTGGATGGGAGACTACCTGGGAATACCAGGTGCTGTAGGCTTTTTCGTGCTCCATGTTCAGGAAGTGAGCCATTTCTCAATTGCCTTTCAAAACTGCATGGTCTAGCCGACTAGATGCTTAACAGGACAAAACTCACCAGGACTAAAGCCTACGGCCACACCACACTGAATGCACCTGGCCTCGAAAGCTAAGCAGTGTCAGGTCTAGTTAATACCTGGATGAAAGACCACTTGAGAATACCAAGTGCTGTAGGCTTTTCTGTGCTCCATGTTCAGGAAGTGAGCCATTTCTCAATTGTCTTTCAAAACTGCATGGTCTAGCCGACTAGATGCTTAACAGGACAAAACTCACTAGGCCCAAAACCTACGGCCACAGCACACTGAATGTGCCCCAACTCATCTGATCTCGGAAGCTAAGCAGTGCTGGGCCTAGTTAGAACCTGTATGGGAGACCACCTGGGAATAACAGGTGCTGTAGGCTTTTTTGTGCTCCATGTCCAGGAAGTGAGCCATTTCTCAATTGTCTTTCAAAACTGCATGGTCTAGCTGACTAGAAGGACAAAACTCACCAGGATTAAAGCCTACAGCAACACCACACTAAATGCGCCTGGCATCGGAAGCTCAGCAGTGTCAGGTCTAGTTAGTGCCTGTTTGGGAGACCACCTGGGAATACCAGGTGCTGTAGGCTTTTTCGTACTCCATGTTCAGGAAGTGAGCCATTTCCCAATTCTCTTTCAAAACTGCATGGTCTAGCCGACTAGAAGCGTAACAGGACAAAACTCACTATTACCAGAGCCTACGGCCACACCACACTGAATGCGCCCAATCTAGTCTGATCTCAGACGCTAACCAGTGTTGGGCCTAGTTAGTACCTGGATGGGAGGCTGCCTGGGAATACCAGGTGCTGTAGGCCTTTTTGCGCTCCATGTTCAGGAAGTGAGCCATTTCCCAATTCTCTTTCAAAACTGCATGATCTAGCCGACTAGAAGCGTAACAGGACAAAACTCACTATTACCAGAGCCTACGGCCACACCACACTGAATGCGCCCAATCTAGTCTGATCTCAGACGCTAACCAGTGTTGGGCCTAGTTAGTACATGGATGGGAGCCCGCCTGGGAATACAATGTGCTGTAGGCTTTTTTTGTGCTCCATGTTCAGGAAGTGAGCCATTTCTCAATTGTCTTTCAAAATTGCATGGTCTAGCCGACTAGATGCTTAACAGGACAAACTCACTAGGACCAAAACCTACGGCCACACCACACTGAATGCGCCCCATCTCATCTGATCTCGGAAGCTAAGCAGTGCTGGGCCTAGTTAGAAGAGGGACGGGAGACTACCTGGGAATAACAGGTGCTGTAGGCTTTTTTTGTGCTCCATGTCCAGGAACTGAGCCATTTCTCAATTGTCTTTCAAAACTGCATGTTCTAGCCGACTAGATGCTTAACAGGACAAAACTCACTTGGACCAAAGCCTACGGCCACACCACACTGAATGCGCCTGATCTCGTCTGATCTCGGAAGCTAAGCAGTGTTGGGCCTAGTTAGTACCTGGGTGGTAGACTGCCTGGGAATACCAGGTGCTGTAGGTTATTTTGTACTCCAGGTTCTGGAAGTGAGACATTTCTCCATTGTCTTTCAAAACTGCATGGTCTAGCCGACTAGATGCTTAACAGGACAAAACTCACTAGGACCAAAACCTACAGCCACATCACACTGAATGCGCCCCCTTCTCATCTGATCTCGGAAGCTAAGCAGTGTTGGGACTAGTTAGTACCTGGATGGGAGACCTCCTGGGAATACCAGGTGCAGTAGGCATTTTTTTGCTCCATGTTCAGGAAGTGAGCCATTTCTCAATTGTCTTTCAAAACTGCATGGTCTAGCCGACTCGATGCTTAACAGTGCAAAACTCACTAGGACCACAGCCTTCGGCCACAACACACTGAATGTGTCTGATCTCGGAAGCTAAGCAGTGTTGGGCCTAGTTAGTACCTGGGTGGTAGACTGCCTGGGAATACCAGGTGCTGTAGGTTATTTTGAGCTCCAGGTTCTGGAAGTGAGCCATTTCTCAATTGTCTTTCAAAACTGCATGGTCTAGCCGGCTAGATGCTTACCAGGACAAAACCCACTATGACCAGAGCCTACGGCCACACCACACTGAATGCGCCTGATCTTGTCTGATCTCAGAAACTAAGCAGTGTTGGGCCTGGATGGGAGACCGCCTGGGAATACCAGGTGCTGTAGGCTTTTTTGTGCTCCATGTTCAGGAAGTGAGCCATTTCTCAATTGTCTTTCAAAACTGCATGGTCTAGCCGACTAGATGCTTAAAAGGACAAAATTCACTAGGACCAGAGCCTACGGCCACACCACACTGAATGCGCCCGATCTCATCTGATCTCAGCCGCTAAGCGGTGTTGGGCCTAGTTAGTACCTGGATGGGAGCCCACCTGGGAATACAATGTGCTGTAGGCTTTTTTTGTGCTCCATGTCCAGGAAGTGAGCGATTTCTCAAATGTCTTTCAAAACTGCATGGTCTAGCCAACTAGATGCTTAACAGGACAAAACTCAATGAGCCCAAAACCTACGGCCACGCCACACTGAATGTGCCAGATCTTGTTTGACTTTGGAAGCTAAGCAGTGTTAGGCCTCGTTAGTACCTGGATGGGAGACCGCCTGGGAATTCCAGGTGCTCTAGGATTTTTTGTGATCCATGTTCAGGAAGTGAGCCATTTCTCAATTGTCTTTCAAAGCTGCATGGTCTAGCCGACTAGATGCATAACAATGCAAAACTCACTAAGAGCAGAGCCTACGGCCACACCACACTGAATGCGCCCGATCTTGTCTGATGTCGGAAGCTAAGCAGTGTTGGGACCGGGTGGGAATACCAGGTGCTGCAGGCTTTTTTGTGCTCCACATCCAGGAAGTGAGCCATTTCTAAATTGTCTTTCAAAACTGCATGGTCTAGCCGACTAGATGCTTAACAATGCAAAACTCACTAGGACCAGAGCCTACGGCCAGACCACACTGAATGCCCCTGATCTCATCTGATCTTGGAAGCTAAGCAGTGTCGGACCACACTGAATGCCCCTGATCTCATCTGATCTTGGAAGCTAAGCAGTGTCGGGCCTAGTAAATACCTGAATGGGAGACCACCTGGGAATGCCAGCTGCTGTAGGCTTTTTTGTGCTCCATGTTCAGGAAGTAAGCCATTTCTCAATTGTCTTTCAAAACTGAATGGTCTAGCCGACTAGATGCTTAACAGGGCAAAACTCACAAGGACCAAAGTCTACGGCCACAACACACTGAATGCGCCCAATCTCGTCTGATCTCAGACGCTAAGCAGTGTTGGGCCTAGTTAGTACATGGAAGCGAGACTGCCTGGGAATACCAGGTGCTGTAGGCTTTTTTGCGCTCCATGTTCAGGAAGGGAGCCATTTCGCAATTGTCTTTCAAAACTGCATGATTTAGCCGACTAGATGCTTAACAGGACAAAATTCACTAGGACCAGAGCCTACGGCCACAGCACACTGAATGCGCCCCATCTCATCTGATCTCGGAAGCTAAGCAGTGTTGGACCTAGTTAGAACCTGTATGGGAGACCACCTGGGAGTAACAGGTGCTGTAGGCTTTTTTGTGCTCCATGTCCAGGAAGTGAGCCATTTCTCAATTGTCTTTCAAAACTGCATGGTCTAGCCGACTAGAAGGACAAAACTCACCAGGATTAAAGCCTACAGCAACACCACAAAGAATGCGCCTAGCCTCGGAAGCTCAGCAGTGTCAGGTCTAGTTAGTACCTGGATGGGAGACCACCTGGGAATACCAGGTGCTGTAGGCTTTTTCGTGCTCCATGTTCAGGAAGTAAGCCATTTCCCAATTCTCTTTCAAAACTGCATGATCTAGCCGACTAGATGCTTAACAGGACAAAACTCACTATGACCAGAGCCTACGGCCACACCACACTGAATGCGCCCAATCTAGTCTGATCTCAGACGCTAAGCAGTGTTGGGCCTAGTTAGTACCTGGATGGGAGCCTGCCTGGGAATACCAGGTGCTGTAGGCCTTTTTGCGCTCCATGTTCAGGAAGGGAGCCATTTCGCAATTGTCTTGCAAAACTGCATGATTTAGCCGACTAGATGCTTAACAGGACAAAATTCACTAGGACAAGAGCCTACGGCCAAACCACACTGAATGCGCCCGATCTCATCTGATTTCAGCCGCCAAGCAGTGTTGGGCCTAGTTAGTACATGGATGGGAGCCCGCCTGGGAATACAATGTGCTATAGGCTTTTTTTGTGCTCCATGTCCAGGAAGTGAGCCATTTCTCAATTGTCCTTCAAAATTGCATGGTCTAGCCGACTAGATGCTTAACAGGACAAAACTCACTAGGACCAAAACCTACGGCCACACCACACTGAATGCGCCCCATCTCATCTGATCTCGGAAGCTAAGCAGTGTTGGGCCTAGTTAGAAGCGGGACGGGAGACTACCTGGGAATAACAGGTGCTGTAGGCTGTTTTTGTGCTCCATGTCCAGGAAGTGAGCCATTTCTCAATTGTCTTTCAAAACTGCATGTTCTAGCCGACCAGATGCTTAACAGGACAAAACTCACTTGGACCAAAGCCTACGGCTACACCACACTGAATGCGCCTGATCTCGTCTGATCTCGGAAGCTAAGCAGTGTTGGGCCTAGTTAGTACCTGGGTGGTAGACTGCCTGGGAATACCAGGTGCTGTAGGTTATTCTGCACTCCAGGTTCCGGAAGTGAGCCATTTCTCCATTGTCTTTCAAAACTTCATGGTCTAGCCGACTAGATGCTTATCAGGACAAAACTCACTAGGACCAAAACCTACAGCCACATCACACTGAATGCGCCCCCTTCTCATCTGATCTCGGAAGCTAAGCTGTGTTGGGCCTAGTTAGTACCTGGGTGGTAGACTGCCTGGGAATACCAGGTGCCGTAGGCTTTTATGAGCTCCAGGTTCTGGAAGTGAGCCATTTCTCCATTGTCTTTCAAAACTGGATGGTCTAGCTGACTAGATGCTTAACAAGACAAAACTCACTAGGACCAGAGCCTACGGCCAAACCACACTGAATGCGCCCAATCTCATCTGATCTCAGCCGCCAAGCAGTGTTGGGCCTACTTAGTACCTGGATGGGAGCCCGCCTGGGAATACAATGTGCTGTAGGCTTTTTTTGTGCTCAATGTTCAGGAAGTGAGCCATTTCTCAATTGTCTTTCAAAACTGCATGATTTAGCCGACTAGATGCTTAACAGGACAAAATTCACTAGGACCAGAGCCTACGGCCAAACCACACTGAATGCGCCAGATCTCATCTGATCTCAGCCGCCAAGCAGTGTTGGGCCTAGTTAGTACCTGGATGGGAGCCCGCCTGGGAATACAATGTGCTGTAGGCTTTTTTTGTGCTCAATGTTCAGGAAGTGAGCCATTTCTCAATTGTCTTTCAAAACTGCATGGTCTAGCCGACTAGATGCTTAACAGGACAAAACTCACTAGGACCAAAACCTACGGCCACAGCACACTGAATGCGCCCCATCTCATCTGATCTCAGAAGCTAAGCAGTGTTGGACCTAGTTAGAACCTGTATGGGAGACCACCTGGGAGTAACAGGTGCTGTAGGCTTTTTTGTGCTCCATGTCCAGGAAGTGAGCCATTTCTCAATTGTCTTTCAAAACTGCATGGTCTAGCCGACTAGATGCTTAACAGTGCAAAACTCACTAGGACCACAGCCTTCGGCCACAACACACTGAATGTGCCTGAACTCGGAAGCGATGCAGTGTTGGGCCTAGTTAGTACCTGGAAGGGAGACCGCCTGGGAATACCAGGTGCTGTAGGCTTTTTTGAGCTCCAGGTTCTGGAAGTGAGCCATTTCTCCATTGTCTTTCAAAACTGGATGGTCTAGCTGACTAGATGCTTAACAAGACAAAACTCACTAGGACCAGAGCCTACGGCCAAACCACACTGAATGCGCCCAATCTCATCTGATCTGAGCCGCTAAGCAGTGTTGGGCCTAGTTAGTACCTGGATGGGAGCCCGCCTGGGAATACAATGTGCTGTAGGCTTTTTTTGTGCTAAATGTTCAGGAAGTGAGCCATTTCTCAATTGTCTTTCAAAACTGCATGATTTAGCCGACTAGATGCTTAACAGGACAAAATTCACTAGGACCAGAGCCTACGGCCAAACCACACTGAATGCGCCCGATCTCATCTGATCTCAGCCGCCAAGCAGTGTTGGGCCTAGTTAGTACCTGAATGGGAGCCCGCCTGGGAATACAATGTGCTGTAGGCTTTTTTTGTGCTCAATGTTCAGGAAGTGAGCCATTTCTCAATTGTCTTTCAAAACTGCATGGTCTAGCCGACTAGATGCTTAACAGGACAAAACTCACAAGGACCAAAACCTACGGCCACAGCACACTGAATGCGCCCCATCTCATCTGATCTCGGAAGCTAAGCAGTGTTGGACCTAGTTAGAACCTGTATGGGAGACCACCTGGGAGTAACAGGTGCTGTAGGCTATTTTGTGCTCCATGTGCAGGAAGTGAGCCATTTCTCAATTGTCTTTCAAAACTGCATGGTCTAGCCGACTAGAAGGACAAAACTCACCAGGATTAAAGCCTACAGCAACACCACACTAAATGCGCCTGGCATCGAAAGCTCAGCAGTGTCAGGTCTAGTTAGTTCCTGGATGGGAGACCACCTGGGAATACCAGGTGCTGTAGGCTTTTTCGTGCTCCATGTTCAGGAAGTGAGCCATTTCCCAATTCTCTTTCAAAACTGCATGATCTAGCCGACTAGATGCATAACAGGACAAAACTCACTATGACCAGAGCCTACGGCCACACCACACTGAATGCGCCCAATCTAGTCTGATCTCAGACGCTAAGCAGTGTTGGGCCTAGTTAGTACCTGGATGGGAGACTGCCTGGGAATACCAGGTGCTGTAGGCCTTTTTGCGCTCCATGTTCAGGAAGGGAGCCATTTCGCAATTGTCTTTCAAAACTGCATGGTCTAGCCGACTAGATGCTTAACAGGACAAAACTCACTAGGACCAAAACCTACGGCCACACCACACTGAATGCGCCCCATCTCATCTGATCTCGGAAGCTAAGCAGTGTTGGGCCTAGTTAGAATCGGGACGGGAGACTACCTGGGAATAACAGGTGCTGCAGGCTGTTTTTGTGCTCCATGTCCAGGAAGTGAGCCATTTCTCAATTGTCTTTCAAAACTGCATGTTCTAGCCGACCAGATGCTTAACAGGACAAAACTCACTTGGACCAAAGCCTACGGCCACACCACACTGAATGCGCCTGATCTCGTCTGATCTCGGAAGCTAAGCAGTGTTGGGCCTAGTTAGTACCTGGGTGGTAGACTGCCTGGTAATACCAGGTGCTGTAGGTTATTCTGCACTCCAGGTTCTGGAAGTGAGCCATTTCTCCATTGTCTTTCAAAACTTCATGGTCTAGCCGACTAGATGCTTAACAGGACAAAACTCCCTAGGACCAAAACCTACAGCCACATCACACTGAATGCGCCCCCTTCCCATCTGATCTCGGAAGCTAAGCAGTGTTGGGACTAGTTAGTACCTGGATGGGAGACCTCCTGGGAATACCAGGTGCAGTAGGCATTTTTTTGCTCCATGTTCAGGAAGTGAGCCATTTCTCAATTGTCTTTCAAAACTGCATGGTCTAGCCGACTAGATGCTTAACAGTGCAAAACTCACTAGGACCACAGCTTTCGGCCACAACACACTGAATGTGCCTGAACTCGGAAGCGATGCAGTGTTGGGCCTAGTTAGTACCTGGAAGGGAGACTGCCTGGGAATGCCAGGTGCTGTAGTCTTTTTTGAGCTCCAGGTTCTGGAAGTGAGCCATTTCTCCATTGTCTTTAAAAACTGGATGGTCTAGCTGACTAGATGCTTAACAAGACAAAACTCACTATGACCAGAGCCTACGGCCACACCACACTGAATGCACCCGATCTTGTCTGATCTCGGAAGCTAAGCAGTGTTGGGCCTGGATGGGAGACTACCTGGGAATACCAGGTGCTGTAGGCTTTTTTGTGCTCCATGTTCAGGAAGTGAGCCATTTCTCAATTGCCTTTCAAAACTGCATGGTCTAGCCGACTAGATGCTTAACAGGACAAAACTCACCAGGACTAAAGCCTACGGCCACACCACACTGAATGCACCTGGCCTCGAAAGCTAAGCAGTGTCAGGTCTAGTTAATACCTGGATGAAAGACCACTTGAGAATACCAAGTGCTGTAGGCGTTTCTGTGCTCCATGTTCAGGAAGTGAGCCATTTCTCAATTGTCTTTCAAAACTGCATGGTCTAGCCGACTAGATGCTTAACAGGACAAAACTCACTATGACCAAAACCTACGGCCACCTCACACTGAATGTGCCCCAACTCATCTGATCTCGGAAGCTAAGCAGTGCTGGGCCTAGTTAGAACCTGTATGGGAGACCATCTGGGAATAACAGGTGCTGTAGGCTTTTTTGTGCTCCATGTCCAGGAAGTGAGCCATTTCTCAATTGTCTTTCAAAACTGCATGGTCTAGCTGACTAGAAGGACAAAACTCACCAGGATTAAAGCCTACAGCAACACCACACTAAATGCGCCTGGCATCGGAAGCTCAGCAGTGTCAGGTCTAGTTAGTGCCTGTTTGGGAGACCACCTGGGAATACCAGGTGCTGTAGGCTTTTTCGTACTCCATGTTCAGGAAGTGAGCCATTTCCCAATTCTCTTTCAAAACTGCATGATCTAGCCGACTAGAAGCGTAACAGGACAAAACTCACTATTACCAGAGCCTACGGCCACACCACACTGAATGTGCCCAATCTAGTCTGATCTCAGACGCTAACCAGTGTTGGGCCTAGTTAGTACCTGGATGGGAGGCTGCCTGGGAATACCAGGTGCTGTAGGCCTTTTTGCGCTCCATGTTCAGGAAGTTAGCCATTTCCCAATTCTCTTTCAAAACTGCATGATCTAGCCGACTAGAAGCGTAACAGGACAAAACTCACTATTACCAGAGCCTACGGCCACACCACACTGAATGCGCCCAATCTAGTCTGATCTCAGACGCTAACCAGTGTTGGGCCTAGTTAGTACATGGATGGGAGCCCGCCTGGGAATACAATGTGCTGTAGGCTTTTTTTGTGCTCCATGTTCAGGAAGTGAGCCATTTTTCAATTGTCTTTCAAAATTGCATGGTCTAGCCGACTAGATGCTTAACAGGACAAAACTCACTAGGACCAAAACCTACGGCCACACCACACTGAATGCGCCCCATCTCATCTGATCTCGGAAGCTAAGCAGTGCTGGGCCTAGTTAGAAGCGGGACGGGAGACTACCTGGGAATAACAGGTGCTGTAGGCTTTTTTTGTGCTCCATGTCCAGGAAGTGAGCCATTTCTCAATTGTCTTTCAAAACTGCATGTTCTAGCCGACTAGATGCTTAACAGGACAAAACTCACTTGGACCAAAGCCTACGGCCACACCACACTGAATGCGCCTGATCTCGGAAGCTAAGCAGTGTTGGGCCTAGTTAGTACCTGGGTGGTAGACTGCCTGGGAATACCAGGTGCTGTAGGTTATTTTGTACTCCAGGTTCTGGAAGTGAGACATTTCTCCATTGTCTTTCAAAACTGCATGGTCTAGCCGACTAGATGCTTAACAGGACAAAACTCACTAGGACCAAAACCTACAGCCACATCACACTGAATGCGCCCCCTTCTCATCTGATCTCGGAAGCTAAGCAGTGTTGGGACTAGTTAGTACCTGGATGGGAGACCTCCTGGGAATACCAGGTGCAGTAGGCATTTTTTTGCTCCATGTTCAGGAAGTGAGCCATTTCTCAATTGTCTTTCAAAACTGCATGGTCTAGCCGACTCGATGCTTAACAGTGCAAAACTCACTAGGACCACAGCCTTCAGCCACAACACACTGAATGTGCCTGAACTCGGAAGCGATGCAGTGTTGGGCCTAGTTAGTACCTGGAAGGGAGACTGCCTGGGAATGCCAGGTGCTGTAGGCTTTTTTGAGCTCCAGGTTCTGGAAGTGAGTCATTTCTCCATTGTCTTTCAAAACTGGATGGTCTAGCTGACTAGATGCTTAACAAGACAAAACTCACTATGACCAGAGCCTACGGCCACACCACACTGAATGCGCCCGATCTTGTCTGATCTCGGAAGCTAAGCAGTGTTGGGCCTGGATGGGAGACTACCTGGGAATACCAGGTGCTTTAGGCTTTTTTGTGCTCCATGTTCAGGAAGTGAGCCATTTCTCAATTGCCTTTCAAAACTGCAAGGTCTAGCCGACTAGATGCTTAACAGGACAAAACTCACCAGGACTAAAGCCTACGGCCACACCACACTGAATGCACCTGGCCTCGAAAGCTAAGCAGTGTCAGGTCTAGTTAATACCTGGATGAAAGACCACTTGAGAATACCAAGTGCTGTAGGCTTTTCTGTGCTCCATGTTCAGGAAGTGAGCCATTTCTCAATTGTCTTTCAAAACTGCATGGTCTAGCCGACTAGATGCTTAACAGGACAAAACTCACTAGGACCAAAACCTACGGCCACAGCACACTGAATGCGCCCCATCTCATCTGATCTCGGAAGCTAAGCAGTGTTGGGCCTAGCTAGAACCTGTATGGGAGACCACCTAGGAATAACAGGTGCTGTAGGCTTTTTTGTGCTCCATGTCCAGGAAGTGAGCCATTTCTCAATTGTCTTTCAAAACTGCATGGTCTAGCTGACTAGAAGGACAAAACTCACCAGGATTAAAGCCTACAGCAACACCACACTAAATGCGCCTGGCATCGGAAGCTCAGCAGTGTCAGGTCTAGTTAGTACCTGTTTGGGAGACCACCTGGGAATACCAGGTGCTGTAGGCTTTTTCGTACTCCATGTTCAGGAAGGAACAAGTTACTTACCTGTAACTGTTGTTCTCCAGCATGGGTCTGGCATGGATTCACATGCTCATGAATATTCCCCGTCGTCAGGCTGGGAATCCTCGGTAAAGAAAAAACCAGTATCAGTTTCGTTTCTGATCTGTCTTTCGTAGTAATAACCAATCACTGGTCTCTGCGCCACACTGACCACAGCCAATGACTGCCCTCTACCCAAGCACCGCCTCCGGCAGCCATCCTCAGATACTTGGAGCACGTGAAGTGGCAGTATGACCAAGTGAAGAGCCGCAGAGGGGTAGGCGGGAGGGTTCGCATGTGAATCCATGCCAGACCCATGCTGGAGAACAACAGTTACAGGTAAGTAACTTGTTCCTTCTCCAGCATGGGGTCTGGCATGGATTCACATGCTCATGAATAAAGAATACATAGCAGTACACACATGCACAACCACGGGAGGTGGCAAAGGCTCAACATTAAGCATTACATCAAACTCAACATTAAGCATCTTACCTCCTCACCAGGCTCACCTCAGGCGAACAGGTTGCGCAGCACTGCTTGGCCGACCCTGGACTCCTCCCTGGAATCCCGATCGACGCAGTAGAACTTCGTGAAGGTGTGCGTCGACCTCCACGTAGCAGCCCTGCATATGTCCAGCAGGGGCACACCAGAAAGGAACGCCGTGGTAGCTGCGATCGCTCTGGTGGAATGAGCTCTCGGACGGCCGGGCAGCGGTCGGTTTGCCAACCGATGACAGTACATGATACAGCCGGAGAGCCATCTGGAAATGGAAGCCTTCGAGAGAGCCTTCCCCTGATTGACAGGTCCAAAGTTCACAAAGAGTTGTGACGTCTTCCGAAAACACTTCGTGCGGTCCACGTAGAACTTCAGCGCTCTAGCTACATCCAGCGAGTGCAAAGTCCTCTCAGCCGGCGACGAAGGCGACGGGAAGAATACAGGCAACACCAAGGGTTCGTTGAGATGGAAGTCCGACGGTACCTTGGGCATGAAGGAGGGGTGCGTCCTGAGCACTACCCTCGTCTCGTGGAAAGTCAAGTACGGGGCCTTGCAGGAAAGGGCCTGGATCTCTCCCACTCGTCGTGCGGAGGTGATGGCCACAAGAAAAGCAGTTTTCCACGATAGAAACTTCAACGGAGCCGAGTGCAGAGGCTCGAACGGAGGTCCCATGAGCTTGGTCAGCACCACGTTGAGCTCCCACGCCGGGGCCGGAGCCTTCACCGGCGGGAACGATCTGAACAGTCCCTTCATGAACTCTTTCACCAGGCGATGAGACCACAAGGACGTCCGCCCCGTGGTTCTGGTGTATCGGGAGATCGCAGCAAGATGAATCTTGATGGACGCGTGTGCCAGGCCAGCTTTGGCCAGCGTCAGCAGGTACGGCAGTACTTGGGGAGCCGTAATCCGTAGAGGGTTAATCTTCTGTGCGTGGCACCAGACAGAGAACCTCTTCCATTTGTGTCCGTAGCATTTAAGAGTCGAGGACGCCCTGGCCTTTGCAAGAACCTCTCTGCAGTCGGCCGGTATGTCGTATCCTCCAAACTCTAGCGCTGCAGGAGCCAGGCCTGCAAGTTCACCGACTTCGGGTCGTGGTGGAGGATGGCGCCTCCTTCCCTGGAGAGTAGATCAGCGTCCGCCGGCAGCTTGATCGGCGGGGACGCTGACAAGTCCAGAAGGTCCGGGAACCATATCTGCCTCGGCCACGAGGGTGCGACGAGGATCATCCTGCACCGTGACCTCTTGAGCAAGTTGACTAACCGGATTAGCAGAGGCAAGGGAGGGAACGCGTAGAGGAACAGGCCCTCCCAGGGGAACGAGAAAGCATCGCCCATGCTCCTCGTCTGGGGAAACCTGCTGGCGAACCTCCGGCACTTGGTGTTCGTCGCCGTCGCGAACAGGTCGATCTGGGGTGTGCCCCACCGTCGGAAGAGGCGATCCACCAGATCCTGCCGTAGTTCCCACTCGTGGCACGAGCGCAGCTCCCTGCTGAGTGAGTCGGCGATGGTGTTTTTTATCCCTGCCAGATGAAACGGCACCAGAAAAATCCTTTGGGCGACGGCCCAATGCCACAGGTCCTGCGCCTCCTTGGACAGCGCTGGGGACCTGGTTCCGCCCTGTTTCCTGATGTAAAACATGGTGGTGGTGTTGTCGGTGAAGATCCTCACCACCTTGCCCTTGAGGGACGGAAGGAAAGACCTGAGGGCCCAAAACACTGCACGGAGCTCCAGGACGTTGATATGCAGGGACTTCTCCGTCGGGAGCCAGAGTCCCTTTGCGTGCAGATTTTCGGTGTGCGCTCCCCACCCTTCCAGGGAGGCATCCGTAGTCACAGTCTCCTGATGGGCTGGGGTCTGGAAGTCCATGCCCGCCGTCAGATGCGCGCGGGTGCCCCACCACCGTATCGCTCGTCGGAAGTTCTCGTACAGCTTGATCCTTTCCTCGAAGCTGCCCGTCGTCTGGATCCAGCGCGCATCCAGGAATTCTTGCAACGGGCGCATCCGGAGCCTGCACAAGGGAATGAGGTAGATGCAGGAAGACATCATCCCGAGGAGGGACTTGATGGACCTCACTTTGGCCGCGTCGGCCACCAACATCCGTTGCACCTTGCCCAAGATGGTCCTGGTCCTCTCCTCCGACGGGGAGGCCAGAATGGACACTGTGTCGAGCCTCGCTCCCAGAAACAGTGCGACTTGCGCGGGCACCAGGTGGGATTTGGCTAGTTCACGAAGAATCCCAGGTCCGTGAGGAGTTGGACGGTCCTTGCCGTGTGAACCACGGCGAGCTCCCTCGTCTTGGCGCGGATGAGCCAGTCGTCCAGGTAGGGGTAGACGTGGATCCCCTCGCGGCGCAGCTGCGCCGCCACCGGTGCGAGGCACTTGGTGAATACCCTGGGTGCCGTAGTCCGAAGGGGAGGGCTCTGAACTGGTAATGACGCCCTTGGACCACGAACCTGAGGAATTTTCGGTGCCCCTTTAGGATGGGAATGTGGAAGTAGGCATCCTCCAAATCCAACGACGATAGGAAATCCCCTTCCTCCATCTGGCCCAGGACGTGCTGGAGGGTGACCATCCGGAACTTCTGCGCCTTGATGAACTTGTTCAGACGTCGGAGGTCTAGGATGGGGCGCCATCCTCCCGTCTTCTTCTTCACGAGGAAGTATCTCGAGTAAACTCCGGAGCCCCGAAGCCTCTTTGGGACGATTTCGATGGCGCCCTTCCTGAGCATCGCCTTTACCTCCAGGAGAAGTTGAGGGACGTGAAGTTCTTTCCTGGCCACGGGGGGGACGCGCGGGCACCTTCTTTGAAACTCGAGCGCGTGGCCCCGGGCCAGGGCGTCCAGCACCCAACGGTCGGTGGAGATGGACTCCCACACGCTGACGAATCCCGCCAGCCGGCCTCCCACCGGGGTGCTCCGGTGGGGGCCCGACCCCACAGCCGGTTCAATCCTGTTGGACGCGGCCTTGCCGCCTTGACCTCCTGGGCGACGACGGCGGGGTCCGCTAGACTTGCCTCGTCCTCTGTAGGCCTCTTGCGACGACGAGCGGGCCGCTTGACGGTAGGAAGCGAAACCGCCGCCGGAACCTCTGGAGGCGCCCTTGCCTCCGCTGCTCCGAAAGGGCATCCGACGCTGCTGCAGAACTCCGAGGGCCCGGGCCGTCTCAGTATCCGCCTTGATGGCCTGAAGGGAATCGTCCACTATCTTCCCAAACAGGTTGTTCCCGTCGAAGGGCATGTCCAGGACTCTGGTCTGGACGTCCTGCCGGAAGTCCGTAGCCTTGAGCCATCCACGCCGCCTAAGGCAAACGCCGTTGCCCAACTGGCGGAACCCAGTGTCGGCGATGTCCGTCGCAACGGTAATGGCGTGGTCCGAAGCCACCTCACCTTCCTGCAGGATCTCCAGGGCCTCCGCCCTCTTGTCGTCCGGCAGAAAAAATCCAGCAGGGGAGCTATCTTGTACCAGAGCTCCCTGTCGTAGCGAGCCACGATAGCCAAGGCGTTGGCCGCTTTAATCGTCGTCGCTGCCGACGAGATGACTCTACATCCCATAGCATCCAATTTCTTACCCTCGCCGTCCGGCGGGGAAGTCGATGTGGAGGCCGCACCCCCCCCGCTTTCTTCCTGGCTGCCGCGGAGACGACGGAATCCGGGGTAGGTGGGAGGCGACGACGGAATATCCTCGTCGTATGCCTCGTCGTCCGTACCCGTCGCTGCCGTGTCAGTCCCCGTATCATCCCCTCGGGTGGACGGGGAGGAGGGCTGGACGGGGCGCGACGGTTGAAAAGGAGGTGGTGGATGGATCCTTCTTTTCTTGGTAGGGGGAACACCAGAAGGTCCCGGTTCTGGATCCCCCGACGGGAGAGGTTCCTCCGTCGGTAACGGTAGTCTCGTCCTTATCTCGGAGCATAAGGACTGTATGGCCAACAAAATGGCCGCCGAGTTGTCTTGCGGCGCTGGCAGAGGGGAATCCGACGGGCGAGCAGGGGCCCCGTCGGTATCCTCGACGATGTCGTCGTCGTCGTCACCTGCGTCGGGGTCCATTCCGACGGGCTGGCCTTCTTCCACGCCTAGGCCGTGGCCTAAGACCTCGATCAGCTCCTCTTCTGAGGTTGAGGCCGAATCTACGACGACGCCCTGCCCCCCCTTCTTCTTCCCCACGGAGGGTTTCACGGGGGTCCTATCGATGGGCACAAAAGAAGACTCCCTCCGAGGAGGCAGGGAGATTCTAGGCCCCGAGGTCGCCACCACTGGCGCAGCCTCCACAGGCTGAGCCAGGGCCGCCGCGACCGTTTCGATAGAGGGCTTGGTCGGATGGATCAAGGCCTTCACCACCTTAGGTGCGCTCACCGCCTTATCCTTGAGGGAGGGGGCACTGCCACGCTCCTCCTCTGCCTTAGAGCTCGACCGGGGCCTCTCCAGGAGTTTCGCCGGGTGCTCGGCCTTCCTCTTACCCGACCCAGAGCGTTGGCTCGTGGTTGATGGTGCCGGGGAGGGTGCGCCCTGCCTGGCGCCCGTAGAGCCCGACCGTTCGGCGCTCCCGGTGCCAGCGGACTCGCGGTGCTTAGCCTTATGTTGGGCCCCCGTCGCCGGGGCGCCCTCAAAGGTCTTAGAAGACCGCTCGGATTTCTTCTTCTTCTCACCAGACGGGCTCTTACCCTCCAGCCAGTTGGCGAGACGTTGATGGCGGTCCTTCATGGTCCGTTCCGACATGTTGCCGCAAAACGCACAGTCCTTCTCCACGTGCGTCTTGTCCTCATGAAGGCAGTAAAGGCAGAAAGAGTGTTCGTCCTCCTTAAAGACGTTCTGCAGCTGGCATCCAGGGCAGACCCTGAACAGCTTTCCGGGCGTCGAGCTTCCCTTCTCCTGGGCCATCTCCGAGACCGGGCCTGAGAAGCTTCTGGAGTCCTCCGAAGTGTAGCTCGACGAAATCTTCACCCTTGGGGGGCGCAGACGAATCCGACACGGGTCCCCGTGGATCGGATGTAGAATCGGTGGAGCTTGAGGCTCTTTTGACCGAAAGAATCGAGTTTTTGTGAAAAAACGTGAAAAAATAGCACTAACGCTCGAGAGCAATAGCACGAGGATCCCAACACATGAACGTGCGGTAAAAATCTGAGGATGGCTGCCGGAGGCGGTGCTTGGGTAGAGGGCAGTCATTGGCTGTGGTCAGTGTGGCGCAGAGACCAGTGATTGGTTATTACTACGAAAGACAGATCAGAAACGAAACTGATACTGGTTTTTTCTTTACCGAGGATTCCCAGCCTGACGACGGGGAATATTCATGAGCATGTGAATCCATGCCAGACCCCATGCTGGAGAAGTGAGCCATTTCCCAATTCTCTTTCAAAACTGCATGATCTAGCCGACTAGAAGCGTAACAGGACAAAACTCACTATTACCAGAGCCTACGGCCACACCACACTGAATGCGCCCAATCTAGTCTGATCTCAGACGCTAAGCAGTGTTGGGCCTAGTTAGTACCTGGATGGGAGGCTGCCTGGGAATACCAGGTGCTGTAGGCCTTTTTGCGCTCCATGTTCTAGAAGGGAGCCATTTCGCAATTGTCTTTCAAAACTGCATGATTTAGCCGACTAGATGCTTAGCAGGACAAAATTCACAAGGACCAGAGCCTACGGCCAAACCACACTGAATGCGCCCGATCTCATCTGATCTCAGCCGCCAAGCAGTGTTGGGCCTAGTTAGTACATGGATGGGAGCCCGCCTGGGAATACAATGTGCTGTAGGCTTTTTTTGTGCTCCATGTTCAGGAAGTGAGCCATTTCTCAATTGTCTTTCAAAATTGCATGGTCTAGCCGACTAGATGCTTAACAGGACAAAACTCACTAGGACCATAACCTACGGCCACACCACACTGAATGCGCCCCATCTCATCTGATCTCGGAAGCTAAGCAGTGCTGGGCCTAGTTAGAAGCGGGACGGGAGACTACCTGGGAATACCAGGTGCTGTAGGCTTTTTTTGTGCTCCATGTCCAGGAAGTGAGCCATTTCTCAATTGTCTTTCAAAACTGCATGTTCTAGCCGACTAGATGCTTAACAGGACAAAACTCACTATTACCAGAGCCTACGGCCACACCACACTGAATGCGCCTGATCTCGTCTGATCTCGGAAGCTAAGCAGTGTTGGGCCTAGTTAGTACCTGGGTGGTAGACTGCCTGGGAATACCAGGTGCTGTAGGTTATTTTGTACTCCAGGTTCTGGAAGTGAGACATTTCTCCATTGTCTTTCAAAACTGCATGGTCTAGCCGACTAGATGCTTAACAGGACAAAATTCACTAGGACCAAAACCTACAGCCACATCACACTGAATGCGCCCCCTTCTCATCTCATCTAGGAAGCTAAGCAGTGTTGGGACTAGTTAGTACCTGGATGGGAGACCTCCTGGGAATACCAGGTGCTGTAGGCTTTTTTGTGCTCCATGTTCAGGAAGTGAGCCATTTCTCAATTGCCTTTCAAAACTGCATGGTCTAGCCGACTAGATGCTTAACAGGACAAAATTCACCAGGACTAAAGCCTACAGCCACACCACACTGAATGCGCCTGGCCTCGAAAGTTAAGCAGTGTCAGGTCTAGTTAATACCTGGATGGAAGACCACTTGAGAATACCAAGTGCTGTAGGCCTTTCTGTGCTCCATGTTCAGGAAGTGAGCCATTTCTTAATTCTCTTTCAAGACTTCATGATCTAGCCGACTAGATGCTTAACATGACGTTTTAAAAATAAAATGTATCCCTTTTTATAGGGGAAATGTTGGACAACAACATGAGGGCTGGAGCTACCTATTTACATAGAATTAAAATACGGGTAGTGTGTTCATGGGTAATAAATCTACCTTCACATGTAATGCAGTACAGAGAATATTGAGTCCATAAAGAGGCTTAAAAGAAATCCATTATTGTATTGGTTGTTTTCTCCAACTCCCTGCAACAGAAACAGGATGGATGGAGTACATTTATCCTACTAGACATAGGAGTCCTGAGTGGGCACACAAGTCTTATACATCGTGCCTGATCGAGCGCTGATCGAGTGATGAGCGTGGTTTTATGATGCAAGTGGCATTATGGCTTATAGCATTTTTCAAGCCTGCGGGCACACCACCCTGAATGCGCCAGCTCTTGTCTGATTTCAGAACCTAAGCAGTGTCAGGCCTATTTAGTAGCTGGATGGGAGACTGCCTGGGAATACCAGGCGCTGTAGACATTTTTTCTACTCCATGTTCAGGAAGTGAGCCATTTCTCAATTGTCTTTCAAAACTGCATGTTCTAGCCGACTAGATGCTTAACAGGACAAAACTCACTTGGACCAAAGCCTACGGCCACACCACACTGAATGCGCCTGATCTCGTCTGATCTCGGAAGCTAAGCAGTGTTGGGCCTAGTTAGTACCTGGGTGGTAGACTGCCTGGGAATACCAGGTGCTGTAGGTTATTTTGCACTCCATGTTCAGGAAGTGAGCCATTTCTCAATTGTATTTCAAAACTGCATGGTCTAGCCGACTAGATGCTTAACAGGACAAAACTCACTAGGACCGAAACCTACAGCCACATCACACTGAATGCGCCCCCTTCTCATCGGATCTTGGAAGCTAAGCAGTGTTAGGACTAGTTAGTACCTGGATGGGAGACCACCTGGGAATACCAGGTGCTGTAGGCTTTTTCGTGCTCCATGTTCAGGAAGTGAGCCATTTCCCAATTCTCTTTCAAACTGCATGATCTAGCCGACTAGATGCTTAACAGGACAAAACTCACTATGACCAGAGCCTACGGCCACACCACACTGAATGCGCCCAATCTAGTCTGATCTCAGACGCTAAGCAGTGTTGGGCCTAGTTAGTACCTGGATGGGAGACTGCCTGGGAATACCAGGTGCTGTAGGCCTTTTTTGTGCTGCATGTCCAGGAAGTGAGCCATTTCTCAATTGTCTTTCAAAACTGCATGTTCTAGCCGACCAGATGCTTAACAGGACAAAACTCACTTGACCAAAGCCTACGGCCACACCACACTGAATGCGCCCAATCTAGTCTGATCTCAGACGCTAAGCAGTGTTGGGCCTAGTTAGTACCTGGATGGGAGACTGCCTGGGAATACCAGGTGCTGTAGGCCTTTTTTGTGCTGCATGTCCAGGAAGTGAGCCATTTCTCAATTGTCTTTCAAAACTGCATGTTCTAGCCGACCAGATGCTTAACAGGACAAAACTCACTTGACCAAAGCCTACGGCCACACCACACTGAATGCGCCCCATCTCATCTGATCTCGGGAGCTAAGCAGTGTTGGGCCTAGTTAGAAGCGGGACGGGAGACTACCTGGGAATAACAGGTGCTGTAGGCTGTTTTTGTGCTCCATGTCCAGGAAGTGAGACATTTCTCAATTGTCTTTCAAAACTGCATGTTCTAGCCGACCAGATGCTTAACAGGACAAAACTCACTTGACCAAAGCCTACGGCCACACCACACTGAATGCGCCTGATCTCGTCTGATCTCGGAAGCTAAGCAGTGTTGGGCCTAGTTAGTACCTGGGTGGTAGACTGCCTGGGAATACCAAGTGCTGTAGGTTATTCTGCACTCCAGGTTCTGGAAGTGAATAATTTCCCCATTGTCTTTCAAAACTTCATGGTCTAGCCGACTAGATGCTTAACAGGACAAAACTCACTAGGACCAAAACCTACAGCCACATCACACTGAAAGCGCCCCCTTCTCATCTGATCTCGGAAGCTAAGCAGTGTTGGGACTAGTTAGTACCTGGATGGGAGACCTCCTGGGAATACCAGGTGCAGTAGGCTTTTTTTTGCTCCATGTTCAGGAAGTGAGCCATTTCTCAATTGTCTTTCAAAACTGCATGGTCTAGCCGACTAGATGCTTAACAGTGCAAAACTCACTAGGACCACAGCCTTCGGCCACAACACACTGAATGTGCCTGAACTCGGAAGCGATGCAGTGTTGGGCCTAGTTATTACCTGGAAGGGAGACTGCCTGGGAATACCAGGTGCTGTAGGCTTTTTTGAGCTCCAGGTTCTGGAAGTGAGCCATTTCTCCATTGTCTTTCAAAACTGGATGGTCTAGCTGACTAGATGCTTAACAAGACAAAACTCACTATGACCAGAGCCTACGGCCACACCAAACTGAATGCGCCCGATCTTGTCTGATCTCGGAAGCTAAGCAGTGTTGGGCCTGGAAGGGAGACTGCCTGTGAATACCAGGTGCTGTAGGCTTTTATGAGCTCCAGGTTCTGGAAGTGAGCCATTTCTCCATTGTCTTTCAAAACTGGATGGTCTAGCTGGCTAGATGCTTAACAAGACAAAACTCACTAGGACCAGAGCCTACGGCCAAACCACACTGAATGCGCCCAATCTCATCTGATCTCAGCCGCCAAGCAGTGTTGGGCCTACTTAGTACCTGGATGGGAGCCCGCCTGGGAATACAATGTGCTGTAGGCTTTTTTTGTGCTCAATGTTCAGGAAGTGAGCCATTTCTCAATTGTCTTTCAAAACTGCATGATTTAGCCGACTAGATGCTTAACAGGACAAAATTCACTAGGACCAGAGCCTACGGCCAAACCACACTGAATGCGCCCGATCTCATCTGATCTCAGCCGCCAAGCAGTGTTGGGCCTAGTTAGTACCTGGATGGGAGCCCGCCTGGGAATACAATGTGCTGTAGGCTTTTTTTGTGCTCAATGTTCAGGAAGTGAGCCATTTCTCAATTGTCTTTCAAAACTGCATGGTCTAGCCGACTAGAAGGACAAAACTCACCAGGATTAAAGCCTACAGCAACACCACACTAAATGCGCCTGGCATCGGAAGCTCAGCAGTGTCAGGTCTAGTTAGTTCCTGGATGGGAGACCACCTGGGAATACCAGGTGCTGTAGGCTTTTTCGTGCTCCATGTTCAGGAAGTGAGCCATTTCCCAATTCTCTTTCAAAACTGCATGATCTAGCCGACTAGATGCTTAACAGGACAAAACTCACTAGGACCAGAGCCTACGGCCACACCACACTGAATGCGCCCCATCTCATCTGATCTCGGAAGCTAAGCAGTGTTGGGCCTAGTTAGAATCGGGACGGGAGACTACCTGGGAATAACAGGTGCTGCAGGCTGTTTTTGTGCTCCATGTCCAGGAAGTGAGCCATTTCTCAATTGTCTTTCAAAACTGCATGTTCTAGCCGACCAGATGCTTAACAGGACAAAACTCACTTGGACCAAACCCTACGGCCACACCACACTGAATGCGCCTGATCTCGTCTGATCTCGGAAGCTAAGCAGTGTTGGGCCTAGTTAGTACCTGGGTGGTAGACTGCCTGGGAATACCAGGTGCTGTAGGTTATTCTGCACTCCAGGTTCTGGAAGTGAGCCATTTCTCCATTGTCTTTCAAAACTTCATGGTCTAGCCGACTAGATGCTTAACAGGACAAAACTCACTAGGACCAAAACCTACAGCCACATCACACTGAATGCACCCAATCTCGTCTGATCTCAGAAGGTAAACAGTGTCGAGCTTAGTTAGTATCTGGATGGGAGACTGCCTGGGAATACCAGGTGCTGTAGGCTTTTTTGTGCTACATGTTCAGGAAGTGAGCCATTTCTCAATTGTATTTCAAAACTGCATGGTCTAGCCGACTAGATGCTTAACAATGCAAAACTCACTAGGACCAGAGCCTACGGCCAGACCACACTGAATGCCCCTGATCTCATCTGATCTTGGAAACTAAGGAGTGTCGGGCCTAGTAAGTACCTGAATGGGAGACCACCTGGGAATGCCAGGTGCTGTAGGCTTTTTTGTGCTCCATGTTCAGGAAGTAAGCCATTTCTCAATTGTCTTTCAAAACTGCATGGTCTAGCCGACTAGATGCTTAACAGTGCAAAACTCACTAGGACCACAGCCTACGCCCACAACACACTGAATGTGCCTGAACTCGGAAGCAATGCAGTGTTGGGCCTAGTTAGTACCTGGAAGGGAGACCGCCTGGGAATACCAGGTGATGTAGGCTTTTTTTGTGCTCCATGTTCAGGAAGTGAACCATTTCTCAATTGTCTTTCAAAACTGCATGGTCTAGCCGACTAGATGCTTAACAGGACAAAACTCACTAGCACAAAAGCCTACGGCCGCACCACACTGAATGCACCCAATCTCGTCTGATCTCAGAAGGTAAACAGTGTCGAGCCTAGTTGGTACACGGATGGGAGACCGCCTGGGAATACCAGGTGCTGTTGGCTTTTTTGTGCTCCATGTTCAGGAAGTGAGCCATTTCTCAATTGTCTTTCAAAACTGCATGGTCTAGCCGACTAGATGCTTAACAGGACAAAATTCACTAGGACCAGAGCCTACGGCCACACCACACTGAATGCGCCCGATCTCATCTGATCTCAGCCGCTAAGCGGTGTTGGGCCTAGTTAGTACCTGGATGGGAGCCCACCTGGGAATACAATGTGCTGTAGGCTTTTTTTGTGCTCCATGTCCAGGAAGGAACAAGTTACTTACCTGTAACTGTTGTTCTCCAGCATGGGTCTGGCATGGATTCACATGCTCATGAATATTCCCCGTCGTCAGGCTGGGAATCCTCGGTAAAGAAAAAACCAGTATCAGTTTCGTTTCTGATCTGTCTTTCGTAGTAATAACCAATCACTGGTCTCTGCGTCATACTGACCACAGCCAATGACTGCCCTCTACCTAAGCACCGCCTCTGGCAGCCATCTTCAGATTTGGAAGCACGTGAAGTGGCAGTATGACCAAGTGAAGAGCCGCAGAGGGGTAGGCGGGAGGGTTCGCATGTGAATCCATGCCAGACCCATGCTGGAGAACAACAGTTACAGGTAAGTAACTTGTTCCTTCTCCAGCATGGGGTCTGGCATGGATTCACATGCTCATGAATAAAGAATACATAGCAGTACACACATGCACAACCACGGGAGGTGGCAAAGGCTCAACATTAAGCATCACATAAACTCAACATTAAGCATCTTACCTCCTCACCAGGCTCACCTCAGGCGAACAGGTTGCGCAGCACTGCTTGGCCGACCCTGGACTCCTCCCTGGAATCCCGGTCGACGCAGTAGAATTTCGTGAAGGTGTGCGTCGACCTCCACGTAGCAGCCCTGCATATGTCCAGCAGGGGCACACCAGATAGGAACGCCGTGGTAGCTGCGATCGCTCTGGTGGAGTGGGCTCTCGGACGGCCAGGCAGCGGTCGGTTTGCCAACCGATGACAGTACATGATACAGCCGGAGAGCCATCTGGAAATGGAAGCCTTCGAGAGAGCCTTCCCCTGATTGACAGGTCCAAAGTTCACAAAGAGTTGTGACGTCTTCCGAAAACACTTCGTGCGGTCTACGTAGAACTTCAGCGCTCTAGCCACATCCAGCGAGTGCAAAGTCCTCTCAGCCGGCGACGAAGGCGACGGGAAGAACACAGGCAACACCAAGGGTTCGTTGAGATGGAAGTCCGACGGCACCTTGGGCATGAAGGAGGAGTGCGTCCTGAGCACTACCCTCGTGTCGTGGAAAGTCAAGTACGGGGCCTTGCAGGAAAGGGCCTGGATCTCTCCCACTCGTCGTGCGGAGGTGATGGCCACAAGAAAAGCTGTTTTCCACGATAGAAACTTCAACGGGGCCGAGTGCAGAGGCTCGAACGGAGGTCCCATGAGCTTGGTCAGCACCACGTTGAGCTCCCACGCCGGGGCCGGGGCCTTCACCGGCGGGAACGATCTGAACAGTCCCTTCATGAACTCTTTCACCAGACGATGAGACCACAAGGACGTCCGCCCCGTGGTTCTGGTGTATCGGGAGATCGCAGCAAGATGAATCTTGATGGACGCGTGTGCCAGACCAGCTTTGGCCAGCGTCAGCAGGTACGGCAGTACTTGGGGAGCCGTAATCCGTAGAGGGTTAATCTTCTGTGCGTGGCACCAGACAGAGAACCTCTTCCATTTGTGTCCGTAGCATTTAAGAGTCGAGGACGCCCTGGCCTTTGCAAGAACCTCTCTGCAATCGGCCGGTATGTCGTATCCTCCAAACTCTAGCGCTGCAGGAGCCAGGCCTGCAAGTTCAGCGACTTCGGGTCGTGGTGGAGGATGGCGCCTCCTTCCCTGGAGAGTAGATCCGCGTCCACCGGCAGCTTGATTGGCGGGGACGTTGACAAGTCCAGAAGGTCCGGGAACCATATCTGCCTCGGCCACGCAGGTGCGACGAGGATCATCCTGCACCGTGACCTCTTGAGCTGGTTGACGAGCCGGATTAGCAGTGGCAAAGGAGGGAACGCGTAGAGGAACAGGCCCTCCCAGGGGAACGAGAAAGCATCGCCCATGCTCCTCGTCTGGGGAAACCTGCTGGCGAACCTCCGGCACTTGGTGTTCGTCGCCGTCGCGAACAGGTCGATCTGGGGTGTGCCCCACCGTCGGAAGAGGCGATCCACCAGATCCTGCCGTAGTTCCCACTCGTGGCACGAGCGCAGCTCCCTGCTGAGTGAGTCGGCGATGGTGTTTTTTATCCCTGCCAGATGAAACGGCACCAGAAAAATCCCTTGGGCGACGGCCCAATGCCACAGGTCCTGCGCCTCCTTGGACAGCGCTGGGGACCTGGTTCCGCCCCGTTTCCTGATGTAAAACATGGTGGTGGTGTTGTCGGTGAAGATCCTCACCACCTTGCCCTTGAGGGACGGAAGGAAGGACCTGAGGGCCCAAAACACTGCACGGAGCTCCAGGACGTTGATATGCAGGGACTTCTCCGTCGGGAGCCAGAGTCCCCTTGCGTGCAGATTTTCGGTGTGCGCTCCCCACCCTTCCAGGGAGGCATCCGTGGTCACAGTCTCCTGGTGGGCTGGGGTCTGGAAGTCCATGCCCGCCGTCAGATGCGCGCGGGTGCCCCACCACCGTATCGCTCGTCAGAAACTCTCGTCGAGCTTGATCCTTTCCTCGAAGCTGCCCGTCGTCTGGATCAAGCGCGCATCCAGGAATTCTTGCAACGGGCGCATCCGGAGCCTGCACATGGGAATGAGGTAGATGCAGGAAGACATCATCCCGAGGAGGGACTTGATGGACCTCACCTTGGCCGCGTCGGCCACCAACATCCGTTGCACCTTGCCCAAGATGGTCCTGGTCCTCTCCTCCGACGGGGAGGCCAGAAGGGACACTGTGTCGAGCCTCGCTCCCAGAAACAGTGCGACTTGCGCGGGCACCAGGTGGGATTTGGCGTAGTTCACGGAGAATCCCAGGTCCGTGAGGAGTTGGACGGTCCTTGCCGTGTGGACCACGGCGAGCTCCCTCGTCTTGGCGCGGATGAGCCAGTCGTCCAGGTAGGGGTAGACGTGAATCCCCTCGCGGCGCAGCTGCGCCGCCACCGGTGCGAGGCACTTGGTGAATACCCTGGGTGCCGACCGTAGTCCGAAGGGAAGGGCTTTGAACTGGTAATGACGCCCTTGGACCACGAATCTGAGGAATTTTCGGTGCCCCTTTAGGATGGGAATGTGGAAGTAGGCATCCTCCAAATCCAACGACGATAGGAAGTCTCCTTCCTCCAGCTGACCCAGGACGTGCTGGAGGGTGACCATCCGGAACTTCTGCGCCTTGATGAACTTGTTCAGACGTCGCAGGTCTAGGATGGGGCGCCATCCTCCCGTCTTCTTCTTCACGAGGAAGTATCGCGAGTAGACTCCGGAGCCCCGAAGCCTCTTTGGGACGAGTTCGATGGCGCCCTTTCTGAGCATCGCCTTTACCTCCAGGAGAAGTTGAGGGACGTGAAGTTCTTTCCTGGCCACGGGGGGGACGCGCGGGCACCTTCTTTGAAACTCGAGCGTGTGGCCCCGGGCCAGGGCGTCCAGCACCCAACGGTCGGTGGAGATGGACTCCCACACGCTGACGAAGCCCGCCAGCCGGCCTCCCACCGGGGTGCTTCGGTGGGGGCCCGACCCCACGGCCGGTTCAATCCTGCTTGGACGCGGCCTTGCCGCCTTGACCTCCTTGGCGACGACGGCGGGGTCCGCTAGACTTGCCTCGTCCTCTGTAGGCCTCTTGCGACGACGAACGGGCCGCTTGACGGTAGGAAGCGAAACCGCCGCCGGAACCTTTGGAGGCGCCCTTGCCTCCGCCGCTCCGAAAGGGCGTTCGTCGTTGCTGCAGGACTCCAAGGGCCCTGGCCGTCTCAGTATCCGCCTTGATGGCCTGAAGGGAATCGTCCACTGTCTTCCCAAACAGGTTGTTCCCGTCGAAGGGCATGTCCAGGACTCTGGTCTGGACGTCCTGCCGAAAGTCTGTAGCTTTGAGCCATCCACGACGTCGAAGGCAAACGCCGTTGCCCAGCTGGCGGAACCCAGTGTCGGCGATGTCCGTCGCCACGGTGATGGCGTGGTCCGACGCCACCTCACCTTCCTGCAGGATCTCAAGGGCCTCTGCCCTCTTGTCGTCCGGCAGAAAATCCAGCAGGGGAGCTATCTTGTACCAGAGCTCCCTGTCGTAGCGGGCCACGATAGCCAAGGCGTTGGCCGCTTTAATCGTCGTCGCTGCCGACGAGATGACTCTACGTCCCATAGCATCCAATTTCTTTCCCTCGCCGTCCGGCGGGGAAGTTGATGTGGAGGCCGCACCCCCCCCCGCTTTCTTCCTGGCTGCCGCGGAGACGACGGAGTCCGGGGTAGGCTGCGCCCGGAGGCATAGGGGGGCCGTGTCCGGGACCCGGTACTTTTTCTCGTACCGGTCTCTTCTAGCTGGCGTCGTGGAAGGGTTCTTGAGGAGGGAAAGGCCCTCATCCCAAATGTCGTCCAACAGAGGCACTGCGAGGACCGTCTTCCTCTTGGCCTCGCGCCGCTGATAAAGGAAGCCTTCCTTTTTCTTCTCCTCAGGGCAGAGTTGGAAAAGCTCGGAAGCCCTGGAGATCATGGAGTGGAAAGATCCGATCTCGTCGGGCGGAGAAGCCCTGGTGGGAGGCGACGACGGAAAATCCTCGTCGTATGCCTCGTCGTCCGTACCCGTCGCTGCCGTGTCAGTCCCCGTATCATCCCCTCGGGTGGACGGGGAGGAGGGCTGGACGGGGCGCGACGGTTGAAAAGGAGGTGGTGGATGGATCCTTCTTTTCTTGGTAGGGGGAACACCAGAAGGTCCCGGTTCTGGATCCCCCGACGGGAGAGGTTCCTCCGTCGGTAACGGTAGCCTCGTCCTTATCTCGGAGCATAAGGACTGTATGGCCAACAAAATGGCCGCCGAGTTGTCTTGCGGCGCTGGCAGAGGGGAATCCAACGGGCGAGCAGGGGCCCCGTCGGTATCCTCGACGATGTCGTCGTCGTCACCTGCGTCGGGGTCCATTCCGACGGGCTGGCCTTCTTCCACGCCTAGGCCGTGGCTTAAGACCTCGATCAGCTCCTCTTCTGAGGTTGAGGCCGAATCTACGACGACGCCCTGCCCCCCCTTCTTCTTCCCCACGGAGGGTTTCACGGGGGTCCTATCGATGGGCACAAAGGAAGACTCCCTCCGCGGAGGCAGGGAGATTCTGGGCCGAGGTCGCCACCACTGGTGTAGCCACCACAGGCTGAGCCAGGGCCGCCGCGACCGTTTCGATAGAGGGCTTGGTCGGATGGATCAAGGCCTTCACCACCTTAGGTGCGCTCACCGCCTTATCCTTGAGGGAGGGGGTACTGCCACGCTCCTCCTCTGCCTTAGAGCTCGACCGGGGCCTCTCCAGGAGCTTCGCCGGGTGCTCGGCCTTCCTCTTACCCGACCCAGAGCGTTGGCTCGTGGTTGATGGTGCCGGGGAGGGTGCGCCCTGCCTGGCGCCCGTAGAGCCCGACCGTTCGGCGCTCCCGGTGCCAGCGGACTCGCGGTGCTTGGCCTTATGTTGGGCCCCCGTCGCCGGGGCGCCCTCAAAGGTCTTAGAAGACCGCTCGGATTTCTTCTTCTTCTCGCCAGACGGGCTCTTACCCTCCAGCCAGTTGGCGAGACGTTGATGGCGGTCCTTCATGGTCCGTTCCGACATGTTGCCGCAAAACGCACAGTCCTTCTCCACGTGCGTCTTGTCCTCATTAAGGCAGTAAAGGCAGAAAGAGTGTTCGTCCTCCTTGAAGACGTTCTGCAGCTGGCATCCAGGGCAGACCCTGAACAGCTTTCCGGGCGTCGAGCTTCCCTTCTCCTGGGCCATCTCCGAGACCGGGCCTGAGAAGCTTCTGGAGTCCTCCGAAGCGTAGCTCGACGAAATCTTCACCCTTGAGGGGCACAGATGAATCCGACACGGGTCCCCGTTGATCGGATGTAGGATCGGTGGAGCTTGAGGCTCTTTTGACCGAAAGAATCGAAGTTTTTTTGTGAAAAAGCGCGAAAAAAGCACTAACGCTCGAGAGCAATAGCACGAGGATCCCAACACATGAACGTGCGGTAAAAATCTGAAGATGGCTGCCAGAGGCGGTGCTTAGGTAGAGGGCAGTCATTGGCTGTGGTCAGTATGACGCAGAGACCAGTGATTGGTTATTACTACGAAAGACAGATCAGAAACGAAACTGATACTGGTTTTTTCTTTACCGAGGATTCCCAGCCTGACGACGGGGAATATTCATGAGCATGTGAATCCATGCCAGACCCCATGCTGGAGAAGTGAGCCATTTCTCAAATGTCTTTCAAAACTGCATGGTCTAGCCAACTAGATGCTTAACAGGACAAAACTCAATGAGCCCAAAACCTATGGCCACGCCACACTGAATGTGCCCGATCTTGTTTGACTTTGGAAGCTAAGCAGTGTTAGGCCTCGTTAGTACCTGGATGGGAGACCGCCTGGGAATTCCAGGTGCTCTAGGATTTTTTGTGATCCATGTTCAGGAAGTGAGCCATTTCTCAATTGTCTTTCAAAGCTGCATGGTCTAGCCGACTAGATGCATAACAATGCAAAACTCACTAAGAGCAGAGCCTACGGCCACACCACACTGAATGCGCCCGATCTTGTCTGATGTCGGAAGCTAAGCAGTGTTGGGACCGGGTGGGAATACCAGGTGCTGCAGGCTTTTTTGTGCTCCACGTCCAGGAAGTGAGCCATTTCTCAATTGTCTTTCAAAACTGCATGGTCTAGCCGACTAGATGCTTAACAATGCAAAACTCACTAGGACCAGAGCCTACGGCCAGACCACACTGAATGCCCCTGATCTCATCTGATCTTGGAAGCTAAGCAGTGTCGGACCACACTGAATGCCCCTGATCTCATCTGATCTTGGAAGCTAAGCAGTGTCGGGCCTAGTAAATACCTGAATGGGAGACCACCTGGGAATGCCAGCTGCTGTAGGCTTTTTTGTGCTCCATGTTCAGGAAGTAAGCCATTTCTCAATTGTCTTTCAAAACTGAATGGTCTAGCCGACTAGATGCTTAACAGGGCAAAACTCACAAGGACCAAAGTCTACGGCCACAACACACTGAATGCGCCCAATCTCGTCTGATCTCAGACGCTAAGCAGTGTTGGGCCTAGTTAGTACATGGAAGCGAGACTGCCTGGGAATACCAGGTGCTGTAGGCTTTTTTGCGCTCCATGTTCAGGAAGGGAGCCATTACGCAATTGTCTTTCAAAACTGCATGATTTAGCCGACTAGATGCTTAACAGGACAAAATTCACTAGGACCAGAGCCTACGGCCACAGCACACTGAATGCGCCCCATCTCATCTGATCTCGGAAGCTAAGCAGTGTTGGACCTAGTTAGAACCTGTATGGGAGACCACCTGGGAGTAACAGGTGCTGTAGGCTTTTTTGTGCTCCATGTCCAGGAAGTGAGCCATTTCTCAATTGTCTTTCAAAACTGCATGGTCTAGCCGACTAGAAGGACAAAACTCACCAGGATTAAAGCCTACAGCAACACCACAGAGAATGCGCCTAGCCTCGGAAGCTCAGCAGTGTCAGGTCTAGTTAGTACCTGGATGGGAGACCACCTGGGAATACCAGGTGCTGTAGGCTTTTTCGTGCTCCATGTTCAGGAAGTGAGCCATTTCCCAATTCTCTTTCAAAACTGCATGATCTAGCCGACTAGATGCTTAACAGGACAAAACTCACTATGACCAGAGCCTACGGCCACACCACACTGAATGCGCCCAATCTAGTCTGATCTCAGACGCTAAGCAGTGTTGGGCCTAGTTAGTACCTGGATGGGAGACTGCCTAGGAATACCAGGTGCTGTAGGCCTTTTTGCGCTCCATGTTCAGGAAGGGAGCCATTTCGCAATTGTCTTTCAAAACTGCATGATTTAGCCGACTAGATGCTTAACAGGACAAAATTCACTAGGACAAGAGCCTACGGCCAAACCACACTGAATGCGCCCGATCTCATCTGATTTCAGCCGCCAAGCAGTGTTGGGCCTAGTTAGTACATGGATGGGAGCCCGCCTGGGAATACAATGTGCTGTAGGCTTTTTTTGTGCTCCATGTCCAGGAAGTGAGCCATTTCTCAATTGTCCTTCAAAATTGCATGGTCTAGCCGACTAGATGCTTAACAGGACAAAACTCACTAGGACCAAAACCTACGGCCACACCACACTGAATGCGCCCCATCTCATCTGATCTCGGAAACTAAGCAGTGTTGGGCCTAGTTAGAAGCGGGACGGGAGACTACCTGGGAATAACAGGTGCTGTAGGCTGTTTTTGTGCTCCATGTCCAGGAAGTGAGCCATTTCTCAATTGTCTTTTAAAACTGCATGTTCTAGCCGACCAGATGCTTAACAGGACAAAACTCACTTGGACCAAAGCCTACGGCTACACCGCACTGAATGCGCCTGATCTCGTCTGATCTCGGAAGCTAAGCAGTGTTGGGCCTAGCTAGTACCTGGGTGGTAGACTGCCTGGGAATACCAGGTGCTGTAGGTTATTCTGCACTCCAGGTTCCGGAAGTGAGCCATTTCTCCATTGTCTTTCAAAACTTCATGGTCTAGCCGACTAGATGCTTATCAGGACAAAACTCACTAGGACCAAAACCTACAGCCACATCACACTGAATGCGCCCCCTTCTCATCTGATCTCGGAAGCTAAGCAGTGTTGGGACTAGTTAGTACCTGGATGGGAGACCTCCTGGGAAAACCAGGTGCAGTAGGCATTTTTTTGCTCCATGTTCAGGAAGGAACAAGTTACTTACCTGTAACTGTTGTTCTCCAGCATGGGTCTGGCATGGATTCACATGCTCATGAATATTCCCCGTCGTCAGGCTGGGAATCCTCGGTAAAGAAAAAACCAGTATCAGTTTCGTTTCTGATCTGTCTTTCGTAGTAATAACCAATCACTGGTCTCTGCGTCATACTGACCACAGCCAATGACTGCCCTCTACCTAAGTACCGCCTCTGGCAGCCATCTTCAGATTTGGAGCACGTGAAGTGGCAGTATGACCAAGTGAAGAGCCGCAGAGGGGTAGGCGGGAGGGTTCGCATGTGAATCCATGCCAGACCCATGCTGGAGAACAACAGTTACAGGTAAGTAACTTGTTCCTTCTCCAGCATGGGGTCTGGCATGGATTCACATGCTCATGAATAAAGAATACATAGCAGTACACACATGCACAACCACGGGAGGTGGCAAAGGCTCAACATTAAGCATTGCATCAAACTCAACATTAAGCATCTTACCTCCTCACCAGGCTCACCTCAGGCGAACAGGTTGCGCAGCACTGCTTGGCCGACCCTGGACTCCTCCCTGGAATCCCGATCGACGCAGTAGAACTTCGTGAAGGTGTGCGTCGACCTCCACGTAGCAGCCCTGCATATGTCCAGCAGGGGCACACCAGAAAGGAACGCCGTGGTAGCTGCGATCGCTCTGGTGGAATGAGCTCTCGGACGGCCGGGCAGCGGTCGGTTTGCCAACCGATGACAGTACATGATACAGCCGGAGAGCCATCTGGAAATGGAAGCCTTCGAGAGAGCCTTCCCCTGATTGACAGGTCCAAAGTTCACAAAGAGTTGTGACGTCTTCCGAAAACACTTTGTGCGGTCCACGTAGAACTTCAGCGCTCTAGCTACATCCAGCGAGTGCAAAGTCCTCTCAGCCGGCGACGAAGGCGACGGGAAGAATACAGGCAACACCAAGGGTTCGTTGAGATGGAAGTCCGACGGTACCTTGGGCATGAAGGAGGGGTGCGTCCTGAGCACTACCCTCGTCTCGTGGAAAGTCAAGTACGGGGCCTTGCAGGAAAGGGCCTGGATCTCTCCCACTCGTCGTGCGGAGGTGATGGCCACAAGAAAAGCAGTTTTCCACGATAGAAACTTCAACAGAGCCGAGTGCAGAGGCTCGAACGGAGGTCCCATGAGCTTGGTCAGCACCACGTTGAGCTCCCACGCCGGGGCCGGAGCCTTCACCGGCGGGAACGATCTGAACAGTCCCTTCATGAACTCTTTCACCAGACGATGAGACCACAAGGACGTCCACCCCGTGGTTCTGGTGTATCGGGAGATCGCAGCAAGATGAATCTTGATGGACGCGTGTGCCAGTCCAGCTTTGGCCAGCGTCAGCAGGTACGGCAGTACTTGGGGAGCCGTAATCCGTAGAGGGTTAATCTTCTGTGCGTGGCACCAGACAGAGAACCTCTTCCATTTGTGTCCGTAGCATTTAAGAGTCGAGGACGCCCTGGCCTTTGCAAGAACCTCTCTGCAGTCGGCCGGTATGTCGTATCCTCCAAACTCTAGCGCTGCAGGAGCCAGGCCTGCAAGTTCACCGACTTCGGGTCGTGGTGGAGGATGGCGCCTCCTTCCCTGGAGAGTAGATCCGCGTCCGCCGGCAGCTTGATTGGCGGGGACGCTGACAAGTCCAGAAGGTCCGGGAACCATATCTGCCTCGGCCACGCAGGTGCGACGAGGATCATCCTGCACCGTGACCTCTTGAGCTGGTTGACGAGCCGGATTAGCAGAGGCAAGGGAGGGAACGCGTAGAGGAACAGGCCCTCCCAGGGGAACGAGAAAGCATCGCCCATGCTCCTCGTCTGGGGAAACCTGCTGGCGAACCTCCGGCACTTGGTGTTCGTCGCCGTCGCGAACAGGTCGATCTGGGGTGTGCCCCACCGTCGGAAGAGGCGATCCACTAGATCCTGCCGTAGTTCCCACTCGTGGCACGAGCGCAGCTCCCTGCTGAGTGAGTCGGCGATGGTGTTTTTTATCCCTGCCAGATGAAACGGCACCAGAAACATCCCTTGGGCGACGGCCCAATGCCACAGATCCTGCGCCTCCTTGGACAGGGCTGGGGACCTGGTTCCGCCCTGTTTCCTGATGTAAAACATGGTGGTGGTGTTGTCGGTGAAGATCCTCACCACCTTGCCCTTGAGGGACGGAAGGAAGGACCTGAGGGCCCAAAACACTGCACGGAGCTCCAGGACATTGATATGTAAGGATTTCTCCGTCGGGAGCCAAAGGGCTCTTGCGTGCAGATTTTCGGTGTGCGCTCCCCACCCTTCCAGGGAGGCATCCGTGGTCACTGTCTCCTGGTGGGCTGGGGTCTGGAAGTCCATGCCTGCCGTCAGATGCGCGCGGGTGCCCCACCACCGGATCGCTCGTCGGAAACTCTCGTCGAGTGTGATTCTTTCCTCGAAGCTGCCCGTCGTTTGGATCCAACGCGCGTCCAGGAACTCCTGCAACGGGCGCATCCGGAGCCTGCACATGGGAATGAGGTAGATGCAGGAAGACATCATTCCGAGGAGGGACTTGATGGACCTCACCTTGGCCGCGTCGGCCACCAACATCCGCTGCACCTTGCCCAGGATGGTCCTGGTCCTCTCCTCCGACGGGGAGGCCAGAAGGGACACTGTGTTGAGCCTCGCTCCCAGAAACAGAGCGTCTTGCGCGGGTACCAGGTGGGATTTGGCGTAGTTCACGGAGAATCCCAGGTCCGTGAGAAGTTGGACGGTCCTTGCCGTGTGAACCACGGCGAGCTCCCTTGTCTTGGCTCGGATGAGCCAGTCGTCCAGGTAGGGGTAGACGTGGATCCCTTCGCGGCGCAGCTGCGCCGCCACCGGTGCGAGGCACTTGGTGAACACCCTGGGTGCCGACCGTAGTCCGAAGGGTAGGGCTTTGAACTGGTAATGACGCCCTTGGACCACAAACCTGAGGAATTTTCGGTGCCCCTTCAGGATGGGAATATGGAAGTAGGCATCCTCCAAATCCAACGACGACAGGAAGTCTCCTTTCTCCAGCTGACCCAGGACGTGCTGGAGGGTGACCATCCGGAACTTTTGCGCCTTGATGAACTTGTTCAGACGTCGCAGGTCCAGGATGGGGCGCCATCTCCCCGTCTTCTTCTTCACGAGGAAGTATCTCGAGTAAACTCCGGAGCCCCGAAGCCTCTTTGGGACGAGTTCGATGGCGCCCTTCCTGAGCATCGCCTTTACCTCCAGGAGAAGTTGAGGGACGTGAAGTTCTTTCCTGGCCACGGGGGGGACGCGCGGACACTTTCTTTGAAACTCGAGCGCGTGGCCCCGGGCCAAGGCGTCCAGCACCCAACGGTCGGTGGAGATGGACTCCCACACGCTGACGAAGCTCGCCAGCCGGCCTCCCACCGGGGTGCTTCGGTGGGGGCCCGACCCCACGCCCGGTTCAATCCTGCTTCGACGAGGCTTTGCCGCCTTGTCCTTGGCGACGACGGCGGGGTCCGCCAGACTTGCCTCGTCCTCTGTAGGCCTCCTGAGACGACGAGCGGGCCGCTTGACGGTAGGAGGAGAAACCGCCGCCGGAACCTTTGGAGGCGCCCTTGCCTCCGCTGCTCCGAAAGGGCGTCCGTCGTTGTTGCAGAACTCCAAGGGCCCGGGCCGTCTCGGTGTCCGCCTTAATGGCCTGAAGGGAATCGTCCACTATTTTCCCAAACAGGTTGTTCCCATCGAAGGGCATGTCCAGGACTCTGGTCTGAACGTCTTGACGGAAGTCCGTAGCCTTGAGCCATCCACGCCGCCTAAGGCAAACGCCGTTGCCCAACTGGCGGAACCCAGTGTCGGCGATGTCCGTCGCAACGGTAATGGCGTGGTCCGAAGCCACCTCACCTTCCTGCAGGATCTCCAGGGCCTCTGCCCTCTTGTCGTCCGGCAAGAAGTCCAGCAGGGGAGCCAGTTTGTACCAGAGCTCCCTGTCGTATCGGGCCACGATAGCCAAGGCGTTGGCAGCTTTGATCGTCGTCGCTGCAGACGAGATGACCCTGCGTCCCATAGCGTCCAATTTCTTTCCCTCGCCGTCCGGTGGGGAAGTCGATATGGAGGCCGCACCCCCCCCCGCTTTCTTCCTGGCCGCCGCGGAGACGACGGAGTCCGGGGTAGGCTGCGCCCGGAGGCACAGGGGGGGGCGTGTCCGGGACCCGGTACTTTTTCTCGTACCGGTCTCTTCTAGCTGGCGTCGTGGAAGGGTTCTTGAGGAGGGTGAGGCCCTCATCCCAAATGTCGTCCAATAGAGGCACTGCGAGGACCGTCTTCCTCTTGGCCTCGCGCCGCTGATAAAGGAAACCTTCCTTCTTCTTCTCCTCAGGGCAGAGTTGGAAAAGCTCGGATGCCCTGGCGATCATGGAGTGGAACGATCCAATCTCGTCGGGCGGAGAAGCCCTGGTGGGAGGCGACGACGGTACATCCTCGTCGTATACCTCGTCGTCCGTACCCGTCGCTGCCGTGTCAGTCCCCGTATCATCCCCCCGGGTGGAAGGGGAGGAGGGCTGGAAGGGGCGCGACGGCTGAAAAGGAGGAGGAGGGTGGATCCTTCTTTTCTTGGTAGGGGGAACCCCAGAAGGTCCCGGTTCTGGGTCCCCCGACGGGAGAGGTTCCGTCGGCAACGGTAGTCTCGTCCTTATCTCTGAGCATAAGGACTGTATAGCCAACAAAATGGCCGTCGAGCTGTCTCGCGGCGCTGGCAGAGGGGAATCCGGCGGGAGATCAGGGGCCCCTTCGGTACCCTCGACGATGTCGTCGTCACCTGCGTCGGGATCCATCCCGACGGGCCGGTCTTCTTCCACGCCGAGGCCGTGGCTTAAGACCTCGACCAGCTCCTCCTCCGAGGTTGAGGCCGAATCTACGACGACGCCCTGCCCCCCCTTTTTCTTCCCCACGGGGAATTTCACGGGGGTCCTATCGATGGGCACAAAAGAGTACTCCCTCCGAGGTGGCAGGGAGACTCTGAGCCCCGAGGTCGCCACCACTGGTGTAGCCTCCACAGGCTGAGCCAGGGCCGCCGCGACAGCTTCGATAGAGGGCTTGGCCGGATGGATTAAGGCCTTCACCACCTTAGGTGCGCTCACCGCCTTATCCTTGAGGGGGGGGACACTGCCTCGCTCCCCCTCCGCCTTCGAGCTCGACCGGGGCCTCTCCAGGAGCCTCGCCGGGTGCTCGGCCTTCCTCTTAACCGACCCAGAGCGTTGGCTCATGGTTGATGGTGCCAGGGAGGGTGCGCCCAGCCTGGCGCCCGTAGAACCCGACCGTTCGGCGCTCCCGGTGCCAGCGGACTCGCGGTGCTTGGCCTTATGTTGGACCCCCGTCGCCGGGGCGTCCTCAAAGGTCTTAGAAGACCGCTCGGATTTCTTCCTCTTCTTCTCGCCGGACGGGCTCTTCCCTTCCAGCCAGTTGGCGAGACGTTGATGGCGGTCCTTCATGGTCCGCTCCGACATGTTGCCGCAAAACGCACAGTCCTTCTCAACGTGCGTCTTGTCCTCATGTAAGCAGTAGAGACAAAGGAGTGTTCTTCCTCCTTAAAGACGTTCTGGAGCTGGCATCCAGGGCAGATCCTGAACAGCTTTCCGGGCGTCGAGCTTCCCTTCTCCTGGGCCATGTCCGGGCCTGAGAAACTTCTGGAGTCCTCCAAAAGCGTAGCTCGACGAAATCTTCACCCTTGAGGGGCGCAGACGAATCCGACACGGGTCCCCGTTGATCGGATGGAGAGTCGGTGGAGCTTGAGGCTCTTTTGACCGAAAAAACGAAGTTTTTGAGAAAAAACGTGAAAAAATAGCACTAACGCTCGAGAGCAATAGCACGAGGATCCCAACACATGAACGTGCGGTAAAAATCTGAAGATGGCTGCCAGAGGCGGTGCTTAGGTAGAGGGCAGTCATTGGCTGTGGTCAGTATGACGCAGAGACCAGTGATTGGTTATTACTACGAAAGACAGATCAGAAACGAAACTGATACCGGTTTTTTCTTTACCGAGGATTCCCAGCCTGACGACGGGGAATATTCATGAGCATGTGAATCCATGCCAGACCCCATGCTGGAGAATATTGAGTCCATAAAGAGGCTTGAAAGAAATCCATTATTGTATTGGTTGTTTTCTCCAACTCCCTGCAACAGAAACAGGTTGGATGGAGTACATTTATCCTACTAGACATAGGAGTCCTGAGTGGGCCCACAAGTCTTATATATCGCGCTTGATCGAGCGCTGATCGAGTGATGAGCGTGGTTTTATGATGCAAGTGGCATTATGGCTTATCTTACTAAATGCAACTGCATATGAGTAATACTCAAGTGCGCCAGCTCTTGTCTGATTTCAGAACCTAAGCAGTGTTAGGCCCATTTAGTACCTGGATGGGAGACTGCCTGGGAATACCAGGTGCTGTAGTCATTTTTTCTACTCCATGTTCAGGAAGTGAGCAATTTCTCAATTGTCTTTCAAAACTGCATGGTCTAGCCGACTAGATGCTTAACAAGGCAAAACTCACTAGCAAAACTCACTAGCACAAACGCCTGCGGCCACACCAGACTGAATGCACCGGATTTCATCTGATCTCAGAACCTAAGCCGTGTTAGGCCTAGTTAGTACATGCATGGGAGACTGCCTGGGCATACCAGGCGCTGTAGGCTTTTTTCTACTCCATGTTAAGGAAGTGAGCCATTTCTCATTTGTCTTTCAAAACTGTTGGTCTAGCCGACTAGATGCTTAACAAGACAAAACTCACTAGCACAAAAGCCTACGGCCGCACCAGACTGAATGCACCGGATCTCATCTGATCTCATAAGGTAAACAGTGTTGAGCCTAGTTTGTACCTGGATGGGAGACCGCCTGGGAATACCAGGTGCTGTAGGCTTTTTTGTGCTACATGTTCAGGAAGTGAGCCTTCTCCAGCATGGGGTCTGGCATGGATTCACATGCTCATGAATATTCCCCGTCGTCAGGCTGGGAATCCTCGGTAAAGAAAAAACCAGTATCAGTTTCGTTTCTGATCTGTCTTTCGTAGTAGTAACCAATCACTGGTCTCTGCGTCATACTGACCACAGCCAATGACTGCCCTCTACCTAAGCACCGCCTCTGGCAGCCATCTTCAGATTTTTACCGCACGTTCATGTGTTGGGATCCTCGTGCTATTGCTCTCGAGCGTTAGTGCTATTTTTTTCACGTTTTTTCTCAAAAACTTCGTTTTTTCGGTCAAAAGAGCCTCAAGCTCCACCGATTCTCCATCCGATCAACGGGGACCCGTGTCTAGATTCGTCTGCACCCCTCAAGGGTGAAGATTTCGTCGAGCTACGCTTTTGGAGGACTCCAGAAGTTTCTCAGGCCCGGTCATGGCCCAGGAGAAGGGAAGCTCGACGCCCGGAAAGCTGTTCAGGGTCTGCCCTGGATGCCAGCTGCAGAACGTCTTCAAGGAGGACGAACACTCTTGTTGTCTTTACTGCCTACATGAGGACAAGACGCACGTGGAGAAGGACTGTGCGTTTTGCGGCAACATGTCGGAGCGGACCATGAAGGACCGCCATCAACGTCTCGCCAACTGGCTGGGAGGGAAGAGCCCGTCCGGCGAGAAGAAGAGGAAGAAATCCGAGCGGTCTTCTAAGACCTTTGAGGACGCCCCGGCGACGGGAGTCCAACATAAGGCCAAGCACCGCGAGTCCGCTGGCACCGGGAGCGCCGAACGGTCGGGCTCTACGGGCGCCAGGCAGGGCGCACCCTCCCCGGCACCATCAACCGCGAGCCAACGCTCTGGGTCGGGTAAGAGGAAGGCCGAGCACCCGGCGAAGCTCCTGGAGAGGCCCCGGTCGAGCTCGAAGGCGGAGGGGGAGCGAGGCAGTGTCCCCCCCCTCAAGGATAAGGCGGTGAGCGCACCTAAGGTGGTGAAGGCCTTAATCCATCCGGCCAAGCCCTCTATCGAAACTGTCGCGGCGGCCCTGGCTCAGCCTGTGGAGGGTACACCAGTGGTGGCGACCTCGGGGCTCAGAGTCTCCCTGCCACCTCGGAGGGAGTCCTCTTTTGTGCCCATCGATAGGACCCCCGTGAAATCCCCCGTGGGGAAGAAAAAGGGGGGGCAGGGCGTCGTCGTAGATTCGGCCTCAGCCTCGGAGGAGGAGCTGGTCGAGGTCTTAAGCCACGGCCTCGGCGTGGAAGAAGACCGGCCCGTCGTCGAGGGTACCGACGGGGCCCCTGATCGCCCGTCGGATTCCCCTCTGCCAGCGCCGCGAGACAACTCGTCGGCCATTTTGTTGGCTATACAGTCCTTATGCTCAGAGATAAGGACGAGACTACCGTTGCCGACGGAACCTCTCCCGTCGGGGGACCCAGAACCGGGACCTTCTGGTGTTCCCCCTACCAAGAAAAGAAGGATCCACCCTCCGCCTCCTTTTCAGCCGTCGCGCCCCTTCCAGCCCTCCTCCCCGTCCACCCGAGGGGATGATACGGGGACTGACACGGCAGCGACGGGTACGGACGACGAGGTATACGACGAGGATGTACCGTCGTCGCCTCCCACCAGGGCTTCTCCGCCCGACGAGATTGGATCGTTCCACTCCATGATCTCCAGGGCATCCGAGCTTTTTCAACTCTGCCCTGAGGAGAAGAAGAAGGAAGGTTTCCTTTATCAGCGGCGCGAGGCCAAGAGGAAGACGGTCCTCTCAGTGCCTCTATTGGACGACATTTGGGATGAGGGCCTCACCCTCCTCAAGAACCCTTCCACGACGCCAGCTAGAAGAGACTGGTACGAGAAGAAGTACCGGGACCCGGACACGGCCCCCCTGTGCCTCCGGGCGCAGCCTACCCCGGACTCCGTCGTCTCCGCGGCGGCCAGGAAGAAAGCGGGGGGGGTGCGGCCTCCACATCGACTTCCCCACCGGACGGTGAGGGAAAGAAATTGGACGCTATGGGACGCAGAGTAATCTCGTCGGCAGCGACGACGATTAAAGCCACCAATGCCTTGGCTATCGTGGCCCGCTACGACAGGGAGCTCTGGTACAAACTGGCTCCCCTGCTGGACTTCTTGCCGGACGACAAGAGGACAGAGGCCCTGGAGATCCTGCAGGAAGGTGAGGTGGCTTCGGACCACACCATTACCGTTGCGACGGACATCGCCGACACTGGGTTCCGCCAGTTGGGCAACGGCGTTTGCCTTAGGCGGCGTGGATGGCTCAAGGCTACGGACTTCCGTCAAGACGTTCAGACCAGAGTCCTGGACATGCCCTTCGATGGGAACAACCTGTTTGGCAAAACAGTGGACGATTCCCTTCAGGCCATTAAAGCGGACACTGAGACGGCCCGGGCCCTGGGAGTTCTGCAGCAACGACGGACGCCCTTTCGGAGCAGCGGAGGCAAGGGCGCCTTCAAAGGTTCCGGCGGCGGTTTCTCCACCTACCGTCAAGCGGCCCGCTCGTCGTCTCAGGAGGCCTACAGAGGACGAGGCAAGTCTGGCGGACTCCGCCGTCGTCGCCAAGGAGGTCAAGGCGGCAAAGCCTCGTCCAAGCAGGATTGAACCGACCGTGGGGTCAGGCCCCCACCGAAGCACCCCGGTGGGAGGCCGGCTGGCGAGCTTCGTCAGCGTGTGGGAGTCCATCTCCACCGACCGTTGGGTGCTGGACGCCTTGGCCCGGGGCCACGCGCTCGAGCTTCAAAGAAGGTGTCCACGCGTCCCCCCCGTGGCCAGGAAAGAACTTCACGTCCCTCAACTTCTCCTGGAGGTAAAGGCGATGCTCAGGAAGGGCGCCATCGAACTCGTCCCAAAGAGGCTTCGGGGCTCCGGAGTGTACTCGAGATACTTCCTCGTGAAGAAGAAGACGGGGGGATGGCGCCCCATCCTGGACCTGCGACGTCTGAACAAGTTCATCAAGGCGCAAAAGTTCCGGATGGTCACCCTCCAGCACGTCCTGGGTCAGCTGGAGGAAGGAGACTTCCTGTCGTCGTTGGATTTGGAGGATGCCTACTTCCATATTCCCATCCTAAAGGGGCACCGAAAATTCCTCAGGTTTGTGGTCCAAGGGCGTCATTACCAGTTCAAAGCCCTCCCCTTCGGTCTTCGGTCGGCACCCAGGGTGTTCACCAAGTGCCTCGCACCGGTGGCGGCGCAGCTGCGCCGCGAGGGGATCCACGTCTACCCCTACCTGGACGACTGGCTCATCCGAGCCAAGACGAGGGAGCTCGCCGTGGTTCACACGGCAAGGACCGTCCAACTTCTCACGGACCTGGGATTCTCCGTGAACTACGCCAAATCCCACCTGGTACCCGCGCAAGACGCTCTGTTTCTGGGAGCGAGGCTCAACACAGTGTCCCTTCTGGCCTCCCCGTCGGAGGAGAGGACCAGGACCATCCTGGGCAAGGTGCAACGGATGTTGGTGGCCGACGCGGCCAAGGTGAGGTCCATCAAGTCCCTCCTCGGAATGATGTCTTCCTGCATCTACCTCATTCCCATGTGCAGGCTCCGGATGCGCCCGTTGCAGGAGTTCCTGGACGCGCGCTGGATCCAAACGACGGGCAGCTTCGAGGAAAGGATCACACTCGACGAGAGTTTCCGACGAGCGATACGGTGGTGGGACACCCGCGCGCATCTGACGGCGGGCATGGACTTCCAGACCCCAGCCCACCAGGAGACAGTGACCACGGATGCCTCCCTGGAAGGGTGGGGAGCGCACACCGAAAATCTACACGCAAGGGGCCTTTGGCTCCCGACGGAGAAAGCCTTACATATCAACGTCCTGGAGCTCCGTGCAGTGTTTTGGGCCCTCAGGTCCTTCCTTCCGTCCCTCAAGGGCAAGGTGGTGAGGATCTTCACCGACAACACCACCACCATGTTTTACATCAGAAAACAGGGCGGAACCAGGTCCCCAGCACTGTCCAAGGAGGCGCAGGACCTGTGGCATTGGGCAGTCGCCCAAGGGATGTTTCTGGTGCCGTTTCATCTGGCAGGGATAAAAAACACAATCGCCGACTCACTCAGCAGGGAGCTGCGCTCGTGCCACGAGTGGGAACTACGGCAGGATCTAGTGGATCGCCTCTTCCGACGGTGGGGCACACCCCAGATCGACCTGTTCGCGACGGCGACGAACTCCAAGTGCCGGAGGTTCGCCAGCAGGTTTCCCCAGGCGAGGAGCATGGGCGATGCTCTCTCGTTCCCCTGGGAGGGCCTGTTCCTCTACGCGTTCCCTCCTTTGCCACTGCTAATCCGGCTCGTCAACCAGCTCAAGAGGTCACGGTGCAGGATGATCCTCGTCGCACCTGCGTGGCCGAGGCAGATATGGTTCCCGGACCTTCTGGACTTGTCAGCGTCCCCGCCAATCAAGCTGCCGGTGGACGCGGATCTGCTCTCCAGGGAAGGAGGCGCCATCCTCCACCACGACCCGAAATCGCTGAACTTGCAGGCCTGGCTCCTGCAGGCTAGAGTTTGGAGGATACGACATACCGGCCGACTGCAGAGAGGTTCTTGCAAAGGCCAGGGCGTCCTCGACTCTTAAATGCTACGGACACAAATGGAAGAGGTTCTCTGTCTGGTGCCACGCACAGAAGATTAACCCTCTACGGATTACGGCTCCCCAAGTTCTGCCGTACCTGCTGACGCTGGCCAAAGCTGGACTGGCACACGCGTCCATCAAAATTCATCTGGCTGCGATCTCCCGATACACCAGGACCACGGGACGGACGTCCTTGTGGTCTCATCGTCTGGTGAAAGAGTTCATGAAGGGACTGTTCAGATCGTTCCCGCCGGTGAAGGCTCCGGCCCGGCGTGGGAGCTCAACGTGGTGCTGACCAAGCTCATGGGACCTCCGTTCGAGCCTCTGCACTTGGCCCCGTTGAAGTTTCTGTCGTGGAAGACAGCGTTTCTTGTGGCCATCACCTCCGCACGACGGGTGGGAGAGATCCAGGCCCTTTCCTGCAAGGCCCCGTACTTGACTTTTCACGACACGAGGGTGGTGCTCAGGACGCACCCCTCCTTCATGCCCAAGGTACCGTCGGACTTCCATCTCAACGAACCCTTGGTGTTGCCTGTATTCTTCCCGTCGCCTTCGTCGCCGGCTGAGAGGACTTTGCACTCGCTGGATGTGGCTAGAGCGCTGAAGTTCTACGTGGACCGCACGAAGTGTTTTCGGAAGACGTCACAACTCTTTGTGAACTTTGGACCTGTCAATCAGGGGAAGGCTCTCTCGAAGGCTTCCATTTCCAGATGGCTCTCCGGCTGTATCATGTACTGTCATCGGTTGGCAAACCGACCGCTGCCCGGCCGTCCGAGAGCCCATTCCACCAGAGCGATCGCAGCTACCACGGCGTTCCTTTCTGGTGTGCCCCTGCTGGACATATGCAGGGCTGCTACGTGGAGGTCGACGCACACCTTCACGAAGTTCTACTGCGTCGATCGGGATTCCAGGGAGGAGTCCAGGGTCGGCCAAGCAGTGCTGCGCAACCTGTTCGCCTGAGGTGAGCCTGGTGAGGAGGTAAGATGCTTAATGTTGAGTTTGATGCAATGCTTAATGTTGAGCCTTTGCCACCTCCCGTGATTGTGCATGTGTGTACTGCTATGTATTCTTTATTCATGAGCATGTGAATCCATGCCAGACCCCATGCTGGAGAAGGAACAAGTTACTTACCTGTAACTGTTGTTCTCCAGCATGGGTCTGGCATGGATTCACATGCGAACCCTCCCGCCTACCCCTCTGCGGCTCTTCACTTGGTCATACTGCCACTTCACGTGCTTCCAAATCTGAAGATGGCTGCCAGAGGCGGTGCTTAGGTAGAGGGCAGTCATTGGCTGTGGTCAGTATGACGCAGAGACCAGTGATTGGTTGTTACTACGAAAGACAGATCAGAAACGAAACTGATACTGGTTTTTTCTTTACCGAGGATTCCCAGCCTGACGACGGGGAATATTCATGAGCATGTGAATCCATGCCAGACCCATGCTGGAGAACAACAGTTACAGTTCCTTACCTGTAGCTGTTGTTCTCCAGCATGGGTCTGGCATGGATTCACATGCTCATGAATATTCCCCGTCGTCAGGCTGGGAATCCTCGGTAAAGAAAAAACCAGTATCAGTTTCGTTTCTGATCTGTCTTTCGTAGTAGTAACCAATCACTGGTCTCTGCGTCATACTGACCACAGCCAATGACTGCCCTCTACCTAAGCACCGCCTCTGGCAGCCATCTTCAGATTTGGAAGCACGTGAAGTGGCAGTATGACCAAGTGAAGAGCCGCAGAGGGGTAGGCGGGAGGGTTCGCATGTGAACCCATGCCAGACCCATGCTGGAGAACAACAGTTACAGGTAAGTAACTTGTTCCTTCTCCAGCATGGGGTCTGGCATGGATTCACATGCTCATGAATAAAGAATACATAGCAGTACACACATGCACAACCACGGGAGGTGGCAAAGGCTCAACATTAAGCATTACATCAAACTCAACATTAAGCATCTTACCTCCTCACCAGGCTCACCTCAGGCGAACAGGTTGCGCAGCACTGCTTGGCCGACCCTGGACTCCTCCCTGGAATCCCGATCGACGCAGTAGAATTTCGTGAAGGTGTGCGTCGACCTCCACGTAGCAGCCCTGCATATGTCCAGCAGGGGCACACCAGAAAGGAACGCCGTGGTAGCTGCGATCGCTCTGGTGGAATGGGCTCTCGGACGGCCAGGCAGCGGTCGGTTTGCCAACCGATGACAGTACATGATACAGCCGGAGAGCCATCTGGAAATGGAAGCCTTCGAGAGAGCCTTCCCCTGATTGACAGGTCCAAAATTCACAAAGAGTTGTGACGTCTTCCGAAAAGACTTCGTGCGGTCCACGTAGAACTTCAACGCTCTAGCCACATCCAGCGAGTGCAAAGTCCTCTCAGCCGGCGACGAAGGCGACGGGAAGAACACAGGCAACACCAAGGGTTCGTTGAGATGGAAGTCCGACGGTACCTTGGGCATGAAGGAGGGGTGCGTCCTGAGCACTACCCTTGTGTCGTGAAAAGTCAAGTACGGGGCCTTGCAGGAAAGGGCCTGGATCTCTCCCACCCGTCGTGCGGAGGTGATGGCCACAAGAAACTCTGTTTTCCACGACAGAAACTTCAACGGGGCCGAGTGCAGAGGCTCGAATGGAGGTCCCATGAGCTTGGTCAGCACCACGTTGAGCTCCCACGCCGGGGCCGGCGCCTTCACCGGCGGGAACGATCTGAACAGTCCCTTCATGAACTCTTTCACCAGACGATGAGACCACGAGGACGTCCGGCCCGTGGTTCTGGTGTATCGGGAGATCGCAGCAAGATGAATCTTGATGGACGCGTGTGCCAGTCCAGCTTTGGCCAGCGTCAGCAGGTACGGCAGTACTTGGGGAGCCGTAATCCGTAGAGGGTTAATCTTCTGTCCGTGGCACCAGACAGAGAACCTCTTCCATTTGTGTCCGTAGCATTTAAGAGTCGAGGACGCCCTGGCCTTTGCAAGAACCTCTCTGCAGTCGGCCGGTATGTCGTATCCTCCAAACTCTAGCGCTGCAGGAGCCAGGCCTGCAAGTTCAGCGATTTCGGGTCGTGGTGGAGGATGGCGCCTCCTTCCCTGGAGAGTAGATCTGCGTCCACCGGCAGCTTGATTGGCGGGGACGCTGACAAGTCCAGAAGGTCCGGGAACCATATCTGCCTCGGCCACGCAGGTGCGACGAGGATCATCCTGCACCGTGACCTCTTGAGCTGGTTGACGAGCCGGATTAGCAGTGGCAAAGGAGGGAACGCGTAGAGGAACAGGCCCTCCCAGGGGAACGAGAAAGCATCGCCCATGCTCCTCGCCTGGGGAAACCTGCTGGCGAACCTCCGGCACTTGGAGTTCGTCGCCGTCGCGAACAGGTCGATCTGGGGTGTGCCCCACCGTCGGAAGAGGCGATCCACTAGATCCTGCCGTAGCTCCCACTCGTGGCACGAGCGCAGCTCCCTGCTGAGTGAGTCGGCGATGGTGTTTTTTATCCCTGCCAGATGAAACGGCACCAGAAACATCCTTTGGGCGACGGACCAATGCCACAGGTCCTGCGCCTCCTTGGACAGTGCTGGGGACCTGGTTCCGCCCTGTTTCCTGATGTAAAACATGGTGGTGGTGTTGTCGGTGAAGATCCTCACCACCTTGCCCTTGAGGGACGGAAGGAAGGACCTGAGGGCCCAAAACACTGCACGGAGCTCCAGGACGTTGATATGTAGGGATTTCTCCATCGGGAGCCAAAGGCCTCTTGCGTGCAGATTTTCGGTGTGCGCTCCCCACCCTTCCAGGGAGGCATCCGTGGTCACTGTCTCCTGGTGGGCTGGGGTCTGGAAGTCCATGCCCGCCGTCAGATGCGCGCGGGTGCCCCACCACCGGATCGCTCGTCGGAAACTCTCGTCGAGTGTGATCCTTTCCTCGAAGCTGCCCGTCGTTTGGATCCAGCGCGCGTCCAGGAACTCCTGCAACGGGCGCATCCGGAGCCTGCACATGGGAATGAGGTAGATGCAGGAAGACATCATTCCGAGGAGGGACTTGATGGACCTCACCTTGGCCGCGTCGGCCACCAACATCCGCTGCACCTTGCCCAGGATGGTCCTGGTCCTCTCCTCCGACGGGGAGGCCAGAAGGGACACTGTGTTGAGCCTCGCTCCCAGAAACAGAGCGTCTTGCGCGGGTACCAGGTGGGATTTGGCGTAGTTCACGGAGAATCCCAGGTCCGTGAGAAGTTGGACGGTCCTTGCCGTGTGAACCACGGCGAGCTCCCTCGTCTTGGCTCGGATGAGCCAGTCGTCCAGGTAGGGGTAGACGTGGATCCTCTCGCGGCGCAGCTGTGCCGCCACCGGTGCGAGGCACTTGGTGAACACCCTGGGTGCCGACCGTAGACCGAAGGGGAGGGCTTTGAACTGGTAATGACGCCCTTGGACCACAAACCTGAGGAATTTTCGGTGCCCCTTTAGGATGGGAATATGGAAGTAGGCATCCTCCAAATCCAACGACGACAGGAAGTCTCCTTCCTCCAGCTGACCCAGGACGTGCTGGAGGGTGACCATCCGGAACTTTTGCGCCTTGATGAACTTGTTCAGACGTCGCAGGTCCAGGATGGGACGCCATCCCCCCGTCTTCTTCTTCACGAGGAAGTATCTCGAGTACACTCCGGAGCCCCGAAGCCTCTTTGGGACGAGTTCGATGGCGCCCTTCCTGAGCATCGCCTTTACCTCCAGGAGAAGTTGAGGGACGTGAAGTTCTTTCCTGGCCACGGGGGGGACGCGCGGACACCTTCTTTGAAACTCGAGTGCGTGGCCCCGGGCCAAGGCGTCCAGCACCCAACGGTCGGTGGAGATGGACTCCCACACGCTGACGAAGCTCGCCAGCCGGCCTCCCACCGGGGTGCTTCGGTGGGGGGCCCGACCCCACGGCCGGTTCAATCCTGCTTCGACGAGGCTTTGCCGCCTTGACCCCCTTGGCGACGACGGCGGGGTCCGCCAGACTTGCCTCGTCCTCTGTAGGCCTCCTGAGCCGACGAGCGGGCCGCTTGACGGTAGGTGGAGAAACCGCCGCCGGAACTTTTGGAGGCGCCCTTGCCTCCGCTGCTCCGAAAGGGCGTCCGTCGTTGTTGCAGAACTCCAAGGGCCCGGGCCGTCTCGGTGTCTGCTTTAATGGCCTGAAGGGAATCGTCCACTGTTTTCCCAAACAGGTTGTTCCCATCGAAGGGCATGTCCAGGACTCTGGTCTGAACGTCTTGACGGAAGTCCGTAGCCTTGAGCCATCCACGCCGCCTAAGGCAAACGCCGTTGCCCAACTGGCGGAACCCAGTGTCGGCGATGTCCGTCGCAACGGTAATGGTGTGGTCCGAAGCCACCTCACCTTCCTGCAGGATCTCCAGGGCCTCTGCCCTCTTGTCGTCCGGCAAGAAGTCCAGCAGGGGAGCCAGTTTGTACCAGAGCTCCCTGTCGTAGCGGGCCACGATAGCCAAGGCATTGGCGGCTTTAATCGTCGTCGCTGCCGACGAGATTACTCTGCGTCCCATAGCGTCCAATTTCTTTCCCTCACCGTCCGGTGGGGAAGTCGATGTGGAGGCCGCACCCCCCCCGCTTTCTTCCTGGCCGCCGCGGAGACGACGGAGTCCGGGGTAGGCTGCGCCCGGAGGCACAGGGGGGCCGTGTCCGGGACCCGGTACTTCTTCTCGTACCGGTCTCTTCTAGCTGGCGTCGTGGAAGGGTTCTTGAGGAGGGTGAGGCCCTCATCCCAAATGTCGTCCAATAGAGGCACTGAGAGGACCGTCTTCCTCTTGGCCTCGCGCCGCTGATAAAGGAAACCTTCCTTCTTCTTCTCCTCAGGGCAGAGTTGGAAAAGCTCGGATGCCCTGGTGATCATGGAGTGGAACGATCCAATCTCGTCGGGCGGAGAAGCCCTGGTGGGAGGCGACGACGGTACATCCTCGTCGTATACCTCGTCGTCCGTACCCGTCGCTGCCGTGTCAGTCCCCGTATCATCCCCTCGGGTGGACGGGGAGGAGGGCTGGAAGGGGCGCGACGGCTGAAAAGGAGGCGGAGGGTGGATCCTTCTTTTCTTGGTAGGGGGAACACCAGAAGGTCCCGGTTCTGAGTCCCCCGACGGGAGAGGTTCCGTCGGCAACGGTAGTCTCGTCCTTATCTCTGAGCATAAGGACTGTATAGCCAACAAAATGGCCGACGAGTTGTCTCGCGGCGCTGGCAGAGGGGAATCCGACGGGCGATCAGGGGCCCCGTCGGTACCCTCGACGATGTCGTCGTCACCTGCGTCGGGATCCATCCCGACGGGTCGGTCTTCTTCCACGCCGAGGCCGTGGCTTAAGACTTCGACCAGCTCCTCCTCCGAGGTTGAGGCCGAATCTACGACGACGCCCTGCCCCCCCTTTTTCTTCCCCACGGGGGATTTCACGGGGGTCCTATCGATGGGCACAAAAGATGACTCCCTCCGAGGTGGCAGGGAGACTCTGAGCCCCGAGGTCGCCACCACTGGTGTAGCCTGCACAGGCTGAGCCAGGGCCGCCGCGACAGTTTCGATAGAGGGCTTGGCCGGATGGATTAAGGCCTTCACCACCTTAGGTGCGCTCACCGCCTTATCCTTGAGGGGGGGGGACACCGCCTCGCTCCCCCTCCGATGGGGCCTTCGAGCTCGACCGGGGCCTCTCCAGGAGCTTCGCCGGGTGCTCGGCCTTCCTCTTACCCGACCCAGAGCGTTGGCTCGTGGTTGATGGTGCCGGGGAGGGTGCGCCCTGCCTGGCGCCCGTAGAGCCCGACCGTTCGGCGCTCCCGGTGCCAGCGGACTCGCGGTGCTTGGCCTTATGTTGGACCCCCGTCACCGGGGCGTCCTCAAAGGACTTAGAAGACCGCTCAGATTTCTTCTTCTTCTCGCCGGACGGGCTCTTCCCTTCTAGCCAGTTGGCGAGACGTTGATGACGGTCCTTCATGGTCCGCTCCGACATGTTGCCGCAAAACGCACAGTCCTTCTCCACGTGCGTCTTGTCCTCATGTAGGCAGTAGAGACAAAAGGAGTGTTCGTCCTCCTTGAAGACGTTCTGCAGCTGGCATCCAGGGCAGACCCTGAACAGCTTTCCGGGCGTCGAGCTTCCCTTCTCCTGGGCCATGACCGGGCCTGAGAAACTTCTGGAGTCCTCCAAAAGCGTAGCTCGACGAATCTTCACCCTTGAGGGGCGCAGACGAATCCGACACGGGTCCCCATTGATCGGATAGTGAGTCGGTGGAGCTTGAGGCTCTTTTGACCGAAAAAACGAAGTTTTTGAGAAAACACGTGAAAAAAATAGCACTAACGCTCGAGAGCAATAGCACGAGGATCCCAACACATGAACGTGCGGTAAAAATCTGAAGATGGCTGCCAGAGGCGGTGCTTAGGTAGAGGGCAGTCATTGGCTGTGGTCAGTATGACGCAGAGACCAGTGATTGGTTGTTACTACGAAAGACAGATCAGAAACGAAACTGATACTGGTTTTTTCTTTACCGAGGATTCCCAGCCTGACGACGGGGAATATTCATGAGCATGTGAATCCATGCCAGACCCCATGCTAGAGAAGTAACTTGTTCCATTTCTCAATTGTCTTTCAAAACTGCATTGTCTAGCCGACTAGATGCTTAACAATGCATGACTCACTAGGACCAGTTCCTACGACCAGACCACACTGAATGCCTCTGATCTTGGAAGCTAAGCAGTGTCGGGCCTAGTTAGTATCTGAATGGGTGACCACTTTGGAATGCCCAGTCACTGTAGGCTTTTTCGTGCTCCATGTTCAGGATGTGAGCCATTTCTCAATTGTCTTTCAAAACTGGATGGTCTAGCCGACAAGATGCTTAACAGGACAAAACTCACTATGACAAGAGCCTACGGCCACACCACACTGAAAGCGACTCATCTTGTCTGATCTCGGAAGCTCAGCAGTGTTGGTCCTGGATGGGAGACTGCCTGGGAATACCAGGTGCTGTAGGCTTTTTTGCGCTCCATGTTCAGGAAGGGAGCCATTTCGCAATTGTCTTTCAAAACTGCATGATTTAGCCGACTGGATGCTTAACAAGACAAAATTCACTAGGACCAGAGCCTACGGCCAAACCACACTGAATGCGCCCGATCTCATCTGATCTCAGCCACCAAGCAGTGTTGGGCCTAGTTAGTACATGGATGGGAGCCAGCCTGGGAGTACAATGTGCTGTAGGCTTTTTTTGTGCTCCATGTCCAGGAAGTGAGCCATTTCTCAATTGTCTTTCAAAACTGCATGGTCTAGCCGACTAGATGCTTAACAGGACAAAACTCACTAGTACCAAAACCTACGGCCACAGCACACTGAATGCACCCAATCTCGTCTGATCTCAGAAGGTAAACAGTGTCGAGCTTAGTTAGTACCTGGATGGGAGACCGCCTGGGAATACCAGGTGCTGTAGGCTTTTTTTGTGCGACATGTTCTGGAAGTGAGCCATTTCTCAATTGTTTTTCAAAACTGCATGGTCTAGCCGACTAGATGCTTAACAATGCAAAACTCACTAGGACCAGAGTCTACGGCCAGACCACACTGAATGCCCCTGATCTCATCTGATCTTGGAAGCTAAGCAGTGTTGGGCCTAGTAAGTACCTGAATGGGAGACCATCTGGGAATGCCAGGTGCTGTAGGCTTTTTTGTGCTCCATGTTCAGGAAGTAAGCCATTTCTCAATTGTCTTTCAAAACTGCATGGTCTAGCCGACTAGATGCTTAACAGGGCAAAACTCACAAGGACCAAAGTCTACGGCCATATCACACTGAATGTGCCCGGTCTCGTTTGATCTTAGAAGTGAGGCAGTGTCGGGCTTAGTTAGTACCTGGAGGGGAGACCTCCTTGGAATACCAGGTGTGGTAGGCATTTTTGTGCTTCATGTTTAGAAAGAGAGCCATTTCTCAATTGTATTTCAATACTGCATGGTCTAGCCGTTAAGATGCTTAACAGTGCAAAACTCACTAGGACCACAGCCTACGCCCACAACACACTGAATGTGCCTGAACTCGGAAGCAATGCAGTGTTGGGCCTAGTTAGTACCTGGATGGGAGACCGTCTGGGAATACCAGGTGCTGTAGGCGTTTTTTGTGCTCCATGTTCAGGAAGTGAGCCATTTCTCAATTGTCTTTCAAAACTGCATGGTCTAGCCGACTAGATGCTTAACAAGTCAAAACTCACTAGCACAAAAGCCTACGGCCGCACCACACTGAATGCACCCAATCTTTTCTGATCTCAGAAGGTAAACAGTGTCGAGCCTAGTTGGTACCCGGATGGGAGACCGCCTGGGAATACCAGGTGCTGTAGACTTTTTTCTACTCCATGTTCAGAAAGTGAGCCATTTCTCAATTGTCTTTCAAAACTGCATGGTCTAGCCGGCTAGATGCTTACCAGGACAAAATCCACTATGACCAGAGCCTACGGCCACACCACACTGAATGCGCCTGATCTTGTCTGATCTCGGAAACTAAGTAGTGTTGGGCCTGGATGGGAGACCGCCTGGGAATACCAGGTGCTGTAGGCTTTTTTGAGCTCCATGTTCAGGAAGTGAGCCATTTCTCAATTGTCTTTCAAAACTGCATGGTCTAGCCGACTAGATGCTTAACAGGACAAAATTAACTAGGACCAGAGCCTACGGCCACACCACACTGAATGCGCCTGATCTTGTCTGATCTCGGAAACTAAGCAGTGTTAGGCCTGGATGGGAGCCCACCTGGGAATACAATGTGCTGTAGGCTTTTTTTGTGCTCCATGTCCAGGAAGTGAGCCATTTCTCAAATGTCTTTCAAAACTGCATGGTCTAGCCGACTAGATGCTTAACAGGACAAAACTCACTGAGCCCAAAACCTACGGCGACGCCACACTGAATGTGCCCGATCTTGTTTGACCTTGGAAGCTAAGCAGTGTTAGGCCTTGTTAGTACCTGGATGGGAGACCGCCTGGGAATTCCAGGTGCTCTAGGATTTTTTGTGATCCATGTTCAGGAAGTGAGCCATTTCTCAATTGTCTTTCAAAACTGCATGGTCTAGCCGACTAGATGCATAACAATGCAAAACTCACTAAGAGCAGAGCCTACGGCCACACCACACTGAATGCGCCCAATCTTGTCTGATGTCGGAAGCTAAGCAGTGTTGGGACTGGATGGGAGACCGGCTGGGAATACCAGGTGCTGTAGGCTTTTTTGTGCTCCACGTTCAGGAAGTGAACCATTTCTCAATTGTCTTTCAAAACTGCATGGTCTAGCCGACTAGATGCTTAACAGGACAACATTCACTATGGCCAGAGCCTACGGCCACAGCACACTGAATGCACCCAATCTCGTCTGATCTCAGAAGGTAAACAGTGTCGAGCTTAGTTAGTACCTGGATGGGAGACCGCCTGGGAATACCAGGTGCTGTAGGCTTTTTTGTGCTCCATGTTCAGGAAGTGAGCCATTTCTCAATTGTCTTTCAAAACAGCATGTTCTAGCCGACTAGATGCTTAACAGGACAAAACTCACTTGGACCAAAGCCTACGGCCACACCACACTGAATGCGTCTGATCTCGGAAGCTAAGCAGTGTTGGGCCTAGTTAGTACCTGGGTGGTAGACTGCCTGGGAATACCAGGTGCTGTAGGTTATTTTGCACTCCATGTTCAGGAAGTGAGCCATTTCTCAATTGTCTTTCAAAACTGCATGGTCTAGCCTACTAGATGCTTAACAGGACAAAACTCACTAGGACCAAAATCTACAGCCACATCACACTGAATGCGCCCCCTTCTCATCGAATCTTGGAAGCTAAGCAGTGTTGGGACTAATTAGTACCTGGATGGGAGACCTCCTGGGAATACCAGGTGCAGTAGGCATTTTTTTGCTCCATGTTCAGGAAGTGAGCCATTTCTCAATTGTCTTTCAAAACTGCATGGTCTAGCCGACTAGATGCTTAACAGTGCAAAACTCACTAGGACCACAGCCTTCGGCCACAACACACTGAATGTGCCTGAACTCGGAAGCGATGCAGTGTTGGGCCTAGTTAGTACCTGGAAGGGAGACCGCCTGGGAATACCAGGTGCTGTAGGCTTTTTTGAGCTCCAGGTTCTGGAAGTGAGCCATTTCTCCATTGTCTTTCAAAACTGGATGGTCTAGCTGACTAGATGCTTAACAAGACAAAACTCACTATGACCAGAGCCTACGGCCACACCACACTGAATGCGCCCGATCTTGTTCGATCTCGGAAGCTAAGCAGTGTTGGACCTGGATGGGAGACTGACTGGGAATACCAGGTGCTGTAGGCTTTTTTGTGCTCCATGTTCAGGAAGTGAGCCATTTCTCAATTGCCTTTCAAAACTGCATTGTCTAGCCGACTAGATGCTTAACAGGACAAAACTCACCAGGACTAAAGCCTATGGCCACACCACACTGAATGCGCCTGGCCTCAAAAGCTAAGCAGTGTCAGGTCTAGTTAATACCTGGATGGAAGACCACTTGAGAATACCAAGTGCTGTAGGCTTTTCTGTGCTCCATGTTCAGGAAGTGAGCCATTTCTCAATTCTCTTTCAAAACTGCATGATCTAGCCGACTAGATGCTTAACAGGACGTTTTTAAAAAAAATGTATCCCTTTTTATAGCGGAAATGTTGGACAACAACATGAGGGCTGGAGCTACCTATTTACATAGAATTAAAATACGGGTAGTGTGTTCATGGGTAATAAATCTACCTTCAAATGTAATGCAGTACAGAGAAGGAACAAGTTACTTACCTGTAACTGTTGTTCTCCAGCATGGGTCTGGCATGGATTCACATGCTCATGAATATTCCCCGTCGTCAGGCTGGGAATCCTCGGTAAAGAAAAAACCAGTATCAGTTTCGTTTCTGATCTGTCTTTCGTAGTAATAACCAATCACTGGTCTCTGCGTCATACTGACCACAGCCAATGACTGCCCTCTACCTAAGCACCGCCTCTGGCAGCCATCTTCAGATTTGGAAGCACGTGAAGTGGCAGTATGACCAAGTGAAGAGCCGCAGAGGGGTAGGCGGGAGGGTTCGCATGTGAATCCATGCCAGACCCATGCTGGAGAACAACAGTTACAGGTAAGTAACTTGTTCCTTCTCCAGCATGGGGTCTGGCATGGATTCACATGCTCATGAATAAAGAATACATAGCAGTACACACATGCACAACCACGGGAGGTGGCAAAGGCTCAACATTAAGCATCACATCAAACTCAACATTAAGCATCTTCCCTCCTCACCAGGCTCACCTCAGGCGAACAGGTTGCGCAGCACTGCTTGGCCGACCCTGGACTCCTCCCTGGAATCCCGGTCGACGCAGTAGAATTTCGTGAAGGTGTGCGTCGACCTCCACGTAGCAGCCCTGCATATGTCCAGCAGGGGCACACCAGATAGGAATGCCGTGGTAGCTGCGATCGCTCTGGTGGAATGGGCTCTCGGACGGCCAGGCAGCGGTCGGTTTGCCAACCGGTGACAGTACATGATACAGCCGGAGAGCCATCTGGAAATGGAAGCCTTCGAGAGAGCCTTGCCCTGATTGACAGGTCCAAAGTTCACAAAGAGTTGTGACGTCTTCCGAAAACACTTCGTGCGGTCCACGTAGAACTTCAGCGCTCTAGCCACATCCAGCGAGTGCAAAGTCCTCTCAGCCGGCGACGAAGGCGACGGGAAGAACACAGGCAACACCAAGGGTTCGTAGAGATGGAAGTCCGACGGTACCTTGGGCATGAAGGAGGGGTGCGTCCTGAGCACTACCCTCGTCTCGTGGAAAGTCAAGTACGGGGCCTTGCAGGAAAGGGCCTGGATCTCTCCCACTCGTCGTGCGGAGGTGATGGCCACAAGAAACGCTGTTTTCCACGACAGAAATTTCAACGGAGCTGAGTGCAGAGGCTCGAACGGAGGTCCCATGAGCTTGGTCAGCACCACGTTGAGCTCCCACGCCGGGGCCGGAGCCTTCACCGGCGGGAACGATCTGAACAGTCCCTTCATGAACTCTTTCACCAGACGATGAGACCACAAGGACGTCCGCCCCATGGTTCTGGTGTATCGGGAGATCGCAGCAAGATGAATCTTGATGGACGCGTGTGCCAGTCCAGCTTTGGCCAGCGTCAGCAGGTACGGCAGTACTTGGGGGGCCGTAATCCGTAGAGGGTTAATCTTCTGTGCGTGGCACCAGACAGAGAACCTCTTCCATTTGTGTCCGTAGCATTTAAGAGTCGAGGACGCCCTGACCTTTGCAAGAACCTCTCTGCAGTCGGCCGGTATGTCGTATCCTCCAAACTCTAGCGCTGCAGGAGCCAGGCCTGCAAGTTCAGCGATTTCGGGTCGTGGTGGAGGATGGCGCCTCCTTCCCTGGAGAGCAGATCCGCGTCCACCGGCAGCTTGATTGGCGGGGACGCTGACAAGTCCAGAAGGTCCGGGAACCATATCTGCCTCGGCCACGCAGGTGCGACAAGGATCATCCTGCACCGTGACCTCTTGAGCTGGTTGACGAGCCGGATTAGCAGTGGCAAAGGAGGGAACGCGTAGAGGAACAGGCCCTCCCAGGGGAACGAGAAAGCATCGCCCATGCTCCTCGCCTGGGGAAACCTGCTGGCGAACCTCCGGCACTTGGAGTTCGTCGCCGTCGCGAACAGGTCGATCTGGGGTGTGCCCCACCGTCGGAAGAGGCGATCCACTAGATCCTGCCATAGTTCCCACTTGTGGCACGAGCGCAGCTCCCTGCTGAGTGAGTCGGCAATGGTGTTTTTTATCCCTGCCAGATGAAACGGCACCAGAAACATCCCTTGGGCGACGGCCCAATGCCACAGATCCTGCGCCTCCTTGGACAGGGCTGGGGACCTGGTTCCGCCCTGTTTCCTGATGTAAAACATGGTGGGGGTGTTGTCGGTGAAGATCCTCACCACCTTGCCCTTGAGGGACGGAAGGAAGGACCTGAGGGCCCAAAACACTGCACGGAGCTCCAGGACGTTGATATGTAAGGATTTCTCCGTCGGGAGCCAAAGGCCTCTTGCGTGCAGATTTTCGGTGTGCGCTCCCCACCCTTCCAGGGAGGCATCCGTGGTCACTGTCTCCTGGTGGGCTGGGGTCTGGAAGTCCATGCCTGCCGTCAGATGCGCGCGGGTTCCCCACCACCGGATCGCTCGTCGGAAACTCGTCGAGTGTGATTCTTTCCTCGAAGCTGCCCGTCGTTTGGATCCAGCGCGCGTCCAGGAACTCCTGCAACGGGCGCATCCGGAGCCTGCACATGGGAATGAGGTAGATGCAGGAAGACATCATTCCGAGGAGGGACTTGATGGACCTCACCTTGGCCGCGTCGGCCACCAACATCCGCTGCACCTTGCCCAGGATGGTCCTGGTCCTCTCCTCCGACGGGGAGGCCAGAAGGGACACTGTGTTGAGCCTCGCTCCCAGAAACAGAGCGTCTTGCGCGGGTACCAGGTGGGATTTGGCGTAGTTCACGGAGAATCCCAGGTCCGTGAGAAGTTGGACGGTCCTTGCCGTGTGAACCACGGCGAGCTCCCTTGTCTTGGCTCGGATGAGCCAGTCGTCCAGGTAGGGGTAGACGTGGATCCCTTCGCGGCGCAGCTGCGCCGCCACCGGTGCGAGGCACTTGGTGAACACCCTGGGTGCCGACCGTAGTCCGAAGGGGAGGGCTTTGAACTGGTAATGACGCCCTTGGACCACAAACCTGAGGAATTTTCGGTGCCCCTTCAGGATGGGAATATGGTAGTAGGCATCCTCCAAATCCAACGACGACAGGAAGTCTCCTTCCTCCAGCTGACCCAGGAAGTGCTGGAGGGTGACCATCCGGAACTTTTGCGCCTTGATGAACTTGTTCAGACGTCGCAGGTCCAGGATGGGGCGCCATCTCCCCGTCTTCTTCTTCACGAGGAAGTATCTCGAGTAAACTCCGGAGCCCCGAAGCCTCTTTGGGACGAGTTCGATGGCGCCCTTCCTGAGCATCGCCTTTACCTCCAGGAGAAGTTGAGGGACGTGAAGTTCTTTCCTGGCCACGGGGGGGACGCGCGGACACTTTCTTTGAAACTCGAGCGCGTGGCCCCGGGCCAAGGCGTCCAGCACCCAACGGTCGGTGGAGATGGACTCCCACACGCTGACAAAGCTCGCCAGCCGGCCTCCCACCGGGGTGCTTCGGTGGGGGCCCGACCCCACGCCCGGTTCAATCCTGCTTCGACGAGGCTTTGCCGCCTTGTCCTTGGCGACGACGGCGGGGTCCGCCAGACTTGCCTCGACCTCTGTAGGCCTCCTGAGACGACGAGCGGGCCGCTTGACGGTAGGAGGAGAAACCGCAGCCGGAACCTTTGGAGGCGCCCTTGCCTCCGCTGCTCCGAAAGGGCGTCCGTCGTTGTTGCAGAACTCCAAGGGCCCGGGCCGTCTCGGTGTCCGCCTTAATGGCCTGAAGGGAATCGTCCACTGTTTTCGCAAACAGGTTGTTCCCATCGAAGGGCATGTCCAGGACTCTGGTCTGAACGTCTTGACGGAAGTCCGTAGCCTTGAGCCATCCACGCCGCCTAAGGCAAACGCCGTTGCCCAACTGGCGGAACCCAGTGTCGGCGATGTCCGTCGCAACGGTAATGGCGTGGTCCGAAGCCACCTCACCTTCCTGCAGGATCTCCAGGGCCTCTGCCCTCTTGTCGTCCGGCAAGAAGTCCAGCAGGGGAGCCAGTTTGTACCAGAGCTCCCTGTCGTATCGGGCCACGATAGCCAAGGCGTTGGCAGCTTTGAACGTCGTCGCTGCAGACGAGATGACCCTGCGTCCCATAGCGTCCAATTTCTTTCCCTCGCCGTCCGGTGGGGAAGTCGATGTGGAGGCCGCACCCCCCCCCCGCGTTCTTCCTGGCCGCCGCGGAGACGACGGAGTCACAGGGGGGCCGTGTCCGGGACCCGGTACTTTTTCTCGTACCGGTCTCTTCTAGCTGGCGTCGTGGAAGGGTTCTTGAGGAGGGTGAGGCCCTCATCCCAAATGTCGTCCAATAGAGGCACTGCGAGGACCGTCTTCCTCTTGGCCTCGCGCAGCTGATAAAGGAAACCTTCCTTCTTCTTCTCCTCAGGGCAGAGTTGAAAAAGCTCGGATGCCCTGGCGATCATGGAGTGGAACGATCCAATCTCGTCGGGCGGAGAAGCCCTGGTGGGAGGCGACGACGGTACATCCTCGTCGTATACCTCGTCGTCCGTACCCGTCGATGCCGTGTCAGTCCCCGTATCATCCCCTCGGGTGGAAGGGGAGGAGGGCTGGAAGGGGCGCGACGGCTGAAAAGGAGGAGGAGGGTGGATCCTTCTTTTCTTGGTAGGGGGAACCCCAGAAGGTCCCGGTTCTGGGTCCCCCGACGGGAGAGGTTCCGTCGGCAACGGTAGTCTCGTCCTTATCTCTGAGCATAAGGACTGTATAGCCAACAAAATGGCCGCCGAGCTGTCTCGCGGCGCTGGCAGAGGGGAATCCGGCGGGCGATCAGGGGCCCCGTCGGTACCCTCGACGATGTCGTTGTCAACTGCGTCGGGATCCATCCCGACGGGCCGGTCTTCTTCCACACCGAGGCCGTGGCTTAAGACCTCGACCAGCTCCTCCTCCGAGGTTGAGGCCGAATCTACGACGACGCCCTGCCCCCCCTTTTTCTTCCCCACGGGGGATTTCACGGGGGTCCTATCGATGGGCACAAAAGAGGACTCCCTCCGAGGTGGCAGGGAGACTCTGAGCCCCGAGGTCGCCACCACTGGTGTAGCCTCCACAGGCTGAGCCAGGGCCGCCGCGACAGCTTCGATAGAGGGCTTGGCCGGATGGATTAAGGCCTTCACCACCTTAGGTGCGCTCACCGCCTTATCCTTGAGGGGGGGGACACTGCCTCGCTCCCCCTCCGCCTTCGAGCTCGACCGGGGCCTCTCCAGGAGCCTCGCCGGGTGCTCGGCCTTCCTCTTACCCGACCCAGAGCGTTGGCTCGTGGTTGATGGTGCCGGGGAGGGTGCGCCCAGCCTGGCGCCCGTAGAGCCCGACCGTTCGGCGCTCCCGGTGCCAGCGGACTCGCGGTGCTTGGCCTTATGTTGGACCCCCGTCGCCGGGGCGTCCTCAAAGGTCTTAGAAGACCGCTCGGATTTCTTCCTCTTCTTCTCGCCGGACGGGCTCTTCCCTTCCAGCCAGTTGGCGAGACGTTGATGGCGGTCCTTCATGGTCCGCTCCGACATGTTGCCGCAAAACGCACAGTCCTTCTCCACGTGCGTCTTGTCCTCATGTAAGCAGTAGAGACAAAAGGAGTGTTCGTCCTCCTTAAAGACGTTCTGGAGCTGGCATCCAGGGCAGATCCTGAACAGCTTTCCGGGCGTCGAGCTTCCCTTCTCCTGGGCCATGTCCGGGCCTGAGAAACTTCTGGAGTCCTCCAAAAGCATAGCTCGACGAAATCTTCACCCTTGAGGGGCGCAGACGAATCCGACACGGGTCCCCGTTGATCGGATGGAGAGTCGGTGGAGCTTGAGGCTCTTTTGACCGAAAAAAACGAAGTTTTTGAGAAAAAAACGTGAAAAAATAGCACTAACGCTCGAGAGCAATAGCACGAGGATCCCAACACATGAACGTGCGGTAAAAATCTGAAGATGGCTGCCAGAGGCGGTGCTTAGGTAGAGGGCAGTCATTGGCTGTGGTCAGTATGACGCAGAGACCAGTGATTGGTTATTACTACGAAAGACAGATCAGAAACGAAACTGATACTGGTTTTTTCTTTACCGAGGATTCCCAGCCTGACGACGGGGAATATTCATGAGCATGTGAATCCATGCCAGACCCCATGCTGGAGAATATTGAGTCCATAAAGAGGCTTGAAAGAAATCCATTATTGTATTGGTTGTTTTCTCCAACTCCCTGCAACAGAAACAGGTTGGATGGAGTACATTTATCCTACTAGACATAGGAGTCCTGAGTGGGCCCACAAGTCTTATATATCGCGCTTGATCGAGCGCTGATCGAGTGATGAGCGTGGTTTTATGATGCAAGTGGCATTATGGCTTATCTTACTAAATGCAACTGCATATGAGTAATACTCTTAGCATTTTTCAAGACTGCGGCCACACCACCCTGAGTGCGCCAGCTCTTGTCTGATTTCAGAACCTAAGCAGTGTTAGGCCCATTTAGTACCTGGATGGGAGACTGCCTGGGAATACCAGGTGCTGTAGTCATTTTTTCTACTCCATGTTCAGGAAGTGAGCAATTTCTCAATTGTCTTTCAAAACTGCATGGTCTAGCCGACTAGATGCTTAACAAGGCAAAACTCACTAGCACAAACGCCTGCGGCCACACCAGACTGAATGCACCGGATTTCATCTGATCTCAGAACCTAAGCAGTGTTAGGCCTAGTTAGTACATGCATGGGAGACTGCCTGGGCATACCAGGCGCTGTAGGCTTTTTTCTACTCCATGTTAAGAAAGTGAGCCATTTCTCATTTGTCTTTCAAAACTGTTGGTCTAGCCGACTAGATGCTTAACAAGACAAAACTCACTAGCACAAAAGCCTACGGCCGCACCAGACTGAATGCACCGGATCTCATCTGATCTCATAAGGTAAACAGTGTTGAGCCTAGTTTGTACCTGGATGGGAGACTGCCTGGGAATACCAGGTGCTGTAGGCTTTTTTGTGCTACATGTTCAGGAAGTGAGCCTTCTCCAGCATGGGGTCTGGCATGGATTCACATGCTCATGAATATTCCCCGTCGTCAGGCTGGGAATCCTCGGTAAAGAAAAAACCAGTATCAGTTTCGTTTCTGATCTGTCTTTCGTAGTAGTAACCAATCACTGGTCTCTGCGTCATACTGACCACAGCCAATGACTGCCCTCTACCTAAGCACCGCCTCTGGCAGCCATCTTCAGATTTTTACCGCACGTTCATGTGTTGGGATCCTCGTGCTATTGCTCTCGAGCGTTAGTGCTATTTTTTTCACGTTTTTTCTCAAAAACTTCGTTTTTTCGGTCAAAAGAGCCTCAAGCTCCACCGATTCTCCATCCGATCAACGGGGACCCGTGTCTAGATTCGTCTGCGCCCCTCAAGGGTGAAGATTTCGTCGAGCTACGCTTTTGGAGGACTCCAGAAGTTTCTCAGGCCCGGTCATGGCCCAGGAGAAGGGAAGCTCGACGCCCGGAAAGCTGTTCAGGGTCTGCCCTGGATGCCAGCTGCAGAACGTCTTCAAGGAGGACGAACACTCTTGTTGTCTTTACTGCCTACATGAGGACAAGACGCACGTGGAGAAGGACTGTGCGTTTTGCGGCAACATGTCGGAGCGGACCATGAAGGACCGCCATCAACGTCTCGCCAACTGGCTGGGAGGGAAGAGCCCGTCCGGCGAGAAGAGGAAGAAATCCGAGCGGTCTTCTAAGACCTTTGAGGACGCCCCGGCGACGGGGGTCCAACATAAGGCCAAGCACCGCGAGTCCGCTGGCACCGGGAGCGCCGAACGGTCGGGCTCTACGGGCGCCAGGCAGGGCGCACCCTCCCCGGCACCATCAACCGCGAGCCAACGCTCTGGGTCGGGTAAGAGGAAGGCCGAGCACCCGGCGAAGCTCCTGGAGAGGCCCCGGTCGAGCTCGAAGGCGGAGGGGGAGCGAGGCAGTGTCCCCCCCCTCAAGGATAAGGCGGTGAGCACACCTAAGGTGGTGAAAGCCTTAATCCATCCGGCCAAGCCCTCTATCGAAACTGTCGCGGCGGCCCTGGCTCAGCCTGTGGAGGCTACACCAGTGGTGGCGACCTCGGGGCTCAGAGTCTCCCTGCCACCTCGGAGGGAGTCCTCTTTTGTGCCCATCGATAGGACCCCCGTGAAATCCCCCGTGGGGAAGAAAAAGGGGGGTCAGGGCGTCGTCGTAGATTCGGCCTCAGCCTCGGAGGAGGAGCTGGTCGAGGTCTTAAGCCACGGCCTCGGCGTGGAAGAAGACCGGCCCGTCGGGATGGATCCCGACGCAGGTGACGACGACATCGTCGAGGGTACCGACGGGGCCCCTGATCGTCCGTCGGATTCCCCTCTGCCAGCGCCGCGAGACAACTCGGCGGCCATTTTGTTGGCTATACAGTCCTTATGCTCAGAGATAAGGACCAGACTACCGTTGCCGACGGAACCTCTCCCGTCGGGGGACTCAGAACCGGGACCTTCTGGTGTTCCCCCTACCAAGAAAAGAAGGACCCACCCTCCGCCTCCTTTTCAGCCGTCGCGCCCCTTCCAGCCCTCCTCCCCGTCCACCCGAGGGGATGATACGGGGACTGACACGGCAGCGACGGGTACGGACGACGAGGTATACGACGAGGATGTACCATCGTCGCCTCCCACCAGGGCTTCTCCGCCCGACGAGATTGGATCGTTCCACTCCATACTCACCAGGGCATCCGAGCTTTTCCAACTCTGCCCTGAGGAGAAGAAGAAGGAAGGTTTCCTTTATCAGCGACGCGAGGCCAAGAGGAAGACGGTCTTCGCAGTGCCTCTATTGGACGACATTTGGGATGAGGGCCTCACCCTCCTCAAGAACCCTTCCACGACGCCAGCTAGAAGAGACCGGTACGAGAAGAAGTACCGGGTCCCGGACACGGCCCCCCTGTGCCTCCGGGCGCAGCCTACCCCGGACTCCGTCGTCTCCGCGGCGGCCAGGAAAAGGGGGGGGGGTGCGGCCTCCACATCGACTTCCCCACCGGACGGCGAGGGAAAGAAATTGGACGCTATGGGACGCAGAGTCATCTCGTCTGCGGCGACGACGATTAAGGCGGCCAACGCCTTGGCTATCGTGGCCCGCTACGACAGGGAGCTCTGGTACAAACTGGCTCCCCTGCTGGACTTCTTGCCGGACGACAAGAGGGCAGAGGCCCTGGAGATCCTGCAGGAAGGTGAGGTGGCTTCGGACCACGCCATTACCGTTGCGACGGACATCGCCGACACTGGGTTCCGCCAGTTGGGCAACGGCGTTTGCCTTAGGCGGCGTGGATGGCTCAAGGCTACGGACTTCCGTCAAGACGTTCAGACCAGAGTCCTGGACATGGCCTTCGATGGGAACAACCTGTTTGGGAAAACAGTGGACGATTCCCTTCAGGCCATTAAAGCAGACACCGAGACGGCCCGGGCCCTTGGAGTTCTGCAACAACGACGGACGCCCTTTCGGAGCAGCAGAGGCAAGGGCGCCTCCAAAAGTTCCGGCGGCGGTTTCTCCACCTACCGTCAAGCGGCCCGCTCGTCGGCTCAGGAGGCCTACAGAGGACGAGGCAAGTCTGGCGGACCCCGCCGTCGTCGCCAAGGAGGTCAAGGCGGCAAAGCCTCGTCGAAGCAGGATTGAACCGGCCGTGGGGTCGGGCCCCCACCGAAGCACCCCGGTGGGAGGCCGGCTGGCGAGCTTCGTCAGCGTGTGGGAGTCCATCTCCACCGACCGTTGGGTGCTGGACGCCTTGGCCCGGGGCCACGCGCTCGAGTTTCAAAGAAGGTGTCTGCGCGTCCCCCCCGTGGCCAGGAAAGAACTTCACGTCCCTCAACTTCTCCTGGAGGTAAAGGCGATGCTCAGGAAGGGCGCCATCGAACTCGTCCCAAAGAGGCTTCGGGGCTCCGGAGTGTACTCGAGATACTTCCTCGTGAAGAAGAAGACGGGGGGATGGCGTCCCATCCTGGACCTGCGACGTCTGAACAAGTTCATCAAGGCGCAAAAGTTCCAGATGGTCACCCTCCAGCACGTCCTGGGTCAGCTGGAGGAAGGAGACTTCCTGTCGTCGTTGGATTTGGAGGATGCCTACTTCCATATTCCCATCCTAAAGGGGCACCGAAAATTCCTCAGGTTTGTGGTCCAAGGGCGTCATTACCAGTTCAAAGCCCTCCCCTTCGGTCTACGGTCGGCACCCAGGGTGTTCACCAAGTGCCTCGCACCGGTGGCGGCACAGCTGCGCCGCGAGGGGATCCACGTCTACCCCTACCTGGACGACTGGCTCATCCGAGCCAAGACGAGGGAGCTCGCCTTGGTTCACACGGCAAGGACCGTCCAACTTCTCACGGACCTGGGATTCTCCGTGAACTACGCCAAATCCCACCTGGTACCCGCGCAAGACGCTCTGTTTCTGGGAGCGAGGCTCAACACAGTGTCCCTTCTGGCCTCCCCGTCGGAGGAGAGGACCAGGACCATCCTGGGCAAGGTGCAGCGGATGTTGGTGGCCGACGCGGCCAAGGTGAGGTCCATCAAGTCCCTCCTCGGAATGATGTCTTCCTGCATCTACCTCATTCCCATGTGCAGGCTCCGGATGCGCCCGTTGCAGGAGTTCCTGGACGCGCCCTGGATCCAAACGACGGGCAGTTTCGAGGAAAGGATCACACTCGACGTGAGTTTCCGACGAGCGATCCGGTGGTGGGGCACCCGCGCGCATCTGACGGCGGGCATGGACTTCCAGACCCCAGCCCACCAGGAGACAGTGACCACGGATGCCTCCCTGGAAGGGTGGGGAGCGCACACCGAAAATCTGCACGCAAGAGGCCTTTGGCTCCCGATGGAGAAATCCCTACATATCAACGTCCTGGAGCTCCGTGCAGTGTTTTGGGCCCTCAGGTCCTTCCTTCCGTCCCTCAAGGGCAAGGTGGTGAGGATCTTCACCGACAACACCACCACCATGTTTTACATCAGGAAACAGGGCGGAACCAGGTCCCCAGCACTGTCCAAGGAGGCGCAGGACCTGTGGCATTGGGCCGTCGCCCAAAGGATATTTCTGGTGCCATTTCATCTGGCAGGGATAAAAAACACCATCGCCGACTCACTCAGCAGGGAGCTGCGCTCGTGCCACGAGTGGGAGCTACGGCAGGATCTAGTAGATCGCCTCTTCCGACGGTGGGGCACACCCCAGATCGACCTGTTCGCGACGGCGACGAACTCCAAGTGCCTGAGGTTCGCCAGCAGGTTTCCCCAGGCGAGGAGCATGGGCGATGCTTTCTCGTTCCCCTGGGAGGGCCTGTTCCTCTACGCGTTCCCTCCTTTGCCACTGCTAATCCGGCTCGTCAACCAGCTCAAGAGGTCACGGTGCAGGATGATCCTCGTCGCACCTGCGTGGCCGAGGCAGATATGGTTCCCGGACCTTCTGGACTTGTCAGCGTCCCCGCCAATCAAGCTGCCGGTGGACGCAGATCTACTCTCCAGGGAAGGAGGCGCCATCCTCCACCACGACCCGAAATCGCTGAACTTGCAGGCCTGGCTCCTGCAGCGCTAGAGTTTGGAGGATACGACATACCGGCCGACTGCAGAGAGGTTCTTGCAAAGGCCAGGGCGTCCTCGACTCTTAAATGCTACGGACACAAATGGAAGAGGTTCTCTGTCTGGTGCCACGCACAGAAGATTAACCCTCTACGGATTACGGCTCCCCAAGTACTGCCGTACCTGCTGACGCTGGCCAAAGCTGGACTGGCACACGCGTCCATCAAGATTCATCTTGCTGCGATCTCCCGATACACCAGAACCACGGGCCGGACGTCCTCGTGGTCTCATCGTCTGGTGAAAGAGTTCATGAAGGGACTGTTCAGATCGTTCCCGCCGGTGAAGGCGCCGGCCCCGGCGTGGGAGCTCAACGTGGTGCTGACCAAGCTCATGGGACCTCCGTTCGAGCCTCTGCACTCGGCCCCGTTGAAGTTTCTGTCGTGGAAAACAGCGTTTCTTGTGGCCATCACCTCCGCACGACGGGTGGGAGAGATCCAGGCCCTTTCCTGCAAGGCCCCGTACTTGACTTTTCACGACACAAGGGTAGTGCTCAGGACGCACCCCTCCTTCATGCCCAAGGTACCGTCGGACTTCCATCTCAACGAACCCTTGGTGTTGCCTGTGTTCTTCCCGTCGCCTTCGTCGCCGGCTGAGAGGACTTTGCACTCGCTGGATGTGGCTAGAGCGTTGAAGTTCTACGTGGACCGCACGAAGTGTTTTCGGAAGACGTCACAACTCTTTGTGAATTTTGGACCTGTCAATCAGGGGAAGGCTCTCTCGAAGGCTTCCATTTCCAGATGGCTCTCCGGCTGTATCATGTACTGTCATCGGTTGGCAAACCGACCGCTGCCTGGCCGTCCGAGAGCCCATTCCACCAGAGCGATCGCAGCTACCACGGCGTTCCTTTCTGGTGTGCCCCTGCTGGACATATGCAGGGCTGCTACGTGGAGGTCGACGCACACCTTCACGAAATTCTACTGCGTTGATCGGGATTCCAGGGAGGAGTCCAGGGTCGGCCAAGCAGTGCTGCGCAACCTGTTCGCCTGAGGTGAGCCTGGTGAGGAGGTAAGATGCTTAATGTTGAGTTTGATGTAATGCTTAATGTTGAGCCTTTGCCACCTCCCGTGGTTGTGCATGTGTGTACTGCTATGTATTCTTTATTCATGAGCATGTGAATCCATGCCAGACCCCATGCTGGAGAAGGAACAAGTTACTTACCTGTAACTGTTGTTCTCCAGCATGGGTCTGGCATAGATTCACATGCGAACCCTCCCGCCTACCCCTCTGCGGCTCTTCACTTGGTCATACTGCCACTTCACGTGCTTCCAAATCTGAAGATGGCTGCCAGAGGCGGTGCTTAGGTAGAGGGCAGTCATTGGCTGTGGTCAGTATGACGCAGAGACCAGTGATTGGTTACTACTACGAAAGACAGATCAGAAACAAAACTGATACTGGTTTTTTCTTTACCGAGGATTCCCAGCCTGACGACGGGGAATATTCATGAGCATGTGAATCCATGCCAGACCCATGCTGGAGAACAACAGTTACAGGTAAGGAACGGTAACTGTTGTTCTCCAGCATGGGTCTGGCATGGATTCACATGCTCATGAATATTCCCCGTCGTCAGGCTGGGAATCCTCGGTAAAGAAAAAACCAGTATCAGTTTCGTTTCTGATCTGTCTTTCGTAGTAACAACCAATCACTGGTCTCTGCGTCATACTGACCACAGCCAATGACTGCCCTCTACCTAAGCACCGCCTCTGGCAGCCATCTTCAGATTTGGAAGCACGTGAAGTGGCAGTATGACCAAGTGAAGAGCCGCAGAGGGGTAGGCGGGAGGGTTCGCATGTGAATCCATGCCAGACCCATGCTGGAGAACAACAGTTACAGGTAAGTAACTTGTTCCTTCTCCAGCATGGGGTCTGGCATGGATTCACATGCTCATGAATAAAGAATACATAGCAGTACACACATGCACAACCACGGGAGGTGGCAAAGGCTCAACATTAAGCATTGCATCAAACTCAACATTAAGCATCTTACCTCCTCACCAGGCTCACCTCAGGCGAACAGGTTGCGCAGCACTGCTTGGCCGACCCTGGACTCCTCCCTGGAATCCCGATCGACGCAGTAGAACTTCGTGAAGGTGTGCGTCGACCTCCACGTAGCAGCCCTGCATATGTCCAGCAGGGGCACACCAGAAAGGAACGCCGTGGTAGCTGCGATCGCTCTGGTGGAATGGGCTCTCGGACGGCCGGGCAGCGGTCGGTTTGCCAACCGATGACAGTACATGATACAGCCGGAGAGCCATCTGGAAATGGAAGCCTTCGAGAGAGCCTTCCCCTGATTGACAGGTCCAAAGTTCACAAAGAGTTGTGACGTCTTCCGAAAACACTTCGTGCGGTCCACGTAGAACTTCAGCGCTCTAGCCACATCCAGCGAGTGCAAAGTCCTCTCAGCCGGCGACGAAGGCGACGGGAAGAATACAGGCAACACCAAGGGTTCGTTGAGATGGAAGTCCGACGGTACCTTGGGCATGAAGGAGGGGTGCGTCCTGAGCACCACCCTCGTGTCGTGAAAAGTCAAGTACGGGGCCTTGCAGGAAAGGGCCTGGATCTCTCCCACCCGTCGTGCGGAGGTGATGGCCACAAGAAACGCTGTCTTCCACGACAGAAACTTCAACGTGGCCGAGTGCAGAGGCTCGAACGGAGGTCCCATGAGCTTGGTCAGCAGCACGTTGAGCTCCCACGCCGGGGCCGGAGCCTTCACCGGCGGGAACGATCTGAACAGTCCCTTCATGAACTCTTTCACCAGACGATGAGACCACAAGGACGTCCGTCCCGTGGTCTTGGTGTATCGGGAGATCGCAGCCAGATGAATTTTGATGGACGCGTGTGCCAGTCCAGCTTTGGCCAGCGTCAGCAGGTGCGGCAGAACTTGGGGAGCCGTAATCCGTAGAGGGTTAATCTTCTGTGCGTGGCACCAGACAGAGAACCTCTTCCATTTGTGTCCGTAGCATTTAAGAGTCGAGGACGCCCTGGCCTTTGCAAGAACCTCTCTGCAGTCGGCCGGTATGTCGTATCCTCCAAACTCTAGCGCTGCAGGAGCCAGGCCTGCAAGTTCAGCGATTTCGGGTCGTGGTGGAGGATGGCGCCTCCTTCCCTGGAGAGCAGATCCGCGTCCACCGGCAGCTTGATTGGCGGGGACGCTGACAAGTCCAGAAGGTCCGGGAACCATATCTGCCTCGGCCACGCAGGTGCGACGAGGATCATCCTGCACCGTGACCTCTTGAGCTGGTTGACGAGCCGGATTAGCAGTGGCAAAGGAGGGAACGCGTAGAGGAACAGGCCCTCCCAGGGGAACGAGAGAGCATCGCCCATGCTCCTTGCCTGGGGAAACCTGCTGGCGAACCTCCGGCACTTGGAGTTCGTCGCCGTCGCGAACAGGTCGATCTGGGGTGTGCCCCACCGTCGGAAGTGGCGATCCACTAGATCCTGCCGTAGTTCCCACTCGTGGCACGAGCGCAGCTCCCTGCTGAGTGAGTCGGCGATGGTGTTTTTTATCCCTGCCAGATGAAACAGCACCAGAAACATCCCTTGGGCGACTGCCCAATGCCACAGGTCCTGCGCCTCCTTGGACAGTGCTGGGGACCTGGTTCCGCCCTGTTTTCTGATGTAAAACATGGTGGTGGTGTTGTCGGTGAAGATCCTCACCACCTTGCCCTTGAGGGACGGAAGGAAGGACCTGAGGGCCCAAAACACTGCACGGAGCTCCAGGACGTTGATATGTAAGGCTTTCTCCGTCGGGAGCCAAAGGCCCCTTGCGTGTAGATTTTCGGTGTGCGCTCCCCACCCTTCCAGGGAGGCATCCGTGGTCACTGTCTCCTGGTGGGCTGGGGTCTGGAAGTCCATGCCCGCCGTCAGATGCGCGCGGGTGTCCCACCACCGGATCGCTCGTCGGAAACTCTCGTCGAGTGTGATCCTTTCCTCGAAGCTGCCCGTCGTTTGGATCCAGCGCGCGTCCAGGAACTCCTGCAACGGGCGCATCCGGAGCCTGCACATGGGAATGAGGTAGATGCAGGAAGACATCATTCCGAGGAGGGACTTGATGGACCTCACCTTGGCCGCGTCGGCCACCAACATCCGTTGCACCTTGCCCAGGATGGTCCTGGTCCTCTCCTCCGACGGGGAGGCCAGAAGGGACACTGTGTTGAGCCTCGCTCCCAGAAACAGAGCGTCTTGCGCGGGTACCAGGTGGGATTTGGCGTAGTTCACGGAGAATCCCAGGTCCGTGAGAAGTTGGACGGTCCTTGCCGTGTGAACCACGGCGAGCTCCCTCGTCTTGGCTCGGATGAGCCAGTCGTCCAGGTAGGGGTAGACGTGGATCCCCTCGCGGCGCAGCTGCGCCGCCACCGGTGCGAGGCACTTGGTGAACACCCTGGGTGCCGACCGTAGACCGAAGGGGAAGGCTTTGAACTGGTAATGACGCCCTTGGACCACAAACCTGAGGAATTTTCGGTGCCCCTTTAGGATGGGAATATGGAAGTAGGCATCCTCCAAATCCAACGACGACAGGAAGTCTCCTTCCTCCAGCTGACCCAGGACGTGCTGGAGGGTGACCATCCGGAACTTTTGCGCCTTGATGAACTTGTTCAGACGTCGCAGGTCCAGGATGGGGCGCCATCCCCCCGTCTTCTTCTTCACGAGGAAGTATCTCGAGTACACTCCGGAGCCCCGAAGCCTCTTTGGGACGAGTTCGATGGCGCCCTTCCTGAGCATCGCCTTTACCTCCAGGAGAAGTTGAGGGACGTGAAGTTCTTTCCTGGCCACGGGGGGGACGCGTGGACACCTTCTTTGAAGCTCGAGCGCGTGGCCCCGGGCCAAGGCGTTTAGCACCCAACGGTCGGTGGAGATGGACTCCCACACGCTGACGAAGCTCGCCAGCCGGCCTCCCACCGGGGTGCTTCGGTGGGGGCCTGACCCCACGGTCGGTTCAATCCTGCTGTGGACGAGGCTTTGCCGCCTTGACCTCCTTGGCGACGACGGCGGAGTCCGCCAGACTTGCCTCGTCCTCTGTAGGCCTCCTGAGACGACGAGCGGGCCGCTTGACGGTAGGTGGAGAAACCGCCGCCGGAACCTTTGAAGGCGCCCTTGCCTCCGCTGCTCCGAAAGGGCGTCCGTCGTTGCTGCAGAACTCCCAGGGCCCGGGCCGTCTCAGTGTCCGCTTTAATGGCCTGAAGGGAATCGTCCACTGTTTTGCCAAACAGGTTGTTCCCATCGAAGGGCATGTCCAGGACTCTGGTCTGAACGTCTTGACGGAAGTCCGTAGCCTTGAGCCATCCACGCCGCCTAAGGCAAACGCCGTTGCCCAACTGGCGGAACCCAGTGTCGGCGATGTCCGTCGCAACGGTAATGGTGTGGTCCGAAGCCACCTCACCTTCCTGCAGGATCTCCAGGGCCTCTGTCCTCTTGTCGTCCGGCAAGAAGTCCAGCAGGGGAGCCAGTTTGTACCAGAGCTCCCTGTCGTAGTGGGCCACGATAGCCAAGGCATTGGCGGCTTTAATCGTCGTCGCTGCCGACGAGATTACTCTGCGTCCCATAGCGTCCAATTTCTTTCCCTCACCGTCCGGTGGGGAAGTCGATGTGGAGGCCGCACCCCCCCCGCTTTCTTCCTGGCCGCCGCGGAGACGACGGAGTCCGGGGTAGGCTGCGCCCGGAGGCACAGGGGGGCCGTGTCCGGGTCCCGGTACTTCTTCTCGTACCGGTCTCTTCTAGCTGGCGTCGTGGAAGGGTTCTTGAGGAGGGTGAGGCCCTCATCCCAAATGTCGTCCAATAGAGGCACTGAGAGGACCGTCTTCCTCTTGGCCTCGCGCCGCTGATAAAGGAAACCTTCCTTCTTCTTCTCCTCAGGGCAGAGTTGAAAAAGCTCGGATGCCCTGGAGATCATGGAGTGGAACGATCCAATCTCGTCGGGCGGAGAAGCCCTGGTGGGAGGCGACGACGGTACATCCTCGTCGTATACCTCGTCGTCCGTACCCGTCGCTGCCGTGTCAGTCCCCGTATCATCCCCTCGGGTGGACGGGGAGGAGGGCTGGAAGGGGCGCGACGGCTGAAAAGGAGGCGGAGGGTGGATCCTTCTTTTCTTGGTAGGGGGAACACCAGAAGGTCCCGGTTCTGGGTCCCCCGACGGGAGAGGTTCCGTCGGCAACGGTAGTCTCGTCCTTATCTCTGAGCATAAGGACTGTATAGCCAACAAAATGGCCGACGAGTTGTCTCGCGGCGCTGGCAGAGGGGAATCCGACGGGCGATCAGGGGCCCCGTCGGTACCCTCGACGATGTCGTCGTCACCTGCATCGGGATCCATCCCGACGGGTCGGTCTTCTTCCACGCCGAGGCCGTGGCTTAAGACTTCGACCAGCTCCTCCTCCGAGGTTGAGGCCGAATCTACGACGACGCCCTGCCCCCCCTTTTTCTTCCCCACGGGGGATTTCACAGGGGTCCTATCGATGGGCACAAAAGATGACTCCCTCCGAGGTGGCAGGGAGACTCTGAGCCCCGAGGTCGCCACCACTGGTGTAGCCTGCACAGGCTGAGCCAGGGCCGCCGCGACAGTTTCGATAGAGGGCTTGGCCGGATGGATTAAGGCCTTCACCACCTTAGGTGCGCTCACCGCCTTATCCTTGAGGGGGGGGGCACCGCCTCGCTCCCCCTCCGATGGGGCCTTCGAGCTCGACCGGGGTCTCTCCAGGAGCTTCGCCGGGTGCTCGGCCTTCCTCTTACCCGACCCAGAGCGTTGGCTCGTGGTTGATGGTGCCGGGGAGGGTGCGCCCTGCCTGGCGCCCGTAGAGCCCGACCGTTCGGCGCTCCCGGTGCCAGCGGACTCCTGGTGCTTGGCCTTATGGTGGACCCCCGTCACCGGGGCGTCCTCAAAGGACTTAGAAGACCGCTCAGATTTCTTCTTCTTCTTCTCGCCGGACGGGCTCTTCCCTTCTAGCCAGTTGGCGAGACGTTGATGGCGGTCCTTCATGGTCCGCTCCGACATGTTGCCGCAAAACGCACAGTCCTTCTCCACGTGCGTCTTGTCCTCATGTAGGCAGTAGAGACAAAAGGAGTGTTCCTCCTCCTTGAAGACGTTCTGCAGCTGGCATCCAGGGCAGACCCTGAACAGCTTTCCGGGCGTCGAGCTTCCCTTCTCCTGGGCCATGACCGGGCCTGAGAAACTTCTGGAGTCCTCCAAAAGCGTAGCTCGACGAATCTTCACCCTTGAGGGGCGCAGACGAATCCGACACGGGTCCCCGTTGATCGGATAGTGAGTCGGTGGAGCTTGAGGCTCTTTTGACCGAAAAAACGAAGTTTTTGAGAAAAAACGTGAAAAAAATAGCACTAACGCTCGAGAGCAATAGCACGAGGATCCCAACACATGAACGTGCGGTAAAAATCTGAAGATGGCTGCCAGAGGCGGTGCTTAGGTAGAGGGCAGTCATTGGCTGTGGTCAGTATGACGCAGAGACCAGTGATTGGTTGTTACTACGAAAGACAGATCAGAAACGAAACTGATACTGGTTTTTTCTTTACCGAGGATTCCCAGCCTGACGACGGGGAATATTCATGAGCATGTGAATCCATGCCAGACCCCATGCTGGAGAAGTAACTTGTTCCATTTCTCAATTGTCTTTCAAAACTGCATTGTCTAGCCGACTAGATGCTTAACAATGCATGACTCACTAGGACCAGTTCCTACGACCAGACCACACTGAATGCCTCTGATCTTGGAAGCTAAGCAGTGTCGGGCCTAGTTAGTATCTGAATGGGTGACCACTTTGGAATGCCCAGTCACTGTAGGCTTTTTCGTGCTCCATGTTCAGGATGTGAGCCATTTCTCAATTGTCTTTCAAAACTGGATGATCTAGCCGACAAGATGCTTAACAGGACAAAACTCACTATGACAAGAGCCTACGGCCACACCACACTGAAAGCGACTCATCTTGTCTGATCTCGGAAGCTCAGCAGTGTTGGGCCTGGATGGGAGACTGCCTGGGAATACCAGGTGCTGTAGGCTTTTTTGCGCTCCATGTTCAGGAAGGGAGCCATTTCGCAATTGTCTTTCAAAACTGCATGATTTAGCCGACTGGATGCTTAACAAGACAAAATTCACTAGGACCAGAGCCTATGGCCAAACCACACTGAATGCGCCCGATCTCATCTGATCTCAGCCACCAAGCAGTGTTGGGCCTAGTTAGTACATGGATGGGAGCCAGCCTGGGAGTACAATGTGCTGTAGGCTTTTTTTGTGCTCCATGTCCAGGAAGTGAGCCATTTCTCAATTGTCTTTCAAAACTGCATGGTCTAGCCGACTAGATGCTTAACAGGACAAAACTCACTAGTACCAAAACCTACGGCCACAGCACACTGAATGCACCCAATCTCGTCTGATCTCAGAAGGTAAACAGTGTCGAGCTTAGTTAGTACCTGGATGGGAGACCGCCTGGGAATACCAGGTGCTGTAGGCTTTTTTGTGCGACATGTTCTGGAAGTGAGCCATTTCTCAATTGTTTTTCAAAACTGCATGGTCTAGCCGACTAGATGCTTAACAATGCAAAACTCACTAGGACCAGAGTCTACGGCCAGACCACACTGAATGCCCCTGATCTCATCTGATTTTGGAAGCTAAGCAGTGTTGGGCCTAGTAAGTACCTGAATGGGAGACCATCTGGGAATGCCAGGTGCTGTAGGCTTTTTTGTGCTCCATGTTCAGGAAGTAAGCCATTTCTCAATTGTCTTTCAAAACTGCATGGTCTAGCCGACTAGATGCTTAACAGGGCAAAACTCACAAGGACCAAAGTCTACGGCCATATCACACTGAATGTGCCCGGTCTCGTTTGATCTTAGAAGTGAGGCAGTGTCGGGCTTAGTTAGTACCTGGAGGGGAGACCTCCTTGGAATACCAGGTGTGGTAGGCATTTTTGTGCTTCATGTTTAGAAAGAGAGCCATTTCTCAATTGTATTTCAATACTGCATGGTCTAGCCGTTAAGATGCTTAACAGTGCAAAACTCACTAGGACCACAGCCTACGCCCACAACACACTGAATGTGCCTGAACTCGGAAGCAATGCAGTGTTGGGCCTAGTTAGTACCTGGATGGGAGACCGTCTGGGAATACCAGGTGCTGTAGGCGTTTTTTGTGCTCCATGTTCAGGAAGTGAGCCATTTCTCAATTGTCTTTCAAAACTGCATGGTCTAGCCGGCTAGATGCTTACCAGGACAAAATCCACTATGACCAGAGCCTACGGCCACACCACACTGAATGCGCCTGATCTTGTCTGATCTCGGAAACTAAGTAGTGTTGGGCCTGGATGGGAGACCGCCTGGGAATACCAGGTGCTGTAGGCTTTTTTGAGCTCCATGTTCAGGAAGTGAGCCATTTCTCAATTGTCTTTCAAAACTGCATGGTCTAGCCGACTAGATGCTTAACAGGACAAAATTAACTAGGACCAGAGCCTACGGCCACACCACACTGAATGCGCCTGATCTTGTCTGATCTCGGAAACTAAGCAGTGTTAGGCCTGGATGGGAGCCCACCTGGGAATACAATGTGCTGTAGGCTTTTTTTGTGCTCCATGTCCAGGAAGTGAGCCATTTCTCAAATGTCTTTCAAAACTGCATGGTCTAGCCGACTAGATGCTTAACAGGACAAAACTCACTGAGCCCAAAACCTACGGCCACGCCACACTCAATGTGCCCGATCTTGTTTGACCTTGGAAGCTAAGCAGTGTTAGGCCTCGTTAGTACCTGGATGGGAGACCGCCTGGGAATTCCAGGTGCTCTAGGATTTTTTGTGATCCATGTTCAGGAAGTGAGCCATTTCTCAATTGTCTTTCAAAACTGCATGGTCTAGCCGACTAGATGCATAACAATGCAAAACTCACTAAGAGCAGAGCCTACGGCCACACCACACTGAATGCGCCCAATCTTGTCTGATGTCGGAAGCTAAGCAGTGTTGGGACTGGATGGGAGACCGGCTGGGAATACCAGGTGCTGTAGGCTTTTTTGTGCTCCACGTTCAGGAAGGTAACCATTTCTCAATTGTCTTTCAAAACCGCATGGTCTAGCCGACTAGATGCTTAACAGGACAAAATTCACTAGGGCCAGAGCCTACGGCCACAGCACACTGAATGCACCCAATCTCGTCTGATCTCAGAAGGTAAACAGTGTCGAGCCTAGTTAGTACCTGGATGGGAGACCGCCTGGGAATACCAGGTGCTGTAGGCTTTTTTGTGCTCCATGTTCAGGAAGTGAGCCATTTCTCAATTGTCTTTCAAAACAGCATGTTCTAGCCGACTAGATGCTTAACAGGACAAAACTCACTTGGACCAAAGCCTACGGCCACACCACACTGAATGCGTCTGATCTCGTCTGATCTCGGAAGCTAAGCAGTGTTGGGCCTAGTTAGTACCTGGGTGGTAGACTGCCTGGGAATACCAGGTGCTGTAGGTTATTTTGCACTCCATGTTCAGGAAGTGAGCCATTTCTCAATTGTCTTTCAAAACTGCATGGTCTAGCCTACTAGATGCTTAACAGGACAAAACTCACTAGGACCAAAATCTAAAGCCACATCACACTGAATGCGCCCCCTTCTCATCGAATCTTGGAAGCTAAGCAGTGTTGGGACTAATTAGTACCTGGATGGGAGACCTCCTGGGAATACCAGGTGCAGTAGGCATTTTTTTGCTCCATGTTCAGGAAGTGAGCCATTTCTCAATTGTCTTTCAAAACTGCATGGTCTAGCCGACTAGATGCTTAACAGTGCAAAACTCACTAGGACCACAGCCTTCGGCCACAACACACTGAATGTGCCTGAACTCGGAAGCGATGCAGTGTTGGGCCTAGTTAGTACCTGGAAGGGAGACCGCCTGGGAATACCAGGTGCTGTAGGCTTTTTTGAGCTCCAGGTTCTGGAAGTGAGCCATTTCTCCATTGTCTTTCAAAACTGGATGGTCTAGCTGACTAGATGCTTAACAAGACAAAACTCACTATGACCAGAGCCTACGGCCACACCACACTGAATGCGCCCGATCTTGTTTGATCTCGGAAGCTAAGCAGTGTTGGACCTGGATGGGAGACTGACTGGGAATACCAGGTGCTGTAGGCTTTTTTGTGCTCCATGTTCAGGAAGTGAGCCATTTCTCAATTGCCTTTCAAAACTGCATTGTCTAGCCGACTAGATGCTTAACAGGACAAAACTCACCAGGACTAAAGCCTATGGCCACACCACACTGAATGCGCCTGGCCTCAAAAGCTAAGCAGTGTCAGGTCTAGTTAATACCTGGATGGAAGACCACTTGAGAATACCAAGTGCTGTAGGCTTTTCTGTGCTCCATGTTCAGGAAGTGAGCCATTTCTCAATTCTCTTTTAAAACTGCATGATCTAGCCGACTAGATGCTTAACAGGACGTTTTTAAAAAAAATGTATCCCTTTTTATAGCGGAAATGTTGGACAACAACATGAGGGCTGGAGCTACCTATTTACATAGAATTAAAATACGGGTAGTGTGTTCATGGGTAATAAATCTACCTTCAAATGTAATGCAGTACAGAGAAGGAACAAGTTACTTACCTGTAACTGTTGTTCTCCAGCATGGGTCTGGCATGGATTCACATGCTCATGAATATTCCCCGTCGTCAGGCTGGGAATCCTCGGTAAAGAAAAAACCAGTATCAGTTTCGTTTCTGATCTGTCTTTCGTAGTAATAACCAATCACTGGTCTCTGCGTCATACTGACCACAGCCAATGACTGCCCTCTACCTAAGCACCGCCTCTGGCAGCCATCTTCAGATTTGGAAGCACGTGAAGTGGCAGTATGACCAAGTGAAGAGCCGCAGAGGGGTAGGCGGGAGGGTTCGCATGTGAATCCATGCCAGACCCATGCTGGAGAACAACAGTTACAGGTAAGTAACTTGTTCCTTCTCCAGCATGGGGTCTGGCATGGATTCACATGCTCATGAATAAAGAATACATAGCAGTACACACATGCACAACCACGGGAGGTGGCAAAGGCTCAACATTAAGCATCACATCAAACTCAATATTAAGCATCTTCCCTCCTCACCAGGCTCACCTCAGGCGAACAGGTTGCGCAGCACTGCTTGGCCGACCCTGGACTCCTCCCTGGAATCCCGGTCGACGCAGTAGAATTTCGTGAAGGTGTGCGTCGACCTCCACGTAGCAGCCCTGCATATGTCCAGCAGGGGCACACCAGATAGGAATGCCCTGGTAGCTGCGATCGCTCTGGTGGAATGGGCTCTCGGACGGCCAGGCAGCGGTCGGTTTGCCAACCGGTGACAGTACATGATACAGCCGGAGAGCCATCTGGAAATGGAAGCCTTCGAGAGAGCCTTGCCCTGATTGACAGGTCCAAAGTTCACAAAGAGTTGTGACGTCTTCCGAAAACACTTTGTGCGGTCCACGTAGAACTTCAGCGCTCTAGCCACATCCAGCGAGTGCAAAGTCCTCTCAGCCGGCGACGAAGGCGACGGGAAGAACACAGGCAACACCAAGGGTTCGTTGAGATGGAAGTCCGACGGTACCTTGGGCATGAAGGAGGGGTGCGTCCTGAGCACTACCCTCGTGTCGTGAAAAGTCAAGTACGGGGCCTTGCAGGAAAGGGCCTGGATCTCTCCCACTCGTCGTGCGGAGGTGATGGCCACAAGAAACGCTGTTTTCCATGACAGAAATTTCAACGGAGCTGAGTGCAGAGGCTCGAACGGAGGTCCCATTAGCTTGGTCAGCACCACGTTGAGCTCCCACGCCGGGGCCGGAGCCTTCACCGGCGGGAACGATCTGAACAGTCCCTTCATGAACTCTTTCACCAGACGATGAGACCACAAGGACGTCCGCCCCGTGGTTCTGGTGTATCGGCAGATCGCAGCAAGATGAATCTTGATGGACGCGTGTGCCAGTCCAGCTTTGGCCAGCGTCAGCAGGTACGGCAGTACTTGGGGGGCCGTAATCCGTAGAGGGTTAATCTTCTGTGCGTGGCACCAGACAGAGAACCTCTTCCATTTGTGTCCGTAGCATTTAAGAGTCGAGGACGCCCTGACCTTTGCAAGAACCTCTCTGCAGTCGGCCGGTATGTCGTATCCTCCAAACTCTAGCGCTGCAGGAGCCAGGCCTGCAAGTTCAGCGATTTCGGGTCGTGGTGGAGGATGGCGCCTCCTTCCCTGGAGAGCAGATCCGCGTCCACCGGCAGCTTGATTGGCGGGGACGCTGACAAGTCCAGAAGGTCCGGGAACCATATCTGCCTCGGCCACGCAGGTGCGACGAGGATCATCCTGCACCGTGACCTCTTGAGCTGGTTGACGAGCCGGATTAGCAGTGGCAAAGGAGGGAACGCGTAGAGGAACAGGCCCTCCCAGGGGAACGAGAAAGCATCGCCCATGCTCCTCGCCTGGGGAAACCTGCTGGCGAACCTCCGGCACTTGGAGTTCGTCGCCGTCGCGAACAGGTCGATCTGGGGTGTGCCCCACCGTCGGAAGAGGCGATCCACTAGATCCTGCCGTAGTTCCCACTCGTGGCACGAGCGCAGCTCCCTGCTGAGTGAGTCGGCGATGGTGTTTTTTATCCCTGCCAGATGAAACGGCACCAGAAACATCCCTTGGGCGACGGCCCAATGCCACAGATCCTGCGCCTCCTTGGACAGGGCTGGGGACCTGGTTCCGCCCTGTTTCCTGATGTAAAACATGGTGGTGGTGTTGTCGGTGAAGATCCTCACCACCTTGCCCTTGAGGGACGGAAGGAAGGACCTGAGGGCCCAAAACACTGCACGGAGCTCCAGGACGTTGATATGTAAGGATTTCTCCGTCGGGAGCCAAAGGCCTCTTGCGTGCAGATTTTCGGTGTGCGCTCCCCACCCTTCCAGGGAGGCATCCGTGGTCACTGTCTCCTGGTGGGCTGGGGTCTGGAAGTCCATTCCTGCCGTCAGATGCGCGCGGGTGCCCCACCACCGGATCGCTCGTCGGAAACTCTCGTCGAGTGTGATTCTTTCCTCGAAGCTGCCCGTCGTTTGGATCCAGCGCGCGTCCAGGAACTCCTGCAACGGGCGCATCCGGAGCCTGCACATGGGAATGAGGTAGATGCAGGAAGACATCATTCCGAGGAGGGACTTGATGGACCTCACCTTGGCCGCGTCGGCCACCAACATCCGCTGCACCTTGCCCAGGATGGTCCTGGTCCTCTCCTCCGACGGGGAGGCCAGAAGGGACACTGTGTTGAGCCTCGCTCCCAGAAACAGAGCGTCTTGCGCGGGTACCAGGTGGGATTTGGCGTAGTTCACGGAGAATCCCAGGTCCGTGAGAAGTTGGACGGTCCTTGCCGTGTGAACCACGGCGAGCTCCCTTGTCTTGGCTCGGATGAGCAAGTCGTCCAGGTAGGGGTAGACGTGGATCCCTTCGCGGCGCAGCTGCGCCGCCACCGGTGCGAGGCACTTGGTGAACACCCTGGGTGCCGACCGTAGTCCGAAGGGGAGGGCTTTGAACTGGTAATGACGCCCTTGGACCACAAACCTGAGGAATTTTCGGTGCCCCTTCAGGATGGGAATATGGTAGTAGGCATCCTCCAAATCCAACGACGACAGGAAGTCTCCTTCCTCCAGCTGACCCAGGACGTGCTGGAGGGTGACCATCTGGAACTTTTGCGCCTTGATGAACTTGTTCAGACGTCGCAGGTCCAGGATGGGGCGCCATCTCCCCGTCTTCTTCTTCACGAGGAAGTATCTCGAGTAAACTCCAGAGCCCCGAAGCCTCTTTGGGACGAGTTCGATGGCGCCCTTCCTGAGCATCGCCTTTACCTCCAGGAGAAGTTGAGGGACGTGAAGTTCTTTCCTGGCCACGGGGGGGACGCGCGGACACTTTCTTTGAAACTCGAGCGCGTGGCCCCGGGCCAAGGCGTCCAGCACCCAACGGTCGGTGGAGATGGACTCCCACACGCTGACAAAGCTCGCCAGCCGGCCTCCCACCGGGGTGCTTCGGTGGGGGCCCGACCCCACGCCCGGTTCAATCCTGCTTCGACGAGGCTTTGCCGCCTTGTCCTTGGCGACGACGGCGGGGTCCGCCAGACTTGCCTCGACCTCTGTAGGCCTCCTGAGACGACGAGCGGGCCGCTTTACGGTAGGAGGAGAAACCGCCGCCGGAACCTTTGGAGGCGCCCTTGCCTCCGCTGCTCCGAAAGGGCGTCCGTCGTTGTTGCAGAACTCCAAGGGCCCGGGCCGTCTCGGTGTCCGCCTTAATGGCCTGAAGGGAATCGTCCACTGTTTTCCCAAACAGGTTGTTCCCATCGAAGGGCATGTCCAGGACTCTGGTCTGAACGTCTTGACGGAAGTCCGTAGCCTTGAGCCATCCACGCCGCCTAAGGCAAACGCCGTTGCCCAACTGGCGGAACCCAGTGTCGGCGATGTCCGTCGCAACGGTAATGGCGTGGTCCGAAGCCACCTCACCTTCCTGCAGGATCTCCAGGGCCTCTGCCCTCTTGTCGTCCGGCAAGAAGTCCAGCAGGGGAGCCAGTTTGTACCAGAGCTCCCTGTCGTATCGGGCCACGATAGCCAAGGCGTTGGCAGTTTTGATCGTCGTCGCTGCAGACGAGATGACCCTGCGTCCCATAGCGTCCAATTTCTTTCCCTCGCCGTCCGGTGGGGAAGTCGATGTGGAGGCCGCACCCCCCCCCCCCCCGGCTTTCTTCCTGGCCGCCGCGGAGACGACGGAGTCCGGGGTAGGCTGCGCCCGGAGTCACAGGGGGGCCGTGTCCGGGACCCGGTACTTTTTCTCGTACCGGTCTCTTCTAGCTGGCGTCGTGGAAGGGTTCTTGAGGAGGGTGAGGCCCTCATCCCAAATGTCGTCCAATAGAGGCACTGCGAGGACCGTCTTCCTCTTGGCCTCGCGCCGCTGATAAAGGAAACCTTCCTTCTTCTTCTCCTCAGGGCAGAGTTGAAAAAGCTCGGATGCCCTGGCGATCATGGAGTGGAACGATCCAATCTCGTCGGGCGGAGAAGCCCTGGTGGGAGGCGACGACGGTACATCCTCGTCGTATACCTCGTCGTCCGTACCCGTCGATGCCGTGTCAGTCCCCGTATCATCCCCTCGGGTGGAAGGGGAGGAGGGCTGGAAGGGGCGCGACGGCTGAAAAGGAGGAGGGTGGATCCTTCTTTTCTTGGTAGGGGGAACCCCAGAAGGTCCCGGTTCTGGGTCCCCCGACGGGAGAGGTTCCGTCGGCAACGGTAGTCTCGTCCTTATCTCTGAGCATAAGGACTGTATAGCCAACAAAATGGCCGCCGAGCTGTCTCGCGGCGCTGGCAGAGGGGAATCCGGCGGGCGATCAGGGGCCCCGTCGGTACCCTCGACGATGTAGTCGTCACCTGCGTCGGGATCCATCCCGACGGGCCGGTCTTCTTCCACGCCGAGGCCGTGGCTTAAGACCTCGACCAGCTCCTCCTCCGAGGTTGAGGCCGAATCTACGACGACGCCCTGCCCCCCCTTTTTCTTCCCCACAGGGGATTTCACGGGGGTCCTATCGATGGGCACAAAAGAGGACTCCCTCCGAGGTGGCAGGGAGACTCTGAGCCCCGAGGTCGCCACCACTGGTGTAGCCTCCACAGGCTGAGCCAGGGCCGCCGCGACAGCTTCGATAGAGGGCTTGGCCGGATGGATTAAGGCCTTCACCACCTTAGGTGCGCTCACCGCCTTATCCTTGAGGGGGGGGGACACTGCCTCGCTCCCCCTCCGCCTTCGAGCTCGACCGGGGCCTCTCCAGGAGCCTCGCCGGGTGCTCGGCCTTCCTCTTACCCGACCCAGAGCGTTGGCTCGTGGTTGATGGTGCCGGGGAGGGTGCGCCCAGCCTGGCGCCCGTAGAGCCCGACCGTTCGGCGCTCCCGGTGCCAGCGGACTCGCGGTGCTTGGCCTTATGTTGGACCCCCGTCGCCGGGGCGTCCTCAAAGGTCTTAGAAGACCGCTCGGATTTCTTCCTCTTCTTCTCGCCGGACGGGCTCTTCCCTTCCAGCCAGTTGGCGAGACGTTGATGGCGGTCCTTCATGGTCCGCTCCGACATGTTGCCGCAAAACGCACAGTCCTTCTCCACGTGCGTCTTGTCCTCATGTAAGCAGTAGAGACAAAAGGAGTGTTCGTCCTCCTTAAAGACGTTCTGGAGCTGGCATCCAGGGCAGATCCTGAACAGCTTTCCGGGCGTCGAGCTTCCCTTCTCCTGGGCCATGTCCGGGCCTGAGAAACTTCTGGAGTCCTCCAAAAGCGTAGCTCGACGAAATCTTCACCCTTGAGGGGCGCAGACGAATCCGACACGGGTCCCCCTTGATCGGATGGAGAGTCGGTGGAGCTTGAGGCTCTTTTGACCGAAAAAAACGAAGTTTTTGAGAAAAAACGTGAAAAAATAGCACTAACGCTCGAGAGCAATAGCACGAGGATCCCAACACATGAACGTGCGGTAAAAATCTGAAGATGGCTGCCAGAGGCGGTGCTTAGGTAGAGGGCAGTCATTGGCTGTGGTCAGTATGACGCAGAGACCAGTGATTGGTTATTACTACGAAAGACAGATCAGAAACGAAACTGATACTGGTTTTTTCTTTACCGAGGATTCCCAGCCTGACGACGGGGAATATTCATGAGCATGTGAATCCATGCCAGACCCCATGCTGGAGAATATTGAGTCCATAAAGAGGCTTGAAAGAAATCCATTATTGCATTGGTTGTTTTCTCCAACTCCCTGCAACAGAAACAGGTTGGATGGAGTACATTTATCCTACTAGACATAGGAGTCCTGAGTGGGCCCACAAGTCTTATATATCGCGCTTGATCGAGTGATGAGCGTGGTTTTATGATGCAAGTGGCATTATGGCTTATCTTACTAAATGCAACTGCATATGAGTAATACTCTGCATTTTTCAAGCCTGCGGCCACACCACCCTGAGTGCGCCAGCTCTTGTCTGATTTCAGAACCTAAGCAGTGTTAGGCCCATTTAGTACCTGGATGGGAGACTGCCTGGGAATACCAGGTGCTGTAGTCATTTTTTCTACTCCATGTTCAGGAAGTGAGCAATTTCTCAATTGTCTTTCAAAACTGCATGGTCTAGCCGACTAGATGCTTAACAAGGCAAAACTCACTAGCACAAACGCCTGCGGCCACACCAGACTGAATGCACCGGATTTCATCTGATCTCAGAACCTAAGCAGTGTTAGGCCTAGTTAGTACATGCATGGGAGACTGCCTGGGCATACCAGGCGCTGTAGGCTTTTTTCTACTCCATGTTAAGGAAGTGAGCCATTTCTCATTTGTCTTTCAAAACTGTTGGTCTAGCCGACTAGATGCTTAACAAGACAAAACTCACTAGCACAAAAGCCTACGGCCGCACCAGACTGAATGCACCGGATCTCATCTGATCTCATAAGGTAAACAGTGTTGAGCCTAGTTTGTACCTGGATGGGAGACTGCCTGGGAATACCAGGTGCTGTAGGCTTTTTTGTGCTACATGTTCAGGAAGTGAGCCTTCTCCAGCATGGGGTCTGGCATGGATTCACATGCTCATGAATATTCCCCGTCGTCAGGCTGGGAATCCTCGGTAAAGAAAAAACCAGTATCAGTTTCGTTTCTGATCTGTCTTTCGTAGTAACAACCAATCACTGGTCTCTGCGTCATACTGACCACAGCCAATGACTGCCCTCTACCTAAGCACCGCCTCTGGCAGCCATCTTCAGATTTGGAAGCACGTGAAGTGGCAGTATGACCAAGTGAAGAGCCGCAGAGGGGTAGGCGGGAGGGTTCGCATGTGAATCCATGCCAGACCCATGCTGGAGAACAACAGTTACAGGTAAGTAACTTGTTCCTTCTCCAGCATGGGGTCTGGCATGGATTCACATGCTCATGAATAAAGAATACATAGCAGTACACACATGCACAACCACGGGAGGTGGCAAAGGCTCAACATTAAGCATTGCATCAAACTCAACATTAAGCATCTTACCTCCTCACCAGGCTCACCTCAGGCGAACAGGTTGCGCAGCACTGCTTGGCCGACCCTGGACTCCTCCCTGGAATCCCGATCGACGCAGTAGAACTTCGTGAAGGTGTGCGTCGACCTCCACGTAGCAGCCCTGCATATGTCCAGCAGGGGCACACCAGAAAGGAACGCCGTGGTAGCTGCGATCGCTCTGGTGGAATGGGCTCTCGGACGGCCGGGCAGCGGTCGGTTTGCCAACCGATGACAGTACATGATACAGCCGGAGAGCCATCTGGAAATGGAAGCCTTCGAGAGAGCCTTCCCCTGATTGACAGGTCCAAAGTTCACAAAGAGTTGTGATGTCTTCCGAAAACACTTTGTGCGGTCCAAGTAGAACTTCAGCGCTCTAGCCACATCCAGCGAGTGCAAAGTCCTCTCAGCCGGCGACGAAGGCGACGGGAAGAATACAGGCAACACCAAGGGTTCGTTGAGATGGAAGTCCGACGGTACCTTGGGCATGAAGGAGGGGTGCGTCCTGAGCACCACCCTCGTGTCGTGAAAAGTCAAGTACGGGGCCTTGCAGGAAAGGGCCTGGATCTCTCCCACCCGTCGTGCGGAGGTGATGGCCACAAGAAACGCTGTCTTCCACGATAGAAACTTCAACGGGGCCGAGTGCAGAGGCTCGAACGGAGGTCCCATGAGCTTGGTCAGCACCACGTTGAGCTCCCACGCCGGGGCCGGAGCCTTCACCGGCGGGAACGATCTGAACAGTCCCTTCATGAACTCTTTCACCAGACGATGAGACCACAAGGACGTCCGTCCCGTGGTCCTGGTGTATCGGGAGATCGCAGCCAGATGAATTTTGATGGACGCGTGTGCCAGTCCAGCTTTGGCCAGCGTCAGCAGGTACGGCAGAACTTGGGGAGCCGTAATCCGTAGAGGGTTAATCTTCTGTGCGTGGCACCAGACAGAGAACCTCTTCCATTTGTGTCCGTAGCATTTAAGAGTCGAGGACGCCCTGGCCTTTGCAAGAACCTCTCTGCAGTCGGCCGGTATGTCGTATCCTCCAAACTCTAGCGCTGCAGGAGCCAGGCCTGCAAGTTCAGCGATTTCGGGTCGTGGTGGAGGATGGCGCCTCCTTCCCTGGAGAGCAGATCCGCGTCCACCGGCAGCTTGATTGGCGGGGACGCTGACAAGTCCAGAAGGTCCGGGAACCATATCTGCCTCGGCCACGCAGGTGCGACGAGGATCATCCTGCACCGTGACCTCTTGAGCTGGTTGACGAGCCGGATTAGCAGTGGCAAAGGAGGGAACGCGTAGAGGAACAGGCCCTCCCAGGGGAACGAGAGAGCATCGCCCATGCTCCTCGCCTGGGGAATCCTGCTGGCGAACCTCCGGCACTTGCGAACAGGTCGATCTGGGGTGTGCCCCACCGTCGGAAGAGGCGATCCACTAGATCCTGCCGTAGTTCCCACTCGTGGCACGAGCGCAGCTCCCTGCTGAGTGAGTCGGCGATGGTGTTTTTTATCCCTGCCAGATGAAACGGCACCAGAAACATCCCTTGGGCGACTGCCCAATGCCACAGGTCCTGCGCCTCCTTGGACAGTGCTGGGGACCTGGTTCCGCCCTGTTTTCTGATGTAAAACATGGTGGTGGTGTTGTCGGTGATGATCCTCACCACCTTGCCCTTGAGGGACGGAAGGAAGGACCTGAGGGCCCAAAACACTGCACGGAGCTCCAGGACGTTGATATGTAAGGCTTTCTCCGTCGGGAGCCAAAGGCCACTTGCGTGTAGATTTTCGGTGTGCGCTCCCCACCCTTCCAGGGAGGCATCCGTGGTCACTGTCTCCTGGTGGGCTGGGGTCTGGAAGTCCATGCCCGCCGTCAGATGCGCGCGGGTGTCCCACCACCGGATCGCTCGTCGGGAACTCTCGTCGAGTGTGATCCTTTCCTCGAAGCTGCCCGTCGTTTGGATCCAGCGCGCGTCCAGGAACTCCTGCAACGGGCGCATCCGGAGCCTGCACATGGGAATGAGGTAGATGCAGGAAGACATCATTCCGAGGAGGGACTTGATGGACCTCACCTTGGCCGCGTCGGCCACCAACATCCGTTGCACCTTGCCCAGGATGGTCCTGGTCCTCTCCTCCGACGGGGAGGCCAGAAGGGACACTGTGTTGAGCCTCGCTCCCAGAAACAGAGCGTCTTGCGCGGGTACCAGGTGGGATTTGGCGTAGTTCACGGAGAATCCCAGGTCCGTGAGAAGTTGGACGGTCCTTGCCGTGTGAACCACGGCGAGCTCCCTCGTCTTGGCTCGGATGAGCCAGTCGTCCAGGTAGGGGTAGACGTGGATCCCCTCGCGGCGCAGCTGCGCCGCCACCGGTGCGAGGCACTTGGTGAACACCCTGGGTGCCGACCGAAGACCGAAGGGGAGGGCTTTGAACTGGTAATGACGCCCTTGGACCACAAACCTGAGGAATTTTCGGTGCCCCTTTAGGATGGGAATATGGAAGTAGGCATCCTCCAAATCCAACGACGACAGGAAGTCTCCTTCCTCCAGCTGACCCAGGACGTGCTGGAGGGTGACCATCCGGAACTTTTGCGCCTTGATGAACTTGTTCAGACGTCGCAGGTCCAGGATGGGGCGCCATCCCCCCGTCTTCTTCTTCACGAGGAAGTATCTCGAGTACACTCCGGAGCCCCGAAGCCTCTTTGGGACGAGTTCGATGGCGCCCTTCCTGAGCATCGCCTTTACCTCCAGGAGAAGTTGAGGGACGTGAAGTTCTTTCCTGGCCACGGGGGGGACGCGTGGACACCTTCTTTGAAGCTCGAGCGCGTGGCCCCGGGCCAAGGCGTCCAGCACCCAACGGTCGGTGGAGATGGACTCCCACACGCTGACGAAGCTCGCCAGCCGGCCTCCCACCGGGGTGCTTCGGTGGGGGCCTGACCCCACGGTCGGTTCAATCCTGCTTGGACGAGGCTTTGCCGCCTTGACCTCCTTGGCGACGACGGCGGAGTCCGCCAGACTTGCCTCGTCCTCTGTAGGCCTCCTGAGACGAGCGGGCCGCTTGACGGTAGGTGGAGAAACCGCCGCCGGAACCTTTGAAGGCGCCCTTGCCTCCGCTGCTCCGAAAGGGCGTCCGTCGTTGCTGCAGAACTCCCAGGGCCCGGGCCGTCTCAGTGTCCGCTTTAATGGCCTGAAGGGAATCGTCCACTGTTTTGCCAAACAGGTTGTTCCCATCGAAGGGCATGTCCAGGACTCTGGTCTGAACGTCTTGACGGAAGTCCGTAGCCTTGAGCCATCCACGCCGCCTAAGGCAAACGCCGTTGCCCAACTGGCGGAACCCAGTGTCGGCGATGTCCGTCGCAACGGTAATGGTGTGGTCCGAAGCCACCTCACCTTCCTGCAGGATCTCCAGGGCCTCTGTCCTCTTGTCGTCCGGCAAGAAGTCCAGCAGGGGAGCCAGTTTGTACCAGAGCTCCCTGTCGTAGTGGGCCACGATAGCCAAGGCATTGGCGGCTTTAATCGTCGTCGCTGCCGACGAGATTACTCTGCGTCCCATAGCGTCCAATTTCTTTCCCTCACCGTCCGGTGGGGAAGTCGATGTGGAGGCCGCACCCCCCCCGCTTTCTTCCTGGCCGCCGCGGAGACGACGGAGTCCGGGGTAGGCTGCGCCCGGAGGCACAGGGGGGCCGTGTCCGGGTCCCGGTACTTCTTCTCGTACCGGTCTCTTCTAGCTGGCGTCGTGGAAGGGTTCTTGAGGAGGGTGAGGCCCTCATCCCAAATGTCGTCCAATAGAGGCACTGAGAGGACCGTCTTCCTCTTGGCCTCGCGCCGCTGATAAAGGAAACCTTCCTTCTTCTTCTCCTCAGGGCAGAGTTGAAAAAGCTCGGATGCCCTGGAGATCATGGAGTGGAACGATCCAATCTCGTCGGGCGGAGAAGCCCTGGTGGGAGGCGACGACGGTACATCCTCGTCGTATACCTCGTCGTCCGTACCCGTCGCTGCCGTGTCAGTCCCCGTATCATCCCCTCGGGTGGACGGGGAGGAGGGCTGGAAGGGGCGCGACGGCTGAAAAGGAGGCGGAGGGTGGATCCTTCTTTTCTTGGTAGGGGGAACACCAGAAGGTCCCGGTTCTGGGTCCCCCGACGGGAGAGGTTCCGTCGGCAACGGTAGTCTCGTCCTTATCTCTGAGCATAAGGACTGTATAGCCAACAAAATGGCCGACGAGTTGTCTCGCGGCGCTGGCAGAGGGGAATCCGACGGGCGATCAGGGGCCCCGTCGGTACCCTCGACGATGTCGTCGTCACCTGCGTCGGGATCCATCCCGACGGGTCGGTCTTCTTCCACGCCGAGGCCGTGGCTTAAGACTTCGACCAGCTCCTCCTCCGAGTTTGAGGCCGAATCTACGACGACGCCCTGCCCCCCCTTTTTCTTCCCCACGGGGGATTTCACGGGGGTCCTATCGATGGGCACAAAAGATGACTCCCTCCGAGGTGGCAGGGAGACTCTGAGCCCCGAGGTCGCCACCACTGGTGTAGCCTGCACAGGCTGAGCCAGGGCCGCCGCGACAGTTTCGATAGAGGGCTTGGCCGGATGGATTAAGGCCTTCACCACCTTAGGTGCGCTCACCGCCTTATCCTTGAGGGGGGGGACACCGCCTCGCTCCCCCTCCGATGGGGCCTTCGAGCTCGACCGGGGCCTCTCCAGGAGCTTCGCCGGGTGCTCGGCCTTCCTCTTACCCGACCCAGAGCGTTGGCTCGTGGTTGATGGTGCCGGGGAGGGTGCGCCCTGCCTGGCGCCCGTAGAGCCCGACCGTTCGGCGCTCCCGGTGCCAGCGGACTCGCGGTGCTTGGCCTTATGTTGGACCCCCGTCACCGGGGCGTCCTCAAAGGACTTAGAAGACCGCTCAGATTTCTTCTTCTTCTCGCCGGACGGGCTCTTCCCTTCTAGCCAGTTGGCGAGACGTTGATGGCGGTCCTTCATGGTCCGCTCCGACATGTTGCCGCAAAATGCACAGTCCTTCTCCACGTGCGTCTTGTCCTCATGTAGGCAGTAAAGACAACAAGAGTGTTCGTCCTCCTTGAAGACGTTCTGCAGCTGGCATCCAGGGCAGACCCTGAACAGCTTTCCGGGCGTCGAGCTTCCCTTCTCCTGGGCCATGACCGGGCCTGAGAAACTTCTGGAGTCCTCCAAAAGCGTAGCTCGACGAATCTTCACCCTTGAGGGGCGCAGACGAATCCGACACGGGTCCCCGTTGATCGGATAGAGAGTCGGTGGAGCTTGAGGCTCTTTTGACCGAAAAAAAAACGAAGTTTTTGAGAAAAAACGTGAAAAAATAGCACTAACGCTCGAGAGCAATAGCACGAGGATCCTAACACATGAACGTGTGGTAAAAATCTGAAGATGGCTGCCAGAGGCGGGGCTTAGGTAGAGGGCAGTCATTGGCTGTGGTCAGTATGACGCAGAGATCAGTGATTGGTTATTACTACGAAAGACAGATCAGAATCGAAACTGATACTGGTTTTTTCTTTACCGAGGATTCCCAGCCTGACGACGGGGAATATTCATGAGCATGTGAATCCATGCCAGACCCCATGCTGGAGAAGCAGTAGAGACAAAAGGAGTGTTCGTCCTCCTTAAAGACGTTCTGCAGCTGGCATCCAGGGCAGACCCTGAACAGCTTTCCGGGCGTCGAGCTTCCCTTCTCCTGGGCCATGTCCGGGCCTGAGAAGCTTCTGGAGTCCTCCAAAGCATAGCTCGACGAAATCTTCACCCTTGAGGGGCGCAGACGAATCCGACACGGGTCCCCGTTGATCGGATGGAGAGTCGGTGGAGCTTGAGGCTCTTTTGACCGAAAAAACGAAGTTTTTGAGCAAAAAACGTGAAAAAATAGCACTAACGCTCGAGAGCAATAGCACGAGGATCCCAACACATGAACGTGCGGTAAAAATCTGAAGATGGCTGCCAGAGGCGGTGCTTAGGTAGAGGGCAGTCATTGGCTGTGGTCAGTATGACGCAGAGACCAGTGATTGGTTACTACTACGAAAGACACATCAGAAACGAAACTGATACTGGTTTTTTCTTTACTGAGGATTCCCAGCCTGACGACGGGGAATATTCATGAGCATGTGAATCCATGCCAGACCCCATGCTGGAGAAGTGAGCCATTTCTCAATTGTCCTTCAAAATTGCATGGTCTAGCCGACTAGATGCTTAACAGGACAAAACTCACTAGGACCAAAACCTACGGCCACACCACACTGAATGCGCCCCATCTCATCTGATCTCGGAAGCTAAGCAGTGTTGGGCCTAGTTAGAAGAGGGACGGGAGACTACCTGGGAATAACAGGTGCTGTATGCTGTTTTTGTGCTCCATGTCCAGGAAGTGAGCCATTTCTCAATTGTCTTTCAAAACTGCATTTTCTAGCCGACCAGATGCTTAACAGGACAAAACTCACTTGGACCAAAGCCTACGGCCACACCACACTGAATGCGCCTGATCTCGGAAGCTAAGCAGTGTTGGGCCTAGTTAGTACCTGGGTGGTAGACTGCCTGGGAATACCAGGTGCTGTAGGTTATTCTGCACTCTAGGTTCTGGAAGTGAGCCATTTCTCCATTGTCTTTCAAAACTTCATGGTCTAGCCGACTAGATGCTTAACAGGACAAAACTCACTAGGACCAAAACCTACAGCCACATCACACTGAATGCGCCCCCTTCTCATCTGATCTCGGAAGCTATGCAGTGTTGGGACTAGTTAGTACCTGGATGGGAGACCTCCTGGGAATACCAGGTGCAGTAGGCATTTTTTTGCTCCATGTTCAGGAAGTGAGCCATTTCTCAATTGTCTTTCAAAACTGCATGGTCTAGCCGACTAGATGCTTAACAGTGCAAAACTCACTAGGACCACAGCCTTCGGCCACAACACACTGAATGTGCCTGAACTCGGAAGCGATGCAGTGTTGGGCCTAGTTAGTACCTGGAAGGGAGACCGCCTGGGAAAACCAGGTGCTGTAGGCTTTTTTGAGCTCCAGGTTCTGGAAGTGAGCCATTTCTCAAAACTTGATGGTCTAGCTGACTAGATGCTTAACAAGACAAAACTCACTAGGACCAGAGCCTACGGCCAAACCACACTGAATGCGCCCGATCTCATCTGATCTCAGCCGCCAAGCAGTGTTGGGCCTAGTTAGTACATGGATGGGAGCCCGCCTGGGAATACAATGTGCTGTAGGCTTTTTTTGTGCTCCATGTCCAGGAAGTGAGCCATTTCTCAATTGTCTTTCAAAACTGCATGGTCTAGCCGACTAGATGCTTAACAGGACAAAACTCACTAGGACCAAAACCTACGGCCACAGCACACTGAATGCGCCCCATCTCATCTGATCTCGGAAGCTAAGCAGTGTTGGACCTAGTTAGAACCTGTATGGGAGACCACCTGGGAGTAACAGGTGCTGTAGGCTTTTTTGTGCTCCATGTCCAGGAAGTGAGCCATTTCTCAATTGTCTTTCAAAACTGCATGGTTTAGCCGACTAGATGCTTAACAGGACAAAACTCACTATGACCAGAGCCTACGGCCACACCACACTGAATGCGCCCAATCTAGTCTGATCTCAGACGCTAAGAGGTGTTGGGTCTAGTTAGTACCTGGATGGGAGACTGCCTGGGAATACCAGGTGCTGTAGGCCTTTTTGCGCTCCATGTTCAGGAAGGGAGCCATTTCGCAATTGTCTTTCAAAACTGCATGATTTAGCCGACTAGATGCTTAACAGGACAAAATTCACTAGGACCAGAGCCTACGGCCAAACCACACTGAATGCGCCCGATCTCATCTGATCTCAGCCGCCAAGCAGTGTTGGGCCTAGTTAGTACATGGATGGGAGCCCGCCTGGGAATACAATGTGCAGTAGGCTTTTTTTGTGCTCCATGTCCAGGAAGTGAGCCATTTCTCAATTGTCTTTCAAAACTGCATGGTCTAGCTGACTAGATGCTTAACAGGACAAAACTCACTAGCACAAAAGCCTACGGCCGCACCACACTGAATGCACCCAATCTCGTCTGATCTCAGAAGGTAAACAGTGTCGAGCCTAGTTGGTACCCGGATGGGAGACCGCCTGGGAATACCAGGTGATGTAGGCTTTTTTGTGCTCCTTGTTCAGGAAGTGAGCCATTTCTCAATAGTCTTTCAAAACTGCATGGTCTAGCCGGCTAGATGCTTACCAGGACAAAACTCACTATGACCAGAGCCTACGGCCACACCACACTGAATGCGCCTGATCTTGTCTGATCTCGGAAAATAAGCAGTGTTGGGCCTGGATGGGAGACCGCCTGGGAATACCAGGTGCTGTAGGCATTTTTGTGCTCCTTGTTCAGGAAGTGAGCCATTTCTCAATTGTCTTTCAAAACTGCATGGTCTAGCCGGCTAGATGCTTACCAGGACAAAATTCACTAGGACCAGAGCCTACGGCCACACCACACTGAATGCGCCCGATCTCATCTGATCTCAGCCGCTAAGCGGTGTTGGGCCTAGTTAGTACCTGGATGGGAGCCCACCTGGGAATACAATGTGCTGTAGGCTTTTTTTGTGCTCCATGTCCAGGAAGTGAGCCATTTCTCAAACGTCTTTCAAAACTGCATGGTCTAGCCTACTAGATGCTTAACAGGACAAAACTCACTGAGCCCAAAACCTATGGCCACACCACACTGAATGTGCCCGATCTCGTCTGATCTCAGACGCTAAGCAGTGTTGGGCCTAGTTAGTACCTGGATGGGAGACTGCCTGGAAATACCAGGTGCTGTAGGCTTTTTTGCGCTCCATGTTCAGGAAGGGAGTCATTTCGCAATTCTCTTTCAAAACTGCATGATTTAGCCGACTAGATGCTTAACAGGACAAAATTCACTAGGACCAGAGCCTACGGCCAAACCACACTGAATGCGCCCGATCTCATCTGATCTCAGCCGCCAAGCAGTGTTGGGCCTAGTTAGTACCTCAATGGGAGCCCGCCTGGGAATACAATGTGCTGTAGGCTTTTTTGTGCTCCATGTCCAGGAAGTGAGCCATTTCTCAATTGTCTTTCAAAACTGCATGGTCTAGCCGACTAGATGCTTAACAGGACAAAACTCAGTAGGACCAAAACCTACGGCCACACCACACCGAATGCGCCCGATCTCATCTGATCTCAGCCACCAAGCAGTGTTGGGCCTAGTTAGTAGCTGGATGGGAGCCCGCCTGGGAATACAATGTGCTGTAGGCTTTTTTTGTGCTCCATGTCCAGGAAGTTAGCCATTTCTCAATTGTCTTTCAAAACTGCATGGTCTAGCCGACTAGATGCTTAACAGGACAAAACTCACTAGGACCAAAACCTACGGCCACACCATACTGAATGCGCCCCATCTCATCTGATCTCGGAAGCTAAGCAGTGCTGGGCCTAGTTAGAAGCGGGACGGGAGACTACCTGGGAATAACAGGTGCTGTAGGCTTTTTTTGTGCTCCATGTCCAGGAAGTGAGCCATTTCTCAATTGTCTTTCAAAACTGCATGTTCTAGCCGACTAGATGCTTAACAGGACAAAACTCACTTGGACCAAAGCCTACGGCCACACCACACTGAATGCGCCTGATCTCGTCTGATCTCGGAAGCTAAGCAGTGTTGGGCCTAGTTAGTACCTGGGTGGTAGACTGCCTGGGAATACCAGGTGCTGTAGGTTATTTTGTACTCCAGGTTCTGGAAGTGAGCCATTTCTCCATTGTCTTTCAAAACTGCATGGTCTAGCCGACTAGATGCTTAACAGGACAAAACTCACTAGCACAAACGCCTACGGCCACACCAGACTGAATGCACCGGATTTCACCTGATCTCAGAACCTGAGCAGTGTTAGGCCTAGTTAGTACATGGATGGGAGACTGCCTGGGAATACCAGGCGCGGTAGACTTTTTTCTACTCCATGTTCAGGAAGTGAGCCATTTCTCAATTGTCTTTCAAAACTGCATGGTCTAGCTGACTAGATGCTTAAGAGGACAAAACTCACTAGCACAAAAGCCTACGGCCGCACCACACTGAATGCACCCAATCTCGTCTGATCTCAGAAGGTAAACAGTGTCGAGCCTAGTTGGTACCCGGATGGGAGACCGCCTGGGAATACCAGGTGATGTAGGCTTTTTTGTGCTCCTTGTTCAGGAAGTGAGCCATTTCTCAATAGTCTTTCAAAACTGCATGGTCTAGCCGGCTAGATGCTTACCAGGACAAAACTCACTATGACCAGAGCCTACGGCCACACCACACTGAATGCGCCTGATCTTGTCTGATCTCGGAAAATAAGCAGTGTTGGGCCTGGATGGGAGACCGCCTGGGAATACCAGATGCTGTAGGCATTTTTGTGCTCCTTGTTCAGGAAGTGAGCCATTTCTCAATTGTCTTTCAAAACTGCATGGTCTAGCCGGCTAGATGCTTACCAGGACAAAATTCACTAGGACCAGAGCCTACGGCCACACCACACTGAATGCGCCCGATCTCATCTGATCTCAGCCGCTAAGCGGTGTTGGGCCTAGTTAGTACCTGGATGGAAGCCCACCTGGGAATACAATGTGCTGTAGGCTTTTTTTGTGCTCCATGTCCAGGAAGTGAGCCATTTCTCAAATGTCTTTCAAAACTGCATGGTCTAGCCTACTAGATGCTTAACAGGACAAAACTCACTGAGCCCAAAACCTATGGCCACACCACACTGAATGTGCCCGATCTCGTCTGATCTCAGATGCTAAGCAGTGTTGGGCCTAGTTAGTACCTGGATGGGAGACTGCCTGGGAATACCAGGTGCTGTAGGCTTTTTTGCGCTCCATGTTCAGGAAGGGAGTCCTTTCGCAATTCTCTTTCAAAACTGCATGATTTAGCCGACTAGATGCTTAACAGGACAAAATTCACTAGGACCAGAGCCTACGGCCAAACCACACTGAATGTGCCCGATCTCATCTGATCTCAGCCGCCAAGCAGTGTTGGGCCTAGTTAGTACCTCAATGCGAGCCCGCCTGGGAATACAATGTGCTGTAGGCTTTTTTGTGCTCCATGTCCAGGAAGTGAGCCATTTCTCAATTGTCTTTCAAAACTGCATGGTCTGGCCGACTAGATGCTTAACAGGACAAAACTCAGTAGGACCAAAACCTACGGCCACACCACACCGAATGCGCCCGATCTCATCTGATCTCAGCCACCAAGCAGTGTTGGGCCTAGTTAGTACCTGGATGGGAGCCCGCCTGGGAATACAATGTGCTGTAGGCTTTTTTTGTGCTCCATGTCCAGGAAGTTAGCCATTTCTCAATTGTCTTTCAAAACTGCATGGTCTAGCCGACTAGATGCTTAACAGGACAAAACTCACTAGGACCAAAACCTACGGCCACACCACACTGAATGCGCCCCATCTCATCTGATCTCGGAAGCTAAGCAGTGCTGGGCCTAGTTAGAAGCGAGACGGGAGACTACCTGGGAATAACAGGTGCTGTAGGCTTTTTTTGTGCTCCATGTCCAGGAAGTGAGCCATTCCTCAATTGTCTTTCAAAACTGCATGGTCTAGCCGACTAGATGCTTAACAGGACAAAACTCACTTGGACCAAAGCCTACGGCCACACCACACTGAATGCGTCTGATCTAGGAAGCTAAGCAGTGTTGGGCCTAGTTAGTACCTGGGTGGTAGACTTCCTGGGAATACCAGGTGCAGTAGGCATTTTTGTGCTCCATGTTCAGGAATTGAGCCATTTCTCAATTGTCTTTCAAAACTGCATGGTCTAGCCGACTAGATGCTTAACAGTGCAAAACTCACTAGGACCAGAGCCTTCGGCCACAACACACTGAATCTGCCTGAACTCGGAAGCGACGCAGTGTTGAGCCTAGTTAGTACCTAGAAGGGAGACCGCCTGGGAATACCAGGTGCTGTAGGCTTTTTTGTGCTCCATGTTCAGGAAGTGAGCCATTTCTCAATTGTCTTTCAAAATTGCATGGTCTAGCCGACTAGATGCTTAACAGGACAAAACTCACTAGGACCAAAACCTACGGCCACACCACACTGAATGCGCCCCATCTCATCTGATCTCGGAAGCTAAGCAGTGCTGGGCCTAATTAGAAGCGGGACGGGAGACTACCTGGGAATAACAGGTGCTGTAGGCTTTTTTTGTGCTCCATGTCCAGGAAGTGAGCCATATCTCAATTGTCTTTCAAAACTGCATGTTCTAGCCGACTAGATGCTTAACAGGACAAAACTCACTTGGACCAAAGCCTACGGCCACACCACACCTAATGCGCCTAATCTCGTCTGATCTCGGAAGCTAAGCAGTGTTGGGCCTAGTTAGTACCTGGGTGGTAGACTGCCTGGGAATACCAGGTGCTGTAGGTTATTTTGTACTCCAGGTTCTGGAAGTGAGCCATTTCTCCATTGTCTTTCAAAACTGCATGGTCTAGCCGACTAGATGCTTAACAGGACAAAACTCACTAGGACCAAAACCTACAGCCACATCACACTGAATGCGCCCCCTTCTCATCTGATCTCGGAAGCTAAGCAGTGTTGGGACTAGTTAGTACCTGGGTGGTAGACTGCCTGGGAATACCAGGTGCTGTAGTCATTTTTTCTACTCCATGTTCAGTAAGTGAGCCATTTCTCAATTGTCTTTCAAAACTGCATGGTCTAGTCGACTAGATGCTTAACAAGTCAAAACTCACTAGCAAAACTCACTAGCACAAATGCCTGCGGCCACACCAGACTGAATGCAGCGGATTTCATCTGATCTCAGAACCTAAGCAGTGTTAGGCCTAGTTAGTACATTCATGGGAGACTGCCTGGGAATACCAGGCGCTGTAGGCTTTTTTCTACTCCATGTTCAGGAAGTGAGCCATTTCTCAATTGTCTTTCAAAACTGTTGGTCGAGCCGACTAGATGCTTAACAAGACAAAACTCACTAGCACAAAAGCCTACGGCCGCACCAGACTGAATGCACCAGATCTCATCTGATCTCAGAAGGTAAACAGTGTTGAGCCTTGTTAGTACATGGATGGGAGACCGCCTGGGAATACCAGGTGCTGTAGGCTTTTTTTGTGCTCCATGTTCAGGAAGTGAGCCATTTCTCAATTGTCTTTCAAAACTGCATGGTCTAGCCGCCTAGATGCTTAACAGGACAAAACTCACTAGCACAAAAGCCTACGGACGCACCACACTGAATGCACCCAATCTGGTCTGATCTCATAAGGTAAACAGTGTTGAGCCTAGTTTGTACCTGGATGGGAGACCGCCTGGGAATACCAGGTGCTGTAGGCTTTTTTGTGCTACATGTTCAGGAAGTGAGCCATTTCTCAATTGTCTTTCAAAACTGCATGGTCTAGCCGACTAGATGCTTAACAATGCATAACTCACTAGGATCAGATCCTACGGCCAGACCACACTGAATGCCTCTGATCTTGGAAGCTAAGCAGTGTCGGGCCTAGTTAGTATCTGAATGGGAGACCACCTGGGAATGCCAGGTGCTGTAGGCTTTTTTGTGCTCCATGTTCAGGACGTAGGCCTTTTCTCATTTGCCTTTCAAAACTGGATGGTCTAGCCGACTAGATGCTTAACAGGACAAAACTCACTATGTCAAGAGCCTACGGCCACACCACACTGAAAGCGACTCATCTTGTCTGATCTCGGAAGCTCAGCAGTGTTGGGCCTGGATGGGAGACTGCCTGGGAATACCAGGTGCTGTAGGCTTGAGCCATTTCGCAATTGTCTTTCAAAACTGCATGATTTAGCCGACTGGATGCTTAACAGGACAAAATTCACTAGGACCAGAGCCTACGGCCAAACCACACTGAATGCGCCCGATCTCATCTGATCTCAGCCACCAAGCAGTGTTGGGCCTAGTTAGAACCTGGATGGGAGCCAGCCTGGGAGTACAATGTGCTGTAGGCTTTGTTTGTGCTCCATGTCCAGGAAGTGAGCCATTTCTCAATTGTCTTTCAAAACTGCATGGTCTAGCCGATTAGATGCTTAACAGGACAAAACTCACTAGGACCAAAACCTACGGCCACAGCACACTGAATGCACCCAATCTCGTCTGATCTCAGAAGGTAAACAGTGTCGAGCTTAGTTAGTACCTGGATGGGAGACCGCCTGGGAATACCAGGTGCTGTAGGCTTTTTTGTGCTACATGTTCAGGAAGTGAGCCATTTCTCAATTGTCTTTCAAAACTGCATGGTCTAGCCGACTAGATGCTTAACAATGCAAAACTCACTAGGACCAGAGCCTACGGCCAGACCACACTGAATGCCCCTGATCTCATCTGATCGTGGAAGCTAAGCAGTGTTGGGCCTAGTAAGTACCTGAATGGGAGACCACCTGGGAATGCCAGGTGCTGTAGGCTTTTTTGTGCTCCATGTTCAGGAAGTAAGCCATTTCTCAATTGTCTTTCAAAACTGCATGGTCTAGCCGACTAGATGCTTAACAGGGCAAAACTCACAAGGACCAAAGTTTACGGCCACATCACGCTGAATGTGCCCGGTCTCGTTTGATCTTAGAAGTGAGGCAGTGTCGGGCTTAGTTAGTACCTGAAGGGGAGACCTCCTTGGAATACCAGGTGTGGTAGGCATTTTTGTGCTTCATGTTTAGAAAGAGAGCCATTTCTCAATTGTATTTCAATACTGCATGGTCTAGCCGTTAAGATGCTTAACAGTGCAAAACTCACTAGGACCACAACACACTGAATGTGCCTGAACTCGGAAGCAATGCAGTGTTGGGCCTAGTTAGTACCTGGATGGGAGACCGCCTGGGAATCCCAGGTGCTGTAGGCTTTTTTCGTGCTCCATGTTCAGGAAGTGAACCATTTCTCAATTGTCTTTCAAAACTGCATGGTCTAGCAGACTAGATGCTTAACAAGTCAAAACTCACTAGCACAAACGCCTACGGCCACACCAGACTGAATGCACCGGATTTCACCTGATCTCAGAACCTAAGCAGTGTTAGGCCTAGTTAGTACATGGATGGGAGACTGCCTGGGAATACCAGGCGCTGTAGACTTTTTTCTACTCCATGTTCAGGAAGTGAGCCATTTCTCAATTGTCTTTCAAAACTGCATGGTCTAGCCGACTAGATGCTTAACAGGACAAAACTCACTAGCACAAAACCTACGGCCGCACCACACTGAATGCACCCAATCTCGTCTGATTTCAGAAGGTAAACAGTGTCGAGCCTAGTTGGTGCCCGGATGGGAGATCGCCTGGGAATACCAGGTGCTGTAGGCTTTTTTGTGCTCCTTGTTCAGGAAGTGAGCCATTTCTCAATTGTCTTTCAAAACTGCATGGTCTAGCCGGCTAGATGCTTACCAGGACAAAACCCATGACCAGAGCCTACGGCCACACCACACTGAATGCGCCTGATCTTGTCTGATCTCGGAAACTAAGCAGTGTTGGGCCTGGATGGGAGACCGCCTGGGAATACCAGGTGCTGTAGGCTTTTTTGTGCTCCATGTTCAGGAAGTGAGCCATTTCTCAATTGTCTTTCAAAACTGCATGGTCTAGCCGACTAGATGCTTAACAGGACAAAATTCACTAGGACCAGAGCCTACGGCCACACCACACTGAATGCGCCCGATCTCATCTGATCTCAGCCGCTAAGTGGTGTTGGGCCTAGTTAGTACCTGGATGGGAGCCCACCCGGGAATACAATGTGCTGTAGGCTTTTTTTGTGCTCCATGTCCAGGAAGTGAGCCATTTCTCAAATGTCTTTCAAAACTGCATGGTCTAGCCGACTAGATGCTTAACAGGACAAAACTCACTGAGTCCAAAACCTGCGGCCACGCCACACTGAATGTGCCTGATCTTGTTTGACCTTGGAAGCTAAGCAGTGTTAGGCTTCGTTAGTACCTGGATGGGAGACCGCCTGGGAATTCCAGGTGCTCTAGGATTTTTTGTGATCCATGTTCAGGAAGTGAGTCATTTCTCAATTGTCTTTCAAAACTGCATGGTCTAGCCGACTAGATGCATAACAATGCAAAACTCACTAAGAGCAGAGCCGACGGCCACACCACACTGAATGCGCCCGATCTTGTCTGATGTCGGAAGCTAAGCAGTGTTGGGACTGGATGGGAGACCGCCTGGGAATACCAGGTGCTGTAGGCTTTTTTGTGCTCCACGTTCAGGAAGTGAGCCATTTCTCAATTGTCTTTCAAAACTGCATGGTCTAGCCGACTAGATGCTTAACAGGACAAAATTCACTAGGGCCAGAGCCTACGGCCAAAGCACACTGAATGCACCCAATCTCGTCTGATCTCAGAAGGTAAACAGTGTCGAGCCTAGTTAGTACCTGGATGGGAGACCGCCTGGGAATACCAGGTGCTGTAGGCTTTTTTGTGCTACATGTTCAGGAAGTGAGCCATTTCTCAATTGTCTTTCAAAACTGCATGGTCTAGCCGACTAGATGCTTAACAGGGCAAAACTCACAAGGACCAAAGTCTACGGCCACAACACACTGAATGCGCCCAATCTCGTCTGATCTCAGCCGCCAAGCAGTGTTGGGCCTAGTTAGTACCTGGATGGGAGCCCGCCTGGGAATACAATGTGCTGTAGGCTTTTTTTGTGCTCAATGTTCAGGAAGTGAGCCATTTCTCAATTGTCTTTCAAAACTGCATGGTCTAGCCGACTAGATGCTTAACAGGACAAAACTCACTAGGACCAAAACCTACAGCCACAGCACACTGAATGCGCCCCATCTCATCTGATCTCGGAAGCTAAGCAGTGTTGGACCTAGTTAGAACCTGTATGGGAGACCACCTGGGAGTAACAGGTGCTGTAGGCTTTTTTGTGCTCCATGTCCAGGAAGTGAGCCATTTCTCAATTGTCTTTCAAAACTGCATGGTCTAGCCGACTAGAAGGACAAAATTCACCAGGATTAAAGCCTACAGCAACACCACACTAAATGCGCCTAGCCTCGGTAGCTCAGCAATGTCAGGTCTAGTTAGTACCTGGATGGGAGACCACCTGGGAATACCATGTGCTGTAGGCTTTTTCGTGCTCCATGTTCAGGAAGTGAGCCGTTTCCCAATTCTCTTTCAAAATTTCATGATCTAGCCGACTAGATGCTTAACAGGACAAAACTCACTATGACCAGAGCCTACGGCCACACCACACTGAATGCGCCCAATCTAGTCTGATCTCAGACGCTAAGCAGTGTTGGGCCTAGTTAGTACCTGGATGGGAGACTGCCTGGGAATACCAGGTGCTGTAGGCCTTTTTGCGCTCCATGTTCAGGAAGGGAGCCATTTCGCAATTGTCTTTCAAAACTGCATGATTTAGCCGACTAGATGCTTAACAGGACAAAATTCACTAGGACCAGAGCCTACGGCCAAACCACACTGAATGCGCCCAATCTCATCTGATCTCAGCCGCCAAGCAGTGTTGGGCCTAGTTAGTACATGGATGGGAGCCCGCCTGGCAATACAATGTGCTGTAGGCTTTTTTTGTGCTCCATGTCCAGGAAGTGAGCCATTTCTCAATTGTCTTTCAAAACTGCATGTTCTAGCCGACCAGATGCTTAACAGGACAAAACTCACTTGGACCAAAGCCTACGGCCACACCACACTGAATGCGCCTGATCTCGTCTGATCTCGGAAGCTAAGCAGTGTTGGGACTAGTTAGTACCTGGATGGGAGACCTTTCTCAATTGTCTTTCAAAACTGCATGATTTAGCCGACTAGATGCTTAACAGGACAAAATTCACTAGGACCAGAGCCTACGGCCAAACCACACTGAATGCGCCCAATCTCATCTGATCTCAGCCGCCAAGCAGTGTTGGGCCTAGTTAGTACATGGATGGGAGCCCGCCTGGCAATACAATGTGCTGTAGGCTTTTTTTGTGCTCCATGTCCAGGAAGTGAGCCATTTCTCAATTGTCTTTCAAAACTGCATGTTCTAGCCGACCAGATGCTTAACAGGACAAAACTCACTAGGACCAAAACCTACAGCCACATCACACTGAATGTGCCCCTTTCTCATCTGATCTCGGAAGCTAAGCAGTGTTGGGACTAGTTAGTACCTGGATGGGAGACCTCCTGGGAATACCAGGTGCAGTAGGCATTTTTTTGCTCCATGTTCAGGAAGTGAGCCATTTCTCAATTGTCTTTCAAAACTGCATGGTCTAGCCGACTAGATGCTTAACAGTGCAAAACTCACTAGGACCACAGCCTTCGGCCACAACACACTGAATGTGCCTGAACTCGGAAGTGATGCAGTGTTGGGCCTAGTTAGTACCTGGAAGGGAGACTGCCTGGAATACCAGGTGCTGTAGGCTTTTTTGAGCTCCAGGTTCTGGAAGTGAGCCATTTCTCCATTGTCTTTCAAAACTGGATGGTCTAGCTGACTAGATGCTTAACAAGACAAAACTCACTATGACCAGAGCCTACGGCCACACCACACTGAATGCGCCCGTTCTTGTCTGATCTCGATGGCTAAGCAGTGTTGGGCCTGGATGGGAGACTGCCTGGGAATACCAGGTGCTGTAGGCTTTATTGTGCTCCATGTTCAGGAAGTGAGCCATTTCTCAATTGTCTTTCAAAACTGCATGGTCTAGCCGACTAGATGCTTAACAAGACAAAACTCACTAGCACAAACACCTGCGGCCACACCAGACTAAATGCACCGGATTTCATCTGATCTCAGAACCTAAGCAGTGTTAAGCCTAGTTAGTACATGCATGGGAGACTGCCTGGGAATACCAGGCGCTGTAGGCTTTTTTCTACTCCATGTTCAGGAAGTGAGCCATTTTTCAATTGTCTTTCAAAACTGCATGGTCTAGCCGACTAGATGCTTAACAAGACAAAACTCACTAGCACAAAAGCCTACGGCCACACCACACTGAATGCACCTGGCCTCGAAAGCTAAGCAGTGTCAGGTCTAGTTAATACCTGGATGGAAGACCACTTGAGAATACCAAGTGCTGTAGGCTTTTCTGTGCTCCATGTTCAGGAAGTGAGCCATTTCTCAATTGTCTTTCAAAACTGCATGGTCTAGCCGACTAGATGCTTAACAAGACAAAACTCACAAGCACAAACACCTGCGGCCACACCAGACTAAATGCACCGGATTTCATCTGATCTCAGAACCTAAGCAGTGTTAAGCCTAGTTAGTACATGCATGGGAGACTGCCTGGGAATACCAGGCGCTGTAGGCTTTTTTCTACTCCATGTTCAGGAAGTGAGCCATTTCTCAATTGTCTTTCAAAACTGCATGGTCTAGCCGACTAGATGCTTAACAAGACAAAACTCACTAGCACAAAAGCCTACGGCCGCACCAGACTGAATGCACCGGATCTCATCTGATCTCAGAAGGTAAACAGTGTCAAGCCTAGTTAGTACCTGGATGGGAGACCGCCTTGGAATACCAGGTGCTGTAGGCTTTTTTGTGCTCCATGTTTAGGAAGTGAGCCATTTCTCAATTGTCTTTCAAAACTGCATGGTCTAGCCGACTAGATGCTTAACAGGACAAAACTCACTAGCACAAAAGCCTACGGCTGCACCAGACTGAATGCGCCCAATCTCGTCTGATCTCAGAAGGTAAACAGTGTCGAGCCTAGTTTGTACCTGGATGGGAGACCACCTGGGAATACCAGGTGCTGTAGGCTTTTTTGTGCTACATGTTCAGGAAGTGAGCCATTTCTCAATTGTCTTTCAAAACTGCATGGTCCAGACGACTAGATGCTTAACAATGCATAACTCACATGGACCAGATCCTACGGCCAGACCACACTGAATGCCTCTGATCTTGGAAGCTAAGCAGTGTCGGGCCTAGTTAGTACCTGAATCGGAGACCACCTGGGAATGCCAGGTGCTGTAGGCTTTTTGGTGCTCCATGTTCAGGAAGTGAGCCATTTCTCAAATGTCTTTCAAAACTGCATGGTCTAGCCGACTAGATGCTTAACAGGACAAAACTCACAAGCACCAAAGTCTACGGCCACATCACACTGAATGTGCCCGGTCTCGTTTGATCTTAGATGTGAGGCAGTGTCGGGCTTAGTTAGTACCTGGAGGGGAGACCTCCTTGGAATACCAGGTGTGGTAGGCATTTTTGTGCTTCATGTTTAGAAAGAGAGCCATTTCTCAATTGTCTTTCAAAACTGCATGGTCTAGCGGACAAGATGCTTAACAGTGCAAAACTCACTAGGACCAGAGCCTACGGCCACAACACACTGAATGTGCCTGAACTCGGAAGCGATGCAGTGTTGGGCCTAGTTAGTACCTGGAAGGGACACCGCCTGGGAATACCAGGTGCTGTAGGCTTTCTTGTGCTCCATGTTCAGGACATGAGCCATTTCTCAATTGTCTTTCAAAACTGGATGGTCTAGCTGACTAGATGCTTAACAAGACAAAACTCACTATGACCAGAGCCTACGGCCACACCACACTGAATGCGCCCGATCTTGTATGATCTCGGAAGCTAAGCAGTGTTGGACCTGGATGGGAGACTGCCTGGGAATACCAGGTGCTGTAGGCTTTTTTGTGCTCCATGTTCAGCAAGTGAGCCATTTCTCAATTGACTTTCAAAACTGAATGGTCTAGCCGACTAGATGCTTAACAAGACAAACTGACTAGCACAAAAGCCTACGGCCGCACCAGACTGAATGCACCGGATCTCATCTGATCTCAGAAGGTAAACAGTGTCAAGCCTAGTTAGTACCTGGATGGGAGACCGCCTTGGAATACCAGGTGCTGTAGGCTTTTTTTGTGCTCCATGTTCAGGAAGTGAGCCATTTCTAAATTGTCTTTCAAAACTGCATGGTCTAGCCGACTAGATGCTTAACAATGCAAAACTCACTAGGACTAGAGTCTACGGCCAGACCACACTGAATGCCCCTGATCTCATCTGATCTTGGAAGCTAAGCAGTGTCGGGCCTAGTAGGTAACTGAATGGGAGACCACCTGGGAATGCCAGGTGATGTAGGCTTTTTTGTGCTCCATGTTCAGGAGGTGAGCCATTTCTCAATTGTCTTTCAAAACTGCATGATCTAGCCGACTAGATGCTTAACAGGACAAAACTCACGAGGACCAAAACCTACGGCCGCAGCACACTGAATGCGCCCCATCTCATCTGATCTCGGAAGCTAAGCAGTGTTGGGCCTAGTTAGAACCTGTATGGGAGAGCACCTGGGAATAACAGGTGCTGTAGGCTTTTTTGTGCTCCATGTCCAGGAAGTGAGCCATTTCTCAATTGCCTTTCAAAACTGCATGGTCTAGCCGACTAGAAGGACAAAACTCACCAGGATTAAAGCCTACAGCAACACCACACTAAATGCGCCTGGCATCGGAAGCTCAGCAGTGTCAGGTCTAGTTAGTACCTGTTTGGGAGACCACCTGGGAATACCAGGTGCTGTAGGCTTTTTCGTATTCCATGTTCAGGAAGTGAGCCATTTCCCAATTCTCTTTCAAAACTGCATGATCTAGCCGACTAGAAGCGTAACAGGACAAAACTCACTATTAGCAGAGCCCACGGCCACACCACACTGAATACGCCCAATCTAGTCTGATCTCAGACGCTAAGCAGTGTTGGGCCTAGTTAGTACCTGGATGGGAGACTGCCTGGGAATACTAGGTGCTGTAGGCCTTTTTGCGCTCCATGTTCAGGAAGGGAGCCATTTCGCAATTGTCTTTCAAAATTGCATGGTCTAGCCGACTAGATGCTTAACAGGACAAAACTCACTAGGACCAAAACCTACGGCCACACCACACTGAATGCGCCCCATCTCATCTGATCTCGGAAGCTAAGCAGTGCTGGGCCTAGTTAGAAGCGGGACGGGAGACTACCTGGGAATAACAGGTGCTGTAGGCTTTTTTGTGCTCCTTGTTCAGGAAGTGAGCCATTTCTCAATTGTCTTTCAAAACTGCATGGTCTAGCTGACTAGATGCTTAACAGGACAAAACTCACTAGCACCAACGCCTACGGCCACACCAGACTGAATGCACTGGATTTCACCTGATCTCAGAACCTAAGCAGTGTTAGGCCTAGTTAGTACACGGATGGGAGACTGCCTGGGAATACCAGGTGCTGTAGGCTTTTTTGTGCTCCTTGTTCAGGAAGTGAGCCATTTCTCAATTGTCTTTCAAAACTGCATGGTCTAGCCGGCTAGATGCTTACCAGGACAAAACTCACTATGACCAGAGCCTACGGCCACACCACACTGAATGCTCCTGATCTTGTCTGATCTCGGAAACTAAGCAGTGTTGGGCCTGGATGGGAGACCGCCTGGGAATACCAGGTGCTGTAGGCATTTTTGTGCTCCTTGTTCAGGAAGTGAGCCATTTCTCAATTGTCTTTCAAAACTGCATGGTCTAGCCGGCTAGATGCTTACCAGGACAAAACTCACTGAGCCCAAAACATATGGCCACGCCACACTGAATGTGCCCGGTCATTTTTGACCTTGGAAGCTAAGCAATGTTGGGCCTAGTTGGTACCTGGATGGGAGACCGCTTGGGAATTCCAGGTGCTCTAGGATTTTTTGTGATCCATGTTCAGGAAGTGAGCCATTTCTCAATTGTCTTTCAAAACTGCATGGTCTAGCCGACTAGATGCATAGCAATGCAAAACTCACTAAGAGCAGAGCCTACGGCCACACCACACTTAATGCGCCCAATCTTGTCTGATGTCGGAAGCTAAACAGTGTTGGGCCTAGATGGGAGACCGGCTGGGAATACCAGGTGCTGTAGGCTTTTTTATGCTCCATGTTCAGGAAGTGAGCCATTTCTCAATTCTCTTTCAAAACTGCATGATCTAGCCGATTAGATGCTTAACAGGACAAAATTCACTAAGACCAGAGCCTACTGCCACACCACACTGAATGTGCCTGATCTCATCTGATCTCAGCCGCTAAGCGGTGTTGGGCCTAGTTAGTACCTGGATGGGAGCCCACCTGGGAATACAATGTGCTGTAGGCTTTTTTGTGCTCCATGTTCAGGAAGTGAGCCATTTCTCAATTCTCTTTCAAAACTGCATGGTCTAGCCGACTAGATGCTTAACAGGACAAAATTCACTAGGACCAGAACCTACGGCCACACCAAACTGAATGCGCCCGATCTCATCTGATCTCAGCCGCTAAGCGGTGTTGGGCCTAGTTAGGACCTGGATTGGAGCCCACCTGGGAATACAATGTGCTGTAGGCTTTTTTTGTGCTCCATGTCCAGGAAGTGAGCCATTTCTCAAATGTCTTTCAAAACTGCATGGTCTAGCCGACTAGATGTTTAACAATGCAAAACTCAATAAGAGCAGGGCCTACGGCCACACCACACTGAATGCACCCGATCTTGTCTGATGTCGGAAGCTAAACAGTGTTGGGCCTAGATGGGAGACCGGCTGGGAATAGCAGGTGCTGTAGGCTTTTCTGTGCTCCATGTTCAGGAAGTGAGCCATTTCTCAATTGTCTTTCAAAAAAACTGCATGGTCTAGCCGACTAGATGCTTAACAGGACAAAATTCATTTGGACCAGAGCCTACGGCCACACCACACTGAATGCGCCCGATCTCATCTGAGCTCAGCCGTTAAGCGTTGTTGGGCCTAGTTAGTAACTGGATGGGAGCCCACCTGGGAATTCAATGTGCTGTAGCCTTTTTTTGTGCTCCTTGTCCAGGAAGTGAGCCATTTCTCAAATGTCTTTCAAAACTGCATGGTCTAGCCGACTAGATGCTTAACAGGACAAAACTCACTAGGACTAAAACCTACGGCCACACCACACTGAGTGTGCCCGATCTCGTCTGATCTCAGACGCTAAGCAGTGTTGGGCCTAGTTAGTACCTGGATGGGAGACTGCCTGGGAATACCAGGTGCGGTAGGCTTTTTTGCGCTGCATGTTCAGGAAGGGAGTCATTTCGCAATTGTCTTTCAAAACTGCATGATTTAGCCGACTAGATGCTTAATAGGACAAAATTCACTAGGACCAGAGCCTACGGCCACACCACACTGAATGCGTCTGATCTCGGAAGCTAAGCAGTGTTGGGCCTAGTTAGTACCTGGGTGTTAGACTTCCTGGGAATACCAGGTGCAGTAGGCATTTTTGTGCTCCATGTTCAGGAATTGAGCCATTTCTCAATTGTCTTTCAAAACTGCATGGTCTGGCCGACTAGATGCTTAACAGTGCAAAACTCACTAGGACCAGAGCCATCGGCCACAACACACTGAATCTGCCTGAACTCGGAAGCGACGCAGTGTTGGGCCTAGTTAGTACCTAGAAGGGAGACCGCCTGGGAATACCAGGTGCTGTAGGCTTTTTTGTGCTCCATGTTCAGGAAGTGAGCCATTTCTCTATTGTCTTTCAAAACGGGTTGGTCTAACTGACTAGATGCTTAACACGACAAAACTCACTATGACCAGAGCCTACGGCCACACCACACTGAATGAGCCCGATCTTGTCTGATCTCGGAAGCTAAGCAGTGTTGGGCCTGGATGGGAGACCGCCTGGGAATACCAGGTCCTGTAGGCTTTTTTGTGCTCCATGTTCAGGAAGTGAGCCATTTCTCAATTGCCTTTCAAAACTGCATGGTCTAGCCGACTAGATGCTTAACAGGACAAAACTCACCAGGACTAAAAGCTATGGCCACACCAGACTGAATGCGCCTGGCCTTGAAAGCTAAGTAGTGCCAGGTCTAGTTAGTATCTGGATGGGATACCACCTGAGAATACCAAGTGCTGTAGGCTTTTTTGTGCTTCATGTTCAGGAAGTGAGCCATTTCTCAATTCTCTTTCAAAACTGCATGATCTAGCCGACTAGATGCTTAACAGGCCTTTTTAAAAAAAAATGTATCCCTTTTTATAGCGGAAATGTTGGACAACAACATGAGGGTTGGAGCTACCTATTTACATAGAATTAACATACGGGTAGTGTGTTCATGGGTAATAAAACTACCTTCACATGTAATGCAGTACAGAGAATATTGAGTCCACAAAGAGGCTTGAAAGAAAGCCATTATTGTGTTGGATGTTTTCTCCAATTCCCTGCATCAGAAACAGGATGGATGGAGTAAATTTATCCTGCTAGACATAGGAGTCCTGAGTGGGCCCACAAGTCTTATATATCGCGCCTGATCGAGGGCTGATCGAGTGATGAGCGTGGTTTTATGATGCAAGTGGCTTTATGGCTTAGCTTACTAAATGCAACTGCATAAGAGTAATACTCTTAGCATTTTTCAAGCCTGCGGCCACACCACACTAGTTGCGCCAGCTCGTCTGATCTCAGAACCTAAGCAGTGTCAGGCCTATTAAGTACCTGGATGGGAGACTGCCTGGGAATAGCAGGTGCTGTAGCCATTTTTTCTACTCCATGTTCAGGAAGTGAGCCATTTCTCAATTGTCTTTTAAAACTGCATGGTCTAGCCGACTAGATGCTTAACAAGTCAAAACTCACTAGCACAAACGCCTGCGGCCACACCAGACTGACTGCACCGGATTTCATCTGATCTTAGAAGGTAAACGATGTTGAGCCTAGTTAGTACTTGGATGGGAGACCGCCTGGGAATACCAGGTGCTGTAGGCTTTTTTTGTGCTCCATGTTCAGGAAGGAACAAGTTACTTACCTGTAACTGTTGTTCTCCAGCATGGGTCTGGCATGGATTCACATGCTCATGAATATTCCCCGTCGTCAGGCTGGGAATCCTCGGTAAAGAAAAATCAGTATCAGTTTCGTTTCTGATCTGTCTTTCGTAGTAGTAACCAATCACTGATCTTTGCGTCATACTGACCACAGCCAATGACTGCCCTCTCCCTAAGCCCCGCCTCTGGCAACCATCTTCAGATTTGGTAGCACGTGAAGTGGCAGTATGACCAAGTGAAGAGCCGCAGAGGGGTAGGCGGGAGGGTTCGCATGTGAATCCATGCCAGACCCATGCTGGAGAAAACAGTTACAGGTAAGTAACATGTTCCTTCTCCAGCATGGGGTCTGGCATGGATTCACATGCTCATGAATAAAAGAATACATAGCAGTACACACATGCACAACCACGGGAGGTGGCAAAGGCTCAACATTAAGCATTATATCCAAAACTCAACATTAAGCAATTCTTACCTCCTCACCAGGCTCACCTTAGGCGAACAGGTTGCGCAGCACTGCTTGGCCGACCCTGGACTCCTCCCTGGAATCCCGATCGACGCAGTAGAATTTCGTGAAGGTGTGCGTCGACCTCCACGTAGCAGCCCTGCAGATGTTCAGCAAGGGCACACCAGATAGGAATGCCTTGGTAGCTGCGATCGCTCTGGTGGAATGGGCTCTCGGACGGGCAGGCAGCGGTCGGTTTGCCAACTGATGACAGTACATGATACAGCCGGAGAGCCATCTGGAAATGGAAGCCTTCGAGAGAGCCTTCCCCTGTTTGACAGGTCCAAAGTTCACAAAAAGTTGTGACGTCTTCCGAAAACACTTCGTACGGTCCACGTAGAACTTCAGCGCTCTAGCCACATCCAGCGAGTGCAAAGTCCTTTCAGCCGGCGACGAAGGCGACGGGAAGAAAACAGGCAACACCAAGGGTTCGTTGAGGTGGAAGTCCGACGGCACCTTGGGCATGAAGGAGGGGTGCGTCCTGAGCACTACCCTCATGTCGTGAAAAGTCAAGTACGGGGGCTTGCAGGAAAGGGCCTAGATCTCTCCCACCCGTCATGCGGAGGTGATGGCCACAAGAAACGCTGTTTTCCACGACAAGAACTTCAACGGAGCCGAGTGCAGAAGCTCGAACGGAGGTCCCATGAGCTTGGTCAGCACCACGTTGAGCTCCTACGCCGGGGCCGGAGCCTTCACCGGCAGGAACGATCTGAACAGTCCCTTCATGAATTCTTTCACCAGGCGATGAGACCACAAAGACGTCCGTCCCGTGGTTCTGGTGTATCGGGAGATCGCAGCAAGATGATTCTTGATGGACATGTGCGCCAGTCCAGCCTTGGCCAGCGTCAGTAGGTACGGCAGTACTTGGGGAGCCGTAATCCGTAGAGGGTTAATCTTCTGTGCGTGGCACCAGACAGAGAACCTCTTCCATTTGTGTCCATAGCATTTAAGAGTTGAGGACGCCCTGGCCTTTGCAAGAACCTCTCTGCAGTCGGCCGGTATGTCGTAGCCTCCAAACTCTAACACTGCAGGAGCCAGGCCTGCAAGTTCAGCGACTTCGGGTCGTGATGGAAGATGGCGCCTCCTTCCCTGGAGAGAAGATCCGCGTCCACTGGCAGCTTGATTGACGGGGACGCTGACAAGTCCAGAAGGTCCGGGAACCATATCTGCCTCGGCCACGCAGGTGCGACGAGGATCATCCTGCACCGTGACCTCTTGAGCTGGTTGATGAGCCGGATCAGCAAAGGCAATGGAGGGAACGCATATAGAAACAGGCCCTCCCAGGGGAACGAGAAAGCATCGCCCATGCTCCTCGGCTGGGGAAACCTGCTGGCGAACTTCCGGCACTTGGAGTTCGTCGCCGTCGCGAACAGATCGATCTGGGGTGTGCCCCACCGTCGGAAGAGGCGGTCCACTAGATCCTGTCGTAGTTCCCACTCGTGGCACAAGCGCAGCTCTCTGCTGAGCGAGTCGGCAATGGTGTTTTGTATTCCTGCCAGATGAAACGGCACCAGAAACATCCCTTGGGCGACGGCCCAATGCCACAGATCCTGCGCCTCCTTGGACAGGGCTGGGGATCTGGTACCGCCCTGCTTCCTGATGTAGAACATGGTGGTGGTGTTGTAGGTGAAGATCCTCACCACCTTGCCCTTGAGGGACGGAAGAAAGGACCCGAGGGCCCAAAACACTGCACGGAGTTCCAGGACGTTGATATGGAGGGACTTCTCCGTCGGAAGCCAAAGGCCTCTCGCGTGCAGATTTTCGGTGTGCGCTCCCCACCCTTCCAGGGAGGCATCTGTGGTCACTGTCTTCTGGTGGCTGGGGGTCTTGAAGTCCATGCCCGCCGTCAGATGCACGCGGGTGCCCCACCACCGGATCGCTCGTCGGAAACTCTCGTCGAGTGTGACCCTCTCCTCGAAGCTGCCCGTCGTCTGGATCCAGCGCGCGTCCAGGAACTCCTGCAACGGGAGCATCCGGAGCCTGCACAGGCGGATGAGATAAATGCAAGAAGACATCATTCCGAGGAGGGACTTGATGGACCTCACCCTGGCCGCGTCCGCAACCAGCATCCGCTGCACCTTGCCCAAGATGGCCCTCGTCCTTTCCTCCGACGGAGAGGCCAGAAGCGACACTGTGTCGAGCTTTGCTCCCAGAAACAGTGCGTCTTGCGCGGGCACCAGGTGGGACTTGGCGTAGTTTATGGAGAATCCCAGGTCCGTGGGTAGTTGGACGGTCCTTGCTGTGTGCTCCACGGCGAGCTCCTTCGTCTTCGCTCGGATGAGCCAGTCGTCCATGTAGGGGTAGACGTGGATCCCCTCTAGGCGCAGCCGCGCCACCACCGGTGCGAGGCACTTGGTGAAAACCCTGGGTGCCGACCTCAATCCAAAGGGAAGGGCTCTGAACTGGTAGTGACGCCCTTGGACCACGAATCTGAGAAACTTTCGGTGTCCCTTTAGGATGGGGATATGGAAGTAGGCATCCTCCAAATCCAACTACGACAGGAAATCGCCCTCCTCCAGTTGGCCCAGGACGTGTTGGAGGGTGACCATCCTGAACTTCTGTGTCTTGATGAATTTGTTCAGTCGTCGCAGGTCCAGGATGGGACGCCATCCTCCCGTCTTCTTCTTCACGAGGAAGTATCTTGAGTAAACTCCGGAGCCCCGAAGCCTCTTTGGGACGAGCTCGATGGCGCCCTTCCTGAGCATGGACCTTACCTCCAAGAGAAGTTGAGGGATGTGATGTTCCTTCCTGGCCACAGGGGGAACGCGCGGGCACCTCTTTAGAAACTCGAGCGTGTGACCCTGAGCCAGGGCGTCCAGCACCCAACGGTCGGTGGAGATGGACTCCCACACGCTGACGAAGCTCGCCAGCCGGCCTCCCACCGGGGTGCTTCGGTGGGGGCCCGACCCCACGGCCGGTTCAGCCCTGCTTCGATGAGGCTTTGCCGCCTTGTCCTCCTTGGCGACGACGGCGGGGTCCGCCCGACTTGCCTCGTCCCCTGTAGGCTTCCTGTGACGACGAACGGGTCGCTTGACGATAGGTGGAAAATCCGCCGCTGGAACCTTTGGAGGCACCCTGTTTGCCTCCGCCGCTCCGAAAGGGCGGCCGTCGTTGCTGGAGAACACCATGAGCCCGGGCCGTCTCCGTGTCCGCCTTGATGGCTTGTAGGGAATTGTCCACTGTTTTCCCAAACAGGTTGCTTCCGTCGAACGGCATGTCCAAGACTCTGGTCTGCACGTCCTGACGGAAGTCAGTAGCCTTGAGCCATCCACGCCGCCTAAGGCACACGCCGTTGCCCAACTGGCGAAATCCAGTGTCCGTGATGTCCGTCGCTATCGTAATGGCGTGGTCCGACGCCACTTCTCCTTCCTGCAAGATCTCTAGGGCCTCAGCCCTCTTGTCGTCTGGTAGGAAGTCCAGCAGGGGGGCGAGTTTGTACCACAACTCCCTGTCGTAGCGGGCTACGATAGCCGAGGCGTTGGCAGCCTTGATCGTCGTCGCTGCCGATGAGATGACTCTGCGTCCCATCGTGTCCAATTTCTTTCCCTCGCCATCCGGCGGGGAGGTTGACGTAGAGGCCGCGCCCCTCCCCCGCTTTCTTCCTGGCCGCTGCGGAGACGACCGAGTCCGGGGTCGGCTGTGCCCGAAGGCACAAGGGGGCCGCGTCCGGGACCCGGTACTTCTTCTCGTACCGATCCCTTCTAGCCGGCGTTGTGGATGGGTTCTTGAGGAGGGCGAGACCCTCATCTCAGATATCGTCCAGTAGAGGTACAGCGAGGACCGTCTTCCTCTTGGTCTCGCGCCGTTGATAAAGGAAACCTTCCTTCTTCTTCACTTCCGGGCAGAGCTGGAAAAGCTTGGATGCCCTGGCGATCATGGCGTGAAACGATCCAATCTCGTCGGGCGGGGAAGCCTGGGTGGGAGGTGACGACGGGAGATCCTCGTCGTAAACCTCGTCGTCAGTACCCGTCACGGCCGTGTCAGTCCCCGTATCATCCCCACGTGTCGTGGACAGGGAGGAGGGCTGAGCAGGGCGCGAAGGTTGAAAAGGAGGTGGAGGATGAATCCTTCTTCTCTAAGAGGAGGGCTCCCAGAAGGGCCTGGCTCCGGGTCCCCCGTCGGGAGCGGTTCCTCCGTTGGTGGTAACGGCAGTCTCGTCCTTATCTCCGAGCATAAGGACTGTATAGCCAACAAAATGGCCGCCGAGTTGTCTTGCGGCACTGGTTCAGGGGGTTCCGACGGGCGATCAGGAGCCCCGTCGGCACCCTCGATGTTCTCGTCGTCTCCCACGTCGGGGTCCCTCCCGACGGGATGGTCTTCTTCCACGCCAGCGCCATGGCCTAAGACTTCGATCAGCTCCTCCTCAGAGGTTGAGGCCGAATCCACGATGACCTCCTGCCCCCCCTTTTTCTTCTCCGTCGGAGGTTTCACGGGGGTCCTGTCGATGGGCATGAAAGAGGACTCCCTCCGCGGTGGCAGGGAGATTCTGGGCCCCGAGGTCGCCACCACTGGTGTAGCCTCCACAGGCTGAGCCAGGGCCGCCCGACTGTCTCGATAGAGGCCTTGGCCGGATGGATCAAGGCTTTCACCACCTTAGGTGCGCTCACCGCCTTCTCCTTGGGGGGAGGGTCACCACCTCGCTCCCCCTCCGATGGGGCCTTCGAGCACGACCGGGGTCTCTCCAGGAGCTTCGCCGGGTGCTCGGCCTTCCTCTTACCCGAGCCAGAGCGTTGGCTCGTGGTTGATGGCGCCGGGGAGGATGCGCCCTGCCTGGCGCCCCAAGAGCTCGACCGTCCGGCGCTCCCGGTGCCAGCGGACTCGCGGTGCTTAGCCTTCTGTTGGACCCCTGTCGCCGGGGCTCCCTCAAAGGTCTTAGAAGACCGCTCGGACTTCTTCTTCTTCTCGCCTGACGGGCTCTTTCCTTCCAGCCAGTTGGCGAGACGCTGATGGCGGTCCTTCATGGTCCGCTCTGACATATTGCCGCAAAACGCACAGTCCTTCTCCACGTGCGTCTTGTCTTCATGCAGGCAGTAAAGGCAAAGGGAGTGTTCGTCCTCCTTAAAGACATTCTGAAGTTGGCATCCAGGGCAGACCCTGAACAGCTTTCCGGGCGTCGAGCTTCCCTTCTCCTGGGCCATGCTCGAGAAGGGCCTGAGAAACTTCTGGAGTCCTCCAAAAGCGTGGCTCGACGAAATCTTCACCCTTGAGGGGCGTAGAGGAATCCGACACGGGTCCCCGTTGATCGGATAAAGAAACGGTGGAGCTTGAGGCTCTTTTGACCGAAAAAGAGAACATTTTCCTAAGAAAAAGCGCGAAAAAAGCACTAACGCTCGAGAGCAATAGCACGAGGATCCCAACACTTGAACGTGCGGTAAAAATCTGAAGATCGCTGCCAGAGGCGGGGCTTAGGGAGAGGGCAGTCATTGGCTGTGGTCAGTATGACGCAAAGATCAGTGATTGGTTACTACTACGAAAGACAGATCAGAAACAAAACTGATACTGATTTTTCTTTACCAAGGATTCCCAGCCTGACGACGGGGAATATTCATGAGCATGTGAATCCATGCCAGACCCCGTGCTGGAGAAGTAAGCCATTTCTCAATTGTCTTTCAAAACTGCATGGTCTAGCCGACTAGATGCTTAACAGGACAAAACTCACAAGAACCAAAGTCTACGGACACAACACACTGAATGTGCCCGGTCTCGTTTGATCTTAGAAGTGAGGCAGTGTCGGGCTTAGTTAGTACCTGGAGGGGAGACCTCCTTGGAATACCAGGTGTGGTAGGCATTTTTGTGCTTCATGTTTAGAAAGAGAGCCATTTCTCAATTGTCTTTCAAAACTGCATGGTCTAGCCGACAAGATGCTTAACAGTGCAAAACTCAATAGGACCAGAGCCTACGGCCACAACACACTGAATGCGCCTGGCCTCGGAAGCTCAGCAGTGTCAGGTCTAGTTAGTACCTGGATGGGAGACCACCTGGGAATACCAGGTGCTGTAGGCTTTTTCGTGCTCCATGTTCAGGAAGTGAGCCATTTCCCAATTCTCTTTCAAAACTGCATGATCTAGCCGACTAGATGCTTAACAGGACAAAACTCACTATGACCAGAGCCTACGGCCACACCAGACTGAATGCGCCCAATCTAGTCTGATCTCAGACGCTAAGCATTGTTGGGCCTAGTTAGTACCTGGATGGAAGACTGCCTGGGAATACCAGGTGCTGTAGGCCTTTTTGCTCTCACTGTCAGGAAGGGAGCCATTTCGCAATTGTCTTTCAAAACTGCATGATTTAGCCGACTAGATGCTTAACAGGACAAAATTCACTAGGACCAGAGCCTACGGCCAAACCACACTGAATACACCCGATCTCATCTGATCTCAGCCGCCAAGCAGTGTTGGGCCTAGTTAGTACCTGGATGGGAGCCCGCCTGGGAATACAGTGTGCTGTAGGCTTTTTTTTGTGCTCCATGTCCAGGAAGTGAGCCATTTCTCAATTGTCTTTCAAAACTGCATGGTCTAGCCGACTAGATGCTTAACAGAACAAAACACACTAGGACCAAAACCTACGGCCACAGCACACTGAATGCGCCCCATCTCATCTGATCTCGGAAGCTAAGCAGTGTTGGGCCTAGTTAGAACCTGGATGGGAGACCGCCTGGAAATCCCAGGTGATATAGGTTTTTTTGTGCTCCATGTTCAGGAAGTGTGCCATTTTTCAATTGTCTTTCAAAACTGCATGGCCTAGCCGACTAGATGCTTAACAGTACAAAGCTCATTAAGACCGGATTCTATGGCCACACCACACTGAATGTGCCTGATTTTAGAACACTAAGCAGTGTTGGGCCTAGTTAGTACCTGGATGGGAGACTGCCTGGGAATACCAGGTGCTGTGGACTTTTTTGTGCTCCATGATTAGTAATTGTGCCACTTGTCAATTGCTTTTTAAATTTGTATTTATTTGTATTTATTAGGTTTATATAGAGCATTACGCCAAAGCGCTTAACAATACAACAACAAGAATACATAGTAAACAAGAAGCATAAAGTTACAAAGACATGAAACAAACCAGCAAAAACAGTATGTAGCTCAACTGACCAGTTCTGAAGGAGGAAGAAAGGGAAGTAGAAAGGGAGATCAGAGCGGGGGAAGAATACAGAGATAACAGGGGGAGGGAAGGAGGGATGAGAAAGAAAGGGAAGAAGAGGGGAAGTAGGAAGGAGGGTAGAGATAAAGGAGAGAGATAATAGGAGGAGGGGAGGTAGGGCGGTGTGTGAAGAAGGAAAGAATTCAAGGAGGCACGGAAAGAGGGGTAAGAGGAAATGGAATGGATGGAGAGAGGTAAAGACTTCCAGTGATGGGGGGCTAGAAGCTGAAAGGAAAGGAAACGAGAGGAAGCACAAGGGGAAGAAGGTACTGTGAGTAGGAAGCGATCAGCGGATCTGAGGGAGCGAGAAGGAGAGTAGAAAGAAAGGAGAGAGGAAAGGTAAGGGGGAGCTAGCCCATGAAGAGATTTAGGAGGAAGTTAAATTTAAGTTGGGAGTGAAAGGGAAGCCAGCCAAGAAGAGCATGGGAGGAAGAAATGGAATCAAGAGGTGCAAGAAGACCGAGGGTACGGATGGCAAAGTGGTAAAAGAGATTTGAGGGGAGCAAGGTGAGAGGCATGGAGTCCAAAGAGGAGAGAAGAACAATAGAAAAGTCGAGAGAAAATGAGGGAAGATATTAGGAGTTTAGTAGCATGGAAGGTGAGGGTGGAGCGCATTTTGAGAACATTGAATAGGTGAAAGCGGCAGGCACGAGAGGTAAGAGAAATATGATGGGAAAGGGAGAGGGTAGAGTCGAGGTGGAGGCCAAGGTTGCGAGCAGAGGCAGAGATAGGAAAGTTAGTAGGAGGAAAGAAAATAAAAGGAGGGGAGAAGGAGGAGGAAGTGTGTTGGAGGGGAAGAATAAGACTTCCGTTTTTTCAGAGTTGAGGAAAGAAAGTGGGAAGACATCCAGTAAATTTGCTTATGTTTCCAAAAAAAATGTATCCCTTTTTATAGCGGAAATGTTGGACAACAACATGAGGGCTGGAGAAACCTATTTACATAGAATTAACATACGGGTAGTGTGTTCATGGATAATAAATCTACCTTTACATGTAATGCAGTACAGAGAATATTGAGTCCATAAAGAGGCTTGAAAGAAAGCCATTATTGTTATTATTCGCGCCTTGAAACACTTGTGTATAGGCGCGTTACAAATGCCTTATCATTATCATTATCATTGTGTTGGTTGTTTTCTCCAACTCCCTGCAACAGAAACAGGATGGATGGAGTAAATGTATTTACTAGACATAGGAGTCCTGAATGGGCCCACAAGTCTTATATTTCGCGCCTGATCGAGCGCTGATTGAGTGATGAGCGTGGTTTGATGATGCAAGTGGCTTTATGGCTTAGCTTACTAAATGCAACTGCATAAGAGTAATACTCTTAGCATTTCTCAAGCCTACGGCAACACCACACTGAATGCGCCCGCTCTTGGCTGATCTCAGAACCTAAGCATTGTCAGGCCTAGTTAGTACCGGGATGAGAGACTGCCTGGGAATCCTGGTTGCTGTAGGCTTTTTTCTACTCCTTGTTCAGGAAGTGAGCCATTTCTCAATTGTCTTTCAAAACTGCATGGTCTAGCCGACTAGATGCTTAACAGTGCAAAACTCACTAGGACCAGAGCCTATGGCCACAACACACTGAATGTGCCTGAACTCGGAAGCGATGCAGTGTTGGGCCTAGTTAGTACCTGGAAGGGACACCACCTGGGAATACCAGGTGCTGTGGGCTTTTTTGTGCTCCATGTTCAGGAAGTGAGCCATTTCTCAATTGTCTTTCAAAACTGGAGGGTCTAGCTGACTAGATGCTTAACAGGACAAAACTCACTATGACCAGACCCTACGGCCACACCACACTGAATGCGCCCAATCTTGTCTGATCTCGGAAGCTAAGCAGTGTTGGGCCTGGATGGGAGACTACCTGGGAATACCAGGTGCTGTAGGCTTTTTTGTGCTCCATGTTCAGGAAGTGAGCTATATCCCAATTGCCTTTCAAAACTGCATGGTCAAGCCGACTAGATGCTTAACAGGAAAAACTCACCCGGACTAAAGCCTGCGGCCACACCACACTGAATGCGCCTGGCCTTGAAATGTAAGCAGTGTCAGGTCTAGTGAGTACCTGGATGGGAGACCACCTGGGAATACCAAGTGCTGTAGGCTTTTTTTGTGCTCCATGTTCACGAAATGAGCCATTTCTCAAATGTCTTTCAAAACTGCATGGTCTAGCCAACTAGATGCTTAAAGGTTCAAAACTCACAAGGCCCAAATCCTGTGGCCACACCACACTGAATGCTCCCGATCTCATCTGATCTTGGAAGCTAGGCAGTGGTGGGCCTAGTTAGTACCTGTATGGGAGACCACCTGTGGATACCAGGTGTTGTAGGCTTTTTTGTGCTCCATGTTCAGGAAGTGAGCCATTTCTCAATTGTCTTTCTAAACTTCATGGTCTAGCCGACTAGATGCTTAACAATACAAAACTTACTAAGACCACAGCCTATGGCCGCACAACACTGAATGCGCCCAATCTTGTCTGACCTCGGAAGCTAAGCAGTGTTGGGTCTAGTCAGTACCTGGATGAGAGACCCCCTGGGAGTACCAGGTACCGCAGCCTTTTTTTGTGCTCCATGTCCAAGAAGTGAGCCATTTCTCAAATGTCTTTCAAAACTGCATGATCTAGCCGACTAGATGCTCAACAGGACAAAATTCACTAGGACCAGAGCCTACGGCCACACCACACTGAATGCGCCCAATCTCATCTGATCTCAGACACTAAGCAGTGTTGGGCCTAGCTAGTACCTGGATGGGAGCCCGCCTGGGAATACAATGTGCTGTAGGCTTTTTTTGTGCTCCATGTCCAGGAAGTGAGCAATTTCTCAATTGTCTTTCAAAACTGCATGGTCTAGCCGACTAGATGTTTAACAGGACAAAACTCAGTATGGCCAAAGCCTACAGACACACCACACTGAATGTCCCTGAGCTCGTCTGACCTTGGAAGCTAAGCAGTTTTGGGCCTAGTTAGTACCTGAATGGGAGACCGCCTGGGAATTCCAGGTGCTATAGGCTTTTTTTGTGCTCTATCTTCAGGAAGTGAGACATTTCTCAATTGTCTTTCAAAACTGCATGGTCTAGCCGACTAGATGCTTAACAGGAAAAACTCACTATGACCAGAGCCTACGACGACACCACACTGAATGCGTCAATGTTCTCTGATCTCGCAAGCTAAGCAGTGTTGGGCCTCGTTAGTACCTGGATGGGAGAGCCCCTGGGAATACCAGATGCTGTAGGCTTTTTGTGCTCCATGTTCAGGAAGTGAGCCATTTCTCAATTGTCTTTCAAAACTGCATGGTCTAGCCGACTAGATGCTTAAAGGTACAAAACTCACAAGACGCAGAGCCTACAGCCGCACCACACTGAATGTGCCCGATATCAGAAGCTAAGCAGTGTCACTACTAGTTAGTACCTGGATGGGCGACGGCCTGGGAATCCCAGGGGCTATATGCTTTTTTGTGCTCCATGTTCAGGAAGTGAGCCATTTCTCAATTATCTTTCAAAACTGCATGGTCTAGCCGACTAGATGCTTAACAGTGCAAAACTCATTAGGACCAGAGCCTACGGCCACAACACACTGAATGTGCCTGAACTCGGAAGCGATGCAATGTTAGGCCTAGTTAGTACCTGGAAGGGAGACCGCCTCGGAATACCAGGTGCTGTAGGCATTTTTGTGCTTCATGTTCAGGAAGTGAGCCGATCTCAATTGTCTTTCAAACCTGCATGGTCTAGCCGAAAGGATGCTTAACAGTGCAAAACTCACTAGGACCAGAGCCTACGGCCACAACACACTGAATGTGCATGAACTCGTAACGATCCAGTGTTGGTCTATTTAGTAACTGGAAGAGAGACCGCCTGGGAATACCAGGTGCTGTAGGCTTTTTTGTGCTCCATGTTCAGGAAGTGAGCCATTTCTCAATTGTCTTTCAAAACTGGATGGTCTAGCCGACTAGATGCTTAAAGGTACAAAACTCATAAAACCCAGAACCCACGGCCACACCACACTGAATGCACCCACTCTTTTCTGATCTTGGAAACTAAGCAGTGTCGGGCCTAGTTAGTACCTGAATGGGAGACCACCTGGGAATACCAGGTGCTCTAGGCATTTTTGTGCTCCAGGTTCGGGAAGTGAGCCATTTCTCAATTGTTTTTAAAAAATGCATGGTCTAGCCGACTAGATGCTTAACAGGGCAAAACTCACAAGGTCCAAAGTCTACGGCCACATCACACTCAATGTTCCCAGTCTTGTTTGAGCTTAAAAGCTAAGCAGTGTCGGGTTTACTTAGTACCTGGATGGGAGCCCTCCTGGGAATACCAGGTGCTGTAGGCATTTTTGTGCTTCATGTTCAGGAAGTGAGCCGATCTCAATTGTCTTTCAAACCTGCATGGTCTAGCCGAAAGGATGCTTAACAGTGCAAAACTCACTAGGACCAGAGCCTACGGCCACAACACACTGAATGTGCATGAACTCGTAACGATCCAGTGTTGGTCTATTTAGTAACTGGAAGAGAGACCGCCTGGGAATACCAGGTGCTGTAGGCTTTTTTGTGCTCCATGTTCAGGAAGTGAGCCATTTCTCAATTGTCTTTCAAAACTGGATGGTCTAGCCGACTAGATGCTTACCAGGACAAAACTCACTATTGACCAGAGCCTACGGCCACACCACACTGAATGCGCCCAATCTCATCTGATCTCAGATGCTAAGCAGTGTTGGGCCTAGTTAGTACCTGGATGGGAGACTGCCTGGGAATAGCAGGTGCTGTAGGCTTTTTTGCGCTCCATATGCAGGAAGTGAGCCATTTTCTCAATTGTCTTTCAAAACTGCATGATCTAGCCGACTAGATGCTTAACAGGACAAAATTCACTAGGACCAGAGCCTACAGCCGAACCACACTGAATGCGCCCAATCTCATCTGATCTCAGATGCTAAGCAGTGTTGGTCCTAGTTAGTACCTGGATGGGAGCCCGCCTGGGAATACAATACGTTATAGGCTTTTTTTGTGCTCCATGTCCAGGAAGTGAGCCATTTCTCAATTGTCTTTCAAAACTGCATGGTCTAGCCAACTAGATGCTTAAAGGTACAAAACTCACAAGGCCCAAATTCTACGGCCACACCACACGGAATGCTCCCGATCTCGTCTGATCTTGGAAGCTAGGCAGTGTTGGGCCTAGTTAGTACCTGGATGGGAGACCGCCTGCAAATTCCAGGTGCTCTAGGCTTTTATGTGCTCCATGTTCAGGAAGTGAGCCATTTCTCACTTTTCTTTCAAAACTGCATGGTCTAGCCGACTAGATGTTTAACGGGACAAAACTCAATTTGGCCAAAGCCTACAGACACACCACACTGAATGTACCCGAGCTCGTCTAACCTTGGAAGCTAAGCAGTTTTGGGGCTAGTTAGTACCTGGATGGGAGACCGCCTGGGAATTCCAGGTGCTATAGGCTTTTTTTGTGCTCCATGTTCAGGAAGTGAGACATTTCTCAATTGTCTTTCAAAACTGCATGGTCTAGCCAACTAGATGCTTAACAGTACAAAACTCACTAGGACCAGAGCCTACGGCCACAACACACTGAATGTGCCCAATCTCATCTGAACTCGGAAGCGATGCAATGTTGGGCCTACTTAGTACGGGCGACCGCCTGGGAATGCCAGCTGCTGGAAGTTGTTTTGTGCTTCATGTTCAGTAAGTGAGCCATTTCTTAATGGTCTTTCAAAACTGCATGGTCTAGCCGACTAGATGCTTAACAGTACAAAGCTCATTAAGAGCGGATTCTATGGCCACACCACACTGAATGTGCCTGATTTTAGAACACTAAGCAGTATTGGGCCTAGTTAGTACCTGGATGGGAGACTGCCTGGGAATACCAGGTGCTGTGGACTTTTTTGTGCTCCATGATTAGTAATTGTGCCACTTGACAATTGCTTTTTAAATTTGTATTTATTTGTATTTATTAGGTTTATATAGCGCATTACGCCAAAGCGCTTAACAATACAACAACAAGAATACATAGTAAACAAGAAGCATAAAGTTACAAAGACATGAAACAAACCAGCAAAAACAGTATGTAGCTCAACTGACCAGTTCTGAAGGAGGAATAGATGAGAGGGAGAAGAAAGGGAAGTAGAAAGGGAGATCAGAGCGGGGGAAGAATACAGAGATAACAGGGGGAGGGAAGGAGGGATGAGAAAGAAAGGGAAGAAGAGGGGAAGTAGGAAGGAGGGTAGAGATAAAGGAAAGAGATAATAGGAGGAGGGGAGTTAGGGCAGGGTATGAAGAAGGAAAGAATTCAAGGAGGCACGGAAAGAGGGGTAAGAGGAAATGGAATGGATGGAGAGAGGTAAAGACTTCCAGTGATGGGGGGCTAGAAGCTGAAAGGAAAGGAAACGAGAGGAAGCACAAGGGGAAGAAGGTACAGTGAGTAGGAAGCGATCAGCGGATCTGAGGGAGCGAGAAGGAGAGTAGAAAGAAAGGAGAGAGGAAAGGTAAGGGGGAGCTAGCCCATGAAGAGATTTAGGAGGAAGTTAAATTTAAGTTGGGAGTGAAAGGGAAGCCAGCCAAGAAGAGCATGGGAGGAAGAAATGGAATCAAGAGTTGCAAGAAGACCGAGGGTACGGATGGCAAAGTGGTAAAAGAGATTTGAGGGGAGCAAGGTGAGAGGCATGGAGTCCAAAGAGGAGAGAAGAACAATAGAAAAGTCGAGAGAAAATGAGGGAAGATATTAGGAGTTTAGTAGCATGGAAGGTGAGGGAGGAGCGCATTTTGAGAACATTGAATAGGTGAAAGCGGCAGGCGCGAGAGGTAAGAGAAATATGATGGGAAAGGGAGAGGGTACAGTTGAGGTGGAGGCCAAGGTTGCGAGCAGAGGCAGAGATAGGAAAGTTAGTAGGAGGAAAGAAAATAAAAGGAGGGGAGAAGGAGGAGGAAGTGTGTTGGAGGGGAAGAATAAGACTTCCGTTTTTTCAGACTTGAGGAAAGAAAGTGGGAAGACATCCAGTAAATTTGCTTATGTTTCCAAAAAAAATGTATCCCTTTTTATAGCGGAAATGTTGGACAACAACATGAGGGCTGGAGAAACCTATTTACATAGAATTAACATACGGGTAGTGTGTTCATGGATAATAAATCTACCTTTACATGTAATGCAGTACAGAGAATATTGAGTCCATAAAGAGGCTTGAAAGAAAGCCATTATTGTTATTATTCGCGCCTTGAAACACTTGTGTATAGGCGCGTTACAAATGCCTTATCATTATCATTGTGTTGGTTGTTTTCTCCAACTCCCTGCAACAGAAACAGGATGGAGTAAATTTATTTACTAGACATAGGAGTCCTGAATGGGCCCACAAGTCTTATATTTCGCGCCTGATCGAGCGCTGATTGAGTGATGAGCGTGGTTTTATGATGCAAGTGGCTTTATGGCTTAGCTTACTAAATGCAACTGCATAAGAGTAATACTCTTAGCATTTCTCAAGCCTACGGCAACACCACACTGAATGCGCCCGCTCTTGGCTGATCTCAGAACCTAAGCAGTGTCAGGCCTAGTTAGTACCGGGATGAGAGACTGCCTGGGAATCCTGGTTGCTGTAGGCTTTTTTCTACTCCGTGTTCAGGAAGTGAGCCATTTCTCAATTGTCTTTCAAAACTGCATGGTCTAGCCGACTAGATGCTTAACAGTGCAAAACTCACTAGGACCAGAGCCTATGGCCACAACACACTGAATGTGCCTGAACTCGGAAGTGATGCAGTGTTGGGCCTAGTTAGTACCTGGAAGGGACACCACCTGGGAATACCAGGTGCTATGGGCTTTTTTGTGCTCCATGTTCAGGAAGTGAGCCATTTCTCAATTGTCTTTCAAAACTGGATGGTCTAGCTGACTAGATGCTTAACAGGAAAAACTCACCCGGACTAAAGCCTGCGGCCACACCACACTGAATGCGCCTGGCCTTGAAATCTTAGCAGTGTCAGGTCTAGTTAGTACCTGGATGAGAGACCACCTGGAAATACCAAGTGCTGTAGGCTTTTTTGTGCTCCATGTTCAGGAAGTGAGCCATTTCTCAATTGTCTTTCAAAACTTCATGGTCTAGCCGACTAGATGCTTAACAATACAAAACTTACTAGGACCACAGCGGCCGCACAACACTGAATGCGCCCAATCTTGTCTGATCTCGGAAGCTAAGCAGTGTTGGGCCTAGTCAGTACCTGGATGAGAGACCCCCTGGGAATACCAGGTACTGCAGACTTTTTTTGTGCTCCATATCCAAGAAGTGAGCCATTTCTCAAATGTCTTTCAAAACTGCATGATCTAGCCGACTAGATGCTTAACAGGACAAAATTGACTAGGACCAGAGCCTACGGCCACACCACACTGAATGCGCCCAATCTCATCTGATCTCAGACACTAAGCAGTGTTGGGCCTAGCTAGTACCTGGATGGGAGCCCGCCTGGGAATACAATGTGCTGTAGGCTTTTTTTGTGCTCCATGTCCAGGAAGTGAGCAATTTCTCAATTGTCTTTCAAAACTGCATGGTCTAGCCGACTAGATGTTTAACAGGACAAAACTCAGTATGGCCAAAGCCTACAAACACACCACACTGAATGTGCCCGAGCTCGTCTGACCTTGGAAGCTAAGCAGTTTTGGGCCTAGTTAGTACCTGGATGGGAGACCGCCTGGGAATTCCAGGTGCTATAGGCTTTTTTTTGTGCTCCATGTTCAGGAAGTGAGACATTTCTCAATTGTCTTTCAAAACTGCATGGTCTAGCCGACTAGATGCTTAACAGGACAAAACTCACTATGACCAGAGCCTACGACGACACCACACTGAATGCGCTCAATCTTCTCTGATCTCGCAAGCTAAGCAGTGTTGGGCCTCGTTAGTACCTGGATGGGAGAGCCCCTGGGAATACCAGGTGCTGTAGGCTTTTTGTGCTCCATGTTCAGGAAGTGAGCCATTTCTCAATTGTCTTTCAAAACTGCATGGTCTAGCCCACTAGATGCTTAAAGGTACAAAACTCACAAGACGCAGAGCCTACAGCCAACCAGACTGAATGCGCCCGATATCAGAAGCTAAGCAGTGTCAGGCCTAGTTAGTACCTGGATGGGCGACGGCCTGGGAATCCCAGGGGCTATATGCTTTTTTGTGCTCCATGTTCAGGAAGTGAGCCATTTCTCAATTATCTTTCAAAACTGCATGGTCTAGCCGACTAGATGCTTAACAGTGCAAAACTCATTAGGACCAGAGCCTACGGCCACAACACACTGAATGTGCCTGAACTCGGAAGCGATGCAATGTTGGGCCTAGTTAGTACCTGGAAGGGAGACCGCCTCGGAATACCAGCTGCTGTAGGCTTTTTTGTGTTTCATGTTCAGGAAGTGAGCCATTTCTCAATTGTCTTTCAAAACTGGATGGTCTAGCCGACTAGATGCTTAAAGGTACAAAACTCATAAAACCCAGAACCTACGGCCACACCTCACTGAATGCACCCACTCTTTTCTGATCTTGGAAGATAAGCAGTGTAGGGCCTAGTTAGTACCTCAATGGGAGCCCTCCTGGGAATACCAGGTGCTATAGGCATTTTTGTGCTTCATGTTCAGGAAGTGAGCCGATCTCAATTGTCTTTCAAACCTGCATGGTCTAGCCGAAAGGATGCTTAACAGTGCAAAACTCACTAGGACCAGAGCCTACGGCCACAACACACTGAATGTGCATGAACTCGTAACGATCCAGTGTTGGTCTAGTTAGTAACTGGAAGAGAGACCGCCTGGGAATACTAGGTGCTGTAGGCTTTTTTGCGCTCCATGTTCAGGAAGGGAGCCATTTCGCAATTGTCTTTCAAAACTGAATGATTTAGCCGACTAGATGCTTAACAGGACAAAATTCACTAGGACCAGAGCCTACGGCCAAACCACACTGAATGCGCCCGATCTCATCTGATCTCAGCCGCCAAGCAGTGTTGGGCCTAGTTAGTACCTGGATGGGAGCCCGCCTGGGAATACAATGTGCTGTAGGCTTTTTTTTGTGCTCCATGTCCAGGAAGTGAGCCATTTCTCAATTGTCTTTCAAAACTGCATGGTCTAGCCGACTAGATGCTTAACAGGACAAAACACACTAGGACCAAAACCTACGGCCACAGCACACTGAATGCGCCCCATCTCATCTGATCTCGGAAGCTAAGCAGTGTTGGGCCTAGTTAGAACCTGGATGGGAGACCACCTGGGAATAACAGGTGCTGTAGGCTTTTTTGTGCTCCATGTCCAGGAAGTGAGCCATTTCTCAATTGTCTTTCAAAACTGCATGGTCTAGCCGACTAGATGCTTAACAGGACAAAACTCATCAGGATTAAAGCCTACAGCAACACCACACTAAATGCGCCTGGCCTCGGAAGCTCAGCAGTGTCAAGTCTAGTTAGTACCTGGATGGGAGACCACCTGGGAATACCAGGTGCTGTAGGCTTTTTCATGCTCCATGTTCAGGAAGTGAGCCATTTCCCAATTCTCTTTCAAAACTGCATGATCTAGCCGACTAGATGCTTAACAGGACAAAACTCACTATGACCAGAGCCTACGGCCACACCACACTGAATGCACCCAATCTAGTCTGATCTCAGACGCTAAGCAGTGTTGGGCCTAGTTAGTACCTGGATGGAAGACTGCCTGGGAATACCAGGTGCTGTAGGCCTTTTTGCGCTCCCTGTTCAGGAAGGGAGCCATTTCGCAATTGTCTTTCAAAACTGCATGATTTAGCCGACTAGATGCTTAACAGGACAAAATTCACTAGGACCAGAGCCTACGGCCAAACCACACTGAATGCGCCCGATCTCATCTGATCTCAGCCGCCAAGCAGTGTTGGGCCTAGTTAGTACATGGATGGGAGCATGCCTGGGAATACAATGTGCTGTAGGCTTTTTTTGTGCTCCATGTCCAGGAAGTGAGCCATTTCTCAATTGTCTTTCAAAACTGCATGTTCTAGCTGACTAGATGCTTAACAGGACAAAACTCACTTGGACCAAAGCCTACGGCCACACCACACTGAATACGCCTGATCTCGTCTGATCTCAGAAGCTAAGCAGTGTTGGGCTTAGTTAGTAGCTGGGTGGTAGACTGCCTGGGAATACCAGGTGCTGTATGTTATTTTGCACTCCATGTTCAGGAAGTGAGCCATTTCTCAATTGTCTTTCAAAACTACATGATGTAGCCGACTAAATGCTTAACAGGACAAAACTCACTATGACCAGAGCCTACGGCCAAACCACACTGAATGCACCCAATCTCGTCTGATCTCAGAAGGTAAACAGTGTCGAGCCTAGTTAGTACCTGGATGGGAGATCGCCTGGGAATACCAGGTGCTGTAGGCATTTTTCTGCTACATGTTCAGGAAGTGAGCCATTTCTCAATTGTCTTTCAAAACTGCATGGTCTGGCCGACTAGATGCTTAACAGTGCAAAACTCACTAGGACCAGAGCCATCGGCCACAACACACTGAATCTGCCTGAACTCGGAAGCGACGCAGTGTTGGGCCTAGTTAGTACCTAGAAGGGAGACCGCCTGGGAATACCAGGTGCTGTAGGCTTTTTTGTGCTCCATGTTCAGGAAGTGAGCCATTTCTCTATTGTCTGCATGGTATAGCCGACTAGATGCTTAACAATGCACAACTCACTAGGACCAGAGCCTACGGCCACACCACACTAAATGCCCCTGATCTCATCTGATCTTGGAAGCTAAACAGTGTCGGGCCTAGTTAGTACCTGAATGGGAGACCACATAGGAATGCCAGGTGCTGTAGGCTTTTTTGTGCTCCATGTTCAGGAAGTGAGCCATTTCTCAAATGTCTTTCAAAACTGCATGGTCTAGCTGACTAGATGCTTAACAGGACAAAACTCACAAGGACCAAAGTCTACGGCCACATCACACTGAATGTGCCCGGTCTCGTTTGATCTTAGAAGTGAGGCAGTGTCGGGCTTAGTTAGTACCTGGAGGGGAGACCTCCTTGGAATACTAGGTGTGGTAGGCATTTTTGTGCTTCATGTTTAGAAAGAGAGCCGTTTCTCAATTGTCTTTCAAAACTGCCTGGTCTAGCCAAGAAGATGCTTAACAGTGCAAAACTCAATGGGCCCTACACAGGGGCACCCGTCAGGGCTGCCCACTCTCCCCGATGCTATACATCATTGCCACCGAACCCGTAGCCGCATACCTTAGACAGGAATACGGAGATGGGGGCATCTTAATAGACGGAGTGACCCACCTCGTCTCTATGTACGCGGACGACACGCTATTGTACCTACATAACCCAGAACACCTCCTGCCCTACATTCTAGAAACACTGGACGGATTTAGCAGATACACGGGTATCCAAATTAACAAAGACAAGTCCTGCCTCTACCCTCTTGCCGCACTGTATAAAGAAGACCTAAGATCCCTTCCCTCCCTGGATCTAGAATGGCAAGTGACCTCCTTTAGATACCTGGGAATCACTATACACCGGGACCCATACACGGAACATATACTCAACACGGTGAGAGCTAAAGACACTCTAGAAAAATCTATGGAATTCTGGGGCAAGCTCCCGCTCTCGATGGCCGGAAAGGGCCGGTCTCCTCAAAATGGTTGCTCTTCCCGCTTACTATACAACTTTACAAACGTTCCCTACAACATCCCCCCCTCCTTCTTCAGAAACATAAATAAACTATGTAGATGGTTCCTTTGGCAGGGAGGCAGACACAGGGTGGCGCTGGACACACTCCAAAGACCCTACGAGAGGGGAGGAATCAAAGTCCCCAATTTCGAATTGTACTACCTGGCAAGCCAACTAAGGCATGTGATGCGATGGATGGCTGACGAGACCTCCACGGACACTAGACTCCTCCAACCTGCATTGCCCTATCTCCTCCTGAGGGACCTACTATGGGTCTGGAACAGACTCACACAGCCCTTCCCATACCTAATCAAACTTGGAATAAAGCTCTGGAACAGAGCGTGCAGAACTGTGGGGTCAGCTGATCCCTTCTCACCTCAAATCCCCATCGCAGCAATTATGGCTTACCAGCCATGGGGCTCTCTCGAATCACGCACCCAGTGGGAACCCTACTGAGTGGCCACCTTAGGAGACCTAACACGAGACCAAGAGATCATACCCTTCACTGACCTTGCTGAGAGTACGGGATTACCCGCTGGCCAATTTTTGCTCCATAGGGCAGTGACACAAGCCATAATGGTTAGATGGCGAGAGGCTACCACCCCAAAGACGGAAAACATGGTCATAGAAACACTATTAAACACAGCCGAAGGCGGCCATGAAACCTCGCGATTGTACGAAACCCTGCTCCAGGGCACGACAAACAGCGAGCTCAAAAGCAAAGCAAAATGGGAAACCGAACTTGGCCAAGACTTTGCAGAGGTCGAATGGGAGAAAATAACTCACTACCACAAACAAGTTTCTAGGAATGCCCGTTTGCAGCTCATTCAATTATACATCACCAACAGAGCCTACCTAACACCAGAGGCCATATCCAATTTCAAAGGAGCTGAGGCCCAGGTATGCCCCAAATGTAAGGAGCCGAGAGCGGGAATGACGCATATGTTCTGGGGCTGCCCGGAGATACGCCACTTTTGGACACAGGTTCAGGAGAGGGTGGCGGACGCAGATATTGAGCTAGAGGTGAACAACCCCGCAGCCTGCATCCTGGACAGATGCAAACGCAACCACAAAAATAAGCCTCTAAACAAACTCAAGGATCTGATTTACATAACTGCGAAGAGACGCATAGCCATGGGATGGAAGAGCCCAAAGACCCCGTATAAGGCACTGTGGTGGGGGGACCTGACGAAATGGATAACGGCGGAGACCGGCGCGTGGGAAACGGCAATCCTCGAACAGAGGCTGGACTCCAGTGGAGAACTGCACCGCTGGGTGGCCTTAACAGAGCCACTACTGCATCCTAATATCTCTGACGATACCTCGGACGGTTCGGACTGTCCTAGCCATCAATCCGGCCCATCATAATTGGAAGATAATGTTGACTGTGGTCTTGAGTTGGGGGTGGGGGGAGATACGTAATTCTTTGATTAACGTTTGATATTACAAGAGATGCACACTTTGTTTGTTAAACTGTTAAAACCAATAAATAGAGTTAAAAAAAACAGTGCAAAACTCACTAGGACCAGAGCCTACGGCCACAACACACTGAATGTGCCTGAACTCGGAAGCAATGCAGTGTTGGGCCTAGTTAGTAACTGGAAGGGACACCGCCTGGGAATACCAGGTGCTGTAGGCTTTTTTGTGCTCCATGTTCAGGAGGTGAGCCATTTCTCAATTGTCTTTCAAAACTGGATGGTCTAGCCGACTAGATGTTTAACAGGACAAAACTCACTATGACAAGAGCCTACGGCCACACCACACTGAAAGCGCCTGATCTTGTCTGATCTCGGAAGCTCAGCAGTGTTGGGCCTGGATGGGAGACTGCCTGGGAATACAAGGTTCTGTAGGCTTTTTTGTGCTCCATGTTCAGGAAGTGAGCCATTTCTCAATTCTCTTTCAAAACTGCATGATCTAGCCGACTAGATGCTTAACAGGACAAAATTCACTAGGACCAAAACCTACGGCCACAGCACACTGAATGCGCCTGATCTCATCTGATCTCAGCCGCCAAGCAGTGTTGGGCCTAGTTAGTACCTGGATGGGAGCCCGCCTGGGAATACCAGGTGCTGTAGGCTTTTTTTGTGCTCCATGTCCAGGAAGTGAGCCATTTCTCAATTGTCTTTCAAAACTGCATGGTCTAGCTGACTAGATGCTCAACAGGACAAAACTCACTAGGACCAAAACCTATGGCCACAGCACACTGAATGCGCCCCGTCTTATCTGATCTCGGAAGCTAAGCAGTGTTGGGCCTACTTAGAACCTGGATGGGAGACCACCTGGAAATAACAGGTGCTGTAGGCTTTTTTGTGCTTCATGTCCAGGAAGTGAGCCATTTCTCAATTGTCTTTCAAAACTGCATGGTCTAGCCGTCTAGATGCTTAACAGGACAAAACTCACTAGGACCAAAACCTACGGCCACACCACACTGAATGCGCCTGATCTCATCTGATCTCGGAAGCTAAGCAGTGTTGGGCCTAGTTAGTACCTGGGTGGTAGACTGCCTGGGAATACCAGGTGCTGTAGGTTATTTTGCACTCCATGTTCAGGAAGTGAGCCATTTCTCAATTGTCTTTCAAAACTGCATGGTCTAGCCGACTAGATGCTTAACAGGACAAAACTCACTAGGACCAAAACCTACGGCCACACCACACTGAATGCGCCCGATCTTGTCAGCCTTCGGAAGCTTAGCAGTGTTGGGCATAGTTAGTACCTGGATGTGAGACCGCCTGGGAATCCCAGATGCTATAGGCTTTTTTGTGCTCCATGTTCAGGAAGTGAGCCATTTCTCAATTGTCTTTCAAAACTGCATGGTCTAGCCGACTAGATGCTTAACAGGACAAAACTCACTAACACTAAAGCATATGGCCACAACCCACTGAATGCGCCTGATCTTGTCTGATCTCAGAAACTAAGCAGTGTCAGGCTTAGTTATTACCTGGATGGAGGACCGCCAGAGAATACCAGGTGCTCTAGGCATTCGTGTGTTCCATGTTCGGGGAAGTGAGCCATTTCTCAATTGTTTTTCAAAACTGCATGGTCTAGCAGACTAGATGCTTAATAGTACAAAACTCACTAGGACCCGAGCCTATGACCACACCTCACTGAATGCACCCTTTCTTGTCTGATCTTGGAAGCTAAGCAGTGTTGGGCCTAGTTAGTACCTGGAAGGTAGACCGCCTGGGAATACCAGGTGCTGTAGGCTTTTTTGTGCTTCATGTTCAGGAAGTGAGCCATTTCTCAATTGTCTTTCAAAACTAGCCGACTAGATGCTTAACAGTGCAAAACTCACTAGGACCAGAGCCTATGGCCACAACACACTGAATGTGCCTGAACTCGGAAGTGATGCAGTGTTGGGCCTAGTTAGTACCTGGAAGGGACACCACCTGGGAATACCAGGTGCTGTGGGCTTATTTGTGCTCCATGTTCAGGAAGTGAGCCATTTCTCAATTGTCTTTCAAAACTGGATGGTCTAGCTGACTAGATGCTTAACAGGACAAAACTCACTATGACCAGACCCTACGGCCACACCACACTGAATGCGCCCAATCTTGTCTGATCTCGGAAGCTAAGCAGTGTTGGGCCTGGATGGGAGACCGCCTGGGAATACCAGGTACTGCAGACTTTTTTTGTGCTCCATGTCCAAGAAGTGAGCCATTTCTCAAATGTCTTTCAAAACTGCATGATCTAGCCGACTAGATGCTTAACAGGACAAAATTCACTAGGACCAGAGCCTATGGCCACACCACACTGAATGCCCCGATCTAATCTGATCTCAGACACTAAGCAGTGTTGGGCCTAGCTAGTACCTGGATGGGAGCCCGCCTGGGAATACAATGTGCTGAATGCTTTTTTTGTGCTCCATGTCCAGGAAGTGAGCAATTTCTCAATTGTCTTTCAAAACTGCATGGTCTAGCCGACTAGATGTTTAACGGGACAAAACTCAATTTGGCCATAGCCTGCAGACACACCACACTGAATGTGCCCGAGCTCGTCTAACCTTGGAAGCTAAGCAGTTTTGGGCCTAGTTAGTACCTCGATGGGAGACCGCCTGGGAATTCCAGGTGCTATAGGCTTTTTTTGTGCTCCATGTTCAGGAAGTGAGACATTTCTCAATTGTCTTTCAAAACTGCATGGTCTAGCCGACTAGATGCTTAACAGTACAAAACTCACTAGGACCAGAGCCTACGGCCACAACACACTGAATGTGCCGAATCTCGTCTGAACTCGGAAGCAATGCAATGTTGGGCCTACTTAGTACGGGCGACCGCCTGGGAATGCCAGCTGCTGGAAGTTGTTTTGTGCTTCATGTTCAGTAAGTGAGCCATTTCTCAATGGTCTTTCAAAACTGCATGGTCTAGCCGACTAGATGCTTAACAGTACAAAGCTCATTAAGACCGGATTCTATGGCCACACCACACTGAATGTGCCTGATTTTAGAACACTAAGCAGTGTTGGGCCTAGTTAGTACCTGGATGGGAGACTGCCTGGGAATACCAGGTGCTGGGGACTTTTTTGTGCTCCATGATTAGTAATTGTGCCACTTGTCAATTGCTTTTTAAATTTGTATTTATTTGTATTTATTAGGTTTATATAGCGCATTACGCCAAAGCGCTTAACAATACAACAACAAGAATACATTGTAAACAAGAAGCATAAAGTTACAAAGACATGAAACAAACCAGCAAAAACAGTATGTAGCTCAACTGACCAGTTCTGAAGGAGGAATAGATGAGAGGAAGAAAGGGAAGTAGAAAGGGAGATCAGAGCGGGGGAAGAATACAGAGATAACAGGGGGAGGGAAGGAGGGATGAGAAAGAAAGGGAAGAAGAGGGGAAGTAGGAAGGAGGGTAGAGATAAAGGAAAGAGATAATAGGAGGAGGGGAGTTAGGGCAGGGTATGAAGAAGGAAAGAATTCAAGGAGGCACGGAAAGAGGGGTAAGAGGAAATGGAATGGATGGAGAGAGGTAAAGACTTCCAGTGATCGGGGGCTAGAAGCTGAAAGGAAAGGAAACGAGAGGAAGCACAAGGGGAAGAAGGTACTGTGAGTAGGAAGCGATCAGCGGATCTGAGGGAGCGAGAAGGAGAGTAGAAAGAAAGGAGAGAGGAAAGGTAAGGGGGAGCTAGCCCATGAAGAGATTTAGGAGGAAGTTAAATTTAAGTTGGGAGTGAAAGGGAAGCCAGCCAAGAAGAGCATGGGAGGAAGAAATGGAATCAAGAGGTGCAAGAAGACTGAGGGTACGGATGGCAAAGTGGTAAAAGAGATTTGAGGGGAGCAAGGTGAGAGGCATGGAGTCCAAAGAGGAGAGAAGAACAATAGAAAAGTCGAGAGAAAATGAGGGAAGATATTAGGAGTTTAGTAGCATGGAAGGTGAGGGAGGAGCGCATTTTGAGAACATTGAATAGGTGAAAGCGGCAGGCGCGAGAGGTAAGAGAAATATGATGGGAAAGGGAGAGGGTACAGTTGAGGTGGAGGCCAAGGTTGCGAGCAGAGGCAGAGATAGGAAAGTTAGTAGGAGGAAAGAAAATAAAAGGAGGGGAGAAGGAGGAGGAAATGTGTTGGAGGGAAAGAATAAGACTTCCGTTTTTTCAGAGTTGAGGAAAGAAAGTGGGAAGACATCCAGTAAATTTGCTTATGTTTCCAAAAAAAATGTATCCCTTTTTATAGCGGAAATGTTGGACAACAACATGAGGGCTGGAGAAACCTATTTACATAGAATTAACATACGGGTAGTGTGTTCATGGATAATAAATCTACATTTACATGTAATGCAGTACAGAGAATATTGAGTCCATAAAGAGGCTTGAAAGAAAGCCATTATTGTTATTATTCGCGCCTTGAAACACTTGTGTATAGGCGCGTTACAAATGCCTTATCATTATCATTATCATTGTGTTGGTTGTTTTCTCCAACTCCCTGCAACAGAAACAGGATGGAGTAAATTTATTTACTAGACATAGGAGTCCTGAATGGGCCCACAAGTCTTATATTTCGTGCCTGATCGAGCGCTGATTGAGTGATGAGCGTGGTTTTATGATGCAAGTGGCTTTATGGCTTAGCTTACTAAATGCAACTGCATAAGAGTAATACTCTTAGCATTTCTCAAGCCTACGGCAACACCACACTGAATGCGCCCGCTCTTGGCTGATCTCAGAACCTAAGCATTGTCAGGCCTAGTTAGTACCGGGATGAGAGACTGCCTGGGAATCCTGGTTGCTGTAGGCTTTTTTCTACTCCTTGTTCAGGAAGTGAGCCATTTCTCAATTGTCTTTCAAAACTGCATGGTCTAGCCGACTAGATGCTTAACAGTGCAAAACTCACTAGGACCAGAGCCTATGGCCACAACACACTGAATGTGCCTGAACTCGGAAGTGATGCAGTGTTGGGCCTAGTTAGTACCTGGAAGGGACACCACCTGGGAATACCAGGTGCTGTGGGCTTTTTTGTGCTCCATGTTCAGGAAGTGAGCCATTTCTCAATTGTCTTTCAAAACTGGAGGGTCTAGCTGACTAGATGCTTAACAGGACAAAACTCACTATGACCAGACCCTACGGCCACACCACACTGAATGCGCCCAATCTTGTCTGATCTCGGAAGCTAAGCAGTGTTGGGCCTGGATGGGAGACTACCTGGGAATACCAGGTGCTGTAGGCTTTTTTGTGCTCCATGTTCAGGAAGTGAGCTATATCCCAATTGCCTTTCAAAACTGCATGGTCAAGCCGACTAGATGCTTAACAGGAAAAACTCACCCGGACTAAAGCCTGCGGCCACACCACACTGAAAGCGCCTGGCCTTGAAATGTAAGCAGTGTCAGGTCTAGTGAGTACCTGGATGGGAGACCACCTGGGAATACCAAGTGCTGTAGGCTTTTTTTGTGCTCCATGTTCACGAAGTGAGCCATTTCTCAAATGTCTTTCAAAACTGCATGGTCTAGCCAACTAGATGCTTAAAGGTTCAAAACTCACAAGGCCCAAATCCTGTGGCCACACCACACTGAATGCTCCCGATCTCATCTGATCTTGGAAGCTAGGCAGTGGTGGGCCTAGTTAGTACCTGTATGGGAGACCACCTGTGGATACCAGGTGTTGTAGGCTTTTTTGTGCTCCATGTTCAGGAAGTGAGCCATTTCTCAATTGTCTTTCTAAACTTCATGGTCTAGCCGACTAGATGCTTAACAATACAAAACTTACTAAGACCACAGCCTATGGCCGCACAACACTGAATGCGCCCAATCTTGTCTGACCTCGGAAGCTAAGCAGTGTTGGGCCTAGTCAGTACCTGGATGAGAGACCCCCTGGGAGTACCAGGTACCGCAGACTTTTTTTGTGCTCCATGTCCAAGAAGTGAGCCATTTCTCAAATGTCTTTCAAAACTGCATGATCTAGCCGACTAGATGCTTAACAGGACAAAATTCACTAGGACCAGAGCCTACGGCCACACCACACTGAATGCGCCCAATCTCATCTGATCTCAGACACTAAGCAGTGTTGGGCCTAGCTAGTACCTGGATGGGAGCCCGCCTGGGAATACAATGTGCTGTAGGCTTTTTTTGTGCTCCATGTCCAGGAAGTGAGCAATTTCTCAATTGTCTTTCAAAACTGCATGGTCTAGCCGACTAGATGTTTAACAGGACAAAACTCAGTATGGCCAAAGCCTACAGACACACCACACTGAATGTGCCTGAGCTCGTCTGACCTTGGAAGCTAAGCAGTTTTGGGCCTAGTTAGTACCTGGATGGGAGACCGCCTGGGAATTCCAGGTGCTATAGGCTTTTTTTGTGCTCTATCTTCAGGAAGTGAGACATTTCTCAATTGTCTTTCAAAACTGCATGGTCTAGCCGACTAGATGCTTAACAGGAAAAACTCACTATGACCAGAGCCTACGACGACACCACACTGAATGCGCTCAATCTTCTCTGATCTCGCAAGCTAAGCAGTGTTGGGCCTCGTTAGTACCTGGATGGGAGAGCCCCTGGGAATACCAGGTGCTGTAGGCTTTTTGTGCTCCATGTTCAGGAAGTGAGCCATTTCTCAATTGTCTTTCAAAACTGCATGGTCTAGCCGACTAGATGCTTAAAGGTACAAAACTCACAAGACGCAGAGCCTACAGCCGCACCACACTGAATGTGCCCGATATCAGAAGCTAAGCAGTGTCACTACTAGTTAGTACCTGGATGGGCGACGGCCTGGGAATCCCAGGGGCTATGTGCTTTTTTGTGCTCCATGTTCAGGAAGTGAGCCATTTCTCAATTATCTTTCAAAACTGCATGGTCTAGCCGACTAGATGCTTAACAGTGCAAAACTCATTAGGACCAGAGCCTACGGCCACAACACACTGAATGTGCCTGAACTCGGAAGCGATGCAATGTTAGGCCTAGTTAGTACCTGGAAGGGAGACCGCCTCGGAATACCAGGTGCTGTAGGCATTTTTGTGCTTCATGTTCAGGAAGTGAGCCGATCTCAATTGTCTTTCAAACCTGCATGGTCTAGCCGAAAGGATGCTTAACAGTGCAAAACTCACTAGCACCAGAGCCTACGGCCACAACACACTGAATGTGCATGAACTCGTAACGATCCAGTGTTGGTCTATTTAGTAACTGGAAGAGAGACCGCCTGGGAATACCAGGTGCTGTAGGCTTTTTTGTGCTCCATGTTCAGGAAGTGAGCCATTTCTCAATTGTCTTTCAAAACTGGATGGTCTAGCCGACTAGATGCTTAAAGGTACAAAACTCATAAAACCCAGAACCCACGGCCACACCACACTGAATGCACCCACTCTTTTCTGATCTTGGAAACTAAGCAGTGTCGGGCCTAGTTAGTACCTGAATGGGAGACCACCTGGGAATACCAGGTGCTCTAGGCATTTTTGTGCTCCAGGTTCGGGAAGTGAGCCATTTCTCAATTGTTTTTAAAAAATGCATGGTCTAGCCGACTAGATGCTTAACAGGGCAAAACTCACAAGGTCCAAAGTCTACGGCCACATCACACTCAATGTTCCCAGTCTTGTTTGAGCTTAAAAGCTAAGCAGTGTCGGGTTTACTTAGTACCTGGATGGGAGCCCTCCTGGGAATACCAGGTGCTGTAGGCTTTTTTGTGCTCCATGTTCAGGAAGTGAGCCATTTCTCAATTGTCTTTCAAAACTGGATGGTCTAGCCAACTAGATGCTTACCAGGACAAAACTCACTATTGACCAGAGCCTACGGCCACACCACACTGAATGCGCCCAATCTCATCTGATCTCAGATGCTAAGCAGTGTTGGGCCTAGTTAGTACCTGGATGGGAGACTGCCTGGGAATAGCAGGTGCTGTAGGCTTTTTTGCGCTCCATATGCAGGAAGTGAGCCATTTTCTCAATTGTCTTTCAAAACTGCATGATCTAGCCGACTAGATGCTTAACAGGACAAAATTCACTAGGACCAGAGCCTACAGCCGAACCACACTGAATGCGCCCAATCTCATCTGATCTCAGATGCTAAGCAGTGTTGGTCCTAGTTAGTACCTGGATGGGAGCCCGCCTGGGAATACAATACGTTATAGGCTTTTTTTGTGCTCCATGTCCAGGAAGTGAGCCATTTCTCAATTGTCTTTCAAAACTGCATGGTCTAGCCAACTAGATGCTTAAAGGTACAAAACTCACAAGGCCCAAATTCTACGGCCACACCACACGGAATGCTCCCGATCTCGTCTGATCTTGGAAGCTAGGCAGTGTTGGGCCTAGTTAGTACCTGGATGGGAGACCGCCTGCAAATTCCAGGTGCTCTAGGCTTTTATGTGCTCCATGTTCAGGAAGTGAGCCATTTCTCACTTTTCTTTCAAAACTGCATGGTCTAGCCGACTAGATGCTTAACAAGACAAAATTCACTAGCACAAAAGCCTACGGCCACACCAGACTGAATGCACCGGATCTCCTCTGATCTCAGAAGGTAAACAGTGTTGAGCCTAGTTAGTAACTGGATGGGAGACCGCCTGGGAATACCAGGTGCTGTAGGCTTTTTTTGTGCTCTATGTTCAAAAAGTGAGCCATTTCTCAATTGTCTTTCAAAACTGCATGGTCTAGCCAACTAGATGCTTAAAGGTACAAAACTCACAAGGCCCAAATCCTATAACCACACCACACTGAATGCTCTCGATCTCATCTGATCTTGGAAGCTAAGCACTGTCAGGCCTAATTAGTACCTGGATGGGAGACCACCTGGGAATGCCAATTGCCGCAGGATTTTTTGTGCTCCATGTTCAGAAAGTGAGCCATTTCTCAATTGTCTTTCAAAACTGCATGGTCTAGCCGACTAGATGCTTAACAGGCCAAAGCTCACTAGGACCAAAACCTACGGCCACACCACACTGAATGCGCCCGATCTTGTCAGCCTTCGGAAGCTTAGCAGTGTTGGGCATAGTTAGTACCTGGATGTGAGACCGCCTGGGAATCCCAGATGCTATAGGCTTTTTTGTGCTCCATGTTCAGGAAGTGAGCCATTTCTCAATTGTCTTTCAAAACTGCATGGTCTAGCCGACTAGATGCTTAACAGGACAAAACTCACTAACACTAAAGCATATGGCCACAACCCACTGAATGCGCCTGATCTTGTCTGATCTCAGAAACTAAGCAGTGTCAGGCTTAGTCATTACCTGGATGGGAGACCGCCAGAGAATACCAGGTGCTCTAGGCATTCATGTGTTCCATGTTCGGGGAAGTGAGCCATTTCTCAATTGTTTTTCAAAACTGCATGGTCTAGCAGACTAGATGCTTAATAGTACAAAACTCAGTAGGACCCGAGCTTATGACCACACCTCACTGAATGCACCCTCTCTTGTCTGATCTTGGAAGCTAAGCAGTGTTGGGCCTAGTTAGTACCTGGAAGGTAGACCGCCTGGGAATACCAGGTGCTGTAGGCTTTTTTGTGCTTCATGTTCAGGAAGTGAGCCATTTCTCAATTGTCTTTCAAAACTGCATGGTCCAGCCGACTAGATGCTTAATAGGACAAAACTCATTATAACCAGAGCCTACGGCCGCACAACACTGAATGCGCCCAATCTTGTCTGACCTCGGACGCTAAGCAGTGTTGGGCCTAGTCAGTACCTGAATGGGAGACCCCCTGGGAATACCAGGTACTGCAGACTTTTTTTGCGCTCCATGTTCAGGAAGGGAGCCATTTCGCAATTGTCTTTCAAAACTGAATGATTTAGCCGACTAGATGCTTAACAGGACAAAACTCATCAGGATTAAAGCCTACGGCCACACCACACTGAATACGCCTGATCTCGTCTGATCTCAGAAGCTAAGCAGTGTTGGGCTTAGTTAGTAGCTGGGTGGTAGACTGCCTGGGAATACCAGGTGCTGTATGTTATTTTGCACTCCATGTTCAGGAAGTGAGCCATTTCTCAATTGTCTTTCAAAACTACATGATGTAGCCGACTAAATGCTTAACAGGACAAAACTCACTATGACCAGAGCCTACGGCCAAACCACACTGAATGCACCCAATCTCGTCTGATCTCAGAAGGTAAACAGTGTCGAGCCTAGTTAGTAGCTGGGTGGTAGACTGCCTGGGAATACCAGGTGCTGTATGTTATTTTGCACTCCATGTTCAGGAAGTGAGCCATTTCTCAATTGTCTTTCAAAACTGCATGGTCTGGCCGACTAGATGCTTAACAGTGCAAAACTCACTAGGACCAGAGCCATCGGCCACAACACACTGAATCTGCCTGAACTCGGAAGCGACGCAGTGTTGGGCCTAGTTAGTACCTAGAAGGGAGACCGCCTGGGAATACCAGGTGCTGTAGGCTTTTTTGTGCTCCATGTTCAGGAAGTGAGCCATTTCTCTATTGTCTGCATGGTATAGCCGACTAGATGCTTAACAATGCACAACTCACTAGGACCAGAGCCTACGGCCACACCACACTGAATGCCCCTGATCTCATCTGATCTTGGAAGCTAAACAGTGTCGGGCCTAGTTAGTACCTGAATGGGAGACCACATAGGAATGCCAGGTGCTGTAGGCTTTTTTGTGCTCCATGTTCAGGAAGTGAGCCATTTCTCAAATGTCTTTCAAAACTGCATGGTCTAGCCGACTAGATGCTTAACAGGACAAAACTCACAAGGACCAAAGTCTACGGCCACATCACACTGAATGTGCCCGGTCTCGTTTGATCTTAGAAGTGAGGCAGTGTCGGGCTTAGTTAGTACCTGGAGGGGAGACCTCCTTGGAATGCTAGGTGTGGTAGGCATTTTTGTGCTTCATGTTTAGAAAGAGAGCCGTTTCTCAATTGTCTTTCAAAACTGCCTGGTCTAGCCAAGAAGATGCTTAACAGTGCAAAACTCAATGGGCCCTACACAGGGGCACCCGTCAGGGCTGCCCACTCTCCCCGATGCTATACATCATTGCCACCGAACCCGTAGCCGCATACCTTAGACAGGAATACGGAGATGGGGGCATCTTAATAGACGGAGTGACCCACCTCGTCTCTATGTACGCGGACGACACGCTATTGTACCTACATAACCCAGAACACCTCCTGCCCTACATTCTAGAAACACTGGACGGATTTAGCAGATACACGGGTATCCGAATTAACAAAGACAAGTCCTGCCTCTACCCTCTTGCCGCACTGTATAAAGAAGACCTAAGATCCCTTCCCTCCCTGGATCTAGAATGGCAAGTGACCTCCTTTAGATACCTGGGAATCACTATACACCGGGACCCATACACGGAACATATACTCAACACGGTGAGAGCTAAAGACACTCTAGAAAAATCTATGGAATTCTGGGGCAAGCTCCCGCTCTCGATGGCCGGAAAGGGCCGGTCTCCTCAAAATGGTTGCTCTTCCCGCTTACTATACAACTTTACAAACGTTCCCTACAACATCCCCCCCTCCTTCTTCAGAAACATAAATAAACTATGTAGATGGTTCCTTTGGCAGGGAGGCAGACACAGGGTGGCGCTGGACACACTCCAAAGACCCTACGAGAGGGGAGGAATCAAAGTCCCCAATTTCGAATTGTACTACCTGGCAAGCCAACTAAGGCATGTGATGCGATGGATGGCTGACGAGACCTCCACGGACACTAGACTCCTCCAACCTGCATTGCCCTATCTCCTCCTGAGGGACCTACTATGGGTCCGGAACAGACTCACACAGCCCTTCCCATACCTAATCAAACTTGGAATAAAGCTCTGGAACAGAGCGTGCAGAACTGTGGGGTCAGCTGATCCCTTCTCACCTCAAATCCCCATCGCAGCAATTATGGCTTACCAGCCATGGGGCTCTCTCGAATCACGCACCCAGTGGGAACCCTACGGAGTGGCCACCTTAGGAGACCTAACACGAGACCAAGAGATCATACCCTTCACTGACCTTGCTGAGAGTACGGGATTACCCGCTGGCCAATTTTTGCTCCATAGGGCAGTGACACAAGCCATAATGGTTAGATGGCGAGAGGCTACCACCCCAAAGACGGAAAACATGGTCATAGAAACACTATTAAACACAGCCGAAGGCGGCCATGAAACCTCGCGATTGTACGAAACCCTGCTCCAGGGCACGACAAACAGCGAGCTCAAAAGCAAAGCAAAATGGGAAACCGAACTTGGCCAAGACTTTGCAGAGGTCGAATGGGAGAAAATAACTCACTACCACAAAAAAGTTTCTAGGAATGCCCGTTTGCAGCTCATTCAATTATACATCACCAACAGAGCCTACCTAACACCAGAGGCCATATCCAATTTCAAAGGAGCTGAGGCCCAGGTATGCCCCAAATGTAAGGAGCCGAGAGCGGGAATGACGCATATGTTCTGGGGCTGCCCGGAGATACGCCACTTTTGGACACAGGTTCAGGAGAGGGTGGCGGACGCAGATATTGAGCTAGAGGTGAACAACCCCGCAGCCTGCATCCTGGACAGATGCAAACGCAACCACAAAAATAAGCCTCTAAACAAACTCAAGGATCTGATTTACATAACTGCGAAGAGACGCATAGCCATGGGATGGAAGAGCCCAAAGACCCCGTATAAGGCACTGTGGTGGGGGGACCTGACGAAATGGATAACGGCGGAGACCGGCGCGTGGGAAACGGCAATCCTCGAACAGAGGCTGGACTCCAGTGGAGAACTGCACCGCTGGGTGGCCTTAACAGAGCCACTACTGCATCCTAATATCTCTGACGATACCTCGGACGGTTCGGACTGTCCTAGCCATCAATCCGGCCCATCATAATTGGAAGATAATGTTGACTGTGGTCTTGAGTTGGGGGTGGGGGGAGATACGTAATTCTTTGATTAACGTTTGATATTACAAGAGATGCATACTTTGTTTGTTAAACTGTTAAAACCAATAAATAGAGTTAAAAAAAACAGTGCAAAACTCACTAGGACCAGAGCCTACGGCCACAACACACTGAATGTGCCTGAACTCGGAAGCAATGCAGTGTTGGGCCTAGTTAGTACCTGGAAGGGACACCGCCTGGGAATACCAGGTGCTGTAGGCTTTTTTGTGCTCCATGTTCAGGAGGTGAGCCATTTCTCAATTGTCTTTCAAAACTGGATGGTCTAGCCGACTAGATGTTTAACAGGACAAAACTCACTATGACAAGAGCCTACGGCCACACCACACTGAAAGCGCCTGATCTTGTCTGATCTCGGAAGCTCAGCAGTGTTGGGCCTGGATGGGAGACTGCCTGGGAATACAAGGTTCTGTAGGCTTTTTTGTGCTCCATGTTCAGGAAGTGAGCCATTTCTCAATTCTCTTTCAAAACTGCATGATCTAGCCGACTAGATGCTTAACAGGACAAAATTCACTAGGACCAAAACCTACGGCCACAGCACACTGAATGCGCCTGATCTCATCTGATCTCAGCCGCCAAGCAGTGTTGGGCCTAGTTAGTACCTGGATGGGAGCCCGCCTGGGAATACCAGGTGCTGTAGGCTTTTTTTGTGCTCCATGTCCAGGAAGTGAGCCATTTCTCAATTGTCTTTCAAAACTGCATGGTCTAGCTGACTAGATGCTCAACAGGACAAAACTCACTAGGACCAAAACCTATGGCCACAGCACACTGAATGCGCCCCGTCTTATCTGATCTCGGAAGCTAAGCAGTGTTGGGCCTACTTAGAACCTGGATGGGAGACCACCTGGAAATAACAGGTGCTGTAGGCTTTTTTGTGCTTCATGTCCAGGAAGTGAGCCATTTCTCAATTGTCTTTCAAAACTGCATGGTCTAGCCGTCTAGATGCTTAACAGGACAAAACTCACTAGGACCAAAACCTACGGCCACACCACACTGAATGCGCCTGATCTCATCTGATCTCGGAAGCTAAGCAGTGTTGGGCCTAGTTAGTACCTGGGTGGTAGACTGCCTGGGAATACCAGGTGCTGTAGGTTATTTTGCACTCCATGTTCAGGAAGTGAGCCATTTCTCAATTGTCTTTCAAAACTGCATGGTCTAGCCGACTAGATGCTTAACAGGACAAAACTCACTAGGACCAAAACCTACGGCCACACCACACTGAATGCGCCCGATCTTGTCAGCCTTCGGAAGCTTAGCAGTGTTGGGCATAGTTAGTACCTGGATGTGAGACCGCCTGGGAATCCCAGATGCTATAGGCTTTTTTGTGCTCCATGTTCAGGAAGTGAGCCATTTCTCAATTGTCTTTCAAAACTGCATGGTCTAGCCGACTAGATGCTTAACAGGACAAAACTCACTAACACTAAAGCATATGGCCACAACCCACTGAATGCGCCTGATCTTGTCTGATCTCAGAAACTAAGCAGTGTCAGGCTTAGTTATTACCTGGATGGAGGACCGCCAGAGAATACCAGGTGCTCTAGGCATTCGTGTGTTCCATGTTCGGGGAAGTGAGCCATTTCTCAGTTGTTTTTCAAAACTGCATGGTCTAGCAGACTAGATGCTTAATAGTACAAAACTCACTAGGACCCGAGCCTATGACCACACCTCACTGAATGCACCCTTTCTTGTCTGATCTTGGAAGCTAAGCAGTGTTGGGCCTAGTTAGTACCTGGAAGGTAGACCGCCTGGGAATACCAGGTGCTGTAGGCTTTTTTGTGCTTCATGTTCAGGAAGTGAGCCATTTCTCAATTGTCTTTCAAAACTAGCCGACTAGATGCTTAACAGTGCAAAACTCACTAGGACCAGAGCCTATGGCCACAACACACTGAATGTGCCTGAACTCGGAAGTGATGCAGTGTTGGGCCTAGTTAGTACCTGGAAGGGACACCACCTGGGAATACCAGGTGCTGTGGGCTTATTTGTGCTCCATGTTCAGGAAGTGAGCCATTTCTCAATTGTCTTTCAAAACTGGATGGTCTAGCTGACTAGATGCTTAACAGGACAAAACTCACTATGACCAGACCCTACGGCCACACCACACTGAATGCGCCCAATCTTGTCTGATCTCGGAAGCTAAGCAGTGTTGGGCCTGGATGGGAGACCGCCTGGGAATACCAGGTACTGCAGACTTTTTTTGTGCTCCATGTCCAAGAAGTGAGCCATTTCTCAAATGTCTTTCAAAACTGCATGATCTAGCCGACTAGATGCTTAACAGGACAAAATTCACTAGGACCAGAGCCTATGGCCACACCACACTGAATGCCCCGATCTAATCTGATCTCAGACACTAAGCAGTGTTGGGCCTAGCTAGTACCTGGATGGGAGCCCGCCTGGGAATACAATGTGCTGAATGCTTTTTTTGTGCTCCATGTCCAGGAAGTGAGCAATTTCTCAATTGTCTTTCAAAACTGCATGGTCTAGCCGACTAGATGTTTAACGGGACAAAACTCAATTTGGCCATAGCCTGCAGACACACCACACTGAATGTGCCCGAGCTCATCTAACCTTGGAAGCTAAGCAGTTTTGGGCCTAGTTAGTACCTCGATGGGAAACCGCCTGGGAATTCCAGGTGCTATAGGCTTTTTTTGTGCTCCATGTTCAGGAAGTGAGACATTTCTCAATTGTCTTTCAAAACTGCATGGTCTAGCCGACTAGATGCTTAACAGTACAAAACTCACTAGGACCAGAGCCTACGGCCACAACACACTGAATGTGCCCAATCTCGTCTGAACTCGGAAGCAATGCAATGTTGGGCCTACTTAGTACGGGCGACCGCCTGGGAATGCCAGCTGCTGGAAGTTGTTTTGTGCTTCATGTTCAGTAAGTGAGCCATTTCTCAATGGTCTTTCAAAACTGCATGGTCTAGCCGACTAGATGCTTAACAGTACAAAGCTCATTAAGACCGGATTCTATGGCCACACCACACTGAATGTGCCTGATTTTAGAACACTAAGCAGTGTTGGGCCTAGTTAGTACCTGGATGGGAGACTGCCTGGGAATACCAGGTGCTGGGGACTTTTTTGTGCTCCATGATTAGTAATTGTGCCACTTGTCAATTGCTTTTTAAATTTGTATTTATTTGTATTTATTAGGTTTATATAGCCATTACGCCAAAGCGCTTAACAATACAACAACAAGAATACATAGTAAACAAGAAGCATAAAGTTACAAAGACATGAAACAAACCAGCAAAAACAGTATGTAGCTCAACTGACCAGTTCTGAAGGAGGAATAGATGAGAGGAAGAAAGGGAAGTAGAAAGGGAGATCAGAGCGGGGGAAGAATACAGAGATAACAGGGGGAGGGAAGGAGGGATGAGAAAGAAAGGGAAGAAGAGGGGAAGTAGGAAGGAGGGTAGAGATAAAGGAAAGAGATAATAGGAGGAGGGGAGTTAGGGCAGGGTATGAAGAAGGAAAGAATTCAAGGAGGCACGGAAAGAGGGGTAAGAGGAAATGGAATGGATGGAGAGAGGTAAAGACTTCCAGTGATGGGGGGCTAGAAGCTGAAAGGAAAGGAAACGAGAGGAAGCACAAGGGGAAGAAGGTACTGTGAGTAGGAAGCGATCAGCGGATCTGAGGGAGCGAGAAGGAGAGTAGAAAGAAAGGAGAGAGGAAAGGTAAGGGGGAGCTAGCCCATGAAGAGATTTAGGAGGAAGTTAAATTTAAGTTGGGAGTGAAAGGGAAGCCAGCCAAGAAGAGCATGGGAGGAAGAAATGGAATCAAGAGGTGCAAGAAGACTGAGGGTACGGATGGCAAAGTGGTAAAAGAGATTTGAGGGGAGCAAGGTGAGAGGCATGGAGTCCAAAGAGGAGAGAAGAACAATAGAAAAGTCGAGAGAAAATGAGGGAAGATATTAGGAGTTTAGTAGCATGGAAGGTGAGGGAGGAGCGCATTTTGAGAACATTGAATAGGTGAAAGCGGCAGGCGCGAGAGGTAAGAGAAATATGATGGGAAAGGGAGAGGGTACAGTTGAGGTGGAGGCCAAGGTTGCGAGCAGAGGCAGAGATAGGAAAGTTAGTAGGAGGAAAGAAAATAAAAGGAGGGGAGAAGGAGGAGGAAATGTGTTGGAGGGGAAGAATAAGACTTCCGTTTTTTCAGAGTTGAGGAAAGAAAGTGGGAAGACATCCAGTAAATTTGCTTATGTTTCCAAAAAAAATGTATCCCTTTTTATAGCGGAAATGTTGGACAACAACATGAGGGCTGGAGAAACCTATTTACATAGAATTAACATACGGGTAGTGTGTTCATGGATAATAAATCTACATTTACATGTAATGCAGTACAGAGAATATTGAGTCCATAAAGAGGCTTGAAAGAAAGCCATTATTGTTATTATTCGCGCCTTGAAACAGTTGTGTATAGGCGCGTTACAAATGCCTTATCATTATCATTATCATTGTGTTGGTTGTTTTCTCCAACTCCCTGCAACAGAAACAGGATGGAGTAAATTTATTTACTAGACATAGGAGTCCTGAATGGGCCCACAAGTCTTATATTTCGTGCCTGATCGAGCGCTGATTGAGTGATGAGCGTGGTTTTATGATGCAAGTGGCTTTATGGCTTAGCTTACTAAATGCAACTGCATAAGAGTAATACTCTTAGCATTTCTCAAGCCTACGGCAACACCACACTGAATGCGCCCGCTCTTGGCTGATCTCAGAACCTAAGCATTGTCAGGCCTAGTTAGTACCGGATGATAGACTGCCTGGGAATCCTGGTTGCTGTAGGCTTTTTTCTACTGCTTGTTCAGGAAGTGAGCCATTTCTCAATTGTCTTTCAAAACTGCATGGTCTAGCCGACTAGATGCTTAACAGTGCAAAACTCACTAGGACCAGAGCCTATGGCCACAACACACTGAATGTGCCTGAACTCGGAAGTGATGCAGTGTTGGGCCTAGTTAGTACCTGGAAGGGACACCACCTGGGAATACCAGGTGCTGTGGGCTTTTTTGTGCTCCATGTTCAGGAAGTGAGCCATTTCTCAATTGTCTTTCAAAACTGGAGGGTCTAGCTGACTAGATGCTTAACAGGACAAAACTCACTATGACCAGACCCTACGGCCACACCACACTGAATGCGCCCAATCTTGTCTGATCTCGGAAGCTAAGCAGTGTTGGGCCTGGATGGGAGACTACCTGGGAATACCAGGTGCTGTAGGCTTTTTTGTGCTCCATGTTCAGGAAGTGAGCTATATCCCAATTGCCTTTCAAAACTGCATGGTCAAGCCGACTAGATGCTTAACAGGAAAAACTCACCCGGACTAAAGCCTGCGGCCACACCACACTGAAAGCGCCTGGCCTTGAAATGTAAGCAGTGTCAGGTCTAGTGAGTACCTGGATGGGAGACCACCTGGGAATACCAAGTGCTGTAGGCTTTTTTTGTGCTCCATGTTCACGAAGTGAGCCATTTCTCAAATGTCTTTCAAAACTGCATGGTCTAGCCAACTAGATGCTTAAAGGTTCAAAACTCACAAGGCCCAAATCCTGTGGCCACACCACACTGAATGCTCCCGATCTCATCTGATCTTGGAAGCTAGGCAGTGGTGGGCCTAGTTAGTACCTGTATGGGAGACCACCTGTGGATACCAGGTGTTGTAGGCTTTTTTGTGCTCCATGTTCAGGAAGTGAGCCATTTCTCAATTGTCTTTCAAAACTGCATGGTCTAGCCAACTAGATGCTTAAAGGTTCAAAACTCACAAGGCCCAAATCCTGTGGCCACACCACACTGAATGCTCCCGATCTCATCTGATCTTGGAAGCTAGGCAGTGGTGGGCCTAGTTAGTACCTGTATGGGAGACCACCTGTGGATACCAGGTGTTGTAGGCTTTTTTGTGCTCCATGTTCAGGAAGTGAGCCATTTCTCAATTGTCTTTCTAAACTTCATGGTCTAGCCGACTAGATGCTTAACAATACAAAACTTACTAAGACCACAGCCTATGGCCGCACAACACTGAATGCGCCCAATCTTGTCTGACCTCGGAAGCTAAGCAGTGTTGGGCCTAGTCAGTACCTGGATGAGAGACCCCCTGGGAGTACCAGGTACCGCAGACTTTTTTTGTGCTCCATGTCCAAGAAGTGAGCCATTTCTCAAATGTCTTTCAAAACTGCATGATCTAGCCGACTAGATGCTTAACAGGACAAAATTCACTAGGACCAGAGCCTACGGCCACACCACACTGAATGCGCCCAATCTCATCTGATCTCAGACACTAAGCAGTGTTGGGCCTAGCTAGTACCTGGATGGGAGCCCGCCTGGGAATACAATGTGCTGTAGGCTTTTTTTGTGCTCCATGTCCAGGAAGTGAGCAATTTCTCAATTGTCTTTCAAAACTGCATGGTCTAGCCGACTAGATGTTTAACAGGACAAAACTCAGTATGGCCAAAGCCTACAGACACACCACACTGGATGTGCCTGAGCTCGTCTGACCTTGGAAGCTAAGCAGTTTTGGTCCTAGTTAGTACCTGGATGGGAGACCGCCTGGGAATTCCAGGTGCTATAGGCTTTTTTTGTGCTCTATCTTCAGGAAGTGAGACATTTCTCAATTGTCTTTCAAAACTGCATGGTCTAGCCGACTAGATGCTTAACAGGAAAAACTCACTATGACCAGAACCTACGACGACACCACACTGAATGCGCTCAATCTTCTCTGATCTCGCAAGCTAAGCAGTGTTGAGCCTCGTTAGTACCTGGATGGGAGAGCCCCTGGGAATACCAGGTGCTGTAGGCTTTTTGTGCTCCATGTTCAGGAAGTGAGCCATTTCTCAATTGTCTTTCAAAACTGCATGGTCTAGCCGACTAGATGCTTAAAGGTACAAAACTCACAAGACGCAGAGCCTACAGCCGCACCACACTGAATGTGCCCGATATCAGAAGCTAAGCAGTGTCACTACTAGTTAGTACCTGGATGGGCAACGGCCTGGGAATCCCAGGGGCTATGTGCTTTTTTGTGCTCCATGTTCAGGAAGTGAGCCATTTCTCAATTATCTTTCAAAACTGCATGGTCTAGCCGACTAGATGCTTAACAGTGCAAAACACATTAGGACCAGAGCCTACGGCCACAACACACTGAATGTGCCTGAACTCGGAAGCGATGCAATGTTAGGCCTAGTTAGTACCTGGAAGGGAGACCGCCTCGGAATACCAGGTGCTGTAGGCATTTTTGTGCTTCATGTTCAGGAAGTGAGCCGATCTCAATTGTCTTTCAAACCTGCATGGTCTAGCCGAAAGGATGCTTAACAGTGCAAAACTCACTAGGACCAGAGCCTACGGCCACAACACACTGAATGTGCATGAACTCGTAACGATCCAGTGTTGGTCTATTTAGTAACTGGAAGAGAGACCGCCTGGGAATACCAGGTGCTGTAGGCTTTTTTGTGCTCCATGTTCAGGAAGTGAGCCATTTCTCAATTGTCTTTCAAAACTGGATGGTCTAGCCAACTAGATGCTTAAAGGTACAAAACTCATAAAACCCAGAACCCACGGCCACACCACACTGAATGCACCCACTCTTTTCTGATCTTGGAAACTAAGCAGTGTCGGGCCTAGTTAGTACCTGAATGGGAGACCACCTGGGAATACCAGGTGCTCTAGGCATTTTTGTGCTCCAGGTTCGGGAAGTGAGCCATTTCTCAATTGTTTTTAAAAAATGCATGGTCTAGCCGACTAGATGCTTAACAGGGCAAAACTCACAAGGTCCAAAGTCTACGGCCACATCACACTCAATGTTCCCAGTCTTGTTTGAGCTTAAAAGCTAAGCAGTGTCGGGTTTACTTAGTACCTGGATGGGAGCCCTCCTGGGAATACCAGGTGCTGTAGGCTTTTTTGTGCTCCATGTTCAGGAAGTGAGCCATTTCTCAATTGTCTTTCAAAACTGGATGGTCTAGCCGACTAGATGCTTACCAGGACAAAACTCACTATTGACCAGAGCCTACGGCCACACCACACTGAATGCGCCCAATCTCGTCTGATCTCAGATGCTAAGCAGTGTTGGGCCTAGTTAGTACCTGGATGGGAGACTGCCTGGGAATAGCAGGTGCTGTAGGCTTTTTTGCGCTCCATATGCAGGAAGTGAGCCATTTTCTCAATTGTCTTTCAAAACTGCATGATCTAGCCGACTAGATGCTTAACAGGACAAAATTCACTAGGACCAGAGCCTACAGCCGAACCACACTGAATGCGCCCAATCTCATCTGATCTCAGATGCTAAGCAGTGTTGGGCCTAGTTAGTACCTGGATGGGAGCCCGCCTGGGAATACAATACGTTATAGGCTTTTTTTGTGCTCCATGTCCAGGAAGTGAGCCATTTCTCAATTGTCTTTCAAAACTGCATGGTCTAGCCAACTAGATGCTTAAAGGTACAAAACTCACAAGGCCCAAATTCTACGGCCACACCACACGGAATGCTCCCGATCTCGTCTGATCTTGGAAGCTAGGCAGTGTTGGGCCTAGTTAGTACCTGGATGGGAGACCGCCTGCAAATTCCAGGTGCTCTAGGCTTTTATGTGCTCCATGTTCAGGAAGTGAGCCATTTCTCACTTTTCTTTCAAAACTGCATGGTCTAGCCGACTAGATGCTTAACAAGACAAAATTCACTAGCACAAAAGCCTACGGCCACACCAGACTGAATGCACCGGATCTCCTCTGATCTCAGAAGGTAAACAGTGTTGAGCCTAGTTAGTACCTGGATGGGAGACCGCCTGGGAATACCAGGTGCTGTAGGCTTTTTTTGTGCTCTATGTTCAAAAAGTGAGCCATTTCTCAATTGTCTTTCAAAACTGCATGGTCTAGCCAACTAGATGCTTAAAGGTACAAAACTCACAAGGCCCAAATCCTATAACCACACCACACTGAATGCTCTCGATCTCATCTGATCTTGGAAGCTAAGCACTGTCAGGCCTAATTAGTACCTGGATGGGAGACCACCTGGGAATGCCAATTGCCGCAGGATTTTTTGTGCTCCATGTTCAGAAAGTGAGCCATTTCTCAATTGTCTTTCAAAACTGCATGGTCTAGCCGACTAGATGCTTAACAGGCCAAAGCTCACTAGGACCAAAACCTACGGCCACACCTACTGAATGCGCCCGATCTTGTCAGCCTTCGGAAGCTTAGCAGTGTTGGGCATAGTTAGTACCTGGATGTGAGACCGCCTGGGAATCCCAGATGCTATAGGCTTTTTTGTGCTCCATGTTCAGGAAGTGAGCCATTTCTCAATTGTCTTTCAAAACTGCATGGTCTAGCCGACTAGATGCTTAACAGGACAAAACTCACTAACACTAAAGCATATGGCCGCAACCCACTGAATGCGCCTGATCTTGTCTGATCTCAGAAACTAAGCAGTGTCAGGCTTAGTCATTACCTGGATGGGAGACCGCCAGAGAATACCAGGTGCTCTAGGCATTCGTGTGTTCCATGTTCGGGGAAGTGAGCCATTTCTCAATTGTTTTTCAAAACTGCATGGTCTAGCAGACTAGATGCTTAATAGTACAAAACTCACTAGGACCCGAGCTTATGACCACACCTCACTGAATGCACCCTCTCTTGTCTGATCTTGGAAGCTAAGCAGTGTTGGGCCTAGTTAGTACCTGGAAGGTAGACCGCCTGGGAATACCAGGTGCTGTAGGCTTTTTTGTGCTTCATGTTCAGGAAGTGAGCCATTTCTCAATTGTCTTTCAAAACTGCATGGTCCAGCCGACTAGATGCTTAATAGGACAAAACTCATTATAACCAGAGCCTAAGGCCGCACAACACTGAATGCGCCCAATCTTGTCTGACCTCGGACGCTAAGCAGTGTTGGGCCTAGTCAGTACCTGAATGGGAGATCCCCTGGGAATACCAGGTACTGCAGACTTTTTTTGCGCTCCATGTTCAGGAAGGGAGCCATTTCGCAATTGTCTTTCAAAACTGAATGATTTAGCCGACTAGATGCTTAACAGGACAAAACTCATCAGGATTAAAGCCTACGGCCACACCACACTGAATACGCCTGATCTCGTCTGATCTCAGAAGCTAAGCAGTGTTGGGCTTAGTTAGTAGCTGGGTGGTAGACTGCCTGGGAATACCAGGTGCTGTATGTTATTTTGCACTCCATGTTCAGGAAGTGAGCCATTTCTCAATTGTCTTTCAAAACTACATGATGTAGCCGACTAAATGCTTAACAGGACAAAACTCACTATGACCAGAGCCTACGGCCAAACCACACTGAATGCACCCAATCTCGTCTGATCTCAGAAGGTAAACAGTGTCGAGCCTAGTTAGTAGCTGGGTGGTAGACTGCCTGGGAATACCAGGTGCTGTATGTTATTTTGCACTCCATGTTCAGGAAGTGAGCCATTTCTCAATTGTCTTTCAAAACTGCATGGTCTGGCCGACTAGATGCTTAACAGTGCAAAACTCACTAGGACCAGAGCCATCGGCCACAACACACTGAATCTGCCTGAACTTGGAAGCGACGCAGTGTTGGGCCTAGTTAGTACCTAGAAGGGAGACCGCCTGGGAATACCAGGTGCTGTAGGCTTTTTTGTGCTCCATGTTCAGGAAGTGAGCCATTTCTCTATTGTCTGCATGGTATAGCCGACTAGATGCTTAACAATGCACAACTCACTAGGACCAGAGCCTACGGCCACACCACACTGAATGCCCCTGATCTCATCTGATCTTGGAAGCTAAACAGTGTCGGGCCTAGTTAGTACCTGAATGGGAGACCACATAGGAATGCCAGGTGCTGTAGGCTTTTTGTGCTCCATGTTCAGGAAGTGAGCCATTTCTCAAATGTCTTTCAAAACTGCATGGTCTAGCCGACTAGATGCTTAACAGGACAAAACTCACAAGGACCAAAGTCTACGGCCACATCACACTGAACGTGCACCGTCTCGTTTGATCTTAGAAGTGAGGCAGTGTCGGGCTTAGTTAGTACCTGGAGGGGAGACCTCCTTGGAATACTAGGTGTGGTAGGCATTTTTGTGCTTCATGTTTAGAAAGAGAGCCGTTTCTCAATTGTCTTTCAAAACTGCCTGGTCTAGCCAAGAAGATGCTTAACAGTGCAAAACTCAATGGGCCCTACACAGGGGCACCCGTCAGGGCTGCCCACTCTCCCCGATGCTATACATCATTGCCACCGAACCCGTAGCCGCATACCTTAGACAGGAATACGGAGATGGGGGCATCTTAATAGACGGAGTGACCCACCTCGTCTCTATGTACGCGGACGACACGCTATTGTACCTACATAACCCAGAACACCTCCTGCCCTACATTCTAGAAACACTGGACGGATTTAGCAGATACACGGGTATCCGAATTAACAAAGACAAGTCCTGCCTCTACCCTCTTGCCGCACTGTATAAAGAAGACCTAAGATCCCTTCCCTCCCTGGATCTAGAATGGCAAGTGACCTCCTTTAGATACCTGGGAATCACTATACACCGGGACCCATACACGGAACATATACTCAACATGGTGAGAGCTAAAGACACTCTAGAAAAATCTATGGAATTCTGGGGCAAGCTCCTGCTCTCGATGGCCGGAAAGGGCCGGTCTCCTCAAAATGGTTGCTCTTCCCGCTTACTATACAACTTTACAAACGTTCCCTACAACATCCCCCCCTCCTTCTTCAGAAACATAAATAAACTATGTAGATGGTTCCTTGGCAGGGAGGCAGACACAGGGTGGCGCTGGACACACTCCAAAGACCCTACGAGAGGGGAGGAATCAAAGTCCCCAATTTCGAATTGTACTACCTGGCAAGCCAACTAAGGCATGTGATGCGATGGATGGCTGACGAGACCTCCACGGACACTAGACTCCTCCAACCTGCATTGCCCTATCTCCTCCTGAGGGACCTACTATGGGTCCGGAACAGACTCACACAGCCCTTCCCATACCTAATCAAACTTGGAATAAAGCTCTGGAACAGAGCGTGCAGAACTGTGGGGTCAGCTGATCCCTTCTCACCTCAAATCCCCATCGCAGCAATTATGGCTTACCAGCCATGGGGCTCTCTCGAATCACGCACCCAGTGGGAACCCTACGGAGTGGCCACCTTAGGAGACCTAACACGAGACCAAGAGATCATACCCTTCACTGACCTTGCTGAGAGTACGGGATTACCCGCTGGCCAATTTTTGCTCCATAGGGCAGTGACACAAGCCATAATGGTTAGATGGCGAGAGGCTACCACCCCAAAGACGGAAAACATGGTCATAGAAACACTATTAAACACAGCCGAAGGCGGCCATGAAACCTCGCGATTGTATGAAACCCTGCTCCAGGGCACGACAAACAGCGAGCTCAAAAGCAAAGAAAAATGGGAAACCGAACTTGGCCAAGACTTTGCAGAGGTCGAATGGGAGAAAATAACTCACTACCACAAAAAAGTTTCTAGGAATGCCCGTTTGCAGCTCATTCAATTATACATCACCAACAGAGCCTACCTAACACCAGAGGCCATATCCAATTTCAAAGGAGCTGAGGCCCAGGTATGCCCCAAATGTAAGGAGCCGAGAGCGGGAATGACGCATATGTTCTGGGGCTGCCCGGAGATACGCCACTTTTGGACACAGGTTCAGGAGAGGGTGGCGGACGCAGATATTGAGCTAGAGGTGAACAACCCCGCAGCCTGCATCCTGGGCAGATGCAAACGCAACCACAAAAATAAGCCTCTAAACAAACTCAGGGATCTGATTTACATAACTGCGAAGAGACGCATAGCCATGGGATGGAAGAGCCCAAAGACCCCGTATAAGGCACTGTGGTGGGGGGACCTGACGAAATGGATAACGGCGGAGACCGGCGCGTGGGAAACGGCAAACCTCGAACAGAGGCTGGACTCCAGTGGAGAACTGCACCGCTGGGTGGCCTTAACAGAGCCACTACTGCATCCTAATATCTCTGACGATACCTCGGACGGTTCGGACTGTCCTAGCCATCAATCCGGCCCATCATAATTGGAAGATAATGTTGACTGTGGTCTTGAGTTGGGGGTGGGGGGAGATACGTAATTCTTTGATTAACGTTTGATATTACAAGAGATGCATACTTTGTTTGTTAAACTGTTAAAACCAATAAATAGAGTTAAAAAAAACAGTGCAAAACTCACTAGGACCAGAGCCTACGGCCACAACACACTGAATGTGCCTGAACTCGGAAGCGATGCAGTGTTGGGCCTAGTTAGTACCTGGAAGGGACACCGCCTGGGAATACCAGGTGCTGTAGGCTTTTTTGTGCTCCATGTTCAGGAGGTGAGCCATTTCTCAATTGTCTTTCAAAACTGGATGGTCTAGCCGACTAGATGTTTAACAGGACAAAACTCACTATGACAAGAGCCTACGGCCACACCACACTGAAAGCGCCTGATCTTGTCTGATCTCGGAAGCTCAGCAGTGTTGGGCCTGGATGGGAGACTGCCTGGGAATACAAGGTTCTGTAGGCTTTTTTGTGCTCCATGTTCAGGAAGTGAGCCATTTCTCAATTCTCTTTCAAAACTGCATGATCTAGCCGACTAGATGCTTAACAGGACAAAATTCACTAGGACCAAAACCTACGGCCACAGCACACTGAATGCGCCTGATCTCATCTGATCTCAGCCGCCAAGCAGTGTTGGGCCTAGTTAGTACCTGGATGGGAGCCCGCCTGGGAATACCAGGTGCTGTAGGCTTCTTTTGTGCTCCATGTCCAGGAAGTGAGCCATTTCTCAATTGTCTTTCAAAACTGCATGGTCTAGCTGACTAGATGCTCAACAGGACAAAACTCACTAGGACCAAAACCTACGGCCACAGCACACTGAATGCGCCCCGTCTTATCTGATCTCGGAAGCTAAGCAGTGTTGGGCCTACTTAGAACCTGGATGGGAGACCACCTGGAAATAACAAGTGCTGTAGGCTTTTTTGTGCTTCATGTCCAGGAAGTGAGCCATTTCTCAATTGTCTTTCAAAACTGCATGGTCTAGCCGTCTAGATGCTTAACAGGACAAAACTCACTAGGACCAAAACCTACGGCCACACCACACTGAATGCGCCTGATCTCATCTGATCTCGGAAGCTAAGCAGTGTTGGGCCTAGTTAGTACCTGGGTGGTAGACTGCCTGGGAATACCAGGTGCTGTAGGTTATTTTGCACTCCATGTTCAGGAAGTGAGCCATTTCTCAATTGTCTTTCAAAACTGCATGGTCTAGCCGACTAGATGGTTAACAGGACAAAACTCACTAGGACCAAAACCTACAGCCACACCACACTGAATGCGCCCGATCTTGTCAGCCTTCGGAAGCTTAGCAGTGTTGGGCATAGTTAGTACCTGGATGTGAGACCGCCTGGGAATCCCAGATGCTATAGGCTTTTTTGTGCTCCATGTTCAGGAAGTGAGCCATTTCTCAATTGTCTTTCAAAACTGCATGGTCTAGCCGACTAGATGCTTAACAGGACAAAACTCACTAACACTAAAGCATATGGCCACAACCCACTGAATGCGCCTGATCTTGTCTGATCTCAGAAACTAAGCAGTGTCAGGCTTAGTTATTACCTGGATGGAGGACCGCCAGAGAATACCAGGTGCTCTAGGCATTCGTGTGTTCCATGTTCGGGGAAGTGAGCCATTTCTCAATTGTTTTTCAAAACTGCATGGTCTAGCAGACTAGATGCTTAATAGTACAAAACTCACTAGGACCCGAGCCTATGACCACACCTCACTGAATGCACCCTTTCTTGTCTGATCTTGGAAGCTAAGCAGTGTTGGGCCTAGTTAGTACCTGGAAGGTTGACCGCCTGGGAATACCAGGTGCTGTAGGCTTTTTTGTGCTTCATGTTCAAGAAGTGAGCCATTTCTCAATTGCCTTTCAAAACTAGCCGACTAGATGCTTAACAGTGCAAAACTCACTAGGACCAGAGCCTATGGCCACAACACACTGAATGTGCCTGAACTCGGAAGTGATGCAGTGTTGGGCCTAGTTAGTACCTGGAAGGGACACCACCTGGGAATACCAGGTGCTGTGGGCTTATTTGTGCTCCATGTTCAGGAAGTGAGCCATTTCTCAATTGTCTTTCAAAACTGGATGGTCTAGCTGACTAGATGCTTAACAGGACAAAACTCACTATGACCAGACCCTACGGCCACACCACACTGAATGCGCCCAATCTTGTCTGATCTCGGAAGCTAAGCAGTGTTGGGCCTGGATGGGAGACCGCCTGGGAATACCAGGTACTGCAGACTTTTTTTGTGCTCCATGTCCAAGAAGTGAGCCATTTCTCAAATGTCTTTCAAAACTGCATGATCTAGCCGACTAGATGCTTAACAGGACAAAATTCACTAGGACCAGAGCCTATGGCCACACCACACTGAATGCCCCGATCTAATCTGATCTCAGACACTAAGCAGTGTTGGGCCTAGCTAGTACCTGGATGGGAGCCCGCCTGGGAATACAATGTGCTGAATGCTTTTTTTGTGCTCCATGTCCAGGAAGTGAGCAATTTCTCAATTGTCTTTCAAAACTGCATGGTCTAGCCGACTAGATGTTTAACGGGACAAAACTCAATTTGGCCAAAGCCTGCAGACACACCACACTGAATGTGCCCGAGCTCGTCTAACCTTGGAAGCTAAGCAGTTTTGGGCCTAGTTAGTACCTCGATGGGAGACCGCCTGGGAATTCCAGGTGCTATAGGCTTTTTTTGTGCTCCATGTTCAGGAAGTGAGACATTTCTCAATTGTCTTTCAAAACTGCATGGTCTAGCCGACTAGATGCTTAACAGTACAAAACTCACTAGGACCAGAGCCTACGGCCACAACACACTGAATGTGCCCAATCTCGTCTGAACTCGGAAGCGATGCAATGTTGGGCCTACTTAGTACGGGCGACCGCCTGGGAATGCCAGCTGCTGGAAGTTGTTTTGTGCTTCATGTTCAGTAAGTGAGCCATTTCTCAATGGTCTTTCAAAACTGCATGGTCTAGCCGACTAGATGCTTAACAGTACAAAGCTCATTAAGACCGGATTCTATGGCCACACCACACTGAATGTGCCTGATTTTAGAACACTAAGCAGTGTTGGGCCTAGTTAGTACCTGGATGGGAGACTGCCTGGGAATACCAGGTGCTGGGGACTTTTTTGTGCTCCATGATTAGTAATTGTGCCACTTGTCAATTGCTTTTTAAATTTGTATTTATTTGTATTTATTAGGTTTATATAGCGCATTACGCCAAAGCGCTTAACAATACAACAACAAGAATACATAGTAAACAAGAAGCATAAAGTTACAAAGACATGAAACAAACCAGCAAAAACAGTATGTAGCTCAACTGACCAGTTCTGAAGGAGGAATAGATGAGAGGAAGAAAGGGAAGTAGAAAGGGAGATCAGAGCGGGGGAAGAATACAGAGATAACAGGGGGAGGGAAGGAGGGATGAGAAAGAAAGGGAAGAAGAGGGGAAGTAGGAAGGAGGGTAGAGATAAAGGAAAGAGATAATAGGAGGAGGGGAGTTAGGGCAGGGTATGAAGAAGGAAAGAATTCAAGGAGGCACGGAAAGAGGGGTAAGAGGAAATGGAATGGATGGAGAGAGGTAAAGACTTCCAGTGATGGGGGGCTAGAAGCTGAAAGGAAAGGAAACGAGAGGAAGCACAAGGGGAAGAAGGTACTGTGAGTAGGAAGCGATCAGCGGATCTGAGGGAGCGAGAAGGAGAGTAGAAAGAAAGGAGAGAGGAAAGGTAAGGGGGAGCTAGCCCATGAAGAGATTTAGGAGGAAGTTAAATTTAAGTTGGGAGTGAAAGGGAAGCCAGCCAAGAAGAGCATGGGAGGAAGAAATGGAATCAAGAGGTGCAAGAAGACCGAGGGTACGGATGGCAAAGTGGTAAAAGAGATTTGAGGGGAGCAAGGTGAGAGGCATGGAGTCCAAAGAGGAGAGAAGAACAATAGAAAAGTCGAGAGAAAATGAGGGAAGATATTAGGAGTTTAGTAGCATGGAAGGTGAGGGAGGAGCGCATTTTGAGAACATTGAATAGGTGAAAGCGGCAGGCGCGAGAGGTAAGAGAAATATGATGGGAAAGGGAGAGGGTACAGTTGAGGTGGAGGCCAAGGTTGCGAGCAGAGGCAGAGATAGGAAAGTTAGTAGGAGGAAAGAAAATAAAAGGAGGGGAGAAGGAGGAGGAAATGTGTTGGAGGGGAAGAATAAGACTTCCGTTTTTTCAGAGTTGAGGAAAGAAAGTGGGAAGACATCCAGTAAATTTGCTTATGTTTCCAAAAAAAATGTATCCCTTTTTATAGCGGAAATGTTGGACAACAACATGAGGGCTGGAGAAACCTATTTACATAGAATTAACATACGGGTAGTGTGTTCATGGATAGTAAATCTACCTTTACATGTAATGCAGTACAGAGAATATTGAGTCCATAAAGAGGCTTGAAAGAAAGCCATTATTGTTATTATTCGCGCCTTGAAACACTTGTGTATAGGCGCGTTACAAATGCCTTATCATTATCATTATCATTGTGTTGGTTGTTTTCTCCAACTCCCTGCAACAGAAACAGGATGGAGTAAATTTATTTACTAGACATAGGAGTCCTGAATGGGCCCACAAGTCTTATATTTCGTGCCTGATCGAGCGCTGATTGAGTGATGAGCGGGGTTTTATGATGCAAGTGGCTTTATGGCTTAGCTTACTAAATGCAACTGCATAAGAGTAATACTCTTAGCATTTCTCAAGCCTACGGCAACACCACACTGAATGCGCCCGCTCTTGGCTGATCTCAGAACCTAAGCATTGTCAGGCCTAGTTAGTACCGGGATGAGAGACTGCCTGGGAATCCTGGTTGCTGTAGGCTTTTTTCTACTCCTTGTTCAGGAAGTGAGCCATTTCTCAATTGTCTTTCAAAACTGCATGGTCTAGCCGACTAGATGCTTAACAGTGCAAAACTCACTAGGACCAGAGCCTATGGCCACAACACACTGAATGTGCCTGAACTCGGAAGCGATGCAGTGTTGGGCCTAGTTAGTACCTGGAAGGGACACCACCTGGGAATACCAGGTGCTGTGGGCTTTTTTGTGCTCCATGTTCAGGAAGTGAGCCATTTCTCAATTGTCTTTCAAAACTGGAGGGTCTAGCTGACTAGATGCTTAACAGGACAAAACTCACTATGACCAGACCCTACGGCTACACCACACTGAATGCGCCCAATCTTGTCTGATCTCGGAAGCTAAGCAGTGTTGGGCCTGGATGGGAGACTACCTGGGAATACCAGGTGCTGTAGGCTTTTTTGTGCTCCATGTTCAGGAAGTGAGCTATATCCCAATTGCCTTTCAAAACTGCATGGTCAAGCCGACTAGATGCTTAACAGGAAAAACTCACCCGGACTAAAGCCTGCGGCCACACCACACTGAATGCGCCTGGCCTTGAAATGTAAGCAGTGTCAGGTCTAGTGAGTACCTGGATGGGAGACCACCTGGGAATACCAAGTGCTGTAGGCTTTTTTTGTGCTCCATGTTCACGAAGTGAGCCATTTCTCAAATGTCTTTCAAAACTGCATGGTCTAGCCAACTAGATGCTTAAAGGTTCAAAACTCACAAGGCCCAAATCCTGTGGCCACACCACACTGAATGCTCCCGATCTCATCTGATCTTGGAAGCTAGGCAGTGGTGGGCCTAGTTAGTACCTGTATGGGAGACCACCTGTGGATACCAGGTGTTGTAGGCTTTTTTGTGCTCCATGTTCAGGAAGTGAGCCATTTCTCAATTGTCTTTCTAAACTTCATGGTCTAGCCGACTAGATGCTTAACAATACAAAACTTACTAAGACCACAGCCTATGGCCGCACAACACTGAATGCGCCCAATCTTGTCTGACCTCGGAAGCTAAGCAGTGTTGGGCCTAGTCAGTACCTGGATGAGAGACCCCTTGGGAGTACCAGGTACCGCAGACGTTTTTTGTGCTCCATGTCAAAGAAGTGAGCCATTTCTCAAATGTCTTTCAAAACTGCATGATCTAGCCGACTAGATGCTTAACAGGACAAAATTCACTAGGACCAGAGCCTACGGCCACACCACACTGAATGCGCCCAATCTCATCTGATCTCAGACACTAAGCAGTGTTGGGCCTAGCTAGTACCTGGATGGGAGCCCGCCTGGGAATACAATGTGCTGTAGGCTTTTTTTGTGCTCCATGTCCAGGAAGTGAGCAATTTCTCAATTGTCTTTCAAAACTGCATGGTCTAGCCGACTAGATGTTTAACAGGACAAAACTCAGTATGGCCAAAGCCTACAGACACACCACACTGAATGTGCCTGAGCTCGTCTGACCTTGGAAGCTAAGCAGTTTTGGGCCTAGTTAGTACCTGGATGGGAGACCGCCTGGGAATTCCAGGTGCTATAGGCTTTTTTTGTGCTCTATCTTCAGGAAGTGAGACATTTCTCAATTGTCTTTCAAAACTGCATGGTCTAGCCGACTAGATGCTTAACAGGAAAAACTCACTATGACCAGAGCCTACGACGACACCACACTGAATGCGCTCAATCTTCTCTGATCTCGCAAGCTAAGCAGTGTTGGGCCTCGTTAGTACCTGGATGGGAGAGCCCCTGGGAATACCAGGTGCTGTAGGCTTTTTGTGCTCCATGTTCAGGAAGTGAGCTATATCCCAATTGCCTTTCAAAACTGCATGGTCAAGCCGACTAGATGCTTAACAGGAAAAACTCACCCGGACTAAAGCCTGCGGCCACACCACACTGAATGCGCCTGGCCTTGAAATGTAAGCAGTGTCAGGTCTAGTGAGTACCTGGATGGGAGACCACCTGGGAATACCAAGTGCTGTAGGCTTTTTTTGTGCTCCATGTTCACGAAGTGAGCCATTTCTCAAATGTCTTTCAAAACTGCATGGTCTAGCCAACTAGATGCTTAAAGGTTCAAAACTCACAAGGCCCAAATCCTGTGGCCACACCACACTGAATGCTCCCGATCTCATCTGATCTTGGAAGCTAGGCAGTGGTGGGCCTAGTTAGTACCTGTATGGGAGACCACCTGTGGATACCAGGTGTTGTAGGCTTTTTTGTGCTCCATGTTCAGGAAGTGAGCCATTTCTCAATTGTCTTTCTAAACTTCATGGTCTAGCCGACTAGATGCTTAACAATACAAAACTTACTAAGACCACAGCCTATGGCCGCACAACACTGAATGCGCCCAATCTTGTCTGACCTCGGAAGCTAAGCAGTGTTGGGCCTAGTCAGTACCTGGATGAGAGACCCCCTGGGAGTACCAGGTACCGCAGACTTTTTTTGTGCTCCATGTCAAAGAAGTGAGCCATTTCTCAAATGTCTTTCAAAACTGCATGATCTAGCCGACTAGATGCTTAACAGGACAAAATTCACTAGGACCAGAGCCTACGGCCACACCACACTGAATGCGCCCAATCTCATCTGATCTCAGACACTAAGCAGTGTTGGGCCTAGCTAGTACCTGGATGGGAGCCCGCCTGGGAATACAATGTGCTGTAGGCTTTTTTTGTGCTCCATGTCCAGGAAGTGAGCAATTTCTCAATTGTCTTTCAAAACTGCATGGTCTAGCCGACTAGATGTTTAACAGGACAAAACTCAGTATGGCCAAAGCCTACAGACACACCACACTGAATGTGCCTGAGCTCGTCTGACCTTGGAAGCTAAGCAGTTTTGGGCCTAGTTAGTACCTGGATGGGAGACCGCCTGGGAATTCCAGGTGCTATAGGCTTTTTTTGTGCTCTATCTTCAGGAAGTGAGACATTTCTCAATTGTCTTTCAAAACTGCATGGTCTAGCCGACTAGATGCTTAACAGGAAAAACTCACTATGACCAGAGCCTACGACGACACCACACTGAATGCGCTCAATCTTCTCTGATCTCGCAAGCTAAGCAGTGTTGGGCCTCGTTAGTACCTGGATGGGAGAGCCCCTGGGAATACCAGGTGCTGTAGGCTTTTTGTGCTCCATGTTCAGGAAGTGAGCCATTTCTCAATTGTCTTTCAAAACTGCATGGTCTAGCCGACTAGATGCTTAAAGGTACAAAACTCACAAGACGCAGAGCCTACAGCCGCACCACACTGAATGTGCCCAATATCAGAAGCTAAGCAGTGTCACTACTAGTTAGTACCTGGATGGGCGACGGCCTGGGAATCCCAGGGGCTATATGCTTTTTTGTGCTCCATGTTCAGGAAGTGAGCCATTTCTCAATTATCTTTCAAAACTGCATGGTCTAGCCGACTAGATGCTTAACAGTGCAAAACTCATTAGGACCAGAGCCTACGGCCACAACACACTGAATGTGCCTGAACTCGGAACCGATGCAATGTTAGGCCTAGTTAGTACCTGGAAGGGAGACCGCCTCGGAATACCAGGTGCTGTAGGCATTTTTGTGCTTCATGTTCAGGAAGTGAGCCGATCTCAATTGTCTTTCAAACCTGCATGGTCTAGCCGAAAGGATGCTTAACAGTGCAAAACTCACTAGGACCAGAGCCTACGGCCACAACACACTGAATGTGCATGAACTCGTAACGATCCAGTGTTGGTCTATTTAGTAACTGGAAGAGAGACCGCCTGGGAATACCAGGTGCTGTAGGCTTTTTTGTGCTCCATGTTCAGGAAGTGAGCCATTTCTCAATTGTCTTTCAAAACTGGATGGTCTAGCCGACTAGATGCTTAAAGGTACAAAACTCATAAAACCCAGAACCCACGGCCACACCACACTGAATGCACCCACTCTTTTCTGATCTTGGAAACTAAGCAGTGTCGGGCCTAGTTAGTACCTGAATGGGAGACCACCTGGGAATACCAGGTGCTCTAGGCATTTTTGTGCTACAGGTTCGGGAAGTGAGCCATTTCTCAATTGTTTGTAAAAAATGCATGGTCTAGCCGACTAGATGCTTAACAGGGCAAAACCCACAAGGTCCAAAGTCTACGGCCACATCACACTCAATGTTCCCAGTCTTGTTTGAGCTTAAAAGCTAAGCAGTGTCGGGTTTACTTAGTACCTGGATGGGAGCCCTCCTGGGAATACCAGGTGCTGTAGGCTTTTTTGTGCTCCATGTTCAGGAAGTGAGCCATTTCTCAATTGTCTTTCAAAACTGGATGGTCTAGCCGACTAGATGCTTACCAGGACAAAACTCACTATTGACCAGAGCCTACGGCCACACCACACTGAATGCGCCCAATCTCATCTGATCTCAGATGCTAAGCAGTGTTGGGCCTAGTTAGTACCTGGATGGGAGACTGCCTGGGAATAGCAGGTGCTGTAGGCTTTTTTGCGCTCCATATGCAGGAAGTGAGCCATTTTCTCAATTGTCTTTCAAAACTGCATGATCTAGCCGACTAGATGCTTAACAGGACAAAATTCACTAGGACCAGAGCCTACAGCCGAACCACACTGAATGCGCCCAATCTCATCTGATCTCAGATGCTAAGCAGTGTTGGGCCTAGTTAGTACCTGGATGGGAGCCCGCCTGGGAATACAATACGTTATAGGCTTTTTTTGTGCTCCATGTCCAGGAAGTGAGCCATTTCTCAATTGTCTTTCAAAACTGCATGGTCTAGCCAACTAGATGCTTAAAGGTACAAAACTCACAAGGCCCAAATTCTACGGCCACACCACACGGAATGCTCCCGATCTCGTCTGATCTTGGAAGCTAGGCAGTGTTGGGCCTAGTTAGTACCTGGATGGGAGACCGCCTGCAAATTCCAGGTGCTCTCGGCTTTTATGTGCTCCATGTTCAGGAAGTGAGCCATTTCTCACTTTTCTTTCAAAACTGCATGGTCTAGCCGACTAGATGCTTAACAAGACAAAATTCACTAGCACAAAAGCCTACGGCCACACCAGACTGAATGCACCGGATCTCCTCTGATCTCAGAAGGTAAACAGTGTTGAGCCTAGTTAGTACCTGGATGGGAGACCGCCTGGGAATACCAGGTGCTGTAGGCTTTTTTTGTGCTCTATGTTCAAAAAGTGAGCCATTTCTCAATTGTCTTTCAAAACTGCATGGTCTAGCCAACTAGATGCTTAAAGGTACAAAACTCACAAGGCCCAAATCCTATAACCACACCACACTGAATGCTCTCGATCTCATCTGATCTTGGAAGCTAAGCACTGTCAGGCCTAATTAGTACCTGGATGGGAGACCACCTGGGAATGCCAATTGCCGCAGGATTTTTTGTGCTCCATGTTCAGACAGTGAGCCATTTCTCAATTGTCTTTCAAAACTGCATGGTCTAGCCGACTAGATGCTTAACAGGCCAAAGCTCACTAGGACCAAAACCTACGGCCACACCACACTGAATGCGCCCGATCTTGTCAGCCTTCGGAAGCTTAGCAGTGTTGGGCATAGTTAGTACCTGGATGTGAGACCGCCTGGGAATCCCAGATGCTATAGGCTTTTTTGTGCTCCATGTTCAGGAAGTGAGCCATTTCTCAATTGTCTTTCAAAACTGCATGGTCTAGCCGACTAGATGCTTAACAGGACAAAACTCACTAACACTAAAGCATATGGCCACAACCCACTGAATGCGCCTGATCTTGTCTGATCTCAGAAACTAAGCAGTGTCAGGCTTAGTTATTACCTGGATGGGAGACCGCCAGAGAATACCAGGTGCTCTAGGCATTCGTGTGTTCCATGTTCGGGGAAGTGAGCCATTTCTCAATTGTTTTTCAAAACTGCATGGTCTAGCAGACTAGATGCTTAATAGTACAAAACTCACTAGGACCCGAGCTTATGACCACACCTCACTGAATGCACCCTCTCTTGTCTGATCTTGGAAGCTAAGCAGTGTTGGGCCTAGTTAGTACCTGGAAGGTAGACCGCCTGGGAATACCAGGTGCTGTAGGCTTTTTTGTGCTTCATGTTCAGGAAGTGAGCCATTTCTCAATTGTCTTTCAAAACTGCATGGTCCAGCCGACTAGATGCTTAATAGGACAAAACTCATTATAACCAGAGCCTACAGCCGCACAACACTGAATGCGCCCAATCTTGTCTGACCTCGGACGCTAAGCAGTGTTGGGCCTAGTCAGTACCTGAATGGGAGACCCCCTGGGAATACCAGGTACTGCAGACTTTTTTTGTGCTCCATGTCCAAGAAGTGAGCCATTTCTCAAATGTCTTTCAAAACTGCATGATCTAGCCGACTAGATGCTTAACAGGACAAAATTCACTGGGACCAGAGCCTATGGCCACACCACACTGAATGCCCCGATCTAATCTGATCTCAGACACTAAGCAGTGTTGGGCCTAGCTAGTACCTGGATGGGAGCCCGCCTGGGAATACAATGTGCTTTAGGCTTTTTTTGTGCTCCATGTCCAGGAAGTGAGTAATTTCTCAATTGTCTTTCAAAACTGCATGGTCTAGCCGACTAGATGTTTAACGGGACAAAACTCAATTTGGCCAAAGCCTACAGACACACCACACTGAATGTACCCGAGCTCGTCTAATCTTGGAAGCTAAGCAGTTTTGGGGCTAGTTAGTACCTGGATGGGAGACCGCCTCGGAATTCCAGGTGCTATAGGCTTTTTTTGTGCTCCATGTTCAGGAAGTGAGACATTTCTCAATTGTCTTTCAAAACTGCATGGTCTAGCCAACTAGATGCTTAACAGTACAAAACTCACTAGGACCAGAGCCTACGGCCACAACACACTGAATGTGCCCAATCTCGTCTGAACTCGGAAGCGATGCAATGTTGGGCCTACTTAGTACGGGCGACCGCCTGGGAATGCCAGCTGCTGGAAGTTGTTTTGTGCTTCATGTTCAGTAAGTGAGCCATTTCTTAATGGTCTTTCAAAACTGCATGGTCTAGCCGACTAGATGCTTAACAGTACAAAGCTCATTAAGACCGGATTCTATGGCCACACCACACTGAATGTGCCTGATTTTAGAACACTAAGCAGTGTTGGGCCTAGTTAGTACCTGGATGGGAGACTGCCTGGGAATACCAGGTGCTGTGGACTTTTTTGTGCTCCATGATTAGTAATTGTGCCACTTGACAATTGCTTTTTAAATTTGTATTTATTTGTATTTATTAGGTTTATATAGCGCATTACGCCAAAGCGCTTAACAATACAACAACAAGAATACATAGTAAACAAGAAGCATAAAGTTACAAAGACATGAAACAAACCAGCAAAAACAGTATGTAGCTCAACTGACCAGTTCTGAAGGAGGAATAGATGAGAGGGAGAAGAAAGGGAAGTAGAAAGGGAGATCAGAGCGGGGGAAGAATACAGAGATAACAGGGGGAGGGAAGGAGGGATGAGAAAGAAAGGGAAGAAGAGGGGAAGTAGGAAGGAGGGTAGAGATAAAGGAAAGAGATAATAGGAGGAGGGGAGTTAGGGCAGGGTATGAAGAAGGAAAGAATTCAAGGAGGCACGGAAAGAGGGGTAAGAGGAAATGGAATGGATGGAGAGAGGTAAAGACTTCCAGTGATGGGGGGCTAGAAGCTGAAAGGAAAGGAAACGAGAGGAAGCACAAGGGGAAGAAGGTACAGTGAGTAGGAAGCGATCAGCGGATCTGAGGGAGCGAGAAGGAGAGTAGAAAGAAAGGAGAGAGGAAAGGTAAGGGGGAGCTAGCCCATGAAGAGATTTAGGAGGAAGTTAAATTTAAGTTGGGAGTGAAAGGGAAGCCAGCCAAGAAGAGCATGGGAGGAAGAAATGGAATCAAGAGTTGCAAGAAGACCTAGGGTACGGATGGCAAAGTGGTAAAAGAGATTTGAGGGGAGCAAGGTGAGAGGCATGGAGTCCAAAGAGGAGAGAAGAACAATAGAAAAGTCGAGAGAAAATGAGGGAAGATATTAGGAGTTTAGTAGCATGGAAGGTGAGGGAGGAGCGCATTTTGAGAACATTGAATAGGTGAAAGCGGCAGGCGCGAGAGGTAAGAGAAATATGATGGGAAAGGGAGAGGGTACAGTTGAGGTGGAGGCCAAGGTTGCGAGCAGAGGCAGAGATAGGAAAGTTAGTAGGAGGAAAGAAAATAAAAGGAGGGGAGGAGGAAGTGTGTTGGAGGGGAAGAATAAGACTTCCGTTTTTTCAGAGTTGAGGAAAGAAAGTGGGAAGACATCCAGTAAATTTGCTTATGTTTCCAAAAAAAATGTATCCCTTTTTATAGCGGAAATGTTGGACAACAACATGAGGGCTGGAGAAACCTATTTACATAGAATTAACATACGGGTAGTGTGTTCATGGATAATAAATCTACCTTTACATGTAATGCAGTACAGAGAATATTGAGTCCATAAAGAGGCTTGAAAGAAAGCCATTATTGTTATTATTCGCGCCTTGAAACACTTGTGTATAGGCGCGTTACAAATGCCTTATCATTATCATTGTGTTGGTTGTTTTCTCCAACTCCCTGCAACAGAAACAGGATGGAGTAAATTTATTTACTAGACATAGGAGTCCTGAATGGGCCCACAAGTCTTATATTTCGCGCCTGATCGAGCGCTGATTGAGTGATGAGCGTGGTTTTATGATGAAAGTGGCTTTATGGCTTAGCTTACTAAATGCAACTGCATAAGAATTATACTCTTAGCATTTCTCAAGCCTACGGCAACACCACACTGAATGCGCCCGCTCTTGGCTGATCTCAGAACCTAAGCAGTGTCAGGCCTAGTTAGTACCAGGATGAGAGACTGCCTGGGAATCCTGGTTGCTGTAGGCTTTTTTCTACTCCTTGTTCAGGAAGTGAGCCATTTCTCAATTGTCTTTCAAAACTGCATGGTCTAGCCGACTAGATGCTTAACAGTGCAAAACTCACTAGGACCAGAGCCTATGGCCACAACACACTGAATGTGCCTGAACTCGGAAGTGATGCAGTGTTGGGCCTAGTTAGTACCTGGAAGGGACACCACCTGGGAATACCAGGTGCTGTGGGCTTTTTTGTGCTCCATGTTCAGGAAGTGAGCCATTTCTCAATTGTCTTTCAAAACTGGATGGTCTAGCTGACTAGATGCTTAACAGGAAAAACTCACCCGGACTAAAGCCTGCGGCCACACCACACTGAATGCGCCTGGCCTTGAAATCTAAGCAGTGTCAGGTCTAGTTAGTACCTGGATGGGAGACCACCTGGAAATACCAAGTGCTGTAGGCTTTTTTGTGCTCCACGTTCAGGAAGTGAGCCATTTCTCAATTGTCTTTCAAAACTTCATGGTCTAGCCGACTAGATGCTTAACAATACAAAACTTACTAGGACCACAGCGGCCGCACAACACTGAATGCGCCCAATCTTGTCTGATCTCGGAAGCTAAGCAGTGTTGGGCCTAGTCAGTACCTGGATGAGAGACCCCCTGGGAATACCAGGTACTGCAGACTTTTTTTGTGCTCCATATCCAAGAAGTGAGCCATTTCTCAAATGTCTTTCAAAACTGCATGATCTAGCCGACTAGATGCTTAACAGGACAAAATTCACTAGGACCAGAGCCTACGGCCACACCACACTGAATGCGCCCAATCTCATCTGATCTCAGACACTAAGCAGTGTTGGGCCTAGCTAGTACCTGGATGGGAGCCCGCCTGGGAATACAATGTGCTGTAGGCTTTTTTTGTGCTCCATGTCCAGGAAGTGAGCAATTTCTCAATTGTCTTTCAAAACTGCATGGTCTAGCCGACTAGATGTTTAACAGGACAAAACTCAGTATGGCCAAAGCCTACAAACACACCACACTGAATGTGCCCGAGCTCGTCTGACCTTGGAAGCTAAGCAGTTTTGGGCCTAGTTAGTACCTGGATGGGAGACCGCCTGGGAATTTCAGGTGCTATAGGCTTCTTTTTGTGCTCCATGTTCAGGAAGTGAGACATTTCTCAATTGTCTTTCAAAACTGCATGGTCTAGCCGACTAGATGCTTAACAGGACAAAACTCACTATGACCAGAGCCTACGACGACACCACACTGAATGCGCTCAATCTTCTCTGATCTCGCAAGCTAAGCAGTGTCAGGCCTAGTTAGTACCTGGATGGGCGACGGCCTGGGAATCCCAGGGGCTATATGCTTTTTTGTGCTCCATGTTCAGGAAGTGAGCCATTTCTCAATTATCTTTCAAAACTGCATGGTCTAGCCGACTAGATGCTTAACAGTGCAAAACTCATTAGGACCAGAGCCTACGGCCACAACACACTGAATGTGCCTGAACTCGGAAGCGATGCAATGTTGGGCCTAGTTAGTACCTGGAAGGGAGACCGCCTCGGAATACCAGCTGCTGTAGGCTTTTTTGTGTTTCATGTTCAGGAAGTGAGCCATTTCTCAATTGTCCTTCAAAACTGGATGGTCTAGCCGACTAGATGCTTAAAGGTACAAAACTCATAAAACCCAGAACCTACGGCCACACCACACTGAATGCACCCACTCTTTTCTGATCTTGGAAGCTAAGCAGTGTAGGGCCTAGTTAGTACCTGAATGGGAGCCCTCCTGGGAATACCAGGTGCTATAGGCATTTTTGTGCTTCATGTTCAGGAAGTGAGCCGATCTCAATTGTCTTTCAAACCTGCATGGTCTAGCCGAAAGGATGCTTAACAGTGCAAAACTCACTAGGACCAGAGCCTACGGCCACAACACACTGAATGTGCATGAACTCGTAACGATCCAGTGTTGGTCTAGTTAGTAACTGGAAGAGAGACCGCCTGGGAATACTAGATGCTGTAGGCTTTTTTGCGCTCCATGTTCAGGAAGGGAGCCATTTCGCAATTGTCTTTCAAAACTGAATGATTTAGCCGACTAGATGCTTAACAGGACAAAATTCACTAGGACCAGAGCCTACGGCCAAACCACACTGAATGCGCCCGATCTCATCTGATCTCAGCCGCCAAGCAGTGTTGGGCCTAGTTAGTACCTGGATGGGAGCCCGCCTGGGAATACAATGTGCTGTAGGCTTTTTTTTGTGCTCCATGTCCAGGAAGTGAGCCATTTCTCAATTGTCTTTCAAAACTGCATGGTCTAGCCGACTAGATGCTTAACAGGACAAAACACACTAGGACCAAAACCTACGGCCACAGCACACTGAATGCGCCCCATCTCATCTGATCTCGGAAGCTAAGCAGTGTTGGGCCTAGTTAGAACCTGGATGGGAGACCACCTGGGAATAACAGGTGCTGTAGGCTTTTTTGTGCTCCATGTCCAGGAAGTGAGCCATTTCTCAATTGTCTTTCAAAACTGCATGGTCTAGCCAACTAGATGCTTAACAGGACAAAACTCATCAGGATTAAAGCCTACAGCAACACCACACTAAATGCGCCTGGCCTCGGAAGCTTAGCAGTGTCAAGTCTAGTTAGTACCTGGATGGGAGACCACCTGGGAATACCAGGTGCTGTAGGCTTTTTCGTGCTCCATGTTCAGGAAGTGAGCCATTTCCCAATTCTCTTTCAAAACTGCATGATCTAGCCGACTAGATGCTTAACAGGACAAAACTCACTATGACCAGAGCCTACGGCCACACCACACTGAATGCACCCAATCTAGTCTGATCTCAGACGCTAAGCAGTGTTGGGCCTAGTTAGTACCTGGATGGAAGACTGCCTGGGAATACCAGGTGCTGTAGGCCTTTTTGCGCTCCCTGTTCAGGAAGGGAGCCATTTCGCAATTGTCTTTCAAAACTGCATGATTTAGCCGACTAGATGCTTAACAGGACAAAATTCACTAGGACCAGAGCCTACGGCCAAACCACACTGAATGCGCCCGATCTCATCTGATCTCAGCCGCCAAGCAGTGTTGGGCCTAGTTAGTACATGGATGGGAGCATGCCTGGGAATACAATGTGCTGTAGGCTTTTTTTGTGCTCCATGTCCAGGAAGTGAGCCATTTCTCAATTGTCTTTCAAAACTGCATGTTCTAGCTGACTAGATGCTTAACAGGACAAAACTCACTTGGACCAAAGCCTACGGCCACACCACACTGAATACGCCCGATCTCGTCTGATCTCAGAAGCTAAGCAGTGTTGGGCTTAGTTAGTAGCTGGGAGGTAGACTGCCTAGGAATACCAGGTGCTGTATGTTATTTTGCACTCCATGTTCAGGAAGTGAGCCATTTCTCAATTGTCTTTCAAAACTACATGATGTAGCCGACTAAATGCTTAACAGGACAAAACTCACTATGACCAGAGCCTACGGCCAAACCACACTGAATGCACCCAATCTCGTCTGATCTCAGAAGGTAAACAGTGTCGAGCCTAGTTAGTACCTGGATGGGAGATCGCCTGGGAATACCAGGTGCTGTAGGCATTTTTCTGCTACATGTTCAGGAAGTGAGCCATTTCTCAATTGTCTTTCAAAACTGCATGGTCTGGCCGACTAGATGCTTAACAGTGCAAAACTCACTAGGACCAGAGCCATCGGCCACAACACACTGAATCTGCCTGAACTCGGAAGCGACGCAGTGTTGGGCCTAGTTAGTACCTAGAAGGGAGACCGCCTGGGAATACCAGGTGCTGTAGGCTTTTTTGTGCTCCATGTTCAGGAAGTGAGCCATTTCTCTATTGTCTGCATGGTATAGCCGACTAGATGCTTAACAATGCACAACTCACTAGGACCAGAGCCTACGGCCACACCACACTGAATGCCCCTGATCTCATCTGATATTGGAAGCTAAACAGTGTCGGGCCTAGTTAGTACCTGAATGGGAGACCACATAGGAATGCCAGGTGCTGTAGGCTTTTTTGTGCTCCATGTTCAGGAAGTGAGCCATTTCTCAAATGTCTTTCAAAACTGCATGGTCTAGCCGACTAGATGCTTAACAGGACAAAACTCACAAGGACCAAAGTCTACGGCCACATCACACTGAATGTGCCCGGTCTCGTTTGATCTTAGAAGTGAGGCAGTGTCGGGCTTAGTTAGTACCTGGAGGGGAGACCTCCTTGGAATACTAGGTGTGGTAGGCATTTTTGTGCTTCATGTTTAGAAAGAGAGCCGTTTCTCAATTGTCTTTCAAAACTGCCTGGTCTAGCCAAGAAGATGCTTAACAGTGCAAAACTCAATGGGCCCTACACAGGGGCACCCGTCAGGGCTGCCCACTCTCCCCGATGCTATACATCATTGCCACCGAACCCGTAGCCGCATACCTTAGACAGGAATACGGAGATGGGGGCATCTTAATAGACGGAGTGACCCACCTCGTCTCTATGTACGCGGACGACACGCTATTGTACCTACATAACCCAGAACACCTCCTGCCCTACATTCTAGAAACACTGGACGGATTTAGCAGATACACGGGTATCCGAATTAACAAAGACAAGTCCTGCCTCTACCCTCTTGCCGCACTGTATAAAGAAGACCTAAGATCCCTTCCCTCCCTGGATCTAGAATGGCAAGTGACCTCCTTTAGATACCTGGGAATCACTATACACCGGGACCCATACACGGAACATATACTCAACACGGTGAGAGCTAAAGACACTCTAGAAAAATCTATGGAATTCTGGGGCAAGCTCCCGCTCTCGATGGCCGGAAAGGGCCGGTCTCCTCAAAATGGTTGCTCTTCCCGCTTACTATACAACTTTACAAACGTTCCCTACAACATCCCCCCCTCCTTCTTCAGAAACATAAATAAACTATGTAGATGGTTCCTTTGGCAGGGAGGCAGACACAGGGTGGCGCTGGACACACTCCAAAGACCCTACGAGAGGGGAGGAATCAAAGTCCCCAATTTCGAATTGTACTACCTGGCAAGCCAACTAAGGCATGTGATGCGATGGATGGCTGACGAGACCTCCACGGACACTAGACTCCTCCAACCTGCATTGCCCTATCTCCTCCTGAGGGACCTACTATGGGTCCGGAACAGACTCACACAGCCCTTCCCATACCTAATCAAACTTGGAATAAAGCTCTGGAACAGAGCGTGCAGAACTGTGGGGTCAGCTGATCCCTTCTCACCTCAAATCCCCATCGCAGCAATTATGGCTTACCAGCCATGGGGCTCTCTCGAATCACGCACCCAGTGGGAACCCTACGGAGTGGCCACCTTAGGAGACCTAACACGAGACCAAGAGATCATACCCTTCACTGACCTTGCTGAGAGTACGGGATTACCCGCTGGCCAATTTTTGCTCCATAGGGCAGTGACACAAGCCATAATGGTTAGATGGCGAGAGGCTACCACCCCAAAGACGGAAAACATGGTCATAGAAACACTATTAAACACAGCCGAAGGCGGCCATGAAACCTCGCGATTGTACGAAACCCTGCTCCAGGGCACGACAAACAGCGAGCTCAAAAGCAAAGCAAAATGGGAAACCGAACTTGGCCAAGACTTTGCAGAGGTCGAATGGGAGAAAATAACTCACTACCACAAAAAAGTTTCTAGGAATGCCCGTTTGCAGCTCATTCAATTATACATCACCAACAGAGCCTACCTAACGCCAGAGGCCATATCCAATTTCAAAGGAGCTGAGGCCCAGGTATGCCCCAAATGTAAGGAGCCGAGAGCGGGAATGACGCATATGTTCTGGGGCTGCCCGGAGATACGCCACTTTTGGACACAGGTTCAGGAGAGGGTGGCGGACGCAGATATTGAGCTAGAGGTGAACAACCCCGCAGCCTGCATCCTGGGCAGATGCAAACGCAACCACAAAAATAAGCCTCTAAACAACATCAAGGATCTGATTTACATAACTGCGAAGAGACGCATAGCCATGGGATGGAAGAGCCCAAAGACCCCGTATAAGGTACTGTGGTGGGGGGACCTGACGAAATGGATAACGGCGGAGACCGGCGCGTGGGAAACGGCAATCCTCGAACAGAGGCTGGACTCCAGTGGAGAACTGCACCGCTGGGTGGCCTTAACAGAGCCACTACTGCATCCTAATATCTCTGACGATACCTCGGACGGTTCGGACTGTCCTAGCCATCAATCCGGCCCATCATAATTGGAAGATAATGTTGACTGTGGTCTTGAGTTGGGGGTGGGGAGAGATACGTAATTCTTTGATTAACGTTTGATATTACAAGAGATGCATACTTTGTTTGTTAAACTGTTAAAACCAATAAATAGAGTTAAAAAAAACAGTGCAAAACTCACTAGGACCAGAGCCTACGGCCACAACACACTGAATGTGCCTGAACTCGGAAGCGATGCAGTGTTGGGCCTAGTTAGTACCTGGAAGGGACACCGCCTGGGAATACCAGGTGCTGTAGGCTTTTTTGTGCTCCATGTTCAGGAGGTGAGCCATTTCTCAATTGTCTTTCAAAACTGGATGGTCTAGCCGACTAAATGTTTAACAGGACAAAACTCACTATGACAAGAGCCTACGGCCACACCACACTGAAAGCGCCTGATCTTGTCTGATCTCGGAAGCTCACCAGTGGGCCTGGATGGGAGACTGCCTGGGAATACAAGGTTCTGTAGGCTTTTTTGTGCTCCATGTTCAGGAAGTGAGCCATTTCTCAATTCTCTTTCAAAACTGCATGATCTAGCCGACTAGATGCTTAACAGGACAAAATTCACTAGGACCAAAACCTACGGCCACAGCACACTGAATGCGCCTGATCTCATCTGATCTCAGCCGCCAAGCAGTGTTGGGCCTAGTTAGTACCTGGATGGGAGCCCGCCTGGGAATACCAGGTGCTGTAGGCTTTTTTTGTGCTCCATGTCCAGGAAGTGAGCCATTTCTCAATTGTCTTTCAAAACTGCATGGTCTAGCTGACTAGATGCTCAACAGGACAAAACTCACTAGGACCAAAACCTACGGCCACAGCACACTGAATGCGCCCCGTCTTATCTGATCTCGGAAGCTAAGCAGTGTTGGGCCTACTTAGAACCTGGATGGGAGACCACCTGGAAATAACAGGTGCTGTAGGCTTTTTTGTGCTTCATGTCCAGGAAGTGAGCCATTTCTCAATTGTCTTTCAAAACTGCATGGTCTAGCCGTCTAGATGCTTAACAGGACAAAACTCACTAGGACCAAAACCTACGGCCACACCACACTGAATGCGCCTGATCTCATCTGATCTCGGAAGCTAAGCAGTGTTGGGCCTAGTTAGTACCTCGGTGGTAGACTGCCTGGGAATACCAGGTGCTGTAGGTTATTTTGCACTCCATGTTCAGGAAGTGAGCCATTTCTCAATTGTCTTTCAAAACTGCATGGTCTAGCCGACTAGATGTTTAACAGGACAAAACTCACTAGGACCAAAACCTACGGCCACACCACACTGAATGCGCCCGATCTTGTCAGCCTTCGGAAGCTTAGCAGTGTTGGGCATAGTTAGTACCTGGATGTGAGACCGCCTGGGAATCCCAGATGCTATAGGCTTTTTTGTGCTCCATGTTCAGGAAGTGAGCCATTTCTCAATTGTCTTTCAAAACTGCATGGTCTAGCCGACTAGATGCTTAACAGGACAAAACTCACTAACACTAAAGCATATGGCCACAACCCACTGAATGCGCCTGATCTTGTCTGATCTCAGAAACTAAGCAGTGTCAGGCTTAGTTATTACCTGGATGGAGGACCGCCAGAGAATACCAGGTGCTCTAGGCATTCGTGTGTTCCATGTTCGGGGAAGTGAGCCATTTCTCAATTGTTTTTCAAAACTGCATGGTCTAGCAGACTAGATGCTTAATAGTACAAAACTCTCTAGGACCCGAGCCTATGACCACACCTCACTGCATGCACCCTTTCTTGTCTGATCTTGGAAGCTAAGCAGTGTTGGGCCTAGTTAGTACCTGGAAGGTAGACCGCCTGGGAATACCAGGTGCTGTAGGCTTTTTTGTGCTTCATGTTCAGGAAGTGAGCCATTTCTCAATTGTCTTTCAAAACTAGCTGACTAGATGCTTAACAGTGCAAAACTCACTAGGACCAGAGCCTATGGCCACAACACACTGAATGTGCCTGAACTCGGAAGTGATGCAGTGTTGGGCCTAGTTAGTACCTGGAAGGGACACCACCTGGGAATACCAGGTGCTGTGGGCTTATTTGTGCTCCATGTTCAGGAAGTGAGCCATTTCTCAATTGTCTTTCAAAACTGGATGGTCTAGCTGACTAGATGCTTAACAGGACAAAACTCACTATGACCAGACCCTACGGCCACACCACACTGAATGCGCCCAATCTTGTCTGATCTCGGAAGCTAAGCAGTGTTGGGCCTGGATGGGAGACCGCCTGGGAATACCAGGTACTGCAGACTTTTTTTGTGCTCCATGTCCAAGAAGTGAGCCATTTCTCAAATGTCTTTCAAAACTGCATGATCTAGCCGACTAGATGCTTAACAGGACAAAATTCACTAACACTAAAGCATATGGCCACAACCCACTGAATGCGCCTGATCTTGTCTGATCTCAGAAACTAAGCAGTGTCAGGCTTAGTTATTACCTGGATGGAGGACCGCCAGAGAATACCAGGTGCTCTAGGCATTCGTGTGTTCCATGTTCGGGGAAGTGAGCCATTTCTCAATTGTTTTTCAAAACTGCATGGTCTAGCAGACTAGATGCTTAATAGTACAAAACTCTCTAGGACCCGAGCCTATGACCACACCTCACTGCATGCACCCTTTCTTGTCTGATCTTGGAAGCTAAGCAGTGTTGGGCCTAGCTAGTACCTGGATGGGAGCCCGCCTGGGAATACAATGTGCTGAATGCTTTTTTTGTGCTCCATGTCCAGGAAGTGAGCAATTTCTCAATTGTCTTTCAAAACTGCATGGTCTAGCCGACTAGATGTTTAACGGGACAAAACTCAATTTGGCCAAAGCCTGCAGACACACCACACTGAATGTGCCCGAGCTCGTCTAACCTTGGAAGCTAAGCAGTTTTGGGCCTAGTTAGTACCTCGATGGGAGACCGCCTGGGAATTCCAGGTGCTATAGGCTTTTTTTGTGCTCCATGTTCAGGAAGTGAGACATTTCTCAATTGTCTTTCAAAACTGCATGGTCTAGCCGACTAGATGCTTAACAGTACAAAACTCACTAGGACCAGAGCCTACGGCCACAACACACTGAATGTGCCCAATCTCGTCTGAACTCGGAAGCGATGCAATGTTGGGCCTACTTAGTACGGGCGACCGCCTGGGAATGCCAGCTGCTGGAAGTTGTTTTGTGCTTCATGTTCAGTAAGTGAGCCATTTCTCAATGGTCTTTCAAAACTGCATGGTCTAGCCGACTAGATGCTTAACAGTACAAAGCTCATTAAGACCGGATTCTATGGCCACACCACACTGAATGTGCCTGATTTTAGAACACTAAGCAGTGTTGGGCCTAGTTAGTACCTGGATGGGAGACTGCCTGGGAATACCAGGTGCTGGGGACTTTTTTGTGCTCCATGATTAGTAATTGTGCCACTTGTCAATTGCTTTTTAAATTTGTATTTATTTGTATTTATTAGGTTTATTTAGCGCATTACGCCAAAGCGCTTAACAATACAACAACAAGAATACATAGTAAACAAGAAGCATAAAGTTACAAAGACATGAAACAAACCAGCAAAAACAGTATGTAGCTCAACTGACCAGTTCTGAAGGAGGAATAGATGAGAGGAAGAAAGGGAAGTAGAAAGGGAGATCAGAGCGGGGGAAGAATACAGAGATAACAGGGGGAGGGAAGGAGGGATGAGAAAGAAAGGGAAGAAGAGGGGAAGTAGGAAGGAGGGTAGAGATAAAGGAAAGAGATAGGAGGAGGGGAGTTAGGGCAGGGTATGAAGAAGGAAAGAATTCAAGGAGGCACGGAAAGAGGGGTAAGAGGAAATGGAATGGATGAAGAGAGGTAAAGACTTCCAGTGATGGGGGGCTAGAAGCTGAAAGGAAAGGAAACGAGAGGAAGCACAAGGGGAAGAAGGTACTGTGAGTAGGAAGCGATCAGCGGATCTGAGGGAGCGAGAAGGAGAGTAGAAAGAAAGGAGAGAGGAAAGGTAAGGGGGAGCTAGCCCATGAAGAGATTTAGGAGGAAGTTAAATTTAAGTTGGGAGTGAAAGGGAAGCCAGCCAAGAAGAGCATGGGAGGAAGAAATGGAATCAAGAGGTGCAAGAAGACCGAGGGTACGGATGGCAAAGTGGTAAAAGAGATTTGAGGGGAGCAAGGTGAGAGGCATGGAGTCCAAAGAGGAGAGAAGAACAATAGAAAAGTCGAGAGAAAATGAGGGAAGATATTAGGAGTTTAGTAGCATGGAAGGTGAGGGAGGAGCGCATTTTGAGAACATTGAATAGGTGAAAGCGGCAGGCGCGAGAGGTAAGAGAAATATGATGGGAAAGGGAGAGGGTACAGTTGAGGTGGAGGCCAAGGTTGCGAGCAGAGGCAGAGATAGGAAAGTTAGTAGGAGGAAAGAAAATAAAAGGAGGGGAGAAGGAGGAGGAAATGTGTTGGAGGGGAAGAATAAGACTTCCGTTTTTTCAGAGTTGAGGAAAGAAAGTGGGAAGACATCCAGTAAATTTGCTTATGTTTCCAAAAAAAATGTATCCCTTTTTATAGCGGAAATGTTGGACAACAACATGAGGGCTGGAGAAACCTATTTACATAGAATTAACATACGGGTAGTGTGTTCATGGATAATAAATCTACCTTTACATGTAATGCAGTACAGAGAATATTGAGTCCATAAAGAGGCTTGAATGAAAGACATTATTGTTATTATTCGTGCCTTGAAACACTTGTGTATAGGCGCGTTACAAATGCCTTATCATTATCATTGTGTTGGTTGTTTTCTCCAACTCCCTGCAACAGAAACAGGATGGAGTAAATTTATTTACTAGACATAGGAGTCCTGAATGGGCCCACAAGTCTTATATTTCGTGCCTGATCGAGCGCTGATTGAGTGATGAGCGTGGTTTTATGATGCAAGTGGCTTTATGGCTTAGCTTACTAAATGCAACTGCATAAGAGTAATACTCTTAGCATTTCTCAAGCCTACGGCAACACCACACTGAATGCGCCCGCTCTTGGCTGATCTCAGAACCTAAGCAGTGTCAGGCCTAGTTAGTACCGGGATGAAAGACTGCCTGGGAATCCTGGTTGCTGTAGGCTTTTTTCTACTCCTTGTTCAGGAAGTGAGCCATTTCTCAAATGTCTTTCAAAACTGCATGGTCTAGCCGACTAGATGCTTAACAGTGCAAAACTCACTAGGACTAGAGCCTATGGCCACAACACACTGAATGTGCCTGAACTCGGAAGTGATGCAGTGTTGGGCCTAGTTAGTACCTGGAAGGGACACCACCTGGGAATACCAGGTGCTGTGGGCTTTTTTGTGCTCCATGTTCAGGAAGTGAGCCATTTCTCAATTGTCTTTCAAAACTGGATGGTCTAGCTGACTAGATGCTTAACAGGACAAAACTCACTATGACCAGACCCTACGGCCACACCACACTGAATGCGCCCAATCTTGTCTGATCTCGGAAGCTAAGCAGTGTTGGGCCTGGCTGGGAGACCGCCTGGGAATACCAGGTGCTGTAGGCTTTTTGTGCTCCATGTTCAGGAAGTGAGCTATATCCCAATTGCCTTTCAAAACTGCATGGTCTAGCCGACTAGATGCTTAACAGGAAAAACTCACCCGGACTAAAGCCTGCGGCCACACCACACTGAATGCGCCTGGCCTTGAAATCTAAGCAGTGTCAGGTCTAGTTAGTACCTGGATGGGAGACCACCTGGAAATACCAAGTGCTGTAGGCTTTTTTGTGCTCCATGTTCACGAAGTGAGCCATTTCTCAAATGTCTTTCAAAACTGCATGGTCTAGCCAACTAGATGCTTAAAGGTTCAAAACTCACAAGGCCCAAATCCTATGGCCACACCACACTGAATGCTCCCGATCTCATCTGATCTTGGAAGCTAGGCAGTGGTGGGCCTAGTTAGTACCTGTATGGGAGACCACCTGTGGATACCAGGTGTTGTAGGCTTTTTTGTGCTCCATGTTCAGGAAGTGAGCCATTTCTCAATTGTCTTTCAAAACTTCATGGTCTAGCCGACTAGATGCTTAACAATACAAAACTTACTAGGACCACAGCAGCCGCACAACACTGAATGCGCCCAATCTTGTCTGACCTCGGAAGCTAAACAGTGTTGGGCCTAGTCAGTACCTGGATGAGAGACCCCCTGGGAATGCCAGGTACTGCAGACTTTTTTTGTGCTCCATATCCAAGAAGTGAGCCATTTCTCAAATGTCTTTCAAAACTGCATGATCTAGCCGACTAGATGCTTAACAGGACAAATTCACTAGGACCAGAGCCTACGGCCACACCACACTGAATGCGCCCAATCTCATCTGATCTCAGACACTAAGCAGTGTTGGGCCTAGCTAGTACCTGGATGGGAGCCCGCCTGGGAATACAATGTGCTGTAGGCTTTTTTTGTGCTCCATGTCCAGGAAGTGAGCAATTTCTCAATTGTCTTTCAAAACTGCATGGTCTAGCCGACTAGATGTTTAACAGGACAAAACTCAGTATGGCCAAAGCCTACAGACACACCACACTGAATGTGCCCGAGCTCGTCTGACCTTGGAAGCTAAGCAGTGTTGGGCCTAGCTAGTACCTGGATGGGAGCCCGCCTGGGAATACAATGTGCTGTAGGCTTTTTTTGTGCTCCATGTCCAGGAAGTGAGCAATTTCTCAATTGTCTTTCAAAACTGCATGGTCTAGCCGACTAGATGCTTAACAGGACAAAACTCACTATGACCAGAGCCTACGACGACACCACACTGAATGCGCTCAGTCTTCTCTGATCTCGCAAGCTAAGCAGTGTTGGGCCTCGTTAGTACCTGGATGGGAGAGCCCCTGGGAATACAATGTGCTGTAGGCTTTTTGTGCTCCATGTTCAGGAAGTGAGCCATTTCTCAACTGTCTTTCAAAACTGCATGGTCTAGCCCACTAGATGCTTAAAGGTACAAAACTCACAAGACGCAGAGCCTACAGCCCACCAGACTGAATGCGCCCGATATCAGAAGCTAAGCAGTGTCAGGCCTAGTTAGTACCTGGATGGGCGACGGCCTGGGAATCCCAGGGGCTATATGCTTTTTTGTGCTCCATTTTCAGGAAGTGAGCCATTTCTCAATTATCTTTCAAAACTGCATGGTCTAGCCGACTAGATGCTTAACAGTGCAAAACTCATTAGGACCAGAGCCTACGGCCACAACACACTGAATGTGCCTGAACTCGGAAGCGATGCAATGTTGGTCCTAGTTAGTAACTGGAAGAGAGACCGCCTGGGAATACCAGGTGCTGTAGGCTTTTTTGTGCTCCATGTTCAGGAAGTGAGCCATTTCTCAATTGTCTTTCAAAACTGGATGGTCTACCCGACTAGATGCTTACCAGGACAAAACTCATAAAACCCCGAACCTACGGCCACACCACACTGAATGCACCCACTCTTTTCTGATCTTGGAAGCTAAGCAGTGTCGGGCCTAGTTAGTACCTGAATGGGAGACCACCTGGGAATACCAGGTGGTCTAGGCATTTTTGTGCTCCAGGTTCGGGAAGTGAGCCATTTCTCAATTGTTTTTAAAAAATGCATGGTCTAGCCGACTAGATGCTTAACAGGGCAAAACTCACAAGGTCCAAAGTCTACGGCCACATCACACTCAATGTTCCCAGTCTTGTTTGAGCTTAAAAGCTAAGCAGTGTCGGGTTTACTTAGTACCTGGATGGGAGCCCTCCTGGGAATACCAGGTGCTGTAGGCATTTTTGTGCTTCATGTTCAGGAAGTGAGCCGATCTCAATTGTCTTTCAAACCTGCATGGTCTAGCCGAAAGGATGCTTAACAGTGCAAAACTCACTAGGACCAGAGCCTACGGCCACAACACACTGAATGTGCATGAACTCGTAACGATCCAGTGTTGGTCTAGTAAGTAACTGGAAGAGAGACCGCCTGGGAATACCAGGTGCTGTAGGCTTTTTTGTGCTCCATGTTCAGGAAGTGAGCCATTTCTCAATTGTCTTTCAAAACTGGATGGTCTACCCGACTAGATGCTTACCAGGACAAAACTCACTATTGACCAGAGCCTACGGCCACACCACACTGAGTGCACCCAATCTCGTCTGATTTCAGATGCTAAGCAGTGTTGGGCCTAGTTAGTACCTGGATGGGAGACTGCCTGGGAATAGCAGGTGCTGTAGGCTTTTTTGCGCTCCATGTGCAGGAAGTGAGCCATTTCTCAATTGTCTTTCAAAACTGCATGATCTAGCCGACTAGATGCTTAACAGGACAAAATTCACTAGGACCAGAGCCTACAGCCAAACCACACTGAATGCGCCCAATCTCATCTGATCTCAGATGCTAAGCAGTGTTGGGCCTAGTTAGTACCTGGATGGGAGCCCGCCTGGGAATACAATACGTTATAGGCTTTTTTTGTGCTCCATGTCCAGGAAGTGAGCCATTTCTCAATTGTCTTTCAAAACTGCATGGTCTAGCCAACTACATGCTTAAAGGTACAAAATTCACAAGGCCCAAATTCTACGGCCACACCACACGGAATGCTCCCGATCTCGTCTGATCTTGGAAGCTAGGCAGTGTTGGGCCTAGTTAGTACCTGGATGGGAGACCGCCTGCAAATTCCAGGTGCTCTAGGCTTTTATGTGCTCCATGTTCAGGAAGTGAGCCATTTCTCACTTTTCTTTCAAAACTGCATGGTCTAGCCGACTAGATGCTTAACAAGACAAAATTCACTAGCACAAAAGCCTACGGCCACACCAGACTGAATGCACCGGATCTCCTCTGATCTCAGAAGGTAAACAGTGTCGAGCCTAGTTAGTACCTGGATGGGAGACCGCCTGGGAATACCAGGTGCTGTAGCCTTTTTTTGTGCTCTATGTTCAGAAAGTGAGCCATTTCTCAATTGTCTTTCAAAACTGCATGGTCTAGCCAACTAGATGCTTAAAGGTACAAAACTCACAAGGCCCAAATCCTATAACCACACCACACTAAATGCTCTCGATCTCATCTGATCTTGGAAGCTAAGCACTGTCAGGCCTAATTAGTACCTGGATGGGAGACCACCTGGGAATGCCAATTGCTGCAGGATTTTTTGTGCTCCATGTTCAGAAAGTGAGCCATTTCTCAATTGTCTTTCAAAACTGCATGGTCTAGCCGACTAGATGCTTAACAGGCCAAAACTCACTAGGACCAAAACCTACGGCCACACCACACTGAATGCGCCCGATCTTGTCAGCTTTCGGAAGCTAAGCAGTGTTGGGCATAGTTAGTACCTGGATGTGAGACCGCCTGGGAATCCCAGATGCTATAGGCTTTTTTGTGCTCCATGTTCAGGAAGTGAGCCATTTCTCAATTGTCTTTCAAAACTGCATGGTCTAGCCGACTAGATGCTTAACAGGACAACACTCACTAACGCTAAAGCATATGGCCACAACCCACTGAATGCGCCTGAACTTGTCTGATCTCAGAAACTAAGCAGTGTCAGGCTTAGTTATTACCTGGATGGGAGACCGCCAGGGAATACCAGGTGCTCTAGGCATTCGTGTGTTCCATGTTCGGGGAAGTGAGCCATTTCTCAATTGTTTTTCAAAACTGCATGGTCTAGCAGACTAGATGCTTAATAGTACAAAACTCACTAGGACCCGAGCCTATGACCACACCTCACTGAATGCACCCTCTCTTGTCTGATCTTGGAAGCTAAGCAGTGTTGGGCCTAGTTAGTACCTGGAAGGTAGACCGCCTGGGAATACCAGGTGCTGTAGGCTTTCTTGTGCTTCATGTTCAGGAAGTGAGCCATTTCTCAATTGTCTTTCAAAACTGCATGGTCCAGCCGACTAGATGCTTAATAGGACAAAACTCATTATAACCAGAGCCTACGGCCGCACAACACTGAATGCGCCCAATCTTGTCTGACCTCGGACGCTAAGCAGTGTTGGGCCTAGTCAGTACCTGGATGGGAGACCCCCCTGGGAATACCAGGTACTGCAGACTTTTTTTTGTGCTCCATGTCCAAGAAGTGAGCCATTTCTCAAATGTCTTTCAAAACTGCATGATCTAGCCGACTAGATGCTTAACAGGACAAAATTCACTAGGACCAGAGCCTATGGCCACACCACACTGAATGCCCCGATCTCATCTGATCTCAGACACTAAGCAGTGTTGGGCCTAGCTAGTACCTGGATGGGAGCCCGCCTGGGAATACAATGTGCTGTAGGCTTTTTTTGTGCTCCATGTCCAGGAAGTGAGCAATTTCTCAATTGTCTTTCAAAACTGCATGGTCTAGCCGACTAGATGTTTAACGGGACAAAACTCAATTTGGCCAAAGCCTACAGACACACCACACTGAATGTGCCCGAGCTCGTCTAACCTTGGAAGCTAAGCAGTTTTGGGCCTAGTTAGTACCTGGATGGGAGACTGCCTGGGAATTGCAGGTGCTATAGGCTTTTTTTGTGCTCCATGTTCAGGAAGTGAGACATTTCTCAATTGTCTTTGAAAACTGCATGGTCTAGCCGACTAGATGCTTAACAGTACAAAACTCACTAGGACCAGAGCCTACGGCCACAACACACTGAATGTGCCCAATCTCGTCTGAACTCGGAAGCGATGCAATGTTGGGCCTAGTTAGTACGGGCGACCGCCTGGGAATGCCAGCTGCTGGAAGTTGTTTTGTGCTTCATGTTCAGTAAGTGAGCCATTTCTCAATGGTCTTTCAAAACTGCATGGTCAAGCCGACTAGATGCTTAACAGGACAAAACTCACTATGACCAGAGCCTACGGCCACACCACACTGAATGCGCTCAATCTTGTTTGATCTCGCAAGCTAAGCAGTGTTGGGTCTCGTTAGTACCTGGATGGGAGAGCGCCTGGGAATACCAGGTGCTGTAGGCTTTTTGTGCTCCATGTTCAGGAAGTGAGCTATTTCTCAATTGTCTTTCAAAACTGCATGGTCTAGCCGACTAGATGCTTAAAGGTACAAAACGCACAAGACCCAGAGCCTACAGCCACACCACACTGAATGCGACTGATATCAGAAGCTAAGCAGTGTCAGGCCTAGTTAGTACCTGGATGGTAGACAGCCTGGGAATACAATGTGCTGTAGGCTTTTTTTGTGCTCCATGTTCAGGAAGTGAGCCATTTCTCCATTGTCTTTCAAATCTGCATGGTCTAGCCGACTAGATGCTTAACAGTACAAAACTCACTGGGACCAGAGCCTACGGCCACACCACACCACACTGAATGTCCCCGATCTCGTCTCATCTGGGAAGCTAAGCAGTGTCGTGACTAAATAGTACCTGGATTGGGGACCGCCAGGGAGTACCAGGTGCTGTAGGCTTTTTGTTTTCCATGTTCAGGAAGAGAGCCATTTCTCTATAGTCTTTCAAAACTGCATGGTCTAACCGACTAGATGCTTAACAGAACAAAAGTTGCTATGACCCAAGCCTAAGTCCACATCACACTGAATATGCCCGATCTCACCTGCTCACGAAAGCTATGCAGTGTTGGGCCTAGTTGTACCTGTATGGGAGACCCCCTGCGAATACCAGGTTCTGTAGGCTTTTTTGTGCTCCATGTTCAGGAAGTGAGCCATTTCTCAATTGTCTTTCAAAACTGCATGGTCTAGCGACTAGATGCTTAACAGTACGAAACTCACTGGGACCAGAGCCTATGGCCACACCACACTGAATGCCCCCGATCTTGTCTGATCTTGGAAACTTAGCAGTGTCAGGTACCTGGATGGGGGACCACCTGGGAATACCAGGTGCTGTAGCCTTTTTTGTGTTCCATGTTCAGGAAGTGAGCCATTTCTCAATTGTCTTTTAAAAATGCATGGTCTAGCCGACTAGATGCTTAACAGTACAAAACTTGCTAGGCCCATAGCCTACTGCCACACCACATTAAATGTGCCTGATCTTGGAAGCTAATCAGTGTTTGGCCTAGTTAGTACCTGGATGGGAATACCAGGTGCTGTAGGCTTTTTTGTGCTGCATGATTAGTAATTGTGCCACTTCTCAATTGCTTTTTAAATTTGTATTTATTTATATTTATTAGGTTTATATTGCACTTTACGCCAAAGCGCTTTACAATACAACAAGAATACATAGTAAACAAGAAGCATAAAGTTACAAAGACATGAAACAAACCATCAAAAACAGTATGTAGATCAACTGACCAGTTCTGAAGAAGGAATAGATACAAGGAAGAAGAAAGGGAAGTAGAAAGGGAGGTCACAGCAGGGGAAGGATACAGAGATAACAGGAGTAGGGAAGGAGGGATGAGAAAGAAAGGGCAGAAGAGGGGAAAAAGGAAGGAGGGTAGAGATAAAGGAGAGATAAAAGGAGAAGGAGGGGAGTTAGGGCAGGGGGTGAAGAAGGAAAGATTTCAAGGAGGCAAGGAAAGAAGGGTAAGCGGAAATGGAACGGATGGAGAGAGGTAAAGAGTCCAGTGATGGGGGGCTAGAAGCTGAAAGGAACGGAAACGAGAGGAAGCACAAGGGGAAGTGGGTACTGTGAGTAGGAAGAGATAAGCGGATCTGAGGGAGCGAGAAGGAGAGTAGAAAGAAAGGAGAGGAAAGGTAAGGGGGAGCTAGCCCATGAATAGATTTAAAGACTAGGCAGAGGAAGTTAAATTTAAGTTGGGAGTGAAAGGGAAGCCAGCCAAGAAAAGAAAGGCAGGAAGAAATAGAATTAAGAGGTGCAAGAAGACAGAGTGTACGGATGGCAGAGTGGTAAAGAGATTTAAGGGGAGCAAGGTGAGAGGCAGGGAGTCCAAAGAGGAGAGAAGAACAATAGAAAAGTTGGGAGAAAATGAGGGAAGATATTACGAGATTAGTAGCATGGAAGGTGAGGGAGGAGCGGATTTTGCAAACATTGAATAGGGGAAAGCGGCAGGCGCGAGAGGTAAGAGAAATAGGATGGGAAAAGGAGAGGGTAGAGTCGAGGTGGAGTCCAAGGTTGCGAGCAGAGGCACAGATAGGGAACATAGTAGGAGGAAAGAAAATAAAAGGAGGGGGAGAAGGAGGAGGAAGCGTGTTGGAGAGGAAGACTTCCGTTTTTTCAGAGTTCAGGGAAAGAAAGTGGGAAGACATTCAGTAAATTTTCTTATGTTTACAAAATAAATGTATCCCTTTTTATAGCGAAAATGCTGGACAACAACATGAGGGCTGGAGCTACCTATTTACATATAATTAACATACGGGTAGTATGTTCATGGGTAATAAATCTACCTTCACATGTAATGCAGTACAGAGAATATTGAGTCCATAAAGAGGCTTGAAAGAAAGCCATTATTGTGTTGGTTGTTCTCTCCATCTCCCTACAACAGAAACAGGATGGATGTAGTTAAGTTATCCTACCAGACATAGGAGTCCTGAATGGGCCCACAAGTCTTATATATCTCGGACTGATCGAGTGATGAGTGTGGTATCATGTTGCAAGTGGCTTTATGGCTTAGCTTACTAAATGCAAATGCATAAGAGTAATACTCTGCATTTCTGGAGCCTACGGCCACACCACACTGAATGCACCCGATCTCGGAAGCTAAGCAGTGTTGGGCCTGTTTAGTACCTAGATGGGAAACTGCCCGGGAATACCAGGCGCGGTAGGTTTTTTTGTGCTACATAATTAGTGATTATGCCACTTCTCAATTGCTTTTCAAATTTGCTTTTCAAATTTGCTTTTGTTTCCAAAATAAATGCATCCCTTTTTATAGCGGAAATGTTGGACAACATGAGGACTGGAGCTACATTGTATTAACATATAGGTAGTGTGTTCATGGGTACTAAATCTACCTTCAATGTCCATGCAGTACAGAGAATGTTGAGTACATCAAGATGCTTCATAGAAAGCCATTATTGTGTTGGCCGTTCTCTTCACCTCCGTTCAACAGAAACAGGATTGGACGGAGTAAAGTTATCCTACCTGACATAGGAGTCCTGAATGGGCCCACAAGTCTTATTTATCTTGCCTGATTGAGCGCTGATCGAGTGATGAGCATGGCATCATGTTGCAAGTGGCTTCATGGTTTAGCTTACTAAATGCAAATGCATAAGAGTAATATTCTTAGCGTTTCTGGAGCCTACGGCCACACCACACTGAATGCGCCCGTTCTCGTCTGATCTCAGAAACTAAGCAGTGTCAGGGCCTAGTTAGTACCTGAATGGGAGACCGCCTGGGAATACCAGGTGCTGTAGGCTTTTTTGTGCTCCATGCTTCAGGAAGTGAGCCATTTCTCAATTGTCTTTCAAAAATGCATGGTCTAGCTAACGAGATGCTTAACAGTACAAAACTCACTAGGACCAGAGTCTACAGCCACACCACACTGAATGTGCCCAATTTCGTCTGATTTCGGAAGCTAAGCAGTGTCAGGCCTATTTAGTACCTTAATGGGACACCACCTGGAAATACCAGCTGCTGTAAGCTTCTTTGTGCTCCATGCTCAGGAAGTGAGCCATTTCTCAATTGTCTTTCAAAACTGCATGGTCCAGCCGACTACATGCTTAAAAGTACAAAACTCACAAGGACCAGAGTCCATGGCCACACCACACTGAATGCGCCGGATCTCCTCTGATCTCAGAAGCTAGTGTCGAGCCTGGTTAGTATCTGGATGGGAGGCCGCCTGGCATTACCAGGTCCTGTAGGTTTTTTACGCTCCATGTTCAGGAAGTGAGCCATTCATGTAAGGCTTCTAGCTTTCAGGCGCAGGCATGGTACAAACCAACCACCCCCACTGCGGTCTTGGCAACTGCAGCACTAGGCTTGCACATGCCTCTGCGACCTCAGTCGGGAAGTGGGGTTAGGGATGCGTTGATTGGATGGGTACGGGTGATGAGGGTAACCGGAAAGAGGGTTAGGAAGAGGTAGTGGATGGGTCGGCGGACATGGGATAATGTTAACAACAGTACAACATAACCGTTCTCCCACATGCATACATTCTCCACTGTATTCAACAACATACAACATAAGGTAACCAATAAGGTACTTAGCTCTGGTTGTGAGTGCTAGCCTCCTGCCTGCGCACTCTCTGGTCCGGTAACTGGAGCAGTTCAAATGCTGCAAAGAGAACTTGCATTAATGACTGCACGGTGTGCCGCCTATTTTTTATTGTTTTATATAGCGCCTTAATCCAAGGCAGTTTACAGATAACAACCAGTAATACATAAAACATGGAACAGTAGAAGCAAAACAGTAAACATGAATCAAACCATAAAATCGGCATTTAGAAGGTAGAGGAGAGGAAGGGGGTAGGGAAGGATCGTGAGGGAGAAAGTAATAAGGACCAAGTTACTTACCTGTAACTGTTGTTCTCCAGCATGGGTCTGGCATGGATTCACATGCTCATGAATATTCCCCGTCGTCAGGCTGGGAATCCTCGGTAAAGAAAAAATCAGTATCAGTTTTGTTTCTGATCTGTCTTTCTTAGTCGTAATCAATCACTGATCTCTGGGTCATACTGCCCCCAGCCAATGACTGCCCTCTCCCTAAGCCCCTCCCCTGGCAGCCATCCTCAGGTTTGGTAGCACGTAAAGTGGCAGTATGACCAAGTAAAGAGCCGCAGAGGGGAAGGAGGGAGGGTTCGCATGTGAATCCATGCCAGACCCATGCTGGAGAACAACAGTTACAGGTAAGTAACTTGTTCCTTCTCCAGCATGGGGTCTGGCATGGATTCACATGCTCATGAATATAAGAATACATAGCAGTATACACATGCACAATCACGGGAGGTGGTAACAGGCTCAACATTAAGCAATACAACAACTCAACATTAAGCATCTCTTACCTCCTCACCAGGCTCACCTTAAGCGAACAGGTTGCGCAGCACTGCTTGGCCGACCCTGGACTCCTCCCTGGAGTCCCGATCGATGCAGTAGAATCTTGTGAAGGTGTGCGTCGACCTCCACGTAGAAGCCCTGCAGATGTCCAGCAGGGGCACACCAGACAGGAACGCCGTGGTAGCAGAGATCCCTCTGGTCGAATGGGCTCTCGGACGGGCGGGCAGCGGTCGGTTTGCCAACCGGTGACAGTGCATGATGCAGCCGGAGAGCCTTCTGGAAATGGAAGCCTTCGAGAGAGCCTTCCCTTGATTCACAGGTCCAAAGTTCACAAACAGCTGTGATGGCCTTCTGAAAACTCTTTGTGCGGTCCACGTAGAACTTCAGCGCTCTAGCCACATCCAGCGAGTGGAAAGTCCTCTCGGTCGGAGACGAAGGCGACGGGAAGAAAACTGGCAACACCAAGGGCTCGTTGAGGTGGAAGTCCGAAGGCACGTTGGGCATAAAGGAGGGGTGCGTCCTCAGCACCACCCTTGTGTCATGAAAAGTCAAGTATGGAGGCTTGCAAGATAGAGCCTGGATCTCTCCCACTCGTCGTGCGGAGGTGATGGCTATGAGAAATGCTGTCTTCCACGACAGGAACTTCAACGGCGCCGAATGCATAGGCTCGAATAGGGCCCCCATTAGCCCGGTCAGCACCACGTTGAGCTCCCACGCCGGGGCGGGGGCCTTTCCCTGCGGGAACGATCGGAATAGTCCCTTCATAAATTCCTTCACCAGGCGATGAGACCACAAGGACGCCCGTCCTGTAGTTCTGGTGTATCGGGAGATGGCCGTCAGATGTATCTTGATGGAGGCGTGAGCCAGTCCAGCTTTGGCCAGCAACAGTAGGTACGGCAATACTTGAGGGGCCGTAATCCGCAGAGGGTTAATCTTCTGTGCACGGCACCAGACAGAGAACCTCTTCCACTTATGTCCATAGCATTTGAGAGTTGAGGACGCCCTGGCTTTTGCAAGAACCTCTCTGCAGTCAGCCGGGATATCGTATCCTCCAAACTCTAGTGCTGCAGGAGCCAAGCCTGCAAGTTCAGCGACTCTGGGTCGTGATGAAGAATGGCGCCTCCTTCTCTGGAGAGAAGATCCGCGTTCGTCGCCAGCTTCATAGGTGGGGATGCTGACAAGTCCAGAAGGTCCGGGAACCAGATCTGTCTCGGCCACGCCGGTCCAACGAGGATCATCCTGCACCTGGACCTCTTGAGCTGGTTGATGAGACGGAGCAGCAACGGCAACGGAGGGAACGCATACAGGAACAGGCCGTCCCAACGGAACGAGAAAGCATTGCCCATGCTCCTCGGCTGTGCAAACCTGCTGGTGAACCTCTGGCACGGAGTTCGTCGCCGTCGCAAACAGGTCGATCTGGGGTTTGCCCCATCATTGAAAGAGCCGATCCACCTGGTCCTGGCATAGTTCCCACTCGTGGCACGAGCGCAGCTCCCTGCTGAGTGGGTCAGCAATGGTGTTTTTTATTCCTGCCAAGTGGAAGGGAACCAGAAACATCCCCTGGGCAACGGCCCAGTGCCACAGATCCTGGGCCTCCTTGCATAGGGCTGGGGATCTGGTGCCTCCCTGCTTCCGGATGTAGAACATCGTGGTGGTGTTGTCGGTGAAGATCCTCACCACTTTGTCCTTGAGGGATGGAAGGAACGATTTGAGCGCCCAGAACACGGCTCGTAGCTCCAGGATGTTGATGTGGAGAGACCTCTCCTCCGGGAGCCAGAGGCCTCTTGCGTGGAGATCTCTGGTGTGGGCCCCCATCCCTCCAGGGAGGCGTTTGTCGTTACCGTCTCCTGATACGCCGGGGTCTGTGAATCCAGCGGGCGTCGAGGAACTCTTGTAGCGGACGCATCCGAAGTCTGCAAAGGGGCACAAGGTAGATGCATGAGGACATCATCCCGAGGAGGGACTTGATGGAACTCACTCTGGCCACATCCATTGCACCTTGCCCAAAATGGCCTTTGTCCTTTCTTCCGACGGAGATGCCAATCGCTTCAATGTATCGAGCTTCGCTCCCAGAAACAGTGCCACCTGCGACGGGACCAGGTGGGATTTGGGGTAGTTGATGGCAAATCCCAGCTCCGTGAGCAGGCAGACGGTCCTCGCTGTGTGTTCGACAGCGAGTTCTCTTGACCTTGCACGGATTAGCCAGTCGTCCAGGTAGGGGTGGACGTGGATCCCTTGCAGGCGCAACCACGCTGCCACAGGTGCGAGGCACTTGGTGAACACCCTGGGTGCCGACTTTAATCCGAACGGCAGGGCTCTGAATTGGTAGTGACGCCCCTGGACTACAAATCTGAGGAACTTTCTGTGTCCTTTTAGAATGGGGATGTGGAAGTAAGCATCCTCCAGGTCCAGTGACGATAGAAAGTCGCCGTCCTCCAGCTGTCCCAGCACGTGCTGGATGGTGACCATCCTGAATTTCTGTGCCTTGATGTACTTGTTCAACCGACGCAAGTCCAGGATGGGGCGCCAACCGCCTGTCTTCTTTCTGACGAGGAAGTATCTTGAGTATACTCCGGAGCCCCGGAGCCTCTTGGGGACGAGCTCGATGGCACCTTTGTTGAGCATTGCCCTTACCTCCAACAGCAGTTGAGGGACGTGATTCTCCTTCCTGGCCACGGGAGGAATGCAAGGACAATTCTTTTGAAATTCTAGCGAGTGTCCGCGGGCCAGGGTGTCCAGCACCCAACGGTCGGTGGAGATGGACTCCCACACGCTGACGAGCTTCGTCAACCGGCCTCCCATCGGGGTGCTTCGGTGGGGGCCAGACGCTATGGCCGGTTCAGTCCTGCTTGGAAGAGGCCTTGCCGCCTTGGCCTCCTTGCCGACGGCGGCGAGACCCTCCTTGCTTGCCGCGGCCTCTGTAGGCCTCCTGGGACGACGAGCGGACCGCCTGGCGGTAAGTAGAAGAGCCACAGCTGGATCCCTTGGAGGCTCCCTGTCTGCTGAAGGACTCCTAGGGCTCGGGCTGTTTCCGTGTCTGTCTTGATGGCCTGGAGGGACTCATCCACCGTCTTTCGAAACAGGTTGTTGTCGTCGAACGGCATGGCATGTCCAACACTCTGGTCTGGACATCCTGGCGAAAGTCCGTCGCCTTGAGCCATCCTCGTCGTCGGAGGCAAACCCCATTGCCCAGTTGGCGAAATCCGGTATCGGCAATGTCCGTTGCCACCGTAATGGCGTGATCCAACGCCACCTCGCCTTCCTGCAGAATCTGTAGGGCCTGCGCCCTCTTGTCGTCCGGTAGGAAGTCTAGCAGAGGAGCTATCTTGAACCAAAGCTCCCTGTCGTAAGGGGCCACAATCGCTAAGGCATTGGCCGCCTTAATCGTCGTCGCCGCCGACGAGATGACTCGTCGTCCCATGGAGTCCAACTTCTTGCCCTCGCTGTCCGGCGGGGAAGTGGAAGTTGAAGCCGCCGCACCAGCTGCTTTCTTCTTGGCCGCTGCCGAGACAACAGAGTCCGGCATGGGCTGGGCCCTGAGGCACAAGGGTGCGGCATCGGGGACCCGGTACTTCTTCTCGTACTTGTCCCTTTTGGCTGGTGTCGTGGAAGGGTTCTTCAGGATAGCCAGCCCCTCGTCCCAGATGTCGTCGAGCAACGGCACCGTGAGGACCGTCTTTCTCTTGGCCTCTCGTGGTTGGTAAAGAAAACCTTCCTTTTTCTGTTCCTCAGGGCAGAGCTGGAAGAGCTCGGATGCCCTGGCTATCATGGCATGAAAAGAGCCAATTTCGTCGGGCGGAGAGGCCCGAGGGGGGGTGATAACGGGATGTCCGTTGTATCATTGCCGCTGCCGTCGTCTGTCCCCGTCGCTGTATCTGTCGCCGTATCCTCCCAAGGGTCCGGCGAGGGGGATGAGGGGTCCACAGGCCTCATGGGCACTAACGGCGGCGCGGGGGGTCTCTCCTCCACTTGTTTGGAGGGCTTCCTGACAGTCCTGGTTCTGGATCCTCCGTCGGGGTCCGTGGTAACCTCGTCCTTATCTCAGTACATAAGGGCTGGATCGCCAACAAAATGGCCGCCGAGCTATCCTGGGGCTCGGGTAATGGCTGTGAGGGAGGCCCTCGTCGCTATCTTCGATCACATCAGCGGGAACCTTCCCCTGGGATCGAACCTTCTCGAACCTCTCGTTGAGGCCTACGAACCTCTCGTCTCGTTGAGGCCTTTCACGGTTTCCACCGGATCCTCCTCGGAGGCTGAATCCGAGTCCATAATGGCCACTGCCCCCCCCTCTTTTTCCACCGGGGTCTTCACGGGTGTCTTAACGATGGTCTGGAAAGAGGATTCCCTCCACGGTGGCAGGGAAACTCTGGGTCCCGAGGCCGCCTCCACTGGCATAGCCTCTGCCGGCTTCGCCAGGGCCGCTGCGACAACCTCGATAGCGGCCTTTGCCGGTTGGATCAAGGCCCTCATCACCTTAGGTGCGTCCTGGGCCTTCGCTTTGGGGGGAGGGTCATCGCCCCGCTCCCCCTCGGCTCCCTTCGAGATCGACCGGGACCTCTCCAGAAGCTTACCCGGGTTCTCGGACTTCCTCTTCCACGAACCAGAGCGCTGGCTCGTGGTTGATCGTGCCGGGGAAGTCGCACCCTGCCTGGCAGCCGAGGAGCCCGACCTTTCGGCGCTCCCGGTGTCCGCAGACTCGCGGTGCTTGGCCTTCTGTTGGGCCCCCGTCGCCGGGGCGCCCTCACAGGACTTAGAAGACCGCTCAGACTTTTTCTTCGCCTTCTCACCTGCTGTGCCCTTTAACCAGCCAGGCGGCGAGGCGGGAACAACGATCTTGCTTGGTCCGTTCCGACAGGTTCTTGCAGAACGCACAGTCCTTCTCCACGTGCGTCTTGTCCTCATGAAGGCAGTAGGGACATCTCGAATGCTCGTCCTCCTTGAAAACATTTTGCAATCCGCATCCTGGGCAGCTCCTGAATAGCTTGGATCCGGGCGTCATGCTTCACTTGTCCTGGGCCATGTCCGTTGAGGTAGGCCACAGATCTTCTGTAATCCTCCAAGAAGCGTAACTCAATGAAAACCTCACCCTTGAGGGGTGTAGAAGAATTCCGAAATGGGTCCCCATTATCGGAAGTAGAAACGGTGGAGCTTGAGGCTCAATAAAACCGAAAAAATGAGAAAATTCTCCTGAAAAAGCGCGAAAACGCAGTAAAGCTCGAGAGCTAAAGCACGAGGACTCCCAACACTTGAACGTGTGGTAAAGATCTGAGGATGGCTGCCAGGGGAGGGGCTTAGGGAGAGGGCAGTCATTGGCTGGGGGCAGTATGACCCAGAGATCAGTGATTGGTTACTACTGAGAAAGACAGATCAGAAACAAAACTGATACTGATTTTTTCTTTACCGAGGATTCCCAGCCTGACGACGTGAAGTGAGCAACAAAATAGAGGGGATCACAGTAGAGACGGGAAAAGATAAGGAGAACAGAGAGAAGATAATAGAAGCAGGGAGGGGATAGCGAGAAAGGGAAGGAATCAGGGAGGGGAGTGAAGAAGAAGTTCTTTCAAATAGGAGCGGAAAGAGGAATAGGTGAGGGAGGAGCAGATAGAGAGGTAGGGAGTTCCAGTGTAAGGGGGCAAGAAGCTGAAAGGAGCGGAAACGAGAAGAGGCACATGGTGGTGGGGGAACAGAAAGTAAGAAGAGATCAGTAGAACGAAGGGAGCAAGAGGGGGTATAGAATGAGAGGAGAGAAGAGAGGTAAAGAGGAGCTAGGTTATGAAGAGATTTAAAGACAAGACAAAGGATGTGAAATTTAAGCTGGGAGTGGAAAGGAAGCAATCCTAGGTAACAAAGTGAGTTGGAAATAGAGTCATGAGAAGAGCGAGAGTACGTATTGCAGAGTGATAAAGGGCTTTGAAGGGGGCAAGATGGGAAGCGGGAAGAGAGAAGAACAATAGAAAAGGCGAGAGAAGATGAGGGAGGAAATTAAGAGTTTGGTAGCATGGAAGGTGAAAGAGGGACGGACTTTACGGATGTTGAAGAGATGATAGCGACATGCCCGAGTAGTGAGGGAGATATGATGAGAGAAGGAGAGAGAAGAGTCAAAGTATATACCTAGATTATGAGCATGGTTTGAGATTGGAAGATTAGAAGAGGGAATATGGATGGATGGAGGGGGAGATGGAGAGGGTAGGGAGTTGAAGGAAAGAACAAGACTTCAGTCTTGTCAGTGTTAAAGAGAGAGATAGTGATATGACATCCAGTCTTTAATGGCAGTTAGACATGAAGAGAGGTTGAGATGTAAGTCAGAGGTGAAGGAGGAAAAGGAGAGGAACAGCTGGGTGTCATCAGCATAGAAATGGTGAGAAATCCCGAAGGAAGAGATAATAGGGGCACGGAGAGAGGTGTAAATAGAGAATAAAAAGGGTCCGAGGACAGAGCCTTGGGCACGCCGTAATTAAGAGGGAAGTTAGTAGAGGTTCGTCCTCCCCAAGAGACTGCGAAAGAGCGGTGGGAGAGGTAAGGGGAGAGCCAGTTAAGAACACATCCTTTGAAACCAAGAGAGGAAAGAGTGTTGAGAAGTAAGGGGTGATCACCAGTGTCAAAGGCAGCTGAGGTCAAGGAGGATGAGGACTGAGGAATGCTTAGAATAGCGAGCAGTAAAGAGGGAGTTAAGGACATAGGTAAGAGCGGACTCAGTTAAGTGTTTGGGGCGCAAGCCAGCTTGAGAGGGGGGAAGGAGAGAGTGGGTAGTGACGAATGTTGAGTTGAGAATAAGCTAAGCGTTCGAGTAATTTAGAGACAAGTTAGAAGTGAGATTGGACGAAAGTTGGAGGCGAGAAGAGGATTAGCTGAAGGTTTATTTAGTATAGGGATAATAGTGGCATGCTTAAAGGCAGAAGGGAAGGTGGCCGTAGATAAACAAGTGTTGAAGAAGGAGGTTATGTAGGGATTGAGAGGAGGGTAAATCTTGGGAATAAGAAGGGTAGGAATAGGGTCAGAAGGGGCGGCAGTAGGATGGGATTTAGTTAGGAGGAGAGAGACGTTAGAGGGAGTGATAGGAGAAAATTTAAACATGTGAGCCGAGGGGCAGTGTAAGGAGAGTGGAAGCTGTACATGCAGCTGCACATGCAGCTATGATTGGTGACCCCACCCCCAGGGTAAGGGTTCATGCAATGCCGGTGTCTGAGGCCTTTGCCTGCAAAAGTAGGCATCTATTTGCACTCATGCAAGCTTTTAAAGTTAACTGCATGTGGCATTTCACATGGAGGTCTTTTCTGGCCGCACATGGCTTAATACATGCAGCAATTAGGGATCAGCCACAGGGGCTAAAGATATGCATCTCCTCAATGTGAGCACACGTGGCTTCAAGCATGCAGTTCATAAAGGGTTAACTGCACATGCTTATAAGCATGCCGTTCGTGAAGGGTTAGCTGCGCATGGCTTTCCCGGCCGTCCTCATTTGCTGGCCGCCCGTGGCTTTAGTCCAACTGGGTCGCTCAGGACTGCTCATGCATGCAGGATGGAGCTTGCAGCATTCTGTCACTGTTTTTAGTGGATTGCCAATGCGCGCCTCATGCTGGGAGCGGTGTCGCTGCAGGCAACAAGTTGAGCGGCACACTTAGCTTTAATGAGTGCAGGGGGACGTTTCTGATTGGGCTATGCCCCCTGCACGTGCTTCCTGGTGCTTCGCTTCCCCCTCTGTATCAGCGCTACTTATCTTTGGTAAGCGATGGGCCGGAATGAAGATTCCTTAGGGCGTGGCCCCTCGTGTTTATCCCCTCGGCCGGAGCTCTTACTGATGCAACTGCTCTGCTCGAGTTCTCAAGCACAAGACCTGTGCTTTTGCTTCCGAGCATGCGCGCGCACGTGCCACTCCTAGCGTGGCTGAAAACTTTAGTTCCCGGCCCAGAGGCTGCTGGGAAATGCAATGAGGGCAAAGAAGCCTTTTATAAGGCTGCAATGTTTTTCTTGGATTTTGTTTTGTGTGCTTTCTTGGCTTCTCTTGTCTGGGGCCTTTGTGGTTGCCCCTTGAACCCACCCCCACACCCAACGCACACACATTCACACTCTGCGCCCAGACAATTTCTCAATTGTCTTTTAAAACAGCATGGTCTAACCAACTAGATGTATATAAGTACAAAAACTCACTGGACCCAGAATCTGCGGCCACATCACACTGAAGGCACCCAATCTCTTCTATTTTTGGAAGCTAAGAAGTGTTGGGCCTGGTTAATACCTGGACGCAAGACCGCCTGGGAATACCAGGTGCTCTAGGCTTTTCTGTGCTCCATGTTCAGGAAGTGAGCCATTTCTCAATTATCTTTCAGAACTGCATGGTCTAGCTGACTAGATGCATAAAAGTCCAAAACTCATTATGCCCAGAGACTGCGGCTACACCACACTGAATGCGCCTTATCTCATCTATTTTCGGAAGCTAAGCAGTGTTGAGCCTGGTTAGTGCATGGATGGGAGACAGACTGGGAATACCAGGTGCTGTATGCTCTTTTGTGCTCGATGATTGGTAATTGAGCCACTTCTCAATTTCTTTTCAAATTAATTTATGTTTCCAAAATACATGTATCCTTTTTATAGCGGAAATGTTGGACAACAACATGAGGGCTAGAGCTACCTATTTACATAGTATTAACATACAGGTAAGTGTGTTCATGGGTAATAAATCTACCTTCACAACCAATGCAGTACGGAGAATGTTGAGTCCATCAAGAGGCATTAAAGAAAGCCATAATTGTGTTGGCCGTTCTCTTCACCTCCCTGCAACAGAAACAGGATGGATGGAGTAAAGTTTTCCTACCAGGCATAGGGGTGCTAATTGGACCCACAAGTCTTACATATCTCGTCTGATTGAGCGCTGATCGAGTGATGAGCATGGTAGCATGTTGCAAGTGGCTTTATGGCTTAAGTTACTAAATGTAAATGTATAAGAATAATATTCTTAGCATTTCTAGAACCTACAGCCACACCACACTGAATGCACCACACTGAATGCACCCAATCTTGTCTGATCTCAGAAGATATACAGTGTCGGGCCTGTTAGTACCTGGATGGGAGACCGCCTGGGATACGATATTTCTAATCATTCAAAAATGCATGGTCTTATAAAAAAAGTGCTTGTATGTGTTATTTGTGGGACTTAAGACAGCATTTGACTCTGTGTCCCATGAATAGCTATGGAAGGTCATGGAGAAACGGAAAGTATCTGAAATGCTTTATACTCAAATACTGTGTCCTGTCTATGTTATAATCGGGCCGCAAACAAACAACATGCTTTGGGAGTTAGGCAGGGGTGTGCTGTGTCGCCCTCTTGTTCAATCTATATATACAATGAATTGTAGACGAGTTAGAGAGGGAGGACCAGGACTGCCCGAAACTGTCCACAACCAAGTTCCGGGCATTATTCTATGCAGATGATGCTGTCCTAATAGCCAAATCACCTGATGGACTAAATTAATCTCATGCTATTTTCACAAGGAAATCATAGGAGCTTGGTCTTGGCATTAATACGGCCAAGATGAAGTCAATGGTTATCAAACCAAAAGTTGGGAAGAGGGTTGCCCTCCTAATTACAATTGACAACAAGTTAATAGAACAAGTCAAAGGTTTTGACTATCTGGGTGTTGGGAATTCAGGCTAGTCCTGGATGGGCCCACCAGCTAGCCAAGGCGGCAGCCACGCTGAATAAATATAGTGGAGCAATTTTGGCTTTTTTCTAATCATCTATATCAGAGGAAGGCTCTCTGCTGCCCTCTATGGCTCAGAGTTATGGGGGTATGACAATACGGAGACCCTTCTAATAAGAGAAGATCATTTTTAAAAAGATTATTGCGCGACCGCCAGGGGGCGCGGAGGATGGTGGACGTGGGAGGACTGAGCTCCGTCCTCCTTCGTTGGGCCTACAGTGCAGTTTATCTCCCGGCTGGGGTCCCGAGGCAACATTTTGCCCTGAGACGCCCCCTAGCCGGCTGTTGCGTCTGGTGGTGGAGGCCTGGGTGGCCGTCCCATCCTCGACTGCAGGAGAAAGCGCCAGTGCGGCTGTGACTGCAAACTTGGTGGGCCCTGCCACGCCTCGGCGCAAGACTGCTGTGGCTTTCCCCCAGAGCCCGCATTAAGCAGAACAGGGGCCAGGCCCTTGCAGGGTTTGTAGAGCGCACAGACCACACTCCCCGGCCCACGCCTTGGTGAGGCGTGCCCGGAGAGAGCCAAAGCAGATTTCACCCGACACCTTTGTAGCACCCAAAGCTGTTTCCGGACCGGCGGAAGGACGTGGGTGTGTCCCTGGACACCCCAGGATACTGAGAGAGAGGGGAGTCCGGTCATTCGGACATGCAGCGCCAGGGGTTTTGTGTCCGGCTGGGGGCCTCTAGACTGCCAGCCGGGATCTAGACAAGGCCCAGAGCCCCCAGGGAGCAGGGGCGCTGCGGCCTCATCGACGGGGAGTGCTACGGTGATTACTGAGAGGTGGGCAGCTGGCCCTCCCTCACGGGCACATCCTTCTCACCGGACGGGGGTTCGCGGCAGGGATATTCGGAGTGGGCACGTCCCCCCCTTTCCCCGCGGAGCGGGCTCTACACCAGCGTGAAAAGATATGGATAGGGGGGAGCTGGAATCCGTCGCCTCTGGAGGCCTTGTCCGGGCCGCGGGCCCGACTCTAAAGCAAAAGCCGAGGACCCACATGCACAAGAGCCTGCCTGGGCATAGACCCACCCGCAGGCTGAAGGGGGTCCGCACTTAATATTGATTATCTACTGGATGCGAACTGGCCCACGCCACTGCAAACAGACTGTCATAATTGCATCGGTCCCCCATGGTAAAATCTAGTGTACGAACATTTGGGGGCGCGATATCCTCTACTGAATCCCTGTGAGCCCCGGCTCCATGTGGAGGGTGAGATTCTCCACTCTCCTGGAACTTGCAATTTACTGGAATAGAGGAGGAGCACGGGACAGAAAGGGGAAGGTACTGCCCCAAAGGCTGAGCACGTCAATCCCATTGACTCCCTGAAGGGGCCCCAGCCCCGGTACACCACCCCCATAAACCCCTAGAGCATCAGCGTTTGCCGCTTGCCAAATGGCTTCACTGTGACTTCATACATTGCAACAGGGTCACGATTGCAAAACAAGGGGGTGGAGATCCCAAATAAAGGAAGCCAGTACCTGGTCCAAACCGTTGGAGGAATCTGACAACTTATCCGGTGAACCTGGCACAGGGGCCCATAACTTCCTCAGCCCATCGGGCCCAAAACCAAGCACTCCTGTCCCTACAGCGTTTTAGGAGGATTCCATGTGACCCCGGCAGACCACAGTGGGTGGAACCCCCCCAGAATGTCACCGGGAGATGCTCCCACAGCCCCTGCCCTCACCAGAGAAGACCTTAAAGACATTTTACAGGAAATCAAGGCTATTAGGACCGATATACAGGCCTCCATATGTGACCCGAGGGGGAGAGTGGATACCCTGTAAGAAAAAAATTGAGGGAATGGAAAACAACCACCTCCAGACAGACCTTTTGGACATGAAGTATGAGGCACGGTTGACAGATCTGGAAATGAGAGAGGAGGACATGCTCCTAAAAATGGATGATCTCGAAAATAGGGAACGCCAGAATAACCTCTGCATCCTTGGAGTCACGCAACAGAGGGGTGAAACGGCTGCTGAGGTCGGACGGAAGGTTCAAGGGCTTATAAATCAACTCTTCACCCTGGAGGGGGGCAAAGAGGTCCAGCTGGAGAGGGCCCACAGGGCCGGAGGTGGAGGCGGGGGTGCCCCATGCTCCATAGTGGTGCGGTTCCTCTGTTACAGGGAGAAAATTGAGGTTTTAGAGAAGGCAAGGAGGCTTGAGAGTTTCACCTAAGAAGGGGATACGCTCAAGATCTACCAGGACCTTTCAACCCTAACTCTCACCTGCCGCAGAGAATGTCGCCCCCTCACCCTTTGGCTCACCAGACAGGAGATTAGGTATCAGTGGTCATATCCTTTTGCCCTTTCCTTTGAAAGAAATGGAGTGGATTACAGGGTAACGAGTGGGCAGGAAGTGATGCAAGTGCTTCAGGTCCTCAGGGGCGACAGGACCACCCCGGTGGAGACTGGGGATGACGCCCCATCCCCCCCGACTCTTCCAGGGCACCGGAAGGCCCTTGGGCCCTCAAAAAGATGAAGGGTTAGAGGAAATTCAAGAAACCTAACACAAGGAGAGAGAACGGACTAGGAGTTAGAGTTGGAGGCCCGGGAAGCTTGGCATAGCCATAGCCATTAAAGATGGACCCCTGCCGGGGGAGAAGTGTACAGAGGACCACCGCTCCGAGACCCATGGTGGCCTGCTTTTGGACAGGTGTCTCAAACAGGGAGGGAGAGAGGCAGGGGGGTGGGGAGGGGGAAGGAATCCTGTACAGGATATTGGCTGTACAGGATATTGGACTGACAAGGGGCTGAGCTTAAAAAGGATGGGCAATTTCAGGCTGGTGCGGACATGAATAACCAAGTGCTCCGTGATGGCTGTTTCTGAGAAAGAGGGCCGGGCCAAGCTGTTTAAGGTGGGGCTCTCAATGTTAAAGGCCTCAATTCACCCACGAAATGCACCCTGCTGGGTAGGGAGATGACAAATGCAGACCTGGACGCCCTTTTCATCCAAGAGAACAGATTGGTGGCGGGAGAGGAGAGGCGGATTCCGGGCCACCATGGGGGCCAGATCTTCTGGGCATCGGGCCCCACTAAGAGGGGGGGGGGGGTTGGGATCCTGATCCAGCGGCAGCATAAACTTTCAGAGGTGTCGACCTGGAGCAGAAAGGATGGGAGGGCCCTGGTGGTCACAGGGCACCTGGTCAACACCAGGATAACTTTTGCAGCCCTATACTGTCCGAACGTAGGCCAGATGCAATTTCTGAAGGAGACCCTGAGGGAGATTCTAGACAGGGCGTAGAGGCTTCTAGTTTTGGGGGGTAATTTTAATATGTTGGCAGACTGGGGACCATAGCGATGGACTCAGTACACCGGGTCATAGGGAAAGGCAGTCGAACCGGGATTTTGCCGACTTCATGTGGAACCAGGGCTTGGCGGATGTCTGGAGAGATAACCATCCGACGACTAGGGGATTTACTTTTTACTCAGCACCCCATGGTACCAACACAAGAATAGACTATCTGTTCATGGACCATCAACAGGCCAGTAGGGTGCATAGATCGGAGATCCGACCGGTTAGTTGGTCTGATCATGATCTGGTGGGGGTAGACATTATGTCCGGGCTAAAATCAAGGGAGTCACTGTGGCGCTGCAACAATCTCCTTTTGAGAGACCCGGTCTTCAAGGAGGAGATGGAAGATAATATCAGGGAATAATTTGCTATTAATGATACGGGGGAGGTTGAGAAGGGGGTGGTATGGGATGCGACCATAGCAACTTGGCGGGGCACCTTAATAAGAGAAGGGACTGCAAAGAAGAGAATTAGGTCACTTTTAGCCGGAGAGATACGCCACCTGGAAAGGGCAGAGGGGAAGGGGGTGGAGGAGAGGAAGAGAGACCAGCAGACAGCCACAGATAAGAGACTCGAGCTGAAGGAATTAGAGATGGGGAAAGTAATCTCTAGCCTCCAGTATCTGAGACAACAAAATTATGAAAAAGGGGACAAGGCCGATGCCATGTTAGCGGCTAAGCTACGTGGACAACGTGCGGATAGATGGGTTGCTGGGGTCCATGGGGCAGGAGGCAGGCTGGAATCGCAGCCTAATGCGATAGCTGGCGAATTCGCCAATTTCTACGAATCCCTCTATGCCGCAGACCCGACAGGGCGACCATGGATGACTATTTGGAAGGGATACCCCTGCCTGGGCTGTGGAGTGGTGAGACCCTCACGCTGGACACTCCAATCACAGCAGAGGAGGTCCTTGTAGCGATAGCGGGGTTGAAGTTGGGAAAGGCCCCGGGTAAGGATTTTATAAAGCCTTCTCCGGGCAACTGGCAGGATTTTTGGTGGGTTTATTCACCCATATAATGTTAACTGGTAGCCCCCCCCTCATTTGGTAAAGCTCTTATCACTGTTATTCCTAAAGAAGGGAAGGACCCCACTGACTGAAGGTCCTATAGACCCATATCCCTCTTGAACGTAGATGCTAAGTTGTTCACCAGGATAATTGCCACAAGACTGGATGCCTGGATGCCGAAGCTTATTCATACGGATCAGGTTGGCTTTATAAGAGGGAGGCAGGGTGCCGACACAATGCGAAAGACCCTCCATCTCATGCGGGAGGAGGGGATAATACGGCCCTGGTGTCCATTGACGCAGAAAAGGCCTTTGATAGGGTGGCCTGGGACTTCCTGCATAGGGTTCTTGAGAAATTTGGACTGGGGTTGGGATTCCGCCAGGCCATTCAGGAACTGTATAAGAACCCTTTAGCTAGGGTCATGGTTAATGGGCGTTTCCCCCGTTCTTTCAGACTTCATCGGGGACGAGACAGGGTTGTTCCCTGTTCCCACTTCTCTTCGCCTTGACCATGGAATTCCTGGCGGAAGACCTTAGGAGGGCGAAGGAGGTGAGAGGTATCGAGGTGGGAGACAGGACATTTAAAATTGGCCTTTGTGCGGATGATATATTGCTCCACCTGCTTGTCAGTCCCGGCAGCATTCCAGGTAAATAGAAGATTTGGTCAATTCTCGGGGTTCAAGGTTAATGTGAGCAAATCAGTGATTTTTCCTTTCGCCCTGATCCAGCCAAGGACTTGGAGGAGTTGGAACCTTTGGGCCTCCACATCCAAACGGAGGAGTTAAGGTACCTGGGCATAAATATTGTACGGCCCGATAGAGATATAGGTCAAGCCAATTACCCCCAGTTGTTTGATAGATTATTTCTGGAAATGGAAAACTGGGGTAGAGGTCAGATATCGTGGATGGGTAGACTCAATGTAGTCAAAATGAATTTCCTCCCCAGAGTGCTTTACCTCTTCCAGATGCTTCCCATTGAGGCCCCGGTAGAAGCAAAACGCCGGATAGGGAGATTTATATGGCAGGATAAGAAACCCAGGGTGGGCTATGAGATACTAACGCTCCCTAACGCTCCCGGACCTACAGGCATATAATAGGGCCTCACAGCTCAGAGCACTGGTCCCTCACCTCAGGGAAGACAAGGACAAGCAATGGGTCTACCTTGAAAATTTCCATCTTCGCCCAGTTATGGTAGGGGAATGGCTGAGGGTTCCTATCCCCAAGCTCCCGAAGCACATCAGAGAACACCCCTACCTGGACACCATGTGGGAGGTCCTAGCGAAGGGAGGTAGAGCAGGTCAAATTACTACCTGGCCCTCACCAATGAGTCATATATGGTCCCCACCAGTGAGGAACGCTATCCCTGAAGTGGGGCAATATCAGGCTTGGTTTGAGGTGGGGCTCGCTAGGGTGAGCCAACTGATACGTGGTGAAGAATTCATAGGCATCCATGAACTAGACGAAGCATTGGGCATTGGTACCCTGTCCCCTCTACTCTCTCTTCGACTCAAAGGGATACTCATGTTCACAAAGTTGAAACCCCGGATCCGGAGAGACCTCACCCCAGTGGAGAAAGTCTTAGACACCAACACGGATATGAGGGGTCTTATTTCAGTACTTTATAGGGCATTACTGGTACCTAGAGAAGATGCAACTAGGAGTCTCAGAACGAAATGGGGAAGAGACCTGGGCCTGGATCTGGGGATGGACTCTGGGCTCGGATTTGAGGGAGGGCCTTTAAGACTTCAATAGCCTGCCAATATAAGATTCCTGTCATAAAACTCTTACACAGATGGCAGACCCGTCCCTGTCTCGCTAGCTAGGATGTTTACGGCATTTGACCCCCACTGTTGGCACAGGTGTGGGGAGAGAGCCAAATATTGGCATATGTGGTTAATACCTGGACGCAAGACTGCCTGGGAATACCAGGTGCTCTAGGCTTTTCTGTGCTCCATGTTTAGAAAGTGAGCCATTTCTCAATTGTCTTTGAGAACTGCATGGTCTATATGAATAAGGTACAGGTTTATTGGACGGAGGTGCTGGGGTGGATCAGAGATGCAGGGGGAGGGTCCTACAGTTTGAATCCGATTCTAGTGCTTTTTGGTATGGAAAGGAGAGGCGAACAATGAATGAAGCTCCCACCCCTGGCACATTTCTTACTTCCAGCGGCAAGAGCCCACCGAGCTAGACATTGGAAGCGATTGGCACTCGCATCGCTGAGGGAATGGGTAGGGACGGCCAAAGAACTATACTTGATGGAAAAAATGACAGCATCCATCCATGGTAGCAGTCTGCCTGTAGAGACGGAATGGTCCCAATTTTTGGACGTGTTCAGTACTACAGAACCCTAAAGTGTGCTTGTGATGGATACTCGGACCCAGCCCCATCAGACATCTTATTCTTGACTCTGTGGTTATACGCGGAGCACACTGGAGGCAACTGGTGGTTGATGTGCCCAGCCACAGCCCCACGAGATTAAGTTACTCATAGATTTTCCCGGTCCGCCCTCCCTGGGACCACTCCCTAGTTGGGGGGTGAGGGGGTTTGGAGGGAAGGGGAGGGGGTTGAATAATGGAGGGGTATATTGTTGTTTGAAATGTGACGGGGTATGTCGTCCCATACTGTTGGCCAATTGGCTCCCTGGCTCTTGTTTCAATAAATGCCAATAAAGACCAATTTAAAAAAAAAAGATTATTGCAATTACCGGCAAGTGCACCGACCACACCAGTGCATTTGGAATATGGCACACTGCCTCTAAGTCTAAGTTTTATGTATCAGCCTGTCTCCCTTTGGGTTAGATTGTGGACTAGACCAGCCCTTAAACCGTGTAGGGAGGCACTGGTATATATTATGTCACAGGAAGGTGCAAGCAGAATTAAATGGCTTACCCACATAAACAATGTATTATTCTACCTGAAAATGGGTGAGTTTTGGAATGAGCCAGGCAGGCTCTGTAATTTGAGCTGGAATCAAATGAAGCCTCTAATAAAACAGGGAGCTAGGAAAACGCTCCTTCTTGAGGCTTCAAAAGTTAAGGTGGGGGACTGCTTATTTAGCTCAGAGACACATAAAGGTTTTTAAATCATACATGGATCAGATCAGGCCTGCCAAAGCAAGATCGCTATATTTGAGGGTAAGAATAGGTATATTGCCTATCACTGCTTTTACCGCCAAATGGAATGTCCTTGGTTCTGCCAGATGTGGTGCCGATGAGGTGTCAATATCACATTTTATGATATTTTGTAAACCATTCTAGCTGCTAAGGATCGTACACTTGAGACCCGTCCTGTTGGAGGCAGGGATCAAGTCATGGCCCAGCGCCGTGTAATTTCTAGTCCAATCAATTACCCCCCCCCCCCCCCAACTGTGGGTGCTGTGGCCTGTTTTTTGCATAGAGCATGGGTTTTAAGGAGAAGAATGGCAGCACTTCAACTGGGCAACAGGCTGCAAGTATATAGCTCTCCTGCTGCCCCAGTTATCCTTTTGGTACAGTTAATTGCCATCATGGTATGTTATTTGTGGCTATATGGCGAATTGTTGAAGCATTTTTATTAGCAGTCATGTATTAGTTTTGTTTTTATATCTTTTATCTGTGTTATTTACTTGTATATGTGTGATAATTGTGTGATTCTAAAGTATTTTATATATTATATAATGTGGCCTGATGTATTTATGTTGAGTAAAGGTTTAATAATAATAAAAGAATAATACTCATATGCATTTGTATTTAGTCAGCTAAACCATAAAGCGATTGACAACATGATACCATGCTCATCACTCGATCAGGCGACATATATAAGACCTGTGGGCCCATTCAGGCCTCCTTTGTCTGGTAGGATAACTTCACTCCATCCATCCTGTTTCTGTTGCAAGGAGGTGGGCTGAACGAGCAACACAAAATGCCTTTCTTTCAAGCCTCTTGATGGACTCAACATTCTCTGTACTTTATTGTCTGCGATGGCAGATTTATTACCCATGAACACTCTACCTGTATGTTACTACTATGTAGATTAGTACCAACAGCCCTCATGTTCTTGTCAGACATTTCTGCAATAAAAAGGGATACATTTATTTTGGAAACATTAGCAAATTTGAAAAGCAATTGAGAAGTGGCACCCTTCCTGAACATGGAGTGCAAAAAATCCTACAGAACCTGGAATTCGAAGGCGGTCTTCCTATCCAAGTACTAATCAGACCCTACAATTCTTAGCTTCTGAAATCAAATGAGAACAGGCACATTCAGTGTGTTGTGGCCGTAGGTACAGGACCTGGTGAATTTTGTACTCTTATGCATCTGGTCAGCTAGACCATGAAGATTTAAAAGACTATTGAGAAGTGGCTCACTTCCTGAAATGGAGCGCAAAAATGCCTACTGCACCTGGTATTCCCACGCAGTCTCCCATCCAGATACTAACCAGGCCCTACACTGCTTAACTTCCAAGATCAGACAAGATCAGGCACATTCAGTGTGGTGTGGCCGTAGGCTCACAAACTGCTAAACTTTGATTGCGTCGTAAGCAGCTGCCTTGGATTCCTTGATTCTTCCCAAAAGCAGTGCAGTGCAGCAGTGCACTGCGGCTTGATGCAGGGTGGCAGTGGGTCCTTTCCTTTGGCTCATTTGAAGCTGCGACAGACGCTGAGACAATAATATAGCTCAGCCAGTTGAGCACTCGCTGCTGAGATCTGTACCTGATCTGTAGGGTGCAGGTTCGAATTATGGCAAGGCCAACTCAACCTTTAATCCTTACGAGGTCTATAAAGGAGTACCAACTTTGGTTCGGTGATAATTGTGATAAATATTTTCTATGTTCAGCGCTTTGCCAAAAATGCTATATAAATAAGGTCCCATGGTCCTGTATATTGGTCCCGAGATGCTGAAGGCCCGTGAAGCCTGGAAAAATGTGCGGTAATGAAGTGAGCGGACCCTTGGGAGGTCTTGGCATCATGTTGCTGTTGCTGACATTGTGCCAAGGAATGGGGGGTTAATAGCTTTCCTGGTGATTCTCAGTGAGTGCACCCTGCACCCTGAGGTAAACGGAGTTATCTGCCCCCCCTCAAAATAATGGCTTGAAGCGGAAGAGGTTTTCCCAGGCCAGCCGAGTTAGCTCTCTAAGCTCTCTAGGCCCGGTGTGCCTGTGGTAGTAATTCCTCCTTGCAGCACCCCTTGACCTCCGGTGGCTCCTCAGCCTCCTGTGGCCAGTATTTCACAGCCTTGCGAATCTCCACACTTATTTCTTGCGATGCTGCTTAGCAAAACAAAGTATTGTGTATAGCACCTCTGGATGAGACTGCATTACCCCAGTAGCGTATCACACAATTGCAGCTACATCCAGCCTCACAGCTCAGCTACAGCGACAGCTATTGTAACTACATTACCTATTTATAACCCCCTTGCCTTCAGTCATCTGCCTTTTGCCTATTGCCTATAAGACTTCATTGCGATAGTGAAAAAAACATGCAGGCAGGGCCTACGAAGTGAGGGTCCCCAGGTGGGGAAGCATTTTAGGTCTCTTGTCAAACCTAGAGGGAAGCTAAATTCAGCTCTCCGATCTAAAAGAGCTAAAAAAAGATGGCCCTACTGGGGCCAAAAGGAGGATTACTGGGTATTTTGAAGATTCCTCTGTGAATCCATTGGACTTGCCCCCATTATTTTCTTTATCAAAGCCGACTAGCGCTCTCTCCTCCACTGATATGCCAGGAGATACTGTTGGGACTACTGTTGCTGATATTGATTCTGTGAATAACTTAGATCACAGCCTGCCATCAATCGACAACAATGGATCTCTCCTTCGTATGTGTGAGAATCTAAGGCAGAACTATATGGCTACTGCCTTTGTAAATTCCGCGCCGGCAACTGGTGCTAGCATAACATCGATTCCCAACATGGTGGGAGTGAACTTAAACCAGGAGGCTCCCTATATGGAAAGCGATTTTGCAGATATGGTGACATCCCCTACGAGTCCCGCTTCCACCCAAGCAGATGCTTTAACATCCCCTTCAATTTATTTTATTCTGTCTAAAATTAAGGCCTAATTTTTTTCTCTGCTCAAAGATGTCAGCGGACCAGCAATCCCTTAAGCTTACACACGCAAAGGTTTCAGAAGCCATTATGACCAACAGTCAATTCAACAATCCCGGGTCCCGGGCTCCACCCAGTAACAGGGGTAAGGGGGGAACATGTTCAACCCAGCATGATACCGATGGAGGTCCCATCCCCTGTTTACCCAACAGTGCAGACTACCGATCTGAAAACAAAAATTGATCAAAATCTTGTGCTTCAAACGACTTCCTGCGTGTTGAGGCAGTAACAGAGGAAGATGCAATCGAGGCCCTACGAGTGGAGCAGTTGATGTGTGCTGGTACTCCATGTGAGCGACCACTGTGGCAGGTCCATTGCCAGCATCTAACATTAGGACAACGGACTTGGATAACCTTCCAGAGGAGGTGGTATCCTCAGTGGTATTGTCTGGGGTGGCACTAAGACAGACGTCAACGCCTCTCCCCCACTGTGGCCCTCCTCCCTCGAGCTTCCATCAAAGGTCTATTACAATGGCCCAGGGTGATGGGACAGCGAGGCAGGTGGTCCTCCAAGGCCAGCGAATAAGTCAGGTTCACTTGTGTCAATCCAACCCTCCCCAGCAACCAGCAGAATCGAAGAACAATCCAGCGAGTTAGTGGGACCAACCCGGCCATGGACGGCTCAACGTTCTTGCCGAGGCCTCAACCCTTTCCTACAGAGGGCCATTCTTTAAATCTACATGGCATAAATCAGAAATCACAGCCTTATTAGATGTGTTCTATTGGTGCCCACAAAAGCCATAATGGAGGCACAAGTAAACTTTCTGCTTTCCAGATCAGTGAGGCTGGAGCAACTGGCGCCAAGATACCATAGTCCATTTTTGAATCGTTCCTCACTGTTGTCTTTCTAGGGGTCTATTCCGAAGTTATCTTCAATACGCAGCAGCAACATAGCCCAAATTGAACTACTTAAGTAGAACAGTGCCCAGAATTGGGCTTTAATTGAACTAGTTTCATCAGTGGCTGTCACACTACTATCAGCATGTGCAGGAAGCCTATTGCCTATGGGCTTCGTCTTTTCAGTTTGCCAATTGCGGCCCTCAAATCTCCCCTCTGTGCTACAATGGAATGTCTGCAGCAGCAACAGAGGATGGCCAACCGAGGGGCCTCGCTCTACCTGCCCCGGCTTCTGTGTTGAGCCATTACCAGCTTGTGGGGGAAGATCAAGGGAGATCTGTTAGCAAGCTCCTGCTGGCTACCATCAGCCCTTGACCTTCAGCCAACCTAACGCGGGGGAATTTAATTGACTTGATAAAGGTGTGTGGCTAGAACAGTGGTCTTCAAACTTCTTTGGCCTGGCCCCCCCCTGAGCAAAATTTGGGAAGGCCGGCCCCCCCCAGAAATGCCAAATGGACAATATATAGAAATGGCTATGAACTATTGCGCGCCGTCACCGCACCCTAGTCCCTAGGCTCCCCCATCTGCTCCCATCACAGTCGCTGGGCTCCTTCATCCCACTCCTACCCACTCCCTGGGCTCTCCCCACCCCATCACAGACCCCAGGCTCTCCCCACCCTGCTCCCACCACTATCCCTGTGCTCCCTGCCATCCTGCTCCCACCACAGTCCCTGGGCTCCCCCACCCCGTTCCCAAGACACTCTGAGGGCCAGTGGGAGCTGGTGAATTTTTTTAATGGAGGGGCAGAAATAATTCCCACAAAAACTCCAAAGCGACCAAGTGCAGCGAGGGAGCCCAAACCAATCAATGGGGGTTTTGGGGGTACAACCCTCCTTCACCCTTCTAACCCCCCTCACCAAAATCAGCTCAACGGACCAAAGCAGACAAACAAACACACACACACACACTCACAGAAATCACTATCATTCATGCAAGCGCCCATCACCATACACTCACTCATAGCACAAGCATACATGCATCCATACACATATTTAAATAAAAAATAAATTAAAATAAACGTACCTTCTGCAGGGGCCTGCTCATGGGTGCTGAAATGCCCCGCTACAGGTTACTCTGTCCGTATGTGCGAGGCGGAGCAGGAGCTCCTCGCACATACAGACATGCAGTGGCCCAGCCAGCATGTCCAATGAGCTAGGCAAGGCTGGCGAAGCAAAACGCCCCCAACCTTGCATGGCTCAGTGAGCATGTGTGGCTGGGGAACTGAACTCTCAAAGGGAAACAGTGTTTCCCTTTGACAGTTCAGCCAGCCCAGGAGCACTCCCTCAGCTGGAAAAGGCAGCTGAGGGAGTCTTCGATGTTTCATTGGGCTGGCTCCTCGGCTCCTCCATAATGGGTGAGGGGGCCACTGGGTGGATGACCCTTCGCCCGTTATGGATGAGCCGCCAGGCTATGCAGCTAGTAACTTTGACCATTGCTGCTGAATGAATATTCTTTAAATATCACAATTTGCTTACATTTTAACAAAAAACACCCCCATGGGTACTATTCAAACAGCCTGTGACTAAAGGAATGAATATCCATTTGCAACTGCAGGGCGCTTTTTCATTGGTGCCTGAGACAGTATTATGGTCCAGTCCAACCATGTGAGCCACCCCGGCCCATTTCCTCCAATCTAAAAAAAAAAAATGTTTTAAGACCTCTGGCCTAGAGGGAGGTAAGCAGGGACTCGGGCTGCTCTCCTGGAACATTACTGGAGTGAATAGGCATTTGGATGATCCTATGTGGACTGGTTTTATTGGTGGTTTTGATATAATTGCTTTTCAGGAGACATGGGCCTTGGATCCTGTTATGTTATATGGGTATAAGTCCTCTGTATCCCGGCCACTAAGGGTCTGAGAGGCAGGCCGCGGGGCCTGCTGATCTGGATCGACTCTTCTTTGGGCTAGGAGGTAAAGAGGGTAGACGCCTTGTCCCCGGATGTCTTTATGTTGTATATTGAACTCAACTCTGTAGAAACTTTATGCCTAATATTTATAACAGACCCTCTGGCATAACAGGAATGGATTGTAGTGAATCTGTCCAGAAAGCGCTAGCCGCCAATGAAGCTGCGGGCCAACAACATTATTTTCTAATGATAGTGGGTGACTTTAACCTGCCACTGGAGCCGATTAAGTTGTTTAAAGGGTTGTGGGTGGATCAAGACGAAGCCTAGGATATCCCTGACCTGGTGGCGCCGGCCCAATCTCACTGTACCCCTTGGCAGCTAATATTTTGACAATCGTGTACAACCTTGAGCTTAGAGCCTACAACACAAGGTTTGTTACAGACCAACCAGCCAAAAAAACATTTTTGGGGTGAATGGCTCTTCATTAATTGACTACATATAAATCTCAGCATCAGCCAGGGCACGGGCAGGTGAGTTTAGAGTTATTGATAGGTCTGAGAGTGACCACCACTCGTGTGCTATGAATTTAAAACTGGAAAATCAAGACTCTGGAAGGAAAGCCCCTATGAAGAGATCCAATTGGGTTAACAACCTTGTGTGAAGACCGTTGATATGGGCCAAGATCCTAACCCCAAGTTGAAGCAGAGTGCGTAAATATCAATTTTAGCTAATGCCAAGGTAATCTGTAATCCAGAAATTAAGCCCATTGGGGTTTTGGATGAGTTTGAAATGTTGAAAATAAATGTGCAACCATATGTTTTGGGAACTGGGGTAAAACGTAAGAGTAAACCAACTACTGGGGAGGGGGGGATGGTTTGGTAGCTCCTGTAGTGTGTCAGAGACAGACATAGAAAAATGGCTCAGTGATCCCTCACGGATCTTAAAGGGGACATCCAAAAGACTGATAGCATTGGTGTAAACAGACGGAGGGCCCATTTGTGTGCTCTTTTTGCAGCAGACCCTACTTTAACCCACTCATTGGCTATTGAAGGCAGAACGGGTATTAACCCATTGTGCATTACACTGCAGGATGTAGAGGAAGCTTTGGCTTCTTCCAAAAACGGTCCAGGCCTAATACCATAGGATGAGTCTAGTACCTGTGCGGCTACATTACTCCAGGTCTTTAGGGCAGTGATATTCAAGGGTAGGGTGGCAGACTCATGGCCGAGGGCAGTCATCTTCCTGGTATACAAGAAGGGAGGTAGAGATAGCCCGGACAATTTTAGAGCTATATCCCTCTTGGACGGGGCTGGGAAGCTGTTTAGAAAAATGCTCTTGAAGTATATCCAGACATAGATGGACCATAAACAGATAATAAGTGTCCACCAGGCAGGGTTTTAAAAGGGACCGGATACCATAGACCAGTGTCTTACACCAGTTCTAATCATCCATAAATACACAGGGCCTCATTACACGGACGGCGGTAACCATGGCGCTATTAACGCCATGGCTGCCGCCGGTATTTTACCGATTCCGCCTTTGTGAATGGGGGAATTACTGCCCCATTCCAAGGTTGGCGGGGCGGTAATTCCCCATTCACCAAGGCCCTTCCCCATTCCCATTTATTAGCGGTACCGTTATTTGCCCTGAAGTCCCTCAGCGGGTCCCTTCCTTAACGTGTGGTCTGGCCACACGTTAAGGACGGGGCCGGCCGAGGGACCTGCCGGTAATCCCTTAGCGCCATCCGTGTAATGAGGCCCACAGTCTTATTAAAAAAGTGCTTGCATGTATTCAGGCCTCCAGATAAGGTACATACCCGGCCTTTTTACGCATGAAAATCGTGGCAATATGACACCTTTATTATTTTCCTGTGTACACAAGGTTAGAGCAGAGAGCAGTGCAAAGGTCAGGTTGCTTGACACAAACCAGAACGCTTCTTTTGATTTTTATCTACATGGATGTAATTGCAAGCCATGCCATGGATAAAAGCCTCTGAAACAGAATCTATTTCTCTGAAGCATTTCAAAAAAAGAAACTGCACATTGCGATTAAAGGAATGGTGTGTTTCCATTCAGATTATGCTATGTTAATACTCATGGAGCAAATAGAAGCACTGTGCATATTTATTTCCCTGGCATTTTAGGATTGTATAATTAATAAGATGGAAAACTAAGTTGCAATTGAGAATTAACATTTTTTAACAAATGATGCTTTTTTCCAATGAAAGCAAAACAGTATTTCACAATTGTATTTTTCAGAGTTCCTGTGCTGTGTGCATAATCATACAGAGACAGATCATTACTAGACTTTTAAGTTTCACTCTAATTATAAAAGCAGTGGTAAAATAATGACTATGCACCGTCTATTTTAAATCCATTCAACCTTGCCGTCAATGGAGTACATTACTATAAATAGTCAGTGGCAGCTGAGTCTTTGCCCAAGGGTGAGTGATGGTCATTACACTAATCACAGGTGTTCTAGCCTCTCAAATCTTCAAGACTACAATTATAACATCCAAAACCTGACTCTCCCGGAAGTGCAAGTGCTGTTAAAAAACAAACAAATGAAAGTTGTACTTGAAATACCCAGCAAAACCTGTCCCTGTGATAATACAGATAGGTATTTAACTTTATGTAGTGCTTCATACATGGTTCGTCCAACAACTAGGCATTGTGATTATTATACCTCAGTCGATACTCAGTTAACTGACCTCTGAAGGATGTTAGCCAATAAGATAGCTCAGCCAGTTCAGCACTTGCTGCTGAGATCTGTACCTGATCTGTAGGGTGCAGGTTCGAATTCTGGTAAGGCCAACTCAGCCTTTCATCCTTACGAGGTCGATAAAGGAGTACCGACTTTGGTTCGGTGATAATTGTGATAAATATTTTCTATGTACAGCGCTTTGCCAAAAATGCTATATAAATAACCATTTGACCATGAGATTAGATATATAATTTAGCATAGAGTCCTTGCCTCCCTGCACTGTTGTATCATAGCATTGCCATACCATTAGGTAGTAATGGCTCCAGGAAATGAGGGCTTTCATTAAACATCAAAAGACCATTCTGCTATCGAACCTCAAAACACACAATGCAATCCATGTTTGCTTTACTATGTAATTGGCTAGGTTTTTGTGTTTTCAACATTTAAATATATACAGGAGAGATCAAATGGCCAGAACGTAGAGAAATAATGAAAGGTGTATTCTGTCACAATGCAGAAAGCTGCTGCATAGTAATGATTTCCATACAGTTTTTGCACACATCGCCTGGATGTCACATACATTTACTCTCTTGCAAAGGAGAAAAGTAATTTTTACTCTCTTTAAATCACATTTACTCTCAAAGTTTAAAAATAGGGAGTAAAATAATCCCACCTCAAAATCTTATCTGGAGCACTGGATGTATTATGTGTGGGCCCTTAGGACAGCATTTGAATCTGTGTCCCGTGAACAGCTATGGAAGGTCCTGGGGAGCAGAAAGTACCAGAACATCTTATAGGCATGTTCCCCCGTCATCCCCCACCCTCCCCTCTGGTTTGCCTGTGATGTCCTTCGTGCCCCCCCTCTAGCATGCATGTATTGCCTGATTTGCTTGATTTCATCTATCCTGCTTTTCCCCCTCCCTCCTTCAGCCCCCCACTAAATCGAACCACTGCAGGAGATTGTCTTGATACACTACGGTTTTACCATCACTGTCTTGTTGCCAATGCTTAGATTTGGCTTTTATGGACTCATTGACTCATGGTGCTTCACCCCTCTCAATTCTAATGCTGGACTTCCCCTGCATCTCGTACTCATGGTGGCCCTGAATCATGCAGTGCCCATCTTCATCTTGAATCCTGGCTGCATTGCTGTTCTCTTGCAACATTCTGGGTCATTACTGACTTCTGCAACTGTATTCGCTCTCCTGGCTTGCTTCCCCACTCTTTTTCACTGTTTTTACTCTCTGTCTCTCCTCCACTCCCTTTCTCTTCTCCCTCTCTCCTCCTCCCTCCCCTTACTTTTCTATGCACTTATCCTACAGAATTGTCCTTAGACCTAATATGATAGCAATAATGTTTGTCTCCTCCCCCTTCCCTCATTGTTTATTCCCCTCGCCCCCAGCACTATCTGAAATGTCGTCAGGCATAGTACGATAGTCGCTTGTTTTGTTCCTCTCCTTCCTTCTCCTCCCCTCTCCCACACCTCTTCTTAATCTCTGGCTCTACCAGAAATGTCAGGCCTAGTACGGTAGTCGCTTATCTGTTCCCATTCCTTCCCACCCACCCCTTCCCTTCTTTATCTGTGTCTTAGCTCTGGCACTATCTGAAATGTCGCTAGGCTGAGTATGATAGGTAATTTCACATTCTTATTGTTCATGGCCTGTAAGAATGTCATTGTATTTTCCCTTGTTCCCTCCCTTGCCTTGAAGCGCTTTGAAACACATTGTGTTTAGGCGCTATATAAATAAACTATCATATCATATCATAATATCAGCTTTATACTCAAGTACTGTGGCCAAGCTGGGCCTTGAACAAACTACATCATTTGAGGTGGCTTTGGGAGTTAGGCAGGGCTGTGCCCTGGCTCCCCTCTTGTTCAATCTATATATTAAAGGAATTGTAGACAAGTTAGTGAGGGAGGACCAGGACTGCCCGAAACTGGCTACAACCAAGCAGATGTATCCTGAAAAATTGGAACATCATGAACACCGATGATTTTTCCATCAGTAAACCACGGTTTGCTTTCCAGCGTATGCCCAATTTGAGAGACAAATTGGTACACACCTATAGAGCACCCACAGCAGAGAGATCCATGACTCAGCCGACATTGTGGAATTTACCACCGGTAGTGGGCCATTATACCTGTGGGAAATGCTCGGTTTGTAAGTTAACATCTAACATGAAATTTGTCGATCTCAAAGGAAGAAAATGGGAGTTAAAAAACTTCACGAATTGCAACTCGAAATGGGTAGTATATGGCATTAGATGCCTGTGTGGTTTGCTTTATATTGGCAAAACTAAGAGACCGATTCGCCAGAGGATCTGTGAGCACAGATCCTGTGTGAAGAATCAGGTACCGGAGAAACCCCTAGTGGCACACTTTAAGAGTGCTCACCACGGAGTGGATGACATCCACTGGTTCATCATTGAGATGATACTCCCCAAACCGAGAGGGGGAAACAGAGATATGAAGCTAAGACAAGCAGAACAACAATGGATTTACTCTTTAGATAGTGTAAAAAATGGATTAAACATTTCCATTGAATGGTCCTTATTTATTCACCACAAAAAATGAGTAAGAAATATAAGGTGAGTTTGTGATTTAGATACGGACGTTTTTGAATATATACAGAGTCCGAGAGATTGTCCTCATTGGAGCCATCCTTTGAGTTCTCTAAAGGTAATGAATGGGGAGATAATACAGCGAGGACGACCCACTCCGTTAAGATGACACATTTTTGGCATTAGAAACATGACACTCAACATTTAGGGCTATGTCTACACAATTGAAATGCACATATACAAATCTTGGTGTAGATTAAAACATTCATTTTTTTGAAGTTTAATCTACAAGTGCAGAAATACGAGTTCAAGGTAAGTACTGGCCCCAGTTCACAAACCCGTTCCATTATGGCGGATGAGATAGCCAAAGAAAGATGGCCGCCGGTCACGTGAGCTATAGGCGAACGTGGGTGCGTGTGTACCACGTGATACGAGGGTGCCGGCTATTTGAGATGGCGGATTGGGTGTATTATTCGCTCTACCGTTCCGAGACAATACCGGCGTTCGCGAGGTACACGGGAGGAATACGAAGAGACTGCGAGGTAAGGTGGATGACTGACGAGTGAATATTGACCACCGCACTATTGAAGGGACATTTTACTATTTCCTTTCTTTTTTCTGGCTATTTAGATTTCGTAGCGAGTAAATAACATCAAGTGTGGTGGAAAACCACAAACTCCCTCCAGACAAAAGGCCGTGGGGAAGAGATCCATTGGTAAGCCTTACGTGCTATAGGGTATAACTACTTATGGTCCTGTTTTCGGGAGTAAATATTAAACAACACGGACTTCTGCTTCGTTACAGAGCATTGTCGTAGGTGGACAGACAGATTGTTCTGCCTCCGCCCCCCGCAGGAAAAACACAGTACGCGATTTGGAGCGAGTATAGTAGTGGGAAATCATTGCAGATTTCGCAATAGGTAAGCACTCATGTAGTGTGGAATATTTTGGGTTGATGATCCATTACAATATTGGAAATGACAGGACAGGGATATGTTTCTCTTTTTCTGTAGAACCTATTTGCAAATAGTGAAGATCAGAACATTTAGACAGCAAGAACTGCACAGTCCATAGAAAGCCTTTGAGAGATGACAGAGGTAATTTCCCTCCTGTGGTTAATAAATTAAACTAGTGGGAAGATGAGATAATGCTGACATGAATTGGGTATTGCTTCATTTAAATGATATTGTTGTAAAAGAATTAGGACATGCAAAATGTTGAAATATTGAGTGAGAATGGGCAGTAACAAGACCACGAAGAAACAAACCCTGCTGTTTGCACTGAAAATAGAGATGAAGTTGAAATAGATGTGATGTATTACTTGTTATGCACAAAGGTAAAAAAAACATGTTTTTAAGATTCAATGTTTGTTTGTTTTTTAGAAATATTGAAATTTTGGCAAACTGACACGTGATGATATATGTGAAAACCAGAACATGTACAAAGACTAAGTGCCCTGAAGACAGCACCAACAGGATATACAATGTGGATGAATTTCTGTGTATATTCTCATGATTAAGATCTATGTTGGTTCTAGAAACACATTCTTGAAGTTTTGGCACAGCCTTTTGCCCGTAGAAATCAGGGAGGGCATGAGTAACAGTGACATTTGTAGAAGTTGTGGAATATGTATACACAGAGATATGTGGTTCAGAATGTGTTCGGATCACACTAATGTGTTGTTTTTTAAGAAAAATGCATTGTTATTGTGAATGTGATGTGTTTTTGATAAACATTAAAAATAAGTATATTTTTGATAATTACATGGTTATTCGCCCGTTTTTTGGTTAAGGGGCGCACATGAGCAAGTTTATATGCATCTAGGGTGACTCATTCTGAACAGCAAGGGAAGGAAGCTGGTTTGTGGGATTCTTTAGATTTTGTATTGTGAGGAGTCATGCCCTCTGTGGAGTATTTTCGTGCCTACCAGAACTAAGGGGAAACACTTTAACACAGGATGTCTGGCCCTCACACTTAAACATACAATACAAAGAAAAATATATGGCAAATGATTTAACGTAAACCGGGATAGATACAGTTTCTTGTGCACCTTTTCTGTAACCTGGGTGAACTTCCTTCCAGAGGATTCAAGGTTAGTTCAACTCCACAATTCATCAAAATAAAAAGAAGGAAATCCACATAGGTAGCAAAGTCTTCATTCAATTCTTGAGTTTCCAATAGCAAGGTCATGTTTTTTTTAACCCCAGTTCCAACAACAGAGTTCTTCTTCCTGAATAAATACAGACTTTCCACTTCCAGAGACTAGCATCAATGTTATTCCCAGCCACAATGCTTTCGCACCACTTTCAAGAAGACTTGATACAGTTCAAAAGACATACAACTTCTAGAAGGTTAGTGGAACATGATTCTTGGTTAACAGTACTTTTTCTTCTGTTCAAATTGGGATACAACCCCAGCTTCAGTGCTTTGTGATACAGCCACGGTTTCAATACTTTGTGATACAACCACAGCTTCAGTATTAGACTTCACAACAGGTATATTTGTCAGGTTGACTTCACTTCTACTTCCACAACAACACCTCTGCTATAGTTTACCATGAGGACATTCTCCTTTGCCTCATAGCATTCCACTTCACTTGGGTCACTGAAAGTTTGCATCCACTGACTATCACAGACACCAGCACTGCTTCAGAAGTATTATGACTCAAGACAGACTTTGACAAGACTCCTGTCACGGTACTTCAACACCTTCACATAGGCAAGGCACTCTTCCTCTGATTGTCTCTCTTCTAAAGGGGCAGACCTTTTGCCTCTCTTGTCTGTCTGCCACAGTAACAACCCACGTTTGCTTTTATGACCCGCTTCCATCTCACAGTTTTTGGCAACATAGGTTGTGTCAACTTCAACAATCATTATGAGCAGCAACCTCCAATTCTCCAACTTTGCCTTCACTTTCTCTGCCAACTGTTAGCCAAACAATTACCCCAAAAACGTGGTGCCACCCTCTTGGCTTCAGGTAGTGCTTGCACAATAATGTCTTAAGCAAGATTGTACTTCTATTGGCCTCACAGTATGGATATGATTGTGTTCCGGCTCTGAGAAAGGCTGCTTTCAGTGTCAAATAGGGAAAGACTCTTGGCTTGGGGAATGTTGGCTCTTACTTTTCAGTCACATATGCAATGATAACATGTTTAACCACTTGACTTCTTACATGAGTTGCGATTGTTCGGGTGAATAGAGGATTAGAGTTCAGAGCTCCTTTCAAAATTGAAATTAGGCACACGCAACCACTTGTTTATAAAGGTTAGAGGTTCAACAATATCTTTTGTGACGTTATTCTGTGTAATGGAAGACACGCAACTACTTCTTCATAAAGTTTATGAGCTTTAAGGGTTGAACAATGGTCTTTCTAACATTTGCTCATCACGCGAGTGAAGTGTAAATTAGTTGTTCACACGTGAGTGCTACTTTCCCATTGTCCCTTTGTTTAAAGACTTCTATGAACACTTCAGCTCTCTGTAACTCATACGCGAGTGAATATTGGAAATGGATACAGTTGATGGCAATGTGCGCATAACGAATCAGAAAGCCAGGTTTGACTCACCGGCTTCTGTGATCCTTCTTTTGCGGATTGCCCAACTTCTATGACTTCTGGCACACCTTCTGCTGTTTCTGGATTCTCAGGGAGCTGAACCCTTCCTCAATGAAGGTGTCTTTGGTTCAGCCACTCTCTTTTGGAGTTCCTCTCGCTCACCTGCAGCTCCTCGCTTCAGTCTCCAACACGGCTCCTGTAAAGCAATCACAGCAATCAGGCTCACATGGGGAAAGACTGCCGCCCTACACATCTTCCGCTGCGCAGCCTCTGCACTTGAGAGTTTGGGAAACCAGGACCCTCTAAGAACAAGCAGGTGAAATCTGCTGCATCCACGTTCCGGCGTCCCTCTGGTTCTCCCACGTCTGCTTGGTTTGCCAGCACTGTGTCTTCTTCCTTCTGCCTCTGCTACTACAGTGCTCACTCCAGCCACAGTTCCAGCTCCCTCTCATTGTCTTCACCTGAGGGGGCCTATTATGCCTCTCAGGTTCTCCTTCAGGTGTGTGCTGTTAGGCTTAATTGCCTGACTACTGCCATAGCATGCCTCTTCAGCCCTCTTCCTCATCCCAGTACACTTGGGATTATAGGACATGTAGTCCCCAAGAGCAAAATAGTTTCATTTAACTTCGGCTGTTTGGCAAGCAGCCATCAAAAGTGTGGGATTACAGGGAAAGTTAAACAGGAGGGTTTCCCAGTCTTCCTGGCATGTGCCCCCATGTGATCCTCCTGCAGTACACCATCCCTAGGGTCGGGATCAGGAAGCGTCTGCCTTTCCCTGGCCATATGCGAAGGGTTCCAGGCCAGGTTTCTGGGAGGAATCATCACTGATTCATCACATACCCTTGTCCTAATGTCGCTGGTTTTCTCAGCCTATAAGGGAAACCGGGAAAGCAAATCAACATTCCCTTGTTTTTTGCTGTTACGGAGCTCCACTGAGAAGCAATAAGGCTGTAAATCTAAAAACCAGCGTGTGACTCTAGCGTTGGTATCTTTCCTCAAGCTTAACCATTTGAGATGTGTGTGATCAGTAATTAATCTGGACTTCAGCCCTGTTAAATAGTATTTTAAGTATGCTATTGGGGCGTGGCTTCGCAGCCATGGTGTAGGCAGCTCTTACCGTGAGCTCCTGGACATCTGACGACGATCCGGCAGCACAAGATTGAAACTGAACCCATAACCAACTGAAAAAAGACATGCAGCGGTATGAACATGAGGACCATAGAATGAGCGAACAGCGGACTGCAGCTAACAGGTAAACCCAGAGATCCCGACCCGTTTCAAGCGAGGACAAGAGGCGGAGGAGAAAGGACAAAGGAAATCTCTGGCGCACCCGATGGCTGCACTGTACTGCAACATGTAGTGAGGGGCACACGGAACGAGCCGGCGAGCAGGGGAACTTAAGCAAGTGTGCCGGGCCTGTCATAAATATAGCAACATTTGGAAAGACTGATACAAACTTGTAGAAACAATTACAGTGGCGGACCGCTGCCGGCGATATGGGCTTGCAACAGTAACTAGAGGAGGAGAAGCCCGGGGATGCCTTTGCCAGTGGAGACAGAGGAGACTGCCTAACGCAGAGCAATAAGGTGCTGGGAAGACCCACGTAGCTGAGTGCAAAGCTGCCATGTGTGGGCATTGCGGTGAGAATAGACGCCAGAACCTGAGGCACATGTTGGAAGGGGGGGCCAGATCAAGAGGGCACTCTCCGGGCCACATACACCCGTAAAAGTGAACAGTCCAACGACATAAGCCCTGACAAATCCAGGCAAAGGAGGCCTGGGTGCAGGGCACTATATGAAACTGGCTGCAGGCAAGACGGACGGTGGAATACAATAGGTGAGAAAACGAAATTCCTGCTTCCTGCTACCTGGCTCAGCCAAAGTGCCGGAAGGTGCAGACACTAATGCGATATTGTAGGACACCCGTGCAGAGGTGGTCCCCCTTCACGTAGCATAGAAGCACCAGAGGGCGACATTAAGGGCTGGACGGTGGCCCGCAGGTTAGTGGCAACAGCAGTAGAACCTCAGGGGTGGTGGCACTGCCCCAATCGCATATTGGCATGAAGCTGTCAAATGTAAATGACAGCCTGGGCACGGACATGCAAGCATAAAGCACAAGGTGGAGGTGACTCCCAGAGTGCCTGTGGGGCCAGAGGCGGCACATTGAGGGTGATCCCTCACAATTAACGGACGGTATTGAGGCCACGGGCGGGCGGAGAAAGGAGAAGATACCCCTTCATAAGAGGCAAGAAGGTGCTACAGCGCCCAGAGCAACCAGAGCAACCCATGAACCAGTGAAGTAGAGCACTATCTGCGGATCGTGGAGCTAACTTAACGATAGAAAGACTAGTGGCCCCTAGACAACGAAAGTGCGCCGGAGACATTTTCAATGCGCACACTGAGACAAAATGGGAATCGTGACGGGCCACAACACATGAAACCTACAACCAGAAGAGGAACCATGAAGCGGTACAGACCTGACCATTGCTGGTGCATCAGACGGGAGAGCTAATATCAAGACGGATATGTCTTTGAGAGGAGGCAAGGCCAAGGGCAAGCAGACCAGAATGGACATTTTTGCTAAACGGCAGCAGTCCACCACCACTCCAACGCAAAGTGGAGCTGCCGCATCCACAGGGGCAGCAGCGCCAAGCGAAAACCACATGATCCTAACAGCCATAACGGAACTGAAGGCCTCGTGGGGGGCAGAATGATACGATAAGTGATCTAATAGTTATGCATATTATGAGAAGGGCGCAGGCTAATGGGTAAGTGTAATATGAGACATTTTAACATTTTGGACAGGAATATAGACTGTAATGCAATAGGTATAACAGAAGGTGCAATCAGCTTGATTTCTAAGTAAGGAGCAACGGTACGGATGCAACCTACCCCCGAGAATCAGAATAGGAGGACCGCCAGTAGGGCGACATCTCCCTGCTGAGCCGTAAGTAAGGCAACTGCCAGAACAGGGCTAGATGCGGGGGTGCCTGAGATCCAAGGATGGAGCTGGGCAAAAGTTGTGGGGCGGGGTAAGTTGGGACAAGGGAGGGAGAAAGGTGGGGTGTGGGGAAGTTGGGGAGTGTGGTGGAGTTGGGAGGGATGGAGGGTGGGAGGGAGGGGGGAGTTGGGGGAGTATTAATAGTTAAGGGAGGTTTGTATTGGGGAACAATCCTACATGAAAAAAGGGAAGAACTGAGACCTGGCTGGTATTGGTGGAGGGCGGAGGGGAACCGGAATTCGCTATGGGAGACCTAAAAGTAGTTAACTGGAACGTCAGAGGGCTCAATAGTTATCTAAAAAGAAACAAGGTCATGATGTATCTGCGCAGGCACAAAATAGATATCGCCTTGCTGCAGGAGACGCACCTGACGCGTGATAAGCTAGAGGTGCTCCGGAAGAAGTGGAGAGGGACCGTCGTGGGCGCAACATACTCAGTTTATGCTAGAGGGGTGATTACCTCGATAGCGCTGCACGTACCGTTCCAGCTATTGTGCTCTACAGCTGAACTGGATGGGAGGATGGTAGTAATAAAAGGATTGGTAGAAAAGAAGGAAATATGTATTATATACACATATGCCCCGAATCAAGATACGGCAGCATACTTTAGAATCCTATATAGCAAACTCAGCGTGAGCCTAGGAGGCGCGTCGATCTGGGGAGGAGATTTCAACAGCGTACTGGACCCGAGGCTGGACAGGTCAGACACCAAAATAGTCAGACTGACCCCGGCGGCCAGGATACTGCAATCCCTGTTAGCAGACTTTGGATTGGAGGATGTAAGGAGGTCACATTATCCACAAGATCGACAATATTCGCACTTTTCAGCCCCTCAGAATTTACATACCAGATTGGATTACATGTTTGTCACGTGCGAACTGATGGCAGAAATAGTACAGACAGAATACAAAGCGAGGGTCCTGTCGGACCACTCGCCGCTGATATTGGCATGGCAGTACCGACCCCCAAGAGCGAAGATATCGACATGGCGCCTCCGGGCAGAAGCGCTGAAAGATAATATCTTTAGAGAGGACATGAGAGAGGAAATAATAAGTTATTTTGAGACCAATACAGGCAGTGTAGACTCGGCGGGTGTGCTCTGGGAGGCCTTCAAATTAGTAGTGAGGGGGCAGCCATATCCAAGTCCAAAAGGCTACAAAGTGGAATTCTGGCGGAACTACAAGAAGCGGAAATGGAGCTAGAAAGGGCATTGAAAAGAGGTGGTAGCACTAAAGACGATAATGATGAAATACTCAGGCTGCAGCAGAAATGTGTGAGACTCTGGGAAAGGCTGAGCAATCTTAATTACAAAAAATACATAGAGAGACAGCATGCAGGGCGGGACAAACCAGGGAGAGTTTTTGCATGGCTATACAAAACCAAGACTCCCAGATCGGTAATCAGGACGATAGCGAGAGAGGATGGAAGTATAGCAGACACCCAGGAGAGAGTGAATCAAGAATTTGTAGATTACTATCGCATCCTGTATGGGGATGCGGAGGAAAGGGATAACAAGGAAATAAGTGAAACTTTAGAGGAAATAGGATTGCCGCAGATTAGCGCTGAAGAGCGAGAGTAGCTAGACGCGCCAATTACTCTAGAGGAACTAGAAGAAGTGGTGAGACAGCTACCCACTAGTAAGACCCCAGGGTCTGACGGACTCCCCAGTGAATTTTATAAGATGTATAAGAATGAGGTACTACTCCCCCCGCTCTTGGCGATGCTCAACGAAGCATATGAGATTGGAAGGTTGCCAGAGTCCCTGAGAGAGGTGATCATCATTCCACTCCCCAAACCTAACAAACCTGGCTGTGATAGCGGCTCCTATAGATCTCTGTCGATGTTGAACCAGGATAGCAAAATATTGACGGCGGCCTTGGCAAATAGAATGCGAAAAGTTAGCAAATTAATACACCCCGATCAAACTGGTTATGTCCCCAACAGGAACATATCCAATATTCTTAGGCGACTCCACCGAGTCATTGAATATGCCAAAGGGGAGACAGGTGAGATGGCAATAGTGTCGCTGGATGCCATAAAGGCCTTTGATTCGGTCAAATGGCCATGGCTCTTGGCTACTCTGGCAAGCTATGGAATAGGGTCGGGGTATCTTAAATGGGGCAAATTACTATATAGTGCACCGCTGGCTAGAGTGAAGACAGGGGCAGTTATATTAGAACGGTGGCAATTTAGCAAAGGCACCAGACAGGGATGCCCATGGTCTCCCATGTTGTACATTCTGGCCTTAGAGCCTTTGGCGATATACCTGAGACAGCAGTATGATAAAATAGGAATCACCATAAAGAGGGAACCGCATTTAATTTCCCTGTATGCTGACGACATGTTGTTGTATCTGCGCTACCCTGAAGAAAAACTCCAGTATATCCTGGAGGTGATGGAACGATTTGCAAAGCTTTTGGGTATAGCTGTGAATCCCAAAAAGTCTTGTGTATTTCCACTAGGAAGGTACAAAGGGATCCCGCTGGAGCGACTACCGATCCTCCAGATACAATGGGAGGTTAGCACGTTTCGCTATCTTGGGATAGACATATACCATACGGTGGAAGTGGAGCACAAATACAATACAGAGAAGGCTATCCGGCAGATTGAAAATAGTATGAGGTTTTGGGTGAAGCTTCCCCTGGCGATGATGGGTAGAGGGGCAATGCTTAAAATGGTGGTCCTGCCAAGACTGTAGCACTACTTTGGGAACATCCCATACTTGATACCGAGGAGATTCTTTGCTAGGTTGAGTTGCATATGCAGGAAATTTCTCTGCAGGCGACAAGAAATAGGGTAGCCCTCTGGAAGCTGCAAAACCCACATAAAAAAGGGGGTATAAAATTACCAAACTATGAACTTTATTATATAGCAAGTCAACTTCAATATGTAGCTAAAAGGCTATATGAGGAGCCGACCTCCGAATGCAGGTTGTTCCAATTGGATTGCGCCCCATTCTTCTTGAGAGAAATGATGTGGTTGCCTAAATCAGATATGTAAGGGCGCCCAAGAATGATGACACTTGGGTGGGAGACATGGCAGAGAGCCTGTCAGATAATGGGTAGCCCGTCCCCATGCTCCCCAGATACCATTGGTCGCTTTGGCGGGTAGAGAGAGGCAATTAAGACTAATGATTAGGAAGCACTGGGAGCCAGTGGGGATAGCAACGATGAGCGACATATGGCAAGAAGGGAGTATAAAGGATTTTGAGGGGCTAGTGGAGGAAACGGGGTTACATGTGGGACAGTATATCACATATCACAGGGTGGTGCAGCGGATTAAAGAGACATGGCCTGAAGATATAATTAGCAGATGAGCCAGATGCCGCCATAGATATGATATATGATACAGCAGAGGGGGGGCACGAAATATCGAGACAATGTGAGCTGATGATGACTAAAGTGGGGAAAGAAGTGACACAACTTAGACAAGATTGGGAAGAGGAAGCTGGGTCCCCAATGACTGATGGGATGTGGGAGCGCGCACAGGGATATCAAAAAAAGGTTCAAGAAATGCAAGATTACAGCAGATACAACTATATATCACCCACAGTATATGAAGCTCCAAAGAATAGCTAAATTAAAAAAAACACGGCGACAATCCTGCCCCAAATGTGATGGAGAAAATGCTGGTATGGTACACATGTTTTGGTCATGCCCATTAATAGGAAGTTTCTGGGGAGAAATAGCGCGCAGGATGGAGGATAAAGTGATCAGCATAGAAGTGGACACAGTATGGGTCTGCCTGTTGGGAGGGTTCCCTAGACCACATAAGCTAAAGCATGTGGGTAAACTGAAAGATCTGGCTATGCACTGGCCAAGAGGAAAATTGCAATGGGGTGAGTCATAGACCGAGGATAGAAGCATGGTGGAAGGACCTACAGAAACTGTAGTGTGGCAAGAGGCGAGTGGCGCTAGAGGGGAGAAGGAGGCGGGAACTTTATTGGCTTGGAAACAACTAATTGCTGAATTCTTTGGGCCCACAATTGACGGGGCAGATGACCGGGATCCAACGGAAGCCATTGATGAGGAATCCCTATTGTAGGACATGGAAGCAGAACAAGAAGGAGAGTAGGTTTGGGACGGGGGCGGGGGGGGACACAGTGGACATGGATAAAGTGATGTGTATTATTATTATTATGTGCACTGAAAGTTTGGTTTGTGTTGGTTGTTAAAATAAAATTAATAACAATTGTTTTAAAAAAAAATGTTATTGCCCATTTCATGGAAAGGGCTTCCAACTCTAGACTGATATAGTTCTTATCCCGATCAAACCATTTTCAAATTATAGAGGATTGGATGTTCTACACCATCATGGAGCTGAGATAACACTGCTCCTAAACCAATATGATAAGCATCTGTTTGCAAAGTAAAGGGGCGGTGGAAATCTGTCACTTTCAAAACGGGTTCACTACATAGTATATTTTTTAACCTATGAAAAACAATTTGATCTTCTGGGTGCCATTTCAATTTCTGTGGGGCTACATTCTTAAGCTTATAAGTAAGAGGCCAGAGATGGAGGAACAATGTGGAATAAACCTTTGATAGTACCCAGCAAACCCCATAAAAGCTTGTAATTCTTTCATTGTTTTGGGAGGGGAGGTATTTGAGAAGATAAAATGGACCACCTTTCTTCCTATCTTCTTCTTCACCTGTTACCTGATAAAAAGGTTCTGTCAATAAAGGATCATTATGCTGGGCAAAAGATAAGTCAGGGATAACTTCTTCCTTGTATATAGATATTGGTACTTTTGGTTCAAAGTTTGCCTCTCCGAAATCTTGAGTTCCTCTTCCAGTTAATTCGCAATTCTTAACCCCTTTAAGCTTTGGAAACATTGCACATTCCAATTTACCTTGTGCTATCTTTTCCCCAGCTTTGAGTTGGTATGCCTTCCTTCTATTATTTTGCATTAATACTCTAATAGGTCCCTGGCTCTTGCGAAAGTCCTGCACTTGCCTCCGGACCTCCACACTCTGCCTTGCATTACTGCACTCGGAATACGTTCCATGAGAGTGGCACCCACGCTGCACTTAATCCTGCCCTGCTGGACTGGGCGCACTTGTCCACCTCCCACTTCACTTGTGTATAAGCGCTTTACCAATATACAATTACAATTACATGAGACATTCACACTTTTTCATATCCCAAATGTGTTGGCCACAGAAGGACAGTGTCCAAGACTCAGCAGAAGAGTTTGGAAACCTCAAATACCTGCAACCCTGAGGCAAAGAAAAGGGTATTTATTGGACTTTAGAGAAGGGCCAGGATGACTCCAACCCTATGACTATATAAGTGACATTTTCTCCCCTATAATTTACTGCAGACAGGCTATGTTTTGGAGAAACTACTAAGTTCCCCTTCCCATAAGGTGATAATTTTCAAGGTCTGCAGTGGGAAGTCGTGAACACCCAAGAGAACTTAAATCCTGCCAAATTCAAGCAGACTTGGCTTTCCAATTGTTACACCTTTCAGTTAATAATTCCCTGCAGCTGCCCCTACTTGAATCACAATATTCCCTGTATGACCAATAACATTCTGAGCTGAGCTACCCACATCAACTTGTCTCGCCTTGCATCTACACTCAACATATGCTGTTGCACTATTTATCAATCTATGTATCTGTCTTTGGGTCTCTATCTGCCTTTCTTTTTATTATTGTTAAACAATTTTAACAAAACTTTGTATCAGCATACAACACTGAAATGTATGACACAAATAATACATAGAAAAATGTAAAACTCATACTATTAACAATTCATTCCAAATGCAAATATTTTTTTTAAAAACCTCTTACTTCTAAGATCACAGAAGTCGAACGTCCTTCTAAACAGAGTTGCATAAAAGAATCACTTGACATTGTGGTCGATATTGATAAAAATCGTCCAAAATGTGACTCTCTGAAACCCCGGCGATGAGGACATGATGTGATCAAATGTTCAAGGGTTTCAATAGTGTTAATGGAATCACAGAACCTGCAAGAACCTTCATAAACAGTTAGCATTTTATGACGAATCAGGTTCTCTTTAGTGTACACTTGATTCATTCGAAACCTGAAAAATAGTAATCTAACGGATCTTTGAGGGTACACAGCAAAATAGGGAGCAACCATTCCAACCGGTTTAGAATCATACTGTAAATGAATGAGGGATTTGTGTGAATGAAAAGATTTGATTATATTTACCCAATCATGTCTATAAAGCAATTGTTTAACTCACAGTGGATGGTCTTTAAGATCAGCAATTACCAGGTCCAAATCAGCAAGCAAATTATCACAATAATCTGAAAATACACACATAAAAATGTCCTTTCTGTCAGCCAACACCTTATCTAATTCCATATATAGAGATGGAGCACACGGTGGGCATAAGAACTTATCCCTTTACTATAAGTACTTCCACTGGGCACAACCTTTGAGCAAAATTAAACCAAGTTCATAGCGGATAGCAGCTAGGGGAGTACCGTGAGATGCCTGCAATATCCTCCTCCACAACCAACCCTCAATTTCTTGAAGCAAGTCTAGAGTCCAAAATGGAAGTATCTCAAAACCATAAAGTATTTTAGGGATAATTTTTCCTTCATAAAATTTCAATGAGAGCAGTGCTCCAGATAAGATTTTGAGGTGGGAGTATTTTACTCCCTATTTTTAAAGTTTGAGAGTAAATGTAATTTTAAGAGAGTAAAAATTACTTTTCTCCTTTGCAAGAGAGTAAAATGTATGTGACATCCAGCCGACCTGTGCAAAAACTGTATGGAAATAATCACTATTCGGCAGCTTTCTGCATTTTGAAAGAATATACCTTTCATTATTTCTGTAAAGACTGGCCATTTGATCACTCCTGTATATATTTAAATGTTGAAACCACAAAAACCTAGCCAATTACATAGTAAAGCAAACATGAATTGTATTGTGTTTTGAGGTTCGATAGCAGAATTGTCTTTTGATGTTTAATGAAAGTCCTCCTTTCCTATCTAATCTAATCTATCTAATGGTATGCCAATGTTATGATACAACAGTGCATAGAAGCAAGGACTCCATGCTAAATCGTAATGGTTAAATGGTTATCTATATATCGCTTTTGGCAAAGTGCTGTACATGGAACATATTTATCACAATTATCACCAAACCAAAGTCAGTACTCCTATCAACCGCAAAAGGATGAAAGGCTGAATTGGCTTTGCCGGGATAGATCATGCCAAGATTGCAGCAACAAGTGCTCAACCAGCTGAGCTATCTTATTGGCTAGCATCCTTCAGAGTATCGACTGAGGTATAATAATCACAGTACCTAGATGTTGGACGAACCATTTATAAAGGGCTACATAAAGTTGACTATCTGGATTATCACAGGGACAGCGTTTTCTGAGTTTCTATTTCAATTAACAATGAAACTTTCATTTGTTTGTTTTTGAACAGCGCTTACACTTCCTGGCGAGTCAGTTGTATGTTTTAATTGTAGTCTTGAAGATCTGAGAGGCTAGAACACCTGTGATTGTCATTACACCAATTACTCACCCTTGAGCAAAGACTCTGCTGCCACTGACCATTTATAGTAATGCACCCCATCCTGACCATTTATAGTAATGCACCCCATCGACTGCAAGGTTGAATGGATGTAAACTGGACTATGCATAGTCATCTTTTTACACACTGTTTTCATAATTAGAGTGTAAATTAAATTATAAGTGTAAAAATTATGTGCCTCCGCATGATTATGCACACAGCACCGGAACTCTGAAAAATACTATTGTGCAATACTGGCTTTCACGGAAAAAAGCATGATTTGTTCCGAAATATTAATTCTCAATTGGAACTTAGCTTTCCATCTTATTAATTATACAATCCTAAAATTCTAGGAAAGTAAATATGCATAGTGCTTCTTTTTGCCCCATGAGCATCTACACACAACACAGCAGAAGCTGAATGGAAAGAAACCATTCCTTTTATAACAGTCTGCAGTTTCTTTTTTTTAAAAGACTTCAAAGAAATACATTCTGTTTCAAAGGTGGCTTGCAATTACATCCATGTAGATCAAAATCAAAAGCAGCCTTCTAGTTTCTGTCAAGTAACCTGACCTTTGCACTGCCCTAAACCTGTGTGTAAATGTACACAGGAAAATAATAAAGTTGTCGTATTTACAAGATTTTCATGCGTAAAAAGGCCTTGTATGCACCTTATCTGGAGGTCTGAATGAGAGTATTATTGAAAACTTCCCAAACTTAATGTCCACGAGTACTAGCTGATTACCTAATGCCGTTCTGAAAGAAAACAGCCTGTCCCTGATGAACGTTATGTTCTTTTTGTTTGCAAAGGGGTATCCCAAGTATACAAAGATCGTCACTTTTTCTAGGGGCACATGATCAATTTGCCAAACAAAAGTATTAGATCTACATTTGCCAGTGCAACGCATGATTTTAGTTTTGTTCCGGGTAAATCTATGAGCATCTGCAAATTTAGAAAAAGCAGACAGAAGATGCTGTAATCCGATTGAGTTCAAATTAAAAATTTAAAAATCGTCGGCATGAGATAGCCAGATTAGCTTCAGATGTCTCCCTTTCGGTATCTGTCTCTCTATCTTTGGGTCTCTTTATCTGCACCATTTCAGTCCTTGCATAAAATTATCGCAGGTATATGCCAATCCTCCCTACATTGCAACGCTTGGTCCCTCACATTAATTCAATGAAAATATGAATGCAACTCCACTTAAAATGTGTAATTTAGAATGCTCGTGCCCCTCAGGAGCCACACACATCACCTTCCCCAGACACCAAAACGTGCTTCCACCACTGTGTGGGTAAACCACAACAATGTCAAAAGAGTACATCCTAGGACAGTGCTGCTGGTAGAATGATCAATCACCAACTGTGACAACACAGACAGCAGACTGCAGCTGGAAGACTGTAATGCATCCTGTTGCGTTTTGGGCTCTTGTTGAGTAAGTGCATTTGCTGCCACTCTTGCATCCTTGCACGCTGTGTCACGCATGCTCAAATTTCCAGGCCGCTGCAGAGTTTATAGTGGGGTATCGTGACACCCTTGCTGTTGACTTTGCACTCCTGTTCTCACAATCCTTCTTCCATTCTCATTTATTTGCTCATCTTCACACTAAGTTATCCAACCGTAATGCTTATTCAATCATTCATTTGTACATACTACACTTAGGCATGTATCGGTCCATACACCCTCACACTATCATATGCCCTTAAACTGTCATTCATTCATTCATTCATTCATTCATTCATTCATTCATTCATCAATCTTCAAAATCGTTAATTCATCCCTCCAGCAGACCTTTTTCCCATTCGTCTAGCCTGGGAATCATTCATTCATACATCCTCTCAGCTCTCATTCATCGAATCCTTGCAATTGTATTCACATATCCATCCCTCAGAATGATCCATCCCCCCCTTCTGCACCATCTTCCACTTTGTCTGATTTCACCTGGCCATATCGCCATCTGCCTAAATGTGTCTGTGCACAAGAACTCAGAAAATGTTTTCCTCATACAACCAAAACTACTGGCTTTATCAAAGCATTTTTACAAGATGACACATTGTTCTACTAGTAGCCCGTGGGGACATTGTAGGTGGTGAGTGGCAGTGGGGGCCCAGGGAGGAAGAACGCCAATGGAGGGGACCTCTCCCCCTCCACTCTCCCCACCCCCAATAGAGAAGGGCTCAGATACCGCCCTGCGTGAAGGAGGGAACATGTTCAGGACCGGAGGGGAGCAGCAGGGAGTCTCAGCACAGACAGGTGGTCCTCTGGAGGGCAATGTGAGGAGAAAGGCAAGGCAGTGCAGAGGAACACATAGGCCTCACAGGCAGGCTATTGAGCCAGGCACAAAGAAGCTAGGGTGGCCCCTGGCTAGAACACTGAGTGGACCTCAACACCCCTGCTGAGTGATTGGGTCAGGCAGGACACATGGGGAGACCCCCTGGCATGTTTGTCGGCCTGATCCGGCTATCCATCTGAGGTAGTCCTGCTGAAGGGATCCTAGTAACTCTGCCACTCTTTCTAACTTGGAGAATAAACCAAGTGTGCGCACTTGAGTTGGCCCCCGCTGACAGGGGGCTCACTCAGACACTACAACCTATGCCAGGAAGTAATTACCACCAAAGCCACCGGTGGTTGGAGGTCGCACCAGGGGAGCTCTGGCTGATAATACCTTTGGAGAGCGGGGGAAGGGCCTGCACCCTTCCTGTGGCCCTCCTGGACCCAGACGATAAGGAACGGAGTAGTCCCGCAAATACAGATATTGAGAAACCAGGACCCCGGAGGGGTTGGGCTCATGTTGAAGGCCAAGGCAAAGGCCCTAAAGCAGACAGTGGGGTCTGGCGAGCCGGGGTGTACGCTCCCCACGCTTTGGGCCCTAAGTGAAGCCAAGGGGCTGCACAAGACTATATCGGAAATGCCAGACCAGGGGGAACAGGCGATGGGGGGGGTAAGTGGGCTCCCGTCCCGGGACATCCTGCACAGTGAAATGGCAACCCTCCAAACGACACTGACCAAAACCTTTTTTGAACAGTTCAAACTGCTGAGAGTGGGCCTCAATACAGGTCTGGCGAAAAAACAGCAGGGGGTGGGGCAGCTTGGCGAAAGAACCAACCTCTTGGAACAAGGGCTCCAGGAAATGGAGAATAATACACGACTGAGCATGGCGAGGCAATAGAACGGCTGAACTTGGCCACCCAACACCAGGAGATATAGATGAAAGACATTGAAAACCGCTCCAGAAGGGTAAACATAAGGATCAAAAACCTGACGGACACAGTGACCGACAGAGAATTGAAAGCTCATGTTCAACAGATCTTTGCAGAGCTCCTGGACAATGCAGCCCCAGAAGATGTTGCTTTGGACTGCATTCATACGACAGGGAGGCTGTCAGGGGCCCCAACTCAAGGCCGCGGGATGTTTTGTCCGCCTTCACTCTATACGCACAGAAAGAGGCGGTCTTACAGGCGGCAAGGGCAAAGAAACTGGTGAAGTACCAGGGGTCCCTGATTCAACTCTTCTGGGATATAGCAGGCACCACCTTGCTAAAAAGGAGACAGAAGGGCCCGTGGTCAGGGAGCTGGCCCACAGAAGTATACGTTACAGATGGACTTTCCCTTTTGGCCTGCTTTTTGAGTGGGGGAGTGCTACATCTGTTCAGGAGGGAGCCGATTTACTACAGCTGGACTTAGAAGGAGATCCTCAGGAGGACCGTACCCCACCATCTGAGAGCCACGCAAGACTGTGCCCATGGGAATGGTCAACAGCGAAGAGCGTCGTAAACGAAGAGCCCAGCTGAGGGGCTCGCATCCTGGGCAGGGGAGGAAAGGAGAACGAAGGAAACCAGGGGAAAAAGAACTGAAGCAAGGGGGAGTGTTCTTTTGTGCTTAGTAGCAACTGAAGGGGTGGTGGGCACAGCAGACTTGTAGCCAGTCGGTGGGTGTGAGCAAGGACGTTCCATCTTGATGACTGTGAGGGCGGAAGCGCCCGGTGGGGACTCAGAGGGGAAGGGGAGGGGGCGTTGGGTCATCCCAGAGTTGGGTGTCAGGATGAGGGAAGGGTGGGAAACAGCAATGAATGATGGGGGTGCAGAGGATTGACGGTTTGGGTCAGGGGTTGAAGCAGGATGGCAGGGGGAGTGAGGGAGTTAGGCACGGGGCAGGTATGTAGCATGTAGGATGGGTGCAGGGGAGAAATAAACCGATGTGGGGTGGCCGTGGACTGGGGCGATAAAAAGGAGGTGCAATCCACAACTGCCCCCGGTAACATGAACATTCAAGTGGGCAACACATAATGTGAGGAGTCTTTACTCATCCCTTGTCGAATCGTGACATTTTGGCTCTCCAAAAGACCCACCTGCTGAGGTCTGACCAGGCGTGACTGAAACGTAGACGTTTTTCGAGATTGTTCATGCCTCAGGCCTCAGCAAGACACGCGGGGTGGCCCTGGCCTTCCGGGACACAGTGGACATCAGGATAAAAGCAATGAAAATCGACAAGGGAGGTAGGTTTGTGCTGGTGGTGGGAGACTTCGAGGGGGCCACATGTACAATAGCGTCGATATACGCCCCTAACGGTGGCCAGGAGGGGTTTCTGAGGGAACTTTGGGACACCTTTGAAGGGTTCGCTATAGGCCATATGATATTGTTGGGTGACTTCAAAATAGCCTGGTCCCAGGTCTTGGACAGGGACATGACAGGGTTGGCCCATAAGAGAGGGGCGGTGTCCCGATCGCTGAGGGACAGATTCAACGCCCTGGATCTTAGGGACGTCTGGAGTGGACTGCATGGTGATAGGGAGGGATTCACCTCTTTCTCTACGATGAACAGCTCACAATCTCGTATCAATTATATTTGGTCTCGGCTCCCCTGTGACGGAGGTAGATGTGGGCCCTCTTGGCATAGCAGATCATGCAGTGGTCTCAATGGCTCTCACTCTCTGTGGGCGTAACGCAGTGTTGTGGTGCTGGACGGTACCAGGGGAACTGTTGATGGAGCCAACCATAAGGGAAGCCCTAGAAAATAAGATCAGGGATTTTTTTTAGCATAACACAGCTGCCGACATGGGGGAAAACACCTGGTGGGACACGTCTAAAACTACTCTCCGGGGGGGCCTTCGCTGCAAAGGCAGCAAGGGACAGGAACTTGCGGGCACTAGAGACACAGCTGGAGGCCGAGGTGGACGCAATTAAGACGCGCATGCTGGGAAGCCCATCTAGATGGATCATGAGAGAGTATAGGCTGATGATGATACAGCTCAATGTCCTGTGCACCAAAAAAGCAGAGAGATACCTGTTATTTGTCCGCCAGCGATTCTACACCAAAGCCAAAAAAGCAGATAGGTTGCTGCCGAGATTGTTGAGTGGGGAGGCAGCCAGAAACACTATGGGCCTCATTACGACCCAGGCGGTAAGTTACCGCCTGGGCCGTGACTTTACCACCATGGCGTAAACTACGTTTACGCCATGGTGGTTGGCGGACTTACCGCCCCATTCCGAGTTTGGCGGGGCGGTAAGTCCCCAATCCCCATTTACCCTTCCCCATTCCCATTTTTGCCCCATAGGGCATAATGGGAGTGGGGAAGGTGTTAATTACGCCACCGTAAATTACGGTGGCGTAATTAACTCCATGGTCCCTTAGCGCCATGGATTTTAACACCTGCTAAAAGCAGGTGTTAAATCCGCCATGGCGCTAAGGGACCTCGTACTCAGGCGGTAAGGGTCGGCGCTGTTTACGGCGCCGTAAACCCCTTACCGCCTGAGTTGTAATGAGGCCCTATACCAGCAATAGTGAGCGAGCAGGGTCTTTGTCACTCTCTTAGGGAAGAGATCGAAGAAAATCTTTGCCCAGTACTACGGGAGCCTATATCATTCCACGGACCAGCACGGGCCAAAGCAGGAGGACTATCTGAACAGGTTCCGATTACCTAAAGCGGGAGCCGAGGTTAAGTAGCCTTGGACCTGGGAAATAACGGAGTAAGTTAGGAAGGTTATTTTAGCGCTCCCCGCAATAAATCGCCCAGCCCGGATACACAGCCACTTTTTACAAAACCTTTGGGCATATTCTGATTTCCCACTAAGCACGACTCTACAATCACTTTTGGAAGTCAGGGCGTGTCTTGGAGCCGATGGTTGGAGGCGAAAATTATCCTCATTGCTGAACCCAACAAGGACCCCACGAGGTGCAGCCCTTATGGGCAAATAGCATTAATTAACATTGATGCCAAAATGTACACTAAAATCCTGGCCAACATATTGGAGGGGCACCTCCAACACCTGGTACACCCAGATCAATCAGGGTTTGTGGCAGGGAAGACAAATATTCGACAATATCAGACGTATAGCGCACTTGATGGAAAATGCCCATATGACAGCACTTGCATCAGACTTCTTTCCCTCGACGCTGTGAAGGCCTTCGACCGCGTGGAATGGCCTTTCATGTTCAGGGTGATGGGGCGGATGGGGCTGGGGGGGACTTTATCCGTTTGGTCCAAACAAACTATGTTTCCCTGTCAACGTGTACTTTCATCAATGGGTCCTTTTTTTAGGGGTTTCAATCTAAGCAGAGGAACTAAACAGGGTTGCCCCCTTTTCCCCGCTGCTTTACGCTATATACCTAGAGCCACTCCACAGTCTTTGCAGGAATCTAGAGAGGTGCATGGGATACCGTTTGGGGGGGTCCAACATAAGATCCATGCCTTTGCCAACAACACGCTGCTCACGCTTACAAAGCTGGGGGAGTCGGTTGGGGTGTGTAGAAAGGCGCTAGAGGAGTTTGGAGCGGTCTCCGGTCTGAAGATAAACTCAGCCCAGAACTGCTTAACCTTACAGTGAGGGGCAGGGAGGTGGAGGAGTTGAAGGCATCCTCACCATTTATGTGGAGCGCAGGGGGGATTCGTTACCTGAGGATTAACATTACATCCCGGTTCTCCAGGTGGTATCGTGCCAACTACCCATCCACATTGACCTCCATAAAAGGGGACCTTACCAAATAGATGAACTTGAGAATATCTTGGTTGGGGAAGACGGACACAGTCTAGATGGTCACGCTCCCCTGATTTCTCTACCTCTTTCAGGCATTGCTGGTGGCGGTACCAAACAGCTTCTTTCAGAACCTGGGAAAAATTACAGACCAGTTTATCTGGGACAGTAAGCGCCCACAACTTAGCGGGGGGCTTTTGATGTCCCCTACGCTGGATGGTGAGTTAGCATTTCCAAACTTTCCGCAATACTATGAGACGTCCCAGATTTGTATCGTAAGGGAATGGATGTTCGGCGGTGGGGGGGAAATTATGGGTAGCAATGTACAGGGTGATGGCAAGAAGGAACTTTCATGAAGTTCTATGTCTCCTTCCCCTAATAGGCCCGGGCATCTGTATCTAAGTTCCATAATGCAACTGGTAGCCAATACATGGGAGAATTTAACCAAAAAGTATGGGATTATGAAGTTTCCGTCTCTGTTTACTCTGCTTTACAACAACCCTGACTTCTCTCTAGGGTTGGAGCTAGGGGCCTTCGCGCAGTGGTGAAAAGGAGGGTGTTATATACTTAGGGATATGTTTCAGGGTCCCCCCATTTGATCTTTCCCCGAAAGCAAGCAATGCTTCAGAGTGAGGGAAAACTAGAGGCTATTCTACTTCCAGCTGAGGCACTGGCTGCTAGACCCCAGCATAAAAGAGCCAGCAACACGTCCATTTACTCAGTAAAATAAAATCTAACGACACACGACGGGATGAGGGGACTGAAATCGGGGCTCTAGAAGTTGTTGGTGGCGTCCAGCCCAGTGCAGTGTGGCCATACATGGGACATTGGGAGAGGATGATCAGGGGGGAGATGGAGAGGAGCGAGTGGGAAAGGCTATGGTCACTGGTGCCCAGGGTGGTCAGGTCCTCTCAGTTACAGGAGTGTTGGTACAAGCTGTTTTTCAGGTGGCACTACACACCAATACATAGTAATTGCCCCGGGACTTTGCAAAGCGGGTTGGAGGGGATGTGGGGCAATGGATCATGGTTCCACATAGGGTGGAGATGCCCCAAAATGGAACCATTCTGGAGGGAGGTGCGGGAGGCCCAGGAGAGAATATTTGGTGATGCAGCAAAGGCGCCCCCCGAGGAAGTTATACTAGGGGTGGATGTTGTGCGGGCCGGGATGGAAACCAGGGGCGAGAGGAAGGCCAGAACTGTGCCCACTTTGGCGGCACTGCTCCTGAAAGCGCAGCGTTGGAAGGGGGCAGACACCTCCCCTCCCCCAGTGCACAACTGACTATGGAAAATCTGTGAGTTTGTGGCTCTTGAATGGGCAACGTAACCTAGTGCGATTGTCTACAGACTGGGGACAAATCCTTGACTTTCTTAGGGAAGATTATAGAGCCCAGTGATGCCTCCAGCGCCTAAAATTACTAGACTTGTTTTAGGGTCCCGGTCGGGGCTTTATTACTGCTTTCTACTGTCCTGTATGGTTGTATGTTCGCACCTGCCTCTCGGGGTGGGGAGGGAGGAGCAACGGGAAAGGGAGGGACATTGGCAAAGTTGTGTAATTTTAAAAGGGGGAATTTTAGAAAGATATCCTTGTTGCTGAAAATTAATACAGAATTTTAAAAATAACACATGACAACAAAAAGTGACTCATCACTCAAATGAAGTGTGGAGGCTGGTGAAACATTCCTTCAGATAATGTATTAAATACTTACAAAATTAATGTTGACTGCACAGGTTGTTCAAGGAAACAGTGTGACTAGTGGGCCTGCAATGTTGCTTGTGTTGGCATTAATATTTAATAGCTTTTTACATTTATGCAATGCAGATAGCTTAACCTAGTTCCTCCCAAGGGAGACAATCATACATATTTCCACAATGAAGATGATTTTTGCATCGATTTTAGCAGTGACTCCTCACCCCCACACACAAGCTCTGACATTGGACACAGCCCTCACTTGTTACTGGGAGAGGGGTGCTCTGTTGGATTTCCGGTAAATTTCAGCATGCTTGAAACACCATTCTTTTCTACTAAGTTTCAGTTTTCCAGTACTAAATGGTCATAGCAAATAGGGCGAGAAAACAAAACAGCACGAGTGTTTCTCCATTATGTGGTCAACTCAGGACACCATACAAAATGAGAGCACAGAAAGCTTCTCGCTGCCAAACATTAAGGACACCCGAGAAAAATAAATACAATTGATACGTAAATACATGATAACGGGATGTTTGCATGCAATGCACAATGGCCCCTCGCAGTTGAAGGGGTGTATCGACAACTATGACCAGGGCTGCAATAATGTGTGGTACCCTTTTTTCTTAACTTTGAAAGAAATAAGAGTTATGTCATATTACCCAGTATGCTTTTTAAGATAATTGCGAAACAAAAGCCCCATTGGGTCCAACGGATCCAAAATAAATGGGGATTACGCCGCTACCACGAGTTATCAGGTGTACATTCCGCCTGACCAAGTGGTGGTAACTGTAAATCCGTTTGGTGGTATCTCAGATTTACCTCCGAAATACCACCAAACTCGTGATGAGGCCTTTTATTTTATAATACCTTCAACTCAAACACCTGAGCTGCTGCGAGCCCATACTTTCCACATCGCTGCGAGGCCATACCAATAGCTGGCAGGGCTTTGCTAATGAAACGTTGCCGTGTACTATGGTGTGCAATGTTTATGTGCGCGGTGGGAGCGCCAGTTTTCTTTTCTTTGTGTTCACGGGTTTGCTATGAAACATTAAAAGAGCCTTTAATTGAGCAAAACCTCCGTGACTACAAAATAGCTTTTCGAACACACATTTGGAACTTGTGAAAAACGAACAATTAAAACTAAACAGTTGGGTTAAGAGTTAGAGATGAATGGGAAGGGCTGGGAAATGGAGGGGTTTGGGGTGAGTGGCATCACATAAAAGGCATTTAAAAGTAAAAAGGCAAATTCGAAATTGAAAAAATTGCAATTGACTGCTTTGCAGCAATTACATGGAACTATTCTGTTATGGTCTATTATTTTGTTTTGGATGTTACGTCATTTAGGTTACATTGTGCTCTTCTGGGTTATGGTACGATATATGTTGTGCCCATACTATGTTATTTTACACGTGGCCTCCCAACGCTAAGAATTAACTTCTAACTATGTGTTATAGGTACTGAGCGAAACGTCGTGTTTTAATTCTTCAACTAGAAAGACAGAAAGTCATTTACATTTAGACCACTAGGGGAAGGGGCATTGCCATACAAGAAGCAAAGATCTAGAGTGGGATCCTCAAATCTCAGGTTGGAGCCCGTTTTCCTTAGATTTAAATAAAACCATCACGTTTTTCTGTTTCATCTGCATTTTGACTAATGACTGGCCGCAATAACAAGAACTTTGATTAATTTCTCTCCCTCCCACATTGGTCGCTACTTTCTGTGTGAACCCTTCTCTTGTGCTGAGGCGACTTTTTCTAGGCTTTTCTCCCGTAACTGGGTTCGGTGCATATGTGCTCGACCGGGCATGTTCATTTACTGGGCCTTTCACCAGTCCCTGGGCTGTTTCAGTGTGGTCTAACTAATGACCACTTCCAGCAGTGGGTGCGCCAGGCTGGGGTAAATAAAGACAGAAGAAGCAGAAACACCACGTTCTCTTCTCTCCATAATCTCTAACGCCGGGCGCTAACGCAACCACAAAAATTGTTTCCAACTATTCATATTTGAATCGGTTGCTCGTTGGATTATCCTAACATCCTGTGCTCCCCAACCAGTTTGCATCCCCTACTCCGCTCTTGCACTGTACCATGCACATAGCTCTCAACTCACACGCTTTTGGCGGGTATCACCCGCCTTGTAAACAGCTGACTCACCCGCCAAGGCTCCTTCACGCCCATTCGTTTCAATGGGCCTTTCACCCGCCAAAAGTAGGGTGTTTTCACCCGTTTTTGCGACATAAATAGTTGAGAGCTATGCATGCAACAGTCACTGAGTCACCACTATTCAAGGGGAAATATATAAATGGGCATTGTCAGTCAGGCATGATTTACGACCTACCTTCAAATTCATCACACGGGGGCCAGGAGGTGGGTCACACAGGCAGCAGGCCACGGCAGCAGCTTGGAGGAGCTCGCAGAGAGGCTAGAGCACTCAGCCTGTCTGCACAGGCAGGGCACGGGCATCTCTGACACCTGCTGCTGGCTGCGCATGCGAGAGAGCTCAGGGCACGTGCGTTTGAGCCTGGCCCGGGCGGTGGCTCTCTGCAATGCGCAAGCGCAGCCAGCAACGGGCAGTAGCAGTACTAGTAAAGACAGCAACGTGTGTTGATTCCCATTTAATTTATTGATTAAATAACTTAAATGGGATCAATCACGACCGTTGCTGCCTCCTGGCCTGCATCTACCTGTGCTGTGTATAAAAAAAGGATAAAGGATTGATTCGAACACTATTCCAGCGGGCATGTTCAGGACTAGCCTTTGGTTATAGCCCCCTGATATTCATCCAGGGCTAAAATCAAAGGATCCGGGGCTATAGCCCCCCCATACCCTCTAGCAACGCCCCTGCCTGGGTCTACGAATACATTTAAGAGTACAAATGGTACCCTGGCAAGACAGCCTGGAACTAGCTCTTTATTAAATTACTTATGCAGACATGCCAACATTCCAACTCACCTGCGCGAGATTTCATCAGAGAAATCGGGAGTTGCACATTTTCCCATAGGGATACATTGGGGCTAGAAATATTTCGGGAGGGTTGGCATTTATGCTTATGTATGGTTGAGAATCTGGTACAAAGTATGACCTGCCCTAGGATGTGGGACCCATATAATGGACTACTGTTGTGTTAACAGACACCCGAGGAGAAACGTGAATGGCAAAGATGTATTTAAATGTGCACTTAGTTTCCCTTTGAATGCCATCCTAGCGGACTAAACCAGCCCAAGAGGCGTCTTGACATTTCCATGGAGATGCATCAATTGAATGAGGACCGAGGACGTTGACATAGCTCTCAACCATTTCTGTTGCAAAGGCGGGTGAAATCACACAATTTTGTTTTTGGCGGGTGAGACGCCCATTGGAATGAATGGGCATGCAGGAGGCTTGGCGGGTGAGTCAGCCCTTTACAAGGCGGGTGACACCCGTCAAAAGCGTGTGAGTTGAGAGCTATGACGTTGACATGAGATGTGCATTGGCATTGTAAAAAGGGGCGTAAGCGTCCAGTGATGCCAATTTGAGGGGCGGGTGATCTGAATTACTGTCGTGAGGGCACTTGAACTTCGGGCGATGGATCAACAGCTAAGTTTAGCACAATATAGTGGTATCCGACCCGTCAGTTTCGCATGTGTAAATATGAAAAAACCTAAGGTAAGATGCATTGGAATTTTTTTTACGATCGATGTATGCTCAAAAATACATGCCTGATCTATTGGGCCATTACAATTTCTGAGCCCTTCTAGGATGACGGGTCAATTTTCTGACTATTTCACCAACCTAACATATGGCCTTAGCTTCTTCAGCGGTATGGCTGAGATGAACACCTGAAAGACATAGGTGTTTTAATTTAAACAAATGCAGGGAAAACTACAATCAAAGTGTCAGGATGGGAAACCAAAGCATTGCAAGGGCCTATTCTGAAGGACCTAGTATTCTAGTTATAGTACAGACTCCCTTATCTAATACACAATGCCCCATGGATATAGCACCCAGATTGCTGATTATTTCACTCACAGTTTCTGGGACATAGTGTACAGAATGTGTCTTGATTCTCTTGGGTATATTCTTGATCGAGTAATGTTCTCCCCCTGGACCCTGGCTAACCATCCTTTGAGTCACTAACGCCTACCAGAAAGAACATTTTACTCCTTGATACCTTACAAGACCCATCAATTATTTCTTCCACCTTGCCATGGTTATTGTCAGGCTAAAGTCATTATTACCCACCAGCCAATGGTCACCCTCCTGGGGTTGTGACCTCAACAGGCTATGACTTCTCCTTTCTTTTATTTGGCTCCTACCAGGAAATTAGTGGGTGCTCCTAGTAAGTTGGTAACAAAGTGCTCTGCTTGTTCTCTGAGCTTTGTCCGGGTCTGGACTATCATCACCCTGCAAGGGAGAGGGATGCCCTCTCACCGTACATAAGTTATGGTGTCCTGTTTTAGACCTTTGATCTTCATGGGTCTTCTCAGCTGTCCCAGCCCTTCAACTGTCTCTGCTATTGCTGCTCTGCAAGACGCATTTGCACTCCTGCTTCTCTTCTTCCAGACGGATTTTAGCAGGTACTCTTTTGTGCTGCCTTGACCAGGTGCTATTCCTGATTGATTGGGGTAGTCAGGTAGTTCGCTGTAGTTCTCATTTTGGGAGTGAGACTTTGCATTTCAGAACTCTGGGGAGAGGACTTCACAAGGCTTGTGACCATTGAAAATTCACGCCATGTGCTTTTGGAATGTGTTTAGTGAGCAGCTTGTTTCCATTACAATTTCTCCGTTTGGAGATAAAGGGACTTAAGCCCGGGGAACTTCAAAATTGTGGTACGTTCTTTCTTCCCTTTTCCTTAGGAATTTTTCAAATTGGAGTTCCCAGTGGGCTTTAAAGGCTAGATAAGTGTTTTGTGAGTGCTAATCCCACTGCTGAATGATGAGCGGAGGCAGGTTTTCTACTGTGCTGTACTATCCGAGAGAGGTGGAAGCACTAACAGTGCATGAGGGAAGTGATGGGGTGTATTTTCCTTCGCCTCTGTCTGGTGTTTGGTGTACGGTACCTTTGACTGAAGAGAGTTGAGCCAAGGGTTCAATTTTAAAGACGTGGTATTGGTTTGTGAGCAATAATGGAGCTGTGGCAAGGTATTTTTCTGCAGCCAGATGGGTATCTTTGGAAGGGTTCAATGCCTTTAGGTGAGGAAGGATAGCTCTGGGGCAACGGGTTTGTCTTGGAAGGAAGGCAACACAGCCCAACAAAGGTTCAATCCTGATTCTGCTCTTAGAAACCTAATTGCATTATAAAAAAACAATTATAATTATAATTTACTGCGTAGGTCTTTCCTGCACAGTAAATACATCAAAGCTTTTCCCTCACAGCTGGTTCCCTCCATGACCTGTGCACCCCTACCCCATGTCTCAAGCACCCACAAACGGGGGTACACCTATTTCCATCCCCTCCCAATAGTCATCCCCCCACTCTTACATCATCGACCTAGTGCCATTGCACCACTTCCTCCTCCACACCAGACATATGATGTCCCTTGCCCACCCCCTAAATAGCCCTTCCCTGGAAACTACCTGCCCACTACCCTGCCACGTACACACACCCTCCCGCACATCACCCTGCTGCGCGATACTTTGCAGTGGTGCAAGTGTGGTGCTTGCAGCGTGGAAAAGATATGTAACCTTTGGAAGTCCTTTCCTGGGTCAGCAACTGGCAAAAAATGTGGTGGGATCTCTGTGCCTCTTTGCAGGAAGGGGTATGGGTGAAAGAAAATCCCCTTGCTGTTTTATAGAGGTTTTGCAACCTATCGCCCTGCTCTGTACTGTCTGGTCTTCCAACCAGGAAGCACGATGGAATGGGCCTGGTGTAGGTTGTCTGGGGAACCCCTTTGTGCCGCCAACAAGGGTCTGGTAACTTACCAAGTGGATTTCCCTGCTACTCAGAGCCCACTAGGCCCTAACTGAGGGGTTTGGTTCAATGTGACTTTCTCACACCTGCACACCCTACAAACTGCCCAAACTATGAGAACATGCCTTTGGGAAAGTGGGATCCTCATTGTCCATCACTTCATCTGAATCTAGTACCCCACCCCTTGCTCCCATCATAGGGTAGCTCTAAATCCCTGTGGGACCTAGGTTCATCCCGCTGCCCTCTTTTAATGGAGCCCTGCTAGAAAAGGGTGTGTAGCCAAAGAGGGTTGCAGCCTCCCTCACAGCTGAAACCATCCCCATAAAGCTTCTTGCAAAACTCAGGATCTTCCAGACAGCCATTCCTGGACATTGCTTCCAGAGAAGCGACATTTCAAAAGCCCACCCTCATTTAAAAATTCCAGTAGTTCCACTCAGCTATCTGTTGTGTCTTGTGTTCCCTGCCTTGGTCCTGCATGAATGCTTGCCTGAGAGAATGCCTGGTGGAATGTTATACCTTTGGAATGTTGTGGTGTGAGTGCTGCTGTAAGCTCCATGAATGTCAGTTGGAGTGAAGCAGCCTATGAGAGTGGAGGCTGGTGGATGTCTCCTGTGTACCTTCCTACTTACTTACCCTTGGACCTACCTGATGTATATACCTTGTCACTGGAACTTAGTAAAGAAGTTCACCTCCCTTACCGGAGTATCAGAGCTTTCATTTCACCCCGCAACACTGGCGACGAGCTGGCTTGCGGGAAGGGCCAGGAACCCACAGCTGCCCAGAGTGAGTAGTGTCTAGAAGGAACGAAGCGTTGAGACCATTTTTTGGCCTCGGTCCGTCTGGGGTGTTGGACACCCGGCACTTAGTGGTCTCTGACCGTGCTTGCATTGGGGTTTGGAACCCGACACTCATTTTATAGGGGTGTTCTGCCACCTGTGCCACTAATATTGGGGTGTTGGACACTGCACCTGAGGGGGTTTCCTGCCCATGCCTTGCAGAGTTGGACACTGGTACCTTAGGGGGTGGTCCTCTCCACCTGTTGTGCACGGTAGTGGGTGCCTTTGCTCTGTGCAATTAGAGTTTTGATTATTTATTCTGGTTTAGTATACTAGAGGATGAAGGGTGTGCTATGTCTCAGTGCACCTTAGTTGTTGGCATCAGGATGAAGGAGGATGCTGTTTTGAGATTCTGTGGCATGGTGGTGTGTTGAGAGTCATGGCTGGTTCCTTGGTTTGAGTGTCTTTTGTTGGGCCTGCAACAGAATTTTAGTGTTTCGGATGGGTTTGGCTTCAGTGTAAGTCATTGAAGGGACGAGGTAGGTGGGAGCATGTCTCCTTGTTCTTTGGAATGGAGTAAGTAGGATTTGGATTGGAGTTTTGGAGTTTGGAGCGGAGGTGGCCAGAGTGTTGTTGGTTTCAAACTTTGGTTGCATTACCCCGCATATTTTCCCTTGCACTTCTTTCCGTACCCTTATCTTGGTTTCTGTTGAGGAGGGAGATGTGTTGTGTCTTGTGTTCCCTGCCTTGGTCCTGCATGAATGCTTGCCTGAGAGAATGCCTGATGGAATGTTATACCTGTGGAATGTTGTGGTGTGAGTGCCGCTGTAAGCTCCATGAATGTCAGTTGGAGTGAAGCAGCCTGTGAGAGTGGAGGCCGGTGGATGTCTCCTGTGTACCTTCCTACCTACTTACCCTTGGACTTACCTGATGTATATATCTTGTCACTGGAAATTAGTAAAGAAGTTCACCTCCCTTACCGGAGTATCAGAGCTTTCATTTCACCCCGCAACACTGGCGACGAGCTGGCTTGAGGGAAGGGCCAGGAACCCACAGCTATCCAGAGTGAGTAGTGTCTAGAAGGAACGAAGCGTTGAGACCATTTTTTGGCCTCGGTCCGTCTGGGGTGGTGGACACCCGGCACTTAGTGGTCTCTGACCATGCTTGCATTGGGGTTTGGAACCCGGCACTCATTTTCTAGGGGTGTTCTGCCACCTGTGCCACTAATATTGGGGTGTTGGACAATGCACCCGAGGCGGTTTCCTGCCCATGCCTTGCAGAGTTGGACACTGGTACCTTAGGGGGTGGTCCTCTCCACCTGTCGTGCACGGTAGTGGGTGCCTTTGCTCTGTGCAATTAGACTTTTGATTATTTGTTCTGGTTTAGTATACTAGAGGATGAAGGGTGTGCTATGTCTCAGTGCACCTTAGTTGTTGGCATCAGGATGAAGGAGGATGCTGTTTTGAGATTCTGTGGCATGGTGGTGTGTTGAGAGTCATGGCTGGTTCCTTGGTTTGAGTGTCTTTTGTTGGGCCTGCAACAGAATTTTAGTGTTTCGGATGGGTTTGGCTTCAGTGTAAGTCATTGAAGGGATGAGGTAGGTGGGAGCATGTCTCCTTGTTCTTCGGAATGGAGTAAGTAGGATTTGGATTGGAGTTTTGGAGTTTTGGAGTTTGGAGCGGAGGTGGCCAGAGTGTTGTTGGTTTCAAACTTTGGTTGCATTACCCCGCATATTTTCCCTTGCACTTCTTTCCGTACCCTTATCTTGGTTTCTGTTGAGGAGGTAGATGTGTTGTGTCTTGTGTTCCCTGCCTTGGTCCTGCATGAATGCTTGCCTGAGAGAATGCCTGATGGAATGTTATACCTGTGGAATGTTGTGGTGTGAGTGCCGCTGTAAGCTCCATGAATGTCAGTTGGAGTGAAGCAGCCTGTGAGAGTGGAGGCCGGTGGATGTCTCCTGTGTACCTTCCTACCTACTTACCCTTGGACTTACCTGATGTATATACCTTGTCACTGGAATTTAGTAAAGAAGTTCACCTCCCTTACCGGAGTATCAGAGCTTTCATTTCACCCCGCAACACTGGCGACGAGCTGGCTTGAGGGAAGGGCCAGGAACCCACAGCTGTCCAGAGTGAGTAGTGTCTAGAAGGAACAAAGCGTTGAGACCATTTTTTGGCTTCGGTCCGTCTGGGGTGTTGGACACCCGGCACTTAGTGGTCTCTGACCGTGCTTGCATTGGGGTTTGGAACCCAGCCCTCATTTTCTAGGGGTGTTCTGCCACCTGTGCCACTAATATCGGGGTGTTGGACACTGCACCTGAGGGGGTTTCCTGCCCATGCCTTGCAGAGTTGGATACTGGTACCTTAGGGGGTGGTCCTCTCCACCTGTCGTGCACGGTAGTGGGTGCCTTTGCTCTGTGCAATTAGAGTTTGGATTATTTGTTCTGGTTTAGTATACTAGAGGATGAAGGGTGTGCTATGTCTCAGTGCACCTTAGTTGTTGGCATCAGGATGAAGGAGGATGATGTTTTAAGATTCTGTGGCATGGTGGTGTGTTGAGAGTCATGGCTGGTTCCTTGGTTTGAGTGTCTTTTGTTGGGCCTGCAACAGAATTTTAGTGTTTCGGATGGGTTTGGCTTCAGTGTAAATCATTGAAGGGACGAGGTAGGTGGGAGCATGTCTCCTTGTTCTTCAGAATGGAGTAAGTAGGATTTGGATTGGAGTTTTAGAGTTTGGAGCAGAGGTGGCCAGAGTGTTGTTGGTTTCAAACTTTGGTTGCATTACCCCGCATATTTTCCCTTGCACTTCTTTCCGTACCCTTATCTTGGTTTCTGTTGAGGAGGGAGATGTGTTGTGTCTTGTGTTCCCTGCCTTGGTCCTGCATGAATCCTTGCCTGAGAGAATGCCTGATGGAATGTTATACCTGTGGAATGTTGTGGTGTGAGTGTCGCTGTAAGCTCCATGAATGTCAGTTGGAGTGAAGCAGCCTGTGAGAGTGGAGGCCGGAGGATGTCTCCTGTGTACCTTCCTACCTACTTACCCTTGGATTTACCTGATTTATATACCTTGTCACTGGAACTTAGTAAAGAAGTTCTCCTCCCTTACCAGAGTATCAGAGCTTTCATTTCACCCCGCAACACTGGCGACGAGCTGGCTTGAGGGAAGGGCCAGGAACCCACAGCTGTCCAGAGTGAGTAGTGTCTAGAAGGAACAAAGCGTTGAGACCATGTTTTGGCCTCGGTCTGTCTGGGGTGTTGGACACCCGGCACTTAGTGGTCTCTGACCGTGCTTGCATTGGGGTTTGGAACCCGGCACTCATTTTCTAGGGGTGTTCTACCACCTGTGTCACTAATATTGGGGTGTTGGACACTGCACTTGAGGGGTTTCCTGCCCATGCCTTGCAGAGTTGGACACTGGTACCTCAGGGGGTGGTCCTCTCCACCTGTCATGCACGGTAGTGGGTGCCTTTGCTCTGTGCAATTAGAGTTTTGATTATTTGTTCTGGTTTAGTATACTAGAGGATGAAGGGTGTGCCATGTCTCAGTGCACCTTAGTTGTTGGCAGCAGGATGAAGGAGGATGCTGTTTTGAGTTTCTGTGGCATGGTGGTGTGTTGAGAGTCATGGCTGGTTCCTTGGTTTGAGTGTCTTTTGTTGGGCCTGCAACAGAATTTTAGTGTTTCGGATGGGTTTGGCTTCAGTGTAAGTCATTGAAGGGACGAGGTAGGTGGGAGCATGTCTCCTTGTTCTTCGGAATGGAGTAAGTAGGATTTGGATTGGAGTTTTGGAGTTTGGAGCAGAGGTGGCCAGAGTGTTGTTGGTTTCAAACTTTGATTGCGTTACCCCGCATATTTGCCCTTGCACTTCTTTCCGTATCCTTATCTTGGTTTCTGTTGAGGAGGTAGATGTGTTGTGTCTTGTGTTCTCTGCCTTGGTCCTGCATGAATGCTTGCCTGAGAGAATGCCTGATGGAATGTTATGCCTGTGGAATGTTGTGGTGTGAGTGCCGCTGTAAGCTCCATGAATGTCAGTTGGAGTGAAGCAGCCTGTGAGAGTGGAGGCCGGTGGATGTCTCCTGTGTACCTTCCTACCTACTTACCCTTGGACTTACCTGATGTATATACCTTGTCACTGGAACTTAGTAAATAAGTTTACCTCCCTTACCTGAGTATCAGATCTTTCATTTCACCCCCACAACACTATCCTAACTATGCAACCTGCCAGTTTGTGGCTGTGAGTGAGCTCTGGACTGAGTAAAAGCACATTTACTCACCTGCCTACCGTGCACTATTTCTACACACCACACTAACACTGACACCAAGGCATTACAGAGGGCCTCAACACCTGACTACCTGTGAGTCAAAGACCTACACCAAACTCTCAGCTTTTGGGGATATAGCACAGCTGCTCTTTTCACCACCAAGGATAATCCTCCCTGAGAGCAACCCACCCCTTATGAAATAATCCACTCTGTTACAGCAGTCTTCACCAAGAAGCAATCAAAATGGTGAACATTGCAGATCTTTCACATTACAAATACTACTTAACATCTCATTTATAAATCGCCAAGCCCGCAGCAGAGGAAAGGGCGACTGCATTTTGCTGTTTACAGCTGAGGAACACGTGGTTTTCAAGGATATTGACTGCGAGCCTCGCCGTGCCGAGCGCATTCATTTATTTATTTTTCTTTTTCTTACTTCTTGCTTCTGGGCCCGCTGTTCCCTTGCTGGTGACTTTCCTATTCTCGACCTCGCATAAGACTACTGTTTACAGTGGCAGTTTGAAAAGTGGAACTCTGCCACTTTAACCAGCTGACTGCAGCTAACCCACGCCCACAGGAACTAAGCCATATAAACACACCCTCGCAGCACTTGCGGCGTGAAGCCCGCAGTGGAGGAAAGGACGACGGCATTTTGGTGTTTACAGCTGAGCAACATGTGGTTTTCAAGGATATTGACTGATAGCCTCTCCGTGCCGAGCGCCTTAATTTATTTATTTTTCTTTTTTTTAAACTTCTTGCTTCTGGGCCTGCCGTTCCCTTGCTGGTGACTTTCCTGTCATCGACCACGCGTAAAACCACTGTTTACAGTAGCAGTTTGAAAAGCGGAACTCTGCCACTTTAACCAACTGACTGTGGCTAACCCACGCCCACAGGAACTAAGCCATATAAATACACCCCCGCAGCCCTTGCAGCGTGAAGCCCGCAGCGGAAGAAAGGGTGACTGCATTTTGCTGTTTACAGCTATTCACTGCTGGTCATAGACGCGACTTCACTCTACATCCAGTGAGCCTTCAAACTTAAAGGATAGTTCCGGGACTTTTTTTTTATTGTCCCTACGGTTCGGCCATGTGTTTTTAAGCATAAATCGGTAGATCGTAGAAAACTTTCCTATGGACCATACCCGACTTTTCGTCCATTAACGCACTCGAAATCAGCCGCCATTTTCTGATAATCCTCTCACTTGCCGCATCGCCCTGGCTCACCTGCTTTTGCGGCACTAAATCAAATCCCCCGCCCCTGAGCCTGACATCAGCAGACGCGTACCGCCCATTTCCCAACGCCAAAGCACGTTTCGTGTCAACAATCGCTGCGCCTCAGCTAATGACGTGTCGCCATGGAAATGGCAGGACGCCTCTTTCCTCAATAAGTATAAACACACCGTTTCACAACACACAGCAGCAGATTTTCGATTCCATTATTCTCTCTGTGTTACTTTGAGTATTCTGTGTCTCGTTTCTGTGCTCTGGTCAGCTACCTTCGCCACTTCTAGGCCTTGTGAACACCTGTACCATCTCTGTAAATTATTTTACTTTCTTTACCACACAATGGCTACAATAATGCCGTATATGTACGAGCCCGAGTACACCGAGGAAGAACTACTGGAAAGGCAAGCACGCGAAAATGATGGGGATTCGGACGGCAGTTGGGAGGACCAGTCAACGGATGAAGAGCCTGGACCATGTCGCATGGACGGCGTCTCCACCTGGTGCACGTGCAATCGGTGCGAGCTAATGCCAACTGAGGAGGAGAACTGCTGCTGCCGTGAAAATTCCGGGTGCTTGGCCTACATTTCGGAAGGCGAGCCAAGTCCGCAATGCATCACCGAGCTGCCAGAGTTCAGGGAAGCCTGCCTCTCACGGACCGTGTTGAGGATGATGATGGTGCTTATGCACGAACTTCGCGGCACTGTTCGTCCGCGTAATCCGAGTAACGAGTAAGTATACTCTGGTTGTGATGTCAGTGATGCCACTACTATGTCATGGTCGTCTCCCACATATAAAATTACATCTACATATCATTCGAATGCATGTAAATTGGGTCCATATTGTGCATTTTCTAGATAGAATTTTTTTGAAAGCAGAATGATAAGAAAGTTTTGTCATTTTAATACAGTTTGCATCTTTCATTTTCATAGGTGGTACAGGCTGGTGGCCTATCGTTGCTTCACTTGGTGGCTTCACGGGAGGCTCGGACACCGCGTTCGGAGAGTAATACCTGCCTGTGCGGTACTTGCCATTAGACAACATTTCCCAAGCGACAGTGGACAATACCGCGGATTTTCCCTGGATGTGCTGCAACCGGAACTTTACAATGTGTAATGTTTATTATTTATGTTCAATTGAAATTAAGATCTAAAATAAAACCCAACATATATTTTAACAATGGTTGTTTTCATTTTTTAAATGAATCTAGTGTGTCTCCATTGCACCCATATATTCTCCTGGGAGGGTGAGGTATTTATAAAGTCACCCCCCTGCCTTCCATGTACTAGATCCTGCAGCCTGCCTCTTACATGCAGTTAGATGGCCTCTCCTTGGTGAGGCCCTGCGGCAAACGAGTCTTGTCTGCACGACCACCGCCCCAATCCACCCCCCCGCCCTATCAAAGGCAGTTCGCACCGGGGTACTTGTGCTGGCAAGTGGAGCTGTCAGGGAGCGATAAAGGCCAAGAGGTGCCAAAGACCATGTACACTTCAAAGTGGTCTATAGAGCATGGGTTGTTGTTCCCATGTCTACCTCCAGACCCCGTGTCTCCTGCCAAGCATCCCCCCTCACGCTGGACGGCCCCCTGCAATCCACATAAGTGTGTCTCCATTCACGAGTCTTCCTGTGTCTTGTCTGCACGACCAGCGCCCCAATCCACCCCCCGCCCTATCAAAGGCAGTTCGCACCGGGGTACTTGTGCTGCCAAGTGGAGCTGTCAGGGAGCGATAAAGGCCAAGAGGTGCGAAAGACCATGTACACTTCAAAGTGGTCTATAGAGCATGGGTTGTTGTTCCCATGTCTACCTCCAGACCCCGTGTCTCCTGCCAAGCATCCCCCCTCACGCTGGACGGCCCCCTGCAATCCGCATAATGCCACGACATATAGACGTCATTCATTCACAAACACACCCCTGTTTCGAATTCTTTATAACCCACTTCATATTTCTAATGAGCACTTCTTTGCGCTTTGCTAGTCAACCCGTGAAGGTGCTGGTTATCTGCTCTTCGTCTCTGTGAACTTCCGTGACCACTCCGAGGAAACTCCTCAGTTTGCAACCGGTAAACTGCTCCCTGTTGTACGACAAGAAAGTACTCTGATCCCTGCATCTAGCTGTTTGTTCGTCAAGGTAAGGCCATGTACCATAATCATTTTGCGTCCAATTTCTTTTTGTTCAAGACAGTACATGCAAGGAACTAGTCACATGTTCTGAGTTTACATTGGTATTCATAGAGAATTGTTGATCTTTACTTTTCAGAACTTTCCACAATGCCTGCCTGTTCCATTGGCGGTTGCCCTTCGAAGACCCATAATAAATCTGAAGGTACTATAATGCATGTTTTCCCTAAGACAATAGATCAGATAAGAGAATGGGTCTGATATTGCGGATATCCACCGTCTGAGCTTGAAAGTAGAGTCCTAGAAGTCTTTGCGGACAAGAGGGGTGATCGATACCGCATCTGCAGCAGGCACTTTAGCTCAGACATGTACTCCACATCATTGCTAATAAAGAAGAACACACCGCGAGCGAGGCGAAAATTGCTCTCAAACGCTATTCCCACTCTATTCGTCCACATCCCCCCACTGGTGAGTCAAGTTTACGTATTTATCTCTCGGCCTTGCGGTAGTGTGTAGCATTAGCTAACAATAATTTCCCCATTTATGTATCCACTCAATATGAAGGCAGAAGATTCTCCATCCGTGTCGTTATTGCAGTCATCAGCCACTTCAAGCGCCTATCGGGTAATCTTACTTGGCTATTCTGCCACTGACTTTTTTTAGGCATGTAAATCAATAGTTTTAATTTATCGTGTAATTATTTTACCTAATGGTACACCCTTGTACTTGTACTCTAGTCTTTGTTTTCAGTTATAATTATTCTTATCCAAAATAATGCAAGTACTGTCTTTCAGGGAGATGCTGAGGAGTCCAACGTATTGACGACAACCGTTGATGTCACTCAGATGCTCGAGGTACGTTTCCGGACAGTTCCATCGATGGAGATCATCAGATCTTGCATTCTTGTAGCGTGATTGTTACACACAATGTTTCTTTTGTTTTTAGCCATTGATATGTCCTTCTGTCGTCGCCCTCCTATGTGTCTTCTTTTTTCAATATTGTGTTCATTACTAATGAAAGTCCTACGTTTCAGGGAGTCGATGGAGCATTAGTCCAAGAAGAAGGGGGAGCATGCAGTTACGGGTCGGCGCAACAGCTTGCAGAAGTGTGCACCGCAGTTACATCGTCCCTTGATGTTCTTATGCATTTCGAGGTATGGATACTGACAGTTCGATCAAGCGAAATCATATGACGTGATTACATCCGCTATACTTCCTTCTTTATTAACGCAAGTACTATGTTTCAGGGAGATGACGGACCTTCTTCTACAAGAACATCACCCCTAGTAGTTGATGCAGATCTCTGGGTGGTGACACTTCCAACGATCGAGTAAATCGAATCATATTTACATATCCATTATTTATTTTAGACAACTGATCATTTGTGCAGGTCTATTTAGATGAGCCGTTGACGCCTGCACAAAGTTTCTGTTCTTTTTATCAAAATAGAAAACCATACTAATGCAATTTCTGTGTTTCAGGGAGTCACTGAAGCATCATCTTCAATAATATCATCAATGGAAGTCTATGAGGAGCCCGAGGTATGGATCTTGACAGTTCCATCTAACTAGATCAACAATGCGTGAATAATTGTCGTTTGAATGTTCTACACAAAGCGTTCATTCGTGTTTTGCTATTGAGATGTACGTGGGTATTGGTCCCCAAGTACATTTTGTGTTTTCGATATTATTATACATACTAATGAAAGTTCTATGTTTCAGGGAGTCGATGGAGCGTCAGTGCGTGATGGATGTGCTTATCATGAAAATATAGTCGTTGCAGCGCAAGAGGAAGTGGAGACATGCACACACGAGTCGGAGCAACAGCGTCCTGATGTTGAAGTTCGAGGCAAGAAAGTTTCAAAGAAAAGAAAGCAAAAGAAGGTTAGTGTCCTGGTCACTATATTATGTTGTTTTTCACTGTTAATAGTTCAATACTGTAAGTTGTGTTTAAACTGAACATCCCTTTTCCAATCTGTCCTCTAGTTGCGAGTGGGTGTACGAACTAGATCTACACAGACAGTGAAGCGAACGAGAGATGTTGCTTGTCAAACCTTTTGGCAGGGACTTGAGACTGGAGATGCATCGTGCCAATGGGAAGAATATGAAGTGATTGACAACGGAGCTATACCACATCCAGCCATCGATAGTGAATGTCCTCCTGGTAGTTCGGATGCAGTCGGAGATCAATTCACAGAATCCACACCCGCAAAAACTAAGACCGCGAGAAAGTTGAAGAAATTGTTTTATTCACCCATCGCCGGAGAAGGAACAGATGTTGCAATGGAAGAGAATGAAGTGGACGACAATGAAACACCATCAATATCACTGAACATAGCGGAAGACGATATCAGAGATTCTACCTTTCATGTGAGTGACATGTCCTCAACGTTACAGGCCGAACCAGCTGGGATGCAGAGTGACAGTATAAGGAAAGAGGCCAAATTCATTGTATTCGATAGTTGTTTGATTGATATTATTATTCGGATGAAATGTGGGCATTCGGTTGGTGGGGAAGTATGTGGGGAGCCATTGATTAATGTGACTCGTGCAATTCGAGGCACTAACCTTAAAATACATGCCACCTGTACATAATATCATCCTTTCTCATGGTCTGCACAACCTATGCTGGGGCAACTGCCAGCAGGCAATCTACTTTGTGCAGCGGCTGCACTTTTTAGTGGTTCAAGTTTTAAAAAGTTAGAGTCTTTCTTTCAGTTTGTGGGAATCCATTTCATTGCGAAAACTCAGTTCTACAAATACCAAACCGATTATCTATTTCCAGCCATTAGCGAAGCTTGGAGAATGGAAAAAATGTCTATTGATAGTACATTCGCGGGCAAACGGTTCAGGCTAGCCGGTGATGGACAGTGCGACAGCCCAGGATTTTCAGCCAAGTACTGCACCTACCACTTTCAGGACATGGAAAGTAAGAAAATTGTGAGTTCGGTGGTCGTGCAGGTGTCACAAAGTACATCCTCAGTGGCCATGGAGAAAGTTGGCTTTGTAGCATCATTGCAAGAACTACAATTGCGGGGAATGGTGATCGACCTGATAGCCACGGACAGACACGTTTCAATTGGCAAGACAATGAGAGAAGAGTACAAAAATATAAATCACCAATTTGACGTTTGGCATCTTGCAAAAACAATCAATAAAAAAATGTCTGCTGCAGGTAAAAAAAAAGAAACGCAAGGTATTTCACAGTGGTCCAAGTCAATCAGCAACCATCTTTGGTGGAGCTCAAAAACATGTGGAGGGTCGTTGGAAATTCTACTGGAAAAATGGCGGTCAGTAATGCTACACTGCACAAACGTTCACCGTTGGAACACAAACCAACATTTCCACAATTGTGAACATGGCCATTTGTCCACAGAGGAGGCACGGAAGAAGAAGTGGTTGATTCCTTCATCACCCACTCACAAAGCCATTGAAAAGATTGTATTTGATAAAACTATAACAAGAGATTTGAGGGGACTCACGGAATTCTGCCACACAGGAGATTTGGAGGTGTTCCACAATATGTGCCTAAAGTACAGGCCAAAACGATTGCATTTTGGCATGGAGGGCATGATAAATCGGACTCTTCTAGCGGTCTTGGCACATAACCATAATGTTGGACGTCAACAAAGTAGGACGACCGGAACTTTAGGGACGCTTCGCTACAATAAGGCCTTCACTAAAAGAAGTAAACAATGGGTGATCAAACCAGTGTTTGAGGATATGCAATATGAGTTTATTGAGAGACTTATTGTTGACGTCCTAGATAGGCACATAAATGGAGTTGTGAACGAACCTGTGCAGGGGACAACTGCATTGCCACCCAACATTGCCTCTGTTCCATGTCCACCTAAAGAAGAGCTCATTGAGAAATACACATCACGGTTTAAATGATTGTAATTTGATTGTCTGTTCTCTCGAGTCTCCTCATGTCGCAGGCCCATTGAATATGTGTATCTATGTAATGAGTAAATTAAAGTGATTGCTCAGTGTACATGCAATGTGTCTATCCAACCTTGTTCATCTGCGCATTAAATTAAACCAAACAGTATTATAAATCATTTTTCAAAAAATATAGAATGTCTCCGTATTTATGGTTCTCTGGGGCTGCAAAGCACGCAGACAAAATGCAAAAATGGAGTGTAAATTTCAAGTCCTGTGAGATGGCCTTACACTGAATGTAGCTAAATAGGAATGTGCGCTCGTTCAAAGTGAAGGTCAGCTGCTTTGATTTTTTGCTCGGGTGCCGGAATGGCCCACGACTCAGTATAAGGTTGTATTGTTATTTGACCTTGACAGGCCGGGACCATCCCGAAAGACTTCTTTTTGGGGGTGTGGGGCAATAACGTAAGAAACGATAATGAAGCCATTTCATGTTCGTTCATTAGAAGAAATAACGTCGGCATAGAAGGAGTGGTATTTTGGGGCTGCCCTACGCACAGACACAATGGAAAATGCAAATATAATGTAAGTAACTCTTTAGATGAGTTTATACCGCAATTTAATTACTATACAGTAGCTTTAAAGACGGGTTAAGTTGTACTTGTTCGTTCTATGTGGCATATTGTTTTGTACCGCCACTATCTTGAGGAGAACCATCTCCTTTTACGGAAGCACCTCAAAACCTTCCTCTTTGCTTCTGCTTTCTCTCTCCCTCTCCCCTGCTACAACTGGTCCATTGTCTGCGACCTCGGTCCTGGGCCCTTCCACTCTCCACCTGCACTGCCTCCCTGTCAACCCCTGCACTGGGGGACTGTCTCAGTATCCTACAGCCACCCCTTGATGTATAATACCCAGTTGCACTGTCCTAGCTATGAAATAATTTCCCGACCTAATATATAAAATGAATAATTTTAATAAAGATCTGATGGTGAGACTAATTTCATTTTTTATGTTTTTCAAACAGGTACATCATGCATTACTGCATGTGTCACGAGTACCAGACACCGGCGGATGGATTTTTCAACCGCCAGTTGCTTCTCTGCGTGAACAACGTTACCACCCTGACCATTTTATGGGACGATCGCCAAGTACAAGTATGCCCTTACGCGGTACTAACGGCTAGATGCAACATACAGACCGTTGTGGTGGCCTAGTGCCTCGTTGTTGGAACAGCCATGCGATTATCAGTGCGACCGAAGAGCTTATTTTATCGTAAACCAACACCCTGTGTACTGCACACGAACATCGCTTGCCTCAAGACAAACTATTTTGGATCGAGAGCAAAGAAAAATGCAAATCCCAGAATATTCTCTAAACATTTGATGTCGAATAAATGTACTTTGCCAAATGTACAATCTTGCCGTTTGCTTTTAAACCACAGTTTCATATTCCGAATTGTGGCGCTGTATTGTGAGATGATCTAAGACCCTGTGTACAGCAAAGGAACATCGCGTGCCTCAAAACGAACTTTTTGGAACGTGAGCAAATAAAAATGAAAATCGCTGAATATTCTCAAAACATTTGATGTCAAATAAATGTACTTTACCAAATTTACAATCTTGAAGTTTAATTTAAAAGTACAGTTTCATATTCCCGATTGTGGCGCGCTGTGTTGTGTGAGCTCATCTGTGTTGATTTCCGGGTTCTGTGTGGAGTCGCGTAGAAGACGCCTGGGCGCGTTTGCCTACGCAGCTCAGTCACGTCACGGATAGAGGCGGGGAATATGAATGTTTTGATAAAGTCTGTTTCAGGGGCGGGGGATTTGATTTAGTGCCGCAAAAGCAGGTGAGCCAGGGCGATGCGGCAAGTGAGAGGATTATCAGAAAATGGCGGCTGATTTCGAGTGCGTTAATGGACGAAAAGTCGGGTATGGTCCATAGGAAAGTTTTCTACGATCTACCGATTTATGCTTAAAAACACATGGCCGAACCGTAGGGACAATAAAAAAAAAGTCCCGGAACTATCCTTTAATTCCTACGGTATCATTGACTAGAGGTAAATGGCAACAATTACTGGTCCACGAACCAGGGCGGGATAAGCAGGAAAAAATAAGGACAAATCTTTCAAAGTTCAACGCTAGCCCACAGCTATAGACAGACTGCCACCAAGTCTCAACTCCAACACAAGATTCAATGGTGCATGTCACACACCCCCAAACGCTTACTCCTCTTCAGAGTGAGTCTGATGCCCAAGACTTGCCCAAGCATGCAAATGTACCGTCCGCCATTGATCCAAACATGCCAGAAATTAAAGCCCTGCCTGAACTGGCCCTGGAACCTCAGAACAAGCAGAATACATCAACATTCCAATTACACGGCACACTTTCAGAAACCTCAAGTTCGGTCGGTCCACCAAAAAAACACCAGTTACTGCTTGCAACGGCCCCCAGTTACCCCAAAACACAAAGGCACATCCCGAAAAGATTAGAGCTACAATGGAAATCAATGGCCAACAACATGGAAAAAGCGAACACTATGGGCTACGACTGCAAACTCCAAAGCCTGTTCCTAGAATCCACCCAGCAGCAACCCAAACCCCGCCACCCAACACCAACACGCAATCAAAGTCTGTATGCAAACTAAAAACCGTGCAGCTAACGAACTTTCAACTGAAGATCTATCAAGACATCACCCGAACAAACACACAGGAAGACCCATTGAAGGCGATAACGATGAAGGAAAAAGCACGGATAGCCAAGGAAAAATGGCAAACAACTCGATAAAAGGACTTTGCCAACCCTTTTCCGTGGAGCCCGTCTATCACTAGACATAACAGAAATGGAATCAATCATGACTTCACATGAACGCAGAAAAGAAATCTTCAGGGAAACTTTTAAAGACAAAGAAAACAATTAACACATCACATCTACGCCAACAGATAGAAGTAGGAGGCTGAAACAGCCAATTCTTAAAAACTTTTCTCGGCCACCAAACTCAACAAAATTTACTCAGCAATCACATCATAACAGATACAATGAAAGAAAGGAAGAGGATTGGTTCACTCCGCCACAGAACCACGAAGAAAAGTATGCTACGAGACAAATAGAAACACATCTGCCAGAAAGGATCCCAACGACCATGCTAGACCTACAGAACACTCTAATCGCTGTCCTCTCACAATCAATGGTGCCCTTCCTAAAATTACAAGAAGCAATGGTTGATGCCACAAAAGACCAAGCGACCCTACTTGTGCTAATTCACACCAAACAGTTAAATGTAGAAGCATTTATACTAAATATACAAGACGGATTGATTCAAGAAGCTGAAGCAAGCAGAATTTGGCAAACTCGCCTTGCTGATATCGCCAGGGTGAAACGAGCCGATAAACAACTCCTGATGGAAACAGTGACGGTAATTACCAAGAAACTGATGGATGAAAAAGTAAAATTACCCACGAGTAGAACCAATTTTGAGTCACAAGTACTTCTTTATGCTGGACCCAATAAGCAAGCTCCACTAGTTGTGGATCTTCAAAGTGACCACCAAAGAATAACAGCTACACAACAACCGATAACAGACAGCCCTCTTTCACTCCATCCGAATACCAAGCAGCCTCCGCCTTGTACTCCATTTGAGATCTTCGATTTAACAAAACGTGATCAAATTTTAACACAGAATACTAGGAAAACGAAACAAGTAAACCGACATCAAATGGGCTCGAGAGCCTTCTTGCGCAAATTACCGACAACGGCAGCTAAAAATCAGCAACATGCTAATAAATCTCTGAAGTCAAAAGTGAAAACAAATTTGAACATCCAACCACTAACAACAGATGGGATCGAACTTCCACACTATCCAACACCAATCGTTGCTACCAAAAAATTGCAAAGACCACAAGAACTTTCAGATCGCTTCTCTGAACCAATTGATGATCTAATTGCAATCATTGCCGATGAGAAGATGAATCCATCGCAAGGAACAAGTGCCGCTCCAAATAGTGGTCATAGACGAAAATTAACCGTCCCCTCAGAACCGGATCCCCAGGACGAGGATCTTATAATGATCAATTAATATATTGAAACACAATCATTACACTCTATATCCTTCAGAACTCTGCGAAATAGTGAATCCACCATGATCTTAGAATATTCAAGTATCTCTGATGAAGCCACCCAAGAGCTAACATACTCCAACATCACGCAAGAGGATGATTCAACTGACTATGATCATCAACATGATTGGCTAATTCTACCAACATTCATAGACCTACGGAAAACCCTCAAAGGGATCAGAATTAACTTGCAGCAAAGAAATACCTTGCAAAAGCCAGTGATACTGAACAGAGCTAACATCCTCCGATTATTTAATGCAGTTTCACAACTGACCATCATCAGGTCACAAGATATTAAAGTGATTTATTTTCCTAATGACGATCACTTCAAGCAAGTTCACATAGATCTATACTCAGAGCAAACTTTGAAACAAATATTGAGCATGAATGCAATGTTAGCCGGAATGGAATTTGAGTGCACCGATATTTCTGAAGACGACAACCATCGTTATGATCTGAATTCCCAAGAGCGCAAAGATATTTTGGCTACCAAAAGAAAAAGGGACGAGTACAGACCCAGAAATCAAAGAACCATGGAGCCAGAAACCCAAAATGAGAGACGGCCCCACAGAATTGTTACTCCAAACAAAATGCTACCTGCCACTGTTAAGTTCAATCCTATATGGCTCGACATGTTCGACTCTTATCAGAACAGCTACAATGGTTAGCCACCCAGCGAGTACCAGAACAACTCCATCCAAACGCGCTCATTACCATTAATTGAAACACCAGCAACAACATATTCGTTATGTTCGTGGAATACAAGAGGCAACGCACACCTCTCCGCCGAAGGATCCGACAACTTAAATAAAATGGATATAATATGTTTACAAAAGACTTGGATCTCATCCGATGTCATCTGTGAAGGTTTTATAACCCATATGAACCCAACAGTAGTACATAAGCAAGGGAGACCCTCTTCCGGGATGATGATAATTACAAAGATTGATACAAATTGGACTATCATAGCAAAGAAGAACTTGCATCCCTGGGCCCAATATCTCATCTTACAGATGTCCAGACCTTCACCCAATGCATCCCAGACGAAAAGGCACGCCAAACATCTTGCAATCTTTAATTTATACTGGAACCCGACAGCCATCAGTGACAACAAGTTTATCTATTCAATATGCATAGCAATAGACACCTTGTCCAACATCCATACTGATATTGAATACATCATTGCCGGGGACCTTAATATTAATTTATATCAACCTAACGGAAAAATAACTGCTCGGGAACATTTAACTCCAAGAGCAAAGAAATGGGTGAAAGAAATGGCCATCAGAAACCTTACCGTGGCAGGCAAACCGACCGACAACATCGGTTCATTGCAACCAACTTGGACTTGTGGCAATTCTAGTGCGATTATAGACTATATTTATATCTCAGACAAAATTCTTCAAGCACTCAGAACGACCACAATCCTGCTGCTAGATAACAGTGACCATCATCAAGTTGTAATAACCTGGAGTGAAAGTTGTATGCAAGTAGAGCGAATGAACATACCAGAGCTGGAAATAAACAATAGCAAAAATAAATCGCGCCTAAAACACCACCACATGCCGAACCTTGTAAAACAGTTCATGACCACGAGACGACCAGATAACGGGAAATTAAACTATGAATGGATTCTCTTGCAATATCAGCAAATTCCTTCCCAAAAACTGAAAACTGATAAAATTCACAAACATTATTATAACAAAGAAATTAACCAGAAGAAAAAAGAATTACAGAAAAGAATTTGTACAATAAAGAAATTGAAGACAGGAAATATTAAACAAGAAATAAAAAAAGAAAAACAGATTTACACAAATTGGCTCAAATCTGCCCAAGCACTCTTACAACAAACCGATGCAGAGGCAATATTATCTGCATTAAACCAAAGAAACACACAGCAACTATGGTCCCTCCTGAAAAACAACACAAACTCACCAGACATGATGATTCATGAAGTGGAAGAACAGGCTTGGGTTCGACATTTTACAGAACTTTACAAACCGAGGTCGTTGACACCGATCACCCAAATCCTTAACATCGAGGCCTCGTGGAATCTAAACTGGGATCTCGAAGAAATCAGTAAAAGTATCAGCTTATTGAAAACAACTCGAGCTCCCGGCCCTGACGGTTTGGCAAACGCAGAACTAAAAGCGGCACCAGAAGAGTGGGCAAACTTTTTTCTCCGCCTGCTCTTGTTAATTGACCGAACAAAACAAATTCCCTCAACCTGGAGAGTCGCAACGCTTATTCCAAGTTTCAAACATGGCGACAGGAAACAACCTGCTAACTATATACCTATCACGCTTTTGGATCCACTAGGCAAGTTGTTTCCCTCTTTCCTCTTGAAAAAACTCAATACATGGGCAATCGCAAAGGGTAGGCAGACAACGTGACAAACGGGATTCATCCAAAAGGTGGGAACAAACATCAACCTCATCCTTTTAAACATGATAAAGCATGAAGCAACCATAAAGAAATATCAGGTATACGCTGCATTCATCGACCTAAAGTTAGCATTCGACACCGTATATAGACAGAAACTGTGGGCAAAACTGACGTCATGGAAATGCCCTGAAGACATCCTTGAACCTATTAAACAACTCTATTCGAACACCACCATTAGAGTGAGATTAACGAAAGATTGGATAGTGCCAACCCCAATTACCACCTGGAATGGACTAAAACAAGGATGTCCCTTGGCAGCCACCTTATACAACATGTTTACTTCAGACTTCGCGGAAGAGATTCTATCTCAATCGACAAACCGCCCGAAGATAAACGCAGAACCGATTCAAACGCTGGTCTATGCCGACGACATCATCTTGTTAGATAAAACTCTGACAGGCATTCAAATGATCTTAGACAACCTTCAACCTATATGGAAGAGAGCGAATTACAAATCAACAGCTTCAAATCCAAATTTATGACCCTCACAAACAGAAAAACAAGAAAAGGGCGAATCCCAAGAGCTATCTTGGGAGGCAAACCAATGGAATTGGTCAAAACCATGAAATATCTAGGCGCCATGTTAAATCCATCAACGATTGAAGATGAATGGAAAGAGCAGCTGAAATCAAAGGCTCAATCACTGGCGCGTCAAGGCAGATTCTTCCATATAAAATTTGGCAAATTCTCAGTAAAACCAAGCATCGCCCTATTCTGACAAAAAGTAGTTCCAATTTTGACCTATGCAGGCGAAACCCTAAGAAATCAACAACACATCAATTGGCAATCATATGAGGCAATTTTTGGGAGAAAAACGCTAGCATTGCCCAAAACCTTTCCAATGCCGAGAATTCATTTTGAATTATCCTTACAGTCCCTCAAATCAATAATTGTCTGGAAGCAGATGGATTTGTATAGAAAAGTAATCTCAAACAACCATAGTCCAGCAATTGAGATCCTCAGAGAAAAACACCACGCCATGAATGTAACAGCATTAAACCACTGGAAAACCCTGTTCGAGAACCTGATGCAAACAGAAGAAATCCCCAAGGAAATGTTGATCCAAAGACCCCAATATGCGAAACGACAAATTCAACGAAATGATTGGATAAGAACAATAGCACAACAATCAAACTACAGGCAATCTTTGGGATGTGAAACCGAAATAAGAGCACTCAACGAACTCCCAGAGTACTTAGTGCCTTTTCCCGACCAAAAGATCTGGGATCTGTACTTACAATTTCGGCTAAACATTCTCCCAACAAAAGACTATCCTTTTCTAACCAATCAGGCTGAAATAATGAATAAAACCTGTCGGTTCTGTAAACAACAAAATGCATCGGAAACACTATTTCATATAATGATGGTATGCCCAGCCCTGATCGAAAAAAGAGGGCTCATCAGAGACTGTTTTAGAATTTCAGCAAAGCAGATGGACAGCAACGCTCGATGGTCCCAAATCCTATGTGGCCACGACAAGCCATTCATTTTCACAATTATTCAATTCTGGAAAGCTATTATGTCACCAAAATCAGAAACCGAAAGCCCAAATGTAAAAAAAAAAAAATGATTAAAAAAAACAGCAACAACCAACATAAATGAAAAGTTTGGTAATCCAAACACATCATTAAAAAAAAAAATTGCTAAGTCTTCTAACACCAGTCCATTTGGCCATGATGCCTGTGGCAGCCTTCTAGGGTCGGCCCTGCTAGTGTTTGAATCCCTTCTCTGCAAGGGAAAGATTTCTGAGGTGCAGGTACTAAGTCATCATGCTGGCTTGCCTTTCTGATGGTCTCATTGCCCACCTCCTAAAGCCATCGGTAATTAGAGTCTAAGAGCACAGCACTTTGAACCAGAGAAAGCAGCCATTCATGCTTTCACAATCAGCAGGCTATTTTCAGCTGTCATTAATTTTCGCTTCAGATTACAGCAATAAGCATTGCCTTTGGATACAAACTGCGATGGAAAAGTGGAGCGCAGTTGGATTTCAGATTATTTGCAGCATGCATGCTCCAGTAACTGCAGCACCTCGTTTGCGTCTGTTTATTCACCTATCATTGGGTCTATATTGTTGAGAAGCTAAACAAAGATCACATTTTATTATAAACCTACAAAAACCTGACGTCATGTGCCAATATTACTAGAGAGGTCCTAGTTCAGCGATGCGTAAGGGTGCAACAGATATTCATCATCTCACTCATGTGCACATGGACTATGACTTCCCTTAAAATTGCAAAATTGAGTTAAGGAGTAACTTGGTATGCGGTTTGATCCCATGACTAAAACGGGGGCCTACTTACTGTTGTATTCTTATTTTCCAATTAAACGGATGCACACCAAATGTAGAGGCACATTTCTTTATTCTGTTCTCCTTTCTCTCCTCTCCTTTACTGCCAGCATTCCACTTTCCATGCCCCTTTTCCCCATGTGATCTCTTTCCGTTTCTCTCTAAAAGGGGCAGGGTGGGCTTTCTTAAAGGCATGACATCTCCCCTTCACTTATGCCCTTAGTGGAAGACAAATTTCTTCGATCAGCCTTTGTGGCTTCTTTATCTGTCTATGAGGTCTCCATATGTTGATCGGTCTTACTGGTATCTCAGCTTCATTTTCCTTCTGACCTATCAGAGGCGTTGCTAAGGGAGGCTCTGAGGGTGCTGTAGCCCAGAGTCTTTTGGTTGTAGCCCCGGATAGAAGCACAGGGGCTACAACCAAAAGGCGAGCTAGCCCCGAGTCCCGACAGTCCCGACATTAGCGTAGTCCCAGATCTTTTCCAGACCTAGTTACACCCTCAAGTGCATGCTTGTCAGCCTTTGATCTGTGTCTTCTGTTGTCTGATGCTCTTCTGATAATATGACCATGACTCACTCTCTTGGTCCCTTTCCTGCTTCCTCCCGCCCGCCTCCTTTCCCTCCTTTGACCCCTGATTGGGCATGCTGCCCCACTTATTAGAACCCTGTTGGGCAGCCTCACTGCCCGTTGGAGCCCCCTGCGGCAAAGGGCCCCAAGTCAAAGGGCAGCTCCACAGGGAGTTTGCCGGTGTTCGCCGTGGGAGCATGCATTGCAACCGCCAACCAGCAGCAACTGACAAGGTAAGAAACGTGCGGACAGGGGGAGCAGCTATTACTGCTGCCTATTTAACTGTCCATCCTCTCGTATTATTTCTGTGATCTATTTCTGCATTCTGCTGCACTTGGCAGTTGTATGTTATTCTTATCTGGCATTGAGAATTGTCATAATTGACATATGGGATGTTTCCTCTCTTCTAAGAAAGTTTATTCTGTGTGTTTTTCATTTGTTGCTGTTTTAAAAACTAGGCTTTCTGCCGCTATGCCTCTATCTATGGTCTTCCCTCTATCTTGATAACACGCTTATAGATGACGGGCTTTCTGTTATAGGATGTAACATAGGCCTATCTCCCATAGTAGACACGTGCATCTAGATTGTTTCATTGAAATGAAATGATATTTTATTTATATCGTGCTCGTGCACAAGTGTTTCAGATCATGACCAGGCAAAGGGAGGGGAACAGGGGAGAACAAAAACAGCGATCTTACTAGGCCCAGTGACATTGAGAACGCGCAAGTACATGGTGTGCCCTGTAGTTCCTCCCTCTCTCCCTCAATGGTGCTCTGAATCTCCCCTCTCTTCTCTAATTGCTATTCTATCACCTATCACAGCCCTCTGATGAAGTCTGGAAGGAAAAAGCTCAAGATGGATCTCCTGTTCTCCAATCCAGGCCTGCCCATCGCTGACACCTATGTCAACGCTTCCTCCAGACAGACTTTCACTGACATACTCTTTGTGGTTCCTTCTCCGGTCCTTTTGAGTTCTCCTTATGGTCTCTGTTCTCTCCCCTTTCTCTTCCTCTCCCATTAATAGTGGTACCCATTGGGAGGTAATCCTGGCATCCTTTCTGTCCTCTAGGGTCATCATTAATGTCTACCTAAATGGCGTTGTCATGGTACATGTTAGGGAGAATTCTCCACAATGGCTAATTTCCCTTACCTACTGAGTCCCTCAGCAGCTTTGCTGGATTTCTAGGATTTAATTTCTTCACCTGGTAAGAGTGTGAGCCTTTTTTTCCCACTCTTGCTGATGTTTTTTGTTGTGTGTGTTTAACATTTTCTTGTGTTCATAGACTGTGGAGTCTCACCTACTCCATAGGCATCATCCATTTACTATGTGTTACACAGTACCTTCAGTGCAGTGACACAGGGTTGTCTTTTAGACTTCCCAACTCAGACTCAATTTTCTGGGACTGACTACTGTCTCCCAGAACATATAAAGTTACCATTAACTTGATTAGCCTCTGTAAAACCACAGACCCAGTACACCCTATCTTACATAGAGTACTGGAAAGGGTTACTAGTTCTCCCTTTTCATCTGTTTCTCTTGGAGCATTGTTTTGCTCCCTTTTCATTAAGACTTGGCTGGTGGCAGTGGTATCTATCATATTTTTCCTACCGGTTATATTACATAGCCTTGGTATTATTTTAGGCTATCTTGGTAGCCTCGAACTTAAACCCGCTGGACCATATTAACTTTAATTCGGTTCGGCTGGGGTTAGTAGCCATTTCTTTTTGTAAAAGTCTTTCTTGTGTTTTACACTGCGCGCCAAACCAGGTTTGGTTCCTTTGTTCACCGTCTTTGTGCGGGCTTCTACACAGTAGCCCTCCTTAGGTACCTGTATGTCTGGGGGGGACAGGATGTGAGGGAGGGGTTTAGGACTTCCTGCACAGGGTCTCCTTGGAGACCGATGTAGCACTCTGATCTGATTAGCTGGGGTGACTGTCCCGGCGGTACATCCACCCTGTTGTGTGATTGACAGACAGGCTGTGTGAATTGGGCCAAACTGCATAAAAAGCAGGTCTCTGGGGCTGGAAAGGCAGAGTCGCCACTGGGACGGTAGGACCAAAGAGTAGCTGACAGAAGAGGACCCCTACAATGACTGAACTGACCGGTGAAGCCCTGCTGCAGGTCCGAATCTTCAGACTCCAACGATAGGGACGATCTGCACAGAATCTTCTCCCCATGATCTGGTGGGAACAACCAGTTCGCCAAACTGCTCGTCAGACCTCCCTTCTTTGGTCGAATTTGCTGTACAGAGCTACAGTGAACCGGATAGCCAGGAGGAGCGGACCCTGCTTGCGTTGTAAGGCGCGCACATTTTATTTGTTGCTTTGCTCTTCTGCTGGTTTCTTCCCTGGGCAGTGCAGGACCCTCCAGTCTTCCTACTTCATGTCAGTCTGACAGTCGCTTCAGGAACTGTGAGCCTGCAGGATCTGCCAGTAACGTCTGCCTAAGCTACAGCCTCTTCTCCATTTAAGGTCCTGTTCCAAATCCGGTTGTTCGTTTCTTCCAGCCGCGGTGAAAGTGTGTGAAATCTTTCTCCAATCCGAGGGCTTGTCCTTCTCCATTCTTTAAGGTACCTTTTCTACTGACCAACTTGGTTCTGAACTCTTGGCAAAAACCTAACCGCAAACTACCTTGAACTGTGTGATCTTGAGCAAAAGACTTTTGTCCTATTGACTGTTTGATTTGATTTCCTCACTGTAGTTCCCTTTTCTAGATTGCCATGCTTACTTACTTGTTGGTGCTACTCAATTGTTGATAACTTTGTCTTTCCCTCCCTTTTAAATTACTGGAGTGCCATTTTGCTAACACTTCATTTTGAGCCTTACTTGTCCAGAATCTATTGGGTGTGTTGTAGTGTATTAAGAGTGTGATTTTTTTCAACTGCTTTACTTTAGTGAAATGTTTTATAACTTATGTGTAAATAAATGTATATTCTTTTACTCAGAAACCTTGAGTCTGTGTTTGTTGGAATCATAGTAATTGCTGTCCTCAGCCATTGCTACCACTTTACTGTGTAGTACAGGTTTGTACCAAAGGTAAATTTGTACTGTCACTTGTAATCCTAATTGTGTGTGGTGTTCCCAAAGGGTACTGCATATAATTCTGCCTAATAGTCCAGAGCTCTCAGCCCAACTTCCTCCTTCTCAATAGACGTCTTCCGTCTCTCATCAACTGCCTCCCCTCTTCTGCCACTCCTCTTTCTGCCACCCCTCTGGCCCCACTGCCACTGCCTCTTAAACAGGTGTACCACACTCCTGTATCCCACCTCGGAAGACCTTCAAAAGTGGCAGCATGCTCCACTTAGCTACCCTCAACTCTTGCTCTGTCATCAAACACTCCTCTGACATCTGCTACCTCCTTGAAGACCTCAACCTTTATGTCCTCGCTCTCACCGAGAAGTGGTTCACAGCCAGCTCTGTCACGACTATTGACACTCTCCTACCTGAGGGGTACAAGATCCCCTCTAAGCCCAGGCCTAACATTCCAGGGGCAGAGTTTCTGTGATGTTCCTGGAGTGGGTCACTGCTACCATCACACCCACTCAGGCCTACTCCTCTTTTGTATGCCTTATCTGCAGGCTTGGTGTCTCTCCTGGCCACTCTGTGACTATGGCTACCTTCTATAAGCTCTCTGGCCAGGCCTTCCACTTCCTCTCAGAATGGGCTGACCTCACCTCTTCTCTCGCTTGACCTCCTTCTCCAATCTCCTCCTTCTCAGGGACTTCATTATTCACCTTGACTCCTCTGATGCAGCCTCTGGTCTCTTCCACAACCTCTGTGACTCTCTGTCCCACACCATTCAGCCCTCTGGCCCAACGCACCTAGCCGGACACATCTTGGATGCTCTCACCTCTTCAGACATCCCTATCTCCAACCCTCCTGTTACTCCTCGCTCCTGGTCTGACCATGCTCTCCTGTCCTCTCACCTGGACCACATGGGTCCCCCGGCTGAGCCCCAGCCTGCACTGCGAGCCTCCTTCTCCATCCTTCGACCTATGAAGCGAGTTTCACTTGCCGCTTTTACTGCCACCTTCATTCCTCCTCCTACTCCTGCCACTGACTCTCACTCTGCCCTTACTAACCTTCAACTTTCCATTTCCCACACTCTAGACATCCTTGCCCCTGTCATGAGGATCCGCATGAAACCTGCCACCAAGTGCAACTGTTGGTATGACTCCGACCTGGCCGCTCTGAAACGCAAGTGCAGAGCATCTGAGCGGAAGTGGCAGGCTTGGAGCACATTCTCTGACAAACTGGTCTGTCGCCTGCTCCAAAGGCGTTACAGACTCTCCATATGCTCAAAGATGAGGGCCTATATCCAAGCCTGCATCTCTGTGGCCACTAACAACACGGCTGAAATGTTGAAAATCTGCAAGGAACTTGCCAACCCTGCTGCATTCTCCACTTCTCCTATGCCTTCCCTGGCCCTCTGTATTTCCTGCAGCCTTGGCCGATTTCTGAAATCACTCCTTTGCCACTGTATTCGTCTCCTAACTCCTCAAGCACTCCATTGTGACCCTCTCCTCAAAATTCTTCTGCCGATCCTTCCTGTCTGGCAAACTACCACCCTATCTCCATTTCCCCCTTCCTGGGCAAACTCTTGGAAAAGCTGGCCATCTCCGGGCTTATCCACCACACTGAATCTGTAGGTTGCCTCTGCGACCGCTAGTCTGGCTTCAGATCTGCCAAAGGTACGGCTACTGCTCTCCTGAACACCCGTGAAGACTTGCTCTCTAATCTTGATTCCAGCTCCCCTTCCGTTCTCATCCTTCTTGACTTTTCCTCTGCCTTTGATTTGGTGAATCATGTCACCCAGATAAATAGGCTCTGTGATACCATTGGCATCTCAGGCCTGGCTCTGGACTGGTTGACCTACTTCCTTTCAGAGCGACCATCCCAGGTTCAACTAGGACCTTTTCTCTCCATCATCTCTCTCTCCACCTGCGGCGTCCCTCAGGGCTCTATCCTCTCGCCTTGGCTTTTCAAAATCTACCTGGCCCCTCTAGCCCATTTGATCTCCATCTTCTCTCCTAACTTCCATTGTAATGCAGATGACATGTAGCTCTCCTTCAAGCTTCCCTCCTCAGCCTCCTCCTCTTCTTCTCTCATTCCTGACTGCCTGTCTGCTATTCATGTATGGTGCACTGCCAACAATCTCTGCCTTAATGCCCGTAAGACAGAGATCCTTCTCATTGGTACCCCTGCTCCCTCTTTCCCTCCCACACTGACGTCCCCCCTCCATGGGCCCCCTCCCCTCACCCTCTTGTGAGACAAAAAACCTTGATGTCTTTGACTCCTCTCTTTCGCACCTCACATCATGGACCTTGCCAAGAAGACCCACTTTCAGCTTCACCTCCTCAGAGGCATTCTCTGTTTCTGCAGCTTCCCCCAGAAACTCAATGTCTCTAGAGCTCTGGTCCTCTCCAGGCTGGACTACTGCAACAGCCTCTTCCTCAATCTGCCAAACTCCTCCCTTCACCCCTTTCAACTAACCCATAATGGGACTGCAAGACTTATCCTTGGCCTCAATCCCAGGGACCGCATTTCACCAGCCTTAAAATCTCTCGACTGTCTCCCGGTTGCTGCAAGGATCAAGTTCAAGACCCTCTGCATCACCGACAAGGCTTTCTGGGGAATGGGACCTCTCTACATCCGACTCTCTCTCCCTAAATACCTCCCTGCCAGGGCAATTTGGTTGTCAAGCTCTAACTCCCTGCAGATCAGACGCTTTTCCAAGCACAAAGTCGGGGCTAGATCTCTCTCATCCGCAGGTGCGTCACTCTGGAATGGCCTCCCTGCCCCTCTCAGAGTTCAGCCGGATCTTCCTAAGTTCTGGAAGCTTCTCATGTCCTTCCTTTTCTCTTCTTTCTTCCCTCCCCCCCTCCCCTGCTAATGTCCCAGTCCGTCTCTTGACTGGCTACCTGGTTCCCTCAGAGTCTTACAGGGCTCCAGGACCCTCTAATTCCAGTCTCCCCCTGCACTTGGTCTCCCCTGGTCCCCCTCACCCGCACTTGCCTTTCCGGGTCCATTCCCCTTCACTAGCCTGGATGGCCTGTACCCTTGTAGCCCTTCCAACCCCTACCTCACACTGAGCTCAGGGACCTTCCTTCCCCTCCTCTGTCCACCTGACTTCCCCATGAACTTGTTTCTCATGAGCCCTTCCGTCCTGACCAGCACTACCCCCCTCTAGTCTCCCCTGCCTTCTCTCTACTACACTTGCATATTCTGAATGTCACAAGGCTTAGTAGGATTGTTTTTGTTTTGTCCTGCTCCGTTTCCCACCCTCTTGTCTTGTTACGCCTTGAAACATTTGTGCATAGGTGCATTATAAATACCCAATAATTAAATAAATAAAACATGACTTCTACTATTGGTCTTCTTATATGCTCAAAGTGTGAAGCATTTGTAATTTCTTGGGAATCTCTTCGTGCTGTTATCATTGCCCCTTTCACATTGGTTACAGTGAATGGCATGGCTGCATATCTTGCGTCAGTCTTTTTCCTTGTTTCTGTGCACTAATGCTTCTTCTCCGATGGTAAACTATTTCAATTTTGCTCTCCTATGATCAGTCTGTTCTTTGGTCTGTTGCTTCTTCTTTGCATCGTTCATGCATATTTGATCTTCTATTCCTTCCTTTCAGATGTCTTTCTTGAGCAGGGTTGTTCTTTGTTTCTTTTTAAACAACTTTATTTTATTAAAACAAAGCAGACAGAACATTCTGGAGTTTGTAGCCTGGGAGGGATAAGAAGTGGGTATTGTTGGAACGCCGGATGCTCTTGACCGGTGCCATTACAATACGAGCTGCTAGGTATTTAGGTGCGGCTCCATTGAGGCATTCGTAAGTTATGGTTTGGGATTTCATCATCATCAAGTTCATTTCAGATTTGCATAAGAACAATCTATAAAAACAATACAAAATACATAGATATATTGCGATTGTAACATAATAAAAAACATACAAGCATGCAATCATTAAAACCTACATGATAATAACCATTAAAAAATGCAGTTCATTAGGTAGTGTATATATACTCATTTCATGGAGGTATACTGGACAGTCGTTTTCTAAAATGCAATGCTGTTTTCGAATATGAGAGTAACGACCAGCCCAGAGACCACAGATGCTGAATTTACCCACGAAAGATATGTTAAGACGGGCTGATATTGTACAAAGCCCATATCCTTCAATAAGGGTTTTATGAACCATTTCCTTTCCTCACTGGTGCATACGCAGGGTAAAATAATATCAAATGAGCTAGGTTCGCGTATGGAGCTTCACATACCGGGCAACATCGAACTTCCCCCACAACCCCACCGGACCATGCTGCCATCACCACCCTTAGGTGGATGCAGTTAAACCTTGCCCTGAATACGAGGATAAGATCTGTGGGGCGTTCCACCCAGAGTAAATAACGCTAGACACCCGGGGACATAATTGTCCTCAACTCACATTTTTTTGGCTTCATGATTTCTATGCTCTCTCTGTCCATGCTTACGGACTCATAAAGGCCTACAGTCCATTGTTTTATTTCTCCCTGAGAGAGCATATTGCTTGGTGGATACAAATGCATGATACTGATCACCCTCAACTGTTTCTTGATATGGGACAACCCTGGGTCTTACCTCTATGGTTCTTGTCTATCAAGAAGACAATCAATTTGTGGGTGAGTGACGCCCTGTAGTTACCCCATTACCTGACTCAGTGCAACACTGGCTGTAGGGAAATTGTGTCACCAGCCAGCCCAATTCTGTGTGAACTCCGAAATTTGGAGCCAAGGCTGGCAACCCCAACATATTCTTCAGGAATTGGTTCTACGGGGGCTAAATCCCACTCACATTCGAATTACCCCAGAGTTCCATCCCAAATTTAGCAACAGAAGCCACCTTTCCCCTATGCAGCAGCAGCAGCAAGGGGGCAATTGGTTTTGCTTAAAACATTTGCATGGCTCTGGAGACCCCACCCAGAGACTGCTTGAACTGCCATGCCTGTTTGATTACGTGGGCCATGGCCCCGACATTAGTGGGAAATCTAACCCCCAGATAATAAAAAAAGTTATCCCTGTGGATAATGCTGTTCCTGCAGTACATGGCCCTAAAATGTATTCTCAGTCTCCCCTTCCAACATGCCATCACTGCTGACTTTGTTGAATTTACCACCACGTCCAACCCCTCCATGAACAATGAGTATTCCGAAATAAGGGCCTGCAAAGCTCTTGGTGTGCGAGCCATCAGCATGGAGTCATCCACATATACCAAAACGGGTACGGGTCCATCCAATTTTGGAACATCAGAGAAGATTTTATGAGGTACTTGTGAAGACCATTTCTATATAAACAAAAAAGTAGGGGTGCCAACACACAGCCCTGGCGCACCCCTAATTCAACTTGAAAGGAACCTGTGCAATGCCCATTTGCCACACTCCTCACACATGCTTGTGTTGTGCCACGTAACCTGGCCAGAAGGTTCACCAGGGCCCCCGGGCAATTCATGGACCAGAGCATGTCCCACAGTTTAGCACGATTCACTTTGTCAAACGCTGTGCTCAGATCCAAGAATGCCAAGTAAATGGGTTCCTCTTTCAGGTAGAGTGAGTCTATCATTATAAAATATAGGTTAAGTACCTGCACGGCTGTGCCCAGCCCTGGCCTAAATCCTAACTGGACCGGGGAGAGAACTCCACTACTCACTATCCAGTCCTCCAGTCAGGCCAAAATGGCGTGACCCAATATTTTAAACAGGGAATCCAGTAGTGATATAGGTCTATACGAGGCAATGGATGCCTGCGGACCCTTCTTGTATATCGGCTGAATATCCGCCATAGACCATGAATGTGGGATGGCTCCACACGCACATTCTGCGTTAAAGCCCTGCGTGAGTACTGGTGCCCAGAGATATGGGGCCATGACAAATCTGCCGGAAAATTGTCCAGGCCTGGCGCTCATTTGCACCGCTGGTGACAAATGGGCATTTTTAATTTCATCCACTGAGAAAACAATGCTTGCTCCAGTGCCCGCCCCCTCATTACAACCTGGACTAACCCTAATTACTTGCCCCTTTTCATCAGCCCCACTCCCTATGCTATATAATGCTGAAAAATGGTCCATCCAGGCCTTGTCTGAAATATTATTAATCAGAGTGTCCATGTTGAATTTGTAATATGGGCCTTTCTGGGCAATCTCCCAAAACAGTTTGGAGTCATTATCCCTAGCGGCTATCACCCAGGCTTCTTCCTCAATTACTCTTTTTCTGGTGGCCAGGGTTTTCTTATAATGAGATCTAGCCTTTGTAATAGCAGTCTTGGAGGTACCAGCACTGCCCAGAGCAAGAAATAAGGTCTTCCTAGATTTAGTGCAATCTGAGTCAAACCCCGTTCCCCCACCCCCTTCTCTTTCCTCCTCGTTTGCCTGGGCACAAGAAAAAACCTGGGAGATCTGAGTCAGCATGCTTCCAAAAACTCCTCTGTTATACTTGCGCGCTCTATGTTCCCCGAGAGCAAATTTTCGAATTCCTGTGAGCTCGACGTGCTGCCTTTTTTATTAGATCATTCTTCTTATCCACCTTCCATTTGAGCCTGAGGTGGGAGGTATCCGAAGATACCTCCAGAGGGTACACTTGACTCAGCCCATCCACCCTTACAGCTGACTTAATCTCAATTTTAATGGGAAAAGGATCAACACAGATGTTATCCAGTACTTCAAACGCTTTTTATCAAGCCCCAGTGCACAAATGGCACACAAAAATAATCTATCATCGAGTTACCCATTGCTGAGGAGAATGAAGCTCTGCCTGGAATATCCCCACCCAGACGCCCATTTGTTGACACATACCCCACTCATACAAATAGTGCCAGAGACGCAACCCTTGAACACAGAGCCTGGTGTTCATCATAATGGGAGAGGGTATATCTGCGACAACATCTTCTGTGTTATCGTATAGGTTATCTTCCCCCCTCCAATTTCGCATTAAAATCACCTCCCACTACCAGACACACATTACCCATGGAGAACCTTAGGGAGAACTCCTCCATAGCAAGAGCCAAAACGCCCAAGCACTTTTTCTCATACTGTTTGTGGGGACTATTATAAAAATGAATTGCTAGAAGGTCAACCTGGCCTGGTCTATTAATTTTGACCACCAATATATATGGCACACGAGTTGACAGAACCACCTGCACGCTCTCCAGGTGTGTTTTACCCAAAATACATAGCCCACCATAGCTTCTCAATCGCTTGTTTTTCTCCGCCGCCCACTGATATGAGACAAAATCATCAACGTTGATCTCATCCTGGGACCAAGTTTCTTGGAGCAATACAACATCTATTTCACTAAGTGTGATCTTAGTTTCTAAGCAGACCAAACTTGTTCTAATTCCAGCCACATTCCATGATAATAATGACAGATTGTCCCCCCCCACCCACTGTCCCCATACTTGGCGGGTCCAAAGCAACAATAGGTGCCACCTCTGCCACTGCCCATCTGCCACTCCATGTGAGAGCAGCAAAGAATCACCCCACCGCCCCACAATCTCTGCACTGGGAGGGCTCAGAGCAGCACTCAATACCACTTCTTGCTGCCGCTCATGAGCCGCACCAGAGGACTAGCATCATTCAATGTCATCCATATCGGTCAGACAGGCAAATTCATTCCGGACCAACATTGGGTAAAATACTCTGCCATCCAAGCCAGTCGGCCCCTCATCCCTGCGGCCCACACCATAAGGGAGGTGAGCCGCCTGTGACAGGGGCCTGTTTGGACCCAGAGACATTTTTGGGTGAACACAGCTCCTAACCTCAAGTACTTCCCTTCCCTTCTCCCTGTCCAGGGGGTAAAAAAAGTTTAGAGGTACCAACCAGGCCTTAAGGTTGTGGCCGGGAGTGCCCAGGTTAGAATCTACCAGGTACTTGGTCACCTGTGGGTTTTTGAAGGTTACCACCATACAGTCCCCAGCTACCGACTTGGCCATAGAGCCCACCCACGGTGTTCTGCGGGCTATTAGGATCAGACAGGGATCTATAGAGCTCCCCTGGATGTTTGAGTTAATCAGCCATTGGGCTGATTTATTAATTAGGGCCCTGCCGTCTTCTGTACTCCCAGATCCCAGAGTTGCTACATTTACTATTATACCCACTAGTGATAATGTTTCCGGGGGTAGCGCCTTGGGTCTATCTTATCCTGTATTGGCAATCCTACACCTCTTGTTGTGGCTTGTTCTCCACATTGAATAACCAGGGGTTTCGAGCAATGGAGTAGCGGCTGGGGTTGTTCCGACGTCAGCGAGAGCATGTGTTTACTTGGCAGGTGACTTAAGGGAGTATGTATCTCCACCAGAACCGTTAGTTCTTGGCTCATGGAGTGCTCCCTATTTTTCCCTGCACTTTTTCCAAGAGCCACAGGCTGCCGAGTGGGTAGGTTAAGTGCTCCCTGCTCAGCCCCTCTCACTGGTAAATCACAAGCCAGGCGTTTGCCTAATCTCAGTGCCCAGTGCCTCAACCTCCTTTTTTAAGGACCTCACCTGGTCGTCCAAGATCGATAGGGTGTTCATAATTCCTGTTTTAAAGTTCATCAGGTAATTCATCACGGGTAAGATTAATTCATTATTTAACACCTCAAAACACTGCCTTCCTGGTATGCTCTGTGGTTCAATTGACACAGGGGGAGATATACTAGAGCCCTCATAAAGAACATTGTGAGGCCTGGCCTGGTCCTGGACAGCTGTTACAGGGGATACTAATCGATCTACTAGTGCAGCATCTGGCCCAGACATTGGGCGGGGGACCACCAAAGCACATGGACCGTCCCTTGCCCGAGTGCGAGCCTGGGTGTCTCTTGGGTACCTGCCAAGGCAGGTTTGGGCAAGGTGGCCCATCTACCTGTAGAAGTAATTGCCATCTCTGCTAGCCTGATCTCCTCATCCAGTCGTATAACTTTTTGTAGATAGGAGTCCAGGGTCCCTCCCCCTTTAGAACCCTGTGTCACCCCGGATATACCCTCTGCTAGTGCCACTATATTCTCCAGCAGAGGGGATTTTTCCTTGTTCTTAAACTTTCTGACTTTTTTCGGGCCCTGGGTAGCCAGAAGGCTTGTGGTAGCTTTGCGTTTCACCATGATCGACACTCCCCTTGGACCACACGTGCACAATTATTATCCTCTATCACTGAAAGGTGGCCTTATTTTGCCGTGAGGCGAGAGGGCAAAATATCAACAATCAAATGTGGTGTAATTAAAAAGAAATAGAAACAAAACATCCAAAATAAACTTATTAATATAAAAACAATGACTTAAAAGATGATGATGTTGAGATAAGATTAATAAAAAAAGATTAAAAAATGTAATAGTTTAAGACAAGGAGGCTCCTTGCAATTAACTTGCAAGGCAGTCCTATCAATTTGCCGCCTTGAATTAATAACAAATTTGATCCCTCAATGTTGGTACAAAATTTGATTCCTAGATATAAATACAAACATTGAAACCCCAGAGAGTTCAAGTCCCAGCAACTTCTAGACACCAAACAATGCCAAACTACAAGCCACCATGAGGGAGAGCACGCTTGCAGCCCTCAGGGGCCCCTAGTAATAGGTAGCACCAATCAGTAGTATGGCAATTGGGGTGAACAAGGTCAACGAGGTACCAGCAGTATAGCCACAAAATGGAATACGCCTCTGCGCTGCTTTCCTTTCTCTGTATCTAATACTTCAGTATGCTTTAGCTCAGGGCGAGGGTCAGATTAAATAGTTTGAGCCACAGTTTGAGCCATTATTAGCAGCCGGGAGGCAGGGAGCGCCCGACAGCTTGAGGAGCTGCCACAGTCCAACTCTCCCCCCCTACCCTACCCAGGAATAAGGTGCAAAAAGTGCCTTTCTTCGGTTTCACAGTAAGTGGGCGACGAATCTTGGTTCGAGTCGGTGGTGGACAAAGCCAAGACTTTAAGTCTCTTTGAATGTTGGTGCAGTATGCAACCACGAGTGGCGTGGGCTAATATTCTTGTGTTCTTGCAATATGATATTAATGTGCTTACCTCGCAAGCACTGCCAGTCACAGACAGCCATAGACAGCGTTGCCCTCAACTCTGTCTGGCTGGCGCCACATGGGCCCACAGGAGGAGGTTTTGAGCCCTCCTCTTCCTCCCGCGATGTTTGGGGCATGGCTTTGTCCCTGGGAGCACCAGCAAATCGGGATGGAAGCAAACAGCCAAACAGCCACAGACAGCGTCGCCCTCAACTCCGTCGTGCTCCTGTTGCAAGGGCACACAGGAGAAGGCTTTGACTCCTCCTCCCATGATGTTTGGGGGTGTAGCCTTGTCCCTGGGAGCACTGGCAAATGGGGATGGCTGCAAACAGCCAAAAAGCCACAGACAGCGTTGCCCATAACTCTGTCGGGCTCACCATCTATCTTCCTCAATCTGCATAACTCCTCCCTTCACCCCTTTCAACTAACCCAGAACAGGACTGCAAGGCTTATTCTTGGCCTCAAGCCCAGGGACTGCATCTCTCCAGCCTTAACATCTCTCCACTGTCTCCCGGTTGCTGCAAGAATCAAGTTCAAGACCATCTGCATCATCCACAAGGCTTTCTATGGACTGGGACCCCTCTACATCTGACTTTCTCTCCCTAAATACCTCCCGGCTAGAGCACTTCGGTCATCTAGCTCTAACTCTCTGCAGATCAGACGCTTTTCCAAGCAGAAAGCAGGGGGTAGATCTCTCTCCTCCGCAGGTGTGCCCCTCTGGAATGGCTCCCCTGCCCTTCTCAGACATCAGCCAGATCTCCTTAAGTTCTGGAAGCTTCTCAAGACCGTCCTTTTCTCTACTTCCTTCCATCTCCCCCTCCCCTGCTAATGTCCCTGTCCGCCTCATGACTGGCTACCTGGTTCCCTCAGAGTCTTACAGGGCACGAGGACCCTCTAATTTCAGTCTACCCCTGCACTTTGTTTACCTTGGCCCCAGCTCACCCGCACTTGCCATTCCAGGTCAATTCCCCTTCACCCTTGTAGCCCTTCCAACCCCTACCTTGCACTTAGCTTGTGGACCTTCCTTCCCCTCTGTACACTTGGCTTCCCCTAGCACTCGTTTCTCGTGGGCCCTTCCGCCCTGACTAGCACTTCCCCTCTCCCCTCTTCTCTCTACTGCACTTGCGCATTTTGAATGTCACAAGGCCTAGTAGGATCATTTTTGTTTTGTCCTCCCCTGTATCCGACCCTCTTGTCTTGCTACGCCTTGAAACATTTGTGTATAGGCGCATCATAAATACCCAATAATTAAATACATAAAAAATGACTTCTTCTACTGGTCTCCTGAGAAGCAGTCCTTGTCATTTCTTGGGAATCTGTTTGTGCTGTTATCATTGCACCTTTAACATTGGTTACAGTGAATGGTGTGGCTGCATATCTTTCGTCAGTCTTTCTCCTTTGTTTCTGTGCAATAATGCTTCTTCTCCAATGGTAAACTATTTCAATTTTGTTCTCCTATGATCAGTCTTTTCTTTGGTCTCTTGCTTCTTCTTTGCATTGCTCATGCATATTTTATCTTCTACTCCTTCCATTCTGATGTATTTTCTGAGCAGGGTTGTTCTTTTTTTCTTTTTAAACAAATGTATTTCATTATAAAAAAGCAGACAGGCAATTCTGGAGTTTGTAGCCTGGGAGGGATAAGAGGTGGTGTCACGCCTGCCAACACTGATTCATGTTCAGCCAAAACTGTCCACCATAAAGGTACTCATTCCACCCATAGAACGGTGTTAAGACGGATTTCTGAACTCTGTCCTGGAGGCGCAGAGGTTCAGAAGGCCAACCTAATTACTTGGAACAGGGTAACCTCTGGACAAGCCAGACCAATCAGGGTAGCGATCGCGGCGGTCAAGACTAGGTCTCAAGAGGGGTGAGGGTGACTGAAAGCCCGCAATAAGCACACAAAGCAAGGACACTTACAAATTACTCCAAACAGGTGTTATATTAAAAATATATACACATTTATTCCAAGGCCTTTGCAACAATGACCGTAGCGAGAAATCACGATAAAACTCTAGTAAACCAACACGTACCAAACCAATACAATATATATATACAAATGCAAACGAGTCTAAAGCGTTAGATGCACAAAATGTGTAGTCCACCTAGAAGGGGAGGAAAACAGGCAGTGCGAAATAATGATTAGACCCAGTCCGCCTTCAGAGGCACCTAACTAAAAGGAAGTCCAAGCCCTACGAAGAGTGGAGCCTTGTGCTCAAAAGTACCTGCACATGCTGGTGCCAACAGACAAAAAGGGGAGTCTCTTCGAGGGAATCAGGCAGTTCAGTTTGGTGCACAAATGAAGAAGAACAGAGTTCCGCGACTCAAGCGCAGCCTCCACTGTGGACAGAAGCAGAGCGCGAGTAGGGAAAGGCGTGCTGTTTGACACAGCGGGGAAAAGCTATGGGCTCTTGCAGGAGGGCGACCAGTTCCTAGCTATGCTAATCACCGGTCCCTGATGCAAGCAGACCCAGGCTTCTCCGCGTCAGTTTCAGTGCTGGCAGGTTCAGGGGAGCATGGGATGTCTCGTCGTCGTGTAGATTCTGCAGCAGCAGAGTTGAGTTAAAGATGTCCCAAACGAAGTGAACCCGCACAGTTTGTTACCACAGCAGGGCAACGGAGCGGCCGTGTGTATCTCAGCCAAATGTACACTACTCACTTCAGACCTGGGAATGCCAAGTGTACGAATCGTGTGAGAGTGACAAGGACTCGAAATACAACACAACATGGCGGCGGTTACAGAGCAAGACTCCTGGGTAGGCTGGTCAGTCTGCTGGACGGCCCAGAGACACTTCCGAAGGCTAACGTGCAGGAGATGTTGAAGATGCCGAGAATAGCTGTCCCCGCTATTCCAAGGGTCGAAGTACCAGTACAGGCCTTCTGGTCCGATCAGAGGTAGAAAGGGTTTGACAAAGCGACAGCAGCGCAGAGGAGCAGTCCTTCAGCGGGTCACCAGCGATTCCTCAGTTCAGCCTCATGGTTGCAGGATACTTGGCTCCTGTATTCCTTTGTTCGTGAGAACTCAGGAGATCGACATGGTAGTGGCGTTTCCAGCCCCCTCTTATCCACGGTTCCCTTCGCGCCAAAACGGAGGGGACCCAATGGGAGATCCGCTCATCAAACACTCACACCATACGTGGACCTATCACGGACCACGGTGGTCCCAGGCATTCATACCACACTAGACTCTCTGGCACCCAGGATGTGTGTTGGGACCAGACATCCCAGCCCACATCCTGGAGGCACACACAAGGCCTGTAGAAGCCCGCAAAAGCATCTGTGTTTCGCGGGAAAGTACATGCCCAAATAAGGAAGGCCCCGGGTCGGCTCGACCTGGGGAAGGTGAAGGGGGCAAGACGGTCAGCGGACAGGACAACGAGCCTCGTGGTCTGGCCATTTTGGGAGCCAGGCCACCATTTTGGGCTAAGCGCGAGAAACGCACTTAAAACGCCAAAAGGAGCTCAAAAACACAAGAAACGATCGCTGCCACCATTCCCGTCCGTGATTCACTTGCACCTATCATTTACAATCCAAACAGAGTATCTAGGGCCTGTAGAAGACTAGAGACCCAAGAGAGCAGTAACTTAGCTTACAGTGCCCTTTTGTGTCATGTTGCACGAAAGCTGCAACATGATAAAGAAACTACGGAAAACAGCGTTTCTTGGTACTGACTGTCTTAAGGGCATGTCAGTTTCCCCGTAAGAATGGAGCAAAAGCCCAGAGGAGTGAGACAGAAGGCTGCACTTCTCTGGCAAAGTCTAGATCATGGTGAAAACAACATCAAAAAGTTTAGGGGTTGCCACATCGAAGGAAAATTACCCACAATTAAGAAATCTTTCCTAACACTCGCCCCTCCCAGATTATGGACAGGGGGAACTAATCCACCCCTGGATGAGTCTCTTGTTCAGGTCGGTTAAACATTCTGGACAACCCATCAGCATTGCTATGTTGGACACCTGGCCTATGCTCAATAGTGAAGTCAAAGCCTTGTAGACTTATGGACCACCTAAGCAACTTTGGATTCTCTCCCTTCATGTTCATTAGCCACTTTAAGGGCTTATGGTCAGTTTGCACAGTGAAGTGGGTCCGATAGAGGTAGGGCCTCAGCTTCCGTAGGGCCCACACAACAAAGAAACATTCTTTCTCCACTGTGGACCATCTGAGCTCTCTGTCCTTAAACTGGCGACTAATAAAACCAATAGGGTGTTCCTTACCCTTCTCATCTACTTGCGATAGTACAGCTCCTATCCCAGCATCAGAGGCATCCGTCTGCACAACAAAAGGTCTTTGATAATCAGGGGCCCTGAGGACAGGGGCCCGGCACAAGGAGTCTTTTAAGCCGTTGAAGGCCTTCTCACACTCGTCGGTCCAAGTTACCTTCTTGGGTTTCTTCGGAGTGGTGAGGGCAGTCAGAGGGGCAGCTATGGTGCCATAGTCTGCCACGAAGTTGCGGTAATACCCCGTGAGTCCTAAGAAGGCTCTCACTTGGGTCTGTGTAGTGGGGGTAGGCCAGTCTTGTACTGCTTGTACTTTACTGGGAAGAGGCTGTATCCTCCCTCCACCTACTTCATGTCCAAGGTAAACCACTGAGCCTTGTCCAATCTGGCATTTACTAGCCTTTATGGTCAAGTGTGCTTTCTGAAGAGCCTGGAGCACAATCCCGAGGTGTTTCACATGGTCTTCCCAGGTGGCACTGCAAACTGCTATGTAGTCCAGATATGCAAGAGAGAATTCGTCCAACCCATTCAACACATGATTCACAAGCCTCTGGAAAGTGGCAGGTGCATTTTTCAACCCGAACGGCATTACCTTGAATTGGTGAAGGCCGTCTGGAGTAGAAAACGCTGTCTTCTCCTTGGCATGTTCTGCTAACGCTATTTGCCAATAGCCAGCAGTGAGGTCAAACGTGCTGAGGTACTTGGAGGCACCCAAAGTATCGACCAGCTCATCTGTTCGAGGCAAGGGGTGTGCATCTGTCTTGGTGACAGCATTCAGAGCCCTGTAATCCACGCAGAACCTCAATTCAGAAGTGCCTGCCTTTGGAACCAAAACCACAGGGCTGGACCAAGGACTACTAGAGGGTTCAATCACCCCAAGGTCTAACATCTTGTTGACCTCGGTCTTAATGTAAGACCGTACTTTGTCTGACATCCTGTATCCCCTACTTTTGGTAGGTACACTGTCTCCTGTGTCTATGTTATGTTTGCACCAAGGTGTCAAACCAGGCGACTGTGAAAACAGGGGGGAAAACTGCCTAAGCAAACTTTTCACCTCAGCCTGCTGATTAGAAGTCAGGTGAGGGGCCACTCGGACACCCTCAAAGGAGCTATTTGAAGGACCGCTTTGGAACAGGTCGGGGAGAGGTTCAGACTCCTCTTCCTCAACATCTGAAGCCAGTAGCAGTGCTGCGATTTCAACTCTTGGGACGAAAGCCTTCAGCCTATTTACGTGAAACACTTTTGGAGCCTGTCCAGGCCTTCCAAGGTCCACTAAATAGTTAACCTCACCCAGGGGCTCCACCACTGTGTAAGGGCCTGACCATTTGTCCTGTAAAGCTCGAGGCCTTATGGAATTCATGATCAGGACTTGCTGACCAGGTGTAAAGTTGATGAGGGAAGTTTTCTGGTCGTACCAATGTTTCACCAGCGCTTGTCCTGCCTTCAATTTATCACTAGCCAAGCCCATCAGAAGTACCATCCGTTTTCTGAGCCCCAGCACATAATCTACTACGTTGGTAGTAACAGGGGGAGTGAGCATCTCCCATCCCTCTTTGACTATGGCTAAGGGTCCCCGTACAGGATGACCGAACAGAAGTTCGAAGGGGCTGAAGCCAACACCCTCCTGTGGTACCTCTCGGTAGGCAAAAGGTAAGCATGGTAAAAGAAGATCCCATTTTCTTCTCTGAGGTTCTTCCAGAGCCCCAATCATGCTCTTTAACGTTCTGTGGAAACGTTCCACCAGACCATTGGTCTGCGGGTGGTATGCAGAAGAGAACTTGTAGGTGACCCCACATTCTTTCCACATAGCCTGCATATACTTCGACATAAAGTTGCTGCCACGATCCGACACAACTTCTTTAGGGAAGCCAACCCTAGTAAATATGCCAAGTAACGCTTTTGCAACTGACTTGGCAGTTACAGTTTTCAATGGGATGGCCTCAGGATATCTGGTAGCATGGTCGACCAGCACCAGGATAAACCTATTGCTTGAGGATGTTTGCGGGTCAAGGGGGCCAACGATGTCGATCCCTACCCTTCTTTCGAATGGTATTCCCACAACTGGGAGTTGTACCAATAGAGCTTGGATTGTCGAGCCAACCTTACCAGATAACTGGCAGGAGGCCCAACTCCTGCAGTGACTTTCTACTTGCACTCCCATCTTGGGCCAGTAGAAGTGCATGGATAACCTCTGCTTGGTCCTCTTAATACCAAGGTGACCAGCAAGGGGCACTTCATGCGCCAACTGCAGGAGGAAGGGTCTTACAGCAAGGGGAACCACCAACCTCCTATGGTCTCCTTCTGTAGACTCTGTGGGCTCACTATACAGGAGTCCACCTTCCCAATAAATCTGATGCGTCCCAGGAGGTTTACCCTCAAGCTGGGAGCAGGCCTGTCTCCTTAGGCCTTCCAGAGATGGGCACTCAAGTTGGCCTTTACTGAATTCTTCCCTGTCAGGACCACCTTCTACTAACAAGTCTTTTAGTTCAGGATGGTCGTTGGGGTCAAATACTTCAGGCATCGCCACCTCCTCATCATGCCCGGGCGATTGACCAATTTCCTCCACCGCAGTTGTAGGCGAGCTCGGGGGAATGTTCTCTTTCCCTCGTCTTGACTTGTTTACTCCTTTCGCCTTGGGTTTCCCCTTCGGCTGGGGCGGCGTATTGGTCTTGGCCAATGCTGCCCGTGTTTGAGACTGTGTGCAGGGTCTGTCGGCAGTGTCTCCTACGAGCCCTAAAGCTCTGAGATCATTGCCTAACAGGACATTTCCTGGGACGTTTCTCTGAATGCTCACTGGAATCCTGACTACTGTACCATTTAAAGTAAGATTTACAGGTATTACTGGGAACATGCGAGGTGGGCCGTCAGCCAACTTAGTGGGCATCAGAGTAGCTCTGGCAACTTCCTCTGAGTCTACCAAGGTAGAATCCACTACAGTTCGACTGCACCCACTATCCCTAAGAGCTGGAGTATCTACTCCATTGATCAGCACACTGTCTTTAAAGTAGTGCTTGGTATTATCTGGAATCCTAGCATAAGCCTCTGCGACTTTAGGCTCCCAGGAACCCAGGGAAACTAAAACTACCTCAATTTCTATCCCACTGGGGAAGGAGTCTGAGGAGAAGGATGCTCCTGTAATCTCTTCTTCCTCATAGGAGGAGAAGGCCAGATTAGCGGAGTGGACCCCCAAAGGTTTAACCTTACACCGGGGATCCCCCTTCACGTGGTCAGTTGCTCCACAAGCAAAACAAGATCCGTTGGGTCTGTTTACATAGGGAGGCTTATTGTAACCAGAGTTCTGTTTCGGAGGCTGACCTCCACTACCCTGTGAGTTCTCTTGTGTCCTACCCTTATTTTTCTTTTTGTGGCCCTTCTGAGAAGAAGATTTATCAGATTCTCTACCCTCCTTATCTTTGGACTTTTTCCCTTCCTCCTGCTTACCAGGATGAGTTTTGTCCTTATGGGACACTCGATGTGACACCCATAAGTCTGCTGCAATGGCCAGCTTCTTAGGATCTATCTCCTTCGAATCGGCCAAATGCTGCTTAAGCTCCGGGGAAGAAGATGCAAAAATGTGTTCCAGCATGACAAGATTTATCATGCCTTCAAAGGTAGAAACCTTATAACCTTTGACCCAGCCAGTTAAGTTTTTTAAGGATTCGGTTACATAAGATACCCAAGTACCACCTTCTTTTTTCTTGTACTCTCGGAATCGTTTTAAATATTGGACAGGAGTCTTTCCAAACTTTAAAATGAGAGTTTGCTTTAACATTTCGAAATCAGCTCGCTCAGCCTTTGACATTTCCATAATGGCACTACAGCCAGAATGGGGCAGTCTGCTGAGTAACCAGGCAATCTTATCAGCATTGTCAACTTGTTGAACTTCACATGCATACTCAAACGTATTCAGCCAGTCCATAATGTCATTCCTTTCCTCATACACACTGAGCAGATCTTTCGGAAACCGAGGATGAGAGGAGGCCCCAGACCCATGTCCAGGACCCTTGGATCCATTTGCAACCTGAAGCTTGGCCAGTTCCAACTGGTGATCCCTGTCTTTCTGTTTTTCTGCCTGTTCGATTTGTAGTTTGGCTATGCTGAACTCAAGTTCCTTCTGCCTAAACCGCAGCTCTTGCTTCTTGAATTCAAGCATAGCCTCCCCATCAACACTGGTAGAGGAAACATTAGACATCTCATCCTCCCTGTCCTTGTGGTCGCGGTGGATCAGTGCAGCGGCAGAACCGTCGGTTCTACCAGTGAGAGCAGCCCCACCTCCTTCTGCACTGTCCTCAGAAGTTATAGCGTCAAGCTGCGCTTCTTGCCACGCCACGATTCTTTGGATCATATCCAATTTGGTGCCTTGAGAGGAAACACCTCTCTCCTCACACATCTTTTTCAATGTTTCGGATTTGGAAGCATTTAAAGTTAACAAGGTATTTGTTTCCATAATGTTAGATAGGACTATGGCCTTTTTAAAGTTATACTATGACAATTCACTACGTGTCCTGGTAGGAATAACTTGAAATGCCCTAATTTGTGCGCAACACTGGATACCTTCAGTCATATCACACCGGTCTACACCAATTTATTAGGTTGGCCTTCTGAACCTCTGCGCCTCCAGGACAGAGTTCAGAAATCCGTCTTAACAAACGGCTAAACGGTTTTACACGAAATGGAAACTGTCAGACTCTTTGCCAGGAAGGCGGAATGTATTGTTTTCACGTCGCTGAAGATCACGTGTTAGCTTTCTGATCACGTGATCCAGTACGTGCTATTTAGCAGCGTTTGGAACTTAGCACTCTGCTTCTGATTGCATTGTTTTTTGACCTTGTTATTTCCTGAAGCTTCGTTTGGTTTGGAACTCTTGCAGATTTAGATTTCATCTGCCTCTCTAGGTTTCTAGCTCAGTTTCGAGTGGTATTCTGCTGCCGTTCAAGAAAGGAGATTTTCTTTCACATTTTCCGGTTCCTGCCACAGTGGCTGCCCAGTGTCAATCAGCTCCTACCGCATGTACCTGGCGTGGTGCTTCTTACGCTGCTTCAGCTGTGTTTACGTGGCAGTTGTCTCCCCTCCGCACACAGTGACGTTTCACGACTGCTGTTCTTCACAGTTAGTAAAGCCACGCTGACCCGGCGGCTTCATTTTCTCAGCTGTTCAGCCACGCTGACTCAGAGGCTGCCTCTCAACTCACAACCACGTTGAGACCGTGGTTGTTCCAATTCCTGCATACCTCCGTGATGACACGGAGGGTGTTTCAAGCCTACTAACACATGCCTCCTCATCTATCGTAAAGGTACTTGTGACAGTGTTTTCTTCTTTGTGTCATTATCCCTTCTTCCTACTATGATACTCCTGGGAACTGTATACTTCAAGGGCATCATTAATCTTAAATTGGGATACTCCGGGGAATTGTTTATTTCTACTTCAAAGGCATTGACATCAGCTATTAATAAGAACTCCTACACAACAGTTTGTCTATCCTGGATTTCTGTGTTTACCTGTGCACTCGACTTCATGGATGCTATCCAATTGTGCACCAACCCGGCACTAGCGTGACCCTCGTGCCGTTCGGGATTAGTTTCCTTACTAACTTCCCCTTTTCCTGCTGTTGTTTCTTTTTGGAGTCACTGGGTGTAAAGGACAGACTTGTTGTGAAGATTCCCATATGCCAACAGGTTAGTGGTAATATAGCTATTACATAGTGACAAATCCTAAAGTTGGTAATATCCTGACCCATTTAATTTTGTTCTCACAGCCTGGCTACTATCCTGTGTATCCTGCCCCTTCCATTGATTCCTCCCCCTGACTGTGGTATTTATACAGTCATACAGTGCCATCAATTGGAAGGTCTCCTTTTCGTCCAGATAATTCCCGTCGGGTCTCCAGTTTGAGGTACCCAAGACCCAGATACTGTCTTTATCATTGTATCCTTTTCAGTGGTCATTGACCTGTATCCTTTCACTTATACCATTATTGCGAATAAGTGCTATATTCATGACAGGTGGGTATTTTTGGAACGCAGGTCTCTCTTGACCTGTGCTATAACAATGCAAGCTGCAAGGTATTTAGGTGTGGCTCCATTGAGGCATTTGTGGGTTATGGTTAGTGATTTGTAGAGTATCCTATTTTTCCCTGGAAACCATTCTAGGTCTATCTCTCCCTGGAGGTGTGATGAAACTTGCTTAGCCCACAAACTGCCCGGACAGCACGATTATGGGGAGTTTGTAGTTTGTTGATGATAGCAGCCAACATACTAGACATGATACTGTTACAAAAATCTAGTGTGGATTTAACTAGTGCAGAGGCAATCACAGCTCAATTCCCTGCGGACAGATTTTTACTTATTGATAATTTTTGTAATGCGCTAAATAGCCCATAGGCCTCGAAGCACAGTTAGGGCCTCATTCCAAATTTGCTGGTACAGTAACAACGATACCGGTAAGCTTGCCGGTACCGCTGTTACCTTACCAGCAAACTATGAGTTCGGCTCGTGGGTGCCTTTTCGCCCGCCAGGTCCGATCTAGCGGACGGACCGGCTCCCGTAAGCAGACCACGTCGGATGCACCGGCACCATTAAAAATGGTGCCGGTGCATCCGGCCTCTCCATTCCCATTAAGCCCTGTGGGGCTCGAATGGGAATGGGGAGCATTTTTTACTGGCGACCAGAAATGGGCAATTACCGGGTCCGGCAGGGCCATAATGACCCGGTAATTGCCCATTCCCGGGCACCGGTAAAAAAACGACTCCGGCGGCAGCCGTGCTGGCTTTACCAGCACGGCTACTGCCAAAGTCGTAATGAGGCCCTTAGTATCATACAAGACATAACACATAGAAGACTAGGTCAAGCGGGAAAAGGTGGACCAATGTATGAATTAATCAGGAGCTAAATTGAAGAGGAGAGTTTTAACACCCTTCTTGAAGGTGGTGAGTGAGTTTGTCTGCTTGAGATGAGAAGGTAACTTATTCCAGGCTACTTGTGCTTGGACATTAAATGTTGAGCCGCCAAATCTCGTAAGCTAAATCTTGGCTGTGTGAGTTTTGTGGAGTCAAATAGCGCAAAGTGCGACTTGACGTGAGGGGAGAACGCCAATCGCATTAATACTGCAGAGAGTCTTTGTTTCAACATTTGGATGTCAACGACAGGATCTTATGTGTGACTTGATTTTTTATCCGGGAGCCAACGAAGCACCCGTCTAGCCTTGGTTACATGATCTCTTCTAAAGAGACCAAAGATGGCTCTAAAGGCACGGTTCTGGGCAGCTTGTAGCATGTTGAAACTGGCTTTGGAGGTTCCTGCTAGAAGGTTGTCGCCATAGTCAAGTAGGGGGTTCATCAAAGCTGTGGCCAACAGGGCTCTGCTTTTTAAGGAGATATACGGACAAATGTAATTCAGCAGTTTGGTGGTATATCCACAGGCTGCTCGTACTTGGGCCATATGTGGCTTCATGGACAACTCAGCATCAAAGGTTACACCTAGTCTTAACAGACTTGGATACTTTGATTATATTGCCGGCAATGGTGATACTTTCATAGTCGGAGTCAAGCTTTTTAATTTTGTTGCCAGATGCAATGATTAACAGTTCAGTATTATCAACGTTTAAAGCTAAGGAGTTAGACACCATCCACTCTTTCTGTTAAGGTCAACTGTCAGGGAAACAGCCAGAAACAAGCAATAATTGGATATGCAAAGGCAAGTTAAAGAGCAAGACAAAACGTTACCTCTCTACTTTGACTGGATAGGAAGGCAGGCAAGCCAGGAACCACTAACACAGTATAGACCTTCCCAATGATACCCCCTACTAGCTAAGATTAATACAAAAGCTAGATGAGATTATCATTTGAAAGGGCACAGGATACGAAGCACCAGAATACACCAGGCTGGAATAAGAAACACACATCAGAAACTATGCTACTAGGATGTTACAGGTATCTTATCTGAGAAGCGGTTCAGAAACTGACCTGGTAGGTGAATCCCAGGCTTCAGTAGAGGTGAAATGGAATTCCCTCTTGGTAGCCCGATAATGTTAATGCTACAATAGGTAATTGAATATCCACGTAGTCCAGAATTAGGTGAAGGACAAAATGACAGGAAATGGGAAGGTTAGTAGGGAGCTAACCCAAACGCAACAAGGGATGCACTAGGGTCAGGTTGATGCACTTAAACAGCAAAGCGTCCATTCCACGAATTCTGTGCACTAGTTCGTAATGAGGGAAGGACTGTGGACCAATACGTAATTACAGTATGTAGACTGTCACCACTATACCCTTTGGTGTACTTGTATTGAGGAGAGTAGATGTAATGTAGCTCTGAGGGGAAATGAGGTAATGAAGTAGCTAGATATCCTTAAGATCTGAGGAGGAATGAGCTAATGAAGTCTCTGGCGTGGATCGAAAAAAAGAATCCCTGCGGCCGAATGTGATGGTGGTACAAGGATTAGATGAATCTGATAGCAAGGTAGGGATACCACTCAGGGTTTAACCATGAAGATACCTTAGTGAACATATTGAGACAAGAAGGAAGAAACAGCAGACAACAAGCCGTTACCAGTCCCGATGAAGAAGTGTGCCTTTGACTGAGTCACTGGTGTAAAGCCGCAGTCCAGGAAACGGTTGTGTAGTATCTTCAGGAACAGGATACAAAGTATCGAGGTGGAACGCCGACCAGCACGGAGCTCCAAACGAAGAACAATCAGAAGCACTGGCTTCTTGCAGAGGGATTGGCTATATAGAGGTCATGTGACAGGCTGTGTCCACGTGATCGCGGGGAAATGAATCAATAACGTTCCCCTTGCGATGTGCTATTGTGCCGGCGCATAATCACCATGGCAACCGCCCCAACAATCTCCAACACGTAAAGAACAGCTTAGCATCTGTTCTATATACAAATGGGGAACACGTTGCTCCATCTCTGCAAACAGGAAAGACAGGAGGACGGCGCTTGATATCAGTGGTCCTGGAAACACTGGCAGGTATGAAACTTGGATGTCTTGATGGATGGTGTTGACAAATAGAGTATCTTTGGTATAACAACCGGACAACTCGATTATGACCTGTGTGTCAACAGCATAGTTGGTATACTGTGCACCCAGGTAATCGAGAAGTACAAGAAGGGGCATGATGTATATATTGAATAAAGTGGGTGAAATGCAAGACCCCTGAGGCACTCCACAGGTAACTAATTTAGGATCGGTATTAGCCTCATTTACGGCCATGCTGGCATTTCTGGGTCCTAAAAAGGAAGAGACCCAATCAGATGCAGCCAGAGAGCAATGAACCTGTTCCACCAGTCTAGTGACAAGCCGAGAGTGGTCAACTAAGTCGAACGCAGCAGATAAATCAAGCAACATCAATAGTTCTGGCCTGCCACGATCTACAGTACTAGCAATATTAGATTTCAGGTCCAGAAGTGCGGTCTCCGTCCCATGTTTGGACCTGAAGCCAGACTGTTTTGGATTCAGGAGGTTGTTACTTTCGAGGAAACTGTGCAATTGACCATAGGCAATGCGATCCAAAATCTTCAACAAAAAAGGTACATTGGTGATTGAATGGTAATGCTTTGCTAAATTAGGATCCAACGTACTCTTTGTTAAGGGGGGGGTAATTCATGACTCTTTAAGGACCGAAGGTACACTTGCTTCTGAATAAGATAAATTGACAAAACAGGTTACCCATGCCACAAGCATTTTCCTACATTGGCTACACTTGCATCCTACTCTCCCCGACCCTCCCCACCATAACGCATAAGAGACATATGACAAATGAGATAAGTGGCCCTCCACAAACCTATCTCTGAAAGCCAGGCTCAACAAATCATTGATGACTGTGACATCACAGATACCTACTAAACAATAGGCTGAAACGGACAGCCTATCAAGCATAGCACCCTGCACCAACACGAACCTAAGGGTACTCCCCCCGTTTATTCATCAACCAGTAGCAACCAACCAGTAGCAACCAACAAATGGGGAGTGGGCATGGCTACGATGTGGAGTGGAACTGGGACTACTAGCTTGTCCCACATTATGCCAAGAATTATTGAATGTTAGCCCCTACTCTCTAAGGTTGCACAATTGTGTGAACCATCCTGCATCGCATCTAGATGTGACAGTAAAAACGAGTAGGTGCTGCCCTTAGTCATAAGTGTTAATACTAGTGTATGCCTCACTCGGACGGAGGTAGGAGTACTGGTAGGTGCTGCGCTTAAACGCAGTTGTGAATGTTGGTATGTGCCGCACTTGAACGTAACAGTGAATATCTTTATGTGCCACATGTGGGCAGAATCGTGAACAGGTGCCAGCATCACACCCACTCTGCAGGACGCCCAACTCGAGACATAGGCTCCATCTCTTGCCATTATATGAGGTGAGGCGTGTGCTCAGGTTGCTCTAAGCTTGCGGTCCTCTCTCCCACTGTGCAGCTATCCTTGGACGGGTACTCATTCTGCACTGTTGGGTGTAGGCTCTAGCCCTGGTTTGGTCTTGTACTTATATATACACTGTTAGGTTTAGGTTTCCAGTCTGACTCAGTCCTCAACACAAATAGCACTGTCAGGGCTAGGGTCTGGTCCTGTCTAGTCGTACACTCTGATTTGCGTTGTCAACTAGATGTGGGAACCAGCTCTGTTTAGTCCTGTATTCTGGTCGTGTTGACAGGTTCAGCCCTTCCTCCCACTTGGCTGGATTCTCAGTGTGGCTGTCTCTAGTTATTCACCCAAATTGCATTGTCAGGCGTAGACCACTCCCACTGTTCAGGACGCTCGGATTTGGCCGTGCCTGCTCTCTTATCCACGGTGCACATTTTGGATATGGGCCTCCCTCCAAGTGTACAGGACTCTCAGCTCCTGCTGTAGAGTCTCAAGGCCCGGTACTAAATTTGAATCATTGGGAGTGGGCATCCCGCCCACCATGCAGGACTCTCAACTCTAGCATTGCTTTACCTGTATCCAAACATGCACTGTTGGAGTAGGCCTCTCTCCCACTAGACAGGACTCTAATAACTGGCTGTGATTAGCCTCTTTATGCCCACTGTACTGTTGGGTGTGGACCTCTCTCCCACTATACAGGACTCTCAAATTCCAGGTGTGGTGAATTGCAAAATAATTAATGTGAATTTGATTTCGCGGTAGAGATCCTGTTATTAAAACTTTGAGATTTGGCATCAATTAGTGCATTCTTCAACTTAAGAACGGCTTCTTTATATAGGGAATGAGAAAGAGGTGAATAATTATTTTGCCACTCTCTTTTTTAAAATCATTGAACCAGGTACATTTGCTGGTTTTGGATTTAACAAGTTAATGTTTTTTGGGGCGAGGTTTATCAACAATTGCATTAATCATATCAGGGAGATGGCGAGCCAAATCATTGGAATTATCAAAGCTATCCACTGGTCTAAGTTTAGTTAAAAGCTGACACGATAAAGATTGTGGCGTTATTTTCTTTAGATTCCTAACTAAGGCATTGTGTTTGGGGATAGGTTTGGAGTGATAAAGGCTAGTTGGTATTTGGATGGAAATTTTCACCAACATATGGTCAGACCAAGGACAATGATCAATATTAGTTTTGGTCATGGAAACATGATGTGCCAGAATCCAATCTAAGGTATGATCTACATTATGGGTAGGAGTGGAGATCATCTGGTTGAAACCAATAGAGATCAATGCTGATAGGAGAGAGGCCACTTGTTTGTCAGTAGCATCATTTTCCCATAGATTGAAATCACCCACGACGATCACCGGTGTGTTTGCCTCAGTGATAGACGTCAGCAGGTTAATGAGTTGTTCCTCAGAAGATGGCATATCTGCGGATGGGCAATATATAATGATAATCGTCAGGGAATTATTCTCATTTAAGATAATTTTAAATAGAAGGCTTTAACAGCCATCTAACGGGATGTGGGAGATCTTGTGCGAAGTGTAGCGATTGTTTATAATGGCAGCCACACCACCACCTCTGCGGGTAACATGATCAACTCTCTGAAATTGTAAAATCGGGGCAGGGGTGGTGTAGAGACACCGCGAGAGCCTGTGCTCTCGCGAGATCTCGCGGCCCGAGGAGGCTCCGCCCCGCGCCCTTCGCGGGGATTATCGAACGAGCGGACGACAGAGAAGGAGCGTCCTGCACAGCCCTCCTGCTACGGGGGCCCGCTCCTTACGAGGCAGGAACTTTAATTAACAGAGCTTTCTCTCTGCCAACCCAGGCCCAGGTGTATGATGGTTGTAGTTCGGCTGGAACTGCAGCTATGAATCCGGTCTCCGGAGCCTGCTTAGATGTCAAGTTTCCGGCATTATTTAAAGAAGGTGCATCACGGTTGGGAAGCATGTCGGGGTTCGATGCCACAGAAATTATACCACATTTTCGCTTTATGTCTGCAAGCTTTCTATGGTATGTTGAGCTATCATTTGTATAGGTAGAGGCAGCGCTGTGAATTGCAGATAATGTCTCATAGATAGACAACATGATAATGCGTAAGTACAAATACCTGAGATGCAGCGGAATCCGGAGTCTTAGCGAACACAACGGACACAAACTGGCACTAACCAGTTTATGTCCGTTTATCAGTAATGCACGCACGTTGTGTGTATGCTGTGCGAATCTGGTTGAGTTATTAAATACATCGTAAACAGATCAGAGGCTCCTGTCTTCATTGAGAGAAATTTACTACATAAATTGGCGACGAGGATCACCACTAGCACCCACGGAAGAACATGCAAGGAGCAACGCCACCGCCGCCATTTCTCCAGACTCCAGGTAGGCCTGCCATTCCATGGCCACAATAGCAGTCCCTATTCACGACATATGTGGAGGCCCTAAGTGGAGCGGGGTTTTCGGCGGCGAGACGCAGGGCCATGCTATTAAATGCCTTGGGGGTGGAAGGACAGAGAATATTCGAGAGTCTCACCCCGATACCAGTGGCTGGCAACAATGACGATGTTTTCAAGGAGGCCGTCAGGAGAATCGTAAAACGGTTCGCCAGTAAAGAGAACACAGTGCTCCACCGGATACGGTTTTACACACGAAAGCAAGAAATATCTGAACCGGTTGACGATTACGTCACCAAGCTGAGGGAATTAGCAGCGCTGTGTAACTTTGGCAACAACGCGGAGAGTCTCATTTGTGACATGTTGGTCGTCCACACTAACAGCCGGAAGGTCCAGGATAAGTTTATAGTTGAAAAAGAACTGCAGTTGGAGAAAGCGATTGAGATCGCCAGGGCGGTCGAAGAAACAGCAGGGAGACGTAAGGAGCTTACTGGGGCCCAGAGTTCGGCAGAAATACAAGCGGTGGGTTACCATGCAAAAAGAGAGAGGCGGTCTGCTGACACGAGAGAAGGGAGAGGGAACAGAAAAGAACCCCTAAAGTGTCACAGGTGCACCAGCACGAAACACCTGGCGTTTGACAGGGAGTGCCCAGCCAGAGACAAGGAGTGCTCCATTTGCAAACGCATTGGCCATTTCTCCATCGTGTGTAGGTGGACGAACAAGAAAGTGTCCAGCTTAAATGCAGATCGCAATCCGGAGAAAGAGTCATCCTCCGACGATGAAGGGAGACCCACTGTCATCATGGTTAACAGCACAAGAGCGAGGAGAGAGAAGCCTCACTGCGTGATCAAAGTTGATGGAATGGAAACTAGGGTCATGGCGGACTCAGGGTCCGATCTAACGATCCTTCCCCTTCGCACATATAAGGACATGGTGAGAAAGGAAAAGGTGCAAGTGCTCACAACGAAGCACAAACCCACTGTGTTTGGAGGAGCGTCAGTCGATCTACTAGGATACATCAACGCCAAAGTCGAATTTAAAGGAAGGGAAACCACGACCAGGGTCTACTTCAGTCATGAAGGTCCAGCAGTGCTAGGGTGGGACGACCAGGACAAGCTGAAAATCAGATTGGATCCCAGCACTGAAGAACAAGTCCTGTCAGTCAGGGCGACGAGAGGACCCGTGGCCAAAAGCGACTACCCAACTCTGTTCTCAGAGGAGCCGGGACACATCAAGGGATTCCTCCACAAGATAATACTCAAAAGGAATGCTGTCCCTGTAAAGCACCGAGTGAGGCCAGTACCAGCCACGGCAAGGGATACCCTTAGAAGTCAGCTGGAGAAGATGAAAATGGAGGGCGTCATAGAAGAAATCGAAGCATCTGAATGGCTGAGCCCCGTCGTGCTCATAAAGAAACCCCAATCACAAGAACTCAGGGTATGCATAGACTTACGCAGCTTGAACCTGGAAGTCGTCACTGATAACTACCCCCTTCCAAGCATAAATGAACTCATTCTGCTAATGAAAGAAGCCAAGATATTCTCGAAACTGGACATGAGGAATGCATATCATCAAATACAGCTACATGACGAATCAAAACCCCTCACGGCATTCATCACTCCATTTGGCACATACCAATTTACCAAAATGCCATTCGGGTTGTCATCGGCAGCGTCGGCGTTCCAACGCATGATGGACGTCTTGCTGAAGAAAGTCAAAAACGTAGTGTACTTCCAGGACGACATCCTCGTGTATGCGGAGGATGAACAGACGCACGATGCCACGCTGAGAATTGTCTTAAACAAACTACAAGAGGCAGGGGTGCGGTTACGCTATGAGAAATGTCTGCTCAGAGTACAAGAAGTTGAATACTTAGGATACAAGATTTCAGAAAAAGGGATCAGTCCCAAACAGAATCTAATGCAAGCAATCATTAAAGCACCGGAACCAGTCTGCAAAGAGGAAGTGAGGTCGTTTCTGGGACTGGCGGAGTACTATGCGAAGTTCATACCAAAGTTTTCAGAAACCACGGCACCCCTTAGGGAAGTTCTCAAAAAGGGCTCGGAATTTGTGTGGCAAGAATCCCAGAAGACAGCAATGGTGAAGATAAAGCAACACATCGTAGAAGCACCATGCCTCCAACCGTTCAATCCCGAGTGGGAAACAGTTGTCACCACCGACGCCAGTGCCTATGGACTGGGAGCAGTGCTAACACAAAGGAAAGGCGACACCGAACATGTGGTGGCCTTTGCATCGAAAGCATTATCAGAGGCGGAACAGAACTATTCCACCATCGAAAAAGAAATGTTGGCCTGCGCATGGGCGGTGGAACATTTCAGAACATATGTATGGGGCACCAAATTCAAGTTGGTGACGGATCATGAGCCCCTAATCCACATGCTTAGCCCGGGAGGCACAAAAGTATCCACGCCAAGATTGGCACGCATCGCAGCTAAGCTGCAAGAGTACACGTTCGAGATCCAGCATATTTCAGGCTGGAAAAATTCACAAGCCGACTGCATGTCGAGACTGCCGGAGGATAAGGATAAAGCCACCACTTTTCTCCGTGGAGAATGCATAGTGGCATCGATTATGGATGTGAGAGCGCCAGAGTACCTGGAACTCAGCGAGAGACACTGGGAAGAGGAGGATGGAAAAGACCCCACCATGGCCATGATCCGCAAATGGACAAAGGAAGGTTGGCCAAGTGAAAAGGCGTTACCTGAGGGCATGAGACCCTACTGGAAGGTGTCGGACGAACTATCGGAAACGGAGGGAATAATCCTGAAGTCAGACCAGATTATTCCTCCCACAGGAATGAGAAGAATCATCCTAGGTAGAGCCCACGCGGGCCACCTGGGAAACACCATGACCCGTCGCAGAGTGAGAGAGGCCTACTGGTGGCCATCCATGGATCAGGAAATTCGATCCATGATAGAACGTTGCCATGAATGCCTCAACAGCGACAAGAGACTCAAGGTTCGCCAAGCACCCCTTATACCCACAGAAATTCCAGAAGCCGTGTGGTCAAAGGTCGGCATTGACTTCATAGGGCCCTTGGAAGCTATGGCACCTGAACACCGGTACAGTGTAGTACTGGTCGACTACCTATCCAAGTGGGTGGAGGCCGCGTTCGTCCCGAACATAACCACGGCAACCGTTATAGAAGTACTCACAGAAATCTTTCAGAGGGAAGGTCTTCCAAAGGAAGTAGTCACCGACAATGGGGTGCAACTAGTCTCGAAAGACATGGAGGAGTTCTTAAAAAGAAACTACATAAAACAAAAGAAAGCGGCCCTGTATCACCCACAAGCAAATGGGCTTGTCGAAAGGGCCAACAGGTTCATAAAGGGCGCCATCCAATTGGCAACAGCTTCGGGCATGGACCCGCTCAAAATTACCAAGGAGGCCATAGCAGCCCACAGACTCACACCCAATGGGATCACCCAAATATCCCCGTTCAAAATGTTGAGAGGGAGGAGTGCAGCATCCACGCTGATCCCACCATGGTTATCGAAAATACGAGAGGATGAAGCGGTGGACATGGCAGAAGTAGTCTGGAGAATTGAAAGCGATAAGGCTCGCATGAAATCATGGAGTGATCGAAGAAGAAGGACCAAGCAGATGGCAGATATCGGAGAGGGGGACTTGGTTAAAATCCAGTTACCAAAGAAGGATCAAAGCACAGGGTCTCGGTTTAGCAGACCCATCAGAGTGACTCACAAAGGGACAAACCACATCCGCACGGAAGACGGGCGAGCGTGGAATTTAGAAAGGGTAGCATTGTACCAAAAGAATCGAGGAAGAGCTAAGACCCCAGAGAGACCTCCAGTGGAACCCGAAAGGGACTTTGGAGCAGGTGAGGAAAGAGAACCAGAAGGAGGCGACAGAGAGAGGGGTGAAACAGAAGTCGAACTGGAACCATCGGGTGAAGAACCTGATCAGGAGCAACGAGAGAATTTCACCCGGACTGTTGATCGTCCCAGAAGGGAACACAGAAGACCGGTGAGATATAATGACTATGTTTTACAATGAGTTTGATGCGCGTTTGAAAAGGGGAGATGTGTAGAGACACCGCGAGAGCGCGTGCTCTCGCGAGATCTCGCGGCCCGAGGAGGCTCCGCCCCGCGCCCTTCGCGGGGATTATCGAACGAGCGGACGACAGAGAAGGAGCGTCCTGCACAGCCCTCCTGCTACGGGGACCCGCTCCTTAAGAGGCGGGAACTTTAATTAACAGAGCTTTCTCTCTGCCAACCCAGGCCCGTTGGCCTTTATCAGTAATGCACGCACTTTGTGTGTATACTGTGCGAATCTGGTTGAGTTATTAAATACATCGTAAACAGATCAGAGGCTCCTGTCTTCATTGAGAGAAATTTACTACAGGTGGCTAATAAGGCAGAGGAAAGAGTGGCAGGCGTGAACCATGATTCCGTAAGGACCATGCGATCGCAATGTATCTCAGTGATGTGGTTGCAGACCTCAGTGCCGTGTTGAGAAGGGAACATGTGTTTAGAAGGGATAGGCGCATGGTTGCGTGCAAATGATTAGTGCTGGGTATAGAGATATTATATCGAGAGTTAAACGTGGGAAACTGTCGCACAGGACAATGTGGGTTCGACTGAGGATTGAGAGGTAACGGTTCCTGGGTCAGGGCTTTTTGTATCCGAGATAATGGTAACCAACTCTATAGTGGCGATTATGGGGAGGACATCTATGGTGTATGATGGTTGTAGTTCGGCTGGAACTGCAGCTATGAATCCGGTCTCCGGAGCCTGCTTAGATGTCAAGTTTCCGGCATTATTTAAAGAAGGTGCATCACGGTTGGGAAGCATGTCGGGGTTCGATGCCACAGAAATTATACCACATTTTCGCTTTATGTCTGCAAGCTTTCTATGGTATGTTGAGCTATCATTTGTATAGGTAGAGGCAGCGCTGTGAATTGCAGATAATGTCTCATAGATAGACAACATGATAATGCGTAAGTACAAATACCTGAGATGCAGCGGAATCCGGAGTCTTAGCGAACACAACGGACACAAACTGGCACTAACCAACTTGTTCCTCACGCGCCAGCACTCACACGCCTGGCATGCAAATAACTGGGAACGTTAAAACTACAGGGCTAAAGGCAACTGTAGTTCTATCTATGAACGTAGTCAACGTAGTGAATGGCATGTTACCAAGAGGTAGACTGCTCACATTCACTAGCTTTAAATATCTAAATGTTGCAAGTGTTGCAAACCCAGTCCCAGTACCTTTAACTATCAATGTGCTAAAAGCTCAAATGTTGTTTTATTAACTCATTAAAAACTAAATTCTAGCATCAGATCAGGCAAATAAAACAATCACAAATTAGCTACACAGTATCATAAAACTAACAATTACGAGGCAGCCAGAAACTTATATATATACCGGCACTAACCGACTTGTTTCTCACACGATATGGCCGTATTTGCCTGAGAAGAGAGTTCAGGTAGGCACAAGAGGATCGTAGATGTGCAGTTTGTTTTTCAAAAGTGAGATGAGAGTAAAAAGATATGCCTAATGTTTTAACAAGGGGAGCTACTGGAATTGAACAGCCAGCAATATAGAATCCATTGTAAGAGGCGTCCAGCTTGTTTAACCTAAGACCTGAGCCAAGAATCAGCAAATCTGTTTTATTTTTATTCAGTGCCAGTGAATTCGTTATAATCCAGGCTTAGATTGTGGCAAAGATTTCATTAACCCTCTGGGTATCCTTGATATGGTCCCCTGAAAGTTCCATCAAAATCTGAGTGTCATCCACTTACTTCACGTATCGAACACCTATACTGTCCAGGAAAATAGAGTAGGGGAGAGACATGCTCCCTGTGGGACACCACAGGTCTGATGGACAGGGGATGCTTGGAAACCTTCAACTGCAACCCTGGTCACATGGAAGGAAAGAAAGTACTACACCCAGGAGGGAGCACTTTCAGAAAAGTGTCCAAACTCAATCAACCTTTGATGAGCAAAGAGTGATCTATGAGACTGAATGTGGCGGACAGGTCAAGGAGCATAAAAGTGTGACTCACCCACTGTCAATTATAATCAATATGTTGCCTTGTTCTTCCGAGAGAGGGGCGCCTGCTACCTTTGTTGAATTCTTTGAAGGAACTTGGGATTGGTCACCCTAGGTTACCTGGGGGCAACCAGACGTGGATTCCCTGCTCACTGTGCTTAGAGGGGCTCAGCTTTACCTCACTGATGATGCCCAACAAGGCTGAAACACGTGTATGGGGTTGCTGTTGGTACTCTTGTTCAGAGAGGAATTGCCATAGCATTTCGGTGAAGGACTGCCCATGTGGGCGGGACAAAGACTGATATGCAAATGGATATTTCCCATCTATGAAAGGTACAGTGAGCAAAAAGCAGATGGCTGCGAACTCTCAATGTGGTTAACAACCACTGAACAGGTTATCATGCCTTGTTCTTCCGAGAGAGGGGCGCCTGCTACCTTTGTTGTACTCAATATGTTGGATTTAAGATCGAGCAGTGATGTCTCTGTTCCGTGAACAAAAACCTAATTGCCGAGAATCCAACAAGTTGTGTGTCTCTAAGAACTCCTGCAACTCGGCCATTTTGTCTAAGTTCTTAAGTAATAGGCCTATAGCTGTAATTGTTATTTTATAACTTGCTTAATACCAGGGACCAGCGTCTAAGCACAAGCCCAAGATTCAAACCTGTGCTGCTATGCATCGTCTTGTTTCCAAGACAAACACATTGCACCTGAGCTATCCTCCTGGCTCACAGTTAGTTATTCGCAGTTGTATTGTGGTGCATACAGACACAGCTCATTAATACATACAGACACTAAAATTCTAGTTAAATGTTTAGCAGCCTGACTGGAAAAATCATTGGCAAAATTAGCACACCGGGACCACACTGGTTTCATTCAGAGACATCCAACAGACAATGGGGGTCATTGCGAGTTGGCTGGTATCCGGTAAAAGTGCCGGTAATACTGTATGGGATGCATGGAACTCAGTTGCCTACATTACCGGCGCTGAGAACACCTCACCCGGAAATACCGGCACCAGTAATGCAGGCAGTGGAAATACTGGCAGTGCTGGAAACCTGTGCCACTAATACCGGCACAATGGTATCACAGGCACATTATGGGCCTAGATTTTCCAGTAATACCGGCAGATTTTCACCAGTATAACCGGCAAATCCAAACCAGATACCATCACCTCAGAGCTAAATGGATCCAGGTGAAGGAAATAAGGCCACAGGTGCACCCAATCCATTCAGGGGCATCCAATGAACACAGGAACAGTACTAAAGGGCCACACCCAACCCTTGAACTCTTCCCAACACAACCATGTTGCCACTCATTGTTGCTACCATGGACCTAGAGGTGCTGCATGCTGATGTTCAGCTGATGGTACTGGAGTAGCAGCAGTTGCAACAGGAGGACAGGGATTGAATGAGGAGGATGAGTATGGGGATACAGGTGATACAGGTGGTGAGGCGGAGGCGTGCCGTGATCGCTCGCACAAGGGCCACACCCTGGGCCCTCACAGACAGCCAGATACACGCCCTGTACAGACTAAATAGGGAGACCATTCATGACCTCCTGACCCGAATCCAGGATGACATTGGGAGCTGGATCGGCATCAGGACAGCCATACCACCACTGCTGAAGCTGGTGACGGTCCTGCACTTCCTGGCCACTGGCACGTTCCAGCACTCCGTGAGCCAGGTGCATGGCATTTCGCAGTCTGCCTTTTCCAGAGTGCTGGTGCAGGTACTGGAGGCCCTCCTGCGCCATGTGGGCCAGCACATCGCCCTCCCAACCAACCAGGCACAGGTAAACGCCACCAAGGCCCGCTTCTATGCGAATGCGTCCATGCACAATGTGTTGGTAGTATTGAACTGCACACACGTAGAGGTGCTGCCCCCTGCCCCCCCACACCTCACAGGAGGTCTACAGGAACTGGAAGCAGTTCCATTCCCTCAATGTCCAGGTGACCTGTGACGCTGACCTGACCATCACGTACTGCTGTGGCTGGGTTCCCAGGATCAACCCACAACTCCATGGTCCTGCAGAACAGCACCCTGCCAGCTTACATGGCGCATCACATAGGACAAAGGACTTTAATTTTGGGTGGGGACATGTACACTTACACCTACATTGCAGCATGGGTGACATGCAAGAAGGGGGGATATGTCACAAATGCATGTCCGGCAAGCACTCTGCACATGCAGGACCAACCAATTGACAGGCGACAACACATAGGAGTAGCACATGACTGTAGTAGTCACTGACCAGGTCATTTGAAACCCAAAAGGATATCCACATGTAATGCACTACAGGTACCAGAATGCAATCCCCTTCCCCCCAATGCCAGTGAATCAGTAGACTAGGCCACCTAGGAACAAGAGATGTATGTCCTGTTGGGACATGAGGCATGCATGCACAGACTAACCGTTGAGATTATGCTGTGACAGGCAACACCACTGCTGAGCACCATTACTCACACATGTTAACGTCAATGTTAATGTCAATGGGTCTTGTACCGCGCACTGTTGCCACTTGCGTAGTCTCTTGGCGCTCTGACAGGTCTACAATGGAAGTAGTGTTGGGGCGGATTGTTAGTGGGATTGAGAGAGAGAATAGCAAGAGAGATTCAATGTGCTGTTGGCAGCTTCAGTTTGGAGAAATCGGTCACTGAGTGTTGGAGCTTTTTTTTTCTTTGGTTGTAGCCGTCATGTGGTGTTGATGCATGATTGTGTATGGTTTGTTTTCATGTCGGGTGTTGTGAAGTGCAAGTGGTTAGAGGTGGGTAGAGGCATGGTTGTGTTTAGTTCAGAGTTTGAGGGTGCGTATGCATAATGGTGAGTTTTTAGTATGGTTAGTTAGTGGCAATATATTTCCTACCCCCTGCAATACATCCAAGTGTGACACACATCCCACCCCTAAACAATCCAACTAGGTGTGATATAGTTCCTGCCCCCAACAATCCATCTCAGGGAGCAGAACCCAGAACGATACAGATGTCACAGAGTGCTTGTCTCAGGGTGCGGCAGGGAGCATACGGCTTAGCTATACTATTAGACCAGATGCATTATGTGGCTAACCTACACATACAGAGTAAATGTAAAATATGACTAACTCGCAGAGTTCAGCTACATTCAAGATAAGGCTAACCTTGTGTCCCCACCCCTTGCAGGTGATTCAGGATACCCACTTCTTCAGTGGCTGATGACCTCTCTGAGGGATCCCCCAATGCAGGAGGAAATTGTATACAACAGGGTGCACGTGAGGACCAGGGCGTCCATTGAGAGGACCGTTGGCTCTTGAAGGCACGTTTCAGATTGCTACACCGGCCTGGGGTTGCGCTCATGTACAGGCCAGAGAAGGTGGGGCAGATAGTCCTGGCCCATGCAATATTGCATAACATCTGTGCCAGACACAGCATACCCCTGCCCCCACATCTGGACATTCCTCCGCCAGAGGCTGAGGATGATGATGCAGTGCCAGCCGGGCCTAGGCACATGTGCTTGGAGGTCAGGGATGGGCGCCTGGCCCTTCAAGAACTCATAGATAGCTTTTTGTGAGTAACCCTTTCACTTTGGACTTCTCTTGCACCTTACTGCATATGATGCGCACACACAATAAATACTTGCACCAAAATAAGGAATGTGCACTCATTGCTTCAAGTGTAAACTATTATGTATTGAAATGATATTCTAAATACAACCTGTGCCCCCCTCCCCACACACCTTGTCCCCACACACACCCCTTCCCCTCCCACACACCCCATCCCCAAACAGTACCCCCCTCCCCACACACCCTGTCCCCACATACCCCCGCACCACACACCTCAAACACCCCCAAAGTCACAAAGTCAAACATAATAGTGTCACGCCAAGAGTAATTCACTGTGCCTCTTAGTCACAGGGCCCTTGGAGGACCCAGGTGTCGAGGAAATCCGCTGGGAGAGCACTTTGGTCTGTCCTGCTGCAAGCTCCCAGGGGTGCTGATGGAGAGGAGGGGTCAGACCCCTGAGTCCCAGGTGCTCTAGGGTGACCTGCAGGGTGTGGGTGAGGGACTCAGTCATGGCTGAGATCCCCTCATTCCCCTTGCAGACCCTTTGGGCCAGCATGACCAGGGCAGCAGAGGTACGTCCCTGTGCCCATGCGGTCCTGCGGCTGCTGGCCTGTATAGATTCCTGTAGGCGCCCAAGCTCACTGAGCTGCTGCTGGGCCAATTCTGTTATTGCCCCGTCCCGGTTCTCCATTGCACAGAGCCACACATCCATGTCCCGGATGTTGGGCATGGGTGGACGAGGGGGTCTGTGTAATGTTGCCGGACTGAGCGTTGGGGTCGGTGGAGGGGGTGGTCTTACTTCTGCTTCTCCTCTAATGTCATGTACCGGCCATGTTGGCCTGATAGCTGGTGTTTTAGTGGGAACTGCTGTGGCAGTGGTGATGGCCCAGGAGGATGTGGACGTGGTGCAGCAGGAGGTGGAGCTGATGCAGGCAGAGGTGGAGCTGGTACTTGAGGAGGTGAAGCTGTGCAGGAGGAGGTGGTGCAGGCGCATGAGGTGGCCGTGCTGATGCAGGAGGTAGCTGTTCTGGTGCAGTTGGTGACTGTTCTGGTGTAGGAGGTCGCAGTGGTGCGGCCTTGCCAGGTCTGGCTGCACGTGCTGAGCTTGATGGCAGTCCAGCCACGTTGTCGTCATCATCAGAGGGTGTGCCTGTTGGGGTGAGATGAGCATGCTGTTAGTCTTCTGGGCGTCACACCTGCGGGCTTGCATTACACTCATGCTATATTGTGTGTCTCCTGCTCTGGTCATGCTGTTTGTTTGGTCTGTTTAATCAGATGTGTGCTTCTACATGTACGTGGTGGGAGTGTACATTGACTGTTGGTCTGCCAAGGTGGCTTGTTGTTGTATTTACAGTGGCCCTACAATTCCTATCCTGTTCTCACTTTGCACACATGGGCGCTCATCATGTGTTAATGTGTGGGGCATTACAATTTTGCTGCAGTGCTTGTGCATGGATACATCTGCCTGCTACCCCTGGCATGTGTGTGTTATTGGCTCATTTGCTGTGACTGACACATGTTAGACCTGTTCCCTTGCCAATTTAGTGTTTTTCTGCCTTGGGATGTATTTATTTGGACTCAGGAGTGCTATTTACAAGGGTTTTGTTGTACTTAGCATCATGGCCGGGGTTCCAGCTCCGGCCACTGCTCCCCCGAGATGGAGCTGCACGTCTCCTCCTAGGGCATTAGGGTAAGGGGTGCCACCGTCCCTCCTACTGTGGCAGCAGATTCCCTCTTATGGGTGGCCAGGATGTTCCAAAACCTCAGCCGTAAGTCGTCCCAGTGCTTGTGGCCGCCATATGGCATGCACGAGATGGTTCCAACAGCTGTCACCTTGTCAGCCACCTCCTGCCAGATGGCCGCCTGACTCTTCTGGCTGGTCCTGGCATTACCAGCCCCAAAGAGGGCCTCCGCTTTCGCCACAACATTGTCTATAAGGGCATTCAGCTCTGGCTCCTTGAACCATGGCTTGCGAAGCTGGACTTCCGGGACGCAAGATTTCCCACTTCATAGCATGTCTGGAGTCTCAGATGGTGTGGATGGGAGCAGGAAGTGGGGGATTTTAAACAGGTTGAGTTTTTCAAAATGGCTGCTTGCAAGCTTCCCGTTCCTGTGATGACGCTATTTCCGGTGCCAGTAATTCCGGTGATTCCTGCATTTTGTGTGCTGGTATCAGTGTTTCCGGGACATTTCTGCTAGACACATCAGTATTTTTGTGTCGACATCAGTAATTAGGGCACATCAGTACTACCATTTCTGGCCGCGGGGTATGCGTGTGCCCTCGGTCCTATAATGTGCCGGTAATTCTGGTGGCTTGCCTGTTGGAAACAGTAGTACCTGTACACCGGAATTACCGTCCTTCTTCCGGGAAAACTTCTGATGAGGGCCAATGTTTGGTGACTCCTTAACATTGTAGCAGGACATAAATGATGGTTCACAACATACTGTCACAGGACTTGGAAAAGACTTTTGAAAGGGTTAGATGGCATTCTCTTTTTGAAGTACTCAAGAAAATTGACATGCAGGAATAATTTTATAACTTCCTATGAGTTATGTATTAGTACCCAAAAGCGTAGGTACATATAAATGGCTTAGTCTCCTTTTACTTGTTTTTCAGGACACATCAAGGATGCCAATTATCCGCTCTTTGACATGCACCTACATGTGAACCCCTGAGCACAATGATCAGTAAGTCAAAATAGTTGAAAGGCGTTGAGCTCAGAAGTGCCAAACTCAAGGTGTGTCCATTCACACATTTAGAGCCTGAGCAGTCCGTTCTAGTACTGCTGGATATTCTTCCGATTTACAGAAGCATTGCAGCATATCAAATACATTATGCAAAATCCGAACTGATGATCCTTGATGAGGGATGTCCTGTATCTAGTGGGCCATTTGCGCTGCAATTTCATCAGTTCAAATACTTGGGTGTGTGGGATTTGAATGAACTCTTTTCTCTAAATGATGTCCTAGTCGTAGAAAGGAGTAAGCAAGCACTGAAAACATGGAAATTAATTCAGCTTTCTGTGACAGGAATAGTCAATGAAATAAAAGTAAATTTATGCCAAACCAATTCCAGATCAGTTACAAAAGGTCTTGACTCTCATCATGTGGCTAGCTTTCTATGGATTCCTAACAAAACAGGTTTTAAGCTAAGTATATAAAAACCAAGTAAACTTAATGGGGAAATGGTGTCCCAGATTGGGTTATCTGTCTCAGGTCAGCCCAGTTGGTAGTGGTTAAGCGATTGATTAACCTGCCGCCTGGATGAAATTTGAAAAATGGCATCAACACCATATGCCCACACAGAGGGGAAGGAGGATTCCATTCAATTTACCATCCCCTGTATTCCACTTTAAAGATCTAATGAAACCTTAGAGTGCGAAGGACAGTGCGGTGAATACACTCCCTGACAGAAGGAAGCAATATACGAATCAAATCCCAATACCATTCTCAACCCATTGTGAGAGTGGTATTTAGCTGGCACCAGACTATCTGTACTATGGAAGAGTGCACACTAAACTCAAGGAAGCATTAGGTCCTGGCACTCCCTTTAGTAAATTGACTTGCTGCAAAGGATTTCATAGATGACACAGATGAGAATTTCACATGCATAAAGTTTGCGTATAATCTAATCTTTTTATCCCCAATAACTCATCTCGATCCAAGGTGTTGGCACATAGTTAGGCTGCTGGTTTTGGTATTGAAATTAATGACACTGATTTCTGTCATATTGGAACTTACTTCCTGGATGTTTCAATGGGCATTACAAATCGAGTTTTGCTCAAATTACTAAACCACATGTATTATTCCCCAGAGAGTTTATGTACCCTGGCCCCGAAAGTCTCTTCTAAAGGCTGGCACATTTATGAGGAAAGAATAATCATGCCTTGAAAGTCTGGCAGCGGACCTACTGCAGAAGTGGCAGTGGTAGAAGTGTACCAAAAAAGTAGTGGAACTGGGAACCCCACAACAAATTTTGCAAGTATTGCAGCCATGCTGCTTGACAGCCAATTGAGTTGAAACAGATTTCAGTTTAGCTGTAACTGCTACTGGGTGTTAAACTGGAGAAATGAGCTTTAACTCTACAAAGAACAGTTCTGGAATAGTGAAAATGGTTGAAAAAAAGTAGTGGAACTGTTAACAGTAAAAAATAAAAGCAGTGGAACAATGCTCCCAACCGTTCTACTCACTTCGACCACTGAGAAGTGGCACGTTTAAATGTTGCAGCTGTTGTGACTGAGAGTACTTCCTTTTATAAGAGGCTTTTGCCACAGAGAGCACATGCTGTTGGCTGTAATTGAACGTTTTGAATAATTGTCTAATTGAGTGCTATGGTGACAGCCAAAACAGGAATGCCTTATGCGACATGCGTCATAGATACTGCTTTGTATATCCTACAACTGAAATAGCTTGGCCTTGTGGTGAGGTTGTTCAGATATATATATATATATATATATATATATATATATATATATATATATATATATATATATATATATATATATATATATATCTGAACAATCAGATCAGAAAACAGAAAACAGAAAAGTCAACAGAAGTATCATGACAAGTAACAAAGAACATAGAAAGACCTATGAAATCAGCTAATAAGAATGAAATGTTTCACAGAGCCCATCCCAACCCCCCCAACCCAGGCAAATTAGAATTACAACAGAACTAGTACCACTAGAACTAGTACCCTAGTACCACTAATACCCTAGTACCACTAGAACTTCCACCATTGCTCACCATGTGGAGCCCAGCACACTCAAAGATGGCCGCCCGCCACCCATTTGAGGCATCCACTGCCTAATCCACCCAGCAGACGCTGCTGAGTCCCGATTGGCTGGTGACCCTTCTTCAGCTACCTATCGGGAGCCGGCAGGCGAAGCCGGCCCACTCTCACCAAGGCCCAGTGAAACAAGGCTGACTCCTGTCCTAGCCTGTCCCAGCCTTACTCGCCGTTCGCCTGGACACTATGCCCTTTTTCAACTCGCACTAATCCCTGCCTGTGGTTACACAGCTGGCTCTCCTCCTCGTGAACCTATGGACTAGCGCTCTCCTCATCCTGAAAGTAAGACTGGTAACGTTATCAACTATTCCAGCGCTTCCAAATGCTATGCTCATTCCCACAAGCTTGATACCTAGTATAGCTATATAAGCTGTTCACTCTGTGCCTACTGCCCTACAAGCATTTATCTTGCCTGTTGAACTTGCTGACATACTATCTATCCTGATGTTGGTAATTCCTTTACTATGCTAATATAATCACAAATGCCACTTGACAAGCTGTAGCAACGTAGCAACCTGCTCCATGCACACCTCTGTACTAAGTCTGCACATCTATTACGAGCGTCCTGACTTTAATCAACTGAGCCGACTACATATTTGAGCCCTAGTCGCTACCTATTCGCGGTTGCTTACCACCAAGTGATCGCACCATTTCAGCGCCTTATTTGCTTGCATTGCCTATGTCTGTTCTCATTGCCGCCCAGCCCATACCTTCGCATTGCATGACCACGGCACCGCTTTCATTTGCGGCTCTGTTCGCCTGTGCTTGCCTTGAAACTACTATGCTGTCAACCCCATGCTCGCTTTTGAAATAATTGAGCTCTTGCTCAGAACCGCAACTTGGACCCACTTGTTAGCTCCATGATATATGCTACTCTGCCTGCCTGATACGCTCATTGTGTATTCCCAATTTTGCTGCGCCACACTTTGATCTATGCTTGCATATGTTGCACCGCTCCACGTAAGACATGTCCACATGATCTAAGCTAATTCCAGGGTACCTGCCTTACTCTGCCGTGCCTTTCAACTTGACATTTACCTGATCTGCCAATACTTGCTGCCAACACTAGAATGTCTTCTCTGCCTGAATTGTTGCACCGTTACAATTAGATCACGCCTCTTGCATTCTGCATTGTTCCCTGCCTAACATGCTAATGTATATGCAAGCTTTGGTATTTGCTTTGCCTGTGTACCCTGATCTGATGCACCCCCATTGTTTGACTCTGAATAAGTAGACTTAACCTGTCTGAAACTCATTAGCCTGCATTGCTCGTACAGAGCACGCACTGCCTCACCAAATAGTGCCTGTAACGCTTACCTATAACTCCCTCACAGACCAAGCAGCCCTTTCTCTCTAACCTCGGTAACATGCTACCACGCTGGTCCTCCCTAAGGTCACTGCTCTCCTCATTACAAGTACTACTCTCAGTTGGTCAATTACCAGGTCATCACACCTCCCGATTTAGCTGCACCTAGCTCCTTGCACACCTCATCCATGGCCACCTCTCACAGATCTCCTGATACCTACCAAAGTACTGCACCACAATACTACAACATCTACCTCAACGATCCGGCCCTATGGCTCGACCATTTCGCCAAAAAACCCTCACCTAACCAACCATGTCCTATCACTCTTAGAAACCTAAGATTAGGATCTAGACTTAGGGGTAAGAAAGGACACCCCATGTACCTGAGTTCATACCTCAAAACACATACGCACAGCCCGCCTCCACAAATGGCCACCTCACCCACGCCCCATCACACTCAAACCATCACAGCTTCATCAAGCAACGTTGGTTTAAATAAAGCTGCCCTGATTAACGCAAGATCCCTAGCTGCGCACGCTCTGGACATTGCTGATCTTATCAAAACTCAGGAACTCCACTTCATCGCCATCACCGAGACCTGGCTGCACGCGGCTTCCGGCCCGGCACTCTCATTGGCCATCCCCACTGATTACTCCATCATCAGATATGATCGCACCTCGAGAGGTGGAGGAATTGCTTTCATCACTAGAAACTCATTAGTACTTAGAACCATCCCAAGCACTAAGATGGAAACTGCAGAATTACTCTCTGTCAAGCTTGGACTCTCAGCTAACCAAACGGCTACCATCCATCTAATGTACAGACCCCCTGGTCCACCCACATCCTTTGTGGATGATATCTCTATATTAGTACTCAACAATGCTAAATCCAACTCCCAAACCATCATTCTTGGCGACCTCAATCTAGGACACCAAGACCCTAATGATCCTGCGGCCCTCGACCTAGCTAATACCTTAACAGATTTAGGTTTCACTCACCACATACAGGAACCCACCCACATTAAAGGGCGATCCCTTGACTGGCTTAGTGACACCAATTGCAATATTAGCGTAATCTCCAACGCCCCTTGCTTGTGGTCTGACCACCATGTCATCACTTTCAGCATTGAAGCAGCCCCACCACCCAGGCCTTTGGTCGCCCCAGCCACCCTCACTAGAAATAAAAAGAACATTACGACAGAAAAAATACTCCCCCTTATCCTTCCCACACTAAATAACGCTCCTGACACTTGCTCAGACCCCACCAACCTAGCCGACATGTATAACCAGTCACTGCTTGCAGCCATCAACTCTATCGCCCCGCTCAAACTGAGGAAACCCAAACAACGAGCACACCTTAACTCATGGTTTACTCCCCAGCTTAGAGTGTTACGCAAAGAGAAATGCTCAGCAGAGTCACGCTGGAGAAGTCACCACTCCGACGCCCACGAGGACAGTCTTCTGATAGCCACCCTTAACTATAAAGAAGCTGTACTCCAGGCAAAAAAAGATTCTTATAATAACCGCATTATGTCAGCCCAGTCCAATACTAAGGAACTCTTTAATATCCTTAAGGAACTCGAGACACCTGCAGCCCCCCCTGACTCTTGCTCCAAAGACAACACTTGGTGCACCAATATTCAGTCAGCACTCCTGGGTAAAATTGCTACCCTCCAATCTAAAATCAGTGACAAACAGAAATCCCTACAGCTTGACCAACCACCGACCACACCTACACTTAATACACATTTAACCTATCCGCATAAACCTTTCTCCTTCTCCCCACTCACTACTCTCGAAGTAGAAAACATCATAAACAATTTAAAACCTTCCAATTGCCAAGGCGACCCCTGCCCAGCACCTATTATCAAAGAAGCATCTCATGAGCAAGCCCCGTTCATTACAGCATTCATAAATGCCTCTTTCAAGGCGGGTATTGTCCCCGACAACCTAAAGGATGCATGGGTTATCCCACTCCTCAAAAAACCCTCCCTTGACCCTAATATCCCAACTAACTTCAGACCTATCACTACGGTCCCATTCCTGCTCAAGATCCTGGACCGCGCAGCATACCTGCAGATTCAGGATTACCTCGAACTAAACAATCTCCTGGGCTTAAGACAATCAGGGTTCCGCCCTAAACATGGCACGGAGTCAGCTCTGATCGACTTGAAAACTCAGATGGAGTCACTGAAGGACAATGGGAAGCTAGCTCTTCTCCTTCTCCTCGATCTCTCTGTGGCTTTTGATCTGGTCAACCACCAAATACTCTGCCAGCATCTCAAATCCGCAGCCCACTTCTCCGACTCTGCCAATGCCTGGAACCACTCATTCCTGAGCAATAGATCCATGAGGGTCTTCTCAACGATGGCATCAGCGGATCCCTCCCCCATTCACTGTGGCGTTCCTCAAGGCTCGTGTGCATCCCCTACTTTGTATAACGTATTCACCAAGCCCCTCTTCGATGTGCTTGACTATCTGGGTGTCTCCTACACTAACTACGCGGACGACACCCAGATACTCATCCCTATCACAGGAGACTACACAGCTGACACCAAAGCCCTTAACAATGTTTACTCGGTCATCCAGGCCTGGATGGCACAGCACGAACTCTGCCTTAACGATGATAAGACTGAGCTCTTACTTTTAGGATCAAATCATCGGCTCAACAAACTAGACCAAACCTACAAGTCCTTCATTATTGACGGCAATGACATTAAAGTCTCCAAAGATACTAAGACGCTAGGGGTCTATCTTGACTCCTCGCTTTCTCTGAACAGAAAAATAAATGCAGTTAGGTCAGCTTCGGCCTATACCTGCAAACTTATCACTGCCTGTAGACCCTTCCTAAACTCCACCAACTGTATCACACTCGCCAGAACTCTTGTTATGGCCAAAATCGACTACTGTAGTGCTCTCTACCTAGGGACCAGTCAGTCTAACCTTAATAAATTGCAAACTGTACAAAATAATGCCTTAAGGGCAGCCTTAAACATCCCGAGACGCTCTCATATCTCCTCCGTCAGATTGGACTTACGCTGGCTCCCGGTGAAACAGAGAATTGCCCTGAAAACCCTAGCATTGACTCACATATGTCTGAACAACAACGCCCCACCTTACCTGTCCACTCGCTTCTCACGCCACACCTCCACTCGACCTACCAGAGCAGCCCAAACTCACAGCCTCATCGTGCCTAGATGCAAACCCCAAAAAGCTGGTGGGGTGAGCTTGTCCGTCCTGGCCTCCAAACTCTGGAACACCTTGCCCACACCTATCAGAATTGAACCATCATTCCACTCCTTCAAGAACAATGCTAAAACATGGTTGCTCTCCCAAGTCTCATGAGACCTCGACACAGTCCAGACTCCATGTGGGGTACAGAACTGAATATACATTTTCTCTCTGCTCTGTCCCTGTATTATACACTGTTAATGGTACCCTTCGGTACATGTATATATGCTGTATATTTTTGTAACTCACTGTAACTACTGCTTTTTGTAACATGTTTAAGAGTATGTACATGTATATATGCTGTATATTTTTGTAACTTCTGTAACTACTGCTTTTTGTAACATGTTTAAGAGTATGCGCCCGGTTGCCCCTGGGCCTGGTTTTTTGCGCTTTATAAATAAAATAAAATCAAAAAAATCTCCAATTTTCTCTGTCTTCTGAAGATTACATTTTCCATATCTGCAAGAATATGCATTTCAACAATCCAATCAGCCGATAGCGGCGCAGTTTGAGACTTCCAACCACGCAGAATCATCTTCTTACAGGTTGAAACTCCTCTGAACAAAACATTTTGCGATACAGATAGTGCACCCAACAAATCATCACTACCTAGTATCATTGCCTTAAAATCCAGATCGATGTCCATCCCCAGCCCTCTCACACTCATACTACAAACATCAGTCCAAAAACCTTGCACATGTGCACAATGCCAAAGCATATGCTCTAAAGTGCCCACCTCACTCAAACAGTTCCAACAATTACTTGAGTCCAACATTCCATGCTTCATCAACCCCTCAGGACTCCAGTAAACTCTGTTAAGAAGCTTCATTTGTCTTGATCTCTCACATACATTTTGCGAACAAAGATTCACATTTTAGCACATCCAACGCCACATTTCCGGCGAAATATTGTAACCTACTCTCTCAAACTCCATTCTTATCTCAAATTAACATTTTCTTTGTACTTTGCCACAATATGTTTATAAAATCTACTTTCAACAGCCCCTTCTCCTGGTCCTCTTTTAGCAGGAGAAGGGGCTAGTAAAGAGATCAAGATTCACATCATCGATCCACTTTACAGCTCCAAAAATCTTCTTCAATCGTCTATAGTCATCGTCAGAAAAATTTGCAATGTTCCATTTTAGACGCACTTCCGCCCCAGGAATCCAATTCCCATCCTTCCAAATATCACCAATCCAGTTCACTCTATATATAAACCAATCTGGCCAAAACAAGACCTTGCCCTTGTCCTTAATTGCTGGATTCAACCAAATTGAAGCATTGGGCGATTTCAGAGCATCCGCACCCATCAGAGTGTAAAGACTTTGCCATGTGTCTCGTAGAAATTCAGTCATTGGATCTCTTCTTCTAACAGCGTTTGTAGTCGTAAGAACCGCTCTAGGAGTAAGCGAGCCAGCAAGGCTTGCCTCGGCAATAACCCAGTCATCTGATTGATCTTTCAAAAACAGTACAAGAAACTGGCAAGAAAATGCCAAATGATAAGCTTGAAAATTAGAGATACCTAGTCCCCCTTTTTCCAATGGAAGCTGAAGCTTCCACAGCTTCAATCTGGGCGGTTTCTGATCCCAAAGGAATGATTGAATTAAGCCATCCAAATCTTTCCAATAGTGTGGGCTAATTTTTAATGGGAGCATGCTTAGAATATAATTAACCTTCGGCACAGAAGTCCTTTTCAAAGCATTTACTTTACCACAAAGTGACAAATTTAACAGAGCCCATCTTCCCAGACACATTTTGAGATCTTTGCAAACTTCACTCATTCTCATCCACCGTATTTCCGATCAACGGAGTCAACCATATGCCTAGATATTTAATTTTTTTTGTTGCACCTTTGGAAGCCCCAGGCCGTGATACACGCCTTATCACACGAAAGCGACAAAGGCATAACCTCAGATTTGGACCAATTGATTTTATAACCAGCCACTTCATGGAATTTACGCAGAAAATCTATCAATGTAGGTAAAAAATTATCAAGATCCCGTAATACTAACAATAGATCATCCGCATAAACCCAGATTCTTTGTTCAACCCCCTGATAGTAAAGCCTTTCAATTCTTGATTACAACTAAGTGCAATTGCCAAAGGCTCAATAGCTAAAACACATAGTAAAGGGGATAAGGGGCAGCCCTGTCTGGTACTCCTGCTTAAGTCAAACGGCTCAGATCGTAATCCGTTTGTCCTAACATCAGCCGTTGGATGTGCATATAAAAGGGCTGTCCACGAGATAAAACGTTCCCCAAGGTTCATGCTACGCAAGACCGAAAAGAGATAGTCCAAGTTTATCTGATCAAACGCCTTCTCGGCGTCGAGAGAGAAGACCGCTACATCGTCAATAGAGTTCTGGCCCTGAGATATTGTTAGTAATAACTTCTGCATATTACTTGATGTTCTACGATTTTTAACAAAACCAGACTGATTATCATGCACCAGAGACTGCATCAAGTGTTCAATTCGCAAGGCTAAAATCTTTGCCAAGATTTTGTTATCTGTATTAATTAAGCTAATTGGGCGGTAGCTAGCGGGCAGATTTCTATCCTTTCGTCTCTTAGAGGCGATGTACCTATCTCTCAATAATTCTAGTGCAGGCTCCGGCAATATCCTGTAAAACTCAACAGGTAAGCCATCCAGCCCTGGTGACTTCCCTGTACTTAACTTGCGGATTGCAAACTTGAGCTCATCTGTAGTTATAAGCCTCTCAAGAGACATTTTATCACTATCTGCAACTTAAGGGATTGCCAAGGAACCAAAAAAAGATTCACCATGACCTGTAATGTCCGGTTCATTCTGATATAAAGTAGTATAGTAATGTTTGAAAAAATCATTAATTTCAACCGGGTTAAAAGTGGTTAGACCATCAGGCCCACAAATCGACGTGATTGCACCATCAGAGTATTGCTGCCGAAGCCTATAGGCTATCCATCAGTCACATTTCCAGCCCCTCTCAAAGTAGGAAAACCTGAGTTGAAAGAGATCTTTCTCTGCCTTCTCTGTTAAAATCCCATTCATCTCCCTCTTCAAGTTAATTAACTCCTTCTTCTTACCTGGGCAATCCGGATCCCTCATTAAGTCACTAGTCACTTCCTTAATACGCCTGTCCAAGTCTACACTCACTTTCTCCATCCTCTTTTTCTTCCCGCTTGAGAGGCCTAAAACTAGGCCCCTTATGGTAAACTTAAACGTTTCCCAGATCATTTTGGTACTCAGTTCATCAGTGCGATTTTCTGTCACAAAGAGATTAGCCTCAGGCCTAATCTTATCAAGTAACTCTTCATCATGTAGGATCGAGCTATTCATCCTCCATGTAAAGGATTTGCGAAGTTCAAAGTCCAATTTCAAAGTGAAAGACAAAGGTGCATGATCTGATACTGTGATATTTCCAATTTCACCTGTCCTAAAATTTTCAGTCATATTTGTATTAGGCACGAGAAGTTAGATTACGACTGGAACGAATATTTGTTATCCTGAAAAGAACAGGGTTTTCTTTATAGACTAGAAATAGGTACAATCTGTGCTCTTTATCGTTGTTATCTGTGCTATTAAAACATATAACTTAAGGTTCTAACCAATCTCATTCCCTCAGACAGATCTTCAAAGCTTAAAGTTAGCGTTGCCTGGCGCTATGAAACCAAGCCGTGTGAATGAGCCCTCGTTGATATCATCTCTGGGCAGTGCTCATAGTTTGAGCCCTCGTTGATATCATCTCTGGGCAGTGCTCATAGTTTGCTGTGCTGCTTTTACTGAAATGGGGACTGCCTTTGTAATGTTTGGTTAATACTTTTCTCAAAGTCCATAAACTATGGTTAAAAAAAAAAGAAAGTATGAGAAGAAAGGGTAACATTGACTAAGTCACCTTTCAACGTTATTTGCCAAACTGCCCAGTGCAATTCAGCATAAACCGTTTGACAAATCGCCACTGTCATTATTTGTAAGAGAAATCATTAATTCAAGCCACATTATCCTCCAGGAGCAAAACGTTCTTCACAGAAATGTACAACATATTGATGAAACCATGTAAAATGACAAGCATGGCAACATGTTCAGTAATACATTTAACGTTGCTGGAGGTGAAAACACGACGTCATTCGGTTGACATTGTATTGTCTGTCCCTCAGTCCTGTCAATCCTACGTTCAAGACATATGTTGCTCTTATTACCTATAAAGCAATATTAAATAATGTACAGGTGGTCCCCGATATAGAAAGCAAGATAACGTCTACACGTAGGTTCAATACATAATAAAGATTCCATTACATGGCACCGCCGAAATGTCCTTGTGTGGAAATCTGACACATATTCTAAGCTGCTACCAAGCACCACCCATAGAAGAATAACATTTAGGTTATTCCACATGCTACTCATAGTGTCCTCTAGCACGTTTATTTGATTGCAGTGAATAGATTCAATGTGCAATGCACATTCTCAATAGGCACCCACCCTCATTCCAGCTTCATAGGAAGATGCCCGGACATTGAATTCAGCATAGTACTCCCCCAGGATACAAAAAGAGGTCAGGGCGCCCCTCTGCAAGAAAGAACAGGACATTATAACCTGTTCTGTGGGAATGCACCCATCCAGAGTCTGCAGCCACATGTTCTTGCTCACTGTACCTTTCACAAAGAAGGAATATCCAATTCCATATCAGAATCTGTCCCCCCACTTGAGCAGTCCAGCACTGAAATGATAGGCAATCCTCCTTTGAACAAGAGTACCAACAGCAACCCCAGACACGTGTTTCGGCCTAGTCAGGCCTCATCAGTGAGGTGGAGCTGTGCCTATCTGAGCGCAGTGAGTGAGGGGTCCACTGCTGGATAACCCTAGGTAATTTAGGGTGATTAACCCCAAATTCCTTATACATTCAAAAAGAGGTCAGGGCGCCCCTCTGCAAGAAAGTACACGGCAGCCACATGTTTTAGCTCACTGTACCTTTTGCAAAGGAGGAATACCCATTTGCATATCAGTCTTTGTCCTGTACACTTTCCAGCACCGAAATGCTTGGCAATCCTCCTTTGAACAGGAGGACCAACAGCAACCCCAGACACCAGTTTCAGATAGTGTGTGACATATTTTCTGAGAGAAATGCTCTACAAGTACATGAAGACATATTCAAACAATGACACACAAATAAGTGTGCTAATTGTAAGGTTACAAATAAGTGACCGGCAACATGTTTTGGTGAAGAAAGGTAAAGCAAAAATCTTATTGACAGATAATGGATGTCTTTTCCAAAATGTACCAATATGAAATTAATTAACTTGCTTGACAGTGGTGTTCAAAGAAAGTCAGTGTACCTGTAATAGGACCAACGTACCTTTAAAATGATACGCCATATTAATACGAAAAATATGCACCTATATTTAACACATAAAGAAATATTGACTATGAGAGATTCTCATATATTCAGTGCAAACAGTGAACCAGTAGACAGTTTTGTGGCAAGGCTATGGAATGTACTCCTCCATTGGGAAAATGAGAAATTCCCAATTGAGGATGGCGTTCAACTCAGAATCATGGAGGGTGGCACATCATCAGCCTCCAGGAAACAACTACTGCAAAAGCTGCTGCCATGAATGACAATCTGGAACTTGTGTGGGAGTCAATACTAAGGTCGCCACTATAGAATCTATAGAATCCCCTAAAGTAACAACATGTAAAGACATCATGGGCGTACAAACAAAAAGGCAAAAGGCTTTAAGATTGATGCTAAAAAAACAGGCTCATAGAGGAGTTGGTTTTGTGAGGAGAGGCCCAGCATGGAAAGAACCCCTTAAGAGAGGAGCGGGCAGGGGGAAAGGAGCTAATTAGACCACAAGACCCCCCAGAGGGGTTGCAGGAGCTCATGGACAGTGTGCACACAGCATTTCGCGGGCCTCAAAGGAAAGGGGGCTGCCGCCAGCTGAGAACCCAAGGGTGAGTGAGCATTACCGGGACGCCTTGGAAGAGACGTGGTTGGGCTAAGTGGAGCACTGCAGACAGGCCACCCTGACAGGGGAGGCGCTCTAGGACACAATAGTAGGAAAGATTCGAGGAGACGGAGAAGGGCATAAAACCCCACTCGAACTGCCCCTAGGAGGGCCATGGCAAGAGGTGCTAAGGAACAAGGAGCCGGTTGCCCGCCAGGAATCAGGCCCGAGGGCCTCCATGGAGTGCAACCTTCCCAGTGGAGGGGTGAGGGGAGTGAAAGAAGCCCTGAGACACGAAGGGGGGGCCCGCAGCGGATGTATAGAGCCAAGGCTGGTAACAAGGACAAGGCCAACGAGGAAGGTTGAAAGGCTGACAAGTGAAAGACGGAGTGCACTAGGAGGAGGAATCACGTCAAGTAGTAAAGGGTTACGCAGCAGAGAACATCTGCGAAAGAGCTAGCGGAGGGACCTCAAGTGGGTGTCAGGACACAAATGTGTGTGGGGGTCAATGACCTGGAGAGAGAAGATCTCCCAATACCAATACCACAGCCGTGTCGGAGTAGAAATGGAGAGGGCAAAGTAAGCTACGGGACCCCACCCCAGCTCTGCGGAGATAGGAACCATCAAGAGTGACATGCAGATGTTCCTGGAAGAGATCCGGGGGATTAGAAGCGACATAGGAGCCAAAGTGGCAGGCTTGTCAGCAAAAGTAGACATGCTAGAAGAAAGGCTCGACGAGGTGGAGGCTAATCACGCTTCCACTGGCATTCTCGAGGAGCAGATCGAGGTCCGATTTCGGGACATTGAGAGGCGAGAAATGGAGTTGGGCCTCAAAATGGACGACATTGAAAATAGGGAGAGCCAAAACAATCTCTGTTTTTTTAGCCTCAAGGAAAGGAAGGGAGAATCCCCAGCTGGACTTGAGAAGAAAATCCAGCAAAACATTGGAATGGTCCAAGGATCAAAAGAAGGAACACATGTGAACCTGGATAGAGTGTACTGCGCAGGAGGAGGTAGTAGGGCGCCACGCTCTGTCCTGGCGAGGTTGCACTACTACTGGGACAAAGCAGACATCCTGGAGAAAGCCAAACAAATGGGAATCATTGACTATGAGGACTCCAGAGTGGCAATATTCCAGGATCTTTCAGCGCAGACCCTCTAGAGGTGGAAAAAGTGGGCCCCGCTCACGAAGTGGTTATAGGAGAAAGGAGTCCGATATCGGTGGGGATACCCCTTTGCGCTAATATTCAAATGGAAAGGTGAAAGATGTCACCTGGTGTCAGAAGAAGAGATCGAGAGAGCCACAGAAACTCTGTTGGGACCCTGGGAACGGAGGCCACTCAGGAAGGAGAAGAAGGGACGTTGGAGAGGCAAGAGATTCTTGGCCCGAAGAGGGAGCAAAGCCATTGAAGAATGCAGGGAGCCAGGAAGTTTCAGAAACTGAACTTTCCCTCTCCCAGAAGGGAAGTGAAATGAGGGACAAGGACCACCTGGCACATGGTTAAAGGGCTGTGAGGGGCTTGATATTGGGTCCCTACACACCCCGTACATAACCCCCCAGGAGGGGAGTTTACCCGGAGGGGGAAGTATGTGGAGCAAATTGGTTTTGTTTAACAAGGTTGGGGACACCCAGTATTTGGGGGTAGATTGGATAGGCTTACAGGCCTAAAGGGGGTAGGGCGGATACGAGAGGGGTAAGCGGGTAGAAGCGGGGGGAACTATTCCTCTCACTATATTGTTTGAACAGGGGAGTTGTGTTGTGCAGCAAGGGGGGTTCTGGGGGAGGGTAAGGTACAAGAAGGGGACTGGGGGCAGAGGTGAGGAGAAAGATGGCAAACATTGTGATGAGGGCAGGGGACGGCATTCCCGATGGTTCAGCAGGTGTGACCAACATGTTTGGGGCGCAAGGTCGGACGCCTCAATGTGGAGTTAATGTGGCACGGGGGCAGGATGGATGTTTCCTGCAGCAGGTCTGGGAGGAATGATGTGGGGGTACCTCTTGAGTGATGTTCAAGGTGATGGGAGAAGGGTAAAGAAGGTGATGGCTGAGATTTGCGCCCACACTGAATGTTAAAGGGCTAAATTTCCAAAACAAGAGATCCCTCATGAGCAATATGTTTCACAAATAGCGCCTGGCGATCCTCTTCCACCAAGAGACTCATTATAAAAAGGGTGTGGAATTATATACGGGGGAAGGAAACTGATAAAAACTTCTGTGCCGCACATAGAGATTGCAAGAAGGAGGGAGTGGGTATTATATTAAGAACAGCCTTCAAGATGACGGAGTTACAAGTCAAAAGGGGATTTGGGGGCTGATTTCTAGGGATAAAGGGGTTTCATGAGGAAACACGGATCACTCTGGCCACCTTATATGCCCCTAATACGGGACAAATAGGTTTCCTGCGCCAGGTCTTTGGGTTCCTGGAGGGCTTTGCAGAGGAAGCCACGGTACTGGGAGGGGACTTTAACTTGGTGGTGGATCCGACGCTAGATTGATGGTTGGCTAAGGACAAAGCCCTGTGAACGGTAAGCTCAGAGAACACCGCCTTCAAATACCTCCTGCGGGACCATTATTGGGCTGACGTTTGGCAGGGACACTTTCCGGAGTCGGGGTGCTACATGTTTTTTTCAGCCCCGCAGCAGACATATACAAGGATAGACTTGTTCCTGGTCCCGCTAGACAGGCAGGCCGAGATGTGGACACCTAGGGTTGAGGTGATTACCTGGTTGACCATAAATTGGTGTTAGTGGAGTGAGGATAAAGAGCCTAAGCAGCAATTCTGCTGGAGGTGCAACAACACTTTATTAAGGGACAGGGTCTTTCGGGACTTTCTGGGGAAAGAGGTACAGGCATACTTTGAGGCTAATGATAATGGGGAGACAACTATAACGATGGTCTGGGAAGCTGCCAAAGCTATATCCCGGGGCCTTCTCATAGCTGAAAGGGCACGGAAGAAGAGGGCGAGGGGACTGATTGAAGCCAGGCTCTGGGGGCAACTGAAAGTGCTGTGGTTGCAACTCCTAAGTACAGGGACAGATAAAGAAGTGCTCCTGGGAGAGATGAGGGACAAGAGGCAGGAGCTACACACAGCATTGATAGGGGAAGTGGTAAAGAAGATGAGGTTCACAAAACAAAGGTACTATACAAGGGGAGACAAAGTGGGAAAGCTTCTGGCGAACAGAGTGAAGGGGTGCAGGGTGGAAAGGAGTATAGGCTTAATACAGGGGGCAGATGGGAGCAGTGGGACTACACGGGATGGGATGTCTTCCCGGTTTGCGGAATACTACCAAAAACTCTATTTCAGACCAGTGGAGCCCCTGGGGGAAAAATCGAGGGGGTATTTAGCAGATTGTCGGCTCCCCAAGTTAATAGGGGTGGAGAGGGAGGCCCTGGATGGGGAGGTGACACGGGAAGAGGTATTGTGGGCAATCCAGAGAATGAAGGCTGGGAAGGCCCCAGGGGAAGATGGGTTTACGGCAGACTTCTATAAGCTATACCCGTCCTCACTCGCTACACCGTAAGTTGTTTAATTCAATAGTGGGGGAGTCTATGATCCCGCCGACATTCTGCTGGGCACTGATCACAGTCATCCCGAAGCCAGGGAAATACCCGACCAGCTTTGCCTCGTGTAGACCGATTTCACTACTGAATGTTGATGCAAAAATCATTGCCAGGATCCTTGCGTCAAGCTTTGGGGGCCGACAACATGTGCAAGACACTCCATGTCCAGGGGGTGGGGGCCTTTTGCTGGCCCTAGACGCCGAGAAGGCCTTTGACCGGGTGAGTTGGTCATTCATCGGAGAGGTCCTAGCAACCATGGCAACAGGCCAGAGGTGGATGGGATGGAGGGCGGCCCTATACTCCTGCCCAACGGTAGTGGTTACTGGAAGTATATTGCAGGGTTTCCCACTACAGCAGGGCACGCGGCAGGGGTGCCCCCGGGGTGCCCCCTGCCCCAGCTATTATATGCAGTGGTCATTATATAATATGCTAGGTTATTAATAACGCGCTTAATACCCAGATGTTTCTAAGCACTGACTCTGGGTTCGAACCTATGTTGCTCTGTGTCGTTTTGCTTCCAAGGCGAGCACGTTGCCCCTGAGCTATCCTCCCGAGACATGGAGCCATGGGCAGCAGCGGTCCGGGAAGAAGGCAGAATAAAGGGGGTCCAGATGGGGAATATGGAGTGTAAAATCAGTCTCTTTGCAGATGATGCCCTGCTTTATATTACAGAGCTGGAGCAATAAGTGCCCCCCATTTTGGAGAGCCTGGTGCTATATGGGGAGCTCTCTGGCTTTATAGTCAATCTGGAAAAGTCAGTAGCCTTTAAGGTGGGGAGGCTGTCAGAGGCAGAGGTGGAATACATTGGGAACCTACTGTTTTGGGCCCAGGAGGACTCATTTAGGTACTTGGGAATCCAGAACTATGCATATCTGTTCTTTAGGAATTTCCTCCTGCGGTGGGTGGCAGTAAAGAATGACATGGAGAGGTGGTCTAGATTGGGGCTCTCATGGATGGTGCGCCAGAACGCTATTAAAATGGTAGTATTACCTAAGTTCCTGTTTGTATTCCAGATGCTACCGGTCATGATCCCGCTGACTTTCTTTGCTGAGGTGAAGAAGGGCATGCTAAAATTTCTCTAGGCGGGAGCAAAGCAGAGGGTGGCCTACAGGACACTAACCTTACCAAGGGAAGATGGGAGCGCAGGATTCCCGGACCTAGAAACCTACAACAAAGCAGCCTAGCTCCAGGTTATGGTAGATTACCTGAACCCGCTTTCTGAAAAACAGTGGGTGCTAAAGGATAATGCAATACTGGCTCCAGTTTCACTGGGAGAATGGTTGTAGGTGCCCAAAGCCTGTATTCCGCAAAGGGTGCTGCTTCACCTGGTGTTGGAAGTCCTGTGGGCCATGTGGAGGGACGAGGGAGAAACAGGTGGCTCACCTCCTGGCCTACCCCATTGAATTGCATATGCACCCCCCCCGAGGGATGAGATAGGGGAACCATTGGGGTTCCGACTCTGGTATGAGGGCAGGTTCTCCAGAGCTGTTCAAATGTGGGACATGGGCACCTTTCTCCCACTGAATGGGTTAAAAGAAGTTCTGAATGTGGGGAAACTATCACCCTTTCGATACCTGCAGTTGAAGGGAGTCCTAACAGTGGGGGGAGAACTTGACAAGAGAGTGGACATACTTTGAACATCTCCTGCTAACAGGGAGGGGTACCAAGGGACTTATTGCTGGATTATACAAGTCGATCTTGTTGGTGGAACCAAGGGAACCACTCAAAGCTAGGGTCAGGTGGGGGGTGGACCTTGGGAGAGATATTGAGGATACATTGTGGACACATATCTGTAGATCTGTAGAGGGGTGGTATGGTCAATGATCTCCCTGCAATACAGGCACCAAGCAATACAATTGATACACAGGTGGCATTACCCTCCAGCTAGGATAGCACAGATGCATAATGGATATGACCCACGCTGTTGGAAGTGTAAACAGGCGAAGGGCGACTACATACACATGTGGTGGGGTTTCCCCAGAGTACAGGCATACTGGAGGGAGGTCCTCTCATGGATTAAGGGGGTGGACTGAATCCACAGGTAACTTTCCCCGTAGCTCCTTCTTTTTGGAGTGCGGGTGGAAGAGGAGGAGGAGGTTGATGGAGGGCATATGCTGCAAATCATGTTGGTCTCTGCCAGATGTTTTCTTGCCCAACTATGGAAGAATTCAAGCATGCCAAAGGAAAATGAATGGGTAGCAAAGATAAGAGCGATCTATGATATGGAATACCTTACTCATGAGTCCCTTCTTTGTTACGCTCACCTGGCTCCCACAGGGGCGTCGGTCGGACCCGGACTGCTGCGGCCTCCACCCACGTGATGCATTGTGCAGCGATGACTGACTGGATCTGCCCTCTTAATCTTGTCTGCTTGACCCGTAGAAATATTCTCCTACAAGTGGAGAAATGGATTTAGCCACTTGTGGATTCAAGTGATAGCACCCCCACTGTCCTCCCTACTAATCACCTCTGAAGTGCCCTCTCAGCAATCTCACCTTATATTCTTGAAGGATGAGCTCTCCATCCTGCGAAGAACGCAGGGGCGCGTTGATGACCAGTTACTTTACTGGTCTGAAGATATTGGAAGAGTTGTAGACGAATCCTGACTCCAAAAGGTCCTGGCGAAGAGCCGTAAGTATATAGTTCGTAAGAGTTCAGAATGTCTGGAATTCACTCCTGTCCAATTCCTCTTTTTATCTTGCAGCTTTGACCCAATAAGAAGATTGACAGCTGAAGCGCTCCGGTAAAAGTCTGTGTTACCCAACACTGTCCGGTAAATAATGACAAGGGTTAAACTTGCTGCTTTCTCCTTTTCTTACAGGTGCGGCATAAGAAGAAGATGTGGCGTGCTGATGAATAATACGTCTGGCGGTAAAATCAGGTAAGCATATGGCGGCTAAAGAGATTGTCTCTGTCTGTTCTCTCGGCTCACCTTGTTGTTTCTTGTCCCCTTTAGGTGCCGGGATTCGGCGATGTAAAGATGGAGACAGCGCCGGATCGAAGAGATGCTGCGTGGAACGGTGAGTATGGCGCGGCGCTGCTGCTGGCGATGCGACGTGTTTAAAACCAAGTCTTTCCTCTGGTTTGAAGATGCGATGAATCCGGAATCAGGTAAGAAATCAGGTAATACTCTGGTTCTAACCTTTGCTTCTTTCCTTCTTTCTTGGTGCTCCAGGTTTGAGGCGGGCGTGGCAGAAGGCTGGATGCTGCTGCTGGCACGTTGAACGTTATGCTGCTGGATGCAGAATAACACGAAGCGTGTGCTGCTCTTCGGGCGTGGTTTAAATAGCCTCCAAAGTAGTCCCAGGTAGGTATTCCTCCCCGACCACAGCCGAGTAACAAAATAGTCCCTAAGGGAAAGTAGTCCCTTCCAGGCCTCACATGGGCATGGATCTTCTTGCAGCATGGTCTGCATCAGGTAAGTGTGCACCTATGAGCCTGGCGCCAGGACTGATGTCCCATATGAGCCTGGCGCCATAGGCGCCAGGACTGAACCCAGACAGCCCCTAGCAGGGGTTGCTGGGCTTTCTCAGGGCAACATGATGCCTGCTCCCGGGGCTGATGGACGTGGTCTGGATGCCCGGGGGTATGCATCATGACAGCACTCCCCCTCATGGCCCCTCCTAAAGTCGTTCCTCCCCTTGGTCCTGGTTTATCTGGGAAGTCCCGATGGAATCTCTTCACTAATCGTGGTGCATGAACGTGGACACTAGGCTCCCATGACCTTTCCTGTGGCCCGTAACCTTTCCAATCAATTAAGTAAAAACGTTTTGATTTAACCACCTTGGAGTCCAAGATGTTTTTCACCTCGAATTCAGGTTCTCCATCTATCAAGATAGGATCTGGTGGTTTGGTTAATCTTGTTCCTGGTTGAACTGGTTTTAAAAGTGAAACGTGAAAGACAGGATGAATTCGCATATTGGAGGGTAATTCCAGTTTGACGGCTACCGGGTTGATAATGGCCTTATGTCATGCCTGCCAATGGCTTCTCCTCGACCTCTTGTCATTCAGCCCAGCGAACGGCTAGACCGTTCTACACTCGCTGGCGGCTGTTTAATAAACTGCCCGGCAAAAGAATACATTGACAATTTCCCGTAGGATTGGTCATGACTTTTACTTCAGTTTCATACCTTCCTTATATTCTCCTTTCTTTGTGTAGTGCCTCTTTAAGGACCCTCCGGCATACGTAATAGTCAGCTGACAATGCGTTGGTCATGTGTTACGCGTTGTTCAGCTGATACGTATTTAAACTCGGAAGTTCGGGTGTTCGGCGCTTCTGATCGTCGTTAGTTCTACGCTCCGGAGCCGTTGCTCTTGCTTCTTTTCCTTGCTCCTCCACGGATTACTCTGGCTGCTCGACCTCCTATTGAGACGCCGACCTGGCTGCACAACATCGTGACGGTCACCTGACTATTCCGAACTCTGCAACCTCCCGAAGCAGCTCCTGCAGTCTTTCCCGCGGGGCCAGTATTCCGGTTGTGACTGCCCCCGCTGTCTTGGTCGCATTACTCTGTGATTGTATCCTGACTATTCCGGACTCCTTGCCTATTGTGGTACCTGCGGTTCTCCCCAAGGGGCTGCGCTCCATGAGGGCAATTTCTGTAAAGGGCTTACCAGCTTGGTTTTCGGTTCTCCTTCTCCCACGGACTTCCATAATCCCTCCTTTCCGAGGCTCTGTTCTTCTCATTTATACATCAAGTGCACTGAGACATTATGGACGCTATCCTGCGTGCACCATCTCGACTCTAGTGTGGCCCTCGTTTCGTGCGGGTTAGAATTTCCCTACTAACCTCCCTTTCCCTGTCGTTGCTTAGGATTCTTCTATTTTGGGATTACTAAGGACTAAACTGGACAGGTTGATTGTTCCTACTTACCCCTACATCTTCAAAGAAAACAGGTCAGTGGTTTTCGAACCGATACATACTGTCATTTTGTTTTCATCAGTTCCTGAAATCATACTTGTCTTTTTCCTAATAGGCTGGTGGTTCCTTTATACTTACTCGCCCTTTCCGCTGATTCCTCCCTTGGGCTGTATCCTTAACAGTCAAAGAGTGCCGTCAGTTGGAAGGTCGCTATTCACCAATTACGAGGGACATCGAGTCATCTCCTGAAGACTCTACGTGTATCCTTTTGATAAAATCTACTCTACATGTATCCTTTGATGCTGATATTCTGTACTATTGTTGGTTGTTTCAGTGACCAAAACCGAATTCTAACAGAATCAGAAGCCTGAAATGGAGGGTTCAGATCCCTTAAATATACTCACTCAGCTGATTGCTGACCTGAGACAGGAAATGATATCAGCTCAGGATACATTGCGCCACCGTATGGACATGCTGCAAGATTCCATGCACGCATCTCCACAGGGGGTGGCAGGCTTAAATCCCGTGGCCTCGGGTTCGGGTCTCCAGGCCACTCAAAGGGACCCCGTACAGGTGCTCATGCCAGCCCAGTTTCCTTTAGCCCCTCCTGAGAGATTTATGGGGGAACCTAGGAACTTTCGCACCTTTGTAAACCAGTGTCGGCTTCACTTCTTATGTCGACCCAGCTCTTTCCCAGATTTGACCACTAAAGCAGCATTTGTGCTGTCCTATCTAGGGGGAACAGCTGCCGCATGGGCTAATCCTTTGCTCGAATCAAACAGTCCTTTGTTGTATGACTGTGACGCTCTATTATTAGCCATGGGCAAAATATTCGATATGCGACACGCTACCCAGGCTACGGATCTTGAACTATTGAACTTACAGCAAGGCAATCAAAGCTTATTGGCCTACCTTGCTCGGTTCAATCAACTCACAGCAGAAACCCAATGGCCTGAGGACAAGAAGTCCGCAGTCTTCTACAAAGGCTTGTCTGAAGAATTGAAAGATGCCTTGTCAGCGGTCCCTGTGGTTCCGTCAGCATTTTCGGATCTCCTAGATCTGGTCCTTCAAATAGACGCCCGACGATCCGCCAGGAAAGGAGAAAAGAAACCCTTCATGGCAACACCTGGGCGTTCTGATACTTCTCATCCCGCAACCTGCGAACCTGAACCTATGCAAATAGGCGCAGTACGCGGCCGTCTGTCTGTTTCTGAACGTGAAAACCGCCGCAAGAACAACTTATGTATGTACTGTGGCTCTCCTGAACACTTATTAGCGTCTTGCCCCAAGAAACCGCCTAGAAAGTCGGGAAACGTCAAAGCTCGGCAATAGCAGGGGTCCCTGTGCCGAGTACCAAACAGGACTCCTCTGTCTACATGGCTTCCTCCATATCAGTACCAGTGTCCTTGGAATTTGACGGGACCATTTTACAATCCCTAGCTATGCTTGATTCAGGCGCCTCTAATTGCTACATGGATCTATCGTTTGTGGCCCGGTCAGCAATACCCACGGTTCCTAAATTGGTTCCAGAAGCAGTTCATAACATCGATGGTTCTTCTTTGTCTTCCGGGTTGGTAATAGAAGAGACCATCCCAATTAAGCTGTCCTTACCTGATGGTGCCACAGAACTCTTGGTCTTTGATGTGATAGCTGCACCTCAATACCCATTGATATTGGGTTTGTCATGGCTCAAACTGCATAATCCTATCATTGACTGGACCACAGGCCTCATCCAATACCCCTCGGATTATTGCCACAATGAGTGCTTTCCGGGATCTAAAGGGAGCCGTTCTCCAGTGTTGGCATTTCTAGTGGGGGCTCCTTGCATCGGCTTGCTTACTAACAAGCCCATCTTGGTACCTAGAGAGTATGCGGCATACGCCGATGTGTTTGATAAAGGTAAAGCAGAGGCGTTACCACCTCACAGGCCTTATGACTGCCCTATAGAATTGGTGGCTGGCGCCAAGACTCCTACAGGGCGTGTCTATTCACTTACCCAACGGGAGGATGAAGTACTGAAAGAGTATATCGATAAAGCCCTGGAAAACGGTTTTATTCGCTCTTCTCGGTCACCAGCTGCTTCGCCCCTGTTCTTCGTTCCTAAAAAAGAAGGGGACCTACGCCCGTGCATTGACTATAGGGCCCTCAATGCTATCACTGTAAAAAATCAGTACCCGTTACCGTTAATTAATGTACTCCTAGACCAATTGGGTGCTTCTATCATCTTCACTAAACTGGACTTGCGAGGGGCGTACAATCTTGTACGTATTCGCCAAGGCGACGAATGGAAGACCGCATTTAAGACCCGGTACGGTCTCTATGAGTATTTAGTCATGCCATTCGGATTGTGCAACGCCCCCGCAACGTTCCAGTATTTTATGAATGATATCTTCAGTGACTATATTGACCAATTCATGGTCGTCTACCTAGATGACATCCTGATCTATTCGACCTCCATGGAGGATCACCTCACACATGTCACCAAAGTACTTCATAGATTGAGAGAAAACCACCTATTCGTTAAAGCCGAAAAATGTGTATTCCACACTCAGGAAGTGGAATTTCTAGGGTATGATATCACCAATAAGGGGGTGAGAATGAGTCATTCCAAAGTCAAAGCAATCCTGGACTGGCCCGTTCCCCACTCAGTCAAATCCTTACAATCCTTCCTGGGCTTCGCAAATTTTTATCGGAGATTCATCCACTCTTTCTCTAAGACTGTAGCACCACTTACAGCCCTGACTAGTCCCAAAGCTTCATTTCACTGGTCAACAGAGGCACAAAAGGCCTTCGATATGTTGAAAGAGGCCTTTACATCAGCCCCTGTACTACAGCATCCAGATCCTGAGACACCCTTCATTGTAGAGGCCAGTTTGGCTATAGGGGCTATCCTCTCACAGGAATGTACGTACACTAGAGAGGAACACCCAGTGGCGTTTTTTTCACGTAAATTAGCCCCTTATGAAAGGAACTACACTGTCACAGAGAAAGAGCTATTGGCGATAAAAGACGCGTTCTTGACATGGAGACACCATCTTCTTGGGGCAAAACATTCGGTGCTTGTGTATTCAGACCACCGCAATCTCCAAGAAATAAAATCGATGAAATGCTTAACTGCTAGACAAGCTCGTTGGCACTCGTTCTTTGCCCAGTTCGATTTCCATATCACATATCGTCCGGCCAAAGACCACACCAAAGCAGACGCGTTGTCACGTCTCCATTCTGGTCGGGTCGATGGTGTTGACCCAAAACCCACTTTATTGGCAGAAACCGTTATTTGCAGTTGTTCTGTTCAACCTTCCCTCAAACAGGATATAACCAAATGGGTCTCGCAAAACCCACAAAAGGTTTTGGAATTGAATCTGGATGTCAGCGATGGTCTCCCGTACTACAACGGTCTTTTGTATTTACCCACGGATCAGACCCATCTTAAGGCAATGGAATGGAGTCATGACTCATTAGTCGCGGCTCATCCCGGTCAAAAGAAGACTTTGGAATTGGTTTGGCGATGGTCTTGGTGGCCAGGTATGTCACGCGATGTCATAGACTATGTTTCTTCCTGTGCTGTATGCGCTCAGTGTAAAATCACATCGAAAAAACCCATGGGATTGCTGCAGCCTTTACCGGTGCCACACAAACCTTGGTACATGGTGTCTATGGACTTTGTCGTGGAATTACCTCCCGTACAGGGATTTAATACGGTGTGGGTTGTCGTGGATTACTTCACTAAAATGGCCCTGTTCATCCCATGTCAAGGTATTCCTACGGCCATTGTCTTGGCGGATCTCTTTTTGAAACACGTCTTCCGTTTTTTTGGCCTTCCTGCAGAAGTGATCACAGACAGGGGATCGCAGTTTGCTTCGCGTTTCTGGAAGGCTTTAACATCTACACTTTTGATGGACGTGCGTCTATCTAGTTCTTATCACCCTCAGACTGACGGGCAGACAGAGCGGGTAAATGGTGTCATGGAACAGTACCTCCGATGTTTATTGCTACAACATCAGACCTCCTGGCTTGCCGTTCTGCCGGCGGCCGAATTTGCGTATAATAACTCGGTGCATGCCTCTACTGGCGTATCGCCTTTTTACGCGCTCTATGGTCAGCATCCTCGTTCCATTCCTGTTCATCCTAAATTGCCCGGTTCGGTCCCTGGGGCAGTCAACAAAGTACGGAACATCACTTCCCTACAGACCAGGATCAAAAGAAATCTGGAAGAAGCCCAGGCTCGCTCAAAACGTCATGCTGACAAACACAGACTTGTCGCTCCTCTATACAGAGTTGGTATGTCAGTCTGGCTATCCACCAAACATCTGAAAATACCTGGAAAAAAGAAGCTGTTACCTCGTTTTGTAGGTCCATATAAGATTACCAAAGTAATAAACCCTGTGGCTGTTCGTTTGGAACTGCCTTCTCGTTGGAGAGTTCATCCAGTGTTTCACGTCTCTCTCGTTAAGCCTTTGACCGCTGGAACACGATTGCCGGTTAAGCCTCTGGCAGTCTCGGTACGAGGTTCGGAGGAGTACGAGGTGAAGGCTATTCTGGACGTTAAGCTGCGTGCTGGGGTTCCACACTATCTCATTGATTGGAAGGGTTACGGCCCCGAGGATCGTTCCTGGGAACCCATCTCCAACATCCATGCCCCCGCTCTACTGCGCCGGTTTCACGCTTCTAGGGGGGTGGGGCGCTCTTTGGGGGATGGCACTGTCATGCCTGCCAATGGCTTCTCCTCGACCTCTTGTCATTCAGCCCAGCGAACGGCTAGACCGTTCTACACTCGCTGGCGGCTGTTTAATAAACTGCCCGGCAAAAGAATACATTGACAATTTCCCGTAGGATTGGTCATGACTTTTACTTCAGTTTCATACCTTCCTTATATTCTCCTTTCTTTGCGTAGTGCCTCTTCAAGGACCCTCCGGCATACGTAATAGTCAGCTGACAATGCGTTGGTCATGTGTTACGCGTTGTTCAGCTGATACGTATTTAAACTCGGAAGTTCGGGTGTTCGGCGCTTCTGATCGTCGTTAGTTCTACGCTCCGGAGCCGTTGCTCTTGCTTCTTTTCCTTGCTCCTCCACGGATTACTCTGGCTGCTCGACCTCCTATTGAGACGCCGACCTGGCTGCACAACATTGTGACGGTCACCTGACTATTCCGAACTCTGCAACCTCCCGAAGCAGCTCCTGCAGTCTTTCCCGCGGGGCCAGTATTCCGGTTGTGACTGCCCCCGCTGTCTTGGTCGCATTACTCTGTGATTGTATCCTGACTATTCCGGACTCCTTGCCTATTGTGGTACCTGCGGTTCTCCCCAAGGGGCTGCGCTCCATGAGGGCAATTTCTGTAAAGGGCTTACCAGCTTGGTTTTCGGTTCTCCTTCTCCCACGGACTTCCATAATCCCTCCTTTCCGAGGCTCTGTTCTTCTCATTTATACATCAAGTGCACTGAGACATTATGGACGCTATCCTGCGTGCACCATCTCGACTCTAGTGTGGCCCTCGTTTCGTGCGGGTTAGAATTTCCCTACTAACCTCCCTTTCCCTGTCGTTGCTTAGGATTCTTCTATTTTGGGATTACTAAGGACTAAACTGGACAGGTTGATTGTTCCTACTTACCCCTACATCTTCAAAGAAAACAGGTCAGTGGTTTTCGAACCGATACATACTGTCATTTTGTTTTCATCAGTTCCTGAAATCATACTTGTCTTTTTCCTAATAGGCTGGTGGTTCCTTTATACTTACTCGCCCTTTCCGCTGATTCCTCCCTTGGGCTGTATCCTTAACAGTCAAAGAGTGCCGTCAGTTGGAAGGTCGCTATTCACCAATTACGACGGACATCGAGTCATCTCCTGAAGACTCTACGTGTATCCTTTTGATAAAATCTACTCTACATGTATCCTTTGATGCTGATATTCTGTACTATTGTTGGTTGTTTCAGTGACCAAAACCGAATTCTAACACCTTAATGGTGTAAGGTCCCAAATATCTAGGATTAAAAGTCTGAGTTCCTTTCAGAGGTATGTGTTTTGTAGCAAGCCAAACCTGATCTCCAATTTGGTATTGTGGAGTTTCACTTCTATGTAGATCAGCATTTTTCTTGTATTTCTCTTTTGCTTGCTTCAAATGTTCTGTTGCTTCTTTGAAGGCTTGTGTAATAGTAGAATGTAAATGACTAACTGCAGGCATTTCTAAGTGCTGAGGCGAATCGAGTTCTGAGGTTCGAGGGTGGTGTCTATATATGGTATAAAAGGGGCTTTGTCCGGATCCTGAATGTACAGAGTTATTGTATGCATATTCGGAAATCCATAAAATATCTTTCCAATTACTTTCGGTCAGGTGAAGCATGCAACGTAGGTACTGTTCAAGGGTCTGGTTGGTCCTCTCCGTCTGACCATCGGTCTGGGGATGGTGACTGGTTGATAACCTTACGTCGATTTGCGCCAATTGACAACATTTCTTCCAAAAATGTGAAATGAATTGACTACCTCGGTCAGAGACCAATACGGAAAGAAACCCGTGTATTCGAACAATGTTTTCGAGGAACTCCTTGGCCAGAATTGAAGCAGAAAGTAATCCCTTCAAAGGAATAAAGTGGGCCATCTTGGAAAAAAAAGATCCACGATAACTAGAATGGTGTTAAATCCATTACATGGAGGTAGATCAGTAATAAAGTTTAAAGACAAGGTGTGCCATGGTGTAGGTGGAATATCCAAAGGTTGTAAAAGGCCAGCTGGTTTTTTCTTCTGACTTTTGTTTTGGGCGCAAATGCCACAAGACATCACAAATGACTTTATATCTTTTCGCCAGGTGGGTCACCAGATGTAACGCTCACCTGAATCCCTCGGAGGCCCAGGTCTGGGCTGGGGGTTCTCGGAGTCTTCTAGGGTCACGCGCAGGCCTCGAATGCCCCCCTGGAAAGGCCCTTTCCTCACTGAGATCTTGATCTGAAGGGTGAGGTGTCTGCAATTATGAGAGCAAGGGGTTAATATGGATATATAAGCCTGACTGGGTAAGCTGCCTCCCCTTCCTGGTACTCCCAAGTAGTTCGTAGGCTAAATGTGCTCACCTCATGTAGGTGAAAGCGGAGCTCTCCATCCTGCGCCTGTGCAGGGGCGCCGAAGCCAGTTACTTCACTGGTTAATTGTCCAGCCTCTTGGTTGCAGAGGATGAAGATTTGGAGCTAGGCCGTTGTTAGCAGCACGAACGGCGGTTGCTTGAATATGGAGGTCCGGAGAGCGATGGAATGGCGAAGGTATTGCAGGCAAGTAAGTAGAAAATGCCAATTCGAAGTTAAAAGCACTTCTTAATGTCTCTTTTCCTTTTTCAGGTCGCAGAAGCAGCTGGGTAGAAAAATGGATGTCGAGGAATGCGCCGAGGAGTGAGAAAGATGAGCGCTGCCCAAAACACGTGCATATAGATGGAGTTTTGTATTTCTTAATGATGTCCTTTTGTTTTGCAGATGCGAGTAGCAGCGTCGGCGGAGGCGAGAAGAATGCAGCGCAGGTAAGGAAAGTTTCACGGAGGTTTACTAACCAATGTCTTTGCTTCCACAGGGTGCCGGAAAAATGGAAAGCTGCAGCCCGTGGCTTGAGATGCACCGATGGACTGGGTAAGTGCTGCGCTGGTTTTTATCTCGTGCTAACCTGGTGTTCTTTTCCCTTTTCAGATGCTGCTGAAGACGAAGTTGGTATTTCAGAAGGTAAGATTGCGGATTTCTCTTCCCCAGATGCAGAAGTTGAAGATTCTCTGGAGCTGACACGGTGAGCGTCCTGCTGCTATTGCAGAATAACGCGAAGCACGTTGCTCTGATCGGGCGTGGTTTAAATAGCTTACTGGAGTGCTTAGGTGTCTCCTTCCACAGCAGCCTCGCCCAGGTAAGAAGTCCCAGCTTCCAGAATAGTTCCAGTATCCAGTCCCAGGGAGTGGTGCTGGCCACACCCAGAAGGTAAAGTAGTTCCAGCCATGGATGGATGAGGATTTCATCCTGCAGGTGAGTAAGCAGCATGGTCTGCAGCAGGTAGGTCCACCCAAGCACCATTCCTTACATCATGAGCCCGGCACGTCCTGTGCCGGGACTGGGTCCCCTTATGAGCCTGGTGCCACTGGCGCCAGGACAAGGTCCATAAGGCCCCTATGGGAGCCGATGGGTGCCTGGAAATGAAGTTGTGACCCAGCTTCTGAGGCAGTTGGGCTAAACCTGACTCCTTGGAGGCTGCGGTCATGACACCAGAATTGTCTCTTAATGTTAGCTTCATTTTTTGCAATACCTGGGTGACCTTCCATCTATACCATGTGGAGTAGGCTTTTTTGTGCTCCATGTTCAGGAAGTGAGCCATTTCTTAATTGTCTTTCAAAACTGCATGGTCTACCCGACTAGATGCTTTACAGTACAAAACTCACTAGGACCAGAGCCTATGGCCACACCACACTGAATGTGCCAGATCTCGTCTGACCTCAAAGCTAAGCAGTGTTAGGGCTAGTTGGTACCTGTATGTGAGACCGCCTCGGAATACAAGGTGCTGTAGGCTTTTTTTGTGCCCCATGTTCAGGAGGTGAGCCATTGCTCAATTGTCTTTCAAAACTGCATGGTCTAGCTGACTAAATACTTAAAGATACGAAACTCTCAAAGCCCAGAGCCTACGGCCACACTGAATGTGCCCGATTTCGTCTGATCTTGAAAGCTAAGCAGTGTCAGGCCTAGTTAGTACCTGGTTGGGAGACCGCCTGGGAATACCAGGTGCTGTAGGCTTTTTTGTGCTCCATGTTCAGGAAGTGAGCCATTTCTCAATTGTCTTTAAAAACTGCCTGGTCTAGCCGACTAGATGCTTAACAGTACAAAACTCAGGAGGGCCAGGGCCTGAAGCCACACCACACTGAATGCACCAGATCTTGTCTAATCTCAGAAGCTAAACAGTGTCAGGCCTAGTTAGTACATGGGTGGGAGTCCGCCTGGTAATACCAGGTGGTGTAGGCTTTTTGTGCCCCATGTTCAGGAAGTGAGCCATTTCTCAATTGTCTTTCAAAACTGTATGGTCTAGCCGACTAGATGCTTAAAGGTTCAAAACTCACAATGCCCAGACCCTACGTCCACACCACACTGAATGTGCCCGATCTTGGCTGATCACAGAATCGAAGCAGTGTTGGGCCTAGTTAGTACCTGGATGGGAGCCCGCCTGGGAATACCAGGTGCTGTAGGCTTTTTTGTGCTCGATGTTCAGGAAGTGAGCCATTTCTCAATTGTCTTTCAAAACTGCATTGTCTAGCCGACCAGATGCTTAAAGGTACAAAACTCACAAGGCCCAGATCCTATGGCCACAACACACACAATGTGACCAATCCTGTCTGATCTCGGAAGCTAAGCAGTGTCAGGCTGAGTTAATACCTGCATGGGAGACGGCCTGGGAATGCCAGGTGCTGTAGGCATGTTTGTGCTCCATGTAAACAAACAAACATGTCCCTTCCCTTTCGATGCACGGATAGCATCGACCCCCTGTGTCTCCGTGGACCGGCCGGGGAGCATGGCTGGGTGGTGGTTGCTGCAGCTTCCTTGGGTGGGGGGGGGCATAGCTCTCCCTGCACAGGTCCGTACACCTCCGCCACCTTTGCCTCCCTTTCCACTAGTTGCCCTCCCAGTCATGGCACAGATGGATTGGTGCAATGGGAGGTGCAGCTATCGATTGTCCTGGGCACTTTGAGTGAGGGGGCAGTGTACATGATGTCAAACATACCAGTGTGTCCCAGCAAGGCTCAATCTAACCCCTGGGGAAAAAATAAACAGGCCGCGTAACGCACAGGCACCCCAAATATGAAAGAAATGTGTATGCAACCCCTCGGCAGCCCACGTGTAAAGAGAAAACCTAACGCAGTACACTGCGTTTTTTGTTTCGTAAAAACTGTCATATGAAATTTCTTTTGTGTACAAATTGAATTGTATAGTCGAATTAGTATCAGAAATTGTTGAATTTTCAATAAGAATTGTGGAATATGGTAATGGTAGCCGCCTTCCCCATAGGGGCATTACCATGCTTAACATATACCACACACAAATTACTGGTTTGATTGATTCAGACAATTGAAAGTGTGCAGGGGACGGGAGTTCCTAATCTTGGAACACTTTTTCTGTTTTCTGTAATATTTCCAACCTAGATGTCAAGGTTGCGATTTTCTCCCCTGCACCTCTAATTACATAGAGATCTATATTATTAATCAACATAACCTAACATACTCCCTTACTCAGAACACAACTTTAATAGGTGTGCATAGTGTTTTCCTTCTGTTGCAGTATGCTGTGGCACCCAGCAACACAAAAAATACATACGCGAAGGACACGTAAGCTACAGTAATGTTAACTAAGGTGTTACGCGACACACAGGGGCACCCACAGATTGCAAAATGCATATGCAACTCACTGTCAGCCTCAAAAGTACAAACACGTGTGCGCAGAGTCAAACCCCCACCTAAAGAAGAGGCTCGGACGTAGTGAAGAGATCACTAAGTCCACACGTCCATCAGCTGTAACTCGGCAAGCGTGTGACGCTCTCCTACGCACTACTTTATCCCGATCCTGAACGCAACGCCCAATGTTCAGCGCGTGTCACGTAAGTTATGCGCTTAGGGTCTTTCCTCTGATTTCAAGCTAACGCACTGTTTCCGCATGTGGCTGGCCACGCAAGTGACTCAGAAGACTCACGCTCCTACCTACCAGACAATTTACCTGCCGACAAGTTCCCCGAGGTGCCTCCTACGAGCCATCTGCTGCTGCCTGCCCACTGTGTGTGCCTGATGCCCATGTGCCCTGCAATTTGGTGCCTGCTGTACAGCCATTGCCAGAGCTCTCACTGTGATCACATCTGCTGATCCTGAAGACTCCCGACGTGCCATACCACCACTCCACAGCCCAGCCCCAGGACCACATGCCCACCCACAGCTGCCCCGGCAGTGAGGCAGAGGGCTGTCAGCTTCTCAGCCAGGGAAGTTGGCATCCTGGTGGAGCAAGTCGTGGGGCATTATGAGGCCCTCTTCCATGGACCATTGCAAGTCGGCAAGGAAGGACGGAGGAATATCTGGGCGGACATCATGGGTGCCATCAACACGGAGGGGGTGGCACCCTGCACTACACACATGTCCACAAGCACTGGAAGGACTTCAAGGCCAGGACCGTCAACAAGGCCCGGCGCTTCCTCAAGGCTATTGAGAACCAGGGCCGGTTGACCAACGACAACTATCGGGTCCTGGAGAGATTCTACCCAGCGCTGTACGCCCAGGTCATTGAGATGGATCTCAGTCTGGAGTCTACTGGTAAGTGTTTATGTGTTCTTGGACACCATGGTGCATATGCATGTTGAGGTATGGTTGGACTGTGCACCTTGGCCTCATGTCTGGCTCGCCTCTTGCATAGGTGTCTGTGCCAGGCAGTGCTGAATGTGAGTCCATTCAGACATGTGTGACAGCAATGTTGTTTGGGTTGCAATGTGTAATGTGCCCAAGCATGTAGCGACCTGCACATGTCTGCATACATGTGTCTGTACTGGGGCATGTGAGAGGTGTTACACATGAATGCTTTTACAAACATCATGGGCATGCATGGTGTACATGTACATGTGTCAGGGAAGTGAGTGTGTGAATGGCCAACACTCATGGATGTATGACCCAAGAGCATTTAAATGTGTGATTGACTCATGCTGCAAAGTTTTCCTCAAGTGCTCACTGACGTGAATGCTCCATGGCCTGAAGCATGACTGTCCGGTGGTGTGTGAATGAGATGTGTTTGTCCCATGATGCATGTGAGGTGAATCCACAAATATGATGTGCTGATAGTGTCTTGTACATGGATGTGATTGTCTGTTGCGCATAACGTACATGAATGTGCATGTTTGTTAATTGCACTGGCCTGTGTGTTGTGGAGGATGATGATGGTTGTGACATTTAACTGTGCCACTCGTGCACATTTGCTTTGTGACGACCATACATATGTTCAGTACCCTGATGCTTGTGTTCAATGTCTCCCTATCCACAGGGCCGATGGAGGAAGAGGGCGGAGAAGGCGCTGTGGAGCAAGGCAGCATGGATGCCTCCACCAGACACAGACTCAAGGCCCAGTCGTCCTCCCAGGTACTGTCATCTTCCAGGAGTGAGATGGCTGGTGCCGCGTCAGAGTCAACGGTTGTAGCTGCTGAGGGTAGGTCCAAGAGGGCGAAGGTGATGGACGACTCCTCAGCAGTGGGAGTGACAGATGAGCACGCACAGGGGCAAGGCATTGCGGAAGACGGTGGGGAGGCATCCAGGTTGGTGTGGGAACAGGAGGAGGAGGAGGAGGCAACATCAGCCCAGTCCATTGGGCCCGGTGTGGGTGATGACATAGGTGTGACTGATGCAGTCCAGACTCAGGGGCCAAGGCAGTGCAGGTAGCTGTGGAGGAGCCTGTGCTTATTCCTGCCCCTGGGCCTGCGACTGCATGAGTATGCACCTACAGACATGTCTCAGGCCGGACCCATCCGCAGGTGGCGTATGTATCCACGCAAACTGATACACCAATACCTGCAGATGAAGCTATTCGGGACCAGGTGGAACCGTTGCTAGCCGGTATCACGAGGCATACAGGCAACATCCGTGATGAGGTGTAGCCTTCCAATCGGGGGCTTGCATGTCATCACGATGAGGCCTGTCGTCTCTTGAACTGACTAGCACAGTTCCTGGTCTTGCAATGGGTCCATGCGCTGGCCACTTATGTGACCCCACCAGTCGTCCTCCCTGCCGTCTTTCGGCACAAATACCACCAGTACCCCCTGTGTATCTGTCCCAACCCCGGCTGCCAGTCTGGTCGAGATCACATCCCTGCTAGAGTCAGGAGTTGAGGTAGAATCAGCAGATGTGGTCACTACAGCAACTGGAGCTATGGCAATGGAGGAAGAGCAGGCAGCAAGGAGAAGGGCATGCGTACGACACCCCCGTTGGCCTTCATCATCCCGGAGGCTGTCCGTGGGGCACAGGCACTGGGTAATTTGGCAGTGGCAGGCCCAGGGTAGGAGGCAACAGGACTCGGGCTTTCAACAGCAGTGGGGCAGGTACTGGCCATCAGGCAGGAGGCAAACATGGACCTTACAACAATGTCTTCCGTGTTGGAGCGTTTGGGCCAGCAAATTGGAGCAAAGCGGCAGCGAGCACGGGGGGGCTAGACTCACCATGGCAAGGGTGGAGAATACACTGCGTCGAGCAGAGAGGCGGGCAGAATTCCTCGAGGGAGTTCGAGAGGAGCATGCTTGAGTCCCTGCAAGCCCTCGAGGGGAGAGCTGAGGCCCGCCTAGGGGAGGTCAACGCAGTGTTAGATGATGCCCTGGACGAGACTTTGAGGGGACATGGTGAGTCGAAGGACTACCCTGCTGCCTTTGTATATAGTTCTTTAGGTGTAGGTTTAATTAATTTTTTACTTTTTTTGGAGTTCCTGGACTTTGCTCCACATTGTGTACATAGTTCTTTTTTAATGGTATTTTTTAGGATTTTAAGACATGTTTTGGGACAATGGACCCTGGTTGTTAATAAATAGTTGGATTTTTCCAGGATCATTTTTAGTTCACCATGGACGAATGGTTTTCTTTTCATTTGTGTTTTTATTTGGACTTACGTTAATGGACATGGACCACATGTTTGAGTTTTTCATTTTTAACATCCAATTTATTTCCGTTTTCACATTCTTTTGTTTTTTTATTTAATTCATGCTGGTTTTATATGCTGTTTATACTGAGTATGACTTTAATACAGATTTTGAAATATATTTTTAACCGTTGAAATCGAAGTGGTGTCTGGTGTAGATGGTTTAGTACATGTTTCACTCTTCCTTGATTCAGTTCTGTATCCCTGCTGTTGGCCAGTGTTGTTCATGTGTGTGCACACATGCATGCATGTGGGATTTTGGAATTCCGATGCCATGGGGCATGTACTGGGGAGCATGAACAATGGATCAGTGTTGAGGTGCACCAGGAGTGTGTAGCGTGTGGTGGCATTTGATTTGGCATGTGCTGCAGGAATGTATATTGGTCCGAAGTGTTCTGGGGTGGGGGGTGTCCCATGAGACGGGGCCTGCCTGCAGGATGTCGTCACTGGTGGTGGGATATGAGGGGGGCCCTGCCTGCAGGTAGTCGTCACTGGTGTTGGGGTTGGGGACATGAGGCGGGGCCTGCCTGCAGGTTGCTGTCACTAGTGTTGAGGTGGGGTGCATGAAGCAGGGACTGTCTCCAGGTTGCCCTCACTGGTGGTGGTGGGGGGACATGAGGCGGGGCCTGCCTGCAGGTTACCATCACTGGTGGTAGTGGTGGGACATGAGGCGGGGCCTGACTGCAGGCTGTCGTCACAGGTGATGGGGGAGCCCATGTGGTGTGGGCTGACTGCTGGGTGGTCACGCGTGTTGGGGGGGTCCCATGTGTTGTGGGCTGACTGTGGGGTGTGATCACAGATGATGGGGGTCCCATGTGGTGTGGGCTGCCTGTGGGGAGTGGGCACGGGTGATGGGGCTGGGATGTGCCTGTCCCGTGAGGAGGGGTCATCTTCCAGGGGATTTGTGCATGTTTCGCGTGGTACACGCTGACTTTCCACGAGCTTTGGCTGGGGTGTGGGTGGAGTGATCACGTGGGTACTCAGTGCGGACCCCGGATGCACCCCTGCAAAGTCGCGTGTTAACTCATTGCGTACCCCGGATGCACCCCAGCCAAATCGGATGGAAACTCATTGCGTACCCCGGACGTAGCCCAGCCAAATCACATGAAAACTCATTGCGTACCCCGTTCGCACCCCAGCCAAGTCATGAGGAAACTCATTGCGTAATCTGGACGTACCCCAGCCAAGTCACGTGGAAGCTCATTGTGTAGTCCAGACGCACCCCAGCCAAGTCGCATGCAAACTTATTGCGTACCCCAGAGTCACCCCAGCCAAGTCATGTGGGAACTCATTGCGTACCCCGGATGCACCCCAGCCAAATCGTGTGGAAACTCATTGCGTACCCCGGATGCACCACAGCAACGTTGCGTGGAAACACATTGCGTACCCCGGACGCACCCCAGCCAAGTCGCGTGGAAACTCATTGCGTACCCCGGACGCACCCCAGCCAAAGCATGTGGAAACTCATTGCATACCCCAGACCCACCCGAGCCAAATCGCATGGAAACTCATCGTGTACCCCGGACACACCCCAGCCAAGTCGTGTGGAAACTAGGCGCGTGTCTCGTCTGAAATGGATTTTCACGCAATTTGCCGGGGGGGCTGTACGCTGTTCCAGGGATGACGCAGGGGCTTGTTCCTATGCCCCTATTGTGTACGCATACATGAGTAAATGTTTCGAGCAATGGGCCTGTTTTCATAATAGCCTTTTCTCCTTCATCATTTAATGGTACTAATACTAACGGTTTGTAATAATTTTAAAAAAGCCAAAAAATGATCACTGAAACATGACCCATATTTTCCAATTCCTTCCCCTTATATTTTGCCAACTAAATAGGTGTACGCGTTCCTCAAAATGCTCCTGTCATGCATGCCCTCTTCGGACCAAGGTAAAAACATCCTGCCTTTTAGTTTCCATTACCTATTCTCTGTAATACTTATGTATTTACTTATTTATTTTAATACTTATATCAAGGCGCCACACACCCGGAGGGCTCGGGGTGTCCACTTCAAAATCTTTTCCTTATCTCTCCAAAATGACTGGCTCATATGTGCTAGAAGAGTTTCCATACTCCTGTGCAACCTCAATTTTATTAAAAATAAAACGTTCACAAAAGCTGATCCTGCGGCACACCAAATAAATACTACAATCCCCCCACAAAGTCAATTTTTTACCCAACCTTTAAACCCTTCAATATTCACTGGCCTCGTTCTTACTCACACTACAATCACCACACTGAACCTATCACTAATCCACATTAACCATTCTTACACAACAGACAGCATAATATCAATAAAACACAATTACCATGGTCCCTCATCAATATATCTCCTTCACTCGAGAACAAAGGAGGATGATTTTTTTCACTACAATGATGTCTTCTCTCTCTTTTCATCACTAGTACAGTATTTTGACAACAATACTGCCTGTCCCTGATTACAGGAAGATCCCCTTACACTAGTTTGACTACCAAAATTATAAACAAACTAAAATGTGGGAAAAAAAGCCTTATGACATATAACAATTCATCATACCATCACAGTCATAAGTGAAATCTCTCACTTTCATTGAATTCAATTAAATTCCTGACGCAAAACAAAATTCAACCGCTCTGACTCCACAACCCCTTTGCACAATCAAAGACATTAAAAAATAACTTTTTTTCCCTCTTCCCCCTTCATTTTTGTGGCCAGAGTGCACTCACATAAAATAGATGTCCTCTGAAGTTTTCTGAAGAGGTGCCCTTTAAAACAAACCTGGAAGACTGGACTGTGGCGCTTCCAGCTGAGTGAGCAGACAGGACTTCAATTAAATTGGTGCCTGCAGGCCATTTGCTGTGCACACAAACCAAACAATCCACATATAAGTGTGCATCCGAGTGTGTAGCAGGTTGACCAACAATAGAAAAGCCTGGAAATCAAGTGGCAGCCACCAAATGTAAGGAAGTGACTCTAAAATCCAAAACGAAAAAACAGCTCTGACAGAATAAATTAAGAAAAACAAGTTTATTCTTTGCTAATGATCGGGAGCGGCTAGTCAGTTACTTGGACCTGAAAACAAACCCGATTCTCTCAGAACAACAACAAAGTTTCAGTTTATATACCCAGTTAGACAATTTACACAATCACAAATATTTTGTTACAAAGTGATCCCCCAAGTAATCATTGGGCTAACTCTAATACAAAGTAATTGAATCCACCTAACTCTAAAACCCCACTGGATACCTTTGCAAAGTACAACCCCTTTGACCTGTGATTTTCTTTAATAGTGAGTTATGACATACTCCACATAATATATTTATCATTCATAAATAACTCAATTTATTATTCAGACCATGTGACAAAAACCCATTAACCCAAATGGTGATTGTGCAAGGCTTTCCATAAACACTTTAAGGCAAGGGGAGCGAGAGAAATAAATATGTATTGCTTTTAAGCAGCAGTAAATCCTTATTCTCCAATTTGCTCTGGCATCCCATATTATTGTTCCCCGCATTCTTTCACGTAATTCTATGTGTGACTGCCATCCCAAGTAATGCAGCCTTTGGCATACATTCTACTTATTTCCTGAAAACTCATAAACCATCAGCTCTCATTTTAACCCTCCATGTAACTCGACCTTTCTGGTCATCAAAAAAACAAGCATTTGTGCTCTGAGGGAAATTATTTTTTGTATCTCAGAACCAAATATAGCCATAAAAACCTAACAAATGACTTATCAGTCTGTTTTTGCCTTCAGCCCATTGTGATGGCATCACAACTGCCCATATGCAATTTGCTTCCAACCCCTTTTCATGGCCTCGGTCATCCAACTATCCAAACCAGGACAAAAACACTCCCTGCGTATCCAGGCACTCTACAGCCTACTAATACTGGAAGTAGGTGATTATTGCATTCTGCAATGTCTCCATGTACCCATAATGATAACTCCCATATTTCCCAATGCACTAAATTTCCCAAATGTTAGTTTAACCTGGAATGAACTCCTATATCCCATGGGTAAAGCTCCCCACTAAATTATTCTCTGCGGTGTCCAGTCAAAGGATCAAATGAAAAGGATCGAATGACAAAAGGTTTGAGTCAAAAGGACAGAAAAAAAAGGTTGAATGCCCTTTTTAAAATGTATATATATATATTCAGTGAAAAAACTTTGTTAAAGGGACGTTATGGTTAAGTTGCGCTACTAAAAACCTATGAAATTCAGTGAAAAAACGTAGTTAAAGGGACGTTATGGTTCAAAGTAAAACCGAAAACCCCCTGAAATTCGGCAGTTATGGTAAGATAAGCAACCCTAACTCGTGCCACCGTGCACTGCTAACACTAACACCCAGGACATCAAAGATGACATCACAAATGTCATTGATGACATCACTGATGACATCACATGTGTATGTACTTTTCATGAAAACTCTGTACAAGGGATTCTTATAATGCTGACCAAAAACTGTCAAGGATCAATGGGATGAATATCATGAGCTAATTAGTGCATTAAGCAATGCATTGATATAAATAGCATTCTATTATGAAGTTCTATCCAGTATAGTAAGCTACTCATGCAGAAACATAGGCAGTGTGTGCAGCATACATGATGAAGGTGCAATATTCATAATCTTGCCATGTTGAATAGTGAAAAGATAACTGCTTTCTTATTAGAGTTTTGCGTACTGTGAAGGTACCGTAATTAGCACCAAGGTCCCTTTGCGTTTCCAATCCTTTACGGCTGGGAAAACCAGCCGTTAAGTTGGGAACCCGCAAAGGGACCTTGTAATCAGGCGCTAAGGGATTACCGGTACCGGTACCCTTACCGGTACCGGTAATCCCTTAGCGCCAGGGTTGTAATGAGGCCCCTTGACTGTTACTGAGCAAAACAATGCGGCCTAGATATGTCAGTAAAGGAAAAAAAGGGGGAGCCAGACATGTGATGTCATCAGTGATGTCATCAATGACATTTTTGATGTCATCTTTGATGTCCTGGGTGTTAGTGTTAGCAGTGCACGGTGGCGCGAGTTATGGTTGCTTATTTTACCATAACTGCTGAATTTCAGGGGTTTTTTGGTTTTACTTTGAACCATAACTTCCCTTTAACTAAGTTTTTTCACTGAATTTCATAGGTTTTTAGTAGCGCAACTTAACCATAACGTCCCTTTAACAAAGTTTTTTACTGAATTTCATAGGTTTTTAGTAGCACAACTTAACCATAATATCCCTGACTTCATATACATGTAACATAGAACATACTAACCCCCTCGTAGTGATTTTCATGTCCGCGGACTACCGCCATGTCCGCGGACATATCGAAAATCTGAGCGTGGTGAATGTAAATTTAAATAGTGTGCCCCATTTCCCCTTTGAAGTTGGCTCTCAAAAGAGCGGTTTTTTTTGTTTTTTTTTACAGATGCTTGACAGACACCTGTTATTTTGTATTTTTTTTCTTGTTTTTTTTTCTTACTTTACTCCTAAAATCTTCACATAACCTTCTCCAAAGCAACCCTTACATTCCAAAATAGAAAGGCATTTCCCGTAAAAGATAAAGAGATGCCATCTTCTTTAAAATTAACAGCATTACTGGCATCAATATTCTCATTACTACAGAAGAACATACCAGCTCTAAGCATGAAGGCACACATGCCTCGGTTGATGACACACCTAGCAATGTTTTGCTGAGGACAAAAAACGGAACTATTGTCCCATATTGCCCTAGGTAGTAATCCAGAAAACATTACTTTCGCATTTGGAAGGATCTTCATTATGGCTTGAACCAAGCGTTCCAAATCAGCCAACAAAGTAGGGGCACTGACGTTGCCCAAATGGAAAGCACCATAGTGCAAAACTACCACATGCGGACTGTTCATCGTGGCCATACCCTCACAAACTTGTACAATTCCCTGTACATTGCAATCAGGCACAGTGCTTCAAACCACCTCCACTCCTTTCACATCAAAGTTCTTTGCAACATGCCTGCATTGAGCGTACTGTTATAAACCATGCACAAACATATCTCCAAGCACCAACACCCTGACTTTCTCTACTTCTGCCATCTTCACCACACACAGTCTCTTTCAACACAAATCCACAACCTCGACATCTGATTGGCTGATCCGTACAGTCTTCTTTCCATGTTGGATTTCCTGGAAAAACCCGGATGCAGCACGCCCTGTCCACGAACAGCCGCGGTGTCCGCGGACGGCGTCCACTTTACTCTCTGTGCCATTCCCTCATTGCATACAGCTAAGCAATCACACAATACGAATAACGTCCTCAGAACACCCCCATTTTGTGAATTTTCAAACATTTCAGGACAATTATCATTTCATTATTCAACATATTAACATTACAAATATTATACTTTCATCTTGTACTCTGCACACAATGCTATGTTTCTCCATTAGTAGCTCAGTATACTAGATAGAATCCCATAATACAATGCTATTTATATCAATGCATCTTTCAAAGCACTATTAACGGTATGATATTTATTACAATATCCTTGACACTTTTTTCGCAACATTATAATAAAAATCCCTAGTACACAAATTCCATGAAAAGTACATACACATGTGATGTCATCAATGATTTCATCAATGACATTTGCGATGTCATCTTTGATGTCCTGGGTGTTAGTCTTAGCAGTGCACGGTGGTGGCGCGAGTTATTTTTCATAGTTTACCATAACTTCCGATTTTCAGGGGTCTTTCGGCTGTACTTAGAACCATAACGTCCCTTAAACAAACTTTTTTTAATATCACGCAAACAATATACAAACATGGCGTGCAAAAACCAACTTCTCACAGATGGCTTTACACAGAATGTTGCAAAGTAAGAATTCATGCTCGTTCACAGTGAAGGTCAGCTGCTTCCATTTTTTTCTCGGGCCCCGGAGAGGCTCACAAAGCGGACTATAAGGTTGTATTGTGTTTTGACCTTGACAGACAGAGATTGTGATGAAAGACTTCTCTTGAAGGAGTGTTGCTAAAACGTAAGAGAAGATAAGGATGAAATTTCTGAAACGAAACCACTTTTATATATTATATCACTATGCGAAAGATCGTTCGCACACGCAGAGTCATATTTTGGGACTGCACTACTCGTAGACAATGGAAATTGCAATTGTACTGTAAGTAACCCTTTAGATTATTTTATACCAAATATAATTACAATAGTGTAGCATTAAAGACCGCTCAAGTTGAACTTGTGCGTTCAAAATGGCATAATGTTTACTACCAAGCAACATCACCGCCAAATTGATCCCCTGTCGTTTAGAGGGCTCTGAAAAAGGCAGACGACACAGGGTGGGTTAATAGAAATAATTTAACCGGTCTATAGGCGGTCAAGCACTCTACTCGCTGTGCCACTTCACTGTAGCCTGTCAAGTGGCACAGCTAGTACAACGCTTGCTTTGACATCCGTGCACAGCTTGCTAACGCAAGTTTGAATCCCGGCAAGGCCAAACTCAGCCTTTCATCCTTCCGTGGTCGATAAATGAGCACCACACACCGTGGGTAATAATAAGCACCGCTTAGATACCTCACGGTTCTTAGCACTATATGAATGGGAAAATATTATTATTTTATTATTAACATACTCCGTTGCACTATCTTCGATAGCAAATAGTTTCACGCCCTAATAAATAAAATGATGATTTTTAATGAAGATCGGCTGGTGAGACTAATTTATGTTTTTTAAAACAGGTATGTGGCCCCATTTTGCCCATGTCACGATTTACAGACTCCACCGGATGGGGTCTTCAACTGCCAGGTGCAGGTCCAAATATGCAACTTCATGACCCCAACCATTTTATTGGAAAATCGCCAAGGACCAATATGCCCTTACGCAGTACTAGCGGCTACAAACAACATACCAACCAATAGGGTGGTCTAATGGCTCGTTGTTGGAGCCACCTTCTGATTATCAGAGCGACCATTTACTGCTTTTATCATAAAGCAACAGCCTATCTACCGCAAAGGAACAACGCGTGGCTCAAAATAAACTTTTGCTGATCGACAGCAGAGACAATAGCAAATCGCTGAATATTCACTAAACATTTCATGTGAAATAAATGTACTTTACCAAATGTACAATCCTGCTGTTTACTTTTAAACCACAGTTTCATATTCCGAATTGTGGCGCACTGAGTTGTAAGCTGATCTAACACCCTCTGTACCGCAAAGGAACATCGCGTGCCTCAACATGAACTTTTGCAGATCGACAACAAAGACAAATGCAAATTGCTGAATATTCTCTAAACATTTGATGTCAAATAAATGTACTTTACAAAATTTACAATCTTGCTGTTTGCTTTTAAATCACTGTTTCATATTCCGAATTGTGGCGCGCTGTGTTGTGACATAATATGTGTTGTCTTCCGGGTTCTGTGTAAAGTCACTTAGGACTGGAGACGACTGGGTGCGTTTGATGACGCACCCTGTAACGTCACAGAGAGAGGCGGGGAATATGAATGCTTTGACAATATCAGGCTTAGGGGCGGGAGATATGATTTAGTGTCGCAAAAGCAAGTCAGCCAGGTCAATAGCGCCAGTCATAGGATTATCACATAATGTCGGCGCACACCAGCCGGATTTATCGCTTCTTTAGTGGACAAAAAGTCGGTTGACGCCCATAGGAAATTGTATTATTAACGGACAAAAGGAGTGGTCTTAAAACACTTTCACCCTGACAACGAACAATACAAACAACGTTCTCAGAACACCCCCATTTTGTGTAATTGCAACCATTTCGGGACACCGCGAGTGTTCTTAGAACACATTCAACTAGACAGATTATAATACGGACAGCGTCCTGAGGACACCCCCAGTTTGTGTATTTACGAACAATTAAGTACACCGCAAGTGTTGATAGCTCATTTTTACCTTCCTTGCGAACAAAAATGACACGTACTCCGTCCTCTAAACACCCCACCATTTAGTTTATTTACAAAATGTCAGAACAGCCGTGTTCTCCACGGACAAATCGAACACAACAAAAACGTCTAGCACATAAAAAAACAAAACATTGAACCTATCTCATACTCCCCCACCATCCCCAAACACTCTTACACACCAACACACGGCACTAAATACAATTTTTTATCCACGTTTCACTGCGCTATACGCGGTCGACGGCGAATACAAGATGGCGGGCGCCACAGAAAATCTGACGCGCATCACGCACCACGCCGCCCAATCAGCGAACACGTTGCATGTCCGCAGACATGACTCAAGCCGCTGGGCCAATCAGGGTGCTGTCCGCGGAGCGAACAGGGAAGTCCGTCTGCGAAGCGAACACAGATATCACTCATTTTTTTGCCTTACATTTTGGTCATTTTAAAAAAAAACTACTGGACGGATTTACCCCAAATTTGCAAAAGCACACTTTCGGGACCAGGCCGCCGCTCCTGCCGCAAATTTGGTGTAAATCCATCCAGCGGTTCGGGCTGTAGCCGTGCGCAAATTTTTTCCAATTCAGTCTATGGGAAAAAACAAAAGTTTTGGGACCCCCCCCTATAACTTTTCCCCCCCTGGACGAATCCTCACCAAACTTTGCAAAAAAATTCAGAGTGGGCCATATACTTTTTTTGCAAAGTCTGTGAGGATTCGTCCAGGGGGAGAGAAGTTATAAGCCACCCAAAAAGTGCTCTACCTATGGAAACACCAACTTAACCATAACTACATGGACGCTACTGCGTCCATGTAATATATGTTTTTACACCAAAAACGGGTGTTTGGGGGCCCCCTGCCCCAAAAAAAAACATTTGACCCTTTTTTTCGGTCCTTTTGACTTGAACCTTTTGTCATTCGATCTTTTTCATTCGATCCTTTCACCTATAACCATTCTCCGTGCTGCAAATTGTAAATTGCACAGTACATTGTATCCATGCTACTGCTACTCCTGTTGCTGACTACTGTGACTCTAAAATGTATCCAACTAAAACACAAAGTAACACTCATTTCAATTTTTCTAACTACATTGTACACATATTTAGTTGTAACATCGCATCTAACCCAGTCGCACCATGGCCTAGTTCAATTTACATAGTATGAACCTCTTTCCTGTGATGGGACCTAAAACATCTGCCCCCAACAAGACGTAGGGTCTAGGCAAGTCATAAGAACTAACCTATTTAATACCACAGTCTTGGTGGACAGCTCCGACTCTGTCTGCTTACCATCGGAGCACCCTATCTTAATTTTGTACTGATTTGAATAGAAATTTCATTGGGCCTCATTACGACCCCGGCGCTAAACCATGGTGCTATTAGCACCATGGTCCATGCCGGGGTCCGCCATGGTGAATGGCGGAATTACCGCCCCGTTCCAAGGTTGCCGGGGCGGTAATTCCCCATTCACCATGGCCTCTTCCCCATTCCCATTTTTGGCCCATAGGGCTCAATGGGAATGGGGAAGGAGCTAATTACGGCACCGTAAATTACGGTGCCGTAATTAGCTCCTAGGTCCCTTTGCGGGTTGGTTTTTTAATGCCTGCTAAAAGCAGGCGTTGAAGTGCAACCCGCAAAGGAACCTCGTAATCAGGCGTTATGGGTTTAACGGCGCCGACACCTTTTACGGCGCCGTTAACCTCTTAACGCCTGGGTTGTAATGAGGCCCATTGACTCTCTGTTTTTGTTATTTTAGAAATTTACCAACCTGAGTGTGTTCGCACCTGGAATTCTGGCTGTCACAGAAAGTATATTTCCATTTGAATGCCCATCTTGTTGAACATCCCAACACAGAGTGATGGAGAAATAAGTAGCTATAGCTACTCCACCAGGAGCTCAACTTTTCAAGCTGGACCTGATTGCTGGAGCAATGAAAAGCTGACATCCGTCAAATGTAAATGCTCAGATGCCCAAGTCCACTGGAACATGATGACTTGATAATCATTTATAAACTCCCCCAAGGCTCCATCCTTTAGTTTGCTAGATAAACCCGCTATATTCCAAACCAGAATCTTCACCCCTTACCAGCCCTTCTGCCACACCTTGCGGGATTCCTCATCAATACTCTTAAATGAATGTGTCTTTGGGGCCCCAAAAGTCTCTCCTACCTCCAGAGAAACATCGATTTCCCCCACAGTTTCCAAAATTAGGTCTGTGGGTTGTGTGACCCCCATCCGGGGGGACCCGCTGGTCAATCGATATCTTCCATGCGCTGCAGGCACTCAAACCTGTTCATAACAGGGGCACTGGGGATGCTGTTCCTCCAACCTCTTGGATGTTGGCCAGACAAGGTCTCGGAAGAACATAACCAGTCAGTAGCCATAATCCCTTTGACTATGGTGGGCCTGTAAAAAAAAGCCCAGAGGGAGAAAATGAATTTGGAGTGGACCATTTGACTGTGAAAACCCTTACACAGTATCTCTAAAACCTTTGTTGGATTATTTAGGGTAATAGTTATGCAATCACCCAGAAACATTGCTCATCCTTTCCCACCCAAGAGGAGTGTCTTGCCATTGGGAGAGCTCTCCCCCTTAATAAAGAGACCCCACACATGTTCCTTAAGGAGTAGCTAACTTTGTTCATAAGGCAATTAGTTTCTTCCTCCCTGAGGGTCAGTAAAGTCGGAACATTCACCATACCGATGACCAGGGGAGCTGCCTGGGTTGATAAGTGCAGCCTGTCTAGATGCCCGAAATCACAGTGCAATTTACCTGGCAGTCCTCCATCCCTCAGTTGAGCACCCCTCCCTCCATCTGGCAGGTGCCCTGATCTATATGCTTAATGCTGATGCTGAGCTTATGAAATCTATAATCTTGGGCGAATGACGTCGGCTCGACGTGCCCAATTTAAGTGTGCATCTCATGTTAAGCTCCTTTGCTCCCTCCTTCACCTTCTCCATTTTCCCTGCACCACTTCCCCTTCTAAGGCCATGTATAGTAGATTCTGCCAGTTGAGGCCTGGCCTCACAGCTGGACTTCACAGTTCCTACAGAGCCCCCAGTATTTGTGGCTCTTCGCAATGTCATAACTGGCTTCTCGAGGACCTAGCCAGACCTTGGCCGGCTGTGTGATTCCTTCAGACATTAGAGAAGTGAGATGATTGCTACCCTGACCTATACTTTTTGAAGCCCCCAAAAGTGAATCTATCTTGGATTCTAATCTGGTCAAACTCTCATAAATATTTAAGATCTGGCTTTCCATGATGGTTAGTCGTTTACCAAAAATGCATTCTGGATTTGTCTCCTGTTTGTCTTTGTGTTTGTGTTTGGGCAGAGTCGAACATGGGATTGCCAGGCATTATATAGATAGCTTGCCTGCTAACCAAGCCCCCTATTGGACCCTATTATCTTGCCTAGTAACAGTAGCTGCATCAAGCACCTTACCCATAATGTACTGAACCTTTTGGAGAATGGCTTCTAGATCATCTGGGATTAATTCTGCCGTGTCTTTATTGCAGGTTTTTTAAGGAAACTTGCTATTGTCAGGTAGTTTACTTCTCACAGCCCGCTGCTAGTCCCGCCATCTACTTTCTTTATGGCTGGACATCCTTCGGTGTTTCTAGACACTTTAGGCTTCTTTTTGGCAGTGGACCCTACACCAGTCCTTGATTATTCGCAAGCCTTCTGTTTCACCATTTTAAGATTCATTAGTACCCAGCACGGCAAATCCACGGGATACACTGCATGTGGATTGGCTTGTTTCCAAGCCATACCACAGTGTAATCCCATGGATGCACTTGCGTGCAACGTGCACGGGGTACACTTTTTTTTCAGGCGACCATGGAAAGGGAGATGGGACTACGAGTCCTCCATCTCCCCTTCCATGGCGGTCATTTTCTTTGTTTACTATGGCCGCCACGGAAACAGAAAATGGACTACGGACTTTACTTTTTGTAACTTTCTTTCCCAGCTGCGAAACGTAACGCGTCTCACAGCCGGGAAAAAAAAAACATTAGTATCCCGGCCTAAAGGGCCGGGGTACTAATGGCAATAAGTACCCCGCTACGCTCGGGCCTGTAACTATGGGCCCCTGGGGCATTACCTTGGGCGGTAATGGCCTGCCGTTGAGGGGCTTACTGCCTCAATAATAGATTATTTTCACACCAATAATTGAAAGAAAAAGTGGTGTGGATGTCTGGGTTTGAGATGTATTGTATTGTATAGTGGGGTAGTCGCCATTTATATAGTGCCATTTTCCCATTTGTATTGCCTTAGGGCCACATAACGAGGTTGGCGGTAACCCGCTGGTGCGACCGGCACGTTGCCACCAACCCTGTAATACTGAATCCGGCGTCTAACTTCCCTGTGCCACCGGGACATTACAAGTCCCGGCGGCGCGGGAAGTCAGATGCCGGATTTTGTAAGTCCCCATTCCCATGGGAATGGGGAGATGGAAGCACTGGCACTGTTGCTAACGGTGCCGGTACTTCCGTGACGACTCTGCCTACTGGGGCAAATGCACCCAGCAGGGTCAGACTGTCAGGCCCAGCGGCCCCGTCAGGCAGACTCGTAGTGTGGCGATCCGAAAACAAGGGTTCCGGTAAGCTTACCGGCACCCTTGTTTGTGGACCGCCACACTTGTAATGAGCCCCAGAGTGTAGTGCAGGAGTCTCGATGTATGTCCAGCTAGACCGAATTTGTCGTAGTTTGTCACTGTATACTAATGGCAGAGGTGTTGAGGCATGTCAGGGGTTTCAGTACTGTAAACTATGTGAGCAGCTAGATCGAATTCGACATAACCATAGCTGCATTCTAGAGTGCATTGATGGGGAGCCATGCCTGCTGCATGTGTCCACAGACGTGGTGCGTTTATACATACATTAAACTAAGACGAGTGCATCGTCCTTTCCGCATGTAGATGAATACTAAAAATGTATACACTGAATAGCTCATATACAAATCAAATGGGAATGCAAGAACACGTAATTACCATACATAAATCCTCAAGGGAGTTATAAAGTGCCAGAGTGGAGGTCTGATGTACAATAACAAAGGCATACACTAGGCAAAATACAAAAATTATTCCCATCGCACAATATAAAAGCATATGAATTTAAAAAAAATGAAAACAAGTAATAAAAACTCCCTAGCATTTATAACGTGCTAAGTGCAAAAAGCAATATTTAGGATGCTAAAATGTTACAAAATGCTGTATACTTGACAGAAATCTTTGAAACAGGTGTTTGCCTGAAAAACCTGTTGATCAAAGGGTTTATGCCTAACAGGCTAATTTATTTAAAGCAAAACTGTGAAGACTCACATAGTGAGGTGCCACAGGAAGACTGACATCCCTCAGTGGAGGGACAAACGAGGTGGTTAAAAGTGCTCTGAAAATGCCAAACCAATCAAAACTGTGTTAAAAACTAACAAAAACTGGAATGTTTATGCGTGGTGCAGATAGCAGGGGCGCTTAATTCGAGACAGCTCAAAGGAAACACAGCCCAACTAGAATGTGAAGTTATATTCACTGGTATTTTTAAACCACACATCTGCCATACATACACGAGTGGACTGGGAACCAAAACAGGCCCTGGAAATAATGTTCAAAGTGGCCCTATATTACACATTTTCAGAAAGCCCAACCCTTTTCCTATGGGAACATTTCAAAATAAAATAGGTAACCACACAAAAGAGGCCCAGGGTGCCAGAGGCCTACAGGGACATTTCAAGAGTTTCTATAGGCTAGTCCACCTCTGGATGCATAGTGCATTTGTCACCCCTAGGAGCCAGTGGGAGTTGCAATTCCAACCACAAATGCCATATGTTTAACATTATAGCGAGGACCAGTAGGTGATGGCAACATGGGCAGGAGCTGTCCACCCATAAAAAAATATTTGAGTCACATATATTCTTTTTACAAATTCAGCACTGAGCATACTCGATTATCAAATTGCCTTTTAACTTATATTCGAAATTAAAACACCCTAGTGGGGTTTACACAGGGCCATCTTGAGAATTTTGGGGCCCGGGACAGATCAAAGGAATTAAGGGATATAGAATATCTAGTGCGCCCCATCCCGTCTCACGATAACAACCCATAGCTTGATATGCTGTCTCGCAGAGATCAAAATAAGCATGGTAAACCTCCTTTCAGATACCTTACACTCTTCATTCATGTTGTAATCAGAGTGATTAACAAGTAGCATTTCAAGGGCAACATCTACGCGAGGGTACTTGTGTTCAAGCATAGGTACAGCAAACATTTAATCAATAGCAGCCATGTGGAAGGTATACTGGACATAGCATACCTGCAGGGCACAGATTTTATGACAAAGGTACAATTAATCCAGAATAGTCTGAGATTAGCTGCCTCAGAGACAGCAAAAGTGCTCAAGCATGGATACAGTGGAACAATGGGAAGCAAGGATCAAACTACACATACCATACCATAGCATAGAGAGTGGATGACGATTTGAAGATACCAGGAAGGTCTCTGTATCCAGACAAACTGAGATTCGTAGTGGGACATGGTTTTCAAGCAGTGTCGCCGTTCGAGAGCAAAGAAACAGGTGGCTCTGGTGTGCAATATATCAATTCTCACTATCATTATAGCGCAAGCAACACTATATATAGTCAGTGAAGCCATGAATGAGTCTTTTTTAAAGATAGTACTCTGAGAACGAAATCACTCTGAAGGGCTAACAATTTTGAAAGGTTTAGGGACTTGCAAAAGTGAGGAAATACAAGATTAAATGAGATACCCAGGATCACACAATGATGAAGAGGTGAACCTGGGATTCGTAACCACAATTTCTGGTCTTACCAATTTATTTTCTAGTATTTACAGAACTGAATTGGAAAATTTGAAAATCACATAACCCAATATAAACATTTAAAGAACAAAACGTTATAGAAACATAATCAAAATGGGAATGATGCTAGCTTCATTGTCTCCATCATCAAGGAAAGTATATAAATACCAGCATACTAACGGATGTGATCTTAAAAGATTTCAAATAGGTTTCTCTTTTGTATTGTAAAGCTTTAAATACACCCCAAACACGGGCTTGTGCAATGGTATTTAAAAATATGCAGAAAAACCGTTTTGTTGTCACATAAGCAAACCTTAAAATATGCTGGTAAGAAGCCTGCAATATCTGGTCTGCTCTCTTCTGTCTAGAACTCCTTCCACACAAATGGCCTACATGATAGGAAAGATCAGGTAATTGGCCAAACAATGCCACCAGTATGTGAGAAAAAAACCTTTTCATAGAAGGCAGTGCAGTACTGTCAGTGATATAAGATTTGTCCGGGATCACTGTATCGTCTTCTGGCAAAACCAGGATCCAAGCATGAACGCTTTGGTTGCACAGTCTGGAATTCGGATACTTAAACACCTCTAACACTTTATTGTCATCATTGGAGGGGCCTGCCTAGGTTTTACAACTCCCCATCTAAACAAACCAATTTCTAGACCATCACCATATTGATGGTATGTTAGTTTCTATAGCAACCACTATCTAGTGGAGGTACATTGGTGATGATAACACATGGGGTGCTATAGAACAATGTACATTTACATGCAGGCTTAACAACTTCATACATTGGAAACGCTGAGTCGGCCTTGCTGGAATTTGGTATTGTAATCTTGCATGTGAACGCATATCTCTGCAATGAGTGCTTAACACACTGAGCTATCCTCTGAACCATCGGGACACCCAACTGTAGCAATATGTATTTCAACTTTGGCTATTGCACATGATCAATATAATACCCAAAGGAAGTTGAGAATGCTACATTTGTTGTGCCACACAAACTATGTATACCACAGTGAACATAGCATTCCAGGATGAAAAGATCTGAACAAAATGTACTTGTCAACAACAGACAGAAAATAGGGTTAGCCTTAGCAACACACCATAGAAAATCCTGATGTGGGATACTTAATTTTGTCGATTTAGGCAAACTGACTTTTTTTTTTTATTCAGACTCCTCCTTGGGGCCCCCTACAAGGTGGGGGCCCGGGGCAAGTGCCCTTGTTGCCCTCCCATAAAGACGTCTCTGGGTTTACATTAACCAGATTGGTCAATCTGAGGGCTATACAAACTGGCATAGCCTGCAGATTGAATAAAGCCAGCAAAAATGTAAGTGGAGCTTACCTCAACGCGTCGCCGTAATTATAGCCTGGAATTTAATTGATTCTAGTTACCGCCGCCACCCATAAAAATACACTCCCCGCATTCAGTTCAATTCATCACGGCACACGGAACTGAAACAGTTAAAGTTCTGTGTGCTATGTTGCCGTCAAAGCGTGCCTGGCGTGGGCCCGCCCACTCAAGGAAGTAAACTTCCTTTTGTTTTCACAGCAATTTCCATATATAACGGCATGTTAAACAGCAAGTAGCCCCTCACAGAGCTTCCTTTGATCACTCGCCGTCATCCATAATACTCATGCTGTGCAACCCTCACGTTAGGAGATTAAACACAGTGAACTTCAATACAATGCTAGAAAGACACGGCAAAAATGTAAGTACCAAACATTTTCAAATGAAAACATGAGCTATATACTAAATATGGTTTAAATGCAATATGGCAGTATTTATTTACACATCTCTTGTCAAAAATAAAAGTTTCATACCCTGCCTAATAAAAATAGCAAATAACTTCCGACACCCAGGGTCGAACTGGGGCATAAAATTGTCTCGGGTATCAATGAAAAAGTGGCCAACATTTGCAAATGGCAATTCATGCCTTTTGTGGCAGACTGTTTGAGTAGTACTTCAAACAACAACAATAGTGGACCCATAGGATAGAGGATAACAGATCATATGCATTTATCGTTTTATATATACCAATAAATGTCTCAATCCAAATGTTTCTTTCTTTTTATTATTTCAATCATAAAACAATGTAATCACATATTATATAGTACATCATCATAAAAATCAATATATTCACAAATACTCAAATTGGACTAACGCACACTTGTTCCTACCATTCATTCACTCACTCTAACGACAAATTAATTCATACATATATCCATGACCCATTTGGTCACCATAAACAATATTCAATGTAGACACTGTTAAATTCCCTCTGCCTATTATCAGGTGATTTAATCTGTATACAATTATTTCAACAGATATAATCGTCCACGCTTGTTTCGGTTGTCTATAAGGACTTCACTAGTAGTGTCCACTTGGTAACGCAACCTTCGTCAGGACATAAACAGGAAAATCAATGGTTCCCATTTCACCATCTAGGGTATTAAACAAGAATATGAAGTGAGGCTGTAAAATAAGAACGAGGCAGCGTGAATCTGTCACCGTGACATAGTAACAGCTTGAAAAAAGAAAGACACGTTGTCCTCTTTCTATGATCATGTTAAGTAAGTATAAACAGAAGGCAGGCTGCGCTGTCGCTTCTGTGTTATGCAGGCAACCGCCCGCGATTGAGAGTTCAATGAGAATCACTTGCGGGAGGGAACAGACGCGAGTTTGTCCATATTGCGGTAAGTAATAGAATCTAAGATACATTGCTTTAAGTGATGTAAATAGAGGTATGGTGAGCTAATAATAGAGTGGTGAATATGTGTTAATCTATGCATTTTAAAAATCCTTTTTTTAAATGAAAAGAAGAATAGAGGAAAGAGTTTACTAGAGAGGGAAATAGTAGTTAAGTAAATGGCTTACATCTTGGGAGAAGTTTAGGAAACGTAGACCTGTGATAAATCTGACTGCATAAGGAATGGAATCTATTTAATGACTGTGTGGCTGTATCTAAGATTCCCATATAGACTGATATGAGTTAAAAAAGTTTAAAAAGTAAAAAAATTGAGCGAGTTTATGTATGCACTGGGAGAATAATGAATTTGAATGCTGTATTCTATTTTTGAAATTTACCTAGAGACCCTGATAGATGTTCTTGTTTGCCTTTTTGTCAAAGGGACATTGGGTCGGTGTGGTAAAATTGAAGCAAAAGGACGGAAGTTTTTGGAGTTTGACTATGATAACAAAGAAGGGACACTATGAAGAGTGATTCCAAGTCCTACATCTGAAAAATAGATGTAGGTAATGGAATTTGTACATAGTGGTTACTTCCAGAATGGATTATAAATATATATATATTCTAATAAAAGCTTTTTGCTTTGTAGGATTCGACCTAAATAGAGGCATACAAGTTGCCCCATTGGTATTGATATATCTGTAAAGGAGAAGAAATAGAGAAGCAACTAAGCAGATGATATCGGGATTGGAAGTGCAAAAAATACTCATTATAGACAGAGGCCGGAACCAGAGCCCTTTCTGCACTAAGGATACGTTTTTGATTAAAAGGCGACTTAAGGTGCACTGCAACATTATAGAAGTGAGTATGTGATGTTTGCAGTGAGCATCTCTTTTTAGTGCCTGATTTTGAAATATAGATGTCCTAATTGAAGGACCAGACTCAAAGTGGTCATTTACATTGCATCCTTGTGGGTGGGTCATGAAGAGTGGGATACACACACAGGTGTGATGAGGATTCATCCACTATATCTGCATTACCAGCGTAACTAAAAAACGGGGGATGGTGCAGATAATATGATTACTATTGAGAATCATGTGGTTCCACATTAAAAGTGATGTAGATGTAAGAGGGGATGACAGTATGGCAGGTTTTTAAAAAGGTTTTTATTGTGTTTTTCAGGTGGTGTGGCTCACCCTACATGGTGAAATGGGAACCATTGATTTTCCAGTTTATGTCCTGACGAACGTTGCGTTACCAAGTGGACACTACTAGTGAAGCCCTGATAGACAACCGAAACACGTGTCAACGATTATATCTGTGGAAATAATTGTATACAGATTAAATCACCTGATAATAGGCAGAGGGAATTTACCAGTGTCTACATTGAATGTTGTTTATGGTGACCAAATGGGTCATGGATATATGTATGAATTAATTTGTCGTTAGAGTGAGTGAATGAATGGTAGGAACGAGTGTGTGTGAGTCCAATTAGAGTATTTTTTGATATATTGATTTTTATGATGACGTACTATATAATATGTGATTAAATTGTTTTATGATTGAAATAATAAAAAGAAAGAAACATTTGGATTGAGACATTCATTGCTACATATAAAAAGATAAATGCACATGATCTGTCATCCTCTATCCTATGGGTCCACTATTGTTGTTGTTTGAAGTATTTGACCTGAAGGACCAGGGATTATAAACAGACACCTCTTAATTTTTGGGATGTTTGAGTAGTACCCAAGGGGGAGCAGGGTATTTGATTTATTCAGTAACACTTGTCAAAACTACTAGCTGCATGGTGAAGTAACTTATCAAACTGGCCCACATGAGCCTAAAAAGTGGCCCACTTTGACCAAAAAAAAATTGCCCACACTAAAATGTTGTGTTTTTGGTTCAGGCATTACACCATAGGCCAGTACAAGCCTGCTAACAACTTTTCACATTTAAATTTAATAAAATACTGTTTTAATAAAATACTGAGGGTGTTCTAATAGCTTTATAAACCTGCAGCTCAGGCTGTACTGAGCGTTATGGTCCTTCATACCTCATTAACTGGGTCTTCAGGGGCTGTAACACGTACAGCACAAGCTGCTGGTCTATAAAGCAATAACAAGATTATACGCTCAAGATCCTTCTTGGTTAAGTACAACGGTGTTAAGCAATTATGCATTGCGATGTATGCTACTTTTGTGATTATGTTACTTCATATTTCCTGTTATCCACTGACATATGATACTATTCAGGCTTTAACTCTGCAACGCCTTATGCAAAATTAAGTTTATATGTCTTTGGTATCTCAGTCATATGAATATTTGAAGTTAATGAAGTCTTCAGAATGTACACGCAATGCTAATCTCGACACACAGAGGCGCAAAGATTTACGTTTTTGAAAAGATGACATCTTCCTACTTCTCCCCCAGTAGGAATTTCAGTAAACGGTTGACTCAGCAGAATAAACTTTCAAGGTTTTCTCCATTAATTTCATGCAGTTTTCCTGCTCCTAAACAAACAAAAGCAGCTTATGTTCGTCACCGTGAGGACCCAGTGTTTATGGGTAAGAAACATGACCCTTGGCACAACTGAAAGCGGGAAGCATACCATGGCTGTGTATCATTGGCATGAGATCCAAAAATTCCTGTCAATTTTAGGATTCAAGTTGCACTTTTAAGGGCAAAAGAATTAGCAATGACTAAGTTCCTCATGGGCAAGTAATTCTAGCTTCAACGGTTTCACTTACTGCATACGTTTCTTTAAACCAGGAAAGGACTTGGAAGATTGCATTCATTGCACATCACGAAACTATTGTAATGCAAGTTGTGCAGCACCTTCAGGTTTATTAGATTGTGCACAGTTGGATTTTAGCTCAACTGCTGCCAGTTGCTTTATGCGGGAAAACTAGGCCCTCTTATGTGCTGCTGCCCTTCCACCCTCTAATCCAAATCCTAGCTACAAGACTATGCCATCCAATAGTAAACTGTTCATTCATATTGGACTACATCTGAGTGGTGTGTGGTGCTCATTTATCGACATCTCAAAGATGAAAAGTTGAAATTGGTTCTGCCGTGATTCGAACCTGCGTCAGCGAGTTCTGCACGTTGTCAAAGCAAGCGTCTACGTACTGTGCTATGTGACCTGCCGTCTCATCTTCATTATTGTTAGTGTGTGCCCTAGTGGTGAAGGCAAGGCGCCCCAATACATGTTCAAATCACCGAGTGCCCATTTTGTAACAGTTTTCCCATTTCCTCTTGAGTGAATGTCGTTCTTTCTAAAAGGAACAAAGTCCACGTGAGGTTTCAAATGGATTTCTGCGTGAGGAAAGCAAGAAGCAGCTATTCAACTATGCACAGAACCGTTTAATCTCCAATCAGAGTGGTGTGAACGTATGTTCAGACATTTCTAATCAGCATAAAAAGCTTGACAGTATTTTGTTTTGTGTCTTTGCGCTGTCCTTTCCCACTTAGCGCTGTGCAGTAGCACGTTGTGCGACACTGGACGCGTCGTGCAGGAAGGGCCAGCGCAAAGAACAAAATAGGGAGCGGAAGATGCAAAATCTTCATTAAAAGAGGAAAATGAGGAAGAACATGGGTGATGGGAGGGGAGGCACTATGCACACAACCAACTCGCCCCACCAAGTTATAAGTAAACCCTATTCATAGAAACAATTGCGCTATTGCTTTAACTCCAAAGGAGAAGGAACACACTGCCACCAGCTGCAAAGCACAAAGCACAATGAAAGCCCACGCATAAAAAGCGCAATGCAACCCCAATGAGCACACAATTGCCACACTGCCAGATCCTGCATTACTAGCACTGATATTACTACATGGAAGAAGCAGGAGGTGGAGGAGGAGGGCCGAATCGTCCATCCACGAACACACATATTTTGGATGTCAGATGAGGAGCTGCCTGGAAGATACAGCTTCTTCCCAATGCCATTGTAGACCTGGTCAGGGAGTGGGAGAATGACCTGTTATCACCCACCATGTGCTCACAGGCTGTGCAAGCTCTGGTCAAAGTTCTATCAGACTTATATTTTCTAGCTACTGTATAATTGCAGCATTGTTGGGGGGATATCAAAGCCCATACAATCAAACTGCCTCCACCAGGTCTTGTGCTGCATTCTAGCACATGTTCTTAGGCACATTTGCATGCCATGCACACTACAGGCAGTGTCACACTCTGCCTCTTGTCGCACCTGTTTGTCCTTTGATGTTTTCTTTCCCGGAGGTCTTTCTTTCTTTCTGGTAGTTCGGGACTTATACAAGTACGGACGAGTGTCCTCTGTTGCCAGTGTGCAGACCGGAGACTAGCCTTGAAGGAATGGTAGACGTTCAGAGTTACAGGAAGGGTCAGGTGAGTAGAGTTCTAATGTCCGGGAAGGGTCTGGGAACCAGGAAGGAATCAAAGTACTCGCACAGTGCCGAGGCAGAATGCGAGAACGGTACGATCAGGACCAAAGGCCCGGGAAAGATGAGGTTAGAACGATTCCACAAGCGGGAAGCGTGAGGAGCGGTACAGATGGATATCAGGAAGGAATTAGGGAACCGTTGACAAAAAAAAGGGGGTAGCACGGGAGTAGAGGAAAAAAAGATAGGTACGTATTTGCCGGAAACTCGGAAAGGTAGCGTTGAGACGCACAGAGCAGCAGGGGTGTGACTGTTTTATAGGAAGTGGCAGTTCGAGCTGAAACACTAGACAGCAGGCTTCCCAATGGCACCGGCCATGTTGGTAGAATAGCGGACACGACGTTGCAGTGCTTGATGGACCATGTAGTCCAGAAAGGGCGGAAACTGTGAATCATGACAGGCATGGCAGAAAGTAGGCCAGGAATTCTATGAAATTGCACACTTTTTCCGGGTCCTGGGAGCCATCGACTGCATTCATGTAGTGCTCAACCCCCACGCCCAAGAGACTGAGCATATCTATCACAACAGGAGACATTGGCATTCCATCTATGTGCAGGCGATCTGTGATGCTAGGAGACACATCATGCATGTGAATGCCAATTACCCAGCATGATAGCTACATCTTTTGACATTCCCCCATAAACCAGGCCCTTGCATCGGGAAACTTTGGAAGGTACTGGCTTGTGGGTGAGCATCAATTACCACGCAAACCCAAGCAGTCACATGATACATAGGAACACAATAAAAGAGAACACCAGCAATTACAAACCATGTTGTCCTTTACAGAGGACAGTACCTCCCAACTGTCATCATTCCTGTTGACACCGATCAGGAATCCAGCCACCTCAGGAGAGGCGTGCACATAGCCATTAGGGGCAGAGTGGAGCGCACATTCGGAGTGCTCGAGTCACGCTTCTGCTCCTTTGACCACTCAAGTACTGTATTGCTATATAAAGGCCATGCAGTATGCAAAATCATTGCGGCATGATGTGCACTGCATAATATTACCACACGTTGTGGCATAGCAGTAGAGCTCTAGGAGGGCCTTCGCCCTCATCCACAGGCACCACCCATTCCCTTACCAGGCCAAAGGGCACAGGGACAGGACAAAGGCAACCGGGTAGTAGAAACCTACTTCACAGGAATTTCAACCCCTGTGGAAAACACATACTAAAGCCACATCCCTGATGGCCTTCAATGATGCAATCAGGCTAATCCAGTTTATACATAACAACGCCCTAAGAATGTGTCTCTTGGATAGGTAAACAGTGTGTGCCCCATAACATTAAAAGTACAATTCAGTCCATCACATAAAGTGCACAAACCATGGTCACAGTCATTTCAAGTGGGAATGAAAGTGTCCATGTCACAAGCCCAAAAGTCAAAATATTGCAAAGCCAGACCCTTGCACAATGTCTCCATACCATGTGTTCCCTAGAGTCACATCCATCAAGTGCAACAAAAATGGCCTACCTGATTGCCATTGATGGATCCCTCTGCACCATTGCTGATGGTCCTGCTCACCTCCACCCACCACTGTCATGTGCGTGCTCCTGCAATGGGGAAAATGAACAGCTGCCCACCCAGCCCTTTCTCGCGCATATCTCTGATACCCTCAATATGTCTCTTGTCCATTCATGAAGATGCCCTACAAATCTTCCAGAAAGCAATGTAGCCACTCACAGAACACACAAACATTAACAATTATGTAAGGTTACACTCCCTTCACCATCAACATCTCTTGAGCACATCAATGGGAACTGAGCAGCATCATTACACATGACACATGAGAAATGCATTTAGGCTCCCACACCTGCACCTCACCAGCAATGCGGGGAATGCTTCACACAGCATCCACATGCATACTTGCCATCTGGATCATCCTTTTATGTAGACTGTAAGAGTCAGATGTGTTGCATGACCATGCATTATGGACTGGGAAACAAAATAGGCCCTGGAAATAATACTCAAAGTGGCCCCATATTGCACTTTTTCAACAAGATCAAACCTTTCCCTATGGAAAAATGTGGAAATACCACACAAAGAGTGCCCAGGGTGTAGAGGGCTACCAGGAGATTCCATAGTTCCCTATAGGCTAGTTCACCCCTGATCATGTAGTGTCTTCTTGACATGACATGACAAGGCTGACATGACAGGAGTGTACATGTAATGCCACACCAAAAAGAAGCTACTTCATCAGCACTCTCCAAAAACATGTGCACAGGAACATCCCTAGGAGATGGACTCCAAACAGCAAGTTGTGGAGGTGTAACCAGTAACACAAAGCACATGTATAGCTGATCAAGGAGACATGCACACACACAATTATGTAGGCAACTCACATCATCACTGACTGTGACCATCACCCAATTACCACCATATCTAATTAGACATGGCTAACCCAACATGTGCCACATCTTGCCACTATTGGAATGCATATGTCACCAGCCATGAAAATAAATTCATGACAGTGCACAATCCTACCTGGTGGCACTACTGTGGGGCTGTGAATCCCTCAACACTTCCTTCTAACACTGGGCCTCTACATTGGTGCTAGGAGGGTCAGTGTCCAACAGAGCAAATGGGGACTTTGGGGAAATAGGGGGATCAGGGAGTCCTCTCAGGGAGTGTGGGTACTGGATGAGGCAAGATACATGAAATTACATTAGATATTTGTTTGGACCAGCTAAAGGAATCTGTCTGACAGTTGGCACCTATTCATATCAATGTTGAATGTAATGTTCACTTGTATGTGGGAGGCTATAGCAGTCTACAGCACCATATCTGTTGACTCAACAGAGCATGGCCCCATGTTCAGTCACCCACCTTGAAAATGTGCCTCTAGAGGGAAATGGAATTGACATGAGCAGAAATAAATACAGTCCACCTTGGACGGGGTTGGGGAGGAGGAAAATAATCTATTGTTCCTTCCACGGGCTCATAGGCTCCAGGGTGCATTGAGCAGGGGTGGTGGTGTCAAGAGGATGGTGTACTCTGACAATGTAATGCCAAAGCCTGGTCCTCATTAGCTATGACTACTCCTGAGAGGGATTCATGCATTAGGACCCCAATTGCAACAAGGTCCTGATGATGGCTATTGTGTGTGTCCAAAGAATCAGCAATCATGGTGAACCTTGACATCTTCAACTACATGTTGAGAGTTTCCTGCAAGGCAGACTACTCCTGGCTGTGGAGGGCCCTTGAGGCCAGCAACTCCTCATCAAGAGATTGACTCAGGGAATCCATGTCCGGATGGCAGAATTTGCTTGAGAGCAACATATCCTAATGCAGAAATTGGATCAAGGAATGTGTGTCTGCATGGCAGAATTCCTTTGAGGCCAACATTTCCTCCTGCAAAGTTTGTCTCATGGAATCTGTGTCATGACAGAGGCTCGCCCTTGAAGCCAACAGCTCTGTACGCAGGGTTTGCCATGAGGTGGCCATCTCTTACAGCAGGACATCCCTTGACACCAAAAAAATCATAATACTCGGATTGCCTGTAAGTAGAACTCTCCTTGCAAGTCCCCTGCTCTGGTGTTGTGTGTCATCTCTCCTCTCCTGGCACAGTGGGCCTAGTTGGGCATTGAGCAAGGCATTGGAGGCAATGATATTTTCTGCCAGGTGATGGATGTCCCTGCCCATATCTTGAAGAACCTCACCCAGTTGGGCTCTTGCACGCAGCAACTCCTCCTCCCACTCCAAGTGCCCGGCAGGCACACATCCCCCATGTTTGCGTGGCCTACCAATTTGGAATGCTGGAGCCGGGTCCCATAACAGTGAGGGCACTGTCATAGGCTGGTGGCCTACAACCCTCCCCTTGACATCAGCCTCCTCTGCTGACTCCATGATTGCAGGCGGAAAACCTGCAGACACAGAATCCACCATTGAAGTAGGCCTCTCCACTGCCAGGACAAGGGTCTCCTGGCTCCCCTCTTCGGACTCAGCAGCCTCAAGGGACTCAAGGAGCTCAATGGCATCTCTACTGCTCAGTGGTGGACCGTCCATCATGTCCCTCGGTATGCCTTCCACATCAGATGTAGCAGCATCATCTGAAGATGATTCGGCAGGCTGCTGATGAAGGCTTGTAAAATGAGAGAGTTCTCACCAGGCACAGCAACCTGGGCTGCACTGGTGGATGTTTGTGCCTCATCCACCTCCTCCTCCTCATCCACTGCCTCCTCACCTGTACAAAGCCAGACAACAATATTCAGAGGCCTCCCTACCCAGCTGAACATGCATATGTGAATTCAAATGCATTTAAACACAATAGGGGCAGCCACACATACAACAGACATTGAAACTGGGCATTCAGAAATGTGGAAGACATAGGTGACTACTATTCAATGCTCTGTGCAATTATGTCCTGCGTCAAGCCACGGATTGGAGGATTAGGTCAAAATACATAGACACATATATGTATAAGAGTGGAAGATCTAACTGTAGACTGATGGAGTTCTGTACAAAATTGCTGAGCCCCTCCACCACTCCATCTAGCCCTATTTGCAACATGTAGAAGCACCACGTTTTCTCATGCTGACAAAACCTACATGCAGGACATTTTGTTGCCAAAATCCCCATCACCCCCTTCACCATTTTGATCATGTGTGAGGAGAGTGCAATATGGATGTCACCAGTGTGCACTTGCATGAACACTGAATAATTGACACAAAACATTTGGAATGTATTTATTTTATTTATTTATTGTTGGCTTTTTAGGCACTTATACAGCAAGTATATTCTGTTTCAAAGCACCCACAGGGCAAAGGCAGGGAACATGGAAATGAAAGACATTAAAAAACACAAAAATATTAAATAAAGTGGAGGGAAAAAAGAAAAGGACGAACCTACTATGCCTTGTGAGTATTCAGAAGGTGCACGTGCAGCAAGGAAGAGGGAAGTTGGGTTAGGTGCTGGAGTGTCCATGCTCGTAGGTGAGCCACAGATGAAGTGCAAGTTATGGTAAGTGCTAAATGCCTTGGAGCCGCATTGGGTGAAAGTCCGAGCATCCAGGATGGAAGGTGTGCCAAGGCAAGTGGTGAAGGTAGACAGAAGCTGGGGCGATTGGATGTGGGAGGTGTGAGAAACCAGAAGATGTTTCACCCGCTAGTCCCTGGGGATCTCTCTCTCTGGTGGCCAGGGCAATGGCCATCACCTTTGGATCCAGACCCTGGGGGTGGACCAGTGCGAGAGGATCACCTAGGTGAGGGGTCTTAAGGGAGTGGGAGAACACCTGATGGCGAGACACGGTGTCTCCCCCTATAACACCTTTATTCCATCCTACCAGGTAGAATACCTGGGAACTGTAACCCCCCGCCCCTTCCCTACATGAACACTTTCACAAGGACAGCCAGCTTTGGGAGAGCACACACTCATACCCGAGAATTGTACCTGACATGTTCCACTACTATGGTCAGGCAAAGTCAGGCAATTACTGTTAACAACTCACACCTGAGTTCCATTAAGCTTCCCCACACGGATAACAGCTGGGGCATGAAAGCACACTCTGAGTGATGCAAAACACACAAAGGAACAGCATTTTCCAGGCGGCAGCTGAACGAGAGAAGAAAGACGGCAAACCGAAAAGAGAGTGCAAGGATTGAGATACCCTTGACCTTTCCGGAGAGAAACTGTTACTTTCCAGAAACCTTCAGATTACAAGGCCTAAGGCCAGGAAACCAGACTGAAGAATCCTGCCGTGTTTGCCGGAGATACCCAGGGCCCTCCTGCATGACTGGCCGAGTCGGGGAGAAGCAGCAGCCGCCGTGGTACCGTCCTTGGCTCCAGGATGAAAGCAGCACCAGAGAGATCAACACAGCTAGTGAATGGGAGATTGATGCAAGACCTGTCTGTGTTGAAGTCAAGGTTGCAAGCAGCAACATTATATGAAGAGCGCAAGAGTGAAGAATATTTACGTGTATGATTAAACATGCGAGTAAAGCTCAATTGCCGATGGATGTTTGCACTTTAATATGAATTAGAGAGGAAACGAGACAAAGTGACAGAGTGGTCCAGCACTGCAGGTGGGCTCAATCGAAGGTCTCTGTGTGATGTGCCCAGCTAAGAAGTGGCAGAAACAAAAGCAATAAAGTGAAACGTATGAATGAAGTGAATCGTAGTGGTCCTGAGATGGTTTAAGAAAAATCCTCATCATCATTTCATCTTTATTTCGGAATAAATACCATAAAAGTACAATGATATGATAAAAAAAATACCAGTTAATTACATAGTAATGCGTTAAAAATTAGGAGGCAAAATATAATTTCATATATTACATACGTGCAACCAGAATCAACAGAAATAAAAGCACAAGGAAATATGTAACTTGGTACATAATTTGACAAGTCTACCCTTCCGACTACTTTGAATTGTCACCATGACATAGTTTACCATTGGAAGGTAATGTTAAGTACAATTATAAAATATATATGTAGAGTTCATGAATTTTTTGATGGAAGCATATATGTCTTCATGACCACATTCGCAGTCCTATTCCTTCCTTTATGATTTTGCCCCTTACTCTCCATGCAAGTCTGAGTAGGTTGCAACACAGTAAAGCACACTCACATTTTCACTGTTACTACATATATGCAGTGCCTGGAAAAGTAGGGGCACTAGAACACATCCCTGTTGAACCCCTCTGACTACTGCAATGGGATCTGAGAGCTCCCCCCCCCCGTTCCACAGCGTACTTTGGCTGAGTTATCAGAGTAGAGCACGATCAGTATCTGTAAAAGCCCAGCAGGGATCCCCCTCCTGGCAAGAATTGCCCAATGGGACGCTCTCGGGATGCTATCAAACGAGGTCCTGAAATCAATAATTACTGCGTATGCCCTCATCCCTCTCAGGACCATGTCTTTTTGTGCAATCAAGTATAGCTAGAACACCTGGTCTAACGTGCTTGCGCCCATGGAGAAACCTGAATGCAAATTGTCAATAATACCATTCCCATACACCAATTCTTGTAAACGTGCTAATACGGTTTTAGCAAAAATGTTCCCCACCTTGTCTAGTAGGGAGAATGGCCTGTGATTAGATGGATCACCAAGCCCTCACTAAATTGGTACAATGACGGCATGCACCAAGAGTGGGGTACCCTATTCTGCTTCAAACAGGCATTGAACAGCAGGCACAAGAATAGGACCCAAACCATGACTTCATCTCTAAACAGGTCAACAGGCAACAAATTGGCTCTCAGGGACTTCCCTCCCTTCTGTGAGAGTATGGCATTGCAGACCTCCCCCAGTTGCAATTGTATTGATTCATGACCATTCACATTCTAATAATGGTCAGACAAGGTAACCAGTTCCTGCATTGTTGTATCCAAACTATAGCATTCTTGGAAATGCTGTATCCAGGCATTGGCAGGTATCTCTGTTACCAAATCCCTTGCTTGGTCATTGATGTTGCCACTTACTAATGGCCAGAATATGAGGCAGTCGCCAGAGGGAGAGGCCACATACAAGTTTTCCCATTGAGTCCAGACATGGGCTTCCTTTTTTGTCTTAATTAGTGATTTTTAAGCTAGCCTCCATGATCTCAGCAATGGTTTATCCATGTCTTTTCCTTTTTCCAAGCACTTTAATACACCCCTCTTTGCCCACCTACATTCCTTATCATACCACAAGTTTGTTTTGACGTCACGTTTTTTTTATGGTTTTACCTGCTTTTCTTACAAACGGTTGGGTGAGATGGGCAAGATCATCGTACGCTACAAAAATCTCTGGGTCCTCCAGATCCATGCCTGTGACTTGCTCTAGGACTGGCATGATGGCATCGTAGATAGATAAATAGTTTTACTTCCCCCTGATCAAGGTCGATCCATGAAATGCACTGCCTCGAGAGACCATGTACAAAGATCTATGTGCACTTCCCAGGGGTCCCTTCTCCTTCTGGCCGTCCCTCCATTTTAGATAATTTCTGCATCAATGCATTATGGTCACTCCCCTGCACATTCATAACCTTAAACCCAGTGGCTTTGCTCCACAAATTCACTGAAAGTAAAATATAATCAATAATCGAAGAACAGTTCTGACCGTGGAACATTGTTCTGGGTGGTTGGTCATCTCTAAAGCGGCCATTGCACACCCTAACTCCCATTCCCAATAGTGCAGTAGCATGTCTAAGTGCCATAGGATGTGTCCTGTGTTTTGTCGGTGGTATCACGGTCGGGATATCCCAGGCCTCATCAATGTCATCCCACACACTCTCAAAATCCACTAGGGGTTCAACCAGGAGGTTTAGATATCCCACCAACAAGGTTTGGTGAGCCATATTATCACATTTTATTTTTTGACTCCAGCAGCTGTCCAGCCATTTCAATAATATTCATTGGGTGTTTCCTAGCCACTCGATGATACACATTAAAAAGGGACACAGGTTTCTCATCCCCCAGTCAACAAGATTATATATTTGAAAGCGGTGGAGCCAGTTTCTATATTCACAGACTCGTAATCTAGGGTAGTGTTGATCCATGTGGCGAGGCCCCCAAAAGGCCGGCCATTAGGACCCTTCCCTGCCGGCACACGAAGAGCCTCATAGCCCTGGAAGGTAGTTAGCTGCATATCCCACATTTCCTGGAAGCAGATAATATCATATCCCTGGATAAAATCACACCATGTTGGGTGAACCACATTTTTCCTAAGTCCTGCTATGTTCCAGGAGATAATACTTATCTGTCTACTTTCGGGCTGGGCCGGTCGGTGCAATTTAACATCATGTCAATCAATTGCCTCGAGATCTACATAGGTCTGGATGTTATACAGTGTGGCATTACTCTGTGCCATGGAGATAGGGAGATGCACCACAGATGGGGGAATAGTATCATGGCTGCAATCCCTATTGCTCACAAGCATTGGCCTAAGGGTAATTCTACAGCCCATGGGAGGATAGGCTCTTGCTTCTAGAGCCAATAGGCCGTCAACCAGCCCTTCACTTTGAAGATAGACCACAATCTTATCATCACCCTGAGGGCTCATTTGGAACCTCTCACACCACATTATGTCACACCGAATTATGTATTTACACCCTCTTACTTCTCTCAGAAAGTGGATTACTTTAGTATTGAGGGATTCCTGTGTTTCTAAAGGGCCTTGCAGGCAGCCTACATTATATAGTGTCACCGAGGGCCATGCTAATTGTCTTGGGGGCCAATCGAGGTTCGATGAGCTGTGGCGTGGGTATCCACCGCACCTGTGGATCTGTCTTTCCAATACCTGGAGTCCCATTTAACCAGCATGGGTCTCAGGGGGCTGTTGCAAGTTCCATTGCCTACCCCATGTACGGCCGACTGTCTCTCACATAGAGGCACCAATGGGACAAGCATTAGAATCTGAGAGCCACGGTGGGGTAGGGGTGGGGGTGCTCACAGAGCCTAGTCCACTGCGGGCCCTGCTGGGTACTGTTATCGGGCCTGGTGGCCGAGCATGGTAACTCTCGTGAGCAAGCCCAACATGGGCCAACAGGAATATTGGGCCATTTTGAAACCGAGGCCCTTTCTCTCCAAAGCCCCCTCTGCCGCTTACACCCTGATGTGTCTCAGCTGGGGGGTTGGCAGTTGGACCCTGCAAAGCGGACTGGGACTGGCGATCAGTTTTAGTCAGGGGTTTACCTGAAGTTGTTTGGGTAGTGGATGTTTTCAAGTCCAAGCTCATCTCCCTGGATGGGGCTGCTACGCTTTCTTTAATAACATCTAGATCTTTTAATATGGGCTGCAGCAGCACCCTAGTAGAATCTCCCAAATTATTGAGGGCAGGTTCAATAGGGCACAGCTCTCCTTTCAATGCTTTCTTTATGGCAGGACTATACCCTTCCATGTCCATTAGGAAAGTGAGGTCAGTGCCCACCGATATTGACTCAACATTAGACAAGCTACTGAGGTGGAGAAAATCAGTTTGGGTCGCCATTTCAATTCCACCACCAACAACCCCCTGGTGTATATCGTCCCGCTCTTGTGGTTCTTTTCCCCCCAGCTGGATATCATTTTCAGTTATTACCTTCTCTCCTGTGGATCTCACTTCCAGAACTTGGAAGTGATTGGACGTGGGGACCAGTATTTCGATATTCCCTATTTGGTATTTTGTCTTGGGGAAACAAGCATTTTCTTCCCATCCAACCTCTGGTGGGTTTGAAGCGTTTACATTGTTAAAAGGAGAGTGAGGACTAGATAAGTCCAATAAATTGTTGGTGGGGGAATGCAATACAATTACCTGGTGGTCCCCCTCCCCTTGGCCTTCAACCGGGATGACAACATTCCCCCCCCCCTCCTGACCATCAAAATGGCTAATCACAAAAGGCCCCAAGTAATCCTTCGGCCTATCCCGTTTTCTAAAGAGGTGCTTGTAGAATGAGTTTTAGAATGGGGGTTACACTTTCAGGGAGAATTTCGGTGTCCTCCATTATTGCCACACAGTTAGGTGCAGCCACTTTCATAATGATAGGATCCGTTACCTTCTTTTTTTGAGGGCATTCAATGTTATCTAATGCATCCTTGGTTTCTGTGATTAGAATATTCACATCATCAAGGGGTTCTAGCAATTCATATGCTCTTTTATTTTTCCCTCTAGGTGAGATCGGCCGTACTGCCTTATGTTTTGTCATGATGACAATATCGGCAGTAATAGTGTCCAAAGTGTGTAAAGCGTAGCAGATAAAGTGACTTTGTTTAGTTGTTTTCAAGTCAGAACATAAAAAGAATAAAATAAATTCTTAAACCAGCCTCTAGTTAAAACATCACTATTAAGAACTGCTTAAAAACAGTTAAGAGCAATTTTATATGCCAATTTAGTGTCCGTGGGAAATAGAAACAATAATTAAAATACAGGGCTCGCACCTTACGAGCCAAAGCTCCAGTCAATTCAAGGTCCGTGGTGAAGAAGAAAAAGAAGCAGACCCAGCTTCCAGCCTGTGCCAACCTGCACTTGGCAGCTCTCACGGGCCGGTCAAGCCAATCTATCCTCTAACCAGTGCCTCCTGTGAGCAGGCAAGAGTAAATATAGGTAGTTGATAAAAACAAATAAGACTCCAAATTGCCAAATTGACAGTTAATGTAGGTTTTTAGTAGAAAACACTTTTTAAAGAAGAGGAACGAGCGACTGACTTGGGAGGCATCCACAGTCTGACCCCCCCACCTCCCTCTGTGCAACCGTTGAAATTAAAAGTTTGCAGCAAAATTGAGGAAGGCCCTCACACTCTCTAAGGCTGATAATAAAATACACATAGCACGGAATGCAGGGAGAACACAGCAGTCCAAACTCTCATTAATAAATGCTCGCTTGCAGCCCTGCTCCATAATTGTTGTCAAAGTCAAGGATCTGTGAAAGCAAAAAGAAGATATCGAGGCTGAGTACCCCAGAAGGAAATACACCAAATGCGGGTTCAAAAGATACACAGATCTTTATTCTACAACTGAACAGTTTCAAAGGGCAAAGCAACAGATAGCTATCAGGCCCTTAGTACAACACAGCGAATACCAGCCCTGCTCAGTGTGTGCAGTGAGTAGGACTGTGCATCAGAATAGTCGCACCTTTTATACAATCCAGAACATGATGTCCAACCCACTTGTAAGCTAATGAATCTCGGATCTAGGGTTCGTGTCGAGTTCACTTCTAATTTATGCATCTATACATTTACGGATTATCCTTAATGCATTCTCCAACTAGTTACAATAGCAACAGTGTGTCTTTGGATTTCATATTGAGCCTTCGTACACATTTATACAATATAGTTCAACAAGTGTTCACATTAGTTGCTCGAACAGTATTGTGCACAATATATGTTCATGGATTAGTATCGTTGGCACAGGTAATCCTCTATACACAGGTCAACGAAGGAAAAGGTCTCAGTACATGACCCTAACATTTGGCCTGCGGGCAGTTTACACATTAACTTGTACACAGACGTCAAGACGGCCATGTTACATTCAAAATGACACTGTCCACCATCTTAGAACACAGGGTGAATTTAGAGTGAGAATTTAAAATGGCGGATGAACCTAAAATGGCGGCTAACACAGATCTAAGGTCAGGACCTTGCAACGCGGATTTCTTCGCAGAGCGACTGGGTTTAGGCCAATATATGCAATGAAGGGAGCATGATATGATTTCTGTTTGACAGTTCATTGTTCAGTGTTACACTGCAGCAAAACAGCAGGACAACAGTGCAGCAGTGGGTGACAGACAACAAGTGTTACATTACCAGCAGAACAACAGGGAAGATCCAACCAGCATACTTCACAGACCCAGCTTGCCCCCAGTTAGTAACCTTGTTCAATATTCCAACCAGCTGGGTATAGTAAGGTCAATAGCCAGCTGACGACCACCTAACAGTGAACACCTGCGTGCATGGTCAAATCTATGAGAAGCATACTCTATGAAGAGAAGTACACTTTGTGTACTGAATCGGCTATGAGAAAAAGCAGCAATCTATGAGCAGCAGCATAATTTATGCACTGGAACCTGTGTGAGCAGCAGTTTCTATGTACATCAGCAAGCTTTGTGTACGGAATTTATGAGCAGCAGTTTTTATGTGTTGCAGCACTACCTGTGCACCACATAATGTATGAGCAGCGGTTTCCCTGTACAGCAGTCTCTTTGTATAGCAACAGACTCTTGAAGCAGAGTAGCTACTAGCCAGGTGCTGTTTTATGCAACAGCGGTCTCTGTGTACATCCATTTTTACAAGCAATACAGCCCAGGTTCGGTGATCACAGCAGAGGGCGCTGCTCCCCTGAGCGCCCCAGCAGTGACATATATTCTTCTCTGACAGTTTCCTGTCATGCAGGGTGAACCCTAAACCCACACGTGAGCCACAGAACTCTGAGCTAGCTGTCACTGGGAAGCTTGGCTGGGGAGAAGGGCAGGAGGAGAAAAATCCATTGCACAGACAAACGTCTTCGCATTTTTGATAACAAAAAGAAAGCAAAGAAAGTGAGATTGTATGGCCCGAGCCCGATCGAGCCCGATCGAGGGAGACCCAAGGTCCGAGCCCAATCGAGGGAGACTAATTGTGAACTGGTATTAAAGTGGGTCCGAGCACGACTGACTGAGACCGGTGGTGAACAGTAAACCCGGGAATTTGTGAATGTGAAAATCCTGATGAGAAATGAACTTTGGTACTTGTTTGTTACCCCAGGCACTCTGCAATTAGAGACATTTATTGGGAAAGAGACTTTGACTCAGAAGTCCCACATACCTTTGTTTTGAGCTGCATCCTCGTGGTAGAGAAGCCAGATTGTGTGTGAAGATCAAGTGTGCCAACCTGCTGAAAACGAGGGGACGGGAAGCCAACTGTTCAACTATCCTGACATATTGTTTCTTAAACACTTTTCTTTTGCGTACATCGTTTTGCCACACTATTTGTATTTAGAAGTAAAGATTGGCAATAGGTTTATTAGTACAGGCTCTTTTATTTTGATAGTGACTCCACTAGGACTCTGTTATTATTACTTGTTGGTCGTAGCTTACTCCCATGCTTAGATTTAGGGTTAGATAGGCATTCAATCAACCCATTGAAGTTCAATAAACACCCTTGAACTGTGATCACTTGTGTCTATCTTCACTGTTGGATACCATGCCTTCCTTACAGAGGTCAGGGGCCCTGAGGAAACATAAGGGCCCAGAACACCAATCACAGCAACTGTGAGATTAGCAGAGGAGAGAAGAAGGAAAGGAGAAGGTAAAGAGGAAAGTCTTGAGGAGCTTCCGGAATTTAAGCAAGTCCTCCTCAAGACGCAGAGGGAGGGGAAGGCTGTTCCATAGGAGGGATCCACCTGAGCACAGCGATTGACCTCCTGTCCTCTGTTTAGCAAAACGCTTTACACACAAAGAGTTGGTGCCAGAGGAACGTAGAGGTATAGAGGGAGGTTTAGAGGGAGAGCATTTAGTAAGAGAGAGAGTTGATGATAGTGTGGTCCCAGTCCCCAGACACCCTTGTGGATGATGCAGAGGGATTTTAATTTAATCTGTGCAGTGACCGGGAGCCAGTGAAGACTTTTTAGGGAAGGCGAGATGTTTTTAGGGCAGGAAAGATGTGGTCCCTGGGTTTAAGGCCAAGGATTAGTCGTGCTGCTGTTAAGATGGATTTCTGAACTATGACCTGGAGGGCAGAGGTTCAGAAGGCCAGCCTAGTTTCTTGGAACAGGGTAACCTTCTACACAAACTAGACCAATCAAGGTAGCATTGGCGGTGGTCAAGATTAGGTCTCAGGAGGGGTGAGAGTGATCGAAAGACCACAATGAGCACACAGAGTAAACAACACTACAAATTACTCTGAGTCAGGTGTATATCAAAAATACATATACATTTATTAAAGGCCTTTTAAATCAATCACAAAGCAAATATCAACAGTAATAACTTAACCAATACAACACTACTATTAAACATCTATACAGTTACCAATGGCCTAAAGGAATAGTGCTCAGTAAGGGTCCACAACCTGGGAAGAAAGGAAGCATACAGTGCAAATACCATTTAGGCAGTCCTTCACTTTCAAACCCTAACTAAGAGGCAGTCCAGTCCCTACGATGAGTGAAGCCTTATGCTCAAAAGTATATTTGGTGCAGATGCATGCGATTGTGCGGATAGGCAAAAACAGGGTCTCTTGTAGGGGCTGTAGCAGCTCAGGAAAGCGGGTGAGGCAGTGAAGAATAAGGTCCCACTATTCGAGGAGGGTCTCCCCAAGAGGGCATAACATGATCCAAGAGTTGGGAATAGCTCGGTAGCACAGGGTACCTCGATAAAGTGAGTAGCCCTCAGGAGACTCCTGTGCACAAAAATGGATGGATGTGCAAGGGGCCACCGGTGTAATGCGCCGCATGTGGAAGTGCTGGCAGCGGTGGAAACTTCATTAGAATTAGGTATCAGCTCCCTCCAATCGCCCTGAGCGGTCTAGTCCTCTTCCAATATGGCCACCATTTCTACTTAGGTAGGCAGGGACAGGCGCTCCCTGCATTGTATCCGTACTCTTGGGATTTCGCCTTGCTGTTACTCCTCTGCCGGGAGTTCTTGCTCTGTTTTTGCCCATTTGGACTTCCCTTTCACTTTGGCACCCCGCTGGACCTTCCCTTTGCTGCCTCTTTGTATTACTCTCTACTCTGTTATCTGTCTTCCCCTCGGCCGCGTCTCCGCAGTGTTTCCAGTTTGCTCTGAGGCACTTTTTACCTTCATCTGTCTTTCTATCTTTTCATTGCAACCTTTGTGTTCGTGGTTTTCTGACTTTCCAATGATCTTTATCCGATCCCTTCTCTAAGAGTTTGGGTACTTCCTCCTCTGGCCCTGTCCTGTGCGGCTACTCACTCTTTTACTCAGTTTCGGTACACTAGCTGGTTTTTTCATTCATTTCCACATCAGCGTCTTGCCGCACTACTACTTTCTGCTATTCCTGCCTGCAGCTCTCCGTGGCTGCGCTTACCTGTCTCCTCCCTCTGTTTCTGTAGTTTTTCTTCCTTTGTGCGTTCTTGCGGACGCCTTGCTCCTACGATTGAGTCACTCCTGCGGAAAACAGCCCGCACCTCTGGAATCTTGCCGGAATACTCACTGTTGTCTTCCTCTCCACTGATCACCATCCTTAAGGAACTTCAAGGTGCTTCTGGTAAGTTCATTTTGGAAGTATTTTATTCTTGCTGGGAATGCTCTGTCACTTTTAGAGAACTCTGACTCAATCAATTATCTGCATTCAGTAGAACAGGTTCTAGCTACAGGACTTAACATCCAGGACAGTAGTTTCTACTAGGACTTGCTAGACAATTCATTCAGGGTTTTTTGTGCCGAAGAAGGCTTTTTCCCTGAGCTAGGGGGCTTGCTCCTTGTGGTTCCCCGGGACTTGGTTTTTAGCAGGTCAAGGTGGCCTCTGAGTGAGCTCGCCTCTATCTTCACCAAAAGAAGGAGAAGAAGCCCAAAGAACCCAAGAAGCCTCCCCGGAAAAAGGAATTTGAAGGTCAGGACAGCTCAGTGGAAGACCCCGGTGAGGAGGAGGCACAGGAGGGATCCCCAGTGCTTGACAACCGGTAAGGGTTGCAAGTACTCACCGACCCTCGACACACTCTGGACCAAACTTTGGCAGTCAAGTCCACTTCGGTTTTTGGTTCGAAAGCAGCTCCCGATGCCCCGGGTGTTGGTGTAGACATGAGGCTGCTCATGCAGCCTTCCCCGATGAACATCACTCATCAAGCACCCTTTTGACAACTGCTGCAAGTTCTGACTGGAACACAACCAACCTTGTGTGACTTCTCACTGATATTGTTGCTCATCCATGTACACTGGCCACCAGGGACAGTGAATGGATGGCTCTGTCATTGACCACTGCTCATTGTTATTCCATGTGAGTCACAATTAGTGTACTCAATGCACTAACAACAAGCATGGCACTATGAGTGTATCCAATTACATGTGTCTTGCAGGCCATTGTCACATATGGCGACAATTCTAAAGAATACTGTATACAGTAATGTGTGCTGTAAGATCAATGTCAACCGCAAACATGGTTCAAGCATCCACCTTGCAGGATACACAACATGTAATGGAAGTGGACATGTATGCATTACTGTAGTATTCATGGTTGGGTGAGAAGGACCATGTACTACTGTACTACAACATGTGATAGCATATCATATATGTGTTGCGGAAAGCATATACATCATGCACACATGGCACTCATCTGATGTGGCTGCATATGTGTCTATGCTCCCCCCAACCAACTGCTCCCTGTTGATGAGGTCACTGGCAACCTCTTTAAAAGAAGTTAACTAATCCACATGTGGTGATCCACCTCCAGTAGCTTTGGCAGAGCCCAAACTGCCTCCTAACGTATCCTTGGTCTGCCTCATGAGGTCACCCATCCTCTTGGAGACCTCTTCTCCTGTGTGCCTTCCCACACCACATGCATTGATATATGTGACCTCCTGTCACATCCTCCACCACTGGGCCACGGGAAGGGTACTGCCAGCCCAAGGGTACAGGTTGGCATTGTGTTTGTCGACGTAATCAATAAGAATCGTTAGCTCCTCATCGGTGAAGCACCAATTTCTTGGTGGCCTCTTCTCCTTAACTTGTACCTCTTTGTGGGGTGCTGCCTGTGCCTTCTCTGCAGGGTGGGCCCTCTTAGGCTTAGAGGACCTTGGTGGCACTGGGGTACCTGTAGGCTCACCACTACCTTTATCAGGTGGTCCTTCTTCTGCCCTCGTCCCCATTCTCATCCTATCATGGAGCGCTCCCACTCATGGTACACGCCACGTTCATGGCAAGGTACACACAAATCTCGCCAACCTCCAAATCTGCACTGTACCCCCTAAATATAACAGCCTCTGCGCACAGTAGGGAACGTGCATGCAGGTTGGAGGCACTCATGACCATGTTATATGCAGAGTTACATGCGTATGAGTGGTGCGTTCAGTGTGGAATTTACGCGCATAGGGCCCTTCCTCTGATGTTGTCATTGCTGCCTCGTGCATTAAGTGAAGACTCCTGTACCTTGCTGATACCCATGCCTTGTGCCATTTCTTGCCTTCTGCAGCAATATTTTGCCTCTAAACCTCTACATCTCCTGCTGTGTGGCTTCTGACCACTAGCACTGCCTTGGAATGCCTGGTATTCCCCAACAGCGTGTTCTTCCATAGCTCTCTTTGCCAGGCTTTTTGACCACCTGATCTAACATTTAAGGGCTTCCACATCTCTATAATACCACCGCAGCTCCACAGTACACTTAGGCCCTCATTACGACCCTGGCGGAAATCAACCGACCGGACCGCCATAGCGTAAATAGCGTTTCCGCCATTGCACGATGGAGCAAAGTGCGGCTCATTCCGACCCATCGGGCACGAGCACCACGCCATGGCGGAAGTGCAAAGTCCGCGATGGCGGAAATGACCCCAAAACGGCCCACACTGCCGCCGTACGGCGCCCTAGGTGCAATACCGCCACCCATCTCAGCGGACACCGCAGTGAGCGCCAACCGGAAAGTACGGTGACCGTAAATATACGGAAACGGAAGTAAAAGCATGGTCCCGGAACGGGAAACATCCCGCCGTACACCTATAAAACCACAAATTCCACACAACCATTAAAAATACTACCCTGAGACACATCCCAACCCGTCATCCACCCTAGTGAAACCAAGAAAAATGGGAAAAGTAGCGAAGAAAGCGTGCGACCGCAAGCGGCAGGTCCACTTCTCCCGTGAGGAACTCACCGTGCTCACGGAGACCCTCCAGGAGAATGCTGCCGCCGTCTTCTCCACGCAAATGACCAGGACGGCACTTGCGAACAAGAAGGCCATATGGGCCCTGGTGGCACAGCGGGTAAGTGCGGTGGGGACCGCACCCCGCAACCCACAGCAATGCAGAAAGCGATGGGACGACCTGCGGATACGCGTCCGTAGCATACTTTCTGCCAACCGCAACATTGCCACAGCTACCGGGGGAGGATCGGAATCACCCATCAAGTTGACCCCCTGGGAAGAAATCTGTGCCTCCACCATTGGAATGGAGAGCATAGAGGGAGTCGGAGGGATGGAGAAAGGAGTGCAGACATCCGAAGATTCAGGTAGGTGTCCCAAATAAAACAATGCCAAAACCACAACGTCCAATCATGTGAAGTACCACGTGCCCACATAGTGCAACAGGAACACATGTCCAGGAGAACGTCCACATACATAGGCCTGATAGCACACTTTAAAACTCACATCAAATACATAAATAATTAAAAATCCTAAAAACACCCTCTACACGTGCAGCAGGCACACCCTAACTGCAGGCTGCCAAACAACTGCACCCTCACTCCACACACAAATGAAACCACCTCCAAGGCCCCGACCCAAATCACCCTCAGGTACCACCCCAATGCATGTGATACATTGCCATTCCAATTCCCACAGACCCATTAATAACGCTCGCCCTCCTTTACTCCACCACAGGGTCCGATCCAAACGACGAGCTCCAGGACACCCCTACCAGCACACCTGCAAAGAGGGCCAAGACCAACGGCCAAAGACCCTCCACCTCAGCTGCACGCATCAAGACACGGCAGCAGCAGAAATCAAGTGACAGCACACAGGAGGGAACTCCAACAGGCACCCCAGCAGCCAGCATGCCCACAACAACACCACCACAGGTCCCCCCAATGGATGCCACAGTAGGCACTGCTTCTGGTGGCAGCAGCACCATAGGTGATACTGCATTAATGGCAGCATGCTCCGACACAGAAAACGGGGATGTCGAAGTTAGATCCATCCATGACCTGTCTCAATCCCCCTGTCTGTTCCATCCCGTACACCATGAGGATACCACGCAGGGGCACCCACAAGACGACGACTGGCCATCCCCCACAAGCCCTGTGGCAAGGCAACATGAGGTGATCAGCCACTCTGTGACACCACCGCAAATGGCCATGGCCCAGCAGAGGCAACAGTCCCTCGACCAGGTAATCGTGCAACAGCAGCAACTGGCCACGCTCCTCAAGGACCATGCCGATGAATGTGGGGGCACTAAGGCAGACATAGAAACATCAACTGAGACACTTAGGGCAGAAATGGAGAGAAGTACAGAGACACTAAGGGCACAAATGGAGAGTAGCACCGAGAGCCTGAGAGTAGAAATGGAGAGAAGCACCGAGAGCCTGAGAGTACAAATGGAGAGAAGCACCGAGAGCCTGAGGGGGGAATTGCATGCGACGTCCAAAGACGTATGTGCCGAACTTGCCGCAGTGCGCCGTGTGCTCACTGAGCTCTCACAAACCCTTAGGGACATGCATGGACGTGAGCAGGCAGAGACATCATCCGTTGCAAGTTCCGTCCAGGGCAGTCCCCAACGTAGATCTGGGAGGAACCTGCGCTCCACAGGCAGGGGTGCCCCTGATACCCGCAGAGGGGGCTTGCAATAGCGACTGCCCACTGACAATGAGCATCTTTGGACACTGGTGTTCGGGTTGGGCTCACTTGGGTGGCAGGTCGATAGGGTGTTTAACATGATATCACATATGCCATAAACAATGCACGATCATGCAATGAGATGTGTGGACATTGATCTTTGTGTACGAGGCCATTATAGGCGTACAGTCCATATTGTGCATGTTCCAGACACACACAGTGCCACGAGTCCCGTGTCCATGTATCAGCCACCAGGCGTGAGTGCTAGAAGCATGCATCTATGAGATGCTGACGAATGTCACGGCCCTCCTGTGCCTCGCAGACTCCTTGAGGTGCTGCCACATCCCCACCCTCATCATGACCATCATCAGGTGCTTGCAGTTCTGCGTCAGGGGGCATGGGCACATTTCTACGTACGCACATGTTGTGGAGCATGACACATGCCATGACCATCTTTGCAACCTTCACATGGCGGTACAGGAGTGCCCCGCCAGACCTCCTGAGGCAGCGGAAACGAGTCTTCAGTAGGCCGAATGCCTGTTCTATGACTACACGGGTACGTGAGTGGGCATGGTTGTAGTCCTCCTCATGCTGGTCCCGTGGGTTCCGGACTGGTGTGAGGAGCCATCTCTTCAGTGGATACCCGGCATCACCTGTATGTGGACAATAAAGGAATTTTGAGGAATGCCATTGCTACGTACGCACCCCCCCCCTTCCTGCCAGGTCATTGCTGCATCACATACCCCACATCATCATGCATGAAATGAGACTCACCGAGTAGCCAGGATCTGTTCCCTGCGTGTCGCTCCATGTAGCGTGGTATAGTAGAGTTCCTCAAGACCATAGAATCATGGGTTGATCCAGGGAATCTGGCACAACAATGTGTAATGATCCTGTTGGAGTCACACACCATTTGTACATTCAGAGAATGAAATTGTTTTCGGTTGCGGTACTGGGCCTCCATGGCATGTGGGACGACCAATTCCACATGGGTGCAGTCGATGGCACCAATGCAACCCGGTATGCCGGCAAGTGCATGGAATCCCACTTTTGTGTTGGTAATTTCCTGCTCCGAGCGTGGTAGAGAGATGTAGTCGTCTGCGTGCTTCAGGAGGGCATCGAGCACTTGCAATAGTGTCCGTGAGAACAGTGGCTGTGATATGCCATGCAACTGTCCGACTGTGTGCTGGTAGGTGCCTGTGGCCAGGAAGTGGAGTACAGACACCACCTTCAGTAGGGGTGGGATGGCGGTTGGGCTATCTATCATGCTGACAAGGTCAGCCTGTGTCATGTCCACAATGGCGGTTATGGTGTCCCGGTCCAAACGGTAGAGGGTGTGGATCTGCTCATCAGTGAGGTTGAACGGATGTGCTCGGAGGCGTGGGATTGCGGGCTGCCTGCGTGGTGGTAGTGGCTGTGCTGGCGGCCCTTGCTGGCCCTGCCTTGCCCTCCTCCTCCTCCTGCGTCTCCGCCGTGCGGCCGGTTGTAGTTGGTGTTCGTCTTCTTCTTGAAGTTGGAGTACTTGCAGTGCTATCAGGTCCCCCAGGGCCAACATAGCTAGTCCTGCCGGTAGCATTTCGGAGTGGGTGTGGTTGTGGGAGGAGACTGGGTGTGCAATTTATGTGTTTTCAGGCTGTATGGCCTCCACCTGTGGTGATTCATTCCACCTGTGCAAGCTGCTCTCCCCTTTGGGCGAGCACGTCCCGCACACAACGCTGCAATTCGACGAATGGCATCTTGCTATTGCAATCATGTATTTGTACCCGATGGCAGTGTAACATTGGTTGATATGTTCATTCGGCTATGGTCCCATTGTTTCACATACTATCTTTGCAGTCGCGAACAGACTTGTGAAGGGTCAGTGGAACGTAGTACTCGAGTAACGGTGGACCCTCATGCAACACTGTACCGAGCTTCACCGACGGGCGGGGCGTCCCATTTGTGAGTGAAGGCAGTTGCCATTTTCACACACAGCCGCACTAGATGGATTAATTTGTGAATTCAAGCGGCCACAGATGCCTTTTCGACGTGATGTTGCAAATGAGGAATTCGAAGGGCGGCGCTTTCGGTTTTCAGCTAGCGGCGAGGAGATGCCCACAGGTCTGACTGCAAATATAACGTTCTATTGTTCAATGTCCTTGGGACAGGGGCCATGGCGAGGATGCAATGATTGATATGAATAGTTTGGGATGCGCAATAGCGAAGTGGGCGATGAGGCCGGACGTTCCCAAATACATGTTACTTCATAACACTGGAATTACGGGCTGGGGCACAGTGGATTTTGCAGGCTGCATAACGCACAGACTCAATGGAAATTTCACATGTTATGTGAGTATGGAAACAGGCGTTTTCATTACGGGATGAGGGAATGATGTATGGATGCATGGACAGATGATTTGATACAGAGTTTGCCATGTACAGGGCTTCTTGGAATCCATCCGCCTCCCCTGCGCTATGTGATGCAGGGCTGCCATAGTGGGACCATCGTCTATCTGGCCTTGTTGAGCCCTCCCTGTCTCGACGCGCCTTCAGACACTTGTGTCTATGCACGTTACCAATCCCATCAGATGGATTCTGTTTTAACAGACGCATGCACAGGTACACTCGTTTGTGATAGTGTTTTCACCTCGATATAGATAGTTATGATTCGCAAGTGGTTTTTGGGTGGTGATGATCCTTTGGAGTGGGCTAGCATGCATATGGCTGTGGATTTGGTGTGATCATTGAAGTGAGTAATTCAAATGTAGTTCTGATGGCCATACTATTCTTTTTCATTTCATTTGGTTGACAGGTATCTCCTCCCCTTTTGCCACTGCCATCTGTATGCCACTCCTGCAGATGGATTTTACTCCCGACACCTGCTGCTTCGTGTTAATCAGTGGAGCAGCATTACGATCTTATGCACACATGCCCTTACGCAGTACTAGTGGCTAGGAGCAACATTTCGGCCTTTCAGCTGGACTAGTGCCTCCCTATTGGGACGGCCCTGCGGTTCTAGGCGCTTCCATGTTGCCTTTTCGTACGAGAATGTAGCCCCTGTGTACCATGAAGGAACAGGGCGTCACACAAGAAGTAGCTGGTCATTTATTGCGGATGCAGCCCACAATGGTGAAATGTATTTTGGAGTTCATGGCCTAATGGCTGTATGGGCTTGGAGAATTTGTTGTGCATTAAATTTCTATTCTGATATGAACCGTGTAGCGTTCTTCTTTGCAAGTGATGTGGCATATTACTATTTGGGGAGCGATGTATTGTGAGGAGATCTGCATTGGGTTCCAGCTTCGGGGTATAGTTGCGTGGTACTGTGCTGGGCGCGTTTGCCTACGAAGCCCAGTGAGGTCAGGGATAAGGGCTGCCATTATGACTGTTTTGATGATGTCATGCTCAGGGGGGGGGGGATTAGCTTTTGTGTAACAGATGCCGGTCAGCCAGTTGGATTGGTGGAATGATGTGATTATCGGAATATTGCTGGTCACAGGTGCCTGTGTTTGCGTGCGTTTCTTGGTGGGAGACTGAGGTCATGTCCATTTGTATAGCTTCTGTATTCGTGCCATCTGTGCCCTGCAGCTCCCATTGGGCCCTCTTGAGATTCATTTGTTCGTTGGCAGGCATGGATGACTAGTACATTTCACTGGTTGCATTGTGTGACTTCATTGCACCTACGGGGGGTTGTACAATGTGGCCAGGGAGCGGTGTACAAGCACTCAGTAGGGCCGTTTACGGTTGGTTCGCGATGCCGTACTTCTCACCATGGCGCTAGGGTCGGAATTCGCGTACCGTTGCGCCATGGTGGTAATTACGGTTTGGCATGGCGCGCGCGCGCGTACTTGGTGCAGTTAGCGTTGGCGTTCACTACGGTGTCGCTAATGGCATCGTACTTTGCGGTGACGGGTCATGATCGCACCGAGCGCTATTCGATGGCGGTATTGCATTTCCGCCATCGTTTTTTGATTTCCGCCAGGGTCGTAATGAGGGCCTTAGTCAGGGCCCAGGTTCACTTCACCCCTCTCACATTTACAATGTCTGCAACATCGACCAACACCCCCAAGGTGAGGCTGAGGGCTGTCAACTTCTCAGATGCAGAGGTTATCATTTTGGGTGAACAGGTCCTGGAATATAATTAGGCCCTCTTTGATCTACAGTAGCAGCTTGCAACATGTAGCCATCAAATGATCTGGGTGGACATCACAAATGCCATCAGTGTAGAGGTGGTGGCAGTTCCTACAGTGAACTACACAAAGAAGTGCTGAGACGACCTTAGTATCCACAACCAAGGTGAATGTGAAGGTGGCCCTTGAGACAGGTGCCTCTGTGAAGGTGTACTCTGCAGGCCCCATCAGGTGTCAGCCCTTCAACTCCGGATCCTGGAGAGGATCAACCCTGTAGTCCATGGCGAGGTCCTTGACCTACAGGCATGGACCCACGCTGTTGCTGAGCACTCACAGGATGAACATTTTCACAGATTTGGTTTATCCTGCATGGGTATGCATGATTTCAGCAAGGTAGTGCTTTTCATGGCACGTGTGTTGCACAATCCTCAACTGGCATGCAGCCTCATGCCGATGCTGGAAGTATGTATTGGCACACATCTGTGAAGTGGACAGGTGTTGGAATGAGCTCAGTCAGCTTCTGGTGACAATGTTTTCTCATATGTACGCACTGTGAGATGCTTACCATAGGCCTCTGACAGGAACAGTTGCCAGATTGAGCTGTTGAGGGCATTTGAAGGGTATCAGGTAATAATATCCCTATATGTATGGATGCTGTATATAATGTTGCCGGGAAAAGGTTGTGGCGACATTATATAGGTGACCATATATATAGGGACAGGAGGAGCGGGGTGAAAAAACTGCAATTTTTCAGATTCTTTTTATTTTTAAGCAGACATTATTACATCGAACCATCTGAAGTACAATCATGCATGCTCCTCTATGGGTTGTTCAATTGTGTACAATGATTGCATTATCCCTGCCCAGCAGCTGAGACTGATGCTTGTGTATGGACGTGTGGTCATAGCAATTTAGTGCATTTTACTATCCTGATCAACATTGTCAGGCCACTGAATGTGTATGGTATTCCATCATGACATTAGTTTGTGTTTGGATCAAGAGCATTGCTTCTTGGCCCTGAGCAACGGATGCACGTACGTGTTGCATGCTTTCATGTTGGAACATCAGGGGTGCATGTTGGTAGATGTGGTTGGATGCAGATGTGCCTATGTTGCTATGGACAGATGTGGTGAGGTGCCCTTTCCAAGGGCCTGCCTGCAGGATACACTTGGGTCACTGCTTCATTGTGATTGTGATGTGAAGTGAGCTGTTGTCATGTGTATGTGACCAGACATCAATGTGCTATGTTCACATGTGCATGTTCCATCATTGTGACTTGTCTTTTTGTCTTCAATTGTGACACTGGATTCTTTTTGATTTCAGAGCATGGGCCTGTGTGTGTGTGAGGCAGTTGCTTGTTGACTAACGCTGACAGCATGCTACTGATATAGTTGGGGAGATGAGACGAGACAGAATGAGGGAACCTGAAAGAAAAGGACACAGCAGGGACAACCAGGCAGAGCGAGGACTAGATAAATGAACAGTGATCAAAGGGATAATGAACAATGAACAAATGAACCTACGGAGTAGAGTGAAAAAAAAATGGAGATAGGCAGTACAAATAACAGTAGTCAAAGAAAGCAAATACAGGAACAGTGAAATAAGCAAATGGGGTCCAAAAGAAGAAACACAGAGCAAAACAGCATAGCAACAGAGTCTGGGAGGGGAAAGGGTGGGGGCGGGAGGGGAAAGGGTGGGGGCAGGAGGGGGCCTGCAGGGGACCAAGGACATGCAGATGGTATGTGGGAGATAGCGAGCCAAAGATGGAAGTGGTACAAAGAACACGCGATCAAGGATTGTGAGGGAACAGTGCAGGCAAAGGCTACAAAGGTGAAAGCGTAGCCAAGGGTGGATGGAGCACGGAGCACAAGCGATCAAGGATTGCCAGGAACCACGTGGGCTGGGTACGTGCAGGCACAAGCGTAGCCAAGGATGGAAGGGGCGCAGAGACACACATGATTAAGGATTGCGAGGGGCCACGCCGGCTGAGGACGCGCAGGTGTGAGCGTAGCAAGGATGGAAGGGGCGCAGAAGCACACGGGATCAAGGGTTGCGAGGGACCACATGGGCTGAGGAGGCGCATGTGCAAGCATAGCCAAGGATGGAAGGGGCACAGAAGCATACACGATCAAAGATTGCGAGTGACCGTGCGGGCAGAGGACGCACAGCGCGAACAGGAAAGGATAGAAGCGGCACAGCACACACAAGATCAGTGATTGAGAGGGACCACATGGGCTGAGGACATGCAGGTGCGAGCGTAGCCAAGGATGGAAGGGGCGTGGAAGCACACGCATTCAAGGATTGCGAGGGACCACGTAGGCCGAGGATGCGCAACGCAAACTGGCAAGGAAGGAAGCGGCACAGAGAGCACGCGATCAGGGATTGCAGGGGAACCACGCAGTGGGAGATAAGGGTGGAAAGGGTGAGGGGTGAACTCAAGGAGGAGTGGGAGGGGACCGTGCAGGTAAGAATCAACAGGCTTGGAAGCGTGGACGTAACAAATGCGCTATGTGTCATGGGGCAGCATCTCCAGCAAACCGACGTCATTCAACACAGCAGCCTTGTCCTGCAAGGGCTTTTCCCCAGAGGGTCATAGCAAACGTGGTACATGTCGTCAGGCAGCGTCTCCTGCAAATAGTACAGCTGTAAGGCTACCATTTTCCCAACAGATCATGAGTGTGTGCCAGGATACTGGTTTGCCTGTTCAGCAGGTAACAAGATGTGTCAATCTGTGGTGGTCTGATTGTTGTGTCCCTATATGCAAGGGGTATTGGTGGGACATTTATTGAGTTGTTGTCAGGCAAGTGGTATAGCCAAATGACATGGGAGTGTATGTGGTCTATTTTGGTGGACTGGGGAATTCATCATGAACCTCTGCAAGCAAGATCGTTCATTGGATATTCAGTCAGATATTTCACATTTCATCCAACTACAGGTGTCAGTACTGTACAGTGAAAGAGTAAGGGGTGGGCATTGGGGTGATGTGTTATTGGGGTGCATTAATGTGAAGTGCCACATTGTTGGGGCAAGTGCTTTGAGGGAGAGGACTGGGCGTAGAGTGATGCAGATTTGGGGCCACAGATTAGTGGGGGTACTGGAACATGTGAGGACTTGTGTGCTGCCTTAATGCAGGGGGATAGGCTGCAGATTAGTGGTGGTACTGGGATGAGGGCCGACGTGTGTGTGCTGCCTTATTGTAGGGGGTTGGTTCACAGATTATCAGAGGTACTGGGACAAGAGTGGATTTGTGTGTGCTTTCCTAATGTAGGGGGTTAGGGGACGATTAGTGGGGAGCCTGGGATGAGGGTGGACTTGTGGGTTCTGCCTTAATGTAGGGGTCTGTGGCACAGATTAATGGTAATGGGGGTACTGGGATGAGGGCAGACTTGTGGGAGCTGCCTTAATGTAGCTGGCTGGGGTGCAGATTATTATGGGTGCTGGGATAAGGGTGGACTTGTGGGTGGTGACTTAATGTAGATGGCTAGGGTGCAGATTACTGGAGGTACTGGGATGAGAACTTGTTGGTCGCAGGAGAGGAATGGAAGTAATGGTGATTGCTGGTAAGTAATCCTTGATTACTGATTTCGCATGGGTCAATTGTAAAAGTTGTTTGACAGCACTATGCTCTTTTTGCCTTGGATGTGTGTTGTGGGGTGCCGGTGCTACTCATTTTTCTTTGTGTTGCAAGTTTATTGGTGCTTTTGTTTTCATGAATCAGCTCCCAGTGCATACATTTGGTCTGCGCAATTTTCTTGCTTGTGCTAATTACTTAGCGCAGACTTAGAGCTTTTTTGGTAAATTAGGCACTGGGAATGCAACGGTATTCACAGAAATAATCAAATCCAAAAATACCTAATGAGAAATGACCAAATTTATTTGGTCGAATTTGTTAAGTATGTTTGTACATTTTTAATAATATATAGATGTGGGGTGGGGTAAGGGTATAGGTGAAGGGAGAGGGAAGTGGGGGGTGCACCTGTGGGTCTCCACCCGCATTATTTAAAAATAAATGCAGTCATTTCTCATTAGGTATTTTTTTCGGGCAATTTGTGGTAATCCAATGCTACAGATCAATATTTTACCATTGCACTAATCTTATACACAAAATACCTTTTTATAATGTATAATTTTTAGAAACTTTGAATCAGAAATAGGTAACTTTATAATGAACCTGTTAATTTATTTATGATACTTTGCTAGCATGACCTGTTGTTGTACTATTTATTCTTATTTGACCAAATGTCTTGCATGTATTGTGCATTACAACTAGGAATGACACTTAGACCATGGTAGCCAACCAGAGTGCAGGGCCGCTGGGCAATAATCGGCACTGTAGCCCTGATGTATATGGTTCCTGATGGCTGCCAGGATTTCGTATTCTCCTCTGAATGCTTCCTGATGTTCCCCTATTCCGTCGCTTCAGTGAATTAACTTTATTTGCGGTGTGCGATGCTGTGTATTTTGAGGAAGTAGAATTGGGAGGAATCTCTGTGCAGCGGATACCACGAGGAGTCATGCTATAATTTCTATTTTCAAGGAGGCGCGATCATTACAAAAACAAAGCACTGATGCAGAGCGCGCGCAGTGTACGACGCTGTATGTTTTGTGTGTTTGGTGTTTTGGTTGCCCACTGCTGGAGCTCAGAGTAGAGCGGATGATTGACACTTGTCACACCATTAAGGAGCATGAAAGGTGTCTCGTCTTCCTGTGAGTGTGATAAACACAATCTCCTATTTATTTAAGCATGTATTCCCTCAGAAACTGAAGAAATGTTTGAGATGGCACGAAAATTCCCACTGCCTATATCCCCACCCAAAGGGACAGGAGACTCCAATGCCTTGGTACATATTAGGAAGGGGAGCCTACAGAGCAATTCGGTCAGACACATTACGGAGTGTCGAGTCTGTATGGGCAAAGGTTAAATGTGGAGTTCACTAACACGCTGCAATGAACTGAGGAGCTGGTCAATTTTATTGATAGAAAGGCCAGCACAGCCTCTTTGCACAATGTGCTTAACACAATGAACCTGTACTCATCAATGTATTCAGACCAAGAAGGGAACAAATATGTAACAGACTCTACAGCTGCATTTTATGTGTTTTTTCCCCAACCTAAAATCCAAGATTGCCTGGCAATTAACATAACAAATCCAACAGACGAACCAGGTCTAAGTGCAGAGAAAGCACTATTTGCTTTAAATTATGTCCTTTCGTCTTTTGCCTCATTATATGAAAGTATTAATCATGAGCTGCAATTACATACAATTGCTTTAGGTTTGAATCAAAAGAAATTGGACACTGCAGCAAATGAGTCTGACTTGGAGGCTCATTTTATGCCCCAAAACCAGTCCCAACAGGGAGGTGTGCCTGTCCTGTCAAAAACTATTAAAATGTTGCAAAACACAGAAGCTTCATGAGGAACCGGAATTGTTTGATATTGCCTCTCTGGTTCCTCTTGTAGTGAATGAAGGTTCACTTTCATTACCCCCTTTGGCAGAGATCAGTAACTCCTTGACGATGCCACACAAAAAAGCTACACAGAAGAACAACAACATTCTGGCCCAGATGGGAAAAAAGTTAAAGAATTGTGGGATGCCAAATAAAACAAAATGTATTTAAGGACATTCCTGTAAAACGTATCCAGAAAAGATGCCTTTGCTAATGTAAAACCTTTACCACAAAAGAACGCTTTGGTGGGTCACAAATCTGTTCCCATAGTAATGCTGGACAGCTTCTATGAAGTTGTGGACTTATCAGTGAGTGATTCACCTACAACTTACCTCCAGGAACCTATTCAGAGGAAGGCTCCAGAATCGGACAAGAAAATACAGCCTATGACTGTTAGGCAAAGCCCCAATCAACGGTCTTCTCTTGCAGATCAGGACAAGGGGTGATTCTTGCGTCAGTTCAAACATATACTATTGACTTGGTTACGCATTGTTCCTTAGATAAGAAGGTCATGGGGGACAAAGGTTCCATGGAGGGTAGTTTATTTCAATCAGCAGGAACACAAATTGACTCAGCCTTCTTGGCTGGTAGGCTGTGTAACTCTGTGTTAACTGAGGACATTCCCTCCAGATGCTGATCCATGATCTGGACCCCAATTGCCACCAAGTCAATAGGATGACAACAGCAAATAGAAGAGAGACTGATTTGTTCAGTCATGGAGAACCGATCTGACTTGAGGGGTGTTTTGTGGGCCCAATTAGCTTGCACTTTGCAAAATACCCCTGATCAACAATAATGTCTCACAACCAAATGTCAATTATTGCTCACATGGGGCCACAGATTAATTGCATTTTAAACTATGTGCTTTACCCAAGCCTCTGGCCTCGGTACCTAAGAAAATGGGTGGTGTATAACCATTTTCAGTGTTTCCTAGTGTGACGATACTTCAGATTGCGTCACTTCTCCCCAGGGGAGAACCCCAGACCATGAGGCTAGGGAGGTGAGGCCCTAACCAATAGTCCCCCTAGTGTTGGTAATATGAGGGAGGATCACATGGAGAGGAGCTCCTCTGCTGGAGATAAGAACACAATTGGGAGGCACAACCCCTTTAAACCCCAACTTAGTAGCTTGACAGTTGGACCTGAACCGTATGAGACTAAACTCATGTCTAAAACCATGATTAATGTGAAACATTGAACTGCCCTGACGGTTTAGGTACTGAGACAAAGAAGCTTGTGAGAAGGCTAGAAGTGAGCCGGAAAAACACCACAGCAGCTGTAGTCAATGGAAAGGACATTAAGTCAGGGCAGACACTACTATATCAGGTCATCAGAATCAAACAAAGGCGGAAGGGTACCGGGAAGGTTACCACAGAGAGTACTTGAGAGAGAACAGTCAAAGTGGAGAGATAAAATAAGAGAGAGATCGAAAATGATAGAACACCTGAAGGCAACCAGGGAAGCTCAATCAAGAGATTTGAAGGGTGTGGTTCATTGGAAATGCACAACGACATTGCGCAGGACAACAGGGTTTTGACCATGGAGAAAGAAGAAAGGAATAGGTGTCATGCATGGAGGCAGAACACCGAATGCTATACAATTGAAAGCTGGTGGCAAGCTGAACAATAGAGGGAGTGGCAGAACACCCTTATTGGCCAAAAGTACATTATTCGTGAGATGTGGGGAAAGCATCATACCTGTCAGCCGAGAGTCGGCCCTACAGAAGGACAGAGATTGAACCGCAGTGGATTGACCTGTAGTAGGTTGACCGGGCAGTCAAATAACTGTGCCGAATCTGCTAACCTTATCCATTCACACACCTACCTACAGAAACCTGAACAGTATCCAGAGAGGTGGGGGCTGGACATTCTCTACAGAGATGAAAGGTTGAGTTCCTGGTTTGCTTCCAGTCAGCAAGCTGTACAGGGCCGAAGAAGCGAACCCCAATGAGAGTGGAAGAAGGCGATTGACTGTCTTTCGAAATCCTACCAACGCGGTGTAGCATCCTGAATGCAATACAGCCAACAAGAGTTAACAAAGTTAAGGAGGGAGAAGATGAGTGGTTTAAGAAACTCTTTAGACATTCCATGAAACTTAAGGCAACAAGGGAGAACAGTGAATAGTATGAACTAAGACCACCTACCTCGGCAATTGAGAAGATACATTGTTTGGGACCCAGGGACCCCAACTCCCTGAAACACCATAGATGGGGGTTATATTATCGACCCTGAAAAGTACAGTAATGGGGCCTAAAAGGGTTTGAGGCCTGTGGATAGTTTATGCTCTCCTTCTCTGTCTCTAACACGAAAACTGTTAACATTGTAATTTACTTTGGGTTTAAAATGCCAGGAAGATAGAAAATCCTTTGAGACAGTAAACTATAAAGAAAGAGAGAAAAACATAAACCAGTCTGTGAAACAGTTCCCCGTCTAGTTGCATGGGAGTGTGGTGCTGGCGAGTCATAAGGGACTCCGGGGAACAGCTTCATCGCCCCAGTGGGGCACATCAAGAATTGTGGAGAAAAAAATGTAGAGATTGTGAAATCTTATTAAGAAATATGAGAGACATTGAGGAACTGTGGGATGTTTCAACCCACTAGTCCAGGCCCTGCAACATTACTGTGCATTGCTTGCAGCAGAAACATCAGAATGGCCCCCGGAAAGCATGCTGCTCGCTAAAAATCACCAGAAAGTGCGCAGTAAAAATCTGAAAAATAGGCCACCATCCACTTTTGCCTATGTCAGTGGGAACACAGGAGACCACTGCCAAAACCCATCATTTGGCTGCCCACAGAGCAAAATCATTGCAAAAGAAACACAGAGCTGTTTTAAAAATCCGTTTTTCCCTGGCTGTCAAATTTGCAAAAATCTTGGCTCACAAACCACCCAAAAAGATCCAACCTCCTTGTTGGGTGGTGAACATAATTCTACTTCAAGAATCCACATAAATATAATGGCAGCAGAAGTATATGTTATCTGAACAAAGTCCACTTTTGAAGATGGTTGCTGGAAGAAATCTGTCAAAATGGGCGTAATACCGTTACTCACCTCTGTCAGAAGCTGGCGATTTTAAAACCTGTCATGTGTAAAGTTGTACATTGAACTCAAACTATGGCAAAGAAAGATTTGCTATCAGAAGCCTAAGAGGTGGATACAATTCAAAACTATTTCCAAAAAGGCTTGAAGTAAGAAATTGGTTGATGTATTTGTTAAAAATGTCAGTTATATTTTAAGACAAGACAATTTCAGACATTAAGTTTAAAAGTTAACGTTTCCCACACTGGGCTTCAAACACATTCCACACCTCCTCCCTAAACAAAGGAATCTTTTCTCCTGTGCTCTGCTAAGAAACTGGCAGGCTGGTGTGAAAAGGAACTGGGAGGTGCACCCTGGCCTGTTGCTCTGAGTGCAGACAAAATGCTCCCTTGAGCTGAATGGAAATGCTAATTTGGGGCATCAATAGAAACTACCCTGGCAGGAAGAAGGCCATGTGACATGTGGCGGGCCAGGCGAGCCAGACTGAAAATGTGGATTAAAACTGGACTAAATATATGTTTAAGGAAAGGACTTATAACAAATTGTACGTTACTGACAAAAATATGAAACTTAGAGATTATTAAAATGGAACATTCTCTCACAGTTTAAAACTAATCTGGAATCTGTGCGATGTTCTGAGACTGAACCACGAACGTTTTTAATATTCTAGCTATTGTAGTTGTGCTAGGAACATGAAAAATTACAGAAGTATGATCAGATGGTATGTGCAGGTATATGTAAAAAATTGTACAGATCGGAAAATGTATAAACAACCAAAAGTGCGAAAAACTGTCATTTGTGAACCAAAACTCATAGGAACATGGGACTTGAACAGAGACGTGCCTTAATTAATCTGTGATGTGTATATGTAATATTAACAAGTTGTGCATCTTGGAAATATGTTTTTTGGGAAAAATAGATTTTCTGGGTAAAAGCAAAGGGGAGGTTCTTTCCCTAGATTGTAAATGGCAGCATCAATCTGACACATGATGACACACAGTTCCTGTCTCAAAACAGGGGACAGGGAATTCTCTGACCTATCAGATCCTTAGAGGGTTGGGCATAGACAGTCAGCCTCCCCACCCACTTTGGAAAATGGATAAATAGGGACTGTTGAGGACCCACAGACCCTTTCTCACTCATCAACTGATCCCCTGGCGAAGCACCCTGCAGGAAGATCCAGACTCTAGAACCAGACCCAGAATCCAGACTCTAGAACTTGGAAGCAGAAAGGCCCAATCCAAAAAGCTGAACCCTTTTCAGCAGGCCTTTAAAATCTAGCAACCTGATTTTAACCCCTAAACTTCCAAGGGGCACCACAAAATCCAACAGCTTGGCTGAGCTGTTCTGCTGTTCTGGCTAAAAACTACCCAAGATCCAGATCCGTCCAGTAGAGCTGTAACCCAGAACCCATCAGACCCAGTCCAAGAGGCCGTGCAGACCAGAGGGCCTTGCTGAGAGCAGAACCCAGTGCCTGAGACCTATTCGGTGGCGAGAGAATCCCAGCCAAACCCTTGACCAGATCTTTGACGGGCCCATTCCATTCCAAAGCCATAGGAGTGAGTATTTAGTATAGAACTGTCCATAGTCATCTCTTAGTTTAAAGTAATCCTATTCAATCCATTTCAACCTATCCAGAACTGCGTTATAGAATCTTGTGTCCATCCTGAATGCTTCTCATTATATAGTCTGTGTTAATTGTAGCGATAATCATCTGTGCGCTGATATTTTCTGAAGAAAGTCAAGTGTCCTGGCGCACAGCAATCAGAGCGGAAGGCGCCCTGTTCTGGTGGTTGTCCCCTTGGGTATCTTGTACTTTCATAGATCCTTAGTATAAGTCCATCTTGGTTCCTAATCTTTAAAGCGCATCTTTCATTTTGAATCTTGACTCTGTTTCTGAAAAATCTACCTTCACAAAAACCTCTGTAACTTTTGAACCGTGCATCCTAGAACCGACATTCCAATTCCTTATAGTTGTTCCGCAATCACATTTCCCGCACACAGAAAAGTACTGTGAATTTGCATTTTGGTTCAATTTCACTCCATGTAAAAATAGCTGTTTCTTGCTTTCAACTTCTGAATTTCATTTTCCATCTGCTAATCATTCTACAATCATTGCTAGTGTTGACTTGAACCTATCCCAAGCCACTCTCACTAGTTCTGAATCTCATTTAGCGAATCAAAATCATTTTTAGCATTTTTCCCATTCAATTAAAACCACATTTAAAAGCAATTGAGCTGTTTAAAATCATACCTGTTCTCTCTAAGCTTGGGGGTGAGGAATTGGAATTTTCACTGCATTGTTGATTGTTATTCCTGAAACCTGTGTGCCCTCATTCCATATATTCATATTGTATATTGGGGGGGAGTGAGTAGTAACAGAGGGAAAGAGTAATCCCATTGTTTTTGATTGAAGTCATATCAAGTTTTATTTCTGTGTTGCATTTCTTCCTATCATTGCAATCTCTTGAACCCATACAAAGTATTCTCTGCTACATTATTCTTCCTATTCCTACTCCTAATTGATTAAAGAGATTGTTGATATTGTCATATTACCCATTGACGATCATTGTTCATATTCATAAGTGTGATATTCAGATATTATCCATATTTATAAAAGTGTGATATATATATTGTTCAATTCTTCAAATAAATCTTTTAATTTGCAAAACAAACCTATTTCTTGGTTCAGTGAGACCGGGAGGATTCAAAGAGAAGGGCGTTATATAAGGGTACATCATCCAGAATTAAACGAACTTTTGACATAAAAATATATAAATAAGGGTTTCCATTGGGCATCCCATACTAGGCATTGACTTAGTTGGAGTGCTGGATTGAAATCACTTACAGAACCAGCTAGAAGGGAGTCATTCTCCTACCCCCACGAGAACTTTATGCAACTATTTACTTTCTGTTGGGCTATGAGGAACCCAGAACTTTGGTTTTGAACAACCCAAGAGGCGTTTGGATGCGTTTGGATGTCCAGGAGAAGGGAATCATTCTCCTGGATTAGGAACAGTAGATGGGCTTTATGGTGTTTTGTTGTAGTGACAGGGAAGAAAATAGGAGCCTTTGCGACCACAATGGTGCATTTTTGTTTTGTTTTGCATGGGCTTCCTGACGAGCACCTGAGTTTCTTTAACTTAGGTAGGGAAACCCCTTTAGAGTTAGAGATGGATAGCATTGGTTTTCATGCAATAAAAGTTTATAGCAACCAATATTGCACCACTGTTTCAGTCTCTTCATCCCTTGTTGCCACACTAGGTAGACTCCTGTTGACTATATGCTGCTTTGTCAGGTCTAGAAAACCGTCCAATTGACTACTAAATTCATCAGATGAAAATAGCACAGAAACTAGATATGCCATTCACTTGAGCATCATAAATTTAGAAAAGGAGCAATCTGCAACATTTGGGGCATAGCTAATTAAAATATATATTGGTTATTCATATTGCACCTGTTGGGGTAGACGTTTTGGGGCTCAATGCAGAGGAGAGTTTCACACTGCATAAATTGTACTAGGCCATGGTGTGGCTGGTTGGGTGCAATGTTGCAACTAAATATGTGTTCTATGTAGTTAGAAGAATTTAAATGAGTGTTACTTTGTATTTTAGTTGGATACATTTTAGTCACAGTAGGCAACAACATGAGTAGCAGTGGCATGGATACAATGTATTGTGAAATGTACACTTTGTAACGCTGAGAAGAATGTAGTGAAGGGATTTGTGCATGTGGTAGAGTGGTTCATTGAAGGGGAAACTAACTTGTGGGAATTCAACAATGGTTTATGATTGCAGACACGTTTAGGGCATTGGGAAATATGGGTTTATTGTGGAGACATTGAGACATCATAGAAGGTTTTATCTACTTGGAGTTTTAATAGGCAGCAGAGTTGCGTGATTAGCAGGAATGGGTTTTTTCCTGGTTTGGAAAGGGGGTAGAAAGTGAATTGCTCATGGGCAGTTGTGATAACATTGCAAAGGGTTGAATGTGAGAACTGAATGGAAAGTCATTTGTTTGGTCTTTATGGCCAGATTGGGTTGTTAGATGCAAAGTGTAATTTCCCTGGGAGCACAAAGGCTTGTTTAAAAAAAAAAAAAATATATATATATATATATATTTTTTTTATTGGTTTTACAACATTCAACTTGTAACAATCCCCTCCCCCCTCCCTGCCTCCCACCCTCCCTCCAGGAAGTTCCTTGTATAAATCTATGTTGACAGAGGTTTCTTCTCTGCTTCTTAATTGAACATGTCCAGTATCTTTATTTTGTGTGGGCACCACTGCTCCATGTAGTCGCTTTGGAGGTATTCACGTGTCTGGTTCCAAATCGTCTATAAACGTTTGGTTGGCCCCCTGTATGTTGTACGTTATATGCTCCATAGATATGTTTGACCAAACTCTCCTTATCCAGTCGAGTGCCAGGGGTGGGTGCTTCTGTTTCCATTTTTGGGGTATCTCCAGCCACGTGCCTATCAGTAGACCCATGAAGTTTTGTTTTTGCGTTTTGGTGAGTTGTTTGTCTTTTGGGTCCCATCGCCCACACAAGCATACTTCTTCTCCTAAGTTCCCCATGCGTGTAAACATTAATTGCATATGTGCCTTCACCTCTACCCAGTATTGCTGTAGGTTCGGAAAGTCCCACAAAACGTGCCGCCAGTCCCCTACACCTCCGCATTCCCTCCAGCATTTATTTGGGGAGTCTCGATAGATTGTGTGGATCCTTTCTGGAGTATAATGCCATTGCAGGGGTGTTTTCATCCACATTTCTTTTGTCCGTATCGTCTTCATAAGTTTAGGTATCATCCCCCATATGTATTCCCATCGCTCTTTGGGGATTGTTCTAGCCAGGGTCTTCTCCCATATTTTAATATATAGCAATTTTATTTCTTCAACTGAGGTGTTTATGTATTTGTATGTGTTTGCCACAAACTTTCTTTTTCCAGTGTTTGTCATTATGTACGTTTCAAAAGGCGTTAACTCCCTTGTTGCAGCATTTTTTATTCTGGGCGTATCTAACCAGTGGTATAATTGTTTGTATTTGTATCTGTCCTTGTCGTTCAGATTTAACAATGCCGAACAGTCATCAAATGATCTTATCTGTTGCGCCTGGTACATGTCACCGACCATTTTACAACCTGCCTCCTCCCACTTCTGAAATTACCTTTTCTCCAGCCCTGGTGGGAATTCAGGATTTTTGAATAAAGGCATGAAGGGGGCTGGATCCTTTGTTAGTGTTCCTTTCTGTGTAGCCTTATCCCAGATTTCTAACGTCGCCTTCGTTATTTCGCTGATTTGTACATTGGGGTGTCTATATTTCCTCCCCAGCCAAAGCAAGTGTCTGGTGGGTGTTGTGGCCACCGCTCTATCTTGTGCAGCCCACAACTTCTGTGAGTTTTTCGGTATCCATTCTTTCAATACCAATAGTTGGGCAGCGTCATAATATTTCTTGAAGTGCGGAAGGGCGCAGCAGCCTTCCTTCCTTGAGGCGGTAAGAACTGTACTTGATACCCTCAGGGTTTTCCCTTGCCATATGTATGGCGAAGTAACTTTCGATAGGGATTTGAAGAAAGCTGGTGGGATTCTAATCGGTATAGCTTGGAACAGGTATAAGAGTTTTGGACGAATGGTCATTTTTTTATAGCTGTTAACCTCCTCCACCACGATATCGACAGGGGGTTCCATCTCAATTAGTCCCGTTTGATATGTTGTAGCAGTTGGGGGTAATCTTGTGAGTATAGATCTTGTATTTTACCTGTCAAGGTGATCCCCAGATATTTGACCCCCGTTTTCGCTACCTTCAAGTGCAGATCGGATGCTTCTGTGTAAATATGCGTGTTATTGCCCGCCAGTATCAGGACTTCTGATTTCTGTCTATTGGTTTTTAGGCCTGACAGGGAGCCAAATGTTTCAATCTCCTGCATGAGAATCGGGAGAGACTTCTCCGGTTCCCCCAGAGTCACCAGCATGTCATCTGTATAGGCTGCGATTTTATGGGTGTGTCCTGCCATATCTATGCCTTTTATTTCCTGGTTGTTCCTTATCTGTGCCAGTAGTGGTTCCAAAAAGATAGCGTATAGTAGGGGGGAAAGAGGGCACCCTTGTTTTGTTGCTCTCTCAATTTGAATTTTATTGGAAAGGCCTCCGTTCACTGCTACACATATAATAGGGGAATTATAGTTTGTCTTCACCATATTTAGAAAGGTCTCACCTACCTCCAGTTTCCGTAATATGTGAAAGTGGAGCGTCCATTCTACTCGATCGAATGCTTTTTCTGCATACAGGGCCAGAATTATTGCTGGGGAGTGTGTTATACCTATTTTCTCCAACAGGTGGAGGAGCCTCCTAATGTTGTCGTGTGTTTGCCTTTCTGGGACAAACCCGGATTGATCCTGGTGGATCCATTTCAGAAGTACCAGCGTAAACCTGGTGGCTAAGATTTTGGTATATAAATTTGTATCTTGATTTATCAAGGCTAACGGGCGGTATGAACTTGGGAGTTGTGAGTCTTTCCCGTGCTTGTGGATTACCAGCATCTTTGCCTCATTCATAGATTGGGTGACATTACGTTTAACTTTGAAGGAGTTAAATAATTCTGTTAGGGCTGGGGTGGTGTCCAGTCAACTCGTCGAAAAAAAACTGGTCGACTGCAATTTGGTCGACGCAATTTGGTCGAAAACCATTTCGTCGAAATTTTTTTTTTATTTATATATGTATTTTTTGGGTTTTCGTTTAGTTAAAAAAGGGGTTTTTAGAGAAAAAAAGGGGGTTGGGGGGGACCCCCCCCAAAAAAAAAAAAAAAAGGGTTAAAATAGAAAAAAAAAATTTCGACGAAATGGTTTTCGACCAATTTGCTTCGACCATTTGTCTGGTCGACCAATTTTTTTCGACGAATTGACTGGCAACCGCTGGGGTTAGTATGTCTCTGTATGTTTTGTAGAATTGCGCGGTATATCCGTCTGGGCCCGGGGCCTTGTTCCTAGGGAGATCTCTAATTGCTTTGCTGACTTCTTCCTGTGTAATATCTTTGTCTAGTATTTGCCTTTCTAGTTCCGACGTTTTACCCCCTCTAAGTACGTTTTTTGTTGCATCTCATCTGGTTGATCTGATGAGTAGAGGCGCTGATAGAATTGCTCAAAATGTTCCCAATCTCTGCTGTTTGTGTCTTTCTTTGCCCTTTGTCATCATCAGCGCCTTTACTGTCCGATCCTGTTTTTTCCCTTTAAGTTGCCTGGCCAACAGTTTATTTGCCTTTATATAGTGCCAGTGTTTCAGCCGGATCAGGTGTCTCTCCGCTTTTTTTGTGCAAAGAGAGTCCAATTGGCCTTGGACGTGTCTCAGGGCTTTCTGTAACTTAGAGGTGGGTTTTCGCGTTATTTCGGCTTGGATTTTGCTTATGTTGGCCTCTAACTCTTTTTCCCATTGGACGTTCTGTTTCTCCCTTTGGGTCTTTAATGCAATTAGGTGTCCACTTGTGACCGCCTTCAGGGCTTCCCATTGTGATTCTTTTGGTATTTCTGGGAGGTTATTAAATGATAGGTTTCCAACAATGTGTTCCCGGAGAGTGTTCCGTAACACTGGATCCCAGACTATTTCCTCTGGGAGACGCCAGTTCCACAACCCTGGGATGTTTGGGGTCAGCACCAACTCGGCCCACAAGGGGGCATGGTCAGATAGTGAGATGGAGCCTCTCTCTGACTTCCATATTTTCCCAAGGATACCTGTCGAAGCCCAGAGGTAATCTATCCTAGACATTGTGCCGTGGACATGCGAGAAGTATTTGAAGCCTTGTTGTTTGGTGTTAATGTGCCTCCAGACATCTACCAGCGCTAGGTTGGACATTTTCTGTTTTAAGGCTTTTGATGGGGTTCCCTGGCCCTGCTGTTTGGGACCCGATCTGTCCTGTGTGGGCTCCCATGTGATATTCATGTCCCCTCCCAGCACTATCTCTCCCATGGTGGGTGAAGCTTTCTAGTTTATCTAGGGTGTCTTTGAGGAATCCCTCCTGTCCTGTATTCGGAGCGTATAGAGCCGCTAACGTGGGGGGGTAACCTTCAATTTTCGTGTTCACAAATAGATATCTCCCCTGTTTATCCGCCTGTATGTAGAAGTAACTGTACGTTTATTGAGTCTCGGGCTCCCATCAAGACACCTACTTTTTTTTCTTGTGCGTTAGCCTGTAGTATCTGATTATACCCTTTCAGCCGAACCTTGTTCTTATCCTGCCGTCTGATATGTGTTTCCTGAAGCATAATTATATAATATTTTCCTTGTTTTAGGAAATGCTCCACTTTCTTCCTTTTTACTGGGGAGTTTAACCCACGGATGTTATATGTAGTATTTTTATCCCCATCGTGTCGCGGGGTTTGTATCTCTGTGTGCGTGCCTCGTTGTGCCTTAAGATATTTATGGTCCTTCCCGGTCCATGTGCAACCCCCAACTTGCCTGGTTCCCTTCCCCCTCCCTCCTAAACTGCCCTGAGATGGGCTCTGGTTCCTATGACCCCTCAGGCGTTGCGCCGTCCGCGCCATGCCCACAATAACTCAGGGATAACTAGAAGGGTATTCTAAAACTCTCTGGATTCCAATAAGTGTCCCAAGTGCCCTCCTCCCACTCCTTCGCACCTATAAGTATGGAGGCCACACTCTCAGCGAAGTTGTCAGTTATGCAGGATGGAGATTCTATCGATCTGAAGTTTTCTCTGATGCTAGTGTATGTAGACTTCTCGTATGTCATCTTACTCCTTTGTCAGTGACCCCTTCACTTTTCTATCGTTTCTCTTCCATTCCCATTCTGATCTCTTTGGGGCAAGCCTATCTCTTGTCTTTCCTTGGCTGACACCTTCTTGATCTTGTATGCCCAGTATTTGCCTCCCTTCTTCACAGATAGTTACCATCCTTTGTTTCCCTTCCCACATGAACAGTAGGCCAAATCCATTTGTATCTAATTTGTTTTGTTGTGAGATCTCTTACCACTAGACCCATTTGCCAGCGTTTCTGCAGTGTGGACTGTGCCAGGTCTTGATATAGCTGGATATCCTGTCCATTCATTCGGATATGATCCATTGTCCGGGCCCTCCGCAGAATCTGTTCTTTTTGTGGGTATGAAGTGAGTGCCACCAGGACGTTCCGAGGTCGTGTTCCTGGTTCTCCTATTCTCTTAGGGCCCACTCAGTGCACCCTATCTATTGCAACTTCCTCCTCTTCTTTTGCGTCAAGGCTGCGTCTTTCAGATCCCTTTCTTCTACTGATTCTGCCATATTTTTAATTCTTATGTTCGACCTCCTTGATTGATTTTCTAGATCCTCACATTGTAGTTCGAGGTTATGGGTCCGTCGCAGCAGTTGATCCTGGATCTCTGCGTATTGTTGTGCCTCTTCATCTAGGTTTTGCGTTATTTTCTCCAAGATGTCTGTCCTCTCCCATAGACTTGTCATCTCAGTTCTTAGTTCTTATACTGCAGTTCTCATGTCGCTTTTCATTGTCTCAAATTGGGTCTGCATTGAGGCCATGACCTGGGCCTGAAATTCCCCAAACCACGTTTTTATATCGTCTCTCGATGCCATTTCGGGGCAGAATATTTCTGTGCCCGCCTTTGCGGCTTGTCCTTCTTGGTTTTCCTTTCTCGTGGACGTTGTAGGTATAGCCGCCTCTGCACCCCAAAGTTGTGGCAGGGACTGATCCTGCTTATTCTGGGGTGTCTGGTGGGTGGTTTGCGCAGGTCTTCCCCTCATTTTGGACATAAGTGCTGTTGTCCATCTATTTGTCCCTGACACTATGTCTCTGCCTTCCCCTCAGGGGTGCTCGTGTATTCCCACACTGTGTTGTAGAATGTGTATCGCTGCCTTTCACAGGCCAGACTAGAAGGCTTGGTTCCTCTTAAACTTGGGGGGTCGCTGCAGTCTTAGTCTCTGCGTTTATGGGGCTTCCCGGTTGTCTCTTCTCTTCTCCTCTGGGTGGAATGCAGTGTTTAGCCTGCAATCAGTGTTACGGGTTGTGTTGCTGCGTACCTTTGGGTGGGGTAGATGTGCTTTTATGTAGTGTCAGCTTGATTGGGGTGTAATCTGAGGACTTTGTGTTGCCCCACTGGCTCGTGGGTGTTGGTGCTTCCCCTTTGATGCTCCGCTACCTCAGCCTGTGTCGATTCCTAGGCTGTGATCCTCCCTGTTTACGAGTTCCATGGGGTTTGGGGATATCCGAAGCCCATATCAAGGAAAATCCTCATGCTCCCGGTGGCCTGGGGGAACGTTACTTGTGGTGGGGGCGGAGGTCCCTTTTCACTCTCATCTTGGACCCCTCACTTCCCCTGTGATGGGAGGGAGGGTGTTCTGTTTCCTCAGTGCCCCTCCTGGTTCAGATCTCTGAGTGGGTCTGGCGCCTCCCCTCGCTCTGTGTATACCTCTGTGTTCCTGGGCGGTGCTTCTCCCCTCCTCTGTTCCCCCGGGAAGGCGTACCTTGCAGGGCTGAAGTAGTGCATCAATCCGCCTCACTGATCGGTTTCCATGTGCAGCTCCTCTCCGATGCGCCCGGACAATGGATCATATCCGAATGAATGGACAGGACATCCATGTGGTTGGTTGGTCTGTTTTGTATGATTTGTCGGATGTCGTTGATTTTGTTCTTGCAGTGGTCTGCCAAGTCATTGCAAAGTTTTTCTAAGGGGGTTGGAGTGTTGTCGCTACCAGGTGGGTTTCTCATTTCTTTAATGATGTTGAATATTTCCTTTTGTGTATTCATGGCATTGGTGATTCTGTCATCATAATGCCTTCTCTTCGCCTTTTGTATCGCCTTCTTGTACGCATGGATTTGTTTCTGGAACAGTATTTTCTTGTCTTGGTTGTATTCTTTCCTCCATTCCAATTCCATCTTTTTGTTGTCGTTTTTCATGGTGCTTACTAGCGGGGTGAACCATTTTGCCTTTGCTCATTTTTTTGATCAGGTAAATGTTTTTTTCCGGGACTATGTTTTCAATTGTATCAGAAATCCATTTGTGGAGTAGCTCTGCCTTCCCAGCTAGGTCAGCCATCTCTAGTTCTGTAGTTGAGGGTTTGGTCATCTCCAGTTGTTCCATTAGGTTGCTTGCTTTGACGGTTTTCCAGTTTCTTATTGTGATGGTTGTGAGCTTGGTGGGCTGGATGTGGACTTGAGTTGGTAGTGTGATCCTGAATGGGATGATGAGATGGTCACTCCACAGTATTTTTATCAGTGGTGCCGTGGTGATGAGTTTTTTCTTGGCGAAGATTGTGTCAAGGGTGTGTCCTGCCGAGTGTGTTGCTCCTTTGAACAACTGTTGTAGTTTCATGGTTGCTAGTTGACCAATTAGTGAGTTTTGGGAGTTGGCATGTTTTACTTTGAACCAGATGTTGAAGTCCCCCAGGATTATTAGATGTTCGCGCTTGATGGCTATGTTGGTGATGGCTTCTATGAAGTTGTCGACGAAGGTTGCATTGTATGTCAGTGGTCTGTAAACCAGAATGAATGTGATGTTAGTTTTTGGATTCACTCATGTGTATGACCATGGTTTTGCAGTTGATGATGTTGAGAGGTTTATAGGGATTTATTTTCAGGTGTTCCTTGAATGCTATAGCGAGACCTCTTCCTTTACTGATTTTTTCCTGTTTACCTGAAGGCATTTGAAGTTGGTCGGGAGGCAACTTTGGAATGTGATTTTGTAGTTGTCGCCAGCCATGTTTCTGTGATAAATAGAATGTCAATGCCGTTGTCGCAGAGAATGTCAAAAATCTCTGTTGCGTGTTTTGACATGGATCTTGCGTTCATTAGGTTGCAGTGGATTTTAAAGATGTGGTTTGGTTTGTGGCTTATTGTTGGCCTTGTTTCCTGAGTGGTGTTGCGATTTCCTTGCAGGTCGTCTCCTGCTGAGGTGTTGGTACAATTGTGTCTGTGTCGTCGAAAAGTTCTTCTAGGTTCAGTCTTGGGTTTTTGTTTCCATCAAGTTCCTCTTCAAAGTTTTGTGACTGTCGAGTGGAAGTTCCTCTTGATTTGGTGATGTAAGGTGTTAGTGCGTCGATTACGTTCTTGTTATTTCTAGCATTGTCTGCTGTTCTTATGCGTGGTTGTGTTTGGTTGTCTGCTGTTGTTGATTTATACGTTGGGTTGGCTCGTTCTGGTGACTGGTTATTTGCAAGGTAAAGAGTTAGGTAAATGGATTTCTCTCTTCTTTTGGCATTGGTTCTGTAGTCACTTCTGTCTGTGGGAGTGTGTTCTGCAGTTGTGAGTCTTAGGTGGTGTTCAGTTGTGATTGTTCTTTTTTCTCTTTGTCTTTCCTTTGGTCCAGTTCGTTTGTGTGTCATTTTGAGCTTTACTGTTTTTTGTTGGTTTTTATTTCAGTTAGTTGATGCTGAGTTGTTTTTTTGCTTTGGTCTGGCTGTCTTGTGTTGTTGTACTGGGTGTAGGGGATTGTCCGGTACAAGTTTGGGCTCAGGCTGTTGGTGGTCTAGTCAGCTGATATTGCTCACTTGTTCAGTCGCTGTCTCGAGTAAGGTTGTAGAGGTTTTCTAGGGTTATATCGACAGTTTATTCCAGTGGCTTTCCCTAGTGTGTGTCTTCCTGGAAGAGGTTTACTGCAGTAACAAACTATGTGGTGTGAAGAAGAGTATAGTTGGTAACTATAGAATTGTTGGTTGTCATCAGATAACTTTGAGACACCATTGAACAAGTGACTGCAGTACTAAATACAGCTATATGCCAGAGTCCCGCAAGTGGGAGAGAGGCCCACCCCTAACAGAGCAATCGAGTGGGGTACTAAACACAGCAACATTTGAGGCACAGCTGAACAAGTGACTGCAATATTAAACACCGCTAGATTTGAGACAGTTGAAAAAGTGGACGCAATACTAAACACAGTCAGATGCTAGAGTCCTGTACAGTGGGAGAAAGGCTCACGCCCAACCGAGCAACTGAGTGTAGTACTAAACAGAGCTAGATTTGAGATACAGTTGAACAAGTGACTGCAATACTAAACACAGCTAGATGCGAGAGTCCTGTATAGTGGGAGAAAGGCCTACGCCTATCAGATCAATTCAGTGTAGCACTAAACACAGCTAGATTTGAGACACAGTTGAACAAGTGACTACAATACTAAACACAGCTAGCTTTGAGACAGTTGAACATGTGACTGCAATACTAACACAGCTAGATGTGAGAGTCCTGCAGAATGGGAGAAAGGCCCACGCCTAACAGAGCAATTGAGTGGAGTACTAAACACAGCTAGATTTGACAGTGTGTGGGTGAGGGAGAGGGCTGAAAATAATCACAGTGTTTTAGATAAGTTTGATAAGTGGCTAGGCTTCCGGGGTAGAGTAATTGCTCTACTCCCCACCTAGACCACTCCTACTGTACTGGTCCTATTCGTTCCTGGCTGACGGCTGGCCACTTGCTTCTCTTGCGGACACCTGCAGACACTATCTGGAGCCGCCTCTGTTGGAGCGGCCTTTTGTCTTGGGGTCGTTAGCAGCGGGGGTTGCACGGGCAGAGGGCTACCCTGGAAGGACCGCCAATGGCCGAATGGTGATCCAATCAGGGATGGTGGGTGTGGCTAAGAGGCAGGAGTTGTAGGCCTGGCTCAGCTGTGTTGGTGGAAGGCCCAATCGGAGCCGGTATTGTGGGCCAAACAGCCAATCCGGGCTGGGGGGAGGTGGGAGGGGGAGGACACAGGGAAGAGGGAGAGGTTCGGGGGAGGGAGAAGACACGGAGTGCTGCCAGGCCTGGGGGCGCAAATGCAGGTGGAAAACAACAACTAATCAGGGACCCAGAGGTATAAGAAAGACACAAACACTCACCTCAGTCCGCGTTGGGAAATGCAGAGAGAGCGAGCGCAGCGGGTCAGTAGGCCCAGCTGTCTTGGTGGGAGTCCCAATCGGAGCCAGTGTTTTGGGCCAAACAACCAATCTGGGCTGGCGGGTGGCGGAAGGGGGAGGAAACACAGAAAAGGGAAAGATTCGGGGGAGGGCGCAGCAATGGAGTGCTGCCGGGACTGGGGCCACAAATGCAGGTGGACAAAAACAACTAATCAGGGGCCCAGAAGTATAGGAAAGACACAAACACTCACCTCAGTCCACGTTGGGAAATGCAGAGAGCGTGAGCGCAGAGGGTCAGTAGAACCAGCTGTGTTGGTGGGAGGCCCAATCAGAGCCAGTGTTGTGGGCCAAACAGCCAATCCCGGCTGGTGGGAGGCGGGAGGACACATGGAAGAGGGAGAGGTTCAGGGGAGGGAGCAGCCACAGAGTGCTGCCGTGCCTGGGGCCGCAAATGCAGGTGGAAAAAAAACCAACTAATCATGGGCCCAGAGGTATAGGAAAGACAGAAACACTCACCTCAGTCCGTGTTGGGAAATGCAGAGTGAGCGAGCGCAGCGGGTCAGTAGGCCCAGCTGTGTTGGTAGGAGGCCCAATTAGAGCCGGTGTTGTGGGCCAAACAGCCAATCCGGGCTGGCAGGAGGCGGAGGGGGAGGAAACACGGAAGAGGTTCAGGGGTGGGAGCAGCCACGGAGTGGTGCATGGCCTGAGGCCGCAAATGCAGGTGGAAAAAACCAACTAATCAGGGGCCCAGAGGTATAGGAAAGACACAAACACTCACCTAAGTCCACGTTGGGAAATGCAGAGAGCGCGAGCGCAGCGGGTCAGTAGGCCCAGCTGTGTTGGTGGGAGTCCCAATCGGAGCCAGTGTTTTGGGCCAAACAGACAATCCGGGCTGGCAGTGGCGGAAGGGGGAAGAAACACAGAAAAGGGAGAGATTCGGGCGAAGGCGCAGCCACAGAGTGCTGCCGGGCCTGGGGCCACAAATGCAGGTGGAAAAAAACAGCTAACGAGGGGCCCAGAAGTATAGGAAAGACACAAACACTCACCTCAGTCCACGTTGGGAAATGCAGAGAGCGTGAGCTCAGCGGGTCAGTAGAACCAGCTGTGTTGGTGGGAGGCCCAATCAGAGCCAGTGTTGTGGGCCAAAAAGTCAATCCCCGCTGGTGGGAGGCGGGATGGGGAGGATACATGGAAGAGGGAGAGGTTCGGGTGAGGAAGGAGCCACGGAGTGCTTCCGGGCCTGGGGCCGTAAATGCAGGTGGAAAAAAAACAACTAATCAGGGGCCCAGAGGAATAGGAAAGACACAAACACTCACCTCAGTCCGCATTGGTAAATGCGGAGAAAGCGAACGCAGCGGGTTAGTAGGCCCAGCTGTGTTGGTGGGAGGCCCAATCAGAGCTGGTGTTGTGGGCCAAACAACCAATCCGGGCTGGCGGGTGGAGGAGAGGGAGGAAACACGGAAGAGGTTCAGGGGAGGGAGCAGCCACGGAGTGGTGCCAGGCCAGAGGCCGCAAATGGAGGTGGAAAGAAACAACTAATCAGGGGCCCAGAGGTATAGGAAAGACACAAACACTCACATCATTCCGCATTGGGATATGTGGAGCGAGCGAGCGCAGCAGGTCAGTAGACACAGCTGTGTTGGTGGGAGGCCCAATCGAGCCGGTGTTGTGGGCCAAACCACCCAATCCATGCTGGCGGGAGAGGGAGGAAACACGGAAGAAGGAGAGGTTCTGGGGATGGAGCAGCCACACAGTGGTGCCGGGCCTAGGGCTGCAAATGCAGGTGGAAAAAAACAACTAATCAGGGGGCCAGAGGTATAGGAAAGACACAAACACTCACCTCAGTCAGCGTTGGGAAATGCAGAGAGAGCAAGCGCAGGAGGTCAGTAGGCCCAATCAGAGCCGGTGTTGTGGGCCAAACAGCCGATCCGGGCTAGCGGGAGGCGGGAGGAGGAAGACACACGGAAGAGGGAGAGGTTCGGGGGAGGGAGCAGACACAGGGTGCTGCCAGGACTGGGGACGCAAATGCAGGTGGAAAAAGAAACAACTAATCAGGGGCATACAGGTATAGGAAAGACACAAACACTCACCTCAGTCTGCGTTGGGAAATGCGAGAGAGCGAACGCAGCGAGTCACTAGGCCCAGCTGTGTTGGTGGGAGGCCCAATCGGAGCCGGTGTTGTGTGCCAAACAGCCAATCCAGGTTGGCGGGGGGCAGAAGGGGAAGGAAACACAGAAAATGTAGAGGTTCTGGGGAGGGAGCAGTCATGAAGTGCTGCCAGGCCTGGGGCTGCAAATGAAGGTGGAATAAAACAACTAATCGAGGGCCCGGGGTATAGGAAAGACACAAACACTCACCTCAGTCCGCATTGGGAAATGTGGAGAGCACGAGAGCAGCGGGTCAGTTGGCCCAGCTGTGTTGGTGGGAGGCCCAATCGGAGCCTGTGTTGTGGGCCAAACAGCCATTCCGGGATGGCGGCAGGGGGAGGACACAAGAAAGAGGGAGAGGTTGGGGGGAGGGAGAAGCCACGGAGTGCTGCCAGGCCTGGGGGCGCAAATGCAGGTGGAAAAAAAAACAACTAATCAGGGACCCAGAGGTATAAGAAAGACACAAACACTCACCTCAGTCCGCGTTGGGAAATGCAGAGAGAGCAAGCGCAGGAGGTCAGTAGGCCCAATCAGAGCCGGTGTTGTGGGCCAAACAACCAATCCGGGCTAGCGGGAGGCTCGAGGAGGAAGACACACGGAAGAGGGAGAGGTTCAGGGGGGGGAGCAGCCACGGAGTGCTGCCAGGCCTGTGGACACAAATTCAGGTGGAAAAAAAACAACTAATCAGGGGCACACAGGTATAGGAAAGACACAAACACTCACCTCAGTCCGCTTTCGAAATGCAGGGAGAGCGAGCGCAGCGGGTCAGTAGGTCCAGCTGTGTTGGTTTGGAGGCCCAGTCAGAGCCAGTGTTGTGGGCCAAACAGCCAATTCCGGCTGGAGAGAGGCCGGAGGAGGAGGACACACGGAAGAGGGAGAGGTTCAGGGGAGGGAGCAGCCACAGAGTGTTGCAGTGCCTGGGGCCGCAAATGCAGGTGGAAAAAAAAACAACTAATCATGGGCCCAGAGGTATAGGAAAGACAGAAACACTCACCTCAGTCCGTGTTGGGAAATGCAGAGCGAGCGAGCGCAGCGGGTCAGTAGGCCCAGCTGTGTTGGTGGGAGGCCCAATCAGAGCCGGTGTTGTGGGCCAAACAGCCAAACCGGGCTGGCGGGAAGCGGAGGGGGAGGAAACACGGAAGAGGTTCAGGGTTGGGAGCAGCCACGGACTGGTGCCTGGCCTGAGGCCGCAAATGCAGGTGGAAAAAACCAACTAATCAGGGGCCCAGAGGTATAGGAAAGACACAAACTTTACCTAAGTCCGCGTTGGGAAATGCAGAGGGAGCGAACGCAGCGGCTCAGTAGGTCCAGCTGTGTTGGTGGGAGTCCCAATCGGATCCAGTGTTTTGGGCCAAACAGCCAATCCGGGCTGGCGGGTGGCGGAAGGGGGAGGAAACACAGAAAAGGGAGAGATTCAGGGGAGGGCGCAGCCATGGAGTGCTGCTGGGCCTGGGCCACAAATGCAGGTGGAAAAAAACAACTAATCAGGGGCCCAGATGTATACGAAAGACACAAACACTCACCTCAGTCCACGTTGGGAAATGCAGAGAGCGTGAGCGCAGCGGGTCAGTAGAACCAGCTGTGTTGGAGGGAGTCCCAATCAGAGCAAGTGTTGTGGGTCAAACAGCCAATCCCAACTGGTGGGAGGCGGGAGGGGGAGGATACACGGAAGAGGGAGAGGTTTGGGTGAGGAAGCAGCCACGGAGTGCTGCCGGGGCTGGGGCCGCAAATGCAGGTGGAAAAAAACAACTAATCAGGGGCCCAGAGGTATAGGAAAGACACAACCACTCACCTCAGTCCGCGTTGGGAAATGCAGAGAGAGCAAGCGCAGCGGGTTAGTAGGCCCAGCTGTGTTGGTGGGAGGCCCAATCAGAGCCGGTGTTGTGGGCCAAACAACCAATCCGGGCTGGCGGATGGAGGAGGGGGAGGAAATACGGAAAATGTTAAGGGGAGGGAGCAGCCACGGAGTGGTGCCAGGCCAGAGGCCGCAAATGCAGGTGGAAAAAAACAACTAATCAGGGGCCCAGAGGTATAGGAAAGACACAAAAACTCACCTCAGTCCCCATTGGGAAATGCAGACAGAGTGAGCGCAGCCGGTTCGTAGGCCCAGCTGTGTTGGTGGGAGGACCAATTGGAGCCGGTGATGTGGGCCAAACAGCCCATATGGGCTGCAGATGGAGGAAGGGAGAGGACACAGGGAAGAGGGAGAGGTTTGGGGGAGGGAGCAGCCACGCGGTGCTGCCGGGCCTGGGGCCGCAAATGCAGGTGGAAAAAAAACAACTAATCAGGGGCCCAGAGGTATAGGATAGACACAAACACTCACCTCAGTCCGCATTGGGAAATGCAAAGAGAGCGAGCGCAGCGGCTCAGTAGGCCCAGCTGTGTTGATGGGAGGCCCAATCAGAGCCGGTGTTGTGGGCCAAACAGCCAATCCGGGCTGGCGGGAGGGGGAGGAAACAAAGTAGAGGGAGAGGTTCTGGAGAGGGAGCAGCCACGCAGTGCTGCCGGGCCTGGGGCCGCAAATGCAGGTGGAAAAACACAACTAATTAGGGGCACAGAGGTATAGGAAAGACACAAACACTCACCTCAGTCCGCATTGGTAAATGCAGAGAGAGCGAGCGCAGTGGGTCAGTAGGCCCAGCTGTGTTGGTGGGAGGCCCAATCGGAGCTGGTGTTGTGGACCACACAGCCAATCTGGGCTGGCCTGAGGCGGGAGGGGGAGGACACACGGAAGAGGGAGAGGTTCGGGGGAGGGAGCAGCCATGGAGTACTGCCGGGCCTGGGGCCACAAACGCAGGTGGGAAAAAAACAACTAATTAGGGGCCCAGAGGTATAGGAAAGACACAAAAACTCACCTCAGTCTGCGTTGGGAAATGCGGAGAGAGCGAGCGCAGCGGGTCAGTAGGCCCAGCTGTGTTTGTGAGAGGCCCAATCAGAGCCGGTGTTGTGTGCCAAACACCAATCCGGGCTGGCGGGTCCAGGAGGGAGAAGAAACACGGAAGAGGTTCAGGGGAGGGAGCAGCCACGGAATGGTGCCGGGCCAGAGGCTGCAAATGCAGGTGGAAAAAAACAACTAATCAGGGGCCGAGAGGTATAGGAAAGACACAAACACTCACCTCAGTCCGCGTTGGGAAATGCGGAGAGAGCGAGTACAGCAGGTCAGTAGACACAGCTGTGTTGGTGGGAGGCCCAATCAGAGCCGGTGTTGTGGGCCAAACAGCCAATCCGGGCGGCGGGAGCCGGAGGGGGAGGATACACGGAAGAGGTTCAGGGGTGGGAGCAGCCACGGAGTGGTGCCTGGCCTGAGGCCGCAAATGCAGGTCGAAAAAACCAACTAATCAGGAGCCTAGAGGTATAGGAAAGACACAAACACTCACCTAAGTCTGCGTTGGGAAATGCAGAGAGAGCGAGCGCAGCGGGTCAGTAGGCCCAGCTGTGTTGGTGGGAGTCCCAATCGGAGCCAGTGTTTTGGGCCAAACAGCCAATCCAGGCTGGCGGGTGGCGGAAGGGGGAGGAAACACAGAAAAGGGAGAGATTCGGGGAGGGCGCAGCCATGGAGTGCTGCCGGGCCTGGGGCCACAAATGCAGGTGGGAAAAAACAACTAATCAGGGGCCCAGATGTATAGAAAAGACACAAACACCTAAGTCACCGTTGGGAAATGCAGAGAGCGCGAGTGCAGCAGGCCCAGCTGTGTTGCTGGGAGGCCCAATCGGAGCCGGTGTTGTGGGCCAAACAGCCAATCCGGGCTGGCAGGATGTGGGAGGGGGAGGACACACAGAAGAGGGAGAGGTTCGGGGGAGGGAGCAGCCACGGAGTGCTGCCAGGCCAGGGGACGCAAATGCAGGTGGAAAAAAAACAACTAATCAGGGGCACACAGGTATAGGAAAGACACAAACACTCACCTCAGTCCGCGTTGGGAAATGCAGAGCGAGCAAGCGTAGGGGGTCAGTAGGCCTAGCTGTGTTGGTGGGTGGCCCAATCAGAGCCGGTGTTGTGGGCCAAACAACCAATCCAGGCTGGCGGGAAGACGAGGGGGAGGAAACATGGAAGAGGTTCAGGGGTGGGAGCAGCCACGGACTGGTGCCTGGCCTGAGGCCGCAAATGCAGGTGGAAAAAAACAACTAATCAGGGGCCCAGAGGTATAGGAAAGACACAAACACTCACCTAAATCCGCGTTGGGAAATGCAGAGAGAGCGAACGCAGCGGCTCAGTAGGCCCAGCTGTGTTGGTGGGAGTCCCACTCGGAGCCAGTGTTTTGGGCCAAACAGCCAATCTGGGCTGGCGGGTGGCGGAAGGGGGAGGAAACACAGAAAAGGGAGAGATTCAGGGAAGGGCGCAGCCATGGAGTGCTGCTGGGCCTGGGGCCACAAATGCAGGTGGAAAAAAACAACTAATCAGGGGCCCAGATGTATAGGAAAGACACAAACACTCACCTCAGTCCACGTTGGGAAGTGCAGAGAGCGTGAGCGCAGCGGGTCAGTAGAACCAGCTGTGTTGGAGGGATGCCCAATCAGAGCAAGTGTTGTGGGCCAAACAGCCAATCCCAGCTGGTGGGAGGCGGGAGGGGGAGGATACACGAAAGAGGGAGAGGTTCGGGTGAGGAAGCAGCCACAGAGTGCTGCCGGGCCTGGGCCGCAAATGCAGGTGGAAAAAAACAACTAATCAGGGGCCCAGAGGTATACGAAAGACACAAACACTCACCTCAGTCCGCGTTGGGAAATGCGGAGAGAGCGAGCGCAGCGGGTTAGTAGGCCCAGCTGTGTTGGTGGGAGGCCCAATCAGAGCCGGTGTTGTGGGCCAAACAACCAATCCGGGCTGGCGGGTGGAGGAGGGGGAGGAAACACGGAAGATGTTCAGGGGAGGGAGCAGCCACGGAGTGGTGCCAGGCCAGAGGCCGCAAATTCAGGTGGAAAAAAACAACTAATCAGGGGCCCAGAGGCATAGGAAAGACACAAACACTCACCTCAGTCCACATTGGGATAAGTGGACAGAGCGAGCGCAGCAGCTCAGTAGACACAGCTGTGTTGGTTGGAGGCCGAATTGAGCCGGTGTTGTGGGCCAAACACCCAATCCGGGCTAGCGTGAGGGGGAGGAAACACGGAAGAGGGAGAGGTTCGGGGGATGGAGCAGCCACACAGTGGTGCCGGGCCTGTGGCCGCAAATGCAGGTGGAAAAAAACAACTAATCAGGGGCCCAGAGGTATAGGAAAGACACAAAAACTCACCTCAGTCCCCATTGGGAAATGCAGACAGAGTGAGCGCAGCCGGTCCGTAGGCCCAGCTGTGTTGGTGGGAGGACCAATTGGAGCCGGTGATGTGGGCCAAACAGCCCATCTGGGCTGCAGATGGCGGAAGGGAGAGGACACACGGAAGAGGGAGAGGTATGGGGGAGGGAGCAGCCACGCAGTGCTGCCGGGCCTGGGGCCGCAAATGCAGGTGGAAAAAACCAACTAATCAGGGGCCCAGAGGTAAAGGATAGACACAAACACTCACCACAGTCCACGTTGGGAAGTGCAGAGAGCGTGAGCGCAGCGGGTCAGTAGAACGAGCTGTGTTGGAGGGAGGCCCAATCAGAGCAAGTGTTGTGGGCCAAACAGCCAGCCCAGCTGGTGGGAGGCAGGAGGGGGAGGATACACGGAAGAGGTTCGGGTGAGGAAGCAGCCACAGAGTGCTGCCGGGCCTGGGGCCGCAAATGCAGGTGGAAAAAAACAACTAATCAGGGGCCCAGATGTATAGGAAAGACACAAACACTCACCTCAGTCCACGTTGGGAAGTGCAGAGAGCGTGAGCGCAGCGGGTCAGTAGAACCAGCTGTGTTGGAGGGATGCCCAATCAGAGCAAGTGTTGTGGGCCAAACAGCCAATCCCAGCTGGTGGGAGGCGGGAGGGGGAGGATACACGGAAGAGGGAGAGGTTCGGGTGAGGAAGCAGCCACAGAGTGCTGCCGGGCCTGGGCCGCAAATGCAGGTGGAAAAAAACAACTAATCAGGGGCCCAGAGGTATACGAAAGACACAAACACTCACCTCAGTCCGCGTTGGGAAATGCGGAGAGAGCGAGCGCAGCGGGTTAGTAGGCCCAGCTGTGTTGGTGGGAGGCCCAATCAGAGCCTGTGTTGTGGGCCAAACAACCAATCCGGGCTGGCGGGTGGAGGAGGGGGAGGAAACACGGAAGATGTTCAGGGGAGGGAGCAGCCACGGAGTGGTGCCAGGCCAGAGGCCGCAAATTCAGGTGGAAAAAAACAACTAATCAGGGGCCCAGAGGCATAGGAAAGACACAAACACTCACCTCAGTCCACATTGGGATAAGTGGACAGAGCGAGCGCAGCAGCTCAGTAGACACAGCTGTGTTGGTTGGAGGCCGAATTGAGCCGGTGTTGTGGGCCAAACACCCAATCCGGGCTAGCGTGAGGGGGAGGAAACACGGAAGAGGGAGAGGTTCGGGGGATGGAGCAGCCACACAGTGGTGCCGGGCCTGTGGCCGCAAATGCAGGTGGAAAAAAACAACTAATCAGGGGCCCAGAGGTATAGGAAAGACACAAAAACTCACCTCAGTCCCCATTGGGAAATGCAGACAGAGTGAGCGCAGCCGGTCCGTAGGCCCAGCTGTGTTGGTGGGAGGACCAATTGGAGCCGGTGATGTGGGCCAAACAGCCCATCTGGGCTGCAGATGGCGGAAGGGAGAGGACACACGGAAGAGGGAGAGGTATGGGGGAGGGAGCAGCCACGCAGTGCTGCCGGGCCTGGGGCCGCAAATGCAGATGGAAAAAACCAACTAATCAGGGGCCCAGAGGTAAAGGATAGACACAAACACTCACCACAGTCCACGTTGGGAAGTGCAGAGAGCGTGAGCGCAGCGGGTCAGTAGAACGAGCTGTGTTGGAGGGAGGCCCAATCAGAGCAAGTGTTGTGGGCCAAACAGCCAATCCCAGCTGGTGGGAGGCAGGAGGGGGAGGATACACGGAAGAGGTTCGGGTGAGGAAGCAGCCACAGAGTGCTGCCGGGCCTGGGGCCGCAAATGCAGGTGGAAAAAAACAACTAATCAGGGGCCCAGATGTATAGGAAAGACACAAACACTCACCTCAGTCCACGTTGGGAAGTGCAGAGAGCGTGAGCGCAGCGGGTCAGTAGAACCAGCTGTGTTGGAGGGATGCCCAATCAGAGCAAGTGTTGTGGGCCAAACAGCCAATCCCAGCTGGTGGGAGGCGGGAGGGGGAGGATACACGGAAGAGGGAGAGGTTCGGGTGAGGAAGCAGCCACAGAGTGCTGCCGGGCCTGGGCCGCAAATGCAGGTGGAAAAAAACAACTAATCAGGGGCCCAGAGGTATACGAAAGACACAAACACTCACCTCAGTCCGCGTTGGGAAATGCGGAGAGAGCGAGCGCAGCGGGTTAGTAGGCCCAGCTGTGTTGGTGGGAGGCCCAATCAGAGCCGGTGTTGTGGGCCAAACAACCAATCCGGGCTGGCGGGTGGTGGAGGGGGAGGAAACACGGAAGATGTTCAGGGGAGGGAGCAGCCACGGAGTGGTGCCAGGCCAGAGGCCGCAAATTCAGGTGGAAAAAAACAACTAATCAGGGGCCCAGAGGCATAGGAAAGACACAAACACTCACCTCAGTCCACATTGGGATAAGTGGACAGAGCGAGCGCAGCAGCTCAGTAGACACAGCTGTGTTGGTTGGAGGCCGAATTGAGCCGGTGTTGTGGGCCAAACACCCAATCCGGGCTAGCGTGAGGGGGAGGAAACACGGAAGAGGGAGAGGTTCGGGGGATGGAGCAGCCACACAGTGGTGCCGGGCCTGTGGCCGCAAATGCAGGTGGAAAAAAACAACTAATCAGGGGCCCAGAGGTATAGGAAAGACACAAAAACTCACCTCAGTCCCCATTGGGAAATGCAGACAGAGTGAGCGCAGCCGGTCCGTAGGCCCAGCTGTGTTGGTGGGAGGACCAATTGGAGCCGGTGATGTGGGCCAAACAGCCCATCTGGGCTGCAGATGGCGGAAGGGAGAGGACACACGGAAGAGGGAGAGGTATGGGGGAGGGAGCAGCCACGCAGTGCTGCCGGGCCTGGGGCCGCAAATGCAGGTGGAAAAAAACAACTAATCAGGGGCCCAGAGGTAAAGGATAGACACAAACACTCACCTCAGTCCACGTTGGGAAGTGCAGAGAGCGTGAGCGCAGCGGGTCAGTAGAACGAGCTGTGTTGGAGGGAGGCCCAATCAGAGCAAGTGTTGTGGGCCAAACAGCCAATCCCAGCTGGTGGGAGGCAGGAGGGGGAGGATACACGGAAGAGGGAGAGGTTCGGGTGAGGAAGCAGCCACAGAGTGCTGCCGGGCCTGGGGCCGCAAATGCAGGTGGAAAAAAACAACTAATCAGGGGCCCAGAGGTATACGAAAGACACAAACACTCACCTCAGTCCACATTGGGATATGTGGACAGAGCGAGCGCAGCAGCTCAGTAGAAACAGCTGTGTTGGTTGGAGGCCGAATTGAGCCGGTGTTGTGGGTCAAACACCCAATCCGGGCTAGCGTGAGGGGGAGGAAACACCGAAGAGGGAGAGGTTCGGGGGATGGAGCAGCCACACAGTGGTGCCGGGCCTGTGGCCGCAAATTCAGGTGGAAAAAAACAACTAATTAGGGGCCCAGAGGTATAGGAAAGACACAAAAACTCACCTCAGTCCCCATTGGGAAATGCAGACAGAGTGAGCGCAGCCGGTCTGTAGGCCCAGCTGTGTTGGTGGGAGGACCAATTGGAGCCGGTGATGTGGGCCAAACAGCCCATCTGGGTTACAGATGGCGGAAGGGAGAGGACACACGGAAGAGGGAGAGGTTTGGGGGAGGGAGCAGCCACGCAGTGCTGCCGGGCCTGGGGCCGCAAATGCAGGTGGAAAAAAAACAACTAATCAGAGGCCCAGAGGTAAAGGATAGACACAAACACTCACCTCAGTCCGCATTGGGAAATACAGAGAGAGTGAGCGCAGCGGGTCAGTGGGCCCTGCTGTGTTGTTCGGAGGCCCAATCGGAGCCGGTGTTGTGGGCGAAACAGCCAATCCGGGCTGGCGGGAGGGGGCGGAAACATAGTAGAGGGAGAGGTTCGGGGGAGGGAGCAGCCACTCAGTGCTGCCAGGCCTGGGGCCGCAAATGCAGGTGGAAAAACACATGTAATTAGGGGCCCAGACATATAGGAAAGACAGAAACACTCACCTCAGTCCACATTGGTAAATGCGGAGGGAGCGAGCGCAGTGGGTCAGTCGGCCCAGCTGTGTTGGTGGGAGGCCCAATCGGAGCCGGTGTTGTGGCCGAAACAGCCAATCCGGGCTGGCGGGAGCGGGAGGAAACAAAATAGAGGGAGAGGTTCCGGGGAGGGAGCAGCCACGCAGTGCTGCCGGGCCTGGGGCCGCAAATGCAGGTGGAAAAACACAACTAATTAGGGGCACAGAGGTATAGGAAAGACACAAACACTCACCTCAGTCCGCGTTGGGAAATACAGAGAGAGTGAGCGCAGCGGGTCAGTGGGCCCTGCTGTGTTGTTCGGAGGCCCAATCGGAGCCGGTGTTGTGGGCGAAACAGCCAATCCGGGCTGGCGGGAGGGGGCGAAAACATAGTAGAGGGAGAGGTTCGGTGGAGGAGCAGCCACTCAGTGCTGCCAGGCCTGGGGCCGCAAATGCAGGTGGAAAAACACATGTAATTAGGGGCCCAGACAAATAGGAAAGACAGAAACACTCACCTCAGTCCACATTGGTAAATGCGGAGAGAGCGAGCGCAGTGGGTCAGTCGGCCCACCTGTGTTGGTGGGAGGCCCAATCGGAGCCGGTGTTGTGGCCGAAACAGCCAATCCGGGCCGGCAGGAGCGGGAGGAAACAAAATAGTGGGAGAGGTTCCGGGGAGGGAGCAGCCACGCAGTGCTGCCAGGCCTGGGGCCGCAAATGCAGGTGGAAAAACACAACTAATTAGGGGCACAGAGGTATAGGAAAGACACAAACACTCACCTCAGTTCGCATTGGTAAATGCGGAGAGAGCGAGCGCAGTGGGTCAGTAGGCCCAGCTGTGTTGGTGGGAGGCCCAATCGGAGCCGGTGTTGTGGCCGAAACAGCCAATCCGGGCTGGCGGATGGGGAGGAAACAAAGTAGAGAAGAGGTTTGGGGGAGGGAGCAGCCACGCAGTGCTGCCGGGCCTGGGGCCGCAAATGCAGGTGGGAAAACGCAACTAATTAGGGGCACAGAGGTATAGGAAAGACACAAACACTCACCTCAGTCCGCATTGGGAAATGCGGAGAGAGCGAGCGCAGTGGGTCAGTAGGCCCAGCTGTGTTGGTGGGAGGCCCAATCGGAGCTGGTGTTGTGGACCACACAGCCAATCAGGGCTGGCCTGAGGCGGGAGGGGGAGGAAACACGGAAGAGGGAGAGGTTCGGGGAGGGAGCAGCCATGGAGTACTGCCGGGCCTGGGGCCGCAAACGCAGGTGGGAAAAAAAACAACTAATTAGGGGCCCAGATGTATAGGAAAGACACAAACACTCACCTCAGTTCGCGTTGGGAAATGCGGAGAGAGCGAGCGCAGCGGGTCAGTAGGCCCAGCTGTGTTTGTGTGAGGCCCAATCAGAGCCGGTGTTGTGGGCCAAACACCAATCCGGGCTGGCGGGTCCAGGAGGGAGAAGAAACACGGAAGAGGTTCAGGGGATGGAGCAGCCACATAGTGGTGCTGGGCCTTGGTCCGCAAATGCAGGTGGAAAAAAACAACTAATCAGGGGCCCAGAGGTATAGGAAAGACACAAACACTCACCTTAGTCCCCGTTGGGAAATGCAGAGAGAGCGAGCGCAGCGGGTCAGTAGGGCCAGCTGTGTTGGTGGGAGGCCCAATCGGAGCCGGTTTTGTGGGCCAAACAGCCAATCCGGGCTGGCAGGAGGGGGAAGTGGGAGGAAACAGGGAAAGGGAGTGATTCGGGGGAGGGAGCAGCCAGGGGGTGCTGCCAGTCCTGGGGCCGCAAATGCAGGTTGAAAAAAACAAATAAGCAGGGGCCCAGGGCTCAGCTGTGTTGGTAAGAGGCCCAATCAGAGCCGGTGATGTGGGCCAAACAGCCAATCCCGGCTGGAGGGAGGCGGGAGGGGGAGGACACACGGAAGAGGGAGAGGTTCGGGGAGGGAGCAGCCACAGAGTACTGCCAGGCCTGGTGACGCAAATGCAGGTGGGAAAACAAAAACTAATCAGGGGCCCAGAGGTATAGGAAAGACACAAACACTCACCTCAGTCCGCATTGGGAAATGCAGGGAGAGCGAGTGCAGCGGGTCAGTAGGTCCAGCTGTGTTGGTTTGGAGGCCCAATCAGAGCCGGTGTTGTGGGCCAAACAGCCAATCCCGGCTGGAGGGAGGCGGGAGGGGGAGGACACACGGAAGAGGGAGAGGTTCGGGGGAGGGAGCAGCCACAGAGTACTGCCAGGCCCGGGGACGCAAATGCAGGTGGGAAAAAAAAAACTAATCAGGGGCCCAGAGGTATAGGAAAGACACAAACACTCACCTCAGTCCGCATTGGGAAATGCAGGGAGAGCGAGCGCAGCGGGTCAGTAGGTCCAGCTGTGTTGGTTTGGAGGCCCAATCAGAGCCGGTGTTGTGGGCCAAACAGCCAATCCCGGCTGGAGGGAGGCGGGAGGACACACGGAAGAGGGAGAGGTTCTGGGGAGGGAGCAGTCACAGAGTGCCGCCGGGCCTGGGGCTGCAAATGCATGTGGAAAAAAACAACTAATCATGGGCCCAGAGGTAAAGGAAAGACAGAAACACTCACCTCATTCCGCGTTGGGAAATGCAGAGCGAGCGAGCGCAGTGGGTCAGTAGGCCCAGCTGTGTTGGTGGGAGGCCCAATCAGAGCCTGTGTTGTGGGCCAAACAGCCAATCCGGGCTGGCGGGATGTGGCGGGTGAGGAAACACAGAAGAGGTTCAGGGGTGGGAGCAGCCACAGAGTGGTGCCTGGCCTGAGGCCGCAAATGCAGGTGAAAAAAAACAACTAATCATGGGCCCAGAGGTATAGGAAAGACACAAACACTCACCTAAGTCCGCGTTGGGAAATGCAGAGAGAGCGAGCGCAGCGGGTCAGTAGGCCCAGCTGTGTTGTTGGGAGTCCCAATCGGAGCCAGTGTTTTGGGCCAAACAGCCAATCCGGGCTGACGGGTGGCGGAAGGGGATGGAAACACAGAAAAGGGACAGATTCGGGGGAGGGCACAGCCATGGAGTGCTGCCGGGCCTGGGGCCACAAATGCAGGTGGAAAAAACAACTAATAAGGGGCCCAGATGTATAGGAAAGACACAAACACTCACCTAAGTCTGCGTTGGGTAATGCGGAGAGAGCGAGCGCAGCGGGTCAGTAGGCCCAGCTGTGTTTGTGGGAGGCCCAATCAGAGCCGGTGTTGTGTGCCAAACACCAATCCGGGCTGGCGGGTCCAGGAGGGAGAAGAAACACGGAAGAGGTTCAGGGGAGGGAGCAGCCACGGAATGGTGCCGGGCCAGAGGCTGCAAATGCAGGTGGAAAAAAACAACTAATCAGGGGCCGAGAGGTATAGGAAAGACACAAACACTCACCTCAGTCCGCGTTGGGAAATGCGGAGAGAGCGAGTACAGCAGGTCAGTAGACACAGCTGTGTTGGTGGGAGGCCCAATCAGAGCCGGTGTTGTGGGCCAAACAGCCAATCCGGGCGGCGGGAGCCGAAGGGGGAGGATACACGGAAGAGGTTCAGGGGTGGGAGCAGCCACGGAGTGGTGCCTGGCCCGAGGCCGCAAATGCAGGTCGAAAAAACCAACTAATCAGGAGCCTAGAGGTATAGGAAAGACACAAACACTCACCTAAGTCTGCGTTGGGAAATGCAGAGAGAGCGAGCGCAGCGGGTCAGTAGGCCCAGCTGTGTTGGTGGGAGTCCCAATCGGAGCCAGTGTTTTGGGCCAAACAGCCAATCCAGGCTGGCGGGTGGCGGAAGGGGGAGGAAACACAGAAAAGGGAGAGATTCGGGGAGGGCGCAGCCATGGAGTGCTGCCAGGCCTGGGGCCACAAATGCAGGTGGGAAAAAACAACTAATCAGGGGCCCAGATGTATAGAAAAGACACAAACACCTAAGTCACCGTTGGGAAATGCAGAGAGCGCGAGTGCAGCAGGCCCAGCTGTGTTGCTGGGAGGCCCAATCGGAGCCGGTGTTGTGGGCCAAACAGCCAATCCGGGCTGGCAGGATGTGGGAGGGGGAGGACACACAGAAGAGGGAGAGGTTCGGGGGAGGGAGCAGCCACGGAGTGCTGCCAGGCCAGGGGACGCAAATGCAGGTGGAAAAAAAACAACTAATCAGGGGCACACAGGTATAGGAAAGACACAAACACTCACCTCAGTCCGCGTTGGGAAATGCAGAGCGAGCAAGCGCAGGGGGTCAGTAGGCCCAGCTGTGTTGGTGGGAGGCCCAATCAGAGCCGGTGTTGTGGGCCAAACAACCAATCCGGGCTGGCGGGAAGCCGAGGGGGAGGAAACATGGAAGAGGTTCAGGGGTGGGAGCAGCCACGGACTGGTGCCTGGCCTGAGGCCGCAAATGCAGGTGGAAAAAAACAACTAATCAGGGGCCCAGAGTTATAGGAAAGACACAAACACTCACCTAAATCCGCGTTGGGAAATGCAGAGAGAGCGAACGCAGCGGCTCAGTAGGCCCAGCTGTGTTGGTGGGAGTCCCACTCGGAGCCAGTGTTTTGGGCCAAACAGCCAATCTGGGCTGGCGGGTGGCGGAAGGGGGAGGAAACACAGAAAAGGGAGAGATTCAGGGAAGGGCGCAGCCATGGAGTGCTGCTGGGCCTGGGGCCACAAATGCAGGTGGAAAAAAACAACTAATCAGGGGCCCAGATGTATAGGAAAGACACAAACACTCACCTCAGTCCACGTTGGGAAGTGCAGAGAGCGTGAGCGCAGCGGGTCAGTAGAACCAGCTGTGTTGGAGGGATGCCCAATCAGAGCAAGTGTTGTGGGCCAAACAGCCAATCCCAGCTGGTGGGAGGCGGGAGGGGGAGGATACACGGAAGAGGGAGAGGTTCGGGTGAGGAAGCAGCCACAGAGTGCTGCCGGGCTTGGGCCGCAAATGCAGGTGGAAAAAAACAACTAATCAGGGACCCAGAGGTATACGAAAGACACAAACACTCACCTCAGTCCGCGTTGGGAAATGCGGACAGAGTGAGCGCAGCCGGTCCGTAGGCCCAGCTGTGTTGGTGGGAGGACCAATTGGAGCCGGTGATGTGGGCCAAACAGCCCATCTGGGCTGCAGATGGCGGAAGGGAGAGGACACACGGAAGAGGGAGAGGTATGGGGGAGGGAGCAGCCACGCAGTGCTGCCGGGCCTGGGGCCGCAAATGCAGGTGGAAAAAACCAACTAATCAGGGGCCCAGAGGTAAAGGATAGACACAAACACTCACCTCAGTCCACGTTGGGAAGTGCAGAGAGCGTGAGCGCAGCGGGTCAGTAGAACGAGCTGTGTTGGAGGGAGGCCCAATCAGAGCAAGTGTTGTGGGCCAAACAGCCAATCCCAGCTGGTGGGAGGCAGGAGGGGGAGGATACACGGAAGAGGGAGAGGTTCGGGTGAGGAAGCAGCCACAGAGTGCTGCCGGGCCTGGGGCCGCAAATGCAGGTGGAAAAAAACAACTAATCAGGGGCCCAGAGGCATAGGAAAGACACAAACACTCACCTCAGTCCGCGTTGGGAAATGCGGAGAGAGCGAGCGCAGCGGGTTAGTAGGCCCAGCTGTGTTGGTGGGAGGCCCAATCAGAGCCGGTGTTGTGGGCCAAACAACCAATCCGGGCTGGCGGGTGGAGGAGGGGGAGGAAACACGGAAGATGTTCAGGGGAGGGAGCAGCCACGGAGTGGTGCCAGGCCAGAGGCCGCAAATTCAGGTGGAAAAAAACAACTAATCAGGGGCCCAGAGGCATAGGAAAGACACAAACACTCACCTCAGTCCACATTGGGATAAGTGGACAGAGCGAGCGCAGCAGCTCAGTAGACACAGCTGTGTTGGTTGGAGGCCGAATTGAGCCGGTGTTGTGGGCCAAACACCCAATCCGGGCTAGCGTGAGGGGGAGGAAACACGGAAGAGGGAGAGGTTCGGGGGATGGAGCAGCCACACAGTGGTGCCGGGCCTGTGGCCGCAAATGCAGGTGGAAAAAAACAACTAATCAGGGGCCCAGAGGTATAGGAAAGACACAAAAACTCACCTCAGTCCCCATTGGGAAATGCAGACAGAGTGAGCGCAGCCGGTCCGTAGGCCCAGCTGTGTTGGTGGGAGGACCAATTGGAGCCGGTGATGTGGGCCAAACAGCCCATCTGGGCTGCAGATGGCGGAAGGGAGAGGACACACGGAAGAGGGAGAGGTATGGGGGAGGGAGCAGCCACGCAGTGCTGCCGGGCCTGGGGCCGCAAATGCAGGTGGAAAAAACCAACTAATCAGGGGCCCAGAGGTAAAGGATAGACACAAACACTCACCACAGTCCACGTTGGGAAGTGCAGAGAGCGTGAGCGCAGCGGGTCAGTAGAACGAGCTGTGTTGGAGGGAGGCCCAATCAGAGCAAGTGTTGTGGGCCAAACAGCCAATCCCAGCTGGTGGGAGGCAGGAGGGGGAGGATACACGGAAGAGGGAGAGGTTCGGGTGAGGAAGCAGCCACAGAGTGCTGCCGGGCCTGGGTCCGCAAATGCAGGTGGAAAAAAACAACTAATCAGGGGCCCAGAGGTATACGAAAGACACAAACACTCACCTCAGTCCGCGTTGGGAAATGCGGAGAGAGCGAGCGCAGCGGGTTAGTAGGCCCAGCTGTGTTGGTGGGAGGCCCAATCAGAGCCGGTGTTGTGGGCCAAACAACCAATCCGGGCTGGTGGGTGGAGGAGGGGGAGGAAACACGGAAGATGTTCAGGGAGGGAGCAGCCACGGAGTGGTGCCAGGCCAGAGGCCGCAAATTCAGGTGGAAAAAAAACAACTAATCAGGGGCCCAGAGGCATAGGAAAGACACAAACACTCACCTCAGTCCACATTGGGATAAGTGGACAGAGCGAGCGCAGCAGCTCAGTAGACACAGCTGTGTTGGTTGGAGGCCGAATTGAGCCGGTGTTGTGGGCCAAACACCCAATCCGGGCTAGCGTGAGGGGGAGGAAACACGGAAGAGGGAGAGGTTCGGGGGATGGAGCAGCCACACAGTGGTGCCGGGCCTGTGGCCGCAAATGCAGGTGGAAAAAAACAACTAATCAGGGGCCCAGAGGTATAGGAAAGACACAAAAACTCACCTCAGTCCCCATTGGGAAATGCAGACAGAGTGAGCGCAGCCGGTCCGTAGGCCCAGCTGTGTTGGTGGGAGGACCAATTGGAGCCGGTGATGTGGGCCAAACAGCCCATCTGGGCTGCAGATGGCGGAAGGGAGAGGACACACGGAAGAGGGAGAGGTATGGGGGAGGGAGCAGCCACGCAGTGCTGCCGGGCCTGGGGCCGCAAATGCAGGTGGAAAAAAACAACTAATCAGGGGCCCAGAGGTAAAGGATAGACACAAACACTCACCTCAGTCCACGTTGGGAAGTGCAGAGAGCGTGAGCGCAGCGGGTCAGTAGAACGAGCTGTGTTGGAGGGAGGCCCAATCAGAGCAAGTGTTGTGGGCCAAACAGCCAATCCCAGCTGGTGGGAGGCAGGAGGGGGAGGATACACGGAAGAGGGAGAGGTTCGGGTGAGGAAGCAGCCACAGAGTGCTGCCGGGCCTGGGGCCGCAAATGCAGGTGGAAAAAAACAACTAATCAGGGGCCCAGAGGTATACGAAAGACACAAACACTCACCTCAGTCCACATTGGGATATGTGGACAGAGCGAGCGCAGCAGCTCAGTAGACACAGCTGTGTTGGTTGGAGGCCGAATTGAGCCGGTGTTGTGGGTCAAACACCCAATCCGGGCTAGCGTGAGGGGGAGGAAACACCGAAGAGGGAGAGGTTCGGGGGATGGAGCAGCCACACAGTGGTGCCGGGCCTGTGGCCGCAAATTCAGGTGGAAAAAAACAACTAATTAGGGGCCCAGAGGTATAGGAAAGACACAAAAACTCACCTCAGTCCCCATTGGGAAATGCAGACAGAGTGAGCGCAGCTGGTCTGTAGGCCCAGCTGTGTTGGTGGGAGGACCAATTGGAGCCGGTGATGTGGGCCAAACAGCCCATCTGGGCTACAGATGGCGGAAGGGAGAGGACACACGGAAGAGGGAGAGGTTTGGGGGAGGGAGCAGCCACGCAGTGCTGCCGGGCCTGGGGCCGCAAATGCAGGTGGAAAAAAAACAACTAATCAGAGGCCCAGAGGTAAAGGATAGACACAAACACTCACCTCAGTCCGCATTGGGAAATACAGAGAGAGTGAGCGCAGCGGGTCAGTGGGCCCTGCTGTGTTGTTCGGAGGCCCAATCGAAGCCGGTGTTGTGGGCGAAACAGCCAATCCGGGCTGGCGGGAGGGGGCGGAAACATAGTAGAGGGAGAGGTTCGGGGGAGGGAGCAGCCACTCAGTGCTGCCAGGCCTGGGGCCGCAAATGCAGGTGGAAAAACACATGTAATTAGGGGCCCAGACATATAGGAAAGACAGAAACACTCACCTCAGTCCACATTGGTAAATGCGGAGAGAGCGAGCGCAGTGGGTCAGTCGGCCCAGCTGTGTTGGTGGGAGGCCCAATCGGAGCCGGTGTTGTGGCCGAAACAGCCAATCCGGGCTGGCGGGAGCGGGAGGAAACAAAATAGAGGGAGAGGTTCCGGGGAGGGAGCAGCCACGCAGTGCTGCCGGGCCTGGGGCCGCAAATGCAGGTGGAAAAACACAACTAATTAGGGGCACAGAGGTATAGGAAAGACACAAACACTCACCTCAGTCCGCGTTGGGAAATACAGAGAGAGTGAGCGCAGCGGGTCAGTGGGCCCTGCTGTGTTGTTCGGAGGCCCAATCGGAGCCGGTGTTGTGGGCGAAACAGCCAATCCGGGCTGGCGGGAGGGGGCGAAAACATAGTAGAGGGAGAGGTTCGGTGGAGGGAGCAGCCACTCAGTGCTGCCAGGCCTGGGGCCGCAAATGCAGGTGGAAAAACACATGTAATTAGGGGCCCAGACAAATAGGAAAGACAGAAACACTCACCTCAGTCCACATTGGTAAATGCGGAGAGAGCGAGCGCAGTGGGTCAGTCGGCCCACCTGTGTTGGTGGGAGGCCCAATCGGAGCCGGTGTTGTGGCCGAAACAGCCAATCCGGGCTGGCAGGAGCGGGAGGAAACAAAATAGAGGGAGAGGTTCCGGGGAGGGAGCAGCCACGCAGTGCTGCCAGGCCTGGGGCCGCAAATGCAGGTGGAAAAACACAACTAATTAGGGGCACAGAGGTATAGGAAAGACACAAACACTCACCTCAGTTCGCATTGGTAAATGCGGAGAGAGCGAGCGCAGTGGGTCAGTAGGCCCAGCTGTGTTGGTGGGAGGCCCAATCGGAGCCGGTGTTGTGGCCGAAACAGCCAATCCGGGCTGGCGGATGGGGAGGAAACAAAGTAGAGAAGAGGTTTGGGGGAGGGAGCAGCCACGCAGTGCTGCCGGGCCTGGGGCCGCAAATGCAGGTGGGAAAACGCAACTAATTAGGGGCACAGAGGTATAGGAAAGACACAAACACTCACCTCAGTCCGCATTGGGAAATGCGGAGAGAGCGAGCGCAGTGGGTCAGTAGGCCCAGCTGTGTTGGTGGGAGGCCCAATCGGAGCTGGTGTTGTGGACCACACAGCCAATCAGGGCTGGCCTGAGGCGGGAGGGGGAGGAAACACGGAAGAGGGAGAGGTTCGGGGAGGGAGCAGCCATGGAGTACTGCCGGGCCTGGGGCCGCAAACGCAGGTGGGAAAAAAAACAACTAATTAGGGGCCCAGATGTATAGGAAAGACACAAACACTCACCTCAGTCCGCGTTGGGAAATGCGGAGAGAGCGAGCGCAGCGGGTCAGTAGGCCCAGCTGTGTTTGTGTGAGGCCCAATCAGAGCCGGTGTTGTGGGCCAAACACCAATCCGGGCTGGCGGGTCCAGGAGGGAGAAGAAACACGGAAGAGGTTCAGGGGATGGAGCAGCCACATAGTGGTGCTGGGCCTTGGTCCGCAAATGCAGGTGGAAAAAAACAACTAATCAGGGGCCCAGAGGTATAGGAAAGACACAAACACTCACCTTAGTCCCCGTTGGGAAATGCAGAGAGAGCGAGCGCAGCGTGTCAGTAGGGCCAGCTGTGTTGGTGGGAGGCCCAATCGGAGCCGGTTTTGTGGGCCAAACAGCCAATCCGGGCTGGCAGGAGGGGGAAGTGGGAGGAAACAGGGAAAGGGAGTGATTCGGGGGAGGGAGCAGCCAGGGGGTGCTGCCAGTCCTGGGGCCGCAAATGCAGGTTGAAAAAAACAAATAAGCAGGGGCCCAGGGCTCAGCTGTGTTGGTAAGAGGCCCAATCAGAGCCGGTGATGTGGGCCAAACAGCCAATCCCGGCTGGAGGGAGGCGGGAGGGGGAGGACACACGGAAGAGGGAGAGGTTCGGGGAGGGAGCAGCCACAGAGTACTGCCAGGCCTGGTGACGCAAATGCAGGTGGGAAAAAAAAAACTAATCAGGGGCCCAGAGGTATAGGAAAGACACAAACACTCACCTCAGTCCGCATTGGGAAATGCAGGGAGAGCGAGTGCAGCGGGTCAGTAGGTCCAGCTGTGTTGGTTTGGAGGCCCAATCAGAGCCGGTGTTGTGGGCCAAACAGCCAATCCCGGCTGGAGGGAGGCGGGAGGGGGAGGACACACGGAAGAGGGAGAGGTTCGGGGGAGGGAGCAGCCACAGAGTACTGCCAGGCCCGGGGACGCAAATGCAGGTGGGAAAAAAAAAACTAATCAGGGGCCCAGAGGTATAGGAAAGACACAAACACTCACCTCAGTCCGCATTGGGAAATGCAGGGAGAGCGAGCGCAGCGGGTCAGTAGGTCCAGCTGTGTTGGTTTGGAGGCCCAATCAGAGCCGGTGTTGTGGGCCAAACAGCCAATCCCGGCTGGAGGGAGGCGGGAGGACACACGGAAGAGGGAGAGGTTCTGGGGAGGGAGCAGTCACAGAGTGCCGCCGGGCCTGGGGCTGCAAATGCATGTGGAAAAAAAACAACTAATCATGGGCCCAGAGGTAAAGGAAAGACAGAAACACTCACCTCATTCCGCGTTGGGAAATGCAGAGCGAGCGAGCGCAGTGGGTCAGTAGGCCCAGCTGTGTTGGTGGGAGGCCCAATCAGAGCCTGTGTTGTGGGCCAAACAGCCAATCCGGGCTGGCGGGATGTGGCGGGTGAGGAAACACAGAAGAGGTTCAGGGGTGGGAGCAGCCACAGAGTGGTGCCTGGCCTGAGGCCGCAAATGCAGGTGAAAAAAAACAACTAATCATGGGCCCAGAGGTATAGGAAAGACACAAACACTCACCTAAGTCCGCGTTGGGAAATGCAGAGAGAGCGAGCGCAGCGGGTCAGTAGGCCCAGCTGTGTTGTTGGGAGTCCCAATCGGAGCCAGTGTTTTGGGCCAAACAGCCAATCCAGGCTGGCGGGTGGCGGAAGGGGGAGGAAACACAGAAAAGAGAGAGATTCGGGGAGGGCGCAGCCATGGAGTGCTGCCAGGCCTGGGGCCACAAATGCAGGTGGGAAAAAACAACTAATCAGGGGCCCAGATGTATAGAAAAGACACAAACACCTAAGTCACCGTTGGGAAATGCAGAGAGCGCGAGTGCAGCAGGCCCAGCTGTGTTGCTGGGAGGCCCAATCGGAGCCGGTGTTGTGGGCCAAACAGCCAATCCGGGCTGGCAGGATGTGGGAGGGGGAGGACACACAGAAGAGGGGAGGTTCGGGGGAGGGAGCAGCCACGGAGTGCTGCCAGGCCAGGGGACGCAAATGCAGGTGGAAAAAAAACAACTAATCAGGGGCACACAGGTATAGGAAAGACACAAACACTCACCTCAGTCCGCGTTGGGAAATGCAGAGCGAGCAAGCGCAGGGGGTCAGTAGGCCCAGCTGTGTTGGTGGGAGGCCCAATCAGAGCCGGTGTTGTGGGCCAAACAACCAATCCGGGCTGGCGGGAAGCCGAGGGGGAGGAAACATGGAAGAGGTTCAGGGGTGGGAGCAGCCACGGACTGGTGCCTGGCCTGAGGCCGCAAATGCAGGTGGAAAAAAACAACTAATCAGGGGCCCAGAGGTATAGGAAAGACACAAACACTCACCTAAATCCGCGTTGGGAAATGCAGAGAGAGCGAACGCAGCGGCTCAGTAGGCCCAGCTGTGTTGGTGGGAATCCCACTCGGAGCCAGTGTTTTGGGCCAAACAGCCAATCTGGGCTGGCGGGTGGCGGAAGGGGGAGGAAACACAGAAAAGGGAGAGATTCAGGGAAGGGCGCAGCCATGGAGTGCTGCTGGGCCTGGGGCCACAAATGCAGGTGGAAAAAAACAACTAATCAGGGGCCCAGATGTATAGGAAAGACACAAACACTCACCTCAGTCCACGTTGGGAAGTGCAGAGAGCGTGAGCGCAGCGGGTCAGTAGAACCAGCTGTGTTGGAGGGATGCCCAATCAGAGCAAGTGTTGTGGGCCAAACAGCCAATCCCAGCTGGTGGGAGGCGGGAGGGGGAGGATACACGGAAGAGGGAGAGGTTCGGGTGAGGAAGCAGCCACAGAGTGCTGCCGGGCTTGGGCCGCAAATGCAGGTGGAAAAAAACAACTAATCAGGGGCCCAGAGGTATACGAAAGACACAAACACTCACCTCAGTCCGCGTTGGGAAATGCGGAGAGAGCGAGCGCAGCGGGTTAGTAGGCCCAGCTGTGTTGGTGGGAGGCCCAATCAGAGCCGGTGTTGTGGGCCAAACAACCAATCCGGGCTGGCGGGTGGAGGAGGGGGAGGAAACACGGAAGATGTTCAGGGGAGGGAGCAGCCACGGAGTGGTGCCAGGCCAGAGGCCGCAAATTCAGGTGGAAAAAAACAACTAATCAGGGGCCCAGAGGCATAGGAAAGACACAAACACTCACCTCAGTCCACATTGGGATAAGTGGACAGAGCGAGCGCAGCAGCTCAGTAGACACAGCTGTGTTGGTTGGAGGCCGAATTGAGCCGGTGTTGTGGGCCAAACACCCAATCCGGGCTAGCGTGAGGGGGAGGAAACACGGAAGAGGGAGAGGTTCGGGGGATGGAGCAGCCACACAGTGGTGCCGGGCCTGTGGCCGCAAATGCAGGTGGAAAAAAACAACTAATCAGGGGCCCAGAGGTATAGGAAAGACACAAAAACTCACCTCAGTCCCCATTGGGAAATGCAGACAGAGTGAGCGCAGCCGGTCCGTAGGCCCAGCTGTGTTGGTGGGAGGACCAATTGGAGCCGGTGATGTGGGCCAAACAGCCCATCTGGGCTGCAGATGGCGGAAGGGAGAGGACACACGGAAGAGGGAGAGGTATGGGGGAGGGAGCAGCCACGCAGTGCTGCCGGGCCTGGGGCCGCAAATGCAGGTGGAAAAAAACAACTAATCAGGGGCCCAGAGGTAAAGGATAGACACAAACACTCACCACAGTCCACGTTGGGAAGTGCAGAGAGCGTGAGCGCAGCGGGTCAGTAGAACGAGCTGTGTTGGAGGGAGGCCCAATCAGAGCAAGTGTTGTGGGCCAAACAGCCAATCCCAGCTGGTGGGAGGCAGGAGGGGGAGGATACACGGAAGAGGTTCGGGTGAGGAAGCAGCCACAGAGTGCTGCCGGGCCTGGGGCCGCAAATGCAGGTGGAAAAAAACAACTAATCAGGGGCCCAGATGTATAGGAAAGACACAAACACTCACCTCAGTCCACGTTGGGAAGTGCAGAGAGCGTGAGCGCAGCGGGTCAGTAGAACCAGCTGTGTTGGAGGGATGCCCAATCAGAGCAAGTGTTGTGGGCCAAACAGCCAATCCCAGCTGGTGGGAGGCGGGAGGGGGAGGATACACGGAAGAGGGAGAGGTTCGGGTGAGGAAGCAGCCACAGAGTGCTGCCGGGCCTGGGCCGCAAATGCAGGTGGAAAAAAACAACTAATCAGGGGCCCAGAGGTATACGAAAGACACAAACACTCACCTCAGTCCGCGTTGGGAAATGCGGAGAGAGCGAGCGCAGCGGGTTAGTAGGCCCAGCTGTGTTGGTGGGAGGCCCAATCAGAGCCGGTGTTGTGGGCCAAACAACCAATCCGGGCTGGCGGGTGGAGGAGGGGGAGGAAACACGGAAGATGTTCAGGGGAGGGAGCAGCCACGGAGTGGTGCCAGGCCAGAGGCCGCAAATTCAGGTGGAAAAAAACAACTAATCAGGGGCCCAGAGGCATAGGAAAGACACAAACACTCACCTCAGTCCACATTGGGATAAGTGGACAGAGCGAGCGCAGCAGCTCAGTAGACACAGCTGTGTTGGTTGGAGGCCGAATTGAGCCGGTGTTGTGGGCCAAACACCCAATCCGGGCTAGCGTGAGGGGGAGGAAACACGGAAGAGGGAGAGGTTCGGGGGATGGAGCAGCCACACAGTGGTGCCGGGCCTGTGGCCGCAAATGCAGGTGGAAAAAAACAACTAATCAGGGGCCCAGAGGTATAGGAAAGACACAAAAACTCACCTCAGTCCCCATTGGGAAATGCAGACAGAGTGAGCGCAGCCGGTCCGTAGGCCCAGCTGTGTTGGTGGGAGGACCAATTGGAGCCGGTGATGTGGGCCAAACAGCCCATCTGGGCTGCAGATGGCGGAAGGGAGAGGACACACGGAAGAGGGAGAGGTATGGGGGAGGGAGCAGCCACGCAGTGCTGCCGGGCCTGGGGCCGCAAATGCAGGTGGAAAAAACCAACTAATCAGGGGCCCAGAGGTAAAGGATAGACACAAACACTCACCTCAGTCCACGTTGGGAAGTGCAGAGAGCGTGAGCGCAGCGGGTCAGTAGAACGAGCTGTGTTGGAGGGAGGCCCAATCAGAGCAAGTGTTGTGGGCCAAACAGCCAATCCCAGCTGGTGGGAGGCAGGAGGGGGAGGATACACGGAAGAGGGAGAGGTTCGGGTGAGGAAGCAGCCACAGAGTGCTGCCGGGCCTGGGGCCGCAAATGCAGGTGGAAAAAAACAACTAATCAGGGGCCCAGAGGTATACGAAAGACACAAACACTCACCTCAGTCCGCGTTGGGAAATGCGGAGAGAGCGAGCGCAGCGGGTTAGTAGGCCCAGCTGTGTTGGTGGGAGGCCCAATCAGAGCCGGTGTTGTGGGCCAAACAACCAATCCGGGCTGGTGGGTGGAGGAGGGGGAGGAAACACGGAAGATGTTCAGGGAGGGAGCAGCCACGGAGTGGTGCCAGGCCAGAGGCCGCAAATTCAGGTGGAAAAAAAACAACTAATCAGGGGCCCAGAGGCATAGGAAAGACACAAACACTCACCTCAGTCCACATTGGGATATGTGGACAGAGCGAGCGCAGCAGCTCAGTAGACACAGCTGTGTTGGTTGGAGGCCGAATTGAGCCGGTGTTGTGGGCCAAACACCCAATCCGGGCTAGCGTGAGGGGGAGGAAACACGGAAGAGGGAGAGGTTCGGGGGATGGAGCAGCCACACAGTGGTGCCGGGCCTGTGGCCGCAAATGCAGGTGGAAAAAAACAACTAATCAGGGGCCCAGAGGTATAGGAAAGACACAAAAACTCACCTCAGTCCCCATTGGGAAGTGCAGACAGAGTGAGCGCAGCCGGTCTGTAGGCCCAGCTGTGTTGGTGGGAGGACCAATTGGAGCCGGTGATGTGGGCCAAACAACCAATCCGGGCTGGCGGGTGGAGGAGGGGGAGGAAACACGGAAGATGTTCAGGGGAGGGAGCAGCCACGGAGTGGTGCCAGGCTAGAGGCCGCAAATTCAGGTGGAAAAAAACAACTAATCAGGGGCCCAGAGGCATAGGAAAGACACAAACACTCACCTCAGTCCGCGTTGGGAAATGCGGAGAGAGCGAGCGCAGCGGGTTAGTAGGCCCAGCTGTGTTGGTGGGAGGCCCAATCAGAGCCGGTGTTGTGGGCCAAACAACCAATCCGGGCTGGCGGGTGGAGGAGGGGGAGGAAACACGGAAGATGTTCAGGGGAGGGAGCAGCCACGGAGTGGTGCCAGGCCAGAGGCCGCAAATTCAGGTGGAAAAAAACAACTAATCAGGGGCCCAGAGGCATAGGAAAGACACAAACACTCACCTCAGTCCACATTGGGATAAGTGGACAGAGCGAGCGCAGCAGCTCAGTAGACACAGCTGTGTTGGTTGGAGGCCGAATTGAGCCGGTGTTGTGGGCCAAACACCCAATCCGGGCTAGCGTGAGGGGGAGGAAACACGGAAGAGGGAGAGGTTCGGGGGATGGAGCAGCCACACAGTGGTGCCGGGCCTGTGGCCGCAAATGGAGGTGGAAAAAAACAACTAATCAGGGGCCCAGAGGTATAGGAAAGACACAAAAACTCACCTCAGTCCCCATTGGGAAATGCAGACAGAGTGAGCGCAGCCGGTCCGTAGGCCCAGCTGTGTTGGTGGGAGGACCAATTGGAGCCGGTGATGTGGGCCAAACAGCCCATCTGGGCTGCAGATGGCGGAAGGGAGAGGACACACGGAAGAGGGAGAGGTATGGGGGAGGGAGCAGCCACGCAGTGCTGCCGGGCCTGGGGCCGCAAATGCAGGTGGAAAAAACCAACTAATCAGGGGCCCAGAGGTAAAGGATAGACACAAACACTCACCTCAGTCCACGTTGGGAAGTGCAGAGAGCGTGAGCGCAGCGGGTCAGTAGAACGAGCTGTGTTGGAGGGAGGCCCAATCAGAGCAAGTGTTGTGGGCCAAACAGCCAATCCCAGCTGGTGGGAGGCAGGAGGGGGAGGATACACGGAAGAGGGAGAGGTTCGGGTGAGGAAGCAGCCACAGAGTGCTGCCGGGCCTGGGGCCGCAAATGCAGGTGGAAAAAAACAACTAATCAGGGGCCCAGAGGTATACGAAAGACACAAACACTCACCTCAGTCCGCGTTGGGAAATGCGGAGAGAGCGAGCGCAGCGGGTTAGTAGGCCCAGCTGTGTTGGTGGGAGGCCCAATCAGAGCCGGTGTTGTGGGCCAAACAACCAATCCGGGCTGGTGGGTGGAGGAGGGGGAGGAAACACGGAAGATGTTCAGGGAGGGAGCAGCCACGGAGTGGTGCCAGGCCAGAGGCCGCAAATTCAGGTGGAAAAAAAACAACTAATCAGGGGCCCAGAGGCATAGGAAAGACACAAACACTCACCTCAGTCCACATTGGGATATGTGGACAGAGCGAGCGCAGCAGCTCAGTAGACACAGCTGTGTTGGTTGGAGGCCGAATTGAGCCGGTGTTGTGGGCCAAACACCCAATCCGGGCTAGCGTGAGGGGGAGGAAACACGGAAGAGGGAGAGGTTCGGGGGATGGAGCAGCCACACAGTGGTGCCGGGCCTGTGGCCGCAAATGCAGGTGGAAAAAAACAACTAATCAGGGGCCCAGAGGTATAGGAAAGACACAAAAACTCACCTCAGTCCCCATTGGGAAATGCAGACAGAGTGAGCGCAGCCGGTCTGTAGGCCCAGCTGTGTTGGTGGGAGGACCAATTGGAGCCGGTGATGTGGGCCAAACAACCAATCCGGGCTGGCGGGTGGAGGAGGGGGAGGAAACACGGAAGATGTTCAGGGGAGTGAGCAGCCACGGAGTGGTGCCAGGCCAGAGGCCGCAAATTCAGGTGGAAAAAAACAACTAATCAGGGGCCCAGAGGCATAGGAAAGACACAAACACTCACCTCAGTCCGCGTTGGGAAATGCGGAGAGAGCGAGCGCAGCGGGTTAGTAGGCCCAGCTGTGTTGGTGGGAGGCCCAATCAGAGCCGGTGTTGTGGGCCAAACAACCAATCCGGGCTGGCGGGTGGAGGAGGGGGAGGAAACACGGAAGATGTTCAGGGGAGGGAGCAGCCACGGAGTGGTGCCAGGCCAGAGGCCGCAAATTCAGGTGGAAAAAAACAACTAATCAGGGGCCCAGAGGCATAGGAAAGACACAAACACTCACCTCAGTCCACATTGGGATAAGTGGACAGAGCGAGCGCAGCAGCTCAGTAGACACAGCTGTGTTGGTTGGAGGCCGAATTGAGCCGGTGTTGTGGGCCAAACACCCAATCCGGGCTAGCGTGAGGGGGAGGAAACACGGAAGAGGGAGAGGTTCGGGGGATGGAGCAGCCACACAGTGGTGCCGGGCCTGTGGCCGCAAATGCAGGTGGAAAAAAACAACTAATCAGGGGCCCAGAGGTATAGGAAAGACACAAAAACTCACCTCAGTCCCCATTGGGAAATGCAGACAGAGTGAGCGCAGCCGGTCCGTAGGCCCAGCTGTGTTGGTTGGAGGACCAATTGGAGCCGGTGATGTGGGCCAAACAGCCCATCTGGGCTGCAGATGGCAGAAGGGAGAGGACACACGGAAGAGGGAGAGGTATGGGGGAGGGAGCAGCCACGCAGTGCTGCCGGGCCTGGGGCCGCAAATGCAGGTGGAAAAAACCAACTAATCAGGGGCCCAGAGGTAAAGGATAGACACAAACACTCACCACAGTCCACGTTGGGAAGTGCAGAGAGCGTGAGCGCAGCGGGTCAGTAGAACAAGCTGTGTTGGAGGGAGGCCCAATCAGAGCAAGTGTTGTGGGCCAAACAGCCAATCCCAGCTGGTGGGAGGCAGGAGGGGGAGGATACACGGAAGAGGTTCGGGTGAGGAAGCAGCCACAGAGTGCTGCCGGGCCTGGGGCCGCAAATGCAGGTGGAAAAAAACAACTAATCAGGGGCCCAGATGTATAGGAAAGACACAAACACTCACCTCAGTCCACGTTGGGAAGTGCAGAGAGCGTGAGCGCAGCGGGTCAGTAGAACCAGCTGTGTTGGAGGGATGCCCAATCAGAGCAAGTGTTGTGGGCCAAACAGCCAATCCCAGCTGGTGGGAGGCGGGAGGGGGAGGATACACGGAAGAGGGAGAGGTTCGGGTGAGGAAGCAGCCACAGAGTGCTGCCGGGCCTGGGCCGCAAATGCAGGTGGAAAAAAACAACTAATCAGGGGCCCAGAGGTATACGAAAGACACAAACACTCACCTCAGTCCGCGTTGGGAAATGCGGAGAGAGCGAGCGCAGCGGGATAGTAGGCCCAGCTGTGTTGGTGGGAGGCCCAATCAGAGCCGGTGTTGTGGGCCAAACAACCAATCCGGGCTGGCGGGTGGTGGAGGGGGAGGAAACACGGAAGATGTTCAGGGGAGGGAGCAGCCACGGAGTGGTGCCAGGCCAGAGGCCGCAAATTCAGGTGGAAAAAAACAACTAATCAGGGGCCCAGAGGCATAGGAAAGACACAAACACTCACCTCAGTCCACATTGGGATAAGTGGACAGAGCGAGCGCAGCAGCTCAGTAGACACAGCTGTGTTGGTTGGAGGCCGAATTGAGCCGGTGTTGTGGGCCAAACACCCAATCCGGGCTAGCGTGAGGGGGAGGAAACACGGAAGAGGGAGAGGTTCGGGGGATGGAGCAGCCACACAGTGGTGCCGGGCCTGTGGCCGCAAATGCAGGTGGAAAAAAACAACTAATCAGGGGCCCAGAGGTATAGGAAAGACACAAAAACTCACCTCAGTCCCCATTGGGAAATGCAGACAGAGTGAGCGCAGCCGGTCCGTAGGCCCAGCTGTGTTGGTGGGAGGACCAATTGGAGCCGGTGATGTGGGCCAAACAGCCCATCTGGGCTGCAGATGGCGGAAGGGAGAGGACACACGGAAGAGGGAGAGGTATGGGGGAGGGAGCAGCCACGCAGTGCTGCCGGGCCTGGGGCCGCAAATGCAGGTGGAAAAAAACAACTAATCAGGGGCCCAGAGGTAAAGGATAGACACAAACACTCACCTCAGTCCACGTTGGGAAGTGCAGAGAGCGTGAGCGCAGCGGGTCAGTAGAACGAGCTGTGTTGGAGGGAGGCCCAATCAGAGCAAGTGTTGTGGGCCAAACAGCCAATCCCAGCTGGTGGGAGGCAGGAGGGGGAGGATACACGGAAGAGGGAGAGGTTCGGGTGAGGAAGCAGCCACAGAGTGCTGCCGGGCCTGGGGCCGCAAATGCAGGTGGAAAAAAACAACTAATCAGGGGCCCAGAGGTATACGAAAGACTTAAACACTCACCTCAGTCCGCGTTGGGAAATGCGGAGAGAGCGAGCGCAGCGGGTTAGTAGGCCCAGCTGTGTTGGTGGGAGGCCCAATCAGAGCCGGTGTTGTGGGCCAAACAACCAATCCGGGCTGGTGGGTGGAGGAGGGGGAGGAAACACGGAAGATGTTCAGGGAGGGAGCAGCCACGGAGTGGTGCCAGGCCAGAGGCCGCAAATTCAGGTGGAAAAAAAACAACTAATCAGGGGCCCAGAGGCATAGGAAAGACACAAACACTCACCTCAGTCCACATTGGGATATGTGGACAGAGCGAGCGCAGCAGCTCAGTAGACACAGCTGTGTTGGTTGGAGGCCGAATTGAGCCGGTGTTGTGGGCCAAACACCCAATCCGGGCTAGCGTGAGGGGGAGGAAACACGGAAGAGGGAGAGGTTCGGGGGATGGAGCAGCCACACAGTGGTGCCGGGCCTGTGGCCGCAAATGCAGGTGGAAAAAAACAACTAATCAGGGGCCCAGAGGTATACGAAAGACACAAAAACTCACCTCAGTCCCCATTGGGAAATGCAGACAGAGTGAGCGCAGCCGGTCTGTAGGCCCAGCTGTGTTGGTGGGAGGACCAATTGGAGCCGGTGATGTGGGCCAAACAGCCCATCTGAGCTACAGATGGCGGAAGGGAGAGGACATACGGAAGAGGGAGAGGTTTGGGGGAGGGAGCAGCCACGCAGTGCTGCCGGGCCTGGGGCCGCAAATGCAGGTGGAAAAAAAACAACTAATCAGAGGCCCAGAGGTAAAGGATAGACACAAACACTCACCTCAGTCCGCATTGGGAAATACAGAGAGAGTGAGCGCAGCGGGTCAGTGGGCCCTGCTGTGTTGTTCAGAGGCCCAATCGGAGCCGGTGTTGTGGGCGAAACAGCCAATCCGGGCTGGCGGGAGGGGGCGGAAACATAGTAGAGGGAGAGGTTCGGGGGAGGGAGCAGCCACTCAGTGCTGCCAGGCCTGGGGCCGCAAATGCAGGTGGAAAAACACATGTAATTAGGGGCCCAGACATATAGGAAAGACAGAAACACTCACCTCAGTCCACATTGGTAAATGCGGAGAGAGCGAGCGCAGTGGGTCAGTCGGCCCAGCTGTGTTGGTGGGAGGCCCAATCGGAGCCGGTGTTGTGGCCGAAACAGCCAATCCGGGCTGGCGGGAGCGGGAGGAAACAAAATAGAGGGAGAGGTTCCGGGGAGGGAGCAGCCACGCAGTGCTGCCGGGCCTGGGGCCACAAATGCAGGTGGAAAAACACAACTAATTAGGGGCACAGAGGTATAGGAAAGACACAAACACTCACCTCAGTCCGCGTTGGGAAATACAGAGAGAGTGAGCGCAGCGGGTCAGTGGGCCCTGCTGTGTTGTTCGGAGGCCCAATCGGAGCCGGTGTTGTGGGCGAAACAGCCAATCCGGGCTGGCGGGAGGGGGCGGAAACATAGTAGAGGGAGAGGTTCGGTGGAGGGAACAGCCACTCAGTGCTGCCAGGCCTGGGGCCGCAAATGCAGGTGGAAAAACACATGTAATTAGGGGCCCAGACAAATAGGAAAGACAGAAACACTCACCTCAGTCCACATTGGTAAATGCGGAGAGAGCGAACGCAGTGGGTCAGTCGGCCCACCTGTGTTGGTGGGAGGCCCAATCGGAGCCGGTGTTGTGGCCGAAACAGCCAATCCGGGCTGGCAGGAGCGGGAGGAAACAAAATAGAGAAGAGGTTTGGGGAGGGAGCAGCCACGCAGTGCTGCCGGGCCTGGGGCCGCAAATGCAGGTGGGAAAACGCAACTAATTAGGGGCACAGAGGTATAGGAAAGACACAAACACTCACCTCAGTCCGCATTGGGAAATGCGGAGAGAGCGAGCGCAGTGGGTCAGTAGGCCCAGCTGTGTTGGTGGGAGGCCCAATCGGAGCTGGTGTTGTGGACCACACAGCCAATCAGGGCTGGCCTGAGGCGGGAGGGGGAGGAAACACGGAAGAGGGAGAGGTTCGGGGAGGGAGCAGCCATGGAGTACTGCCGGGCCTGGGGCCGCAAAGGCAGGTGGGAAAAAAAACAACTAATTAGGGGCCCAGATGTATAGGAAAGACACAAACACTCACCTCAGTCCGCGTTGGGAAATGCGGAGAGAGCGAGCGCAGCGGGTCAGTAGGCCCAGCTGTGTTTGTGGGAGGCCCAATCAGAGCCGGTGTTGTGGGCCATACACCAATCCGGGCTGGCGGGTCCAGGAGGGAGAAGAAACACGGAAGAGGTTCAGGGGAGGGAGCAGCCACATAGTGGTGATGGGCCTTGGTCCGCAAATGCAGGTGGAAAAAAACAACTAATCAGGGGCCCAGAGGTATAGGAAAGACACAAACACTCACCTTAGTCCCCGTTGGGAAATGCAGAGAGAGCGAGCGCAGCGGGTCAGTAGGGCCAGCTGTGTTGGTGGGAGGCCCAATCGGAGCCGGTTTTGTGGGCCAAACAGCCAATCCGGGCTGGCAGGAGGGGGAAGTGGGAGGAAACAGGGAAAGGGAGTGATTCGGGGGAGGGAGCAGCCAGGGGGTGCTGCCAGTCCTGGGGCCGCAAATGCAGGTTGAAAAAAACAAATAAGCAGGGGCCCAGGCCTCAGCTGTGTTGGTAAGAGGCCCAATCAGAGCCGGTGATGTGGGCCAAACAGCCAATCCCGGCTGGAGGGAGGCGGGAGGGGGAGGACACACGGAAGAGGGAGAGGTTCGGGGGAGGGAGCAGCCACAGAGTACTGCCAGGCCCGGGGACGCAAATGCAGGTGGGAAAAAAAAAACTAATCAGGGGCCCAGAGGTATAGGAAAGACACAAACACTCACCTCAGTCCGCATTGGGAAATGCAGGGAGAGCGAGCGCAGCGGGTCAGTAGGTCCAGCTGTGTTGGTTTGGAGGCCCAATCAGAGCCGGTGTTGTGGGCCAAACAGCCAATCCCGGCTGGAGGGAGGCGGGAGGACACACGGAAGAGGGAGAGGTTCTGGGGAGGGAGCAGTCACAGAGTGCCGCCGGGCCTGGGGCTGCAAATGCATGTGGAAAAAAACAACTAATCATGGGCCCAGAGGTAAAGGAAAGACAGAAACACTCACCTCATTCCGCGTTGGGAAATGCAGAGCGAGCGAGCGCAGTGGGTCAGTAGGCCCAGCTGTGTTGGTGGGAGGCCCAATCAGAGCCTGTGTTGTGGGCCAAACAGCCAATCCGGGCTGGCGGGACGTGGCGGGTGAGGAAACACAGAAGAGGTTCAGGGGTGGGAGCAGCCACAGAGTGGTGCCTGGTCTGAGGCCGCAAATGCAGGTGGAAAAAAACAACTAATCATGGGCCCAGAGGTATAGGAAAGACACAAACACTCACCTAAATCCGCGTTGGGAAATGCAGAGAGAGCGAGCGCAGCGGGTCAGTAGGCCCAGCTGTGTTGTTGGGAGTCCCAATCGGAGCCAGTGTTTTGGGCCAAACAACCAATCCGGGCTGACGGGTGGCGGAAGGGGATGGAAACACAGAAAAGGGACATATTCGGGGGAGGGCACAGCCATGGAGTGCTGCCGGGCCTGGGGCCACAAATACAGGTGGAAAAAACAACTAATAAGGGGCCCAGATGTATAGGAAAGACACAAACACTCACCTAAGTCTGCGTTGGATAATGCAGAGAGCGCGAGCGCAGCGGGTTAGTTGGCCCAGCTGTGTTGGTGGGAGGCCTAATCGGAGCCGGTGTTGTGGGCCAAACAGCCAATCCGGGCTGATGGGAGGCGGGAGGGGGAGGACACACGGAAGAGGGAGAGGTTCGGGGGAGGGAGAAGCCACAGGGTGCTGCCAGGCCTGGGGGTGCAAATGCAGGTGGAAAAAAAAACAACTAATCAGGGACCCAGAAGTATAAGAAAGACACAAACACTCACCTCAGTCCGCGTTGGGAATTGCAGAGAGAGCCAGCGCAGGAGGTCAGTAGGCCCAATCAGAGCCGGTGTTGTGGGCAAAACAGCCAATCCGGGCTAGCGGGAAGCAGGTGGAGGAAGACACACGGAAGTGGGAGAGGTTCGGGGGAGGGAGCAGCCACAGGGTGCTGACAGGCCTGGGGACGCAAATGCAGGTGGAAAAAAAACAACTAATCAGAGGCACAAAGGAATAGGAGAGACACAAACACTCACCTCAGTCCGCATTGGGAAATGCAGGGAGAGCGAGCACAGCGGGTCAGTAGGTCCAGCTGTGTTGGTTTGGAGGCCCAATCAAAGCCGGTGTTGTGGGCCAAACAGCCAATCCCGGCTGGAGGGAGGCGGGAGGGGGAGGACACACGGAAGAGGGAGAGGTTCAGGGGAGGGAGCAGCCACAGAGTGCTGCCGGGCCTGGGGCCGCAAATTCAGGTGGAAAAAAAACAACTAATCATGGGCTCAGAGGTATAGGAAAGACAGAAACACTCACCTCAGTCCGCATTGGGAAATGCGGAGAGAGCGTACGCAGTGGGTCAGTAGGCCCTGCTGTGTTGGTGGGAGGCCCAATCGGAGCAGGTGTTGTGGACCACACAGCCAATCCGGGCTGGCCTGAGGCGGGAGGGGGAGGAAACACGGAAGAGGGAGAGGTTCGGGGGAGGGAGCAGCCATGGAGTACTGCCGGGCCTGGGGCCGCAAACGCAGGTGGGAAAGAAAAAAAACTAATTAGGGGCCCAGAGGTATAGGAAAGACACAAACACTCACCTCAGTCCGCGTTGGGAAATGCAGAGAGAGTGAGCGCAGCGGGTCAGTAGGCCCAGCTGTGTTTGTGGGAGGCCCAATCAGAGCCGGTGTTGTGTGCCAAACACCAATCCGGGCTGGCGGGTCCAGGAGGGAGAGGAAACACGGAAGAGTTTCAGGGGAGGGAGCAGCCATGGAGTGGTGCCAGGCCAGAGGCTGCAAATGCAGGTGGAAAAAAACGACTAATCAGGGGCCCAGAGGTGTAGGAAAGACACAAACACTCACCTCAGTCCGCGTTGAGAAATGCGGAGAGAGCGAGTACAGCAGGTCAGTAGACACAGCTGTGTTGGTGGGAGGCCCAATCGAGCCAGTGTTGTGGGCCAAACACCCAATCTGGGCTGGTGGGAGGGGGAGGAAACACAGAAGAGGGAGAGGTTCGGGGGATGGAGCAGCCACACAGTGGTGCTGGGCCTGGGACCGCAAATGCAGGTGGAAAAAAACAACTAATCAGGGGCCCAGAGGTACAGGAAAGACACAAACACTCACCTTAGTCCGCGTTGGGAAATGCAGAGAGAGCGAGCGCAGTGGGTCAGTAGGCCCAGCTGTGTTGGTGGGAGGCCCAATCGGAGCCGGTGTTGTGGGCCAAACAGCCAATCTGGGCTGGCAGGAGGGGGAAGGGGGAGGAAACAGGGAAAGGGAGAGATTCGGGGGAGGGAGCAGCCACGCAGTGCTGCCGGGCCTGGGGCCGAAAATGCAGGTGGAAAGAAAACAACTAATCAGCGGCCCAGAGGTATAGGAAAGACACAAACACTCACCTCAGTCAGCATTGGGAAATGCAGCGAGAGCGAGTGCAGCGGCTCAGTAGGCCCAGCTGTGTTGATGGGAGGCCCAATCAGACACGGTGTTGTGTGCTAAACAGCCAATCCGGGCTGGCGGGAGGCAGAGGGGGAGGAAACACAGAAGAGATTCAGGGGCGGGAGCAGCCACAGAGTGGTTCCGGGCCTGAGGCCACAAATGCAGGTGGAAAAAACAACTAATCAGGGGCCCAACGGTATAGCAAAGACACAAACACTTACGTCAGTCCAAGTTGGGAAATATGGAGAGAGTGAGCGCAGCAGGTCAGTAGGTCCAGTTGTGTTGGTTTGGAGGCCCAATCAGAGCCGGTGTTATGGTCCAAACAGCCAATCTTGGCTGGAGGGAGGCAGGAGGGGGAGGACACACGAGGGAGGGAGAGGTTCAGGGGAGGGAGCACCCACAGAGAGCTGCCGGACCTGGGGCCGCAAATGCACGTGGAAAAAAATCAACTAATCATGGGCCCAGAGGTATAGGAGAGACAGAAACACTCACCTCAGTCCGCGTTGGGAAATGCAGAGCGAGCGAGCGCAGCAGGTCAGTAGGCCCAGCTGTGTTGGTGGGAGGCCCAATCAGAGCCGGTGTTGTGGGCCAAACAGCCAATCCGGCTGGCGGGAGGTGGCGGGGGAGGAAACACGGAAGAGGTTCAGGGGTGGGAGCAGCCACAGAGTGGTGCCGGGCCTGAGGCCACAAATGCAGGTGGAAAAAAATAACTAATCAGGGGCCCAGAGGCATTGGAAAGACACAAACACTCACCTCAGTCTGCGTTGGGAAATACAGAGAGTGTGAGCGGAGCAGGTCAGTGGGCCCTGCTGTGTTGGTCGGAGGCCCAATCGGACCCGGTGTTGTGGGCGAAACAGCCAATCCGGGCTGGCGGGAGGGGGCAGAAACACAGTAGAGGGAGAGGTTCGGGGGAGGGAGCAGCCACTCAGTGCTGCCAGGCCTGGGGCCGCAAATGCAGGTGGAAAAGCACAACTAATTAGGGGCCCAGGCATATAGGAAAGACAGAAACACTCACCTCAGTCCGCATTGGTAAATACAGAGAGTGTGAGCGGAGCAGGTCAGTGGGCCCTGCTGTGTTGGTCGGAGGCCCAATCGAAGCCAGTGTTGTTGGCGAAACAGCCAATCTGGGCAGGCGCGAGGGGGAGGAAACACGGAAGAGGGAGAGGTTCGGGGGACGGAGCAGCCACACAGTGGTGCCGGGCCTGGGGCCGCAAATGCAGGAAACACAGTAGAGGGAGAGGTTCGGGGGAGGGAGCAGCCACTCAGTGCTGCCAGGCCTTGGGCCGCAAATGCAGGTGGAAAAAAACAACTAATCAGGGGCCCAGAGGTATAGGAAAGACACAAACACTCACCTCAGTCCGCGTTGGGAAATACAGAGAGTGTGAGCGGAGCAGGTCAGTGGGCCCTGCTGTGTTGGTCGGAGGCCCAATCGGAGCCGGTGTTGTGGGCGAAACAGCCAATCCGGGCTGGCGGAAGGGGGAGGAAACACAGAAAAGGGAGAGGTTCGGGTGAGGAAACAGCCACGGAGTGCTGCCGGGCCGCAAATGCAGGTGAAAAAAATACAACTAATCAGGAGCCCAGAGGTATAGGAAAGACACAAACACTCACCTCAGTCCGCGTTGGGAAATGCGGGTTAGTAGGCCCAGCTGTGTTGGTGGGAAGCCCAATCAGAGCCGGTGTTGTGGGCCAAACAACCAATCCGGGCTGGCGGGTGGAGGAGGGGGAGGAAACACGGAAGAGGTTCAGGGGAGGGAGCAGCCACGGAGTGGTGCCAGGCCAGAGGCCGCAAATGCAGGTGGAAAAAAACAACTAAACTGGGGCCCAGAGGTATGGGAAAGCCACCAACACTCACCTCAGTCCGCATTGGAATATGTGGAGAGAGCGAGCGCAGCCCGTCAGTAGACACAGCTGTGTTGGTTGGAGGCAGAATCGAGCCGGTGTTGTGGGCCAAACACCCAATCCGGGCAGGCGCGAGGGGGAGGAAACACGGAAGAGGGAGAGGTTCGGGGGACGGAGCAGCCACACAGTGGTGCCGGGCCTGGGGCCGTAAATGCAGGTGGAACAAAACAACTAATCAGGGGCCCAGAGGTGTAGGAAAGACACAAACACTCACCTCAGTCCGCGTTGAGAAAAGCAGACAGAGCGAGCGTAGCGGGTCAGTAGGCCCAGCTGGGTTGGTGGGAGGCCCAATCGGAGCCAGTGATGTGGGCCAAACAGCCAATCTGTGCTGGCAGGTGGCGGAAGGGAGAGGACACACGGAAGAGGGAGAGGTTTGGGGGAGGGAGCAGCCACGCAGTGCTGCCGGGCCTGGGGCCGCAAAAAAAAGGGGGAAAAAAAACAACTAATGAGGGGCCCAGAGGTATAGGAAAGACACAAACACTCATCTCAGTCCGCATTGGGAAATGCAGAGAGAGCGAGCGCAGCGGCTCAGTAGGCCAAGCAGTGTTGATGGGAGGCCCAATCAGAGCCGGTGTTGTGGGCCAAACAGCCAATCCGGGCTGGCGGGAGGCGGAGGGGGAGGAAACACGGAAGAGGTTCAGGAGAGGGAGCAGCCACAGAGTGGTGCCGGACCTGAGGCCACAAATGCAGGTGGAAAAAAACAACTAATCAGGGGCCCAGAGGTATAGGAAAGACACAAACACTCACCTCAGTCCGCATTGGTAAATGCGGAGAGAGCGAGCGCAGTGGGTCAGTAGGCCCAGCTGTGTTGGTGGGAGGCCCAATCGGAGCCGGTGTTGTGGCCGAAACAGCCAATCCGGGCTGGCGGGAGGGGGAGGAAACAAAGTAGAGGGAGAGGTTCGGGGGAGGGAGCAGCCACACAGTGCTGCGGGGCCTGGGGCCGCAAATGCAGGTGGAAAAACACAACTAATTAGGGGCTCAGAGGTATAGGAAAGACACAAACACTCACCTCAGTCCGCATTGGGAAATGCGGAGAGAGCGAGCGCAGTGGGTCAGTAAGCCCAACTGTGTTGGTGGGAGGCCCAATCGGAGCTGGTGTCGTGGGCCACACAGCCAATCCGGGCTGGCCTGAGGCGGGAGGGAGAGGAAACCACGAAGAGAGAGAGGTTCGGGGGAGGGAGCAGCCATGGAGTACTGCCGGGCCTGGGGCCGCAAATGCAGGTGGGAAAAAAACAACTAATTAGGGGCCCAAAGGTATAGGAAAGACACAAACACTCACCTCAGTCCGCGTTGGGAAATGCGGAGAGAGCGAGCGCAGTGGGTCAGTAGGCCCAGCTGTGTTTGTGGGAGGCCCAATCGGAGCCGGTGTTGTGGGCGAAACAGCCAATCCGGGCTGGCGGGAGGGGGCGGAAACACAGTAGAGGGAGAGGTTCGGGGGAGGGAACAGCCACTCAATGCTGCCAGGCCTGGGGCCGCAAATGCAGGTGGAAAAACACAACTAATCAGGGGCCCAGACATATAGGAAAGACAGAAACACTCACCTCAGTCCGCATTGGTAAATGCGGAGAGAGCGAGCGCAGTGGGTCAGTAGGCCCAGCTTTGTTGGTGGGAGGCCCAATCGGAGCCGGTGTTGTGGCCGAAACAGCCAATCCGGGCTGGCGGGAGCGGGAGGAAACAAAGTAGAGGGAGAGGTTTCGGGGAGAGAGCAGCCACGCAGTGCTGCCGGGCCTGGGGCCACAAATGCAGGTGGAAAAACACAACTAATTAGGGGCACAGAGGTATAGGAAAGACACAAACACTCACCTCAGTCCGCATTGGGAAATGCAGGGAGAGTGAGCGCAGTGGGTCAGTAGGTCAAGCTGTGTTGGTTTGGAGGCCCATTCAGAGCCGGTGTTGTGGGCCAAACAGCCAATCCCGGCTGGAGGGAGGCGGGAGGGCACACGGAAGAGGGAGAGGTTCAGGGGAGGGAGCAGCCACAGAGAGCTGCCGGGCCTGGGGCCGCAAATGCACGTGGAAAAAAAACAACTAATCATGGGCCCAGAGGTATAGGAAAGACAGAAACACTCACCTCAGTCCGCGTTGGGAAATGCAGAGCGAGTGAGCGCAGCAGGTCAGTAGGCCCAGCTGTGTTGGTGGGAGGCCCAATCAGAGCCGGTGTTGTGGGCCAAACAGCCAATCCGGGCTGGCGGGAGGTGGCGGGGGAGGAAACACAGAAAAGGGAGAGATTCGGGGGAGGGCACAGCCATGGAGTGCTGTCGGGACTGGGCCAACAAATGCAGGTGGAAAAAAAAAAACTAATCAGGGACCCAGAGGTATAAGAAAGACACAAACACTGACCTCAGTCCGCATTGGGAAATGCAGAGAGAGCAAGCACAGGAGGTCATTAGGCCCAATCAGAGCTGGTGATGTGGGCCAAACAGCCAATCTGGGCTGGCAGGAGGCGGAATGGAGAGGACACACAGAAGAGGGAGAGGTTTGGGGGAGGGGGCAGCCACGCAGTGCTGCCGGGACTGGGGCCTCAAATGCAGGTGGAAAAAAAAAAATAATCACGGGCCCAGAGGTATAGGAAAGACACAAACACTCACCTCAGTCCGCATTGGGAAATGCAGAGAGAGCGAGCACAGCGGCTCATTAGGCCCAGCTGTGTTGATGGGAGGCCCAATTGGAGCCGGTGTTGTGGGCCAAACAGCCGATCCGGGCTGGCGGGAGGGGGAGGAAACACAGTAGAGGGAGAGGTTCGGGGGTGGGAGCAGCCACTCAGTGCTGCCAGGCATGGGGCCGCAAATGCAGGTGGAAAAACCCAACTAATTAGGGGCCCAGACATATAGGAAAGACACAAACACTCACCTCAGTCCGCATTGGTAAATGCGGAGAGAGCGAGCACAGTGGGTCCGTAGGCCCAGCTGTGTTGGTGGGAGGCTCAATCGGAGCCGGTGTTGTGGCCGAAACAGCCAACCCGGGCTGGCGGGAGGGGGAGGAAACAAAGTAGAGGGAGAGGTTCGGGGGAGCGAGCAGCCACAGAGTGCTGCCAGGCCTGGGGACGCAAATGCAGGTGGGAAAAAAACAACTAATCAGAGGCACACAGGTATAGGAAAGACACAAACACTCACCTCAGTCCGAATTGGGAAATGCAGGGAGAGTGAGCGCAGCGGGTCAGTAGGTCCAGCTGTGTTGGTTTGGAGGCCCAATCAGAGCCGGTGTTGTGGGCCAAACAGCCAATCCCGGCTGGAGGGAGGCGGGAGGAAACACGGAAGAGGTTCAGGGGTGGGAGCAGCCACGGAGTGGTGCCTGGCCTGAGGCCGCAAATGCAGGTGGAAAAAACCCATTAATCAGGGGCCCAGAGGTATAGGAAAGACACAAACACTCACCTAAATCCGCGTTGGGAAATGCAGAGAGAGCGAACGCAGCAGCTCAGTAGCCCCAGCTGTGCTGGTGGGAGTTCCAATCGGAGCCAGTGTTTTGGGCCAAACAGCCAATCCGGGCTGGCAGGTAGCGGAAGGGGGAGGAAACACAGAAAAGGGAGAGGTTCAGGTGAGGAAACAGCCACGGAGTGCTGCCGGGCCGGGGCCGCAAATGCAGGTGAAAAAAAAACAACTAATCAGGAGCCCAGAGGTATAGGAAAGACACAAACACTCACCTCAGTCCGCGTTGGGAAATGTGGAGAGAGCGAGCGCAGCGGTTTAGTAGGCCCAGCTGTGTTGGTGGGAGGCCCAATCAGAGCGGTGTTGTGGGCCAAACAACCAATCCGGGCTGGCAGGTGGAGAAGGGGGAGGAAACACGGAAGAGGTTCAGGGGAGGGAGCAGCCACAGAGTGGTGCCAGGCCAGAGGCCGCAAATGTAGGTGGAAAAAAACAACTAAACTGGGGCCCAGAGGTATGGGAAAGCCACCAACACTCACCTCAGTCCGCATTGGAATATGTGGAGAGAGCAAGCGCAGCCCGTCAGTAGACACAGCTGTGTTGGTTGGAGGCAGAATCGAGCCGGTGTTGTGGGCCAAACACCCAATCCGGGCAGGGGCGAGGGGGAGGAAACACGGAAGAGGGAGAGGTTCGGGGGACGGAGCAGCCACACAGTGGTGCCGGGCCTGGGGCCGCAAATGCAGGTGGAACAAAACAACTAATCAGGGGCCCAGAGGTATAGAAAGACACAAACACTCACCTCAGTCCGCATTGAGAAATGCAGACAGAGCGAGCGTAGCGGGTCAGTAGGCCCAGCTGGGTTGGTGGGAGGCCCAATCGGAGCCAGTGATGTGGGCCAAACAGCCAATCTGTGCTGGCAGGTGGCGGAAGGGAAAGGACACACGGAAGAGGGAGAGGTTTGGGGGAGGGAGCAGCCACGCAGTGCTGCCGGGCCTGGGGCCGCAAATACAGGTGGAAAAAAAACAACTAATGAGGGGCCCAGAGGTATAGGAAAGACACAAACACTCATCTCAGTCCGCATTGGGAAATGCAGAGAGAGTGAGCGCAGCGGGTCAGTAGGTCCAGCTGTGTTGGTTTGGAGGCCCAATCAGAGCCGGTGTTGTGGGCCAAACAGCCAATCCCGGCTGGAGGGAGGCGGGAGGAAACACGGAAGAGGTTCAGGGGTGGGAGCAGCCACGGAGTGGTGCCTGGCCTGAGGCCGCAAATGCAGGTGGAAAAATCCCATAAATCAGGGGCCCAGAGGTATAGGAAAGACACAAACACTCACCTAAGTCCGCGTTGGGAAATGCAGAGAGAGCGAACGCAGCAGCTCAGTAGCCCCAGCTGTGCTGGTGGGAGTTCCAATCGGAGCCAGTGTTTTGGGCCAAACAGCCAATCCGGGCTGGCGGGTAGCGGAAGGGGGAGGAAACACAGAAAAGGGAGAGGTTCGGGTGAGGAAACAGCCACGGAGTGCTGCCGGGCCGGGGCCGCAAATGCAGGTGAAAAAAAAAACAACTAATCAGGAGCCCAGAGGTATAGGAAAGACACAAACACTCACCTCAGTCCGCGTTGGGAAATGCGGAGAGAGCGAGCGCAGCGGGTTAGTAGGCCGAGCTGTGTTGGTGGGAGGCCCAATCAGAGCGGTGTTGTGGGCCAAACAACCAATCCGGGCTGGCAGGTGGAGGAGGGGGAGGAAACACGGAAGAGGTTCAGGGGAGGGAGCAGCCACGGAGTGGTGCCAGGCCAGAAGCCGCAAATGTAGGTGGAAAAAAACAACTAAACTGGGGCCCAGAGGTATGGGAAAGCCACCAACACTCACCTCAGTCCGCATTGGAATATGTGGAGAGAGCAAGCGCAGCCCGTCAGTAGACACAGCTGTGTTGGTTGGAGGCAGAATCGAGCCGGTGTTGTGGGCCAAACACCCAATCCGGGCAGGGGCGAGGGGGAGGAAACACGGAAGAGGGAGAGGTTCGGGGGACGGAGCAGCCACACAGTGGTGCCGGGCCTGGGGCCGCAAATGCAGGTGGAACAAAACAACTAATCAGGGGCCCAGAGGTATAGAAAGACACAAACACTCACCTCAGTCCGCTTTGAGAAATGCAGACAGAGCGAGCGTAGCGGGTCAGTAGGCCCAGCTGGGTTGGTGGGAGGCCCAATCGGAGCCAGTGATGTGGGCCAAACAGCCAATCTGTGCTGGCAGGTGGCGGAAGGGAAAGGACACACGGAAGAGGGAGAGGTTTGGGGGAGGGAGCAGCCACGCAGTGCTGCCGGGCCTGGGGCCGCAAATACAGGTGGAAAAAAAACAACTAATGAGGGGCCCAGAGGTATAGGAAAGACACAAACACTCATCTCAGTCCGCATTGGGAAATGCAGAGAGAGCGAGCGCAACGGCTCAGTAGGCCCAGCAGTGTTGATGGGAGGCCCAATCAGAGCCGGTGTTGTGGGCCAAACAGCCAATCCGGGCTGGCGGGAGGCGGAGGGGGAGGAAACACGGAAGAGGTTCAGGAGAGGGAGTAGCCACAGAGTGGTGCCGGGCCTGAGGCCACAAATGCAGGTGGGAAAACACAACTAATTAGAGGCACAGAGGTATAGGAAAGACACAAACACTCACCTCAGTCCGCATTGGGAAATGCAGGGAGAGTGAGTGCAGCGGGTCAGTAGGTCCAGATGTGTTGGTTTGGAGGCCCAATCAGAGCCGGTGTTGTGGGCCAAACAGCCAATCCCGGCTGGAGGGAGGCGGGAGGGCATACGGAAGAGGGAGAGGTTCAGGGGAGGGAGCAGCCACAGAGAGCTGTCCGGCCTGGGGCCGCAAATGCACTTGGAAAAAAAACAACTAATCATGGGCCCAGAGGTATAGGAAAGACAGAAACACTCACCTTAGTCCGCGTTGGGAAATGCAGAGCGAGCGAGCGCAGCAGGTCAGTAGGCCCAGCTGTGTTGGTGGGAGGCCCAATCAGAGACGGTGTTGTGGGCCAAACAGCCAATCCGGGCTGGCGGGAGGTGGCGGGGGAGGAAACACGGAAGAGGTTCAGGGGTGGGAGCAGCCACAGATTGTGCCTGGCCTGAGGCCGCAAATGCAGGTGGAAAAAAACAACTAATCATGGGCCCAGAGGTATAGTAAAGACACAAACACTCACCTAAATCCGCGTTGGGAAATGCAGAGAGAGCGAGCGCAGCGGGTCAGTAGGCCCAGCTGTGTTTGTGGAAGTCCCAATCGGAGCCAGTGTTTTGGGCCAAACAGCCAATCCGGGCGGAAGGGGGAGGAAACACAGAAAAGGGAGAGATTCGGGGGAGGGCACAGCCATGGAGTGCTGCCGGGACTGGGGCAACAAATGCAGGTGGAAAAAAACAACTAATCAGGGGCCCAGAGGTATAGGAAAGACACAAACACTCACCTCAGTCCGCATTGGTAAATGCGGAGAGAGCGAGTGCAGTGGGTCAGTAGGCCCAGCTGTATTGGTGGGAGGCCCAATCGGAGCCGGTGTTGTGGCCGAAACAGCCAATCCGGGCTGGTGGGAGGGGGAGGAAACAAAGTAGCGGGAGAGGTTCGGGGGAGGGAGCAGCCACGCAGTGCTGCGGGGCATGGGGCCGCAAATTCAGGTGGAAAAACACAACTAATTAGGGGCTCAGAGGTATAGGAAAGACACACACACTCACCTCAGTCCGCATTGGGAAATGCGGAGAGAGCGAGCGCAGTGGGTCAGTAGGCCCAGCTGTGTTGGTGGGAGGCCCAATCGGAGCTGGTGTTGTGGGCCACACAGCCAATCCGGGCTGGCCTGAGGCGGGAGGGAGAGGAAACCACGAAGAGAGAGAGGTTCGGGGGAGGGAGCAGCCATGGAGTACTGCCGGGCCTGGGGCCGCAAATGCAGGTGAGAAAAAAACAACTAATTAGGGGCCCAGAGGTATAGGAAAGACACAAACACTCACCTCAGTCCGCGTTGGGAAATGCGGAGAGAGCGAACGCAGCGGGTCAGTAGGCCCAGCTGTGTTTGTGGGAGGCCCAATCGGAGCCGGTGTTGTGGGCGAAACAGCCAATCCGGGTTGGCGGGAGGGGGCGGAAACACAGTAGAGGGAGAGGTTCGGGGGAGGGAACAGCCACTCAGTGCTGCCAGGCCTGGGGCCGCAAATGCAGGTGGAAAAACACAACTAATTAGGGGCCCAGACATATAGGAAAGACAGAAACACTCACCTCAGTCCGCATTGGTAAATGCGGAGAGAGCAAGCGCAGTGGGTCCGTAGGCCCAGCTGTGTTGGTGGGAGGCCCAATCGGAGCCGGTGTTGTGGCCGAAACAGCCAATCCGGGCTAGCGGGAGCGGGAGGAAACCAAGTAGAGGGAGAGGTTCCGGGAGGGAGCAGCCACGCAGTGCTGCCGGGCTTGGGGCCACAAATGCAGGTGGGAAAACACAACTAATTAGGGGCACAGAGGTATAGGAAAGACACAAACACTAACCTCAGTCCGCATTGGGAAATGCAGAGAGAGCGAGCACAGCGGCTCATTAGGCCCAGCTGTGTTGATGGGAGGCCCAATCGGAGCCGGTGTTGTGGGCCAAACAGCCGATCCGGGCTGGCGGGAGGCGGAGGGGGAGGAAACACAGAAGAGGTTCAGGGGAGGGAGCAGCCACAGAGTGGTGCCGGGCCTGAGGCCACAAATGCAGGTGGAAAAAAACAACTAATCAGGGGCCCAGAGGTATAGGAAAGACACAAACACTCACCTCAGTCCGCGTTGGGAAATACGGAGAGAGTGAGCGCAGCGGGTCAGTGGGCCCTGTGTGTTGGTGGGAGGCCTAATCGGAGCCGGTGTTGTGGGCGAAACCGCCAATCCGGGCTGGCGGGAGGGGGAGGAAACACAGTAGAGGGAGAGGTTCGGGGGAGGGAGCAGCCACTCAGTGCTGCCAGGCATGGGGCCGCAAATGCAGGTGGAAAAACCCAACTAATTAGGGGCCCAGACATATAAGAAAGACACAAACACTCACCTCAGTCCGCATTGGTAAATGCGGAGAGAGCGAGCACAGTGGGTCAGTAGGCCAGGCTGTGTTGGTGGGAGGCCCAATCGGAGCCGGTGTTGTGGCCAAAACAGCCAATCCGGGCTGGCGGGAGGAGGAGGAAACAAAGTAGAGGGAGAGGTTCGGGGGAGTGAGCAGCCACAGAGTGCTGCCAGGCCTGGGGACGCAAATGCAGGTGGGAAAAAAACAACTAATCAGAGGCACACAGGTATAGGAAAGACACAAACACTCACCTCAGTCCACATTGGGAAATGCAGGGAGAGTGAGCGCAGCTGGTCAGTAAGTCCAGCTGTGTTGGTTTGGAGGCCCAATCAGAGCCGGTGTTGTGGGCCAAACAGCCAATCCCGGCTGGAGGGAGGCGGGAGGACACACGGAAGAGGGAGAGGTTCAGGGGAGGGAGCAGCCACATAGTGCTGTCCGGCCTGGGGCCGCAAATGCACTTGGAAAAAAAACAACTAATCATGGGCCCAGAGGTATAGGAAAGACAGAAACACTCACCTTAGTCCGCGTTGGGAAATGCAGAGCGAGCGAGCGCAGCAGGTCAGTAGGCCCAGCTGTGTTGGTGGGAGGCCCAATCAGAGACGGTGTTGTGGGCCAAACAGCCAATCCGGGCTGGCGGGAGGTGGCGGGGGAGGAAACACGGAAGAGGTTCAGGGGTGGGAGCAGCCACAGATTGTGCCTGGCCTGAGGCCGCAAATGCAGGTGGAAAAAAACAACTAATCATGGGCCCAGAGGTATAGGAAAGACACAAACACTCACCTAAATCCGCGTTGGGAAATGCAGAGAGAGCGAGCGCAGGGGGTCAGTAGGCCCAGCTGTGTTGGTGGAAGTCCCAATCGGAGCCAGTGTTTTGGGCCAAACAGCCAATCCGGGCTGGCGGGTGGCGGAAGGGGGAGGAAACACAGAAAAGGGAGAGATTCGGGGGAGGGCACAGCCATGGAGTGCTGCCGGGACTGGGGCAACAAATGCAGGTGGAAAAAAAAAAGTAAACAGGGACCCAGAGGTATAAGAAAGACACAAACACTCACCTCAGTCCGCATTGGGAAATGCAGAGGGAGCAAGCGCAGGACGTCAGTAGGCCCAATCAGAGCCGGTGATGTGGGCCAAACAGCCAATCTGGGCTGGCAGGAGGCGGAATGGAGAGGACACACGGAAGAGGGAGAGGTTTGGGGGAGGGGGCAGCCACACAGTGCTGCCGGGACTGGGGCCTCAAATGCAGGTGGAAAAAAAAAACTAATCACGGGCCCAGAGGTATAGGTAAGACACAAACACTCACCTCAGTCCGCATTGGGAAATGCAGAGAGAGCGCGCACAGCGGCTCATTAGGCCCAGCTGTGTTGATGGGAGGCCCAATCGGAGCCGGTGTTGTGGGCCAAACAGCCGATCCGGGCTGGCGGGAGGCGGAGGGGGAGGAAACACAGAAGAGGTTCAGGGGAGGGAGCAGCCACAGAGTGGTGCCGGGCCTGAGGCCACAAATGCAGGTGGAAAAAAACAACTAATCAGGGGCCCAGAGGTATAGGAAAGACACAAACACTCACCTCAGTCCGCGTTGGGAAATACGGAGAGAGTGAGCGCAGCGGGTCAGTGGGCCCTGTGTGTTGGTGGGAGGCCTAATCGGAGCCGGTGTTGTGGGCGAAACCGCCAATCCGGGCTGGCGGGAGGGGGAGGAAACACAGTAGAGGGAGAGGTTCGGGGGAGGGAGCAGCCACTCAGTGCTGCCAGGCATGGGGCCGCAAATGTAGGTGGAAAAACCCAACTAATTAGGGGCCCAGACATATAAGAAAGACACAAACACTCACCTCAGTCCGCATTGGTAAATGCGGAGGGAGCGAGCACAGTGGATCAGTAGGCCCAGCTGTGTTGGTGGGAGGCCCAATCGGAGCCGGTGTTGTGGCCAAAACAGCCAATCCGGGCTGGCGGGAGGAGGAGGAAACAAAGTAGAGGGAGAGATTCGGGGGAGTGAGCAGCCACAGAGTGCTGCCAGGCCTGGGGACGCAAATGCAGGTGGGAAAAAAACAACTAATCAGAGGCACACAGGTATAGGAAAGACACAAACACTCACCTCAGTCCGCATTGGGAAATGCAGGGAGAGTGAGCGCAGCGGGTCAGTAAGTCCAGCTGTGTTGGTTTGGAGGCCCAATCAGAGCCGGTGTTGTGGGCCAAACAGCCAATCCCGGCTGAAGGGAGGCGGGAGGACACACGGAAGAGGGAGAGGTTCAGGGGAGGGAGCAGCCACAGAGAGCTGTCCGGCCTGGGGCCGCAAATGCACTTGGAAAAAAAACAACTAATCATGGGCCCAGAGGTATAGGAAAGACAGAAACACTCACCTTAGTCCGCGTTGGGAAATGCAGAGCGAGCGAGCGCAGCAGGTCAGTAGGCCCAGCTGTGTTGGTGGGAGGCCCAATCAGAGACGGTTTTGTGGGCCAAACAGCCAATCCGGGCTGGCGGGAGGTGGCGGGGGAGGAAACACGGAAGAGGTTCAGGGGTGGGAGCAGCCACAGATTGTGCCTGGCCTGAGGCCGCAAATGCAGGTGGAAAAAAACAACTAATCATGGGCCCAGAGGTATAGGAAAGACACAAACACTCACCTAAATCCGCGTTGGGAAATGCAGAGAGAGCGAGCGCAGCGGGTCAGTAGGCCCAGCTGTGTTGGTGGAAGTCCCAATCGGAGCCAGTGTTTTGGGCCAAACAGCCAATCCGGGCTGGCGGGTGGCGAAAGGGGGAGGAAACACAGAAAAGGGAGAGATTCGGGGGAGGGCACAGCCATGGAGTGCTGCCGGGACTGGGGCAACAAATGCAGGTGGAAAAAAAAAAAGTTAACAGGGACCCAGAGGTATAAGAAAGACACAAACACTCACCTCAGTCCGCATTGGGAAATGCAGAGAGAGCAAGCGCAGGAGGTCAGTAGGCCCAATCAGAGCCGGTGATGTGGGCCAAACAGCCAATCTGGGCTGGCAGGAGGCGGAATGGAGAGGACACACGGAAGAGGGAGAGGTTTGGGGGAGGGGGCAGCCACGCAGTGCTGCCGGGACTGGGGCCTCAAATGCAGGTGGAAAAAAAAAAACTAATCACGGGCCCAGAGGTATAGGTAAGACACAAACACTCACCTCAGTCCGCATTGGGAAATGCAGAGAGAGCGAGCACAGCGGCTCATTAGGCCCAGCTGTGTTGATGGGAGGCCCAATCGGAGCCGGTGTTGTGGGCCAAACAGCCGATCCGGGCTGGCGGGAGGCGGAGGGGGAGGAAACACAGAAGAGGTTCAGGGGAGGGAGCAGCCACAGAGTGGTGCCGGGCCTGAGGCCACAAATGCAGGTGGAAAAAAACAACTAATCAGGGGCCCAGAGGTATAGGAAAGACACAAACACTCACCTCAGTCCGCGTTGGGAAATACGGAGAGAGTGAGCGCAGCGGGTCAGTGGGCCCTGTGTGTTGGTGGGAGGCCTAATCGGAGCCGGTGTTGTGGGCGAAACCGCCAATCCGGGCTGGCGGGGAGGGGGAGGAAACACAGTAGAGGGAGAGGTTCGGAGGAGGGAGCAACCACTCAGTGCTGCCAGGCATGGGGCCGCAAATGCAGGTGGAAAAACCCAACTAATTAGGGGCCCAGACATATAAGAAAGACACAAACCCTCACCTCAGTCCGCATTAGTAAATGCGGAGAGAGCGAGCACAGTGGGTCAGTAGGCCCAGCTGTGTTGGTGGGAGGCCCAATCGGAGCCGGTGTTGTGGCCAAAACAGCCAATCCGGGCTGGCGGGAGGAGGAGGAAACAAAGTAGAGGGAGAGGTTCGGGGGAGTGAGCAGCCACAGAGTGCTGCCAGGCCTGGGGACGCAAATGCAGGTGGGAAAAAAACAACTAATCAGAGGCACACAGGTATAGGAAAGACACAAACACTCACCTCAGTCCGCATTGGGAAATGCAGGGAGAGTGAGCGCAGCGGGTCAGTAAGTCCAGCTGTGTTGGTTTGGAGGCCCAATCAGAGCCGGTGTTGTGGGCCAAACAGCCAATCCCGGCTGGAGGGAGGCTGGAGGGCACACGGAAGAGGGAGAGGTTCAGGGGAGGGAGCAGCCACAGAGTGCTGCCGGGCCTGGGGCCGCAAATGCAGGTGGAAAAAAAACAACTAATCATGGGCCCAGAGGTATAGGAAAGACAGAAACACTCACCTCAGTCAGTGTTGGTAAATGCAGAGCGAGCGAGCGCAGTGGGTCAGTAGGCCCAGCTGTGTTGGTGGGAGCCCCAATCAGAGCCGGTGTTGTGGGCCAAAGAGCCAATCTGTGCTGGAGGGAGGCAGAGGGGGAGGAAACACAGAAGAGGTTCAGGGGTGGGAGCAGCCACAGAGTGGTGCCTGGCCTGAGGCCGCAAATGCAGGTGGAAAAAAACCATTAATCAGGGGCCCAGAGGTATAGGAAAGACACAAACACTCACCTAAGTCCGCGTTGGGAAATGCAGAGAGAGCGAACGCAGCAGCTCAGTAGGCCCAGCTGTGCTGGTGGGAGTTCCAATCGGAGCAGGTGTTTTGGGCCAAACAGCCAATCCGGTCTGGCGGGTGGCGGAAGGGGGAGGAAACACAGAAAAGGGAGAGGCTCGGGTGAGGAAACAGCCACAGAGTGCTGCCGGGCCTGGGGCCGCAAATGCAGGTGAAAAAAAAACAACTAATCAGGAGCCTAGAGGTATAGGAAAGACACAAACACTCACCTCAGTCCGCGTTGGGAAATGCGGAGAGAGCGAGTGCAGCGGGTTAGTGGGCCCAGCTGTGTTGGTGGGAGGCCCAATCAGAGCCGGTGTTGTGGGCCAAACAACCAAACCGGGCTGGCGGGTGGAGGAGGGGGAGGAAACACGGAAGAGGTTCAGTTGAGGGAGAAGCCACGGAGTGGTGCCAGGCCAGAGGCCACAAATGCAGGTGGAAAAAAACAACTAATCTGGGGCCCAGAGGTATGGGAAAGAAACCAACACTCACCTCAGTCCGCATTGGAATATGTGGAGAGAGCGAGTGCAGCAGGTCAGTAGACACAGCTGTGTTGGTTGGAGGCAGAATCGAGCCGGTGTTGTGGGCCAAAAACCCAATCCGGGCAGGCGCGAAGGGGAGGAAACACGGAAGAGGGAGAGGTTAGGAGGATGGAGCAGCCACACAGTGGTGCCGGGCCTGGGGCCGCAAATGCAGGTGGAACAAAACAACTAATAAGGGGCCCAGAGGTATAGAAAAGATACACTCACCTCAGTCCGCGTTGAGAAATGCAGACAGAGCGAGTGTAGCAGGTTAGTAGGCCCAGCTGGGTTGGTGGGAGGCCCAATCGGAGCCAGTGATGTGGGCCAAACAGCCAATCTGGGCTGGCAGGTGGCGGAAGGGAGAGGACACACTGAAGAGGGAGAGGTTTGGGGGAGGGAGCAGCCACGCAGTGCTGTCGGGCCTGGGGCCGCAAATACAGGTGGAAAAAAAACAACTAATGAGGGGCCCAGAGGTATAGGAAAGACACAAAAACTCATCTCAGTCCGCATTGGGAAATGCAGAGCGAGCGAGCGCAGCAGGTCAGTAGGCCCAGCAGTGTTGATGGGAGGCCCAATCAGAGCCAGTGTTGTGGGCCAAACAGCCAATCCAGGCTGGCGGGAGGCGGAGGGGGAGGAAACACGGAAGAGGTTCAGGAGAGGGAGCAGCCACAGAGTGGTGCCGGGCCTGAGGCCACAAATGCAGGTGGAAAAAAACAACTAATCAGGGGCCCAGAGGTATAGGAAAGACACAAACACTCACCTCAGTCCGCATTGGTAAATGCGGAGAGAGCGAGCGCAGTGGGTCAGTAGGCCCAGCTGTGTTGATGGGAGGCCCAATCGGAGCCGGTGTTGTGGCCGAAACAGCCAATCCGGGCTGGCGGGAGGGGGAGGAAACAAAGTAGAGGTAGAGGTTCGGGGGAGGGAGAAGCCACGCAGTGCTGCGGGACCTGGGGCCGCAAATGCAGGTGGAAAAACACAACTAATTAGGGTCTCAGAGGTATAGGAAAGACACAAACACTCACCTCAGTCCACATTGGGAAATGCGGAGAGAGCGAGTGCAGTGGGTCAGTAGGCCCAGCTGTGTTGGTGGGAGGCCCAATCGGAGCTAGTGTTGTGGGCCACACAGCCAATCCGGGCTGGCCTGAGGCGGGAGAGAGAGGAAACCACGAAGAGAGAGAGGTTCGGGGGAGGGAGCAGCCATGGAGTACTGCCGGGCCTGGGGCAGCAAATGCAGGTGGGAAAAAAACAACTAATTAGGGGCCCAGAGGTATAGGAAAGACACAAACACTCACCTCAGTCCGCGTTGGGAAATGTGGAGAGAGCGAGCGCAGCGGGTCAGTAGGCCCAGCTGTGTTTGTGGGAGGCCCAATCAGAGCCGGTGTTGTGGGCCAAACAACCAATCCGGACTGGCGGGGAAGGAGGGAGAGGAAACACGGAAGAAGTTCAGTGGAGGGAGCAGCTACAGAGTGGTGCCGGGCCAGAGGCTGCAAATGTAGGTGGAAAAAAACAACTAATCAGGGGCCCAGAGGTATAGGAAAGACACAGACCCTCACCTCAGTCCGCATTGGGATATGTGGAGAGAGCGAACGCAGCAGGTCAGTAGACACAGCTGTGTTGGTGGGAGGCCCAATCAAGCCGGTGTTGTGGGCCAAACACCCAATCCGGGCTGGCGGGAGGGGGAGGAAACACGGGAGAGGTTCGGGGGATGGAGCAGTCACACAGTGCTGCAGGGCCTGGGGCCGCAAATGCAGGTGGAAAAACACAACTAATTAGGGGCCCAGAGGTATAGGAAAGACACAAACACTCTCCTAAGTCCACATTGGGAAATGCGGAGAGAGCGAGCGCAGTGGGTCAGTAGACACAGCTGTGTTGATGGGAGGCCTAATCAAGCCGGTGTTGTGGGCCAAACAGCCAATCCGGGCTGGCGTGAGGCGGGAGGGATCAGCCATGGAGTACTGCCGGGCCAGGTGCCTCAAATGCAGATGGAAAAAAACGTTGTGCTAAATCTCTGTTTCTCCACCGCTTTCCCCTCGGCTACTCCAAACACACTCACTGTGGCGTTGCCCCTTTAAGGGTACGCACGCGACGGAGTGACGTCAACTCCGTCGCGTGCATGTTTAAATAAACGGGGCGGCTCCTGGTGACGTCAGTTCACCGGGGAGCCCACACCGACAACATCCACGTCTCCGTGTCTCTGTTCTACAGGGGGTGGGGGGCTCACGGAGGCGGCCTACAAGCGACCGCCAACAGTGGCGACGAGACCGGGATCGCTTCCATGAACTGCGGGGGAGTTCCGACGCGACGCAGATGATCGAGTGTGAGCGCGCGGCGAACTCCGAACACCCGCAGAGAAGGAAGCGACACACGCGGCCGGCGGCCATTTTGATAAATAGATCCTGGAGACTCACGGCTTCGTAACGAAGCGTCGGTGAGCCATCCAGGTCTAATTTTTGGATAATTCAGCGGCGGATGATCGTTGGACACGACATATGTCAATTTCATAGTAGAATTTTGACAATTTATGCACATTTCGTCGAGCAGTGGCTGAGAGACTCCATGGGAGGCCTGCTGGTTAGATAGGGGTCTCCTCCTCTGCTCAATTTTTGGATACACCATTGTCTGCAGACTGGCTGAGGTGATCACTCCGCAAAGGTCAAGGCTGGTGGTGAGTTGCGGCCCCTTGTCTTGTCAATCCTTGGGGTGCCTGTGCGCTCTCCACCATGGATGCTGCTGCTGCTGCTGCTGCTGCTGCTGCTGCTGCTCCTCCTGCTGCTGTCGGTCAGGCACTGCCTGTCCCTCCGCCGAAGCCACCAGGGTCCTTGCAACCAATGCCTGAGTTTGATATCTCAGGTGCTCCAGCTGGCCTTGGACAGAGGTGGAAGATGTGGATGGACAGACTGGAAATGTATTTCAGGGCCACTATGGAAACAACGGATGACGGCAAACTGGCCACCCTACTGTATTCCGCTGGCCCGGCAGTGCATGAGGTATTTATGTCCCTACAGCCGGTGGATGGATCGTTTGCGGCGGCCAAAGAGGCGCTCCATAATCATTTTCTGCCGATGGCCAATGCGGACTATGAACGCTTCCTCATGGGTACAGCCCGCCAGAAAGATGACGAGACTCTGGATGTATTCTTTGGGCGACTACGGCGCATGGCAGCCCCGTGTGCCTGGAATGACCCCGATGTCATGATTAGGAACCAACTAATTCAGGGTTGCAGCTCGGGGAAGCTGAGACGCCAGATCCTGCGCGAACCGGGCATCACCCTCCCTCGCATCCTAGAACTGGGGAGGTGCCACGAGGTCTCTGAACTGCGTGCAACCAGGATGGAGGCGGGGGTCCGCCCAGCCAAGCTGGAGGAGGTCTGCGCGGTCGGAAGAGGCCGCGGGTTAAGGCGCCCTTTGAACAACCAGGGTCAGCGCGCACAAGGATCGAATGTCCCGTGCTCGAAGTGTGGCTATGATCTCCCACATCCCGCAGAGTGTCCTGCCACGGGTGTCAAGTGTGGCCGATGTGCGGGCCCTGACCACTTCGCAAGGATGTGCAAATCGGCCGCACCCAAGGTAGTGCCAAGAGGACCAGTTCGAGCTGGTTTCTTCCGCCCCCAGAGGGCCTCCAACGTTGCCCAGGTCGACCAAGGGGACGAGGGAGCACCCCAGGAGGACGAGGAGGAGGACGAAGATGAAGAGAACGTGTTCTTCGTGTCCAGCGTAAGCATGCTTAAGTCCCGCTCCAAGAGACAACCCAGGTGCAATGTGCTGGTGAATGGAGACTCTGTGCCGATGCTTGTGGACACTGGCGCATCTGTAAATGTAATGGCCCGCCAGCATCACAAGAACATGAGGGCCCCACCTGCGCTGGCGGCGCCAAGGGCACGCATATTCGCCTTCGGCGGGGATCGGCCTCTACCTCTGGACGGTGTTTTCGTGGCCCGTGTGCAGTATGGGGACTCACACATACGGGCTCGGTTCTACGTGACGCCGGTGAGCGATAACACCCTGCTCTGCTGTGCCGCGGCGGAGGCACAGGGTATCGTCACATTCGCTTATGCAGTATACTTGGAGGACATCCAGGTCCTCCTGGCCAAACATGGGTCCCTGTTTGAGGGCATCGGACAGCTGGTGGGCGAGCCTGTCCGGCTCCACATAGACGAATCCATACAACCAGTGGCACTGAAGCACCGACGGGTTCCGTTCCATCTCAGGGACCTGGTGGATCGTGAGCTTGACAATCTCGTGGGGCTGGACATAATTGAAAAGGTTGATGGACCCACCCCCTGGGTGTCCCCCATTGTCATTGCCCGCAAGCCTAAACAACCCGATGCTGTAAGAATATGTGTGGACATGCGACTGCCCAATAAGGCCATAAAGAGGGAGAGACACCTCACCCCCACCATCGATGACATCATCGCGGAGCTGCAGGGGGCAAGATTTTTCTCCAAACTCGACCTGAGATCAGGTTATCATCAGGTGGTTTTGCACCCCGAGTCCAGATATATCACCACCTTCACCACGCATCGGGGGCTATACCGATATAAAAGACTCAGCTTTGGGGTGTCCTCGGCAGCGGAGGTTTTTCAAAATATAATGAGAGGTGCACTGGCGGATCTGGAGGGTGTCATCAATATCAGCGACGACATCATGGTGTACGCCAAATCCGAAGCAGAGCACCTGGCACGCCTGTCCAGGACTTTTGAACGGCTACGTCTGCTGGGCCTCACGTTGCATAAGGACAAGTGCGAATTTCTGAAGACGGAGATCGAATTCTTTGGGTTCGTGTTCAAGGCTGACGGGGTGTCACCAGACCCCCGCAAAGTGAGAGACATCAAAGAGGCGCGCCCGCCTGAAAATGTCGCGGAGGTGAGGAGTTTTCTGGGGATGGTCACCTACTGTGGCCGATTCATCAGAAATCTCGCGTCCCGCTCTGAGCCCCTGAGGTCGCTCACCAAGAAGGACGCCCCCTGGCAGTGGGGCCCTCTGGAACTGGCGGCGTTTGACGATATTCGGGGGGCACTGACGGCGGATGACACGATGGCTTTCTTTGACCCACGCCTGCAGACGGAGATTGTGGTAGACGCCAGCCCCTATGGGCTAGGGGCGGTGCTCACACAGGTAGGAAAAGACCAGGAGGTCCGGCCGATTGCTTACGCCAGCAAGGCCCTGTCTGACACCGAACAACGATACTCTCAAATCGAGAGGGAGGCCCTGGCGGTGCTGTGGGGCTGTCGGCACTTTCGCCTTTACATTCTGGGGCGTCCCGTGACCGTAGTCACGGACCACAAGCCGCTGTTGCCGATCATGGCGGGCTCGTCATCTCGCCCGCCAGTAAGGATTGAGCGGTGGATGCTCGCCCTGCTGGAATACGGGGTATCATTGACATACCGCCCCGGTGCCAACAATGCGGCGGACTACCTGTCCCGTCACCCCAGGGACGACTCGCAGGAATCGGCGTCAGCGGAGGAAGCTGACGAACGTGTCTGCCTCGTGGTGGAGACTGCGACACCCAACTCCATGCAGGTGGAAGATCTGGAAGTGGCATCGAAAAATGACGAGTGTTTCTCCATCTTGAGGGAAGCCATGCAGAAGGGTGCCTGGAAGACAGTGCTGGAGGCGGTGGAGCGAAGAACGTGTGAGGCCCGGGGCACCCTCGAGCAGCTCTGGAAAGTAAGAGAGGAGCTAACATTCTCCGATTCAGGACTGCTACTAAGAGGTGAAAGAATTGTGGTGCCCCAGAGCAAAGTGGCGCAGGTCATCGCGCTAGCACACCAGGGTCATCAAGGGGCTCCCAAGACCAAGGCTCGTCTCCGGCAGAAGGTGTGGTTTCCTGAGCTGGAGCGGAAGGTGGAAGCATTCGTAGCATCTTGTGTGTGGTGTCAGGCGGCGGCCCCGGCACTGAAAGAACCGTCCATAGAGACAATGCCCCGCGGGACTCGGCCGTGGGAGGTGGTGCACGCGGACTCGGGGTCTACCTCCAGAGGTACGCATTTTCTGGTGGTGGTAGACGAGTGGTCGAGATACCCGGAAGTTGAGTTCATAGACTCAGTGGCGTTTGAGAACGTGGTGGTGGCGCTGGAAAAGATCTTTGCCACTCATGGACTCCCCTCTGTGCTGTGCTCGGACAACGGAGCCCCGTTCCAAGGGGAGAGCTTCGCAGAACTCATGAAAGATTATGGCATCCAACACCGACGGGTCACCCCACTGTGGCCCCGTGCCAACGGGGAGGCTGAACGAATGATGCGTACCCTCAACAAGGTTTTCCGCATTGCCCATGGAAAAGGGGAGTGTCTGAAGAGGGCTCTGTACGTGTTTCTGCGAGGCTATCGCACCACCCCTCACTCGTCTACGGGGGTGGCCCCGGCAGAGGCACTATTCCAGCGGTGCCCGAGAGACGTCATACCGGAACTGGGGGACCGAGACCCTGCCGTCATCGACAATGAGCAGGTGGAAGAGGACAGACAGATCAGGACGCGGATGGAGAACATCCGGAGGGGGCTCAAACCCCCACACATTGCCCTTGGGGATGAGGTGCTGGTGAGAAATCGCCATCCACATGGAAAATTGTCGCTCACATATGAGCCCTCGCCCCTGGACGTGGTGGCGGTCAAGGGGTCAATGGTGACTGCATCGGATGGAACGTCATCGGTAACCAGGAATGCATCCTTCTTCAGGAAGTTTGGTGAATCCAGAGCGGCTGACCCGGACAGCAGAGAGAGTGAAGGTGTGTTGGATGAAGGTGGGGGAGAAAGTGCCGCAGTGGAATCGCCGGCTCGAAGCGGACCTACCTCCGGAACACCAGCCCGAGACGATGGCAGGAGGTACCCCCTGAGATCAGGGCGTGGGAAACCTGTCCGTCTCAGTGACTATGTTACAGACTGAAGGGGGAGGCTGACCGGGGACTAATGGTCAGGCCATGACAGGCCCACACGGGGGATCCGGGGTGGCTGTCAATAAATGGGGGTGTGTTTTGTTGAAACGTTTAAAGTGTTCTGTGTTCTAGAAGTGTGTTAATTGTATACTCCTATTTCCAATTTGTTGTTATGGAAAAGGAGGAGTGTGGCGTTGCCCCTTTAAGGGTACGCACGCGACGGAGTGACGTCAACTCCGTCGCGTGCATGTTTAAATAAACGGGGCGGCTCCTGGTGACGTCAGTTCACCGGGGAGCCCACACCGACAACATCCACGTCTCCGTGTCTCTGTTCTACAGGGGGTGGGGGGCTCACGGAGGCGGCCTACAAGCGACCGCCAACACTCACCCTCTGGATATCTGCCAAGATATTGTATAGGGCTTGGTTCTTTAGCCAGGGCCTAGGCTTGGTCTATAATTTGCACATGTGGCTGATAATCATTTTTGGTATGTGACTGGTTACGCTGTAATACCTTAAGTAACTCAAGCGTATGGACTGATTCTGGGTACACCACTACACAATCCATAATAGGCTGGTCCGTTATTTTAGAACTCTCGTTCCGGCACATGAGCAGAGAAACACATAAGTAGTGTTCACAAAGGGGAGATGGTGAGACTGGCAGCTTCTCTGTGACCTGCTGGAAGGCTGCAGTATGGGACTCAAGCAGGTAAATACCAACTCCTTAATGTCAGTGCATGGTGTCTGTGGGTCCGCATGAACAAGGGGCACGGTGGTCAATTCTTCCATGTGTGTTTCCTCTTGTAAAGAACCATTAGTAGAAGAACCTTCGGTGTCGAAGTCCCCTACACCAGGCCCTGAGTGCTGCGTACGTGACCGGGAGATTCTCTTCACATTGACGCCGGGTCCCACATCATGTAGAAGGTGGTTGTGCTCGGCTCCCTGAATCTCCTCCACACCCACCCTAAGAGCTTGGCAGCGAGCATTGTAAAAGTACCATACGATTGCTGTTATTGTTAACCGTTGTAATGTCGTAAAATAAACACCTAAAGTGATTTCACACGGAAGTAACACCACAAAAGCATTACTAAAATATGTTGCTCACCGACTCGACAAACCCCTGGGAGGTAGACTTGTGCACATGCTTTGATATCACGTCCGTCTACGATTCCGTATTTCCCTCTGGTCTGTACAGATTGCTGAGAACCACAGAATGCATCTGCACATTACAGCCGCTATTAGACGAGGGCATAGCAGCGCCGCAGTAACCGAGCACAGCGCTGAGCCCATTGTGTTAGCAAGGTGAGTGCATGACAGCAGGTAGGGAGAGAGTAGCTCTTGAAAGGTGTGAGGGCTGATTAGTGGAGTCTGTGTAGTTGTGTCTCTTTGTTATCAGTCATGATGGTGCTGATCTAGTGTGGAAAGCATTTGTTGTGTATATATAATTCAGAGGAGGATTGGAGATTCATGGATTGTGTAGGAGGGTAGGTGGGTGGCACGAGGCCAAACATTTCCTGTATACTTATTGAGGGCAGCTTTTGTGGAAGGTGGGACAGGGGGTCAGGACTTTTTTTGAACTTGGATAAGGTTTCCTCCTGAATTCCCTCTATGCCACCTGTGCCTGTGAATAGTTGGGGGGGGGGGCTTAGGGGTGGGGGAGGACGGTTGGTGGGGCAAAGGTGGTAAAGGGGAAGGGCGGGATGTAGGGAAGAGGTATTAACAAGATAAATGTATAACTGGTTATGAAGAAACGGCAGTGTTTCTCACCTCAGCCTTCAGAGATACATTCCAGACAACTTTACATTTGAGCCAGTATCTAAATGTTTTGTCTAACACCTTTATGAGCAAAGTGGGTGTTATTCCCTAGATATATACAGTGCAGTGTTATTTTACCTTATATTGCAATACATAACTTTTTGCTGACGTACAATTATATATAATTTCCTTTGCACGACATTTTATTCGCTTTTTTCAATATTCCTTCCTCCCATTGTCTGCTAAATCCCCAAAAGAAGATTACAATGATGGGTCTGTTCACAGTTTAATAGTAGTGCTAAAAGAAAACGTGGTGGACAGTACACATAACACGTTTTCCAACCCTGTCACGTTTGTACTGTGTTTTATTAGCCTGGAAACATGTTTTATAAATGAAAGCGAGGGTATGTGATGGAATGGCTAACGTTGACCTTTTATAGATGAAAGGGGGGGTCAATACATGGCTATTGAAATGTAGGGGGCACCAGGTGTTGCGGGCAATAGGCCACCACCTGTTCAGCATTACTGAGAAGCAGTCCAGGACTACTTTGGGTAACATTGCCGTGGTTTTCGTCCAGGATTAGCTGGGTGAACAAATGTTGAATAAATCTCATCTGCCGCCGTGAACAACATAAAACGTTTTAATGACATGTTCCTACTCCAGACCGGGGGCGTTGTTTTATTGCATGCAGGATGGCTGTCAATGATAAATCAAGCCCTTTCATATGTTTCTAACATCTTACTTTCAAAGCAGATGCTAAAACCTCATTCCTGGGAATATTGCACATAATCAAGAGTGTGTGACTAGTGCACATCACAATATGCATCGTCTCTAGAGGCTCTCATGGAACTTGAACCAGTGACCAGCAGGTCTTTGGGACACATTTCAGACCAGTACTATGTTTACCAGCAAGCATATGAGCTCAGTACATCCATACGTGACTGTTATATACAGCGGTGAAACACTAAAACTGAAGAGATTACCATTCAGTACAGCAATATAGCCTTATAAACCGTGGGACAGGTCGTTAACACAGGATTATGACCTGCCACAAAGTTATGGCCAGAGGTAAAGCCGAAGGCCATACCTTTTTGTTCTGGGTCGCTATCCCAAGCGATAATGACCCCTCCCGAGGTCAATAAGACTTAGGAAATGGTGGTAGTAGCAATGCATGGTTTGGAGTTTTCGTGGTTAAGTTAAAAATTGCCCTTTTATGAGTGAATAATGTAAATAGGGAAACTGAGTTGATGTATTAAACGTGGTTTTATTTTGTAGTATTTAAATAACATGGTTGACTTACTAAATTCAACATTTTAATTGCAACTTGGTTGAATTGGAACAGGTTTTACATGAGCAGGCATTAGGTGTCATGTAAAAGTAAACTGTTTCTCTGTAAGAAAGTGAAAGCATTTCCCAACGTTTTCTCTTGCTCTTTCATGTGTTAAACAGCATGTTGCAGCAAACAAAAGGCCCTTCCAGAGAGTAATTGTCTTGTTGAAACAAAATCTTGCCTGAAAATTGCATTGTTGTTTCCCTGTCTGCTTCTGAAGACAGAATGTTCAGAATGCAGTCATGCAACCATATGCAGGGAGCCTATTACAACTCGACATTTAACCCTGTCACCAGAGTAATGTACTATAACACAGAAGGGTGACTTGGATTAATAAAAATATTTGAGTGGTTTGAATGAATCAAACCTCTAACTAAACTCACTCAGTCCCTGGACAGACAACTGGGCTGCCCCTAAATGTAACATGCCCATAGGGAGAGGTATTGTGCCGCCTATCTTTCTGGGATAGTACAAGAGGAGACAGTCCCTTCACTAACCTTCCACTATTAATTATTCAAAGAAACAAACTCACTTTTTTGCTTCCAAATACCAATTATTAACCTAAAGGCAATTGCTTCTGAGATGCAGCAAAAGTTTCAGCTCAAAGTAAAACAATAAAAGATAAAAAATCAATGTCGTTAAATGAAACACATCTAACATTTGCGGAATGTTTTAGTTTTTGTCAGCACCACCTTATAGCACTTCACCAACTTCTACCTGGTTTACTTCCATGCCAGGCCTACTACCTCTGTGACACCTCGTTTACTCCCATGCCAGGCCTTCTACTTCAAAGGTTTGCCATTCAGGTATACTCCCCTGCCCAAACAGCATTTCACAAACAGTGCTTCTGTATTTAGAATCAACTTGTAACAGTTTTTTCAACTGCTTCACAATGTTCATTATTCTGAGACATTAAAGTTTTAGCAACACTTCAGGGCAACAAGATTTGCATTGGTGCCTCTATGAATTATGCTCCTCTCCTTCTGAATAACCTTATCCAGTAGGGCAGCCTTCTTGCCACTCTTGTTTCCCCACTGCATAAGTAACCAAAACTGACAAGGGTACAATTTTATTGTACTTCTTCCTTGGTTTGGAAATGTAGGTTTAGACCAGCATTTGTTATATGCTTCTCAAAATATGGGCAACATGTTTCACAACCTCTGGACCTTTCATTAGTCCCCTTCTACCTTTGGAAATATCTTTTGTATTTGAATTTTCTTGTTCTTGGTTTCTTTTGACTTGAGCAATGGTTGTATGCATTTGATTTTAATGATATTGCCACCTCGGATTGCTGGAATCTCAACAAACTCACACCCTTAAAGTTACAGTCATTTGGTTTTGACAAATAGTGCTTTTGCTGGTTTTTGATAGTTAAGTATTCAAAATCACTGTAGTACTTCTTCCACTCATACATGATTGTAAACACCTGCCTTGAACACACGAGCAGTCTCGGAGCACTCCAGAATCACTGTCAGCTGGTGAACTCACTGGTGAAGGTGTGCACGTCGATCCTCTCATTGTTCGCAGGTTTTCTGCTTCAGTCGCTCCTCGCGACCCGGCAAACAGCTACTCATGGTTCGCCGTCACCCATGCCACTTGTAACATGAGCTTCCCTTGCTCCAGAGGCTCTCTGTTGCATGCCAGCCACCAGACACAGCCTCTTGGAAAGGATAGCTTCCCTCGCTTTCGCTTCCTGATGTGCAGCCTCTGCACCACAGGTCTTCAGAGGGCAAGCTTCCCTCTTGCATGCTTACACTGCACAACCACTGCACTTAAGAGGACTGGAGGCACAGATCTTCTCGGGACCGGCTATTGTCTTCAGCTTAACAGTGGTCCCGGCGTCTTCTCCCTCCTCCACTTACCGTGTCGGCTGCATACACAGACTGCACTGCTCGTCCAGCTCGCTCTGCTCTCTAATGGCCTGCACCTGAGGGGGACTTTTAAGCCTTCCAGTGTCCCTCAGCTGTGGGTGATTTCTATTAACAATCTGACCACTCCTGCAGCATTGCTCCTCTTCAGCCCTCGTCCTCATCTCAGTACTTAGGGAATGACAGGACTTGAAGTTCCTAATGTCAAAGTTCGTTTTTCTCACTTTTTCTCTTTTGCACTAAGTCATTAGAAGGTTGGGGTTTGGGGAAAGTAAAACTAGGGGATTTCCCATTCCTCCTGACTTGCTTCTCCCCTCATGTGATCCTCCTGCAGAACACCACCCCCATGGTTGGGATCAGAAAGTGTAGGCCTTCCGTGGTGACATGAAAAGGGTCCCATGCCAAATTTTCTGGGGGAATCATTGCTGATTCATCACAATTCTCATGAATGCATTTATGTCCTAATGGAACATAAATTCCCTAAGTTTATGAAGAGTATCTGTAGTGATTCAATTGAGTCCACTGAACCATCTGCATTTTTGCATCCAATAAACAGACAGCCGTTAAGCATCTCATGCCTAAGAGGATCCTCTACTTGGCTCCTTCAGTTAAAATGCTTCTTTGTAGCGTATTCCTCCGTTCCCTCGCATCACAACAGTGTTCATTTGGAAATCCTTAAATTATTTGAAAAATGGCCAAATGAGCAGCAAAGAACAGAACATCAGCAATAACAAAAAATACATGCATGTCCAGGATAAGTCTATTACCTCCCTTTTTATAGTCCACGGTCGCAAGTGCTTTCCTAAAGTTAATCGTTACAATTGGGTGAATGCTGAGATATTGAGTTAAGACCACAGGGCCTATTCACTAAAACTTTTCACCCCTTCCATGTGTACAGGCACACTCTACTGGAGAAACGTCCCACATTCTATAGATTCACTAATTCTCAAAAGGACATGAGTTTTCACACACAGATTCACTGCTTGATTGAAGCGTGCCAGCAGAATGCTGCCAAGTCCATGATTAGGAAACATATGTTGCACTTGCAACATAACTGATTAACAGACAAACGCACTTGGAAGTGTGCCAGTCACTGCACTCATTCCATTAAATCTTATTTCTTTATTTGTTTGTTTTATTTGTTTTGTTGCAATGGTGCATGTTAATCAACAGTGCTACCAAAGGGCTCCTCAATTTCATTAGTTGTGAACTGAGGGATTCGCCCCAGCCCTTTAAGACAAGGTAGTACTATGAGTTGAATGGGATGCAGAAGTTACTCAAACGTCAATAATCGAAAGGTTGACTGTTTTAATATCAATTATCTAAAACAGGGAGTACAACTGACATCTATGGATGTCTCACAGCATGGTCTCAACGATTTCCATAAAAAACATTATACTTATAGTAAAAACTTGTCATTGATGATGTTAGCCTGCTTATTCACTAACGTCTTCCTACGTGGCAAACTACAAACACCTATTGAAGAGAGAGATTGGCTCTAAGGGAGCATCTAATTATATGTTCCATGGCTGAACAAAACTGTGAAATCTCCATCACCTCCATAAATCCTCAACCTTGGACAGATCACCTCCTGATTGGATTCACTTTAGCAATAAATAGTCGAGTGTCCAAAGACAAGTCTATAGCACCACCTTTCCCAACGAGGAATAAAAGAAATATTAGGGTGGATAAGATATTACCACATATCCTCCCCTCCCTTAACTTACTATCGAGTGCCTCAGACCCTGAGATTCTAGTTGAGGTCTACAACAGTACTATGTCTAAAACTCTAGACATCGTTGCACCTCTCAAAATGCGCAAAAGTAAACCGAGGGCTCATTTGAATGCCTGGCTTACACCACAACTAAAAGCTCTTAGATTAGAAAAAAGGAAACTGGAAGCTACATGGCACCACCTTCCATCCGAAGAAAACAAGACTAACTTGATTATCTTTGCTGACAACTATAAAAAAGAAATAATCAGCACAAAAAAAGATACGTACAATGAAAGAATTACTAAAACAAGCTGCAATGCCAAGGAATTATTCGTGATCCTACGTGAAATGGAAGCCCCAATCCCACATACAGACAACGTTGTAAAGGACAAACTCGGTGTTCGAACATTCAGAACGCCCTAACAAATAAAATTGCCCTATGTCAAAACAAGATTGCTGATAAGAAAACCACCTTGCCCAACCTTGACACACAATTCAGAATGCCAAATCACACTACTAATATACCAAAATAATTCAGATTCTCTAAAGTCTCCATTGTTGAAGTCGAAAACATATCTCCTCCCTGAAACCTTTGTGGTGCCAGGGAGACAGTTGCCCTGCCCAGATAATTAAAGATGCAGCCAGAGACCTGGTGCCATTCATATCCAAACTATTCAATGCCTCCTTCTCATCAAATGTTGTTCCAAGTAACCTAAAAGAGTCATGGGTGTTACCCCTGCTAAAAAAGCAAACCCTGGACCCCACTATCCCGACTAATTACAGGCTGATCACAACAGTGCTTTTCCTACCTAAAATACTTGATGAAGTAGCGGATCTTCAAATACAGAAGTATCTTTAAACTAACCATCTTTTAGGTGTCCGCCAATTAGGCTTTAGGCCACAACATGGCACAGAAACGGGAATAATCGATCTAAAACCCCAAATTGATGAGCTCAAGGATAAAGGGAATACTGCCTTGCTACTCCTCCTTGACTTGTCAGCCGCCTTTGACTTGGTGGACCATGAAGTTTTATGCAAACACCTTGCCTCTGCGGCTCACTTTTCTAAAGACGCGAAAGCTTGGGTCCAATCCTTCTTAAACAATAGGACCATGAGACTCTTCTCTCTGTCAGCCTCCGCAGACCCTATCCCGATAACTTGTGGCGTACTGCAATGCTCCTGTGTCTCACCAACAATGTACAATATATTCACAAAGCCCTTGTTTGACAAATTGGACAGTCTGGGTGTCACCTACACTAATTATGCAGATGACACCCAACACTTCATACCCCTTTCGGCGATTACAACAAGGACATGGTCATTGTGAACAAAATGTACCTAATCATTCAGGCATGGATGGGAGCACATGGCCTATGCCTGAATGACGATAAAACTGAGATCCTGATACTTGGAACTGTCGCCAATCTGAAAAAACCTAGAACTAACTACACCAACTTTAATATTGATGGGGACTTAATTAAGATTGTAAAGGAAGTAAAAACCTTAGGGTTTTACCTTGATTCTGCATTAACCTTGAGTAAACAAGTCAGTACTATGGCATCAGCAACAGGGCTGGTTAATCGGGGCCGGTAACAAAAAGAGATGCCAACACACAGCTACCCTCCTTTACATGCTTAGGTCTTAGATAACCACAATCAAAACATTTCTGGTATTGTCATAACCAATATCACTACGGGTACACACTAAGTGATTAAAAAGAATTTCATATTTTAATAATCAAACACAATTTCATATATGAACATAAAGCAATTAAAAACCTAGGAATGAGTCGGTCTTCGTCAAAGAAAATGGAACAAAAAAAGTTGTCACAGCATCAGAAATCAGTTCTGACAGATCAATGTGAGGTTAGTACTTCAACGTGAATCATGAAGAATGCCTATCACTTATTACTTTGTTCAGACATTGCTTTTCTACCTATTAGCATGTTTCAAATATTTCTGAAACAAACAAGTTGTGCTGACAGGTTAAATATGTTTCTATGTCCCATTTTTTGAAAAAACACAGGTGGGATGGATCTGATTGGCGTGATTCGTTGGACCTGTCTTCAGGACACTTTCTATTCATATAGTGTATTTAATGTTCACTGTATTAGTTGACATGACTTTCAATTTCCATGGTAATCGAAAACCAAACATACAAATAATAACAATTATTACAAAGGTACCTCATGTATGCCATAGTGATAAAAATGTGGATTATCATGTCACTGACCTTATATTTCTTATTAGCGTGTAAGGAACCACATCTTTTTCAATTTTTGAAGTTTTTTAATCAGTCACAATTTCCTTTCTCGAACTGAAACAAGGAACAAGTGAATTTACATTTCTCCTTATCATGCCTTTTATTTTATTGGCATATGTTTCAACAAATGAAACCTTGTTTTTGTCTACTAAGGATAGCTTTTTTGAAATTCTAAAAAGCTATCCTTTTTTGTTTTTTAAAGATTTTTATTAATTTTCAAACCAAACAACAATACAAACCAAACACGCAGTGCATTTTACAACTGTTCAATTGTCAGTTACTTAATCATGGACCCCCTCCCCCCCCTCCTGCCCCCCTCATGAGCCTATTTATACCTCGCACTCTGTATTTGCTGCCTGTGGCGGGGTCCTGCTTCCCGTGGATTCTGTCAGGTCTTGCATTGTTCCAAATAATTCTGCTATTAATGATCTCCAGGCCATCAAGGTTCCCGCTTCTTCCTCCTCCCCTGCGTTACTCGCCTCTTGCCATACCATAGTTTCAGCCTCAGCCCATTTCTGCAACTCCTTCCACCACACCTCTACCCGCGGCTTGTGACATGTTTTCCATCCCATGGAAATCCTTCTTTTAGCAAGCACATATGCTAAATCTTTCAGTTTCCCAACATGTTTACGTTTCTGTGATCTGGGGAACCCTCCCAGCAAACAGGCCCAGGCTGTGTCTATGATGATCGTAACCCCCTTTTGCGCTAGTTTCTGTGCCACTTCACCCCAGAAACACCCGATTACTGGGCATGACCAAAACATGTGTGTCATGTCAGCTTTTTCCTCGTCGCATTTGGGACATGCCTGTCGTCCAGCATTTGCAAACCTGGATATCCTCAAAGGTGTCATGTATGCTCTGTGCGTTACATACAATTGTATTTGTTTTAATCTTGCATTCCTTGACACCTTCTTGTGGTATCCTAGGGCACATTCCCACATCCCATCCTCTATCGGGGCTCCCACTTCCTCTTCCCAGTCTAATCTCAATTGTGTCAGCTCCTTCCCGACCTTAGTCATCACCATCTCATGCAGTCTAGAAATCTCATGCCCCCCTTCCGATATATCATATATTGTCCCCATGATAGCATCTGGTTCTTCTTCCAATACTGTTTCAGGCCACGTTTTCCAAATTCTTTGTACCATTCTATGATATGTGATATATTGGCCCGTATGTAGCCCCGTTTCTTCCCCAAGCACTTCGAAATCCTTATCAGAAATATTTGAAACATGCTAATAGGTAGAAAATCAATATCTGAACAAAGTAATAAGTGTAAGGTGTTCTTCATGATTCAGGTTGAAGTAATAACCTCACATTCATCTGTCAGAACTGATGTCTGATTTTCTGACATCTTTTTCTGTTCCCTTTTCTTTGACTTATACCGACTTATTCCTAGGTTTCTAATTGCATTATGTTCATTTTTGAAATTGTGTTTGATTATTAAAATATGAAATTCTTTTTAATCAGTTACTGTGTACCCGTAGTGATATTGGTTATGACAATATCAGGAATGTTTTGATTGTGGTTATCTAAGACCTAAGCGAGTAAAGGAGGGTAACTGTGTGTTGGCATCTCTTTTTGTTACTTGTATTTTGTTCTCTGCCACACAGTCCCCAAAAAAAGAGGACAATAGAGCTCATATTTAGCTCAAGTTAATCAGGGCCTGCAGGCTATTCCTGTCTAAAGCAAGTTGCATCATTCCTCAGGCTCTCAAAATTGGATTACTGCAATGCCCTATACATAGGTGAGAGCAAGCACTTTCTGAATAAAATTCAAATTGTACAGAATGATGCACTCAGAGCTGCACTAAGTATTTCAAATAGAGAGCATATCTCAGAGCTAAGGAGACAAAACCACTGGCTGTCCATCAATGACAGAATCCTACTTAAAACAGTTTCCCTCACATTCAAATGTCTCAACAATGCCGCACCACCCTATCTAGCTGAGAGAATAGTCAGGAAACCTACTTCTCGCCCCACCAGAACTGCTAACTCATTCTGCCTCATCATACCCGGATTCAAGTTTAAAAAATCTAGGGGGAATTAGCTTCCCTGTCAAGGCTGCACAGACTTGCAATGCACTCCCACTCTCCCTAAGAGTGGAACAATTCTTCCATAGCTGTAGACGCAATACCTTAAACTGGCTGAGAACCAATGACAAGTGACCTGCGATGCGTTCCACTACTGAATACTGTATCATGTAATATGGCTATTACTTTGTTGATAACAACCACCTTTGATGCCTCTCTGTATTTACCACTTATGTATGTATCACTATGTCCTCTACTGTATTCTGTGTCTAGTATTCCCTATAATTGTATTCTGTATCCTGTAAACTTAAGCTTAAAGTAAACGTGTACCCTTGCGCCCAGTTACCTAAGGGTTCAGTGCGCCATACAAATAAAGAAAACAAACAAACAAACGTTCCATACTAGTCTAATAAAATGATAGGCTCCTTAACATCAGGTGGGGCAACTAAGCCCTCCCCTCAACTAGGTCACTATGAACGTCTCTAAATACACACCATCCGATTGGCTACACAAACTATAGGGCCCTTGATTATGCAGCCCCCTACAATTGGTTGGCACTCTTACATCCGTCAGTACTTTTCCACCTACGTTTAGCAGCACGCAGGCTGGACTTCCAGGTGCTGGTGAGCTGGTCATAACCATAGCTTCCCGCCAATTAGCATATCATCTATCATCACCTCAGTGGTCTGCTGTCAATTAAGGCTTTGAACTTGTTCTTGGAAATGTTATTTGCTCTGGAGAATTCAAGGGAGTGACGGCACGCTTTGCCTTAATGTGTAGGTTTGGTTCATCATGTTTGTCCAACTTCATCCTTTCACGTGACTGAAGACCATACATTTGAGCTCTGGTGCATTTAAAATACTATTTTTTAATAGACCTCTCACATCTTTCTTGTTTTTGTCCATGTCTTCTGAACAGAAGTTTCATTCTTTCACATGATTTGTAACTACTTTCTGCTCATCCCAGTCCGATAAGGCATTGGCTTCTTGGGGCTGATCCAGCCTCGCCTTTCTGAGATCTGATTTTTTAATTCAATAGCTTTTTCAACAGTGACACACTGGAAAAGAGGCCTTCCTTCTCTGGTCCAACTCTGCTATACACGTAGTGGAATCATTCATTCTTTACTTACTCCTATATATGTATACATTGGCGCTTGCCGCAATCTATTCACTAGTTAGCTAGCCTCAAGAATACTTCGTATCCTTGCGTTTCTTTGCATATGTACACTTGTAAAATGACTTGATATCTTCATCGTTTCTGTAGCATTAGTTTCTTCATCTTGATCCCAAGATGTCACTTATCTTTGATACTTTCTTGATGCTTTATAGAATATCTTCACTTCTCTTGCCTCTGCATCTCTTCCATGTACGTCAGGCTTGCTTCGTGTGATGTCACCCTTCCTCTCTTTCATCCATTGGTCCTGTTTTCTTCCGGGATTTCATTCAAATGGCCATCATACTGTCATATATGCAGGTATGGCTTTCTCAATGGGAACCTTACTTCCAGAAGTCTCCTTGGTATCGATATTTTCAATGGTTGAAACAGGATCAAGAAATTGGCTCCAAGCCCAAAGAAGCCTAAAGATAATACTGAACTTAACAGTATCTAGCCTATGCACAATGTACCTATTAATCTATTTTAAGTGAACATTCATACACTCAAAAAGGAGTAGAATTTGGACAACAACAGTTCTATGTCATATATAAAAATATTCTTATTCACTGATCTTCATCAGGGCATTCGAACGCCTTCACTATAAGGTTTCCCAATGATTCTTGAGATGCTTATTTCAAATCACCTCATAGATAATGCTTCTACTTGCATCATTCCAGTAATAATCATAATTGCAAAAACTCAAATTGCTTTTCAAGTTGGGTCTCAATTCTGGATGCCTAGAGGCTATGCACCTAATCTCAAACCTATGTTCCCTTGTTAAATAGAATCCTCTTCCTGATGGTCCAAGCCCAAGACCCTAAACTCCTAAAACCGCTTCCAATAGCCTCCAAACCACTTTGTTCTGCAATCTGCAGTGATATTTTCATGATAAATGGACATTAAAGAATGTTTATGTATATGACATAGAACTGTTGTCCGAATTCTACTCCTTTTTGAGTGTATCATTTTTCACTTAAAATAGATTTATAGGTACGTGCCGCATCGGCTAGATACTGTTAAGTTCAGATAGTTGACTACATCCATCTTGGAGATTATCCTGAAGGGTTCAGTCCACTTATCAGCCAAAGCACAAGGTGATGCTTGGTGGGCCCCATCACAAGGATTTCCTGACCAGGAGTCCGGTCCAATGGTGAGGCCTTAAGGGCATGCCACTATTTGTTCAATTCCTGGCTTGCCTTAAGATTTGTTGATGCCTGGCCCATCATCTGTGTCATCTTCCTTCTGGTGCCTAACACATAGTCCCCCACATGTCTGGCAGGACCTGGATGTGTGGCTTTCAAACCTTCTCTTACTAAGACAAGGGCCCCCTCTCACTGGATGTCCAAAGAGGAGCTCAAAGGGGCTGAAATTAACACCTTCTAGAGCCCCCTCTCTATAGGCAAACATGGGGAATCCCAATTCCTCCTTAGGGGCTCTTCCAAAGCACACAAAATGCCCTTGAGAGTCTTGTTAAACCTCACAACCAGACCATTGGCCTGACAATGGTAGGAGGTAGAGAACTTGTAAGTTACACCACATTCCTTCCACATTGCTGACATGTGGCATCATGAAGCAAGACACAGGCAATAGATTCACAATTCAAACAAAAATAGCTTTATTAACGTGATTGTCAGGATGGTTGAAGTCCTATTTTGCCATATGCTGAGGTGCGATCTCCCTACCTAAAGAAACTAAGGATCGTCTGAGTCAGTAAGTTCAACTTAATGTCTGTCTATGTCCAAAACCTATACCTGCCCTCACAACTTAAGCTAAATAATGTGCAGGGATATCAGAAACAAAAGAAATAGTGTTTCTAAATTAAAGGTCAGAGCTTCTTCCAGCTCTGCTATTGCTTTCCAGCTCCCCTTCCCCAAGTTCAAGACAATTCCACAAAGGCTTGGGGTTTCCTTCCGCAAGTTCAAGAAATTTCCACAAAGGCTCAGGGTTTCTTTCCCTAAGAAACAACAAAGTTCCACAAGACCCTCAAGGTTCTTTCTCAAGGTTCACAAGGTTTTAGGTTTCCCTTCCCCAAGACATCAGCTTGTTCAACTGGCCCAATTATACTTAGTTTCAATCTCTTAATATTCAAAACCAGTCCAGATCAACTTTGCACTAATTCTGATTCCTTGCCAGTTTATAAAGATAGCTTTCCCCTGCTTTACTTCAGTAATCCCTCTTACACTTGTGGCTTTGTTCTCTGCATATTTCCTTGACTTTCTAAGATAGGTTACTCCCAGTCTAGGCGCATTTGTCGCACCACACGGTCCACCCATTACAGGTCATCCAACTGGTAACCCTAGGCTTTCTTGCCAACACAGATAATTTTGCCACTGTGCCTGTGTGCTGATTCACATTCACTTGGCTTTCTTCTCACCAGCCTTTTGGCTTTGCCACAATTTATTTTTCCTCTTTGGCAGTTTCTTGACTTTGCCACAATGTGTTATTTCATACAGTTCACTCCATGGTGCTCTCTTTCCTTCACCACATTACTTTTACATGATATTCATTACTTACTTTTCATTGTATTTCATATGATTTGTTCTTTGGTTTCAAATATATATTCCATGTAGTTCACACCAGCTGGCCTTCCATTCATAGGCTTTATCAAAACCTTCCCTTTAGTTCAGTATTCAATATTTCTTAGTTCATATTCTTTTCATTCACAGTTCATCTTGTTTATATTGTTCAATGCAACCCTTAACCTTGGGCTCACTTTATCTTGCACTTCACATTTTGTTTGTTCAGTAATTACTTCTACACTGTAAAACAGCACCCAGGAGTGCCACAGTACACGTGTTCCCGTTTGTGCACTCACCGGTCCTGGGTGGTGCCTCCGGGTGTCTGTTTTCCTCTTCTTCAAATCCACAAACACGTCTTTGTGGTATTGTGAGCCCCCCTCGCACTGTGGTCTTCTTTCTGTGGGTTGCAGGCAGCTCCGCTCGCCTCTCTCGAATGCTGCGGGTAGCTTACAGCAATTGGATTCCTTCCATGCCTCGCAGCTCCTGCTGTGGGCACCCGACCAGGGAGGCTCCCAGCATTGTGACCCTCTCACAACCTGCCCGAGCCTGGACGCCACAGTCTCCCCTAGGTACTTGCTGTCATCCTGGCCTCCAGGCAGGACCCTCCTCGCCAGCATCCTTCTCCATAGGATTTCTCTACACTCAGGTCCGAAACACCCGGCCCAGCTTCTCTCCTGCTGGTCTCCCTCCACCAATTCTCAGCCCCATCTTTTATACACCTGCAACCATTTAACAGGTTGCAACTTTGTGTCCTCAAGCCCAATTGCCGGACCATAATTAGTGGAGTTTTCTGGGCATGCCTGACCCTTACTACAGTCTGCAGGCCTCTTCCTCATCCCAGTACCATAGGCTTAAATTATATGTTAGTGTGCACTACTCTTAGTTGCCTCTTCCTTGTCCCAGTACTATAATGGTATGAATGAGGGGAAGTGAAGAGAAGAGATTGGCAACAGCCTATAAAGGCAGGAGAAGGGTAAGGCTAACTACTACCAGGAAAAGAGGATAGCATGTCACGCCTGTGGACATCCCCTCCCCAATCCCCAAGGACCCTCCACCCAGGTGATTCTCCCTCACATCTCCCCCCCCCCCAGCGTCAGGAACTAGTGGCGATGGCTTTTCCCATGGCACCTGAGAAGAGGCTATTAAAGGAAAAGAAGTGAGGATGCCATCAGATTGCTCACACTAGACATGAAGTTGGTTCCTCTGTCAGAAATCACCTCTTTAGGAACCAACTCTGGTGAAAATGCCCATGAGAGCCCTGGCAACCACCATGGCTTTTATGGTCCAAAGGGTTATAACCTCAGCGTACCTGGTGATATGATCTACCAGAACCAGAATTAACCTGTGTCCACCTGATGTTGGAGGGTCTAGGGGACCAACAATGTTGATGCCCGCCCTCTCAAATGGTGTGCCAATCACTGGCAACTGATGCAGTGGGGCAATGACACTGGCTCCAGTCTTGTCAGACAACTGACAAGTAGGACAGGCCTTGAAGTGTCTTCCACTGCTACCCCCAGTCTGGGGCAGTCAAAGTGGGCTGAGAGCCTTTGCCTGGTCCTCTTGGCGGCAAGATGACCAGCTAAGGGAACCTCATGGGCCAGCTGCACAATGAAGGGACTGTATGCCTTGAGTCCGACAAACCTCTTGACTGCACCAGGTTCAGGCTGAGTGGGCTCACTGTGCAGGAGCTCACTCTCCCAACAAATCTTAAAATAACGAGGCACTTCACCTTGTGCCTGGGGCTGGGCCTGTTTCCTTAGACCCTCAAGACAGTATCACTCTCTCTGACCCTTACAGAAATCTTCCCTTGTGGGCCCACCTTCAGCAAACAAGAACTGGAGCTCTGGGTGATCCTCTGTGGTGAGTACCTCTCCCTGATGAGGGTCCCCTCGCACTTCTCCCTCAGGATTTGAGTCTAGGGTCACCACTGAGCCTAGTCCCTCAGGAGCTCTGATCACAGTTGGTGCTGCCGAAGTGGCTGGAAGAGAAGGAGCCCCCTTCACAGAGGGGGCTCCTCTTTGCCTCCTCTTTGCCTTGGGTTTCCCCTTTGACTTGGGTAAATGACTGTTAGTGAAACCCGATTGATCTCTGACCTAGTGAGTGCAGTAGCAGTCAGGGGTAATCCATCAGAAATTAACCCTATCTCTACTAAGTCATTCCCCAACAAAATGTTGGCAGGCACATTGTCCTGAACCAGGACAGGAAGCTTTGCTGTCTTGTCATCAATCTGAATGGTGAGTAGGGTTAAAGGAGAAGGTTCGGGGGGGGGGGGGAACACCAGCAAACATGGTGGTTCTCAGATGAGCACCTACACGGTCCTCTGGCAGGAACCGATGCACCACTGTCATCCTAGCCTCAGTGTCTCTGAAACCAGTGGAAGGCTGTCTATTAATAAGAACACTTCTGAAACATCTATGTGTAGTCTGTGGGATAGTAGCCAGTACTTCTGCATACTGGTCACAGGACCCATGGGACACAAACGAAAATCTTCAGGAGCACCAAAGGTGATTCCGGGAGAGGAGGAGAGGACAGTGGCCTCCACCTTAAGCATTGGGTAAGGTTATGCCAGGCTGACAGCCTGGCCACCAAGTGTCTTACCTTTACAGTTGGGGCCACCCTTCCTGTGGTCCAAGGCCCCACAGTATCAACAGGTGCCAGGAATGCAGGGAACTGAATTGGATCCACTGAATGTTTAGGTTTATTTGAATTTGATTGCTTCCTGGACTCCTCAGCCTTCTGATGGCTCCCCTTTTCTGTGTCTTCATCCTTCCTACTGGGATACTTGAGGGACACCCTGTGGGAGACCCATTTGTCAGCCAACGTGGCCTACTTAAATGGGTCCAAGATATTCTGGTCAGCAGTGTACTGATGCAGCTCTGGTGAACAAGCCTCAGAGAAATGTTAAAAATAGGAGGTGAGAGAAATAAAACAACTGATTAGACTGTGGGTTCCATACAATTACCGTGCGCTAGTGACCACTCTAAATTATACAACCACTCAGAGTTCTTAATTGGCAGCGAACCCACTACTCCCAACAAACCACCCACTACGGTTTGGAAAATGTGTACAAAGAATCGAAGAACTGGGAAGGTGACTCACGCTCAGACTAAAAGTATTATCAAAAACGGAATAAAAACATAATGAAAATTGCATTAATAACAAGTGATTCAACAATAATAGCGGATTTATTTCTTGTAGTGTACAACCGACATGTGTTTAGGCAAATAAAAGACTTCACTTTATAACCATCAATCCATCCCATCATATCCATATGTGTAGAACTCTCCCAATCAACCCAAGACATATTCTCTCTCTTCTTATAATCCCTGAATCTTTTAAGGCACTAACAGGTGTTTTGACAAGTTTGGCAACCAAAGTAGCTTTCATGCACTCCTACTGGCCTCTTTCTTCCACCCTCATTTTCAGAAAACAGTCATAACCAATCCGAGGTACTCTACTTAATAAACACTTAGCCCAATCTCTATGGCCAACATTATGGATAACACAAGCCATCTCAAATGCGTCTATCCATTGGAAGATACCAGAACCCTCCATATATAAACCAACCAAATCTTTCATATATTTGGTAGCAGGAGACCTGACACTCTGAACTGGTTTGGCTGAAGTTTACACCGTAGCTGTCCCTAGCTGGAGCCTTTGACATTCAGTGTTTCTTTCTTTCAGTATAATTTGTTGTGTCAACTCCTCTTTGTCCAACTCAGCTTTAGTCTCTAAAATGTTGTGTTCAAAGGCTAGTTTCATCCTTTTTTTTAAATTTTTTTTAAAAATTTTTTTTATTAAAGCCAACAAAAACAGTACAAACAAAACAGAGCATTTGTTATCAAAAACCGTTGTACAATCCACATCAATGCACTGCTCCCCCCGCCCCCCCGTCTGAGCTCAACCGGCTCCTCATTCCGTATCTGCATCCTGTGGTAGGTGATCCGTCCCCCTGGAGTCATTTGGGTCCGGAATCGACCCAAACAGTTCCGCTATTAGTGATTTCCAGGCCATCAGGGACTCTGTCCCCTCTAGATCCCCGATCCTGCTCGCATCCTGCCAAACCATTGTTTCTGCCTCTGCCCATTTCTGCAGGTCCTTCCACCACACCTCCACCCGTGGACTGTGACATGTCTTCCATGCCATGGCTATTCTTCTCTTTGCCAACACATATGCTAAATCTTTCAGCTTGCTCACATGTTTTAACTTCTTAGATCTCGGAAACACTCCCAACAGACAGGCCCATACCGTGTCTACAACAATCGTGACATCCTTCTGGGCTAGTTTACATTCCACCTCCCTCCAAAAGCGCGCAATGACCGGACATGACCAGAACATGTGTACCATGTCCGCATTCTCTTCGTCACATTTAGGGCATGCCTGTCGGCCCGCACCCGCAAACCTTGATATTTTCCGTGGCGTCATATAAGCTCTGTGCATGACATATAGTTGTATCTGCTGCAACCTGGCATTTCTAGACACTTTCTTATGGTACCCTTGCACCCGTTCCCACACCTCGTCTTCCATCAGGGTCCCCACTTCCGTCTCCCAATCCAATCTCAGTTGGACGACCTCTTTCCCCACTCTGAGCATCAACATCTCATATAATCTAGATATCTCGTGCCCCCCCTCCGCTATGTCGTATATCATATCTACTACTACATCTGGCTCGCCCTCTAGCACAGTTTCCGGCCACAGTGTCTTCACTTCTTTCACTATTCTATAATATGCAATGTACTGACCTGGATGTAACCCAGACATATCCCGCAACTCCTCAAAGGCAACTATTGAGCCCTCCTGCCAAATGTCTCCCATGGTTACAAGCCCCACCGGCTCCCAAAGGTTTCTGATTATTTTCCGTAACTGAGCATCTGCCCCCATCAGCGTGACCAACGGTATCTGCGGAGAGCATGGAGCCGCGTTTTCCAGCATCCTACACGCTCGGCGCCACATTTTCCAACCCAGCAACATCATCTTGGGACGCCCCCTCAGGTCTGCCCTGGGTACCCACATCATTTCCTTTAAGTAGAAGGGTGCACAATCCTGCCCAAGCAATCTGAATTCGGAGGTTTCCTCGTCCGAAAGCCATTTAGCGACATACTGCAGTTGACTGGCCACATAATATACCTCGTAGTTGGGCAATTTTATCCCCCCTTTTTCGTGGAAGTTCTGTAACTTCCATAACGCCACTCTATTTCGCGTGCCATGCCATAAGAAATCTCTGCACATACTATTCAGTTTGGCAAAAAACTTATTCGGGATCAAATGTGGGATATTCGCGAAATAATATAAGAGCCTAGGCAGAACCACCATCTTAAGCATCGCTCCCCTCCCCATCATAGCCAAGGGTAACTTCACCCAAAAACGCATGCAGTTTCCGATTTTAGCCAGGGCTGTCTCAGTGTTATGTCTATGCTCTTCCTCTACCGTGTGGTAAATGTCTATCCCCAAGTATCGGAACGTATCCACTGCCCATGGCACCTGCAGCACAGGCAACTTTTCCCGGGGTATACCCGCATATCTGCCCAACGGGAACATGCTAGACTTCTGGGGGTTCACTGCTATACCAGAAAGACCTGCATATCTATCCATTACCTCCAGGATGTATTGGAGATTCTCTTCTGGGTACCTTAGATACAGTAACATGTCATCCGCATAGAGAGAAATCAAATGCTTTTCCCCTTTCACCTCGATGCCTATCATATCATACTGTTGTCTAAGATATATCGCTAGAGGTTCCAGGGCCAGTATGTAAAGCATTGGGGACCATGGACACCCCTGTCTGGTGCCCCGGCCTAGCTGCCACCTGTCCGATATCACCGATCCTGTCTTGACCCTAGCTAGCGGTTCTCTGTACAATATCTGCGCCCACCGTAGGTATCCTGGACCCATTCCATACCCTTCCAAGGTCGCCATTAGCCATGTCCACCTGACCGAATCAAAGGCCTTAATTGCGTCCAATGACACAATCACCATATCCTCAGTCTGTCCATTACTACTTTCAATAATTCGCTGGAGTCGCCTGTGGTTGTTCGAGATGTTCCTGCCTGGGACATATCCTGTTTGATCAGGGTGTATGAGACTGCCAATCACTCTCCTCAGTCTATTTGCCAACACAGCCGTCAGTATTTTGCTGTCTTGGTTAAGCATCGACAAAGGCCGATACGAACTGCAGTTGTGCCGGGTTTATTAGGTTTGAGTAGCGGTAATATAATCGCTTCTCTCATGGACTCTGGTAAGTTCCCTGTCTCAAATGTCTCATTCAATACGTCCAGCAATGGGGGGAGGAGCTCTTCCGCATATGCCTTATAGAACTCACTCGGTAACCCATCTGTCCCCGGCGTCTTACTAGTGGGTAACTGTCGTACCACCTCCCCAAGCTCCTCTAGGGTAATTGGTGAGTCCAGCTCCTCTCTCTCCTCTTCGCTTAACTTAGGCAACCCTATATCCTCCAATGTTTCTGTTATCGTGTCCCAGCAGTGTTCACCGTGGTCTGCATACAATGCCCCATAATAGTCTACAAACTCTTGGTTGACTCCCTCCTGTGTGTCCGCTACACTGCCGTCCTCTCTAGTGATAGTCCTGATCGTGACCTTGGGATTTTCGCTTTTATACAACCATGCTAGAAGTCGACCTGGTTTATCTCCACCCGCGTGTTGCCTCTCTACGTATTTTCTATAATTCAGATTACACAATCTGTCCCAATGTTCTGCACATTTCTGTTGCAGCATGAGAATCAACTCTGGCCCCCGTCTAGCGTCATCTTCACCTCTTAAAGCCTCTTCCAATCTCTCTTCCGTCTCCTGTAAATCAGCCAGAATGCCGCCCTGTAAACCTTTGGATTTTGCAATAGCTGTCCCTCTGATCACCACTTTGAAGGCCTCCCACAGCGTTCCCGCTGAGTCCACACTACCCGTATTTTCCTCAAAGAAATGTACGATCTCTTCCCTTATACCCTCCCTGAAGAGGGGATCTTTCAATGCTTCCGCTCGCAGGCGCCATGTCGGGATCCTCGCTCTCAAGGGGCGATACCGCCAAGCGAGGATTAGGGGCGAGTGGTCCGAGAGTACTCTCGCCTTATATTCAATTTGTACCATCTCTGCAGATACCTCGGGCGTGATAAAAAAATAATCCAGCCTCGTGTACAATTGTTGCGGGGCAGAATAATGGGAGTACTGTCTCTCCAGAGGGTGACACTCTCTCCATGCATCCACAAGCTCAAAGTCATTTAGTAATATCTGCAATGCCTTGGCCGCAGGAGCAGGTCTATCTACCTTCCTATCCGACCTATCCACCCTCGGGTCAAGTACGCAGTTGAAGTCCCCCCCCCATATCACTGCACTCCCCACGCATTTGCTTATGTTGGTACACAACGTCCGGATATATGCCGCCGTATTCTGGTTCGGGGCATATGTATTCACTATGCTTATTTCCCTATTCTCCACCATCCCTCTCAGGATGACCATCCTCCCATCACTTTCCGCCACCTCTTGTAACCGTTGGAATGGGACATGCGGTGCCACCCAAATAAGCACACCTCTAGCATAGGCAGAGTAAGATGAACTCACCATCACTCCCTTCCATTTCCTAGCCACCATATCTGCTTTCTCCCGGGTCAGGTGGGTCTCCTGTAGCAGTGCAATGTCTATTTTTTGCCTGCGCAGGTAGAGCATGACCTTATTTCTTTTCAGGTAACTATTTAGTCCCCTCACATTCCATGTCATTATTCTAAGGCCCCCCTTGGCATCTCCAGGCGCCTTCCCTCCTCCCACAGGCACTATCCGACCCTGAGGTCTCTACTTCCTCCCGCCGGCTCACCTCCAAACCCCAACTCCCCACAACCAAAAACACACCAAACTCCCCATTCCCCAAAACTATATACACTCTACACACTCCTCCCCCCTCCCTGCCCACCTCCCACCTCCCCCCATCCCCCAACCACGCCCCTCTCAACTTTTGCCCAGCTCCATTCCTGGATCTCAGGCACTCCCGCATCTAGCCCCGACTAACACACTCCTACGTCCAGGGCCCAGCAGGGTAAAGCAGCCCTAGCGGCCACTTAACTAACAGTGTTTGGGGGAGGATTACTCCAGTTCCGTTACTCCTATTTCGTCAATTATTACGCATTGTGTCACTGTTTAAATTACCTTAAATACATTCCCACTATTTTCCAGTCCATTACGAGCGAAGGCCCGCCTTTTAATCAGTGTCTTATCTGTCTGGTTTCCCAGTGCAAACCGGATCATCCACCCACTTACCCCCCTGTTCGAATAGCCATGTCCTTCAAGAATCGCCATCTTGCCTGTCCCGGTCCGCCTCTTTCTCGGGGCACCCCAGCAAGTCCAACCATGCCACGACATCCTCAGGGGTTTCGAAGAAGTACGCCTTGTTCTTATGCAGCACTTTAAGTTTAGCCGGGTACAGAAGCATGTATTTGATGCCTGCATCCCGCAGCCTCCTTTTGACAGCCACATAATTATACCTCTGCCTCTGTACCATCATCGTGTAGTCCGGGTATGCTGTAACAGTTGTAGACGCCATCTCAATCGTACCACCCTTACGAAAAAATTCCAGGATCTTTTCCCTGTCTCTATAATTCAAGATCTTAGCGATAATAGGCCTTGGTGGGGCCCCGGGTCGTGGTTTCCGCATCAATGCGCGGTGCGCGCGTTCCACCGTGAACCCCTGGGACAATTTTTCGGCCCCTATTGCTTGAATAATCATATTTTCAATATAGTTTGTAGGGTCCCGGCCTTCTTCTCCCTCCAGCAGGCCAACGACCCGTATATTGTTCCTCCTCGCCCTTCCTTCCGCTTCCTCAACCCTATTTTCCAGATTGGCAACCTGCTGTTTCAGCACGTGGATTTCTTTGGCATTACTACTGCCAACTTCCGTATTGGTTTGTACTGCACTCTCCAAGCCACTTGTCCTGTCTGCCAGCGCTCTGACATCCTGTCTCAGCAGGGTTAGTTCGGTCCCCACCGCATCGATCTTAGTTTCCAGGGCAGCCCGTAAGTCTGCCATTGCTAGGCCCCATTTCGCGCTCATCTCTGTTATCGCCTCCAGGATCTGCTGCTTGTCTCCTTCCGGAGCGTCTTCTGCGCCAGCCCCTTCTTTGCTCTGAGTTAGCACAGTAGGGGTCCTCTGCGTCCTTGCGAAAACTTCTATGGTGGGTTGCCTGGCCTTGGTTTTGGCAGGTTTCGTCGCCATGCTGGTACCTTCCGCCCGTATGCAGCACCAGCTTATGTTAACAGTCTACTGCCAAATCAAACTGCCGATCAAATGGATTGCGGCCTCCCACGTATGTTGGGTTCCTTCCACCAATATACTTGAACTCCTATGACACCCGGGTCAGAGTCACATGGAGCAGCTTAACTCACTGCAGGGCCCAGTTACTTGCACTCACTCTTGGTGCGCACACCTGAACGCAGGGCCTCCAGTCGCCCATGCAGAATTTAGTATGGTGCTTCGTTTATGAACGCCTCAGACAGGCTATAGTGTCAGCCAGACACGCTGCGGGGCCCAGCTGCAGCACTCACACCTCCGAGCGTGGGGCCTATGTTGCACAAATGGTTAATCTAGTGCAGGGGTCGCACCGTGGGCTCCGTGCGGTCTACTGGCATCAGGCCCGCACTTAATTGCACTGCCTCTAGGCACTCCCGGTTCACAACAAAAGTTCCTTCCCCTGCCCAGCCCCCTAGAAACGAACTGCCCAGCTCGTGGCTTGTGAGCAGCAGGGGGCTGCGTTGTAATTGTCCGCTCGGGATGCAGGCTTCACTTCCCAGGAGCTTCGATGCTGGTCGTGGGCGGCCGGCGTTCTCGCAGTTCCGAGCCGCAGCGAAAATCAGCTGTTCGGGGATCGCGGCCCCCGAGGCCGTCTCGCCGCAACCTAGCAGCAAGTCCCCGCCGCTACAATTGCTTGCGCTTACTAGCGCTACTCCGTGTGCAGGCTTCACTTCCCAGGAGCTTCGGTGCTGGTCGTGGGCGGCTGGTGTTCTCGCAGCCCCGATCCGCAGCGAAATTCAGCTGTTCGGGGATCGCGCCCCCCGAGGCCGTCTCGCCGCAACTTTTGTAGCAAGTCCCCGTCGCTACAATTGCTTGCGCGCAATCTTCACTTCCCAGGAGCTTCGGTGCTGGTCGTGGGCGGCTGGCGTTCTCGCAGCCCCGAGCCGCAGCGAAAATCAGCTGTTCGGGGATCGCGGCCCCCGAGGCCGCCTCGCCGCAACTTTGTAGCAAGTCCCCGTCGCTACAATTGCTTGCGCTTACTAGCGCTACTCCGTGTGCCCGATGCTGCTTGGGAAAGGGCTGGTCAGATCTCTCCGGTCATTTGCTTCATGCACTGGTCAATGGGGAGTTTCGTGGTCCCTTTCCTTTGTTCTCCGCCATCTTGCCAACGACGCATCCAGACGGCCGTTTCCTCCAACTCTCGCTTAACTCCCGATCTGCCGATGCGAACAGCTTGCTTTTCATGGCATCTTCAGTCCATGCATTCCAACGCCCATATCTCCAGGTTCTGGGCTTTTCAGTCGAATTTTCGTGCGTACTTAGTCGGATCTACGGCGGATCTCGCAGGAGCTCGGCACAGAGCACGTCCTACTCCATGGCCAGTTGGCCACGCCCCCGGCTAGTTTCATCCTTAATAACTTAATAAGTTCCAGGGAATTCCCCTCAGAAACAATGCTGGGTTTTGGAATAGAAGTGACAGGGGAGGTGGCAATCCCATCGGTAGCAACTGTGACTTCACGAGGGGCAAGGACCCCATCAGAGCCCTCCCCACTGTCATCATGAGGTTCACAATGTGCCTGGAAATCCACAAGGGCAGCTATAAGGTCCGCCCTAGACTTATCCTCAAAATCCATTAATCTCACTTCACAAGCACTCTGGAGAGATTCTAAGCTGATCCTAGTGAACTTACTATTTGCAATAGGTTACATTAAAAGTGTGGATATTTTTTAGTAGTAAGGTTAAACACTGAACCAGTGATCTCACTGCTACCACCAGTGTAAAGACTGGAGGGGGGATCTGTACTTCTGCCCTCTATATGGTTGGGACAGAGGAACAGAGCACACCAGTCAAGGCCCTCAATTGGTAATGTTGGACGAGCAGCCAAGCTCAAGCTCTCAGGAGCTGATGCAGGTGGGTTCTTAAGTACAGTGATTCCCCAAGACGTCACAAAGGAATGTCCACACACTATGTTATGTGATAACACAGTTCTTTACTACCATCAAACATTACACAAATAAGGTATAGGTGAATATATACATATAAATAATAACACTTTATACTCAGGTAGTTCTGTTCAAATAATGACAATGATGCAATCTCTATGTGGTACCACACTAGACTTAAATTCAGTACAAATGCACCAACTGCTTACATTTTTAAACAGGCATGTAAATTCCTAAATACGGTGTACTTTCATAGATGAGGAAGAAAGGCAGAGTAGTTTCGGAAGATAGGCAGTATACTTTCATGAGACTCAAATAGCAATACTGTGTGAGGATCCCCCACCTAGGCACGTTAGGGTGTATATTATCTTGTCTTTTACAGCCCAGTCCAAAAATATTCAACAATGCTCTTACAGTTTCTACTACCCCAATGTACCTGAGATGCACAGGAGAACAGGATCCAAAATGATTCTGGGACCTCTGGACGACTCCTGAGGCTGGAAGACACTCTTCTGTGCCACAGTATCTTTGGTGCCTTGGTAGGCAGAGTTCTTGGCTTCACTCGACGGGACCCTTGAAGGATGGACCCCTCCTTTGCAAGAAGGAGTCGCTGGGATGCCGAGGATGTTAGGAAATTTTCTTTACTGCACCTTTCCTTCCAATTTTATGGACCCCCACATTTTTGGGTTTTATTTTTGTATCTGAACTGTTCGTTTTACTCTGCAGCAAAGCCTTAAGCTTCACTACACTGTCTTTTGCTCATCTGTTATGGAGAAACTGACATGTCCTTAAGGCTTGTCAGTACTAGGAAACATTGTTTCCCTTAGTCATACTACTTAGTTTGTTTGTTTGTTTATTTATTTGTAAGGCGCACCGCACCCGAGGGTATCAGGAAGCAGCAATTACAAGCATACTTTAGGCATGGGTTACAGGTTGCATAAGGGTAAACACGACATTACATAGATAAACATATTTATATACATACAAAGGATTCGTCATGTGCAGGCATAAACAGTAGTTATATACATGAGCAGTTCTGTACAGCGTGAGCGTGTTGCAGCAGGTTATAGGAGTGTCAGTAGTTATTACTTTTTAGTAACTTGCTATCACATGTGGTAACTATTTATCATTGTTCCATGCATCTTACAATGCAGTAAAATGGGGTACACTTTTTTGTTTTCCCTAGACTAGCACTCAGAAGATTTCTGGTTACTCTAGGTGTGCTAAATGGAAAAGCTGGTGGCAGCAGTGACTTTTCCCAATTTTTTGGTGCTTTTCATTTTAGCCTTACCACGTTTACCGCGTATGGCTAGTAACTGTGGCTAGTGACCAAACATGGCTATGCCAGCAGGTTGTTTGCTTGTCCTTTGGCCATCTTGTCTTTTAGCCTTCTTCCTGGCCTGTGAGGCCAGGAAAATCCTTATATGGACTTCCAGGGCCCGGGAAATCAGAGGCTTTTGGCGGGCTACTGGAAAGCTATGAGTGATTGCTGGAAGTATGTGGGCTGGGACTGTCTGGTCCTAATCCACAAACTGGTTTAATTGTGTCTGAGTGATGTGCATGAGTGTTCCTGCCAGTGCTAGGGTGTGTGCGGGGACTAGTTCTACCATTGGCTATTGGGAGTTTCTGCTCTTACCTGGATTTTGGGATAAGAAGTGGACCCCTGCACCCACTCTAGAGAGATTCTGGAGAAGCCTGAAAGAGTCCAGACTTCTGTCCAGCTGTGAGAACTGTAAGGAGATTGGTGAACTGTCAGAAGGAGGCCTGGTGACTAACTTATTCTGCTGTCCCGGAAGAGCCCTGTCTTGCTGTCGATCTCCAGCAGTCCTGCGATGGGGAACTGCAAACCTTAGAGTGGAGTGAACATTCATTCCGAATGTCTGCTCTGTACCCTGCAAAGAAGAGCCTTTGGAAGTGCCCCGGGACCACCATGTGGCTGACCAGCTCTGAGTTTGAGCTGCCAACATTGCCATTCCGAGTTGTGGCCTGGAACCTGGGGGATCCTCACCTTTACCTAAAAAACGTACCTTGGCGAAATCTCGGAGTCCTAGCATCAAAGGGACCCAAGATAAGAGGGGAAGTCCGACCCCAACAAGTGAGTCCCTTTGTGTTGTCATGCTGTGGTGACCGCCATCCAAAACAGCTCACCTGAGTCGGGTCCAGTCCTGAGAGGGGTCCTGCATTGTGTTTTGCTGCAGTCTTCCACCGAGAGTCCTTGCAACAGCCAAAGACACTGACCAGAGATCTGCTTGAACCTGCAACACTTGTGAATCAAGGGCTGAGGCTGACAGTGAGAAAAGCGACCTCAGACCTTCTTCCATCGACATGTCAAGCCATGTGAAGAATCGGAGTATGGGGTGAGTTACAGTGGTTCTTACCTGTCCCCTAAACTCCCTTTAAAAGTTTTGCTAACTTTTATAAACTTTCATAACACTTTGGCTTTGCCAGTGATTGCTTGCACAAGTCTTTCAAAAGTTAAGGACACTTTAGTCGACTAGTATAACTTGTCCTTTAACCCTTGAAATCATTCACTGGACCCCAGAGACCCTACAGTCATTTTTCCAGCGTTACATATTGTGTCTGAAGTTTTCCTGAACTTTTGGGCATAAGGCCCCAGACAATTTAGGGAAGGACTTTTGAAGCTAGGGCTAATTCTCTGTGGACCTGTAGTGCATAAACTAATGTGTGCTTTCCCTTAAAGGGGTTTGATCTGTATTATACCCTACTCTAGTGACTGTATATATGTATTTTATGTTTAGTGTTTTGAGATACTTCTACCGGATAGTAGTAATTTTTCATAGTGTTATTAGGCCATAAATAAATAACTGTATTTTTTTACATATTTTCTAAGTGTAATTTGTGACTCCCATTGTGTGTACTAATTGTGAAGCCTTTACAAGCTCACCACCTCTTGAGACTTAGCCTAGACCACTTGTCACGGCTACCTTGAACTGGTTTGGCTATAGCTCCCAGAGTTGTCCCTGTCACAATAGGCCTTCTATACATCTGTTCCTCAAGTCAGAGTATTGAAAATCAGTCCTAACAGAGGCCAAGAGAAAAAGAGGATCCAGGTGCTTTCGGAAAAAAGGCAACAGTTTCGGTCTTCGTGGTGGTCTCTTTTGGATGGGTGTTATTGCAGCTGTGGAAGTCCTAGGAAGGTGAAACTTGCTGTGGATTCTTAAAGGCCCTGTCTGGAGACGATAAGACCACTGGAGACCTTGGATGCCTTTCCTTGACGACAGGTGCAGTGGTACAAGTAGGTGTCAGGTTTCAAGATTTTTCAATTCACTGACTTTCTGATCTTCGGTGCTCCAGCTGCAGCACGGACCTCAGGATGGCTTCTGGTGACCTGGACTTAATCACAGGACTGGACTACAGACCCTCACCAAAGCTGGATGTCCGGGACATCTTTGGATTTTGGTGGCAGGAAAACCACCAGCTGACCTTCCTCTGCACACAGCGAACTGGAATTTTCTTCTGCAGGAAAACGTGATCAGATGTCATCTCAGGGATACCTCTTGAAGGAGTCTTTGATCAGGTGGAACATTCACAGATGCGATTGTCAAGCAGCACTATGCCAGGGTACCCCCCTCTTCTGGGCGGTAAACAGCAATCTGGCTTCCAGCTGTTACAAACTCTTCCGGACCCTGGGTGACACAACTGGACCTCTTCGACCCAAGATGTCCAAGCACTCCTCTTCTGGACTCACAAAGACCCCTTCTCCGGTCAGAAGGCACATAGGACTGGCTTCCAGGGTACTTCTGATGAAGAGTAGCAGGTGAACGATAGTCCCTCGTAGCTCTGGAGGAGGAATCCTAATAAGGTCCTCTTTTGGATCAGTCTTTGGAAGATCACAGCAGCTTTCGGATCTCATGTAGAAAATGCAGCAGCAGACTTCTTCCTCCAGCTGGGTTTCCAGGGAACAGCTGCTTCTTGCTTCAGCTTTGACTTCAGCTTCTGAACATCAGTTTCAGGATTTGCTTATGAACAAATTGGTGAGTGAGAGGTCCCCAGTTATAAACATCGGTTCTCCATTCACTCAGGCTGATCCAGGCTCAGGCAACCAATCATTCACTAGTGCATTCATGCAGGCAGTCAATCAGGCTCACAGGAATTCAGGCCACTCACTCCACCCAGACATCCATAACACAGAATGTGGACTGAAGTAATCACCCAGCCTTTCAGCATACTACGCTGCATTCACTCCAGTTTCAGTCTCAGGCGTTCTGTCATTTAACAAATACCAGCCACCCACAACGCATATGTGAGTTCACTTCAGACTCCATTCATACAGGTCCCACCCCAAGGGTGTACCCACAACACAAAACCCCTGGGAAGGCTCTAGTCAGTCTGATATTAGGCAGTACCAAAGCCATATATGGTATTTCCACCCAATTAACAGTCAGGGGAAAGGACCAGAGTCAGGGATTCTCAAGACTTTGGGATACAAGGTGTAAAGGCAATAGAAACTAAGAGGCTACAGTGACCATCTTGCCTTTCTTCATGAATCCGTTGATTCCTATGGCAGGGCTTGGGTGTCCCAGAAATGTAGAACATTCCGATTTACTTCCAGAGCATGTAGCTGCCACCAGCCCATACCCTGCTCTGTGGGCAACATGCAGGTGCCTAGAAACACACATACAGGGTGCAAGGGTGTACCCCCACCCATGGGTACCGTAAGGGAATCCCATGAGTGTTGTTCTCCAGAAGGAAAACATGAGGCGCTGCACTGCCAGAGGTGCAGGCTGGACCTCAGTGCCAGACAACATAAGGACAAGACACACAGAGAGATGGTATGATAACGACTAGCAGGCACTGACTGTCCTAAAGCAATTTCCAGCATCATACTATGCATTGCATTGTTATGTTATGTTATGTTATGTTTATACAATTTATAGTATGCACTACCACCCGAAGGCATCTTGGCGCGAGGACTGAAAATGACATAGGTCATAACAGTGACCCTAGAACCATAACGTTTTCAGAGCTTTCCTAAATTGAAGATGATTTGCCATGGCTCTCAAGCCAGCGGGCAGCCCATTCCAAAGTTTGCTGGCTGCATATGAGAATGCCTAACCTCATATATGGACCATATGTATTTTTGGGACGGCCACTAGGTTTGCAATACCTAACTGCAGAAATCTGTCACGGACATAAGGAGGAATCTTGTCCTTCAAGTGTACCTGTTTAAAAAAGGCATGCTGTACAAGGCATAGAGCCTTAAATTGAATCCTCTTGGCTACTGGGAGCCTGTGAAGTGACTGCAGTACCATACTTATATGAACTCCATACGGTGCCGTGGCCACCCTAGCTGGCAAGTTCTGCAACAGCTGCAGCCGGTGCCCCAACCCTCGAGGTTGTGCCATATAAAGGGCATTGCAATGATCAAGCCGACTAGCAATCAGGGAGGACACCACTAATGGATGCAGATGTTCCGGCAGAAAAGGCAGAACCTGGCGTAAAACCCTAGGAAAAAAATGACCAGTCTTACAGACTGCACTAACTTGCGGTAGCATGGATAAATCAGATGATAGCTTAACACTCAGAGCCTAGAGACCCAAGCTACTCCTCACTGATGAGCCCCAACAAGGGCGAAACATGTTTGGGGATGCTTGTGGTCTCGTGCAGAAGGGATGTGGCCTAGCAGTTCGGGCTGGACTGCCCCTTTTGGGGTGGGGCCAAGCCTGATTTGCATATGGTCTTTCCTTTCTGTAATGGCTTGGCAGGCGAAGAACGGTGGTCTGGAGGGTTGCCCAGAGCATTGCCAGTGGTTAAGATTAAGTCTAAACCTTCCAGCCATCACCTCTTTGTTTTAGCTTAACACTCAGATTCTTAACCACCTTCACCGGAGAGGGACAGTCACCCAAAGTAGAAGGCCAGAAAGCACCCGGCCATTCAGTGGTGACCAGAGAAGAACCCACCACCAAGTCTTTGGTCTTGTCCCCATTCAGCTTCAGACAATTTGCACTCATCCAATTTCCTACACCCAATAGACAGTCCTGAAAAACCAGGCACACAGTACCAGGATCCTGATCCAAACAGACCAGGATCTGGGTGTCATCGGCATATGAGTAACAACGACAACCGTAGGAATGGATGAGGCGAATCAGCGGCTGAATATAGATATTAAACAGCATGGGGGATAAGGCATATCCCTGAGGAACCCACAGGATAGAATCTGAGAAGAAGAAAGAAAAGGAGGTAAATAAATAGATTGACCCCAATCAGTGAGAAAGGAAGAAACTTAGGACAGGCCCCGAGAGGCTATTACCTATACTACCCGCAGTGCTATGATTCTTGTTACAAGTAAGAGTCTTGAAAACGGGTTGGCCTTTAACTGGAGTTAATTGAAGGGATTGCCAAAGACATTAACTATTTTCTTCCAAATAGGTCATCATATCCAGTTTGAACCACTTACTGCATGCTCATTTGATGGAGGCTCGCATTAAGATACAAACCATGCTTAGTTCTTCAATCAGAAGTACCTTCTTAGAACGAATAATCTGAATGACCTCTTGCAAGTTCTCTCCTAAAAGATTTCTCTATTCAACTTTATTTTGACGCTCAACTGGTAGGAACAGCAAATGGTGTAGACTGATAAGGTTAAAGTTATATACTAACAAACTGGTAGGGGCACTAATAACACAAGATAAACATTTTCCAGGTTCTACATTTAATAGAAAACTAATGCTTCATTTGAGAAAACTGGCTATGCTGGCTTCATCAGACATGTACAGAAGAAGAGATGTGAAGTCATTGCAAGGGAAATCTTATGTTCTATATCATGTTTTATTTCCTCATTGATCTTCACATAAATGCCCATTTGTTCCTCATACAATTGGGAAATCAATGAAGCCAAGTGTATTGCTTGATCCTTACCATGCTGCACAGTCTTTTCCACCTCATTTTTAGCCAACTTATCTTCATTCTCTACCTCAGGTTCCACCAGGGGTCCTTGAATATCGACAATGGAGGCCTGACTCACTCCAGATGCTTGTTTCACAATTTCAGCTACTACCTATTCTTCTTAGTGAACTCCTTCCACTAAAATGTTTGTACGTTTGAAAATGACAACAATCGCCACTGCTCTCTATTCCTTCAGAAGCAGCCTGGTAACTGCTATGTTCTCCAAGTAATTCACTTTCAGGGTGCCAAGAAATAAAGTATTTCAAAAGAAACAAGTAGAACAAATATTTGTTTTCTGGAACTTTATAATGTTTAATGAAACAATCTTCACAATCATTTCTGGAGTAACAACAATCAGCTTCAGCTAGTGACACAGTTTTCTTACATGTGTAGTATTAAACAATTTCTTGCAGATACAAAACCTCCAATGCCGAACACCTGTTTGGCTTCTACATGTTAATTCAATAATTCTTCAAGATACACTTGCTATCTGGTTCAAACCACTGATAAGAATGCAATCTCATCATATGATGTTTCAGGTCAGTGCAGGATGCAAGACAGTAATGTTTGTTCTTACTTCCTTAACTCCTTCACAATCCATAAATGTTCTTGTCTTGCAAACATGGTGCAAACCTGTTTTTGTGTTGGAATGTGATCGTAGACTATCAATAATACCTCTCTAATGTCTGAGTTCTTGATACTACAGTAATAGGGCTGATTCCCGGAAATATGCGCAGAAATCCCACAGGGTCTGTGCGCCGACAAGGACACTGTGTGAGCCTGCGTGCAGAATACAAAATGCACTCTCTGTGTTTTCATGGATCCAAACACGTATTTCTAGCTGACACGCAAAGGGAATTGACCTACACTAGGAATGCCGACAACACGCCCCCACGCAAACCAAAAACATAGCCGAAGACCAACCTTCCTGCAAAGCTCTGTGTCCACCTCCGACACAACATCCATCACCCCAGCTACTCTGCGCAAGGTTCCAAGAAAGTAACGGCTGGAACCCCAGCTGGTTTGTGTAAGGTCCCACATAAGTAATGGCTGCACCCCAACTGCTCTGCACAAGATTCAATGTAGGTTCAACGTAGGTGCCCAGGACCCAATCCGCCAGGATGGCAGTTTCGGTGTTGCTGGATTTGGTAACCCTCTGCCTCAACGTGGGGGTGCTGCCCTGCCCATATGATGTGGATTGGGCAGACATGGAACAGCTGAGGCAGGTAAGGGCTTCCTGGATCCTGGGTAGGTGTAGTGGAGCAGCGTTGGTGTTGGTAGAGGTGGAAGTCCTGGAAAGTACAGAGGAGGTGGTTGCAGGATCATCACATGAGCCCATGCAAAAGTGGGCCAGCTGGCACACTACGACAGTGCAGGTTGCAGGCAGGCACTCACTCTCGAGCAGGCAGCAGCACTATAGGACTGAATGAGGCCAAGCAGGGAGGAGGCAAAATTAGCAGCAGTTTATGCAGGAGGAACAGTGTTGTGCAGCTTGCATCAGCAATAGCTGGTAACAAAATGTGTAAGTTACGTCCTGCATGCAGTGATGCTGCGCACTTATGTAACATGCCTACACAGCTCATGGCAATGACACTGTTAGATTAGTCAAGCGACGTGCATCACTGGTTGTGTGCAAAGGTTATGATCCAGAGTCGTACATGTATTTTCCCACGGAAACCTCACCTTCTGGTATCGCATACCCAATTTTCTTCGGGGGGGGGTGTTTGCTTCTGTGCATGTTTGTGTGTACTTTCTGAGGCATTCAGTGTGTCGTGTACACACATTTTTTAAATCTCTGGGTGCCATTGCGTATCGCGTACCACTTGTTCACGTTGCGGAAGCTTTCTGGGTACCGTGTATGTTATTTTTGTGTTTAGGGGTGCCGCTGCGCATCGTGTACCGCTTTTTCAATCATCGGAAACTTTCTGGGTACCGCGTATGCACTTTTTGTGTTTTTGTGTGCCACTGCATATTGCATAACATTTCTTTCCCTTTTGAGGTACATTTGAGCCTTGCTGGACCACAAATCCCCATCGTACATCACGTAGACTGTTCCCTGACTCACATTGCCCAGGACAAAAACGTTGTGTGCCTCCCATTCATCCCTTACACATGTGAAATTAGTGTAAAGGCCCCAAGCCGGAAAGGGGGCAGACTGGGTCGGTTGAGGGAGATGGTGTTGAAACACCTGCCCCAGCCCCAGGTTGTCAGGGACGTGGTGTTGAGACTTCTGTCCTAGCCCCAGGAGGACATGGCAGGCCCCAGTCCAAAGGTGATCTGGCACATGGATGCCAATGTGGTTACAGCCAGACAGGGGCAGTTCCAACCCCTGTGTCACTCATGGCCGGAAGGGATGCCCTGCACAGGGCGAGGCTCAAACCCAAGATACGGCACAGGACACTGTCCCACAGAGGAAGAAGAACTTGACTGATCAGGAGCTCCAGATCCTCATTGACTATGTGACCGATCACCATCGTGACATGTGCCTGTATGAGGGGAGCACACATACAGCCGCACAACGTATGATGCATTGGCAGCGTGACAGGGAACAGATAAATGCCTTGGGCTGGAGAAGCGCACAGCAGAACAGATTATGAAGCGCTGGAGTGATCTCACCCGTCCCACCAAGCACAAGCTCAGTGTCAACCTGGCCGCTGCAATGGCAACTGGAGGGGCTCAAGCAGAGGAGGATCAGTTGACGCTGCATGAAGAGACCACAAGCCAATTCAGCCTCATTGAGCAGGTTCTAGGTGTGGGAGGCCTGGAGACTTATGAGGACACATCAGGTGAGTGTCCGTCATTGCGCCTCCTTTGTTTTGCCTGTCATGCATCACCCACATCAACTGTGTATTGGCACATCTGACTACATTTGTAGGACAGCCCTGGGTAAATCATGCCCTGTGACGTACAGACTCATGTCATTTGGCCAGCATACTGGGCATAGCCCATGTGGCATCCATTTGTGGCACATGTCTGTGTGACAGGACACACCCCCACAGGGTACTCCCCCAATACATGTGCACCATGTGACACCTATTATTACTGTTCATTGCTACATTCTTGTGTTTCACTTTGCACTGCTAGACCGGTGCATGCAGATAAAGTTTATCTTATTTATTTTAGTTTTCTTTATTTATTGGTCATTTACATAGCGCCTATACACTTAAACAAAGTGCTCCAATGCAGGGGGCCGGGGAGGCAAAGTAGATAAACAGGATTGATATTCTTAGCAGGCAATGGAAAATTCAGAATGGGCAAGGGCTAAATGTTTGGAGGTACAACATTGAAAATAAGGCATACATGCTGGAAAACATAAAACAAACAAAAAACAAAATTACTGTATGTTTCTGATGGTTGTTACAATAATGCAAGAGCTATACATAAAAGAGGAGAGAAGGGGGAGGGTAAGAAAAACAAACATGCAATGGGTGGGAAAGGAAGTGCTGTGAACAAAAAGGCGGAAGGGGGGAGGAGGGAGGAGTGAGGTAGCAGTGGAAAGCTTAAGGATAAGGGGGAGGAGGGAGAGAAATTGAGTTAGAAAACATAAGAGTGAAGTGTCATACGGGGGATGCCGCGTTTCCATGAGAGCACAATGCATAGAGAGATGGGTGGTGCCAAGATGAGAGAACAACATGATTCAAAAGTCCAAGAAAGCACGACAACATGATTCAAGAGTCCATGAGAGCACAATGCATCGAGAGATGGGTGGTGCCAAGATCAGAGAACAACATGATACAAGAGTCCGAGAAAGCAGAACAACATGATTCAAGTGTCCATGAGAGCACAACAACATAAATCAAGTCCATTGAGCACTCACATGCATTGCGTAGTGAATGGTGATCGATTTCAAGAGACAGTTTTTGGTTGCTGAGTGAGGCAGGGACTGCCTGATCATTCGGGGAGTGTTGAAAGTAGGAGATGAGATCACAGTAAACCATCCAATGGGCCAGGAGCAAATGATAAATGCGGGGGGTGTATGGGTGTGCAACAGTAATGCAAGGACTGGTGAACATGGTCAGAGGAAGGGATAGCGAATGGAGTAGTGCTGTGGAAGCAATGAACCGGGAGAGCACACAGATAATGAAGCGGACAGTGGCAATGCCTTGATTGGGCCGGCACTCGCCATCCAGCTCCAGCATTGCTGCAGCGAATGTGGGCCTGCTCTGCCAATCATGGCAGCAGGCAAGAGACATATGGGCCAGTAGCAAGTGCAGCTGATGTAATGATCCGCATTGTCAGCCATCTTGAAAGGCCCCGCGGGACATCTAAGCACCATCAGGCCAAGTGCGAGCGGGTGGAGGGTTGCGCTCCCAGTTGCAGGGTGGAAAATGAAGAGAAGATGCATGCACACCATGTCATGCAGAGTTGCATGTTCCATTTGTCACCTGCTCCTATGGGTTTCCTTGTCATGGTACATATCTCAGCTGTCTGTCAATGCATATTGTCTTGTACCCAGAGTGCAGTTGCATGAGTGTCCACAGACCACATACACATTGACTGAATTCCAGTAACACAGAGAGCCTACTCATTCTGATGCATGCTCCATCTTACCCTCCCACACTCTGGGCCCACTCAATGTGGCCACTATCCTCACCCTCTTGTGGATTGGTGAACCTTGTTTACATCACCCAATCCACTCTCCATCGCTCTGCACTTCACAGACCTTAACTAGAAGTAACACATTTGGGGGTGTACCTACTCATTGGCTTCTTCTCTTTCCACACCTTCCAGCAGGTCCTCAATGTCTCCATTCCCCTGCCCCAGACCTGATTAGTGTGTCATGTGTTGACCATGGATGTCTGGCTGTTCCCATGTGATGTCATTAAACATTAAAATGTCACATGTGTATTACTTTTCCCTGGTATGTGTGACGGCTTGGCAGTTGAATGTCCCCTCATTGTGCATTTACAACAATGTTGAATGTCAATGTGCCCAGTGCTGGTATGAACATGATCGGGGGGTCACTTGTCAGCAAACTGGACCAAGTGTGTGAATGCACAATGTCTGATGGGTGCGTGTCGTACCATTTCTTGTTAGAGTACTCCTTGAAGCATATATGCATTGTTGTCTGTTTTAACAAGTATCAATATCTGTCCATGTGCAGGTGAGGATGCACCAGATGCAGAGGAGGAGGAGTAAGAGGAGGAGGAGGAGGAGGAGGAAGAGTTGATGGTAAGTCAGACCACCAGTGGGGGACGTGTGTGGTAGGCCGTGAGAACCCACTGTTGCTCCAGACCATCCTGAGTCGTGATGCAGACTCTTCAGACTCTTCTGTCTCAGGTGGCTTTGATGCTGAATCTGATTTGCATACCACAAAGAGGGCAAAGGTGAGGGGCCCAATGGGTGGATCAGATGCGGTCCATGAGTTTACGGCGGGGAGCTGGCTTCTCAAGGCCAGTCAGTGGTTGTCCCACTGTCTGCTGTGGTTACGGCTGCAAGGCCACCCTCCAATGATTTGGCTTCAGGTCCTGCGGCTGATGTCGGAAGCAGGGTTGCAGACCTGCAGCCAAAGACAGGGGCACCACAGCAACGAGCAAGGCACCTTGCATCTGGCCACTGTGGGCTCTGCACAGGCAGGCTGGGGCGAAAGAGGGAGCAGCAGATATTGCTTGCCGCCCTCTGACCTGGGAATGTGTTGGACAAGATATCTGAGGGGATGGATAAGATGGCCATGTCCATGACCCCACCAGCAGCCCGGGCAGTGTAACTGAAAGACCAAAGAAATATTGAGGCTTAGTATCACAAAATGAAACATGCCAATCACGGGTCGAAAAGATACAAGTATCTTTTATTTCTGTACAGAGTCAAAGCAGCAGATAGCTATCTGGCTCCCAACACAGTGTGTACCAGCTGACACAGTGAGGGGTGAGAGTGTTGGACATCTTAATGTGGACACTTTTATACAGTTTCAAATCATTGTCCAGCCTTCTCCAAACTAATAAGTTACATGCTAGGGTTCGTGCCCAGTTCACATGTCAAATATTACACTGTTGTACAACGGATTTAACAAGTTTGCATGTGCATGAAGTTACAATGGTGGCGTTGGTTTTCTGATCCACAGTAATCCTTATTTCAAGAATCGCTACAATGCAGTTCGGCAAAAGCACACGATCTGAGTTTGTTCTACATTGTCTCGTTGTTTAGGATGATGCTTGTGAGAGCAGACAACACTTGGATTGCAGTTCATTTGAGTCACAAGGTTTCTTTGCATTGAACAAACAGTCTGCTCTCGGTCACCCTAAACATTAAAAAAACTCAAAGGATTGCTCGGCTCGGCTGCAAGTTGAAAACACAGTCCATCATTTTAGAACACAAAGCAAGAGTTGAAATAAAAATGGCGGACGATTCTTAAAATGGTGGCGAAGTTGATCAAAAATCGAAAACATTTCAGACGCGGTTTTCCATGCAACGGGAATGGGCTTAGGCAATATTCATAACAAGACAATATTATACAAATACAGTTTAAAAAACCCTCCTTTTGGCCTAAGCCAAGAGCATTACTCAAACATTTGCTTTACACAAAACCCCACGTCTCAATGTCCGTACGTCCTGAATCACATTCTTCAGAAATATCAATCGCCATAAATTCCTTAATAGTAATGTCCTTCTTTACAAAAGCATTAGCAGTTTTCTTGGGTGCATGTACTTTTGGTCCTAATGTACCTATAGTTTGTGCACAACATCCCCCTAACATCGAACATATGGCAGGAAGACATTGTATACAACAACAACAAAACAATATAACACCAAGAACTATCACTAGGACTGCAAAGAGCTTCCAACCCCATGAACGTAACAAGTCCCAGAACCAAGCACTAAGATTCCAGTTTCCCTGGGGGACATGTACTTCCGTACTCAAGGTATGCAGATTTTGTATAGCTTGAATACGGTAGGGGAGGAGTCAGGGACAAAAACACAACACGCAGATCCCATCAATTTACATACCTCACTACGCTCAGCTAGGATGACGTCTAACACCATCCTATTTTGGAGGGCCACTAATCTAATGGCCTTTTGCTCTAGCGTCATGTTGTACACTATATCAGTGGTTCTGTTGATGGTTTTCTCCAGTGCCCTTGTTAGTCTTCAAATATCCTCAGAGTTCATTATTTGTCCCCAAAATGGCACAAAGGATTTTGCGATATCACCCAAGACTTGTGAAGGAGTATCACCATTCTCATCCCGCCTTGGACGAGCTCTAGAGACTTCAGAGGTGCTAACCACATATACCCCTGGTAACAAAACACCCAAGTAACAAGTACCGTGCCAATCTCTAGGTAACCAAGTATAAGCTTCACTGCCACAGACATAGTAAACGGGATCTCCTACATACAAAGGTCTGTCCTCACTCGTTAGATTTGTAATGTTGGTACAACCCTCGAATGTACCCATTGGCTGAGAACCATCCCTTTGTATACCGAAGGAAACAGAGTTGGGCTATCATTAATAGTATAGGAAGTAGGTATGGCATCCCGGTTGCCTACGGGAGCCATCTTGAAAGAAATCAGTGTTTGAAAAGGTCTAGAGAGTTTATCAGAAGGCCTAATAGAAGCAACATTGAATTTGCTCCTATTTGCAAAGAGGGAACATACCAAAGGTGTCAGGACTCGTTTTTTGAATTCATTCAGATTAGTCCCATCGAAGTTCCCAGAAATACTGTCATTCCATCGAGAATAGTGCCCTGAGCGAGGCATAGCATTCAGTAGTTAAAGGAAGAGAATGAATATACCAGCCCAACCTCTTTTCCCCATGTTGTTGCAAATGTGAACACACCCAGCAATTAATTCTGTTTAGAATTGCATGGGTCGTATTCATGATCAATAGAAGAGTGTTATTGTGATACCCCTGTCTATGTTGGGAGTCCGTAGGAGGAAGAATATGCAGATGCACGAAAGGTGGAGACACAGTGGAAATAATTTCAGTGGGTAACAAAGTCTCAAGTAGACGCACTCCTTCGATATACCAAAACCCAAGCGATAATACAATTACTAGACAGATTAGTACTGTGATTAGAAAACAATGGGTCCTCAGGGACCATGATCTTTGATGAACAGATTCTTTGTCAGCCACAAGACCAACAGCTTGTTCCGCACAAGTAGATTTAGGAATGGACATTGTTTCTCAGAGTCCGTTCAGAAGCCTCTCCGTTAGGCTCTTTTAGTTCATCCGCCGGTGGCCCCTGATCACGTAGCCTGTCTTGATTGAAGGTAGCTTTGCCGGTCCCTGCCTCTTATTTTTGTTTTTTTACCAGTGAAAAGAGTGACAAGGGACTGGCTCAACAATGATTCCTTGTGGGCACAGCCGATGCTGTGCTGTAAGTCTGATTCCTTGGACACAGATTGTACCTCAAGACTCCAGGTACGGTGTGATCTGTGAACAGAGTGTCGTCACTTCCTGATGGAAGTGGTGAAACAGAAGCAAGATTGCTCACTAATGCAGAAAGACCTGAAGAAGAACTTGAGGGCAAAGTGCCAGTCTCCATAGGCACCACGGGCTCAGGAAGGATTTCCAGAACACCCTCGTTGTCAGTTAGAACAGACGTGTGATGAGGAACAGAGTGAACAATCTCCTTCTCTTCTCCTTCGTCATGAGGCAGAGGAAAAGGTATCTTCTTGATGTGCGTTGCGTTAATCCAGTGTCGTTTTCCGTCTACTCGTACGGTGGTCTGTGTGGCAAGGAGGACTTAGCATGGTCCTCTCCAGTGAGGTGCGAGACAGGATGCTCTTTCAAATGCCTTGATTAGCACCCAGTCGCTTGGTCAGAGTTGATGACCTGGCCCCTCATATTTTACTGGGAGGGCTTCTTGCACCTGTTGATAAATCAAATACAAGTTTTGAGTTAATGGTCACAGTATTCAGAAAGGAGTAAATGCTCTACATCTTTCAACCGCTTAGGCTTGGGTATATTCCAAATATTGGCTGGTCTCCCCATGATTATCTCATAGGGAGAGAGCACAGTTTTCATTTGTGGGGTCGTTCGCATGGACAATAGAGCTATCAGTAAAGCATCTGGCCATTTCAAATTGCTACTGGTGCAGATTTTTGCCAATTTGTTCTTCAATATACCGTTGTGGCGTTCTACAAATCCGGAACTCTGAGCTTGTCTGGCCGAATGGGACCGTTTATCGATCTGTAATCCCGCGCATACTTGCAGGATAACAGCAGCGATAAAATGTGGACCATTGTCCGAATAAATGACACTCTGCAAACCAAACCCAGGAAGATATTCCTTCAGCATGGTTTTCGCCGTCGTCATTGCTGTGGCATCTTTTAAAGGAAAGGCTTCGACCCATTTGCTGAAGGCACAAATAACTACCAGAACATATTTGTAATTCTGACAACGCTCTATTTCTATGTAATCGAAGTGTATAACCTCAAAAGGCACGAAGGGGGGACCAAAACTACCTCTCTGTGTCGATGTACCCTTCCCCACATTATTCTGTAAGCATACCATGCAATTTTGGACCAAACGCTCAGCAGTTTTTGGGATATTTACATTCACCCAGAAATGTTCTAACAGTTTACAGATCTTTCTAGCACATATATGAGTTGGACCATGAGCCATCGTAACCAAAGCAGTGACATAAGCATCAGGTAGCATCCATCTTTGCTTGGTATTATCTATCCAACAACCATCATTGTCTAAACTTGCTAAACCCTCAGCCCATTGCTTAAGCTCTTCTGAAGTGGCATCAGCCTGAATGTCTTCCTTCATCTATTATACAAATGTTAGTGACTCCCATTATATACATTTCAGAATACAAATTGGTGGCAGTCAGTTTGGCTATACTGTCAGGAAAAGCGTTTCCCTCCCCACTTCATCTGTTACTTTCTGCTGTGCTGCGCACCTCATTATTGCTAGTTCAGTAGGAAGCGCAAGTGCTGTGATTAGCCGAACTATCAAAGTGCCATGTTGAATCTTAGTTCCATGTGAGGTCAAGAAACCTCTTTCTGCCCATAATCTACCGAAGTTGTGAACCACCCCAAAGGCATACTGACTCTCTGTAAATATATTCACACTAAGCACTTCTGAAAGTTCACAAGCTCGAGTCAATGCAATAATCTCTGCGGCCTGCGCGGAGTTATGCAGAATTCTTTTGGTTTCCACAATAGTGCTTAATGTAGTGATGCCATAAGCAGCAGTGGATGTACCATCCGGACGTTTGAAACAGGAGCCATCGCAAAACAGCTCCCCTTGTGGATATTTTAGCAGTGTATCTTTTAAGTCAATTCTGCCTTTTGTCTCTTGTTCTGTGGTATAGAGGCAGTCATGTGACATCTTGTCACTGCAAGCAATTTCTTGCGGAAGAGGCAATAGTTTGGCTGGATTTAATGCTGCAAGCAACGTTAAACGGGCCGGCATCATCCGCGAGCCGACTTCTTGGAACTCTGACTGAAGCGTAGAAGATTCCAGAGCATGACAATTGATTCATGCCCCATTGGGAAGTGCATAACTTAACCTTCCCAACCACATGGATACTCGTGGGGACCCCTTTAACTAGGTGGGATCTCCTGGCATTATCCAACCAGTTATCCACTTGTTGACACACCAATCCTAATTGTCTTCCCAGCCCTGATGAATGTGGCCTCTACCTTGTTTATGTCACTGAAACCGGTAGGCTTTTTGTGGCTTCTTTATCAGGAAAAAACCCAGAAGAGTATATAACCTACATGAAACTCGCTGGACTTCCTGACTTATGACACCCTTAAAAAAATGGGAATCACTAAAATTTCTAACTGGATTCTAGAAAAATAATGGAAAAAGACCAGAACAGAAGAAAAAATATGGGAGAATTGAATTCTTAAGAAATTTTGAAACAACTGGATACTATTCCTTAAGACAAATGAACACAAGTATCCAATAGAAATACATATATATGTATTCTCTTTTTACACTCTGTGGATAGAGAAACCTAATAAAAAAACCTTTTTTTCATCTATGAAGCAGTTTTTAAAGAAATCCCAAGTACTTCACAAGAGGGCGAACCTAAACTCAAAATTAAATATCTGACTAAAATATCCTCCACAGAACCGATCAACCTGAGTCTTCTAATGTGCGAATATATGGATTTCATGCGCAACATCTCTTAATTTGGATAAGCGGTGCAAATAGAATCAGCTCGTATCTTGTTAATCATGCTGATGTGAGATGTTGCGTTCTGTTTAATAGAACGTCTATAGAGTGAGGTACCATCATGGTTAAGGAGTGACCCAGAACCATACCCTCATTTTGCTTTACAGATGCAGCGGCAGCAGCAACAGCTCTTAAACATCACGGGAAAGCGCATGCGACAGGGTCAAGCGCAGAGTGAAAATAATCGCACAGTCTATTTTTCACTCCATGTTCCTGCGTCAACACAGCCAAAGCGTATCCTTCACATTCATGCACATACAGCACGAAGGCCTTGTCATAATTTGGTGTGTCCAAAACTGGGGCTGAACACAACGCAGCCTTGAGCAGATCAAAAGCTTTCTGGCAATCCAAGTTCCAAGGTAAAGGCAAAGAAATGCCCTTCTTTGTCAATGGCACCATTGGTTTTATCATTAATGAGAAATTAGGGATCCACTGTCTACAGTATGAAGCCATGCCTATCAATGCTCTGACCTCTTTCTGTGTATTTGGGACAGACATGCTTGAGATGCTTTTTTATCCGTTCGGGTGTCAGTCTTCTTCCCTCCTTTGACAGGAGATAGCCTAAATAGGTGACCTCCTGTCGACAATACTGAAACTTTTTCAATGAAGCCTTATGCCCATGTTCGGCTAGATGAATATGTAGCAACACAGTACCCTCCTTGCAAGCAACTTCTGAGTCTGCAGCTAAAAGAAGATCGTCTACATACTGCAACAACGTACAAGTGGAAGGCAACTCAAGTGTATCGAACTGTTCCTTCAAAGCTCTTCTGTAAATGCTTGGACTCTCAGTGTAACAAAGTACAAAAATCAAGCCAGCGGATATGTAAATAAATCTACTGAAAGAAGCACAATCCCACCAGCATTCGAGAGCGGTCCCTCTATAAACTCCTCAGATCACTGCACATAATTCACAAAAACATTAATGAAAAATTTGTTTTCCTTTATTTAATTAGAAACATTAAAATGATTATTAAATAAGTGAGAGCTCATACATGAATAAGAGTAAATGTAAATATAGAACAAACAACTATACAGCACGAATAAAGTGCATAATGTGAAGAAAATACAAATTTCCCAATAGGACTGCTAATAGCTTGCTGCCAGATCACAAGCTGGGGAATGATCACCATCGTCCCCAAATAGGTCTAAGTCAGTGTCGGTGGATTAAACCCACTCGAGAGAAGGGAATCCTTCGGGTAGGAAAAATCCTGGTCAACCGAACAAAGTCAGGATGGTTTAGAAATGAATTCAACGATGGATTGAATCCTGAAAGTGACAGAGAAGAAAAATCGTTGTTTCCAAATGTAGCAGTTCAAATATTTCATAAAACGAGAAACTGAAGAATCTTCACAAAAGTAATAATAATAAACCCATACTCTAAAATATCTAACATGGGATGCTATACGTCAACTACTGAGGTGACATGCGAAATAAACCACAAATACGTAAAAACAGTATAGTGAGCATGGCGCCTTAGAACAGGTAGTTTCGATGGAAAACACATCTAGCTGAATTACAGATGATGTTCATCTTCATCAGGGCATAGCATTCCCGTATAAACTTTCTTGAAAATTCATCTGTGTCTTGGATTTACCTACACACATGTTACAAATTACAGAGAGACACTAAAATGTATGTTCTCCAAACAGAAAATAATAATAAAAAGATATAACATCAGAACAACCATATATGTAAACAGCACAATAGTTCATACATAATATCCGTACATAAAAACAAGTGATCTGAGGATCCCAAAGAAGGACCAATCCCCCAACATTGGGTTGGAATGTGCAAAGTGACTAGTAGGGGAGAAAATCTAATTAGAGAAAATCTAATTACCATAATCTCAGACCCTTTTGGGGTGGGCCCAGGAGCCTTGCAAAAGAGTCCAGGAAGTAGCGATCCGGCCACACCGAAACAAATCTCAAATAAATTAGATCTGTAATGGATAAAAATAAAAAAAGCCACAATGTGGTCATAAAATTTCTCTGGTAAAAAAGACTCAAGTGAGATGCAAGCAGCCAAAGAGGAAAACCAAAAGTAAAGAAATAAATACATTCCATTCTAAATAAAGTAGACATATAAAAAGTGTAAAGGAAAACCCAACAATGGGACCACCCATGTGTCAAAGATTAATTGAAAAATAAGAGATGGAAAAGCCGAAAAAGTGATACAATAGTAATGATAAAAAAAAGAAGATCCTGCACCCGGGGAAAAGGGATAAGGGCACCATCCTAATTTGTAATTAAGCTCACCATTGATCAAGTCCAGATCTATCAATCAAGTACCATCAATGGGTGATTCCTTTATCTGTGGTACGGCCTCAAGTTCATAGACAGTTCGGGATTTCAGTGGGTTCCCCAGAAGGGTGAACCTTCAAGTATCATTCAAGGATAGACAGAGTCTATGGAGCAATAGAAGGTACAAAAAGCTGATAAATCATCTGTTATGCCCCAAAATATAACGTACATAGAATACATCACTGCACTGTATGAGGTAAAGGCAGAAAGCATAATCTGAAAGTTCGTAAAAGACTGAACTTACACAAGTCCATGCACATCAGGATCTATATGTCTATTGTGTAACCTAAATAACGGTACTGAAAGGTCTCAACATATACGCAAGTCTAATTCGTAAACATAACTACCTCCACCATAGATATTTAACCTAATCTAGAATAGAAAGGTGAAAAGAAGCCGAAATCGTGAGGGATTCCATCTGGCTACCTGCTGAAAGTTACTTACCTCAGAGGCAAACGCCGTCAACACCACACCAGGAAGTCGGCAAGGATGAGGTTTGTGAGCGCAGACAACACTTGGATTGCAGTTCTTTCGAGTCACAAGGTTTCTTTGTATTGAACAAACAGTCTGCTCTCGGTCAACCTAAATGTTAAAAAAACTCAAAGGTCGCTCGGCTCGGCTGCAAGTTGAAAACACAGTCCACCATTTTAGAACACAAAGCAAGAGTTGAAATCAAAATGGCAGACAATTCTTATAATTTGCGGCGAAGTTGATCGAAAATCAAAAACATTTCAGACGCGGTTTTCCGTGCAACACAAATGGGTTTAGGCCAATATTCATAACTAGGTCTCCCTGTGCACACTTCTCTTCAACCTGTGGCATTTCACAATCCACTCCCTTCTACACTTCCATGACCTGCCCAGACATGCCACTGTTCTACATGTGCCACACACATTGATTCTCCTGTATCATCATCCTCCACTGCTGCACTTCATGACATAGACTATGGATGATCATTCTGGCATCTTGTGTGCATTGACTCCAGAGGACATGTTTGTCACACTTGCTGCATGTCGGGTTAGACAAATATGTGCATGTGTTCCCATGTGTTCCCATGACTGAATGGTTCTGTTACACAATGAGGACACTTTTATTACAGTGTTTGATTTTGTTGGTTATCTGCACCAGGGTATGTTACATATCCTTTGGTTTTGATTCCTTCTTCATGTCTTCTGCCACTGTCAGTGAGTGACCAGTGTGTGCCCACATTGCGGACCCAATCATATGTATGATTGTCCACTCCCCGCAGCTTGTCTTCATATGTTCTCCCTGTGTGAGTTGCAAGTGCACCCTGGAATCTATGCACACTTCCTGGGACAGTCTCATTCAGGGTGTATGTTGTGTTGGAGGGACAGGGAAGAGCTACATGTTGTCCGTAGGTCCATTTGCAGTGTTTTAGTACCAGGGGTATGTTGTTTGGTGTTGGGTCTGTGTATATGGTTGGAGTGCCTTCTTTGCAGGGGTTTAGTGTACATGTGAATTTGGGTGATTTGCATGCCATGGTGTGTGTTGCAGGTGCTTTTTATGATGTACAGCTGATGATTGACATTTTACATGTGCCCATTCTTTGCCAGTCTGCCCTTCACCGTCAGCGACTTTTTTCCTACATGTACCAATAGATGTGGTTCTTGCCCTTCTCTGTTCCTTCCGTGCTTTCCGACAAGGATGCTACTTAAAGAGGTGTTCATGTCTTCATCTTCTTCCCTAGTGTGGATTGTCTATGCCCTCACACACTGTGATGTCAGTCAGGTCTGTCCTCATCTCAGCTCCAGACAGTCTCCTCGTTGCGATGTTTTTTCTTGTCCTTCTCTCTCACGCTGTCCCGCTCCACTGCTCGTCAATTTTCACTCTGTGTCCTGTCTCCCTCTTGCACTCTGTGATCCTTGTACACTGGGTGGTGCATGCCTATTTTTGTGTTCCCTACGTGTGTTGTCATCGATGGGCAGTATCTTGAAGTAGTGGCAATGCATGTCTTTGCGATTTTCAAATGTATTTGCAGGTAGGATGCAGTGCATGCAAGCCCGGTGGATGACATGTGCAGGTAACTGAAGTGCACTCACGGTTTGACTTGTCTTGTGTTTTGTGGCATGGAGTCTGGTACTGTGTGGTGTAAGTAATTTCAATCCGGCACACACCCAAGTCAACACCTAGCATGTAGTGCACAACTGAAATCCTTATTTATTTTTATCTAAGAGTTCTTTATTCTGAACGATATACCATTCATATCACGCCCTTCTCCTGGACCGCACCCCCTCCGCCCCCCCGGTCACACTGAACCAGGAATCAGGCTGGTTTGCAAAAGTAAATACTTATTTATTTATTTACATTTTTGATCACAATATGTCTTAATAGGTACACAACAATCACCAATGGGGTGATTTAACACTGAATAATATCTTTAATACACAGAGAGTAAGTATTGAGCAAAACAATTCAGCACAGAAAATAATACTTTTGTGTGGATTCAGGTCTGATAGCACTGTGGTTAGAGGTTCCCCCTGCACACCCCTCAACCCCTATAGACAATGTAAAGAGATAGGAGGAGAGAGCAGGTATTCAGGAATGGCATAATTCAAACAAAATATCAATCCCACTCCCCCCCAGCAAACGCAAGAGAAATACGGAATTGACTGTCAAGCTGTCAGAATGGCTTTTAAAGTTATCTTTAGAATGGACTGGGCAAAAACACTAATATGATCAAAATTGCTGAAATTGTTATACATTCTGATAGGCGCCACTTTGGATAGTTGCACACAAACACAAGCAATGATTTAATCCCAAGAAAACATTTGAAATCTTAAAATTCAGGTCGGAAGCAATAACAAGCTGTTTTTACACGTGTAAACATTTCCCAAAATATGAAATTTCTCAGCAAACTTTTCACTGCGCGATAATTGTGATAATGGGAGAATCGTATGGATTCGGAGTGCGATTGATAGATATGGATGTTAGCTACAAGCAGAAGTTGTTTCTAGCACAAAAACTGAGGCAGTTACAGGCGTTTTAGTGGAGGTTGTTTTTTTTCGAGATAGGCGCGAGAAAGGAAAACAGGAATGCGCTTTTAAAATGACAAATGGGTTTTTACACTAGAGGATGACTATGAACAAAACGAATACCATACAGGATCACAGTCACTTGATCATGGTGACTGCCTGCTAAGGAACTTACCCGCTTCAGATGAGAAAAAGATCAGCGCAGAGATAGTTTTAACAATACTGGTTATGGAGAAAAGATAGAATGGTTTCGAGAGAGGTTCAGACAATGCAAAGATACTCCTACAATACAGGTTCTGAATACAAGATAGGATGGGTCTACGATAGGGCTAAGACTATGCAACGTACATATGCTAGTGCGACAATTCTTCCTATTTATACTCACTGGATAATTTTTAAATGGAACCGTCAATTCTGGTCAGGGGATGGGTCACATCGGACGGGCAATGTCAGCAAGGCGCTCTGCTCACAGCACGGCACAGGACTGGACTGGATCTGCAATGCACTCTGGTCACAGCACGGCACAGAACTGGATTGGATCTGCCCTTGTTGGTTCTGAGGATATTTATTTTCCGCAGGCAAGCAGTAACAGCACAGCCCGGCTGTATTATGATGCTTCCCCTTAGGCTTGTGGGGTTCTGTTCTGGAATTTGAGGTCTAGCTGAGAATGGTTCAGCTATGAAATGGGCCTTTTGCTTTGCTAAGTTTCTGGAGTCTGGAGCAAGGAAGATGTCGAGTTCAGCAGCAGGGTGCTCCGCCAGTATCAGGATAGTGAGTGAATCTGTCTGTGTTTATGTGTGGTGAGCGGTCTCTATTTATGCTATGATAAAGGGGGAGTGTGGGCTCGTTTAACCTAAGCTTGCCCCTTGGACAGGTGATTGGGTCAGAGTCTACTCTCTGCCTTGATAGGAGGAGAGAAACAGAGAGTCATCTTTATGGTGTGATTTTATGAGGCTGAGAATCTACCCCTAGCCCCTGGAACACAAAATCGACTTTCGGCAAAATACATATTTCCACATGTGCAACCTCTCTAAAAGTCACATATACACATTACATATTTTACCTAGCAGCTACTCCTCAAAACCCTGTAGCTGTGGGATCTTATCTCCGCTTTTCACAGAATGTTGCCCTTTTCACTCGGAACACAGTGTCCAATATTTAAGCAAATTTCTGCAAGTGTGCGTGTTTAACATGGGCATAAGTGTATAAAGTTCTAGCAGAAATACATTTTGCGTAAAACCATATTTCTTGTCCTTTCTGTCCAGAACATGTCACAGTGTTCCGGTGCCTCTTCACCTGTGCATCCAGAAATTACATTAACAATGCTGTTATTTTTATATTTTTCACAATTTTACATAGTAAGTTATCAGTCTTTTTAAAATGTGTCCTTTGTCCTTCTTAAGCAACATCTGGTTGTTTAGCTCCACCCCTATGGTCTCTCCCTGGGAGCCCAGGAGCCATCCCCCTTGTTTTCTCCTTGCAGAGGCCATTTAGGACTGTCTTTGCACTTCACATTTCCTGAGCTGGAGCTGGTCATTGTTCCCTTTTGCCTCTGTAGACCAGGTTCTTTCCTGCCCTGCAATAAACACTTGTCCGTGATTTCCTGCTTGGGGGAAATACCTTCCTTCTGTGATAAAACCTGTTATTCAAGTTCTTCAGCTTTCAGCCAGGTTTAAATTTATTGTTAAATTCTGTGGCCTTTTTCCTTAGCACAAAACAAACTTGTATCAAATCACAGCTAAAATTCTCATTCAGGATTTTAAACCATGGGATCAAAACAATTACAATATGGGTTACTAGCAGTAACAGGCCTCTTAGATTGCAAACATTTGATTCCAGTTTATAAATGTTAAAGTTTAATCAGGCAGGCAACTGACAGCTGTCATCCCAGCAGCCCTCTGCTGCACAGAGATTTTTGACAGATCCACAGACAGGCCACTTTTGCTGTGAAAATCTCTTCATGCTTTTGTCTTTTCAGGACCTTGTAGGTTCACAATGGTTTCTTAAACTTAAGTGAATTGTAGCAGCCAGCAAAAATTTTGAATATTTGAAGGTGTTCTGTACAGGCATTCTGACATTTCAGCAACAAAGAAAAAGATAATTTAAAGCAAGATTTGGGGTTTCCTTTAGCAAAGCAGTGCTTTTTCCTTCTGCACTCCACTTTCAATTGTTTTGGGGCCCAGGGACACATTCCGGTAGTGAGAGCTCTGTTCCACCACTGACAACATGCGTGGCAGATTGGGCAGCCATCTTTTGTGCATTGAAAAGAGCAATTTTCAGGGATTTTGGCACGCACAAGGGTTTCACAGCCATTTTGCTATTTCTGGCACCATCATAGCAGAGTGATGCGGCATAGCAGAGCAAAAGTGGGTCAAAACATCCCACAGAGGGGTTACTTTTATTTCACTTGTTTGGTGGGGAACAGGCCCAGCTTCATGGGTGCATTTGACACAGTTTGTTGTTAGGAAGATTTGTGTATGCCTGCTATTTATTTTACTGATAATCATGTTAGCACTGGTTGAGGGATCCTAGTTGGGTGTGGGTATCACTTTAGGGCCTTAGTTGGTGAGTTGTCATGAGGGTGGTGGCCACAGCTGTTTGTGTACTGTGACACGTATTTAAGGTGGTTTTGGTGAGTGTTTCCTTGCACTTTTCACATGTGTCTTGGCTGTCACATGGCTTCCTGTTTGAAGATTTTGCAATATTAATTCCTACCTACACAGGCAGTCCAATCTTGGTGCTGCTTTCACTTCTGGGGTTGCTGTCCCAAGACCAATCCACACACATACCTGCATTACTGCACATTGTTGTGCTGCAATGTACTACAGAGACACCAGGCACACATGATTGTCCATTCTTTGTTGGTTGCCATAGTGAGCATGTACCATGGAGGGTGCACCGTCACTTGTTATTAGGCATGTTGACAGCTATTAGGTGCACTTCAATGCTAAATTCAGTTCAATGCACATTTCACCCAATGCAATCCATTGTCTATGAAGTCGACTTCCCTTGCACTTACCTTTTGCATGCTCACTTTTGTGTGTATTTGTCCTTGGCCTCTGTAGTTGCAATCTCATGTCTGCTTGTGTGTTTCATGCCAGTTGCCTCGGTGACCTGCCTTCCAGTCTAACAGCTGACTCTGTGAAGTGCTGCCTTCTGCAAGATCCTGTCTTCTATGCAATTGGTGAGATTTTTGGTTCACTTCTTCTTGAGCTTAGCATTATTCGCTCCCCGGCCAGTGTTTACTTCATTGCCAAACTGCCACGTTGATGAGGGGATGGCATTTTATGGAATTAACAATAGTACAAAGGTGCTCCTGGGTTCACATTCTACCAATCTTCTATTTTTGAGGGTCGTCTCAGTGTCATGCCAACTGTGGCCAAATGTATGTGTTGTGAAGATACCATTGGCGTGCAGCTGGTTAAGCGTAACATGGTCATTCACTGCTTGTCACTCAAGGGGGGGCGGCAGTGTAGGGGTTATGGGTGGCTAAGGTGAAACTCTGTGGGTTTTTGATGTTGCATTGCCATGAGGTGGGCGGAGGTGGATGCATGTGTCTCAGGACACATGGTGATGCGTAGCCGGTGAGCATGTGCATGCATTTGTAACATGTAACTCAGGGAGGCACATGTTGGCGTATTTCTGGGTGAATTGATGTGTTGCCGGCACTCATATTTAATAGTTTTTCTCTACAGGTGCTTTTGACATGGAATGATGAATGCAGGAATTGTGATGGAAGTAGCAGCTCTATGCATGCACAGGATACAGCATGGCGGTTAGTGGTTTCCATGCAGAGAGAGGTGGAGTTTGGTGTACTGCACAGTCCCAATGATGCAGGCTCACATGGGATGAGGTCAGATGTCCATTTCTCTTGCAGTGCACTTTTTTTTCTCCAATTTTACCATGACTGCTTTGATGTGCCTGTTTATTGTGGGCCTAGTGGTTGTTAGGTAATGGTTTGGCCACTGAACCTTTTTGTTGTTGTGTGACATGCATGGTCCAGGGCGGTCCTCGCATGACTTTCTTGGCATCAAATGTGTAGTATGCCTTCCTGCTTGTGGTCTCATGTGTGTGGTTTGGTGTTAACATGCAGTCCAGTTGTCGTTGTACAGGTGACAGCGCTTTAGGATTGAGTTCCTTATGCTGTGTGCTTTTGTGTGTACTACATGGACACAGTTGTATCAAGTTGATATGCCAGTGCGGTTCAGTTGTGCACTGTCATGCAGATTAGGGGCATGAGTCACAGGCTGCTTTCATGTGTGGTTGCATCATTATTTGATGGACCTGTGAATGTGGCCACTGGGGTGTGTCAGACACTTGTGCTCTATTGCAATCAGGCTCTCATTCTGTTGTTTTGATATGGTTGGCAATGTATACCTATTCCCAGTATTTATATCACATTTCATTTTGCACACTTGCTTTCACACTCAAAGCAACATGGCTATGTTTTTGCCTGTAGTGCACATGGTCCCACAGGTCTCTCATCAGATTTTGGTTTGCTTATCAGAATTGGTGGAATTGTTGCTTTTGGTGCCCATGAATGGCTGGGTACTGAAATGTGATTGTTGCCTATTTCATGCATTGTTCTATAGCGTCATATTTTTTCTTGTGCCAGAATTATTTGCATTTCTACAGTTGGTGATATTCAAGAATGATTTCACTATATACTTCACAGAGTGGTAGTGTTATACTGCCACTTACAAATATTTTCAGAGGCCTATGCTTGGCCATGTTTTATGTCTAATTGACAAACACAAATTTGCACTCCCAGTGGCACATTCTCGGGGTGTTGTTGTGGGCCTAGAGGCTAGGCCCCAATTAACAATTGAATGGAACCTGGGGCTGGCATTTAGGTGTACTACGATTGCAACAGCTGTGTGCGTGCAGCCTCTCCACATGCCCTTAGGCCAGGCATAGCCAAGGGTGCTGCCTGTGGGTGCAGCTGGTGTCCCACCTGAATGTTCACTGGTACACTGTGCTGTTTGGCAACATTGTGCAGGACACATGCAGCCACAATTATTCAACAGACTGGTGGTCCATACAACAACACCACACCAGAGGGCTCAAGGGAGCTGAACTATGACTTAGGCACTGCGAATGTGCACTCCACTATGGCCTGAGTGGTTATATGTGCAGTATTGTACCTCATCTTTACTGATGTGGGGTTCCAGATGGGTGTCTTCATGACCATGTTAGCGGGTAGGCATTGTCCCCTGTGAATGTTGACATGGTTGTTATTGTCATTTTTTGTGAGGGTCCATTTTTTAGTGTGTGACATGCATACATGTGTGTTCATACTCACCAATGAGCTATGCGTTGCCATGTTTTCGAGCTACTAGGGCCCCATGCAGTGGGGACATATGGAAGATGTAGCTTTTCCATGTGTTGCCCGGCAAATTAGAATAGACCTCCATGATGATTCCCTTGGCATCACACACAACCTGCATATTAATGGAGTGCCAATGCGTTTGGTTCCTGTATATGTGCTCATTCAATCTGGGTGGCTGTAGTGCTACATAGGTGCAATCTCTGGCATCTAGTACATGGGGGGAAGTGTGCCACTGCATAGAAGTCCTGCATTACTGTCTGCTTTTCTGCCAATGTTCGGGGCATATATATGTGCCTGCACACACATGCATGTGATGTTATATAGGACAACACCTGGTGTAGACAGCGTGACTGGATGGCCTGTGATATCCCACCAACTACTGCAGTGGTCCGCTGGAAGGACCCAGTGGTTAGGAAATGTAGTGCAGTGAGCACTTTTTCTAGTGGTGTAAGGGCCTGGGAGAAGATTGTGGGTGATGTTAGGTCATCTCACTCCCTGACAAGCTCTAGTATTATATGGGAGGGAACCTGTACCTGTCATACACCAGAATATCGGGCATCCCAAAAAGTGTGGTGCTTGTGGCAAACATCTGGGCCCTGGCCATCCTCCTCCTCCTATGGCGTCTGTGCACAATGGCTCAGAGTACTGCAGGGTTCATTGTGGCTGTAGACGTTCGTTTGGTGTGTATTGCGTGCTTTGTATGTATGTATTCCTATGCGCATTGATGTTTACGCCTGCTATCATGTGGCAAATGGGCTCCTGGATTTGCGTGTACTTTTTCGCGACCCGACGTTCCCAGTTCAAAACCATGAATATGGTTATATTTACACGGCAATGGGCGAGCGATTGCTTGGCCGTGTACTGACCCTCAACACGCCCACATTTTCACATGTTCTTCCTCATTCTGCCTGTTCCGCCTCCTACTTTGGTCGATGCGCAGGCCAAGCCCACACTGTGTGTGGAGTTTAGCGCCAAACAAGTCCCAAGAAAGTCCTGCGCAGTCAGTTCTATGAATCGACAAAAGCGGATTTGTGTGCAGTTTTTCACACATGTTCCCTATTTTCAGCACAAATAATTCCATGAATCGTCCACCAACTCTTTTCCAGTACCTCCTGAGTACATTTCAAGAGGTATTGCATGATTTCATCCTCCCTCCTAATTTTTCTCCCACAGTATTTAGGATCGGTCTAAATCACTATAGTCAACTTCCGTTTTGGCACCTTTATTGAACTTTGAAAAAACGTCAATTGCATTATTCAATGATGTAGTCCAATGTTTAATGGGTATTTTTGTTGGTGCATTTTTCAAGACAAATATGTTATCTGCACCAATTGTCCACCTTTTTGCATGCCCTTTAACTTCCATACATTGCTGTCCCTTCATTTTGATCTAGAGATGATGATCCATCATTATTTCTACCCAAACCATGCAGCAACGACTCAGTTTCCCCAATCAAATTGTTTTTTTGTATAAGTGTGAAATTACACCACTAGTATTTTAATTGGGTGTAATGAGAACAATGTAACACTTGCCTTTCGTTGTATCATCTTGCATCTATGTGGTTATTTAGGAATCATTCTCGTGTCTCTGTATCCTTATAGACTTAGGGAGAGATCATTATCGCAGGATAATATCCTGCCACCAAGCTATGACCTGAAGCAAATGCGGGGGCCATAAGTTGGGAAGGGTTACAATCCTAAGAAATAAGGAGGTAGTAGCAATACATGTTTTGGAGTTTTGGTGATGAAGAAACACGTTTTCTTTAATAGAATAAAATAAATAGACAAACTGAGTGAGTACATTAAATGTGGTTTTCTTTTATAACATTTAAATAAAAAGGTTATCTACATAAGTTAAGAATTCTAATTTCTAACGTGGCTGTACTGAAATAGGTGTAATGGGCATACCCTGGACGTTACGTAAAAGTAAATGGTTTCTGTAAGTGAAAGTGCATTTCCATGTTTTAGCTTTTTCATTTAAGTGTTAAATAGCATGTTGCAGCAAAAAAAGGTCCTCTCAGAGAGGAAGTGTTGAAAGACATGGTGCCTGGGAATCCCATTGCTGTTGCCCTGTCTACTTGTTGAGCATGCTTTCAATAACTATGGTTGTTGACTGCACTCTGAACATTCAGATAGGCTAAGACAAGGTCAATAACGATCTGCAAATGCTAATAATATCTAAAGTCATAAAAGAACCCGAGATGAATCAGAGACAGAAAGAGCTCCAACATATAAACTGTAAGATGAGGCTGTCGTGGTTGTCCAAATGTATTTGCCAAGAATGTCAGTATCCACTTCAGTTAGCAGCTCCCAGCCTCTTATTTGTAACCTGGCTAATTACAGCGTTCACTTGACAGTATAAAACGATGGGCTGGGAGAGAATGTATAAACTGCCGAGAAAAAGCTGGCGGCGGTTGATTAAGTGACAAGACTCCATCTATTGTCTACTTGATACGGACTGTATACTCACAGGATTTACCTCATCCCAGATGGTCAGATTATTGATTATTTATTTTCATCAGTCAGAAGTTACTGTTCAACGATAACATAAGCTGTCGTGCTGGTTCGCTAATAAAGAGGGGCAGGCACTCATTAGTTTGTGGGGAACTGAAAGTTACAAATGAAACTCCCAGTTTATTTCAAAGTGTTGGTGCACATGAAACCGTACTCTCTTAAATTAAGCCTGGACCCAAATATAAAACTAATGTTTGCAATGCTTCTCATGACAATAATTCAGTGATAACGTATATTACAGCAAGGACCTTAGCAGAGCAATGCTTTAGGTGCTCCACTACGCTTACAGTTGTTGGCTATATGGCAGCGCACGCGTTTACTTTATGTTCTCCTCTGTTAGGCTGCTTGTTCTCATGTAATACTGAACAGCTACTCTCCCACCACAAGCTCAATATACTCCTCCACGCCCCTCAACTCCCGCTCCCTTTCCTGCAGGCTTGACCGTGACCTCCGAAGTAGGAACACCTTTGTGCTACTGGCAGTTCTCATCGGGTCCTAATGGCCACAAGATCTTCTGCTCGTTATAGTACGGCAATGCAGCATCGCAAACACCAAGATATTATCGCTCCCTCAACTCCCACGCCCTTTCCCATGGGCTTTCTCTGTATTACTGATGAGGTGTCAAATCAGTGGGGTGACCCAAGTGCTGTGTGCAAGCTCCCATTGCAGAACATGGGGACAAGTCTATTGCCACTAGAAGGGGCGCAATTTCACTGCTTGGCCTTCGTTCATGGAAAGAGAGAGCCCTTTATGATGGATAAGACACACATATAATTGATTAAGAGTCATAAGGCTTGGAGTGGGAACAACCACAACTGATCATGAATACATTTAACTTTTGTTTTCCACCCACTAGCATAAACAGAACACCCACGTGTGCATCTGGACATGTATTCTGAAGAGACATAATGCAATTGTGCCCGACACTGCTCGCCGCTAAGATGAAGACACAAAGCAGATATGCACTATTCTGAGCTTCCTTTGCGTTGCTTTCTGACACGAGAAGAACATTGCCCCTTGAAAATAAAGCATACCTTGAGTTTGTATCTGCACGTGCTTCCTTTGTGTGGCCACCGTATACATTTTGCATTTGTTGGAGTCCCGTCACCCTGGCAAACACTTGTGCCACCTGTGCATCCTGACTGGTCGCAGGAGACCACTTCAGGCCAATCAGGCGACCGGCAGGCGCAAGCCGGCCCCCTGCGAGGGCCCACTGAAAAGGCCCCTGTCCTGAGCCTCAAAATCATCACCCATTTCACTTCTTCCCACCTGGATCCCAGGCAGGCCCAGTAAGGCCCTTCATGCAATGTGTACTGCAGGAGCAGTGCAACCCCTGCAGTCGTCTCTCCCTTCTGAGGAGGTAAGCTTTTTTGGGTCAGCTACACTCCGTGTAGTGAAACTTTACACTACCATCTGATTGAGAAACAGGCGCATCGCTATTATTCTAAGCTGCCTGTGTGTCACTACCTGAGACGAGAAGAACATTGCCCCTTGAAAAGAAAGCATACTTTGAGTTTGAATCTGCACATTACGTTGCAACTAGATCATATATTACTCCTGTTACATCGTTAGTCTGCACAAATTGCTACTTCTGGCTTTTAGTAAATACCTGAGCCAAGAAGCATATGCCGCAAATTGATACCTTCCTGCAGCCTTGTCAAAACAGTTAAGCGACGGCTCATGTGTCTACCACTGAGTATGTGACGCTTTTACTTGCACGATCCTCACCATCTATGTACTACTATTTACTTACTCGCGTCACACTAACTCGTGCATTGCTGACTCCTTCATACGTATGCCATTGCCTACACTGTGACCTCCAAACTGCTTTAATGAATGACATGTCAAACTAAACTGCTACTGAGCATTAGAGGCTGCTAGCCTAATTGTCCAGAATACCCATGTGCACTTCTTATTTTATGTTTACTGTCACTGCTATTCAATTTACTAATCGAAGGCCTTCATGACTACCTCCACCGCCTAGTGATTCTCCCACCGAATGTCATGTTTTGTGAGTAACGTTAAAATGAATTGGGCTATAACACTTATCAGCTCTCTACTTGGTGCGTGTCAACCAATATTTTGAACTACTCACCACTAATTTGTGTAGGAATGTTAACGTATGTCATTTTCTGCAAGTCATTTCATTGTGTATTGGGTTCTAACACATATCTGCGATCCCATGTGATGCTTGTCAGCCAATAATTGCACTCTAACCATTAATTTCAACACCCAAGCTCTTTGCATATTACCGCTCACATAAAGCGTATATGATATGATATGGCATTTTTAACGCGCCTATACACAAGTGTTTCAAGGCGCGAAGGTAGCTGTGTGACACAAGACTCAGGTATAGTGTTTCACCTCAGCCCACATAGCATATAGCATCTAGCCTCCTATGCCATTGCTATAATCAGCTACTACTTGCCTGAGTCAGCCATTCTGATTACTAACCATGCACGCACTCACCTTAAGTATCATACGCTTTCTAAACATAATTTCTGTGCCATCTCCACTCACCATGGCTTCATTTACTCCAACCTCCTATGCTAACGGTAAAACTAACTACAACTCCCAGACCTTCAATACACCGCAACACACCGCACCCACGAAATCCTGGCATATCCTTAACCATGGCCACCACATTACCTTTGTCTGATAGTATCAATCCTACCTCTTTTCTACCCTCCCAAACCAAAAGCCTACCAAACGGCACTGCATTGCTCAAAGTATGCCAAGTGACACCCAGCCACTCACCCCAGCCCAATGGATTAAGCCCTTCTCTACGCGACCTACTGCCAACCAACCATGTCCAACTAAAACCAGGGACATTAGATTAGGCACAAGAACCTTGTCAACCAGACCCTTACAAACTAATGACGAAAAGAATTCCAAAAATGAAGCTGCACTAACAAGACTTGAAATAGCTAAACCTTCAAATTGCAGAATCACGAATGTGCCACTTCTACATAAAAATACCATTGACACAAAAAATAACCTGACCAGTTCTTCCCTACCCATCAAGGGGGCACTCATAAACACCAGATTCTTGACTGCTCACATGTTAGATATTGCTGACCTTATAACTAAGAACAACTTAGACTTCCTAGCTATAACAGAGACCTGGCTTCACCCTGCATCTGGGCCATCACTCTCACTCGCTATACCAGACGTGTACACCATTATAAGGCTAGACAGAGAGTCCACCAAAGGTGGGGGCATCACTTTTATTGCTAAAACTTTGCTAGAATTAAGACCTATTCCTAGCTAATCATTCCCTTCTGGCGAATTGCTATCTATCAAGCTGCCCATTACGGCCTCACGAACCGCAACTATCCACCTCTTATACAGACCACCAGGACTGAGATCTTCCTTCAAGGAAGACATTACCCTTCTCCTTACATCCAACATTAAATCAGGGTCTCAAGTCATACTGCTAGGAGACATTAACCTTGGACTACACAACCCTAAAGATGACAATGCCTTAGCGGTTGCCAATAGCATAACTGAACTGGGCTTCACTCATCACATTTCTCAACCTTCCCATAACAAAGGAAAAACTTTAGATTGGATTGTAGACATCAACTGTGAAATCAACATCCTCTCTAACGCTCCTTGTGCCTAACCTGACCACCATATTATCTTATTCACCATCCAGGACAGAAACCTACCTAACCAATGTATCCCAATCTCTCCATCTAGACCTACAAGGAACTAATGGAACTTAACAGCACAAACGCTACTCCCCCTTATACAACCGATCATCAACCTCCTTATCCCTACGAACAACCCATCTGCCTTAGTTGATCTTTACAACGACACACTACGCAACGCCATCAACACAATAGCTCCATTGAAAATGCGGAAGGCCAAACCATATGCTCACTTAAATACATGGTTCAACTCGCAACTCAGAACTCTGCACAAAAACACAAGAATAACAGAAACTCTCTGGACAAATCACCTTAGTACACTAAACAAAGACAAATTCCTAATAGCCTCTTCAATCTATAAAAATGCCATCCATAAGACTAAAAGTGACACATACAATGATCGAATCTCTAAAGCCAAGTCAAGTACCAAAGAATTATTCAGCAATCTTCGATAGTTAGTCACAGATACCCCCACCTGAGATGGGCACTAAAGACTCGACATGGTGTACCAATATACAGAAAGCCTTACTAGACACAATTGAGCTCCTAAAAGCTAAAATAGTGGCAAAAAAACAGAGCCTTACTACTAACTCATCACACATCCTGTATCCACCAGTATCCCCTCCTAACCTCCATAACCTGTTCAAGTTCCCACCTCTCCCCACTAAGGACGTCAAGGGTATAATTACAAATCTGAAACCCTCAAAATGCCATGGGGACATTTGCCCTGCAACTATTATTAAAGAGATAGCAAAAGAGCTTGCTTCCTTTATCACTTCAATAATGAATGCCTCATTCGAAATGAGTACAATTCCGACCAAATAGAAAGACGCCTGGGTCCTTCCTCTATTAAAAACGCCTACCTTGACCCAAATATCCCCACTAACTTCAGACCGATCACCACATTCCTGTTCTGTTGAAAATCCTTGGCAGGGCTGCTTACCTTCAGATTCAGGAACATCTGAAAAGTAATAACCTCTTGGGACTCCGACAATCTGGTTTTAGACCTAGACACGGTACGGAAACAGACCTGATAGATCTGAAAACACAAATGGACAACATAAGAGACCAGGGTAACCTAGCCCTCCTTCTGTTACTTGACCTATCGGCTGCCTTCGGCTTACTCCTATCATAAAGTCCTATGCAATCACCTCACAATTGCAGCACACTTCTCAGACCAAGCCACTGCCTGGATCCAGTCATTCTTGGATAATAGAACTACAAGAGTGCACTTTACAATATTTTTACTAAGCCCCTTTTCGATGATCTAGATCATTTGGGTGTCTCCTATACCAACTACGCGGATGACACCCAAATTCTCATACCCATCACTGGCAACTATAATACCGACTCAAAACTACTGAATGACATTTACCTGATTATACAAGGTTGGATGGCCTTAACGACGACAAGATAGAGCTTCTCCTTATAGGATCTCAAACCAGACTTAAGAGGCTAGACAAATAGTTTGACTCATTCAATATTGACGATAACAATATAAAAGTGCCTAAGGAGGTTAAAACGCTAAACATGTACCTTGACTTCTCTTTAACATTGACTAGACAAGTTAACGCCACAGCCTCGGCCACAGTCTACAACTGTAAATGAATTAATGCATGCAGGCCCTTCTTATCCACGGTTAACTGCACTACTATTGCCAAGGCTCTTGTCTTATCTAAATTAGGCTATTGTAATGCCCTCTACTCAGGAACTAGCCAACGGAACCTAAAAAGGTTGCAAACATTACAAAATAACGCACTCAGATCGCCATTGAACGTTTGCAGATCCCACCACATTTTGGAGTTTAGATGCAGCGTGCATCGGTTTTGAAATAACCAAGGAATTACGTTCAAAACACTCTCACTCATTTAAATATCTCTCTTACCAAGCACCTAAATACTTGAGCGATAAATTTGCACGGAACTCCTCAGACCATCCAACCAGATCTTCGCAACAGCACTGCCTTAAAATACCAATAATTAAGCTTCAGAAAGCAGGGGACAGCAGTTGCCCGGTTTTAGCAGCCAAAAAATTGAACATACTGCCTGTAACCTTAAAAGCAGAACCATCCTACTTTAGCTTCAGACAAAAATGTAAAAATTTGACTCACTTCTCAGGAACCATAAGAAGGGGTTCCTTCTATTACGTTAACTGCCTTCTTTTGTACCTGTTCTGATGTATCATACTTATTCTTGTATTGTACTTACTGTATATAATTATGTAACAAATGCAACTGCTGTACCATATCTAATATAGAAGAAAAGTGCCTGGATACCTAAGCGTTGGGCGCTTTAAAAATAAAACAAATACAAATACTCACCAAGAAGATACACGAACACTGGGTCAAACTTGCATTTAGACATGAAGAATGTTACCTGCATTCAATAGACCCTAGAAATAAATCATAATCAATGTATAGCTGAAACACAAGATGCATAGGAACACATATAATGCTTGCTTAATGCAGGAATGCAGCAGTAACAGTTGCCATTTTGGAGAAAATGGACAACGCAGACATGTTAGAGTGAATGGAAAATTCAAGGACGCTCTGAAGCGGCAGAGAAATTTGGTTTGCTGAATTAACTGAAACAAAGACCTGCACAGACCAGAGGTTATTGCAGAAAAGGGAAGGTTGGTTAGCTATAAAGGAGAACAGAAGATAATTCTCTAGCGCAAGACATATTTCTCTGAGATTAAGTAAAAGAACAAACAACCTTCAAGTGCCAGATGCTAGCTAATTAAAAGCCTAAAGGTGCATGAAGAGTGACTCGACTAACTCCCTAAAGGCAGAGGAGAGAAATAGCACCCATATTAATAGGAGCTAAATTCATGGTAAAAGCTGAGCAAAATAATTCAAAACATGGTCTCCTCACACTCGACTCATAACTCAAGAACAGTGTCCATTTGTTAGCGCCAGACACAGATATGCACCTTCCTCAATTGCCTAAAAGTTCTCAGAATGAAGATGGCAGACAAGACCAAGTTCAAAGTTAGAAGCCCTGGCGTGTGGCCTAGGAAATCAAGGGTGGTATAGCAGTTAATTGGAAGAAGCGGATCCTCCTGTCTCTCCCACTACCACTATTTCTTGCTCATGTGCTGATGTCCTTCCAAAGGTCAAAGGTTGGTGAAGCCATCACCAACCAATCATTGCTATCCAATAATGATGTCTTGCAACGGTTGCAGGAGCCAATTAATGGTTATTATGATGATGTATTTCTTACATCATCACTTTAGGGTTGGGCCGTGGTGCGGCCACCAGAGTTCTATATCCAATGAAAACACTGACCAGTATAGATTCCATATGTAGACAAATCCCTTAACCAATCCCAACTTCCCGTAGTTTTTTGTGAATGAAACATCAATGATGATGTATTTTTTGGACATAAGCTGGTGTTTGATATCAAAATCTTTGAGAGCGTGGAGATGTTTGGTGTTTACTGATGTTCCTGTTTTATGCTGATTGTTAATACAACAGGCTTTGTCAATTACCTTGACTCTTACGTTATTGGGTGTGGGATTTCCTGGCGTGTCTGTTCAATTTAGGACAGTGTATTTCCACCCCCATCCATACATATGGTATCAGTTCTGATGGTTAAAGTCCAGGCCCTTGGATTTTCGATGCCCCCCGCTGAAAGTCTGAGGAATGCAGAGGTGACCTGTTGAGAAGAGAATCGTGAAGCTCTTGTGTACTGGAGATGGTCGACCGGGCCCCACTTGGGAGAAAATCCTTCATGGTCCCCACGGAAGCCCCTCGGGGGAAGGCGAGTGGCTGATTGAGGGAGGATCGATAACGAAGGCCTCTGCCAATTCACAGATGCAAATATAGAGCATCAAATTGACAAATGAAGGTGCGATGGTTTTGTTTGAATAATATCAGGGAAGAATGATAAAGGATTTATTTAAAAGAGGATAACTGTAAACAGCGTTAAAGACGGTGGCACAGTAAACCGCGAGACAAGGTAATAAGTTAGTAAGAAGTAAACGAGAATACCTGCGACAAGGTCAAGGAAGAGAAACAAGATTACCTTGTCATAAAGAGAAGGAAGACAGCCGTAGGGTTTTTGTTGTGTTGTGTTATATCGAGGGTGCAACCATATGTGAAATCATTACTGGTACCAGCGGGAGGGTGGGAAGTGGTTTAAACTGTGAAAAAACAGGCTTTGTGGATATTGGTTTACATCATAGAGCATGTGGAACTGTGGTTTGGACTCAAAGGGCAGAGTCCTGAGCATGGGCAGCATTTGTGGTGCATGGCCAAACAGTTGGTGTGGTGGCCGAAAGGCTGAGAAAGAGATGTTTAAAGCATTGGGAATAGCGGAAAGTATTGTTGATTAGAGATTGTGGAGGAGGAGTGAAGGGATATTGTCTATGAAGGATTTTTTAAGATCCGGTAAGTATCGGCAGTCTAGAGCGTGACATACCATCATGGGAGACAGGCCCCTTATGCATTTATGCAAGTCTCTCCCAAGGTGCAAGGATAAGATCCACAAGTACCACTCTGAGTGGGTTTGTGGCACAGCAGGTACATTTTATTTACCTTGGCCCCAAGAGGGTACTCTTTCGAAAACAGTGCTGCAGCACATGATGACATATTTGAATGCTGTGTATAAAGGCAAAAAGGTAAAAGGTTACAGAAGAGATTGGCAATTTTAAAGTCTTGAAAATGTTCGGGTACAAGGTGGAAGAACCACCCCGGAGGGAGTGGGTGCTTAATCAGCACGAAGGGGAGAGCACAGCGTCCTCGGCTCCTCCTACTCCTCCCAGAGCATCGATCTGCCAGACGAAGAGCAGGGATTCTACCCATTAAAAGAATTAAAAGCAGCAGCAGGTTACACTAACCCTTATATGCGCCTCCCTGCATAAAGTAGTGAAGATGCTATAAGTTGAGCTAAATTGAACGAATACAAGTAGTGTCCATGCGCGATGAATATAGCAAATGCTGCGAATCGTAAGCAAAGCTGACTGAGGGTGAGGAAGAGATACAGAGACAGAGAGGCAGGCAGAGCAGCAATACCACATACTAATATCAACTGTTATTTTAGCACTAAGATGCCTGCAGGCTTGTAGCACCATATAAAAACTAGATATATAAGGAAGAGACAGGGATCACTCTGAAAAAGGGGTTGTGAGGACAGATATTACTTAAATTGGATGCAAAAATATTGACGATTCTAAAGACAAAGAAAGGGAAGTTAAAGAAAGACAGGAGAAAGACAAAGATAGAAATCAAATTTCAATTCAATTCAAAGAGAAAATAAAACAGGAGGAAAGCATGCGACAGAGACAGAAACAGGAGGAGGATGACAAGTAATGGAACACACTGATTGAGGGAGATAGGGAAAGGGAGAGGCAACGTGAAGCAGATAGAGAGGAAATGGAAAGAAGAAAAGAGAAGGGAATTAGAGGAAATAGAAAGAGAAAGAAAGGAGAGAGAGGGAATGGATGAGAAAACACTGGGATGGAAAGGAGCTAGAGAGAGAGGAAAGGGAAAGAGAGAAGTGGCAAAGGGAAGAGATGGAAAAGTTGGAGAAGCACAAATAAGAAAGAAAAAGACAAAGGAGAACAGAGGAAGAAAGAGAGGAGGAAGAAGAGAGAAAGATGGAACTAAGCAGAGAGAAATGGCAGACAGAAGCTGACAAATTTGTCAGAGAACGCATGATCTGGGAAAGGGAGAGAAATAAGGAGCAGGAATAGAAAAGATGAGAATTTGGAGCGGTGTGATAGGAAAGTAGAGGAAATATTCAGAGACTATACTCCTCCAAATGAAGAGGAAGGAGCAGCAATATGGAGAAGGATTGTTCATTTGTACAGAAGCAGAAAGGTCACTGTTGATATCCAGAAGATAAAGAGCTCTGTAGTAGGATTCCCACAGAAATGAGAATGACGCTTAGTAGAGAGGGCATTGGAGGGATTGTACGAAACAAGTCCCCTGATAAAATTAAATGTTGAAAAGGGAGAAGACGAAGGAGGTAATGAGAGTTGTGGTACATTGTGTTCAGATTAGGACAAGTATGAAAGGGAACATAAGGAAAGGGAGGTGACCACACTAGGTCTTTCTACAAGTTTGAGACCAGACAGAGCGATGACGTGGTCCAACTTGGAAGAAATAGAAGGGAGAAGGTCAGAACTTGTAGCATATTCCAAAAGTCCAAAGGTGCGATCACGTAGTTTGGAAGAAACAACTCCGTATATACACAGGTTGAGAACTCTCCCAGGGCAAAAGAAAACTAGCTTGACAGACGCTGCTGCAAAAATGAAGTGCACAACTGGATTTGATCATAGTGCAGAATTGATGCAATTTCCATTGCTAGAAAAGGGGGGAGGACGGCCGCAATATATACCATGACTGCAAATGGACTAGGATAATTTGAGGTGTAAATTGCCAACGTTAACATCAAGAGCGGGCAAATGGATTTATGAATTAGAGAGACTGACAGCAGGAATGACGTTAGCAATGGGCAACATAAAAAGCTTGCTTTCAGCCACCACTGGAGGAAGAGCACACGACATCTGGAAATGAACGTGGTATCCCGGGGTGACAGCTCAGAATATGGTTCATGATGGAGCTCCTTTAATAATTGTAGAGATGTGTGGAGACCGCTCAGAGTGCAATACCAAGATACGTCAGACATGAGTACAATTATGATGCGCAAGATGCGCAATGATGAAGATCCTGTTGCTTATATTCAAGAGATTCAAGAACAATTGCGTCTTTAGATGAGGGAGTCATGGGACAAGACTATGACCATTTTCAATCATATATTATGTCAGGGGTATATTATGTAGCTTTTCAGTCGCTGGGCGAAGACTATGAAATAGCCTCCCACTTGAACTAAAAAGGGCAAATTCCCTACAAATATTCAGAGCAGGTTTAAACACATTCCTGTTCAAGTATATGCAGTTAAATTTGTTGGCCTCTATGTTCCCTTATCATCATTTACACCTATTCATATTGCTGAACTTGTTCCCAGTTTTTGATTCCAACTTCGCCAGGATACGATTTAGTTAATTGTGTGCGCAATGCAAATGTTTCAAACCAAATCATATCAAATCAGGAGTTACCCGAGCCAGTGTAAAGACAACCGGAGAAGGTTTTGGGGCTGGAAGTGAAACCATGGCCAGAGATTCATAGCCATCATCCACCATTCTAGATTAATGTAAAGAATGCCAGAAAGACACTCAAGGAAAGAAAGCTGGAGCAAGCAAAGCGAATTCAGATAAAATGATCAAAGTTTTCCATGGAAGAAGCCATGCTGTCGAATGTGGAACGAGTGGTCACATCAAACGCACAGCAGGGACAGCAAGTGGCTGGGGGAATTTTGCAGGAATGGGAGAATATAATTGCTGGCCATGCAGAAGAGGGTCAGCATCCAGAGGAGGAGGGGGTGGGTTTCAGGCCCCACAAGGAGGAGGGTTTAACAGAGGACAACCTAGACCTATAGGACCACCTCAACAGTGCTGGACGTATAGGAAGATGGGACACATCTCCCGAGCATGTAGAAGCAGGGGATGGATGCAAGATGGGGAGGGGATAAAGGATAGCTCATGGGCAATGTGTTTGTCTTGGAAGCAAGACTGTGCAACGCAACACAGTTTTGTGTCCTGATCCTGCGTTTAGATACCACTCACTGGTATTAAGCATGTTATAAATTAACAATAAATAAATAAATTTGCAGAACTGGCAGGATCCAAGATGGGGGGTGACATAACCTCCGCCATACAGTAAAGAACCACCTCATATTATGCCCAAGATCACACATAGTATCAGGCAAATACAGCAAGCACAACAGGCACCGATGAAAACACAGCAAATCCCTTTGAAGACACAACAAACAGAGATGCAACCTCAAGGTTTGGTACAAGAGAACAATGGGGTGGCATGTAATGGAAATATAGGAGCACAACCTCCTATACCCAGAATTTGGAGTGTGACTCTGGTGGGAGGAAATCCTTTCACTGGGACAGTGATTAATTTATACCCACAATAGGACAGCCCACAGAGTGACCTGATGTTGGGGTGACCGTAGGTGATAAAACATTGTCTTTCCTTGTAAATACAGGGGTGACCAGGTCATGTGTTAGTGAAGGGAAGTTCCCAATTTCAGGCATTGCCCTGAATGCACAGGGTTTCTCTGGGGACACAGGTTTGGTTCCATTTACTGACGACTTACCCCTCACTATATGAGTACATCACCTATCCATGCCACTATTATATTAAAATAAAACACCAGTCAATATAATGGGAAGGATCATGAGGAGTAAACGCAACATGACCATCTGTTTCACTGACCAAGGATATTGTGTTCCAGTCCAGGGATTCATTACATGAATGCAAACAAAATCATTACAGCATTTTCTGGCCAGAAAGCACAGTGAGGAATACCATTAGACACAGAAGTGTTTCATTACAGAGTACACCTTTTGCTAGCATGGTTTCCTGGGAGAAGGGGTAAAACATTGCGAATACCAGCAGAATTTGTATTCATGCCAGACGTACCTATGGATGACGAGGAGGGACGAGTGACTCACATAGAAATAGAGGCAGTCATAGTGAGAGAAGAGAGGGTGATTCTTCGTGTGACCGATGATGAGGGAAAAGAATTGCGAGCAGTGGAAGCTCTTGACGAAGGACACAGATTAACTGACTTAACAGATGAGGTACCATTCAGAGATGATGAGTTAGATGAGGAGATAGTATTCTTTGTAAGCCTTACTTATTGGATGGAAATTGAGAGCAGGGAGGTACCGCAGAGAATGGCATTAATATAAAAGACATCATCATTCTTTCATGAAGGCCTGGCACAGTTTCCAAGTATACTGTGGACCAACAGTCCATATGATTTTGGCCTACTGAATGGAGTGGGAGCTGTTGAAATTAATCTAAACAAAAACAGCAGCAATTCTACATTGAGTGAGGCAGTATCAAATGTCAAAAGAAGCAGATGAGGGCATTTATGACACAATGGGCCTCATTACGAATGTGGCGGCCACGGAATGAACAGTGCCGGTAAGGGACTGGCACCGTTCATTCCGGGCTGCAAAATTACGAGGTCTGCAGCGGGTCCTGCTCTGGACGCCTGGCCAGACCAGACGTGCAGAGCAGGACCCGCTAGCAGTACAGGATGCTAACAACAGGCCCGTCATTAACGTTAGCATCTTCCCCATTCCCATTGAGCCCTATGGGGGCTCAAATGGGAATGGGGACGTACTGGGTCCTGCGAAAGGGAATTACCGGGCCCGCTAAAGTCAGCATGGCCCGGTAATTCCCTATTTTTGGAACCCAGACCCGGTACCCAGTTTGGGGGTAGCCATGCCGGTAAGAATGGCATGGCTACCTCCAAACTCCTAATGAGGCCCAATTTCTGCATTAGTGCAACAGGGAATACTAGTCCCCATGTAACACGTTGCTGTACCCAGTGAAAAGAATCGACGGGGGTGGTGGAGCAATATTTAGGATTTACGCCCTCTAAAAAATATTGTTGAAGCAGATTTACCATTGGTCCCAAACCCAGCTACAATATTGTCCAATATTCCACCCACAGCCAAATATTTCACAGTGATAGTGATCGATCTAAAGAATGCATTCTTTTCACTCCCCCTTCATGTCACAAGACTTGACTTTGTTTTCGTATTGAAACCAGAAGTGGAAACACACTTGTTTTTCCCAGTTGTACTGTGAGTCCCCCTCAATATTCAATGGGTCCTTCAGGTGGATTTAGGAAATGTACACATTGACAGTGTAGCAATTCAGTAGGTAGATGATATTCTGGCATGCAGTCAGACAGAGGAACAGTGCAGAAAAGACTCAATATAATTACTGACAGTCTTGGCAGGGATATGGACGGGGCACAAGGTAGACAAGGAGAAATTACAATATTGAAAGGAATAGGTCTTGTACATAGGGCAGCTAAAATCCCAAGAAGGCAGAAAAGTGACCCATGAGAGAACAGAAGTGATTATGAAAAAAGCCAAACCAAGGACTGAGGGAAATGCAACACTTCCTGGGCCTTTGCAACTATTGCAGGGCATGGGTATTTGATTATAGTACATACATCAGACCCCTCTTCCAAGGATTCAAATAAGCTCATAAATATGACAGCAAAATAGCCTGCACAGGTGAAATGACAGAAGCTTTCAATAAATTAAAAGAGGCAATATGCACATCGCCCGTTCTAGGGATCCCTGCTTGCAGTGCAGAATTCTTCTTATTCTCAAATTCGAATGAAGTGGTAATGACAGCAGTGCTGACACAGAGGACTATCTTGGGACATAAGCCACTAGCCTGTTACAGCCAGATCTTAGATCAAGTCATGAGAGGCCATTATCCTTGTGAACAATCATTGGCCGCAGCAGCTTTTGCAGTTGAGAAGTCTGCCAGTATCACAATGGGCTGTTCACTCACATTATATGTGGAGCTTGCCCTGTTTGAGAAACCCAAAAGGACACTGACCACACAGAGAGCATCTGGGTATGAGGTGATCATCTCAAACTCAGCAATCAGATGCGGAGTAGTGAATCCTGCAACATTTCGTAGCAGAACCAGCAGAGAAAGGAGACAACTTGCATGCACCGAATACACTGAACAATACAGTGATTTGCCATATGTCAGAATAAATGCCTGGGAGGGGGAACTTTTCCTTGATGGTTGTTGGACGATTGACCAGAGCACGGGTGAAAGACACACAGGGACCGTGGTCGTAAAAACAAAACTGAATGGTAACTTTGAGACAGTGGCAAGTGTAAGATTGCCTTTAAATTTTTCAGCGCAATCAGCAGAATTAGCACTGCTTATTGTGGCACTTGAAATGCATGAAGATGAGGAAGTAACATTGTATCCAGATTGTGCCTACATGACGTCAACAGTACATGCAGGACTGTCAAGTTGGAAGACGCCGGACTTCCTACACGCAGACGGCATGCCAATGCAGCATGCACCATTATTGGACAGGCTCATAGACGTACCACAACTATCATCGGGCATCACCATGATGAAGTGTGCCGCCCATGCTTAGGGTTCAGATTTAATTTACTGCAGCAATGAAGCCACTGACACAGAGGCCAAAAAAGCAGCGTATTTTCCTGAAATATCTGAATTTGACACAGCATCTAATAAATACGCACGCAGCACAGTAATGCAAGAAGTCTTTACTACCTTGCCCATAGCACAGATTTCAGAATTACAGGGACGCACTCAACAAGAAGAACAGGAGTTGTGGAAGCATAGTGGGTGCTCATTGTCTCCCACAGATCAAATGTATTGAAAGGGTAGCACTGGTAAAAAAGTTTTACCCTTTGCATTAGTTAAAGTAGCATTAGACCAGCTTCACTACCCAGCGGAAATGACATAGGAGAATCTTGCGGCCCTGATTTCGGAAGAGTGGTTTGTGCCCAATTTAGCCAAACATGTTGTGACATTTATAATCAATTGCACAGTCTGTCAAAATGTTACTGCAGGGCACACACTGCGAACAGTGAGAGGAGCAATACCCCATTCCACTGGACCCTTTCAGCATTTGCATATCAATTATGCAGATATGCTCCAACATTGTAACGTCTTCAGATATAAGCTAGTAGTTGTATGCCCCTTTTCCCTCTGCATCAACACCGGTCCATTCAAACATCCTGAAGCCACCTGTGTTGCAATGTTCCTTGTATATAAGGTCTTCCCGAGATGGGGAGTGCGCAAAGTCCTTTTGTCTGACAAAGGACCACATTTTGTAATTGAGGTGTTTGAGTATATTACAATCCTACTGGGGACTAAGCATACATTTTCTTTTGCTTATAACCCAAAAGCAAACATGATTTGTGAGCGCCTTCTCAAAGAATGGTTTGCTAAGCTAAAAATGACCGTGAAGAAAGCATGGTTCCATTGCCTACTCTTAGCCCTATCTGCATTACGCAATCATGCTGTCTCACACCATCATCTGACTCCTAATGAGCTGGTGACGGGACGCCATATATCTATACCTCTTGCTACTCCCACTCAAATGCGAACTGACGCCCATAAGACTGCTGATGTGCTTGGCTCTGAAATGCATGACTACCTGGCGGCTATGACGGTGAGTGTCTCTTTTATGTCTCAACAGCTTTGGGAACAGCAGGGAAGGTCAAAGGAAAATGAGGAAGGCCGCAAACAATTTAATACCCAACACTTACTCCAGCCTCCCATTATATATCCTGGCAATTTCATTTTTATGAAGAACTTTGTGTGCCATTGGCAAAAACCCTGATTCAAAGGACCCTACCTCGTGGAGGAGGTCTCACCCACTGCAGTTCAGGTGCAGGGGAGGCGAGGCCGGATCTACCTTGGTGACATCAAACCATACAAAGGCAAGATCCCCTTTGCTGCAACATCCTGAATCTGAAGTTGAAGAAGAGGTGACACGGATGCAGACACGATCAGCCCCCAGAAGCAGACAGCAATCTGCAGGCTGAGAGAGAAATTATGAACTGATTATCCCCAACCAACAAAGAAGAAATAAAGCATTTTCCCTGAAGATTTTACCTGCATGAATAAAAGCAACTGCACTTGTTCAAACAGACATTCAATGTTGCCCCTACACATTGCTATTCACATTCTTCTCTATATAGTCAATTCCTATCCTGCTGTGCGATCCCAAAACATCACTCTTGCACTCTTTTTGTTAACTCAAACACTTGCTTCATCCTTGTAAGTGTCCTCCTTTACATCATTATGCAGCTCTTCTTGTAAGAGCTAACAAGTTTGAAAACATCATGAAAGAATAGTTTCTGTTGTGCAAATTCTTTTGCAGGTATTGACATTTCTAAAACAGCGCATGAAACTTATCGAAAAGAAGACAATTGGGCTGTTTAATTTTGAAGGGTATAGGATTTTGGCCCGTGGCTCACCAAATGCACATGGCCCTCTACAACACATGGATATATTAGCAGTTACACTTGTAGCTACATTTTTCACATTATACTGTCTTTATTTTTTCCTTCTCTTGGTATTGTGAGAATTGGTTCTTTATACTGTACCCAGGACTATGTACAATAATGAAATTCCTATTACTATAGCAACTGAATTAGCAAATCATCAATTCTCTGCTGTCACTAATCAGATGAAAAAGATTGAAAAGGAGTGCAAAGGGTGATTTCCAGCACATAGATGCGTACATCACTGATTCCTTCCAGGTGAATAATAATATGTGGTACCAGCACATGTGCCAAGTGGGAGAGGGGCATCTGATGAGAGTCGCTATGTGTGTTCCCTCATTTCCTATGTTATGGGTGCTTGCATGTTTTTTTATAGCCACAGAGGTACCCACAAGCAAGACACATTGCCTAACTCACGTTGCACTCTTTCTAAGCCGAGGACAATTCCAAGATCAGACTGACTCATTAGTGTGGGTAAAAAAAGCAAAAGCCCAACAAGAAGCTAATTATATACAAGACCCGAAGTCCATGGCAAAACCTGAAAAAATGCATAAAGTAATAAGGTATGAGCAACCTGGGACAAATAGAGGGGTATTACAATAGAGGAAAATAAAATGTGGCAGTGTAATGATAAGACAGGAAAAGAAATACCTGGATGTCAGGAACAAGGGCAATTACAAATAAGGGGACCTGTACTCACACCTGAGGGGTGGAACAATGGACAAGTAGTATACACTGCACTAGCAGTACTGGGACAATGGGAAGAGATTGCGAATGTGAATAAAGCATGCATCGACCAGTGGCCTAAAAATTACAAAACTACTCACATGAGTTGATGATGAGCGGGACCCGTACAAATAATAACCCTGAAGAATGCCACCCTATGCTTTGGAAACAACTGTATGACAGGTTTTGGGGAAAACACGGTGTAAACACATCTTTTATATATCGGCATGAAGACAGGAACAGCCGTATTAATGGACCACTATTGGGCTTGTGGATCTAGGGCATACATGAAACTACCCCCGAATTTGGGAGGGCTGTGTTCCATAGTGCTGATAAGCATACCCACGTTGGTAGTGCCAGAAAGCGATGTACACATTGCAGATTTCCCCAAGAGGAATATGCAAATGAGGAAGAAACAATCCCTGAACCTCGAAGGGGCACGAAGAAGTAGTAACTATGTCTCCGACAAAATGAAAAAGGCATATGACATGAACATAAATTGTTCAGCAGGACAGAAATGTTCTTTGCCTTTCTTTTTTCCATCTGGCAAGCCTCTACAAATTCCAAATGGTTGCAGATACCCGCTGGGAGCATCTACAAACAATTACCACAACATAAAAAGCTTTAATGCTTTAAAGGAAGAGCTGAGAGCAATACGACTCAGGACTCTTCAAAACGGGTATGTCCTTGATTTGATAACAGCCATGGAGGGGGTGTGTGCACACAAATTGGCTTGTCTTGCTGCACATATCCACCTGCTCATGATGAGGAGAATGTAACCTGAGAGGCCATAACGCTGCTAACAGATATCCACACAAAAATGGTAGAGGAGGAAGAAGAAGCAGAGGATGACAAGTGGTTCTGTTACCTATTCTCAAGGATCCCCGCCTGGTTGGCCAATGCATTCATAAAACTAATAGCAATGTTAGTATTGCTACTATTGGGATTTTGTACCCTGAGACTAGCCATAAGTGAATGCAGGAAGGCTGCTAAAAAGGCAGTAGGGATGAACATAGTGATAAACCTGGATGCCAAAATTCACAAATGCACACAGACTGATGATTGAGACATGAAGCGGATATGCACTCACCATGAAGATCCACGGACACTAGGTCAAGCTCGCAATTTAGACATGAAGAATGTTACCTGCAGTCAATAGATACTAGGAACATAGCATAATCAATGTATATGCTGAAACGCAAGATTGATTGATTGATTATTATGCACTTATTTTTTATTTATTTTTTATTGTGCATTTAGTTTATTTACAAAAACTTTCAGCACATTTTTCATATCAAAATTACAGCAAAGTTTCAATACAAACACCCGTTAGCTTTGATTCAGAATAAAAACAAAATGAATTACAAACATATATCAACAGTTGTCCTACAGCATAAAACATCATAATTAACAATATACACTTTAACAGAACTCAGCTTCTTTTAATACACAGTTCCAAATTTGAAAAGGTAGCCGCATTAATCACAACTGATTCAGCCCCCAAGAGTGCAGACCAAAATTGATCACCACGTATGTTATCTACACTACTAAGAAAGCCCTCATAGCCCCTCTTATAAAATGCCTTCAAGGCTGTACATTGAGTTAATAGATGTCGACTGATTTCTTCCTCTTCTCTACAGTATCGACAAAGGGCGGCTTGCAGTCAAGAGCATTTCTACATACTTGTGTATTCTTCAGTTGCAAGAATGTTAAAGCAAAGATACATCCTAAAAACGCGTTAGCTCTATACTGTAACATTTTGTCAGATAACTAGGAGGCCTTCCCCCTTAAAACTTTGATACGAGTATTGTTTGTATCTTTTATAGTTATGTAGTTTTTCAATATTGGAGACCATATCCCACTGTTGGGTTGTGTGTTTTACTAAACTTTCATAGGCAGGATTGTTTAAAAAAATGTCTAGTTCCAGGTCCAGATTTAACAGATGGTTTTTAGTGAACTCTTGTAGATCTGCTACAAAAACATTACAGGAGTCAGAATTCATCCCTTTTCCTATAAGTTGCAAAAGAGCATTGGATCTGTGATCTGATTCACACAATTTAGCATATAACAAAACTCTTCTAGTAGCCCATAATGAATATAAAGATGGTAATCCATATTCAAGCCTTAATGCTTCTACTGAAACGGCCTTGGGGATGTTAATAATAGTACGTAATAGTTGGGCCTCCAGTTTCCCTAACCAATTTACCTGCACTAATGACAAAACTTCCAGTCCATATAATATTGATGGAATAATACTTAATTTGTAGATCTCAACAAAGCCCCCAATGTTATGCCCTCCCCGGTGTTCTATACAATTCTTAATGACAAGCCATCGGTTCCATATTTTCTCAGGGACAAGATAAGAGGAGGACGATTGAATTTTAACTGGAAAACCCAGATATACAAAATCCTGTACATGTTCCAAAGCAGAGTTTTCCACATACTATTTACATTTTCCGGTGGCCATGCGGGTCCCACCAAGGCGCATAGTTCTGGTTTTAGTTTTATTAATAAACATATAATTCTCCTTTGCATATCCAGCTAGCGCATCAATTGAGTGCTGTAAACCGACACAAATCTGATCGAATAAAATGATATCGTCAGCATAAGACATGCTGACGATCTTTGTACCGTATATTGCTGGCATAAAATTGCATGCTAGATGTAAAACAGGTTCCAAATCTGCTGTGTATGCATTATAGAAAATGGGGCCCAATACACACCCCTGCTTCACACCCCAATTTGTTTTAGAATATTTAGAGTAGATTTGTTAAGATATGTGTCCGAGGACGCTGCATACCTGCGCTTCCAGGAGGTGTTCGTTGAGGTGTAGCCAGTATGTCCTGTCGGTTGTTGGCGCTATGATAACATGATGAAGGGTAGTGCAAAGAACCAGCCCCACCTACACCCTAACTGCACAGGGTGGAAGGGGAACTGGCTCCTGACGCCACGGGTGGGCGCTTTCCTGTGTTTAAACGTGGCGCCGGCACAGTGCAGGCACTCGCAGGGAAGGCCGTCTTCCAACTGATGTGATGAACTGGATGAAGATGGTAGCTTCTTGTAGAGACAAGGAGGATGGTAGCAGTCCACAAGAGCAAGTACCCCGGCTGGAGGCAGAGGCACACTAGGTCAGGCAAAGGGTCTCCTATCTGGGTAAAGGAGTACAATGGCATGGAGAAGGTCCAGGAACAGGAGGGGAGAAGGAGACCGAGAACAAAGGGGAAGAGAGTGGGGACCAAGGGAAGCCAGGGACAGAGAAGGAAGGAACCGCAACTAGAGGGAACCCAAGGAGAATCCTAGGACCTCAGGACCCAAAAACTAGGGAGCCCAAGGGGTACCAACAAGGTAGCAAGGAACAGGAAAGGTACAAGGGACAAGGTACTGGTAACAAACAGAGTCAGGAGCGAAGCGGATGGAACAAGAACCAGGCCATGTTGAGATGCAACTAATTCCCAATCAGCCCGCTTGATAAGGGTGTCAGCGGGAGACCGAGGCCTGGAATGCAACGTGCTCCTACCCAATCAGCATTGGCGAGCGTACGCGGAAACAAGGCTTGATTAGCAAGCCGACGCGCTGCCACCCAATGCGCATGCTCAAAGGGCAACCAATCTGTGCCGGCGAGCGGGCGCGAAAACGAGGCTTGACAAGCAAGCCAACACGCCGGTGCCCGCTGCACATGCGCGAAGGGCAGAGCGCGGCCCGCATTCAAGCATGAGCCAACAACTACGTTGCCCCTGACAATGGAATACAACATAGAGCGCGGACCCCACCACTGGAAATGGGGATAGAGTCTCCAGGACCGGACTCGATGTGTGGATCCCCCCAGTCTCCCCCGACAGGTAGGTGCCCTAGCGGGTGTCCTAACACTATGCCCCCTCCCAGAAAGGCCAGGGGCCCCGGGCTTTCAAGGATGACGGAGAAAGAAGTCACAAACCAGATGGGGTGCGTGCACATTACCCCGAGGTTCCCAGGTGCAATCGCAGGCAGGATAACCTTTCCAGTCTACTAAATACTGGAGCACCCCCCCGACGGATCCGTGAATCACATTTCTCCTAAACTTCAAATTCGGGTGTGCCCTCCACGTCTATGGCCAAGGGACGAGAACTAGAGCGCCCATAGGGATCAGATAGGAATGGTTTCAACAAGGAGATGTGGAAAACAGGGTGAACCCGCCAAGACTGGGGCAGCTGCAACCGAAACAGCACAGGAGATATCCGTTTTGATATCCGAAAGGGCCCAAAATAACATGGAGCCAGCTTGGAGGGCAAATTACGAACAGGGAGGTTCTTGGAGGAAAGCCATACCAGATCCCCGACTTGTAGGGCAGCTTCATACCTCCACCGCCATTTGTCTGCCTGTGCTCTCATGCGCTCACGAGCCTCAGCTAGGGTACTTGCAGCTAAAGCATGTAGTTCCTGGATCTTGTTCACAAGATGGTCTGCAGAAGGCATGGTACTGGGTTGTACAGGATGAAACGGCAGGAGTTTAGGATGAAGACCAGAGGCACTCTGATAGGGACTAAGCGAGGTGGCTGTGTGTACCGCATTGTTGTATGCCACTTCAGCCAGATCCAAATGGGCTGCCCAGTTGGTTTGTGTGGCATTGGTGTAGCAACGCAGGTAGTGTTCCAATGTCTGATTCGTTCGCTCAGTCTGGCCATTGGTCTGAGGATGATAGCCCGAACTGAGGGCTCGATGTACATCAAGATGACGACAAAGCTGGCTCCAAAAGGATGAAACGAACTGGGATCCACGATCGGATATAATCTTCTCAGGAAGTCCATGCAGACGGTAGATCCCGTGGAAGAATGCTTGTGCTGTCTGAACTGCTGTGGGGATCCTAGAGAAGGGGACGAAATGAGCCATCTTGCTGAATTAGTCGATGACCACCATAATGCAGGTCTGGCCCTCGGATAATGGGAGGCCAACAATAAAATCCGTGGCAATGGTATGCCAGGGATAAGGTGGTGTCTCTGTGGGTTGTAATAGTCCCAAAGGCTTCTTTCGAGTTATCTTGGCTTGGGCACAAACGGGCCAACTCTCCACGTACTGCTTGCATTGGCCTGCCCATCCTGGCCACCAGAATTGCCTGGAGACTAATTCTTGGGTAGTCCGGATGCCACGGTGACCCCGGATCTTGGAGTCATGACAACTTTGTAGTATCGCAGCCCGAAGGTGGCCTGTGGGGATGTACAGTCTGTTGCCAAAGAATAATAGGCCGTTCTTCTCGTTGACTTGAGACCGCTTCATCAAAGCCAACTGGTCAGGATCGGTCGATGTATCTTGGGTGACTAAGCGCAGAAAAGGTGTGAGATGCAGCAAAAAGTGTTTTGGGGTGACCAAAGGCTGGTCCTGGTTGTCTTGTTCGACGTTGTCTTCCAAGGAACGGGAGAGTGCATCTGCTTTCTGGTTCTGGGTATATAGGTAATGACGAAATCATAGTGGGAGAAAAAAAAGCCCATCTGGCTTGACGAGAAGTACGACATTGAAGGGAGCGCAAATATTGCAGGTTACGATGGTCGGTACGGACCTCCACAGGGAAGCGTCCCCCCAACAAGTGATACCGCCATTCCTCGAAGGCTGTTTTTATGGCTAGGAGTTCCTTCTCAATGACCACATAGTTGCGTTCCCTTGGTGTCAGTTTCCGGGAGTAATAGGCCATAGGGAATTCTGTTTCGGATACTTTGTCATTCTGTAGGAGAACTGCACCTACAGCAAAATTGGATGCATCGGCCTCCTTCTTCTTTACAAAGAACAGTGGGAATCCTGCTGGGGACTTGGAAGGAGTGATGTATCCTTTCCGTAAACACTCCTCCAGATATTCTTGAAGTGTTACTCTTTTGTTGGGGGACAAGGAGTACACCTTCCCGTGAGGAATCACAGCATTTGGTATCAGTTTGATGGAGCTATCAAAAGCCCTGTGAGGAGGCAGAGGTATGTCTCTGGGTTCAGAAAAGACACCTTGGTACTCGGCATATTCAGATGGAACTACCTGCAAGGAGCAAAGCCTAGGGACCCTGTCGCCCTCTGTATTCATCATAGCCATGTGAGTAGTGGGAACAGCTCTGTCGGAACAACACTCCTTGACACGGCGGTCAGAATTGAATGTCAATGTACGGGTTCCTCAGTCGATGTTGGGATTGTGGTGCAGTAGCCAGGGAAGCCCAAGCACAATCGGATAGGCAGGTGACTTGATCACATCCAAGGATATCGTCTCTAGATGACCGTTGATCTGAAGCTGGAGTGCCCCGGTGTGTTGCTGTATCGGACTGGAAGCCAATGGGGTTCCATCAATGACTTCCACTAAAGTTGTATGATCCTTAGCAAGAAGGGGAATGCCATTTGTGGTGGCAAAGTCTGCATCCAAATATTTGCCGGAAGCTCTGCATTCCACAAGACCATATGCTTCGGCCGATTTGTTCAGCCAAGATACGCCAATCTTCAAAACCATGAGGACCACAGGTTGCATGGGTTGCAGAGAACCTGGAAGGACTGATAGAGATGAAGGGCCCGTCGTTGCCTTCCCCACATATGACAGGCCCTTTAGTTTTCCGTCTTCCTTGGTGGACGCAAGGGACAAGTGCACAAATAATGACCAGCAGCTTCGCGATACAGACACAACTGCAGGTCCCTTCGACGTTTCTTCTCGGCTTCAGTTAAATGTCCTCTTACTGAACCTAACTGCATCGGTTCTGACCTGGTCTCGGCAGTTCCCGTTGCTCCTGCCGGCACAGGCAGTGACCTTGGGAAAGCTTGTTCCAACCGATGCCTCTCACCTCGTCGTTCTGCCAGCCGGTGATCAATCCAAAGCACCTGTTCCTGGAGAGCTTGCAACGACTCTTGTTCAGGTATATGTAGCAGTTCATCCTGTACTCTTCCCTCAATCCCCGACGAAACAGGGTCTTCTGGGTTATTTCTGGCCATTGCGAATCGGTGGCCAACTGGCAAAATCGACTGATGTAGGCTATGATGTCACTTGATCCTCGTTTAATGTCCATCAACATGTTCTGTGCAGTTGAGGCCAGATTGGGTGATGGAAAAACGTCCAAGAAGGCCTTCTCGAAGGCCCTGAAGTCGTTGAGAATGGGGCTACTAGCTGCAAGGGCGTTTCCAGTTAGGTTTCCCAGGATGTAACCTATCTTACCTTTGTCTTGACTAAAATGCGAGGGTCGATATAAGAAATGGATCTTACAGTGATTACAAAACTCGGCCACTCGTCTGGGGTATCCGTTAAACTTTAAAGGAACTGTGTGAGCCATTGAGGTCTCAGCCTGGGGACCAGGACCAGCTCCCTGAACCACCATCTGACACAGGGCGATGTTTTCCTGATGCAGAACGGCCATCTCAGACCGCATAGACCTGATTTCCTCTCGGAGTTCCTGGGCGTCATCCATCTCGGAATCGGAACTGGTGGTAAGGCGTCTCATTATGTTAAGATGTGCATCCCGAGGCCGCTGCATACCTCCGCTTCCAGGAGGTGTTCGTTGAGGTGCAGCCAGTATGTCCTGTCGGTTGTTGGCGCTGTGATGGCACGGTGAAAGGTAGCGCAAAGAACCAGCCCCACCTACACCCTAATTGCACAGGGTGTATGTATGTATGTATGTATGTATATATTTTTATATAGCGCCGGTAGCCCGAGGGCATCAGGGCGCTTGAACAATACAACATAGACGAGAAGAAAGCAGGCATAAAGAGACGCGAAACAGTTGGCATGGAAGACCTGACAGCCACTAGCGTTAGAGATCTTATCTGAAAAGGAGTGTCTTCATCCGTTTCCTAAAAACAAGGTGGTTTGCTTCTGACCTCAGTGAATCGGGAAGGCTGTTCCACAATTTAGGTGCCAGTACCAGAAAAGATCTACCCAACCCCGATTTCAGCTTGAAATTGGGTACGACCATGAGGCACTTTCCTTCCGATCGTAGTCTTCTCCTGGGTGTGTAGAGGACTAGGCTGTTTTTCAAATACTCTGGTGCTTTACCATATAGGCACTTGTGGACCAAAGAAAGAGCCTTAAACTTTTTTACGTTCCTCTACTCTTAGCCAATGAAGGGAAATCCTATCGGGGGTGACATGATCTTTCTTCTTCAGATTTTTTACTAGCCTAACCGCACTGTTCTGGATCACCTGACATCTCGCTAAGTCCTTAGACGAGGCCCCTAACAGCAGTGCATTGCCATAGTCGAGCCGTGATAAAATAATAGCTCTGGCAATGGTCGCCAGGTTACATTCATTTAGGAAGGGCTTGATATATCTCATTAGCCTGAGATAATAAGCCGTGTTTTTTTGGAGATAGCTGGTCTGGGCATGAGAATCTACCGCAGAGTTAACCATCATGCCCAAGGTTTTCACTTTAGGGGCCACCGAGATGATGGCTTCCTTAATTTGGAAGGATTTGTACTCTGCCCCTAGATTAGCCAACTGACGACTGGAACCAAACAGCATCAGTTCGGTTTTTGAATCATTCAGGCACATCCAGTTAGCCTGCATCCAATCGTCTATTGTCTTATAAACCCTTGCAATCACTTCGCTGTCAGCGGCGTGCTGGCTGCCCCCCAGTTCCAAAATAAGTTGAGTGTCATCTGCGTAATTCGTAAACGACACGCCTGCATTCACCAGTATGCTGCACAAAGTGCGCATGTATATGTTGAACAGCATTGGTGACAAGCTGGCCCCTTGGGGCACTCCGAAGAGGATATCGCAGGGATCAGAAAAGTTGCTGCCCCAGTGGACTCTGGCTTGGCGGTTCGATAGAAATGACAATAACCAGTCAATAGCTCCTTCGGAGCAGCCCACGTTCTCAATGAGTGCCTTGATGAGGAGTTGATGATCTACCAGATCGAAGGCAGCGCTTAAATCAAGAAGCATCAGCATCCCTAACTTATTTTTGTCAAGCAACCTCAACATCTGATTCTGTAGGTCCAGCATGGCTGTTTCAGTGCTATGAGATGCTCTGAAGCCAGATTGTTGCTGGTGCAAGGCTTCCTGATTCTCTACAAATTTCTGTAGTTGCTGCGTTGCGACCTTGTCCAGTAATTTAAGAACAAAGTTGGAATTTGTAATTGGGCGCAGGTTAGCAGGGTCCTTTGGATCCAGGCCGGCTTTTTTGACAAGAGGGGTGATGGTGACCTTCTTAAGTTCCTTTGGCACTACACCCTCCTGGAACGAGGCATTCACTATTCTCAGGAGAATGGGGGCAAAAATGTCTTTATGTTGCAGAATAATGCTAGGTGGTAGAATATTTTCTGCACAGGTGGTGGGTTTCATATTGTTCAGTACCTCTAACAAATCTGCTACAGTGATGGGGTCAAATTTGAAAGTCTGTTCTCTTGTGGTTATCTCTGCTTCTATAGATTGTATCTCCTGGTTCACAGAGGTTCTAGCCTTGATAATGTTTTGTCGTGCTTTATCAGTTTTAGCTTGAAAAGCCTTAGAGACAATATTACAATCCTCCTCTGTGGGCGTAAACGGGGGTGTGAGACTAGCAGGTTTTTCAATGCTCTTTAGTATGTCGAAAAGTTTACTAGTCTTGTTGTCAGCAAATTCTATCTCTGAATTAAAGAAGTTAGCCTTGGCTGACTTTATTTTGTCTCTATATTCCTTGTCCTTTGTTTTCCAATTATTTTTGCTATCCACTGATTTTTCTAGGATCCATTTCCTCTCCAGTGTACGTTTTTCCTTTTTTAAAGTGTGGAGCTCCTTAGTAAACCATTTTTGGCAGTTGTTGTTTTTTCTGGCTAATTTAGATTTGAGAGGGGCCTCTGCCTCCACCAGCTCAAGAACGTGCTTATTGTATTTGTCTAAGAGGATTGCGCATGAGTCGAGATCCTGAAAGGAACACAGTATTTCATCAGCGCATGACTTAATCTGTGCCCTGTTTAGATTTTTGAAGTTTCTATTAACTACTTGGATATGGGGATTGTGCTGGTGTACGTAAATAGGCAGTTTTAGATTGGCAGATACCAGATAGTGGTCGCTCCAAATGCAGGGGAACCAGCTCCTGACGCCACGGGTGGGCACTTCCCTGTGTTACATGGCACCAGGACAGTGCAGGCACTGGCAGGGAAGGCCGTCTTCCAACTGATGTGATGAACTGGATGAAGATGGTAGCTTCTTGTAGAGCCGAGGAGGATGGTAGCAGTCCACAAGAGCAAGTACCCCGGCTGGAGGCAGAGGCACACTAGGTCAGACAAAGGGTCTCCTATCTGGAAAAAGGAGTACAATGGCATTGAGAAGGCCCAGGAACAAGAGGGGAGAAGGAGACCCAGAACAAAGGAAAAGAGAGCAGGGACCAAGGGAAGCCAGGGACAGAGAAGGAAGGAACCCCAACTACAGGGAACCCAAGGGGAATTCTAGGACCTCAGTACCCAAAATGAAGGGAGCCCAAGGGATACCAACAAGGTAGCAAGGAACAGGAAAGGCACAAGGGACAAGGTACTGGTAACAAACAGAGTCAGGAGCGAAGCGGATGGAACAAGAACCAAGCCGCGTTGAGACGCAACTAATTCCCAATCAGCATGCTTGATAAGGGTGTCAGCAGGATAACGAGACCGGGAACGCAACACGCTCCTACCCAATCAGCATTGGCGAGCGTGCGCGGAAACGAGGCTTGATTAGCAAGCTGACGCGCTGCCGACCAATGCGCATGCGCGAAGGGCAACCAATCTGTGCCGGCAAGCGGGCGCGAAAATGAGGCTTGACAAGCAAGCCGGCGCACCGCTGCCCGCTGCACATGCACGAAGGGCAGAGCGCGGCCCGCATGCAAGCGTGAACCAACAACTATGTTGCCCCTGGAAATGGAAGACAACATAGAGCGCAGACCGCACCACCGGAAATGGGGATAGAGTCGCCAGGACCGGACTCGACGTGTGGATTCCCCCGGTCTCCCCCGACAGGTAGGTGCCCTAGTCGGTGTCCTAACAAGATTCCACGGGAGTTGAGGCATAGAGAGATTAAGGTGTTAGCACATAAAGACTGTATAAAATACAATAGCAGAGGGTCAATTCCCCATTTTTCCAATTTTGCGCAAAGCTTAGTTCTGGATACCGGGTCAAAGGCCTTAGGGATGTCACGTGCTAACAGAACAAACCATATGCCCTACCATCTCCACCAGTAGATTGAAGGAACCGTAGTGTGGTAATATTGGTTATAGTTTTGAAGGTCTTTCTAAATCCCATTTGGAAAGGACTAAGAATATCTTTGTCCTCTAGCCAAAAGGTAAGTTTTTCAAGTATTATGTTGGCAAAAAGCTTTTGGCTAGAGTCCATCATCGCCATAATGCGATAATTTGATGGCTCCAGTCTATTGCCTTTTTTGAAAATAGGGACCAACATGGATTTCTGCTAACTTTCTGGGATACGGCTGATCTGGGCAACGTGAGAAAAAATAACTTTTAATATCTTTGCCAATGAAACTGGGTTTTCTTTGAAGACCAAATTAGGAATTCCATCAGTGCCAGGGGCCCGTGATGCCTTTGACTTACAAATCAGCATTGTTAATTTATCCTCTTCAAAATCTAAATTAGAAAGGGTCTGTGGCAATGTTGTAATAGCCACTAAAGCTCTATATTGCATAAGCAAGGGATCAGAAGGGGTTGTAGATGAAATGTAGTAGAAATCCTGGATGTACAGCCAAGCCTCCTGAGATATAGTATTTAATTCATGTGGGGAGAAGGACTTATGAAATTCATTGTAATGCTGCCAAAACTTACTTACATTATGTGTTTTTGCCAATGGAACAACATCTGCCTATTAGCTCATATGATGTTTTAACCAATTTTTGTATTTTGTTGTTACATTTATAAGAATTTTTTGTCTTTCTTGATTAGTTAGCAAATAATTGGATCTAACAGCTGCACGCTCCTTATGGTATAATCTTCTTTTCCAGTCAATTATGTAGTTGAAGGGAGCAGGATTATTAATGATGTTATTATTACTTTTTTTCCACTTCTTTTTTGGCATTGGTTGTGCCTTAACAGCAAAAAAAAATTCCATTTCCCAGTCGGCCGGTATGAAAACTGCTGTGACCCCACGTAGGTCTTGGTACAAAGTTTTGTTAAAGTATTTGATATTGTTGTCTGACCAATGAAGGCGATTACCCTGATAGTTAGCGTTCAGTATAGATTTCTTTTGGATAGGCAAAGAAAGATTTTTCATTAGCATTTTCCAATATAGCACGCCATGATCACTTAGCTTATTGTGATTGATTGTGATATGGCTGCACTGAGTGCACAAAGTGGAACTGGCAAGGACATAATCAATGTGAGATTCTGCAGTACCATTTGATCAAGCAAAATGAGACATGAGAGCATTAATAAGGTGATAGTTATGAAATTTCTAATCAAAGAAATCCATTCGTTTTTTCCAAGAGTTTGGGCCAGTAGGGCCATATCCAGTGACTATGTGCAGATCCCTTTTATTAAAATCTCCTGCTATCAAGATGTAGTCAGCAGGGGATCTTTCAAGCTAAAAGGTGATGTAGTAAGACAAAATGCTCTGGATAGAATGCGTCTGAGAGCCACCTGGCAGATGGTATACATTAATGATCACTCTGTGATTTAGGGGAAGGGCATTGTAGAATTCCCAACATCACATAAGGAGAATTGATCAGGTATGGGAACGACTGTAAATTTAAGTGTGCTTTAGCACCTATAGCTAAGCCACCGCTAGCGTGCCCTTTCACTGAAGGGATTGCATTTTTTGTCAAAATTTGAAAACCATTGATGTAAATAGATTTAGTGAACCAGGTTTCTTGTACTAAAAAAAGATCTGCAGCATCTATTAGCATTTGCTCTCTGCGTGCACCAAAAATAGAACGAAAGCCCTGCGTATTTCAGGACAACCACTGACAGCAAATTAAAGGGACGGATGGTCAATTTGTCCCACTTTGTGAACACACTGGCATCCAGTATTCAATATCAGGTAGATTTTCTCTGGCTTTTGTGCTTTGAGATTGTAAGGCCCAAAGGGCCTCGTGTTTGGAATTTTGTGATCCAGAGTGGCTAACGGACACAAGTGTTTCGAAGCGCAACCATGCATGGGAGGGGAAAACATAGGGAAGCAAGACAAATTATCTTACTAGGCATGGTACATTCAGATCATGCAGGTGAACAGAACAGGAAGAGTGTGGGGGGCAAAAGAGTCCAAGTGTGACCAGTCCCGTCATAACATGGGTTAAGTGCAGACAGATACCACTGTCATGTGTCGTAACCGAAGTGCAGTAGTGCTGCGGCCAGTGTAAGGCCTGGGGGCAAGTGCAGGAGACTGACGAGTAAAGCTTGGGACCTATGAGGCTCTGATGGTACATCAGGCTGCCAGTCAGTGAGACTGAGCAGAAGTAGAGGAGAGAGAGTGAGATAGCAGAAAGAGGTGGTTAGCAAGGGAGAGGGAGAGAGGAGGAGGCGAAGAGGAAAGTCTTGAGGAGTTTCCGGAAATTAAGGAGATCCGGCTCAAGATGAAGTGAGGCATGAAGGCTGTTTCAGAAGGAGGCACCTGCAGTGGATAAGGATCTCCCCTCAAGTCTCTGCTTGGAGAAGCGGCTCACCTGCAGAGAGATGGAAGAAGAGGAGCGGAGGGCTCGGGAAGGAGAGTATTTAGGAAGAAGCGTTGCAGATAGAGTGGGCCCAGGCCCCAGAAAGCCTAATGGACAATGCAATGGGTCTTGAACTTAATCCTTGCAGCCACATGGAGCCAATGAAGGGATTTCAGAGCCAGAGAGATCTGGTCCCTGGGCTTCAGACCAAGGATAAGTCTTGCAGTTCTGTTCTGGATGAGTTGAAGAGGATGGAGAGTAGAATAGGGCAGGTTGAGAAAGAGGCTGTTGCAGTAGTCCAGCCTAGAGAGGACGAGGGCTCTGGGGATGATGAGCCTCTGGGGGAAAGTCAGAAAAGGTAGAATACCTCTGATAAGGTGCAGTTGGTAGTGGGACTTTTGAGAGTTGTCCGTGATGTAGGGCGAGAAGGAGAGAGTAGAGTTGAAGATGACCGCAAGATTTTTTGCCTCATTGCTAGGTTGAGGCTCAGGGACAAGGGAAGATGGCCAGAGGGAAAGAGGGAAGGTGGGAGCAGGGGTCCCGATGAGGACAATCTCTGTCTTAATGGCATTGTGACAGAGGTTGTTTGCAGCACACCACGACTGAACTGCGGACAGACCGTCAGGTATGAGTGAGGAGGAGGAAGAGGCCAAGGGTAGAATGAAGGAGAGCTGCGTGTCATCCACGTAATACTGAAATTTGGAGGTGAAGGTGGCTATCATATGGGCCAGGGGGGCCATGTAGCCATTGAAAAAACAGGGGGGTAGGTTAGATCCCTGGGGGACAATGCACATATGGAGATTGATAGGGGAGAGAAAGGATGCCAATTCCACCTCGGATGGGCAGTCAAAGAGAAAGGAAGTTAGCCTTGCCAGGGCACTGATCCATGATGCCCGGGTACAATGGAGACGTGCGATCAGTGTCTTGTGGTTCACTGTATCGAAGGCGGAGGAAAGGTCAAGTAGAATGAGGACAGAGGAAGAGTTAGAATCAAGATTTGAGAGGAGATCTTCACAGGTTTTCATAAGAGCAGTTTCTGTGCCTCTGGAGGCTCTAAAGCCAGACTGGTGGTCATGTAAGCAACCAACAGATTCAGTGTGGGGGGTAAGCTGAGAAATAGACAACTTCTCGAGAAGTTTGCTCAGGAAAGGAGTAATAGAGATTGGGCAATAGTTTTCCGGAATGGAAGGGTAAGCAGAATGTTTCTTGAGGAGAGGGTGCACAAGGAAGTGATTAAGAGAAGTTGGGAAGACTCCAGTGGCAAAGGAGAGGTTGCAGAGGTGGGCCACGGCTGTGATGAGAGAGTCAATGTTGTCCTTGATAGTTTTGGAAGGACAGGGGTCCACCTGTTTGGAGAAGGCTTTCACTGACCAGACTTGTCTTGTGAGCTCCTCAGGTGTGACAGGGGAGAGAGAGGAGAAGGGGAGGGCAGGGTGTGGTCAAGGACGGTACAAGAGATGTTGGTGCATGAGGTGGAGAGGAAAAGAGAGAGGATAGGATATCCTGTGTTTTTGAGATGCAGTGTGCAGCCAGGGCCGAGCAAAGGGCCTTGGGTGGGTGCAGTGGTGTAGGAGGCTGCGGTAGGATTGGCTAGTTCCTTGCAGAAAGTTTGGCCATGTTATTGGATGCTGGGCTTGAACAAATATTGCCTTTGAAAGAGGCAGCAGGCCAGTTTCTCAGAGGGTGTGCCGGAGGAATCTCATTTCCATTTGAATGCCCTGCACAAGAGTTTTAAGGCAGCTAGTTCGGAGTCGTACCAAGAGTTGCGCTTTTTGGTAGGCTTCAGTCGTACCCTCTTGACAGGGGCAAGAATATCAAGAGTGTTGGAAACTGAGAGGTTAAAGTTACAGAAGGCTGTGTCAGGGTGGGAGTCAGCCGCAGGAGTAAAAGGAGCTGAGTAAGTAGAGGCAAAGGCAGCTACTGACACTCTTTTCATGGGTCGGATGACCTTGTAAATGGGAGGCAGTGCCGGGCTTACCAATTTAAGAGGAGAAAGAGCTTCAAGTGACAAGAGAGGAGAGTGTGATCATTCCAGGAGAGAGAAGTAGTGAGAGGGATAAAAAGCGGAATGTCAGTTGAGATGAGAGCATCCAAGGTGTGACCAGTGGTGTGCATTGGGACAGAGGGTAAGATGGAAATAGAGAGAGGGAGTCGCAAAGATTGTGGAAAAGTCCTGAGGAATCAGATGAGTTCGAGAAGAATGTTGAGGTCACCCAGTAGGAATAGTTGAGAGGATGAGGAAAGGAGAGAGGAGGCAAGGTCAGCTAATTCCAAAAGGAAGAGGGAAGGCTGACCAGGTGGTCAATAGAAGGTGGCCAGCAGGAGTGAAGAGCTAGGAAAGAGGGAGAGCCTGCAGACCAGGCACTCAAAGGATGAGTAGGCCTGAGTGGGAATGACAGACACAGGGATCCACTCAGAGAAAATCATTGCTACTCCCCCACCTGGTCTGGTTGGTCTAGGCAGAGAGTATTTTGTAGCCTTCTGGGAGAAGTGTGTCAAAACTCGTGACAGAGTTACCTTGAACCACGTTTCAGTGAGGGCAAGAACATCAAGATCCATTTTGCCTATATGTTGGAGACCAGAAATTGAGACATTTGCAACGCCAGTGAGGGTGCCTATACCAAGAAGAGTCCTTGAAACAATTTATCCATTGAGAAAACCCTATATGATGTACCGCGAAGAAATGACAGTCTTCTGAAGGAAGTTCCGGAAGAAGTGTGAAGATGAATGAAAAAGAAGACTGGTGACATCACATGAAGCTGAATAACGCAACCAGAAGAGATGCCAATGAAGGGAGTATATAGACCTTACATAATCTGATGGCAAAGCAAAGAATTGAGCAACATTTCATCTGCGAAATGAAGATTGCACGTGCGGAGAGCACTAAAGAAAATGCAAGCCATTTTATAATTGTACAGATGCTGAAACGCAAGTAGACTAAGTAATCATAAGGCTGGCTATACGTAGTGAATAGACTGCAGGTGGTGCCGCCAGTATATATACATGTGTGTATAGAATCTGGATGTTCCACAACGCATTTTAGCAAACTAGGACCCCGTGAACAGAAGGGCTGAACGCGTGGCGCAGTAGAAGAAAACAGCTGACATTGAAGGAGAATTCGAGAAGGTTTGTCTGGCCCGGTATCAAGGGTTGGTGCAGCCAAGAAACTGGTTATCTTTTCGAGAAGATACAATGAACGTGAGAAGAGAGGCAAGTTACTTTTGAGGTGTAATGGAAAAACACTAGAAGTCCCATGTTTTATTAATTTAATAGTGTTAAATGTGAAGAAGGAGCTCAAACCAAGGTCTCCTGTCACAGGGTCAAGTTGAAAATAGACTTTGGGCGAGTTTCACCGACACCAGAAGATAAGACCATGCTCACACTCCCTTTTATTCTCAGGCACAGTGATCCTTTGCAAGGCTGAGTTCAAAAGACTAATTTGAATGGCAGACAGTAGGAGTGCTGATGGATGCTGGGCTAATTGGGTGGGGAGGCGTGGTCAAGTCCAACCCACCAGCACTTGGATTACCAGCTTGCATGCTGCTAGCGAGTGGAATATTCCAGAAGGGTACAAGCATGCCAACCAATTGTAGAGGGCCACGTAGCAAAGCGCCCTATAGTTTGAAGGCCAATGGAATGTTGCATATTTTATGACACAGAAGATGACTTGCACTAAGGGTGGGCAAAGCTGTCCACCTGACTGTAGAGACCCAAAGACCCAATCACACCCCTGTTTGCCAATAGAAAGTATACTTAGATGTTCCCCTTAAACCTATCATAATCCCCCGTAGGTTTTTTGTTTATTTTGCCACATAGTATGACGTCATGTATGACGAGTATTTGCTATAAATATGTGTTTTTTCATTTGAAACATTGAAAATGCTTGTGCGGCGTCCGTTGATGCCGTTGTACTCCCTGTTTTAGATACTTGTTAATAAAACAGCTAAAGTTTTGCTAACTTCCTTAATCGGTCTGATAAGTAAGATCTGTATCCCCATCCATCCCATAGAGCGCCACCTCTCTTGAAGGGCCTATGGGTTCAAGTGTTTGACAGCTGAGCGAGTGTTAAGCATGGCAGTGTGGAGCAAATTGTCATCAGTGATAGACCTACGGGGGGAGCAGGGGACAGTTGTCCCCCCGTAAGCGGTGAGAGTGCCTGAGGGACAGAGGTAGAAGGGGCAGAAGAGCCAAGGCTGTCAAGGGCACCAGGACTGCAGTGGTTGAGAAGGGAGCCAGTGCAGGAGGGGCCGCAGGGGGCAGGGGAGTCCCAGATATGGTGTTAGTCGGTGGCAAGCTCACCTAAGGAGATGAGGCTGATGGCAAAGTGGGGGTGGGACAAGGAGGCTGTGGCAAGGGTAGTAGGGTGGCTAGGAGGTGGCAAGGGAGCCAAGGTGGGCACATTTGGCAAGGGAGCCAGGTATGCCGAAGGAGCTGGTGCAGAAGGAAGATTGATAAGGCAAGGGAGGAACATATCAAAGAGTAGAAGGTTGGGTTGAGGACCCTGTACCATGATGGTAACATTGTGGTAGACATTGAAGATGACCCTGGAGGTGGAGAGGGCAAGAAGGGCCTTCCAGCAGGTGCCACCATTGATGGGTGAAGAAGAGAAAGGAGAGAGAAGAGCGATCATATGGAGAGTCCATATGTCGGGTGAGGGAATGACAAAGAGGATGTCAGTGAGAGTCTCTCTGGCAGAGGCAGTGACGTAGGTGTCTGCAATCGGAAGGCCTGGGTTAGACCCCAGTATGTCCTTCTTGTGTTTCTTCCTGCCTGACTTAGTAAGGGGTGAAGTATAAGAGATAGAGAAGCAATTTAAGAAGATAGAAGGAATAGAGAGCACCTTAGCAAACTGCAGAGAGTGAGGTGCACTTAACCAGGCTGAGACCACAGAGGCATGGGGAGGGTAGTAGGTAGGGGGGGACAGCAATTTGAGAAGATAGGAGAGATAGAGAGCACCATAGCAAACTGCAGAGAGTGAGGTGCACTTAACCAGGGTGAGGCCACAGAGGCACGAAGAGAGTAGTAGGTAGTGGGGACAGGGCACACAACTGGGCGGAAAACACTGGGAGCTGGGGGGAGGTAATATGCACAGAAAAACAGTGAATATGCAGAGAAAAGGGGGTGGCGGGTGTAGGGCTGATGGGAATGACAACACAGGGAGACAATGGGAGCTGAGGGAGTGTGAGGGAACAGGTAGCAGACTAGACAGAATACAGAGGAGGTGGGCCTGTCAACGCATTGGGCCTCATTACGACCCAGGCGGATTTCGCGGTGCTAAATGCACCGCGAAGCATGGCGGAAAGCCGCCGATAGCGCCATGGGGGTTGGCGGATTTACCGCCCCATTCCGACCTCGGCGGAGCGGTAAATCCCCAATCCCCATTCTGCCCTTCCCCATTCCCATTTTTGCCCCATAGGGTATAATGGGAGTGGGGAAGGAGTTAATTACGCCACCGTAAAATACGGTGGCGTAATTAACAACGAGGTCCCGTAGCGCCATGGTTTTCTCCGGCTGGTAAAACCAGGCGGAGAAAACCTCCATGGCGCTACGGGAACTCGTAGTATGGCGGAGAGGTACGCCATGCACTACGCTGGCGTAATACCCTCTCCGCCAGGGTCCTAATGAGGCCCATTGTCATGAAAAGCAGGTTATGCACACATCTAAAAACGAATTTAAGCAGCAGCAAGACAATCAAAATGCTTAAGAATAAATATAACGCTTGCTTAACAAAGAAATGCAGCAGTAAGGAGTGGCCATTCTGGTGAAAATGGATGGTGCAGCCATGATAGAGTGAATGGAAAATCCAAGGACGCCTCAAAGCAGCAGAAACATTTGGTCTGCTGATTTAGCTGAAACACAAACCAGCACAGACCAGACAGGGGCTGGGCATCCCCCTTCGAAGGTTATTGCAGAAAAGGGAGGGTCGGCTAGCTATAAAGTAGAACAGAAGATAATAATTCCCAAGCATAGACATATTTTTCTGAGATTAAGTAAATGAACAAACAACCTTTAAGTGTCAGGTGCTAGCTTTTTAAAAGCCTAAAAGTGTGTGAAGTATGGCTCGACTAAGTCGCTAAAGGCTGAGGAGAGTAATAGCACCAATATTAATAGGAGCGAAATTCATGGTAAAGCTGAGCAGAAATATTCAAAACATGTTCTCCTCACACGTGACTCATAACTCAAGAACAGTGTCCTTTCAATAGCACCAGACACATATATGCACCTGCCTCAACTCCCTAAAAGTTTTCAGAATGAAGATGCCGGACAAGGACAAGTTCAAAGTTAAAAGCCCTGGCTTGTGGCCTAGGAAATCAGGGATTGTATCTCAGTTAATCTGAAGAAGTGGCTCCTTGTTGTCTCTCACCCACCACTATTTATTGCTCATGTGCTGATGACCTACTTAATGTCTAAGGTTGGCGAAGCCAGCGCCAACCAATCATTGCTCTCCGATAATGCTGCTTTGCAACTGTTGCAGGACCCAATTCATTATTATTACCATGATATATTTCCTACCTTATTACTTTATGGGTGGTCCGAGGTGGGGCAAACCAAGTTCTGCATCCAATGAAAACACTTCCCGTAGGTTTTTGAGAATGCAAATTCTGACTTATTTTTTGGATATAAGCTGTTTCATGTGAAAATCTTTGAGAGCATGGAGTGGAGGCGTGTGGTGTTTACTGTCCCTGTTTTATGTTGATTGTTAATAAAAACAGGTCTTTGCCAATTACCATGACTCACTCTTCTGTTATTGGGCACAGGATTTCCAGGCCTGTCTGTTCCAAGGACAGGTCCATGGGGGACGCTGACAGGGAGAGTGTGGGAAACTGCCAGGAAGAGTAGAAAGCAGAACAATTGTACAAAACCAGCTTGGGAATGAAGACTCTCAGGCTTGTCATAATGACCATCTTGACAGCTCACAGCTACTTAACAATAGAAGTTGCCAATTGAAATTATATTGGAAGTGCTGGTAGAGCAGACATCCCATTCATGGCTGTTCATCATTATCTGGATGTGCCAGGGGAACCAGTCCAAGTTCTGGGGGACCTCCCCTTACTATCAACCCCAGCGTGAGCAGGGCAGGCATTGCCCAGTGACGGAGAGGCAGGAAGTGCAGAAAAATAAAACTAATTGAACAGTTGGGGGTGGGGGGATTGGTTTGTGTGTAATAGGGGTTGGGACAGGAATTGTTTGGTGATGGATGTTCAGAGCATTCTGCTTAAAACAAATAAAACATTTACTGGCACTTGCTCATCATAGAAGTTTCCTGGCACACAATTTTCATCAATTTCTGTAATCATAATTTGAAGTTTAGTAACTGCCCCAATAAAAAAACATTAATTAAAACAATTCTCCCATGTATAGACATTACGATTTACTGCACCTAAAACGGCCCTCTAGATGCATTTTAATAGCTCTGCTCTAGCAATATATTATGGGTTCCAACGGTCAAATATACAGCATGCTCAGCCTGGGAGATATTTGTTATGAGTAGATCTTGTTCAATGTATCCATGCTGTTAACCAGCCTGAAACCACGGGGTGACAAGAAATTGAACCATCCTAACTTGGTTATGTACGTCCAAGACATCCGTTTCACTCAGACGTGTTGCTCGCAATGAAGCCAGGCTCTCAAAAGTGTGTTTTAATCTCAACTCAAAAGTAAGATTATTTATTCGCCGCCATTTGCTTAAAGCACGCATTTCTTGTCACATTGTAACATCTTGAAAACATTGCAAAAGCGCGAAGGAATTCCTGTGTTTGTTCACACACGTCTCCTGCATGAGCAATATCCGTGTGTGAACGTGCCTTTTTTTAATACACACAGACGATTTAAGAAGTTTCATTTAACCCTTTATGCTTGCACGCACCATCTGTGTCGTTGTAGACAGACCTGTCTCAGTGATGCGCAGTATAAGAGCGTTTTTTTACTCCGGACTCTACATATTTACACCACTGTGTAATTATTTCCAGAGGAAACACGAGTATCTTGAACTATGTTTTCAATGTGAATCAAAAAGATGGAAAAGCTATATTCAATTTACGAAAAGAATTATACCAAACACATCGGAAACTATATAATATGGGGTTAGCAGCAGCTATTTCTTTTCATTTTCCCTATAAATCTTCTAGGAGACCTCCAGTTGGCAAAATTGATGTATTTGGTTCTCTGACAAATCATAGTCATGGAAATGACATAGCACAACTGTGAATAATCAGACACTGGGCCTCATTAGGACCCTGGCGCTAAGTGTTTAACGGCGCCGTAAAAGGCTGCGGCGCCGTTAAACACTTAGCGCCTTACTACGAGATCCCTTTGCGGGACCCGACCTGAACTGCTGATCTAGACCAGCCGTTAAAGTAGGGACCCGCAAAGGGACCTTGGTGCTAAGTACGGTACCGCAATTTGCGGTACCGTACTTAGCGCCTTCCCCATTCCCATGGAGCCCTATGGGGCGAAAATGGGAATGGGGAAGGGCCATGGTTCAATGGGGAATTACCGCCCCACCAACCTTGGAATGGGGTGGTAATTCCCCATTGAACCATGGCGGACCCGTTACAACCCCGGCATCAACCATGGTGCTAATAGCGCCATGGTTTAGTGCCGGTGTTGTAATGAGGGCCACTGACTCATGTGCGGAGACATCCGATTGAATGAGTTCCCTCCATCTCCGATTGCCAGAGAAAATTACACACATTTCTTTTATGAATACTATTTATTTTGTTTTATTCGGATTTGTAGAGAGCGCAACAGCCCGGGGGCGTATCGAATGTTGATTATTCCCATTAGAAAGTCAGCAGCAGCAGCAAGATACAACATTCAGAAAAGTGAACCTTTTATAATCCCTTGTTCACCAATATCCCCTCTTTGCTGTCCAATAAATGCCACCACGATCTTTTTTCTTCTTTTTATTCCTGGTGTGAAGGAGAGCTCCCTCAAGACTGACACTGTGGGAGGAAGTTAAAGAAAGACATCACTTGAAATGGACACACAATCAGCATTCCCACCTCTCAACGAACGAGCTCCACTGTCCGCAGTATTACGTGTTCAGCGGCATTGCATGTGGCTATGAAAGGCAAGACCAAAGAAAGACAAGAGGAGTGGCTACACATGAGGGACAACACTCACCTCTTTGCCATTAATAGAAACGTGTCTTTGCTTTATAACTACTAGGAATAATCAATACATAAGTCATGGCATGGAGGTTTCCTATTATTAGGTGTGGGCGAGCATTCCTGAAATAAACCCGAATCACCTGAATTATGGGCGATTCCTCAAGGACGAATCTTGATTGAATGTTTAAAAAATATCCCCTGAAGTTCAATCTCTTTCAGGAGGCAGCTTCCAGAGTGGCAGGAGGTTGCTGCTGGAGGCATGGGTTGGATACATTTATGGAAGGCTAATGAAACTGGAGTGCATTTAGGATAGTTAAAGGAGGAAGGGTGGGGAGAGCTAGTAAGTGATTGGGATCCAGTCTAACAATGATATTTTGGATTAGTTTTGCTTATTCAGTGCAATGTGACAGGTTCTATTATTTGGAGTGGATGAACAACAAAAGTGTCATCACCAGAAATGTGGGGAGGCGAATGACACACCAGTCAGTGTCTGTCGCTTGCAGCAATTGGACGACAGAAGTGCCATTAGATGACACCTGGAATACGGAGCAGGAGGATCCATGAAACCCTAAGAGCAGCTTGTAGGAGAGGCATTCTCACCTCCATTTGCTGGGGGCAGCAGAGACTCTGGTAAGTGGGGGGACACACAAGTCAGTGCACTTGTGTGTCTACCCTTGAAATGAGTAGATGAGACATGTGCCATTACATGACATCTGGGAAGAGGAGCAACAAAACCATGAGAGCTCCTTGTGGGAGAGGCATGCTCAGCTGATTTTTCTGAGGGGGAACAGCTGAGATTCAGGGAGTTGGATGACACACCAGTCAGTCTGTATCTCTTGCAGCAAGTGAATGAGACGCTTGCCAGCAGGTGACACCTCGGAGGAAATGTAGGTTGAGCTAGGAATTCATGCGGGAAGTTTGTGGGAGAGTCATCCTCACTTGATTCTGCTTGAGGGAGCAGCAGAGATTTGGGGAAGTGGGTAGCACACAAGACACTGTCCATTTCTTTAAAGTAAATAGACAAGACGTGTGTCATCCGGTGACAATTTGGGGAGGAGTGAGAGGAGTTGAGGATCACAGAGGCCAGCTTATGCGAGAGGTACACTCACCTGATTTTGCTGGGGGGGGAACAGCAGAGATTTAGGGAGGCAGGTGACCCACGTTTGGACACATCTGAAACAGAATGTCAGCAGCAAAACACCTAGAGGCTGTGAAGATATGCTGTGCATGATCTCCTCACTCCAGAAGCTGCACTTGTGTGCAGTGATGAGGCTAGGCGTGCATGTAGTCGATGGAAGTTATCATTCAACTCATGTTCCATGGCCCCTTTACAAGTGATTCTGGGGTACATGCACCAGTACATGAAAATGTATGGGTATGGCACCATGACAATGAACATCCACTGTGACCAAAAGGGGAGTTTGCACTTTCATTTCCATTCACTATCTCATGGGAAAAAGGGGAAAGTGTGCAGCTCTTTTCTACCAAATATTTGGGAAGGTCAACAGACAAATTCAAGATCTCCATCTCCTCTGCCCCATCCACTGGGTCACATAGTACTGGTGATGAGAGGGATGGTAATCCATACAAAAATGATGCCCTATCATCCCAGATGGGAACACACATTGACGAGGAAAGCGGCAATACTGAGGCAGAGGAGAATGAAACAACAGATGCAAAGGCAATAATATTAATAGTAACACCTTGGTCCACCTGTAGACAGTCCTTTTGAGAAACAGCTGCACATCACAAACCAGAAAGCACATCACATCATTATGTGGAATTAAGAACACAACTAACAACTCCACCACCAGCAGCATCACACCCACAGGAACCCAGTCCTTCACTGGAACCGTGTTGGGGAAAAGATTGCCCGAAGTCCGCAGTCATTAGGGTGAAGGTAAGGCTACGCTGTATGGAAGCGAATTGCGGGTTATAACGCCTGTGCAAAATTGGATGTTGCGCAACATGTTTTCCTGAGAAAGCTGGTTGCACTTTCCCCAGCCACCCCTGGAGATGCCCTGCTATGCAAGTTTAGGGTTCCTAGCATGGGACGATTGGCTCGTAGCCAATGTATCCATTTTTTTTTAAATAAACATCACATGCCAGTTTTCCGCTTCTCTGAGCTGTTGCTGCTGCTTAACCACATCACATCTAATAGACCCAGATCGCTGCTAATGTTGAATTGCTGCATTCATGCATCTAGACCTAATGAGACTTGGAACCGTGTGACTCTTCATATTACCACTTGTCCCAAGATTCTTCAATTCTCAATCCAATGGCTTTGGTGAATTGCACTACACTTGCAGAATCCCATTGAACCAGCTAGGTAGACTCCACCCATAGAAAAGTGCCAAGAAGCCCACATAATCATGGTTGGGACCTTAAAAGAAGACACTGAGGTGTCTACAGTGGTTCTGTTCCCCTGGCCTTATGCTATGGGCCCTATGAACATTGCAGACTCCACTCCTCTCTTTACCTTTTAAAGACACATTACGGAACTTGACTATTTGCCTGCATATCCCTGTTCTTCACTACACACACTGCCCTTTTCATCAAAATTCTACATTATCTGTGACTATCCTCACAAAGGTGGGTTGATAGTGTGTTTAACAGTTTGATTGTCCTTTTACTGTAATTAGTCTTATTTTGATAGAACCTTGATTGGAAATATATTTTAGTTTGTTACCACTGTGCTATTGTTGTTTTAATGCTTCTTTGCTGCGTCAAACCCTCTGAAAGAGTACAGCCTGCCCTCGACCCATGCAACCTTATAGAAGCAAAGGAGGTATACCATTCAATGTGTGCATGTTATACCTTTATGACTGAGATCACTACTGGTTTGGTAGTAGTGTGCTGATGAGTGGAAGTTTAGAAACCACTACTCATCCCTGTTATCCTGCAAATCCGTATTCATTTTGTCACAGTTCCGCATCACTGTTGTCCCCGGGGTGCATCCCTTCCTCATTCATTCTTCTTTTTCTTGACCCTCATCCCTGAGTCTCGCTATGTGCAAAAGAGCTAAGGTTCTCTCTGGTGGACCTTCCAATAGGAGGGTAAAAATAATCCCATAGCCAGGACTCTGTGAGCAGTGTACGGGGTTGAGGTCACCATTTCAGGGGGCTTCCCTCAGTATAGATTGTCCCCTTTGCCTCAGCAGGAGTTGAAAGTGACTCCTCATCCGCCCCAGCAGGAGTTAAAAGTGACTCATCATCCGCCCCAATTCTACTCTATTTCTCGGCATCCTCCTCCACCTGAATTAGGACCACCACCTGCTGTAGCACCTCTGCAGGCTGGTCCTTCATCTGTGCTTCTCATGATGGGTCTCGCCCTCATCTACAAAAACAGCCTTGCCCTGCTGGGTAGAGACCACGTCATCCCCTCTGCCCCCCACCCAAACAGTAACCATCCCAAACTTATCTACCGGGGTGCTTGCTGCAGCAATCCCCTTCTCCCACATGAGGAGCATGTATACTGCTCCTGCAGTGCTTCTGTGGAGGCATCCACATGAGACCCTGCCTCGATTCTCTCTGTGTGGGTGTCAGTAAATATGAGGCTCTGCCTCCCCTATTTGTGATTGTTTTCACTGCTTGGGCCTCATCCACTAACTCTATCTATTGTCAAATTCTGCAAGTCTCCCCCAATGCCTCAGCCTCCCCAACCAACTCAGAGGATGAGGTTGGTGTTTGGACCTATGGCTGCGAACTGGAAAACACAAATCACATGAGATTCCCTCATTCTCATCCATTATGTGGTTCCTCCCTCTGCTGTCAGAAGAAATGCATCTCCACCTCCTCCCCAGCCTTCTCTCCCTTCCCCTACCTGCATGGTCGCTAGCGGGCCATTACAACTTCCACAAAAAAGGAGGGCAAGGGCCATGTTTGTATGCATGACCTGATGACCCAAAATGTGTAGTCCCAAGAGAAGCAAGAAGTACCAGAGCACAACCCAAAGTGACCAAAAAAGTGAACAAATGAGGGGAAAACAATCCTAAGGACCAACATCAAACATATAGAACCATCCAACCCCCTCAGAATACTTTGCATCCCACCAAACAGCTTTTACGCGGCATTCTGCCCTCTGCAACATCTTCCCTCAACACCTAACAAAACTCACCAAGCAAAAGGAAGTGATCCTGGCCATATGTAGGGAACACATGGTTCTCTTTGAAAATATCATCAGGAAAATGTAGTCATGCGAAAAAATAGTCAGCAAAAAGTCATTTTCAAAATGTAGTAATTCTATGTATGTAATGTAAAGTGTAAAAAGGTTGCCCAAAAAGCTATTTTTAACCACTCAAAGCAACTCATAACCATAACAATGACATAAATCTCTTATAAAACCAGCCCTCCACAATCATTGCAAACCTTCTTCTACCCCTAACTCTTTGGCTTTCCTCAACCCAAACACGTCAGCGCTACAAAGCCTCTTATTTGTATATTATGGAATACAAAATACCAAATATATAAATAGAAAATGGACAGTGACCCTAACTCCAACCCCAACACTAGCCCTCCACAAATTCCATAGCCATTACCTTGATCCAAACCCTTGCTCTAGTGGTACCCTTTGTTTTAACCTAACTAAACTCTACCTCTTATCATGACCCTCAGTCAACAGTAATCCCTACCCTACATCAACATCACGAGCCCTCCTTAACCTCTCAAAACACTCTATCCCAATCCCCTACTCTAGCCTAACCCTAACCACTTACACATTACCAACCATCCACAACCATCCACAACCGAACGCTTACACTAATTCTAACCAAAATATTGTCTTTAACCCTAACACACAACGTAATCCTAACTCAGGCAAAATAAACCCTCTTTCAACTTCATGCATCCCCTATGAGCAGTACATTCTGCATACTTTTCATGTACATATTTTGACTGCATTTTGCTTTGGGACTTTTTCTCTGAAAAAATATTTTCACCACAACGTTTTCATGGACTGCATTTCAGTCAACTTTTTCACTTGATACTGAACACACTTACTTTAGGTGATTCCTGGCCTCTGGCTGAGCGAACTTGATGAATCACAGGAAAGGGTCCTGTTTGGCTAGATGAACCTGTAAATCATTCCAAGATCTGCTATTTCTGATTGAACAACGATAATTGCATGAAACCTGGAATGCCACTGCCTCTTGATAAGGGATTGGTAGGCCCCAAATACCCATGCCTTACTCATTGTATGGACGAATCTTCACTGAAATATTTTTCCGTTACTACTAGTCAATTTCTGAGGAGTTTTTCCAGGGTAACATATTATGTATGATTCAAAACACAATACCGCCCTGTTTGTTTCACATAAAGCAGACATAATATGTATGAAACACTTATCAATGCACTTATTAGCAGACATGAGAATGTCTTTCATCCTAGTCCTCGACCGAAATGCTTTCGATGCTTAGGCCTCTCTAGAAGAGAGTGCTCCAAATGTTGTGCCCCATCTAGATGTTGCAATATCCACCAGACACATCTAGCTAGGGTAGGAGAAGAAACGGGATAAAGCAACCTTGAAAAGAAATTACTACATAACGAGGTAACGCTGGCAATCTTCTATTACCACCACATATTGATGCAAGCAACACACCACACTTAACATACATTCCAGACAGTGACAAATTGCAGAACCAGGATAACTTTCGACCTTGTTTTAGTCTTCCAGGTAAACAAAAATTCACTTCAGAAGGAGTGATCAGCTGCCATGCAGATTCAAAGCCCTTACATCTTATACTCTCCTAAATGCCACCAGACACATCAACAGTGTAAGTGTGGCCCTGGGACTAGTAAAAGAAACTCATAGTTATTGGGGAATTCCTTAGAAAGAGGCAAGACCAAATCTATATCTCACACAACCCAACCAAATCCATAATTTTAGGGGGTACACAAACACATAACCCTTTTACTAGCAGACAAGGGCATAGTCCCTAACAAGAAAAGCATTCAGCTAACATATGTCTGATAGAGATGAAAGATCAATACAGAAGATAACTCTACAATCAGCCAAGTCAGATGCTAAATGGGCTACAACGTTTATTAACTTTATTGCGCCTGCAGTAATTGGATGCAGACCCCTTTGCAGACCCTGGCAAGAACAGGACTGCCAAACACCTTGGGCCTTGATCCTACTGCAGGTTCACGACTCCCGGATGTGTGCTGAAGCCTCTTCTGTGAGTCCCTGGAGTGCTAAATTATCTCAAAACTATCCACGTTATCAGAGAAGGTCGTATCCAGAAAATAGCAGGGAATAGGGATGCCCTTGAAGATCCAATAAGCTATAATTGAACAAGACCCACATTGTAAAGATAAGAGACTTACATAAGAATGTGATGTCTAATTGCAAGGCAGAGTTGGATGTTCTGGATTGGGAGTCACCACTACCTTACCGAACTAGAGGGAATTCAGAGAATTGGCCAAGTGTTGCCCTAGGCATGCTAGAATTGTGGATCAAACCATTTCTAATGTACAAAATTCATATTGGAATTCCCATTTCTCTAGCATATAGAAGGTTGCCCAGTAGAGCCTTACTGGTGAGCATCTGTGAGAAGGACAACTAAACAAAAGAGGTGACAGCTGGAAGGTTTAGAATTAATCTTAACCTCTGGCATTACTCTTGGCAACCCTCTAGACCATCGTTCTTCACCTGCCAAGATATTCGAAAAGGAGAAAGACCATATGCAAATCAGGCTCGGTCCCACCCTAAAAGGGGCATTCCTGACCGAATTGCTTGGTCAGCTCCTGCTATTGTTCTGGCAATCCCGACTTATCCTCTGATTTCAAATCTAAGCCAACTGGTAGCTACAAGATGAAACAAGTATTCTATGATGGTATCACTCAGATATTTATCATCATAGAAGGCTTGTTTCTTCTCATAACTACGAGAACAATACATTGAGCTGATGGTAGAGTCTTCCCTGATGAAGGACACTGGCTTCGAGATTCATTGGCCATAGATTCTGCCAATAAAGCCATTATCAGGAAACAACACCAATATAAGATGCTGTTTATGAATGTGAAGATACCAGGATATTTTATTTATCTATATGCAAATTGGCTGTAGTATTTACTACAAGGGTGTTGCCAATACTGGTGGGGATCCCCCAGTTTTTCTTGTGTTTAGTTTCCTGAAGAGTGCAATTCAGGCTTTGGTATAGACCGTATGTATTTCAATATACTAAGTTAACTGAAAAAATTAGACAAACTGGTGGTGCCCGCCTCAGCATTTGTAAATTGGATAGGTGTTGGGCTCCCAGTTCATGGCCATCCTACAGAATATTTGGGTTGGCTGGTGTGAGCAGCAGGGTTGCAATCCCGCTCAGACCAGTGCAGATTTAGCACATTATTTGGCTTATCAAACTGTAAATGTTTATCTGTCAGCTTTATCAACATATCACAACCTGGTAGAGGGGTTTCCAATTGGTGAACATGCCTTAGTACAAAGTCTCATGTGAGGGTTCAGGGTTACATCATCATCATTCAACTTTACTCAGTCATAAGGCCATCAAAGTACACATATACATCTAATTCACAGTTGGAACATATGCAATGATAATCAACATCAAATAGACCCCCAATCATATGGCTATGGTTATCATTTATGGCACAGCTAGACCACTTCCAGTGACTGCAAGGGCAATAGCATTGATGTGCTAATTATTTGACTTGCGAAATGCCTCCTCATGCATTAATACCGACCACAGGTCTTTTTCCTAGTTGGACTGCATGGCTCCTGAAAGCATTGAATGCTTGGTACCATGACCTGTCATCAACACCACCCCTGGGGGGGCAGGTGATCTTACACAGGGGGAAGAGTACTAATTGCAATTGAATTACCAGGCTTTGGGTGACGTCGCAAAGCGAGGCCCAGTAAATTAGTGGCCATTCTCGAGTCCCTTAAATCCAAGCAAATAGAATTGTGTGTGTTACTCTCATTGGAACATAGTCTTTTACAACGTATAAGGTCCTCTCTTATTAGAGAGCAACAACCATAGACTGTTCTCAACCAGTGGGTGCACTTATTTATAAGGGAGTCTCCGGATTCAAACTGATCACTGGAACGTTTGGGAACCCCATGGATATATACCACTCCCGTTCTTGGACCCCACTCTGGTGGCCATGTTCAAATTCATTGAACAATTTGCCTTTTTGAGGCCCATGTATTTGGTATACTGCGAGGGGCTAATTCTGCGGTCACCCCATAGCCAACTTCTCAAACCCCCTCCCCCTGGGTATGCTGAGCCCCTTTTGCCAAGCCCTCACAGCTCCCTCCCACCAAAATGCTTTTTTGGGGTGGTTTAGCCTGTAGGTTGATAGTTGTGGAATGGGTGCCAGCATTGATTATCCCCTACGGCCCAATGACTGCCACTGCTTTGGTGTACATATTAAGGGCCTGCAGATCAGACTGAGTCATGTCCGATTAGATGCACTTCCAGGTTTCTTCACAGCTGGTTCCAGCCCCCTAGTGATTCCCTCCCTGTGAAAGTCCAGCTCGCCTGGGATACCACTTCCTATGCTTCTGCCATTTTGAATAATCAGTAACAGAAGCTTCTTCAGGGCTGCTAATTCAAGAAGGACAAATTAGCATTTCCAGCCCTGAACTGATTCATCTGAGTTGGTGACTGAGGCTAAAGGGTGTTCCTGATGGATCTACTCAGGGGTAGTTAATGCCCAGTAAAGTACCTTTCCCAGCAAATGGACCATGCACTGTAACGTTCACCTGATTCCCACGGAGGCGCTGGTCTTGGCAGGAAGGTGTCTGCGACTCGAAAAGTGATGTGCAGGACTCGATTGGCTTCTGGGGTCGAACCTCTTCTCACTGTGTGTCGAACTCGAAGGGTGAGGTTTCTGCAGGTGAAAGAATATGGGGGTTAAGGGTCTGGGTTGTTGAATGTCCCTCTCTCTCTCCCTCTCTTCCTATCTTCTCCGTAGAGCCCCCAGGTCAACGTGCTCACCTTAGATAGGTGAATGCTGGACTCTCCATCTGCGTCTGGTGCAGGGTGCCGTTGCCAGTTCCTTCACTGGTGAAACATAGGCCTCTTGAACTCAGAGGATCGTTACCGTCGTTAACTGCACGAGCGGTGAGTTTCCGGACACCTTTTTAGTCTTTATAGTCTTTAGGTGCGTGACACGTTAATATTGAACAGGACTCTGTATAATGCTTTTCCCTTTTTGTCTTGCAGGACTCTGGAGATGGAAGATGGAGTGAAGCACCTGGAAATGAGTAAGTAAATGCAAGCGCTCAAACTGTCTTTTTCCCTTGCTGCTTAGTTCGTGCTGAAGAGACGCCGGAGTATTTGCAGGCGTTCTATTGTGACGAGCGCGATGGGCGTAAGTAAATACCTGTCTAATGTCTCTTCTTTTGTCTTCACAGGTGGCGATGCAGCGTGAAGAAATCCGGAATTCGCAGAGTGCCGGTAAGTAATACAATGCTTTTGTCTTCACAGGCGGAGGTGCAGCGTGAAGAAATCCGGAATTCGCGGAGTGCCGGTAAGTAATAACAATGCTATTGTCTTCACAGGCAGAGGTGCAGCGTGAAGAAATGGCCGCAGCCGATGGATGAGGTGAGTAAGCACTGCGTGTAAAGGTTGCCTTGCTAACCTGTGGTTTCTTGTCTTTGCAGGTGCTGTTGTTGACTGGATACAGGAATGGTAATTATAATTCTTGCAGGTTCAGGATCGAAAGAAGAAAGGCTGGAACAGACTCGGTGAGCGTTCTGCTGCAGATGCAGAATAACACGAAGCACGTTTCATCTATCGGGTGTGGTTTAAATAGCCTTGGAGTGATGAGGCGTCTTCCTCCACGGCCCCGCCTAGGTAAGAAAAGAGTTCCAGTTCCAGAAGAGTTCCAGTGCTGTATCCAGGGAGTGGAGCTTGCCCCACCCAGGTAAGAAAGTAGTTCCTGTTCACAGAGGACTTCTAAGTGGCTGGTAAGTAAGCAGCATGGTCTGCTGCAGGTAAGTCCACCCAAGCATCTTCATACATAATATGAGCCCGGCGCTTCCAGTGCCGGGACCGATGACTTTGATGAGCCTGGTGCCACCGGCGCCAGGACAAGGTCCAAAAGGTCCCAGTGGGGACCGGCTGGTGCCTAAGATAACGGTTAGGGGCCTGCTTCCAAGGATGTTGGGCTGTTCCTGACTCCTTGGAAGCAGTGATCATGACATGCACATCCTTTTCGGGGTGGTCAGAGTCATCCAAGAGTATCAGGATACTGGTCCTTAACTTCAGGGGTCTTGTCTCCTGTGGGCCATGAGCGTAAGGGCTTGAGGTTGCGCTCCTAGATATGTCAGCCTTATGCCCCTCTAAATTAAGGGTCACAGGTAACTCGAAGGCCTCGGGTATAGCCGGGGCAGAATCATGAGTGCACTTCTCGTGGGGCTTGTTCTCAGAGATCCCAGGAAGGTTCCTCACAGGCTGGAGCATGGAAATGGTAAAAAAAAAGAGGGCAGAGTCATGAGTGCAGTTCTCGTGGGGCTTTTTCTCAGAGATCCCAGGAAGGTTCTTCACAGGCTGGAGCATGGAAATGGTAACAAAAGAGGGTGCAGATGCATCAATTAATATCAAGGCTGCCGTTTCACAGGTTCCTCCCAGGGAGGCCTTAGACGAGGTGGGAAGCCAGTGGCTCAATGAGTCCAGAGGAGATGAGGCACTTCCCCCAGGAGTGGATACTGAATGGGCCAGACTGGTGTCTGTTAAGGATTTTAAAGATGAGGCACACTCCAGAACAGGACTCTTTCTACTGGTCAGGTATTCAGCGCACAATAAAAATGCTTTTAAGTTTATTACTTTCAGATTACATTTTTGAGAAGGCAGCCAATCCATCTCACACCCCCCTTTGACATACACTCCGTATCGCAATGGACCATGATCCAGGCCGGTGTGTAATAATGTAATATTTATTTCTTTTTTAATAAAAATCAAACACATTCAATATAGGGCAGAAATCACCAGTGTGGTGATAATTACACAGTAAAATTATAGAATACACTTACTTTGACCGTCTAACATCAGATACACAATGCAGAAATGAATGAAAGCAAGATTACTTTTTGGGTAATATTTTCAAATGGCACCACCCACGGGTAGGCATTCCCCCTGCAACACTCCCTCAAACCCTGGTTAACCAATTTTTGTGTAGGTAGAGGGGAGTAGCAGGGAGTCATGTATACTAGGCAAAAATCAGAATGAAAATCTGACCTACCACCCCTGAATGGGAGGCCAAAATTGGATTGGGATATCTTGAAAAATGAGCAAAATGGCACTCAAAATTACTGAATAGTTATTTTAAATGTGCGGTTGAATGGATAAGACAGGAATTTGTATGGCTGTACTAAGGAAGCAAGAAGACTCCCAAGCTACAAGGCAAGGTACTAAATAATGGGCATACAGTTTAGAAAATCGACTTTGGGGAAGAAAACCAGTGCAGCAAATTCACACATGGCAAAATTGCAATTTCTTGATTTTCATGGGTTTAAAACGAGCAAACACCTTAGGAATTGGGCTAAACAATCAAAATCGGAATTCGGTTTTAATGCTAAGGTACCAAGGCACATAACATGTATGATACTAAAGTGAAAGGGTGACTGGTTGGTGATAATATAGGATTCTTAAACAGAAGCGAAAAATCCAATTTTTAAAAGGAAACACTTTCACGGGCAACTCGGTTTTGTTAGAAAAAGGATTTGTTCTACTGCAACTATATTTTAGTGGCTATGTTTTTTTAAAGAAGGACACAGTACGCATGGAGGTTACTTGCAAGGTTAACCTATCCACGCCACATTCATCTCTATGGGAAATTAATTACATTATTCAAAATAGTACTAAGGACTTCGACAAGGACTGAAATGAATAGAAATTAATTGCTCTAATACATGAAGACAAACTCTGATTTTTCTAAGGACAGGATACACAAAGGATTCTAACAATTTTAAGAAGTTAGTAGGATACTTATAGGATTTGCTATAGGGTTTCTTATAGGGTTAGACTGATCCAAGGTAACAAAATGGTGTATGCAGTTCTTTTGATATCGGGGACAGGTGATACTTACAAAAGCACTTGAATTGGGTAGTTTGGACAACTAACCAGGTCTCTGGACAGTGGGACAAGGAGCTGGTCACTGAGCAGCGGCAGCTCTCCTCTAGGGACACAGCGAGACAGCCAGGGTCTGGTCTCAGTGGACAGCGGGTGCATCAGCTGGGCAAAGACAGTTCTGGTCACGGGATTCTCCCAAAGGGGTCCACAGCCTTTCCTCCTTTCTCCCTGAATAATTGGGTTTAATTCTGGATAAATGGTTCTGCCATTCTGGGTCTGGATCAGCTTCCTGTGGCCGGGCAGTGGAGCTTTGCAGGGTGAATGTGGAATGTCTGGATCTCTGGATGTTGATTTTTGAATGTCCAGATTCTTGACTGTCTGTTTCTTGAAAAGTCCTTGAATGTCTTCCCTCTCCCTTAGCTTCCTCCTTTTATAAACCGGATGTCAGAGGATTTTTACTATGTGGGCAGAACTAAACTAGACCTACCTCTAAGATACGATAGGTCAGCATGTGGAGACCCCTTTATTCTGCTGTTTTCAAACACACATCTTTTTTTTCTTCCTTACTTTCTTTCACAGAAACCAAGTCTTTAGTAAATAAGTATAATATACACATAAACCACCCCAGTTCAACCCACAGCATACTGTTTCTGTGTGAGTATCTGGGATGATTTCACGTTTTCAGCTTTAAAAAGTATTATTTCACTGCCTTTGCAAAACAAATTTACACATGCTTATTTTACATGGGGTTTTCACAAGATGCGGTTTCTTTAACACACATTTTCAGAAAAGCCTTGACAGATCAGATCAGATCAGATCAGTTTCAGGGCATGGAAAGATGCTGGAAAAAAATTTCTTTGTAATTGACGCACGACCAGGGAGAAAAAGCTTTCTTTTTGAAGTCTTCTGCATGGGTTACTTTGTTGCAAGAGTGAACATGAGTCGTACTGCCTGAAATTGATTTCTCTGCTCTTCACAGATTTTGCTTGACATAACATGCCATTCAGTGAGGAATGCCCCGATTTGCTGGTGTACAACCTGAATATGGATGAACATGGTTGTGTTTTATTAAAACCTAAGCTGGGTGATGTTCAAAAATGAAGATAGGACCAGTGCAAAGTTGTTTTACATAGAACATTTTCTTTGGCAGTTTGAAGTTTATGCAAATCCCCTCACTGCAGCGCTGAGCCTGGCTACCTTTGAATTCCTTTTTTTGGATTGCCATGAAGAACGTAAGTGCCACCATTCTTGGGGTGTCTGTGCTCCATCTCGGCCATATGTGCACAGTTTCTGTAACTGCTGAACACACAGTTTTTAATGTAAAGGAATATGTGCTCAGCTGCCACAGCACAGCCATTATTTCTGTAACTTTTTCGGCCAAAACGTAAAAGGTGATCTCCTCCACAGATCACCTTTTACGGACAGCACCACCACCAGCGTTCATCCTGATGAAGGCCACTACCACCTAGGGCTCTTACCCAGCCCGTTTTGGCCGAAACACTTCCGTGTTGAATGACAATTGCCTCCTGGGACAGCAGCAACAGGCTCCTGCAGAAGCTGAACCCCCGCGACCTTGTGTCACCCGTGTTTCCCCCGAGTTATTACAAAATGTGCTATGTACATTTCGTTCTCGCTCTGTTTTGCTCCTGGCCACACAATTAACTCTTTTCCCTTAAATGTCTTTCTGCCAAATTAGTGGCAATAATTTGTCTAGTTGCATTGAATAGGGTTTTCGGATGTGAGGGCACTGGACGTAACATGTAGGTGTCTGAACCCATCAGGATGAGTTTTCATATTATTAAACACACTAAATGGAGTTCTAAAACTATTGAGTTCCTGGCGTGTGATGACTGAAGTGGGTATAGATATTTATGACTATGCGGATCGTCCTTCTGGAGGGTCTATGGCCTCTCGGGACTTTTGGGCAGGATCCAGGCCGGAGGAAATTCTCAAGATTGCTGACTGGTCTTAGGCTTCAACATTTTTTGCACTTTATTTTAAGCCTCTTATACATGCTTTGGCGTTGGTACTGTCACAGCATTGAGAGCTGCATAAAAGGAGCATCCATGCCATGACTTAGAATTCCGATATGTTCTAGTACCGTATGATGAACAGTCATGATTCTAGTAAGGGCATGGAGGCGAGTATTATCCCTCTATTTCCCAACCCTTTCCTGTTTGTTGGATGTTTGATCTTAGGTAGCATGGGGGACCCATCACAATATGTCTTTTGAGAAGATTACGGTTTGGGGGTTCCATTGGGAAAGTAGCCCTGGCTAGGATGATTACTGGGATTTGTCAGTGACGTCGCCAGCAAAAAGATGAAGATGGCAGTGAATGGAGAAGGACTTATGAAAGGAAGTGACTGTTGATTGGAAAAGGAAGAAGGCAGGATTAAAAGACTAAAGTAATGGGTGCAGAAGTTGTCTTTGTTTTCTTGGTGCTTGAAGAGAATAAATAATAGAGTTGGCTGCATAACCCTAACACCCATACCGCTGACAAAATTGCTACCCATCGAAAGGTATTCAGACTAATTGAAATGGTGCACACAAATGTTTTCTCCAAAATGAAAAAAGATAAAACTATGAGGAACAGCTAGAAGATGGATAAAAGCCAGTTGGCTCAAGCAGAGTTTGGAAGAGCCGGATGCAGGCAGGGGGTGCTGTGAGCAGGTGGTTTAATATGACACAAGATGTCCAGCAGAAAGCAGAGTACATGATCAAAGGGAGCAGCCCAAAGACAATGCAAAGGTCCAGGGAGTAGCAGTAAAAGAGTTCATAGTAGCTGCAGTTGTCTGCACAGAGAAGGCTGTAGATCGGCAACAGAGACATGGATCACAATTTAAGATGAGGCCAGCTGGACAGCAAGGAATGATTTATGGGTAAAGGAATGGGTCAGTAGGCCTGTCTCTACATTAGGAAGCAAGAAAAGTAAAGACAGTGGAAACAATACATCAGCTCCGAGTTTGACCAACTTTTTCGAATTGACAGTTTTAGAGATGACTGTTCATTGGGTAAAGGAGTGGGGAAGCATGGCCTTGGTATGCAGTGGCAGGTGCGAAAATGGAATCAATACACGGGCTTGAATGTCTTTTTCTGCTAAACATTCTAAGGACACTACTGTCCATGTACCAAAGGGAATCATTAAAGATATGAGTCTAGCATTTCTCTAACACTTCAAAAGGTTTCAGAAGCACTGTACCCTGGCAAGTACGACAAGCGTAGAAGACACGTTTCCTTCTGGGTAGCTGCCACACAGTATTTAGATTTGTTTTACTGCTACCACCGTGTCATGCTAAACAGAATGTAAAATCCGACATCCCCTGAATGCATGTCTAGAGCTGTGCAGGTGGACTCCCATTGATGCAACCCCTCGCCAGAGAAGTCTAAATGCAAAGGTGATCTAGTGTGTCATTGGAAAGCTACTACTGTACTGGTAGAGCCAGCCAGGCTTCTCACTCTGCAGGCTTCCACAACGCCAATTGGGTTGTTCAATTCTGTGGCCTCTGCAAGGTAACATACAAATAATGATTACGCACAATTAAAAGAACAGTATCACGTTTACACACGCATCACTGAGATTGGTACACACAAAAAAATAAATCCAAAATTCGTCAGTTGGGCGAAAGTCAGTATAAAAGGTGATTTAACATGTTTTAAGTTTGTTTTTTTAAACGCCATTCTGCAAACACATCACTGTGGGAAAATATATAGTGTGCACAAGTCAAAACAGAAATTCTTCAGAATAACGATTCCTCTTTGCATGACACAATTTGGATAAGGCGTAGCCTGTGGCTGCTTGTTCCTTAAATGTAAGAATAGCCCTCTTATCTCTCGTGAGGGGAAAATGTGCAACACGTTACCCAACGAGCAAGACTCATTCCTGACAGTATCAAAGGTGTTTATGGTATTTAAATGTCTCAACATTCTTCAAATGCTTAGCTGTGCAATTTCACGCATGACTACTCAATGCAATAAACCTGGATGTTTTATTTCTCTAAATCTAAACCAGGCACCTGGCATTATTGGGAAGTGTACTGGGCTGAGAATTCACTGTGCACGTGACATTCGCAATGGTTCACAGGTCAAAGCAAACCATTCACTCTCATCCTTTCCTGGGCTGCACTTCAAAGGGGTAGGCTTTCTTTTGTTCTGGAAGGGTTTATTTAGGCTAAGGCAGATTTACAACTGGGGTTCTGCTACAAATTATTCGTTGGGTAGAACCCTTGACCAGTTGGACAGCTGTGCTGTTATTGAACAACCTATGTGGTAAATTAAAACCTGCACTATTTTCATATAATCCTAATATTGGCAAAGAGCATTTTGAAAGTTTCTGCTTTTAGACAAAATGTCCTTAGGTTTACTTGTACATAAAAACTGTTCAGTATCCGTCGCGCCGTTTTGGGAGGGCCTAACATAAGGATTCCTGCTATTAGCTGCACCCTGACGCCATTCTTGTTCTTTACCAAGGGACGGAAAAGAGACGCAAGCACGTCAAATCTATGCGTACGCACGTTTCCATTGGGAAATGCTGACAGCTGAGTCCCAGTAACATTATATTAATGTCACAATCTGAAAGCACGCATATGCTACACAAACACAGGCAACTATCAACACTTTCCAACAATGTAACACTCATGTTGCGCCCGCCCTTTCAGAGGTTTAGCTCACATCCCTTAGACGCAAGGCGTGCAATTCTTTCATAGAATGCACACTCAGCTGCTCTGTGAATCAAATACTACAGTATCCACACGTATACAATCTATGATACAGGACCTGTTGTCTCAGCGAGTGGCTTGAATCAGGTGTATTTCTTTCTTCCATTGCCGACGACACCTCTACACACTCAAGGGTGTGGCACTAGACAGAAACCGAGCGACCTATATGCACGTTTTGGCAGATCCAAGTGCGTGTGGATGTATAGTGTACAGCCCACATAGGCTTCCCTTGACTTCATTGGGTTAGATTGTGTGTTGTGAGGCGCAAAGGAGGCTCATCCCTGGACAAGACAATAGCAATTGGAGATGGATCTTAGTTCTGCCAATGGCTTTATGAATTGTGCTTTGTTTTCTATTTTATTTCATTGCTTTGTTTAACTGTTGAGAAGTACAGTAGTACAAAACATATTGTTGTTGTAAACCTTTATTCGACATGAGTCTTTTAGGTACACCAAACACGATATAGATGACTACACGTATAATAATTAATAAAACCACAAAACCCCATTACAAATGATTGACTAAAAAAAGTCAAAATTCACTTCGGTCACAAACGAACACTTATTACAATGAATAGAATCACAAACCCCCAGTACAATTAACCAAATGTATCTCTAGGCGAGAACACTCAAAAATATCTTTCTATCTCGTTACTTAATAATGGTCGCAGATACAAGTGTTAGGGATTAAACATGTTCCTAAGAGCAATTTACGTCCCACTCTGATGCAATCAATGCATTTGTTCTCTTCAACCATGCTCTGTGGATGTATTTAGAAACAAAATATAACACATTCAAAAAGTCCGTGATCATTTTACAAAACTGAAACGCGTCCCTGATTGTGGCAATATGAAATGGCGGGAACAAAGGTTTCAGATAAATTCAGAGCTCCTTCAGGTTTTCGCAAAGTAACAAGTAATGGGCAATGGTTTCTACGCCATCCCCACACATTGAGCAAACAGAGCTCCCTGTTCCATTGCGTATTCTCGCAGAGCTAAACAACCCAAGCACATCCTTATAAACAGGCCACGGCATGTGCTGGCTCGATTACATTCAGATAAGTTTCAAATCCCTGCATCTGCTTTAAATCTAAATAGCTGAGCCCAGAGGGTAGGGCTACTGAAGTTGGCATTACCCGAGTCAGCTTATATCTCTGGAAGGCAACCTTCACTCTTTCCTTCCCTCCATGGTTTATGGATTATACGAGTAGGTGGATAAATCCAGTACAGCAAGCCACTTTTTTACATGAGCTAGCCAGTGAATCCTGGGCCAGTACCCCAGCGACATTACATGTTCCAGGTGCTCACAATATTTCTCTAGCCCCGTACATCAGTGTCGTCTTAGCCTGTGCCAGATACAGCTTAAGAACCGGTCCTATTGCACCCCTACCACGTTTTGTGTGGTATTCCTTTAATGCCCCACTGTTTTTCTATATTAGCCTTACGGATCTGGTTGCCCCATCGCCCCTGCCAGTGAGCTGAGTAGGAGATGGTGGTCCCTAGCAGCGTGGGGCTGCAGGGTCTGCCCCTAAGGTGTAGGGTGATGTGCCATTGGGACTGGCAAGTCGGAGACACCCCAAGGGCATTATGGAAGCCGCTCTGCAGTTAACCATTGGGGGACGCAGCCCCCAGTGGAGAGAATGGCTACAGCCATTGATGAAAAGCATGAGGATTTCAGTGTGTTAGATCTCCTTGGCAAAGGCCCATTCGTTCGCGTGTACAGAGCCAAGTCCATTCACACTGGCTTGGAAGTTGCCATCAAAATGATTGATAAAAGTGGCATGAAGAAAGTTGTGATGGTGCAATACGTCTGAAATGAAGTGGAAATACATTGTCAGTTAAAACACCCATCCATACTGGAGCTTTACAACTATTTTGAAGACAGCAACTACATGTATCTGATTTTAGAAATGTGTCACAATGGAGAAATGAGCAGGTATTTGAAAAGCCGGAAGAATTCATTCTCAGAAGAGGAGGCTCAACACTTCATGCATCAAAGTGTCACTGGAATGCAGTACTTGCATTCACACGGCAGATTACATCAGGATCTTACCCTTTCCAATCTTTTACTGTCCAGCAACATGAATATCAAGATTGCTGATTTTGGACTTGCTGCTCAGTTAAAAATGCCCACTGAAAAACATTTTGCCATGTGTGGAACTCCGAATTACATTTCCCACAGATCGCCACTCGGGGTGTACGTGGGTTGGAGTCAGACGTGTGGTCGTTGGGGTGCATGTTATACAGATTTCTTGTGAGCCGACCTCATTTTTGACACAGACACTGTCAAGAACACATTAAATAAAGTGGTACTTGCAGACTATCGAAGCAATACACAACTCAAACACTTAAACGAGCCAAACATTAGGGCCCTGATTCATGGATTATTTGCGCCTAAAAAAACTGGATTTGTGCCCCATTCTGCCAGCAAATCCCCATTTGTTAAACAGGGATTTGCGGGCAGAATGGCGCACAAATATTGGTTTTTTTTGTCGCAAATAATCCATGAATCAGGGCCTATGAGTTTTCAAGCTTTCAGTCTATGGAATCTCTTTTTTTTGTTTTAATTCTTTATTTACATTTTGCTACAGAAGAAATGCATATTGACAAACAAATCAATTAAAATACATCAAACAACCAACAACGCATCCACAGAATATTGAAACTAACTAACTAGAATAAAGGAGAAAAAAAAGGGATCTGAACACAACCCCTCTAGTAAAAGTTCAAGAACACCTCCCAGATCTTAGCATGTAAGCGTATTTTCCCCTGCTTTCTATAACTCACTTTTCAACAGCCGCCAAAGAGACCATCTCATCAATCCAAACACCTGAATCAGGCGGGACCCAGGACTTCCATCCCCTCAAGATCAGTTTCTTGGCAATCGACGCACCCCTAAACAAGAATTTCTTTTCAGATATGGAAAAATCATCAAGTAAGGCACCACTGCCTAAAACCATCGTCCTGAAATCCAAATCAATACAACGATTCAAGATTGAAGACCTACAAACACACAGTACATACCTCCTGCCAGAAACCTCTCACCCGGGTACAGTCCCACAGTAAATGTTCAAGAGTGCCAACCTCCACAGCACAACACCAACATAAATCCGAATCAGACATTCCTCTGCTCTTGAGTCTCTCTGGGCACCAGTAAACCCGGTTGAGAATTTTAATTTGCCTAGAGCGCTCACTCAAATTAATCGAACAAATCTTCACATTCGCACAGATCTCAAGCCACAAATCTGCAGTGAGCTCAGATCCCAATCTTCTACTCCATTCATCTAGTAGGCCAGTGTCGTCTTGGAAATTAGCAACAATTCGGTGATAGACCTTGCTTGCAATAGACTGACAGCCCACTGCAAAAAACTCCAATCCCAATGACTAATTCCCATCAACCTCACCAATGTATCTCTTCAAATTCCTATATTCTGCAACTGAAGGGTTTTCAATCTTGAAAGTTGAACACAACACATCAAAATCAATCCATTTCCCATCTCTGTAGACATCACCAATCCAATGAACTCCCCCAACAAGCCATTCCAGCCATAGTATAGGTCTGCCACCCTCCGTGATCGCTTTATTAAGCCAAACTGAGGCCAAAGGTGATTTCAAAGCAATTGAGCCACATATATTATGAAGGTCTTTCCACAAATCCCTCAGAAAATCAGTCAAACGAGATCTCCCACCACGTCCGCTAGCTGTCATAAGCAAAGCACGCGGGGCAAGAGGACCCAAACTGCTCGCTTCCGCCACCGCCCAAGTACTTGGAGAATCAGCCAGAAATGGAGGCAAAAATTGGCAAGAGAAGGCAAGATGATACGCTCTAAAATTGGGGACTCAAGCCCCCCCTCTCCACAGGTAACTGTAATGTCCACAATTTTAATTTAGGTGGTTTCCCGTCCTAGAGGAAAGATTGAAGAGTCGCATCAATCAATTTCTAGTAGCATGCATTGATCTTCAAAGGGAGCATACTTAAAATATAATTGAATTTGGGGGCCGCAAACATCTACAAGGCGTTCACCTTGCCCCATAACGATAGACGCAAAGCTGACCACCTCTGCGTAGATGACTTCAGCTTATGACAAACCTCACTCAAGTTCACCTCCGGCATATCACTCACCACTGGAGTCAACCAAACTCCCAAGCATTTCATTTTGTGAGGACACCACTGAAAACCATAGCCAGTCACTGTAGCCTTATCACATCTCCCTGTGATCGGTAAAACCTCAGACTTCGACCAGTTTATATTATAGCCAGCCACCGCATGGAAACGATTCAGGATGTTCATCAATGCTGGCAAAGAAATCTCCAGATCCCGAAGGACTAATAAAAGGTCATCTGCATAAAACCACAATTTCTGCTCAGCCCCATGATAGGACACACCTTTCAAGCACAACTCACCCCGTAAGCCTATAGCAAGCGGTTCAATGGCTAGAACAAAAAGTAAGGGTGAAAGCAGACATCCCCGTCTGGTGCCTCTCCAAAGACTGAAAACGTCAGATATCAAACCATTAATTCTAACATTTGCTGTGGGACGAGCATACAGAAGTGAAACCCAGGAAATGTACTCATTTCCCAAATTCATTGCTCTTAGCACCGTAAACATATAATGCCAATCAAGACGATCAAATGCTTTCTCAGCATCGAGAGAAAACATAGCCACATCCTCATCCAAATTCTGGGCCTGTTATATAGTTAGCAGAAGATTTAGAATATTGCTAGATGTTCTACGATTTTTGATAAAACCAGACTGATAGGTGTGAATAAGTCATTGAATTACATCCTCAATGCGTAGAGCAAGAATTTTAGCCAGGATCTTGTTGTCTGTGTTTACCGAGCTTATCGGCCAATAACTGGAAGGTAAGAGACTGTCCTTCCCTTTTTTCAGAAATACAGAAATAGTAGCATGATTGGTTGTTTCCGGAAGCAAACCAACCTCCTTAGACTCAATATACATATCCCTCAAAAGCCCCAGCGCTGCTCCAGGAAGAATGTTATAATATTCGGCCGGTAAGCCATCAGGTCTCGGCGTTTTCCGAGAATTCAGAGAGGAAATAGCAATCCCAATCTCATCCAAAGTCACTGGCCGACTCAACCCAACCATCTCCTCATCAGAAATTTTTGGAACATTCAAACCATCAAAGAAGCTATCACGACTTAAGACACCAGATTCATTCCCTTACAGGTTCATGTAGAAATCCCTGAAAACAGTATTAATTGGACGCGGATCAAAAGTGACCACTTCATTCATAGCCTTAGCAGACGTAATAGCCCTGTCCGAAGCCTGTTGTCGTAATCTGTAGGCGAGCAACCTATCACATTTTTCTCCCTTCTCAAAGTAGGCACATTTGATCCTAAACAAATCCCTTTCAGCTCTAGCACCCAAAACATCATTCAAATCTTTTTTCAGCTTTTTCAACTCTCTACTCTTGTCAGCATCATCCAGATCACATACCAAAATATTCATTACCTCAGCAATGTGTGATTCAGTCTCCAACCGCTCCTTCGCCAATTTTGTCCTCCTGCCACAAGATAAACCCAAAGCAATACCCCTCATTGTGCATTTGAATGCCTCCCAAGTAACACTACAACTAAGTTCATCAGAACAATTCTCTTTCACAAAGCATTCAGCCTCCATCCTGATTTTATCTAAAATAGCCTCATCTTGAAAAATTGAGGTGTCCATCCTCCATTGAAAGGTTCTACAGCATTGAAAAACCAAAAACAATTCAGTAATATGGGTGCATGGTCTGTGATCACAATGCAACCAATCCGACTGCTCAAAAGGTTGGCAGTCGCCCCACCAGCCGTGAAAAACATATCAAGTCCCGAGTAAGAATTGTGAGACCCAGAATAAAACGTATACTCCTTAGAGTCTGTATGTTGCATTCTCCAACAATCCGTCAGATCAAAATCCTCAACCAAAGTCCGAAATGAGCAAAAATGTAGATCCTTTCTCTGTATGGTTTTAAAACCAGTACAGTCCATCAGAGGATCAACAACCAGATTAAAGTCACCACCAAAAATAACATTGGGGGAGTTCAAATCCAATAACAGCTGCGATACACTTCCAAAGAAAGAGCCATCATCCACAGAGGGAACATAAACATTACACAATAAATATCGAACACCTTGAATTTCCACCAAAAGAGCCACAACCCTACCTTCCCGATCACAACTGAACTTCAGGACCCTAACAGGAGAGTCCTTACATATCAGAATTACAACGCCCCTACTCTTAGAGGAATAGCAAGAAGCAACAACATCACCCAACCATTTCCTATGTAACACCCCAATATCCTCCAACACAAGGTGAGTTTCCTGTAAAAAATCTTGTAAAAAATAAACATCACATTGCATATCCATTAAGCTGTTCAAAATATTCTGCCGTTTGACAGGATTATTCAACCCATTGACATTCCAGGAAGTGATCAAAAGCTGAGATCCCCCAGCGGCAGACATCTTATAAAATCCAAGAGGTCTAAAAGAAAAACTCTAAAACCATTAAAAAAAAACAAAAAAAGTACCTTCCCCACACCCCCTGAAACAGAAATAGGATGCCAATATTAAAGAAGCAAAGAAAGACCAACCCAACACCCCCGGCACCCCTCCCAAATCAAAGGAAAGGTCCATATATTGAATCCTATGATAAGTCTCTAAGCCAAACACAGGAAAGACAGCAAATAGGAAAAGAACAAAAGCACAGCCCCAGTACCACCGCAGTTAAAGAAAAAAAAAAACTCACCCCTGTCTCGTCTCACCCAGCCAAAAACGTACACAATAGAAGCATAAACATACATCCTTATAAAGTAAAAGAGTAACAAACCAGCTTAAAAAACCGTGGTCCCCACAAGCAGCCCATCCCACCCAGAAGAGCCAAAAAGATCAATAGACCTCCTGCCTCACAAACACCCAAGTTCCCAACACCGCTACATCAGAAGTGGACACTAAAAGTGAGCACACATTGAAATGCAGCATCTCAAATAACCCAAGTAACAACAGCATTAGCAGGATGAATAAGCAACAACTGTCAATAAGCCATGACACCATACTAGTAACATGTAATCAGATGTAAAAAACAGTTTTCAGATAGCGTAGCACTAGCATGAGACCAGATTGTACAGCTGGAACAAGCGAAGAGATGTCTAAAAATTCCAGCCGTTTATAAAACCAGCAGTACAGCCTTCAAGTAAATAAAGTTCCCGTTAAACTTGTCTCTGTATAATGAGAATGTGCATTGTGCATTAACGCCAAGTTGTGTGTTGTGAATGCCGTCTGCAGAAGAAAGTCGGCCCAATCAAAAAGGCAGCAGCCTATGGAATCTCGTGACCTAATTAACCAGCTACTGTGGAAAAATCCAGTAGACCGCCTCAGCCCTTCAACTGTGGTGGACCATCCGTTCATTACCAAATATTCCTCCATAAGAATCACAGATTCTGTTACTGTGGAAGATTCTATGGACAGCGGACATGCTACAATATCTTCAGCCTTTACTGTGTCAGCATAAGCAGCCTTACCCAGGAGAGAAAACCTTCGGCAGGTCCACCTCTCCCAAACAAAATAACTGTGTTCAACAATCGAAAACCTACTAGTTCTTCTGTGGATGAAGGCAGCAGTATTTATAGACTGAGAGCCACGAGCCAGAGGGATGTAAGTGACAACTCTGGCAGGGGGAGGAAGGCCACACTCTCGTTACCTCAGAAGAGCACACTCCTCGGACAGGAGTAGTAACTCACAAAGCCACCCCCAGGTATTGCCTGGCCCTGTGGAGAGATGTCATTTTGTAGAAACACTTTCTAGGCCCAATCAACCTACAACAACTGGACACAAAGTGAATACATCTCCTGCTCAAGCTATGTTTCCTCCTACCCCACCTGCGAGGCTAAGAAAGACAGGGTCATCTTTGACTCCACACTATCCTTCTCTGCTCACATCTCTGATGTTTCTAAAAAGTCAAACTTCCTATTGCACCTCCTCAGAGGTACTCTTCCTTTCCTCTACTTCCTCCCAGAAGCTCATGGCCTCCCAAGCTCTGGTTCTCTCTAGGTTGGACTATTGTTACAGCCTCTTTCTAAATCTACCTTCCTCTATTCTCCGCCCTCTGCAACTAATACAGAACAGGACTGCAAGACTTGTCCTTGGCCTCAAGCCCTCAGATCGTATCGCTCCAGCTCTGAAATCTCTCCATTGGCTCCCAGTGGATGTAAGGATTAAATTCAAAACCCTCTGCATTGTCCACAAGGCTTTCTGGGGCCTGGTCCAAAATACCTTCAGTTATCCCTCTGAAAATACCTCGCCTCTCAAGCTCTTTGCTGCTCTACCTCTAACTCCTCCTGGTCAGTCGTTTTTCAAAGAAACAAGCTGGGGGTAGATCTCTGTCTTTGACGGGGGCCTTGCTCTGGAACAGCCTCCCTGCTACTCTAAAACTTGAGGAGAACCATCTCCACCCTCCTGCATTGCCTGCGGGTCCCCCCTTGCACTTGGGTCTGTATCTGTTCCCTTACAGTCCCCCCTTTTTCTTCCTGCACTTATTAGACCTACCCTGTCTGCTGCCTTAAACCCAGCACTTGCCAATTTCTGGATGCACTACCACTGTTTGTTGCCTTTATTATTTATTTATTTATTATTATTTATCTGTTTCTCCTTTACTTCGCACTTTCCACTTCTCCCCCCTTGCATGCACTTTTCCCCTCCCCCTCTTCCATGCACTTACGCATTCTCAATATCACTGGGCCTAGTAAGATTGTTGTTTTGTTCTCCCCTGTTCCTCTCCCTTGCCTTGTCGCGCTCTGAAACACTTGTGTACGAGCGCAATAGAAATAAAATATCAATATCAATTGGAGATATTCCTCAAGCATTTAAAGACCAGGGTGCCACTGGCCCTGCCCCACTGGAAATGCATACTTCTCCACCTGTCAAAGAAAATACACACTCAGATTTCCACTACTCTGTAAAAAGTGGTGCCCCGAAGTCAAAGCCTGAAACAATAATGGTTCGGAAAAATACAAGCCAATGCCCCATTGAAAAGGATTCCACGCCATGAGGGTATCAATGTAAATGGAGCTGTTAACTGCCTTTCATGTGTGCAATGAGAGTTGCAGGTCCACACGTGGGGAGATGTGAAAGTGAGCAAGAACACAGATTGATCCTCAAGTAGTGTACAGTGGCAAGCCGAGAAGTATGCCCTTGCTCAGCAGCTCTAACCCAAGAAAACTCAGCCAGGGTCTTCATTTGATGTTGTTCCTGTTTCGGAGAAAACCAAATGTAGCGGTCATGACCCACCACAAGGGTACGAGCACATTCCCTGCAAAGTGCTGCCTCTCCACTGAATGCTCGCCGACTAAAACCAATACGACAAAAAACAAAAAATACAGTCCTGAGCCTTCTTGATACTGGAGATGTTTCTATAGAGTTTCTGAAAGAACACAGCTCTCATGTGCGTGTTAAAGAGGTTCTCGGGATAGTTTGTGATGGAAGTCTTATCACAGTGTATCATCCAAATGAAGGAAAAGGCTTCCCTCCAGAAGAAGAAAAAAGGCAATCTCCCCCCAAAGGGTTCACGTGTTTACAGTTTCAACAATTTGCCAGAGAAATACTGTAAGACGTATCAATATGCTTCTAAATTCATACAGCTAGTAAGATCTAAAACACAGAAAGTCACATACTACGCAAAATATGCTAAGTGCATGTTGATGGAGAATTCTCCATTTGCAGATGTTGATGTTTGTTTTTATGATGGAGCAAAAATACACAAGACTGCGAACTTGATTAGAGTAGTTGAAAATTGTGGGAACTCCTATGTTGTAAATGAAGGAAAGGGCAAATCCCTGAATATGAATTTACAAGCTTATTTGGGCCAGACAAATGAGGGCGACAGCATTTGCCTCTCACTGGGATCTGCTATAGCAACAGAAGAAAATAAGGGTGGTAAAGAAGTCTCCTTTTTTACCATAATTTCTGGAAGGAGACCCACCAACATAGATTCCCCAAAGGCTCTGGCAGTGCCACCTACAGAAGCCGCTTCAGCGCAGAGAGATCAGTTCTCCTGTATGTCTTCAGGCAATTCCACATCTCCTGACCAATTACCCAGCTAGTACATATCGTGAAACAATCACACTATGCATAGGTCCAAAATCCTGTTTTAATGCTGGTTGCAAAAGGCAAGTTCCATTTGAAACAACCGACATGTGTTTCGATCTCTGCTCTTCTTCGAGGGCTTATGTCTTGCAAGGCAACTCTGCAATTGTGAGGATATAGAGATAGGAGATGGGTGAATGTACCCTTATTGGCAACTAACTTGATTAGATCCCTAATATAAGAAGATATAAGCCCTCAAAGAAGAGCAGAGCTCGAAACACTTGTATGCTATTTCAAATGGAACTTACCTTTTGCAACCAACATTAAAACAGGATTTTGGACTTATGGGCAGTGTGATTGTATCACTATATATACTGGTTCTTGAACGTTGGAGACCTGAGCAGAGGCTGCGCGATCTGATACACTCACACTCTGCTTTGTCTGCATGTATTAGTAGCTTTTCCAGTTGTCAGATAACCCTTTGGTCTAGCGCTTGGGTTACCAGTTCTCTTCTGCTTCTTGAATCTCTTCAATTACCCAGCTATCTTCCTTCGATAATTTCGTATGAAGGATCTGTCTGTTCAACTTCAGCATCTAAAATGATCACTTCTACTACTCCCAAAGCTGTATGCACTCCAGACCAGACTCCAGGCCAGACCAGACCATACCAGACTCCAGACCACGCCGACTCCAGACTCCACAGTTCTAAAGTCTGTTTTTGTGGAAAATGTGGGCTGTGCTTTGCAGTTGAGCAGTGGAGCAGTATGGGTTCAGTTCAACAACGGGACACAGTTAATGGTTCAAGCAGGAGTCTCCTCCATTATTTAAATCTCGCCAAATGGGCAAACAACAAGGTATGGTGAAAATGACAAACTACCAGAATACATCAAAAGCAAGCTGCATTGGCTGTCCTCCATTCTGATGTTGTTTGGCAGTCCAGCAGCTCACCATTGACCAACTGAAAGCAGACAGTGTCTGGGCTAAGCAGTGTTTCCTGCTCTCCACTTGGAACCAGAATTTTATTTTACAGTTGAGGCAAACTTGTATGGCTTTATTGGGACCAAAAGGAATATGTCAGTTTTTAAAGCTATTGTCAGATGCATTGTTAAGTGACCTCAAACAGTGGAGCGCCATTCTTCAGATGAGCAGTCTTACTTGTCTGTTTTAAATGTGTGCTTTTTGGTGAATTTTGCCCTCAAAACATATTCACGCTGCAGGTTTTTCTACTACTATGAAAGAGACTTGTACAGTTCACCCCACTCCGAACGTAAAAACAAAAATAGAGAGCACCGTTTCAACCTGTGTATTTGTAAATAACTGTATGATGTTATCAAGTAATGTATGCACGTGTATCGTTTTGTTTAATATTGTTAAAATATGTTTTTATTGAAAACGTTTCTTATGAAGTATTCCTGCAAAAGCATTATGAACAATACATGCTTTGAAAAGACTACAAACACCTTTATAATATGGGATTGAGGCTTGTGCATGCTTCGATCAGCAATTAGACTCATGTTTTGGATGATGAGGGGTTCCAGTGCATGCATTCACTTGAGAACTGGAGATAGTCCATCCATAAGTCAATATTCCTTGCCCCTTCACAGTGGATGTCAGATACATATTTTAACTGAATTGAAACCGAGGGCAAGGACCAGCAAATTTACAGTGGTATATAACAGCTACCATTAACCAACTGTTCTGTTCTCAACTCTCACCATACACCCTCTGGCAGGTACCATGCTTTGTATTAAGACTCAGTGTGTTGGCCTGCTTCCCTGGTATGCCAGAGGTCGTCTGTGGGTCCATCCAACTCCCAGGAGCCCAACAACCCTTCCCTAGAATAAACAGAGAACTCAGCCAATGGCAAGTTAGTACTGTGGATCTCCGACGGGTTCTCTGAATCTGGAAGGATTTCAAATGCACATGGTTGGAACAGTTGTCTGAGGGGATACCTTCCTGCACATGAGTCAGGCAGGGGTGCACTTCCGGTTCGTCTGAAATAGGATGAGTGACTTTGAGTGTTCCTGGCTCTTCGGCCTATCATATTCATGGGGGTGAGGAGGGTCATTCCTGGGACCCTCTCTTCAAGTGTGTGTGTTGTTTCGTACTACAAAATTGGGGTGCCTTGCTGATAATGGAGGAAGTAATGTGTTAGCTTTCTGCAAAGCTCTCAGTGCTAGAAATTACCTTCTGGATGGTGCTCAGAAATTCCTTGTTGCGTAACTACAGTACTTTATGATGCCATGACAAATCCCTTTTTTCTAGTCCATCTATCAGTGGGGAGGAGGGGGTTAGTCTTGATGACTTTAGCAGTGCAACCTCTAGCCTGAGAAATAATATATACTGCAGTTCTAACAGTGCTGTAGGCCATTCTCTTACAGTAGTTTGAGAGGTAGGCAGGGGTTGCAGTGCACTGGAGCTGCACACATTCGTCCTCTGCTTTTGTACGTGTATGCCAGCATACTATATACTAGTAACTTAATGTTAGAGCTGACACCAGGGTTGTTGGCAAGAAGGGTTAAAGCCAATTTGGCGTTACTACTGAATGTATTTCCTGTTGTTGATGAGCAAATTACTTAGGCACAGCTTAATAGCTAAGAGATGGGCACTTGTCTGCCTTGGAATGCAAACAGACGTTTTGAGTATTCCATGATAAAAAAGATTCCACTTTGCATAAAAACAATTTTTCTCCAAGCTCACAAAAATAAAAACCCTTTAATTAGAGGTGCCCATTTTGAAGCAACTCTTTTGAATCAATTCTTGTGTTGCAAGAATTCCATTACATCATTTTAAATAGAATATATTTTTGGCGAAATAGCCAATAGGTATTTTGTGCATCAATAAGGTGAAAACAAATGTGAATGAAACAGATAGAGAAATATGGGAAATAAAAAGAATGGGTAACAGATTATTATAGATAATCGTGAAATATTTTGGAACAAGTCTAAATAAGACATGCCCAAAAAAAAAAAGCTCATTCATACTGTGGCATGTTGAAATGACGCTGACGGAAAACTATTTCAGATTTCGGGACATATTCTATAAACAAACCCACTGCACAGCGATGGGGGCGACAGTAGCACATAGTGCAGTGAACATGTACATCGAAATGTTGGAAGAAACAAAAATGTACAATGTCTCTAATGCATATAAGAAGAATTTGGAAAAGATACATTGACGATGTACTCATTGTATGGAAAGGCAAAGATGTACAAGAGGTAGAGAATTTTGTAAAGTGGCTTAACAACCAAGACAGAAGCTTGCAATTTACAGTAGAATACAACTAATGTACCATCAAGATTCTGGACTTGACAATTTATGAAGATAAATGCAACAAAAGGCTAGCAGTAAAACCCGACCACAAAAAACAGACAAAATGCATTATTGAATAACAAAGGTTTTCACCCAAAACACCTATAGGAAAATTAACCTTTCAGCCAAATTGTATGACTTAGAAGGAACAGTACTATAAAAACTGACTATACCAAGGAGGCCAGGACTCTTAAAAATAAACTGTGCACAAGACAGTACCCAGAGCCACTGTTGAAACAGGCGTGTAAGAGAGCCTACAAGGATAATAGAGAAGCAATTTTAGATTACAAGGTTAATAAAACAACTAATAGCAACAGACTAGTCTTTGTGAGTAGGTTCACTGAACAATCAAACAAAATCAGTAAATTGATAAAGTAAAATTGGAGCATCATGTCAAAAGGCAAAACACCATTGTAAGTACCACTCATTGTAACGCTCACCTGATTCCCACGGAGGCGCTGATCCCGGCTGGGCTGCTATCGTTTCTTCAATTGAGAAGCGTAGAGCTTGGACGACTCTCAGGACTGGGCTTCCTCTTATCGAATGTCTGACTTGCAGGGTAAGTTTTCTGCAAGTGGAAGAAAAAGGGTTAATCACCGTTTGATGGGATTTCTTCTCCCACCAATCGCCAGTTTCTCCCACAGCCTAGCTTTTTACTTGTCTCGGCGAGCTCTCACCTTAGGCGTATAAATGCTGAGCTCTCCATCCTGCGTCTGGTGCAGGGGTGCGTGGATTCCAGTTACGTCACTGGATGAGTTCAGTGTTGAGGCTCAAGTCTTTTGCGGCCTTAGTTGTGGCACTGGTGCTGTGATGCCGAAGAGCGATGCCGCCGTTACTGCACGAGCGGATGCCTGTAAGTATACTTTAGTTTTTAGGCTTTAAAAGATGGGCACCTCAATAATGTCCCTTTTCCTTTGTTTCAGGCCTCGGGATGCTGTGGTCATAGTTTTCCGTTGCCACTGCATGTGCCGATGCACGTAAGTATAATGATCGTTGGCCGCTTTTAATGGCACCTCTAATAATGTCCTTTTTCTAGTTTTCAGGTGCCGGGATGCTGCGGTTGATGCGGCCGCTTCTGCGCATGCAAAAACTGGTAAGTTAAGATGAATGCGACTGCCTTCACCCGAACCCCTTTTTAATTATGTCCTTTGCCTTTCAGGTGCAGAGAAGCTGCCGAAGAGAAGGCCGCGGTTAGCTCCGTTGCAATCACGGATGGATCAGGTAAGCGGGCGCGGCTGCGAGCGAGTTGCACTTTTCTAACCTTATGTTTATTCTTTGCAGGTTTTGCCGGTGACTGGATTCCGGGATCTGGTAAGTATTGTTCTGTGTCTTTCTTCATCCACAGGTTGCGGCGCGGAAGCTGAAGATGACTCTGGACCTGGAATGCAGGAGCCGACTCGGTGAGCGTCCTGCTGCTGCTGCAGAATAACGCGAAGCACGTGTTTTCCATCGGGCGTGGTTTAAATAGCAGAGAAGTGCTTCCAGTGTGTGTTCTTCCACCGGTTCCACCCAGGTAAGAAAAGAGTTCCTGAATGGAGGGAATAGTTCCTCCAAGCCCTGATGGCTGGGGACTTCAACCAGACTGGATTGTTCTGGGTAAATATGCAGCATGGTCTGCCTCAGGTAAGTCCACCCAAGCATTATTACACTGTTTATCAATATGAGCCCGGCGCCTATGGCGCCGGGACTGAAACCCTTCATGAGCCTGGCGCCAAAGGCGCCAGGACACGGTCCAAAGGGCCCCTGTAGGGGTATGCTGGGTCCGGAGTAGTGGAAGACGGGTCTGCTTCCGAGGGCGCTGGGCCAGTCCTGGCCCCTCGGGAGTAGCGCCCATGACACTCATGGCGTCCAAGAGAAGCTCTAACCTGAGGGATCAAGTTATGAGAAATTATATTAGTTTGCAAACAAACAAAAAAACAAAGTTTAACAACATTGTGGGGAATGGCCATGGCCAAAGCACATACACGATGTGGGACCATGTAAATGTAAATGACATGTAAATGTTGTAACTCGACAACAAGATCAAGAGAGGTAGACATTGGTTTAAAAACTAAATGACAACAACAGGTCCTAACAAATTGCAATTCTGAGATGGTTGTGTACTGGTATCCTTGCCCATTGATCGAAATAAAATTACAGGAAGCCCCATGATGAGCTACTACATCTCCAAGGGACACACTTGTGAGGCAATAAAATGGACCGCACTGTACAAATTACACAAATGTAAGGTCCGCAACACAGACAAGAACCGCCTGTTCAAAAAAGCGCAAGAATTAATTTTTTTGACAAAATGTGGAATGGCATAAAATACGTTAAATACATCACAGAAGGATTAAATAGGATACTAGACACATACCTCTCACAAGAAAAAACATCCAGGATGTAGATTTGGCATAATTTCAGACAAGTGGCACAGTTTTGCAGTGTAGCTATATGCTTCAAAGATGGCAGCTGGGAAAAACTTAATTGAACTGTAGAAAGTGAAGAAGTCCTAGCGTGCCTGTTGCCAGGATACTGACTGCAAGTCAGCAATATGGAGTTTTCATTTTCAAAAAGGGCAGAAGGTACAAGTCTGTAGATACGATGCTCGAATGAAGCACGGAGGATGCGCAGTAACGTTCTACAATTTTTGCAAACGCAGGACAACGACAGCTACGACAGTCCATCGTTCTGCCAACAAAAGAGTGGACTACAACACTTGGAAACGCACGGACACCATAAGAAATATACATACCAAGTAAGTGCAGTGAATATGTTTACAGATGGACACCTAATGGCACAGAGGTGTCCTAACCAATATGGACAATGTTTTTCAGCTAACTTCAAGCTAATTGGTTGATTGAGGATAATCACGATGATTAAATAACGTACATGCACCTTGCACAGACAAATGGGGAATATAACACCTCGGCAAACACCGAGCAAGGTGAGAATACATTCAACATGCAAAAACAAAAAGAATATGAGATTGTTTTTGAAAAATAATCATGTAGCAAAAGTATAGAGCTAATCGGTTGTTATACACATTGCCTCTGCAGGGAGTAGTACAATCTGTGGCAGACAATGGGCGACGGTTCCAAAGGTTGCAGGGTTAAATAAAAAAGCCTGACAAAAGGAAGATACGCATTTCCAGTAAAAGGACAAATCTCCTGTGAAAGATTGGTCATTTAGCAGACCTAGAATAGACATTGCACAAGGTTACACAAGGTTACGCACATAGCTGAACCTTAGAAGATTGTAAGGATTTCATTAGCATAGGAGTAATGGTAAAAGTACGGTAAATGTAAACAAAAAACACTGCGTGTACATGAGGGTATTGAAGGGACAATAGCCCCTGAAGAAGTTCTAAGGAAAAGCCTAAGCTATAAGAACGAAACATATTGGGCTAACAAGTGGGACCAAGCAATCCACAGATATGAACATGGAAATTAAATAAGTAGTGTTAGTTTTATGTTGTTGATTTAATATTTTTATAGAAATTGTTTTTCACACATTATGGTATATCTGTGCACACTGCATGAGTAGCACAGGTTTTTTAGTGCAAATGTTGAGTTTTTTTTATTGAACCACTATAAAGTAAGAATGTATTGCCACTATTTTTTGTCTCTGTAACATATAATACTACACACTGTTTTTTGATAAGTAAGGTGGTTTCATTAATATAACTGAAGGAACTGAGAATGCTTTCGAACAAAGATTGAGCAAAGTGTATGTTCAATAACAGTCCACTCAAGCCTATTTTTGTTGTTTGTAGGCATAAGTCCAGGGGTGACTTGAGTGCTGTATGTAATAAATTACCCTGGAGTCTCTTTAAGTTTTTGAAGTGAAGCCATCTACAATATAACAATGAAGAAAGACAAAGGGCCTCATTACGAGTTTGGAGGCAGCCATGCCCTTAATAAGGGCATGGCTGCCTCCAAACTTGGGTCCGGATTCCCTGAATGGGGAAATACCGGGCCATTTCGACCTTGGAGGGCCCAGTATTTCCCCATTCAGGGAACCCGGACCATCCCCATTCCCATTTGAGCCCCCATAGCGATCAATGGGAATGGGGAGCATGCTAACAATGGGCCCGTTAATGATGGGCCAATTGTTAGCATGCTGGGCCGCTCGCGGGACCCGCTAAGGACTTCTGGTAAAACCAGGTGTCCAGAGCGGGTCCCGCGAGTGGACCTCGTAATAGGGCTGTAAGGCGGCGCCGTTAACCCCTTACTGCTCACCTCGTAATGAGGCCCAAAGTGGTAGTACCACTATATTTAATACTTTCTGTGCAGGTGAAGATGATTATATAACACATGCATTTGTGGATTGTGGGGCTGCAATGTCTCTCACAAGGCTTGAACTCCCAACAGGGGAAGGATTACATGACTTATGAAATATAGGGCTTGGAAGGTACCCTATCCCTCATCCCATTTAAGTCCAGGGTAGTCCAACTCCGGTTTTAGAAGGAGAACAACAATTTGCAGGCCAAACATGGTGGATCACTTGTTTTTGTTGAAAGTTGGTTTATTAAAGTGTATAAACAATAAAAAAAGTCATAGAAAACTTTTTTGTACAGTGAATAGTCCTTAATTGCTTGATCCTCTACACGTGTTTCTCCAGCAGTAATGGTGCAGGTTCATCAGAAGGGGTTTAAAGGACAGTTTTTATATTTTAGCTGCAAAATTGGTTTTACTTAATCACAAGTTTTGTTTTGACTCTGAGTGTTCTAAATTGAATCCTTTATAAGGGTGAGTTTGCAGCCATAGCGAGGATACCCATATACGGGTTTATCTTCAAATAGTAAGGGTGAATCCTTCGTGTTTGACGTGGTAGCCCTGACAAGGATCCGTACAGTTGATAGCTTCCTTAGTATATCCTCGCCAAAGTACATTGGATATGTCTTTCCGTGTCAGTCACTCATTGAAACAGACAATCGGCTAACTCTGGTTCTCGAGGGCTGGAATCCTGATGGGTTTTTAGGATATTCCTCATTAATATTCATGAGGCCAAATTTGCTACACTTAGAATCATTGTGTGCAAATTTATCTCATGAATATTAATGAGGGGATATCCTGAAAACTCATCATGGATCTGGCTCTCGAGGACTGGAGTTGGACAACCCTGCATTAAACAATGCAATATTGTTTGGTAATTTTTATTGGGAGAACATAATAGTACCTCTTTGACAGAGCAGTGTAGAGGAGAAGCCAAGTACTCCTACCGGAAGTCCCGCCCCCATCCTGCCTATATGTTGGCAAATGGGAATTGCGACATGCGCAAGGCCAGTAATGGTGCCTATACCGCGAAGAGTCCTTCAAACAAGGTATCCATTAAGAAAACCCTATATGTATCCACAAAGAAATGACGATCTTCTGAAGGAAGTTCAGGGAGAAGAATGAAAGAAAATGAAAGAGAAGACTGATGACATCACTCAAAGCAGAAATGATGCACCCAGAAGAGATGCCGATGAAGAAAGAATATAGCCCTTATAGAACCTGATGGCAAAGTAATGAATGAAGCAACATTTTGGGAGCGAAATGAAGATTGCACGTGCGGAGAAGCACTGAAGAAAATGTCAAACCCTTTTACAACTGTACAGACGCAGTAACGCAAGTAGACAAAGGGTCTCATTGCACGGTATGCGGTAACCATGGCGCTATTAGCGCCATGGTTGCCGCCGGTATTTTACCGTGTCCGCCTTGGTGGATGGTGGAATTACCGCCCTACTTCAAGGTGAGCGGGGGCGGTAATTCCCCATTCACCAAGGCACTTCCCCATTCCCATTTTTGCCCCTATAGGGCTCAATAGGAATGGGGAAGGAGCTAATTACAGTACCGCAAATTGCGATACCGTAATTGGCACCAAGGTCCCTTCGCGGGTCCCTACTTTAAGGGCTGGTCCAGAGCAGCCGTTCAGGTCGGGTCCCGCAAAGGGACCTCGTAGTAAGGCGGTAAGGCTTTACCGGTACCGGTGCCCTTACCGGTACCGGTAAACCCTTACCGCATTCCGTGTAATGAGGCCCAAAGTAATCATATGGCTGGCTACGTAGTAATTAGATTGTAGGTGATGCAGAGATGCGCCAATGTGTATGTATAGGAATGTATAGACTCTGGATGTTCCACGACGCATTGAAGTAAATAAAATACGATGAAGGAGCTCAAAACATGGTCCACTGAGACCAGAAGATAAGACCATACCTTCACTCCCTTTTATTCTCAGGTGCAGAGAGCCTGCGCAAGGCTAAGTTCAAACATAGTAATTTAATGGCAGACCGCAGGAGTGATGATGGATGTTGGGCTAATTGGGTGAGGAGGCATGACTAGGCCGACCTCCCAGCACCTGGGGTACCAGCTTGCGTGCTGCTAGCGAGTGGAATATTCCAGAAGGGTACAAGTGTGCCAAACAATTAGACGGCCATGTATCAATGAGCCCTATAGTTTGAGAAGCCAATAGGACATTGTGTATTAGTCCAACACGGAAGATGACTTGCACTTGGGGTGGACTTATTTGGACTTATTTGTCCTCCTGACTTATGACACTTATGACACCTGTTTACTATATAAGGATGTTTTTTATTAAATGTTTTCGAGAACTCGTTTAGCGAGCTGTGCGGAATCCGTTGATGCCCTCTGTACTCCCGTTTTAACAAATGTTATTAAAACAGCTAAGATTTTGCCAAACTTCCTGAGTCGGTCTGATCCCCATCCAGCTCAGATACAGTTACCTCGTCTTAAAGAGCCCAACATGGGTTCAGCTGTATATAATGGGAGATGATGTGATGGCAGTTGATGAGCACATTTGGGATTTTACCAGCTTGCAGTTGTGGTTTTCAACTGACAAGGGAATTGTGTCAGTGATCCTTACAGGTCTGTGAAGGAGAACAAAGAGTTAACAATTACTACTGATTTCAGTTTATAGCATGAACAGTTCCCCCACGATTTCGGAACAGCACAAATACATATAGTAAGCACAAAGGAACATATGGAATTGCACATCACCAAAAGAAAAAATCATGTGAAACCATACAGTGTGAAACAGGTTTTTGGCTCCCTCCCCCCATTACAGACACCATTAAGGCAGTTTTAGTGAAAATAGTAATTTTCAAAGCGAAAGAATATATCCTATTTGGCTGAAAGCTCAAAGGATGTGGATGGAGATTAGCAATGGATTATATAGAGTAAAATCAAGTACAAACTTCCACCGCACAATGCCAGAAATGCTTGCACAGGTGAAGCCTGAAAATATCAAAACTACTGTGAAAATACCATTTGATGCTGTGAAATTTCATTAGAAAACGGATTAAGTCAAATTCTGAGCAAAGTGGAAGATTATACACACAAATAGAGATCAGCTAATAATGGGGCCCCACAAGTGACAAACATCACAGCCCTTAGTGGGTATTTTATGGTTCTCCTTAGCATGCACCCCTATGTTTACAGATATGGTTAAGCAATTGGATTATTGCTTATGGAAGGAAGAATTTAAACTTCAATGGTGGAGGAGCATTCACAAGCATTAGAGCAACTGAAGCAATCACTATACAAAGCAACGTATAGTCTGACACCACTTCCAGATATGGGTTTTTACCTATGTACCTTGATAACAAAGAATAGCATGGCAGTTTTGTTGACATACTTTTACAACACTAAGCACATGTTCATAGCCTAAAATATGTAGAGGTTTAATACGAGTGGTGATGCAACACAATGCTCACATGTGTGGTCAGAATCACAGTTTGCAGAGGTTCTAACACTTTAAATAGCTTGTGCACATGCGCATGGAGACATGCTACCACAGGTTTTAATGGCAATGTAAGTGCAGATGTATTTAGGATGGTGACAATGTATCTACAGTGGTAGTAAAAGCAACAATGCAGAGGTGTGGAAGGGCCAGGAACCAAATTCTATTCATAAAGGCAAGACTTTGAAAATCTGGCTAATGACAGGTGCAGACTCGGCATTGTGAAAGGAAATGCACATTCCAAATGTTAAATTCAGAAGGAAGGCAATTATTTAGCATATGTAGGTTGAAAAGGGCATTGTTAGCATGCACCATGTTCTGTTGCGCGAGTAATAGTTGGCCAATGAGTCCTGCAGAGGTATTTGTAACAACACCAGATGCAGAATTGGATGAATGGGTAGAAGAATGTGTGGAAATGAATCCTTTAAAAATTACATTGTGGAAGCAAGAACATAATTTTTAGAGATCACAGCCAATGAGAACAATACATCAGGGAGGCTATATCCTTAAATCGTGTGATGAGATGGTGGAAAGGGGAGGAGTTTTGTGAACAAAACTTGATTGATAGGTGGGTGGTAGCAGTTTTTGGAAAAGATGCAGAAATATACTCTCCATTGGGACCATGGATTTTGGCCACACAAGAAAGTTGTCAAGAGTTTGGATAAGTTATGGCACACATGGCCCAGAGAATACTCCAACTCCTAGAGATGGTTCATGGCTTTTATTTGATGACTCAGCAGGGCACTAGAGATCTCTCTCTCTCTCTCTCTCTCTCTCTCTCTATCATTCTCTCGCTCGCTCTCTCTCTCTCTCACTCTCCTCTAGTGATAGTATTTACCACCCTAACCCAGACGTCCACTTTTCACAGGTTACTAGAACGTGAATATTGACCCCAACTCTCTATTTCCTAGATGGCTGTTTATGAGAGCCTAAAGACAATTTACTGCTCTATCTGGACTCCCTCAGGGACTTCCTAAACCTGCCCTACTCCACCAATCAGTTAGTCACTACCAAAGGATTTGCAGACGTTCCTTCAAACATTCTGCCCCAGTCTGTTGTCTTCCTCTCACACACACTGTGCCTTTCCCTCTCTATATATACACTACTCTCCTCTCTCTACTCTCACACTCACAACTCCACCCCTTCACTTCCTCTACTTCCTGCATCTTCCTTCGCTGTCCTACCGATGTCTCACACTTTCTACCACTTGTCTCAACCCTTTGATTTTACTACTCCCTCCTCCACACTACTACACCTTCCTACACACTACCACTCCCTCTTTCACATTCCTACCCCCTTCTCTACACTATTACTCCTTCTTCCACACTACTTCTATAACTCCACCCTACCTTCTCCTCAGTCACCCTCGTTTCATTCTAACAATCACTTCCCACTGCCTCCCTACAGTAATGAATCTGGAGTAAGACTCGGACACAGAGACATTGTGGTGGTTGTTATAAACTTTTCTAAAACTAAAAGAAGGGTTGGAGAAAGACATATCTCATCGTAACACTATGAGGGGTTTCCCAGCCTCAACAAAACTAAAGAATGTCAGTCCCAGAAGGTTCAACAATATAAAGTGTTCTCCATCCTGTGTCAAAAATGCTACTCTGGCCCGTACAAGCTAAACCTAAGAAAAAGTGCAAAGGGTAAAAGTCATTCAAATGGTCATCTGAAGTCTTCTTTAATGTTCCAACATAAAGTTCCAAAATGTGCACAAATGAACAAATTATTAAAGCTCCCCAAAGTTTCACAGCTCTCAGAATAATGGGGGAAGGTCTTCCCTTCCCTCGAGTTTTCAGCTTCTCTTCAGCTTTTTAACATTGTTCTTTTCCTTGGCAAAAGACAAGTTTTGAATCCAGGGTCCAATTCCCCTAGCATCAAACACTCCAGGGATCTCACTCACCCCTTGACTTATGCCACAGTTCACAGTTCTTTACAGGTCACAGTTCTTTTACAACCATTCTTTCAGGTGGTATGGTTCCCTTCAACTATATTTCACTCTCTTAAAATGCGGGTTTCCAGACTTGCATTCACTTTGGGTTGATTTGCTCTCCTGCCAGGACTTTACAATATTTTCTTCACATTCAGTTTAGTCTGGTTTACTCTCCTGCCAGGACTTCACAATATTTACTTTTTAGTTTGGCCTTGTTTACTCTTCTACCAGGACTTCACAATATTGACTTCACATTCAGATTGTCCTGGTTTACTCTCCTGCCAGGACTTCAGAATATTTGCTTTACATTCAGACTTGTGTGGTATACTCTCCTGCCAGGACTGTACAACAAGTTACTTTTCCTTTCAGGTGCGGGTCTATTGACTAGCCTTCACAATGTTCCACACCTATATTTGGGTGCATTTCCAAAACGTGCACAAGGCCTGGTTTACTCTACTGCCAGGAATTTTCAAACACTCTTTCACAAAATAGATGGGTTCCAGATGTGCACACTTCATTAGTCAACAGCCTTGTCCATGCTTTTTACATCAATTTGGTAGACCCTCCACCTTCTCGTTCGTTACTTTCACTCAATTTCAAACAGCTTTCCGCTCGCTTTAGCAGACTCCTTAACTTTCCCCATGGTGTTTGGCATTTGCCCTGAAGTGCCCCGGTGTCCTTTTTTTCCCTCTTGGGCACATCGGTTTGTTTTGGCTGATCCAACATTCTCTGTGTCGTCTGTGGTTGCTGTTGCTTTCCAGCTGCTCCGAAAAGCGTTCTGCTCTTGCTCCTTCTCCACTTCTTGTCTAGGTACTGAGTCTCCTGACAGCCTCCCACTGTCCTCAACCTCACCACAGCAGACCTCTGGCTTCTCTGCTTCATCAGGACAGCATTTACAGCAGCCTCCTAGCATCGGGCAGTGCTCCGCTTGCTTACCAGCTTCCGACTGGCTTCGCGTGCGGAGAGGTTCTCTAAGCAACATTTCTCTCTCCTTGCCTTTTCCTATTCTCTGAGAGTCTCTGAGCGAAGTGTTGCAGGAGGACGTGATTGACTGCTACATGGAAGAAAAGCTTGTAATCTCCTTCACTGCGCAGAGCACAGCATGTGGCATGGCAGTGAGGCAGCAAGTGGAGACTGACAGAGTTTGCAGCGAGTACCGGACAGCTCTCTGTAACCTTCTCCGAAGGCCAAGCCTAGTGGCCTGGTAGTGTTTTAAAAGATACAGTGGGCATGGTAGAAGGCTGGTTAGCGGACCTGAAAGATATGTATAGTGGTCCGGACCAAAGGCCGTGGCCATCTATTGGGTCCAAAAGAAACATATTGGGGGAACATATATGGTGGACATGGCCAAAGGCCATGGCTAGTGTTCTGTAAAAAAAACGATGGTATGCAAAACCTTTGAAATTCACTGAAAAACTTCAGTTGCAGGGATGTTAAGGTGAGCAAAAAATTGTAACAAAATCTATTGCCCTTTTATCAGCGGTATAATCAGTGGTATCATTTCTGTTGTAATTAACACGAGGGATGTCAAGTGAATGAATGAGTGAATAAATGCTGCTGATTGTGTGACTTTATGAATGTATAATGAGCGAGTGAATTAATGCTGGCAAATATGAGAGTGAATTAATGAGCTGGGCTGGCTGACGTTTTGTCAGGGGTGATGGAGGCCTATTTCAACACGATCTCTTGCCCCCTCCCCTTCCCTTATAGCTGTGAAAAACAATCAGAGGTGCCCGTGGAGTGTTTAAATTACACTTAGACCAGAGATGTGCTGCTAGTTTTCATTGACTGACAACACATATCCTGTAGTGATACAATATCATACAAATTCGCTATCATCTCATCCTAGTCATTAGCACATTTATATAGTATTGTACCATTTTGGAAAATGTGTTTTCAATAAATGTACACTAGCAGAGCAGATTTGGTCATTTTCATACATTTGTGGTAATTATACATTGCATACTTTCATGGGAGTGACACAGGAGAAGCTGAATAATTATAATAATAGTACAAATAGCTAAAAAATGTAAATTATATAATCACAGTATTTGGGTGCAATTACTATTCACATGACCTGTGGATTTCATTGATGTAATTATAATATGGTCAAATGAATGCAGCGAGGTAGCAAATAACTGCAGATGATCAGAGGACAGGTCAGCCAGAAATTGATGAAAAACTGTCTAGTGAACAGCTATTCCTCGCTCCTTAACAACAGGGTGCTAATGCCTGGGAAACCTGAGTAAGAAGGACACAAGATGCTAATAACATTGCTGGAGACTGCCAGTGGGATGTGATGGCCTGAGGCCCCAGCAAGGGCAGCCTGTGATGTATGCACTGCATACCTTTAATGTTGAGAGTGAAAGGAGTATATTTCTGTGTCATTAAACTGACAACACAGGGCAACTGCATGGGGCCCCTGGAGACACGGGTCCCATTCCAAGTAAAAAGATTGAAATGCCTTCGCACTATTCCTGGGTAGGCAGGGGGTTGGTGCATGCAGACAGCAGTGTGCATGTTTTCATACTGGAACATGGCCTTTCAGACACACAGACAAATAACCCATGATTATTGTTCCCACATGCGGGGTGTGGAGAGTCGGGCATTTACATTTGTGTAGCTAGCAAAGAACTGTTGTCTTCCTATGGAATGACATTCTATATTCGCTTTACTAGCTTTAAGGGCAATGGCAACATGATTATTGTGCTTACATGTAGGGCATTTGTGTAGCCAGCAAAGACATCATAGCATTTTGTACTGGTGTTAAAGGCAAAGTGAACATGAATGTTCTTACATTTGGTTAGGAGGCATTTGTGTAGCCAGCAAATACCTGTTGTCTTACTATGGCATGGCATGTTATATTGGTTTTCAGGACACAGCAAAGATGAACGTTCCCATATATGAGGTGGAGGGGCATTTGTGTAGTAAACAAAGACATGTTTTTTTTTATTATAGCATAGCATTTGGTACTGGCTTTAAGGATAAGATAGATACATACTTTATTTCGGTTTCTCACATTTACAACCAGAATGCAATACAATACAAAATACACTATTAAACATACTTAAAAACAATCATATCAAATATACAATGCAAACTGTTATGGTAGAAACTAATACTAATTTATTGTATCTGGTTTATTTCAAACCATTACAAAATTGAAAAAACAATCAACAGGAACAAAAGCATCACAATTACAATTTTATACATTAGATTAAGAACAGTGTGAGTACACAAGTCTTCTACTAGAACATATCAATATAAAATATTTGATCAACTATTAAATGGAAACAAATAAAGGAAGACATATAGATATATCCTTTCATCAAATTCTATTGCAACCCCTTGATTTTTGACTCAATAAAATTTAGAAAGCAATATAGAGATTACATCAGAGCAGTGTCCTCACCCAACATCAATCTACGCCAGAGAAGATCTTGTGCATGTTTGAGCTCATATTTATTTCAGGATTAAAAAATGTTAGTCTACTGTGACTAAAATACCGACAGTCGAGTATCCAATGTCGTAACGTCTCAAGATATTTTGTTTTTTGGCAGAATTGACAATCTGTAGAAATATGTAAATCGTTAAAATAGGACCCATTTTTAGTGCGTTGTCTAGTGGCAAATTGATTTAGGTGAACTTGTATGTAACATGCTCGTGCCTTGTTACATGGGAAGCATATCAAGTAAGTGTTAATTCGACAATTTACCCCAGGGAACTTAGCATATTCTGTAAATGAGCTATATGTCCCTATGAGGTCAATTGTGCATCGCCTGTCAGATTTAAACAATTTATTTTTTACACTACCAGGACGATAGATGAGTTCTTCTTCAGTAGAGTTGATTTCATTGAGAAGTAAAAGCATCTTCTTCCTATATAAATTTGCTGAAGTAGAGCAAGCATCTCCAGTCATTGAACTCAAGTCAGCAAATTGAGAATTACGCAGAGGAACTAGACATTTTGTAAAGTTAGAGAGTTGCCTCCAGCGATATCTGTTATGCACAGATAATTTTCAATTCATGCCTTATGATAGCATTTGGCATCGATTTGGCGAGACAAAGAACCTCTTTCAAAACCCGTCCCTGTAGATAGTTCAAATTGTCACCCAAGTCAAGTAAGCAAATACCTAAGCCATACAACAATGTGGGCTTTTCATCAAATTGAAAACTCAGGCTCTTTAAGAAAAGGTAACACTGTACAGGGTGGATGAGGATGGAGAAATTACACAAACATCAAAAATAAAACCGACTCAGAAAGTTGGCAAAAGACTTGGTCTGTTTTAATAACAATTATCTAAAACAGGGAGTTCAATGGACATTGTCGGATATCTGACAGCAAGATCTCAGTGCAAAACATAAAAAATACACTTGTATACTAAAAACACGTCATTATCGACATCACACTATGTGGCAAACTGAGAAAACGTATGTGAGCCTGTGATTGGGTAAGGGGGGGCATCTAGATATACTTTCTATGAGGGTTGGTGTTGCGATTGGGTCTCTAATTTCAGGTGGACAACTCTGCCCACCCCTAGTGCAAGTCATTGTGAGCATCATAAAATACACAACATCTCATTGGACTTCTAAACTATAGGGCTCTTTGGTACGTGGCCCTTTATAATTGGTTGGCACGCTTGTACCATTCTGGAATATTCCACTCATTAGCAGCATGCAAGCTGTTACCACAGGTGCAGGTGGTTTCGGCCTGGCCATGCCTCCCCACCCAATTAGCCCATCATCCATCATCACTCAAGCTTTCTGCCATGAGACTATCTTTGAACTTGGCCTTGAAAAGTATCACTGCTCCTGGGAATAAAAGGTAGTGTGAGCATGACTTTATCTCCTGGTCTCGGTGACTCCTGCCCAAAGTCTATTTTTATCTGATCATGTGACTGGAGACCACAATTTGAGCTTCCTTGTTGTTTTTAATAATATTAAATGAATTAAACTTGCCACTCAATGTCCTTCCGCCGCACCTTAACAGGACCTCGGCTCTCCCCTTCTCGTCCATTGTATCTTTTCATTATAATTAACTTGTTTCTTGGCTCCCTCATCCCTTGACACTGGGCCAGGCAGGCCTCCTTGATTCTTCTTCTTCCATCTCCAGCCAGGCTTATTCTGCTGCCCCACACTTTTCCAGCCCTTCTATTCACGGGGTCCAGTTTGCCCAAATACAATGTGGAACTTCCAGATTCCTATGCATATATATAACTTGGTGCATCGTCGCAATCTATTCACTACATAGCCACCCTTATGATTAATTTGTCTACTTGCATTAGTCCATCTGTACAATTATAAAATGGTTGTATGTTTCTTCCATGCTCTTCACCTGAGTGATCATAATCCCATTTATGAAAGTTTACTCAATTCTTACTTCGTCATCAGATTCTATATGGTCTATGCATCTTCTTTCTTATCATCTCTTCTGAGGCGTGCCACTTTACTTCATGTGACATCACCAGTCTTGTCTTTCATCCGTCTTCACATGCTCTTCTGGGATCTTTCCCAAGAGGCTGTCAGTTCTCTGTGGATACATAAAGAATGGTTTCCTTATTGGATACTTTGCTTCAAAGGCTGCTCGTGTTGTACACACCATTACAGATGTCTTGCTTGTCACTATTTACGGTTCCCAACATGTAGGCAATTTAGGGGCGGCACTTCCTGTAGAGGCTTTTGGCTCCTCCTCTATAAAATATTACTTTAAGAGTGGAAGTAGTGAAAATCTACACAACCTAGCATATAAACATTTCATATGTGATGTTAGAGGTCAGAGCTTTACCAGTAAATAATTCTTCTACATTCTAACAGACAATGCATTAGTAAGATTGCAGCCCGAATATCTGAGTTGAACAGCTCAATCTATTTGATCTTTTCCATTGATCCATGACATCATTTTAAACTTTTGGGCTTTAGAAAATACAACTATTTTGGATTTGAGAGCATTCACTTGCAAATTATTAGCTAGTGCATACTGAAGAAAAAGATTCAGTTTGACTTGGAGACCAAAAGACACCCTGTCAAAAAAATGAGGTCATCGGCAAAGGCAAGCCAATGCAACCTTGACTTGTCTAGCCACACCGATGTTATGTTAGGAACACTGCATAATTCTTCGTTATCGCTAAGATACAGATTAAACAAGGTTGATGCTAAAATACAGCCCTGTTTAACTCTGGTGAAAGTTGAAATAGATCTTGCAAGAGCTCCCTCGTTAGAGATCATGATCTTAAATGTTGCATTTTGATGTAAGAGAGTCATAAGTTGGATTAGTTCTAGGGGGATTTTAAACCTCACTAATTTATTCCACAGGACAGATCGGATGACAGAATCAAACGCTGATGACATGTCCAAGGATGCCATATAAATTGGACCAGATTGGCTATGCTTTACATTATAAAGAGATGAGCCAATATGGTGATGTTTAACATGGTCCCCATATTCTTTCTAAAGCCAAACTGAGGCCTTGAACGAATAGCTCACTGCCTCAGAAAAATTTCAGTTCCCTAAGAACCAGCAGAGCAAATACCTTTGAGGATGCATCAGTGAGAGCTATTGACCTGTAATTTGCAGGATCTAAGGGATCCCCTTTTTTAAAGATGGGAATTATGTGTGATGTTGCCCAAGGTGCTGGAATAGATTTGCACCTAAATATATGATCAAATTTGATCTTCAAGATTGAGGCCCATAATACTGGGCCACTCTTCAGAATCAGCTAAGGAATGCCATCAGGGCCTGAAGCTCTTGAAGGATTAAATTTAGATATAGCCCATCTAATGTCCTCCTCATCCCAAATGCAATTACCTCGAATATAGGGGCCCACATATGGGTCCATCACATCTAAGAACTTTCTTTGCAATTTGTATTTGGCAGTGTAGAACTCGACCCATGCATCCTTAGATACTACAGATTCAATAGCACCTCGCGAAATACCTACCGATGTATTGATAGTAGACCAAAAGGATCCCATCTTGTTATCATAGAGATGTCTCAACATTACCTGATTTTCTCTATTATACATGTAAATCCTAAGGGATGTTATATAATTCTTATGCATCTGACAGAAGGAGGCTTTACTTTTAGCATATTGTAATTTAGTTAGATGTTGTCTCATTAAATCTCTAATGTTCTTATTCTTCAATTTTTTAGAGGCAACAACTCTGGCATCAAATGTATGTATATAGGAACTCTCCAGAGCAGCCATAGTGGATCCGTCAGTCATCTTTAAACAGAGCATGCCAACCTCTCATAAGAATTACAATTTGTGTTGTACAAGACCTCTGATTGCTCAACCTCCTTTTTTAATGAACGAGTGAATCTATCAGTTCATTTTTTATTCCATTTCAGGGATAGCCTGGGTCGATCAAAGCATAAAAGGGCCAGTGAAGGATACCTTTCATAGACTGTTATCCCTATATCAACTTTGAAGTCCAAAATCAGATGATCACCCAACCATGCATCCCATACATTTACCACTTCACAAATCCCCTTGCGTTCAGAAGAAATGTAGAAGTAATCAATCCTTGGGGAACAGGTGTCTCTATGCCATGTATATATGGGTTAATAAGAGTTTGGGGCTATCTCCATCTGTTGAAGATCCCAATCAGAGAGAAACTCATCCCAAATGTTGCCTCTTAGTTCACTCAGGGAAGTTAAAGAAAAAGACATGGTATCAGAGATATGCTTGGATCCCTTAAAACAATCACAGTTAAAGTGAGGGTGAAGGAACAATTTGGGGGTTCTGGAGGAGAAACCCCCCCCAAATTAAGAGGTGAGGGAGGGAGGGGGGGAGGTTGAAAAGTGATATTGGGTGAATATTAAAGGCTGAAGAAAAATCTCTCTTTTTGTGTGCTGCCTTTAATATTCGACAAAATTACATAGAACCACCCGAATCGCCTCTAACACCCGTACTTTTTCAGGGAAGTTTGGGAGTAGTTTCTGCAGGTGCGGGCTCATTCATGGGAAAAAAACATACACAAAAAATGTGAAAGATTTCAGGAAGCGAGAGAAAGGTTAGGGGAACGGGAGTGGGCATGTGAGACTGCTGTGGGGGTTAGAAACTGTTAATGCAGTCGTCTGCATATCCAAGTAGGGTAGCACATTAAACTGCAGTAAGAGACCTCAGTAGATGAACGTACCTAATGCAGAGATCTGTGTGGCAATCTGTCGGTCCCAGGTTTGAATTTTGGAAAGAAAAATTTAGCCATGAGTTCATTAAATTAGTTACATTTGAAGTGGGGAATTGTAAGATTGCATTTCAGACCAGCAGAGTCACATGTCAGGCATGTCTGGGTCTGCTTTCCATCATATAGAGGTCAACATTCAGAGTTTTGTTCTTCATGGGGTGCAATGTGTCTATTTGAGACAGAGACACCAGAGCAAAAGAAGGGAGTGACATTGGGAGTTAGAAACATGGGACCTGTCTGCAAATGACCAGGAGTAGGAGTGGAAGTGCACGGTTGCAGGTTGTTTTGCCTTATAAGGCCTAGTCCTGACTTTTCACCTCTAAAATATCCTACCACCTTTGATTACACACACACACACACAAACACTCCACAGAAGGCCACCACAAGCCTAGTCATTAGCTCAGCACACTAACCTAGCTACGACTAAGCTCTCCTCCATAGCCCTGTCTTACTCTCCCACATCAGTGGCTAGCCAGACATAACATGATGTAGTATATCAGCTCTTGGGCTCTTCCCTATGGATAACATACCACACAGTTTCTTCCTCCGAGCCCATAGAATACAGATTGGCACTCAAGATCCATGTACTTCCATCTGCATGGATCAAGTGGTGTGGGAGTGATTCATGCTGGGTATTCTTTGACCAAAAATCAGAACAGATGTCTCTGCTTCTCCATCCAATGTTATGTCCTCCTTAGTGTTATACCACCTTGGATGCCAGAAGATGCAGTAGCTCTGTAGGAGCAGATCTGTAGACTGCAAAATGTTCCTTAGCTCTTCCCCATTGCCTGTATGTACCTGGCATGAACAAGCTTTCATGGACCTGTAGGGGAAAACTCCGATTGGCTAAATCTATAGCTAAATGTCAGGCTATATTTCAATCTGAGGTTCTCCTGTCACCACATGCAGAAAAGGAGCTACCCACTGCTGATGATTGATAGCCTTTCCTGCTTACCTTTTTTCAGCTCCACTTTTGTGGAAACCATTGTGTCCCAGTGGCTTCCCAACCTCTGATAGGTCTGACAGAAATATATCAAGCCCAGCAGGCACTGCTTCCTCCTTTGTGTGTGCGCCTGCAGAGACTAATGATCTTGTTCCATTCTTTTTCAGTTCTGGTCCAAACTCCACCACTAGCATTAAAGAAAGGGAACTTAAAGTATTATGACATCAGAAGGCACAGCTGGAGAACAGAAATCCTATACCTATGGAGGATTATTTATTTATTAATAATGTGGTACAGTTTATATATAAACTTTTCACATATTAAAAAAGAAAAACCTAACTTTAAAACAAACTTGTCAATCATGAAACACACTAATGAATCATTACATAATTCTCAAAAGAAGTACAAACTGAGATTTTGGTTGGGTGTGTCATTAACAGAAGCTATAAAATACTGGTTTGCTTCTTAAAATAAATCGACAGCTTGAAACTAACACTACTTATAAATGTGATAGAAGATAAACTACTAATAAACAAACAATAAACAAAAACAAAACAAAAATAAATATAAAATAAATAACATAAAATGAGAGTTAAGCATAAGAATAAAAATTGTCAGCAAGAAACCAATTAAGATATTAAAACACTGGGTGGCTCTATAAACAAATGCAATTAGCCTAGATAGAGATACTCAACAGGGTTTCAATCCTGAGCCATATTCTATACATCTACATGAATATTTTTAAGCTGTAAGAGTTCACACTGCGATACCAGAACATTAATTCCTCAACAAAAGCAATGTTATGGACAAGGTTACCATAATGCGTATGATATAATTCTGCCAAAAAAGGACAAGCAGTTAGTAGATGGTTGGCTGTCTCGGCAATCGCAATGTTTTTGCATACTCAACAATATCTTCCGGAAGAAGGTAATTGACTGTGATATCCTTTGTTGGATAGAACTGGTAAGTGGTCCATCCTCAAAAGGAGAATGAAACGTCTGAGTCTGCTGGAAGGGCACAGGATCATATCATTCTGAGGATTCTTAAATGAGTACAACATGTAAAGAACAAATTGGTATTTCTTTAATTTGCCCAGATGCTCCTAATTTTCCAGCCAGTCCCAGAGATCTACCTTCTTAGACAAGGCTATTTTCGTTGAGTCGCCAGATCCCCTCCATTTGCTTGACCAACATATCTCCTTGTAGAAAAGATCAATTTTCTGTTTTAGAGGTTATTCTGTCGGCTCCTTTAAGATTTCTTGATGGATGGAAACCAATAAAGGATTTTCTGGATTGTTACTCAGTTTACGGTAAAGCTCTGCTCTCCTTTTCAGCACGATTGATTTTAAGGCAGCAGTCCAAGTTCAAGTCTAATGATCACCATTGGGATACATTGGCGGATATCCAGTATCCTCCTCCAAAATGTCCCCCCAGCACTTGAAGCCATTCTAGATCGATAAGCAGAAATGCCTCCAGACCATAGGCAACCATGGGAGCAAGAACCTGCATATATAATTGGTGTACTCCCTTGATGGTATAAGCACAATTCTTGATGGTAAATTGGTGGATCGGGGCTGTTATCTGAGCGGCTCTAATTGATCGTGATTGGATGCAAGAGGTATAACCTCCTCTTGTGTCGAATTCCACGCCCAGGTATTTGTATACTGGAGTATATTTTATTTCATGATCTTGTATTATTAGTCTGGGGCGAGCAAACTTCTTTCTTGTAAATACCATGAGTTGTGTCTTTTCAAGATTTATAATCAGACCATTTGTCTCTGCATATTGCCATAATGCAATAGCCAAGCTGTTTAACCCACTAAATGTATGATCTAGGATTATTAGGTCGTCTGCATAAGCGAGAACCAGGCAGTGCGCAGTGCCGATTGTAGGAGGACAATCGTGCACTGCAGATACCTCTGTGCGGATGTCATAGGTAAACAGCTTATACAGGAACGGAGCCGTGACACAGCCCTGCTTAACTCCCCTATTCTGACTGATTTCCCTATTCTGACTGATTAAATCAGTCATATTACCCTGAGAATCCAGCTTGAGTCTAGTAGTGGTGTTATGGTGAAGCTATGGAGGATTAAACATGTTTAATGGAAGTTGTTGAAAATTGGAATGGCCCAGTTAGAAAACGTACATTTGAGAAATGATCTACAGAAGGGATAGGGGAAAGAAGTGGACATCAGTTTTCCTGGCAGGTACAGAAAAGTCTAGCTCAGAACACCACATTAGGATCCATCAGGAATCAGATGAACAAGTAGTAATTGCACCCTTCAAAACTAAATGGTGAAGCAGTACTTGTAGATTATAACAATTATGGACAGTTTCTAGATGGCATGGATCTTCCACATTTAGTAGTGGAAATTTGAGATATTCTGACACAAGAGTTAACAGAATCATAGATCAGAAAAACATGGAACTATTTGAGCATTTACAAATCTCCCAGGGAAGGTGATACAATCACAGAATTGTGCAAGATATTTTCTTGATTACTCATTTCTAAATTTACACAATTAGCCAATGGAATGATGACAGCAGGAAAGATTCAAGCATCGATGCAAAAATGTTGCATTCTCTCAGGGAATTTAAAGAAAAAGACATGAGGGTGTAAAGGGTTTTATGCCACGGCACACTCCGGTCAGAGATTTCTACCACTGACACTGAAGGTGGCGCACAATAAACACGCCCTTTTCTTTTTATTTGAACCCTGGATTCTTGGTTTGAAGAGGCACCCAACTCGTCTCACACCCTTCTTAACAAATACCCCATGTTGCAGTGGACTATGAACCAGGCCGGTGTGTAACAAAGAAATATTTATTTATTTATTTATAAAATTTACAGAAAAATCAGAGCAGAATAAAATTAGGGCAGTAATCACCACTGACAATACGAATGCAAAATGTTATAATACAATTGATTCAATTTTCTGACATCATCTGCATCAACTTCACACAGAAATGAAAACGAAATCACAATTTTACCAATCATGGATGGCACTTATGTTAGGCACTCCCCCTGCAACACTCTCCAAGCACCTGCTAACTAAAGTCTGTGTGGATAGAAAGCAGTGGCAAGGAGTCAGCAAGAAGAGGGAAAATCTGTTTTTTAATTCGACACACTACTCCAGAATGGGAGGTCAAAAAAGAAAATTAAAACCTTAAAATTGAGCAGAATACCATACCCGGATTGCACTTGTTACTCTGAGGTCAATCTACAATTGCGGTCAGATAGATCAGACAGAAATTCAGGTGGCTGTACTAAAGAGACAAGGAAACTTACAAGCTACTGAGCAGGGTACTAAAGCAACATGAACACAGGTAAGACAACGATTTTGGGAAGCAAAACAATGCAGCAGAAATCACATATGGCAGAATTGCAATTTCTTATTTCTCACTGACTTTTAACAATCAAACAGTTAAGGAAATTGGCTTAGCAATCAAAATCAGAAATCGTTTTTTGTGATGGGGATCAAAGGTACAGAACAGGTAGGATACTAAGGGAAAGGGGATACTCCTATGGGATGATGATATGGGTTTTTATGGGAAAAAGGCAAATCGTTTTTTAGAGAAAAACATATGACATGGGCAAATTAGGTTTTTGAGGCAAACGGGCTAGTTTTACCAAGACTATATTTTAATGGCTATATTATTAAAGAGAGACACTGCACGCAAGGGGGTTAATTTGCTATTTTAACCAGCTTGCGCCACATACATCCTTATAGGGGAATGAATTAATTTATTTCAAATAATACTAAGGATTTATACAAATACGTGAAAGAATTGGAAAAGCAAGCTGCTAACAAATATTCTATCACAGATTCTTCTAGAGAAAGGGTAAACAGAGGACATTGACGATTTGGGAAATGACTAGGGTTTTTGTGGGGTTTTTATAAGATTTGAACAAATTGCAAGGGAAAAGAGCAGGATATGCAGTTTTAGGGTGCAGGGTGATGTTGATACTTATAAAATACACTTGAGTTGGGTAATTTGGACAGCCAGCTGGGTCTCTGGACAGCGGGGCCTAGGATCTGGTCACTGGGCAGCGGGGTCAAGAGATCTAGTCACAGGGACAGCTGGGCTCCCGAAGGGGAACAGCTTGGCAAAGTCTGGTCACTGTGGATAGCGGAGCGGGATGTATTAGCTGGGCAAAAAGGTCTGTTCACTGGATTCTCCTAAAGGGGTCAGCAGCCTTTCCTCCTTTCTCCCATAATTATTGGGATGAATGTGGTTCTGGATGGGTGGTTCTGCCTGGATCTGCGTCAGCTACCTCTGGACCTTTTACTGGAGTCTTGGAATCCTGCAGGGTGAATTTTGAACGTTCAATTTCCTGTGCCTCCTTGTCTACCCCCTTAAGTATGCAGTGTGACATCATAGGATTTTTACAATATGGACGAAAGTAACCTGGACTTACTCCTCACATGTGATAGGTCAGGCTACTGATGCCCCCAACTCCCTCCAAGCTGATTGGTTTAGGGGAAGTGGCCTTAGTGTATGAATGTGTAATTTTATGACTCCCGTTGTCTCACAAGCCTATTTTTCACCAGAATTAGTTATGAAACAAAACTCCATATTTACAATAGTCACCATCCTGAAAATCAGATAGGTAGATCCCATATTTTACAAGGAATATACTGGTTTGAATGCCAATTCTGTGCAATGTTGCATCACTCTTCGGCACAATTTTCTGGAGACACACATCTACAATTCTGCAAATGGCTACATATATGCATATTTGTATCCAGCATGTACTCCTCAAATGTATGCTCCACTAAGAAATGCCTTTTTACTGCCATTCCAGTCCACCGCATGCCAGGAAGACACACATAGTCTCATTTTACTCAAATACTGGCATACTATCGTATTGTTGCTTATTTAGGGTGCTGAAACAAATGTCATAATGTACAGTAGCTCTTTCAAATCAATGGGGTGATTGTTTCCCAGATGTGGGTGGCCCTGAACCCCCCACAGCCAAATGTCCCTGCCAGGCTTGGCTTGCTCAAGGGTTTCCATGACTACCCTTTGAAGTCCTTGTTAGGGAGAATTCTCAAAGATGTGCTGATTCCGTCTAACTTAGACACCCCGAGCAACTTTGCTGGATTTTGTGGACTGATTTTTTTTTAACCTGGAGTGAGTGAGACCTTTTTTTCCCACTATCTCATGTATTTGAATGTGATTTTGTGCACTGTGTTTCTTTTGGTTGTGGAGTCTGACGAACTGCATAGACATCATCTTTTACATTGTGTCAGACAGCACCTTCAGTGCAGTGCCACAGGGAAGTCTTTCAGATTTCCCCATGGTTTAAATACCTCCTCTGGGATAAACTACTGTTTCCTAGAGCAGTACATTGAAATGAACTTTACTTACATTTGTAACTTTCTAGACCCAGCACACACTATCTTACAATAGGGTGCTGGAGGGGTTACTTAGTATCCCCATTGTCTAGCTTCTCATGTAACATTTTTTATGTTACCCTTTCTTCACTGAATGGCTGGTGGCAGTGGTTTACTTTTACTAACATTGTGTTTTTAGCACAGGTTGCATTCGCAGCCACAGTAAAGCACCCATAGGTGCCATTTTTTTCAAAATGGCCCGGTCTTCTTTTTTCACTGTTTCTTTGTGGAAAGGTCCTTCTTGAGATTTACTCTGCATGCCCAACCAGGTTTGGTCCCTTTGTTCATTTAGCCTTTGGCGGGATTCATGAGTGAAGCCTGCTTCTGGCTCCAGGCTGTCTGGCGGGGGCAGGGAGCGAGGGAGGTGCCCAAAACTCCCTGTGCTTAGTCTCCTAGGAGACAGGAATGCATGCTTAGGTGATTGGCCAGATGTCTGTCTGACAAGGACAGCCACCCTGCTAGGTGACTGACAGCAAAGCTGGAATGAATGGCAGAAACCTGCATAAAAGGCGAGGATTTTTGGCTTGGAAGGCAGAGTCGACCACTGGACAAAGGAATCTGAAGAAGAACTTGAAGAGGACGCTTGATGCGACTCCTGGACCATTGGTTTGCCTGTTGAAGCCCAGCTGCTGTGCTGAAACTTCAAATTTGTATCGACAGAGAAGCCCCTGCAAGGACGACTTCTCCCTTTGAGTTGGTGGGACCAATCACCTCCAAAGTAAGCCACCTGGACATCCTCTCGGAGTTGGTTGAAATTCCACTGCAGTTGCTGCTGGAACCGAATAGCCAGGGAGAGGAATACCAGATCGTGAGCGTTGCTTTTAAGCTGGCCAAGTGCTCCAGGAAGATCCTCCAGTCTCCCAGGAAGCAGGACTGACTGAGCCTGAACCCCCTAAACAGAGTGTGTGACCCCAGATGCAAGGAAGGCCCATCTCGACAGCCAGGAACCGGGGTGTTGCTATTTGCGCTAGACATGAGGAGCTGAAACACTGAAGTTCCACTTGTTTGAAGTTTGTCGGTTGCGAGCGGTGACCGTCCTATTGCAGTGCAGGAGTCCCCAGACGTCCTTCCTCTTGTTCCCACGACTGAGGCCCAGGAACAACAGGATCTGCAGAGCTGCACAAGAACAGAAGTCATCTGCTGCACTTTTTTTTCAACCTAAAGGTACTGTAACGTCTGAGAGAACTTACCTCGTGTTGTGCTACCTTGCTTGTTCTCGCTGGAGACTTGTCTCAGTTGCTCTTGTAGAGTTGCTTGCAGCTTCTCTACCTCACAAGCCTAATCAGCTTGTGGCCCTACTTTGATTTTTTCTATTGTACAAAGACTTTTTAAACATTGTGTAAGACTTTCTACTTACCTGCAAGAAGTGCTTCAGCTCACTTTGACTTTTGTTAACTTGACTTTGGCTGGCCTGGCTCTCTGAATGACTCTTCTCTCCCTTGCTTATGTGTTTTGCCTTCCTTCCAGGAAAGGGTTAACTCACTTTGCATTGGGGGGTTATTTTGAAAGTACTTACCTGCTTAAGGATAACTGTGTGAATACTTTTTTATATTCAGAACTCTATTTTCTTTAACACTCCTCTCAAGAATATTCTAAATGCAACAGTGATATATTAATGGCGACAGCACCGTATCGATTGAAGTCACCTGAGGGTGTAGGTATTGCCTGTATGCCATCCCAAATGGGTATTTGCTGATTTAGAAAACTGAGAGTGTGTATTTGGTGGAGTGTATTTGTGTGTTGCTTTACATTGCACCGTTCTGAAGAAGGCTTATTCTAACTGACTGATAAATAAATTAATAATTGTTTAATCAGGAAACCTTAGATGTAAGAGTTTATTTGAATCTCTGTGTAACTCCCCTACAGCTCACATTGACCCCTCTTTAGATAAGCCTGGATACTCGACCGCACTACCATCCTGTGTAGTACAGACTTATACCAATGGCTGGGTTCCTATCGCCAGGAAGTCAGGGTTGTTGTAGTGCACCCAGCGGGTACTGCATACAATCTTGTCTAGCAGTCCTCCTGTGGATACTCGGCATGAATGGAGAAAAAATCACACCTATGAGGCAAAACACAGGGCTTCACCGACACTCTTTGTCCTTGGAGCAGTTCTGCCAGGCAGTCTGGAGAACCTGTAATTATCACACTATCAGGTCCCAGAGAAGAGAGCACATGTCCTTTGCGGGATTTGTTCATGGGTAGGTGCGACATTGGCCCCTCTGCCAAACTGGTTTGACAGAAATTCCTGGGCCTAGCTGGGATGATTTGTCTTTTGGGGAAAAACAGCAGAATATACATATTTCTTTAGCCCCTCTCACCATATGTAAAATTGTGTTTCTGTGCGAGCCACAGTCTTATTTAACATTTAATTTTACAAATGTCATTTTTCTGCTTTGCAAAAGCAGATTTACACGTGTTTCTCTCCTTTTACTATGACAAAATATGGTTTCTTTTGCATTAACTTTCTGAAAGCCTCTTTGCAGATCTGGTCAGTTTCTGGACACAGAGATGTGCTGAAAATAGTTTCTTGGTGACTGACACGGTGTAAGAGAGAACATCTCTCCTTTCCTTTGAAGTACTTTGCGTGTGTTGATTTATTTCAAAAAGTCAATCCAAGCCGTGCCGACTTAAATTAGAATTCTTTTGCTTTTCATGGACGTTTCCTTCAGTGTAGGATGGCCTTATTTGATGGTATTCACTTGCAATACAAGGCAGGGCAGTGTTTCAATAGACAACACTGTGTGATGTTGGAAATGAAATTAGGCACAAGTGAGATGCAGTCTGGAAAGCAAGAAACATTTTTGTGCAGCCTTGAGTTTTTGAAATGATGGAACAGCAGTGCAGAGCCATTCTGTATTTAAGTTATTTTCTCTGGATTCACATGAAGGGCAACAAAATGCAGCCATTCTTGGGGTGGCTGTGTTCAAATCTCGCCCCCCATGTGCTTAGCTGACAAAAGCACAGACACTTTTGGGTGACTGCTGAAATGCAGTTTTTGTTGTAGGGGGGTCTGCCTTAGGCCTTAAATGTACCCCACAAGGCCTCATTAGGACCCTGCGTCCAGAAACAACATTGCCGGTAAGCTTACCGACACCATTGTTTCAGGGCCGGCATATTACAGGTCTGCCTGCCGGAACCGCTGTGCCTCATAGGTCTGATCCTGCCGGGTTCAGCAGCCACGGTAGGCAGACCGGTCACAGAGGCACTGGCCACGTTAACAACGGTGCCAGTGATGCTGTGTCTCCACTCCTATTGGAATGGGGACTTCCATTTTACCTGCGCCTGACTTTCCGTGCCGCCGGAGTTGTAATCTCCCGGTGGCACCAGGAAGTCAGGCACCAGTACATTTTTACAGGTCCGGCAGGCAACACACCGGTTGCACTGGCGGGGTTACCGTGGGTATGTAATGAGGCCCATGGTATTAGAGATATGTTTGGATCCCTTAAAACAATCACAGTTAAAGCCGCCCCCAAGAATAACAAAGTATCCAGGACATGCGATCATCCATTTTTCCAATCGATCAGATAGATTTTGATGAAATTGTTCTAAATATGTTTAGCTGGATTCCAATAGAGATTTACAAGCAACAATTGCCACTTTTCATCTAAAGATTTAACACTAACTGCCAAAAGACTACCAGATGAATGTATCAATTCAGTTGCTACCGGTAGGTTTATGTCAATGGCAGTTGCCAACCCACCACTAAGTCGCGCTAGATTAGATTGGATCGCATGACTAGTAAAAGTCAATTAGGCGTTAAGAATAAAGTAAGAGCAGTCATTGTCTCCTGAAACATGAGGAACTGACATTTGTTTTAACATTCAGGATCGTAAAACCATCTATTGAGATTGCTCAACCCACATGCATTCCATGAAAGAATTCTAATGGACGGAAGGCTAGGGATGCGACAAGCCCTGCTTAGTAGCGGAAAACGTTTTTAAAGCAGTCTCAATCCAAGACCAGTCCTGGGATTCCTTTGGCAAACCTGGTTTCTGAGCCATCATTGAGTTGACCAATAGAGAGGCAGAGTTACCTTACTGCACGTCCTACTGTGCTACAATAAGAGGATGTATACAGTGAGATACAATTTTCATCCCATCTTCAATTGAATGATTAACATTTCCTGTCCATATGCTTAAAATAGGCTTTGATGTACTCGCATAGATCATTAACAAAGCATACATCAACACAAGACAAGACAAGACAAAGACAACATTAATTGCATCAAGAGCGGACCTAATATTATTGCCAATAAAAGGCCTTCTCAACCATTGCTGTCTCAAATCTAAAAGTCTAGTGCAGATAAATAAAACATTTGTTAATTCCTGTACAGCCCCTCTGCCACAAGTACAAAGCTTAGTATTAAATTGCCATAGCATCCGGGCCTTTAGTGGTAAAACGTTAATTCTCACCATAGCAATGATATGTCTATGAACCGGTGAGTGCTCACTGACAAATTCTCCGAGTGAATGCGACATGCCACTATTAAGTGTCCCAACAAGCGTAGATTTTTCATGCTATTTAGAACAAGATCAAATTCTGTCTTTATTGCTTTCATTTTCAACTTTTTAGTCATCAAGCCTCCTCTCAACTCCTCAAAATCTATCCCCCTACACAATAGGGAGTTTTTTTGTAACAAGGGTATTTTTTTTTTTTTTTTTTTTTATTATTACTTGTATATAATCAAAGAAAAGATTTTTACAAGGATGCAACCTAAGAATATGGGGAGCATCTAGAGATTTGGGGACAAAATCAGAGTGTGTCGTGTGCATTAGTGGTCTCCAATGTTCTTTGTGGCGCGGACATCAGGTGCTAGGAGCCTTGCCACTGGAAGTGAATGGCCAATGGAGCGCCTAGGTTGCAGCGTTGATTTTGTTGAAGGCAGCTTCCATTATTTTGGCCGTTGCAGCAGCCCAGCGGGATTTTTCCCCAGATATCAGGCGGTACCACCATGTTTGCTCATCGATCAGTACCGAGTCGAGCCATAGGGGAGATAGAAAGGCTGTCCGAACTTGAGTTAAGGCGGGGCAGTTTAGGAGAAGGTGGCGAACGGTCTCGGTAGAGTCCGGAAGTTTGCACAGTCTGCATGTAGTATCGGTCGCTAACCTTCTCATCGCTAAGATTTCCCGCGTATGGAGCAGATTTAAGCGCGCTCTTAGAAATATAGAGCGAAGCTTTTTGTCTGGGAATCTCAGACAATACGCCATGGGGAGTTTCAATTTATTGTAAGTCGGTGGAAGATGATTAAGGAACTTGGTTGCCGCCGCTTTGTCAGAAGTGTTAATCCAGTCTTGTAGTTTCAATTTTTCACTGACTCTTTGTGGGTTTGAGATCAGGTCGTTTACTGTACAGTGCAAGTCTTCCAGTTTGGTTTTTTGAAGGTGAGTCCAATTTTGGACAGCCTTACAGTTCGATGACTCGAGTTCTTGGCCGATGATGTTGGAAATTGGCAGGTCGTCTTTAATAAGAATCTTCCTGAAGAGGGCCAATGAGGCCCCACTGACGGAGGCACTTAGTGATAGGAGGCCCAGGTCTCGTCTGATGGCTTCGATTGGAATGGCGGTGGGTAGGCCTAGGAGCGATTTCCAAATGTAGGCTTCCAAGGCCCGCCACAGTGTGGACGGAACAGTGAACATGGCGTCCATGCCATAGGTCAGGGTCGGTACCATTTTACCTTTGTAGAAATTAATGGCCGGTACTAGCGAGAATTTGCCATACTTTCTGTCGATCGCTCTTAGTTGAGATGTAAGTTGTTTAGTTTTAGACCACAGACGTTGTTGCATTGTGAGTTCCTTCGAGGAGCCATCGAAGATCACACCTAGATATTTAAAGTGCGAGACCACTTCAATGTTGGTTTTACAGACTGACCAAGGTCGAGTTTTTTTCATGGAGCGGCCCGATCTGGAGAGGATCATGATTTTCGTTTTCGTCTGATTGATCTGAAGATTGTTTGTGGTCATGTAGGCTTCCAGATTGTCCAGCTGCCGCTGGAGGCCGATCGGGGTTTGATCGAAGAGAATCAGGTCATCCGCGTAAAGAAGGCGTGAGAGGGAACTGTTGCCAAACTTCGGCGGGAAGCTTCGGACCTGGGCTTCCGAGTCTTTGTAGTCCCCCAGGAAAGCCACGAACAGAGCAGGGGCTAGAGGGCAGCCTTGTTTAACTCCTCTGTGAGCGGGGATTTCTTTAGACAGTGCTCCCTGTCTGTTCAACCGGACACTGAGTGTATTGTTGGTATGGAGGGCTATTATTGGTAGTAGCACGTCTTTCGGACAGTTCCAGTTTTCCAGCTTTCTCCACAGTTTACATCTCTCAACTTTGTCGAATGCCTGAGAGAGGTCGATGAACGCCACGTAGACTGTGGGGGACCCTTGTTTTATTTTGGCTTTCAGAATGGTGAGTATGAGGATGTTTAATGCGGTGCCGCCGTTTTTCTTGAAGCCTAGTTGAAATGGGTCACTGCAGGGGGCCAGTTTCGCCCATCGATTGAAATGGTACAAGAGGAGTGACGCAAAAAGTTTACCCATTATGTCCAATAGGGCGATTGGGCGATAGTTTTGAGGCTCTTCCCTGCTTCCTTGCTTGAAAATTGGGATAATGATTGCTTTGGACCATGATGCTGGAATCTTTCTAGTGGACCGACAGTGGTCAAACAGAATACTGATGAAGCTGGACCATTCCAGGTGATGTTTCTTTAGGTCTATGTTCGTCAGGCCTTCTGGGCCCGGAGCTCGTGAAGATTTTAGTTTTAGGATGGCTGCACTTATGTCTGCTGGAGCTGACAGATCGATCCAAGGGGCGGCCGTAGTATCAAAAGACGTGTTAGTGGTAGAAGGCGGACTGGCGAAGAGATTGGTGAAAAATGTGACCCAGACTTGTTCCGGGACTGCGTTGATCATAGTTGAGGTTGTGATACCATGGGAGGCGTTTACCAGGGACCAGAAGTCCGCGGTTTTCTTTGACATTAAGACTCTCATCATTGATTCAGCGTTGTGCTGGTAAAGTGCGGCTCGGCGCGCTCTGATCCATGATTTGTAGATTTTATTTTCGTCTTTCCATCGGTCCCATGCAACCATGGTGTTATCAGCCTTGGCGCGTCTTCTGAGTAGTCTCAGTGCTTTTTTTCTTAGTGCTATTTGTTTATCGTACTGATGAATATGGGCTTTTGGGGACGCCGGCCGTTGTTTCACATGATGCCTATGCTTGAGAAGCATAGGTAGGTAGTTCGGCCTTGGTGATGAAACAAGAACCGTTTCTGACTTAATGTCTGAGACGTACTGTTGAGTGAACATTTTGATGTTGGCCGATGACAAGCGGAGACGCGTTAGTTGGGGATTCGTTTCAATCGATGTCAGGTAACTCGGTGCAATGCGGCCGGATGAAGGCCAGGATACTGTTAGCATGTTATGGTCGCTTGGTAGAGTTTTGACTACGCGAAAATCTTGAATAATTGCACACAGTGCTTGGGAGGCGAAGATGTAATCTAGAGTGGCAGAAGACCGGTTTCTCTCCCACATCGGTAGATGTGGGTGGCCTTCTAAAAGCCAGGCAGCGTTATGCAGGTTCCTTGATGTCATCAGAGTCATCCAAGCTTGGCCCCTGAGCTCCGCTGCTGTGGTGATGGTCGAGTTTCGGGGAATATTTTGTGGTTGAATGCATTTCGCATTGAGGTCCCCGCAGATAAGTAGGTAGGGGGTGTTCCATTCACTAAGAATCTCGTTGATTGCCTCAGCAATAGTTTGACAGAAGAGTGGCGTCGAGGACCTTTGTGGATTCCAATAAGTAGTAAGCAGAGCAAGCGGTAGGACTGAGGACTGCTTTGCTTGTGGTGTCGGGAGTTCGTGTGCCGAGTTCCATTCAATTAAGACCGCCAGCACCTCGTAGGATCTTGCCGTTGTTTTGATAAGTTTTAGGTTTTGATCTGACCGTATCCCAATCAGAAGGCCAGCTGAGGGGCGGCCTAGTCGGCCTTTAACAGCTGGCGAGATCACGATGTCATAACCGTCCATAGATGGTTTTTCCTGGAGCCATGTTTCCTGGAGACAAAATATGTCAAATTGACCTAGATCTACGGTATTGTGATCCGTTAGGTGGGAGTGTCCTCTGGTGTTCCAAGAGGCCAGCGATAAGGCCTTTTGATAGAATTGGGTATCAGCTTCTTTTGGTAATTGCTATCTAGTGCGCTTTAATGATAGAGTGTCTTTTATCCATTCCCATGGGCCAGATGGCGTTGTCGAGTTTGTGCTAGCCGTCGGCGAAGATGGTTTCCGTTGCGCCCGGGGGCTGTAATTAAGCCGGCCTCTTCGCGGGGACTGGTCTCTCCAGCTGAGCTTTCTGTTCTCCCGACGTGATCTATGGGCTTGAGAATGGGGCGGGCGAGTCTTAGCAGGATCTTGTTTTCTAATATATTGGCTTTTCTGTGGTGACCGGTTTAGCTCGGGATGTTCACAGACTGGTCGTGTCGAGCGGGCAGGTGAGTCTAGGCGCGTTTTCGGGGTCCCGGGTGAGAGTATGAGGTGAGATTTCAGTTCAATTCTACGGTTATCATGTCGATTAGATGATGTGTAGGCGCTTGCCCTTCCTTTGTTATGGTGTGTTTCTCTGGTGGAGATCTTGGGATCCATAGTTGGTAATTCCGATAGCCACAAGCCTTGGGCTTTTAAGTCTTCACCGGCTTGGCGGCAGATGTCTTGTATTGCGGAGGCATAGATGTGGAGGTAGGCTTTCGCCTTATTGTCTTTGTGATAAGGCTCAATCCACTTAAAGTCAGCCGAGTTTAGGTTCTTTAGAGAGGGTAGGGACGATGTTATCCTTAAGACAGTACTTCTGTTCAAGATGATGTATTTGTCTTTGCTAGAAATTTGTTCTAGCTTGAAGAGGCGGGTGGGGTTGGCCCTCATATTGTCAGCATGTTTTGGTGCTTGCTGTCGGGCTGGGCAGGTGCCTGACGCAGGCGACTTCGTTGATCTGGTTCTTGGACTTGGTCTTCTTTGTGTGGCCGTCGCATGTCTTGGAGGGTCTGTATTGCCAACGCCCTGAGTGGGCTTGTGGGGACTCTGAATCGTCAATGGTTGGAGTTGGGGAACCTCTGAATGTTTGAGGGTGGAGGTAGACGGAGATGATTGTAAGAGGATGCCTTTGGAGGGTCCTACCTCAAGCACTGCTTGAGCGTCGTCAGATGATTCCATCAGTATGAGACTTGAGTTTAAGGAGACTTCTGTTAAGACCGAGGCCTTGGATGGGTCCGTTACGCAGCTCGCTCGAATGGGCCCACGAGCTGGGGGGCCCGCGTCGGTGTGATGGTTGAGCGTCAACACTCCAAACTCATCCTTTCGTTGGGTCCGTTGGTGGGCTGGGACAGGAGATTGATCGATCATAGCTAATTTTAGGACTTTCTTGGCTGTGGGCGTGTTTGTGCTTGACGATGGTTGTAGCTTGTTCGCGAATATTGTGGCAGATTCGTTAAGATTTTTCGGGTGGGAAGTCTGCGTTGATTTGTGTAGTCGTATGGTTGGTGCAGAGCCTTTTTTCAAACAGGAGGGAGCTACGGCCGTGGGCGACACAGAGCCTGCCTCCTGACTTGTTGTATGCATTAGGTCATACTTCAGGTCGATAGCTGTTATATATCCTTCTAAGAAGGTAAGCTTTGACTGAATGTCGCCAAAATGGCCGTGTTGTCCTTTGAGACGTCGCTTAACGTTTCATACAGCTTGCAGAATGGGGCCATAGCAATGGTTATGGCTGACATGATTGTAGTCAGATCCTTTCTGTTGTTAGGGGACTCTTTGTGGGGCGGTGAAGGAAGGTCCCATCTTCTTCCCGTCCTCAGTGGCGTGTCTCTAGTTCCTAAGGATGCGGGGTTCGCCAAGGAGTGTCTACGAGTGGGATTGGTGGATCCAAGATCCCGCGTAGACGATGGTCTTGAAGCTGGTGGTCTCGTTTCGAAGATGGGGTCGTCCCGACAGGAGAACTGGGATGCGGAGACTGGGTGACTGAACTTGGGCGAGGGAGGGGTTAAGACGGGCTTTGCCTGCAGGTGGGGGGGCGTTTCTCTGTGTGGCCCTGCTATAGGTTGTAATAGGTCTAGAATGTCCGTAAAGCCCTGAAGTGGCAATCCGGTGGTATTTATTGGATCAGCGTTTGCGGATGCCACCCGCCCCGGGGTGGGTGGTGGTTGGGACCTCGCCAGCAGGTCAGAAGGTGTGACCGAAATGTCCACAGACGGGCAGTCAGAGCCCGGATGGGAATCAGTTGGTGCATCCAGTAAGGGTCCAAGGAGGTGAGTGCTCAGAGGCGGAGTTGGCCCGACTGAGGATAGATGAGGCTCGGTGGAAGCTGTAATTTTCCTGGATTTGGGCACTGGAGGGGTCTCGTCAAAAACTTCCAGGATTTCCGCGTCTGATAGTTCAGAGTCATTGGATAAATTTCTTTTGCCTTGTGTCTTGAAGAAGTTCATCAGAGCGTTGGACAAACGCGGGGTGGAGAGGGCAAGTTTTGCGTAGCCCTTTTTCCTTTGTGTTTGCTGTGAAAAGACCTTTTTATTCTGATTGCTAGTTTTATGAGAGCCGGGCGCTGGATTTTGCTGTTTCTTTGTCGGAAGAGATTTGGAGGTTGTGGCTGCAACCGCCGTGGACTTAAGTATCAATTTGCTTTTAATCCTATGTGGTAGTCTTTTTGCAGGATGGTTGGTGGAGAGTTTGGAGCTGGAGTTATCCAGTGTGTCAGGGGAGATGTCGGAGTCTAAATAACAAGGGTATACAACATAGGTGTCGGCTTTTGCTAGCTCTTCTGTTACATTCATGATGTTTGGGTTCTCTGAAGGGCTCGAGTGTAGTTTCCGAAAATACTCGAGAAACCTAAGTTCAGCCCGAACACCAATAAGGGTAAAGCAAACATGATTGTTTTTACATATGTAGTGTTCCCTTCAGCAGGGGCAGTCTGGGAGGGAGGGGGGCTCATATTCATGTTAGAAATGAAGTCTGCACAGTGCAATTATTCCGGAAAGCTCCTTTGCCAGTGCCGACTAAAATACGATCTGTGGGCCCATTTTGCATCCCCACTAATTGCACCCTGAGCTCCTGTCCGAGGCACTGCAATATGTTTACATATGTGGGGGGAGGGGCATTTGTGAAGGATAATCCAATGCAATAATGGCAGGGGCTTAATCCCCAATGCAGCATAGGATGTGGCTGGATTCTGCCAGAGCAGAATCCAGCCACATCCTATGCTGCATTGGGGATTATCCTTCATATACAGACTTCTCTTGATGACATTCACTACATTAGGATAAAATACTTACCATTGCTACTGAACCTACAGGGTTGATAACCCTATCACCATCGAGATATGTTTTCATATACCCAGGACCATTGCCTTGACAATGACCAAGGGGGTCGAAAAACGTGTCGGCTGACTTTTCTACTAGTGAAATAAATTCCAAGAGGTGTGATAGACAACAGACTCATTGTGGATTTATATTGGAATAACTTAGCCTATCCCAATACATGAGATTTGCGCGTTGAATGTTTCTTCATTCTGCTACATGTTTTTTTTTAAACTAGCATAAAGGGGCAAAGTCATCATGAACATGTGTGAAAAAATGCTCCTGTGCACTTTTGGTGACTTGACATCGCATGGAGTTTTTTCCCCATTTTACACTACAAAACTGATTGTAACCTGTGTGGCATTTTACTCATTTGTTCGCAGAAAGTGTGCCGTAAAATTCACCATTTAAACCCATTATTTGAAAATATTTCTCTGGGGAAGAACCCCACAAACTCACCTAGCTGGATTCAGGCTCTGTTGTTTTGCTCGGTTGTTCAAGCATATTCATGGGAAATGCTGCCACCACTCCCATTAAAGATATCACGAGCGCTTTTATAACAAGCACTTGCATGGTGTCATAATGTAGGCAATCTTCACTAGGTTGTGCCAGATTGCGAGCTGGGCATTTTCAAGTGTCTGGAGGGGGCAGAATCCCGATTAGGATTGAGCAAGGGATTGTTGATTAAAACGGGAAATCGGCGATAACAATAGCATTGAACCTTACCCTGCATGCATCATACTCTCTCATTCAGATATAAATGGCTTTCCTGAAGGTGACGATGAAGGCGCCACAAAATGGAGGAGGCACCCCCGATAACCAGGGCATTGTCCCCTCTTAGCCTCCCCCTCTATGGAGAAGGGGGAGGTGCCGTGCTCAGCGCGGCAAAACACAGGCAAAGCCCGCGAAACAGAAAGTGTGGCGAAATCCAAGGAAAGCCCGCGAACGGCAGACAAAAGAAAGGGGAGGGGTCTCGCCCTTTATTATCCGGCTGGAGCTGCAGGGAAACCAACATCCAGCCTCTGCGAAGGACACCGGCCCAGGAGTCACGGAAGGAGCTTTTAATTTTTTCTCGCAACTTCGTTGGAACAAGAGGAACAGCTGCAGCGGCTCAGCGTCGACAAAAGAAGGTTTGCAGACGGAGGAGCAGCAAGAAGGGGCACCGTGTTGCCGGAAGAAGAGGAGCCCAGAAACAGGCAGCGTTGCCGTCGGAAGAAGAGGGAGTCGATCGGGCTGTGGCCTGCAGTGAAGCGGTCAGGGATACCTTGCTGATAGAGCTTATAGCTCTAGGACCGCTGCAGCAAGGGTGAGGAGCCGCGGGACACCAGCAGGAGGCGGGGCAAGCGGGAGAATCTCGCCGACGCCGGTAAGCACAGCGTTGCTTTATGCTTCAAGACCCGTGCTGTGAAGCGGGATACCTCGCTGATAGAGCGCATAGCTCTGGGACCACTGCGGCAAGTGCGAGGAGCTGCGGGACACCAGCAGGAGGCGGAGCAAGTGGGAGAATCTCGCCGACGCCAGTAAGCGCAGCGTTGCTTTGTGCTCAGCAGCCGATCCCTGGCTCGGGTTAACGAGACACCTGGGCATTGCATCGGCAGAAGGAAGAGCAGGACGGCGAGCAGAGCACCGGCAAAGGGAGCAGCTAGGTGCCAGCAATTTGAGCACCAGGCGCCACAACCAGCAGGGAGCGGCGATCACTGAGCCGACAGCGAAAGTGTTACGGTTGGACTAAAATTGACACTTTCTCTGGACATTTTGACGTGTACAACAAGCAGCATTACACAGGCAAACTCGCCTCCCTTGGGGAAAAAGAAGCGCGGGTGGACTGAGCGCTGGGCAAGCAAGAGGAGCAGGCAAGCAGTGCCTGAGCAGCAACTCGTGGCAAAACATTCAGCAACAAACATGGATCTGGAGGCGTTTGTGGCAATGGCCAAACTGGTGGTAGCCAAGCACGGCTGCAATTGGATGGAGGGTTTGGCGGCACAGCCTGATGAAGAGCAGCCAGGGACAAGCGAGTGCCCGGAATCCCCTTTGATGTTCCACAATGAGGAGGACATGCAGGACCAAGAAGGAGAAGGGCACGAGGAGGAGGAAGAGGAACCAACTGGAAAGAGGAAGAGAGTGATGACTCAAAAGGCCTTGGCAAACAAAGAGCAGGTGGCCAAGAACAAGAGAGCCAGAGTGCCCGGGGCAAGAGGCAAGGGAAGGACACAGGAGGCTGTGGCCGTACCGGTGCCTGAACCTGTGGAAGCCCCAAGGAAACAGGGAGCACCCAGCACGCCTGCAACCAGGCCGGTGGCTGCGAGGGTTGAAGGCCCCACATCCTTGGAGACAGTGAAAGGTATGGTGATGCAATGCATGCAAGCTTGGGGTAACGGGGGCAATGGTCAGTTGTTGTGTGGAAACACCAATGCATTTACCAATTGGGAAACGGGGCAGCAGTATTGCAACAGAGAGGTATGGCACCGGGTCTGGGGGTCGGGGGCCCGGGGAGTTACGAGCATGCAGGGAGCCTCTCTAGCACGGGGGTTCCAGGGGCAGGGAGCCAAGGGCTGGGCAGATGGCCCATTGTAGCAAGTTTGATTGGGGGAGTGCAGCAGCCACCAAGTCAAGGGGGCAGCACGGGGGTTGTGGGCGATTCAGGAGGCAGCAATGCATTGCAAGCCTCACAAGTACAACAACCCATTCCAGTGACCAGCACAGGTTCAGTAATTGGGGGTGGCACAGGAATGCAGTTGGGTTTAACTGCAGGGGGTTCAGCTCAGCCACTCACATGGTGGGGGCAAGGAGTGACTAATACAGGGGTGCCTCCAGGGCCTAGTCCTGTTGTCAGTCAGGACGGGGTGTGGGGTACGATGACACAATACAGGAGAACAATGCCGGGGTTTGCTCCTGTCAGGGTGGCAGTCAATTCTTTATCTTGGCACATACCTATATCAGTCAAGGAGAGGGTGTGGAGGAAGGAATTCATGGAAATCCTTGAACTGGTGGGGATGGAGCCACTGTAAATGGTTTAAAAGAGCTTTCTGAGAAGGAAAAAGGAAAGAGGGATAAAGAAACACCCAAAACAGAGGCTACCATGCATAATTGGTTAAAAGCATTTTTGGTTTATACTTCAATAATGATAGGAAAGTACCCTCAGGATGCTTTAGCAATGCTGGCATATGGTCATTAAATTCAGGATATTTATTTGAAGTGGGGTGGCGAAGGTTGCCTACAGTATGATCGCGCATTCCGCTTGAAAATGCAGGTATGGCCAGCGCTAGTTTGGGATGAAATGGATGTGGGCAGGATTATGGATAAATTGGTGCTCACAGGAGAAGGAAGTGAAAAAGCCTTGGTAGAGAAACCCCAGGTTTGGAGGGGTAGGGGCGGTTTCACACGCCGGGGGAGGGCATCCTTTCGCGGGCACTCCTCCTGGAACAGCAGATTCAGCTACCAGGGGGAGCAAACGGACTGCTGGAGGGTTAATTCAGAGGAAGGCTGCCCCTTTGGTAAATCATGTCGATTTAGGCATCCCCGCGGAGGCAGCGGTAAAGAGCGCAGCACCACTTCTAGCGAAGGGAGGCGCAAGAGTAGTCCAAAAGGGAAAGCTAAGGTCAAGAAAGAATGAGGTTTAAAAAAGGATGGCAAAAACGGCTCTGAAGCAAAAATGTAATGATTTGAATAAAATTGGGTTGCCAACACCGATTAATTTACAAGCAATGACTCCATGGTGGAATATCTATCATAACAGATTGTTGTGGGAAGGTTTCAGGTGGGGATTCAGGATCCCATGTATGGAGGTAAGAATGGGCACAGAAACACACAACCTGCGGTCAGCGCTAGGAATGCCAGAAGTAGTGGCTCAGAAAGTGGCCAAAGAAGTAGCCCTGGGCAGGGTGGCGGGTCCCTTCAGGCAATCACCAATGCCAAACCTGGTGGTATCACCTTTAGGGTTGGTGCCCAAAAAGGAGGAGGGGCAATACTGGTTGATCCATCACCTCTCATTTCCCGAAGGGGAGTCAGTCAATGATGGGATTAGCAAGGAAATGTCCAGAGTGCAATACACTTCTTTTGAGGATGCAGTACAAGTGGTGAAGGCAGCTGGAAGGGGAGCTCTTATGGGGAAGTCTGACATTGAATCAGCTTTCAGGTTACTTCCTATTCATGCGGACAGCCAGCATTTATTGAGGTTTAAGGTGCAAAAGCTCTACTATTATGACAAGTGTTTACCGATGGGGTGTGCCATCTCCTGTGCCTATTTTGAAGCCTTTAGCTCATTTGTGGAGTTCACAGTAAAGCAAGAATGCCCGGAAGGGGCAATGGTCCATTACCTTGATAATTTTCTGTTTATCGGGGAGGAGGGGTCTAAAGAGTGTGAGAACCTCATGGGTACGTCTGAAAAATTGATGAAGGTAATGGGGGTTCCGTTAGCAAAAGAGAAAACAGTGGGCCCAGTGACTTGTCTTACCTTTTTGGGGATAGAAATTGATTAATTGAAGGGGGAATGCAGGCTGCCTCTGGACAAGGTGACAAAACTGAAAGGGATCATCAGGGGTCTTAGAGGCAAAAAGAAGGCAACTCTAAGGGAACTACAGGTCCTAGCAGGCTCTCTCAATTTTTCAGGGAAAGTCATCCCAGTGGCCAGAACATTTGCAAGGAGTGCAGAACTGAAAACAGTCGGCCTGCAGCATGCAGGACAGCACGTGAGGCTGGGGCAGAGGTGCAGGAGGATCTGGCCATGTGGGACACATATTTGGATGACTTTAACGGGGTTCTAATTTGGCGTAGCAAAGGTAGCAGGGAGGACAGCCACAAATTGTTCACAGATTCATCTGGAGCTCTGGGGTTCGGGGCAATTCTGGACAGCAAGTGGTGTGGCATGGCATGGCCAAAGAAATGGCATCGGAAAGGGATCACTAAAGACATCACTCTGTTGGAGCTCTTCCCCATTGTTGTAACATTTAAACTATGGGGGGAACATCTGGCAAACAGCAAATCACGCTCTGGTCCGACAATTTAGCAGTGGTGCAAATCATTAAACAAGGTTCCGCCAGTGGCAAAGGGGTTTTGCGGTTACTAAGGGAACTTCAGAGATGCATGCTGATGAGGAATATAGAGGTGCGAGTCAGGCATATTCCTGGGGTACAGAACACGGCAGCTGATGCTCTCTCTCGTTTACAGTGGGAGAAATTCCAAGAGAGCTGCCCTGGAGCAGAGGAGGCGATGTCCCCGTTCAAACCTCAGTGGTGGGACATGATTGGGGTAATCTGAGTACTCTCATCCAGACGGCCGTGGCACCAGGCACTACAAGGAGGTATAAGGCTTGCTGGGATCGGTACCTGAATTTCAAATGAGAGGTACTGGGGGAAAAACAGCAAGAATCACCGGTAAGGGCCTTTTTAGGATGGGGTTGGCGTGAGGGGAAAACCAGGTCTTGGATGGCACACCATCTAGCAGCTATCACCCATTACTGTAAACTGAAGAGGGAGAACGACCCTACTAAAGAGCACTATATTGGTATGGCAATGAAAGGATGGGCTAGGCAAGTGAAATCTGGAGGAGATGCGAGGAGGCCCATTGACGTGATCAAACTGCAAAAACTGGTGCTTTGTCTGGGGCAAATCTGCCATGGGGATAACGAAGCGGCATTATTCAGAGCTGCTTTTATCTTGGCCTTCTTTGGGGCATTTAGGGTGAGTGAATTGGTGCCAGAGAACAAAGGTGCATAGGGGATGACATTTTTACAAATACAGTATGTGAAATGCTCAGAGCGTCAAGTGACTTTATGGCTAAAAAGCTCAAAGACAGACCAGGAAGGCAAAGGGTGCACGGTATCATTACAGCTCATCACAGGGAGCACCATATGCCCGGTCAGGGCGGTGTCGGTTTATCTCAAGCTCAGACCTCTTTCAGTAAAGGAGGCTCCACTATTCATCCACCAGGACGGTGCAGCTCTAAGTCGCTTCCAGTTTAAAAGAATGATGGAGCTGGCATTAGAAGGAATTGGGGAGGCTGAAGAGGTCTTTGGGACACACTCATTCCGGATAGGGGCTGCCACATCCGCAGCAGCGGTTGGCATGGGGGAAGTGGCAATCAAGCAGATTGGGAGATGGAAATCTGGCTGCTTCAGGAGATATATCAGGCCTGAAAAAATGTGAGGTTTAAGTCTCTTTTGTCCTTCTTTTTTCACCAGTGCCTGCTGGAAGAAGGAGGAGATCGGTATGGGTGGTAGGACACTCTTTTGTGTCTAGAGCAGGGGCAAGTTGGACTGAAGAACACGAAAAACTGACAGCGGGCGAATTCAGGATAGGTTGGCACGGGGTGCCGGGTATGAAATGGGCTCAATTACAGAAGCAGGTGCACAGATTATTGAGTATTGAGCAAAAGCCTGACATTGGTTATTCATTTAGGGGGTAACTATTTGACAAGCTTGGGGAGGGGGGGCCCTGATGCGTACAATGATGTGCTCATTACAGGAGCTGGCAGGAGAGCTTGGGGAAACAGAAATTGTTTGGTCTGAGATCATCCCGAGGCCGGAATGGAGAGGTGCAGATAACCACGCAGCAGTGGAGAAATCCGGGATGAAGCTAAACTGCACAATGGCAAAGTTCTGCAGGGGCAGGAGCTTTGGACAGATCAGGCACGGCCTGATCAATCTGAAATCCCCGGAATATTTCCTCAATGATGGGGTGCACTTGACCTCTTTGGGCATGGATCTATTCTTTTGGAATATCTGCACAAAAATCCTGAAAATGTAGAAAGAAGGGGGGAGCCACGGTGGGCGGTAACCCACTCGTGGCGTGGCAGTGTTTGGCTGGACAAACACATGAGACAGACTCCGGATGAGCCAGGAGAAAGCAAGAAGGGTCTTCGCCCTTCTCAGACCTAGCACCCCTTGGGAGCCTAAGCGGCAGGGGCGTCTGGGAGGAACAACTAGGGCTCAGCTTCCCCCAAGGAAACAGCACTCTCCCCACCAAGGAGCGCCTGCAGGGGCAGGACAGGCTTGGACGCAAAGGTTGGGAGAGTTGGGCCTATTCTGGACGCTTGGGGAAGGAAAGGGGGAAGCAGGTTATTTTTGGACACGGAGCAGTCGCCGCATCTTATGAGTAATTTTCCACAAATGTGTGCAGTGTGGTTTTGGTTTGGTGTTATTGTGGAATAAATCTGCAGCCTTTTTATACCATTCTACACTTTCTGGGGGGAAAGGGGAATGAGTTATGGATACGTTGGATACGAATGGACGGATGCCAGGGTTGTGAAGGTGACAACGAAGGTGGCACAAAATGGAGGAGGCACCCCCGATAACCCAGGCAGTGTCCCCTCTTAGCCTCCCCCTCTATGGAGAAGGGGGAGGTGCCATGCTCAGCGTGGCAAAACACAGGCAAAGCCCACGAAACAGAAAGCGCAGCGAAATCCAAGGAAAGCCTGTGAAGGGCTGACAAAAGAAAGGGGAGGGGTCTCGTCCTTTATAATCCAGCTGGAGCTGCAGGGAAACCAGCATCCAGCCTCCGCGAAGGACACCCGCCCAGGAGTCGCAGAAGGAGCTTTTCGTTTTCCCACCCACCAACAGGACAAGCAGGAGCACCTGGTCGTCGACGTCGCAGGACGACTAGGCGGTGTGGCGGTGTTTGGCTGGACAAACACATGAGACAGACTCCGGATGAGCCAGGAGAAAGCAAGAAGGGTCTTCGCCCTTCTCAGACCCAGCACCCCTTGGGAGCCTAAGCGGCAGGGGCGTCTGGGAGGAACAACTAGGGCTCAGCTTCCCCCAAGGAAACGGCACTCTCCCCGCCCAGGAGCGCCTGCAGGGGCAGGACAGGCTCGGACGCAAATGTTGGGAGAGTTGGGCCTAATTCTGGACGCTTGGGGAAGGAAAGGGGGAAGCAGGTTATTTTTGGACACGGAGAAGTCGCCGCATTTTATGAGTAATTTTCCACAAATGTGTGCAGTGTGGTTTTGGTTTGGTGTTATTGTGGAATAAATCTGCGGCCTTTTTATGCCAAAAAACAAACAGGTCTCATTCTACACTTTCTGGGGGGAAAGGGGAATGAGTTATGGATACGTTGGATACGAATGGACGAATGCCAGGGTTATTCAGTATCACCCATCAGAACCAGTCCTACAGTTTGGAGGCAAGTTTAGATTTTGAGAAATGTGAGTTCCGTTTGTTGTTAAGTTTTAACATTCAAAACGTTTGTAACAATTTTACCAATATTCATGGCTGCGCAAAAGCAAAGCTATTTAGAAGACCAACACACCAGAATAGTTTATATGACAGTTTCAGAGTTAAGTGGCCACGCAGGAAACACGGCATAGGTTAGTTGCCGAGATACAATAATAACGACGTAACACACGTTAGATACAATTATTAATCCAACATTATTTTCACGCGAAATCACTGTTCCGATAAGATTCAATGTTTTATGAATGAAAACATGTAGTGAGCTTTACAGGAGGCAATGTTGATAAGTTTCAACCTCCTTACGAAGAAGGCAGGCCCTGACCATTTACTTTAAAATCCCGCAAATTAAAGGAAAAATGGAAATTCAAAAATAACAAATAAAACAATGGTGCACAGCATTAATACAACATAGAAAACACTATAGAAATATAAAACATGTGTTGGTACATTTTAAAGTACAAAGTAGCGGAAAATACTGTAGAAAAACAGGGACATGAACTCGATCTATTATATTGAAATATACACTAGGGGGCAGTAGAAACTAGAACAAAAAAGTGAATTTGGTAGCAATACAAGGGCGATTCCCATAGAAAGCAATTGGTCTTGTTTGAATAACAGCGAAACGATGTCTTTGTTGGAGATAAAGGGAGAATGTGTAGTTTGAGATATGGATTGATTGTGTGTGTTTTGGGGTGTATGTGTGTGTTTCTGGGTGCATGCATGACAGGCGTTCTGTTAGTTGGTTTGACTCACTGTTCCAGTGCAGAGATGGCATCATATAGACAGGTATGGCAAGGGGCATTAGTTCACACTAAGCATGATTTGTAAATCATGTCCCCACCACAAGATGTCACAGACTCTCACATTTAGGCTCACAATGGAGTGAGGGCTGATTTATTGAAAATGTTTTGTGACTATGATGCAGCAGCACTAAAGCAAAAGAGGCATTGGTGAATCTGCTTTGTTATTGTTGTAAGACTTCACATGTATGCACAACTGCCATTGTTCAATGCGTGCTCACAAGAAAGACTAGCTTTCAGATTGTCCTATATCATGCAGAAGAAACTCAGTTTAAGCAGGAGTGAAAGTGAACCGTCGGCTTCTGTGAATCTCCTACTGCGAATCATGTAGGTTTGAAGGTTCTCAAATTGTACTCGCAGCCAGCATACGCCCGAATCTATACTAAGTGAAAATGTCGTTTTTAAAAAAGGACATTTTCAAAGCCTGATTTAGAAAGACCGCTCTGTGACTGCATAGAGAGGTCTTTGTAAATCTAACTGTCATGCCTCTGTCATGCACAAGTGCAGGGTGGGGCTAACAGGTTCAGTCGAGAAGAGCACAGGAAGATGGAAGTGATGTCAGTGTGTTTGTGTGTCTGCTTGCGTGTCTGTGTGTATGCTGAAAGGTGGTGTTTGGAGCATGCAGGGAGAGGTCTGGGGAGAAGGGGTGTAGGTATTGGGGTATGTGTTAGTGGAGCGGGCTTAGGGACAGTTATGGGGAGAGGTTGCAGGAATAATTCGGGGGCTCTGGAGGTGAATCCCCACCCCCTAATTTAATAGGCGAGGGATGGACAGGGGGATGCTTTTTTGTGTGCTGCCTTGAATATTCAACAAAATTACATAGAACCACCTGAATCGTCTATAACAGCCCTAATTCTTCAAGATGTTTGGGAGTAGTTTCTGAAGGTGCGGGCTCATTCATGGGGAAAAACATACAGAAAAAAAGTCAAAGATTTCAGGAAGGGATAGAAAGGTTAGGGGAAAGGGAGTAGGCACGCGAGACTGGCGTGGGGGTTAGAAAGTTTAAATGGAGTCGTCTACATATCTAAGTAGGGCAGCACATTCAACTACAGTAAGAGACCGCAGTAGATGGACGTACCTAATGCAGAGATCTGTGTGCAATCTAAAAGTCGCAGGTTTGAATCTTCTTAAGAAAAACGTGGTCATGAGTTCATCAAATTAGTTAAATTGAAGTGGGGGAATTGTAAGATTGCATTTCAGACCAGCAGAGTCACATGTCAGGCATGTCTGGGTCTGCTTTCCATCATTCAGAGGTCAACATTCAGAGTTGTGTTCCTCATGGGGTGTAATGCGTCTATTTGAGACAGAAGAGAGAGAGAGGGGGGTGACATTTGGAGTTAGAGACATGGGTCCTGTCTGCAAATAGCCAGGAGTAGGAGTGGGAGGGCAGGGTTGCAAGTTGTTTTGCCTTGTAAGGCCTACTCCTGCCTTCCCCATCTAACCAATTCACCTCTAAAATCTCCCACCACCTTTCACTAAACACACACACTCCACAGAAGGCCACCACAAGCCTAGTCATTAGCTCAGCACACTAACCTAGCTACGACTAAGCTCTCCTCCTTAGCCCTGTCTTACTCTCCCACATCCGTGGCTAACCAGAAATAAAGTCCTGTAGTATATCAAATCTTGGGCACTTCCCTGTGGAAAACATATTACCCAGTTTTTTCCTCCAAGCCTAGAGAAAACAGATTGGCACTCAAGAACCATGTACTTCATCTGCATGGATGGAGTGGTGTAGGGGTGATTTATGCTGGGCATTCTTTGTCCAGACATCAGAACAGATGTCTCTGCTTCGCCATCCAATGTTGTGTCCTCCTTAGCGTTATACCACCTTGGTTTGAAGAAGAGGCAGTAGCCCTGTAGGAGCAGACATGTATACTGCAAACTCTTCCCTAGCTCTTCCCCATTGCCTGTATGTGCCTGGCATGTACAAGCTTACATGTACCTGAAGGGGAAAACTCAGAGTAGCTAAATCTATAGCTAAACGTCAGTCTATATTGCAATCTGAGGTTCTCCTGTCACCACATGCAGACAAGGAGCTACCCACTGCTGATGACTGATAGCCTTGCCGGCTTAACTACTAAATCCTAGACACATGGAGGATTAAACATGTTTAATGGAAGTAGTTGAAAATTGTAATGGCCCAGTTGGAAAACGTAGATTTGAGAACTTATCTACAGAAGGGATTGGTAGAAAGGGAAAGAAGTGGACATCAGTTTTCCTGGCAGGTACAGAAAAGTCTAGCTCAGAACACATTAGAGTTCATCAGGACTCAGATGGGCAAGTAGTAATTGCACCCATAAAAACTGACTGAGTGGTGAAGCAGTACTTGCAGATTATAACAATTAAGGGCAGTTTCTAGATGGCATGGATCTTCCATATTTAGTAGTGGAAACCTTAGCTTTTCTGATACAAGAGTCAACAGAATCATAGATCAGAGAAACATGAAACTATTTCAGCATTTACAAATCTCCTGGGGAATGTGATATCATTGCAGAATTGTGCAAGATATTTTCTTGACTACTCGTTTCTAAATTTACACAATTACCCAATGGAATGATGACAGCAGAAAAGAATCAAGAATTGATGCAAAAATGTTGGATTCTACTTTTTGTTAAAAGCAGCAAGAACCCCTTCAGTGGGATTTTTACAACGCTCTTAATATCATCTTAAATGTAGATCAGGATTACATGATTATATAGAAAGAATGAGTTACCAAGCTTCTAAATTGTATTCAAAAGCTAACAGAACCAGATAAGGATATGGTTATATGAACATATAATTCATTTCTTAAACTCACATTCTGGGGAAAGCTAGAGATTATGCTAACATGGAAAAATACCCTTTGTCGTTACTTTGCTGTATACATGGAAATCCTTGCACCAGGCTTATTGGGATTTTTTTTATTTTATAATATATTTTTTTATTAAGATTAATACTTGCAAAGCAAGCACATCACGTTTTCCCTTGTAATATGAAGCAAATGCATGACCAAGAATTTTTACTTTTTAAACTTCTTACCCTTTCCCCACCCCGGCCGCCTTCGCCCAACCTCCTCCCAACGTAAGTCAACTCAACTGAGGAAGGTGTATCAGTGAGAGGCCTCTGATCGCACACTCATATCACCAAAAAAAAAAAGATTTCTGATTGGATACAGGCTGGCTACACGTCAATTCTTTCGTTCCACTGTGGACTGACCGTCTTGAACCAAATGTTGGGCTTTACAGTGTCTAGGTCAGGCTTGGAGTCTCCTTCCCGGAGTGGGGATCTCGGTCACCTCGCAAGGTTGCTTGTCTAGGTGCGTGTGGGACACTAATAAAGCCGCAGTGAGGCTTTCCACTTAATAGAGTTCCTTGGCTTCGCGCAAACAATTGATCTTTGTGGGTGGGGCACTTCCCTTCCATCTCATGGTTAGACACACAGGTGCTGCTAGGAGCAGTTTTCTGGACAGGTGGGGGAGAAACAGGTACTGTCCCTGCACTAGCGCGACCCTGAACAGCACCAGGAGTGGAGTGAATTCTCTGTCAATTCCTTCTATCTCATGGACCCAGCCGAGGATTTCTTTCCAATAAACTTGTATGCTGGGACTATCCCACCACTGATGCCAGTACGTGCTAATCTGTGCGCAACCCCACCAGCAATAGGGGCTTATACCTGTATATATCATGACCAGGCACTGGAGAGTTAGGTGCCACTGCATAACTAGCCTGCAATTATGCATCTTGTATTGGACCCCTATTGACGACCTCCAAACTGCCCTGAATATTGCTGCCCAACCCTCCTGGTTGTCCTCCCACCCCAGCTCCCTTTCCCATTTCAACTGGGGGTTGGTAATTGACCTCGCTCTATTAGGGCTTGGTACATCCTAGAGATAAGCCCCTTGGTCCCCGATTGCATGTTCAGAATGTTCTCGAAGGGATTGAGGGGGTGCTGCAGCTGCATGTTCCATAGGAGGTCTGGTAGGACCCCTTTCAATAGAAAATATGAGAGGGGACAGATCGTCAGGCCTTGTTGTGCGTTTTCTAGTTCTTCCCTAGACAGGAAGACCCCCTCCCTCCACATCTGGCCTGCTCCGACCAACCCCTGTTCATATTGGGGATGGAAGCGGATCAGGTCTATGATGAGGTCCCTGATCAGGGGGCCCAAATGCAAGTAAGGGGGAGGGCCAGGTTGTGAACCTGCTCATTTTTGTGTTTTTGTTACATACAGTCCATAACACTCCTAAGATTGAGTGCTCTCACACCTTACGTGGAAGGGATATCAGGGGAGCCCAAAGCCACTCCCCCAGGTTGACCAGGGCCAACCAGCCATTCTCCAGATGTACCCAATGTTTGCCCTCAGACTCTCGGATATGGTCTACAAGCACTCGCAACTGCACTGCTCTGCAATATTCATATAGGTCAGGGTATGCCATACCTCTCTTTTTCCTTAGGGAGCATCAGAGTACTATATGCGATCCAGAGCCTTTTCTGTTCCCATAGGAACACCAGCAGGGATCTCTCGCGTTCTGCGAGGAAGGAGTCCGGGAGGGCAATCGGGAGCGACTGAACCAGAAAAATTAGCCTCAGAAGAACGCTCATTTTTATGGGCGTGAATCTTTTCACCCACGAAAGCTTTAATTTTGCCCAGTTCGCTGTGTCATGCTTTATAACCGCCCAAAGCGTTTTGAAATTTGCCTGATATAACTCTTTCAGGTGCTTTGTTATAGTGCTCCCCAGGTAACAGATGCTGTCACTGGCATCTTTTAAACCCCACTCAGCTGGGCTTGAGTCGAGTAGGTGCACTTGTCTCTTAGTGGCAGGTCTATGGTCTTGTTTAGATTTATGTGAAACCCCGAATGCGCACCATACTCTTCTAGTCTGGCCAAGAGCGCTGGAATGGACTGCGTTGGGTGAGTCACATAGACCAGAATATCTTTGGCAAACAGGGCCCGTTTATATTCTCTCCCAAGTTTGTTAAGACCTATTATCGAATTATCATTCTGGATGATCTGAGCCAGGAGCTCCATCACCAGGGATAAGACCAGTGGTGAGAGGAGACACCCCTGCCTGTATCACTATGATCCTAGCATCCGCAAAGGAGGGTGGGCCTGTCCAGTGGCCATGATGTTGTTAATCAAGAGAGTTAGAAAGGGTGTTAGGGCACCTCTGAACCTTTTGTAGTAAGCTTTGGTGAAGCCATCTTGTCCCGGAGCTGATCCCGCCCTTAGGGTGGAAATGGCTAAATCCACTACCTCTGCCATTATGGGCGCGCTCAATCCTTCATGGTCCGAAGCCTGCATTGGGGGGAATGTGACACTTCCCATGAATTCTGCTATGCTCTCATCTGAGAAAACACTATCTGATGTGTACAACTGCTCATAAAATTAGGCAAGACTAGCTATTATTCCGGCTGGATCATTGATTGTGTCCACTGACTGCGATCTAATCCTCGTGACTGCCCTTTCCACCCTTTGTTTTCACAATCTAGCGTATCATTCTGTTGGAAGAATTCTCGTATCTCTGTGTCTAGTGATCCCCTAAATAACTTATTCTTGAAAAGCGCGTTGTTGCACACCCATCTTTTGTCTACCACCCTACTAGAACCCAGGTCCATCCCGACTACATCCATATCATGATTGGACCACCCTACTGGCTCGATTGACACGCTTTGTATGTGATGTTCTAGCTCCTCTTCTAGGAATATATAATCTATCTGAGAAAAGGTTTTATGTGGGGGGGAATAAAAGGTATATGCCTTTTGTAGCGGGTGTTGGGCTCTCCAGGAATCCACTAGGAAGTAATCTCTTACCAGGTTTTTAAAGGAACCCCTGTCCCGGGGGGGAACAGCACCCTCTCTATAGGATTTCCAGTCTAATGCGGGTTCCATAACTATGTTAAACCCCCCCCCCCCACAGATCAGGGTCCCCGTACTATCACTATCAAGTTGTGCTAAGAGATCTCTCCAGAATGCTAGTTGCTGGGTGTTCAGGGCATATGCCGAGCACAAGGTCTCCCGCTTTGATCTGATAGTCCCTTCCATGAAAAGGTACCTTTCACCCGGGTCCCAGTGCGTGTGTAAAATCTGCAGACCTAGGGAAGTGTGGTACCAGATCCCCACCCCCCTTCTTTGCCGCCCCAGATGCCCATATGGATCCCCCAATTGCTTGCCCCTTGGGGGGAATTCCTCGTCCCGCTTATATTTAGTTTCTTGCACAAATAAAATGTCCAGTTTACACTATTGGAAAGCTTAGACCTTGTCTGTGGCAAATTAAGACCTTTGACATTTAGAGACCCCGTTAGTCAGCTGCCATGTAATTTGTTGGGTGTGTGCATTATACTTAGCGGAATGTGTTGCTTCGTCCCCAGCGGGTTTGATGGCCAGGCTCGTCGTTACTTGCCTTTCCGCTATTTCGTGTGCTCTGGCAGAGTACCCCGTGATTCGACCTCTCACCTCCTTCAATTTTTCGGAGAAAATACCCCTGGAATCCCCTGCATTCCCCTTGCCCCGTTGAAAAAAGAGAGGAGAAAAAAAAGACTCCTCCTGGAATTGGAGAAGCCCTAGGATAAAACATAGGGCCACACAATGGGTGTCTCTCCCGATGGCCCAATAAACATGAACCATCAATACAGATAACTAGCATGAGTGTGTTACGATTCCACAATAAATCACCCAGCCCAATTAACTGTGAGTGGTGGGTCATGGAAGAGTCTGGGATTCCACTTTTGGGTTAATCACTCCCTCTGGCTGTTTCGACAGTTCACCATGTCCCAGTCTCTGGTAGAGTGTGCTCCCTGCCTTTCCATGACCATTTTAGTGCAGTTGTTGCTGTATGGCACCACCTTCCACGATTAAGGGGTGTTGAGTCGTTTGTATTTTTTTGAGCCCTTGGATGTGCCTCTCATTGGCCAGGGTCCAATTGGTTTCCTGGCTGGCTCAGAGCATGACGGCTGTTGCTTGGTGTCTGCTGCTCCTGCATTTTCTTTCAGGACTCGCAGCACGCTGGTTGCTTCCTCCCCCAAAACCACTCTGTATTCCTCATTGACATCCTCGAACAGAAGCACGAAAGGGAAGCCCCATCTATATCTAATATTGCGTTCTCACAGCTAGGAGGTTAACAGGCGACAGTCTCTTCTCTGGGCCAGAGTGGTGGTGGACAGGTCTTCATATGTTTTGACTTGTGAGTCCTCGAAGTCTATGAATTCTCGTTCCCTGGCAAATTGCACTATTTCCACTGTATGCCTGTAGTGGGGGAACTTGGCCAAGACAGATCTTGGGTCACCTGGGGGTCCCCCAGCTCGATGAACTCTCTCAAATTATAGCTCCGGAGACAAAGGAGTTGTGAAGAGAGACCCGACTAATGCCTTCACCATTCTCTCTAGGCTAGCTGGCATTTCGTTGGGCGCTTCTTTGAGGCCTTGAATCCAGATATTGGCCCTCCTGTCTCTACGTCATCAACTTTTGCTGCCAGGTGCGAATTCCTTTGTTCCTAGTCCTGGAAACGACTTTCTGCTCTCATTTCAATGAGGTCTGAGGACTGCTGATAATTCTCAAGAGCCCCTACCTTGTCCTCGATTTTATGTACCCTCTCCTGAAGGGCGTTCACCATTGTTGTCATGCTGTTTCTGAAGGAGTGGATCTCATCCAACAGGAGTTGAACGTCTGCCTTCGTAGAGGGCTCCTGATCTCCCCCAGGAATGAGAGTGGCCTCTAGGGGGGAGCGCTGCCATGGTTAGACCATCCTGCCAAAACTCTTGTAGCTTCTGAACTATTGCTGAGTTTATTCCGCCATGCATGTGCACCAGAACAGATACATCTCCCCAAGAGAGGATGGCTGTCGGTGGAGCTTTTCTGTGGTTGGCACAGACTCTATCCCTCCTGCACACTACAAGCAGCTGCTTCCATATGTACGTAAACTTCAGGAGGGGGAGTTAGGCCGGTGCAAGGGTATGTGTGTCTTTGTGGCTGCTTAAATAGAGGGGGGGACATGCCCCCTCTCTGATATGATATGATATGATATTTTATTTGTATTGCGCTCGTACACAAGTGTTTCAGAGCGCGACTAGGCAAGGGAGGGGAACAAGGGAGAACACAGCACAACATAAAAACGATCTTACTAGGCCCAGTGACATTGAGAACGCGCAAGTGCATGGGAAAGGGAAGAAGGGGGAACGTGCATGGAAGGGGAAGAGTGGAAAGTGCAGAAGCCGAGGAGCGCAGATAAATAAAATAAATAGAAAATGTAGGCAAACTGTGGTAGTGCAATTGAGGCAAACTGTGGTAGTGCAAACTCTGTTCTCTAGAGGGCTCTCAGCCCCAGTCTTTGCCTCTCTATAAGGGGCGCTATGCACCTGTGTCTGCACCTTGTCTTTTGCTTGTGGTTTTAGGGCTACACCGTGGGGCCTCCAGTATCTGTTGCCCATAGTACCCACCAATGTACTGCTACTCCGAGTGGGGCGCAGTGCTGCTTGGTGCCTCCTTTCTCCCTGCTTCCCCCTTCCTTCTTTAGCTGCATACAAAGGCTTCCAACACTCAGGGCTTTGCCCTGGAGGGTGCTCTCTGGGAGGCCCTCCTAGTCTGTAGTCCACGTGTATTTCCTCTGTGTTGCCCTCTCCTCTGTTGGGTTACCAGTTATTTGCACAGATGTTTGCGCGCTCTGAGTCTTATGATGAGAGCAGAGTGGGACCAGCCCTGGGCCCTTTCCTCGATGCTCTGTGGGGGTGGGGGGCTTCCAATATGCACCGTGGGAGGACTATCTTCCGTTGCTCACAGTACTCCCTTTTTCAAAGATTTTGCTCGTTAAGTTCGGGTGCCGTATGTCTTCTGCTCTTCCTCTCCCCTCCACATGGGTTGTGGCACTTATGGATTCAGGCACCAGCTTGCTGCCCCCGCAGGTACCTGTCACGGCCTGACCATTACCCCCGGTCAGCCTCCCCAGCTTAGTCCGTCACATAGTCTGGGAGACGGGCAGGTTTCCCACGCCCTGTTCTCAGGGGGTACCTCCTGCCAACATCCCTGGCCGGTGTCTCTTGACCTGGTCTGCCTCGAGCCGGAGAGTCCACGGTGGGGCTTTCACCCCCACCTTCATCCAAGGCACCCTCACCCTCTCGGTTGTCCGGGCTGTCCACTCTCGGGTCGCCGATCCTCCTGAAGAATGAAGCATTCCTTGTTACAGACGACGTCCCGTCAGAGGCTGTCACCATAGAGCCCTTGACCGCCACGACATCTAGAGGAGCGGGTTAATACGTGAGGGACAACTTTCCTTGTGGGTGGCGATTTCTCACCAAAACCTCATCTCCCGGCGCGATGTGCGGGGGTCTCAGGCCCCTCTGGATGTTTTCCATCTGCGTCCTGATTCGTCTGTCCTCTTCGACCTGTTCATTGTCAATGACGGCAGGGTCCCTGTCCCCCACCTCCGGTATGACGTCTCTCGGGCATCTCTGGAAGAGAGCCTCCGCCGGGCCACCCCCGTTGAGGAGTGAGGTGTGGTCTGATATCCCCGCAGGAAGACGTACAGGGCCCTCTGCAAGCACTCGCCCTTTCCATGGGCGATCCTGAACACTTTGTTGAGGGTGCGCATCATGCGCTCCGCCTCCCCGTTGGCCCGGGGCCACAGTGGGGTTACCCGCCGGTGTTGAATGCCATACTCCCTCATGAGCTTGGCAAAACTCTCGCCTTGGAATGGTGCCCCGTTGTCGGAGCACAGCACAGAGGGCAGGCCATGGGTGGCGAAAATCTTCTCCAGCGCCACCCCCACGTTCTCAAATGCGACGGACTCTATGAACTCGACCTCCGGGTATCGAGACCACTCGTCCACCACAACAAGGAAGTGAGTGCCTCTCGACGTGGACCCGGAGTCTGCGTGCACCACTTCCCATGGTCTGGTCCCTCTAGGCATTGCTTCAATGGATGGTTCCCGCTGGGCCGGTGCCGCAGCCTGGCACCATATGCACGACGCCACAAATGCTTCCACCTTCCGCTCGAGTTCCGGGAACCACACCTTCTGGCGGAGGCGAGCTTTGGTTTTGGGCGCGCCTTGATGACCCTGGTGCGCCAAGGTGATGACCTGTGCAATTTTGGCCTGGGGCACCACGATCCTCTCACCCCTCAGTAGCAGCCCCGACTCCGAGAATGTCAGTTCTTCTCTCACTCTCCATAACTGCTCGAGGGCCACTCTGGCTTCACATGTCCTGCGTGCCACGGCCTCCAGTACCGTCTTCCAGGTACCCCTCTGCATGGCTTCCCTCAGGATGGCGAAACATTCGTCGCCTTTTGACGCAACCTCGAGCTCTTCCACCTGCATGGAGTTTGGGGTGGCCGTCTCCACAACTAGGCGGACATGTTCGTCCGCATCCTCCGCTGATGCAGACTCCTGCGAGTCCCCTCTTGGGTGTCGAGAGAGGTAGTCTGCCGCATTGTTAGCCCCTGGACGATAGGTCAACGACACTCCATACTCGAGCAGGGCGAGCATCCAGCGCTCTATTCTCACTGGTGGACGGGATGATGAGCCCGCCATGATCGGCAACAACGGCTTGTGGTCCGTGACCACAGTCACGGGGAGCCCCAGAATGTAGAGGCGAAAGTGTCTGCAACCCCACAGCACCGCAAGGGCTTCCCTCTCAATCTGGGAGTACCTTTGCTCGGTGTCGGAGAGCGCTTTACTGGCGTATGCTATGGGTCGAATCTCCTGGTCATTCCCCACTTGTGTAAGTACTGCCCCCAGTCCATATGGGCTGGCGTCCACAACGATCTCTGTCTGCAGACTCGGATCGAAGAACGCCATGGTGTCGTCCGCCGCCAAGGCACCTCTGATGTCATCGAATGCCACCTGCTCAAGGGGGCCCCACTGCCAGGTGGTGTCCTTCTTTGTGAGCGATCTCAACGGCTCTGAACGGGACGCCAGATTCCTGATGAAACGGCCACAGTAAGTAACCATCCCCAAGAAGCTCCTCACCTCCGCAACATTCTCTGGCAGACGCGCCTCCTTTATGTCCCTCACTTTGCGGGGGTCCGGCGACACCCCATCCGCCTTGAACACGAACCCAAAGAATTCGATCGTTGTTTTCAGAAATTCACACTTGTCCTTGTGCAGGGTGAGTCCCAGCGAGCGCAGGCGTTCAAAGGTCTTGGCCAGGCGTGCCAGATGCTCCGTCTCTGACCTGGCATACACCAAAAGGTCGTCGCTAATATTAAGGACTCCATCCAAATCCGCTAGTGCCCCTCTTATGATGTTTTGGAAGACCTCCGCCGCGGAAGACACCCCAAAACTCAACCTCTTGTATCGGTAAAGACCTCGATGAGTGGTAAAGGTTGTGATGTAGCGGGACTCGGGGTGCAGGACCACCTGATGATAGCCTGCTCTCAGGTCCAGTTTGGAAAAGAACCTCGCCCCTTGCAGTTCTGCTATGATGTCATCGATGGTAGGGGTCAAGTGTTGCTCCCTCTTTATGGCCTTATTGGGAAGTCGCATGTCCACACAGATCCTCACCGCATCCGGCTGTTTGGGCTTTGCCGCGATGACAATGGGAGACACCCACGGGGTGGGGCCCTCAACTTTTTCAATAATGTCCAGCCCCACCAGATTGTCCAGTTCTCGATCCACCAGATCCCTGAGATGAAACGGAACTCGCCGGTGCTTCAGCGCCACTGGTTGGATTGACACATCGATGTGGAGCCGGACTGGCTCACCCACCAGCTGTCCGATGCCTTCAAACAGGGAGCTGTGTTTGGCCAGGAGTACCTGAATGTCGTCTAAGTACACTGAATATGCAAATGTGACAATTCCCAGTGCCTCAGCCGCAGCACAGCAGAGCAAGGTGTTGTCGCTCACCGGGGTGACATAGAATCTGGCCCGGATGTGTGAGTCCCCATATTGAACATCAGCCACGAATACGCCGTCCAGAGGGAGGGGCTGATCGCCGCCGAAGGCGAATATGCATGCTCTCGGTGCGGTCAGCGTGGGCGGGGCCTGCATGGTATCATAGTGCTTTCTGGCCATCACATTCACGGACGCACCGGTGTCCACTAGCATTGGTACAGAGTCACCATTGACGAGCACGTTGCACCTGGGCTGTCTCTTGGAGCGGGATTTCAGCATGCTCACACTGGACACGAAGAAAACGTTTTCCTCGTCCTCTTCCTCCTCCTCCTCTTCCTGAGGCGCCCCTTCGTCACCCTGGTCCACCTGAGCGATGTTGGACGTCCTTTGGGGTCGGAAGAAACCAGCTCGAACAGGCCCCCTAGGCACTATCTTGGGAGCTGCAGATCTGCACATCCTGGCGAAGTGGTCCGCGCCTCTGCACCTACCGCACTTAACCCCAGTTGCAGGGCATTCAGCTGGGTGCGGGAGATCGTACCCACACTTTGGGCACAAGGAAGTGGTCCCAAGCGGGCGCGGGCTCTGAGTGTTCATGGGGCGCCTCGCTCCACGACCTCTTCCGACCGCGCAGACCTCCTCCACCTTGCCTGGGCGGGCACCAGCTTCCATTCTGGTCGCCCGCAATTCCGACACCTCGTGGCACCTTCCCAGTTCTAGGATGCGAGGAAGGGTGATGCCAGGCTCGCGCAATATCTGGCGCCTCAGTTTCCCAGAGACACACCCCTGAATGAGTTGGTTGCGAATCATGACTTCAGGGTCGTTCCACGCACATGGCGCGGCCAGTCTCCGCAGCCGCCCATAGAACACATCCAGAGTCTCGTCATCCTTCTGTCGAGCCGTTCCCATGAGAAAGCGTTCATAATCTGCGTTGGCCATTGGCAGAAAATGATTATGGAGTGCATCCTTTGCCGCCGCAAACGACCCATCCGCCGGCTGCAGGGACAGAAATATCTCATGCACTGCTGGGCCAGCAGAGTACAGGAGAGTGGCCAGCTTGCTGTCGTCGCTTGTCTCCATCGTGGCCCTGAAGCACATCTCAAGCCTATCCATCCACATCTTCCAGCTCTGTCCCAGGCTTGATGGAGCACCCGAGTTATCAAACTCAGGCATTGGCTGTAGGGACCCAGGTGGTTTCAGCGGGGGAGCAGGCGGAGGCGCAGCAGCAGCGGCAGCAGCAGCAGCTTGGCTCATGGTGGATAGCGCACAGGCACCCCAGAAGATATAATTGATGGGGCCGCAACTCACCACCAGCAGTCAGCCTCCAGAGATGGATTGAATTCTGCCTCTCACCAGGCGCGCTCCTCGCAGATGTATCACTCAAGCCAGCAGGCAGACAATGAAGTGTCCAAAAATTGAGCAGGGGGGAAAGACCCCTAGAGCATTCAGCAGGCTTCCCATAGAGTCTCACCCATCTGCTCGGTGAAAAACAGTGAAAATGTCAATGAATCATTCTGAAATTGACACGTGCTGTTTCCAGCGACTGTCCGCCGCTGAAATATCCAAAAATTATGTCCGGATGGCTCACCGACGCTTCGCTATGAAGCCGTGAGTCTCCGAGGCCTATTCATCAAAATGGCTGCCGGCCGCGTGTGTCGCTTCCTTCTCCGTGGTCAGAATTCGCTGGAGCGTTCACGTAGGATCATCTACGCTCTCCGCAAATGTCTCCGCCTGTTCCAGGAAGTGATCCCGGCACTCGTCGCCACTGTTGGCGGTCTCCGGATGCCGCCGTCCGTGATCCCCCCACCCCCTGTGACACAGAGACACGGAGACAGCGGTGTTGCAAGTGTGGGCTCCCCGGTGACTGTCCTCGTCACGGGGAACGCCCCGTTTATTTAACTGTGCACGCGACGGAGTGAATGTCACCCCGTCGCGTGCGTGCCCTTAAAGGGCCAACGCCACAATGTGCACTTGGTGTGCCGTATGTGTCTTCCCTCCCCTATGTGTGGGGAGGGGAGAATTCCTTTACTTTACGGGCCACACATGGTCAGTCCCTCTTTCCTCCACCCTCTTTCCTTACCCGCCTATGCTGGGGGAGAGCCGCCTCTGGAGGGTGCCGTCCGTGTAGTTGCGGTCTGCTCTGCCTGTTGGGATCTGGAGATGGGCCGCTCCTCCGAGCCTCTCTGGCATGACCTGGAGCCTCTCGTCCCTCGTTACCACTCTGAGAGCATTCTACATCTCAGAGCGGTTTCTCTTCTCCTCCCAATCGCAGCTGCGGCTCCATACCCTCTGTGTGACTGCTGGGGAGAGCTGCCTGGCCCACGGGTCTGGCCTCACTCTCCTCGCCCATGTATTTATGCTGGTGTGCCGCACCGTCGCACAGCTCGCACTCTGTCTGGGCCCATGGGGGTTGGGGCCCTCCTCTTTGCGGTCTGTTCTTCGGGTATCCCTCTCCGATTTTTCACGGGGCTGGGCCTGTCATTAGCTGACACTTTCCTGCACAGAAACGCTGTCTTAGGTCTGCTTGCGGGCTTGGCAAGCTTCTGCTCTATGCGATTTCTCGTGGGTCCTCAGGGAGTCAGTGTTCAGGCTGCCATTTCGCCCTTGCCCCCTGTGGTCTCTCCTAACTGAGAATTTTTAATAAACAGAATGACTGGAATGAAAATCTCAACATTCTATTCAGTATATAAAATTGGTACAGTACAGAGCAATGGAAAATTAAATAATACATGGAAATATGACTTTGACAGTGACAATAAATTAGGGGACTTGTCTGGGTATCTGTGAGATCTTACCACCTGTTTGATGTCTTGGGAGACTGCTGAGCAGAATTTGGAATGCAGCACCTCACGCTAGAAATGCAGCGAGATGACAACTCTCCAGATATCAGACCGATCGGCGCTGCAACATGAGGGATAAAGACTGAGCTGGAAAAAACCCTCGGCAGATGAAGCGTGCTGATCCCAGAAGCAACGACTGTAGTGGAGAGGGAGTCCAATATCCAGATTCAGGAGGCGCGGCCAGCAGGGGCGTTGCTAGGGGGGGCTAAGGGAGCTATAGCCCCTGATCTTTTGGTTGCAGCCCCGGATGGAATCTCAGGAGCTACAGCCAAAAAACTAGCTAGCCCCCAGTCCCAACAGTTCCGACATCAGCGTAGCCCCGGGTCTTTTCCAGACCTAGCAACTCCCCTGGCGGCCAGTGAGAGAATTCTTGCCAAGGAAGGATGAATACAAAGGTGGAGCTGTGAGGTAAGGAGTTTGATTGAAGGCAGAAGGCCAACCACACAGAGCATAAGGGATTCGGAGTAGTGAAAGTCAAGGCAGCAGGAACAAGGAAAGATGCAGCAAGGAAGGAAGCAAGGTAGCAAGAAAGGAAGAGGGAAACAAGCGTCGGTACTCACAAGAGTTGAGACACGAGGTCTCGGCATTCCTTTGCCTGTATTGTAGGAGGCAGGAGCATTTGCGGGTGCCATGTTGGAAATCAGCAAGACTGCTGAAGTAACAGCATGATGGAATGGTGAATCGGGGTATACACCAACATTGCCAAAGCGACCAACGTAGAGATCTGACAATGTCCATCTTCACTGCTTCTATTTGTAGTTTACATAAAACAGATGGCCATTAACATGTATAGAGCAACTTGTATGGTGGCAGGTTCAAATGAACTTAACATTGATTACATCCTGTGCAGTTGATGTCACTTCATGCTTAAGATTGATAGGAAGGGATAATTCAAGCAAGTTATTGAGAAACAGATTGACAAAAAATTAATTGAGGTCACATTGATGAAAGCAAACATGGAAGCAAGGGAATTATCATACAAGCCTTAAAATATATGTAGGTATTGAGGTTACAGATGGTGCAACCATATTATATGGTTTTAATTATACAGCTGGGAAAAGCACCAAAGAAATTGGACAGGTTGAAGTGTCTCATCCTCATGCACTGAATGGTTTTTAGTTGGTGATGACCCTGTGCTGGAGAAGTTTCCCCTACCTATAAAACAAAACTAAGGATCTATCTGTGTCAGGATGCCAATAACTGAAAAGCCATCCTTGTGTCCAAAACATCCTATCCTGATTCTAAAACTACAAAAATAATAAAAGGTGTAAGGAAATATCTTCCACTTGATTTTTGAGTAGAGTGAAAACAATGGGCCTCATTCCGAGATATTTGGGCCATGACTGCCTCCAATAACGGTTCCGGCATCGGTCTCGTTCAATGGGGACTAACCGGTGTATCCGACCCTGGCGGGACCGGTAAATCCCCATTGAACATTTGATTCCCCATTCCCATTTGAGCTCCCATAGGGCTCAATGGGAATGGGGAAGTAGCTAATAACGGTACCGCAATTATTAGCTCCCTGGTCCCTTAGCGGCTCCCGCTAAGGGCGCCTGGTAAAAACAGGTGCCCATAGCGGGACCCGCTAAGGGACCTCGTAGTAGGGCGGTAAGGGATTACCAGCATCGGTCTCCTTACCGGTGCCCGGTATCCCTTACCGCCCTACTCGGAATGAGGGCCAATGTATTTTACCAGCGGTGTCTTGATTTACTGCTTTACTTCACAAGGTTCATGTTTAAACAGTAACTGTGACTGTCTTTCTTCAATGCAACTTTCTCCTTGATTCAAACAACAAACACCAGTCTTTACTTGGTTCAGTCAACATGGTATTTCTTTAATATTTCTGTGGCTTGCAGGTTCCCTTATGCAATGCCCACTGCGTGATGTACTCTCCTGCCAGGGCTCTTTTTGCAATGTGAACTGCCTGGTGTACTTGCCTGCCAGGACTTCACTTTATCAATTTTTTTTCCATGGTATTCTCCCCTAGCACCTTTATATACATCTCTCAGTTGCCTGGTATCTTGCTTGGTATCTTGCTTGCCAGGACTTCTCATGCGCTTTACAATTCTCAGTGTTACCAATACTGTATGTATTGTTCTTGGTTTCATAAGTAGGTTTGTGCTAAGGTTTGCTCCAGGTTTGCCCGACATTGACACTCTAGATATTCATAGTACTTTGGGGCTTATAATTTGCCTTGTCTCCATTCAAACAATTCTTCAATGATATTAGGTTCAACCAAGGGTCCCTATTCGCTTTGGGTAGACTCACCAGGCTTCTCCAGCATCTCCAGGTCGGTTTGCACTTCTGTGGCAGGAGGATTTTACCCGCTTTCCAAGTTGGAGGGTGGAGGGTGGAGAGATTCTGTCAGCTTCCCTCGTGGATACGCATGACATGTCTGCTTTCCTGCTGCTCCCAGACCGGAGAATGCCACCTTCTTGACTTGCTGAATGCCCGGGGGCTTTCTCGAGGCTGCTAGCGTCTCCACTGCACTTCTCTCTCTGGTATGGCATATCTCCCTCTAATGTGGCAGCCTCCTCTGCTCTGCCACACTGGTACATGATCTTGGCGTCTCTGAGCTCGGGGACTGGAGCCAAAGTGTCATCTGGAACCGCTTCCCCGAATACTGTGCTTGCCAGGTTTAAATGTCCCACACACAGGTGCTTTAGAAAAACAACTATACTGCACCTTAAATTTCAGGCCTTTGGTATTTTGTTCAAACTCCTGCATCCTCCTCATCTCAGTACTGGGGAAATTCTGAGAGTTGAAGTCCACAGTAGTTTTTGAACAGCTCTTCTTACTGATTTTACAAAATGGTACTTTGGAAGAAAAAGATGTTGTGTTGGCTTTGTCTGTGTTTGTGTTGTAGTTAGGCACTTGACGAGAACGATATGAAGAAGACGTTTCTTTACTTCCTCTACAAGGGGGAACAAGCAATTGGGAGTATGCCATGACGGTTTTTGGTATTAAAGAGCTTTCTTCATGGAACAGGGTCCTGGGTATTAAAGGGTCTTCCACATGGGAAAGGGGCAGATACTGCATCTCATCCAGTGAAGTCATGAAATCCCAGGTAGTTGTCTCCTCCCATGTGATTCTCCCTCATAAAGCCACCCCCAGGGTCAGGATCAGATAGAGGCAGCCATCCTCTGCCACATTGGAGGAGGTCACTGTCGAGGAATCTGTGATGACTCCACTGGATTCATCACATACCCTTCCCCTAATGTCGCTGGTTCTTGCTTCATCTATCGGAAAATGTAAAGGAAGCCCTGTTACCCTGTTCTCTTCCTTTCCTGTGTTCAACTTAAAAACAATAGGGCTGTAAATCTAAGAACCAGCACATGGCTCTTGTATTAGTATCTTTGCAAAGGCTCATCCACATTAATGGGGCATGGTCTGAGACCAATCTGAATGTTCTTCCTGCCAGATAGTAGTTGAGGTATGTAATGGCTCACTTGATCACGAAAGCCTCCAACTCAACAGTTGCATAATTGTTCTCCCTTGGAAATAGTTATCTGCTTATATAGATCATAGTCTTGTGAAAGAACTGCTCCTAGACCATTATGTAAAGCATCTGTTTGTCTGATGAATTCCTGGTTCAAATCTGCCACCTTAAACGCAGGTTCATTACATAACATGTGTTTGAGTTTGTTGAAAAACAACTGATCTTCTTCTCACCATTTAATTTTCTGGGGTTCAGCATTTTTGAGTTTGTCATTAAGATAGGACATAATGGATGCAAGATTATGGATAAAACATCTGTAATATCCTACCAAACCCAAATAGGCTCTCAGATGTTTCTTTGTCTTGGGACTGAAGGTTTCTTCAACTGCCCTGACCTCTTTTTTTGTTTTGGGCTGGACTAGTCTATTTCCTACCAAAGAAAAACAATATTAAACTGCTGATCTAGGTAGATGCCTTTTCTTTCAGTGGTATGTAAACCCAGCTTTTCTTACTGGCCTAGTAACTAAATAAAGAAGGTAAACATGATCTCTCCATGATTTGCTGTGGATGATAATATCATTGATGTAAGCTCCACTGAAAGAGGCATAGGGACTGAGGATTTCATGCATCAATCTTTGAAAGGTGACCGGTGCCCCACACAACCCAAAAGGTAGCACCTTAAACAGAAAAAGCCCAAAGAAAGTAGAAACAGCTGTCTTTTCCCTGTTTGCTGGATTAACAGAAACTTGCCAATAACCTTTTGTCAGATCAATCGTCGAGAGGTAAACAGCGGGCCTCGATCGATCAATAAGATCATCCATTCTGTGCACAGGGGAGCTGTCAAATTGGGAGACCACCACAATTGATCTGGCTTCACGACTGACACAATTGGGGATGACCAGGGACTCTGAAAGGGCCTTAACATATTTTCTATTTCTTCCTCAATAATGCTTTTTCTGGCTTCAGGTATGCAATATGGTTTTAATTTGAGCATCTTTCCTGGGGTGTATGTATTTAATGGTACATTCTTTTTATCTGCCTAGGTTTAGCCTTGAAAACATCAAGCAACCGCTCTAAACGGTCCATTAAATCTTCTCTTTGATATTGTGCTAAGACAGAAGGAATCAATGTATCGCTTCTGGTTTTATCCGGCAGTAAGATAGTTAATACCACAGTAGTGTATTCAGTGGGATCCTCCCTCCATTCTTTAAGTAGATTGCCATGATAGATGTGAGTCTTGATGTTTCTGTCTGGTTGCGAAACCCAATAATTATAAGGCCCTGTCTGTTCTTTTATTTCATATTGGCCCTGTCACTTAGCATTTTATTGTTGGATGATGGGAGAAGAACTAGGACCATTTGCCTGATAGAAAAGGCTCCTAATACTGTTTTTCTGTTGCGATAACTTATTTGATGTTCTTGTGTTTTAGTCATATTAGTTTGGGCTATGGATTTAACTGCTGCCCTATGTTCTTTCAATCACTGTACAGTTTGGCGTAGTGGTAGGGTAGCTTCCTCTCGCTCCTCCCAGGTTTCATGCAACATATCAAGGATGTTGCAAGGTTCCCTCCCATATAAATGTTCAAATGGTGAGAACCCTGTTGAGGATTGTGGTGTTTTTCTAAATGGAAACAAGGGCTCATGGTATCATAACATCCTACTTTTTCCCTTCAGATTCAACCAACCTTTTAAAAATATGCTGTAATGTTTTGTTGAACCATTTTACTAAACCATCAGTCTGCGGGTGATATATAGAGGTATGCAAAGTGTTGACCTGCAAAATGTCCTTTACTTCTGACATGAGTTTACTCATGAAGGTAAATCCTTGGTCTGTTAAGATCTTCTTAGGAAACCCAACTCTAAAAATAAATTGAATTACATGCTTGAGAATTTGCTTCAGGGGAATGAGTTGCATAGCCTAATATCACCAGTATCTAGCTTTTTCCCAACATGGATGGCTCAAGGGGACCAACTATATCCATACCTATGCCTGAAAATGGTATTTCAATAATGGGTAGAGACTCTAGTGGAGCGGGAGGGGGCATTTGGATACTGGTCTTCTGGCATAGGGAGCAAGTGAGCATAAAGTTCTTTACATCTGCATATATCCGGGCCAATAAAACTGATTCAGCATCTGGGCTTGTGTTTTGGTTGTTCCCAGATGTCCATTTGTAATGTGAGAATGGGTAATTTCTAGTACAATTGTCTTGTGGCTCTTGGGTACTATGATTTGCGATCTAGTGGTACCATCTGGCAAATTATCTCCCCTATACAACAAGCTGCTCTTTAGCGGAAAAATAGTCCACCTTTCTTCCTTCCCTCCTTTTTGGGTAATATGTGAGGAAAAGGTTTAGCATGCAAAGGATTGTTCCTTTGGGCAACGGCTAAATCAGGTATAACTTCCAGTTCTTCTTCAATCAAGTGGGGTGAAGCTCTCTCTGGTGTATTGTGAGATTCTATGGCTGCGTCCCCAAAACCCTTGCTTCCTCTTGCAGTTTTATCAGAGGCCTTAATTTCCTGGGATTTAGGCAATAGAGCCTTTTCTAGAGTCCATTGGGCTATTCTTTCCCCTGCCTTCACATGATATGTTTCTTTGCCACTATTTTATATCAGAATTATGATTTCTCCTCTATAGTCCTACAAGCCATGCTCCCAGGCTAAACCTGACTTAGAGGTAAGTCTAATGAAGGTCCCACAAGGGGGAATGAGAACTAAGCCAGTAGGTATCAAAACTCAGTCACTGGGTTGAATCAGTTTGCCCCTGCTACTACACAAGTCCAATCTGATACAGTGTTCTGTGGCCACTGTTGGGTTGGAAGCTTGTTTACTGAGTTTCTCAAACATAATGGTCCCCCAGTTTATAGGAACAGAGCCTGATCCCACCTCAGACACCATATGTGAGGAGTCAGAAATGAGAGCCGGACACAACGTGGTCATGTTTTTGTCAAAAATATTTATTAAATGAAATGGGTTGGGAAAATGCCTCCCTGTCACTATGCTAAAGAGGGCTTTCCCTACCTATCACCAAAACTAAGGATCTGTCTGTGCCAGGATGTCAATAACTGAAAAGACGTCCTTGGGGGCTCAAAAGGATCTAAAATCTGAGAACTCTGAAGTATCCAACAATGGCGATATAGTAGGCCTACTGATAGGAATATTGAATGTTTTCTGACCTACAAGAGGGAAACCATAATCGCAATTCATCTAAAGATCTGCAACATCCAAGAGAGCCCTTACAAGTGTGTGTGGACACCACCTCTTTTGGATGTTTGTCAAGGAAATTCCCATGTATTAAGCCCAATGGTAGTCAGAGAGACTATTTCCATAAGAAACACATTGAACAATCAACCTCTACAAAACATTCAAATACAAAGTTCCTGATTATTAAAGGAATCTGTTTTTCCAATGGATGACAAAGTGACACTAAATCGCAGAAATACTTTGGTACTAATGCAGGATATTCAATCCCTGTTAATGATTACATCAAGTGAAATTGATTTAGTGGAATTTGTTAATGATTTTAGGACTGACAAGGTAGGCATAGATGTACCGTCAGTTAGTCAGGAACATTATCTTGGCTGCAACAGATGATTTAAGACAAAGAGGCTTTGACCTGTAGGACGACATTCATCCAAATTTGCAAATTAATGAAAGTAAGTCAAAGCACTCAGAGTATCAGTCAATAACTTTATTCGCCCGTAAGGCCATACAAGTGCATCCTAAGGAATACAAATAATAACTAAACAAAATAATTAACATTACATTCTTCCATGAAGTGTGAACTACACCAAGATTGCCCCGTATCCTCCCAAATTACCAACAGGCCCATATCCCAGTTAATGTCTCTTCATGACCCCCTGTTAAATTGCGGTTTATTCAGAGCCCTTTTCCCTAGTGGCAGTAAATTATTGCCAGATAGCACAGAATGGTGTAAGCTAGTTTCAAGGTGGTTATCATGGTTATACTGGGCATAAGGACTCATTTCAATCATGCTGTTTTTGAATGAACTATATCTTATGTACATACCCAGTAAATCATTTGCCAATCTCCAAATCCCAAAGTCAATCCACAGAAAATAATAAGAGCTCTCCCTTTGGTAATGGAGTGTGGTGCAGTTTGAGATTTTCTCATGAATTATGAACAAACATCCTCGTACCACACAAAACCAATGGGTGGATTTATTAATAAGTGATTCCTTGTTTTCTAAGCAATTGGGGGCCAGTTTGGGAACCTTATGCAAGTAAATAATCCCCCCTGTGCATCCCCCTCTCATCACACCAGTTTACATGCCCTGCACCGGATCTAATGTGCCTGCTACAGGGAAAACACCACTGAAAGAGGGATTAGGGGGTGGACAGCCAACCCTACCGGCAAGCTTATGTTTCGAGCAAATACCACTAGGGGCACCTTCTGTCATCTGGGCAGCAATCTGGGGTGGAGATTGAACAGCATTGTTCATTACTGTTTGGGTAGTGGGAGGGGGGGCCTAAGCGACTAGGGAGCTGAAACTATTTGTGATCTGGGGCAGAGTTGTTAACAAGGCATTTCCTATTCGTTGAGGCTAGCCTCTGTCCAACCATGCTGGTACAGTTTAGGTACGAGTGGACATCATGGTAAAAATTATCTGCACTCTGGCTGCTCCTATGGTTTTAGAGACCCATGGGCGGCCTCCCATCTGGTTTATGGCACTCCCATGGCTTCCCCTCTGTCATATACTTCAAGGAGGGCCAAGAACAGTCACTTTAGATCTGCTATCTCAGAGAAAACTAGGCTGCATTTGCAGCCACTAGCACAGGCTTCCCCTTGGCATGAGGATCAAGATTGTGGGAGATGGATGCATAAAGTAGTGTGGATGAACAGCTGTGACTGGAGCTTGTCAGATGGCTGGTCTCTCCTTATTTGTGTCTTTGGCCTGGAGAGAGGAGCTGACATCATTGACAGCCCACAGGTGGTCTCCAATGTCTTCATTATCCATATATTCCAAGGGGCATGATCGAGCTATCAGAGCCCTCGGCTGATGGCAGTATTGTAATATCAGTTTGGCGGTTCTGTGCAATTGTTTCATCATCTTTTATATCCTGCGTAATGCTTTTCCTGAGTTACGCCCCTAGTGTGAACAGTTTGGTGGTGCCCAAGTTGTTTGACCCTGGACATCAAGGGCCATCAAAGGCACTAACTCTTCTTCCCCCATGGCAGATCTTGACAGAGGGCTATTAGAGTTGACAAAGCTGGTTGCTTGGGCTGCGTATCCTGGCACGGGCCCTCAGGTGTTGGTAGGTTTACTGTGCCATTCTCTATAAGATTATCAATGACCCTGCGTCCAGGAGGTAGGCTATGGCCATGACCATGGATGGTCCCTCCACTACTGAACCATATCCTTTTTGTCTAGGGGATTACCCCCCCCCCAGGTGTCCCCATTGCAGCAAGAAACTGATTAATTTCCTTGATCAAAAAATATGAATCCCTGTGAGAGTTATGGGGGTATGGGATCGGTTCTTGCCTGCTTTTGAGCTAGCCAAAGAAAGTTATAATTTCTGTTTTACTCTCAATAGTTTCTGCTTGGGTGCTGCTTGGCCTGTTATAGTGCTGCACATTATATATGCAGAAAAGGGTTTGCTTTGGCTTTCTCGAATGTTTGGGGTGGTGGCCAGGGAAGAAAATATGTAGCATGTTTTTGTTTTTAGCTTTACCCCCTGTCCCAGCTCAACCGTGACTGTTATCAATCTTAGCCTCTCGCCCCCACAGCTCCTCACCTGAACAAACACTGATCCTTATCTTTGCTCGTGTTGTCTTGAGGATTCAAGTCCTCCTCCCTGTGTAATATAGAGTCCGGCCCAATACTCACAGGGTTTAGGCTAATTTCCGGCCTCCACAGCCAGTCACCATCTAGGTCACTATTTTATTTCTCTGGTGCAGCTCCTGCAGGGAGCCAACATCCACACACTTACCCACTTTTGCAAAATCGCAGCAAAGCTGGTGGGTGGGGCTTCATGACAGAGGCTTACTGCAGGCTGCTCCTCGGCTCCTGGGACCTTGCAGGGAGCCTATACCCATGTCCTTTCCTCCCGCGGGCTTCAGATTATCAGCCTATGATGATCTCTTGCACCTTGGGACAGACATCTTGCAGAAAGATGGTGATATCAGAAGCTGCCATCCAAAAGGCTCAGCCAAGCGAGGACTGGACGTGGTTGGCTGGTTCACTTATGCCTTTTAGTTTTCAGGGTACGACTTAGTGTCCTGGTTTTTAGCAATGGTCCAATTTTTAGTATTACTTCCTGGAATTCAAGAGGATTCACATATCTTTTAAAAGACACCAATATGTGTGACAAAATCCGGAGATATGGTATAATTTTATAACAAGAAACCTTCCAACATGATGAAGTTAAATTTGATGGATTTTAAACAATAGTACAATGAGCAAATTGCGGTCTGATGGGCAAGCCCCAGGGAGGTTTAGTTGTTGCTCTGAGCACTAGATGGGCCCTGAAAGCAATTTTTTGGTTTTTTTGGATGATGCAGTTTCAGGGATCATCTAAAGACATGACTTTGGATTTTGTCATTGATCAATGTGTACTGTAATTATGCGACACCCTCTTCTGAAATACTCACCTCACAGTTAGCTAATATTTTGACTGAATGGCACTTAGTAGCAACTTTTTTGTAATACAAGGGGATTTTAATTCAGATTGTATGGGTAATCGTGCTGCCCTATTACCTTTGAAAAACATTTTCGGGGGTTATCTAGGTACACAACAAGAAGTAGGCAAACGCTTGGTTTATCTTTTTAATGTTTGGAACCTTTATCGATTAAATGATAATGTTGAGGGTGACAGGGTGGGGAAGAACACATGGCACCGTGGTCGACAACAGTCTTGCATTGATTTTATTTTGTATCTGAGAATTTGTTTAATATGTGTTACTATTTGTTGGTTCAAGAGTGAGCCTATATTGACTATTTGATTATATGTGCTTTATTTACAGGTTGTCATCAGCTTCCTCAAAAGGGCTTGATACCCTCGTTCATGTCTCTAGTGGAAAAAATAGATTTGTATTGTCTCAATTTATAAGCCGTTTTAATAGTAAATTGGGACTACAGTTGGAGCAAATCCCTTTGGAAGATAAACTTGGTATCTGAACTCCCTTGAATTTTCCAGCTTTTATTAAAAACACTTTACATGTATAAACCTACCCATCCTAGTAAACTAGTAAACAAGTAGTGCGTCCTTGGGCCTATAATATGGAAATTCAAAGTCTCAAGTGGGATTTAAAAGTGAATATAAGGGTAATTACTAAGAGTACTGCAGAATGGGTGGAAAAAAACTAAAGCCATCGGGGAAAGTCAGGCAAAAGTACAAAAATATGATTAAAATACTTTGCTACAATATATTCACGCGAGATGGGGAGAGAATGATGAGCTGCAATATGAAAAAAATCTCATACCAGCTACTGGAAAATTACCAATTCCCTTGGCCATTCTGAACTTTATTGCCAAGAGAGACATATTGTGGAATCAGATTGGCTCTCACATTGTACTGATTTATATGATGCCTCCCGGAAGTGAGTACTTTTGCCAGAAACAAACAAAGGAAACATGGTTTTTTAATGTTGATATTGATAGCATGGTGAGAATTTTTAAGAAGAGTAGTACGTTGCTTGCACCAGGTCCAAATGGCCTTTGTAACAATGCACTAAAGTATAGTCAATATATGTGGGCAAATCTGCTAAATGTTTTATTTGGAACTATTCTAAGTGAAAAACGCATGTCTGCTTACATAGTGCTGATTTTCAAGAGAGGCAATAAAATAGACCCAATGAACTACTGGGCCTATTAGACGTAGATTTTAAAATCTCTATGTCTCTATTATTAAAAGAATTAACGCAATAGGCCTCTTCGAAAAATCTATTCAAACGCAATCAGATTGGATTCTGGGTGTAGGTTGACACTAATCTGTCTGGTTTGGTTATAGATAAACTCAGCAATTGACTTGTGAAAAGTTGATCCCTAGTATCTATGCAGTAAGCACAGACTTGTCCCTGCCATTGGATAAAGTGAATCGTAACCACCTGTGGAGCAAATTTAAATTTTGGGGGTATACCAAACCAATTGTTGATAATTTTAATTCATTTGCACATAGATGCACTTTTCAAAATTAGATTGAATCTGTCGGGAGCGTGACAAAGGAAATACCAATGGTTAGAGGCCTGCACCAAGGATGCACTAACGGAAGCAACTTTACGATTCAAAACAACCTTTTTATAAACACTGGGAAACCTCAGGTTCTGCACTTTACTGCAGGAATTAAAAAGGTCAAGTACAATTGGTGGCTATCAGGCCAGAAATGTGATATTGTAAGTTAATTAAAATATTTGGGTTTTAAAAAGAATGCAAACATAACAAAAAGGCTTGATCAGTTATCTGTGGAATAAAGCCTTGCATTTGCTGACTCAAATGTAACTATCGCAAATGAAGCATTTTAATAATCATTTCGGGAAATTTATATATTGCTGGTTTTAAAATGTTATGAAGCAAACCTTGTCCCATCTCTTTTGTATGTCCTGAAAACCCATCATCTGTTGTTTGACCTGGGTCTTACCATTTGTAAGGTCTATTATGGAAAAGCATTTTGTCCTTACCAAAGAGTACGCCAATGACCATAATAAGTTCTGATCTGGGTATAGTCTCATTAAATATGAAAGTATTATGGAAACTGCTATAAATATGTAAAAAGCTTATCGCTCCACCTCAGAACTCATGTCAGGATTTTAGACAGAATAATTTGGAGGTGGGAATATTTTACGTGCTTAAATGCCAAGAACAACTAGAAACCAGAGGATTTGACCTGAGAAAGGTCATGCAGAATTTCGACAAGCAGAACGAAAAGAGAAGGTTACAGGACATGTGTGTAATTGGCAAGATGTGTGGAAATATAAATACACAATAGACTTAGCCTCCGTACATAAGAAATGAGGGTAGATGGCACCGTATTTAATTGCATACCCATTACCTAAATTCAGATCCTCAATTATGAGAATAGTAGTTTATGGGGATGTGCAGAAACAAAAAAAATCACTGTGCCAGTATTGTTCGAATGAAAAAGAGACACTAAAACACTTGATCTCTTCTGTGAAACTCTTACAAATCTACGAATCCACTGTTTTGATACCCAAAAAATAGTTCATAGGCACCCCTCTGCAAGAACGAACATGGCTCATTGACCTGTTCGTTGGGAAGGTACCCACTCGAGAGTCCACAAGCACACTTTAGCTCACTGTACCATTCACAGATGAGAAATAACCATTTGCATATCAGTCTTTGTCCCGCCCACATGGGCAGTCCAGCACCGAAATGCAATTCCAATTCCTTTCTGAACAAGAGTACCAACAGCAACCCCATACACGTGTTCCCGCCTTGTTGGGCCTCATCAGTGAGGGGGTGCTGTGCCTCTCTTAGCACAGTGAGCAAGGGGGACCCTAGGAAACTTAGGATGACTAAACCTAAGTCCATTAAACAATCCAAAAATAGTACATAGGCGCCCCTCTGCAAGAACAAACACGGCCCATTGACCTGTCCGTTGGGAAGATACCCACTCGAGAGTCTGCAGCCACACTTTAGCTCACTGCACCTTTCACAGTTAGGAAATATCCATTTGCATATCAGTCTTTGTCCTGCCCACATTGGCAGTGCAGCACCAAAATGCTATGGCAATTCCCTTCTGAACAAGAGTACCAACAGCAACCTCATACACGTGTTTCAGCCTTGTTGGGCCTCATCAGTTAGTTCTTTGGGAAGGTACACACTCGATAGTCCGCAGCCACGCTTTAGCTCACCGTACCTTTCACAGATGGGAAATTACCATTTGCATATCAGTCTTTGTCCTGCTCACTTCGGCAGTGGAGCACCGAAATGCTATGGCAATTCCCTTTTGAACAAGAGTACCAACAGCAACCCCATACATGTGTTTCAGCTTTGTTGGGCCTCATCAGTGAGGTGGAGCTGTGCCTCTATGAGCACACTGAGGAAGGGATCCACATCTGGATGATCCTAGGAAACTTAGGGTGATTAAACCTAAGTCCCTTAAACAATCGAAAAATAGTCCATAGGCACCCCTCTGCGAGAACGAACACGGCCCATTGACCTGTTCTTTGGGAAGGTACCCACTCGTGAGTCCTCAGCCACACTTCAGCTCACTGTACATTTCATAGATGGGAAATAACCATTTGCATATCAGTCTTTGTCCCGCCCACATGGGCAGCCCAGCACCGAAATGCCATGGCAACTCCCCTCTGAACAAGAGTACCAACAGCAACCCCATACACGTGTTTCAGCCTTGTTGGGCTTCATAAGTGAGGTGGAGCTGTGCCTCTCTGAGTTCAGTGAGCAAGGGGTCCATGTCTGGATGACCCTAGGAAACTTAGGGTGACTAAACCTAAGTCCTTTAAACAATCAAAAACTTAGTGGCCCATTGACCTGTTCTTTGGGAAGGAACCCACTTGAGAGTCTGCAGCCACACTTTGGCTCACTGTACCTTTCACAGATGGGAAAATATCCATTTGCATATCAGTCTTTGTCCCGCCCACATGGTCAATTCAGCACCGAAATGCTATGGCAATTCCCTTCTGAGCTAGTGTACAAACAGCAACCCCATAGACGAGTTTTAGCCCTGTTGGACCTCATCATTGAGGTGGAGCTGTGCCTCTCAGAGCACAGTGAGCAAGGGGTCCACGTTTGGGTGACCCTAGGAAACTTAGGGTGACTCAACCTAAGTCCCTTAAACAATCAAAATAGCTTTGATATGCTTAGAAATCATGTGACGCTCACACGCTGGATATCCCTTTGGGGAAGCACATATAGCATTCACTCAATTTCACTTTTAAATGCATTACTACTTTTTTTGTACAGGATTGATTTGTCATATATATGGAGAAATATTTTAGAAGACTCTTTTGCACTTGCACTTTGGAAAACATAGACTAAACTGAGTATTCCATTTTTTTCTTTTTTTGGATGAATAGTAACATGATAGGAAGATTGAAGGTTTTCCTTATAAAGGTGTTTTCTATCATAGACATGGGGGGTAACATTGTGCCTCCAAAATTCGCTGCCACAGAAGGCACCAGACAGTGTCTGGGATCAGTGCACTACTAAAATGGTCTAAAATGGTCAATGGGAATCAATATCCTATGTGGGCATTCAGTGTGTGAATAGCACCCGGTATTGAGAATGAGTTTGCTTTTGTTCAATTGGCCCGATTATTTAGCATTATCTCGAAATCTCACTCCGAGAAAGTCACAGAGACACTCTCAGAAAGGGGAATGCCAGATCACCAGAACAATAGGCAGAATTAATTATTCCTTATGTTCCTGAAGACAATGCTTTTTTTGCTCTTACAAAATTACATAGAAAATTGCAAATGAAGTGACCATGTGCAGTATAGAATATAAATACACAGTACAAACATACGGTTACAATTCATGCAATGAATTAATCAAAATATGCCACAATAGCAAAGTGATCTAATGTAATTCAAAATACGATGATCGTGCAAAGAATGCAAAATACACCAGAACACCACAACATGAAAAAATTGAGGACCACCGCAATTTTAAAATAGTGAAAAATGGATCTGCAAAAGGTATTGCCCAATAATGTTCAAATGTGTAGAACCTTATCAAAGTCCATCATATTTTGATCCCATGAAACAATTATCAATTTTATGGCCAACAAACTCACCTTTATTCCACTATATTGTCCTGTGTGAAACCTGAGGGTGTTCTCACTCCTACTCTCATTGGATCCTTTATTCAGGTTTCCAGGGAAAGGCCATTACATTTGGATCCTGACTCTGGGGATGGACAAGGGAGGGAGGATCACCTGGGTGGAGGGTGGGAGTGATATACCTTTAGATGAGACATGGTAACCCCCTTTTTTGCCTGACAATCACCCTAATATTTCCCTGACCTTTATGGGTTATTATAAGACTTTTCCTCTTCATTCTCCTCTTGGAATACATAACAGTACTGAGATGAGGAAGAAGCAACTGAGAGTAATACACACCAATTACTCTTACCACTTTGGTAGTGGGAAGAAGAAGATGTATGAATGTCAGGCATGTCCTGGTTATGGGAGTCAGGCAATAGTAATTGATGGACTACACCTGCAACCCGTTACCGGACCACAGGTGTATAAAAAGCAGGACATTGAAGGAGAAAGAGAGAGACAGGAAAGAAGAAGCAGAAGGAGCTGTGCGGGAGTGAGAGACGCCGAAAAGCCAAGAAGCCGAATGAGACCATGGGAGCCCTGCTGCAGTGAAAGTGCAGGATGCAGATCCCACAGAAGGGAAGGCAGGTAGCAGAAGCTGTCAGCAGGCAAAAGCCAAGCTGAGCACGAGAGCCAGAGTGAGCGGAGAGAGTTGCCCGGTGAGCAGGCTTTCCCAAAAGAAGCTGTGTGAAGGATCTGCCGAGTCTGGATAAGTGTCAGGGATACTTTATTCACTGGGATGCTCCAGGAGACCATGGCCCTCATTACGATACTGGCTCTAAACTATGGCGCTATTAGCACCATGGTTGGTGCCGGTATCGTAACAAGTCCGCCAATGTTCAATGGGGAATTACCACCCCATTCCAAGGTTGGCGGGGTGGTAATTCCCCATTGAACATTGGCCCTTCCCCATTCCCATTTCAATGGGACTGGGGAAGGCGCTAAGTACGGTACCGCAAATCAATGAAGTGGCATAGTTCGGAATACCTAAATGAATGAGATACCTTTATTGAATACCGAACTGAGTAAAACATGCAAAGTTGCCTTTATTGAATACCAAACTGAGTAAAAGCAAACAAAGCAACATTTAATGAATAACCCTTTTGTTGAATACCGAATTTAATGAAACAAGTAAAGTTACCTTTATTGAACACCGAATTGGAAGCAAGAAATAAAGGTGCAGTTATTTAAGTGAAACACATAAAGAACTATTCATGGAAGGACAAATTGAATGATTGAATGAAATGAAATAGGAAAAGCTGCACTTGTGATGGAATGAACAGTGAACTGAAAACAAATGAACATCTGAGTTGAGTGAACAAAGTGATACGAAGATTGAGAAACCACTTATATGTTAAAGGTGTAGAGCTGCATTTAAGAAACTACTTGTTTGGGTGAATATAGAACTTCTCAAGGAAGCCTGGGAGTTCCTGGTTGTGTCACCTGTAATTGGTGGACCGTATGGTCTGAAACTGCGCCAAGACCAGAGAACTACTACTTGTGAATCCAGAACTATTGAAAGTGAATGCTAGGTTCCTGGTTGCGTGACCTGTAATGGATGGACTGTGTGGTATGAAACTGCGCCAAGACCAGGGAACTGTTGGATATATTATGGGGTTATAGCTATTACTTTGTGTCATTTTTTATTATGGTGGTATTTTATAACCCGTGGTAATATATTGTGGTAACTTGTTTGGGTATTTTTATGGTGGTGGGACTAATTTCAGAATATTGCCTAATAATTGTTTTTACCCGGGTCACTAACAAAAAACAAAATACTGGACTTGATACACTCTGGATGAATGGCTCATGCCTTCCTGTGGTACCTTTTGGCTGAGTTTCAACAATTGTAAAGCATACAATTGAAATACTGTATATTCATTCAATCTCTCTAGATAACAAGCTCACGGCAGCTACTTTACTTGGATCTGCATGAAATGACCGAATGTAAAAGTCCGACTACCAATCTTTCATCTTACTGCAAATATAGGCCCCCACCTTACCCCTATACATTTTTATTAACTTTACCCCCCACATATATATCTGCGGAAAAAAGGGGTTTGGACTTTTGGGGGTCGGACTTTTTGCCCTCAGTCATTTTGTCCTATTCCACTTTACTTTGGGATATCGCTTACCACACCTTTGTCTCTTTGTGTACATCAATAAAAGGCACTGAATGCAGAATACATTTAATGAAACTAAAAGTTACTTTGGAATCTGTTCTTTTTATCGTAAAATATAAATATGTAATTTTTACAGTATGACACTTATTCTGCCCACATTGCATTTCACAGTGCAATAGCTTTTAGCGCTTTATCAGCGCCAAGTCTTGACAACTATCCTTAGCATCGTTGAACTTGGCAAGAGAAAATCACTTTTAAAAAACACAGTGAGACTTTGCAAAACAGAAACGCAGGATTACATGCAAGTAAAAAATAGACAGCACCTAAAATGAAGTGACCTACTTAACCTTGACTACCTGATCTCATTCACAACAGCAACCCCTCCCTTAACTTCATATTTACCATGTGGGTGACATTTCTGATTCAGTTTGGCATGGAGATCTTCCCCAATCTTTCTGCCTGCCTTGCCCAATGAGTATTTCTTCTGGCAGCCGTGATGTGCTCATGCCTTGGAACGTTGAGAGTGGCTCAAGCACATTGTTCTGAATTACCTGGAGTTTGTTGACGTGTAGAGTGGAGGTGCCAGCAAATAAAGCATTACAATATTACAATCTGGATCCAATAAGCGCATGGGCGATGGTGAGGCAGCTGTCTGAAGACAGGAATGGTCTGCTGGCATTGATTAGCTTAGTGATGCGTGCAGCAGAGGATCCAATAGCATTGACCTGCTATATTAGAGACAGGGGGTCTCGTTACGAGTTTGGAGGCAGCCATGCCCTTAATGAGGGCATGGCTGCCTCCAAATTCGGGTCTGTGTTCCCTGAATGGGGAAATACCAGGCCATTCCGATCTTGGAGGGCCCAGTATTTCCCCATTCAGGGAACCCGGACCCGGTACATCCCCATTCCCCTTTGTGCCCCCACAGGGCTCAATGGGAATGGGGAGCATGCTTACATCGGACCTGTTAATGACAGGCCCGTTGTTAGCATGCTGGGCCGCTCGCGGGACCCGATAAGGATGTCTGGTAAAACCAGGCGTCCAGAGCGGGTCCCGCAAGCGGGCCTCGTAATGAGGCGGTATGGGGTTAACGGCGCCGGCAGCTCTACCGGCACCGTTAACCCCATACCACCAAGGTCGTAATGAGGCCCAAGGTGTCATCTAACAGAACACCCAGGGTCTTTACAACACTGGATACTGGGATAGTGCTGCCATCAATGGTGAAGAAACGGTAGCTTGAGAACCGACCAGAAGTTCGGTTTTATCGTCATTAAGGCAGATGAGATGAGAGGCCATTCATGCCTGGATGGTTTGGTAAACCGTGAGCATAGTTTTAGAGTCAGTAGCATAGTTACCGAATAGAGGGAGGAGGATCTGTGTATCATCAGTATAGTTGGTGTAGGAAATGCAGAGGTCATCTAGAAGGTTGAATAACAGTTTAGTGAAAATGTTGTAAAGGGTAGGGGAGATGCACCAGCCTTGGGACATGCTGCAGGTCACTGGGGAGGAGGAGGCTGAGGCATTAAGTGGGAAAACTCTCATGGATCTGTTGTCCAGGAAGGAGGCGATCCTGAAGATAGCTTCAAGCTAAAACTGGGCTGCTGGGGCTATGTGCTGACACAGTATTTGGTGGTCTACGAAGTCAAAAGCTGCAGATAAGTCAAGCAGAAGAAGGAAGACTGATTTGCCTGTACCTTTGATCTCATCCAGTTGGTTTTTTAAATCCAGCAGTACAGATTCCATGCCATGGCCTGACCTGAAGCCGGATTGACGCAATACTAGAATGCTGTTAGATTCGAGGAATAGTTGGATTTGGAGGTAGGCCACAAGATCCAGGATCTTGAAGAGCAAAGGGATGGTGGTGATTGGGTGGTAGTCTGTGAAGTTAGCCTTGTATAAGGTGGGGTTTTTCAACAGTGGGTGACCCCGGCCACATTCAGGCTGGTTGGTACTGAGCAGGCAGAGAATGAGGCATTGATGAACATAGTAATGTAAGGTGAGAGGGCTTCTGCACAGTCCTTGATAACTGATGCGTGTGTAAGGAACTCATGATGGCAACAGTAAAGTCTGACACAAGTGATCACAGTTCAAGGATGTTTATAAAACTGTAAGCAGGTTGGAAAAATGCCTAATCTAAAACTAAATCTAAAATGCGAGCAAGCGTTGACCATCAAATGAAAATAAGGCAATCCTAGTGGTGTGTGTCAAATAAAAGATGCCTATACTAGGAAACCTATTGCCAAACCTTACAACTAACACAAAAAGGGTGTGGTATAGTTTTAAAGAAAAGAAGGAAGTGTTCTCAAATAATATGTCAGGATGTGGTAGCTTGGGTCTCCCTTCTCCACATTTTGAGCACAGGGTAAAGTGGGATCTTGAAGCACAGTACAGTCTTGAGCTTCCCCAGCACCAGATGACAGATCCACTTGCAGCTATCGGGGCCAACAATGGCCAAGTCTTCTTTCTCTTGAAAGTCGATTGCCTTTGAGGGCCCGACCTATTCAAATAACAAAAATAAGGTTCCTTCAACCACAATGAATATTTGTTTCCTGGGTTTACATAAGGTGAGGATTCTTCACCCCTGGTTAGCCCTCTTCTGGGAGCTCATCCCTCTTTACTCATGGTGTTGGGTGATAGCAGTTCACCCCATGGATCTTCCTCTTCCGGGCTTGGATCCTAAAACAGTTTCTATCGATATTAAGCCCTTCAGTGGTTGTGGTTTCCTGGTACTGAGGGCCTCATACATTTTCTACGAAAAAAACAACAAACAAACACAAAGTTCTGTTCTGTTTCAGGTGATGGATTCACCCCTGGTTCCCCCTCTTCCGGGCGCTGACCCTTCTTTTACTTTCAGCCTTCCTCCACCGGGTTCACTATGGCTTTTCCTTCATTCACAAATCTTAATGCCTTTTTAAACAGTTGCAGTGGACATCCCTCGGCCGGGTTCACCCTTGTCAACACACTGTTTCTTGGGACTTTAGACTTTGCACCCTTCTCATCAGCATCCCTCTTCCTGGTTCACTCTTGCCAACTTCACATTCACATTTACTTTCAAGGTATACAGAAATTCACTTCTCTTGCTTTTTTATAGTTTTTAGGTCAAACGCTTTCAAAGACTTTCGACTGTACAGGGATTTTGGTTGACCTCCTGTATGACCACTTTGACCTATCTTTGCAGCTCTCCTACCGCCTTCTGGTGTCTGTAGTTTCACTCAGACAGGGACTGACAGGAGTTCCTTGGTGCCAGTTGCCTTGTCCAGCTGGTCTTCCCTTTAATAATCTTCCCTTTAATAATGTTTCCCATGCACTTGCGCGATCTGGATGACACCTGGCCTAGTAGAATCGTTGTCTGTCCTGCCTTTGTTCCCCCTCCTTTGCCTCGTCGTGCCTTGAAACACTTGTGTATAGGCGCGCTATAAATGCCATATCAAATCATGTCATATCATACAGTTCTTTTGGCTTTTCTCACTTTGCGACTTTGCGACTTTCATTCAACACAACCCGGTTCTTATCGGCTCTCCCCTCGAATCACTAGCTGTGATTAACCGCTAGGCGTTCCTCTTAATTGGAGTCCAGGCCGGTACCATGGAAGCAGGAGTCTCTCTGGCTATGGCTTACCAGCATCGATACGCTCTGTGTACCATTGACATCTGCTGGAGCACACTTGGGCTATTGTCCTCGGCCTTACGATTCTTTCAGCGGAGTGTTCGCAGGGTTTTGTCGAAGAGGGCAAGGTCGTGCCTCTCCTCATCAGCCTCTCGATATTTGCCACCTTTCTCCTCATTTTAAACTGCCAGGTTTGGATAGCTGTCTTGTCATGCAGTCTGCCGTGCTCGTACTGTGCTCTCTTGCTCCACCTTCTTTTCCCTGTGGAGAAGGGAAAGGGCCGTCAGGTGTGTGTGATTCTGATCAATTACCCGACGTCTGTATTGGGACATGTCAGGTGAACAGCTCTGGTGTTAGTCTGCCGTATTCCATGGGGTAACAAAGTGTTTGTGTCAAAAAGAAAAGGTTTGTCATGGGAAAATGTATTCTTTGTCCTAGTGGTGTTGGTAAAATCATATGAGAGAGATTGAGAGGGGTTGGGAAGCAAACGGGAATGGTTGGGATTAATGTAAACAAATAAACAAGGAGGATTGTGGGATCAGTAGTGTTTCATCTCATTAGACAGGGCATGGAAAAGATTGACCGGGAGTATGCGGGTCAAGGAACAGAAAAACAGCATTTTTTTAAAATTATTTTATTTTTTTAAACAGGGATTTTGAGAAAGATGGTTTTTGGGTGTAATGGGTTTTGGGTTCCTGGGAAATCATTTGGAAATGGAGACATCATTAGAGTGGAGAATAACAGAAAAAGGAGGATTCTCAGAATTGGGGTGCTTGAGGTTTGTAACCCTAGTTGCTTCACTATATTCAGAGGGATGGTTGGCTCTCGGTTGGAGGGACTCACTGGGAGGAAGGGAGGTAGATGTCATGAAGCCTATAAAGACTTCTGAGGTTGTGTCTTCCTCTCTCTCTTCCTCGGTATGATACTCTGTCTCACCTGTGGTCTTTTCCTGATCACAACCTTGGATTACACTTTCCAGGTGCTGCTCTCTCTTCCGTCCACCCCTGTAGTTGGGGTCTGAGAGCATTGGTCCTTCCCAAGACACCTGAATAAGGGTTCTCAGTACTGGCTAGGGAGAATACCCACAGGTTTCTTACAGGGGCACATATTCCTTTGGCAATGGGAAGAGTCGAGGCCTTTCATGATCTGGGCAACCACCGCTTTCAAGACAGGGTTGAAGTGAAATAGAGGTAGGTCGGGGGACAGGTGTTAGGGCAAACTGATGTTTTTCTGCAAAGGTCATTATTTTTTTTGTTTAGGATCTTTTTCTGGAGGGTGTCAAATTATCTAGGAGGGTGATGGGGTAAATGGGGTTTTATGGTCCCTAGCCAAAAAGCCATGGAGGCCTAAGAAAGTAAGGTAACAAAACAACAGTATAAAAGAATGCCATGCTGTGGCTAAATCAGATGATGTAGTGGAGGTGTATCTTCAAAATGACTGTGTGCCTAGTGTAACTGTCACCTTGATGTGTCAGAATGAAATGCAAAGTGAAAAAGAGAAACAATTCACAGCTATTTATTTGGATCCTAGAAAAAATTGCAAACAGAAATAGATGAAAATACATTGTGCGTTTACTTAAAAGAAGAGAAGTGCAAACAGAATCTTATCCCTGAAGTAACCACAGAAAAGCATATTACAACACTTTCTGAAATACACATGGGAGATGGGCAGCCATGGATCCCTATTGGTGTAAATAGTCATTCTGGAATGATAAAAGCTACTTTAGCACTTGAACAGGAAAGAAGTTTCATTAATGAAAAAATACTCCAGCGAATAATGGAAAGGGAGGAAATCCCAAAATTCGGAATTAAAAACCAACACGTTTTCGGGTTAGATGAGCCGGACTCAGGGAACAGAGTCGTAGGAAGATGCATGCAGAAAATTAGCAATGGCCCAAAAACTATCTGTCATAATGTGTGGATAGTGAGTGGGGACCAAAATGATTTTTGTTTTGGAAATGACATTATGCACAGAATGTGTATGGTGTTGGACTACCTTAATCAAAATCGTGTTCTAGGTTAGAGGGACCTGCACCTGAGTTTAAAGACAAAAGACAGGCTTATCATTGTGTGCAGTTGGTGCCATATGCAATTGAGCTACAGGTGAAGAAGAATGTTATCATTCCTGCATTTACCAGACAAGTCACTATAACACTAAAACAAAGAAATGGAAAGCAGATGATGGATTCTGATGCATTTGTGTGCATAAATGAATACATGAGGCAGCAAGGAATAGAGTATGAATATACATAACTGATAGAGATTGCGGATGGGCCCATCAAAATCATGGTAGATAATAAAGGGTGTCAGGATATTTATTTAGAAGAGAATTCTGCGTTAAGAATGGCAATACAAAAATCACATTACACTGCGGATTTCAACAATACAGTGATTGGGAACATCCCTGAGAGATATGTGAATGCACAGGGTGAATTGCCAGAGTCTGTGGATTCTCAACCTAAAGGGATATTCAAAATTCAGTCTGTGTATCCTTATGATTCCAGTGAGTCAGTGTGCTGTCACAAAGAGAATTAGATATTATTTGATTTAAATGAAAATGAAACAGAAAAACAGCATATTGAAATGGAAAGTGATACTCCAAAATATTTAAAGGTGGCAAATCTACAGAGAGATACAGCCACACGGTTAGAGGAGAGCACTGAGGTTCCTCCATTGGAGGATTTTCCAAAATTCTCACAAATGGTAGAGGAACAAGTTATGGCAGCAAAGGCGTTTACCAATGAAGAGAATAGGAACGAGTTGAGAAAGATATTCATGGAATTTAAAGAAGTTTTTGCCAAGGATGCTTATGATTGCGGCCTAACCGATTTGCATGTTGCTACATTACCAGAGGGATATGGTAGAGATCCGGCATTTGTGCATCAATATCGGTTATCACTGGCATGCTTGGAGTCATTATGGGAGATCATTAAAAATCTAGAATTCAGTGGAATTATCAGGCCCATTCATAGTACCTCAAACATGCCCATTTTGGGCGTGTTAAAACCAAATGGTCAATGGCGTCTGTGCAGACTTGAGAGAATGAAAAAAACGAGTACAGTGTCCAGATGGCCGCTCCCATTTAGTGAGTTCAGAATATTTGTGAGAAAAGCACTCCCAGATGCAGCAGAAAGGGGAACAATAGTTTACGTGGATGATGTTCTGATTAAAAATGAAAACCTAAGGAGTCTTTTTAATGAGATTAGACATGTGCTTGGCCAGTTATATAAGGGGGGAGCCAAAGTATCTTTACAGAAAGCACAATGGTGCAAAAAGAAAGTGAATTTCTTAGGCCATGAAGTGACTGAGCATGCGTTAAATCCACAAAAGAAAAAGATGGAAGCAATATAGAAACTGAAAAATCCTACTAATTTGAAAGGATTGAAGAGTTTGTTAGGTACGACAGGATATAAGAGGAAGTTTATTGAGAATTATGCAGAGATCACTCAACCCTTAACCAGATTGCTGACGCAGAGTGTAACATGGAAATGGGAAAAGGAGCAATGTGAAGTGGTGGCTAAACTGAAAGAATGTCTCATGAAGGAGCCATGCTTTACCTATCCAATAAAGAACCAGGATTTATTTGTGGAAATAGGATTCACTGACCAATGCATGTCAGCTGTGTTATCTCATAGGCATGATTTAAATCACAAAACTATTGCCTATGCGAGCAAGGCATTATCTCAGGTTGAAACTAAATTCAGTGAATGTGAAAAGGCTCTTCTGACCACTGTGTTGGCGTTGCAGCATTCCCAGCCCATCATTCGGGGAGAAAAGGTAATCATTGAAACAAATCACCAACCCTTGCAGTTTTTGCAAAGTAAAAGAATTAGATCAGGTAATTTGGCACAGTCCAGAATTACTTCTTGGACATTGGCATTGCAAGGATTCCCTATAGAAGTAAAATATGGTAAAAATAAAAAGAGCCCAGTTGCTCAAGTGCTGGCAGATCTGCATGACTGCGCAGCTAAATGCATGCCTGATGAAACAGAAATAGAGACCAATTTTAAAGCATCTGAGCAATCCCCACACAAAGCTTTCAATAAAGATGTGTGTGGAGGCTTGCCAACAGTGTATGTGTATGGATGCGCAGATCATGTGGAAAAATAATGAAGAAAAGCAACATGTGGCGGGAATAGGAAATATTTGGTTCAAATGTGACAATATTCCAAGAGCGAGCCTGAGAATTGGAGCTAGGAGTAGCCAAATAGCAGAGCTGTCTGCCATTTATAAGGGGATTCTTACTGCAGTTGAAAGTAAATTTAAAGAGATAGTTTTGGTGACTGATTCTGATTATGCGTGAAATAGTTTTGTAAAGTATTTACCTGGCTGGAAGGCAAAAGGGATGCTCACATATAATAAGAAACCCCTTAAACCCGGGAAAATGATCCAAGTCATAGACAAATTAGTGTCAGAAAAAGCGTTAATAATACTCTGCAGGAAAATCCGGGTACATTTAAAAGCACCAGGAGAGGAAAAGGAGAGAAATGACACAGCAGATCAATTGGCCAAAATTGGTGCAGTCATGGGAGAGTTGTTTCCCATTGAACACTTACTTGGTAAAATACAGGTAGATGCGATCACACGCTCCAAATATCCAAAAGAAATCGAACAGCCTGTAGTGCAATGGAGTTATGATACCCAGCATGAAGATTTGATCAAAGCGTAAAAAGAAGACCCAATTTTAGGCCTGTTTTATAATCATTTGGTAGATGTAGAACAAAAACCTATATCTGAAAATGATGGCACAGGAAAGGAAGAGTTGAGAGTGATGGTAAAAAACAAAAAGCAAATTAGACTACAAGATGGTTTGATGATTAGGGAGTCTTTAACAGGTCAAATACAACGGGTGGTACCTCTATTATTCTGAGGACTGATGTTACACCATGCGCATGACGCAATAACTGCAGGACACAGAGGTTCACAGAAAACTTTGGAAATATTGAAAGATTATGGGTATTGGCCACATATGTCCCAAGATGTTGAACTGTACACCAGAGGGTGTCTGGTATGTGGACAGTTTCAGCCTGCTTTACCTATGCATAGGGCTTCATTAATGAAAAGGGGTTTGACCCTTCCATGGTCAGATTTGCAAATCAACTATGTTGGCCTGTAAAAAGATCAGCCAGGGTAAATAAATATTTATTAACTGTTGTGTGTGTCTGATGTTTAAATGGGTGGAATGTATTCCTGCACCAGATTACAGTGCGCAAACAGCAGCCACATTATTGGTAAATCACATATTTTCAAGGTTTGGTTTAACCCAAAGAATAGAATATGACCGGGGAAGTCATTTTACTAGTGCCTTAATGAGCATGGTGTGGCGGATATTGGGGGTAAAGAGGCAGTTGCACATCTCTTATCGACCATCTTCATCAGGGGGAGTTGAGAGAAACAATAGATCTATAGTAGACATACTAAAAAAATTGTAGCTGAGGCAGGCTCCAGTTGGGATCTTCGGTTGCCTTTAGTATTAATGGCCATTAGATTGACTCCCGCTAAAGCAACAGGCATCAGCCCTCATGAGATATTGACAGGAAGAAAAATGGTATTGCCACATGATATGATATGATATGATAGGATAGTTTATTTATATAGCGCCTATACACAATGTGTTTCAAAGGGCTTCAAGGCAAGGGAGGGAACAAGGGAAAATACAATAACATTCTGTCAGGCCATAAACAGTAAGGATGTGAAATTAACTATCGTACTCAGCTTGACGACATTTCAGATAGAGCAAGAGCTAAGACATAGATAAGGAAGGGAGGGGGAGAGTGGGAAGATAATGGAAACAGACAGGCGACTACCGTACTAGGCCTGACGACATTTCTGGTAGAGCTGGAGAAAAACAAAAGGTGAGGGAGAGGGGGTGCAGGAAGGTAGGGGAGGTACAAAACAAGCGACTATCATACTAGGCCAACGACATTTCAGATAGTGCTGGAGAGGGGGTGGGGAGGAAAAAAACAGTAAGGGGATGGGGGAGGAGACAGACGAGGTTGCTATCATAATAGGTCCAGGGACAATTCTGATAGAGTAAGTGCATAGAAGAAAGTAAGGGAAGGAGATAGGAAATGGGAGAAGGGAAAGGAGGAGAGAACAGAGAGTTAGCAGTCAAAAGAGTGGAGAAGCAAGAGGGGAGAGGGAATACAATTGCAGAAGTCAGTAGTAACACATAATGTTGCAAGCCAGGATACAAGATGAAGTTGGAAAAAGCATGATTCAGGGCCACAAGATGCAAAGGAAGTTCAGCCTGAGAGTTGAGAAAGGCTGACGCACCGTGAATGAATGAAGTCCATAAAAGTCAAATCCAGCATTGGCCACAAGACGGTGATGGTGAAACCAGAATTTATCAGGACAGACTCCTGCAGAAGTAGACTTGAGGGTGGTGAGGGGAGAACAGAGTAGAAGAATCAAGAAAAACAGGCAACACCTGTATGCGAGAATGGTGGGGGCACAAGGGAACATCACAGGGAGACCAGAGGGGGTGGGGATGGCCTGTGGGGACAGAGGGAGTAACACATGTCTGAGCAGGGGGTCGGGCCCTGGGTCCTCCTGGTCCGAATAGGTGCAAACAGGAATTGCCCTTTTCTACGTCTGCCCTTCGCTTAGGAGGCCTGGGCGAGAGACGCCCTTGATCTAATAGTTAAGAGCAGGAAGGAAGAGGCAGGGCTAAGAAGGTGGGTGGTGTTTAGGCCAGGTGACCTAGATCCATTTGCACCTGCTCTCCATCTGCAAAGGAAAAGAGGCTGGAGGGCTCCTTAAGTAGGGAAAAAGAGCGGCAAGCAGGAAGGCACCAGGTAGGCGGGGCTTGCTAAGTGGTGAAAAAGAGCCGCAGGCAGGAAGGCACCAGGTGGGCGGGGCTTAGGCCAGGTGACCTAGATCCACTTGCACCTGCTCCCCATCTGCAAAGGAAAAGAGGCTGGAGGGCTCCTTAAGTAGGGAAAAAGAGCAGCAGGTAGGAAGGCACCACATTGGCGGGGATTAGGCCAGGTGACCTAGATCCACTTGCACCTGCTCCCCATCTGCCACAACACCTATTGTACAGGACACATGAGCAAACACTTGTGAGTGCCTCCACAGTTCACGAATATGTGGAGGAATTGAGGAAGCACTTGCAACATGCATTTGCATTTGTACATCGAAATCTGGAGAGAGCTGCTGATAGTGCAAAGACATATTATGATAGAAAAGAATCTGTAAAATAATGCAAGATAGGTGATCAGGTATATAAGTATCACTTTGGGAAAAATAAACATAAAAACTCAACATTTCTAGCAGCATGGCAAGGGCCATTTGAAATTGTAGACAAAATCTCCCCTGTAGCGTATAAAATTATTAAGAAGGAGGGTGAAGTGGCCACTGAGCACTTCGTACATGTAAACCAGATTAAGCCATGTCACCCAAAGCATGAGATTATCTGGTCGATTCATGGAATTAATGTGCGCCAAAAATTCCGGCGCAGAGGTGCCAAAACGTGCGATTCGCAGTAAAAGTGCGAAAATCGCAGTGCAACTGTGAAAATCGCAGGGAAACCAGCGCACATCGATTCATGGAAGTCTGTGCGCGAGAAAAACATTGGATGTGCGCTGAAAAAGTGCGCGGCGCACGCCAGCGCACAGGTCATCCAAAGGCGTGCGCCACGGCCACTGCGAAATCGCACATAGCGCGGGGCACATCACAAAAGTAGGCGGAACACGGGGCGTAACACTCGGAATGGGGAACAACGCGTGAAAATATGGGTGTCACGGGGGAAGTACAGGAGGCAAGTGCGCGGAACGACCCGTATTCATGGAATCGAATAGCGCAATCCAGCGCACAGTGAAAGACGCGCACAGGGCCAAACAAGTAAGCCACAAGAAAGCAGGCGGTAGCGTCCCTGCGCCTCAAATAAATGTGCGCCAAAATGTGCGCTAACAAAAAGCACCCATATACAGCTATGATGAATGGTCCATACAATGGCCCTCTAGGACAAATGAGGTGCAAAGGGGTACCGACAAACACAGACACCCGCTGTGTGAAAAATAGCGTGTGCGTGTATTACGGGGTTCACGGGAAGTTCCACACGCGATTGGCCTGGGCACGTGTATTCTGGGGTTCGCGGGAAGTTTCACACGCGAATTTGCAGGGTACGTGTATTACGGGGTTCGCGGGAAGTTCCACACGCGATTGCCCTGGGTCTGTGTATTTCGGGGTGCGCGGGAAGTTTCACACGCGAATTAGCAGGGTACATGTGTTTGGGTGTGCGGGGGAAGTTTGACACGCGAATTAGCAGGCTACTTGTATTTCGGTGTGCACGTGAAGTTCCACACGCAATTTCAGCAGGGTACGTGTACTCCAGGTGCGTGGCAAATTCCATACGCAAATCCAGCAGCCTACATGTATTTCTGGGGTGCCGGGGAGTCCCACACGTGAATTGGCCATGTGGGTCCTCCCAGCTGTTCCCTCTATACCCTCCACGGCCCCTGCAGGCAGCCCACACCACAGGGGACTACCCTACACCCCTGCACATATCCCGCAGGCAGCCCATCCACCATGGCCATGCCCCCTAGCCAACCCACATGTCACCTTGCACCACTGCCCACCAACGCATGTCTCCCAGCACCCCCACCCCCCTGCATCCAGGGGCACCCTCCACCAGGCCCTCACTCATGTCTCTCAGCACCCCCACCCCCCTGCATCCAGGGGCACCCTCCACCAGGCCCCCACTCATGTTTCCTTGCACCCCCACCCCCCAGCACTGTGGGGCACCCTCCACCAGGCCCCCACTCATGTCTCCCAGCACCCCCACCCCCCTGCATCCAGGGGCACCCTCCACCAGGCCCCACTCATGTCCCCCTACACCCCCCCTGCACTGTGGGGCACCCTCCACCAGGTCCCCACTCATGTCTCCCTGCACCCCACCCCCCACCAGTCAGGGTCACCCTCCACGAGGCCCCCACTCATGTCTCCCAGCACCCCCACCCCCCACCAGTCAGGGGCACCCTCCACCAGGCTCCCACTCATGTCTCCCAGCACCTCCACCCCCCACCAGTCAGGGGCACCCTCCACCAGGCCCCCACTCATGTCTCCCAGCACCCCCACCCCTTGCATCCAGGGGCACCCTCCACCAGGCCCCCACTCATGTCTCCCAGCACTCCCACCCCCCTGCATCCAGGGGCACCCTCCACCAGGCCCCCACTCATGTCTCCCTGCACCCCCACCCCCCACCAGTCAGGGGCACCCTCCACCAGGCCCCCACTCATGTCGAACTCATGTCTCCATGCACCCCCACCCCCCAGGGGCACCCTCCACCAGGCCCCCACTCATGTCTCCCTGCACCCCCACCCCCCACCAGTCAGGGGCACCCTCCACCAGGCCCCCACTCATGTCTCCCCGCACCCCCACCCCAACCAGTCAGGGGCACCCTCCACCAGGCCCCCACTCATGTCTCCCTGCACCCCCGCCCCCCTGCATCCAGGGGCACCCTCCACCAGGCCCCCACTCATGTCTCCCTGCACCCCCGCCCCCTGCATCCAGGGGCACCCTCCACCAGGCCCCCACTCATGTCTCCCAGCACCCCCACCCCCCTGCATCCAGGGGCACCCTCCACCAGGCCCCCACTCATGTCACCCAGCACCCCCACCCCCCTGCATCCAAGGGCATCCTCCACCAGGCCCCCACTCATGTCTCCCTGCACCCCCACCCCCCAGCACTGCGGGGCACCCTCCACCAGGCCCCCACTCATGTCTCCCTGCACCCCCACCCCCTGCATTCAGGGACACCCTGCACCAGGCCCCCACTCATGTCCAACTCATGTCTCCTTGCACCCCCACCCCCCAGCATCCAGGGGCACCATCCACCAGGCCCCCACTCATGTCTCCCTGCACCCCCACCCCCAGCACTGTGGGGTACCCTCCACCAGGCCTCCACTCATGTCTCCCAGCACCCCCACCCCTCAGCACTGTGGGGCACCCTCCACCAGGCCCCCACTCATGTCTCCCTGCACCCCCACCCCCCAGCACTGTGGGGCACCCTCCACCAGGCCCCCACTCATGTCTCCCAGCACCTCCACCCCCCTGCATCCAGGGGCACCCTCCACCAGGCACCCACTCATGTCTCCCTGCACCCCCACCCCCCAGCACTGTGGGGCACCCTCCACCAGGCCCCCGCTCATGTCTCCCTGCACCCCCACCCCCCTGCATCCAGGGGCACCCTCCACCAGGCCCCCACTCATGTCTCCCTGCACCCCCACCCCCTGCATCCAGGGGCACCCTCCACCAGGCCCCCACTCATGTCTCCCAGCACCCCCACCCCCCTGCATCCAGGGGCCCCCTCCACCAGGCCCCCACTCATGTCTCCCTGCACCCCCACCCCCCACCAGTCAGGGTCACCCTCCACCAGGCCCCCGCTCATGTCCAACTCATGTCTACTTGCACCCCCACCCCCCAGCATCCAGGGGCACCCTCCACCAGGCCCCCACTCATGTCTCCCTGTACCCCCACCCCCCACCAGTCAGGGGCACCCTCCACCAGGCCCCCACTCATGTCCAACTCATGTCTCCTTGCACCCCCACCCCCCACCAGTCAGAGGCACCCTCCACCAGCCCCCCACTCATGTCTCCCAGCACCCCCACCCCCCTGCATCCAGGGGCACCCTCCACCAGGCCCCCACTCATGTCTCCCAGCACCCCCACCCCTTGCATCCAGGGGCACCCTCCACCAGGCCCCCATTCCTGTCTCCCTGCACCCCCACCCCCCAGCACTGTGGGGCACCCTCCACCAGGCCCCCACTCATGTCTCCCTGCACCCCCACCCCCCTGCATCCAGGGGCACCCTCCACCAGGCCCCCACTCATGTCTCCCAGCACCCCCACCCCCCAGCACTGTGGGGCACCCTCTACCAGGCCCCCACTCATGTCTCCCAGCACCCCCACCCCCCTGCATCCAGGGGCACCCTCCACCAGGCCCCCACTCATGTCCAACTCATGTCTCCTTGCACCCCGACCCCCCAGCATCCAGGGGCACCCTCCACCAGGCCCCCACTCATGTCTCCCTGCACCTCCACCCCCCACCAGTCAGGGGTGCCCTCCACCAGGCCGCCACTCATGCCCAACTCATGTCTCCCTGCACCCCCACCCCCCAGCACTGTGGGGCATCCTCCACCAGGCCCCCACTCATGTCTCCCTGCACCCCCACCCCCCTGCATCCAGGGGCACCCTCCACCAGGCCCCCACTCATGTCTCCCTGCACCCCCACCCCCCTGCATCCAGGGGCACCCTCCACCAGGCCCCCACTCATGTCTCCCAGCAGCCCCACCCCCCAGCACTCTGGGGCACCCTCCACCAGGCCCCCACTCATGTCTCCCTTCACCCCCACCCCCCAGCACTGTGGGGCACTGTTAGGCGGAAACCTGTGCAGTTCCCTCTGGGATCACTGCAAAAGATTTAGGACTACGGGTGTTTGGCAGTAAACCCACTTGGTAGCAGTCTGTACCACACAGATTCACTTGGTAGCTGTGGCTGAGCAGTCAGACTTCCCTCAAGAAGAGTTAGGCAGTATGTGGAGTATACAAAATAGGGCAATTTACACAGTAGAACAAGCAAACACGGAAAAGAGCTTCGGTGTAAAGATATATAGTTATTTATTTATAAAAACACATCTATGGGAAACACACTGGCACTAATACGGCAAACAACTTCAATCACAATTACTATAAGTAAATCAATCCCCCTAACAATAGTTCGACAAGTCTAGGTTCCACGGCACCACTTATTTGCAGACAGAGGTGAATGCTTTAACCTAGATGGCACTCTAATATTCGTTAGGACGGGAGAGAAAAGGCCGGGTATGAAATCAACTCGGTACCAACACTTTTACGAACAAATGCAAGGCAAGTAAGGCAGGGTCTACTGTAGATCGCAAAGTTCAGAGGCCAGGCCCACTCGGAGAGAGGCAAGGCGAGATGTCCCAAAGAATATCACAGTGGATATGCACTTCGAGTCTTTGTCGCAAATTATTATAGAAAGATTGGACCAGTTCAGAACAGAAAGTTAAGAAGGCTTGGAGGTGACCCAATGGAGAGGCGAGGATTAAGACACCTCACGCTAACCGACACAAGGGAAGCCAGGCGGACACTGTACCTTGTATGTGGAGAGACAGCTCCGGCAGGGGCAGTTGTTCCTGGTGGTGGATGCAAGTCGGGGCTTTGGCAAGAGAAGAGATGCTCTCGTCGTCGAAGGAAAGTTGAAGATCGTTGCACCACCAGGGAAGAGACCAGCCGCGGAGTGCTCCGTCACAAGGCACCACCTTTTGGTCGCGGTACGGGTTAGTGGCTATCCGGTTGCCGGAGTGCTCAGCACAGGCAATTCGACCACTACGCCCTGGAAGCGAAGAAAAAGCAAAGGGGACTGGTTGTTCCCACCAGTCAGGGGAAGAAGACTCTCCAGCCGGGAGATCTCCTCTGTCGTTGGGAAGTGGTGAGTCGGTTCAGCAGGGCTCCACCGGAGGTGTCATCGTTGCAGGTCGGCTCAGCTTTACCCTCGTCGGATTCTTAGGTCCTGTGGCGACTTCTGAAGATCCAGTCCCTAAATCCCTGCTTTTATGCAGAAAACCCCCATTCATTCAGCCTAGATGTCAATCAAAACACGCTAAGTGGTGAGCGGGGTGGCTCACCACTTGGGCCAATCACAGCAGAGTGCAACTTGAGTTGGCAAGGCAACTCAGTCCAGGGTGCCTAAACCCCCTCCCACACCCCCTGTGGTACCCAGACAGAATGGCACCACTTTGGAGGGCCTCTGTGCAGAAGCCCGCCAAAAGTGGAACAAAGGGCTCAACCTTTGGTTTAGGAGTCACAGACACGAACACAGACGCCATTTTAAAAACCGAGTTCTGGCAGAAAATACCAACCAATAGATTTATTTAAGATAAATAAACCGCTGGTATGTTAGAGATTAACGAGAAAGAGTATTAACCTCCAACAATGGGAAGAATCCCATAGGGTTATATTCGGGGTCGAATATAACGAGTAGTTTCCACTGCCACCAGCCAAAACACGACGAGGGGGGACGGGACAGTGCCCCCTCGAATAACAGACCCAGGAGTAATCGAATTACCCCTACTAGTACGTCCACAATAGGATGGTTTGTACTAGTTCTGTTAGTAAATGTAGGTCTAGTAAAGCCAATGGTGACTTTACATGCCCTGGGAGACAGTAGTCAGTCCCAGGGTATGGAGTCTATGGTGGGGATCCTCTATGACGCCCCAGTGTTACGGCACGGAGGTTGCGGTGTAACACACATAGTAAAACATATGAGACCCTATGGAGTAAAAGACCCCATAGCCCATAGAACACATTGACATTCAAAGGAATTAAACACTTTCATGCCCAAGAGTGGGAGAAAAAGAGTCTCACTCTTGGCAGGATGGAAAAAAAACAAACTCCAGAAATCCAGCAAAGCTGCTGGGGGACTCACTAGGTTAGGAAATTCAGCCTAAACAGAGAATTCTCCCTAACAGTCACCCTCCCCAGGCCCCCACTCATGTCTCCCTGCACCCCCACCCTCCTGCATCCAGGGGCACCTTCCACCAGGCCCCCGCTCATGTCTCCCTGCACCCCCACCCCCCTGCATCCAGGGGCCACCTCCACCAGGCCCCCAGTCATGTCTCCCAGCACCCCTACCCCCCTGCATCCAGGGGCACCCTCCACCAGGCCCCCACTCATGTCTCCCTGCACCCCCACCACTCCTGCATCCAGGGGCCCCCTCCACCAGGCCCCCACTCATGTTTCCCAGAACCCCCACCCCCCTGCATCCAGGGGCACCCTCCACCAGGCCCCCACTCATGTCCCCCTGCACCCCCACCCCCCAGCACTGTGGGGTACCCTCCACCAGGCCCCCACTCATGTCTCCCTGCACCCCCAACCCCCACCAGTCAGGGGCACCCTCCACCAGGCCCCACTCATGTCTCCCAGCACCCCCACCTCCACAAGTCAGGGGCACCCTCCACCAGGCCCCCACTCATGTCTCCCAGCACCCCCACCCCCCACCAGTCAGGGGCACCCTCCACCAGGCCCCCACTCATGTCTCCTAGCATCCCCACCCCCCTGCATCCAGGGACACCCTCCACCAGGCCCCCACTCTTGTCTCCCAGCACCCCCACCCCCCTGCATCCAGGGGCACCCTCTGCCAGGCCCCCACTCATGTCTCCCTGCACCCCCCCAGTCAGGGGCACCCTCCACCAGGCCCCCACTCATGTCCAACTCATGTCTCCTTGCACCCCCACCCCTCAGCATCCAGGGGCACCCTCCACCAGGCCCCCACTCATGTCTCCCTGCACCCTCACCCCCCACCAGTCAGGGGCACCCTCCACCAGGCCCCCACTCATGTCCAACTCATGTCTCCTTGCACCCCCACCCCCCTGCATTCAGGGGCACCCTCCACCAGGCCCCCACTCATGTCTCCCTGCACCCCCACCCCCACCCCCTAGCACTGTGTGGCATCCTTCACCAGGCCCCCACTCATGTCTCCCTGCACCTCCACCCCCCTGCATCCAGGGGCACCCTTCACCAGGCCCCCACTCATGTCCAACTCATGTCTCCTTGCACCCCCACCCCCCAGCATCCAGGGGCACCCTCCACCAGGCCCCCACTCATGTCTCCCTGCACCCCCACCCCCCAGCACTGTGGGGCACCCTCCACCAGGCCCCCACTCATGTCTCCCAGCACCCCCACCCCCTGCATCCAGAGGCACCCTCCACCAGGCCCCCACTCATGTCCTCCTGCACCCCCACCCCCCACCAGTCAGGGTCACCCTCCACCAGGCCCCCACGCATGTCTCCCAGCACCCCCACCCCCTGCATCCAGGGGCACCCTCCACCAGGCCCCCCCTCATGTCTCCCAGCACCCCCACCCCCCACCAGTCAGGGTCACCCTCCACCAGGCCCCCACGCATGTCTCCCAGCACCCCCACCCCCTGCATCAAGGGGCACCCTCCACCAGGCCCCCACTCATGTCCCCCTGCACCCCCAACCCCCAGCACTGTGGGGCACCCTCCACCAGGCCCCCACTCATGTCTCCCAGCACCCCCACCCCCCTGCATCCAGGAGCACCCTCCACCAGGCCCCCACTCATGTCTCCCTGCACCCCCACACCCCAGCACTGTGGGGCACCCTCCACCAGGCCCCCACTCCTTCCTACCACTCCCCTGACTCCCCAGCAGTGCGATTCGCCTGTGTACGTGTATATCAGGGTTGCGCGTGTAGTCTGACACGCGATATCAGCAGGGTACGTGTATTACGGGGTTTGCGGGAACTTCCACACGCGATTTCAGCAGGGTACGTGTATTTCGGGGTGCCCGGGAAGTTTCACATGCAAATTTGCAGGGTACGTGTATTTCGGTGTGTGCATGTGAAGTTACACACGCGACTGTGCCTGTGAGAGTGGGGTACGTGTATTCCAGGGGTGGGCGGGAATATTCACTCGCGACTGGGACTGGGAGAGCGTGTTACGTGTATTCCTGGGGTGGGCGGGAAGATTTACACGCTCGCCTACAATGCGCCAAAAAGTAAAAGGACCAATCCTGAAACACGTACGCCAGCATGAAGCAGGCGCACGTCCCGCGCAGCATAAAAGAGTGCGCAAACAACAAACAAGCTCAGACGCCAGGATGAATATACCGTTCCTAGCAGCAGTGGCCGTGGGATACCGCAGGAGGAGGAGAAGGATAGTCAGGGCCAGAATCTTCACACCCAGAAACAGCCTATTTGATATGCCAGATGACCAGGTGTATGGGAGGTACAGGTTTCCACCACACATAATACTCGACCTGAATGTCAGTGAGTGGGAGGATGACCTCACATCACCCACCCAGTGCTCCCAAGCACTCAGCCCCCTGGAGAAGGTCCTCAATATACTGCACTTCTTGGCTACCGGATCATTTCAGCGGACAAGTGCCATAGTCGGGGGGTGTCACAGGCCACGCAGTCACGGTGCCTACACCAGGTGTTGTCCATCATCACTGCACGCCCATCAGTCCGCAGGCACATGTACCTGCCCAGAACACATGCAGAAAGGCAGGCTGTCAGCCAGGATTTCTACAGGGTGGCACAATTCCCCAAAGTGCTAGGTGCCATTGATTGCACCCATGTGGCTCTGCGTCCCCCCAGGGCATCTGAGCACATCTATAGAAACCGCAAGCACTGGCATTCCATCAACGACCAGGTAGTATGTGATGCCAAGGGAATCATCACCTCAGTATATGCCAACTATCCAGGGTCCACCCACGACAGCTTCATTTACAGGATGTCAACCCTAAACCGGGACATGGAAGCTGGGCGGCATGGCGATGCATGGCTGCTTGGTGAGTAGAAATGCCACAGCACACGCATGCATGACAGATACAGAGTAATGCTAATACCCCACTAATGATCCCCATCACCACCTCCCCAGGGGACAGTGCCTACCCTCTGAGCACACACATGATGACGCCAATTCGGAACCCCACCACGCCTCCCGAGGTAAGATACAACACAGCCCATATTGCAACACGGGGCATAGTGGAGCGCACATTCGGAGTGCTCAAGTCACGCTTTCGCTCCCTTGACCGTTCTGGCGGGCAGCTGTTATACGCTCCCCCAGTAGTGTGCAGGATCATAGGTGCAGCATGTGTCCTGCACAATGTTGCAACACGCCGGGGCCTGGCTGTGGACATGGTGGTGCCCCCACATCCCCAACCACATGCACGCCTGCTGCGCATGGGAGGGGAAAGGGCACGGGGTGAGGCAGCCCGTACGCAGCTGGTGGCTAATTACTTCACATAGAAAGCACACCCCTGTGGAGTGCACACAGCCCTGGCACATACCATCTGACAATCAATGATCACTAAATCTGACAATTATGATGAACAAAGCGACAGTCAACTGTCAGAACCATAGCAGCCTGAGATTGTTCATCTGGAAGTGTCACAATGTGTGCATCCCTACCTACACAAACACCACCAATGCAGTGTCATCAAAAGGCACACTTCCATGCAGCAAAAATGAATACCCACTTGCAAAATACAACTTGAGAACAGTGCCATGTCACCCAACCCTTTCCCGGCACGGCCACACAACACACCATGGCATGTCATGCAATGTGAGAGCAAACAAATTAATCCCCACAACATGCCCCAAGTGTCACCAACTACAATGTCCCTAATGGAAACTGGCCACACATGAAATGCTCACAGTAATGCAGGACCAACAACACACATTACCAAATACTTACCAAGAATACCAATCACCTATACAACCTCCAACCTACCATAAACATGACAGTACGGACTTAAAAAATTGGTAGCCTCACTACCTGATAATGGCAGCACTTCGAATACTTCCAAGTATACAGTGTAAGCACCACGCAAGAGTGTAGGTTCACTGCTTACAACATGGACTCCAGTCCCAAAGTAGACCGCCTTGTGAAGACATGAGAAATGGACCTGCAAATTAGGAGGATGAGTGAGATGGATGCAGAGGCACATATCAATACACCATGCAGTGTACAATATGCACTAGGAATGTATACACAGTATTGACTACAGACTGCCCACACATCAAATGGGAGTCCAACGTCACCGTGTAAGTCTGTAAGTCAATGTCACTTGGGCACACCCTTTGCAAGCCCATGGAAACGGGAAGTAGGAGGGGTGTGTGTCACACAAACCCAAGCATCTGACCCAAATTCAGGACAAGCCTGCATGTGCCCAGCCACAATACAGCATATGCCCACGGGAGCCACACAAGGCAACACACTGTCCAAAAAATTAAAAATAAAAAATAAAAAAAAATAAAATAAAAAAATATCAAAAATGGCCCTTAATGGGCCCGGGGGGAGAGGTGGGGGAGGCCACCCAGGAGGTCCAAGGACAGGGTGCACACCAAAACCCACCTGTGTGGATCTTGCGAAAAAAAAACACCTCCATGGGCTCATGGCCTGCACGGCTACCCTATTGTGGGAGAATCGCTGCTGTCGCTCTCCTCATCCTCTGCAGCTGCATCAGGAGGTGGTGGCACTATGGGAGGCAGCCCACGCAAAGCCCTAGTCTGGTCCTCCATGGCAGCAAGCATGCGGGTGTGGAAGGTCTGGTTCTGGAGGATAATTGTGCGGAGGTCCCCATGCAACAACTCACGGGATACCCGGACCTCCGCCCTAGTTGCCTGCATCTCAGCTGAGAGCGTACGTGTGAGCCGCTCCAGCTGCTGTTCTGTCCTCGTGTTAGCTGAAGCCTCAAGCTCAACCAGAGTTGCCCTGAGCTGACGGAGTTCCACCCTCAGGGCTTCCCTGTGGCCCTGGGACTCAATGGAAATGGCTTCCCGCAGAGTTTCCAGTGCCGCCCGCCTGTCCCTGTTGGACGCCAACATGTCCTCCTTGTGTGACTGGCTAATGGAGTCTTTTGCCTGCTGTAGTTGTTCAATTAGCCTTTCTTGGGGGACAATGGAAGTGGCCACCCTAGCCATGGCCTGAGCCATCATCTCAGTTGATGCTGACTGTTGGTTTGCCATACCGTATATGGATTGCTCCCATGCGGTATTGCCAGGTGGCGTACGGCCACCGCGTCGGCAGGCACCACACCTGTCTGGGGCAAGGTGAACTGCGCCTTGCTGTGCTGGCACTGCCTGAGGCTACAGGACTGCATTCCCCCTCTGATCTGCTGGCCCAGGAACAGGATCAGATGTAGCGGAGTGTGACCCTGCATCCGTAACCACCAAAGGCTGACCTACCAACACTGACATCCCCATTGAGGGTTCTACCCCTGGTGCAGGTGGGTTGGACAGTACAGAATCCCTCCAAGAGACAATTACCTGCGACGCAACATAGGTCTCAGCATCCGAATCGACACCTGAATAGAGCTCGGGGGAGGTGCACCCAGAGACACCCCTTGAGATGACGGCCTGCAGCAAGTGTGGGTTCCACACCACCACACCACGTCCCTCACTGGTGCCCGGTCGGGCCTGAGACCCCTCCTGGGTCTGCACCATCTCCACAACCCCAGCAGTATCAAGTGCGTCATCCCCTGCAAAGACATGAAAGAAAAGAAATGGGAACAGGCATTAGCAACATGGAACACAATTAGGGCTGAGAAGCAACAGAAACAGTACTTCGTTGACACATGTACCACATGACTATAACCCTCGCATGCATGCACTGTCACTTCGTATGAAGGGAGGCAAATGGCACACATTGATGACACCAAGATGGAAGACCGACAAATTTGCTGCATGCTGCCTAGCAGTGCCATCACACATTGGCCTGTGATTGGCATGTCCAATACACACAGATGGCATGTACCCTAGCCATGTCACACATGTGACAATAGGACTGAGAAATGCCCAGTGAAAGTGGTGGAATGCAGACAACCAGCCTGAATGAACACAGAATAACATGCAACTATGTTGTGGCAAGATGACAATTCAAGGGCAACTGGCGTGAGGTTGGGCTGAATGTCTACTGTTGCCATATGGCAACACCCAAATCCTGATGCGCAGAATGTATTGGATGAAGCACATGGGTGACCCAAACCACTCAGGCACACACCCGCTCACCTGGCACTCAATCAGAAGCACTCACACACACGCCATGCACATGGATGACACACACATGCATGTGCACTCACCGGACAATGCCTCGTAATCTGGCAGGTCTCCCATGCCTTGGATCTGTTCCTCCGTGACGTAGGTCCCAGCAACATACTCATGTGGAGTGAGTTCTATGTCCTCTGCCGGAGACCCACCTCCAGTCACTAGAGTTGCGGCATGACTTGAGGCCAGCTTTTTCTTTGCCCTGCGCTTAAGGTCATTCCAGCGCTTGTAGCAATCATTAGCTGTGCCCCTCATGAATCCAAGGACACTTATGAGTTCCACAATGGTCTGCCAGTGTGCCTGACGTTGTGCAGGTGTGGTCTTGCATCCTGCAGTAATCACCATTTCGCTGTCATGTGCGGACACATACTCCACAAGTGCATCAAGTTCGACCCGATTGAAGCAGGGCTTCCTTGGTGGGCCGGACTGTGTAGCCATGTCTGGGGCATCAGCCTGTACTGGACGAGCACTCTTCCTCTTCCGCTTGGAAGGTGGTGGTGATACTGAGTGTCCTACGCCGCTGTGGACACTAGGGGCAGGAGCCCCGGTGGACTGTGGACTAGGAGTGTGGGAATGAACACTCACCATGGGAGTTGGTGCAGGCATTAGCTGAAGTGTGATGTGGTCAGGGGGAATGTCAGCAGGATGGACTAGAACCGACACTGTCCTGGCTGGGACACTCAGAGCTGGGGTGGATGGAGCCGCAGCTGCCCCTGCAGCCTCCCCACCCTGCCTACTCGGGGCAGCAGATGACATAGCTGCCCCTGATCCACGTGGGCTGGTGACACCAATGTGCACTGCCACACGTGGCCTAGACCTGCTGACCTGGAAGTCAGCTATGGAGTCAGCCAGTGCCGGGTCTGGTGCCACAATGGGCTGGTCCAACAAGGGCTGAGCAGGGATGGTGTCAGCCACGTTACCCTCAACCAGGGGGGGCATGGGTGTCCCTGACTGGTGACCCACACATGGGGGGCTAGGGGCACCCTGCAAGTCCTGGTCACGTCCCCTACCGTATCCACCACGGCCACCTCTTGTGGCTCGCCCACCTTTGCCACCCTTAACGCGTCCTTGCCTCCCAACCATGGCACTGATGTTGTTGTGCGTATGAGAGTTGCAGTAAACTATTGTCCTGGGCAGTTGGGGGTCAAAGGGGTAGGGTACTAGATGGAATTCATACCCTAGTGCTCTAGCAAGGCTGTATGTGACCCCTGGGGGAAGGTGACGGATCACGCAACGCACAGGCACCCCGAAAAAGGGAGATAATGTGCACGCAACGCCTCCTGGAAAAAAAAACCTGCATTACGCTGTGGCACCCAGAAACACAAAAATTAACGTATGCGTGTCACACGCAGCCTAGACTGACCTCTGAAGGGGTAGGCAACACACGGGGCAAGCACAGATGTCAAATACGTGCGCAACTCACCGTCTGCCAGGAAAAATCGCATGTAAAATACGCGCGTGTGCACGTTGGCAACACCCCCGCAAAAATAAGAATTGTACGCTGTCTGAGGAGACAGGACAACAGGAGAAGGGAACGCTGTTTGAGGAAACAGGCCCAGGAAAAAGACAAGAAGAGAAAAAGCTGTCAGAAGTAACAGGGAGTACGAACTTGGAAAGCCGTGAAGTAAATCGCGTGTGAACCGACAAGAAGTACAGATTTCACCCACTCGCTCTCCACGTAAAGCACGTACAAGGAAATGGCGTTCTACACGTACCTTTTAAACATGCCCACACGTCCAGCGTCCAATTACACGCGCTGACACTCTGACGTGCAGTCATTGGACGTGTAACATGCACCCGTGTACAGGGAAACGCCCGCACACGCACGTCACAGACGCATATACGTGCTGTTGGCCTTTGGGCCAATGAATTCGCATACGTGTGCTGACGTGCTTACGCGCTAAGGCCCTTTCCTCGAATTACACGCAGACGTGCTGGATTTTCACGTGCCAAATCACTCTGTATCAAGCTGGCCACGCGTAAGCACACAGAAGACCACGCTCCTGCCCAGAAGGCCGAATTACTGCCCCCCAGAGCCCTGAGCACGCTCCCACCTGCCATCTGCTGCTGCCTGATTGCCTGCTGCCCACGTGCCCTGCCATTTGCTGCCTGCACATCAGCCAGGGGTGCTGTTGCTGTGACCACCCCTGCTGGAACCGAAGACTCCCGACTGGGATTCCATCGCTCCACAGCCCAGCCCCAGGACCCAGTTGCCCACCCACTCCTGCCTCTGGGGTTGTCATGTCGGGCACTGCAACATCTGGCACCACTGACAACCCCCGGCCAGAGAGGCAGAGGGGCACCAGCTTCACTGCCACCGAAGTTGGTGTCCTGGTGGAGCAAGTCCTGGAGCAGTATGATGCCCTCTTCAGAAGTTTGTGCGCTGACAAGGAAGGACGGACTCGGATCTGGACGGACATCGTGACTGCCATCAACGCAGAGGGGGTGGCAGTCCGCGACTTCCAACATGTCAAGAAGCGCTGGGAGGACTTCAGGTCCAGGACCCTCAACAAGGCCCGGCGCCTCTTGAAGGCAGAGGATGCTAAGGGGCGCCGGGGCCACTTGTCGGACGATCAGATGAGGGTCCTGGAACGCATATCCCCAGTGCTCCACGTCCAGGTCCTTGAGAGGCAACCCGCCTGGAGTCGAGCGGTAAGTGTACATGCATCATGATTGTAAGCTGTGCGTGTGGTAATGTGCCAGTAGTGTGCAGGTTGCACATCTGTTTGTATGGGGCCGAGTATGGGTGGGGGTGTACAGGGCCGTGAGGCTAACACATGCGAGGGCTCTCATGTGTGAGACATGGATGGTGCTTGTGTGTGTAGGCTTGCATGCCAAATGCAGTTTTGTTGGCACACATGTTTGGATGAATGTGTATGTAAGTAGGCATGTTCGTGATGTCACACATGGATGTTGTTTTCAGCTGCATGTATCAGCACTGTGTACATGTGCATGTGTGTGTATTTGACAAGGGTGCAACAGTGATGCAACATGGATGCATGTGACAGCGGGATGTGGAAGCCTGATTGGCAGATGTGACATGGATGCCCATCTGAACACTGCGACAGTTGGCAGAGGTGTACACATGCATGCAAGTGTGATGGCGTGTGTGCATGTGTAGTGCACTCCCTGTGTTGCATGTGATGTCTGGCTCACCTTTGCCTGCTTATGCTGTTGTATGTGTATGGATGGTTCTGGCAGTTGCGATATGGCTGTGTTATGGCTCATGTGTGCAAGTTGAAATGACATGTGTGTTGGTGATTGTGATGCCATGTCTGAGGTTTGCCAATGCCACTCATGTACAACTGTCATGTGTGTATGTGTCCATTGTACAGTGCCCTGATGCCTGTGTTTTATTTCTCCCTGTCTGCAGCGTCAACTGATGAAGAGGGCGGAGAAGGTGCTGTGGAGCACAGCGGCGGGGATCGCACCGCCAGCCGGAGATGCAAGGCCCGGCTCCCCTCCCAGGTTGTGATCTCGTCGGGGAGTGAGGAGTCCGGTGCCGCATCCCAGGCCGCAGCTGCCAGGGGGAGGTCCAAGAGGTAGAGGTCGGAGGTTGGACTCCTCGGCAGCAGAAGGGGCAGCTGGGACCCCACAGGGCCCAACAGGGGAAGATGGCACGGAGTCATCCAGGTTGGTGGGGGTTTGGTGGAGGAGGAGGCCGTGCAAGCAACAGAGACGGGGTCTGGAGGTGGGGATTCCACTGGTGCTAGTGGTGCAGTGCAGGACCAGGGACAGAAGGCAGCACAGGTCGCCGCGGAGGTGCCTGTGTGCAATCCTGTCCCTGATCCTGTCACTGGATCATCTTGCACCAGCAGGGATCCCTACGTCCAGACCCGTTTTCAGGGGATGAGCTCACAACAACTGGCCTTCCTGTGCCTGCAGACGTGGCTATCCGGGTCCGGGTTGAGCCTGTCCTGACTGGTGTGGCTTGCGTCAACGGGCCATGCAAGGTGACCTGCAGTCTTTTCATGAGGAGACTGCACGTCATCTCGAATGGCTCGTTGATCGCGTCGGCCTACTGGGACAGGTCACCCAGGCCGTATTCCTCCGTTTGATGGGGCTTGCTCAGACCCCCTCCTTAACTGAACCCCCTATGCGCCAGTCGTCCGCCGTGCCATCTTCCCACCCATTAGTCACCTGGGTGCCCTGTGGAGCTGCCTCTGACGGTGCGGCCAGGCTGGTGGAGAAGGCATCCCTGCCACAGTCGGGAGTCGGACGTCCAGCAGGGGTGGCCACATCAACGACTGTACCCCAGCCAGTGGAGGATGTGCAGGCAGCAGGAGGCAGGGCACGGGCAGAGGCATAGCAGCAGCAGCAACGAGGTGGGAGCCATGATGGCTCTGGGCCTTCGACATCGGAGGGGCAGGCATCGGCTGGAGGGCAGGAGGACCCAGGATGAGAAGTGTCTTCCGTGTGGCAGCGGTTGGGCCACGCCATAGATGCGGAGCGTCAGCGGGCGGAAGAGGTACGGCTCACGATGGTCAGGGCGGAGAACTCCATGCGGAGGGCCCTGAGGCGGGCCGAGTGCCTCGAGGCAATCCGCAGGGAGTTGGAGGTGAACATGTCGACGGCCCTGCGGACCCTCGGGGCAGTGGAGGAGGACCGCCTCCGGGACATTGAGCAGGAGTTCGATGATGCCCTGGCCCGGAACATCCCGAAGTGAGCCGTCGGACTAGCCCGCTGCCCTTGTAAATAGTTCTATAGTTAGTGTTAGGTTTCCTTTGGTTTTGCATTTTTTTTGGACCTTTTGGACAATGGGCCACATTTTTGTATATATTTTTTTTTATTAGGTAGTGTTATTAGATAGGTTTCATTTCTTCTGTTGGGATCATAGACCCTGGATTGTTTATCTGTATATAGTTGACAGTTGGATTTTCATTTTTTTAAATGATTTACCCATGGAGCAATGGTTTTCGATTTCAATTTTCCATTGGATTTACTTTTGTGGACTGTGACTTTGGACACCTTTCATTTGGATTATGATTTGTGGTTTTGCATTATTTCACGGACATGCTGCTTTCTTTTTTTTAAATTCCCATTTTTGTTTGTTTATTTTTGATTCAATTTATGTTGCTTTTAATACATATTTTTTCTTCAAACTTCAATGTGTTTTATCATCTCATTGGTTTCATGCATATCATGATATGGGTTTTGACATTCACTGACACCCATTGTGTGTATGTGAGGGACATGTGTTCATTTCCAAACTTGCAATTGGGGTTCTATCATGTTATTGCCATTTCTAAGTGGGTGGATGCAATACTCGGGTGGGTGTTTGGCATTTGGTGGCTGACCATAAGGGCCAGGGATCTAGATTGTGATGACATGTTGGCTGGGGGACATGTGTGGGGGCCTGGTGGAGGGTGCCCCTGGATGCAGGGGGGTGGGGGTGCTGGGGGACATGAGTGGGGGCCTGGTGGAGGGTGCCCCTGGATGCAGGGGGGTGGGGGTGCAGGGAGACATGAGTGGGGGCCTGGTGGAGGGTGCCCCTGACTGGTGGGGGGTGGGGGTGCAGGGAGACATGAGTGGGGGCCTGGTGGAGGGTGCCCCTGGATGCAGGGGGGTGGGGATGCTGGGAGACATGAGTGGGGGCCTGGTGGAGGGTGGCCCTGGATGCAGGGGGGTGGGGGTGCAGGGGGACATGAGTGGGGGCCTGGTGGAGGGTGCCCCACAGTGCTGGGGGGTGGGGGTGCAGGGAGACATGAGTGGGGGCCTGGTGGAGGGTGTCCCTGACTGGTGGGGGGTGGGGGTGCAGGGAGACATGAGTGGGGGCCTGGTGGAGGGTGCCCCTGGATGCTGGGGGGTGGGGGTGCAAGGAGACATGAGTTGGACATGAGTGGGGGCCTGGTGGAGGGTTCCCCTGACTGGTGGGGGGTGGGGGTGCAGGGAGACATGAGTGGGGGCCTGGTGGAGGGTGCCCCTGACTGGTGGGGTGTGGGGGTGCAGGGAGACATGAGTGGGGGCCTGGTGGAGGGTGCCCCTGGATGCAGGGGGGTGGGGGTGCTGGGAGACATGAGTGGGGGCCTGGTGGAGGGTGCACCTGACTGGTGGTGGGTGGGGGTGCAGGGAGACATGAGTGGGGGCCTGGTGGAGGGTGCCCCTGGATGCAGGGGGGTGGGGGTGCAGGGAGACATGAGTGGGGGCCTGGTGGAGGGTGCCCCTGACTGGTGGGGGGTGGGGGTGCAGGGAGACATGAGTGGGGGCCTGGTGGAGGGTGCCCCTGGATGCAGGGGGGTGGGGGTGCTGGGAGACATGAGTGGGGGCCTGGTGGAGGGTGGCCCTGGATGCAGGGGGGTGGGGGTGCAGGGGGACATGAGTGGGGGCCTGGTGGAGGGTGCCCCACAGTGCTGGGGGGTGGGGGTGCAGGGAGACATGAGTGGGGGCCTGGTGGAGGGTGTCCCTGACTGGTGGGGGGTGGGGGTGCAGGGAGACATGAGTGGGGGCCTGGTGGAGGGTGCCCCTGGATGCTGGGGGGTGGGGGTGCAAGGAGACATGAGTTGGACATGAGTGGGGGCCTGGTGGAGGGTTCCCCTGACTGGTGGGGGGTGGGGGTGCAGGGAGACATGAGTGGGGGCCTGGTGGAGGGTGCCCCTGACTGGTGGGGTGTGGGGGTGCAGGGAGACATGAGTGGGGGCCTGGTGGAGGGTGCCCCTGGATGCAGGGGGGTGGGGGTGCTGGGAGACATGAGTGGGGGCCTGGTGGAGGGTGCACCTGACTGGTGGTGGGTGGGGGTGCAGGGAGACATGAGTGGGGGCCTGGTGGAGGGTGCCCCTGGATGCTGGGGGGTGGGGGTGCAGGGAGACATGAGTGTGGGCCTGGTGGAGGGTGCCCCACAGTGCTGGGGGGTGGGGGTGCAGGGGGACATGAGTTGGACATGTGTGGGGGCCTGCTGGCAGGTGCCCCACAGTGCTGGGGGGTGGGGGTGCTGGGAGACATGCGTTGGTGGGCAGTAGTGCAAGGTGACATGTGGGTTGGCTGGGGGGCATGGGCATGGTGGATGGGCTGCCTGAGGGACATGTGCAGGGTAGTCCCCTGTGGTGTGGGCCGCCTTCAGGGGCCGTGGAGGGTGTCGGTTGAACAGCTGGGAGGACCCACACGGCGGATACACGTGTAGGACTGCCCGGCACCCCCGGAATCCACATAGGCTCCTGGATTCGCGTGTGGAATTTCACTTGCACTTTGGAATACACGTACCCTGCTGAAATCGTGTGTGGAACTTCCCGCGCACCTTGGAATACACGTACGCTGCTGAAATTGCGTGTGGAACTTCCCGCGCACCTTGGAATACACGTACCCTACTGAAATCGCATGTGGAACTTCCCACGCACCCCGAAAAACACGTACCCAGGGCAATCGCGTGTGGAACTTCCCGCGAACCCCGTAATACACGTACCCTGCTGATATTGCGTGTCAGACTACACTCGCAACCCTGATATACATGTACACAGGCAAATCGTACTGCTGGGGGGTAGGGGGGGTGGTAGGAAGGAGTGGGGGCCTGGTGGAGGGAGCCCCTGGATGCTGGAGGGTGGGGGTGCTGGGGGACATGAGTGGGGGCCTGGTGGAGGGTGGCCCTGGATGCAGGGGGGTGGGGGTTCTGGGAGACATGAGTGGGGGCCTGGTGGAGTGTGCCCCTGGATGCAGGGGGGTGGGGGTGCTGGGAGACATGAGTGGGGGCCTGGTGGAGGGTGCACCTGACTGGTGGTGGGTGGGGGTGCAGGGAGACATGAGTGGGGGCCTGGTGGAGGGTGCCCCTGGATGCTGGGGGGTGGGGGTGCAGGGAGACATGAGTGTGGGCCTGGTGGAGGGTGCCCCACAGTGCTGGGGGGTGGGGGTGCAGGGGGACATGAGTTGGACATGTGTGGGGGCCTGCTGGCAGGTGCCCCACAGTGCTGGGGGGTGGGGGTGCTGGGAGACATGCGTTGGTGGGCAGTAGTGCAAGGTGACATGTGGGTTGGCTGGGGGCATGGGCATGGTGGATGGGCTGCCTGAGGGACATGTGCAGGGTAGTCCCCTGTGGTGTGGGCCGCCTTCAGGGGCCGTGGAGCGTGTCGGTTGAACAGCTGGGAGGACCCACACGGCGGATACACGTGTAGGACTGCCCGGCACCCCCGGAATCCACATAGGCTCCTGGATTCGCGTGTGGAATTTCACTTGCACTTTGGAATACACGTACCCTGCTGAAATCGTGTGTGGAACTTCCCGCGCACCTTGGAATACACGTACCCTGCTGAAATTGCGTGTGGAACTTCCCGGGCACCTTGGAATACACGTACCCTACTGAAATCGCATGTGGAACTTCCCACGCACCCCGAAAAACACGTACCCAGGGCAATCGCGTGTGGAACTTCCCGCGAACCCCGTAATACACGTACCCTGCTGATATTGCGTGTCAGACTACACTCGCAACCCTGATATACATGTACACAGGCAAATCGTACTGCTGGGGGGTGGGGGGTGGTAGTAGGAAGGAGTGGGGGCCTGGTGGAGGGTGCCCCTGGATGCTGGAGGGTGGGGGTGCTGGGGGACATGAGTGGGGGCCTGGTGGAGGGTGCCCCTGGATGCAGGGGGGTGGGGGTTCTGGGAGACATGAGTGGGGGCCTGGTGGAGGGTGCCCCTGGATGCAGGGGGGTGGGGGTGCAGGGGGACATGAGTGGGGGCCTGGTGGAGGGTGCCCATGACTGGTGGGGGGTGGGGGTGCAGGGAGACATGAGCGGGGGCCTGGTGGAGGGTGCCCCTGGATGCAGGGGGGTGGGGGTGCAGGGAGACATGAGTTGGACATGAGTGGGGGCCTGGTGGAGGGTGCCCCTGACTGGTGGTGGGTGGGGGTGGGGGTGCAGGGAGACATGAGTGGGGGCCTGGTGGAGGGTGCCCCTGGATGCTGGGGGGTGGGGGTGCATGGAGACATGAGTGTGGGCCTGGTAGAGGGTGCCCCACGGTGCTGGGGGGTGGGGGTGCAGGGGGACATGAGTTGGACATGTGTGGGGGCCTGCTGGCAGGTGCCCCACAGTGCTGGGGGGTGGGGGTGCTGGGAGACATGCGTTGGTGGGCAGTAGTGCAAGGTCACATGTGGGTTGGCTGGGGGACATGGGCATGGTGGATGGGCTGCCTGCGGGACATGTGCAAAGTAGTCCCCTGTGGTGTGGGCCGCCTGCAGGGGCCGTGGAGGGTGTCGGTTGAACAGCTGGGAGGACCCACATGGCGGATTCACGTGTAGGACTGCCTGGCACCCCCGGAATCCACGTAGGCTGCTGGATTCGCGTGTGGAATTTCAGCTGCACCTTGGAATACACGTACCCTGCTGAAATCGCATGTGGAACTTCCCGCGCACCTTGGAATACACGTACCCTGATGAAATCGCGTGTGGAACTTCCCGCGCACCTTGGAATACACGTACCCTGCTGAAATCGCATGTGGAACTTCCCGTGCTCCCCGAAATACACGTACCCAGGGCAATCGTGTGTGGAACTTCCTGCGAACCCCGTAATACACGTACCCTGCTGATATTGCATGCCAGACTACACGCGCAACCCTGATATACAGGTACACAAGCGAATCGCACTGCTGGGGGGTGGGGGAGTGGTAGGAAGGAGTGGGGGCCTGGTGGAGGGTGCCCCTGGATGCTGGGGGGTGGGGGTGCTGGGAGACATGAGTGGGGGCCTGGTGGAGGGTGCCCCTGGATGCAGGGGTTGGGGGTCCAGGGGGACATGAGTGGGGGCCTGGTGGAGGGTGCCCCACAGTGCTGGGGGGTGGGGGTGCAGGGAGACATGAGTGGGGGCCTTGTGGAGGGTGCCCCTGACTGGTGGGGGTGCAGGGAGACATGAGTGGGGGCCTGGTGGAGGGTGCCCCTGGATGCAGGGGGGTGGGGGTGCTGGGAGACATGAGTGGGGGCCTGTTGGAGGCTGCCCCTGGATGCAGGGGGTGTGGGTGCAGGGGGACATGAGTGGGGGCCTGGTGGAGGGTGCCCCACAGTGCTGGGGGTGGGGGTGCAGGGAGACATGAGTGGGGGCATGGTGGAGGGTGCCCCTGGATGCAGGGGGGTGGGGTGCTGGGAGACATGAGTGGGGGCCTGGTGGAGGGTGCCCCTGGATGCTGGGGGGTGGGGGTGAAGGGAGACATGAGTGGGGGCCTGGTGGAGGGTGCCCCTGGATGCAGGGAGGTGGCGGTGCTGGGAGACATGAGTTGGACATGAGTGGGGGCCTGGTGGAGGGTGCCCCTGACTGGTGGGGGGTGGGGGTGCAGGGAGACATGAGTGGGGGCCTGGTGGAGGGTGCCCCTGGATGCTTGGGCGTGGGGGTGCTGGGAGACATGAGTGGGGGCCTGGTGGAGGGTGCCCCTGGATGCAGGGGGGTGGGGGTGCTGGGAGACATGAGTGGGGGCCTGGTGGAGGGTGCCCCTGGATGCAGGGGGGTGGGGGTGCAGGGGTACATGAGTGGGGCCTGGTGGAGGGTGCCCCACAGTGCTGGGGGGTGGGGGTACAGGGAGACATGCGTGGGGGCCTGGTGGAGGGTGCCCCTGGATGCAGGGGGGTGGGGGTGCTGGGAGACATGAGTGTGGGCCTGGTGGAGGGTGCCCCTGGATGCTGGGGGGTGGGGGTGCAAGGAGACATGAGTTGGACATGAGTGGGGGCCTGGTGGAGGGTGCCCCTGACTGGTGGGGGGTGGGGGTGCAGGGAGACATGAGTGGGGGCCTGGTGGAGGGTGCCCCACAGTGCTGGGGGGTGGGGGTGCAGGGGGACATGAGTTGGACATGTGTGGGGGCCTGCTGACAGGTGCCCCACAGTGCTGGGGGGTGAGGGTGCTGGGAGACATGCATTGTTGATCAGTAGTGCAAGGTGACATGTGGCTTGGCTGGGGGGCATGGCCATGGTGGATGGGCTGCCTGCGGGACATGGGCAGGGGTGCAGGGTGGTCCCCTGTGGTGTGGGCTGGCTGCAGGGGCCATGGAGGGTGTAGAGGGAACACCTGGGAGGACCCACATGGCCAATTTACGTGTAGTGCTCCCCGCGCACCCCTGACATACATGTGCCCTGATGGAATTGCATGTGATACTTCCCGCGCACCCCTGGAATAAACGTACCCTGATGGAATCGCGTGTGATACTTCCCGCGCACCCCTGAGATACACGTACCCTGCTGATTTTGCGTGTGATACTTCCTGCGCACCCCTGGAATACACGTATCCTGATGGAATCGCGTGTGATACTTCCCGCGCACCCCTGAAATACACGTACCCTGCTGATTTTGCGTGTGATACTTCCCGCGCACCCCTGGAATACACGTGCCCTGATGGAATTGCGTTTGATAGTTCCCACGCACCCCTGGAATATACGTGCCCTGATGGAATCGCGTGTGATACTTCCAGCATACCTCTGGAATACACGTACCCTGATGAAATCGCATGTGATACTTCCCGCGCACCCCTGAAATACACGTACCCTGCTGATTTTGCATGTGATATTTCCCGCGCACCCCTGGAATACACGTGCCCTGATGGAATCGCGTGTGTTACTTCACGCGCATCCCTGATGTACACGTACCCAGGACAATCACGTGCAATACTTCCTGCGAACCACTGAAATACACGTTCCCCACTTGGCGTTTGCTGTTTGGCAGCCCTGTGAACTGGTCCAGGGTTAGCGCAGCCCTTTGCGATGAATTGGGAATTTTGAAGGGTTTTCCTTGCGCGAGGGCGTTCTTGGGGGAGTAACTGGCGCTGCTGCAGGGTCGCTGCGCCACTCTGCGCCACGGCTGGTTTTGGAGGCTGGAATCCATGAATATGCTGTGCGATGAAATGGATTTTATCGCACGCGGCTGGCGCATTGTATCGCACGGGGACACTGTGCGCCAGCCGCGTGCGCCACTTTTGTGCGAAATTCTATGAATTACCCTGTAAAAGGCTTGAGCATGTTGATACTGTCTGAATGAAAATAATAGATGCAGTGAAAATAAAGCTAACAATGGAATTAAGGTAAACAAATGACAGCAGTTGTCTTGCTAACATTCACATTAAACAGAGAATAATTTGTGATATGTATAACATAGTGACACAAGAGCATGTGTAATGTAGCATACACAAGATTTCACTCATAAGTAAATAAACGCAAGGCCTGTTGAGCAAGAAGTGAACAAAGCCACATGTGACATAAAAAACAAAGGGCCTCATTACACGGTAGGCGGTAACCATGGTGCTATTAGCGCCATGGTTGCTGCCGGTATTTTACCGTGTCGGCCTTGGTGGATGGCGGAATTACCGCGTTACTCCAAGGTGAATGGGGGCGGTAATTCCCCATTCACCAAGGCACTTCCCCATTCCCATTTTTGCCCCCATAGGGCTCAATGGGAATGGGGAAGGAGGTAATTACGGTACCGCAAATTGCGGTACCGTTATTAGCACCAAGGTCCCTTTGCAGGCCCGTTCCTTAAAGGCTGGTAAAACCAGCCGTTAAGGTTGAGTCCCGCAAAGGGACCTCGTAGTAAGGCGGTAAGGGTTTACAGGTACCGGAGCCCTTACCGGTACCGGTAAACCCTTACTGCCTACCGTTTAATGAGGCCCAAAATGTCCATTCTCTTCATGAAGAGGAGCTGAACCAAAATAAGTTATCCTAATATTGTGTAGTAGGTTTATTTTGCATGGGTTTCAAGAAATTCATGGGAAATGGTAAGGGATGTTAGAAATGTGAAATATTATGGAGGGGTGTGTATTTTTTTTTAAATGATTTTGAGTGCATGGTGTGAAATATTGTTATATTTTTGTATAAAAATGAATTTGAATTAAGGTGTTCCAAAGTGGCCAACCCAGGGAGCCATTGTATTTTAATCAGAATGCCAATTTTCTTTTCAGAACTTGTAGCAGAAGAGAGATAAACAATGGTTTTGTGGTAAGTACTTATTCTGTTTCTTTTCTATTCACTTCAGAGATGATTAATTCCTTATCCCGGCAGGGCCGGATCCTTGGAGTGCTGGACCCTTGGAGAATGCCATGGGAGGGGGCCCCAGGAAGCCCCAGGACCGAATAATGGGGGTGAAGATAAAGAACCTGAGATGCCGAAAAGATGACATCTGTAAAGGAGACTCCATGGAGTGATGGACTGGAGAGATTCTGCTGATGACAGAGTTATATGCAGTGTTGGTGCAGGTACTGATGGACAGGACATCCCGGAGGCGTGATCCAGTCTATTCTGGGTAATATGAGCTAAAATACGTAACCTTCATTTTGTTGTGGCCATGTTAATTTTTGTGTCATTTTTCATTTATGGCTTATGGAGCATATTAATGTGCTGTGTTCCACCAAAATGGACTTGGACTGTGGACAAAGGATGCTGTTTATTTTTATTTTTTTACATACATGCTGATATTATATTCCATGGGAGAGACTGTTTATTCCATGGAATGCGTACATATGTGGTGAAAGTATGATTCAAAGTCTATAGTGTTTATTTTGGAATATGGACTTTCCATGTACATTAAAATGTGGACACTCCAATCAGTAGTGCATGGCATGTTTTCTTTTGATTACATATGGACATCTAAGTATGGACACTTCAGTTGGGAGTGCACATTTTATTGTATTGTATTACATGCGGACATGCATATGTGGGCTAATGTACACATTTTATTTTATTTATTTTCTGTTACTTTAAATATGGACATTTCTTCAATGAGAGATACACATATCTTTTATTTTTATTACTGTATTATTGTTTTCAACTGTTATTTTTCTGATGGTTTATGGTAAGTGAGAGTGGAGAATATTAAGCTCTCAAAGAGAAGATTCATTACTATTGTGACACATGCATTTTAGTATAGTAGAGTGTTATTCCTCCCGCTATGATATCGCAAGCGATTACAGCATTCCGAAAAGGAGGGATATGTAATGTGCTATGGCAGTAATTTCAATGGAGGCAGCCAGTAAAATGAGTGCACATGGGAACAGCAAATTATTTACACATGACAATACTTCCAGTGGGGTCAGTATGGATAAAGGCAATTAGGGATTTAGTGCAGGTGAAGGCAGCAGATTAAAAATAATACATTGGGTTCATGAAGCAGTGAACTGGGATTTCCATGATGTTAGCAAAATGGATGCAAAAGACAGCAGATTTAATATGCACTGAGTACATGCAAATGTGATTCATGCTAGAAGCAAATACGCCATCTGTGTAGTCTTGCATTTAAGAAAACCAGATTAGTCAACTAACCATTCCTATTAAATAATATCCCAGTAATTAATTAGTGCTCCTGTTAACATTGAAATGCAAGCAAGCTCAGATGGAAAATTCTGCTTTTCGTTTTGTGGAAGTAAACGTGCGAGCAAAATAAATTAGCTGTCTTTTCCATTCGGGGAAGCTATTGTTTGTGCAGGAAATAAAGTGGATACGTATAAACTCTCAATAGGATTGGACAGAGAAATGCTATGGCTCTGGAAACTTACTGGAGCACAGAGGATGTCAAAAAAAAGGGCAGGTTTAGTTTTTGATCAACAGGGCTCAGGCATAAATACACCAAGCAGAAAGGGTGTGGGGTTCTTCTTTGCTGCTGGCGGTCGGAAGAAGATGGAACAGAGAGAGCAGAGGGAAGCATTGAGCTGCCCAGGCCTTAGTTGCAGCTGGGCTCCAAGGTTGACCTTCGGGGTGCGAAAAGCAGTGCAGAGTTTACAACACTTCTTTGCAGATAACCCTGGCAGAGAGGGATTTTTCCTGATAAAGCCGAGAGGTTCACCGTTTAGGGTGAGCATATGTAAAGTGAGGAGAGCACGGGGAGACAATTATCTTTGCAATTAGATAGACAGAAATAGATGAATAGTTTTATCACAGAGCTATTACCTAACTTGGGCGGTATTTTAGTGTCATGGTAAATTGACGGTGAATTGGTGGTCAGCATAGTATGGTGGTAATTTAGTTTGGCAGTATAACAGTGTTCAGCATATTTATAGTACTGACCTATACGATGAGACAAACTCTCCCCCTTTTGTATTTGAAATCTGTTTTAGGGTTGACTGTAAGTACAATTTACTGGACCTTTCACATTTAGTAGGAATGAAATATTACCGCATGTTGTGCTGATGACTTATATACGGCATCAGCCTACCGTATTTAAGGACTCTGTTCAGCCTCCAGCATGCACAGTTGAACACACTCATACAGGTATCATACATTTATAGCTTGCTCTTACGGTTCTCCAAATTTTATTTTTACTCAACCACCGGCGGTAAATATTTTACCACTGTGGTATATGCGCTGAGGCACTTCCTTGTTACCTCACCCTCTTTTTTCAATAAAAAACACCAGAGACACAATAAAACAATCCCACCGCTTTTGTTTTCTTGCTGCGATTATGTTGTCTGTCCAATCCTAGCGAGAGTTTATATGTATCCACTTTATTTCCTGCACAAACAATAGCTTCTCTGAATGGAAAAGACAGCTCATTTATTTTGCTCGCACGTTTACTTCCACAAAACGAAAAGCAGAATTTTCCATGTGGGCTTGCTTGCATTTCAATGTTAACAGGAAGACAAATTAATTACTGGGATATTATTTAATAGGAATGGTTAGTTGATTAATCTGGTTTAGTTTCTTCAATGCAAGACTACACAGATGGTGAATTTGCTTCTAGCATGAATCATATTTACATGTGCTCAGTGCATATTAAATCTGCTGTCTTTTGCATTCATTTTGCTAACATCATGGAAATCCTAGTTCACTGCTTCATGAACCCAATTTATCATTTTTTATCTGCTCCCTTCACCTGCACTAAGTCCATATTTAACTTTATCCATACTGACCCAACTGAAAATACTGTCATGTTCAAATAATTTGCTGTTCCCATCTGCACTCATTTTACTTGCTGCCTCCATTGAAATTACTGCCATAGCATTTTACAGGTCCATAACAAGCCGAGGCAGCCAAACAACTCAAAAAGAAGTCTCTCAAAAGTGCCTTGTCTAGGTTACCCTGTCAAAAACAAGGAGTTCTTCTTGGAGACAGGGTTCTCAAATACATGCTTGACAGCAGTATTATACCAAAAGCATGACAAGGTCAATAAAGTCATCTCCTACGCAAGCAAGACTTTATCCTCTATGGAGGAAAAATTCAATGATTGTGAGAAGGCACTCCTGGCAACGGTGTGGGCATTGAAAAATTACTGCCCGTTCATCCAGGGGGAGCACATCATAGTGGAGACTCCACACCAGCCTATGCAATACCTCCAAAGTGACAGAATTTGGGCAGGAAATGTAAGTAATTCTGGAATTACCTCCTGGATTCTGTCCTGTGGAGGTCAGATATGGCCAAAACAAGAAGAGTATCCTCGCGCAAGGTCAGGCTGACTTGCATGATTGTGCCAGAGAAAACTGTCTCGAGGACGAAAGTCTCTAAACCCAGGACAACATGCAGGCGTACCTGAATGCCTCGCACAAAGCCTATGAAGAAGATAAGTGCGAGGGGATGTCCACAGTTTATGTGGATGAGTGCTCCTACTATGTTGACAACAATGGGGAAAAGGAACTGGTGGCCGGCATTGGGAATGCCTGGGTGGATGATGCCCCAGAACACTCCGCTGGGTACAAAATCGGTCTCCACAAGAGTCAGGTGGCAGAGTTGATGGCAGTTCACCAGGCCATCCTCACTGCCCTGCAACACCGACTCCATGAACTGGTCATAATCACTGATTCAGATTATGTCCGGAACGGGTTCATGGAGCACCTGATCAATTGGAGAACCAAAGCCATGCTGTGTGCTAATAACAAACTGCTTAAACATGGCAAGCTCATACAAAATATTGATGATCTGGTCACCTCTAATGGGATGATCATCTATTGGAAAAAGATCAAGGGTCATTCCAGAATAGAGGGGTCAGAAAAAACTGGAAATGACCTGGCTCATCAGTTGGCCAAAACCGGAGCCATCCAGGGGGATCTCCTTGAGATCGAGTCCCTGTTGGGGGAAATCCAGGTCACTGCTGTCACCAGGTCCCAGACAAATGCTCACAATGAACTGTCAACTGCCCAGTTGAGTAAGGAGACCCCAAATGCTGATTTAATCATGGCACAAAAAGGGGATCTGATTATTGGGAAATTGTACCAACACATTCAGGACCCTGTGAACTTTCCTCTGATGTAAATGGATTACCTTGGGTAAGAGGACCTCAGGGTGTTGATGAAGTGTCCCAAAATGTTCCAAATCCAAGACAGTTTCTTGATAAGGAGATCAATCTCTGGATGTGACCAGTGGGTGGTACCTACCTCATTCCGAAGCCTGATGCTAAGTCACGCTCATGATGCCGCCTCAGCCGGTCACCAGGGGTTTCATATTAGTCTAGAAATCTTGCGGGAGGTTGCATATTGGCCACACATGGGGCAGGACCTCGACCAATATTTGAAGGGCTCTCTTGTGTGTGCACAATTTCAGCCTAGCTCACTCACACACTGAGCTCCCCTCCAGAGAGGGGGATGACACTGCCTTGGTCAGATTTACAAGTAGATTTCATCAGGCCCGTGATTCGCTCCTCTAGGGGAACAAGTACATGTTAACAGTAACATGCTTGTTTACCAAATGGGTGGAATGTCTCCCGGCCCAAATTGCAAGGCAGAAAAAGCATATGCCCTGATGATTAACCACATATTCTCACATTTTGGCCTAACCCAAAGTCATACCGAAGAAGTCACTTCACCAGTGAAGTGATGATAAAAAGGAAACTTCATATTGCATACCGGCAATCCTCTAGTGGGGGAGTTGTGAGGTACAATAAAAACATTGTGAGCATTCTAAAAAAGTTTGTGGCAAATTCTGGGCCAATTTGGGACATCCGATTACTGCTTGTCCTGATGGCCATCAGATCTACAACATCTTCTGCGACCAAAATGTCTCCAATTGAGCTAATGAATGGACAAAGCATGGTGCGACCTCAGCATCTGCTCTATAGAACACAAGAGCAGACACTGATAAACGCCTCCACAACACATGAATATGTTGAGAATCTAAAAAAATACCTTCAGCATGCTTTTGCGTTCACTCAGCGGAATCTGGAGAAATCGGCAGAGGGGATGAAAACTCAATATGATTTAAAAACAACCAAGAAGAAATACCAATTTGGAGACAGGGTTTACCTGTACAATCTTCAGAGGAACCAGACTAAGGAGAGAAAATATCTCCCCTCCTGGCACGGCCCCTTTGAAATTGTAGCAAAAATATCACCTGTTGCCTACAGAATCCGCATCCCCAAAGGAGAGCTTTCAGAAGAGAAATGGGTCTACATTTACCAGTTAAAAAGTTATCACCCAAGACACACTTTTCAGCTGAATTCAGAGCCAAAGGATAGTCAAATAGAGGAGACATCTGGAGACTGAGAAAAAAGACAAAGAAAAGGCAGAAGGGAAGAGGTAGATCCATAGGTATATCTGTCTAACAGGGAGTGCTTTTCTTCAGTGTTATTGCAAAAATATGTAATGAAACTATGGTGTAAAAGTTCAATCAGGTCTTTGCATTGTTAAGTAATTTGTTTTCTGATATTGGTCAAAGACTCCTGATCCTTATACATCTATGCTTTGTTCTACTGATGTCAACCATTTGGGAAGACAGTCAGTGAACAATTCTAAAACCTGTTTTTATCTATCTGCTATTAGAGTACTAATTCCATTCCCTCTTAGACCGATAAGGACCTCCTCAGGTACCTGGAAAGGGAAGGAAGGAAAGGGGGTGTTGTTCCACACTCTCCAATGAAAGACAAAGAGAAGATCTTGTCGTACCGCTCCCTGATGAAAGAATAACTCTACCTGATGAACCCCACTTTGCCCTACTATCCCTCAACAAGATGTCCTGGGAAAGCAGGGGGGGATTCTGTGGGTACATTTACCAGCGCAGCAGAACTCCCCTGCACCAACAAACTGCATTTTCAGCAGTTACAAGAATAATGGCTGTGATGGCTCTGCTGAGCACTTATTATCTTGCCTCAAAAATGCATTTTTAGCAGTTACCAAAAATAATGGCTGCACTGGCTCTGTGGAACACATATGGGACGAGATGGAACATAGAACACCCGAAGAATGGCTGCAGTTATTTTCTTCGTGTGCACCAAAAAGAGGAATTGAAAAGCAGCCCGGCTCAGCGCTGCTATGCTGCCAGCTCACAACTTCTAACTGAAAGAGAAAATGTTCTGTGTTTAAAATGACTGTGCACTGATGTTATTTCAATCTTTTCAACATTACATAGTTTGGTTCCAGTTAAACACATCCATGCCCAGCTATCTTCAGGAGGAACACATCACAGGAAGGTCATCCCCCCCAGAAAGGCATTGTGTGTCAAGTAAAAATTGTGAAAGAGCAGAGAAATTTGTTTCAGGGTGTACGGCAAGCGTTTACTCTTGCAACAAAGTAACATAGGCACAAATCTTCACAAGAAGCTCTCTCTCTCTCCCTTTGCTTTTGTCAGTTTCAAACAACCCTTTTTTTGAACAGATTCCTGTGCATTAGAAATCGACCAGAGCTATGGAAATGTTCAGAATAAAGATGCAAGAAAAATCGCATTTGTAAATGACCAGGGAAAGTAAAATGAACCTGTGTTGAACTGCTCTGCAAAGCAGTGAGTTAATACTGTACAAGCTCAATGGAAATAATACTGTAACATGCCCTGAAGCAAAACTATATATGTTGGGAAGAAAAGCTGCCAAAATGTAGGTAAATTGTACTCTGTGCAGTTTATTTTTTCCCACAAAAAGAAATTCAACATCATGGCTAGGCCCAGAAATTGCTCTGAAACCAGTCTTTGCAAAGGCAGTCACTTCAAATGTGCCAGCCCCATGGGAAAGGAATTGCAGCCTGGGACAATGGACAGCCCTGTCACTGAAGTGTGAATTCCTCTGACACCTCTCCTCAGCTTCAACAGCATAAGATCAAAGGGGAGTCACAGCAACCTCTGGACAAAGCTAACCAGAGCATGACAGTTGGCTCGGGGGTTGAAAGGACTGCCCACTTTTGGGAACAAAGACGGCCATTATGATTGAAAACACTTTTCATATTAAGTCATTTATGTCAGTAATCTAAAGAAGCAGTAATGTAAAATGTTGACAGCTGGAATGTAATTTTTGCACCATGAAAATAAGATTATGTGCGTCTTCCTAGCATGTGGGGACGCCAACGCCAGTAAAATGACATTTCTGGAAAAATCATACAAGGTACAGTTATGAAACTTGTTGAAAATATGTCTGACATTGATACACTTCAGTCTACCCATTTGTAGATTTTTAGGGGAAATCATTGCCATAAAAAATGGGAAAGATTGCCAGAAGGACTAAACAGCATCGTACAAACATGGGATTTGGAATAGTATGCTCCATGTGAAATATGGTATTTGCCTATCTAACTTTTTATAAGAGTGACATTTATAAATCTGAGGGTTTTGTTTCATAACTGATTTTGGCAAAAATAACTGTGGTATAACAATGCATCTCATAAAAACACACACACTAAAACGGAGTCACTTCCTTCAGTCCAATCTGCTTACAGGGAAGCAGCGACCTCCTCAGCCTGACCTATCCATCTTAGAGGTATGTCCAGCTTAGTTCTGCCCTCATAGTAAAAATCCTCTGATGTCACCCGGCCTATATAAGGAGGAGACAGTCAAAATTTAAGACATTAAAAAAACAGCATTCATAAACCAACATCCAGAGATCCAGACATTCCACATTCACCCTGCAAGATTCCAGATTCCAGTGCCATGCCACGAGTAGCTGATCCTGATCCATGCAGTACCTCCTATCCAGGCAGAACCAATATCCAGAATTAATGTCCTACAAAAATCCCAATAATCCAGGGAGAAAGGGGGAAAGGCTGCTGAACCCTTTTGGGATTATCCAATGACCAGACCTGCTTTGCCAAGCTACCTGCTTTGCCCAGTTGATGCACCCCGCTGTTCACTGAGACCATACCCTGGTTGCCTTGCTATGTCCCTATAGGAGAGCTGCCACTGCACAGTGACCAGACCCCTGTCCCGCTGTCCAAAGATCTGGCTGGCTGTCCAAACTACTCCATTCAAGTGTTCTTTGTAAGTATCATCCTTCCCCCGTAACCAAAAAGTGGCATCCAGTGCTTTATTACCTTGTATTATGTCCAATCACATGCAACTCTATAAGTATCCTAGAAACTTCTTAAAATAGACAGAATCCTCTGTGTATCCTGTCCTTAAGAAAAACCGTGTTATTCTCCATGTGTTAGCGCCATTCTTTCCAAATCATTTCAGTCCATTTTATAAGTCCTTAGTACTATTGGAATAAATTAATTAATTCTCATATAAAGAGGCACACAGCATGAATGGGTTAACATTGTAAATTAACCTTTTCGTCGGCAGTGTCTTTCTTTAATAATCTAGCCACTAAATAATTGTTTCTGTAGAACCTGTCATTTTCCTTTTAAAGCCGATTTCATCTGTGTAACTGCTTTCATGAGAAAATCTGATTTATTTGCTACAAAGAATCCCACACTGTCACCATCAAGAGTCACACCTTTCACTTTCCTATCATACCTGTTATGTGCCTGTTTAGTTCATTTTCCAAGCCATTTTGCTATTTAAACCCGTGAAACGAATCAATTGCAATTTTGCCACATGTGATTGTTGCTGCCACAGTTTTTTCCTTCCAAAGTCGCTTTTCTAACCTGTATGCTCGTTGTTAGTACATTGCCTTGTAGCCTGTATGCCTAATTAGTACAGCCACACACATTCTTGCCTTATCCATTCAACCGCACATGTAAAATCAGCATTCAGTAATTCCGAGTGCCATTTTGCTAATTTTTCAAGGGAGCTTAATCTGATTTTGACCTTCCTTTCATGGGTGGTAGGTCGGATTTGCATTCCGATGTTTGCCTAGTATACCTAACTCCTTGCTACTTCTCTCCACCCACACAAAATATGGTTAACAGGGGTTTGAGGGGGTTTTGCAGGGGGAATGCCTAACTGTGGTGCTATCTGAAAATACTACCCGAAAAGTAATCTTGCTGTCATTCATTTGTGCATTGTGTATCTTATGTTAGAAGGTTAAACTAAGTGTATCCTATCTTTTTATTGCGTAACTATCACCAGACTGGTGATTGCTGACCTATAATGAATGTGTTTGATTTTTATTCAAAATTAAAATAAATAAGTATTTCATTATTAAACACCAGCCTGGTTCATGGTCCATTGCGACACGGGGTGTACGTTAAGTTAAGGGGGAGGAGGGGTGAGACGGGTTGGCTGCCTTCTCAAAAATTGAATCTAAATATAATAAACTTAAACACGTTTTAATTGTGCGCTGCATCCATAGCCAGTAGAAAGAGTCCTGGTCTGGCGTGTGTGAGAGACGGGCCTCAACGACCGGTGGGGGGTGTCTGTACTTCCGCTCCCTATATGGTGGAGGGGAGGCACAGGAGACCCCAGCCAAGATTCTCTATTTGGTAGCAATGGTCGAGCAATCAAGGCCTAGCTTCTCAGGAGGTGATGCAGGCTGGTTCTTAAGCACAGTGTATCCCCCAAGCCCCCACAAAGGAATATCCACACTCTGTATTGGTTAGAACACAGTCTTTATATAATCAATAGTTAAGGTTATGTACATTTATCATAGTAACTCACTTTGTACTCCGGCAAAATCTACAATGGCAAATATTTACAATCCTAAAGTGGTACCACCCTAGATCTCATTACAGTGCATTAACAATACTGTAAAATGTCACGCAGACCAATAGAGTGAAACCAGCAATAGAGAGAGGAGAGAAAACAAGATGGTTGAGCATAGGCAGAATACTGGCCCCTACCACTAGGCACAGTTCTGTGTGGAGATCCCCCCACCTGGGCAACCTGTAAAACAAGATCCAGTCCATATACTGCTCGGCAAGTCTTATTCTCTCCTATAATGTTTTTACCCCCCCCAATGTACCTGGTGGAGTCGAGCTCCTGGAAGAGACGTCGACAAACGTCGAGGAACTCGCTGTTCGGCGACGGGGAATCGACGGCCCTTCTTGAATGCCTTCCCTTTCAAGCGGGAGGCACGGGGCGTCGAACGTCCGTCGACAAACGAGGTAGAACGATGTCGAAGAGGCGGCAGCTTCGTCCAAGCGGTGCTCGTCGGAACGTCGGCGTCCTGCAGGGCAGAGGTGTGCGGGGCACCTCGATGACAATAGTTCTTGACCGCAAAGATTGTAGAGACGGAGGCCCAGCAAGGGCGTCGAGTCGTCCGAGTTTTTGAGGTCGTCGGGTGGCGGGAAACCCACCGGCAGGTTTCTCCTCGGCGCGTTGGTCGTCCTCGACTTTCTCCGGCAGGATAAGCGGTCGACGATGCGGTCAAGAGAGTCCTTCGATTGAATGTTCTTAGGCAAAGGAGCGGACGGCTCCAGTCGTCGGCGGCACGGCGTCAAGTGGTTCCCACGGCTGGGCAACACAACTTCGACGGGCCTCCAGCGGTTACACAAACCTGCGAACCCTGGTCGACGGCAATGGACTTCGACAGCGTCGATGTCCGGGTGCTTCACCTCAATCTCCTCAGCGGTCCCATCTCGGATCGACAGCCTTTCGAGGGTCTGTCTTCCAGGGCGCTTCGGTGAAGATGGAGCGGTGCTCGATGGTCCCTCGGAGCACGGGAAGAGGGCGCCTTACCAGGTCCTCTCTCGGGTCAGCCCTCGACGAATTCGTCAGCCTTCGGATCGGTCGAAGCAAATGCCACAGCAAGTCTTCTTCTTCCAGCTGGACGTCGAGGATCAGCAGTTCCAGTTACTCGTAGAGTGGAGACTCAGCTCCCTGGCTGCTTTAGGAGCACAATGGTCGCTTCTCAACCAAAGGTCCCTTCTGAACACTTTTCCAGTGGTGAGAGGTCCCCAGATATACTATCCTCTCTCTCATCCACGCTGCTGGCACACATTCAGCAGCCAATCATACTGCAGGCCATTCATGCAGTCAGTCAGCCAATCAGGCACACAGTGCATTCAGGCCACACTCCTCCCTTCCAGACACTCACAACAAGAAATGTGGATTGGGACAAGGACCCAGCCATTCAACACTACACACTGCATTCAGGCCAGTTTCGGGCAGGGCTGTCTCAGTATTTGTTTCTCATGCCAGAAACCAGACAACCACAACAAGAAGTGTATATTGGTAACACTCCATTCACCCAGGTCCCACCCACAGGAGGTACCCACATCATACAGTCACTGGGAAGGCTCCAGCCAGTCTAGCTGGGCCTTCACAACAATACCATACATGGAACTTCCACCCAACAGCCAGTCAGGGGGAAGGGACAGAGACAGGGCTTCCCAGGACTTTGGGAAAACAAGATAACAGGCAATAGAAAGCAAGAGGCCACAGGGGCCATCTTGTTTCCTATCAGGAATCAACAGATCCCAATGGCAGGGCCGGGGTATCCCAAAATGGAGGACACCCGGAGCACCTGTCAAATTCAGCATGGAGCTGCCACCAGCCCATACCCTGCTCTGGGGTCACCCACAGGTGCCCAAAAACATACACTAGGGGCACAGGGTTGTACCCCTACCCATGGGTGCCATAAGGGTATCCCATGGGTCTGTTCACCAAACCAAAAGAGAGAGCTGCACTGCCAGGAGTCCCACATGGACTCCGGGGCAGAAAACATAACAGAACACACAGTAAAAACAGTAATAGGACAAGGATTCAGAGGCCCTGTCCCTCAGATGCATTTCCAGCATCACAGCGTGTGTTGCATCTTTAAAATCCTTAACAGTGCTACAGTTATAATTGATAATTTCAACATTAAGCTGACATTTAATATAGATGAAATAAGCTCTGAATCTGGTTTACTGCGATTTTATTGCTGAAATAACAATGAGGTACAAATACAAAGTGCAGTAAATATTGCAAGAATAAATATCAACAGGCCTTTTACATTGCCTATTGTAAAAATTCCTTTTTTTTAGGGGACCGGGGGAACCCCTAACATCCCCCTTACCTCTCGCACTCCTAAACTCTCCTTGTCTCCAACCCCTTTATCCCAATTTTAACAAATCAGTTTTTTTACACCTAAAACTCACCCCTATCATTAACTTTCTTGCCTTTATTTCGATATTTTTTCTGCTGGAGGTATTTTTTACCCACTCTATTAATTCTAGCAATATTTGTTCATTTTTGTAAATTCAGTCATTATTATTTTCTGCAATATTTTCACCTGGATACATCTGAATCTATGCCACGGTCAGAGGACAAACCCATTGATTTTTTTTCAAAGTTTAGAGTGAGCCTGGGCTTCTTTAATTACAAACATTTTCATACAATGTTGACTAGAGAATGTTTCCTGGAATCCTGTAATATGCCGGTCTAACAAAAGGTCCAGCTCCCTACAGGTCCATTTATCGATTCCCAGTTTCAAAAAGTTGGTGAAGTAATCCTAAAGAAATTAGAACAATGGCCAGTGAATTACAGTATATTGTCTAAAATACAAATTACATGTTCTAAAGGTCTAGAGACTAACAAATAGGCATTACATCTGTACATGATAGTTTCTAACTTTATGTATAGGAAGATAGAAGCAGTGTATTTACAGTTTATGGGTTTAAGCACATTTGTTAAGGTAAGCAGAACTAAACTTTTGGTGGTGCAGAAAGAAATTAATTGCCCTGGAGACTTATTAAATATCTTGATTAAGCTTCATTAAACTACAAGTGCCTCTGTGAGAGCTGGGAATATAGGAATATGTCCAACTTATTTCCCAATGAACACTGGGGTAAGGTAGGGCAGTGGCTTGGGCCTGTTGGCATGTTCTTTCTATATCAACAGTATGTATGATGCTTTAGTAAGCATTGGGACCAATGAACCAAGAATAGGAGGCACTATTATTCTTGTCCTTGCTTATGGAGATATCATCGTGCTGGTGGCCAGTGCTCCTTTATCACTTCAGCTCCAGATATATGCCTACACGGTAGTCATGAAAAGGTTACATCTTGAAATAAATGCGCTACACCAGCTGTTTGTAAACAGGAAAGGACAAAAATAGGCTAGCCATCTTCTCAACTAAGAAGCAGATACTCCCTGGAATATCTCAATTTGAATTCCGTGGCATGTCTTTCTCAGCCAAATTCAATGGTAGCTCTCATTTTGAAAAACAATAGACTAGAATGGGGTAGGCAATAGGAAGACGTTTTCATTCTGGGAAGATGCATAAATCGCAACCATTTGAAATGTGTCTGACAGTTTAAAATGCCAAAGTGAACGCAATGGTCAAATATGGTGCATATCTTGGGGGTTTATAAATGTTTCAATGTGCAAGCTCAAGAACAATGGGCCTCCTTATGAGTTTGGCGGTGTGCCCAAAAACACTGCTAATGCAGGTGTAACTGAGTTATCACTGCATTATCACCACCTTACCGGAGCACAGAACTGTGGGTGTGGAGGTGAGGTGGAGGAAAGACCTCCAGTAGAATGCTGGACGGAATTCCTCCACCTTACTGCCCATAAATCGGCCACATCGGCACTGGTGACAATTATGACAAAATCCCCACGGAGTCCTATGGAGTCAAATAAATGGGGTCCAACACTAGCTATCGCCACTTGTAATTTGGAGGAAATTCCGCCGAACCAAGAGCCGGTAATGGTAAGTCCGTCTGGTGGTATTTAGGCGGATTTACTGCCGAACTATCAACACAATTGTAAAGAGGCCCATTATTTTCTAGAAACCTTCAAGGTTTACCACGATCAGCACCGACATATGCCGTACATACTGAGATAGGGCTGGCTAAAAATATGGGGCATTAAATAGGGGTGATTAACTCATGACATTTCTAAGAATATTTAAGTGTAGTCCACCTATGAATAACGTGTTTCAAGTATGTGAAACCGCATCTGGCCATTGTCTGTGAAATTAGCATTTTAAAAAACATCTGTTAGCTTACTTCATTTTGAACTAAGAAAGCAGGAAGCTTGGAAAAAAACAGCAAATGGAAAGCAGGACATGCTTCAGACAGATAACATTTAGACTTATTTTCTATGGAGTCATTTAAAATTGAATCATGTTTTAATTACAAAAGCCACATTTAACATGTTACTTTTAAGGTCTATTATTGCTACATGGCTATCTTTTCAAAATGGTGATAAGACATTTTTGCACCTTTAGAAGATGTTTTACACTTTTGTCCTGCTTATGACGGAAAAGGAATGTAATTTCAATACTGAAGAAGTTATGTTTTACTCAATGGCAAACAGCTATGTATTTCCTCACTAACTGTGGAAGACTGATCTACACAGGATGGGCTCATTTATCTTACTGTTGGCTTGCACAGAAGACCTTTATTGCAAACATCATAATTTGACTGTATTGTTTCAATCAAAGTGGTTTAAATATATTCGTTTTATTTGAATCTTAAATCATGGTTGTCTTGTTTACAGTATGGAGCTCATTTTCTATAAATGAGTAATTTGACAGAGAGGAGCCAATACGTTTACACGGTAATGTAAGCACCGCCTCACCAGCAAATTTTCCTCATTTGCACTGCGGGGTGCAAATGTCAAGGGCAAAAGGTGGTGTACAAGCGTGTACACCGCTTTTTGGACTTCACATTTGCACTCTGCAGCGCAAAGTGAGTAAACAGAGCCTGGCATGCTCGCATGGCAAGCAGTGCTCACAAATTAAATGAAACACTGCCCGAAATAATCGCACATTGGGGAGGGTTTAATTTAAATTGGGACCACTACTTAACATGCGCGCATTATTAGCAGTATTCCCAATTGAAATTGCACATGTGAGAAATGTGCAAAAATGCCCCTAAAATTCAAGCGAATTCAAGAGAAATAGAATTCAAAAAAGCATATGAAAGTATGCATCTATTACACATTTGTTAAAATTGCAATGCAAGTATGCAAATAATATCAATGTGTTATATTTACAAATGATAACACAATCTGAAAGCACATCTGCACCCATCAACCTCTGTTTGAATGCAGCAATAGAGTAGTATCAATACAATTTCAATCTTGCTACTGCCACACTTGGAAAAAGTGGTAAAGTCAAAGAAATTCATGCTTTGCACATCCCACTGCATCTATTTGCATCAGGAACACACAACGTATGTCAGTTCTGTACATTACAAACTGCATACCATGTGGTTGCTTAACATGCGTATTTCAATTTGCAGTTATTCCCCCAAAAATTCGGTTAAAAAAGGCATATGAAAGTATCCATCCAACATGCATTTGTCATGATTTTCACAAAATCAATAACATAGGGTATCAACCAGACATAAAGGATATCGCATGAGGGTCAGGACTATAGGTTTCTGCAATCACTTCCGTTACGTTGCATTCATCAGGAGCAAAAAGAATAACGCTAGGCAAACAGTCTTTGGTCAATGGACCACAAATGGTCTTTCTTGTCTTTCCAAAGCCTTTTTGCTAAAATGAGGGAAAAGAGAGCCTGCGTAGAGATATATAAAATTGTTTCGGAAGAGAATTTTTTATCAGAGCAAAGACCATATCGAACATGGTCATAATTTGTTAAATGTCCAACAACGTCTCTACCTGGTGAATCGGTAGAAGCAAGTTTATGGGTTTGTGTTATTCCCGTAGAAGACATACATTCCCTGAGGACGAAAGGGCTAGGAACTGCGGTTGGCAAGTGTGTGGTTTAGTTCATTGGAGCTGCACTTTATCCCAAGGAAGTGATACCTTGTGCATTTTCTTTACACCCGCTGCTGCTCCATTGTACGTGGATAATTACTCACACGTGCAGCAAAACAAAGTGAAACGGACGCAAGCTGTCCCTTTAATCCGACACGACTGTGCTGTCGGGAGCACCCAGATCAGCTGCTTACAAAGCCCCGCCCTGATGCCCTGTAAGCCCTGAGGAGGAAAGGGCTAGGAACTGCTGTTCGGCGGTTCGTGTTCGCTCTCCTGCACACTTTGTGAGATCTCCTATAGTGATATTCAGTTCTGGAGACTCTTTGATTATGTTTGGTAAGACAAGGAACATTTATATTCTCCAACATAGCCTGCTGGACCCTTACATTATCAAGGGAGCGCTCTGTTCTGATTGAGTTGTGACTTTTGATGCAGGGCATGGAAGGAGAGTCAGACTCAGGCGGCTCCTCAAGCTGTTGGGCATGCTTCACCCTGTATTATTGCTCTCGACGATTCTGTTCTATAAGTGGACATTGCTAAATCTCGAGAGCATTGGAAAATAATAATTCATGTTGATTTTTAACTCTTTGGTGAGTGTGTCTTTTGTTTTAAAAGCTGTGGTTGTGGGGCTGCGAGATTCTCTCTCCCCTTGTGATTGTTTTGATCGGTGACCATACTTTCTTTGATTACGTGACTCGGCGGCTGCTATTGTTTTTCTCCCCTTAGGTGATTTACTCTGGAAATACCGCAGCTTTGTCCAATTCTACATCTGGGACTACAGAAACTCTGTTTTTATAGTATCTATTGCTACATTGTGAACTTTTCCCGTTTGGACATTTGCCTAGTATCTTATTTTTCATATAATATGTACTTTTAGATTTTTATTCTGTATGAAGTCATTTGATATATGAATTTGCCCCTGCTCTTTTTCGTTTAAGGAGTGACTAACAGAGTATATCTACATTATATTCAATATTACTAAGCTTTGATGTATATAAGGACCTTTCTCTGTTAATGATACATGTTCATAGTGTGAGGACATTGTCTTTTATATTTCTCTGTACAAGCTTTTTTATTGAAATTTCTTTTGGGCTAATATTTTTTACATATAGCAACTAATAGAATAAAACAAGCCCCTACATGGCACATAAAGGGCTTAGGAGTCAATCAGCCATTGAGGAAACTGCGGATTCATCTAAGATTACAGTTATGCCTATGGAAAAAGATATTCAAGAAGGAACAATGGGCTCATTAGCGGAGAATTTTCCCACAGCTAGAGAAGATATGCGGCCTGGCGATATGCCCATGAAGTCCGGACTAGAGTTGTTGGATTCTCCTAACCCAATGGGGCTAGTGGTGGCCCAGGTCCATAAGCAAAAAAAGTTAGATGCTTTAAAGATCTCTAAAAATGTTTCTTCTACTTTGAAAGGGCAGAGGGGTAAGAACTGTATTTTTATTGGGAAGGAGGACATCTCCATGGATGCTCAGGAGGACCGATTAGTAGCCACTTTGGCCCAGAACTTAGATGAAGGGTCAGCTCTACAAATGGAGGATGCTTCCAACAGAAATATTAATAAGGATGGGGTCTTAAGTAAACAATTTAGGAAGAATGTATTTATCCCCAAAGATAGCCCTTTGGGACAAACTAAAGAAGTTACCAAAATAACTGAGAAAGAAGAGTTGGCCTCTAAAAAGGGTCCAATGCAGATCAATCATAGCGAACCTCCAAAAGATAGCATCGGTACAAATAGCAATGATGATATCCCTACTAAGCTATTGATAGAAGAGCTTACCCCAATAAAAAAATAATGAAGGTACAAAATAGGGAAATATCTACCATCCCAGACGGTAATACAGATAATCCAGTGATAAATTACTTAAAACACCAACAATGCATCTCCTCTCCAACTCAATAAAACATAAACACTCTAAGAGTCGGTTAGGAGAACCAATAGCTGGTAAAAGGATCTCAAACTATTTTGGTAAAAAAACAGCTACCAGTACCCAAATAAAACCAACTCTATTGGCATTATCGGTTGCCAATCTAGACGACACACATATGGTTGAAGTTGCTAAAAAATTGGATATTCAAGATGTCTCACACAATGATATTGATGATATCAGTATCATTGAGTGTGCTGATCAGGCAATCACAGACGGTAATCTGGGATATAGACAGACTGAATCCAATAGTGTTATCCAGCAGACATGCAATGCCTCGTATATGGGTTCTCAGTCTGAGCTCACTAATTTCATCGATGAATATACAGAAAAGCAAAACTGGCTAAGAGAAAGGGGACTACTGCCAGAAGTTACAAAGGAAAATTCCACTGATGCAATGTTGCATCATACTCTTAAGGAAGCGTATTATAGGAGTAGACTTTCTCAACCAACAGTTTCTGCCTTAATATGGTCTTAAGTTTGTTTGTCAGTCTTTATGACAATATTTGGGCTGAAGTCAGATCCCATACCGAATTGCTCACAGAGATATACACGAGATTGGAAAGTTTGGGAGGTTTAGAGGGATTTGTGAAGCTTATAATGGAGGCCCATCATTCTCCCTTTCATTTTATGGGAAGTGGCCATCCTCCTAACCACACATCACTAGTACAGCAGGGGGTCAGGCCGGACTGATTGGGGTGACTGGTAAAGATGCTGAAGTTAAAATATATCCTATTAGTTAGAAAGAAGAGACAAGACAAGCCACTGTTACCCTCCTATCCTACAGGGGGTTGTATTTGATGCAAACATAGATATACAGTGGGAAAAAGGAGTGGTGTCTGAATCTACATCTGGCGAAAGGGAAAAGTATACCTCTGACACAGACTCTCTGGTCATAGATTTAACTAAAGGTGAATTGCCTTTTAAAAGAAAGCCTATGGTATGTAAAAGACAACAAATTAAGAAAACTAAAAATCATAAAAACATAAAAAATATTGAATTCTCTAACAAATAAAGTTTTAAAAAATGTGTCTTTATCAGAAAAACCCCATTGTAAACGGAAGAGAATACAACCTAATGGGGATACAGACTCTATCCCCTCAGATGTAATTAATATCAATGATGAGGAAAATCTGAATGAATGGCAGGTAGTTGATGAGGAAAAAGGAGCAGTGGTTTCGGTGGCCATTTCACAAGCAGGGACACTGGTTGATGAAAAAAAATCTAGTTCCCTGAAGGTTGATACAGGAATTCAGACCGATCAAGAGCCAAAAAAGCTTAAATTGGTGGATAGTATAGGGCAGGCAGTACACTCTCGTGATCATTTAAGCCACCATATACCTAATAAACTCATTGATAAAATAGAGGTTGCCAATAATGAGGTTGTTATACAGCTATCGGAGGGTTCTCAGAGTGGGAATTTGTCACCTCAGTTATCTGATCCAACTAATCTAGCCAATCAGATGGTTACAGAATAAAATAGCCCTATCACGGTTAATATTGACTCAGAAAAACAACTATTACAGGATCTGTGTATCTTGAAGCCCCCATCATTGGAAGGCCCTACGAAACATCTAGGTTCCAATACAGAGACCAATGATGGTAGTGGTAACCCCCTAATTTCTGGTCAGATGAGATATGCCTCGAAGGTTCAAATGAGAGATACCATACCAACATTGGGGGTGTCACAAATGGAACCCAAATTTATGGGAGATTTATATGCCCCTAAGGCTCTAGATTCCATAAAGACAGTGACCATTAATAATAGACCCCTCGGAACCCAGGATAGAAAACCACTGGAACCATGTATTATAAGGATAGGGACAATATTAAGGGGGAGTAGGGGTCCCGAATTTCAAGATGAGGAGACAAATCAATTAACAGGGAATAATGATGACCACGCTATAAAAATTCTGGCTAAGGTAGAACCATTAGATATCTTGCAGATAATTAGTCTTTTGTGGAGACGATATCCCAATTTGTCTGAACCGAGGGAACATTTTGAACATTTTTGGCCAGTTAGCAGCATTGTCATTGTTGTCCAGTTATGATCTAGAAAGGATTTTTTTTTCCAATTAAGGGTTGATTGGACATGAGTAATATTGTTTTTAAATCTAGAGTGGTCCTTAATCTGGTAAAGGGAGAATCGGAAGGCCCCAGAGAGTTGGGTTCTGATGTTAAGACTCTGAAAATGAATCAGAACCCAATTAAAGGTGAAAAAGTTGGGGAAAATAGGGGGAATCTAACAATGGTTTACCACCCAGAAAGAAATCCCTGAGATCAACGGAGGCATTCCCCCAGAGGGCACTTTAGAGATGCACGAGACTGGGCACAAATTACCTCAGCTTTGTGGAATTGAACAATAAATGGGAGGACTTACTCTTATGAGCGAACAATCCAATATTATTTGTTTGAAATGCATCTCATGGAACACCAGGGGGAACATGCATTTATTTACAAATATAGATACAGCATGTATGCTAAAAGATAATAATTGCCTCTTCCTCCAAGAAACTTGGTAGCTAGTGAATCCTTTTGTAGACCGTTTTGAAATTATCTCGCAATTAGCTAAACCCAGTAAGTGGGGAAGACCATCTGGAGGACTAATTATTGGCCTTAAGTCTACTCTTTGACTTTCAACTTCTATGTTACAGGGTATGCCGTGGGGAATATTGGCCGTAAAGGTCTCCTCAAGTGATGGCTTGGTGGATATTTTACTGATCAATGTCTATTGGCACCCAGGGATAGCCCAACTAGAGTTATTTTTGGAAAATATCACGGAAATAATATTAGACTGGAAAATATCAAATAAATATGGGAAAGTGATTCTTGCTGGGGACCTAAATTCAGATTGTTGTACCTCGTCTGAAGAAGAATATGGGGACCTACTAGAGGACATGGTGGATCTCTCAGATAAGGGTCAGAAATTCCAATGGGGTACATTATGGAATTTCTCCCTCGAATCGGTGGGCCTTGTATGCCTGAATGGAATTTCCAATCCGTCTTGCCCTATACCCCCAACTTGGCGTAGGGGAAACAGTACATCTACCATAGATTATATCTTTGTAGATGAGTCCCTTGCGCTATTAACATCTGGAGTTTCTGTGATCCCTAATAACTGGAGTGATCACAGTACCGTGAACGTTCACTTGTCACTCCCGCTTAACAAGATTATTTAAGGCAGAGGAACTAATCTTAAATCTTTGGGACAAGGTAGAGGTATCCGATGGTCACCTGCCAATATAGAAGTCCTTAATGGAGAATTGATACATACTCTGAATAACACCTCCTATCTTAGGAAACAGGAGGTATTTAATGTACCAGAATTCGATAATTTCCTGAAGGATCTACACGGTAGGGCGTACTATCACTTCAGAAAGGGCCCCCGAAAAGAAATATACACATTTTTGATGAAGGGGTGGCTAAAGCAAAGTGCCATATTTTGAAGATGCTTAGAGTAGTACGTAAATCTAACATCGATCAACTAGAAAAGAATGCTAGGATAAGAACTAAACGGCCGAAATATAAGAATTTCCATATTGCTAAAAAATAGTAGTATGGTGCAAAAAGATGCTGAAACAATGATACGTGTTCTGGTGAAAAGAGACCTTAGAGCTTTCTGGGGACTTCTTAATTCCCAAGATACAGCACTAGTGATTGACCAACTGAATGGTGTATCAGAAGAACAGTGGGTTACATTTCTTTCTGAATTATATGGATATGGGTTAGAGGGTTTTCAAATAAAGAAATGGAGGGGATGGTGAGGGAAATATACCCTGGGACACAGATATTGGATATGAGGAGATATTCAAATTAATTAAGAGGGCTAAGAATTTGTGCGCAGCAGTCCCTAATGGGCTTACGAATAATACATTTAAAGTGCTGACAGCGATGTGGGCTCAAATCCTCACAATGCTATTTAAAAATGTTCTGGGGAGCGGTATTATACCAACTAGCTGGCAGACAGCCCATATAATTCCTATTTTTAAGAGGTGACCGGAAATGCAGTTAAACATTATAGATCAATTGCACTTGTTGATGCAGATTGCAAACTATTTGCTTCATTACTAGTAACGCATGTAAATGAATGGATGGCGAAGAAACTTATACTGAATAAATATCAGACAGGGTTTAGGGCAGGGGACTCAACCAATCTCAATGGCCTGATTCTGACTGACTTACAACATACATCATGGGGTAAATTTAGTGGTTCCCTATATGTCGCCTCCATCGATTTGTCAACTGCATTTGACTCTGTTATTAGGACACGACTTTGGGACAAACTCCCTAATTGGGGGATCCCTGATGGCTTATGGCAATGAATGAGAACTCGGGGATACTTGTGCTCTTGAATTTGGAGGGGAATTTATCAAGAAGAATTAGAACCAGGATAGATGTGAGACAGGGTTGCTCTTTGGCGCACTGTTTCTTTAACCTCTATGTGGCAGATGTTGGAGAATTTATGAATGAGGCTGGACTGGTTAGTGGTAAACTGGGTGAAATCAGGATTTCGTGGTTAGCACATAATGACGATTTCCTCCTGTTTGATCAGACAAGGGTGGGGTTGCAGCGTCTGATTGATAAATTTGAACAATTTGCAGCAATCAATAGATTAAAAATCCATCCCAGTAAAACCCATATTCTGGTAATTTCAAAGGGAAAAAGGGAGCACAAGTTAGGCTGTATTATAGGCGATCAACCTATTGTAAGAGCTCAGAAAATTCTGTATCTGGGCTTCCCTATTTTGGCACAACTATCGATTTCTGAACTCCGACTGTTTCTTAAACAAAAGGCTATCCCTCTTACAACTCAGACTATTAAGCTGGATCCAAAATTTGGAACATTTTCCCTAAAACCAGCAGTGGATTTTTATGAAGGGAAAGTTGTGCCAAAGTTGATATATGGTATGGAGCTCCATTTTTCTCAGACCTTTTGGGACTCTATAGAAGGAATAATTTGGAGGGAAATCTTGAAACTCCCCATTAACATCCCAGTAGTGGCAATCAGATTCGAATTGGGTCTTGTGCTTTGAGAGCTAGATCTTTGTGGCAGATGATGGCCCTATTTCGCTCACTTCTGTGTCCCAAAGGTGAAACTCTGTATCAGGACTTGGGGGAAAATACCCCCCTGCCATGGTCAGTCAGCTGGCAATAGTTATCTCTACAATTTCAGAGACCTTTGTGACAAGACACTAAAAGATCTGTCCAGTGATAGGGAAATGCTTATGACTGATCCAGGTAAAGTAAAATAAAATTATATGTATATGATTGGAACAATATGATTGAAAGATTGCATAGCTACCGCTTCCTCTGTGACCTTAAATAGGAATATAGGAAAAGAGGGACGCTTTCATGTATGATGACACAGTTCCCAAATCGCTATTATCGTTCCCTTCTACTTAGATTAAGGTGGACTATTTTACCAACTAAAGAGGTTTTGAAGAGAAGGGACCTTGTTGAAGATTCTAATACAGATTCTGCCATAAGTTGGGGGTTTTGGAAACTTCTCATCATTTACTCTTGGATTGTATTGAGCTGAAAGGAAGTAGATCCCTATATTTGGAAAAATCTGCGCCTTTGGGCTATCTGGGGAAGACAACTTTATATGGTCAAGATGCCTATCAATTTGTGATATAGTGGAAGGATTGGCATTGGCAGGTTATATCAAATCCTAAGACCTTTTTGCGGTTTCTAGGTGACCGATGAGTTATCATTAACCAAAGTGGCTGCTTCTTTTTGCTTTCCTTCTTCTATCTTGTACTCTCTGTTGAGCTATTTATGGGGGACATTTGAAGGCTGTGTGTATCTTTGTTCAGGTTTTAATAGTACCTAGGCTTTGTATGTTATGGAAATGAATTTTGATATACATGGATTTTACAATATGGTCTATTTGTAATATGCAATATTTTAATTTATTTTGTTACACACCGATTCTATGATATAGTATATATGTAATATGTGATATGGATTTTATATATTTTTCTTTTTACCACTGAAGTTGTTATTAAATGTAAAGGTTTACAGGCCGATTCATGGAATAATTAGCGCGGCGCAAGTGGGCAAAAACGTGCGAATCGCAGTGGAATAGCGAAAATCGCAGTGCAAGTGCGAAAATCGCACGAAAAGCAGCGCACATCGATTCATGGAAGTCCGTGCGCGAGAAAACCAGCGGATGTGCGATAAAAAAGTGCGCGGCGCACGTTGGCGCACAGGCCATCTAACAGCGTGCGCCAGGTCACAGCGAAAATCGCACAGGCCAGAGCGAAAATCGCACATAGCACGGCGCACGCAACAAAAGTAGGCGGAACACGGGCGTAACACTCAGAATGGGGAACAACTTGCCAAAACGTGGGCATCACGGGGGAAGTACAGGGCACAAGTGCGCGGAACGCCCACACGCTCGCCTACAACACGTATTCATGGAATAGAATAGGGCAAAAAAGCGCACGCTCAAACCAGCGCACAGGCACAAACACGACCGCCACAAGAAAGCAGGCGGTAGCGTCTCTGCGGCTGTAAGAAATGTGCGCCAAAAGGTGCGCCAACAAATAGCACCTATATACTGCCATGATGAATGTCCTATACTGTGGCCCTCCAGGACAAATGACGTGCAAAGGGGTACCCACAAACACGGACCCGCTGACAAAAAATACGTGTGCGTGTATACCGGGGTGCGCGGGAAGTGTCACACGCGATTTGGCCGGGTACGTGGATTTCAGGGGTGCGCGGGAAGTTCCACACGCGAATGGGCCAGTGCGAGCAGGGTACGTGTATTACATGGGTGCGCGGGAAGTTCCACATGCGATTCCATCAGGGTACGTGTATTTCAGGGGTGCGCGGGAAGTTACACACGCGATAGTCCCAGTGCGAGCAGGGTACGTGTATTTCAGGGGTGCGTGGGAAGTACCACACGCGATTGGCCCAGTGCGAGCAGGGTACGTGTATTTCAGGGGTGCACGGGAAGTTCCACACGTGAATTCTGCAGGGTACGTGCATTTCAGGGGTGCGCGGGAAGTTCCACACGCGAATGGGCCAGTGCGAGCAGGGTACGTGTATTACATGGGTGCGCGGGAAGTTCCACACGCGATTCCATCAGGGTACGTGTATTTCAGGGGTGCGCGGGAAGTTACACACGCGATAGTCCCAGTGCGAGCAGGGTACGTGTATTTCAGGGGTGCGCGGGAAGTTCCACACGCGATTGGCCCAGTGCGAGCAGGGTACGTGTATTTCAGGGGTGCGCGGGAAGTTCCACACGCAAATTCTGCAGGGTACGTGCATTTCAGGGGTGCGCGGGAAGTGCCACACACGATAGTCCCAGTGCGAGCAGGGTACGTGTATTTCAGGGGTGCGCGGGAAGTTCCACACGCGATTGGCCCAGTGCGAGCAGGGTACGTGTATTTCAGGGGTGCGCGGGAAGTTCCACACGCGAATTCTGCAGGGTACGTGCATATCAGGGGTGCGCGGTAAGTTCCACACGCGAATGGGCCAGTGCGAGCAGGGTACGTGTATTACATGGGTGCGCGGGAAGTTCCACACGCGATTCCATCAGGGTACGTGTATTTCAGGGGTGCGCGGGAAGTTACACACGCGATAGTCCCAGTGCGAGCAGGGTACGTGTATTTCAGGGGTGCGCGGGAAGTTCCACACGCGATTGGCCCAGTGCGAGCAGGGTACGTGTATTTCAGGGGTGCGCGGGATGTTCCACACGCGAATTCTGCAGGGTACGTGCATTTCAGGGGTGCGCGGGAAGTGCCACACGCGATAGTCCCAGTGCGAGCAGGGTACGTGTATTTCAGGGGTGCGCGGGAAGTTCCACACGCGATTGGCCCAGTGCGAGCAGGGTACGTGTATTTCAGGGGTGCGCGGGAAGTTCCACACGCGAATTCTGCAGGGTACGTGCATATCAGGGGTGCGCGGAAAGTTCCACACGCGAATGGGCCAGTGCGAGCAGGCTACGTGTATTACATGGGTGCGCGGGAAGTTCCACACACGATTCCATCAGGGTACGTGTATTTCAGGGGTGCGCGGGAAGTTACACACGCGATAGTCCCAGTGCGAGCAGGGTACGTGTATTTCAGGGGTGCGCGGGCAGTTCCACACGCGATTGGCCCAGTGCGAGCAGGGTACGTGTATTTCAGGGGTGCGCGGGAAGTTCCACACGCAAATTCTGCAGGGTACGTGCATTTCAGGGGTGCGCGGGAAGTTCCACACGCGAATTCTGCAGGGTACGTGTATTTCAGGGGTTCTGGGGAGTACTACACGTGAATTGGCCTTGTGGGTCCTCCCAGGTGTACGCTCCACAACCTCCACGGCCCCTGCAGGCAGCCCACACCACGGGGGACTACCCTGCACCCCTGCTCATGTCCCGCAGGCAGCCCATCCACCATGGGCATGCCCCCAGCCAACCCACATGTCACCTTGCACTACTGATCAACAATGCATGTCTCCCACCACCCCCACCCCCCAGCAGTGCAGGGGCAGCCTCCACCAGGCCCCCACTCATGTCTCCCACCACCCCCACCCCCCAGCCACCATGGGCAGCCTCCACCAGGCCCCCACTCATGTCTCCCACCACCCCCACCCCCCAGCAGTGCAGGGGCAGCCTCCACCAGGCCCCCACTCATGTCTCCCACCACCCCCACCCCCCAGCCACCAGGGGCAGCCTCCACCAGGCCCCCACTCATGTCTCCCACCACCCCCACCCCCCAGCCACCAAGGGCAGCCTCCACCAGGCCCCCACTCATGTCTCCCACCACCCCCACCCCCCAGCCACCATGGGCAGCCTCCACCAGGCCCCCACCCATGTCTCCCACCACCCCCACCCCCCAGCAGTGCAGGGGCAGCCTCCACCAGGCCCCCACCCATGTCTCCCACCACCCCCACCCCCCAGCAGTGCAGGGGCAACCTCCACCAGGTGCTCACAATCCCCAATCATGTGCGTAATGGACAGCCTCCACATCCAAAAAGCCCTACCAAGTAACCCATTCACCCACATGGAAATGGAAATCACATGTTACACCCCCAATGTTCATGAAGCTAATGAACCCATGTCCGTCACACACAATGGTTGCAATATAATGGGAAAACACACAACATGACATGCATGAAACCAATGAGATGATACCACACAGTGAAGTATGCTAACAAAATTGTATTAAAAAAAATTAAGAATGCAAAAGAAAGAAAACTAACTACAATGTGAATGAGAAGAAAAAACATGCATGTCCGTATAAAAAACTACCAAGGGTCCATGAGCCCAACTGAACAAAGGAAACCTACTAAAAAACCTACCTAAAAATCAACTATATACAAAAAGTGGAGCAGTGTCCGTCGACTCCAAATCATAATTCGAAAGAAAGGAAACCTAAAACTAAATAACTATATACAAAGGCGGCGGGCTAGTCCAGCGGCTCACTCCGTGGTGTCCCGGGCCAGGGCATCATCGAACTCCTGTTCGATGTCCCGGAGGCGGTCCAGTTCCATGGCCCCGAGGATCCGCAGGGACGACGCTGTGTCCTCCTCCAACCCCCTGCGGATTGCCTCGAGGCACTCGGCCCGCCTCAGGGCCCTCCGCATGGAGTTCTCCGCCCTGACCATTGTGAGCCGCGCCTCTTCCGCCCGCCGCCGCTCCGCACATATGGCGTGGCCCAACCGCTGCCACACGGAAGACACTCTCTGTCCTGGGTCCCCCTGCCCTCCGGCTGATGGCCGCCCCTCCGATGTCGAAAGCCCCGAGCCTTCATGGCTCCCAACATGTTGCTGCTGCTGCTGCTCTGCCTCTGCCCGTGCACTGCCTCCTGCTGCCTGCACATCCTCCGCCGGCTGGGGTGCACTTGTTGATGTGGCCACCCCTGCTGGACCTCCGACTCCCGACTGTGGCAGGGATGCCTCCTCCACCAGCCTGGCCGCACCGTCAGAGGCAGCTCCACAGGGCACCCAGGTGACTGATGGGTGGGAAGATGGCACAGAGGACGACTGGCGCGTAGGGGGTCCAGTTGAGGAGGGGGTCGGAGCAAGCCCCATCAGACGGAGGAATCCGGCCTGGGTGACCTGTCCCAGCAGGCTGACGTGGTCAACGAGCCATTCGAGATGACGTGCAGTCTCTCCATGAAAAGACTGCAGGTCACCTCGCATGGCCTGTTGACGCAACGCCACACCAGCCAGGACAGGCTCAACCCGGACCTGGATGGCCACGTCTGCAGCCAGAGGAAGGCCAGTTGACGTCAGCTCATCCCCTGCCTGAAAACGGGTCTGGACGTAGGCATCCCTGCTGGTGCAAGATGATGCAGGGACAGGATCGGGGACAGGATTGCACACAGGCACCTCCGCGGCCGCCTGTGCTGCCTCCTGTCCCTGGTCCTGCACTGCACCACTAGCACCAGTGGGATCCCCACCTCCAGACCCCGTCTCTGGTGCTTGCGCGGCCCCCTCCTCCACCAAACCCCCCACCAACCTGGATGACTCCGTGCCATCTTCCCCTGTTGGGCCCTGTGGGGTCCCAGCTGCCCCTTCTGCTGCCGAGGAGTCCAACTGCAACCTCCGCCTCTTGGACCTCCCCCCGGCAGCTGCGGCCTGGGATGCGGCACCGGACTCCTCACTCCCCGACGAGATGACAACACGGGAGGGGAGCCGGGCCTTGCGTCTCCGGCTGGCGGTCGGATCCCCGCCGCTGTGCTCCACAGCACCTTCTTCGCCCTCTTCATCAGTTGACGCTGCAGACAGGGAGAAACAAAACACAGGCATCAGGGCACTGTACAATGGACACATACACGCATGACAGTTGCACATGAGTGCCATTGGCAAACCTCAGACATGTCATCACAATCCCCAACACACATGTCATTGCAACTGGCACACATGAGCCATACCACAGCCATTTTGCAACTGCCACCACCATCCCTACACATACAACAGCATCAGCAGCCAAAGGGGAGCCAGACATCACATGCAACACAGGAAGTGCACCACACATGTACACACACCACCACACTTGCATGCATGTCTACACCTCTGCCAAGTGTCGCACTGTTCAGACGGGCATCCATGTCACATCTGCCAATCAGGCTTCCACATACCGCTGTCACATGCATCCATGTAGCATCACTGTTGCACCCTTGTCAAATACACACACATGCACATGTACACAGTGCTCATACATGCAGCCGAAAACAACATACATGCCTGACATCACGGACATGTCTACTTACATACACATTCATCCAAACATGTGTGCACGCACAACTGCATTTGCCATGCAAGCCCACACACACAAGCACCATCCATGTCTCACACATTACAGCCCTCGCATGTGTCAGCCCCACGGCCCTGTACACCCCCACCCATACTCGACCCCATACAAACAGATGTGCAACCGGCACAATGGCGAATGATCACCACACGCCCTGCTCACAACCAGGATGCATGTACACTCACCGCTCGACTCCAGACGGGTCTGCTTCTCTAGGACCTGGACGTGGAGCGCTGGGGATATGCGTTCCAGGACCCCCATCTGTTCTTCCGACAAGTGGCCCCGGCGCCCCTTGCCATCCGCTGCCTTCAAGAGGCGCCGGGCCTTGTTCAGGGTCCTGGACCTGAAGTCCTCCCAGCGCTTCCTGACATGTTGTAAGTCCCGGACTGCCACCCCCTCCGCGTTGATGGCAGTCACGATGTCAGTCCAGATCCGAGTCCGTCCTTCCTTGTCGGCGCGGGAACTTCCAAAGAGGGCATCATACTGCCCCAGGACTTGCTCCACCAGGACACCAACTTCGGTGGCACTGAAGCTGGTGCCCCTCTGCCTCTCTGGCCGGGGGTTGTCAGTGGTCACAGATGGTGTATGCCCCGACATGACAACCCCAGAGGCAGGAGTGTGTGGGCAACTGGGTCCTGGGGCTGGGCTGTGGAGCGATGGAATTCCAGTCGGGAGTCTTCGGTTCCAGCAGGGGTGGTCACAGCAACAGCACCCCTGGCTGATGTGCAGGCAGCAAATGGCAGTGCACGTGGCCAGCAGGCAGTCAGGCAGCAGCAGATGGCAGGTGGGAGCGTGATCGGGGCTCTGGGGGGCAGTAGTTCGGCCTTCTGGGCAGGAGCATGGTCTTCCGTGTGCTTACACGTGGCCAGCTTGGTACGGAGTGATTTGGCACGTGAAAATCCTGCACGTCAGCGTGAAAACCGAGGAAAGGCCCTTAGCGCGTAAGCGCGTCAGCACGCATACGCGAATCCATTGGACCAAAGGCCCTCAGCGCGTAAGCGCGTCTGTGACGTGACCCGCACGGGTGTTTCCCACACACCACGTGATGACAGAGCACACGTGGAAAGACTGCACGTCAGAGTCTCATCGCGTGTAATTGGACAGCACGTCAGAGTCTCATCGCGTGTAATTGGACAGCACGTCAGAGTCTCATCGCGTGTAATTGGACAAAAGTGCGTGTACACGCGATTGGCCTATGTACGTGTATATCAGGTGTGCGCGGACACTTACACACGCAAGTACGTCAGCGCACCTGTATCCCGGTGTGCGCGCCAATTTCCACACGCTATTGTACAGGGCACTGGATTGGAGGGGTGCGCGGGTCACACGCTCGCCTACAACACGCGCAACGCATTAATTTGCACGCTAACAAAATAACTAGCTCAGACCCAGGATGAACATACCGTTCCTAGCAGCAGTGGGCGTGGCCTACCAAAGGAGGAGGAGGAGGATAGTCAGGGCCAGAATATTCACACCCAGAACCAGCCTTTTCGGGATGCCTGATGACCAGGTGCATGGGAGGTACAGGTTTCCACCACACATCATACTGGACCTGGTGAGTGAGTGGGAGGACGACCTCACATCACCCACCCTGTGCTCCCAAGCACTCAGCCCCCTGGAGAAGGTCCTCAATGTACTGCACTTCTTAGCCACTGGATCATTTCAGCGGACAAGTGCCATTGTGGGTGGTGTATCACAGGCCACCCAGTCACGCTGCCTACACCAGGTCTTGAACATCATCACTGCACGCCCATCAGTCCGCAGGCACATATACCTGCCCAGAAACCCTGCAGAAAGGCATGCTGCCGCCCTGGATTTCTACGCTGTGGAACGATTCCCCAAAGTGCTAGGTGCCATTGACTGCACCCATGTGGCTCTACGTCCCCCCAGGGCATCTGAGCACATCTATAGGAACCGCAAGCACTGGCATTCCATCAACGTGCAGGTAGTATGTAATGCCAAGGGAATCATCACCTCACTATATGCCAACTATCCTCGGTCAACCCACGACAGCTTCATTTACCGAATGTCCACCCTAAGCCGGGACCTAGAAGCTGGCCGGCATGGCGATACATGGCTGCTTGGTGAGTATGAATGCCACTGCACATGCATGCATGTCAGATACTGAGCAAGGTCACAACCCCACCAATGATACCAATCACCACCTCCACAGGGGACAGTGCCTACCCTCTCAGCCCCCACATGATGACGCCAATTCGGAACCCCACCACGCCACCCCAGGTAAGATATAACGCAGCCCACATTACAACCCGGGGCATAGTGGAGCGCACATTTGGAGTGCTGAAGTCACGCTTTCGCTCCCTTGACCGTTCTGGCGGGCAGCTGTTGTACGCTCCCCCAGTAGTGTGCAGGATCATAGTGGCAGCATGTGTCCTGCACAACGTTGCAACACGCCGGGGCCTGGCCGTGGACATGGTGGTGCCCCCCCATCCCCAACCACATGCACAGCCGCTGCGCATGGGAGGGGAAAGGGCACGGGGGGAGGCAGCCGTACACAGTTAGTGGCTAATTACTTCACATAGAAATCACACCCCTGTGGAGTGCACACTGTCCTGGCACATTCCATCTGACAATCAATGATGACTCAACCTGACACTGATCCTGAATGTCTGGAGAAAGAACCGTGAAAACCATATCATCCTGAGATTGTTCACCTGGAAGTGTCACAATGTGTGCATCCCTACCCACACTGACACCACCAATGCAGTTTTGTGAAGTTACACATTCAAGCAGCTGAAATGAATACCCACTTGCAAAATGCAACAAGAGGACAGTGCCATGTCAGCCAACCCAACCCCAGCACCGCCACACGACACACCGTGCCATGTCATGCTATTTGCACGTAAACAAAGTAATCCCCACAACATGACACTAGTGTCACAATGTACAGTGTCCCTATTAGAAACTTGCAACACCTGAAATGCTCACAGTAATGCCGGACCAACAACAAACTTGAGCACGTACTACCATTAACATGACATCACTAATGTATAATATTAGTAGTCTCACCACCTGGAAATGCCTGCACTCCCACCACTACCAACTGTGCAGTGTTGGCGCCTGTAGAGTTGTAGGTGCACTGCTGCCAACATGGACCACATCTCCAGACTAGAGGTCCTTGTGTAGACATGAGGAAGGGACCTGCAAATTGGGAGGTAGACACAGAAGATGAGTTACACATCAATGCAACATGCAGTGTACAACACAACAGCAATATGCACTAGGAATGTATACACAGTATTGACTACAGACTGCCCACACAGCTCATGGGAGTCCAACGTCACTGTGTAATTCACTGTCACTTGGGCACACCCTTTGCAAGCCCATGGAAACGGGAAGCAGGAGGGGTGTGTGTGACTCAAACCCAAGCATCTGAACCAAATACATTACAAGCCTGCATGTGCCCAGCCACAATGCAGCGTATGCCCACAGGAACCACGGAAGCCAACAAATCGTCCCAAAAAAATTGGGAATAAAAGAAATAAAAATAAAAATAAAAATAAAAATCAAAAATGGCCATTGAAGGGCCCGGGGGGGTTGGGGAGGCCACCCAGGAGGTCCGAGGACAGGATGCACACCAGAACCCACCTGCGTGGATCCTGGGAAAAAAAAACACCTCCATGGGCTCATGGCCCACACGGCTACCCTATTGTGGGAGTATCACTGCTGTCGCTATTATCACCCTGTGCAGCTGCATCCGGAGGTGGTTGCACTATGGGAGGCAGCCCACGCAAGGCCCTAGTCTGCTCCTCCATGGCTGCAAGCATGCGGGTGTGGTAGGTCTGGTTCTGGAGGATGAGTGTGCGGAGGTCCCCATGCAACAACTCACGGGATGCCCAGACCTCCGCCCTCGTTGCCCGCATCTCAGCTGAGAGCGTACGGGTGAGACGCTCCAGCTGCTGTTCTGTCCTTTGGTGTGTAGAAGCCTCAAGCTCAACAAGAGTCGTCCTGAGGTGAAGGAGCTCCTGCCTCAGGGCTTCCCTGTGGCCCTGGGACTCAATGGAGATGGCCTCCTGCAGAGTCGCCAGTGCTGCCCGCCTGTCCCTGTTGGACCCCAACATGTCCTCCCTGTGTGACTGGCAGATGGTGTCGGTTGCCTGCTCTAGTCGCTCCATCAGCCTTTCAGTGGGGACAATGGAAGTGGCCACCCTATCCATGGCCTGAGCTATCATCTCGGATGATGCTGCCTGTTGGGTTGCTATACCGTAAATGGATTGCTCCCATGCAGTATTGCCAGGTGCCGTACGGCCACCACGTCGGCGGGCACCACACCTGTCTGGGGCAAGGCGAACTGCACCTTGCTGTGCCGGCACTGCCTGAGGCTGCAGGACTGCATTCCCCCTCTGATCTGCTGGCCCAGGAACAGGATCAGATGTCGCGGAGTGTGACCCTGCATCCGAAACCACCAAAGGCGTAGCTGCCAACACTGACATCCCCATTGAGGGTTCTGACCCTGGTGCAGGTGGGTGAGACAGAACAGAATCCCTCCCTGGAACACTCACCTGCGACGGCACGTAGGTCTCATCCGAATCAACACCTGAGTACAGCTCGGGGGAGGTGCAGCCAGAGACACCCCTTGAGAGCAGGACCTGCAGCACTTGTGGGTTCTCACCCACCACCACATCAGGGTTGGTGGGGACAAAGGAATACATAGGAGCAGGAGAAGAGGGTAGGAGTGGTGGAGAAAAGTGAGCAGGAGGAGGGGACAGAAGGTAATTAGCAAGGATATTGTGAATGGTAGATATTGTAGACGCAAAGTGGAGAGCAAGATCATTTGAGAAAGAGTAGAGGAGATGGAGGTGGGTCTAGGAGGTGACAGAATTGAGTTGGGAGATTTTTGGAGGTGCCTAGGTTGGGCAGATTGAGACGAAATGAGAGGGAGATAACATTCATGTTTGGGAGAGTCAAGATTAGAGAGATAGTTTTGAAGAGCAGTGACATAGAGTCGGAGAACAGAGGAGTGTCTTGACTTTGGCCAAGTGCAAAGGTTATTCTGAATTGTTGTTTTCATGGTGCAGATGAGAGGTGTAATCTTGGGACATGGAGGGAGAATTTAGGAGTGAGTGCAGTAAGAGGGTAGTGAGAAAAAAGGGGAGAACACAAATCAGTGTTAAAGTTAGTGAGGGCTTCCTTCAATCACGTCTTCAAACACTTGTCTATAGGCGCGTTATAAATGCCATATCATATCATATCACATCATATCATATCATATCAGTTGATGGAAAGGTGAGGGCAGCATAGGAGGAGAGAAAGTGGTATAGGTCAAAGAGGTGGTCAGGGAGTTTAGCGATAGGAAACATCCTCTTAGTAATAGTTATATTAGATGGAGAAAGTGAAGAAGAAGCAGGAAAGGAGATTGAGGCAACGACAAAAGAGTGATCGCAGGGAGAAGGCACAGTGCAGCTATTAGAGGCAGAGAGTTGAGAGGAGATGAGAATACCATTAAGGGAGTTTCCATTTGAATAGGTGGGCAGAGAGTGGACAGAAGAGGGTTAGTGGTTAATTAGAAGAGAGTTAAAGTCAGTGGATAGAGCAGCAGAGAGAGAGGGGAGGTTGAAGTAACCAATGAGGTGGTGATCAGAGACAGATAATCAATTAGTTGGGAGATGTCGTCAAAGAATTTACCGACCAGCAGAGGTGACCGGTGCATAGAAACAATATGGATGCCATACGGGGCAGTGATTGTGGAGATAGTGTATTCGAATGAGGGAGAATTATGAAAACTGTCCTACACCACCACCCCTTCCATTTGGGTGGGGAGAGTGGGTGAAGGTGTAGCCGGGGTCATGAAGGGCAGCAAGGATTGCAGAGTAAGAGGGAGAGATCCAGGTTTCAGAAAGGGAAATGAGGTTAAGAGAAGGAGAATGAGAAAGGAAGAAAGGTAAGGAGGTTTTATTGCAGACAGACTGTGCTTTCCAAAGAGCACCAGAGAGTGAGATGTAGAAGCATAGATGATGTTGAGTCTGAGAAATAGGGAGGCACTGGGGATAGATGTGTAATGGAAGTTAGGGTTGGAGTATGTTTTGTGAATATTAAGAGTAGTGGAGCGAGACGAGAGGTGTGTCGAGGGGAAGAGATGATAGGGATTGGGAGAGAGTTGATATGATTCTTAGCCTAGATGAGTGAAAAGCGCATAAGCAGTGCATGGTGAGGGTGCAGCTGATAAAAAGCAATTAAGAGTACTTTACAGAAAAGTAGCAGGATGAAACAAAGCAAAAGCTCAAAGGCAAAAAGGCTAAGTTGCTGGTCAATGGCTGGTCTTCACACTTCACTGTTCTGCCCTTCACTCAGATGCCCCTGGCTGGACACCCATAGGGAGTTGAGAAGGTATGGCACATGCCTAGTCCATCAGTGGTTGGCCGCTCTGAAATTGTCCCTCGTGTTGCTGGGATGAGGCGATTTCTTCATGATTGGTGTTTCCTGAAGAGCCTCCTATGGCCGTCAGCTAGAGATAGGGCTGATCCAAGATAGCAGCAGGGAGTGATGTCACAGATCCAAGATGGCCACAGGAAGTGATGTCACCAATTCAAGATGCAACAGGAAGTGATGTCACCAATACAAGATGGCCACTGGAAGTGAAGTTCCAGACACAAAGTGAAGCTAAAAACCAGAAGGGATGACACAAACTTTCATCACCTGACCACCTATTCCATCAGTGGTTGGTCTCTCTGATAATGTCACAGGTGTTGCTGGGATGAGGCGATTTCTTCCTGGCTGGTGTTCCCAGAGGCACCCTTTGCGACCTTTAGCTTGAAATAGGACTGATCCAGATCATCTCACTGTTTCCACCTCCATAACCTTATTGCATTGTTCAACTGTATCACCAAATCCACTACTGGGTTCTACTGCATAGTTAGACCACATCATTGTGTTCAAATGCAGTGTTACATCGCCTCATTGTGCTCCCCTGGATTACCACACTGCCTTGTTGTGTTCACATATATTGCTAGACTGACTCATTGTGTTTGCCTGCATAACAAGATTTCATCATTGTGCTCACCTGTGTAGCTTATTTGTCTCACCTGTTCACCTGTTCAGCTAGATTGCCTTAAATCCATCATCTCCATAGCTTGATTGCCTGATAATGCTGAACTGCATAGCTAGATGAACTCACTCACTGTGTTGATCTGCATAACTGATTTGCCTAACATGTCCACCAACAGTGCCTGATTGTCTCATTGTGTTCACCCGGATTGCTAGATTGTATCAGTGTGTTAATCTGCATGGATAGATTGCCTCATTGTTTTCATCTGCAAAAGGCCTTGTATTCACAAAGACCACCTACAAATCACAACAGTATTGTCATTAAATCACTTTTCTTCCACCTAGTTCTGCACCACCAAACAAATCTTTCATTTCTCCTACTCTACAGACCACCCACATACACTTCTTTGAGAGAAGCATTAGTTGACACTGTAACCAATATAGTCATAAAACACGACCACCTGATCATACTAAGAGACTTCAATATCTAGTTTGAAGAAGAAAACACCAACTCTGCCAAATCACTGACTTCACAGGTAGCAACAATGCAGTGAAGGGAGCAACCCACTTAGCTGGGCACACCTTTATTGCAATTTTCTGCAAAAGAACCCTAGTTACAACTGCACCCCATAACACAATCTCTGAAGCAACCACCTTATGATACCCCTTGAGATCCACATTCAACACAAACACAGACTCCCAGGAAAATCCCTAAACACTATGTAGCTGAACACCAAACTGGTTTTGACAAAACCACCAAACACGCTCATGGACACACCCCAACAGAAAAAAGAACTGGGACATGCTAAAAAATGAATCATGGAAGCGCTAGATCGTGTTGCATCAAAGAACCCTTGTACCCCCTCACAAATGAAAATGGTGGCCATATGATTCACACCCCACCTTGGAGCCCTAAAGAAAAAAAATAAGAAACTGGAACATTCATGGGGGAAAAATTACAAACAGGATAAAATTGCAAACCAGAAACACGTACGGCTCTATAAAGTCGAAACCATGAAATTAAAAAACTACGCTAAACTCAACGTGTTAGGCAGAGTCGGTGTTTCGCTATGCCAATATGAAATGTCAATACAACCCAATTAGACTTCTCAACTTTATGAACACTGCTCCAAAGCTTCTGCTTCCAACCTAAAGGGTGTCATATCTCATTAACTAATTATTTCATATAAATATTCTCAAACCTAAAATGAAATTCCCACTTAAAACCTAATTTCTATACTTAAGGAAATGTAAACTGTTAAGACATCTAAGCACAAGAAACCCGCTGAACCCGCTGAACCCCTAAACCCCACAATCAAGATCCAGTTAGCAACCTAACACTAAAATCTTACAACCTTACACCTCACACAGGCCCCATCAGGTGACCAACTAGGTCTAGTGCAGTAGCATTCAAACTTGTTTATCCTGAGCCCCCACCTTGAGTAAAAATATTGTTGCTGAGCCCCACTTTAGTAAAAATACTATTGCTGTTGTGAGAAACCTCAAGGTGTCTCCCTGACTAGTCCCTGTGGGTCTGTCATCCAGGTGGCAAGGACACGGCCATTGCTACTGGATCCAGTTCCTGGGGGTGGACCAGTGAGAGAGGATCACCTGGATGGGGGGACCTCGAGGAATGGAAGTGGGACACTGACGGTTGAGACGTGGTATTTATTTATATTATTATTTATATATTTATATAACGTCAGACAGTGGCGTCGCTAGGGGGGGCCCTGGGGGTGCCAGTGCCCCCCCTCTGAAGTCCTGTGCCCTCCCTTGTGCCCCCCCTACCTAAGGCGCGCAGTGACCATGTTCTCTCTTCGTGGTTTTGTGACACTCACTGAGGCAAATGTCTGCATATCACACGGCAATACCCCTTTTGTCTCAAAGGGAGTAGTGCTCGAACAGCTTGCAGCCCCTCCCATCAGAATGTAGCCACAAAACTGCTAATGATGGGCCATTAGTCACTGAATTGTTTCGTGCCTGCATTTTGATGGGAGGGAGGGGAGCTGCGTGGGGTGTGGGTAGTTGGTGTGCACAAAAGCCTCTTTGCAGGAGTGTTTGTGACGCCACCACTGGCATACCGAGGGCCCCCGCAGCCTCCACGGTTCAGGGGGCCCCAGAGAGGGGGTCCCACTTTGAGAAAAAAAATGAAACACCCCCCCTCCAAAAAAATGTTTTGTTTCTTTTTGAAATCACTCTGCATTCAAAAAGAAATGATTTCTTTAACAAAACTAATTTCTTTATTAAGGCAGAGTGACTACAAAAAGAAACGTTCTTTTTGAAGTCTGCCCTCCCCAACCTCCCCCACCCCATGACATGGTATAGACCCTAGGCTCGAGGCTTACGTGTCATGGGGTTAGGGGGATCCCTATGACTTCAAAAAGAAATAGGGACTCATTACAGCTATGCCGGTCTGGAAACAACGGTGCTGGTAAACTTACCGGCACCGTTGTTTCCGGACCAGCATATTACAGGTCTGCCTGCCATAGCCACCGTGCTGGCAGATCTGACCCTGCCCAGCACAGCGCCCATGGTAGGCAGACCGCCATGCAAGCACCAGCACCATTAACAATTAACAGAGTCCTATGGGAATAGGGAGAAACATTTTACCGGCACCTGACTTTCTGGGCTGCCGGGGTTGTAATCTCCCGGTGGCACTGGGAAGTCAGGCGCTGTAAATCATTCCGAGTCTGGAGGCAATCCTCCCGTGGCAACAGCACGGTTATCACCGGACTCAGAATGAGGCCCATAGTTTATTTTTGAAGTCACTCTGCCTTCATAAAGACATTATTTCCGTTATGGTTCGGTCCTTACCGGAAATCACTTCTTAATGAAGTCAGAGTGACTTAAAAAAAAAACATTTCTTTTTGAAGTAATAGGGTTCCCCTCAACCCCATGACGTGTGCGTGTGAGAGTGTATGGTGAAAGGGTGCACACTTAAATGTATAGGTGGCTGCCTGTGTGAGTGTATGGTGAAAGGGTGCACACTTAAATGTATGGGTGGCTGCCTGAGTGTGCCTGTATCGTGAAAGGGTGCACACTTAAATGTATGGATGGCTGGGTGTGCGTGTGTGTATATGGTGAATGGTGACTGTGCTTATGTTCAGGGGTGCAACAAAATCTACATTTCGGGTGGGCTAATCCTTCAAATGTTGGTAGAGGCGCTAACTTCACGAGAGGTGGGGAGGGGAAAACATATTTGTGTGGGGGCATCTAACTTCTTTACACATTTTAATGAGACTATTCTAGTGCAGCATCAATGTTACACGCAGTTAACTCTCTCCTTTAAGTCTAAAAGCACCCAGCTATGGACTACTGTGAGAATGAGCGGTCTCCTGTTCCCTCTCCACCCTACCAATCACTCCCCTGGCATGCAAGTACTAATCCCACATCACAATTTCAATTGCCTAAAAAATGTGGCGTTTGAAGGCAGGTACTAACAGTGAAATGCTTTACATTGGTAATTTCTGGGCCCTTGTTAACAGTGAAACCCAGGTGCCGTTTAACATCTGAGTCCTATTCTGTCCAGCAGCTGCTCTAAAGGTCAGCCAGGTTGAGTCAACATAGCACAAAATTTCAGGGGGTGGGGGGTGCGGAAGCACAGTCAACTCAATGGTGTTGCACTACTACTTGTGTTTAATGCATCAATTACTTATTGGTAATCTTCATTACTCCTAGCCCTTTTCTTCCTCGTCCCAGTACTTATGCATGAGGCAGTACTTGTGTTTGAAGCACTCTGCCTCATACACAAATACTGGGGTGAGGAAGAGGTACATGGCGGTAATGTCTGACTTAGCTACCTGTAATCTTCATTACTCCTAGTCCCACTCTTCCTCACTCCAGTACTTACCTATGAGGCAAACAGCCTCATACATAAGCTCTTGGACAAGAACGAGGGACGTGGAGGTAATTCTGGGCCAAGGAGCTGATTTTGGAGGTTGGGGTAGGAGGTGGGAGAGAGGAGGTGGGGAGGGGCGGGATTGTGTGATAAATCATAATGGTTGTCCATGTCCAGGCTAAGCAGGCATGATATGTGGCATTAGTGGCTAGAGAGGCATTTTGGTGCAGCCAGTCTAGTCATTCCTCAGTTTGGTATGACTTTCTTTTAACTGAGCATTTCTGATAAAGCAGTCCTAAGTGTAATTACCGGGATAGATTGGCATTTCAGTGCTGCCAGTCTAGTAATTTCTTACTGCCGCATTGCATATTTTTCTGGGCATCTGTGATAAAATGATATGATATGATATAAGTCATTTATAACGCGCGTGACAAGACAAGGGAGGGAAGATAGATGGAGGACAAGACAAACAATCTTACTAGGCCATGTGTCATTCAGATGGTGCAAGTGCGAGAACGAGAAGGGCAAGGGTAAAGGGAGGAGGGGAGGGAAAAACAGGGCAGCAATGCTCTGAGTAGGTGCAGCCAGGGCAGCACGGCTCTGGGTAGTGCCATGAGAACAAGAGATTTCAGGGTTACAGTTACAGCCCCTAAGTGCATGGTAGGCCCGGAGGCAGTGAAAGGGTAACTGATCAAGAAAGTGCCTGGACTCAGAGAGACTCTGAGGGTAGCCAAGCAACCAGTCGGTACAGCAGACAGGTAGGTCAGCAGGGGAGGGAGAGAAAGCAGAGGAGAAGAGGAACGTTTGGAGCTGCTTCCGAAACATCAGGTGGTCTGCCTCAAGTTTGAGAGGAGCTGGAAGGCCATTCCAAAGGGAGGCACCTGCAGAGGTCAGAGATATACCCTCCACTATCTGCCTGGAGAAGGGTCTAACCCTTAGAGAGTTGGAGGTAGCTGAGTGAAGGGCTCGAGAAGGAAGGGATTTTGGAAGAGAGCGTTGGATGTAGTGCGGGCCATGGCCCCAGAAATCCTTGCAAAGGGTCTTGAACTTGATCCTTGCCGCCACTGCGAGCCAGTGGAGAGATTTCAGGCTGAAGAGATATGATCCCTGGGCTTGAGGCCAAGGATAAGACTTGCAGTCTTGTTCTGGATTAGTTGCAGATGACGGAGAGTAGAGGCAGGCAGATTGAGAAAGAGGCTGTTGCATTCGTCCAGCCTAGAGAGAGCCAGTGCTCTGGATATAGTGAGCCTCTGGCGGAAAGTAAGAAAGGGAAGAGCCCCTTTGAGGAGGAGCAGCTGCTAGCGGGACATATTGGCGACGTCGGAGATGTGAGGAGAGAAAGAGAGTGTGGAGTCCAAGATAACACCAAGGTTTTTTGCCTCTCAGGAAGGTGAAGGAAGGGGGCCCAAGGTGGGAGGCCAGAGTGAGAGAGGGAAAGCAGGGGCAGGGGTCCCAATGAGACGGATCTCATGGCATTAAGGTAGAGATCGTTGGAGGTGCACCAACCTTGAATCGTAGATAGACATTCAGGAATGAGCGAGAGAGGAGAGGAGGCTGAGGGGGGCCTGAAGGAAAGCTGAGTCATCTGCATAACACTGAAAGTTAGAGGAGAAGGCCGAGATCAGGTGAGACAAAGTGTCCAGTAGAGGTTGAAAAACCAGGGTGAGAGGATAGACCCATGGGGAATGCCACATGTCGGGAGAAGTGGCGGAGAGAAAGGAACGAAGTTGGACCTGAGAGGGGAGGGGTGGTCCAATAGGAAGGCGATCAGTCACTACAGGGCCTGATCTGTGATGCCCAGGTTCTCACAGAGTCGATTGATCAGGATGGCCTGGTTGACCATGTCGAAAGCTGAGGAAAGAAGGAGGATGAGGATGAGGACAGAAGGAATGCTTGAATCACGGTTAGTGAGCAGATCTTCACAGGTTTTCAGGAGAGCATTTTCCGTGCCTCTGGCAGCTCTGAAGCCAGACTGATGGTCCTGGCGGCAACCAACAGATTCAGTGTGGAGAGTAAGCTGGGAGATGGCAAGCTTTTCCAAGAATTTGCCCAGGAAAGAGGTAATGGAGAATGGCCGATAGTTTGCCGGGCAGTTAGGATCGGCAGACGGCTTCTTGAGGTGTGGGTGCACAAAGGAGTGCTTAAGAGGAGAGGGGAATTTTCCAGTGGCAAAAGAGTGATTACAGAAATCGCCTAAGGCTGGAGAGAGGGTGTCAATATGGTCTTTGATGGTTCTGGAGGAGCAGGGGAGCACCAGTTTGGATGACATTTTCATAGATTGGACTTGTCTAGAAACCATTTCAGGTGTTGTCAGAGAGAAAGAGGAAAAAGTAGGATAAGAGGTAGAGATGGCCAAAGGAGGCCGAGAGAGGAAGAGGGAGAGGAACAGGAGATAGCGGACAGGATGTCCTGAGATTTAGTGTGAGGCCAGAGATGTACAGAGGGCCTGGGCGGGAACAGGAGAGGTAGAAACCGCAACAGTATTGACCATTTCCTTCCAGATTGTAAAGAGTTTGGCCGTGTTGTTAGAGGCCGTGGAGACACAGGCTTTAATGTGTGCTCTCTTCTTGATGAGTGTTATTGCTTCGACTGGCATTTTCGTGGAACCAGTCGAGGTATGTCTAAATGTGGCCTGGAATGCTTTACTGTAATGTTATTACGTGTCTACACTGGTCTACATTGTGCAGTCAGTTGGATGTGTTTTGATTGTGGCATGGCATTTTTAATAGCAAAGCATTAATATTCCTGTGCACTGCTGGTGACTTGCACATATTGGATTGGTGTTACGCTACAAAACAATTGCAAACACTATGGCTTCATAGCCAAATGTTTTCATAAAATTGTTTTGTATATTGCATTAAAAACACATTTATATCTTTCTCTTAGTGCAGTGTGCGGCATACCCCTTCAGCAGCACGCTTGTGCGTATTGTGCAAGCGTGATAATCTAGGCCGTCCTAGAGTGTGGTGCGAGCCGTGAATTGTTGCCAAGTAGGGGAGGGGCCCTCATCATGGCTCGCAGGAGGGCCCCCACATTTTGTGTTACGCCACTGCGTCACTCATTACCTTTCATAGGCTCCCCCTACTTTTGTCTGTGCCCCCCCTACTTTCGTCTTTGGCCCAATCCTAAATTTGATTCCTGGTGACGCCACTGACGTCAGAGCCCGCAGGCATCAGGGCGCATCCCTGTTCTTATAATACCTTTTCCGCAACCTGCCATGTAGGATACTCAAACACTCTCACCTATTCTATTGGAGACAGCCACCATAATCCCTTTTTAAAGAGTCTTGCACACCCCGAGACAGCCACACATTTTGAAGACCACTGATATAGTGTATTAAAATGATCCGTACCCTAGTCATCTTCCATCAATAACCAAAAATAAACACAACACATAATCAGGGCAGCCCTTATGGCTAATGTGCCTGATATACAGTACCTCCCAAGAACCCATCTTCACCACATCGGCTCCCAGTATTGGGTACTTCCATCCTGCACTCACCAACAACAAATTATTGTTCACATCTCCCTTTCCTCTATCCCACCAGCATCCCCACCCTTCCCTCTTAAAGAGCCAGGGTAGCGAGGCCAACATTACATGCAGAAGGGTACTATATAAGATCACTTAACTTACCTTATCTAATAAATGCCATGGGGGTAAAAAACAAGCAGAGATGCAAAACTATTTTTTTCAGAGTGTCTTTTAAGGTATTGGACGTTCCCCTAATCCAGAGTCAAAGCTTTCAAAGCCAGGGGGGCAGAACCTAGAACATTCTTTAGAGGGAGCTCTAGTTCATATGACTTTTGGTTTAACAATTCTAATTTTGCAGGCACACGTTACAAATATATGTCAGAAAATCAAAAGAATTAAATGTAACCAGATCCCACAGTGGAGTCCATAAACTGCAGAAAATGGATGGTAAGCATTTGCGCCCAGTGTTCAAGCCCCATTGGCTTGCATCTATTTAACATGAATGAGCGGTCGTAAACATATGCCACACTCTGCGACAAACAACAGTGTGGAAGTTAATATTAGCAGATTATTGCACATTCATGCAGAAGGCTGTATGGATGCAGCTCCTAGATGTATGGCATCGCATTGTTACATCCAAATCGGAGCAGCAGTCTGACATTGAGAAAGCGTGCGTAGAGCTTAACACGTGTTGGCACATGTGTTTGTATCTACATGTCAGTATAATCTAAATAGTAGAATGCAGGATTTCAATGTTCAACTATATGCCTAAAATGGCATAAAATGTGAATGTATAGCTTCTACCTATGATAAATCAGGTTTTCTTTTTTAATCAGCAGCCAGCACTAAGATATAGGGCCTCATTACGAGTATGGAGGTAGACCTGGTGCTATTAGCGCCATGGCTACCCCCATACCGCATACCAGGTCCGGGTTCCTTGAATGAGGAATTACTGGGCCATTCCAACTTTGGAGGACCCGGTAATTCCTCATTCAAAATACCCATCCCCATTCCCATTCGAGCCCCCATAGGGCTCAAAGTGAATGGGGAGGGAGCTAATAACGCGCTTGTTATTAGCTCCCTGGTCCTTTAGCGGCTCCCACTGAGGGCGCCTGGTAAAACCAGCCGCCCTTAGCGGGACCCGCTAAAGGACCTCGTAATACGGCGGTAAGGGGTTAACGGCACCGGCACCCTTACTGGCGCGGTCAACCCCTTACAGCCAGGGTCGGAATGAGGCCCATACTGTTTTTGACACAGGCGTTTATATTCACTCAGAAATGACTCTTGTAGTCCTACCTTCCTCTCAAGGGAAACTATCTGCAAAGGTAGTTTCCGCTTCATTGATGAAGTGTGGCATCTACATGTCCTTCTCACTGTGATACAGCTGCATAATAAATTGATGGCAAACCATCTCTGATTACAGTGGGTTATCTCACCTTGCTGACACTAGCATATCAATAGCCAAAACTGCCCCACCTCTCTGTATTGCATCTCTTTGTATTGCCCATGTCTATGGTCGCCTCACCCAGACTTTGAGATTAATTATCTCTAAAAACCTGCTCACCAAAAATGCACTTTAGCTTGTGGGTAACCCCATCGCCAATTCTCTTGGTTCGTATTGGCCACCTCCCCACATAGTAAAAAAGTAACAATTTTCCTGCCTGATTTATAGTTTATTAATGCTAGGATTACTTAACAGCAATCTGAATTACGACTAGGCCTGCTCTTCGTCCTCACAGTACTTATTATCTGAAGGATGTCCGCCTTCACCCCAGTCCTTTTTTTCGTAGCAATGATTGCTCAGACATACGTTGATCTCTCCCACCTACTCCTCCACCCTGGGTATAAAGTGGACATCCTCACAAACCTCTTCCTGTTCATTCCCAAGAAGACAGGCTAATGGCGCCCTACAGGGCAGGAGATATGGGGCATCAGGCTTTAATTAGGAAGAGCAGAACTCAGCAAAATGAAGATTACCGGTCAGTAATCCGAGCATTACCTACCCATTCGCACATCCTCGTCCCTGTCATTTCTATCCAAAGCTTTCCAAAGATTAGATGGACATGAAACCAAAAAAAGCAGAGCCAGAATACTGCACACCCACTGTACCTTTTAAACAACAAACATCACCAGACATTATTGTAACACACTGAGGAAAGTGGTTGATCTGCTCACCCCAGGATGGACGCCCTATAAGGATGTGCAGAAGTATTCTGTGAAGACCAAATAGTGGCACTACAAACTCACTACCCTGCCTTGAAAATCGTGTCCTTAAAACATTGGCTGATGGAAAGAGGGGGAAACCTTGTGCCCCATAATGGCCCCCTAAAGTGACAAACAATTTGTTAGTGGATCTGAAGGAAGCAGTCCTATCCAAATAGATAATGATGACTTCCCCCATATTCAATGAAAACATTTAGGGGCCGATTCATGGAATTATTTGCATGGAAAATCGGGGATTGGTCTGCCATTCTGCATGCAATCGACTGTGTGGTACTTTAACCTACGTGGGCGAGGCATCCGCAGAGAGTGGAGTAGGGGTCGGAACTCAGAAAATGAGGAAGAACAAGGGAAAAAGTGGGCGTTACGAGGGACGGGCCACAGGCAGTCCATAGCACGGTCACAAATGCGCACAACAAAGTGTATTCATGGATGTGACCGTGCAACATCTCAGCTGCAAAATACCCACGTTCTGAAATATCGTGCCAGCGCAGGGTCCCTGAGATGCAGGGCCCACATGTGGGGGTCCCCATGCACTGTTTGAAGGGTGTGTGTGTTCGTGCCCAGGGGAACACTCAAAGGTAGCTGTTCTGGCTGTTTTTGCTTTGCGTGGGGGCATGTCGGGGGGATTCCGGCTGCAACGCATGGTACGTATTTTTGATTCTGCTGCAGGCTTGCGCAGTGTCGTTCTCAGTGTACGGCTTTGTGGGATACATTTACACTTTTCCATGAATCAGGCCCTTAATTTGGACCCTTTCTTCAGGGGGAAAATCCCCTGACAGAGCCAGAATCACAATTTCCTGAGAAAGGTGAAAAGGTGATACCACCCCAAGCCAAAGGGTGGGGTCGTCACATAACAATGGCACTTCTCCCAGAGAGATAGATAGATATGGAGGTGGGGGGGGTGTCATAGGCGTGTTACCAACTCTCCTATTCTGCAGACTGAAAAAAATGGTAGGCAGGAAAAGCTAAGGTGCTTTAGGTCTTCAGTGCTCAAAGGTTCAAAGTGTAGTCCTTACAAGGTCCTAATCACTGTGAGAAGGTCGAAGGGAGAGGTAAGAGGCTTACATCTGAGATGAGAAATTCCTCAATAGTCTAATAATGACTAGATCTGATTCCCCTGGCTCCATGCATAGGATCCTGGCCCTCCTAATGACAGCCCACTTTGCCCTTAAGGGAAAAAAGGTACAGAAGAAGCCCGTCCTGAAGGGTCCAAGCGATAACAGAGGCTCGCCAATCCAGAGGGAGCAGATTTTTCTTGGCACACAACTCAGAAAATGTGCCCGAGTGTCAATTAAAGTCCAGCAGTGTAGATGGTTACTTGGACCCCTGGAAATCCAAAGAAATAGGGGTTGAAAGACCCTGCCGTTTCAGACCCTTCCTAACAGTGACCGCCCTGCCCATTTCCAACTGTTGAGAGGCGTTATGTCTGCTGCCCCAATTGATGGAGGTTATGGCAACAGTAAAAGGGGGGGCTGTTGCCAGGAGCAGTAACAGAGAGAATAAAGACATGAGTGTCCAGTTTACAGAGCTATTAGCAAAACACTGCATTTGGATTGACTGATCTGCCTCTGAACTCTGGGAATCAGAGGAATCGGTGGGAACATGTACAGTAGGCCGGCCCACCATGCCCCTTACTACACTTTCTTGGAACAAATCCTCACAAGTCTTTGGTTGTAGAGAAATGGATAAATGACCACTTGTTTCAACCCAAAGTGATGCACAATCGTATCAAACATATCTTGGCTGGCAGGCATCTCCTGCGATGATGGGATCATTCTGTTGAGAGTTAGTCTGCCAGAGTGTTGTGGACTCCTGGATATGGGCCCCTTCTAGAAAAAAAAGAAATTCTACTCCACCCAAGAATGCAACATGAGAGATACTGCTGGAAGGGACAGAGCATGAGAGATACTGCTGGAAGGGACAGAGAGGGCATTCACCCTCGGTGGTTCATTTAGGAGACAGATGTCTTGTTATTTGACATGATCCATACTGGCTGAAATGTTATCAGTTTGAGAAATCCCATGCACAGGCAGCTGGATCTATTCCATCTGTCTCCAGTTGGATAACTTCTGAGACTTCACATGCTTTTATAGCCATGTACCTGCAGCAGCAGGCAGGTTGTGGAACATTCTATTCAATACCCTTTCATAAAAATGTCCAACAGCCAGAGATTTTTGATGAAGAGAGCCAGGTGTTCTTGAAGTTACTGCGTCTGCTGGAAAGGAACCCTGTTGATCAGGAGCGTGAGGTTTTAGACGGAGATGCTGCTCTGGCGTTCCAGCCTGGGGCCTGCAGTGTGTTCAGGACTACTGTCTGATTTCTCCTTGCCAACTGAGCAGATCTTGCATGACATGAGGCAGTAGGGTAGTGCCTTCTTGACTGAAGCATCTGTTTATTCCTCAGGGTTCCTGAGTGTTTCTCCTGTTTATGTATGCAATGTACTGTCTTCCCCAATTCCCGAAAGAGCTTGGCTCCCTAAAGGGGAAGCTGAATTGCATTATTCTTTCTCTGTCTACCAGTCCTTCTCATGGATTTACCTCCTGGCAGCCACTGAAGTGCCCATTAAAATTGAAGATGCCTGCACCCCCCCATAGGCAAAGTTTGACAGAAATTCTATCTGATGATGCATGGTGTCAAATAATGCTTCTTGCCCTTCTTCAATTGAAGCTTACAGGTCTTGGAAATCGTTCAGTTGGGCCTGAGCCATGAAAGATGCTTACGTGGAGGAGCACAGTGAGAGATAGGTTTCTGCATAACTCTTTCTTAAAGCCAATCAAGCTTACTATCTGTCAGATCCCACACTGCTGCTTTTTGGGAGACATCGATGGCTTCTGGATTAAGCCTCTGAGAATGGCATCCTTGAAGCAACATATTCCATCATTTTGCCCACTATCTCCTGAGCCAGGTATTTCGCTGTTGGGTTCTTGTTGTCCCCTGCAGAATCAATCATGGCTGAGGAGGCAGAAGAAGAACTAGAGTGAAAAGTAGAATCTGAAGATGAAGAGGTCTCCCTGCGTATCCTCTTTATTCTCTTAAAGGAGCCCATGTGTAGATTTCACAAAGATGGTCCTGAAAGCAAATCCCTAACAAACAGGCAATTTCAGTAACCAGCTACAATACGCACCCTGAGTGCAAGGACCTGCACAGCGAAACAGAAAGAGGTGGCTGTGGCTGCCCACATTTTACTCTAGATGAGAGAGGTGTGGGAGGGATCAATGTCATTTTGAGGAAGGGTAATTACAAGAGAGTCTGGGGTGAAGGCAGACATCCAATCAGATAGTAATGACTGGGACTAGGAAGTGCAGTTTTAGAGGTATTGTGCGGTTGTACTCCCATGCACCTCAGTTCCGCTCCTCCCGCATGTTCATTCTTTCTCTTCTAATGTTGGGGTTTACATCCCCAAGACACCTTCACCTGTTCTACATAACCTCTCCCATTGCCCCCCCTACCCCAAAGAACCCTCTCCACATTGTGTTGCACAGCTTTACCTGTTACTGCTAAGGGTTCCATCCCATTGTCACCAGCAACAGCAGAACAATGGCGCTGAAGATAAAGCACATTGGGCCTCACAATACTGTATGAACCACCTGGACTCCCATGAGATCAATGAGATCATTGACTATTCTTTCGTTCATGCCAACAATCTCATACTCGTAACTGGATAGCAGGCATATCGATGACAAGAGGTTTGGTGACTGTGAGTAAGCATCGTGTATTTTATCACCTCGAGCATTTTTTTTCAGTATTTGGCATCCTTTGTTCTTCAGAGTTAGACATACTTATTCAAATGTGGATTGGGCAGGCCCTAGTCATGGGCCTTCTTTCCCTTCACCCAGTGCCCCGCAGTCATGGGGGCCTCACTGGCAGACACCAGCTGCGACCTTTAAATGAATTAACTAACACACTTTGTTTTCGAGAGGGGCTGTGCTGTATCCATGCATGATGCTGTTTTGTTTGTCCCAGTGTGACAGTGCTGCCCGTCACCTTACAAACTCCTGTTTCTCCTACAGAAAAAAATACCCGCCCATCCTCAGTCGGCAGCCCAGCACTGTCAGATGCTGTCGGGCAAGTCTCCCTGGGGCCGCATAAATACAACGTATCACTCTTTTTGTATTGCAGAGAATGTTTAAGTGGAATCTGTTCCCAAGTGATGGTTCTTTTAAGTAGCCATTGTTTTGGACACAATAATCTTTACATGAACACATCGACGTCATTGAATATGCAATTACAGGTGCCACCACATGTCGTTTGCCACCCAGGGAAGGGTGACTTTCTGCAGCTGAACACAGTGCACACAAACACACAACACACACAGTTCTCTGTTACTGTTTGCCCCTGATGACTGGTGACTGTTGATGTTACCCTAATTCGGCAGATCAGTCTGCTGCTTCTGAGCTAGGTCCCCGAAACATATATTTAATAAAAACAATAATAATTATAATATTTCTCGATTCAATTGTGACTTTATAAGTATAATAACATGACATTAAAAATTATATTCAATGTCATGTTTGTTACTTTGTGTTACTATTATGTATATAATACAACAACTAACACCCTGAGCATGCACCCCACCACACCGAGGTGGCACTATTGTTTTCGTGAATGTCCGCTTATCTGAATGTGTAAAAGCCCCGTCTTTTAAGACATGCAGATCGGGAGAGTTGCGCCGCTAATCTAGCAGCTAATGCCACGTAGGCAAGTAGAAAGACATGAAATGTAACAAAAGAAGGCGTTATTTACGCGACAAAGGTGGCCACAGGGCGACTGCACATAGAGCTGTGTCATTCTTCGTATAGAGACTGATGGAGACGGTGGGCGGTTATTTTACCAACATTTCTCAATTCCAAAACGGGACGGGTGTTGTTTGATGACATTAGGGTGTGTGGTGGCATGGCATCACTACTAGCGGGCGAGCAGGATCCGTTGATATGTCCTCAATGGGCACGTGAGTTTGCACGCATTGCTGGCAGGGAATGTAACCTCTAATCCCCAGAATAACTACTGGTCCTACATTAGCAGAACTTCGAGACATCCCTGCGAAACTTATTTTGCTCTCAGACCGCATCTCGAACCTATACATTCCAATGACGTACTGCCTGGGCAGTTACTGTATCGGAGATACATTTAATCTGAAATCCAAAACCATCTGTTCCGCACTCTAAATGTAAGTGTTATGTAATGAGGCAATTCAGCATGGAACAGAGGAGCACTGTGTTTATTCATTAAGTTCAATAGAGCTTCATTTTACTGCAGGGAAAATAAAACCTGAGACGCTGGTGACTTAAAGTGCAGCAGGGAATTGTGAAAAGTAAGCGATGCGTGTGTGCAGTGCAAATGAAAGTAGCCTCTCACGTGGAGGATCCGTATCTCCAGTCTAGTCTATCACATTTCAGTGATATTTCCAGTTGAGCTGTTGGCATGTTTACATGTAGGGTTTGGGGACGTAACAGAAATACGATGCAACTGTGGGATCCATGTCTTATATCCCATTCATCGATATACAACACCAACGGTTTGCCCATGCAGAGTAAAGGCAGACTAATCAGCGGTGGAGTGTGGGGGGGGGGGGGGGGGTGTTGGGGGGAGGTGATGAGGTGGGGGAGGAGGGCGAATTGGAAGAGTTTGCCGCAAACTGGAGTGTCTTAAAGGCAGAAAGTGTTGGTGGTGGGTCAGCGAAATGTCATACACCACCTGTCACGGGATGGAATCTTCTCCAAACCCTAACCGTCTGGTTATTCAAAGGCACTGACTGGACACAAGGGGGTATATCGTTTATATGATATTCAGTCCCTGAATGCACTTTTTAACGTATGCAAAACAGATTGAAAATAGAGTGCAAAAGTAAAGCACAAGAACAGATGACATGGCCTTTATTCTTGCTTCTATACTGCACTTTGTAAGATATGTAAATGCCACCTCCAAATTACCCATTGCAGATGCATTTACAATGGATTCCTCTGGAACGTGCATACTTTTAGCAGATACTAAATACAGGCAGATTCAATATGTATCCATTGATTTAATGGCAGCATGATACAACATGCTGGCTTTCAGCCATGTATATATATATATATATATATATTCAGTAAAAAGTTGTTAAAGGGATGTTATGGTCCTGAGTAAAACCGAAAACCCCCTGATATTTGCCAGTTATGGTAAGCTAAGCAACCATAACTCGCGCCACCATTGTGCACTGCTAAGACTAACACACAGGACATCAACAATGACATCACAAATGTCATTGATGACATCACTGATGACATCACATGTCTGGCTCCCTCTTTTTTCCTTTACTGACATATCTAGGCCAGTAATAGTCAGGAACTAAAAAGTCAAAGAGTACTATATTTGTAGACTTATACTTCAAATATGTTCTTAGAGTAATTCACTTGGGGTTCACTGACAGCATATGAAAACAGAGACTTAGAAGACAGCAATGCTTTGTATGTATGACGATGATCAGTAAGGTTATCATCACTTTTTTATAGTTCTGCTGTTTTTCTATTACTCTACTTTCCCTGGATATGCTCATATTTGTATACATTGTATTCACACTACTTTCCTTAGGGTCCAGTCACATTATGTGATACTTGTACATAGGGAAGAAGTAGCTTTAAAGCAGAGCAATCATTTCTGTGCATGAATATAATCAGTTAGGTTATGAAGATTGTCTGGTAATACTGCAGTTTCTTTTTTTTTTGCTTCATTTTCCCTGTAAATGCTCATATTTGTATGTGTTGATGTCTGTTTCTGTTTTGTTTGCAATAATGCAATGATGTAGTAACTGGGTTTTATTAGCTACTTATTAAATGTTTCACAGTAGGCAACACTCTAATAAGAAAGCATTTATCATTTTACTATTCAACATTGCAAGATCATTAATATTGCACCTCCATCATGCATGCTCCACACAATGCCTATGTTTCTACATGAGTATCTTCGTATACTAAAGAACTTCATAATAAAATTCTATTTGTATCACTGCATTGCTTAACGCACTACATACCTCATGATATTTATTCCAATGATCCTTGACACTTTTTTTTATCAACATTACAATGAGAACCCCTTGTACAGACTTTTCATGAAAAGTAAATGTACATGTGATGTCATCAGTGATGTCATCAATGACATTTGTTATGTCATCTTTGATGTCCTGGGTGTTAGTCTTAGCAGTGCACGGTGGTGGCGCGAGTTATGGTTGCTTAGCTTACCTTAACTGGCAAATTTCAGGGGTTTTTCGGTTTTACTTGGAACCATAACGTCCCTTTAACAAAGTTTTTTTCACTGAATTTCCTAGGTTTCTAGTAGCACAACTTAACCATAACGTCCCTTTAACAACTTTTTTTACTGAATTTCATAGGTTTTTAGTAGCACAACTTAACCATAATGTTCCTGTAACAAAGGTTTTTCACTGAATATAGATATATAGATAATGTAAATTTGATAAATGTTTACTAGGATGCCCTTAGTTTATATACATATAACATAGAATATACTGAACCCCCTACCTGCGCTAGTGGGCCTGACATCCGCAGAACATGCGCCTGTTCGCGAACGGACTCGGACATCAACACTATCCAAAAATTCAGGGGGTATCTTACATTTTATATCATCCAAAAAAACACTAAACATGTTCAAAAAGCAGCACATAAATAAATTACATTCAATAATAAATAAGAAGTGAAACTGTGTATGTAAGACACTAACAGTCCAATTACATAGCATATGCAACATCGTGGAATATACCAAAACACAATAAATATGCCTCCAACAGAATTACCTCACAGAAATTGCACAGCAAAAATCAACAGGACACCTACGCAGCAGTCACAGCAAAACTTAGCAAGAAACTAGTGAGTACACTTCATTTATTATATATATTTATGACCTTTCTGTATTTGGAACACTAAAACTAATATATATATTTTTTTTACACAGCAATGTCCAGTACTTTGGAATGGCTGGAAGAAAATTTCCCTCGGGATGAAATGTGTGAAGACAGTGATAATAATGGTAGACACTACACTTCTCTATATAAGCCAATTAATAACTATTACTCCATGTGTACTAAACACATTTTTTTAACAGACCATACAGACATTAAAAATAATATACCAAGAGAGACGTTGGAAAATCGTCTGCAGTAAATGGAGCTAAAAATGGATCTGTTCATAAAAAATGTAATTCTTTTAAAAAACTTTGTGGAGGACCATATAAAAGAAAAAAATAAATATCACTGTCCCACATGTACATGTTCCCCCTCTCCATGCCCCAGCCAACTATCCCTAAAACCTCCCCAGCAAGAAAAACATTACGATGAGACTTCCATCCCTTCCTCCCCTACCATCCATCATGTCCAAACCCCTAATTCCCCTGTATTTGTTTCAGTTTCTGCTTCCCCCTCACTTTCATAATTTTTATACTTTTATACAATAATAAATTATTACGTTTGTTGTTAGTATATTCCTATGTGCCTCATTTTTTTTATAAGGCCTTTAGGGTGTCCGCGGACAGCGCAACTGTCCGGGATGTCCTCAATTAACCAAAATAGAGGAGTCCTAAGGACAAACAAGATGTCTGCCTGTCCGCAATTAACCAAAATGGGGGTCTCCTAAGGACACTATTCCTGTTCGCACTGTCCTCAATCAAGATGGAAGTGTCCTTAGGACACACAAGATGTCCGTCTGTCCACCATTAACCAAAATGGGCCTGTCCTAAGGACAGTATACTTGTTCAAATTGGCCATAGTCAAAATGAGGGTGCCCACAGAATGCTAAAGATGTCTGCATGTTCGTAGCTACGCAAAATAAAGTGCCCTAATAACATTCCCCCTGTTCGCATTGTCCGTAACCAGAATTAATATCTCCATAGAACATATAGCCCGTCTGCCTGTCTGCAAAGTTGTGACGCACATTTGTTTTGTTCGGGCACCTGAACACTGTCTGTAGAACACCGGAACGCATGCATAGCACACCCCACCCCCTACGAACATCGTGCCTGTCCGCAGCTGTCCGCCGCATGTGTGTCGCACTTTTAATTAGTTCGGGGACTGAAACACTGTCTGTAGAACACCCGCACGCATGCGTAGACCCGATCCCACGCATTTGGTGTCATACGGACAGCCGTCGCATTCGCCAAAGTGTCCTCGACGTCATCATGTGACCGCACCCGCGCTAAGCGTATTGAACACTGTCCGGGCTCCCGGACACCTAAAAAGTGTTTTTTTTCAACAATCCAAGCTATTTTCTTGGGAAAGTTCACCCTTGCACATGTCCAACACTATGTCCCTGGTGATCTGCATACTTTTTGGAATTTTTTAAAACTTTCTTGGTCTTCAAAATGTTCAGGGACAGCGTGGGTGTCCCCTATAAAAGGTCACACTCTAGAGCTGCTCCTTATTCTGTTTTTGGGCTTCCAGGCAAGAGACTGCTCCTTGTTGCATTGGATTGCTCTTGCTCTTTGAAACAGCTGTCCTGATGGCATCCATGGCTGCTGCTGGTGCTACTGCTGTCTCAGCAGCACCCCCACCCACTCCACCACCAACACCTCCCAGAGGGCCTGCAGAGAGGAACAGGCGTCAGGATACAGAGGAGAGTGATGAAGAGGATGAAGAGGATGAGGTAGTGGAAGTCTCAACTACTAGTTCTCACCGTGAATCTTGGGTTTGGAGGTTATTTACCACTGTTGATGGAGTTTGTACAGCTATGGTACTACCTCAATGAAGCGACACCTAAAATCACTCTGAATTATGTACTATGTCATGACGTAGATCTGCTACATATGGGTTATGCCGTACATAAAGTAATGATACCAGCTGTGAAATCCCAAATTAATTTAGCACAGCAAAAACCTATTTCTGCTGCTTAATGTGCCCCCCATCATTTAATTCAGGAACAAGAGTCAATGGTACAATGTGGAACCAGACCAGCAACTGATCAGTCATGTCCAACTGCTCCACCTATAAGAAATTCCACTGTAAAGCAAGTGGTTAATGGTGGCACTGATAGCATCCCGGAAGGATACTGGCAATGGTTACCACTGTCTTTTAAATCCCATTTTCCCGTAATTGACTGCACTCTTTACATTTGTTGTATTCGTGGAACACGAGAGGTCATTCACATTTATTTGAGGCAGGTGGCCTTATTGAATATCTGTCAATTTTCAAAGTGGTTGCACTTCAAGAAACTTGGATGTTAAGTGAGATCCAACTAGATGATAGACTGTTCATCAAGTAGCCACCAAAGGCCCTTATGGCCGACCTAAAGGGGGTCTATTGATATCAGTACAATCTCCATGGATGATCGTAAAGCTCCCCTTGTCCACCCAACATGTGTTAGTAGCAAAACTAACTTGGCTATTAGAAGTCATCATAGTTATTAATGTTTATGATCCACCCAATATGGTCAACACTATTGAAAATGTGCATACTGTAGACGCTGTACTTAAGAACACTGCCATTCAATCTGGCTACTAGGTGACCTGAATGCAAAAATTGGTACCATTGGTAATAATTTCGAAACTAATGATGGGCTGACAAGATCAAGTACTGTCCAGGAATTTAATAGGCAAGGCCGTAAATGGGCTATTCTCACAAATAGTCATTGTTTAGTAAAACTAAACAGTCTCCCTCCAGGTGATGCCATGATCAAACATACCAGGGTTGAAGTAAGATCAGCTGCCATCTTAGATTATGGGCCTTATCACGACTTTGGCGGTAACGCCGGCGGTATTACCCCCAGCGCTATTAACCCTACCGCCGAACTCCCTGGCGCTAATAGCGCCGGATCACGAGTTCGGCGGTAATTTTAATCCCCATTCCCCATTGAGCCCATTCGGGAATGCCCCATTCCCCATTGGGCTCAATGGGGAATTTTCGCGCTCTTACTGCCGGCGGATTTCCCGCCGGCGGTAAGTGCGCAAATTTTCGGCGGATTTCCCCCCAGCTTAGAGCTGGGGTAAAATCCGCCGAAGTCCTGATTTGGCGGACCCTTAAATCCAGCGGTAATAGCGCTACCGCTGGATTTAGGGTTACTGCCAAAGTCGTGATGAGGCCCTATACCTTTACTAACAATTTGGGCTTCCATTCCATAAGAGATATGGGTATTGTGGAACGTGAAGAAAGTGATCACCTTCCACTATGCCTTTTATTTTTATTCCCGGGCAAATGTAATGTTGGAATCGATCATGATGATAACGGGATGATCCATGTGAACAAAGGAAAAAACAGACTTGTGTGGCATTATCGAAATCTAGAGCATGTCACTAAGGTTGTTTCTGATCTGTTACCTGTGTTCATTGAGGAAGGTGCCTCAGGTCTTATGTCTGTGAGCACTATTCTGTCCCAATTTAGCTTGCTTATGCAGAACATCCGTGACCATATATGTAAACTTTGGCACTATAAATCTGCCGGTGAACGGTCAAATATTATGATACCTCGTAGGGCGGGTAATGATAAGATAATCAGTGCAGCTAAAAAGCATCTTCGTAATGCAATTCGAGTGGCAGTGACAACATCTGTTCCAGCATTAACTGATCAAGCAGTTACATCTCACATTAAAACACTCAAAATAGAATATAACAAGTGGATCAGGACACATAAAAGGGAAACTGAAATACACTTATGGAAAAAAATCGCAACAATGCTATGTCAAATAATAACCAAGACATCTGGCACCTCCTTCGAAAACATAAAAAGCGAGATTTGTCTAACAATTGTATTTCTGAGGATACCTGGTCCCTTTATATTAAAGATACTCTGGACAAAATTGAATTATCTAATAATATTCTTTCATTGCCGGAAACTACATGGGATTGCAATGTATCTGTATTTGATATTATCAAGATTATAGACAAATTGAAAAACTCTTGGGCGGCAGGCCCTGATGGTGTCTGTAATATAGTAATCAAAAAACAACCTACTCTATGGGGTGCATCATTATTGTTGTTATTCAAACAAGTTGGTAGGTCAGGTGTGATTCCCCCCTCATGGCAAACAAGCCATATGTTAATGGTACACAAAAAATGACCATGGGACAATCCTGGTAATTTTAGAATGTTAGCGATGCTCAATGTTTCATCCAAAATCTTTACTAAGGTTCTGCTCCAAGAATTGAATGTATGGATTGCTTCTTCTAATATATTACCACAAAATCAAATAGGTTTTCGTGATAAATCAAGCACTACGCATAACCTACTGATATTAACATCTACTATTGAGCATGCTTGGACCAAACGGCACTTAGATGTATATTGTGTCTATATTGATTTCTCTGCCGCATTCAATACTATTCTACGCAATAAATTGTGGCATAAACTTAATTCATGGGGAATTCCACAAGGTCTCTTGCAGATGTTGATGTTGCTTCATAGCGACACCTCGGTAAGAATAAGACTCAATGCTGCGGGAAGGTTATCACAAATATGGCAACTCATTGTGGGGTTAAGCAAGGGTGCATGATAGCGGCAATCCTCTTCAATCTTTACTTGTCTGATAAAATGAATGCTTTTAATCTAACCAATGCCAATCCCGTGAAAGTAAACGGTGTAACTGTTGGATGGCTCGCCTATGCGGACGACCTGTTGTTACTGGATTATACTCCAGCTGGCCTTCAGCATATGCTCGATTCTTTGGTGTTTTATTATGCTGCCAATGGTCTGACCATCAATATAGATAAAAGCAAAATTATGGACTTCTCTAAAAAACGTAGACCTAAGAGATATTTGTGGAACTTAGATAAAAAAAAATTGGAACAAGTAACATCATATACATACCTTGGAATTACCGTTGATGAGAAACTGATTGATCCACACTTCAGATCCGGTGTATTTTGTCCACGAATAAACTAAGTATATTAATTGGTCGAAACAGTGGTTACTCTGCCATCTCGGTTGTAAATATATATTTGGCCAAAATACGGTCAATGATTTTGTATGCTGCTGAGATATGGGGTCACTCCTTTGTCAAACGCATGGTAGTACTTGAGTCAAAACATTTTAGGAAGCTATTTCGGTTACCATGCAATCTCAGTGTTGAATACCTATATTTGGAGTTTGCTATTAAAGGCATCTGGTGTGCCTATACATGCCAATATGTGTTGAGTTACGAAAAGGTGGTTATTCTAGTAAATGATACGATTATTGTACCATATGTGCAAGCGTATCTCCGCCTAGAAGGCATTATGCTTGTTGGTACCCTTGGCACATTACAAAGATCTTATAGAAAATGGTTGCCTGGGAGTACTCCAGGAATGTTTACGATCGTCACACAAAAAAGAGATATAAAAAGGATCTCAAAGAGTTCTTGTCTAGAATCATGCCCCCAAAATATATTGTAGCATATCCTAGCACCAGCACTTTTCGCACTTATCTTTTAATAAAATTTATTATGATGGAAGCATTGGCAACCAAAGGAGATATTGTCGGTATCCCACATGAAATGAGGAAATGTCGCTTATGTGGTAACGATGTTTATGTGAAAGCCTGATTGTGATAAGAACCAAATCTTTTAAATCTTTTAACAATGCAATTGACATGATGCATATTACTGAATTATGGATATCTTTTATGAGAGGTAATGACACCAATTTACGGGGTAATTCACAGAATCCAGCGCGCAAGTGGCGCACGCGGCTGGCGCACAATGTGCGCGTGCGACAGTCTGCGCCAGCCGCGTGCGCTAAAATCCATTTCCGCGCACAGCGTATTCATGGATTTCAACATCCAAAACCAGCCGTGGCCTGAGTGGCGCAGCGACCCTGCAGCAGCGCCAGTTTCGCCCCAACCCCTCCCAGTGCGCCATGCACAGCGCACAAATCGGTAAATGGCGCAGAGGCCATTGGACCAGCATACAGCCCCCCAACAATGAAAACGCCTGTAAAACTCCCCGCGCACCCCTCCAAATAAATGTACACCCTGGCGTGGGGAGTTCCACATGCGATTGGCCCTGTGCGAGCGGGGTACGTGTATCACTGGGGTGCGTGGGGAGTTTCACACGCGATTGGCCCTGTGCGAGTGGTGTACGTGTATTACTGGGGTTCGCAGAGAGTTTCACACGCGATTGGCCCTGTGCGAGCGTGGTACGTGTATTTCGGGGGTTCGCGTTGAGTTCCACATGCGATTGGCCCTGTGCGAGCGGGGTACGTGTATTACTGGGGTGCGTGGGGAGTTTCACACGCGATTGGCCCTGTGCGAGCGGTGTACGTGTATTACATGGGTTCGCGGGGAGTTTCACACGCGATTGGCCCTGTGCGAGTGTGGTACGTGTATAACTGCGGTTCAGGGGGAGTTTCACACGCGATTGGCCCTGTGCGAGCGTGGTACGTGTATTCCGGGGGTGCGTGTGAAGTTTCACACGCGATTTCGCTGTCAGAGCGGGGTACGTGTATCCAGTGGGGTGCGCGGGGAGTCCCACACGTGAATTGGCAGTGTGGGTCCTCCCAGGTGTCCCCTTTACCCCCTCCACGGCCCCTGAAGGCAGCCCACACCACAGGGGACTACCCTGCACCCCTGGTCATGTCCCGGAGGCAGCCCATCCACCATGGGCATGCCCCCCAGGCACGCCACATGTCACCTTGCAATATGATCACCAACTCATGTCCCTCAGCACCCCCACCCCCAAGCAGTGAGGGGCACCTGCCAGCAGGCCCCCACTCATGTCCCACTCATGTCCCCCTGAACCCCCACCCCCCAGCAGTGAGGGGCACCTGCCAGCAGGCCCCCACCCATCTCCCACTCATGTCCCCCAGCACCCCCACCCCCCAGCAGTGAGGGGCACCTGCCAGCAGGCCCCCACTCATGTCCTCCTGCACCCCTACCCCCAAGCAGTGAGGGGCACCTGCCAGCAGGCCCCCACTCATGTCCCACTCATGTCCCCCTGCACCCCCACCCCCCAGCAGTGAGGGGCACCTGCCAGCACGCCCCACCTATGTCCCACTCATGTCCCCCAGCACCCCCACCCCCCAGCAGTGAGGGGCACCTGCCAGCAGGCCCCCACTCATGTCCCCCTGCACCCCCACCCACCAGCAGTGAGGGACACCTGCCAGCAGGCCCCTACTCATGTCCCACTCATGTCCCCCTGGACCCCCACACCCCAGCAGTGAGGGGCACCTGCCAGCAGGCCCCCACTCATGTCCCCCAGCACCCGCACCCCACAGCAGTGAGGGGCACCTGCCAGCAGGCCCCCACTCATGTCCCCCTGCACCCCACCCCCCAGCAGTGAGGGGCACCTGCCAGCAGGCCCCCACTCATGTCACACTCATGTCCCCCAGCACTCCCACCCCCCAGCAGTGAGGGGCACCTGCCAGCAGGCCCCCACTCATGTCCCCCTGCACCTCCACCCCCTAGCAGTGAGTGGCACCTGCCAGCAGGCCCCCACTCATGTCCCCCCCAGCAGGTCAACATGACCCACAATCATGCCCCTCATGGCCACCGAAATCCCACAGCACGCAACCCCTGCCCAAATAACCAACCAAGCATAATATACACCCCACATTGAAATGCCCATTACATGAAACAACCCAAATGGCATGTATGTACATCAACACATGTCCGTCACACACACACACAATGGGTGCCAGTGAATGTGAAAACCCACATCGTGACATGCATGAAACCAATGAGAGAATACCACACATTGAAGTACGGGAAAAATGTATTGAACAAAAAATGTGGTGAAAGAAATTCAAAGACCAAACAACGGACATAAGGAAAACAATGCAGAATGTCACATAATGATAAAAAAAGGAAATCAGAATCCAAAATATATGAAATCAAAAATGTCTCCAAAGTCTCCTTCCAACAAAGCAAATCCAAACGGAAATGAAAAAGTAAAATCCATTTCTCCATGGAAAAATCAAAAAAGAAAATGCCGACAAATCCACACTCCAACTATTTACAAGGATGAAATCCTGGCTCCATGAGCCCAACTGTCCAAATGAAACCTACAAAAATACACTAACTAATGAAGAACTATATACAAAAATGTGGGGTATTGTCCAAGCGCCCCCCAAAAAAATGAAAACCAAAATGAAACCTAGCACTAACTAATTATTTACAATGGCAGCGGGCTAGTCCGACGGCTCACTTTTTGATGTCCCTGGCCAGGGCATCATCGAACTCCCGCTCAATGTCCTGGAGGCGGTCCTCTTCCATGGCCCTGAGGGTTCGCAGGGACGATGACATGTTGACCTCCAACTCCCTGCGAATTGCCTCAAGGCACTGGGCCCGCCTCAGTGCCCTCCGCATGGAGTTCTCTGCCCTGACCATTGTGAGCCATGCCTCTTCCGCCCGCTGCTGCTCCGCATCTATGGCATGGCCCAACTGCTGCCACACGGAAGACACTTGCATTCCTGGGTCCTCCTGCCCTCTGGCCGATGCCTGCCCCTCCGATGTTGAAGGCCCCGAGCCATCATTGCTCCCACCATGTTGCTGCTGCTGCTGTGCTTGTGCCTGCGCCCTGGCTCTTGCTGCCTGCACGTCCTCCTCCGGCTGGGGTGCAGTTGTCATGGTGGCGACACCTGCTGCACGTCCGACTCCCGACTGTGGCAGGGATGTGTCCTCCACCAGCCTGGCCGTTGGGTCAGAGGCAGCTCCACAGGGTACCCAGGTGATACATGGGTGGGAATATGGCATGGAGGACGACTGGCGCGTAGGGGGTTCAGGTGAGGAGGGGGTCGCAAGAAGATCCAGCACACGGAGGAATGCAGCACTGGTGACCCATCCCAGTAGGTCAACGTGGTCAAAGAGGCATCCGAGATGACGTGCAGTGTCTTCACGAAAACACTGCAGGTCACCTCTCATGCCCCGTTGACGCAACGCTATCCCAGCCAGGACAGGCTCAACCCGGTCCCGGATAGCCATGTCCGCAGGGAGAGGAAGGCCAGTTGTTGTGCGCCCATCCCCTCCCTGAAAACGGGTCTGGACGTAGGCATCCCTGCTGGTGCCGGATGATGCAGTCACAGGATCAGGGACACGATTACACACAGGCACCTCCGCAGCGGCCTGTGCTGCCTCCTGTCCCTGCCCCTGCACTGCACCACTGGCACCAGTGTAATCCCCACCTCCAGACCCCGTGTGTGTCCCTTCCACGGCCTCCTCCTGCTCCAAACCCCCCACCAACCTGGATGACTCCATGCCATCTTCCTCTGTCGTACCCTGTGGGGTCTCAGCTGCCCCTTCTGCTGCCGAGGAGTCCATCTCCAACCTCCGCCTCTTGGACCTACCCTCGGCAGCTGCGGCCTGGGACGCGGCACCAGACTCCTCACTCCCCGAAGAGATGACAATCTGGGAGGGGAGCCGGGCCATGCGTCTCAGGCTGGTGGTGCGATCCCTGCCGCTTTGCTCCACAGCACCCTCTCTGCCCTCTGCAGACAGGGAGAGATAGAACACAGGCATCAGGGAACTGTACAATGGACAGATACACACATGACAGCTGTACATGAGTGGCAGTGTCAAACTTCAGACATGGCATCACACTCCCTAACACACATGTCATTTCTACTCACACACTTGAGCAATTCCACAGCAATATTGCACCAGGCAGCACCATCCATACACATACAACAGCATCAGCATCCGAAGGTGAGCCTGATGTCACATGAAACACGGGGAGTACACAACACATGCACACACTCCAACACACTTACATGCATGTGTACATGTTATGTTATGTTATTTTGCATTTATATAGCGCCTTATATACCATTGGTATGGTGTGAAGGCACTGGTAGGTTGAACACCCTTGGGAACCGAAGTTCAGATCAGTAGAGGGAGTAGGGAGAGTCAAAGGTGTGTGTGAGCACCAGGTATGTGTGCAGCTTGAGTGTGTAATAGCTGCTTCTTAGCGATAGGTGTGGTGATTGAGGGGTCAGGAATATGTGTTCGTTCTGGCAGGCTTTATCCAGACCGGATGTGGCTGCGTTAGGCCTGAGGAGTACGCTTGGCTGGGGGTGTGAAACCAGCAGTGTTTACATAGAGTGATGTGGAGTATGTGGCGGTTGTAGGTATGAGAACAGTTATACCGAATGGTGTCATAGTATCTCTGTGTTCTAGTTGAGTGGTGGTGTAAAGGAGAGAGTAAGCGTATGGTGGGTTATGTGATCATTCGAACGTTTATAGCATTCCAACTATCCTTTGTACTTCACAACATCCGTTCCATGCACCCAATCCACTCCATGCACCCAGTCTTTTCCGGTCCGCTCTACGCACTCATGCATTTCAGTTCGCTCTGCGCGATCTAGTCCATCCCAAGTGCTCCAGACTGCCCCGCGCTCACGAGTCTGGACCACGCAAGCCCAACCTCATCATCCGTTCTACGCAACTCGTCTGCTCTACGTGGCACATCGGTTTGTTCTAGGCACTCCTTTACTCGTGGTACTGCACTCCTTTGCTCCAGGCACTCCATCGCCTTATGCTCTTACACGCACTACGCATTCATCCCCTCTCCGCACCCGTCCCCTCTCCGCACCAACCCGCTCTCCGCACCCACCCGCTCCCCGCACTCATCAGCACTATGCATCTATGCATCTGTTCCCCATGCTCATCTGCTCCCCGTGCTCATCTGCTCCCCGTGCTCATCCCTGCCCCGTGCTCATCCCCGCCCCGTGCTCATCCCCGCCCAGTGCTCATCCCCGCCCTGTGCTCATCCCTGCCCCATGCTCTTCTGCTCCCCGTGCTCATCCGCTTTATGTACTCATCACTTTCCGGGCATTTAACAGCAATATCCCGTTCTACATATTCATCTCTACACTCATCCGCTCTACACACTCATCTGCTCTACACACTCATCCGCTCTACACACTCATCCGCTCCTACACACTCATCCGCTCTACACACTCCTCTTCCCAGCGTTCTACACATTCTTTTGCAGTCACTTGGTCTACACACTCATCTGCTCTACGCACTTCTGCATTCTACGCACAACTCTATACTTACGCACTTATCTGCTCTGCGCATTCATCCATTCTCCACATCCAGCCGCTCCACACACTCATCCGTTCAACATATTCATCCGTTCTATACACTCTTCATATCTACACACTAATCCGATCTACACACTCATCTGCTCACCGCATTCATCCGCTCAGTGCATTCATCCATTTCACATGTTTCGCCGGTTCTAACAATTTCATCCACTCCATTCACTCCATTCATTCATCATGCATTATATCCATTTCATTGATTTAAATCTGTTTTTGTATGATTTATTCTTATTATTCACTTCACTGCTTTGCTCTACTTTACTCGTTCTATTCCGTTTGTCTTTTCAGTTTATATTAGTGATCATTAGATGTCGATTTCTCACATCTGGTAGTTTGATGGGCTGGTGTCATTGAGGTGCTTTTATTCTGTTTGGGTCATTTCGCGTACGGGTCGGTTCTAGGGGAAGAGCCAGGTTCTCAGCAGTTTGCGGAAAGACATTAGATCCTCAGTAAGGCAGATGTGGTGTAGGAGTGCGTTCCACAGTGTGGGGGCCAAGGCTGAGAATGATGATCCACCTAACCTGACTGAGTTTGTCTTAGGGATGACTAAGAGGCCGGCGGAGCTCGATCTTAGAGTGCGTTGACGGTGGTAGGGTTTTAGCTTGTTTTGAAGATATTGAGGTCCGGTTTTATGCACTGCTCGATGGGAGATGGATAAGGTTTTGAAGGTCACCCTTCGGGCGACTGGAAGCCAATGCAGAGTCTTAAGGGCCGGGGAGATGTGGTCTCTAGGGCTGAGCGTAAGTAGCAGTTTGGCTGCAGCGTTTTGTGCCCTTTGAAGTTTATTCAGTGGGTATGCGTGGAGTCCGAGGTAGAGGGGTTTTTGCGTAGTCGAGTCTTGATATAACAATTGATTGGACCGCAGAGAGGCTGTTGGGAAAAGAGAGATATGGAAAGATGCGCCTAAAGGTTTTAAGGTAGTAGTGGCATGACTTTGAGACGTTGTTGACTTGGCGCGAGAGTGTTAGGTCAGAGTCAAGCGTGCATCCAAGGTTTATCAGAAACCATAACCAGGAAATCTTCCCTCCGTCCTAAAAGAAGCCACCATGCCAACCAATGCCAAGTTCCCACCATAAGAAGAGCCAAAGCTGGCGGCATTGGCTTCCCACACATAGCACCCAAGCTCTAGAATGACCTCCCCACCTCTCTCAGAGCTGAACCCTCTCTGTACTCCTTTCGTAAATCCCTCAAAACCACACTTTTCACATAACCTGTATCCTCCTGTATCCTCGCCCTCCCCCCACCGACATTAACTGTACCTCAACGTTTTGATGTCTGTACTGCCAGCTTATTTAACTAATTATGCGCCTCTAAAGCAAACTGCCTTGTAATTATCAGCCTTCTTTTGTAACCAGCCTAATGTTTTATATTCAACAGCGCCACAATGCCCACGGGCTGTTGTGCGCTTTAAAAATACGAATAAATAAACTCTCAACCACTCTGCTATTTTCCAAATGAGAGGTCAAAATCTGTTGCTCTGGTACATCAGTGTTTTCCACTATATTATTAGCCTGATCTTCATTTACCAATAGGCATAGTTCACTCAATTCATCTTTCTTTTTTTCATGTGAGCTTACATTTAATTCTTTGGATAATTTTTGCTGATTTTCCTTAAGCTCCAATTCTTTCAACATCAGCTGCTCATTCATCTTGGTACAAACGTTTAAAAGAATGTCTACGGTAGTTAAAAAATCAATTTTTCCATTTAAACTGAGGGTACTATCTACCTCTAAATCCGAACCACACCAAGATTCATTATCTTCATCTAACGTTATCGCTCAACAATTTTTGTAAATCCGGCGTGATAGATACATTAGTCCAATTACATTATTCATATCACCCAAAGTCTCTAAACTTCTCTCATGATGTTTCCTTTCCTCATTACTGACCAGCCCCATAGAGTTTACGATATTCGTGCTCTGAAGGCTGACCATTGAATGGTGCTGAAAATCCTTAGAGATTTAGAAGGGAATTATTATCTATTACTGTACTGTTCCCTGAGTGTTGGGCTAACTCTTTGTTAAAGTATTCCTTCCCTTCCTTCTTTTTAGTCAGGTAATCCGAAATTTTAGTTTGTTCCAAATTTGTCCAAGTCATTTTCCCCCATTACTTTTGCATTTGACCTAGTAGTTAGTTTTACCATAGCCCCATTGGGAGTAGTTTTGATAACTATTTCTTCTCCCTTTCTGTGATCTTAATTTAGGAGTTATTCTATTCCTAGAGGGAGGTTACTACTAACTTACTATTTATATCAGTTTCTCAGCCACAAAATCCAGATAACCTTTAGCTATATAGCTTTTATTAGAAATAACATGCTCTGTTCCCAGTCTGATCTATATCTTTATACATTTCCAACCAGGTTCTCACTATGAAGTAAAACAGTATAAAGTGCAAACAGTATAGTTCCCAATATGAGAGTGCAAATACAGAATGTGTCCCTTCAATTTGGCAATTTGTAGTGCCAAAAAACGTACTTCTCAATAGAAGGTGCAAAATATGCAATGTAAGTCTTCATAAGTGTAAACAGTACAAGGTGGAGGCGAAACAGTACTCATTAGAAAAATACCAGTACGGAATATGAGCCTTCAGTTTATGAATCTAAAGCGTCCATGATGCTCTTCTCAATGTTAAGAGATAAATTGCACTATAAACCATCTATAATGTGATCAATACAGAGTTCAAGTAATGTCAGTCTCAAAAAGTGCAAATGTTAATGTTAAAGGACATTTGTACCACACACTATCAACACCGGAGTTGTCCCCTGGCGCTCTGGCGGCTCTGAAAGAGGAAATGAAAGGTGGTTAGTGGGAAGTAGCTGGAAAAGTGCAAGAGAGCAGTGATGTGCTGTTGGCGGCCTCCGTGCGGTGGGTCCTTTGGCTGGCCCTGGGGTGTTTTGCGGCCGGTAGTCGTGTACTGTTGTGCGAGTCTGTTTTTGTTTTGTTGTTGCAGTTTTTTGTGCTGTAGGTTTGTGGTTGTGTCTGGCTTGGAGTTTGAGAGGTGTATGCAGAGGGGGAAATTATTAGAGCAATTGGTTAGTTGGCATCTTTACCCTGAATTGAGGCGCTGGGCTTCTGTAATTTCCCCAGGTGGGGTTCGGGAGCACCCCTCTGCCTCTGTCTAGATCTTGGTCCATCTGGCCCACAAGGTCCCTTTCACATCTGCCCCCCTCCTCTCCCAGTCTTCCCTTCCCACACATACGGCTAGCGCACCTGCCCATGTCCGCAACTCATATATTGTGGTGATTTCCAATATCCCGATAATTCCACTATACTGTGGTACCCGGTGGCAACTTACGGACGAGTAAAGTTGTTTGGTGGGAAGTTGATTCCGTCTCAGTTTGTGTGTCGCCGTGTTCCCTCTAACCGGTGTTCTTCGTTCAGGTGCCGTGGGAGCTTCTTCACATCGGGAGATGTCCACCGGCTGTACTGGGGGTTGTCCGAGTCCAGTTCATTCATCCCTTTCCGATTCGGTTTTCAGTTCAAGTCTGGTGTTGAAGAGCCAGGTTTTTAGTAATTTCTTAAGTTTTAGGTGATTTTTGGTGTTTATGTCTTTTGGGATGTTCTAGGTTTTTGCGGCTAAGTTGTAGAAGGAGGTGCCTCCCAGTTTCTTCCTGGGATATGGTTTAGGTTCCAGGCGGAATTCGTTGCTTGACCCGAGGGGTCTTGTTGGTGCGTAGATTGTCATTTTTTTTTGTAGGAATTCTGCTCCCTGTCCACCGATTGCCCTGTGCGTTATGCACATTCTTTTGAAGGTGATGCGATGCTTTACTGGGAGCCAGTGTAGTGTTTTTAGGGCAGGGGTGAGGTATTCTCTTGATAGTTTGAGTAGTCTGGCTGCTGCATTTTGGATCTGTTGTATTTTCTTCAGGAGGTATTCTGGAATTCCGAGGTAGTGGCCATGTGCATAGTCGATACTTGACATGATGAGGGCGACGATAGTGAGTGTTTTGTGCGTGAAGGAGAGGGAAGGTAGGATTCTTCTTGCCGTGTGGAGGAGCAAGAAACATTTGACTGTTGCGTTTAATTGTGGTTCTAAGGTTAGGGTGTTGTCCATCAGGACTCCCAGATTTTTTACTACCTTAAATGGTGATGGTGCGGTTCCCATTTCCGTTGCCGACAGGATGGTGATTTTGTTCTCTTGATCTTTGGATATGAACATGATTTCTGTCTTTCCTGGCTTGATTTACAGGTTGTTGGCAGCCATCCGTTGAAGACTTCTTTTAGACACTTGGTTGGGGTTGATGATCAGCTTGGGTGTCATTGATTTTGTAGATGATTTTGGTATCATCTGTGTAGTTGTAGCATGTGATGATGTACTTTTTGAAGATTCGGGTAACCGGAGTTTGGTAGATGTTGAAGTACAGTGGTGATGGTGAGGATCCTTGTGGCACTCCACAGTCGTTAACTTTGGAGCTGATTTGAAGGGTTTAATCCATACGGTTTCTGTTCTGTCTGCTAGGAATGACAGAGTCCAGAGTAGTGCTGTGTCTGTTAGGCCTATGTCTTCTAGTCTTTTGGTTATGGTGTCATGACTAACTGTCGAAGGCTGCACAGAGGTCGAGTAGAATGAGGGCTAAGGTTGTGTTGGAGTCTGCGTTGGTTTTTAGGTCGTCCCAGATGGATACTAGTGCTGTTTCCGTTCCGATTGCGGGTCTGAAACCGACTTGAGCTTGGTCCAGCAGGTGGTGTTTTTCTACGTCTTCTTGGGCTTGTTTAAATACGTAGGTTTCCAGGTAGGGAATGCTTGAAATTGGCCTGTAGTTGGAGGTCTTCTGTGTCGCCACTTGTGTTTTTCAGTGATATATGCTGATTTGAAGATCTTTGGTACAGTTCCTGTTGCTAGAGAAAGGTCCATAAACTTTCTGTAGTATTCTGCTGGTGTTCCTTGTGCGAGGATTGATTTGTAGATGTCCGGGAGACAGGGATCCATGGGTGATCCAGCTTTCTTGCTGTGTTTTACCAGCAATGCAAATGCCTCTGCTGATATTTCAGGAAAGTTTGAGTTTGTGCTGAGGTTCTGTGATGGGTTCGCTTTGCAGTATGTTGTGGTCGGTTGGTATGTTTTGTATGGATTGTCGTATGTCGTTGATTTTTTTTTAAGTGGTCTGCCAGGTCGTTGCATAGTTTCTCTGAGGGTGTTGTGGTGTTGTCGCAGCCTGGTGGGTTTCTCATCTCTTTAATGATGTTAAACATTTCTTTTTGTGTGTTGGCGGCAGTGGTGATTCTGTCATCATAATGCCTTTTCTTCACTTTTTGAATTTCCTTCTTGTATGCGTGGATTTGTCTTTGGAACAGTTTTTTGTCTGGGTTGTAGTCTTTTCTCCATTCCAGTTCCATCTTTTTGTTTTCCTTTTTCATGGTGCTTAATAGTGGGGTGAACCATTTTACCATTGCTCTTTTTTTTGATGGGATGAATGGTTTTTCTGGGGTGATCTTGTCAATTGCGTCTGCGATCCATTTGTGTAGTAGCTCCGCTTTCCTGTCTAGGTCAGTTAGCTGTAGTTCTGTAGTTAACGGTTTGGTTAATTCCAGTTGTTCGAATAGGTTGCTTTCTTTGACGTGTTTCCAGTTTTTTTTTGAGGTGGTTGTGAGTTTAGGGGGTTGGATGCAGACTTGAGTACGCAGAGTGATCACAAATGGGATGATGAGATGGTCGCTCCACAGTATTCGTTATCAGCGGTGCCGTGGTGATGAGTTTTTCCTCCGCGAAGATTGCGTCGAGGGTGTGTCCTGCCAAGTGTTGCCCCTTTGACTAGTTGTCGTAGTTTCATGGTAGTGAGTTCAGTTAGTGAGTTTAGGGAGTTGGCGTGACTGTCTTCAAACCAGATGTTGAAGTCCCCCAGGATGATTAGGTGTTCGTGGTTGATGGCTATGTTGGTGGTGGCTTCTATGAAGTTGAAGGTTGCATCATATGTCGGTGGTGTGTACACCAGGATGAATGGGACTTTGGTTTTTGGGCTTGCTGTTCGGTGTATTACCATGGTTTCACAGTTTGGGATGTTGTGCGGTTCAACTGTTTATTTTCAGGTGTCCTTTGAATGCTATTGCATTGGCTCCTCCTTTTTGGATTCTCCTGTTTATTTGGAGGCATTTGAAGTTGGGTGGAAGGCAACTTTGGAGTGATTTTGTATTTGTCGTCCAGCCATGTTTCTGTGATGAACCTGATGTCAATGCTGTTGTCATTGAGTAGGTCGAAGATCTCTGTTGAGTGTTTTGACATGGATCTTGCGTTTATACGATTGCAGTGGAGTTTGGGGGTGTCGTTTGGGTTGGACTTTCTTGTTGAGTTAGTCTTCTGATCAGTGTTGGGGTTTCCTTCCTGGTCGAACTCTTGCTGAGGTTGGGTTTTGGGGTGTCAGCGTCTTCGAAAAGTTCTTCTAGGTTCTGTCTTGGGTTTTTGTTTTCACTGGGTTTGTCTTCCATGAGTAGTGGTCGTCGATTGGAAGTTCTTCTTGCTTTGGTGATGAAAGGTGTTATCGCATCAGTGGTACGTTTGTTGTTTCTTGTGTTATTCATCGTTCTTCTGTGCTATTGTGTGTGGTAGTTTGATGTTGCGGCTTCTAGCGTTGGGTTGGTTTGCTCTGGTGACCCGTGGTCTGTGAGGTAAGGAGTTAAGTAGAGGGATTTGGGAGCGGGGAGAGTGTTCTGTAGTTGTGGTTCTTTGTTGCTGTTCCGGAGTGTTTGTTGCTTCTTCTATTTTTCTTTCTCTCGGGATGGGTCGTTTGCGCGGCATTGTAAGAGGTTGTTTAGTCTTGTTTGCTGATGTCCAGTTGGTTCTGCTTAGGTCTGGTTGTCTTGTGGTGTCGTAATGTACGTGGTGGGCTGTCCGCTAAAAGTTTGGTCTCTGTCTGTAGGTGGTATTTCCAGATGATGTTGTCGGCTCGTTCAGTTGCGTCTAGAGAGGGCTAAGGGAGGTGGATTAGGGGTTATATCGTTAGGTGTTCTCAGTGGCTCTCTTTAGTGTCCGTATCCTTATATGTGGTTCACTGCAGTGAGGGTTTAAGGAGGATATCAGCGGGGTTTGGGAGACCTGTCAATGAGATCTGAATATCGTGCTATGCAATCTAGAACTGGAACCCCATCTAAGCTTGAGAGACCTGTATAGCGGGAGAGAGACCTATAAATGTAATCTAGATATCACTCAATCCAATTTGGACAGAGACCCCTGCTAAATTTGAGAGACCTGTATAGTGGGAGAGAGGCATATCAATGCAATCTAGATATCTTACAGTGCAATTTGGAGATAGAGCCCCTACTAGATTTGCAAATGCAGAATGAGATGGTATGAGCAGTGACAGGTGTAAACAAATCAGTTCTCAATTTATAGTGCAGGATGCATTAAAAATAATGAATGATGTAAACAGTATAATGTGCAACCTATACTATTTCTCAGTTTAAAATAACAAATGCTGTCTGAACCATCAATGGTATAGACAGTTTAAAATGCAATCAAAAGTCCCAAAATATAAATGCAAAATGTACTGTTGACTAACAACCAATTCTAAAAGGCCAAGCGTCGTCCACTCTTATTATATTTTCAGTAATATTATAATAATCCTGCTACATGTGTTTGCATAAGATATTATGTTAGGTTTTCAGCCCAGCCTAACGTCCACCAACTGTCAAAGTGATGAGATCGCCATCCATGTCACATCTGGCATTCAGCCTTCTACATGTCAGTGCCACATGAATCCATGTTGCATCACAGTTGCACACTTGTCAAATACACACACATGCACATGTACACAGTGCAGATACATGCAGCTGGAACCAACATCCATGTGTGACACCACAACCATGCCAACGTACATACACAGCAATTCAAACATGTGTGCTCCCACATCTGCATTTGGCCTGCATGCTTACCCACACATACACCATCCATGTGTCTCACACATGGGAGGACTTGCATGTGTCAGCCTCACACCCCTGTACATACACATCCATACATGGCCCTACAGAAACACATGTGCAACCTGCACACTACTGGCACACCACGACACGCACAGCGTCCAAACAGTATGCATGTACACTTACCGCTCGACTCCAGATGGGTCTGCCTCTCAAGGACCTGGACGTGGAGCGCTGGCCTTATGCATTCCAGGACCCTCATTTGGTGGTCGGACAGGTGGCCCCGGCACCCCTTGGCATCCGGTGCCTTCAAGAGGCACCGGGCCTTGTTGAGGGTCCTGGACCTGAAGTCCTCCCAACGCTTCTTGACATGTTTGATGTCGCAGACTGCCACCCCCTCCTTGTTGATGGTAGTCATGATGTCCATCCAGATCCTGGTCCGTCCTTCATAGTCGGCGCGCAAACTTCCAAAGAGGGCATAATACGGCCCCAGGACTTGCTCCACCAGGACACCAACTTCCCTGGCACTGAAGCAGGTGGCCCTCTGCCTCTCTTGCTGGGGGTTGCCAGTGGTGCCAGATGGTGTTGTGCCCGACATGGCAACCCCAGAGGCAGGTGTGGGTGGGCAACTGGTTCCTGGGGCTGGGCTGTGGAGCGATGGTATCCCAGTCGGGAGTCTTCAGTTCCAGCAGGAGTGGTCACAGCAACTGCACCCCTGGCTGACGTGCAGGCAGCAAATAGCAGGGCACGTGGGCAGCAGGCAGGCAGGCAGCAGCAGATGGCAGGTGGGAGCATGCTCAGGGCACTTGGGGGCAGTAATTTGTCCTTCTGGGCAGGAGCATGGTCTTCCGTGTGTTGTCGCGTGGCCAGCTTGATACGGAGTGATTTGGCACGTGAAAAAATTGCACATCAGCGTGTAATTCGAGGAAAGGCCCTTAGCGCGTAAACGCGTCTGTGACTGTATGCGCGCGGGTGTTTTCCTCGTGACGGGTGCATAGTGAATCAGCACGTGAATACACCGCACGTACGCAAATTCATTGGACCAAAGGCCCTTTAGCGCGTAAGCGCGTCTGTGACATGACACGCAAGGGCGTTTCCCTCAACACGGGTGCATGTTCATTGTACACGTGCAAAAACTGCAAGTCCGAGTGTCAGCTCGTGTAATTGGAGGAAAGGGCCTTAGCGCGTACACGCGTAAGTGACGTTGTACGTGTGGGCCGATTGAAAAGGTACATGTAGCACGCCGTTTTCTTGTACGTGCTTTTCGTGGAGAGCGAGTGGGTGAAATTTGTACTTCTAGTCGGCTCACACGCGATTACGTCACAATGGTTCAAGTTCGTACTACCTGTTACCTCTGACAGCGTTCAATTCTTATTTTGGCCTGTTTCCTCAAACAGCGTTCACTTCTTCTTTTGTCTTGTTTCCTCAGATAGCGTACAATTCTTCTTTTGGCGGGGGTGTTGCCAACGTGCACACGTGCGTCTTTTTCACGTTCTTTTTCCAGGCATATGGTGAGTCACGCACGTATTTACCAACTGTGCTTGCCCCGTGTGTCGCGTACCCCTTCAGAGGTCAGTGTAGGCTGCGTGTATTACGCGAATGCTTATTTTTGTGTTTCTGGGTGCCACAGCGTAGTGCGGGTTTATTTTTCCACGCACGTGGTCTACGAGGGGTTGCGTGCACATTCATTTTTGTTTTCGGGGTGCCTGTGTGTTACGTGACCCGTCATCTTCCCCCAGGGGTCACAGACAGCCTTGCTATAGCACTAGGGTACGAATTCCATCTAGTACCCTACCCCTTTCACCCCCAATTGCCCCGGACAATTGTTTACTGCTACTCCCATACGCACAACAACATCAGTGCCATGGTAGGTAGGCAAAGGTGGCCGACCCCCAAAAGGTGGGCGTGGTTGGCACGGTAAGGGACGTGGCAAGGATTTGCAGGGTGCCACTAGACCCCCGTGTGTGGAGGACCAATCAGGGACACCCATGCCCCCCCCCCCATGGTTGTGGGAAACGTAGCTGACACCATCCCAGCTCAGCCCTTGTTGGACCAGCCCATTTTGGCACCAGAACCGGCACAGGATGACTCCCAGGCTGACTTCTAGGTCAGCAAGTCTAATCCACGTGTGGTGGTGCAAGTTGCTGTCACCAGGCCATGTGGATCTGGGGAAGCAATGTCATCTGCTGCCCCAAGTAGGCAGGGTGGGGAGGCTGCAGGGGCAGCAGCAGCTCTATCCACCCCAGCTCTGAGTCTCCCAGCCGGGACAGTGTCGGTCCAGGTCCATCAAACCGACGTTGGCCCTGCCAACATCACCCTGCAGCCAATGCCTGCACCAAGACCTATGGTCATTGTGCATTCGCAGACTCTTAGTACCCAGTCCACCTGCGCTTCTGCCCCTACTGACCAGAGTGGCGTAAGCTACTCAGGATCCGCACCACCTTTGAAAAAGAAGAAGGGTGCTCTGGCAGTACAGGCTGAGACCCCAGACACGGCTACACACTCCGGCACTTCAAGGTAGCCTAGCTTTAATGACGCCGAACTTGATGCACTTGTGGCCTATGTGTCAGCACATAGCCGCGAAATGGTGGTGACTGCAGGGTGCAAGACCACACCTGGTCAACGTAAGGCAGACTGGCAGACCATCGCCAACATCATTAGTGCCCTTGGATTTGTGAGGCGCACAGCTGATGATTGCTACAAGCGGTGGAATGACCTGAAACGCAGAGCAAAGAACAAGCTGGCCTCAAATCATGCCTCTACTCTGGTGACTGGTGGTGGGTCTCCACCAGAGGACAACCAACTCACTGAACATGAGTCTGTTGCTGGAACCTTCGTCACAGAGGAACAGATCCAAGGCGTGGGAGACCTACCAAATTACGACGCATTGTCCGGTGAGTGCCCATGCATGTGTGTGTAATCCCTGTGTATGTTGTTTGGGTGACGGGTTCTGATTGAGTGCCTGGTGAGGATGTTTACTCCTGAGTGGTATGGGTCACCCATGTGCTACCTCCAGAACATTCACCGGCCTTGAATTTGGGTATGACAGTATCCCTTCTGCCCACAGTAGCCAATTAGCGCAACATTACTGCAGTTGCCCTTGAACTGTCATCTTGCAACAACATTGTTCAGATTTTTTCAGGGTTCAATCAGGCTGATTGTTTCAATTCTCCAATTTTTGCAACACATTTATCAGCCCTAATGCCACATATGTGACATGCTTCTGTCATTGATTACACCCCTCATTGGGCCACATTTGTTACCTTGTCATGTGAATGATTAGACCATTCAGGCTGATTGAGTATTGGCCTGCTCACATTGATTTTTGGTGCCTGTTTGAATTTGGTACATGATAGTTGTTTCCTGTCATGTTAAAGTGACCAACCATTGATGTGTACATCTGCCTACAATCACTGTGTTATTGTAAGCTGGATGTGTAGCAGTGTGTGGCACATGCACATTTTGGCGCACTATTTAGCATTTATAGCATCTCACATGGATGGGTGACAGTACTCATTCACTGACATATCGCTGTACTAGTCAAATGTGCCATGGCTATGCTACATGCCATCTGTGTGCTGGCATGTGTCATGTATGTGTATTGGACATGCCACTCACAGGCTGATGTGTGATGCCAGTCAACCCACCATGCAGCAAATGTGTTGCTTTTCCATCTTGGTGTCCTCAGTGTCTGCTTTTCTTTTTTTTCATTTATTTTTTTTATTTAATTAAAGTGTTTATTGGTTAATTAAAACCTTATACACTACAAAAGAAAAAATGTTATATCAACCAAACACAAATACATATTACACATACAAAAGGCATACATCATATTACTCGCTTCCAAATATAAAAGGCTGCCCCAGTAAAAACCTTAATCTCTCCATCATAAATAACTGACCAAAATTGGTCAGTTTCAATCCTTTGCATGTCCTCTACGAAATGTGCATACCCTTTAACATAACATTCCCTTAGTTTGGTGCATGAAGTTAAAATATGTCTTGCTGTCTCCACCTCTATATTACAGTGCCTACACAATCTTTCTGCACGGGGAATATTTGTTCTTGCCCCGATAATATCATTACACGGGAGAGTGTTCAGACGTAGTTGCAAGATAAATCTTCTCAGAGCTCTGCTTCCCGTGTTTAGCAGATATTGTCTTGGGATGGCAGGTTTGAGGCCTTGGAGAGCATAAACAGAGTATCTGGACTTATTATAGAGATAAGATTGATTTTCACATAGATCCCAAATAAAAGCCTTATCTTTAAGACTTTTCTTAATACACATTCTGTTATCTTTTTCCATGCATTCATTATAGCCAAGGGCTTCTAGAAAAGACAGTACTGTTTTTTGAAGATTAAGCATATAGGAATTCTTAAATCTGCCTTCACTTTTATTTTGTTTTATAAGGTTAAGCAGACTTCCTTCATCCCCATCCCCTGAAGTTATTCTAAAATAGAGTTTGCAACATTCGATTTTCCACAGAGTCGAAAGGGATATGAGACCCAGTTCGCACCTTATAGCTTGTATTGGTACTGAGTTGGGGAGTCCTAGGGCTGGTCTCCAGATCTTCCCTTCTAGTAAGTGTAGTTTACTCAGATATTTACTTTCTACTGTTTCCAGTGCATACAGAATACCAGGTATAATGCAGCTTTTGTATATCTCAAGTAAACCTTCAATTGAGTGGCCGCCTTTACTAGTCATATATTTCCTTATGACATTCCATTTCTTTAGTACTTTTAGATTAACCGCCTCCTGGAAAAAATGTATGCAGGGATTGCTCAGAATGGGCATCCCCAAATATGGATAGGCCTCAACAACCTCCAATTTAATAGAGTTGATCTGCCATCTTGAGGAAAGTTTTTTCTTTTCTAACTTTCTAGCTCCGAATACCATTACCTTAGTCTTATTAATATTAATACTGAGGTTATTCGCTTCAGAGTAAGCTAGTAGGCCATTCAACATTCTTTGTAACCCTATCGGAGTCTTATCCAAGAGGACGGTGTCATCTGCATACATAAGGCCACATATGGGTTTCCCCGCCACTATTGGGGGAAAGTTATTTATGGTGGTGAAGCTTTCCCACATATCTGAAACATACAAGTTATACAATATAGGCAATGTAACACATCCCTGCTTCAGTCCAGTATTCGTAGCGATCTCCGGTGATAACATCCCTCCTTTGCCCAGGCATATGGAGACAGTAGTTTCCCTATACATTTCTTCCAAAAAATGCAGAATGTTGGGACAGATCTTTTTCTCTCTTAATTTCTTCCACAAAAGTCCCCTTTTAACACTGTCAAAGGCTTTCGAATAATCAACGAAACACACATAAAGTTTTTCCCCCTTATCCTTAGCCCCTGCTATAATGTGTTTCAACATTGTTATATTATCGATGGTGCTATATCCTTTGCGGAAGCCAGTTTGGAGAGCAGACAGAAGCCCCTTTTCCTCTATCCAGTTATTTAAGCTGTCAACTAACAATGAACAGAAGATCTTACAGCTACTGTCTGCCATGGCCAGTAATCTATAATTATCGGGCAATTTTCTGTCCCCTTTTTTAAAAATAGGGACTACTATAGCTTTCCTCCAGCTATCCGGTATGCGGCCTGTTTCCCATATAGCTGAAAATGGCTGGAGCAGAGTCACTGCTCATTTCATGGGATTTTGTTTTATGACAGCATTAGCTAACCTGTCTGAGCCGGGGGCACGTGATGCTTTCATTTTAGAGATCATTTTAATAATATCCCGAATACCAAAGGGAAATGTATTATAGCTGTATGGATTTATACCAGTAGGGATAGCAGGCATATAACTAATCTTGAAGTAGAGATCAGTAATATACTGTTTCCAAGCCCCCTGGCTCACATTAGTATTTTCCCTGCAATCTTCCTCCATCAGGAATTGTCGGTATAAGTACCAACATTTTTTTGAGTCATGGGTTTTGCATATCTTATATAAGCACCTCCAATTGACATTATTAGTACTATACTTATAATCCTTTAGCCAGTTTTTATATTGTGTCTTTATATTACTGATTCTCTTACTTCTTTCTTCGTCATCTGAGTCACATGTCTGTTTTAGTTTACGGATCTCACCCATCATTTCTTTTTTCCTGTCATAAATCACTTGATCAAATTTGTAGGAATGATTTTTTCCCCTTTTATTTTTCACTATGAGGTTACTGTTTGTCCTCCGTATTATTCCCAACAAATTCGTTATCAAATTGAGGCCGTGACGCGCAATATCCAGGTCATCAATGATCAGGCGATCAAACAGCTCATTAAAGATAATTAAATTTTTATCCGACCAAGTGATCCTGTTTCCACCTGCAGAAAATTGGATATCCATCACTTTGCCCACATCCCAGCTTTGCTTTATCGGGCCATTGTAGAATTTACCCCTGATGGGTGTGTGGTCACTCAAAAAGATATCTATATGTTCAAAATGGATCATAGATTGGCTTAGTTTTTTATTTACAAACATATAGTCTAACCTATATCCTACCTTCCCATTAGTCCAGGTTGCCCCAGTGCCTGGTCCTATATTAGGTTCCAAATATTCTAACCCCCAGCTAGACATAAGGTTCATCCACCGGCATCCCTGCACGGAATGGGTATTTAATCCATCAACCAGGTTGCCCTCCTGTGTTACCAATGATGCGGTAATGAACGTTTCATCCCACAATTCTTTGCACCTATTCATCTCCCTTACAGCAGAGTCACAGTGGGCGTTAAAATCGCCCACTATACAAATTTCGGACTGAGGAGAGTCCAGGGTCCAGCTTTCAATGGTATGGTTTAGAAACTCCCCAATCTCATGAACATTATCCCCCCCTGATTGAGAGTAGATGTTAATGAGAAGGAGGTTCCCTGATAGCCTTCCCCTATCTATGATTGCACACATAACATTAGGTAGGCTCCCATGCTTCTCATAAGGTTTAAATGAAAGATGTTTTTTTACCCCAATGCATAGCCCTCCATACGGCCGGCCCTTTTCACCTTTGGAAGCAACTTTACTCCAAATATTATATCCATCGAGTAGAATTTCCCCAGTTACCCAAGTTTCTTGTAAGGCAAAAACATCACTCTCCATCAGCAATTGCATACCATCCTTGTGTAATAGGGAATTAAAGCCTCTACTATTCCAAGAGAGGAGATTGAATTCATTAATACATACCTCATCTCAATTTTGAATAGTAGTATTTCTCTCCAAAGAATTTACTTCTACATTTTTATTTCTTAATTCCATAGTAGAAGGTGAAGCTCCCACCAAATTCATGTTTTTATTTTTCCGAGCATTATGAGTTGCGGAGTGGCATATCACAATTTCATAGTTATTGCCCCATATTCCATTAGAGTATTCCCTAATAAGGTCAACAAAAATGGCGGATCTAAATTGGACAATGACCCAGTTATCCCAACTTCCATATTCCGGCAGGATAATAGATTCAATATCCCCTGAGTTAATATTTTGTAGCTTTGGAATGTGTGACAGTTTATTCAGTAGCCAAGTCCGATTAAAATATGGGCTTTCATCCGAAGTAGATTTTTCTATGATTTTAATACTTTTCCCTACTATAAGTTGGGGTTCTTCATTTATTCCCACAGAATTTGCCATACTTGTTTTTTGGTTACTATGCATAGCCAACGCTCCATCTCTTTGATATATATTTCCCTCTCCCTTTTTGTGAGAGGCATAATATTGTTGTTATATGGAATTTCAACATATTTAAAATTATTTTCTATAGATACCATGTCCTCACATTCACTTTCCTCTATTGTATTATCCTTACCCTTTAGCCAGTTTTCTAATCCCTTACTTTTATTTACCACTTTTTTCCCACTGTCCGACTTCCGCTGATGTTCAATAATTTCATAGTGGTTCCCCACTTCAACGCATTCAGAGTCTAAAGGTGCTGTATTTGCTAGGGCCAGGGAGTTTTTTTTTTAGCAGTCTTCGTAGTTTTGGTCTTGTCCATCGCCATCCTCTTACGGGTGGATTTTTTATGTTTTCTATTTCGCCTAGTGCGCCTCCTAGAGCCTTGAGCTGCCCTTATTTCTACCTCTCTCACACTAATAATAGTCTTATCAGCCGAGTTTTCCCTTGGATTAAGTTGTTCCTTGGGGGAAATATTAGTTTGTACAGTGGTATTCTCTTTTTCTTTTTCAACCGCCAAAACCAACTCACTCAAGTCTCCTAACACCTCATTAGACCCCATGGAATGCCTTTCCCCCTTTTTAAATTCATTTCCACAGCAATCTTCTATCATAATCCCAAGAGATCTTGTATTATCAATATTCTGCAATACCAATGATTTTATGTCACTCTGTTCTTTAAGCAATTTAGTGCAAATGGTCAAGACGACATCCATCATGGTAGTAAGGGCATCCAATTTCTAACCGGATTTAAGTGAATATTCAATTACCCTACTTCTATCACTATTAGCAGAAATTTCAGAGAGGTTACCCATAGAATTATAAGACTCATTGCTCGAATTAAGTTCCACTTCTCTCTCGGCAAATTTATCCAAATCTGGAGAAGCTGACAAATTTGTACCAATAATATTATTCATATCGGTATCCTCAACTGCAGAAATTTCCAGATTTGTTCCTGTTCCCCTAGATTGACGCCTGAATTTATGTACTAATGTCAAAAGCGAATTATTATCAATCATAGAGCTATTAACGGAAAGAGGGGGAGGTAATAAATTGTCAATCCTTGAGCTATTAAGGGGGGGAGGGAGGGTGAGTACATTATCAGCTGCCGATACTTTTTCTTTTATAGTAAAAAAGCTGGGTATCTTAGGTTGTTCCAATACACCTTTAGTCTCACATATAGGCTCATTCTTACTTCCCTTTTTTTGTTTTTTCCCTTTACCAGGCTTCTCGATTCCTAATTTGATATTAGATGTGGATACGCTTTTCTTCCCCTTTTTAGATCTCAGATTATGTGAGCATGGACTTTGGGCCATGGTAATAGAGTGTTAAGGGGGATATATATTAATAAAATGTGAAGGATTAATACATAGGATTAACTATTAATCCCTAAGGAGGCAAATCACCCAGAAATTAAAGCAATCCTATCACAAAAAAATCTATAATAAATGTACCTAGGACCTAATCAGTTCAGTAGTTAATATACACTCCGTTTCTCAGAAATAAACGGGGAGAAGAGACCTTCGCAGCCCCTCAGATGAATTAAGCTAATATCAGGGATCAGCAAGTAATAGAACTATAAAATGAGCAGCCAATACCATCAGTTAAAATGGGAGCGAATAAAAACCAAAGGTATACAATTTCGTAAGAAGAATAGTTAGTTTGTTAGGTTAAAATTATCATCACAAGTCATATAATAAAAAAAGTTAGTGAATGGTTGGAGAATAGAGTTAGAATGTCAATAAATGTAATATCAGAGTGTCAATCCAAACGAACCACCTGGAATGGGAACGCCCGACAGCTTGAGGAGCGGCCTTAGTCCGACTCTCCCCCCCAGCCAGGTGGTAACAATGAATATTTCACTGAGATAGCTGGTTTGCTTACTTAAGATCCTGCAGATTAATCTTCCTTCGGCAGCATCGACACAACACGCACAACAGTCGTATAACAGCCAGAGGGCTTAACTCCACAGGGCTTTACGCCGCAAGGGTGGTTTAGGGTTGGTTTTGATGCCCGGTGGATGTCACGTGATTCGTCACGTGAGGCTGCAGCGCCCCGCCTCCTCCAGGAAGCAGGCACCAATGTAGCAAGAGCAGGAGGCTCGCAGTGCTACTCGAGCGCAATGTTAGGCAGCAGAACGTTAGCGTTTGAAGAAACGCTTTTACACAATTCAAGCAGCACACACCCCTCGGCTGATTTAGGGCTGGTTTTGATGCCCGGTGGATGTCACGTGATTCGTCACGTGAGGCTGCAGCGCCCCGCCTCCTCCAGGAAGCAGGCACCAATGTAGCAAGAGCAGGAGGCTCGCAGTGCTACTCGAGCGCAATGTTAGGCAGCAGAACGTTGGCGTTTGAAGAAACGCTTTTACACAATTCAAGCAGCACACACCCCTCGGCTGATTTAGGGCTGGTTTTGATGCCCGGTGGATGTCACGTGATTCGTCACGTGAGGCTGCAGCGCCCCGCCTCCTCCAGGAAGCAGGCACCAATGTAGCAAGAGCAGGAGGCTCGCAGTGCTACTCGAGCGCAATGTTAGGCAGCAGAACGTTGGCGTTTGAAGAAACTCTTTTACACAATTCAAGCAGCACACACCCCTCGGCTGATTTAGGGCTGGTTTTGATGCCCGGTGGATGTCACATGATTCGTCACGTGAGGCTGCAGTGCCCCGCCTCCTCCAGGAAGCAGGCACCAATGTAGCAAGAGCAGGAGGCTCGCAGTGCTACTCGAGCGCAATGTTAGGCAGCAGAACGTTGGCGTTTGAAGAAACGCTTTTACACAATTCAAGCAGCACACACCCCTCAGCTGATTTAGGGCTGGTTTTGATGCCCGGTGGATGTCACGTGATTCGTCACATGAGGCTGCAGCGCCCCGCCTCCTCCAGGAAGCAGGCACCAATGTAGCAAGAGCAGGAGGCTCGCAGTGCTACTCGAGCGCAATGTTAGGCAGCAGAACGTTGGCGTTTGAAGAAACGCTTTTACACAATTCAAGCAGCACACACCCCTCGGCTGATTTAGGGCTGGTTTTGATGCCCGGTGGATGTCACGTGATTCGTCACGTGAGACTGCAGCGCCCCGCCTCCTCCAGGAAGCAGGCACCAATGTAGCAAGAGCAGGAGGCTCGCAGTGCTACTCGAGCGCAATGTTAGGCAGCAAAACGTTGGCGTTTGAAGAAACGCTTTTACACAATTCAAGCAAGACACAATGTCTGCTTTTTAACTCCCCTTCAAACTCATTGACAGTGCATGCATGCCAGGGTTCTAGTCATGTGGGACATGTGTACATCATGTACTGGATCTCTGGCTTGTCAGGTCTATGTGTGTGCTATGGTGCTCATGCCTGTTTCCATTTGTTTTCTTTCATGTTTTTGCAGGTGATGATACACTTGATGCTGGTGAGGTTGAGGAGATGGTGCAGACCGAGGAGGAATCTCAGCCACGACCTGGAACCAGTGGAGGACGTGGTGTGGTGGTGGGTGAAAACCCTTTCGTACTGTAGACCATACTGTCCAGGGGTGTCTCTGGGTGCATCTCCCCAGACCTCTATTCAGGTGCTGAATCGGATGATGAGACTTATGTGCTGTCGCAGGTGAGTGCTTCTGGCAGGGATTCTGTTCTGTCCAACCGACCTGCACCAGGGGTATAACCCTCTATGGGGATGGCAGTGTTGGAAGGTCCGCCTTTGGTGGTTACGGATGCAGGGTCACACTCCAAAACATCTGATCCTGTTCCTGGGCCAGCAGATCAGAGGAGGAATGCAGTCCTGCAGCCTCAGGCAGTGCCAGCACAGCAAGGTGCAGATCGCCTTGCCCCGAACAGGTGTGGTGCCCGCCGACGCGGTGGCCGTGCGCCACCAGGCAATACTGTATGGGAAAACTCAATGTATGGTATAGCAGCCCAACAGGGAGCATCGGTTGAAATGATGGCTCAGGCAATGGAGAGGGTGGCCAATTCCATTCTCCACCCTGAAAGGCAGATGGAGCAACAACAGCAGGCAACATTTGCCAATCACTCAGGGAAGACATGTTGGCGTCCAACAGGGACTGAAGGGCGGCACTGTAGACTCTGCGCGAAGCCATGTCAATAGAGTCACAGGGCCATAGGGAAGCCCGGAGGGTGGAACTCCATAACGTCAGGGACACTCTGGTTGAACTTGAGGCTTCCCGAAATTTTAGGGCAGAACAGCAGCTGGAGCAGCTCACACGTTTGCTCTCAGCTGAGCTGCAGGCAACCCGTGAGGAGATCCGGGCATCAAGCGAGGCCATGCATGCAGAAATGCAGGCAACCCGTGAGGTGCTGCATGGGGATCTCTGCACTATCATCCTCCAGAATCAGACCTTCTACACCCGCATGCTTGCTGCCATGGAGGACCATACCAGGGCTTTGCGTGGGCTGCCTCGCATAGCACCACCACCTCCTGATGCAGAAGCAGAGGGTGATGAGAGCGACAGCAGTTCTCCCACAATGGCATAGCCGTGCAGGCCATGAGCCCATGGAGGTATTTTTTTTCCCGCAACATCCACACAGTTGGGTGTTGGTGTGCACCTTGTCCTCGAACCTCCTGGGTGCCCCCCCTCTGGCCCCCACATGGCCATTTTTGATTTTTTTTTTTTACAGTGTGTTGCCTTGTGTGGCTCCTGTGGGCATCCACTGTGTATTCCGGCTGGGCACATGCAGGCTTGTCCTGTGTTTGGATTAGATGCTTGGGTTCCTGAAACACACACCCCTCCTGCTTCCCGTTTCCATGGGCTTGCAAAGGGTGTGACCAAGTGACAGTAACTTACACAGTGACATTGGACTCCCATGAGCTGTGCGGGCAGTCTGTAGTCAATACTGTGTGTACATCCCTAGTGGGTATTGTTGTTGTATTGAACACTGCATGGTGTATGGATATGTGCTTGTGCATCCATGTCTTCATCCTTATTCGCAGGTACATTCTTCATGTCTTCACATGGACGTCTCATTTGCAGATGCAGTTCTTGTTGTATGCAGTACACTGACACATTTGCGTGACAGCAACACTCTGCAGTTGGAAGGGGTGGATGTGCTGGCTTATTCAGGTTGTAAGACTTGCACTACTTTGACTTTGTACTGTCATATTTTTGCAATGTTTCATGCTGTGTTGCTGTATTGTGTTGCTGGTAAGTATTTGGTCATGTGTGCTGTTTGTTATTGATTACTGGGAGCATATTGTCTGTGGCCTGTTTCCTTTAGGGACAGTGCACTTTGTGACACTTGTGTCAGGTGTTGTGCATTCCTTTGTTTGCTTTCACATTGCATGACATGCCATGGTGTGTTGAGTGGCCGAGATGGGGAGGGGTTGGGTGACATGGCGCTATTTTCATGTAGTATTTTGCAAGGGGGTAGTCGGTCATGCAGCATAAATGTGTGTCTTTTAGTGACACAGCATTGGTTGTCTTTCAGTAGGTAGGGATGCACACAATGTAACACTTCCAGGTGACCAATCTCAGGCTGGTATGGTTGTGACAGTTGACTGTCCCTTATGTCATCATTGATGGTCAGCTGGTATGTGCCAGGGCTGTGTGCACTCGACAGGGGTGTGATTTTAGGTGAAGTAATTAGCCACCAGCTGTGTACGGGCTGCCTCACCACGTGCCCTTTCACCTCCCATGCGCAGCGGCCGTGCATGTGGTTGGGGATGTGGGAGCCCCACCATGTCTACCGGCAGGCCCCAGCGTGTTGCAACGTTGTGCAGGACACATGCTGCCACTATGATCCTGCACACTACTGGGGGAGCGTATAGCAGCTGCCCACCAGAGCGGTCAAGGGAGCGAAAGCGTGACTTGAGCACGCCAAAAGTGCGCTCCACTATGCCCCGGGTTGCAATATGGGCTGTGTTGTATCTTACCTCGGGTGGTGTGGTGGGATTCCGAATTGGCGTCATCATGTGGGTGCTCAGAGGGTAGGCACTGTCCCCCTGGGGAGGTGATGATGGGTATCATTAGTGGGGTTGTGACATTACTCAGTATGTGACATGCATGCATGTGCAGTGGCATTTATACTCACCAAGCAGCCATGTATCGCCATGCTGCCCAATTTCTAGGTCCCGGTTTAGGGTTGACATTCTGTAAATGAAACTGTCATGGGTGGACCCTGGATAGTTGGCATATACTGAGGTGATGATTCCCTTGGCATCACATACTACCTGCATGTTGATGGCATGCCAGTGCTTGTGGTTTCTATAGATGTGCTCAGATGCCCTGGGAGGACGTAGAGCCACATTGGTGCAATCAATGGCACCTAGCACTTTGGGGAATTGTGCCACCCTGTAGCAATCCTGGACGGCAGCCTGCCTTTCTGCAGGTGTTCTGGGCAGGTATATGTGCCTGCGGACTGATGGTCGTGCAGTCATGATCGCCAAAATCTGGTGTAGGCAGCGTGACTGCGTGGCCTCTGACACCCCCCCCCCACTATGGCACTTGTCCGCTGAAATGAACCAGTGGCCAAGAAGTGCAGTACATTGAGCACCTTTTCCAAGGGGCTCAGTGCTTGGGAGCACAGGGTGGGTGATGTGAGGTCATCCTCCCACTCACTCACCAGGTCGAGTATTATGTGAGGTGGAGACCTGTACCTCCCATACACCTGGTCATCAGGCATCCCAAAAAGGCTTGTCCTGGGTGTAAAAATTCTGGCCCTGACTATCCTCCTCCTCCTCCTGCGGTATCCCACGACCACTGCTGCGAGGAACGGTATATTTATCTTAGCGTCTGAGCTTGTTTGTTGTTTGCGCGCACTTTTATGCTGCGCGGGTCCGCGTATGCCTGCTTCCTGCTGGCGTACATGTTTCCGGATTAGCGCGTCTTATTTGGCGCACGCGTTAGCCACGTTCGATTCCATGAATACGTGTTGTAGGCGCGCGTGTGGGCGTTCCGTGCAATTGCTTCCTGTACTTCCCCCGTAACGCCAACATTTTCACGCGCTGTTCCCCATTCCGTGAGTTACGCTCCATGTTCCGCCTACTTTTGTTGTGTGCGCCACGCTATGTGCGCTTTCGCTGTGCGCATAGCGCACGCTGTTTGATGACGTGTGCACCCGCGTGCGCCACGCAGGATTTTAGCGCACATCCATGGATTTATACGCGAACGGACTTCCATGAATCGATGTGCGTGGGTTTCGGTGCGATTTTTGCACTTGCGCTGCGATTCGCACGCTTTCGCACGCTTGCGCAGAAATTTTTACCGCACATTAATTCCATGAATCGGCCTGTCAATTTACTATTTTGTTACATTTTATGTAAAGATTGTGGCGATTTTAAAATATATTTTAGAACTATGTAATTTTAGTTTTTTGTATGATTACTTGTTTATGTTGTATGTTTTGTGATATACAAAGCCTTTTTCGCTAAAAGTATATCTAATCTAATAAATAAATATATATATATATATATATCTATATATATAGATATATATATATATATATATATATATGTTATATGTATAGCGGCTTTTCAAGTTTTAAAATTCTCATTGTTAGTAAAAATAAAAACTAGCCTAGACATGTCAGTGGAAAAAAACAAGTGGCCCAGATATGTGATGTTATCAGTGATGTCATCAATGACATGTGTGATATCATCTTTCATGTACTGGGTGTTTGTCTTAGCAGTGCACGATGGTGGCACGAGTTATGGTTGCTTAGTTTAACATAACTGGCAAATTTCTGGGGGTTTCCGGTTTTACTTGTAACCATAACGTCCCTTTAACAAAGTTTTTCACTGAATATATATATATATGTATATATTACACGGCCTACGTTTGCGGCTGTGTAGTTATGGTTAAGTTGCTGATCTCATAGAAACAGCATTTTTTGGGTGATTTATAACTTTGCCCGCACTGAATGAATCCTCACAAAACTTTGCAAAAAAAGTATGGTACTCCTCGGAATGATTCTGCGCAGTTTGGTGCGGTATTGACAAGGGGGACCAAATTTATAGGGGGGGCTCCCAAAATGTGTGGAAATCCTTATATACGCAATAGAAAAAATGTTTTGCCTACGGCCCAAACTGTTGGACGGATTTTCACCAAATTTGCAGCAGGAGTGGCGGCTTGGTCCCAAAAGCTTGCCCAAAAGTCTGGAAAACACATTTGGTGTTATTTGGCGGTCGAAAGAGGGGCTGGAAAGTGTGAGGGAGTGGAATACAGATGATATGGAGCTGTTTTTCTTGGTGAAAAAAGTGGATGCGGGGCCGCACACTGAAGAGACAGGGGTAGTCTGAAAACACTGTAGTAGTCTGCAGACAGCGTCATGAATTAACAGCTTGGGAAATACATTAGGGGTTACATGATGACTGAAAGAGGGTGGGGAAAGGGTAGGGGATTGGAATAAAGATGACATGAAGCTGTTTGTCTAAGTGTAATAAGGGGGTGCGGGTGCTGCCGAGTCTGCAGTCAGTTTTTGTGTCTGCGGACATCATTTAGATTGCAGGGGTTTAGGGCAAGTTTTGTTATTTGAAGGTGTATTGTACATACTTGTTATATGGTTTAATTCCATTTTGGAGGTTGTGGCCAGATTCTCGGGGCATGAGCATAGGCCATGGCCTCAAGAATCTGGCCACTGGCCACATACAAAATAGTGATATGTTTATAGTAATAGTACCTATAGTAATTATAGGTAATGTAGTGGGAGTATACAGTATTTGTTATATGTAGAATTATATGATTAAAGTGTATATGTTTTTTATGATTATAGTACAATTGAGGAGAGTGCTCCTTGATGTCTCCTCCACCTTTCACACAGTCAACAATTATATCCTCATTAAACCGTTACATGATACCATTAGCATCACGGACCGGGTACTCGACTGGCTAATTTGTTTCCCTTACTAACCACCCTTGCCAGAAGCAATTGGGGTCTTTGTATTCCACCACCTCACTGTGTACCCACAGGGTACCCAAGGGTTATATCGTATGATTGTGGCTCTTCCATATCTATTTCTTCCTTCTGGCTCACCTGATGTCTTTCTGTTTTTCTCATTTCCAGTGTTATGTTAATGACACACAGGTTTCCTTGAAATTCCTTGAACTTATTTGTTGTCCTTGTTTTTTTATCTGTAATTATCTCAATGGCATCGAGGCATTGTGCTTGTAACAATGTGTCTCAATGCCAGTAAGATGGAGATCTTTCTTACTTCGACACCTGTGCCCTGTTTTTCTCCTACCCTCTGGCCTCTGTCTTTGGGACTTATAATCTCACCATCCTGTGAGGCCAAAAACCTTGGTGTTATCTAGAAGTCCTCTCTCTCCTTTACTCCTTACATTTTGGAGCGTGTACAATTAAACCTGTGCTTTCAGCTTGACCTCCTTACAGGCATTGTACCATTTCTCACCTTACCCCAGAAGTTGAATGTCTGTAGGGCCCTGGTCCTGTGTAGGCTGGACTACTGCAACACCCCCTTCCTTAATCTCCCCTTTTGTTGTCTATGACCCCTTCAGCTAATCTAGAGTAAGGCTGCAAGACTTATCCTTGGCCTCAAGCCCATGGATCGTCTCGCTGCAGCCCTAAAACGTGTACATTGGCACGGTAGGGAAATGTAATAGGGAAATATTTTTCCCTATTCTGAATTTCAACAAGGGAAGCACCACGTTTCATCATCCACATTTAGCAAAGATTTACATTTTAACTAGGGCCAAGGGTGTGAGACTCATGTGTGAGCCTTAAGCTATGCCTAATAGATGTCAGTATTATAACGCATAAAGCACATGCCAGCGTATTTGAATTTGAGCCTGCAAAACAAGTCTTATTATTTGCACCACATTAAAGCAATGGACTAAATGCAATGTAAGTAAAATTAACATATTCATTTTACTAACATTTCAGGACCCGATAACCTACTTCCCTACTAATATTCAATGCAATTTAGAATAGGGCTTATGATGCAAAACATTGGTGCATTTTGGTAAAGTGGCCCATTTCATAACATTTAAACATATTTCAGCCATGCAAAGTCAACTGTAAAAGTAGGAAATGTAAAATTAGAGGTGTTAGATGCAAGTTGATTTATTTAAACTGGCTCCATTGTTCATTTGTGGGGAAGTAGGAAATTGCGCTGGATTAATGTAACATTTTTAATCAGCGCTGCAGCTTGAATCTTGGTCAAAGTCACAAAGGAAATCACACGCTATTAAATGGGCTGGTTTGTCAATGGGAGGTACTTTGAATGACACATGAGTTTTAGAAAAAGGGCTTGAGCAGAAGGGGCTGGGTCATTCACTCACGCACTGCCTGGGGAGCAGAAGGACTGGAAGAGAGTTAGTTCCTGGGCAGACTGAGTCGCCTGTGTCTTGGCCGGCAGTGACTGACTGTCTTGTGGCTGTCTGTCTCTTTCCTGGGTTAGCAGTCATCAGAAGAATTGCAGTCTCAAGCACCCTTATCTGTGGTTGAAGCTGGGTGGTCCTGCAAGCAGAAAAGCTGGGGAAGGACTGTGTGGGTTACTTCCAGGCTGACTCGGGGAATATCGCCAGCTGAATCTAGGTAATTTAGGAGCGTGCTAAGTGGATGCTTGATACTATGTAACATAAGGTAAATAAGTCATTTAATTTTTAGGTACTGCATAATAACATTTTTAACTTGTATTTAAAACTGTGTTCATATATCTCAAGTTTTGCTGCAATAAACTTCAGAGTGTCAGGTGCTGTGCTCTGCCAATTTTGTTGCAAAGTTCAAGGCCAATGTTGATAGAATTCTGGGCATTATCGCAAATAGAGTGTTTTGAAATCCATTGCAAGAAAGACATATGTTTGAATTACAACGTGGATGCACATGTCATTCTGTGTTATAATTATTGCTGTGTCTAATTATTAAGCAGCATTTTGAAGTTAGTCTCACCACTAAAAAATACCCCCATAGGTTTACTACAATATATTACCAAGAGCTAACAAAATACCACTATACCAAAATACCATAAAATACCATGAGATACTAAATATAGCCTAAAAAGATCTCTAACATCTTGGTGCGTTGGCTGGGAAATGGTAAAATAATTACTGGCATGACTTTGTATCATAAAGCATAGCCATATTGTGCAGTCATTCTCTGAATTAGGGCTTTGAGGTAGTGTAGTACTATGCGCTCATTTGACTCTTGTTATAGTGTCATTGGCAATGTACTGCCATGACCCAGATTCAGGCTGAATTTTCTGAATTGTCAGATTACTTCCAGGCAAAGCTTTATGCTCATGCAAACTGGTTCTCAGGATTAGCACAGAAGTATTTTTGACGAAGGCAGTATTGTGCAGGTGTGTCTCCTTGGAAGAATTGCATCATCAAACTGTGTGCAAAACTTTGGTTTCTTCTACACAGATCCATAAAGATGCAAGTGAAAGACTGTGTGGTCATTAGCAAATGAAACATAGTTTGGACAATGAATGTGATCAGGTGCAGCAATTGAAAGCAGGATTAAAACTGAGGGAGCTAGGCACAGAACTGCAAGAGATAAACAACTTAATGAGAGTGACCATTTAAAAACATTATTGGATAATATAAGGCAAAATAAAGATGTTGCATTTTCCGGAATTCAAGCTCAGAGAAATGATGACAGGGAGAAAGATAAGGAATCCCATGCTATTGAACAGAAGATATTTAAATTACTGAATGAAAATGAAAAAAAGCCAAAGTATTTGATCATTGTCAGACACAGATCACTGAATTACAAGCAATAATCATTAAGGTCAGGGATGAGGTCAGCTTCCTGGATAGTGCAAGAACCTGTTAAAGCAAATATTTAATCTCAAGTCTCAGGACAAGCGAGTGTACTACATTAACTGTAATTGATCTCAATCACAGCCGTATTCAAGGAAATGCAGCAGCTGTCCACATGACCAGACCTGGTTATAACCCAATGTTAGGGTCTGAATACCCTGCAAATATTCACACACATTCTTTCCCACCCACAAGAGAACAGGAATGAGCAACACAATGATACATACCAGAATGCACCATGTAGTCCTTTAAAAATTATGAAATCTATCAAGACTTTGAATAAACCATTAAAAAGGGGAGGGGATTGTTATATGGAAGAACATTTAGAGCCGTTCACAATATATTTAAAGCCCTTCAGATTTCTAGGGAACAATTCAAACGGTACTTTCACCTCACTCTAAATGAGGCCTCTGCTAGTATCAGCTGTGGTCTCAATGAACAGGAACATTTGTCATGGGTAGACTTTGAGAAAGAGATTAGGCACCGATTCTCACTTTATCAGTCTATACAGGAAGCCAAGAAAGCCACTTATACTATGGCAGCACAACAAAATGAGTCTCCTCACCAGTTCTTTCCAAACTTAAAAAGAGCATTTTCACACTTTGATGTGACCTTTAAACCTAACTCTGTAGAATTTAAAACTGCATACTTTTATGGTCTCCAAAAATAAATTGTCTCCCGATTAATCTGTTAATTTGACAGGGAAAAAACATTAGAATGGATAATAGAACAGGGGACCAAACTATATGAAGTGATATTTGGTGAGATAGATGAAGGGCCTAAGAATAAGGAGACAAAACCAAAGTCTAAAGAACAGCCGCCAGCAATTTTGGAGGTAACATCAGTAAAGATGCTGCTAGAATCAGCCCAAACTCAGGCAAAGAATGGCATGACACCTAATCAAAGGGGCGTGCCTCCACAGAGGACATCACCCCAAACTTCCATATGCCAGTCCATTGATCCCAGCAACTGAAATTCTTACATTAGTCCTAGATATCTTGGTAGTCATCCTAGAGTGGGGTTTTGCCATGATATGCCAGGCTTAAATAACAATCAAAATCAAATGTACAATGGCCCATACCAGACACTAGGGCCCCAGAGTAGATATGACCCTAACACAATGGTGTATGATCACCAGGAAAGACCAAGATATGCAAATATATTCTTTGAAAATGGAAACCAGTATAGGGAACCGTTCTCACCAAATGAAAGACACAATATGAATTTTGTACCTCTCCAATATAATCAATCCCCACCACTGGTAAACCATGGTCAAAGGATAGCAACTCCACATTCTCCACCCCCTGTGTCAAGTGAGTTCAGAGGCAACACACATAGAAATCAATCACCTGAAAGATATCAGAGCAGACCTAATCAGGGCGAGTTTAATCATTACCAGCTCAGATAATAAAGAGAGGAATTTAGAGACATCGACAGGTTTCAATGCTTAGAGGCCCAAGTCAAAATGTTGTTTGAACAGATAGGAAAATTATGTGCAGTTTAAAAACAACAGCCAAGTGAAGGTGCAGAAGGTTATCGGAGTGATCTTGTGCATAGCCACAACAAGTGACTAGCTAATTACCTCTGCCCTGATAAAAATATAGATGCCCATGAATCGCTTTTGAATATAAATACTGAATTGCTTGCCGATTTAAGAACAAGAAAACAAATGAATGAAAGTGAGACAGCAAAGTATAACACACACACACATAGGGAGTGTGGTTCAATTTGGAGTTGAATCAGACCCTTCAGGTGTGTGAAGATGAAGAGCATAAAAGGGAAAATGAACAAGAAAAACCCAAAGAACAGAGAAGCAGATTTACAAAGAATATCCAATGTGAAAATGAAACACAAAATGAAGAATTAGGTTCAACAGATAGATTATCCTTACTTGATAATCAAAATACTGTTGATACCCACACAGAGGAAACAATTTCCCAAAAGGTGGGTACAGGTCAGTGACCTGAGGTGTATTCTGAGCCTTGGATGTTCCAAGGGTCAGAAATTGCAGGCTCTGTACAAAATGCAGATATGTGTTACACACCAAGCACTGACATGTTGTCATGTGACACTTGTGAAAATACACAGCCAATAAGTTGCAATGTGGAAGTAAGTAGAGAGGACCCAGACAGTGGGAAAGGCACAATGAGAAATTGGGGTGTGAACACTAGTGGTCCCAAGTCAGAGGGGCAGTCAGTGCCTACACTCCAAATGGGTTCTGAGCCCAGAAAAATAGACAAAGACATTCAAAATGAAGTGGACAAAAAGGAGGGTAAAAAGGTCATTTCATATGCCCATTTGCATAGCAAAAAGTACAAAAGAGCTAAGAAAAGTAAGTCCTGAAAAAATTCACATTTTGTATGCATACTAGACGAAGTTGAGGATAGATACTATGCTCCTATCACTATTGAAGAAAAATGTAATGCATTTTCAATGATTGACACAGGTACCCAATCAACAATAATGTCAGAAGAACTGGTGAAAAGTATCAATGAAGGGAAATCCCCACAAATCATGTAACAGTGAGGTAAAATGAAGGCCTGTGCACAATTTCAATGGGGAAGAGATACCTATAGAAGGTGTCACTGAGGTTGGCATAACGATAGGGAAGTATCGGATGAGACAGGAAGTGTTGGTCACCCCCATTAATGAAATATCCTTCCCCATAAGAACAAATTGCCTGAGGAGATTATTGCCCCTCATTGATGGGGTAAATGGGGTATTGTGGTCCTTCGCTAAAAGGTCATTGAGAAATAAGAAACTAATGACCCAAAGCAACAGTGCAAAAGAATGCCACACCGTTGCTAAATCACAAAGTACAGTGGAAGTATATCTTCAGAATGGCTGTGTGCCTAGCATCAATGTCACGCTCATGTGTCAGGATGAAATGTAAGGACAAAAAGAGAAGCAGCATTTGGAGATTTATTTGGACCCTAAGAAAAGCTGGCAAAAATAAATAGATGAAAATACATGGCGTTTTGATCCAAATGAAGAAAAATACAAACCAAATGTTACTCCAGAGTTAAATGAGGAAAAATGCATTTCAACGATTGCCGAAATATTTATGGAAGAAGGGCAGCCATAGATCCCTATCCATGTGGATAGGCATTCAGAAATGAATCAGGCCACTTTGGCGCATGAGCATGAAAGGAGTTTCATTAGTGCAAAGGTACTCTGGCAAAATACTTGAGACGAGATCCCAAAGTTAAAAATAAAGTACCAACACATCATTGGCCTAGATGACCCTGAGTTGGGACAAAGAATTGTAGGATGATGCATGTTAAAGATTACAATTGACTCTAAAAGCATTCACTCCAAATGTGTGGATTGTGAGCGTAACACAAAACACATTTAATTTGGGAAATGACATCATGCATAGAATGTTTATGGCGTTAGACTTTCTAAATCTAAAGGTCTGGTCCAGATTGGGTGGAGCTGCACCTTAATTTGAAGGCCAGGGAAAGGCTTAGCATTGTGCCCAAATGATGCCATATGCAATTGAGCACCAAGTGAAAAAGGATGTTACCATTCCCGCATTTGCCAGAAAATTTACAGTAGCATTAAAATACAGGAAGGGACAACTGATAAATGATTCTGATGCATTTGTATGCTTAAATGAATCCATAAAGCAACAAGAATTAGAATGCAAATATACACCATTGATGGAGATTGGGGATGGACCCATTCAAATCCTGGTGGACAATAAAGGGTGCCAAGACGTTGGGCCTCATTATAAAGCTGGCGCTCCCGTAATGAAGGGGGCCGGTACGGGACCAGCCCACTTCATTCCGGGAGTGCTTATTACGAGCTTCCCATCGCGGGACCCGGATCGCATGCCTGGTAAAACCAGGCGTGCTTTCCAGGTCCCGCGAGGGGAAGAGGGAGGCAATAACGGGCCTGATGTAATCTGCCCGTTATTACCTCCCTCCCCATTCCCATTGAGCCCTATGGGGGCTCAAATGGGAATGGGGATGGGTTCCTGCAAGGAGGAATTACCAGGTCCTCCTATGTCAGAGTAACCTGGTAAATCCCCATTGCAGGAACCCGGTAATGGAGCCTGGAACTGAGGCAGCCATGGAGCTAATAGCTTCATGGATACCTCCATTCTCGTAATGAGGCCCATTCATTGAAGAGAATACAGCATTAGCAATGGCAGTAGAGACGTCTTACTACTCTGCTGATATCAGTAACCCAGTGATCGGGAACAGCCCTGAAAGCTATGTGACTGCAAAGGGTGAATTACCAGAATCACTAGAGTCTAAGCATAAAGGAATATTTAAAGTTCAGTCAGTGTACCCTTATGAGCCCAGTGAAATGGTATGCTGTCATCAGGATGATTGTATCCTATTCGAATTGGGTGAATCTAAACGATAAAAACAGCATATTAATAATAATAATTAGGCTTTTATATAGCGCTACAAACCCTCAGGTATCTGAGCGCTGCTTATTATTACCCACGGTGTGTGGTGCTCATTTATCGACCTCGGAAGGATGAAAGGCTGAGATTGGCCCCGCCGGGATTCGAACCTGCGTTAGCAGGCTCTGCACGGATGTCAAAGCGAGCGCTCTACTCGCTGTGCCACTTGACCGGCTATTGAAGTGCTGGTTAATATTCCAAAATATCTGAGTATAGCGACACTCCAAAGATACACTGCCACATGCTCAGAGGAAACCATGGTTCCTCCTTTGGATGATTTCCCAGAGTTTTCTAAAATGGTAGAGGAGCAGATTCAAGCTGCAGATGCTTGCACAAATGAAGAAGAAAAAGACCAATTGAGGGAAATATTTATGGAGTTCAAACAGGTTTTTGCCAAAGATCCCTATGACTCTGGGCTGACTAATTTCCATGTGGCCACACTACCAGAAGGACATGGTAGAGATACAGTATTTGTGCACTAATATAGGTTTCCCTTGGCGTGTCTGGAGCCGCTAGCTGAAATAATCAAAGATTTAGAATCTAGCGGAATCATTAGGCCTATTCATAGTACATCAGATACTCCTATATTAGGTGTGCTTAAACCCAATGGCCAATGGTGCTTGTGTGCAGATTTACAAGAATTAAACAAAAAAGTACCTGTTTCAAGGTGGCCCCTCTATTTATTGATCATGGTCTTGCACAGGATCAAGTTTCAAAGGTATTTACCACCTTCGACTTTACAGCTGGATACTGGTATGTGCCACTAGCTGAAGACATTCAAAATGTATTTGCATTTTCATTTGACAAATCACAATATGCATGGTCCTGGACCTTTTTGGGATATGTCAATAGTGGGAGTGAGTTTGGGATATTCCTGAGAAAGGTACTCCCGGATGCAGCCGAAAGAAGGACAATAGTTTATGTGGATGATGTGCTAATCAAAAATGAAGATTTGAAGAACCATTTCAATGAGATTAGACATGTACTCAGTCAGCTACAGAGGCTGGGGCAAACACATCTTTACAGAAAGCACAGTGGTGCAGAAAAAGGGTAAACATCTTAGGTCATGAAGTGACAGAGCATGGATTAAACCCACAAAAGAAAAAAGTGGAAGCAATTGAGAAACTAAAATGACCCACTAGCTTGAAAGGTTTAAAGAGTTTGTTACGAATGACAAGTTTCAACAGAAAGTTTATTGAAAATTATGCAGAGATTACACAACCTTTGACAAGATTATTGAAGCAGGGTGTACCCTGGAAATGGGAAAAGGAACAAAGTGAGGCAGTGGCCATGCTAATAGGGTGCTTAATTAAAGCGCCATGTTTGGCATACCCAATGAAAAACAGGATTTCTTTGTAGAAATTGGATTCACAGCTCAAAGCATGTCAGCAGTGTTATATCTAAAACATGATGCAAATAACAAAACCATTGTATTTGCTAGCAAGGCATGGTCACAGCTAGTGACCACGTTTAGTGAATGTGAAAAAGCACTTCAGACCACTGTCTGGGCATTACAACATTTCTGTCCCATAATTCAAGGGGAGCGGGTGATTGTTGAAATAAACCACCAGCCTCTGGAATTTTTGCAAAGTAATAGGATCAGGGAATTTGGCCCAGTCAAGAATCATCTCATGGACATTAGCGCTTGAGGGATTTCAAGTAGAAGTGAGATATGGACAAAATCAAAAGAGCCCAGTTGCTCAAGGGCTAGCAGAGTTGCATGATTGTGCACCTGATGACGCAGAGCTAGAGACAAGTTTAAAAGAATTTAAGCACTCCCAACACAAGGCTTTCAATGAAGAAACATGTAAGAATTTACCAACTGTATGTAGATGGATGTGCATACCACATAGAAAATGATGCAGATAAATAACTTGTGGCAGGAATAGGAAATGTGTATTTTAAATTTGACAACATTGCAAGAGTAAGCATGAGGATAGGCCTCAAAAGCAGTCAGGTTACAGAATTGGCTGCCATTTATAAGGCGATATCTACAGCAGTCGAAAATAGACTTGAGGGAAATTATTTTATTCACTGATACTGATAATGCGCAAAATGGTTTTGCCCTGTATTTATTTACCTGGCTGGAAGGTGAAAGGCATGCTCACATCTAAGAAGAAGCTACTTAAACATGGCAAGATGATTCAAGCTATAGACAAACCTGTGTCAGAAAATGACCTGACAATCCATTGGAGGAAAATATGCGGTCATTTGAAAAAACACCAGGTGAGGATAAGGAAGGAAATGATAAGGCAGATCAATTAGCCAAAATTGGAGCTGTAATGGGGGAGTTATTTTTTATTGAACACCTGTTTGGTGAAATACAGGTGGATGCGATAACACTCTCCAAAACTCTGAAAACCGTTGAACAGCCTGTGGAACAATGGAGCTTTGATACTCCAGAGCAAGACTTGATTAAGGTACAAAAGGAGGATCTTATTCTAGGCCCATTTTACAACCATTTGCTAGATGCAGGAGGAATTGAGGGTGTTATTAAAAAACAAAAAGAATATTAGGTTAAAAGATGGTCTGATGATTAGAGAATCCGTGACAGGCCAAAGCCAATAGGCAGTGCCTTTGTCATTTCGGGGATTGATGTTACATCATGCCCACAATGCCATAACTGCACGACACAGAGGTTCACAGAAGACTTTAGAAAAGAGTATGCCTATTGGCCACAATTGTCTCAAAATGTTGAGCTCTACACCAGAGGGTGTTTAGTGTGTGCACAGTTTCAGTCTCCGTTCAGCTCATGGAGCACCATTAATGAAAAAGGAATTGACACTCCCATGGTCTGATTTGCAAGTAGATTATGTAGGGCCTGTGAGGAGATCAGCAAGGGGAAACAAGTACATGCTGGCGGTCGTTTAATTAATGTCTAAATAGGAAGGAGTGCATTGCAGCTCCAGACTGCAGTGCGCAAACTGCAACCACTTTACTTGGGAATCATATATTTTCAAGATTTGGTTTACCTCAAAGATTAGAATCACACTGTGAAAGTCATTTCACTAGTCCATTGATGACATAAATGTGGCAAGTCTTGGGTGTGAAGAGGAAGCTGCACATTTCTTACTGGCTCTCCTCTTTTGGGGAGTGGAACGGTGTAACAGATCGATAGTTGACATGTTGAAAAAGTTTGTAGCTGAAGCAGGATCTAGCTGGGATTTGCGGCTTCCATTGGTACTAATGGCTCTCAGATCAACGTCCTCTAAATCAACAAATCCTAGCCCCCATGAAATGTAACAGGTAAGAAAATGGTGTTGCCACAAAACTTGCTCTACAGGACAAATGAACAGGTTCTTGTAAATGCATCCACAATCCATGAATATGTGGAAGAACTGAGAAAGCACTTGCAATATGCTTTTGCATTTGCGCAGCGAAATTTGGAAACAGCTGCTGACAGTGCAAAGTCATATTAGATACAAAGACATCTGTGCAAGCATGAGATAGGCGACCAGGTATATAAATTCAACTTTTCGAAAGATAAGCATACAAACTCTAAATTGTTTGCAGTATGTCAAGGGCCATATTGATTTGTAGATAGGAGGAAATAGCGCTGAATGACTGTAACATTTTCATTCAGCACGGCAGCTTGAATTTTGGTCAAAGGCATCACATGCTATTTAATGGGCTGGTTCGTCAAGGGGAGGTACTTTGAATGACACATGAGCAGAAGGACTGGGAGACAGTTAATTGGTGGGTAGACTGAGCCGCCTGTGTTTTTACCGGCAGTGCTGTAGGCTGACTGTCTTGTGGGCTGTCTGTCTCTCTCTTGGGTTGGCAGTCATCAGAAGAGTTGCAGTCTCGAGCACCCTTATAAGTGGTTGAACCTGGGTGGTGCGACAAGCAGAAAGGCTGGGGAAGGACTTTGTGAGTTTCTTGCAGGCTGAGTCGGGGAATATCGCCAGCTGAATGTAGGTAATTATAGAATAATTGAGGAGCATGCTTAGTGGAAGCTTGATACCATGTAACGTAGGGTAAATAAGTAATTTCATTTTTAGGTACTGTATAATAACATTTTAAACGTTTATGCAAAACTGTGTTCATATTTCTCAAGTTTTGATGCGATAAAACTCAGAGTGACAGATGCTGTGCTCTGCCAATTTTGTGGCGAAGTTCAAGACCAATATTGGCAGAATTCTGGGCATTATCGCAAATAGAGTGTTTTGAAATCCATTGCAGGAAAACCTGGCTTGAAATCCATTGCAGGAAAACTTGGCTTATGTTTGAATTACAACGTGGATGCACATGTTATTCTGTGTATCTTATATATTTGTGTCCCATGGTCAGCATCTTGAAATGCACTCTGGCTGCCACTGGAAGCCAATGCAACTCCCTCTGGGCCGCTGTCACTAGTTCTCTCCGAGCCATATGATGAACTATATGTACTGCTTCATTTTGTATTTTCTGTAGTCTCTGTATAGCATCTTTACTGGCACCCCCTAGTAAGGAGTTACGATAATCTGGGCGTTGTAATATATTGCACATTCCAATTTACCACGGTTTTCCTTGGTGACCATAAGGCCAACCAATCTCAGATTTCTGAGATAGTAGTTAGTATTTATAACTATATAATCCACGTGGGTATCCGCATTAAGATTAGCCTCCATGAAGGTGACAAGAGCCTTAACCTTCCCGGCCACCCGGATCGGATTGTCCTCAATATGGAAACCGGCGAAGCCTTGTCCTAGATTCTCCCGTAAGTTCTTGGCTCCATAAATCATCAGCTCGGTTTTCCTGACATTCAAGCATAGCCAATTAATGGACATCCAATTTTGTATGACCATATAGATGCTATTTATTCTCTCTTGGTCCTCTGAGTGATTTCCACTAAGCTTCATGGATATCTGAAAGTCATCTGCATAATTTGTGAAGAAAACCCCCAATCTCTCCAATTTTACGCACAGAGGCTGACTGAAGATATTGAAGAGAGAGGGGGACAAGCAGGCCCACTGCAGTACACCACATACAATGGCCTCAGTATCAGTTGTGTCGACAACCACATTTCTATGCAGTGTTGAATGCAACCACTGTGCACCAAGCTGGCTTATTCAGCAGAAAAAATGTTATTTGGTTCCATGAAAATGTAAAGGGACCACCTTGCATTTGTATAAACTAATCCCTGCACATTGTACTATTACTTGTTTATGTTTGCACCATATTTTTGATGGATATTGTTTTGCTGTGTTTCACTTTGCTCAATGACTGTATTTGAATGTCTTGCATTAGACTCATGAACTGAATTTTTATGTTTACTACTTTAAAATTAGGTAAACTCATAAAATAAAACTTCTTGGTCAGAATATATTCGGGCTCGTCCTGATCATTAGTTTTTGTGTTGACCTTTGAAGAGATGGGAGAAGAGGAAAAATATTGAATAGTAGTATGGGCTTTCTTCCATGGACAACTTGCCCCAAAAGAGAAGGAAAGTTTATTGGTCCAATAAGGAGGTCAAGAAGAAGAAGAAGAAAGGTCTTTAAAAAAATGGAGGTAAAGCTGTTCCTTAAGCAGGCACAGCATGAGCAGAAGCAGTCCTTGAGACAAGGATGGATCTATCTTCTACATTGACTTCTTCATTCCCTTCCAGTTGCAAGACAAGTTCCTCTTCCTTTTCATTTTCCGAATGTGATCCTTACGGAAGAACTTTGACAGAAAGAGGTTGTCACGGTAATGCGACAAGTGCATAATGCATGGAGTGTTTTGAACCAATGCTTAAGGATTCCTCCTCAGATAGATCTTCACATTCACCAGTATAAGCATTTCCCTAAAGTTGTCCTTCCCCTGGTTTTGGACACTAAGGACAATCATTTACATGAGGGGAAGGTTCCAGACACATTCGGATACCAAGGTTACTGTCTAAATGATATGCTCTGTCTTGCCTGAATCAGTTGAGATGGACTGAAGAGGCAGCCGTCTGTGACCCTGTGAAAAAGAAAACAGATTTGGCTTTCAGAAATGCCTATTCATGGTCCTTTTTTACACTTGGATCTAATACCTATGGTTCCTTCATGACAGACAGTGCTGAATGGGTTCAGAAAGCTTCATAGTTCTATTTTGGATGGAAGTGATTCTGCCCCTATACTCTCATAGAGATGCAAAAGCATGGAGAACTGATTTCAGACATTTCTTATGGTGGGTTCCAAGGAGCAGCAATGGCAATGGAATAGACAATTTGCAAGTGAAAGCATGTTCATATAAGAGATTGATACAGACAGGGGACTCAGAGAGGGATTGTGCCGAAGCTTTCAGTTCAGAGTAGTAAACTGTTTGGGGACAGCCTGGAGGAAAAAGTCCACAAAGTACCAAAGGTGGGTAGGCATGCTGACATGCTCTGGAAGTAGAAGAGGACTTCACAGGGCTCAAAAACTTTAGGATACCCCGAGGCTTATATCCGAGGGGTAACCAGGACCTTCGCAAGATAGAAGATCAGAGACAGGCCTTGCTTCAGCAAGGTTTAGGGGAAGTTTCCTCTGGACATGCAGAGGTCCTGACAACCACTGTGGCCCCGGTGAGGGGCAGACTGTTGCACTCCTCAAGGATATCGACGTTTGCCTGTGACATCTGAGATTTCAGGATGGTCAAGTAGAGTTACAGATTGGGTTGATGGTGGGCGGATGAAGACATGAGCCTCCCCCTCCTTGCCTGGCTGAAGAATATCCTGGAAAATTATCCTGATTCTAGTGGGTGTTAGACTGTTTAGGCACAACTAGGGGTGGAGAACCTCACTGGCCTTGCTCGACCCGGGTCCCCTGGAGTAATCGGCTCCCGAGCACCCAGCACCGACCAGCTGAGGGTGCTGGGCCCCGGCCGCCATCATTTTAAGATCGAGGAGTGGTGGTACCCAGTGGCCGCGTGTCACTTTTGGACCACATTGTGAGGTTTGGGAGAAGGGAAACATCACTGCACCATGCAGGTCGGCGAGGCGGAGAGCATTCACATAGCCTGATCAGCGCAACACTAGGGAAGACCAGCATGGCCTTCAGACAGTGGCAGGCGGGTGCCAGCTCCTGGGTTCCGGGGAAAGGAACACAAGCTCACCTGCAGCTGTGCTGCGGACCGATCGGCAACAAAATACAATGACCCTGTGTCGGTGGTGGAGGAAGATGCAGCAGGGGACTGACCTGACCACGCAAAGAGTGCCCGAGTTGAGAGGCCCCATCTGATAAACTACCCGGCCCGGACTGGGAGGAAGCAACACCAGGAGCCATCCTTAAGAGGAAGCCGGTAAGACTGGGGGTGTGATTTGGATAAGGGATATCCTGGTTGTGAATCTGGTGCCTGGACTTACTGAGAGAGGCACCCCCCCCTCAGAATACAGATATACACTGGACTTGACGTTGCCCGGTCGAATATCAGCACCCTGAAATAGTGGCAGCCCGGTACTGAGGCAGGAGCAAGTGCCAGGGATAAGAACTCACTGTGGTGGTGGTGGGGGGATCAACCATCAGCCTCCATACAAGGACACCCCTCATTGAGCAACAACTGCACAAGGTGCAGGCAGTCTCCCTCCCCCGCTGGAACACTATAGTGGAAGAAGGGAGCAATTGACAGTCAAGAAATACTAAGACCTCCAGATACTTTGGTGTGGGGAACTTTTGATCTAGCCCAGTCCTAATCACGCTGGAAGACGGGGAGAAATTAGCTGGTGGATGTAGACCACAGCCAACGCGTCACTAACAATTAGTTTCAGTGCTGCATTAAGTCCTGAAGAGCTGGGCTGGGTCCTTCCCAGTGAATGAGCTGCACCATGTCATGGTCAGAGATAAACTTAAGAAAGCATCTGTCCAAAGCAAAATGGATCAATATGTCACTGCTAATCCCAGCCCTCACAGTACACACAGCACACGATAGGAATGCAATCCATGCTCAGTTTGTAGGTGTCACTGCTACGACTTGACCTGCACAAACCTTTCTCATGTGTGGGTGAAGCTGAGAGAGCTATTTCGGATGCTAAGGACACAGTGACTGAGATGGGAAATCAACTGACTTCTGTGATACAACGGCACCGGGCAGTGGAGGGCCGCATGGATGAAGGAGAGGGCTGCCCCCATCGAAATAATGTTTGCATACTGGGGCTCTACAAAAAGACAGAAGGTCTCAGTATGGACTTCTTCCTTGAACAGTCGCTGGTGGACCTAGTGGCCTCCAAAAAGGTTTCAAATTTCTTCTCGCACGAATGAGCCCATTGCATGCCCACTGCAAGACCTGTTCCCGGGAGCAATGCCACATACAGTGAACGCAAGGTTGCAAAATTATAGAGACTGCAACACATTTCTTCAAATGACCCACGCTATGGGGCCCATCACATACAACTGATCCAGAAAAGCATTCTTCCTTGAATATACAAGAGAAGTTCAACAAGCAAGACAGTCTTTCAATCTACAAAAAAAAACATGCAAACTCTTGGAGGTAAATACAGACTGCTATTCCTGGCTCAACTGAAGATATAATCTAATGGGGTCTCTGTACACTTCACAGACCTCCATGAGGCCTGGGCATGGGTCGAACAACACCTAAAAACTGACAACAACTTGTAGACTGAGAATTCAGCACCATGCAGTGGAAAAGATCCCTGCGAACCCCTCCACCTCGTCCAGAAGCCGATAGGAGGGCTGACCCAGCAGAAACAACTGGAGATACACACTCTGCTCAGGAAAAGGGATGAAGATGGTGAACTTGTTGATTAATTGCATTTATATCAAACCTGCCTGGTAATGTTAGCCCCCAGACTCACTGCCATGCAACTGTGGCGGGGGAGGGATACTCATTCAGTGGAAGTGGTACCCCGTCCTCACTGAGAGTGCCATTTATTTTTCTTGCTCTTTAAAGCCCTATAGTTGTAGCTATAATGTTCGGGCAACAGGTACTTCGGGTTAGGGTGAAGTATGGGGTGGGGGGATTTGGTTGAAGTTTGGAATTGGTCACATCAGTTTTGATCTTCAGATTTTATACATCTCTTATGGAGACACGCACTCCAATAAATATAGATGTTGAACCACTCATGCACTTACACAATACGCGTCTAAGCACTAGTGGTCATGACTGGGGGGAGGTCTCTTAAGTCCTTACGTGGAATGTGAATGATCTCAGCTCCAGCATTAAAAGACAAATTGTTCTGCATCTCTTACCAGATTCTCCCCTGACATTGGTCTTATCACAGAGACACACATGGCCGGAACAATCTATACACTCTTTGGCAAATCTAATTAAAGAAATGCACTGCATGCTGGGTTTTCCAGGGGGTTTAGAGGGGTATTAATTCTGGTCCACAAACGTCTTCCTCTTAAGCCACTAGTGGTGCAGAAAGATCCTAGAGGGAGGTTTGTCATGTTAACTGGTGAGGTATGGGGTGAAACCCTGGGAATCATAGCAATTTGTCCACCCCTTCCGCTTGCTGAAGATTTACTCACAGAAATCCAAGCTGTGCTCCAGGGTCACCATGCTGACCATGAATTTTTGGGGGAGACTTTAATGAAGTAATGAATGTAAGTATAGACCACACACATCTCAGGGGTAGGCATCCAGATACACTCACCAAAGTAGCCACCTTCTCCTCAGCACTAGGCCTTTGTGATGTCTGGAGAGACTTATACCCCAGTGAACAGGGATACTGATTGCACTCTGAGGTTCATGCCTCTCTCTCCCAGCTAGACCTCTGCTACCTATTTAACGCGTGGGATCTCAGAACATTTGCCACTAATTATAGAAGTCCAGATCAATGCGGCCCAATGGAGCCCAAAATGGCAATTGAACAACTACTACCTGGGATTTCCAGAGTTTGTAGAACACATTAAGGCCAGGATCACTGATTACTTCGATATCAATGTCGGTTCGGTGGAGAGCCGTGTGACACTGTGGGAGGGTTACAAACCAGTCCTCCGGGGGGAAATTATTTCAGGGATCGCGGCCCATAGAAGGGTCCAGATTCAAAGAGTGCAGGAAGCCAAAAGTGAGTTGGTGAGACGAGAGTCAAAATATATAACCTCGGGATCTCCTGAGACTCACCAGGCGATTATTGCAGCTAGCAAAATTCTTCGGTATGTCTCCCTGGACAATTCTAAACATGCTCACTGGGCCCAAAGCAGCAGCATATGAAGAAGGTGATATGGCAGGGGAAATGTTGCCTTCACTGGAAAGGAGCGATGAGGGGCATGGGCAGGTCTGAGAAATAAGGACGGACGGGGGAACAGTGGCACAAACGGATAAAGAAATTGCAGAGGCTTTCACCGATTATTATGCTGACCTTTACCGGAACCCAGAGTCAGTGCGAGATGGTGCCATATTAGATAAACTGACGCTCCCACGCCTGTCGGATGCTCAGATCCTTCAACTCAAAGGGGACATAACCCAGTAAGAGATTGAGAATGATATAGCCCAACTTCACTCAAGGAAATCCCTGGGCCCCAACAGATTTCTGGTTGAGGCCTGGAAGAAGATCTGGGACAGTGTAGTTGAACCCCTGTTTAACATGTTTCAGCATAGTAGGGTTCAGGGTGTCCTCCCCCCAGACCTATGGTAGGTGAGTATAATAGTCCTTCCTAAACAATCTAAACCACAGGAGCTCTGTGTATCTATAGACCCATCTCCTTAATTAACGGGAAGGCGAAGATACTCGCTATGGTATTGGCACACCGCCCCCATCCATCCTGACCAGTGTGGGTTCATGCCTGAGAAGTCGACCCTCATGAATATTTACAGAGTGCAACTATTGCTGGAACATGCTCCGGGTTGGAGAGACCATTGGCGCTGTTAGTGATTGACTTCGAGAAGGCATTCGATTCATTGGTGTGAGACAGCATTTGGGATATTATGGGTAAGATGGGCTTTGGGAGAACTTCCTGGCTTGGGTCCGTCTCCTGTAGGAAGTGCTGGTCATGGAGATGAGGGTAAATGGGAAGGTCTCCAGGTGCCCTATGACTCCCCTACTGTTTGTCATCGCCATCTTACCTGTAGCAGCATGGTTTTGTGAAGGCAATAGCTGGAGGGGCTTCTGTTGGTCGGATGGCTGGGAGGGCAAGGTCTCCCTATATGTAGATGATCTGCTAATATACCTGGACAAACCGTTATACTCATGTGCCATAGTGACACAAAGACTGCAAGAATATGAACCCTATAGTGGACTCCGGGTGAACTGTAGTAAATCGGTTCTGTTTTTGGTTCAGGGTGCAGATCAAACAATTCAACCAAACTGCCAATATCAAGTAGAAAAGAGCGACTTTCACTACTGGGAATCCAGATCAGTAATAAAAACAAACTATACCTAACCCATAACTTACACCCAATCACTGATCGTTTTCTTAGGGATGTTCAACACTGGAAAGTCCTGCCACTGACCTTGATGGGACGGGCGGTCCTGTTAAAAATGTTTCCACTGCTGCGATTTCTGTACACAGTGCAGAATGCCTCTCTGCTGAGGATCATGACCTGGAATTTAAGAAATTTGACTCTGCCTTGCCCGAGCTGTTATGGAGTGGGAAACAACCACAGATAGCCCTGACCTCACATCAACGATCAGTCTGGGAAGGAGGGATTGGGTTTACCAATGTCCGGTGTTATTATTTGGCAAGACAGATGGCATTGATCAATGACACATATCCGAGCGGAAAGGTGGAGAAGCGGAAATACTTTCCTGCTTAGCTATTTATATAGGTGGATGGAGTGAACCTCCTCCTCAACAATGTTGCAACATATAATCCGGTGGGGAGGGCAGCCCATGAACACATCGGGTGGGGGGACAAACTAACTTTGTCTCAACCGCTCTGGGGTAATTACCTACTACATGACTTGGTCAACCTGCCGGTATTGGTGGGGTGGGTGTTAATAGGGATTCACGTAGTGGGTGACATACTCTCGGAGGGAGTCATCTCCAACTTTGAGGAGTTGCAGCACAGGTTTGTATTGCCAGACAAGGAACACTATCATTACTTGCAGATTTTACATGCACTACACTCTCAACTCAAAAACCAGCCCGCATTACCGAAAAGAACATTGTACTGGAGCGTATCACCACTAGGTTTACCTCCGCCATGTACCAGGTGATAACTGCTTTTGCAACCCAGGAGCTCTCCATGCTTAAGGCTAAATGGGAGGTGGAGGTGGGGGCCCATTGAACCCAAAGATTAGGTAGAAGCCCTAATGTTTCCTAGAGAAGTGGCTATATCGTCAAGGCTTCGCTTGGTGCAACTAAAAATGTTGCGTAGGGTATACTCTCCCAGAGTGCTGCTGTTCCGATGGGGTTACAAAGAAGGCTCCCATTGCTTGAGGTGTGGGGAGGAAGAATCCTCTTTCATACACATTCTCTGGAGTTGTCAATAGATCCAGCATTTCTTTGTAAGCTTCTGCCAAAAACTGTCCAGGATGTTGGTCACAGAACATTCTGCAGATCCTAAAATGCCGCTCCTGGGAATTTGGGGCGAGAACTCATACAATCAATATGAAAGGTTGTTCTTGTCCATGGCGATATGGTTGATAAAGAGGAACATTGCACAGAAATAGAGAGCCCACGAGTTCCCTGCAGTTGGACAATGGGTGGCGGCTGTTGATGTTTTTGCATCGGTGGAGTGGCATGTATACACAGCGAGAGGCTGCCCTGGGAAAGTGGACAAAATTTGGGAGTGGGTAGTTGACCAGTCTACGGGGCAGGGGGAGACAGTGCCTGACAATGCAAACAGTAATTGATAAGGGGAGTAAGAATGTTTGGGGTGTACTATTATTTTGCTTTTGTTGTGTATCCTACCTGATTCACTGTTTCAATGTGACCCATTTGTTTTTGGTTGTTTTTTTTGTTTTGTTTCCAAAACAAATAAAATGTCTTATGAAAAAAAGTGTAGTTACAGATTGAAATTATCTCAGCCTCCAGTATCATCCAGGACAGTGTGGACACTTTCCCGATCATTCAGCAACAATAAGTGGGCATTGTACCAGAGTATCCAGGAGCTGACAAGGAAAAGTACAATAAGGAGAGTACCTGCCTGGGAGGAAGGACAGGGTTAATACTTTATCATCTTGTTGGTACCTAAGAAGACATGAAAAAACAACAGGTGTCCATACATTTATGGAACACTCCCGTCCCCTGCACACCCTTTGAATTGTAAATACAATCAAATATTCATAACATTTAACTTGTTTAAGCTTAGCACAACAATTCATGAAACCAATCTTTTTGTAAAAATCTTTTTATGTATTTCAAATAAATATTTGGTGTATCCCACCAATGTCTCATAACATTTTCTCACTTAGACAGAGAAATTAATATCCGTATTTATAACATACTGGAAAAAATGCCTTTCTTGAAAATAATATTTGCAATTCTTCTTCATTAATCCTCGTGGGTAAATAATGTTCGTATCCTTAGCTCGACGCGTTTCGGGGATAGATTCCCCTTCTTCTGGAGTTGTTCACCCACTTATAAACTTTCTGTCTTTAACTTTAATCTCATTCACCTATAACATATAATGTTTGTAATTAGTGTCTATATTAAGGTCACAGTTCCCTCTGTCATATTGTCACTTAAAACATACTATGTAGAAGTAATGAACTTCTAAACTCTCAAATCTCTCTCTGAAATATGTTCAATATAATTGAAATTTAAGTAGATATAAATCAATTAGAAAATCACCATTTTGGAAAATGCAGGCTAATTTAAATAGGAAGAGAAGGTTGTATTAAACTCTAGTGTCTAACTAATCTCATCTTACAAGAAAGAGAATTATATCAACATTATAATTACCTCGAGGTGTCATGATCCTGACTCCAGTATGAGTATTAAGTACTTCAAAAATGTGGATGGCTGTACTTGGTACGGTGGTTATACTCAGAACCTGAGTGTTCTGATTCAGTATTCCTTCATAGAGGGGACCCTCTCGGGTATATCTCTACAGTAGGGATAGAATAACAAGTCACTAAAAGGGGGAATATTCACTGGTGTATCACAACATTTGAATTTTAATTGATAGATTTAACTATCCAAGTGTTAATATTTCGACTGCTCTATCCTTAAACTGCCCGTTGTAATAAATCTATGCATCTCCCTCAAATCCTCTGTAACTCAGAGTAAATCAATGCATCTCACTTAAATCATTTGTAACTCACCTCCAATTAGATCAAGCGACTGACTGCTTCTATCAGCGTTCGTGTTGTTCATTCAAAATGGCCGTTTGTTTATAATGTGACGTCATCACGGCATAGCGCGATGACGTCGCCACCCTCTAATTTTAGCGTATGACGTCATGACGTCCGCGAAACACAATGGCGTTTGTGGACTGTGATTGAGTGCCGAGTATATTTTTAGAAAAACACAGTTAACCCTCATGAGAGGTGACAATACCTTGTTTGAAAATGTGATGTTTAAAGGGAATTTTTAACTCTAAGTATAAAGACGTTCATAAGTGACAATATGCTCACATTCTAGGATTGTAAGGCTACTTTTTATGTATGTAACTCAATACTGTATAGAACAATAAAATAAAATACAGTTCTTCTAGTATGGCATTTCTGGTATCATATCACATTTGCATTTCTCATGGCTATGAACTAACCCTTAATTGTATGTAAACATATGTATTATTACAAAATTCATGACAAGGTATAACGCTAGTCAGCATGTTGGTATTATATAATTTTTCCATCCGGTGTACTCATTAGCATCCTGGTGCGTCCCTGTCTAGAACATCAGTTGTGATAAAGAAGAGGGAAACCGTGATTATTTATATAATTTAGAGAAAGCAATCTTTAAAGGATAAATTTATAGTTAACTGTGGCATAAAACAAGTAGTCAAGGGGTGTATATTAACCTGTGTCTATCTGATAATTTAAACTTATTCCAGTTAGGAAGGATAGTGATTTATAAAAAGCAAGCCAGGCTATAGTCCTCGTTCATTCCATTTGGTGCACGACTGTTCAATTTATCAATCCAATGGATCTCTCTTTGGTCCATAAGTTTGCCATGGTTACCTCCTCTCTGGGATTTTTTTACTACTTCCAGTATTATGACCTTCAGTTGTGCTATGGTATGTTTCATTATAGCAAAATGTCTGGCTACTGGTGAATGTATGTTATTAGTCCTTATATTACTCTTGTGTTCGTTCCAGCGCTCTTTCGCCTTTCTCTGGGTCTGGCCCACATAGTAAATCCCGCACGGACAACTTAGTCCGTAAATTACGGATTTAGTATCACATGTGGCAAAGTCGTACATTCGAATTTTATTGCCATCATTAGGGTGTCTCACATAGCTACCTTTCATTATATTGTTGCAATTACCACAACTCAAGCACGCAAAGGTGCCTGCTTTTTTCTTTGTTAAAGTTCTTTGGTTGTCCACTCTTGGTCTTTCAGCTTTGACAAGTTGATCCTTGAAGTTCCGTCCCCTTTTGTATGCAATTATAGGTGGTTTAGGGAAGAGTCTCTTGAGTTGTGGGTCGAGTTCTATAATCCTCCAATTTTTCTTGATCATTCTTGCTATATGATGACTTTGTGCTGAATATCTTAAAGCATATAGAAATGGTATCTCCTTGGTTTTATTTTTTACAATTAGTAGATTCTTTCTGTCTAACTTCTGTGATTTTTCTTCTGCTTTTTTAATCGTGGATTCTGGATATCCTCTTTTCTTATATTTCTCAGTCATCCGAATGTTTTCTTCTTTGAGTGTTTCTGTGGATGAGATGATCCTTTTGAGACGTAAAAATTGACTGTACGGTAAATTATTCTTTAGATGTTCTGGATGATGGCTTTGGAAATGTAAGGTATTATTAACATCTGTGGGTTTGTGATATATATTTGTAATAATGCGTTCCTGTTTGATTTCTAATTCAACATCCAAGAAGTGTAATTTCGGTGAACCAACTTCCATGGTGAATTTTATTCTTGTGTGGGCAGAGTTGATATACTGCAAGAATTCGTTCAATTCTGTGCGTTCTCCTCTCCAAATTACAAATACATCGTCGATGAATCTTTTCCAAGATACCAATTTGTCTGTCCATTTAGTGGGTTTTAAGATCCAATTCATTTCTAAGTTGTACATGAATAAATTCGCGTACACAGGGGCCATTGAGGACCCCATAGATGTTCCCGATGCCTGTAAGTAATATTGAGTTTTGTGTCTGAAGTAGTTATTGACAAGTATTATTTTACTTAACTCCAAAATGAATAATTTATTAGCTTCACAATCTCTTTGTAGTAAGGTCCATTCCAAAGCCTCTAGTCCATCTTGATGCGGTATGGATGTGTACAAGCTTTGTACGTCAAAGGAAACCAATAGATCATCATTTTGGATGTTTGTCAAAGTGTCAAGATGATTCAGAAAGTCGGTAGTATCTTTCAGATATGTTGATGTTGTTTGTACCAATGGTTGTAAAGCCTTGTCTACATAGATGGCTAAAGGGTTGAAGATACTGTCCGTACCCGCTATTATGGGTCTGAGAGGTGGCGTCATCAAATTTTTATGGATCTTCGGTAATCCATAAAAAATAGGTGTGATGGGATGTGTATTAGTCAAATATTGTTTAGTTTTGTTTGAGATCCAATCATACTCAATAGCTTGCTCTAAAGTCCTTTCAATTAACTCTGAGATTTTTTTGGTGGGATCTTCATCAATCTTGATGTATGTGTCTTCATCAGTTAATAATTCCTGGATCTTATCTTCATAGTATGTAGTGTCCATAATAACTATGGCTCCTCCTTTGTCCGCCGGTTTGAGTGTTAGACTCCTGTCATCAGCTAGGTTTTTAATTATTTCTCTCTGGCGTCTCCTAATGTTGTAATTTTTGGTTTTGGAGAAATTAACTCTCCTAAGATCCTTAATCATTTGTTCCTCGAACATCTTGATTGTTATGTTGTTTATTTGGGGGTCGAATTGACTCTTTGGTTTCATTTCCAGATACTGGTGCTCCTCATTCTGTCTGTCCGCTGTTGTTTGAGTGTCGAAAAAAACTGTAAGTCTCATTTTACGGGCCAACCTATATAGATTGACTTTTTCTTCAAGTAGGTTAGAATTATGTGTTGGTATAAAGGATAAACCCAAATTCAATGTGTCCATTTGATCTTTAGTGAGTTCTTTTGAGGAGATATTAACCACTAGTTGTTCTGTTTGTTTCTTGGCCTTAGATTTCTTAATGCTTCTTCGCGCTGTCTTTTTTCTAAAAAAGGAGTTGGTATTGATTGCGCTTTTGATGTAGTGGCTTCTTGTGATGTGTGTATGATTGGTCCTGTCCTCGATGTTGCTGTATTGATCACCTCGTCTCCACTAGTTGGTATTTCGCTGCTGAGGTCGCTAGCTTCTTGTTCTGCTGGTTTACGGTTTGGATGTTGTCTCCTGTCCGGTCCTAATTTTTGTTGTGCGTGATACTCCTGCCAGGAGTATACTATGTCCTGTAGATAGTCTAGTGTATCTCTTCTGAATTTGCGGACCTTTCTTTGTTCTATGTCCTTCTTATATCCATCCAAAGATCTATTGACTTCTTCTATGAGGGATGTAAGTTCCTCCTTGTTTTTAAATTTTGATAGCTGTTCTGTGAGGTCCTCAATCTCTTGATCTAATGTGGTAACTGACTTGGATAATTCTTCAATAGTTAACAAAATTAGATCTAGGGAACACTTATTCAAGATCTGCTCCCACCTTATGACAAAATTTGGATTTTCTTTACACAATGTGGGTCTTAGATACACTCTTAATCCTCTAGGTATTCGTTGTGCGCGATAATATTGCGCCAATGTTGTTGCATGCAGTTTTTGTGAGATTTCTCTTCTGATTACTCTCTCTAGTTGTGTGATTAGTTTTTCCGGACTGTTGGTAGTTGGAATCGTGGTCTCTATTTCCTTAATTAATCCTAATATCCGTTTTGCTTCATCTTCATCAAATGCCAAGGTGGTGGCATGCTTATCTGTGATGGTGTTGATTTTAGAGAATGACATCCCTCAAGTTTCTGGTATTTTCAAATTGGGTTGGGTGCTACTGTGGCTGTTGTGTCACAACCTAGTGCAAACTAGGTGAAATGTAAAAGTAAAGAATATATTGTAGCACAGTGCACACCACTAGTTAAATAGACTCTAAGTGTTTAGAGAAGTAGGGGGGTGCCGGGGAGAAAAACAACCATGGCACGGGGTTGTGTAAATCTATGAAAAAACAACAGGTGTCCATACATTTATGGAACACTCCCGTCCCCTGCACACCCTTTGAATTGTAAATACAATCAAATATTCATAACATTTAACTTGTTTAAGCTTAGCACAACAATTCATGAAACCAATCTTTTTGTAAAAATCTTTTTATGTATTTCAAATAAATATTTGGTGTATCCCACCAATGTCTCATAACATTTTCTCACTTAGACAGAGAAATTAATATCCGTATTTATAACATACTGGAAAAAATGCCTTTCTTGAAAATAATATTTGCAATTCTTCTTCATTAATCCTCGTGGGTAAATAATGTTCGTATCCTTAGCTCGACGCGTTTCGGGGATAGATTCCCCTTCTTCTGGAGTTGTTCACCCACTTATAAACTTTCTGTCTTTAACTTTAATCTCATTCACCTATAACATATAATGTTTGTAATTAGTGTCTATATTAAGGTCACAGTTCCCTCTGTCATATTGTCACTTAAAACATACTATGTAGAAGTAATGAACTTCTAAACTCTCAAATCTCTCTCTGAAATATGTTCAATATAATTGAAATTTAAGTAGATATAAATCAATTAGAAAATCACCATTTTGGAAAATGCAGGCTAATTTAAATAGGAAGAGAAGGTTGTATTAAACTCTAGTGTCTAACTAATCTCATCTTACAAGAAAGAGAATTATATCAACATTATAATTACCTCGAGGTGTCATGATCCTGACTCCAGTATGAGTATTAAGTACTTCAAAAATGTGGATGGCTGTACTTGGTACGGTGGTTATACTCAGAACCTGAGTGTTCTGATTCAGTATTCCTTCATAGAGGGGACCCTCTCGGGTATATCTCTACAGTAGGGATAGAATAACAAGTCACTAAAAGGGGGAATATTCACTGGTGTATCACAACATTTGAATTTTAATTGATAGATTTAACTATCCAAGTGTTAATATTTCGACTGCTCTATCCTTAAACTGCCCGTTGTAATAAATCTATGCATCTCCCTCAAATCCTCTGTAACTCAGAGTAAATCAATGCATCTCACTTAAATCATTTGTAACTCACCTCCAATTAGATCAAGCGACTGACTGCTTCTATCAGCGTTCGTGTTGTTCATTCAAAATGGCCGTTTGTTTATAATGTGACGTCATCACGGCATAGCGCGATGACGTCGCCACCCTCTAATTTTAGCGTATGACGTCATGACGTCCGCGAAACACAATGGCGTTTGTGGACTGTGATTGAGTGCCGAGTATATTTTTAGAAAAACACAGTTAACCCTCATGAGAGGTGACAATACCTTGTTTGAAAATGTGATGTTTAAAGGGAATTTTTAACTCTAAGTATAAAGACGTTCATAAGTGACAATATGCTCACATTCTAGGATTGTAAGGCTACTTTTTATGTATGTAACTCAATACTGTATAGAACAATAAAATAAAATACAGTTCTTCTAGTATGGCATTTCTGGTATCATATCACATTTGCATTTCTCATGGCTATGAACTAACCCTTAATTGTATGTAAACATATGTATTATTACAAAATTCATGACAAGGTATAACGCTAGTCAGCATGTTGGTATTATATAATTTTTCCATCCGGTGTACTCATTAGCATCCTGGTGCGTCCCTGTCTAGAACATCAGTTGTGATAAAGAAGAGGGAAACCGTGACTATTTATATAATTTAGAGAAAGCAATCTTTAAAGGATAAATTTATAGTTAACTGTGGCATAAAACAAGTAGTCAAGGGGTGTATATTAACCTGTGTCTATCTGATAATTTAAACTTATTCCAGTTAGGAAGGATAGTGATTTATAAAAAGCAAGCCAGGCTATAGTCCTCGTTCATTCCATTTGGTGCACGACTGTTCAATTTATCAATCCAATGGATCTCTCTTTGGTCCATAAGTTTGCCATGGTTACCTCCTCTCTGGGATTTTTTTACTACTTCCAGTATTATGACCTTCAGTTGTGCTATGGTATGTTTCATTATAGCAAAATGTCTGGCTACTGGTGAATGTATGTTATTAGTCCTTATATTACTCTTGTGTTCGTTCCAGCGCTCTTTCGCCTTTCTCTGGGTCTGGCCCACATAGTAAATCCCGCACGGACAACTTAGTCCGTAAATTACGGATTTAGTATCACATGTGGCAAAGTCGTACATTCGAATTTTATTGCCATCATTAGGGTGTCTCACATAGCTACCTTTCATTATATTGTTGCAATTACCACAACTCAAGCACGCAAAGGTGCCTGCTTTTTTCTTTGTTAAAGTTCTTTGGTTGTCCACTCTTGGTCTTTCAGCTTTGACAAGTTGATCCTTGAAGTTCCGTCCCCTTTTGTATGCAATTATAGGTGGTTTAGGGAAGAGTCTCTTGAGTTGTGGGTCGAGTTCTATAATCCTCCAATTTTTCTTGATCATTCTTGCTATATGATGACTTTGTGCTGAATATCTTAAAGCATATAGAAATGGTATCTCCTTGGTTTTATTTTTTACAATTAGTAGATTCTTTCTGTCTAACTTCTGTGATTTTTCTTCTGCTTTTTTAATCGTGGATTCTGGATATCCTCTTTTCTTATATTTCTCAGTCATCCGAATGTTTTCTTCTTTGAGTGTTTCTGTGGATGAGATGATCCTTTTGAGACGTAAAAATTGACTGTACGGTAAATTATTCTTTAGATGTTCTGGATGATGGCTTTGGAAATGTAAGGTATTATTAACATCTGTGGGTTTGTGATATATATTTGTAATAATGCGTTCCTGTTTGATTTCTAATTCAACATCCAAGAAGTGTAATTTCGGTGAACCAACTTCCATGGTGAATTTTATTCTTGTGTGGGCAGAGTTGATATACTGCAAGAATTCGTTCAATTCTGTGCGTTCTCCTCTCCAAATTACAAATACATCGTCGATGAATCTTTTCCAAGATACCAATTTGTCTGTCCATTTAGTGGGTTTTAAGATCCAATTCATTTCTAAGTTGTACATGAATAAATTCGCGTACACAGGGGCCATTGAGGACCCCATAGATGTTCCCGATGCCTGTAAGTAATATTGAGTTTTGTGTCTGAAGTAGTTATTGACAAGTATTATTTTACTTAACTCCAAAATGAATAATTTATTAGCTTCACAATCTCTTTGTAGTAAGGTCCATTCCAAAGCCTCTAGTCCATCTTGATGCGGTATGGATGTGTACAAGCTTTGTACGTCAAAGGAAACCAATAGATCATCATTTTGGATGTTTGTCAAAGTGTCAAGATGATTCAGAAAGTCGGTAGTATCTTTCAGATATGTTGATGTTGTTTGTACCAATGGTTGTAAAGCCTTGTCTACATAGATGGCTAAAGGGTTGAAGATACTGTCCGTACCCGCTATTATGGGTCTGAGAGGTGGCGTCATCAAATTTTTATGGATCTTCGGTAATCCATAAAAAATAGGTGTGATGGGATGTGTATTAGTCAAATATTGTTTAGTTTTGCTTGAGATCCAATCATACTCAATAGCTTGCTCTAAAGTCCTTTCAATTAACTCTGAGATTTTTTTGGTGGGATCTTCATCAATCTTGATGTATGTGTCTTCATCAGTTAATAATTCCTGGATCTTATCTTCATAGTATGTAGTGTCCATAATAACTATGGCTCCTCCTTTGTCCGCCGGTTTGAGTGTTAGACTCCTGTCATCAGCTAGGTTTGATATTTGATTGTATTTACAATTCAAAGGGTGTGCAGGGGACGGGAGTGTTCCATAAATGTATGGACACCTGTTGTTTTTTCATAGATTTACACAACCCCGTGTCATGGTTGTTTTTCTCCCCGGCACCCCCCTACTTCTCTAAACACTTAGAGTCTATTTAACTAGTGGTGTGCACTGTGCTACAATATATTCGGTACCTAAGAAGACAAGCAAGTTATTTCTGATCATGGACCTTAAGGGCTTAAGCAAGTTCATTTGCAGGGAACTATTCAAGATGAAGACACTCCAAAGAATCCCCCCATTCATAACGAAAGGTGATTCACAGACTTGCACCAATCTGTGACGGTCAGCAGTAACTCCTCTGATTTGCTTTGAAGGGGATGTACTTTTAATTTGTGGTCACTAGTGTCCCTGCTGCAGTTGGAGGGCTACAGTTGCTCCCCTATCTAAACGACTGGCGCATCAGGTCAGGGCTATTACGCAGGTTGAGGACCTGTAAGGTTCTGACGCATAGGGGTTTCCTGATAAACCCGAACAAATCACATCTGGGCCCATCCCAGTCCCTGACCTTTAAAAGGGGCCCACTTTGATAAAAGTGATGCAATGGTATTTCTTCAGGAGGTCAGGGCAAGGAATCAGAAAATATGTCTGAGGATGTCCATCGGTGGGGCTCAGTATTGCCCAGGGATCTGCCTTAGGTTCAAGGGCATATAACCTCTGCTGTCACATAGTCCAAGGTCTAGAGACCAGCATCCCAAGCCTTTGATGAGCAGATTCCAAGCTGAGAGTGTCTACGAAAGTTGATTTAGTGGTTGGTGTTAAGATGGTTTCTGGAATCTGGCTTGGCGGGCAGATTTTAGGAGGACAAGCTAGTTATAGTTATCACAGTACTCTGAGAGGTTAGGCAAAACCCAATCACGGTAAAAATGCTATTCTCAGGAGAGTGTGAGTGGGGTCAGGGGCCCTCAATTAGTCCACACAATATAATACACAATAATTCAATTTGTATTTGTTTGTATTTGTTTATTATTTATATCACGCACTGAACCCTGAGGTAACTGGGCGCTGGGAAAATTTAGGAGTTACATACATGGAGAAGAGGAATTAAGACAGATATCCGTAATACAGTATATTATTCTAGACCTTCTACAAACACTGAAAAATGAAACTTGCAGGTGATATTATTGCACAATATTGCACTAACAATTTCATCCCTCTGCATACACCTCTCAAATTCTAACCAAACACAACCACAAGCCTAAAACGCAGAAATCCACACAAACTTCACAATACTGCCACAACAAAACAAACTGCACATAGACTTGCACAACAGCACACGATGACTACCGATCGTAAAACACCCCAAGCCCAGCTGACGGACCCACGGGCTGAGGCTGCCAACAGCACATCACTGCTCTCTTGCACTTTTCCAGTTTATTCCCACTAACTCACCCCCCCTCCCTCTTGCAGAGCCGCCAGAGCGCCAGGGGACCACTCCGGTGGTGAAAGTATGCGGTACAAATATCCTTTAACATTAACATAGGTTCATGAATGCATTTAAATTACTTATTCAGCAAAGGATGTAAGTAAAATAATGCAGTAAATGATGGAAGGGATTTCCCTAACTTAAGCAGTCCAATCTCTAAGAAGAGTGGGGCCAAAATGCTTCTCACCAGAAGGAGTCTTTGAAGGTAAGTTATGAATTGCAACCAAAAGGCAGTGGAATAGAAGGTTAGGAGACAATGGGACTAGTTACCAATGTTTATCCTATGGAGGACTGTGGGAAACAGATGCACTGCATTTACTTACCTACGCCCCAACTCTGATTTTCCCAGATGACTGGTGGGTCTGCTGGAGGTCACTGGAGTTTGAATTTCCTGCCATTGGTTCCAGTGGTAGGTGGCCCGGCACTACAGGTGCAAGGATTCTTCCGGTCTAGTACAGTAGCAAGATGCAACCCCTGGTGATGAAGATATGCAAGATTCACCGATGCAGGCCTCTTTGGGACACTTCACAGGATGGGAAGGCGAGTTCAAGTGACAGTCTCCGCACACAGGTGATGACACGTGTACCTCCAGCTGCAGTCACAGAAGCTTCTCTACAACAGGATCCCTTGAAACTGGGATGCTGACATTTGGCAGGAAGACAACTTGTTCCATAAGCTGGAGAGAGCTGGTCAGTCCACTGGGTGGTCCAGGAACACTTCCAAAGGTTCAGGATGGCTGGATGTTCAGGAAGGCATCAAGACATGTTGGTCCCACTAGTCCAAGGACTAAAGCACAGCTTAGGGTCTTAAAGATCAAGTAATCCATCAGGTCAGAAGCACAAAGGGATACCAGGCTTCTTTGGGAGTCTTCTTAGGATCTTCAGTCAACAATTTTTCCATGAGAGTTTCTTGGCTCCAGCGCTGATCTGAAGAAATGGCTGCAGGAGTCCTCTTCTTTTCCAAATTTCAGGCTGGAGGTAAGTGCAAGTCCACAAATGGTACTGATCTCCACTTTTCAAACAGCCAGTAGTCCACTCAGGGACAGCTATTGGTTTTAACTCATGCCCCTCACCCAGACTCTCTGACATCATGGTTGTGGAATGGGACTAGACAGTCACAACCCCTTCCTGAGACACACACATAAAAGGCATCAATAGCTTGCAAAAAAACAACAGCTTTCCTGGGCAAGTGCGTGACCTTATAAAGGATTTCCTCACCAAGCAAGGCAGTAAAAGACCAAGCTACAATTTGGGCAAAGATCGAGCAAAAATCTTGTGGCATGGCCGTTTTAGGGAACTAGCCACGTTTAGTACCCATACGTGGAAAATGTGAATGTGCAAACAAACAATAATATAAAAATGGTACAAATGTAGCTTGTAAGGGACCTCTTGACCTGGCGAGGCAGGTGGAAAGGCAAACTACAATATGGCCAAAGAACAAGGGGAAATCTTGTGGAATGAGCCAGGTTTAGTAGCCATACACAGTAAACACAAATGTGCACACTAAAAATAATACAAAAGTGATGCAAATATATCTGCTGCCACCAGCTTGCGTTTAGGCACATATAAGAGTAACCAAAAATCCCAAGAATTAAAAGCTAGAGTGATACAAAAGTATCCCTATTGCACTGCATTGTATGATGCTGTGTCCAGTGTTAAAAAGTCACAAAAATGAAAACGGGAAACATAGTTTCCCAGTACTGACAGTCTGAAGGACTGATCAATTTTCCCATTATAAAGGCAAAAGGCAATCGAAGTGAAGCTGAATGATTTACTTCCTCTCAAAAAAGTCAGAACAGGTTAAAAAACCAAGCAAAAGGTTGGAGTCTGATCTGTCACCACCTGGTGCACTAGGAAAAGTTGGAGTCAAGTCCCAATTCTTGAATTGGAGGAAGCTAGCAGCCATTGGAAGGGCCCTCACAGCTTTTTCAGTGGTTGTGGCCAACAAGGCTGTTCTGTTCAAGATAGACAATTCTACAGCAGTACCCTACATCAATCCCTAGAAAGTATGGGGTCCAGATCTCTGAAGGCTTTGGCAATACATATAGGTCTCTGGAAGTTCACCTGGTTCCCCTGGAGGTGGCTTATATCCGGTGTGGGTTTTTCCAGGGTCTTCTAGAGATTATGTTGCAGCTTTAGGACTCCGATTCTGGATCTATTGGCCTCCCCAGAAACATTGCAGCATGGGGAAATGTGCTTGAGATTTCCATCCTGTGTGCCTTGGTGGCGGGCGTTGGATTTATTGAATTTTAAGTGGCCTGTGGGTCTCTTGTATGGCTTTCCACTGATTCCTCTAATTCCCCGGGTTCTGGAGAAACTCAGGTCCTGTCAGGTGGTACTCATTCTGGTTGTTCTCTAATGCCCAAGGAGAGATTGGTTTCCAGTTCCTATCTAAATGGAAGTTGGTGCAGTTTGGCAAATCCCTTCTTGGCCTACTCCGATGAGGTTGCAGGAAGGTGTTCAGCAGATGACTGTCATTCATTAGGCGGTCTGGAGATGGCAAGGAGTCTGATGAATTTTTGCTAAGGTGGCCTTGTTCTTGCAAAAATATAGGCATCCTGCTTTGCTTAAATGTTATTAGAGGTATTGGGCTCATTTCAGGGCTTGGTGGGAGCAGATGACGTTGTCAGCATGACAGTTTGGTCTGACTTCAGTGTTGGAAATGTTTCTGCAGGATTGTTTCAATTGGTTTCTTCCCTCAAGGCCCAGTAGAGGGCATTTAGGGAGCACTGTATCTCTGAGGAGGAGAGGAACAGCCTTATGGGTAAGCTGCTCAGGGGTTGTACTATATCTTGTCCCCCAGCATGTGCAGGGGCTCCAAGTTGGGCTCTTCCTTGGATGTTGTCCTTCTTCAAACTTTTCCTTTTGAGCTCTTGGTGTCATTGAAATCAAGTACTTAACCATAAAGGCAAGTAGGATGAACACTGTCTTCAGTTTTTTAAAGTAAAGCATGCCCTGAAGTGTGATGTGAAGCTCCTGCACAAGTAGGATAATCATATACCTCCTTATGGATAACCTAAAGCATTATACAAGGTGCAAGCAGAAAAGAAAGCAAAGTACACTTTAGGCAATAAAATTGAAGGTTTTTCATTATTGTGAGTTCATGTTTTTCTGCACATTCTGTGCACAATTTCTGGTGCCACATTTGCTCTGGCTTTGCTCTGCCATTTCGCTTCCCAGCGCACTGCTGATAAAATTTCAGGGATTTATGGCATACATTTTGTAGGAAGAAATGGGTCAATGTTGCCCGCCCTAACCACTAATGGAGAAGAGTTGTATTGTTTATAATCCCACTTTGATGAAAAATGCAACTAACTCATAGGTGCCCATTTAGTGATTTCTATGCTCATTACATTTCTGCAATTGTGCTTAACAATTTAAAGGCAAACCCCCCTTTGCAGATGATGAGGAAGAAGCTCTGGGTGGAAACCAGGAAGGAGTGCACAAATTCTGCCACAGCCAGGCACAGATTCTGGGAAAACAGACGGAGGCAAGCAAGTGAAAATAACACAGAATTAATGGGTGGGGTCGCCAAATGGGAAATAACAATGTTTTTTCCAACATATTGTACAAAACTTTAACAAACCTGCCATGTGCATGAACCACCTATGCCAGCATATGGACAAACTGATGGGCTGCCCATCAAAAGTGAAACAGCAATTCTTTATACTGGGGGACACTCTGATAGAAACTCCATGCTAGATCTAAAGAATTGATCAGGGGGGAACAAAGATTGCCTCTTGGGTCTCTGCCAACGGGAAGAGGCAAAGGGAAATATCAGATATCTTCTGTAGGAGTTAATTCTATCAATTTTCCACACCTAGGATTTCCTTTTCAGGACACAAGTAGACTGGCCTGATATGTCACAAAGATAGCACTTCAGAACCAATGTTAATAATTGGATTGCCAGATACTGGGGCCAAGTTATAATCTTGAAGAATGTGTAGAACAAAGGGACATTGAGTATAGCGTTGCAGAATGTAATGTGGTAAATCCTGCATGCCCCTCTCAAAAAGACTTCCTAAAATCTCCTCCCAGGTGGCTACAAGACAGAAGATGCTTCATGATCGCAAATCTGGGGTGGTGTACTGTGGGAGAATCACCTGGGTGGAGGCAAGGCTCAGGGCATTGGGTAGATTTTGCAGGGTGAGACACAGTATTTCTCCTTGAAGAGGAATACTCTTACCATAGACTTAGAGGAGGAATTGGCTTATTGCCATTTTGATATGTCTCAGCCTCCTATTAAGGATAGAAAGGTACATTGCAAAGAAGTGATTCAATCTAGTGTTGAACACAAAGAACAAATCGTGTATACCCCTAAATCCCCCTATCCTCCACAATGTCAAAAGGAAAGACAAACATGTGACATTTCCTGTCCCATCTGTCTCTCAAAGGTTAAACCTTATAACTCCTCTTTCAATAATACCAAGGGAGGAAAAACATCCTTAAATCTTTTAAAAAAGTAAAAAAGACAGAATTTTTCTAAGGTGGACTGCATGTTTCACACTATCGTTTCTGTAGACCACTCCATATTTACAGTTAAAAACTCTCAGTGCACGCCCCCTTTGCTTCCAAAACCCCTCCACCAGAAACTTCTGCTAAAGGATGCACTATTTCAGCATCCACAAACATCCTGAGGTGCACCGAGCACACCTTTGGCCATGCACACAACAGTCCACCCTTGCCCACACCCAGCACAACAGTATGTATCCATGTATGCGACCATGTGGGCAGCTGACATTATGCACAAATGTGCCATGCCATACGTAAGTAGCGGCACTTCACTCCAACTCCCCCACGCCATAAAATACCCATTCACGAAAACAGGTTACAATGAGCAGAATTCACAAACATACCACGGCCTCCACCACCCCTACCCACAGCCATTTACAAAGTATTGTGTCACTGCCAACCTAACCACAACATTTTCACAACATTGGGCCTACTTCAACAAATCTGCACACAGCATAGTAACCAAGCACATAGAAGCTGCACTTCAACCATATCCTCTTCCATTCTGACAGTATGCAAACACTGCACCCAGTGCCCACACTACATGACTTTTCACTGCACCATCTCCAACCACACATCAAAACCTTTACCGTACTTCAACCGTACCCTCTCCGTACTGACAGTGTGCAAACAGTGCACCCTTTGTCCACAGTGCATGACTGTTCACTTCACCATCTCCAACCACACATCAAAAACTGTACCATGTTGTAACATTGACCTCACCTGCGAAACCAAAGATACACGCATGCAAGGTCACTTCAGCCGCTCTATGGCGTCTGAAATGTGCTCCACAACCATTCCTTACAGGTCACCACCCTCTAACTGATGCAAAGTCAAGAAGGCGTTACTACCGTGGGTGTCCAAAAGTCCTAGGCTCTTGAGTGCATGGCCTACGGCCTTTGGCCATGCACCCAATAGTCTAGGCCTTGAACACACCCACAGCAAAATAATGCCACCATGCATGTCACCATGTCACCAACTACGAAAATCTATATACACACCACTGCTACCAGCACTCCTACCCAACCTGTGCACCGCCATGGAGCTATGCAGCAACAAATTGCAATAGTTACCATAATGTAGAAAGAAAACACTCTCTCCTGCACCCCTGTGCACTTGCATTCAGGTACTATGGGCGTACCCACTTCCATTCCCAAAGTATTGTGTCACTGGCAACCTACCCACATTCTGTTCGCAACACTGGACCTACTCCCACCAATCTGCACACACCACACTATGGCCCTCATTACGACCCTTGCGGAAATCGAAAAACGATGGCGGAAATGCAATACCGCCATCGAATAGCGCTCGGTGCGACTATGACCCGTCACCGCAAAGTACGAAGCCATTAGCGACACCGTAGTGAACGCCAACGCTAACTGCACCAAGCACGCGCGCGCGCGCCATGCCAAACCGCAAACACCACCATGGTGCAACGGTACGCCAATTCCGACCCTAGCGGACATGTACCTAACGCCATCAGGCATGGCGTAATGTACCATTCCGCCATGGCGAGAAGTACGGCATCGCGAATCAACCGTAAACGGCCCCACTGAGTGCCTGTACACCGCTCCCTGCCCACAAAGTACAACCCCCCGTAGGTGCAATGAAGTCACAATGCAACCATTGAAATGTACAAGTCACCCATGCATGCCAACGAACAAAATAAACACAAGAGGGGCCAATGGGAGCTGCAGGGCACAGATGGCACGAATACAGAAGCAATCCCAATGGACATGACCACAGTCCCCCACCAAGAAACGCACGCAAACACAGGCACCTGTGACCAGCAATATTCCGATAATCACATCATTCCACCAGTCCACCTGGCTGAGCGGCATCTGTTACACAAAACCCAATCCCCCGCCCCTGAGCATGACAACATTCAAACTGTCATATAGGCAGCCCCCATCCCTGACCTCACGGGCTTAGTAGGCAAACGCGCCCAGTACAGTACCACGCAACTAAACCCCGAAGCTGGAACCCAATGCAGATCTCCTCACAATACATCGCCCCCCAAATAGGCATATGCCACACCACTTGCAAAGAAAAACGCTACACGGGCCAAATCAGAATAGAAATTTATGCACATCAAAGTCACCAAGCCCATACAGCCATCAGGCCATGAACTCCAAAACACTAATCACCATTGTGGGCTGCATCCGCAAGAAATGACCAGCCACTACTTGTGTGTCGCCCTGTTCCCCCATGGTACACAGAGCCACATTCACGTACGAAAAGGCAACATGGAAGCGCACAGAACCGCAGGGCCGTCCCAATGGGGAGGCACTAGTCCAGCTGAAAGGCCGAAATGTTGCTCCGAGCCACCAGTACTGCGTAAGGGCATGTGGGCCATTGGCGATCGTCCCATAAGATCGTAATGCTGCTCCACTGATTAACACGAAGCAGCAGGTGTCGGGAGTAAAATCCATCTGCAGGAGTGGCATACAGATGGCAGTGGCAAAAGGGGAGGAGATACCTGTCAACCAAAAGAAAAGAAAAAGAACAGAATGGCCATCAGAACTACATTCGAACAACTCACTTCAATGATCACACGAAATCCACAGCCATATGCATGCTAGCCCACTCAAAAGGATCATCACCACCCCAAAACCACTTGCGACTCATAAACATCTATATCGAGGTGCAAACACCATCACAAACGAGTGTACCTGTGCATGCGTCTGTCAAAACAGAATCCATCAGATGGGAATGTTAACGTGCATGGACACAAGTGTCTGAGTGCGCCTCGAGACAGGGAGGGCTCAACAAGGCCAGATAGACGATGGTCCCACTATGGCAGCCCTGCATCACATAGCGTAGGGGAGGCGGATAGATCCCAAGAAGCCCTGTACATGGCAAACTCTGTATCAAATCACCTGCCCATGCATCCATTCATCATTCCCTCATCCCGGGATCAAAACGCCTGAACAATTACTCACATAACATTAGAAACATCCATTGAGTCTGTGCGTTATGCAGCCTGCAAAATCCACAGTGCCCCAGCCCGTAATTCCAGTGTTGTGAAGTAACATGTATTTGGGAACGGCCGGCCTCATCGCCCACGTAGCTATTGCGCATCCCAAACTATTCATATCAATCATTGCTCCCTCGCCATGGGCCCTGTCTCAAGGACATTGAACAATAGAACGTTATATTTGCAGTCAGACCTGTGGGCATCTCCTCGCAGCTAGCTGGAAACCGAAAGCGCCGCCCTTCGAATTCCTCATTTGCAACATCACGTCGGAAAGGCATCTGTGGCCGTTTGAAATCACTAATTATTCCATCGAGTGCGGCTGTGTGTGAAAATGGCAACTGCCTTCACCCACGAATGGGACGCCCCGCCCGTCGTTGCAACTCGGTACAGTGATGCATGAGGGCCCACCGTTACTCGAGTACTACGTTCCACTGACCCTTCACAAGTCTGTTCGCGACTGCACAGATAGTATGTGAAACAATGGGACCACAGCAGAATGAACATATCAATCCAATTTTACACGGCCATCGGGTACAGATACATGATAGCAATAGCAAGATACCATTCCCCGAATTGCAGCGTTGTGCGCGTGACGTGCTCGGCCAAAGGGGAGAGCAGTTTGCACAGGTGGAATGAATCACCACAGGTGGAGGCCATACAGCCTGAAAACACATAAATTGCACAGCCAGTCTCCTCCCACAACCACACCGAAATGCTACCGGCAGGACTCGCGATGTTGGCCCTGGGGGACCTGATAGCACTGCAAGTGCTCCAACTCCAAGAAGAAGACGAACACCAACTACAACCAGCCGCACGGAGGAGACGCAGGAGGAGGAGGAGGCCAAGGCAGGGCCAGCAAGGCCCACCAGCACAGCCACTACCACCACGCAGGCAGCCCGCAATACCACGCCTCCGAGCACATCCGTTCAACCTCACTGATGAGCAGATCCACACCCTCTACCGTCTGGACCGGGACACCATAGCCGCCATTGTGGACATGACACAGGCTGACCTTGTCAGCATGATAGATAGCCCAACCGCCATCCCACCCCTACTGAAGGTGGTGTCTGTATTCCACTTCCTGGCCACAGGCACCTACCAGCACACAGTCGGACAGTTGCATGGCATATCTCAGCCACTGTTCTCACGGACACTATTGCAAGTGCTCGATGCCCTCCTGCAGCACGCAGACGACTACATCTCCCTACCACGCTCGGAGCAGGAAATTACAAACACGAAAGTGGGATTCCATGCACTTGCCGGCATACCGGGTTGCATTGGTGCCATCGACTGCACCCATGTGGAATTGGTCGTCCCACATGCCATGGAGGCCCAGTACCGCAACCGAAAACAATTTCATTCCCTGAATGTACAAATGGTGTGTGACTCCAACAGGATCATTACACATTGTTGTGCCCGATTCCCTGGATCAACCCATGATTCTATGGTCTTGAGGAACTCTACAATACCACGCTACATGGAGCGACACGCAGGGAACAGATCCTGGCTACTCGGTGAGTCTCATTACATGCATGATGATGTGGGGTATGTGAATTGGCAATGACCTGGCAGGAAGGGGGGGGGGGTGTGCGTACGTATCAATGGCATTCCACATCATACGTTTCTCGTCCACATACAGGTGATGCTGGATATCCACTGAAGAGATGGCTCCTCACACCAGTCCGGAACCCACGGGACCAGCATGAGGAGGACTACAACCATGCCCACTCACGTACCCGTGTAGTCATAGAACAGGCATTCGGCCTACTGAAGACTCGTTTCCGCTGCCTCAGCAGGTCTGGCGGGGCACTCCTGTACCGCCATGAGAAGGTTGCAAAGATGGTGATGGCATGTGTCATGCTCCACAACATGTGCGTACGTAGAAATGTGCCCATGCCCCCTGACGCAGAACTGCAAGCACCTGAAGATGGTCATGATGAGGGTGGGGATGTGGCAGCACCTCATGGAGTCTGCGAGGCACCGGAGGCCCGTGACATTCGTCAGCATCTCATTGATGTATGCTTCTAGCACTCACGCCTGGTGGCTGATACATGGACACGGGACTCGTGGCACTGCGTGTGTCTGGGACATGCACAACATGGACTGTACGCCTATGATGGCCTAGTACACAAAGATCAATGTCCACACATCTCATTGGTTGATCGTGCACTTTTAATGGCATATGTGATGTCATGTTGAACACCCTATCGACCCGCCACCCAAGTGAGCCCAACACACCCCCTCCACCCTCCTACCTCCCCCCCGAACACCAGTGTCCAAAGATGCTCATTGTCAGTGGGCTGTCGCTATTGCATGCCCCCTCTGCGGGTATCAGGGGCACCCCTGCCTGTGGAGCGCAGGTTCCTTCCAGATCTACGTTGGGGGCTGCCCTGGACGGAACTTGCAACGGATGATGTGTCTGCCTGCTCACGTCCATGCATGTCCCTAAGGGTTTGCGAGAGCTCAGTGAGCACACGGCGCACTGCGGCAAGTTCGGCACATACGTCCTTGGCCGTCGCATGCAGTTCCCCCCTGAGGCTCTCGGTGCTACTCTCCATTTGGACTCTCAGGCTCTCGGTGCTACTCTCCATTTGGACTCTCAGGCTCTCGGTGCTACTCTCGATTTGTGCCCTAAGTGTCTCAGTTGATGTTTCTATGTCTGCCTTAGTGCCCCCACATTCATCAGCATGGTCCTTGAGGAGCGTGGCCAGTTGCTGCTGTTGTTCGATCAACTGGTCGAGGGACTGTTGCCTCTGCTGGGCCATGGCCATTTGCGGGGGTGTCACAGAGGGGCTGTTGTCCTCATGTTGCCTTGCCACAGGGCTTGTGGGGGATGGCCAGTCATCGTCTTGTGGGTGCCCCTGCGTGGTATCCTCATGTTGTACGGGATGGGACAGACAGGGGGATTGGGACAGGTCATGGATGGATCTGACTTCGGCATCCCCGTTTTCTGTGTCCGAGCATGCTGCCATCAATGGGGTGTCACCTATGGTGCTGCTGCCACCAGAGGCAGTGCCTTCTGTGGCATCCATTGGGGGGACCTGTGGTGGTGGTGTTGTGGGCATGCTGGCTGCTGGGGTGCCTGTTGATGTTCCCTCCTCTGTGCTGCCACCTGATTTGTGCTGCTGCCGTGTCTTGATGCGTGCAGCTGAGGTGGAGGGTCTCTGGCCGTTGGTCTTGGCCCTCTTTGCAGGTGTGCTGGTAGGGGTGTCCTGTAGCTCGTCGTTTGGATCGGACCCTGTGGTGGAGTAAAGGAGGGCGAGGGTTATTGATGGGTCTGTGGGAATTGGAATGGCATTGTATCACATGCATTGGGGTGGTACCTGAGGGTGATTTGGGTCGGGGCCTTGGAGGTGCTTTGATTTGTGTGTGGAGTGAGAGTGCAGTTGTTTGGCAGCCTGCAGTTAGGGTGTGCCTGCTGCACGTGTAGTGCGTGTATTTGGGGTTTTTAATTATTTATGTATTTATTGTGGGTTTTAACGTGCGCTATCAGGCCGATGTGTGTGGGCGTTCTCCTGGACATGTGTTTCTGTTGCACTATGTGGACGCATGGTACTTCACATGGATGGACTGTGTGGATTTGGCATTGTTTTATCTGGCCCACCTACCTGAATCTTCGGATGTCTGCACTCCTTTCTCCATCCCTCCGACTCCCTCTATGCTCTCCATTCCGATGGTGGAGGCACAGATTTCTTCCCAGGGGGTCAACTTGATGGGTGATTCAGGACCTCCCCCGGTGGCTGTTGCAATGTTGCGGTTGGCAGAGAGTATGCTGCGGACGCGTATCCGCAGGTCGTCCCATCGCTTGCGGCATTGCTGTGGGGTGCGGGGTGCGGTCCCCACCGCACTTACCCGCTGTGCCACCAGAGCCCATATGGCCTTCTTGTTTGCAAGTGCCGTCCTGGTCATTTGCGTGCAGAAGACGACGGCAGCATTCTCCTGGAGGGTCTCTGTTAGCACGGTGAGTTCCTCACGGGAGAAGGGGACCTGCCGCTTGCGGTCGCACGCTTTCTTCGCTACTTTTCCCATTTTTCTTGGTTTCGCTAGGGTGGTTGACGGGTTGGGGTGTGTTTCAGGGTAGTGATTTTAGTGGTTGTGTGGTTTTAGTGTATTTATAGGTGTACGCCGGGATGTTTCCCGTTCCGGCCCCATGTTTTAACTTCCGTTTCCGTATATTTCCGGCCACCGTACTTTCCGGTAGGCGCACACTGCGGTGACCGCTAAGTGGGGTGGCGGTATTGCACCTAGGGCGCCGTACGGCGGCGGTGTGGGCCGTTTTGGGGTCATTTCCGCCATCGCGGACTTTGCACTTCCGCCATGCCGTGGTGCTCGTGCCCGATGGGTCGGAATGGCCCGCACTTTGCTCCTTCGTGCAATGGCGGAAACGCTATTTACGCTGTGGCGCTCCGGTCAGTCGCTTTCCGCCAGGGTCGTAATGAGGGCCTATGCAAGCACCACCCTCAACCGGATGCAGTCAGACATGCGTTGCTGCAGTGTGTATGCTGAAGCCCTAGGCTCTTGAGTGGATGCCCTATGGCGTACAGCCTTCGGCCATGCACTCATTAGTCTAATCCTTCCACATACACACCGCTACTTCATTCACCCATGTATGCCACCATGTGCCCAACTACCGCATTCCATCCGCAGAGCACAGCCATCTGCGCTCCCACCCAACCTATGTCATGTGCAATTCACCCCATTCTAAAATTCACTTGCCACCACTCACCACTAAAAGAGGTCGCTGCAAACAGGTTGCAGCAGAAGCTATCGGCCTGTTACGACAGCTGCCTCCAATCACCACACAAAGTACTCACCTGTCTAGGGACCGGCGACTTGGTACAATACACACGAATACTGCAGGCACTCCTCCGTCTTCTTCCACCTATGTACATATGTCACATGAAACACTTCTCACTCCCCCACCCGTTCACTCCCTTCTTGCTGCCAACACATGGCGTATGGTACATTTTCCATACCGTTCTGCCACTGCACTGTCCTCAGATCCACCATAGCAGGGTTTCCTAAAATTATTTGATGCACAGCATACTTCCCTCTAGCCAACCACTGGCCACGCCCTAAATTCTCCGACAGCACGCCATACCCCAAGCCAATGACACTTTGGTCCACAGAGCGGAAAGGGAAATGGGTCCGCGGAGAAGACCCAGATATCACTAACTTTTTGGGACATGAATTTCAGTCCTTTGCAACAAAAGTACTCGTATTTCCATCAAACACACAAAAGCATGCTTTCTGCCACAAGCCCTCGCTCCTGATGCAAATTTGGTGAAAATCCATCCAGCCGTTCGGCCTGTAGCCGTGCACAAAGTTTTTCCCAATTCACTCTATGGAAAAATACATTCTTGGGAACCCCCTATAACTTTTCCCCCCCTGCGTAAAACCTCACCCAACTTGGCAAAAACATTCAGAGATGGCCATATATATATATTTTGCATAGTTTGGTGAAGATTCCTCCAGGAGGAGCGAAGTTATAACTGCCGAAACAGTGCTCTTCCTATGAGTTTAGCAACTTAACCATAACTACACAGCCGGTACTGTGGGCCGTGTAATATATATATATATATATATATATTCAGTAAAAAACGTTGTTAAAGGGACGTTATGGTTCAAAGTAAAACCGAAAACCCCCTGAAATTCACTAGTTATGGTAAGCTAAGCAACCAGGACATCAAAGATGACATCACAAATATCATTGATGACATCACTGATGACATCACATGTGCATTTACTTTTCATGAAAAGTCTGTACAAAAGATTCTTATTACAATGTTGACAAAAAAGTGTCAAAAATCATTGGAATAAATATCATGAGCTATGTAGTGCATTAATCAATGCATTGATATAAACAACCTTCTATTATGAAGTTCTTTACAGTATAGTAAGCTACTCATGTATAAACATAAGCATTGTGTGTAGCATACATAATGGAGGTGCAATATTCATAATCTTCCCATGTTGAATAGTGAAATGATTAATGCTTTCTTATTAGATTTTTGCGTACTGTGCAACATGTAATAAGTAGCTAATAAAACCCACTTACCACATAATTTAATTATTAAATGCAAAACACAAAGACAGAACAACACAAGTGAAGTACGCAAAAAAAGCAGCAGTAGAACCAGAAAGTGTTCATAACCTAACTGATTATCTTTATGCACAGAAATGATTGCTCTGCTTCAAACCTACTACTTCCCTATGTATAACTATCACATGATGTGACTGCATCCTAAAGAAAGTAATGCGAATACAAATATGAGCACAATCAGAGAAAGTACAGTAATAAAAAAACAGCAGGACAATAAGAAGGTGTTGATAACCTTGATTGTCTTCATACACAGAAAGCATTGCTGTCTTTCAAGTGTGTATTTTCCTTATGTATATGTTTCATATGCTGTGAGTGGACCCTAAGTGAATTATTGTAAGAACATATTTGAAGTATAAGTCTACAAATATAGTACTTTTTGAATTTTTAGTTCCTGATTTTTACTGGCCTAGATATGTCAGTAAAGGAAAAAAGAGGGAGCCAGACATGTGATGTCATCAGTGATGTCATCAATGACATTTGTGATGTCATCTTTGATGTCCTTGTTAGTCTTAGCAATGTACGGTGGTGGCGCGAGTTATGGTTGCTTAGCTTACCATAACTAGCAAATTTCAGGGGTTTTTCGGTTTTACTTTGAACCATAACGTCCCTTTAACAAAGTTTTTTTACTGAATTTCATTGGTTTTTAGTAGCGCAACTTAACCATAACGTCCCTTTAACAACGTTTTTTTACTGAATTTGATAGGCTTTTAGTAGCGCAACTTAACCATAACGTCCCTTTAACAACGTTTTTTTACTGAATTTCATAGGTTTTTAATAGTGCAACTTAACCATAACCTCCCTTTATCAAATTTTATTTTACTGAATATACATTTTCATAGTGTGAATTTGATAGATGTTTACAAGCATTCCCTTACTTTATATACATGTAACATAAAATATACTGAGCCCCCTGCTAGTGATTTGATGTCCGCGGACTGTATGTATGTCCGCGGACGGGCGCGGATAACATCAACACTACCCAAAAACTCAGGGGGTATCTTAAATTGTTCTATCAAGCCATATAAACACTGAACAAGTTCAAAAAGCAGCAAATAAACACTTTATATGTAATAATAAATAAGAAGTGGAACCAATATATGTAACACATCAACCGCCCATTTAAATAGCATATGTACTAAAATGGAATATACCAAAACAAAAAAGATATGCTTCCAACATAATTACCTCACAGAAACTGCACAGCTAGGAGCAACAACAGACCTACACAACAGTAAGAACACAACTTACCAGAAACTAGTAAGTTAACTTCATTTTTCTTATATATTTCTAAACTCTCTGTATTAGGTACACTAAAAGTAATATATTTGTTTTTACACAGAAATGTCCAGTACTTTGGAATGGCTTGAAGAAAGTTTCCCACGTGAGGACATGACTGAAGACAGTGATCCTAATGGTAGACACTTCTCTATATAGGCTAATTAATAATCATTACTATATGTGTACTTAACATATATGTTTTTTTAACAGACCCTACAAACATTGAAAATAATATACCAAAAGAGACATTGCAAAATACTCTGCAGCACATGGAACGATAAATGGATATACTTATGGAACATTTCAATCTTTTAAAACATTTTGTGGAGGACCACATAAAAGAAAAATTTAAATATCATTGTCCCACATGTACCTGTTCCCCCTCTCCATGTCCCAGTCAACTATCCCCAAACCCTCACCACCAAGAAAAACGTTATGATGAGGCTTCCATCCTTTCATCCCCTCCCATCCATCTTCTCCAAACCCCTAATTCCCCTGTATTTGTGCCAGTTTCTGCTTCCCCGTCTCTTTCATACATTTTATATATGTATATAATTTAAAAAAAATATTATGTGTGGTTTAATTCAGTCCTTCGTGCTTTTTTTTCTTTTAAAGGCAGTTGGGATGTCCACGGACAGCACGGGTGTCCGGAATGTCTGCAATTAACCAAAATGGGGGTGTCCTAAGGACACTATACCTGTCCGTACTGTCCGCAGGCAAGATGAAACTGTTCTTAGAACACACTTGGTGTCCGGAATGTCCGCAATTAACCAAAATGGAGGCGTTCTAAGGACACTATACCTGTCCATACTGTCCGCAGGCAAGATTAAACTGTTCTTAGAACGCACTCAGTGTCCGGAATGTCCGCAATTAACAAACATGGAGGTGTCCTAAGGACACTATACCAGTCCGTACTGTCCGCAAGCAACATGGAACTATTCTTAGAACACACTCAGTGTCTGGAATATCCACAATGAACAAAAATGGAGGTGTCCTAAGGACATTATACCTGTCCGTACTGTCTGTAGAACATGTACGCACATGCGCACCACACCCATAAGTCCTACAAACATCGCGCCTGTCTGTAACTGTCCGTCTCACATGTATCGCACTTTTAATTGGTTTGAGGACCCGAATACTGTCCGTAGAACACCCGCGTGCATGCGCATGACCGTTCCTATGCATTTGGTGTCCTGCGGACACCCGTCCAATTTGTGGAAGTGTTAGCGATGTCGTCATGTGACCGCACCCACGCTGAGCATGTGTCCTGATTTGCGGACACTGTCCGGGTCCATGAACATTTTAAAAGTACTTTTCTGGACAATCCAAAGTATTTTACAGTAAAAATGCACCATTGCACATGTCCCAGACAATGACCCTGACTTTCTACATAATTTTTTGAACTTTTTGAGCCTTTTTGGGGTGTTCGATCTGTCCACGGGCAGCGCGGCTGTCCGCGGAGCATGCACCTGCACCCCTCTAAAAGGCCACACCCCAGAGCTCATCTTCATTCTGCCTTTCTACTAGTGAAGATTGACCTGCTTTTGCTGCCTTTGCTGTTGCATCATCAAACCAGATGGCATCCATGGCTGCTGTTGTTCCAGCTGGCGCTGCTTCTGCTTCAGCACCACCCCCACCCATGAGTCTTGGGTGTGGCAGTTGTTTACCATTCATGGTGATGTATCAAAAGCACATGCGAACAAGGTCACCTGCAACCAGTGTAAAATGGTGCTGAGTCGTGGGAGGCCTGGTTCGTACAGCTTTGGTATGACATCCATGAAGCGACACCTAAGGTCGCTCCACGGTGGGGCTGTTCGCAAGGTTGTACCTTGTGATAAACGTAATAGGTTCAGTTCCTCTACAACATCCTCCGTTTCCGCTCCTGTCACCACAAGAGACACTCCTGTGGGACAGCGCATCCCTCCAGCTGCCTCACAGGCCATCCATGATGCTGTTGACCCTTACCTTTCGAGGGTCACAATATTGTGTATGTACTGCGTAGTGCTTTCGAGACTGCGGTCAAGGAGCATGAGAAGGTCTGCTACCTACCTAAATAAGGCCCAGGCTAGATCTTCCTCTCTCCACCTGCCCTTTCTCATCCCCGTGGTTGGTGTCCCTTCCTTACCCTCCTTTCCCCTCCTAGTGTGTTGTGTGTAAAAAAAATATATATATATAAAACAACAAAACCCCAAAAAAAGGCTCTTTTCAGAGCCGCCTTTCACAGTTTAAAACTAGAAGTAGCGAATAAATGGAGCAGGGCCCTGTGCATTTTTTAGAAGTCCGCGGACAGTTCGCAGATATCCAAAACTTTGGGGTGCTTCCCTATCATAACCATTGCACCTTTCTCTGGGAAGAAGTGGTGGCTCTGAAAAGAGCCTTTTGGTGCTGTTTGTTTGTGTTTCAAAAACTTCAAATGGTCAACATCTACTGCAAAATGGATGGCTGTAATTCCAAAAAAGGTTGCAATGCATTTTGTACATTTCTCAGAAAAATCTGATTACCAGCATAAGTAAGATGGACTCCATCTCGCTTTCTCCATTTGTGGACCAAATGAAGAAGAACGCAGCCACATTTGTTTCTGCGCAATACGAGAAAAAATTACTTGGGAATTTGGAAACATGTCCATGACCTTCCCAAGTCCTTCATTCATTGCAAATTGCAAAGAAATTCCAGACACATGTCCTAAACTCTTCCCTCCACAAAGAATTATAATTATGTCTGGATGATGCTGTGTCTCCAAAATAGCACAGAGAGGTACCAAGTCCAGCCACTTCTTTCCACACACTCCATGCCAGTGCACTTCCACATAAGGGAATCCAAGATCTGCAGCTACTCCACAGCGTTCTGCATGCACCTCCAACCAATGTATCCATGAGTCTCCCAAAATCCATATAATCTGTTTTCTAAAACGCACAGCCATAGCTATCTGTTCTTCTCTCAGGAAAAAAAAACTTCCTGGCAAACTCTCTCCTTACACAACACACCCAGTAAACTTTAGTGACCAATCCCTTGCTCTACTCTTTCTCAGTTGCATGCCCTAAAATCCCTGTTTGTAATACGCAGTGTCCGCAGACTACCGCCATGTCCACGGACATATGGAAAATCTGAACGTGGTGAATACTGTGCCCCATTTCCCCTTTGAGGTTGGCTCTGAAAAGAGCTGTTTTTTTTGTTTTTTTTGCAGGTACTTGACAGACACCTGTTATTTTGTATTTTTTTTGGGGGGGGGTTTCTTACTTTACTCCTAAAATATTCACATAACCTTCTCCAAAGCAACCCTTACATTCGAAAACAGCATGGCATTTCCCATAAAAGAAAAAGAAATGCCATCTTCTTTAAAATAAAAAGCATTACTGGAATCAATATTCTCATTATTACAGAAGAACATACCATTTCTAAGCATGAAAGCACACATGCCACGGTTGATTGCACACCTAGCAATGTTTTGCTGAGGACAAAAAACAGAACTCTTGTCCCATATTGCCCTAGGTACTAATCCAGAAAATATAACTTTGGCATTTGGAAGGATGCTCATTACTGCTTGAACCAGGTGTTCCAAATCTGCCAACAAAGTAGGGGCACTGACATGGCCAAAATGGAAAGCACCACAGTGCAAAACTACCACATGGGGACTGTTCATCCTGCCCATATCTTCACAAACGTGTACAATTCCATGTACATTGCAATCAGGCACAGTGCTCCACACCACCCCCACTCCTTTAGCATCAAAATGTTTTGCCACATGCCTGCATTGAGCATACTGCTATAAACCATGCACAGACATATCTCCAACTACCAACACCCTGACTTTCTCCACCTCTGCCATCTTCACTACACACAGACTCTTTCAACACAAATCCACAACCTCAACACCTGATTGGCTAATCGCTACAGTCCCCTTTCCATGCCGGATTTGCTGGAAAACCCCGGATGTAGCATGCCCTGTCCGCAGACAGCCGTGATGTCTGCGGAGTGCGTAACTCTTAGACAGTCCTTCTACCCTTTCCACTTCACTCTCTGTGCCATTCCCTCATTGGATACAGCTAAGTAGTCACACAACCATCCACCAATTACATCCAATACCTCTACATCTAACTCCATCATCAGAGTTCAGCACTTCAAATGTACTGTTGATCACTCTGAGTACAAGAAGCATATCATTGGAAAGCACGTATTATAAAAACTACTGTACAAGTCTCCAAGATTTCTACTTGCAGCTGCATGCATATCCACATTCATGAATACAAACTACAGGTATGCATATTTTATGCAGAGTACATGTACAACTCTAATAAATGCATATAAACAGAGTAACCGCCACTTAACCTGTATAACCTATAAAATACTATTATTTTTCCCATCTGCAATAATCAACTGTCACTTCCAAACTTGTCTGCTATATAAATTCTTTTTTTACACACACAACTATCTAAAAATTATAATATTAAAAGATGGAATAAATAACAGTATAATTGTAGAAAAACACTTAGCAGTGTATTATAAAATTACACACAGCCAGGATAAGTTCATGCATCTCTATACACTCATACAGATAGACACTATCATTGAAAAACTCCCAGCTGAAATAACACCACAGCCTGTACATCACATCCTTCTGCTTTATTACCCACACATTCACAAATGCATACATTCTCTGCTTTTCTATACAGGTTCTGCCATTTTACCTTATAAAAATTGCAAAATAAGTATATCATTATTTTTTCTATCTCCTAACATGCAATAACACAGCCTTAAGAAAGCAAGTGAGTTTCATACACTTAGTATTCTACTCATTTGCAAAGCATGTTGAACTAACATATTGTAAGTAAAATATAAAGGCTGCACATAGTCAAAGGAAACTGCCTGCACACACTATGTTCAGTTATCAAACAATAATACTACTACAAAAACATACAAATCAATGTCTAAATTAACATCAGTGCTATAAACACACACAATTACTAACTTCTTTATTTTACAATTGCAGTGAAGACCACTCTCCTGAAAAGCAGCAGCATCTAAAGTATAAACAACAAATCAGAAGAAACCTGCTCATTCCAAACAAAAAAAGTAAGTACAATACTACCATAATATTCTTACTGTTACTCAAACACACTGTGGGGTTGATTCATGGAATTCGTGCACTGAAAAACAGGGATTTGTGCACCATTCTGCCGACAAATCTACATTTGTTAAACAAGGATTTGCAGGCAGAATGGCACACACATCCCCGTTTTTCAGCGCACAAATTACATAACTCAGCCCCTAGAATGCTAGTATTGCAGAACAAATAACTGTTTTAATTCTATACCATTAGATTTAGTATTAGTGCTTCTCCTCACCACTAGCTTACTTTCTACTGTCATCTGAACCCCAGTATAGTAACAGACAAATACAAAAATAGCCTTCCCAACTAGTTGTAGCTGCCCAATGCACATTCACACACCACCACATACATCCTTATCGTCAAACTCAGACAATCATGCACACAGCACACATACATTGACAACAGCCCAACCCATACCTTCTTTTTTTTCAACAGACTCCAAAGAATATCTACCAAAAGCAAGTCCGTAGAAAGCAACACCGAAGTAGAGCAAATGAAAATAAAAGTGTCCAAAATAAGCATCCATCTCTAGCACAATGTGTACAAAAAGTTCAAACAAAAGATCTAATAGCGTCATTAAGCGAAAAAAAAACAAGCTTCCAGTGCAAAAACTTTGTCTCCTCTTTCAAAATATAAAGCGAAACAGAAGGTAATTAACAAGAATTCAACTAGACAGTGCAGTTCTTCTCAAAAGGAAGTTATTTATTTTAAACAGAATGAAACCACTAACAAAACTAACTACTAAATTACAAAAAAGACCTCTCAATAAACGGAATGTCAACAAAAATAACTTCTTAAATATCTGTGGAGGTGAATGGAGTCACACCACGAGCACAGAACCATATTTCAATGAAGAAGCATACCAACGAAAGCAAACACAATTGCCATACATAGCAGTGGACGAGGGTATGAAAAACATAATAATACCATTATGGAACAAGAAACGCTGCTCACAAAAATATCCCCAGAAAACTCAGTATCACCTCTCCATCAGACTGAACCAAAACGTCCAGTACACAAATGGCTGTGCACGTCAATGTGTAACATTGACAAACAATCTTTCAAATCTTTACGCCAGTTCCTCAATCAATATGTAAAAGGCACAGACAAATTCAAAATGAAACTTCTACAAAATATGGATACCTGTCCAGTGCGCAAACACACATGACTACAAGGACATTCATTAGTCTGCATTTCAGGACCTAATTGCAAAAGCACCTTCCATCATATCAAAATGATAGCAACACATCATTCAACTATAAGAAATCTAGTCCATATACTGTACTATGGTAAAAGTCCATATAACAATCTTCTACATGGTACAGCCAAAGACCTACTCGAAGAAATAAAGCATATGCAGAGAAAATATTTTGGAAGTGAAAACCACTTACAAAATGCAATAGCTTTGTAAAAGAGTAGGAACAATTCTACAAATGGCAACCTTCTACTACACTATACAAAAAAGAAATGCTAAAATTTAAAAGTAAATCTGCTGAAGTACCAAACCATGTGTGTGTGTGTTGCCGCAGAACTTTTTTTTATAAAAGTAGCACAAAAACTGTAGACATAACATACAAAATAGAAGGCAATGAAGATTCCAAATGGTTTGAATTAGCTCTCTACCTTATAGCAGAAAACAAATACGAAATAAATGACCCATTAATACTTTGCAGTTATTGCACTGAAAAACTTGACAACAACCAAACACTCAAATAACTTAAAATTATTCCCACTACCAAAACCCTTGTAACAACTCAATTTATATGAGAGCATCATAATTCAAACAGTGCATCCATTTCAAGCAATAATACACCTTTAACCAAAACAGCAGAATTACCTACCTCAGAATAGTGAAAGGCATTCGTGGCAAAGTAGTTTATTTACCATTAGATCTGAAGGAAAATGTACACACTCTAGGAGTGCAACGTCCAATTCAGCAATCTTTAATTTTCTTAGTTTAGGTGTACCTACAAAAGACAATACATTTTGGCAACAACTCATAGACTTACATAAAGTTAGACAAGCCTTGCAATATCTAAAAGAGAACAATGAATACTACAAAGAAATAAATATTGAAGAAAACCTGAGTGAATCGACTGAAATAATTCAAGAGTCACCAGAAACTGGTCAATTTGAACTTCTAGATCCTGCTACAGATTCCAATATTTTAGACCATTATACAATTCATCCATTACACTCTAAAGACACAATAGATGATGCACTAGAAACGTACCAAATGTGACAAATCAAAGGATCACCAATCAGCATATGGGAAAAAAGTATAGAAGCACATGCTTTTCCTCTACTCTTTCCTACTGGGAAAGGAGGAAGGTACGATGATAGACCCACTCAGATAACAGCATCAGAATAGCACTTGTTACAAAAGTATTCTGAAGATCCCAGATTTAGACAAAATCTGGAATACATATTCCACCTACTCTTTGAAAGTGAACTAGCAACTCTATGCTATGGAGTTGCACACACATTGAAATCAGGTACCCACTTTCAAAATATGTCAGCTACGCAATTACTACAAAAAGTGCAAGACAAAGATGAGGTTTTACAATTAAGCATTATAAATCTGTTAGCAAACATGCGTGGTACTAAAGAGTACTGGTTCCGGCGTCACAGAGATGTACGTTGTATGATAAGAAACCTTGGCCCACCCACTTGGTTTGTGACATTAAGTTGTGCAGAATGTGAATGGGAAGATTTACATGATTTCCTACGCATATCAAACAAAAACAAAACAAACATAGATATACTACAACCTGGAGAACTTTGCTCTCTAGATCCTGTTAATGTTCAAAGATTTTCCATCATCGCTTCATTGCTATGCTACACTTTATTTGTAATAAAACTGTTCCTCCCCTCGGAGAAGAGCAACACTTCTTTTGGAGAAAAGAATACCAAGCCATAGGAGCACCACATATCCACATGCTTTTATGGATTAAAGATGCTCCTAAATTTGGTCAAGACAGTAATGCCACTGTTTTACAGTTTATGGAAATATATGTCAAATTCCATCAGAAGCAACAAATAGTGATCTTCATGTACAAATTTTACTATTTCAAAGACACAAATGTGGGAAATATTGTCATTGCAAATATAAAAACAAAGGGAAATACTACACCAAATGCCGCTTTGGTTTCCCTAGACCAGTTACAGCAACAGGTCAGTAAGACATAGTGTTAAAGGTAAATCACCTAAGAACACATATTACATAAAAAGAACAGAAGAAGACAAATATATCAATGATTACAATGCAATCATTGCCCTCTTATGGAATGCAAACATAGATGTGCAGTACATTGCAGACAATTCCACTGCAGTTGCACAATATGTTACAGCCTACTTAACCAAAGCAGAACAAACAGAGCTTCAAGACCTCTCGGATGAACTATCATCAGACAAAACACTGTCTCAGAAATTGTACAGCTTATGCATAAAAGTGGTCTCTCATAGAGAATGTGGCTGCTATGAAGCTGCAGATTGTTTAACCGGTGCTGCTTTGTATGGAAAATCTGAAAATATAGTATGGCTAAGTCGTGGTCCTGCTTAAACTAGAAAAAGAGTTCTCAAATCATATGACGTCATAGAAACAATAGCCAAAAATGATCCGAACAGCCAAGACATTTTGAAAAACAATTTACTAGACACATACTACCCAAACAGGATTACCACTTTGGAAACCATGTGTCTATACCACATAGCCCAAAACTTCACATAAAAAAATAATATAAAACCAGATGAAAATAAAGGTAGCTACAGAGTGACAAATATTGAAGGCAGCTTAGTGAAACTTACCAAACGAAGCTTAATTAATCATATCAAATTGTCCTTAAAAACTCCTCAACATAAAGAACTATATTACATTTCCCTGCTACAACTTTTTAAACCATGGAGAAAAGAAGAAGAGTAACTAGATATCTATGACTCCTATGAAGACGCTTTCAAAGCAAATGAAAGCACCATAAACGATGTAAACTTTACACAGTGCAAAATAATGTTGCAGAATGAACAGCAGCACGAAGAAGAACTCCAGGCCCAACTAGATAAAGACATTCCCGACAGTAGTCAACCTTCTATAACAGGAAGCCAAGAACCACTGGGACAGCCACTAATAGCAAATGAGGCAGAATTATCTATGACAGAAGTAGAAAACACCATGTGTCACTATGAAGAAGATACAGAAGACTTAACTGTACTGCAATCAAAAATGAACAATGAGCAGCATAGCATTTTTCAAGAATAACAAAAGAAATTGCACATGGTGTACAGCATGAAAATAAAGAATGTACCTGCCAAAATTACATACCTATACTACTATGCGTCAGTGGTCAAGCTGGTTCAGGCAAAACATTCTTAATCAAAATCATCAGCAAGTTCCTTCAACACTTGACAAACAAACTGTCAGCTGTTGTAACTGCCCCCACGGGTTTAGCTGCCTACAACATAGGCATGTCACTTTACACCGATTACTACTCCTTCCAGTAGAACACCAAAACATATTAGAATATTACAAACTTTCTACAGAAGCTGCAATGGAACTACGCAGAGTGTTAAAACAAATTAAAATTCTACTAATAGATGAAGTGAGCATGGTCTCCAACCTAATGTTGACCTTGATTCACCTCAGATTACAAGAAGTACTCAAAACAATCTACGAAGAGCTCTTTGGAGGAAAACACATTATTGTTTTCGGAGATCTTCAATTGACACCAGTGAAAGGTGAACCTATTTTTTTTTTTTTTACTTTGTTTATTTTAAATCAAGGCAGGTTGACAAATGCACAGCACATTAAGCAAAAACATAGGCATGTTGAATCCCAAGTATTTTCCTAAAAGGTCTCTCCCCCCCCACCTCCCAATCCCCCGGCCAAGTCCCTCTGTCCCAGGTCGTCCGCCTTGTGCTCCATTGTCTATATGTCAGGTTCGGGGTTTTCCATATCCTTCAGAGTCCACCGAGCTTTAATGGGTTTGTAGGTCAGGGCGGGGAAACGCATGTCATACTCCAGGACTGGGGCCCAGACATTCTGGAATCGGTGGAGGACTCCTGCTCTTGCTGCCGTCACCTTTTCTGCTATCAATATGTCCCAGAGCTTTGTCCACCACTGGGCTATAAGGGGTCCTTCTGGGGATTTCCAAGAGCGGGCCAGCACCGTTTTCCCGGCCAGCAAACATTGGGTCAGTAACTTTGCCCTCTTTCCAGTGCGTGGGTAAATCCCGGGGACCGGTACCCCCAAGAGGACTGGCTCTGGTTCCAGCGGAATCGCTGTTCCAGTGATTTCTGCGATGGTTTCCAGGCATAGTTTCCAGAATTGCTGGGACTTCAGACATGTCCACCACATGTAGAAGAACGAGCCCGGGTGACCGCAACCTCTCCAGCAAGAGTGGTCCAATTGGGGGTTCATGTGATGGAGTCTAAGGGGGGGTAGTACCACCGTAGCATAATTTTGTATGCACATTCCCTGTTAGTGATGCAGGTGGACGAGGTGTGTGTTCGGGTCCAGATGTCCCCCCAGGTCTGGTCCTCTATAGGGTGTCCCAGGTCTGCCTCCCATTGAGCCATGCAACGAGTCCTTGTGCTTAGAAAGTCGCCTAGGAAGCGCCTGTATAGGGTCGATACTCTCCCCCGTGCCGGAAGGTCCTTGAGAGTCAGTTCCAGGGCGGTGGGGGGGCGCGTTGCCACCTGCAGGGTTTGGGGGAGTGAGCACCAGTGGCGCAATTGGATATAGGTAAATCTGTCCCTTTCCTGGAGTTGGAACTTAATTTTACATTGCTGAAATGTGAGGGGTACCTCTCCCGCATATAGCTGGTCTATAGTCTCCAGGCCGCCCCTTATCCAGTTTCGAAAATTGCGGGTGTTTGCTCCAGGTGAGAAAGCCGGATTGTGAAATACTGGGGATTGAGGGCTGAGACCTCTCGGTACCCCCTTTCGTTTCAGGGCCCAGTCCCAGGAGCTTAGAGTGTGTTGTGTTGCTAGGAGGAGGTCCCCCCAGTGTGTTCTGAGAGGGGGCGAGATGTGTGGTAGGAAACGTAGGGGTAATGACACTCGTGCCTGCTCTAATTCCACCCATCTAGGGCGGTTTGTGACCGTTTACCATGCGTGAATCTGTGCTAGTTGGGCCGCCACTCTGTAAGCCTGTAGGTCCGGGACCCCTAGTTCTCCCAGTTTGGAGTTTCCCAGAAGTGTCTTAAGGGGGATTTGCACCTTCTTACCTCTCCAGATAAATTTCAGCATCTTTCGCTGTAGGTCTCGAAGGGTTGGGGCGGGGATTGCCACTGGGAGGGAGGCACAGGCAGAGAGGAACCTCGGAAGGAGGTTCATCTTGCAAGCTGTTACGCGTCCCAGTAGCGAGATTTCCTGGGTCGTCCAACGCTTCAAGTCACCTTCCAGTTCTTTTAACAACCGGGGAAAGTTAGCTTTATATGTGTCTTTCGGGTCTGCCGGAATGTAGACCCCTAGGTATGGGATCGCCTTCTTTTCCCACTTGACTGGGCACATTTTAGGTAGAGGTTCCTGTTCTCCCGGGGTGAGGCCAACGCCCATGGCCGTTGATTTAGAGAAGTTTACTGAGAAGCCTGACACCTCTCCGTAGCTAGCTATTTGACCGAGCCTCCGAGATCATGAGCAGAACATCATCGGCGTTTAGGGCAATTTTGTGTTTTGAGGGGCCGCCTTGTGGGCCTTTGATCCGCTCGTTTCGCCTAATTCTCTAGGCGAAGGGCTCCATGTTGAGCGCGAAGAGAAGGGGCGACAATGGGCAGCCCTGCCTGGTTCCACATGACAGGGGGATCGGAGCCGAGCTGTATCCGTTGATCCTCAGGAGGGTCTTCGGTCCCTTATAATTGGCCAGGACCATGAAATGCTGTTCCGAAACCAAAGGCTTCTAAAGTGTGTCTCATGAAAGCCCAGTCCACCCTGTCAAATGCCTTGGCCGCGTCCAGGGCCAATAGAACCAATTTCTGGGAGTTCCGGGAGGCGAGGTCCTCCAGGTTTAGGGTTCTCTGAATGTTATCCCCTGCTGCCCGGTGTAGGATGAAGCCTGCCTGATCCGGTGAATGATCTCTGGCAGGACGTGACTCAGACGATTCGCCAAGATCTTTGAGTATAGGTTTGTGTCTATGTTTAGTAGTGCTATTGGTCTACATGAGGTCAGGTCTCTTGGATCTTTCCCCGGCATGGGCAGGAGGATGGTAGTTGAAAAGTGTCACCAGGGGAGGAGTTAGCTGGGGTCTGAATAGTTTGTAGAACCTGTCCGAGAATCCGTCCGGGCCCGGCGCTCGTGTTTCGAGAGACTTAATGGCGTCTTCTATCTCTTCCCCTGAAATGTGCCCCTCCAATTTTTCACGTGGTATGTCGGGGAGTTGAGGCAGCACCGCCTTTTGTAAGTACTCCATTTGCTGCGATGAGTTCCGTGGGGTAGCTGTCATGACCTGGGTGAGGTGATCCACTGCTAGTTGTTGTTTTTGGAGTTCCGAGTATTGAATGACTCCCTTGGGGTCCCGCAGGCCAGTGATCCTGTTAGTTTGCCGCAATTTGGCCAGTTTGGCCACCAGGATTTTGTTTGCCTTGTTGTTCTTAGCATAGTATGATTGCTTGGCCTTGGCCAGGAGCAGTGCAGTTTGTTCCGCATAGTGAGCCTCTAACTTCTTCCTGGCTATGCGTAGGGCTCGCTGTGTCCTGGGGACCAGCCCTTCTTCTTGTGGACCTCCTCCGCTGCCCTAAGCTCCTCCTCCAAGGCTATTCGGGTCTGTTGCCTGTTCCGGTGATAGGCCGCTCCCTGGGCGATCAAGGTGCCTCTGACCACCGCCTTCATGGCTTCTCAATTGTTCGCTACCGAGGTGTCTGAGGCTTGGTTTTCTTCGAAGAAGTCTTTGATTGCCCTCGCGATCTCGTCCCTAGTTGCCATGTCATTGAGAATTGGGTCATATAACGTCCATCTGCGCAGGTTGCTGGGTTTAGGGTTCTGTGCTCGAATCTCCAGGATAACCGAGGCGTGGTCGGAGAGGGTTCTTGTGCCGATGGACACATTCTTGACGAAGGCCAGGGTTTGAGGGGAGGTTATGAGGAGGTCAATCCTTGAAAATGTTCGGAGGACGGACGAATTAAAGGAATAGTCTGTTTCGGTTGGATGGAGCACCCGCCAGGTGTCTACCACCTCCATGGATCTAAACAGCTGAAGGAGGCTTAGCGCCTGGGTGAAGTCGCTCGAGGTCGGGGGGTGGGATTTGTCTTTCGTGGGATCTGGCACTCCGTTAAAGTGTCCTCCGATTATCGTTTGGCCTTCCACGAAGGGTGACAGGGAGGAGCCCAGTGAGTCATAGAAATTCGATTGGGCAGAGTTGGGAGCGTATACTGAGACGAAGGTGTACAGATCTCCCAGTAGGAGGCATTTGACTGCTCTAAATCAGCCTTCTGGGCATGTTTTCGTTTCTAGTATTTGTGGGTTAAGATCCTTCCTGAAGAGAATCGCTGTGCCACCTTTCTTGGTTCCTCCTGAGGCAAAGAATTGGAGTGGGAATAAACGAGAGTAGAGCCGGCTAGTGTCCGCCAGTAACAGGTGGGTCTCTTGGAGCATGGCCACCGCCGCCTCCTCATCTTGGAGTTTTAATAGGACCGCCTTTCGTTTATTGGGAGAGTTCAGCCCATTGACATTTAGAGAGAGGAGTCTCAGGGTTTGGTGGTCCGGTGCCAGGTCACTCCCCGTCATTTGTGTTGGGGGGGTCGAAAGTGAGTGGGTCAACTGACATTTCCGATGTGAACTAGGGCACTGCCATCCTGCACCTGAGGTTTTAACATGCGCCTCCAACGGGAGGACGCAACTTCCATTAAAGAGTGGGCCGACATTGTGTGTGTGGACGCACTCTTGGCCAACTGGGCCAACTAGTAACTCTAATGTTGTGTACCGTAGGGTTCCAAGGACCACGGGGTGAAACTGTCCTTGGCATGGGTATGAGTCGTGGGCATGGCCCGCCGCCACCGTCGTTGTGCTTCATCTATTTAGCGATGAGTTAGTAGTTCCTTAATTGGAGGAAGTCGGAGGGTCCGAGGCCATTGCCGAGTAAGTTTGTGAGACGTAGGTCCACCTCTGGTTACCTTCTCCTATTGTTCCGCTGTATCTTGGACCATGAGGAGCGCCTGGGCTTCGGGGAGGGGGGAGGTTCAGGGTCTCCAGCAGCCTCCAGGGTCGGTGAGGGGCCTCCCTGGGTGGGGTCGGATTCATAATTTTATTTGCGTCCTCCATGTGACTAATTCGTCGTGTATTGCCTTTGAATGTAAATTGCAACGCCGTCGGGAATAGCCATCTATATCGCACTTGTTGATCCTGGAGGAACAGTGCCAGGGGTCGTAGGGCTCTTCTTTTCTGAAGAGTGAGTAAAGAGAGATCTTGATAGATCTGAAGCGGTGTGCCCTGGAAGGAAAGCTTGTCTCCAGTGCCGCTAATCGCTGAGATGGCCTCCTTGGTCGTGAAGAAATGGACCCTGGTAATGACATCGGGGGGAGGTCTGAGTCTACCCCCTGGCGTGGGTGCAGTCTGTGGGTATTGTCCAGTAAAAGCTGGGATTTATCCAGGTCTGGGAGCAGAGCTTGGAAGAAGTTCCCAATGTATTCCGGTCATTTTTTATTGGGGATGGAGGACGGAACGCCTCGAATCTGGAGGTTATTACGACGCGCCCTGTTTTCCAGGTCCTCTTGTTTGAATTCTAAGATCTTATATTTGTCTTGTAGGGCATGAATGGATTGCCGGATTTCCCCCAGGGCAGACGTGTGATCTTGTGAACGTTCCTCGATCTCTCCCAGCCTCTGCTCCACCTCTGTAACCCTCTGGTCTGTCTGTTCTACCTTGGTAGTGAGTTCCGCTAGGCAGGAGCGAAATTCCGATTTAATGTCCGCCATAAATGCCACTAGGTCCCCTCTGGTAGCTAGGGCATCTTTTTCCTCTTGCTGCTTTTGTGGAGTGAGTTTAGAGGGGTCTTGCTTCTTGCTTTTGTCTGATGCGGTGAATATAGTGGCTATGTCCGAGCCTTTGCTGGGTTTTGTTTGTCTGGACATGGCGGCCACTCAGGGGGCCAGATCCGGGGGGGTCGAGGGGTTCTCCTGGGGGCACTTGGGTTGCAGAGTCAGATCCGGCGGAGTCTTGGGTATTGCTGGGCCGGTCGGTGACGCACCTTCAAGGATAGTTATCGTGGGGCCTTGTCGCCCGTAGGGAAGAGCCGCGGGTCAGCTCCGTTGCACCCAGCCAGGAGGGCTTGTTGAATGAGTGTGTGGGCCGAGGCACCCCAAGAAGCTCGTGGGGGGGAGGGGGGGGTCGTGTTCGGTTGGGCCTCAGCCAGTGGGGTTGACAATGTGGCACGTTGGGCCAGATAAGCGTGGGTTCATTATGGGTTGTTGTGGACGTGTGCTAGCAATCCTCTGTGGACTTCTGCAATGGGAAAACATCCTGCGGATCTGCCGACGGTCTGTGCCAGTGGGGCCGGATCCTGCGGTAGCTGTGGTAGTCTGCAGAGGCAGGGGGGTCCGTAGGTGTAGCTGGTGACCCTCGGCAATGGGAGGAGTGTGGAGGGAGTTGGGGCAGTTGTTGGTGTTAGTAGTCCCCACCCAAGATGCAGGCCAGGTCCGGTTCACTGCACCTGGTTGTATTAGCGGAGCTGTCTATGTTTCACGAGGCCCATGAGGCCGTAGGTGGGCTGTGGGTCGGGAGCGAGGTTCCCTCCAGGGCCTCCCAGCCCCGACGCTGCAGCACCTGCTCCTCAGCTGGGGGACTCCGTCATCAAGCGCCGGGAGCAGCGCCTATGTTCCTCCGCGGGACAAGTTGAAAGGGGGGCGGGGAGCACCCACCGTATCGATGCTGTTCCCGGTTCTGTGCGGGGCCTGACAGGGTCTCCCACAATCGCGGGCACTATGCGGCCCGAGCAGGAGCCGAGGTCAGATTCTCCGCGGGGGCTCCTCCCCCACTCTGGGCCGTCGAGTGCCGCTTGGCTGCCTAGTCTGGGGACGCTGGTTGGTTGGCCGTCCCTCTGCTCTCCAGCGCGTTTCCTCCGCAGGGCCTCAGGTTAGCTTGGGGAAAGAAGTGGGAGGGAGGGAGGGAGCCATCCGCCTCATGTCTCCTGCACACGCCAGGGCTCAGAACCCGAGCGGAAGCCTCGACCGTGAGCGCAGTGAGCGTGCACGCCAGGCAGGGACCGAAGCGGGACCGCTTGTCGCCGGCAGGTCCGGGGGTGCGAAGGGCGCGGCGGTGCAGGATGACAGTTCGTTTCTCCTCCTTGGCCCCTTCATCGTTCATGCTCCTAGGCTCCTACATGGCCGCCATCTTGGTTCCCCAGCGAGCGCTGGGTGCCAGCTTCAACGGCTGGTTTCGGGCCCAACGCTCCTGCGTTAGACCGTCATCTTCGAGCTAGGCATGCTCCAACGGTTCCGATTACCTCGGATGGGATTGATGGCCAGTTGGGCTCAAAGGAACTGCTTAATTTTAGCGGCGGCGGCGGGAATCCCACGGGCGGCTTCAAGGGAGCGACCACATAGATAGCGCTCCAAGCCACGCCCCAGGTGAACCTATTTTTAAAACCTTAGGACACAAACTCTGCCATAAAACTGTTGGCAGCATAGGAAATGTCAACCTTTGGTAACATTTCCAATACAGAGAAATAACAGAAAACATGCGCCAGTCTGCAGACCTCACATACGCCAACATTTTTAAAAAGTATTAGAGTTGGTGTACTACCTCAAGAAGCACAATCAATATTAAAAACCTGCCACATCCATGCACTATATGGCCATAATTCATGTGCTACTGATATCATGAAAAATTTAGCACACAAACATGAAACTTGTATGTCCTTGATGCCAACTCTTGGAAGCTGTTCTAAATTCAATGAAACAATGTTGAAAATTAAAATGCAACCAATAATTGAAATGTGATCCACAGTCAAACTGGACGTACATGGTATGAAACTACCCATGTGTCAACAAGCCACAACAAGACTAAATACCTTAGAAAACTCTATCTCCAACACAGCTGGTTTGGAGAAAATATTAAAATCATCTTTAAACTGTAGAGTAATACTTAAACGTAACCTTGACGTGGAGCAAGGAATAGTTAATGGAGCACTTGGTACAGTTGTTGGCTTTCAAACATACCCACATGACAACAACATTCAGTTTGTCAATATTCTCTTTAACAAACTATCAGAAGTAAAAAAGATAGGACACTCAGCAGCTCGATTCCTTCTTTTCAAAGACATGTATGTACGCAGAGAGCAATATTCTCTAACTCTAGCGTACGCAGTCACCATTCACAAATCACAAGATCTTACCCTAGATAAAGCATTAATAGATATTGGGAACACAGTCTTTAAAGAAGGCATGAGATACGTATCACTATCACGCTTACGTACACTTGATGGTCTATTTCTAATCAACTTTGATGCAAGTAAAGTGAACGCTGATATTCCTTGCATTTTAGAATACAATAGACTACGTTCACTGTACACCCCCATCTAAAAACCTATCCTGTTCCACTGAAAGGAAAACGTTGTAAAAGAAAACTACTTCAAACAGAAATGCAACAGGATCACACTGCAAATCCTCCAAAGAGAGTAAAAGAAGCTAATACTTCATCAATTACTACAACCAAAGAAGAATTTTGTAGGATGTTTTTCCCCACTAGTCCAGGCCCTGCAAGATTACTGTGCATTGCTTGCATCAGGAACATCAGAATGGCCGCCGGAAAGCATGCTGCTTGCTAAAAATCACCCAGAAATGCACAGTAAAAATCAGAAAAATAGGCCGCCATCCACTTTTGCCTAAGTCAGTGGTAACACAGGGGACCACTGCCAAAACCCATCATTTGGCTGCCCAAAAAACAAGGCTGATTGCAAAAGAAACACAGAGCTATGTGAAAATCCATTTTTCTTGGTTGTCAAATTTGCAAAAATCATGGCTCACAAACCACCCAATAGACCCAACCTCCTTGTTGGGTGTTAAACATCATTCTACTTCAAGAATCCACATAAATACAATGTCCACAGAAGTACACTTATCAGAAGAAAATCCACATTGAAGATTGCATGCTGGAAAGAAATCTGTCAAAAATGGGTGCAATACCGTTACTCGCCTCTGTCAGACGCTGGCGATCTCTAAATCTGACAGGAGAAACTTGTGTCTAAAAAAACTAAATATGCCAAAGAAGGGATTTCCATCAAATGCAATATAGAGTGCCACACATTGATTTCATGTTGAAAAAAGACTGGAATTGAAGATATGTTTGCTTATTTTGAATTTGTAACTGTAATTTTTCACAAGGAACTACGTCACAATTGACCATAAGGTAACCTGATTCAGCTAAAACTTCAAAGAGGCTTCTTCCCCTGAGAACATACCACCCTGTTCGTCCCCACCAAAAGGAGAGGATATCGCATTGGCATGTTAATGAGAAGGGGAGGAGACTTCCTTTGCTGCTCTGAGAAAGAGACAATGGGTTCCTTGAAATGAATGAAAATGCTAATTTGGGTGTGACTGACATCAGCTGCCCTGGCAGGAAGAAGACCATGTGACTCTCTGACTCAGCCAAGTTTGGAGGCGGGCCACACTGGAAACGTGGATTGGAAACCAAAGTAACTGTATGTTTTGGGAAAAGACTTATAAAATATTGTGCCGAACTGACAAAAATATGAAATTTAGAGATTATTAAAATGAAAAATTCACTCACAGTTTAAAACTAATCTGGAATCTGGGCGACATTCAGAGACTGAACCACAAAATTGTTCATATTCTAGCTATTGTGATTATGTTAGGAACTTGAAAAATTACAGGAATATGCCCAGATGGTATGTGCACGCATGTGTCCAAATTGGTACAGAACTTACACTGCGTAACCGCCCAAAAGCGTGAAAAACGGTCATTTGTGAACCAAAACTCGTAGGAACATGAGACTTTGACAGAAACGTACCTTAGTCAATCTGTCATGTAATTATGTATTATTAACAAGTTGTGCATATTGGAAATATGTTTTTTGGGAAAAATAGATTTTCTAAGTAAAAGCAAAGGGGAGGGATTTTTTCTGGACCCTAAACACAGTGTCACTCTGACACATGATGACACACTGTTCCCTTCTCAAATCAGGAAAGGGGGAATTCTCTGACCTATCAGATCCTTAGAGGGTTGGGCATTGTTTAATCAGCCTCCCCACCCCTTTGGAAAATGGATAAATAGGGACTGCTGAGGACAGGCAAGAAACACACTTTCACTCATCAACTGATCCACTGGCGAAGCACCCTGCAGGAAGATCCAGAATCCAGAACCTCGATCAAGACTCTAGAACCTAGATCCAGACTCCAGAACTCTGAAGCAGAAAGGCCAATCCAAAAAGCTGAACCCTTTTCAGCTGGCCTTTAAAATCTAGCAACCTGATTTAACCCCTAAACTTCCACGGGGCCTAATCCATTCAACAGCCTGGCTGAGCTGTTTGCTGCTTCTGGCCAACAACCCTTGCTATAACCCAAGATCCAGATCAGTCCGCCAGAGCTGTAACCCAGAACCCGTCAGATCCAGTCCAAGAGGCCGCGCAGAGACCAGAGTGCTGAGAGCAGAACCAAGCTCCTGAGACATGTCCAGTGGCAAGCAAAGTCTAGTCCAAACCTTTAACCAGATCTTTGACGGCTCCATTTTAAACCAGAGTTGTGAGTATTTAGTATAGAACTGTCCATAGTCATCTCTTAGTTTAAAGAAATCCATCCAACCAATTCCAACATATCCAGACTGCATTGTAGAATCTCTTTTGTCCATTCTGAATCCTTTCTCATCCAACTAATCCTGTGATAATTGTTAGTGTAAGCCAACCTGTTTGTAATTCAAAGCGCAATTTCATTAGCAATCTTGACTCCTTTTGAGAAAATTCGACCTCTACTAAAACCTCTGTAACTTTTGAACCATATGTGCTAGAAACAAAACTTAAATGTCATTTTGAAGCTAACATCCTCCACTTTCAAACGAACTCAGACATTAAAATTCCTTATAGTTTTTCCGTAATCGCGTTTCTCGCATGCAGAAAAGTTGCCACAAATTTGCATTTGACTCAATTTCATTCTATGTAAAATAGCTATTTCTTGATTTCAACTTCTGTATTTCGTTTTCCATCTGATAACCATTCAAAAATCATTGCTAGTGTTGACCTGAACCAATCCAAAGCCACTCTCATTAGTTCTGCATCCCATTTAGTGAATTAAAATCATTTTTAGCATTTTTCCCATTCAATTCAACCACATTTAAAAGCATTTGACCTGTTTAAAATCAGCCCTGTTTTTCTCTAAGCTTGCTGGGGGGGGGGGGAATCGGGATTGAAACTGCAATTGTTGATTGTTATTCATGAAACCTGTGTGCCCTCATTCCATATCTTCATATTGCATATTGGGAGGAGTGAGTAGTAACAGAGGGAAAGAGTGATCACATTGTCTTTGATTGAATTCATATCAAGTTTATTTCTGTGTTGCATTATTTCCTATCATTGCATTTCCTTGAACCACACACAGTTATTCTCTGCTACATTTTTCTTCCTATTCCTACTCCTAATTGATTAAAGAGATTGTTGATATTGTCATATTACCCATTGCTGATCATTGTTCATATTCATAAGTGTGATATTCAGATATTATCCATATTTATAAAAGTGTGATATATATATCGTTCAATTCTTCAAATAAATCTTTCAATTTGCAAAACAAACCTATTTCTTGGTTCAGTGAGACCGGGGGAATTCAAAGAGAGGGGCGTTATATAAGGGTACATCATCCAGAATTAAAAGAACTTTTGTAAAAATATATAAATAAGGGTTTCCATTGGGCATTCCATACTAGGCATTGACATAGTTGGAGTGCTGGATTTAAATAATTTACAGATTGGGGGCTCGTGCGCGTGATTTCTGGATTAAACATACCATTTGTGCAGCTTAATACAGTGTGCTAACTGACAGGATACATAAATCCTGTTGGGCTACCGCGCTGTGTTACACTGTAAAAGCACCCCTCAAAAGTGAACTTTATAAGGAAACGGTCTGTTTTGCAAAAATAAAATTAACAAAAAACTTTTGTAAATCAGGAAGGAAATTAATATTTCCAAAATGGCAACATTGGTAGACATCAAGATAGCTAGAGAACACCTTTTACATACATTATTTGTGAGAGGTGAGTGGACTGAGCAGGATCAGAATGTGTGGTTGCAGGCAATCACACAACAGATCACTGCAACAGGGTTAGATATCTGGAGAGATCAGGGTCCCTTACATGTGGCCCTGAGTGAACTATTGTTACGACTCCTGCACCTACCAGCACTTCCGAGTTGGCCACGCCCCCACCCTCGTCCTCCTGCCATCCCACTCGCTCACCCATATACACAAGTGCACGCACGATCAGGCGCCCATTCGGGCATCAGTCCCAGGGGTTTTCTCATACACCTGGCACTTACCTTCCTTCCCGCTCCTGGCAGTTGCGTTGGAGGCTCCCAGGTTACCGAGGTGCCCTGAATGGACTTAGGAAGATCCGCCCGTCACGTGTCACGTGACTCTCCACTGCTTCCGTATCACGTGTTTAGCCCCTCATCACGTGATACGTCCTGCTGGATAAAAGCGTCCTGAAATCAATGAGCGTCGCTTCACAGCTGTTTTCCAACGGGATTCTGCGACGCTCATTTTTTGCCTTACTCTACGGATACACTCGACCACGTTTTTGTACCACGGACTGCCTCTGCCTTGCCCTTGTGTTTATCTTTGGATTACCAGTTGCCGGACCACCCTTCTACTTTTGGATTTCCCCGTGTCCTCTGCCTCTTGATACCACGCCTTGGAACTGTTGAAACTGCTGTCTGACCTTTGGACTGTCCCTGGTTTTGTCTTACGGATTTCGTCTTTGCTCCTGGACTCCTGGCCTCTGACCTCACGCTGGGCGGTTGTTTGCCTGCTTACCTGCCATCTACCCTCCGCCTTTTGGGGTCCCCAACGCCCGCTGTTGTTACACCTTTGACACATAGGTAAGCCAAGTAGGATCATACCCTGCTGTTATATTCCTGTCAGGTTGTCTGTGCTTACCTGTAACCCATTGCCTTGCTTACCTTTAACCCATTGCCTTGCAGCGATCGGGGGGTCCATTTCCGGCGGTTCCTGAATCCAGGTCTACGAACTACTTCACCTGTGGCCTCAAGGACCGCACAGGCAGTATTACTGGTGTTGCCTGTGCGTTACTTGGGGACGGAGGTATCCTTACTCTGCACGACCATCAAGTCTATAACAACTATATATGGCCCCTAAGGGCAAGGATGAGCAAAATAAGATTGCCAAGATAGCAGCATATCTATATTTATCTATGGGAGCCATACAGGATAAATATGCTGAAGGCCAAGATCTGGCAAGTAGGCAACTGATGGCATTAGAAAAGGCCCAATCTGATCTGGACTCTTCTGAGCAGAGGCTGCAGAGGAGCCAGGAGTCAGAAAATGAAAGCAGGCAGTATATAGCTAAAATAAAAGAGGATATGGGTATCCTGCAACAGGAAAAGACAGACCAGGAAACCAGAATTCTGGCCTTGCAGAAGGAGTACCAAGAAAGTTTGGACTGCCTACTGCAGAGCCAGAAAAAGCTGGAGCAACAGATAGATTTCAACAGGGCATACACAATGCAGGTAGCCACCCTGCAAAGCCAATTAGATAGAGAAAAAGAGGAGAGCAATACATTGATTTTGAAAGACCTGGATACCCAGGCAGAGTTTGATGAAGAGCGCCAGAAAGCTGGTGCTCTTCAAAGACAGTGGGATGACCTGGCGGCACAGAGGCAGGCTCTTGCTCAGGAAAGGGACACCTTAGGCCAGGAAGTCGGTCACTTAAAAGGGAAACTGGAAGAAAATCACATGGCTCTCCAGGGACTGGGTGACCTCCAAAAAGAGTATGATAGATTGTTAGAGCACACCAGGAGGGTGGAAGATGCTTTGGCAAGAAAGGAGCAGGCCAGTAGGGACGGGACTCAGGAGGTAACCCTCCTGCAGCAAAGACTTGGCCCAGTACTCAAAGACAAGCCAGGAAGCACAGAGAGAAAATGAGGCTCTCTGTGAGAAAAATGATAGGCTCCACAGGCAAGTAGCCATGCAAGAGAGACTGATAGAGACTAGTTTAGTTTAGTTTATTATTTGATAATGCGCTCCAAACCCAGGGGTAGCCGGGCGCAACAGTCACAAGAATGCTTAAGCTTAGGTTACATACATAGGATACATAAAGAAGATACAAAGATACATTACATGTGTTATTAATGTATTTGCAATACAGGTATACAAAATATGCAAGCTGTGAATACAAGATAGAAGATACAGGCCCCTATATGAGATGGTCTGATGTCTGAGTAAGGCCTCGATTGAGGAACAGAAAGCTCAGGTTCTTGCATGGCAACAGGGAGCAGGGGCTGATAGAGATGAGGTTTTCTGGGAAAGGGAAACACCTGAGCATAACCTCAGGAACCCTAGGACCATAGGGTTTCATCTCTCCCAGTCCCTGGACTCTGCCACCCCATGTCCACTGGCACACATTAGCCCAGGGCCACGGGGATGGCAGATTACTATCCAGTCAGAAGTATGGGGCTCATAGACCAGCACTTCCCAGGAATGGATGGGCGGGCATCTGGGTATGGGTACCCAAGTACAGTGAAATTTGGTGGGGAACTCCGGGAGTGTAGGCCCACTAAGGGCATCCTGAAAACCTCTGCCCAGCTAGGACAGTGGGGGGGTACCCATCAAATCCTGGGAACAAGGAGGAATCAGAAGACTCCTCTGAGCGCCCCAGGACACAGGAGACTAGGTCCCCACATTCTGACAGCCATTCCCAGGCTCGCAGAATCCGGGAGAACCTAGAAGACCAGACGGGCACCTCTGGGAGCAGTGCCTCTGAGTCAGAGGATGAATGGACCAGGGTTACACGAACCAAGAAGGCCAATAAGGCAAAAAAGGGCCTTGCTTAAGGACCCCTTAAAACAGATCAAGGCAATAAGGAGCATCAACACGCCTTATCATAAGAACGATAAGTATTCTGTTTGGGAGCACTTAGAGCTATTTGAGCAGATGATGGAAACTTTCCATTTGAAAGACAGTAGTAGCTGCATTCATTATGTGAAATGGACATTCTCACCAGAATACTCCAGTTTCTTTGGTGGCTGGAGGACGAAAATCATTCTAGATGGTCCACCTATAGGGCGGCCATCTCGAAGCATTTTTCTGTTCAGAGAAATCCCCAAGAGGCTCGCAAGGCAGCCTACATCTTGCAATGTGGGGAGGATTAGGCCCCACAGAATTTGTGCAGGAGTTAAAGCGTGCCTTTGCGCAGACTACCAGAAGGTTGCACACGTACAGCAAAGAATTTGTTAATACATTTTTCCATGCTCTACCAAAGTACATCATGACCCAGCTAGTGAGAGATTTTCATGAGAAAAGATCACTAGACTGGGTCATTGAACAGCCCAGCCGAATCTATGAGGTGCAAAAGCCCATAGAAAACAAGAATGCGCAAAAAAGCCCCAAACCAACCAACATCCCTGCTACTGCTAAGGTGGCAGAGGTAAAGGTTGCCCCCATTTTGGATTTGGAGATGGGGGGGCCTAAAAACCCACCTGCACAGCAGAATAATCCCAAGCCGAGAAGGACCTTGGGCCAGTCACAGACAGGGAGACAAGGAGGTAGTCCCACAAATGGGATCCCTCACTCCCCTGACTATGTAAGTTCCCGCTACAAGCGGAACAGACCCATCCTGGGTTATGTGTGGACTCCTCCTGCCCAAGGGGGGGGGATCCAACCAAGCACCTAACCCAGGGAATTTCCCTCCTCACTTCCCATAGGAGGACAGAAATTCCCCAAATCCTGGGCAGAACGTTTTCCCCAGGTACCCACAGAACTTCCAACCCCAGAACAATCCATCCTTCTTTTCCCACTTTCCTGAGCCCAGACAACCTAATCCGGGAGAGGGGAGGCCAAGGGTGGAGGGGTACCCAAATCTTCCCAACCCGGGGTACTAGCAGAGAAGGGATAGCTACCCTTCCCGGGATCAGCCCAGGGGAGAAATGAGAACCCTGTATCAGCCTGAGCGGGTGTCACAGTTAAAGCACCAGGTCCAAAACATGGTACAGGATCTGGGTTGCATGCTGAGGGCTCAACAGAACCCTCAGATGAGCATGCCGGCACAGAATGCCTCAAACTCTGGACTTGGTGCTCCAGAACAATGACGGGGGCAGCACCCCGACAACCCACCGGTTCCCAGGGAGGAGGCACAAGGGGAAGGGGGGTGTAAAGCCTTGGAGGAAGCTTCCTTCCCCACTTGTAAAAAGCCCCTGGGGTCCTCAGAGGATTCTGGGAAAAGGATCTTCTCCTTCCTTCAGAAATGGGGGAACTCCTCCCAAAGAAAAATGGATCCCACCGGATTCAAATCCAGACTGGGTAGATGTGGGGACTGAGCCAGCACCGCCCATCATCCAAGCCCAGATCCAAACACATGAAAATCCCCTGGTTCAAACCCATCCTGGTGACTGCCTCCAAAAAGGGGGGGCGGCCCAGAACCGGAACCAGGGGAACTCAAAACTTCTCCCATCTCTAGTTGCCACCTTTTCTTTGCAGATTCCCAAGACTCCCCACCGGATTCTGCCCAAATCTCTTCTCTCTCAATGTCCAAAACTAAAAAACTAGCCCACCAGTTGTCCAGAAATGTGCATTATCTGTGCCCCCTTGCGGAGAAGGAGGGAAGATACTATGCCCCGGTACAAGTACAGGGGCAGGGTACAATTTTGGCACTGGTGAACACTGGATCCCAAGCTACCCTTCTGTCCAAAAATACCTTTGATGAAATTATCAAATTCCTCTCACCTCTCTTCCTGGACAACTTCAGAACTTTGACAGGAAGGAAATTCCCGTTGAGGGGACTGCGGATTTGGACATTAAAATCGGACGACACATTGTGAAGCACCCGGTCATAGTTGTCACTCCAGATGGCACCCCTTGTTTACTAGGGAATGACCTCCTGCGAAGATTGTCACCCCTAATAGATTGCGTAAACAAGGTCCTCTGGACCCAGACTAGCCGACCAATAAAATTAAAACAGAGTGTCAACCATATTAGTTTAAATAGCACATGCCACATGGCTGAACAAAAATCTGACCAAGTAGAATTTCACTTTCAGAACAACCAAATTCCAGACGTGACAGTAATAGCAGTAGGACAACAGACTAGTGAGGGGGGTCCTCTCTATTTCTAAAAATCAACCTTCCTTCCAGTTTAAGGTGGCATTCCACACTGGAAGGAAACACTCTGAAATTCTTTACCAATCCACAATCAGACATTCCCATTCCTCTAGTGCAGAAAGATGAGAAATCAGCTCAGAGCCTGGCTGATATTCAGCAAATTGGAGAGCAGTTGTTCATCCCTGTTCAGTTAAATGAAGGGAAGGACTCTGTTCTCGCCCGAGTGTGTGTGAACAACGGTAAGAGCTTCATCAGCGAAGCCATGTTTCGCCAACTCTCAAAAGATCCAGCCATTCCCACATTTAGAGTGATAGACAAATGGGAAATAAATCTGGAAGCACGCAATTCCAAACATCTCCTGCCAAGCATGTGACTGCTCAAAATCTCCATAGGCAACAAGAGCATAGTACATAATTGTTGGGTCGTGCGAGACGTCACTGACGCCTTTTACTTAGGCAGTGACATTCTCAATCGCTTTGCCATTAGTTTGGACCTAATAAACTTCAAAGCTTTGTCCCGATTAGCAGATAATCCCATGGGCTTTGATGATCCAGAGAAAGCATTTAGGTCAGCTCAATTGCTGCCTTATGCAGTTGAAATTCAGATTTGAGAAGAAGTCATCATCCCAGCAAGCACCTGACAATTCTCCCTGGAAGTGAAAGTTAAAAGAGGACAGAAATTGAAAAACCCTGATGCCTATATTCATATAAATGCTTCTCTCCAACAGCAAGGGTTGGGGGTAAACCCAACACCATAAGTCAACATAGAACATGACACCATTCCAATAGAGGTGAACAACAGCGACTTAAAGAGTATCACTCTAGCCGCAGGCACCATTATTGAATGGCGGTTGATGACCGACATTTCTCCATAGATTTAGGAAATGAACTGTTAGGACCAATCCCCAAGGACTGTTTTGACAGTGACAGTGATGACAACACAGCACCAGACAGGATCTTTACCCGGCATGGGGGGATCTTCCTGGTGTACACTTCCTGCTCTTATGGTGAGGAAGATGTGACCTGTGACTTCAGAAGGGATGAGGTGATTTTCCAGGTTCATGAGGGCTGCCTTTCCCACCTGAAGCCACCAGTCCAAATCAGCACTCTGACCAGGTACTTCGCCACCCAGCTGGAGGAGGCCGCTGAGATAGCAAAACCAGAAGTCTTTCCAGGCTTCGGGCAGATGGTTGAAGAGAGAGTCAAACTAGCTGATGCCTGTGAGACTCTGGAGCAGAAGCAAAAGTTGAAACAAGTTTTCTTGGATTTTCAAGATCTCTTTGCGGTGGACTCATATGACTGTGGTCGCACCGACATCCACACAACAACAATTCCCACGGACCCTGGCATGACTCCAGTGTTTGTGAAGCAATATCGCTTGCCTCTCGCTTCAATGGAGTCCCTTTCTGAAATAATTAAGAACCTTGAGTCCCGTGGGATAATCCGTCCAGTCCACAGCACCTTCAATAATTCCGGTGCTGGGGATATTGAAGCCAAACGGCCAGTGGAGACTCTGTGCCGACCTTAGGGAGCTCAACAAACGGGTCCATACTTCCCGATGGCCTCTTCCCTACATTGACCAAGGGCTGGCCCAGATCCAAGGGTCACAGGTATTCACTGCAATAGACCTGACCAATGGATCCTGGACTGTACCTGTCAGTAGGGAGGACCAATACAAGTTGGCCATCACCTTTGGGGGACAGCAGTACACATGGACCCGGACTCCCTTAGGATACATCAACTCCGGCAATGAATTCAACATTTTTCTACATAAGGCCATGCCCGACCTGGGTGAGAGGGGTAACCTGGCTTATGTAGATGATGTCCTCATCAAAAGCTCAACTGTGGAGGAACACAGAGCGGGGATCCGTTATGTTCTGACACTGTTGAGGACAGCCGAAGCAAAACTTTCCTTTCAAAAGGCACAGTGGTGTAGAACACGTGTCAATTTCTTGGGGCATGAGATTACTCCTCAGGGTCTCTGTCCGCAGGAAAAGAAAGTGGAAGCACTCCAGAAATTGAAAGACCCCACAACTCTGCGGGAACTAAGGAGCCTCCTTGGACTGACTAATTACAGTAGTAAGTTCATTGAGGGCTGCACAGAGATCACAAGACCCCTGATTCATCTTTTGAAGGGGGGGTCATGTGGGAATGGGGTCCAGAACAAGCCGAAGCAGTAAGACAACTCAAAAGAAGCCTCTTACAAGCGCCTTGCCTAGCTTACCCTGTCAGAAACAAGGAGTTTGTCTTGGAGACAGGGTTCTCTAATACATGCTTGACTGCAGTATTATACCAAAAGTATGACAAGGTAAAGTAATCTCCTATGCAAGCAAAACTTTATCCTCTGTGGAGGAAAAATTCAACGATTGTGAGAAAGCACTCCTGACAACGGTGTGGGCATTGAAGAATTACCGCCCATTTATCCAGGGGGAACACATCATAGTAGAGACTCCTCACCAGCCTCTGCAATATCTCCAAAGTGACAGAATCCGGGCCGGAAATGTAAGTAATTCCCGAATTACTTCCTGGATTCTGTCAATGCGAGGCTTTCCTGTGGAGGTCAGATATGGCCAAAACAAGAAGAGTTCCCTCGAGCAAGGTCTGGCTGACTTGCATGATTGTGCCAGAGAAAACTGTCTCGAGGACGAGAGTCTAAAAATCAAGGACAATATGGAGGCATACCTCAATTCCCCACACAAAGTCTTTGAAGAAGACAAGTGTGAGGGAATGCCCACTGTCTATGTGGATAGATGCTCTTACCATCTTGACAACAACGGGGAAAAAGAACTTGTGGCCGGCGTAGGGAATGCATGGGTGAATGAGACCCCAGAACCCTCTGCTGGGTACAAGATTGGTCCCCGAAGTAGTCAAGTGGCAGAGTTGATGGCTGTGCATCAAGCCATCCTCACTGCTGTCCAACATCAACTCCACGAACTGGTCATAATCACAGATTCGGATTATGTACGGAACGGGTTCGTGGAGCACCTGGTTAACTGGAAAACCAGAGGCATGTTATGTGCTAATAACGAACCCTTGAAACATGGGAAATTAATTCAAAATATTGATGATCTGGTCACCTTGAATGGATGACCATCTACTGGAAAAAGATCAAAGGTCATTCTAAAGTAGAGGGACCAGAAAAAACTGGAAATGACTTGGCTGATCAGCTGGCCAAAACCGGGGCCATCCAAGGGGATCTAATAGAGATCGAGTCCCTGTTGGGGAAAATACAGGTCACTGCTATCACTAGGTCTCAGACAAATGCTCACAATGAACTCTCAACTGCACAATGGAGACCCGAGATGCTGATTTGATTACGGCTCAAAAAGGGGATCCAATAATTGGTAAGTTTTATCAACACATTGAGGACTCTTAGAACTTTCCCCTGACGGATACCGATTACATAGGGAAAGAGGACCTCAGAGTGTTGATGAAATGTCCAAAAATGTTCCGAATCCAAGACGGTTTGTTGGTGAGGAAATCCCTAGCTGGCCATGATCAGTTGGTGGTTCCTACCTCATTCCGAAGCCTGATGTTAAGTCACGGCCATGAAACGGCCACAGCCGGTCATAGGGGGTTTCATATAACACTTGAAATCTTAAGAGAGGTTGCATACTGGCCACACATGGGGCAGGACCTCGACAAATACTTGAAGGGGTGTGTTGTGTGTGCACAATTTAAGCCAACATCCCTCACACACCGTGCGCCTCTCCAAAAGAGGGGGATGACACTGCCATGGTCAGATTTGCAAGTCGACTTTATCGGGCCCGTGATTCGCTCCTCTAGGGGAAACAAGTACATGTTGACCGTGACATGTTTGTTTGCTAAATGGGTGGAATGTCTCCCGGCCCCAAACTGCAAGGCAGAAACAGCAGCTGCCCTGATGATCAACCACATCTTTTCGCATTTTGGACTACTCCAAAGGATCGAGCCAGACAGAGGTAGCCATTTTACCAGCGAAGTAATGACAAATATGTGGGAGATACTTGGGGTTAAAAGGAAGCTACACATTGCTTACCGGCTAGCCTCTAGTGGTGCAGTCGAGAGATACAACAGAACAATTGTGACCATATTAAAAATGTTTGTGGCAGATTCTGGGCCAAGTTGGGATATTCGATTACCTCTTGTCCTAATGGCTATCAGATCTACCCCTTCATCTGCAACTAAAATGTCACTGTTTGATTTGATGACTGGACGCAGGATGGTGCTTCCCCAGGATCTGCTCTATAGAACCCAAAAGCAGACATTGATCAATGCCTCCACAACTCATGAGTATGTTGAAAATCTGAGAAAACACCTTCAACATGCTTTTGCCTAGGCTCAGCAAAATCTAGAACGATTAGCCGATAGCATGAAAACCCACTATGACTTGAAGACGACCAGAAAAGAGTACAATGTAGGAGACCGGGTCTTTTTATACAATTTCCAAAGGAACCAGGCCAAACAGCGCCACTTGTTGCCTACCTGGAGGGGTCCTTTTGAAATTGTAGACAAAATCTCACCATTCGCCTACAAAATCTGCATCCCCAAAGGCAGTTTGGCAGGGGGGAAGATAAGTGGGTCCATATTAACCAACTAAAGTGCTGCCATCCTAGGCACACTCTGCAGCAACTGGAGGAGTCTTCTGGAACCCCAGAGGGGGCCACTCCAGATCCATAAAATTCCAACTCTAAAATATTCCATATATAGCCTATAAAATACAACAATAAAAATGTGTCCTGATTATCAAATGTATGTGCCTGCCCCACTACATTAATAGTGGTGGGGAAATGTCTGTCAATATGTTTTTGCTTTGTCATCCTAGGATTGATAAACCATGGAGACGGAAACCAAGGAGGACTACCTGGGGACTGGGAGAAAAGATACAAGGGGCCCAGAGTATCGCTCAATACTCACATCAGGACTGGCGAGGAGACCCGATCGATCCACCCCTGATGGAGGAAAAAACGATGAACTTTGCCATTTGTGGATTCAGAAGAGATAAAATTGACATCGCAGCCTTGCGAATTCCCATTGATGGACGATCAACGCCAAATCGCAAGAGGTGGGGCTTGTGGGATGTTTTTCCCCACTAGTCCAGGCCCTGCAAGATTACTGTTCATTGCTTGCATCAGGAACATCAGAATGGCCGTCAGGAAAGCATGCTGCTTGCTAAAAATCACCCAGAAATGCACAGTAAAAATCTGAAAAATAGGCCGCCATCCACTTTTGCCTATGTCAGTGGTAACACAGGGGACCATTGCCAAAACCCATCATTTGGCTGCCCAAAAAGCAAGGCTGATTGCAAAAGAAACACAGAGCTATGTGAAAATCAGTTTTTCTTGGTTGCCAAATTTCCAAAAATCATGGCTCACAAACCACCCAAAAGACCCAACCTACTTGTTGGGTGTTAAACATCATTCTACTTCAAGAATCCACATAAATACAATGTCCACAGAAGTACACTTATCAGAAGAAAATCCACATTGAAGATTGCTTGCTGGAAAGAAATCTGTCAAAAATGGGTGCAATACCGTTACTTGCCTCTGTCAGACACTGGCGATCTCTAAATCTGACAGGAGAAACTTGTGTCTAAAAAAACTAAATATGCCAAAGAAGGGATTTCCATCAAATGCAATATAGGGTGCCACACATTGATTTCATGTTGAAAAAAGACTGGAATTGAAGATATGTTTGCTTATTTTAAATTTGTAACTGTAATTTTTCACAAGGAACTATGTTACAATTGACCATAAGGTAACCTGATTCAGCTAAAACTTCAAAGAGGCTTCTTCCCCTGAGAACATACCACCCTGTTCCTTCCCACCAAAAGGAGAGGATATTGCATTGGCATGTTAATGAGAAGGGGAGGAGACTTCCTCTGCTGCTCTGAGAAAGAGACAATGGGTTACTTGAACTGAATGAAAATGCTAATTCGGGTGTGACTGACATCAGCTGCCCTGGCAGGAAGAAGACCATGTGACTCTCTGACTCAGCCAAGCTTGGAGGTGGGCCAGACTGGAAATGTGGATTGGAAACCAAAGTAACTGTATGTTTTGGGAAAAGACTTATAAAATATTGTGCCGAACTGACAAAAATATGAAACTTAGAGATTATTAAAATGAAAAATTCACTCACAGTTCAAAACTAATCTGGAATCTGTGCGACATTCAGAGACTGAACCACGAAATTGTTCATATTATAGCTATTGTGATTATGTCAGGAATATGAACAATTACAAGAATATGCCCAGATGTTATGTGCACGCATGTGTAAAAATTGGTACAGAACTGACACTGAGTAACCGCCCAAAAGCGCAAAAAACTGTCATTTGTGAACCAAAACTCGTAGGAACATGAGACTTTGATAGAAACGTACCTTAGTCAATCTGTCATGTAGTTATGTATTATTAACAAGTTGTGCATATTGGAAATATGTGTTTTGGGAAAAATAGATTTTGTAAGTAAAAGCAAAGGGGAGGGATTTTTTCTGGACCGTAAACACAGTGTCACTCTGACACATGATGACACATGATGACACACTGTTCCTTTCTCAAATCAGGAGAGGGGGAATACTCTGACCTATCAGATCCTTAGAGGGTTGGGCATTGTTTAATCAGCCTCCCCACCCCTTTGGAAAATGGATAGATAGGGATTGCTGCAGACAGGCAAGAAACACACTTTCACTCATCAACTGATCCACTGGCGAAGCACCCTGCAGGAAGATCCAGACTCCAGAACCCTCGATCCAGACTCTAGAACCTAGATCCAGACCCCAGAACTCTGAAGCAGAAAGGCCAATCCAAAAAGCGGAACCCTTTTCAGCTGGCCTTTAAAATCTAGCAAACTGATTTAACCCCTAAACTTCCACGGGGCCTAATCCATTCAACAGCCTGGCTGAGCTGTTTTCTGCTTCTGGCCAACAGCCTTTGCTAGAACCCAAGATCCAGATCAGTCCAGCAGAGCTGTAGCCCAGAACCCATCAGATCCAGTCCAAGAGGCCGTGCAGAGACCAGAGTGCTGAGAGCAGAACCAAGTGCCTGAGACCTGTCGGGTGGCGAGCGAAGTCCAGTCCAAACCTTTGACCAGCTCTTTGACGGGTCCATTTTAAACCAGAGTTTCAATTATTTAGCATAGAACTGTCCACAGTCTGCTCTTAGTTTAAAGTAATCCATCCAACCCATTCAAACATATCCAGACTGCATTGTAGAATCTCTTTTGTCCATTCTGAATCCTTTCTCATCCATCTAATCCTGTGATAATTGTTAGTGTAAGCCAACCTGTTTGTAATTCAAAGCGCAATTTCATTAGAAATCTTGACTCCTTTTGAGAAAAATCGACCTCTACTAAAACCTCTGTAACTTCTGAACCATATGTGCTAGGAATGAAATTTAAATGTCATTTTGAAGCTAACATCCTCAGCTTTCCTTATATATATAATCGCATTTGGCTCAATTTCATTCTATGTAAAATAGCTATTTCTTGATTTTAACTTCTGTATTTCGTTTTCCATCTGCTAACCATTCAACAATCATTGCTAATGTTGGCCTGAACCAATCCAAAGCCACTCTCATTAGTTCTGTATCCCATTTAGCGAATTAAAATCATTTTTAGCATTTTTCCCATTCAATTCAACCACATTTAAAAGCATTTGACCTGTTTAAAATCAGCCCTGTTTTTCTCTAAGCTCTCTGGAGGGGGGAATCAGGATTGAAACTGCAATTGTTGATTGTTATTCCTGAAACCTGTGTGCCCTCATTCCATATCTTCATATTTCGTATTGGGGGGAGTGAGTAGTAACAGAGGGAAAGAGTGATCACATTGTCTTTGATTGAATTCATATCAAGTTTATTTCTGTGTTGCATTCTTTCCTATCATTGCATTTCCTTGAACCACACAAAGTTATTCTCTGCTACATTTTTCTTCCTATTCCTACTCCTAATTGATTAAAGAGATTGTTGATATTGTCATATTACCCATTGCTGATCATTGTTCATATTCATAAGTGTGATATTCAGATCATATCCATATTTATAAAAGTGTGATATATATATATTGTTCAATTCTTAAAATAAATCTTTCAATTTGCAAAACAAACCTATTTCTTGGTTCAGTGAGACCAGGGGAATTCAAAGAGAGGGGCGTTATATAAGGGTACATCATCCAGAATTAAAAGAACTTTTGACATAAAAATATATAAATAAGGGTTTCCATTGGGCATTCCATACTAGGCATTGACTTAGTTTGAGTGCTGGATTGAAATCACTAACAATTTCCAATCAAAGTAACTCAGGTACTTCTTCAAAGAAGCAACACACACTCTGAAGAAATGACTTGGACACTGAACTTTCTGTTCCATTTAAATTTTCAAATATAACTGGTGTAAATTGCTACGTAAATGTAGAAATAAATATTGTATTCCAATTGCCACCAATTGCTGACAACATTTACCTTCACAATACAGACCAATTGTCATTGCACAAGTTAATCCTTCATAGAAATGCAAGCAACAATCCTGACATCACATACAGTGTTTATGGAATAAGACAAGAATTGGACTACTGTGCTGGAATGGTGAAATTCACTATAAACTCAAAAGAAGATCCACAAGAATTTCTAATGTACTTACTACAAGTACTGGAAAACAAAATCATACCTATAAAAGAAATCTTCCAGATTTCATACATGTGGAAACATACATGCACTCTCTGCAAAAATGTGGCACAGGAACAAATCCCTAATGAATGCTTTGTGTATGTATCCATACCTAACTGTGAATCCGTTCCATTTCAGCAACTTGTACAAAATGCAATCTATGGCAGATTATGTACTACCTACAATTCAGATAATCGCTCCACCTTACAAATATAAACACCTAGTAAATACGTAATACTAATGCTTCTACGTTACAATGCAGATGGTACCAAAAACAACTGCAAGCTGACTGGATTCACACATGGTCAAGCATCACTTGGTAAGAAAACCTTCACAACAATAGGTATAATCTACCACACAAGAGCCACAACCAATGCAGGTCACTACACGGCATATATAAAAATAATTGTGGATGGTTAGACTATAATGATAGTACCATTACTCTAAAGCAGAGATTAACAGCAAATTTTATAAATGCTTATTTAATATTCTTAAAACCAAAATGTAATAACTAATCTGTGCATAAACATTAATGAAACTTCAATTAGAAAACTATAAACAGTTAGAATACGCCAACAGGTATCTAACTGCACCAAGATTCTGCAACAACCAAACAGATAAATCAATACCACTAAATAATAAGAAGAAATAAACAGTTAGAATACGCCAACAGGTATCTAACTGCCCCAAAAATCTGCAACATCCCAACAGATAGATGAGCGACTTGAGAATACAAATAAAAAACTATAACCAGCTACAATTCGCCAACAGGTATCTAATAATCTGCAACAATCCAACAGATAGAACATTAGCCAGAAACAACAAGTAAACACTAAAAACAAAGAAAGAAATGTACTGTACCATAACAAAAAAGGGTTTTTTTAATCCAACATGGATTTTTTCCCCACAGACCCAATGATTTAAGAAACAAACACAGAAACTGAGCAAATTGCACAGTACACTGGTGTGTAAACTACTAAATATGAGGGTCAAAATAAAGCAGAAATTTCTATTATGCAATGCAATAAGTCTTTATAAACTACGTACACTAACATGATCTTTTCTTTTATCTCAGAAATTGAAAAAGAATATCTGCTCCAGTTACCCAAGTCATGAAAAAAATATATCCAATCACAAAAAATCAAACAGTAAGTACATTATAATACAACTCACAAATAGTTCTCCATAACACAACCATTGAAGCAAACATCTAACCATACACCACAATACAAAATGTTTACTTGCATGGATATGTTATACTGCAGTGCTTGTTACCAAACCCTACAATCTTAATTACATGACGTAGCCAAAACTTCACATACATACTATACAAATCAAACAGTACACAAACTGTATATTTGCAAATATTTGATAGATGTTTGAATCTATGGGTCTGATCTGCCATGCACCCAAGACTCTAGGCCCTGACCACAACCACCACAGCAGATCACACCCATAGATCACACCCATAGAATCAAAATTTTAAATGGCTATATGGGCTACTGCATCTTTTATGTCCACGGACATGACGAACACATCAGGGGCGCCTGCCACCTAAACAAATACAGCATTTGACCAATCTCTTACTTTCCCACCCTCCCCAAGCACTCTTACACACTTCCCAAAGTTGTATTTCTCCCCGTTCATCGTCGCGCTGTCTGTGGATGTCCGCTTATCCAAAGATTGTGACCCACCTCACGCTTCATTCCAGCCAATCAGCGAACACGTTGCATGTCTGCGGGCATGATGCAAGCCGATTAACCAATCGGTGTCCTGTCCGTGGAGCGAACAGGGAAGTGTGTCGGCGGACATAGATATCAGTACTTTTTTGGGACCTACTTTTTGGTCGTTCTAAAAATAACTGCTGGACGGATTGTCACCAAATTTACAAAAGCACGCTTTCGGGACCAAGCCACTGTTCCTGCTGCAAATTTGGTGAAAATCCATCCAGCGGTTTTGGCCTTTAGGCGTGAGCAAAGTATTTTCCCCATTCAGTCTATGGGAAAAAAATACATTTTGGGATTCCCCCCTATAACTTTGCCCCCCCCTGGACCAAACCTCACTGAACTTTGCAAATTTAGAGTGGGCCATATACTTTTTTTGCAAAGTTTGGTGAGGATTCGTCCGGGGGGAGCAAAGTTATAAGCCGCCCAAAAAGTGCTCTTCCTATGGGATTAGCAACTTAACCATAACTACACGGCAACTAGCGTGGGCTGTGTAATATGCCTAAACCAAGGGGAATCTCAATTTATATACCTAAAGATATTATTATCTGTCTTTCCCTGATATTCCACACTCAAAAGGACAAGAAAGATAACAATAATTTCCTTCTACAGATTTTATGATGGAAAGTATGTGTGTTTGATGCCAACAGGTTAACTCTACCTGATGAGCTTTCTGGTGGGAAAGGTAACCATTTTCTTCCTCATTCAGGGTTTGTGAAGTGGTTCCCTTGATAGAGTTCTGATTTATATCAATCCCTTTATTATAGGCCCTACAGGTAGGACAGATGTATCAACTCTGACGGGTCATAAAGGTCTGCATTAGAGCTTTAATATCAGTCTCCATTCCAAACCAAATAATCTTTCTCTCAAATAATGTTTGTTTCCCATAGTTAGTATGATCTTTTTTTAGATAAGACCGAACATTTTCCAAGATCATTAGTTTATGACTTTCTGGAATCACCAATTGTATCTTTATTTTATCTCTCAGAGGGTTTTTCCACTATAAACAAATTCTCCTCTCACCAGAAAAAATGGTTCTCTTCTTTCACATCCTTTTTTTGATACCACTTGTGAACTTTTTTTTTAATTAAGATGGGATCTCTTGTCTGGCCCACTGCTAGGTCTGACAACAAGGGTAAATCTTGTTCAGCCTCAGAGAGGGGGAAGTAATTGATAGTGTTCTCCTCTTCCCCTCCTTCAACATCTTCCTTCTCTACTATTCTGGGAAGTATTGTCTTCTCAATCACGCCTTGGGTGATCTTATGTCCCTGGTAAAGACAGAAGGTCTTCTTCCCATGATTTTGTATTAAGACTTCCACTTCACCTCGGAAATGTGGGTCTATTACCCCTGCCAAGACCTCAACCAGAAAATCGACATGCCATTCCCATCTTGGATGCTAATCGGATATAAATCACAGGGGGTGGTATCAAAGCTAAATCTGTGATTATCAGCCTTTTTCCCCCTGGACGGATGGTTTCCTGTCTACTATAACAAAGGTCAAATCCAATAGAGCCTTTTGTGGCTACCATGGTGTCTGATGCTCTGTCACTTAGTTTTTAATATTTCAGGGTCCCCAACCTGTTTCGGTTGAGCTGCATCCCACTCTGACACCAGATGTGAGACATGCATGGTATCAGGTGATGACAAAGACAACAGATCTAACAGTTTTGAAAACCTCTATTAAAATTTCAGGATGGGTATAATGCCTAACTTGCCCATAGCTATGGTCGGGAATGCACTACCTAGAGAAACTAAGGAATGTCTATGTCCAGAGGTCCAAAGCAAAAGCCTGTCTTTCAAAACCTGCCCCTGTCATGAGGATCCATTTGAAGTCCAACGCCAAGTGCAATTCTAGGTATGACTCTGACCTAGCTTCCCTTAAACGTAAGTGAAGGGCGGCAGAAAGGAAATGGAGGGCTTCCTGTTCATCCTCTGACAAATTGGCCTGTTGCCTGCTCTAAAATCAATACCTACTCTCTGTACTCACCACAAAGAGAGTCCCCATTGAAGCTTGTGTCTCTGCGGCATCTTACAACTCGGCCGAACTTTTCAAAATCTGCAAAGAACTGGTCAACCCTGCTGCAGTCCCTAACCCTCCCGTTGCCTCCCAGGCTCTTTGCAATGCCCTTGCCTCCCATTTTATGTAAAAAAACCCAGGACCTCCTGTCCACCCTCTCCTTCCCTTTCCCTCCTCTCCCCTCTCTGTCTTTGCATGCTGACCCTCCTTCAGCCCCCCCACCCTCTCGCTCATCCTTTCCTCTCCTCTCCCCTGATGAGGTTGCTAGACAAGTTAGATCTATGAAAGCCTTGTCAAAACAAGTTCATTCCTATTCCTCTAAAACCATCAAGGACCACATTGATACCCTTGCTCTGGCCCTTGCCATTTTCTGAAACCCCTCCTTTGCCCCAGGATCCTTCCCCTCCACTCTGAAGCACTCCTTTGTGCTTCCTCTTCTCAAGAAACCCACAGTGATCCTTCTTGTCTGGCTAAGTATCGCCCAATTTCCATTACTCCTTTTTTGGTCAAACTCTGTGAAAAGCTGGCTATCTCACCTTAACCTTCATTCTGATTCTGTTGGCTGTCTCCATGATCACCAGTCTGGTCTCAGAGCTGCCAGAAGCATAGAAATTGCTCTCCAACCTTAGTTTAACATTCCTTCTGTCCTCATCCTACTCAATCTCTCTTCTGCCTTTCTTTTCTGATCGACCCTCCCCGGTCCAACCTGCGCCTTTCCTATCATCTATCTTCCTCTCTACCTGTGGTGTTCCCCAGGGGTCTAACCTCTTGCCCTGGATTTTCAACCGATACCTGACAACTCTTTCCCACTGCATTGCCATTTTCTGCTCAATTTTTCAGTGCTATGCTGATGACACTCAACTCATTTTCAGGCTGCCTTCGGCCACCTCCTCTCCTTCTCTCATCTCTGATTGCCTAACTGGCGTTCAAGATTGGTGTGCCACCAACGATCTTTGTCTGAATGCCAGCAAGACAGAGATCCTCCTCATCGGCACATCTTCACCCTCCTTTCCCCTCACTCTCTGGTCAGCCTGCCTTTGTCCTCCTCCTGCCCCCACCTTCGAGGCTAAGAACCTCAGGTCATCTTTGACTGCACTCTTTCATTCTCCACCCACATCTCTGATGTCTGTAAAAAGTAAAACTTCCTACTGCACCTCCTCAGAGGCACTCTGCATTTCCTCTCCTTCACCCAGAAGCTCATTGTCTCCCTAGCTCTTCTTCTTTCTAGGTTGGACCATTGTAACAGCCTCTTTCTAAACCTACTCGACTGTACTCTCTGGCCTCTGCAACTAATCCAGAACAGGACTGCAAGACTTGTCCTTGGCCTCAAGACCTGGGATCGTGTCTCTCCAGCTCTGAAATTACGCCATTGGCTCCCAGTGGATGCAAGGATTACATTAAAAACCCTCTGCATTGTCCACAAGGCTTTCTGGGGCCTGGGTCCAAAGTACCTTCAGCTATCCCTCCGCAAATACCTCCCCTCTCAAGCTGTTCACTCCTCTACCTCTAACTCCCTCAGGGTCAGTTGTTTTGCATAGAAGCGAGCTGGGGGCAGATCTCTGTCTTCAGCGGGGCATCCCTCTGGAACAGCCTCCCTGCCTCTCTGAAACTTGAGGAGAACCATCTCCAGTTCTGGAAGCACCTCAAGACCATCCTCTTTGCTATACCTTCGCCCCCCTCTCCCATGCTGATCTGGTCTCTCTCGGCACTGTGCATCTGGCCTACCCTCTGTCTTCCAGGCCCAGGTACTTGCTCACCCTGCCACCCTCCTGCACTGCCTCCGGGCCAAACCTTGCACTGGGGTCTGTATCTGTACCCATAGAGCCCACCCCCCCCATTTTCTTCCTGCACTTATCAGACATAACGTGTCTGCTGCCATAAACCCATCACTTGCCACTTGCTGGCTGCACTACCACTGTTTGTTGCCTTTATTATTTATTTATTTCATTATTATGTATTGGTTTTTCTCCTTTGCACCACACTTTCCACTTCTCACCCCCTCCCATGCACTTTTTCCCTTTCCCTCTCCAATGCACTTGCACGTTCTTAATGTCACCAGGCCTAGTAAGATTGTTATTTGGTTCTCCCCTGTTCCCCTCCCTTGCCTTGTCGCACTCTGAAACACTTGTGTATGAGTAATGATATAAATAAAATATCAATATCAATATCAAAAACCTATGCTTGCCCTCAAGTCTAATACCTAAACGTAGTGCAGGGATATTCTAACTTAAAATAGTGTTGAAATTAAAGTGTGGAGAAATCTCTGGCTCCCTTCCTCAAGTTCAGGATACAGTTCAAAAGACAATGTTCTCAAAAGGACCTTGGGGTTCCTTCCCCATGCTGCAGGTCAAAAGCAGCTCAGGGCTCTATCCTCAAGCTGCAGATAATGGCTCACCAAAACAAAGTTCCAAAAGAGCTTGGGGTTCCCTTCCCCAGGTTCTAAGCATGGGTTCACAATGTAATGTTCAAGGGGTAATGTTCCTAAGAAGCCCAGGATTCCCTTGCCCAAGTTTCAAGCACTAGTTCACAACACGATGTTCTGAAAAAGGCTCAGGGCTCTTCCCCCAAGCTGCAGGTGCTGGTACACAACAAACAAAGTTCGAAAAGATAATGCTCCCAAGAAGCTTAGGTCTTCCTTCCCCAAGCTTACAGTCTTGCTTCAACAATAATCTCACAGTGTTCAGTAGGAGCTTAGGTTTCTTTTTCCCACAAGCTTGTTGCACTGATTCAAAACCAATATTCTTTGTGGTTTCTTGTTTGCTTCAACAGTTCCTTTTCCTTTGGTTGGGGGATCCCTGGTCTTAGCGCAGTTGAAATACTGCATGGTCTACCCGCTGCAGGTTGTATAACTTGTTGGCCTTATCCAAGCACTTTTTCCCCGTAGTTTAGGATTATAAGGTTATTCACACTTGGAAGATACAAATGCAGCTTAAACTTTCAATTCAGCCTTTTGCTCACACTTCGATGCTCCTCTCTCTGATAGTTTCACTAGCTTGCGTTGCTTTAGAATTGTCCTTTAATTAATTAATTAATTAATTAATTAATTTATTGGTTAGATATACTTTTAGCCAAAAGGGTTTGTATAACACAAAGACATACAACATATACAGATCATCAATACAAAAGCTAAAATTACACAATTCTAAAATATGGCATCCACTACACATAAAAAATCAACATTCAATACATTTTAAAATCGCCACAATCTTTACATAAAAGATGGCAGAGTAATATATTAGGTTGATATCGTTACCACGCATAAAAGACATCCATAATTCAGTTGTGTCCATCATATCAATTGCATTATTAAAAGTTTTAAAAGATTTGGTTCTGATCGCTGTCAAGCTTTCACAATTCATTATTAAGTGGTAGAGTGACTCATAAACATCATTACCACATAAGCGACATTTTCTCATTTCCTTTGGGATACCAAGTATATCACCTTTAGTTGCCAATGTATTTGTCATATTAAATTTCATTAGAAGATAGGTGCGAAAAGATCTGGTGCTTGGATATGCCACAATATGTTTTCGAGGCGTGATTCTGGTTAGATACTTTTCAAGATATGGACCACTATTTGACTTTGAGGCAACATTGGTTATATTTTGCTCATTCCAAAGCTCAAACACCTTCTTTTTTATGTCTCTTTTTTGGGCAGCAATCGTTAACGTTCCTGGAGTCTCCCAGGCAACCAGTTTCTATAAGATCATTGTAAAGTGCCAAGAGTACCAACAAGCATATTACCTTCTAAGCGAAGGTACGCTTACACATATGGCACAATAATCGTGTCATTTGCTAGGGTGAACACCTTTTCATAAGGCAGTACTCATTGGCATGTATAGGCACACCAGATACCTTTGATTGCAAACTCCAAATACAGGTATTCATTGCTAAGATTATGTGGTAGCCGTAGTAGCTTCCTCAATAATTTAGCCTCAAATACTACCATGCAGTTGACAAAAGAGTGACCCCATATCTCAGCAGTATATAAAATCATTGACCGTATTTTGGCCAAATAGATGTTTACAACCGATTTAACAGACTAGCCGCTATTTCGACCGATAAGTGTACTCAAGGCATTTGTGGACACAATACACCGATTCTTAAGTGCTGACCATTGGGATTCCCAAGTGAGCTTCTCATCAACAATAATACCAAGATATTTGTATGACCTTACTTGTTCCAGTTTTTTTGAGTCTAGATTCCACAAATATCTCTTAGGTCTTCGTTTTTTAGAAAAGACCATAATTTTGCTTTTATCGATATTGATAGTTAAGCCATTGGCAGCAGAGTAAGCCACCAGGGAATCAAGCATATGCTGGACACCTGCTGGGGTATAGTCCAGTATCACCAGGTCGTCCGCATAGGCAAGCCAACCAACAATCACACCATTTACTTTCACAGGATTAACATTAGTTAGATTGAAAGCATTCATCATATTGGACAGGTAGAGATTGAAGAGGATTGCCGCTAACATGCACCCTTGTTTCACCCCACAACAGGTTGCCATATTTTTCGATAACCTGCCAGCAGCATTGAGTCTAATTCTTACTGAGGTATCGGTATGAAGCAGCATCAACATCCTCAAAAGACCTTGTGGAATTCCCCAAGAGTTAAGTTTTTGCCACAATTTATTATGTAAGATGGTATCAAATGCGGCCGAGAAATCGATATAGGCACAATATACGTCTAGGGGCCGTTTGGCCCAAGCATGCTCAATAGCAGATGTGAGTAACAGAAGGTTGTGCGTAGTACTGGATTTATCATGAAAACCTATTTGATTTAATGGTAATATGTTGGAGGCGGCGATCCATACATTCAATTCTTGGAGCAAAACTTTAGTGAAGATTTTGGAAGATACATCAAGCATGGCTAGCATTCTAAAGTTAGCCGAATTGTCCTTTAACTGTTAAGAGTCTTTTGAACACTTATACTTACTTAAACGTGATCACTCTGAAACATTGTAATTCATTAGCCCATTGTTGGCCTTGCATGCGTCTATTTCATCATTCGGTTTTCATCTGAGTCTTTCGAGAACATACCCCTGTATGCAACTACTCTGATACAATGTAGCTTCACTAACTTTCAAATATGCTCCGGGTTTCTCTCATTCATTGTCACTCACCAGTCGCGTAATGTTTCTCGTTTGCCACGCAATTGCAGCTTATCTCACTCTGCTGTTCTCCAGTGTTTCAGAATCCCGTTCTCCTCTGGCTTCTCACAGGATGTTTTGCCATTTCTGCTCCTCTTTTACTCCACAGGCTTCTCTCTTCCTCTGTTGTTTGTGGACGCCACCATTTATACACCTGTGAGTCTATAACAGGCTGCAGGTGTGAAGTCCCAGGTACATTTGCCTGACTACAATTAGCCCAATTAACAGGACATGCCTGACCTTAAGCTCTATAGCCTTCGGGCTCCCTCTTCTTCATCTCATTGCTAGAGTGGTGTCTCCTTTAGGTAATCTTAATTACTCTTGGGGTTTGTTTCTTCTTCTCAGTACTTGGTCTCACTTCAGCAGGTAAAGTAGGATCTGGGCAGCAATATCCTACACAGGCTGAGGGAGGGTAAGGTGAATCACTGTCAGAAAATGGGGGATACCGTGTCTTGCTCTCTGGCACCCTCTCCCCAATCCCCAAGGACCTTCCGCCCAGGTGATCCTCCCTTGGTAGTCCACAACAGGGTCAGGATCCAAAAGCGATGGCCATTCCCTGGCCACCTGAACAGAAGATCTCTGGGGAGTAGATCTGAGAGGACCTTCAGGTTTCGCACAGTGCTGAGAGGTTGGGGTCGCCTTGAATGCAGCGGGCTCTGCATGGCGCTGAGTGTTTTAAGGCTCGAATTAGTGTTTGGACGTTTTTTAGGGAGGGGTTTGGTTTCAAGATAATGCGGCAAATAGCCAGATTAAAAAATGTGTCCAATTCCCTATGGAAAATCCTCTATTAAAAGCTGTTAACATCTCAATTAATTTCAGGAAAAACATTTCTTCAAGTTTCTTTTTACAGTGAATGTGTGAACTATCGCAATCCCTAAACAGAAGAACAACCTTTTCCTTTCGTGTGGGGTGCCTATCACACGCAGGGAAAGGGTGTTCTTCCGTTTAGGGATTGCGATAGTTCACACTTTCACTGTAAAAAGAAGTAATACTTGAAGAAATGTTTTTTCCGGAAAGTGTTGTTGTGTGTTAAAACGGTTACCTTAACTAACACTTAAGGCTAATTTGCTATCCTCAATCATACTCCCTGATTGTTTTTTGTGCACATCTCAATTAAAACAACAAATTAAATATGAAGTTGTCTATGAACAATTCTTACATTTTCAATTTTGGCACAGAATCCTCCAAAATCTCCTGTGCTAATTTTTTACGTTAGTTTAATTCAAAATGGTGTTCATCTTCCCCACCAGCACCATTGTCCCTATTGCTTCAGTAAATAAGACAAGACCCTTATACAAATGTGCACTGCTCCGCCAGGGGACCTAAGCAAGGGCTTTGACCCCCAGAGTTTTTGACAGAGGTCTCCACCAACCAGTTAGTTATTAGCAGTATTTTTCTGCTGACAATATCCATACATTAATTAGCGTTCAGGGACACGTCAGCGTGATGTGATATGATAGGTTATTTATAGCGCACTTAATACCCAGAGGTTTCTAAGCGCGGACCCAGGGATTAAAGCTGTGCTGTTCAGGTGTCGTCTTATTTCAAAGGCGAGCACGTTGCCCCTGAGCTATCCTCCCGCGACAGCTCAGTGCTGAAACTATGGTTATTGCAAGACAGAAATCTCTACTCACTACTGACTCAATATGATGCTGCCTTTGAGCAATGCAAATACAGCAAGTTTAGCGTACAGCAAACACCATTAATAATGCTTATTCACCTATTCTGATTTGCTAGGTGAAGCTAAGTCGTATATTTTACATCTTCCCAAATCCTGAAAATAATTTCTGAAACTGGCTGCTGCTAGCATAATAAAAGGGTCAACATTTTCCATTGAATTACATGTTTTAATTCACGTTAGCTATCTATAACATATAACATACTGTGACTGATTCCCGCAGAAACATCATTCAATAGCCTTTAAAGTAGAGCGAAAAATAAGTCCTACTACGGTCGTGGTTCCTTTAAAGCTAGTCTCCTCTTTTCCTACGGCTAAACTAAGATATGCTTGATTGAACCGCATATAAAGTGCAGTAACTGAAAGGACAGTCCTATTTCCCCACATATTTGGTGTATTTATGTTCCTTTCGAATTTCCTTTTGCATCTGCATTTAATTTAATGTAGAAAACACAAACACATTTTATTGTTTTGATATCATAGATATGTGGGTTTCTTTGAAGTTCAAAAACTCCTATCTTCAGGGCTTGAATGCTGTTTTCATGGCTTTCAAAATGCCATTCCTCCCTTGCTATTAGTGTCAAGAAGTCGCATACGCTTGACAGAAAATGTGTGTTGAAACTGTTTTCACCCTCTTTAGTTTCCTCTTTGGATGAAGAAGCTGACCATTAGTTTGAGAAATGTTGACCCATAAAACACATATTGTGATTTCTGCATCATGTTGAGTTGCAATCTCAGCCGATCTTCATAGCATGGGGTACACAGAAAGAACTGTACGTTCCTCGATCCATGCAAATCCCCCAAATTCCAATTCATAACACTGAGCACTTTAAACAGAGGATGGATTTAAATAACATGGGAGACTATTTGCTGTGTTCCCACCGTGTTAATACAGCTGTCAAAATCTGGAGCAATAGGTGTATGCCTGGTTGTGCACATGTTTTAACGCAGCACGGCATATTTGTCAGGTTAGACATCGGCACAGATCGAACATTCGATTATTGTTTGCACTGTCCCCATACCACCATACCCGCATAACCTACTCCTGCCAAAAAGCGACATGCTGACATTTGCATACTGCTGTTAAAGCACTGGTTCCAATGGAATTGTCCTGTTTTCAGCACCTGCTGAAAGGAGAATGCTATAGAAATGTAAATGCCTCCCTCAAACGCACATTGGCATGTATGCTTCTTTGCACTATGAAGTGCAAACAATGCGTATTACCCTGAATGAAAATGCGTTGGCACATACGTTTTGCACTACGTAATCGAAAGGATGAAAATGACATGCAAGTGACTGAAGAGCAGATGGTTGTGGGCCATTTTTTTTGCTTATACTTTATAAAAATGAGCCCGCCCAAGTGTTTTTGCCATTGACACTATACTCATAATTAGACCTCCCATAGCACTTGCATCTGTGTGTCATATGTGTGGTAAATAATCTTTTGTAGGAAGAGAGCGAGAGGGGATAAAACCAAGGGGTGGAGCTTACACAAGGTCATTTCTGTGACTTTCACATGCACCTTGCTTTGTAACTGTCAATGGTGTCCCTTCCATCTTTTGACTGTTATGCAATGTGCTTCCCACGGGCCCATTCGCCTGGCTGTGTAGTGCAGTTATAGTTAGGCGTACTGTATATTACGTACAAAACACTATACGTGAACGCATAGCGAACATAGATTACGCATCATTTTCTATACAAACATTGTGCACATGTATACTGTAATAACGATGCACCAATACATATACACACGTGACTGGAATCATGCTGCACCACTACTCCTATGCATGCAGCTGTAATGCTAAATACACTCACTGCTCCGTACAGTGTGCGAAGCTTTAAGGCTGCCTAGTGCCCTGTCCTGTGCTCGCACCTCTCTGTCATTTTGCAGTCCAGCCCTGCCATGACCTGCCGCCAGGGGCGTTGCTAGGTTTGTAAAAGATCCGGGGCTAGAGCCCATTGCAAGTTTGGACTTTACATAACTACATGATGTGAACACGGGCACCACATTGCAATTTCAAGCGTTAATATTGCAAACTATGCTGCTCAAAATGCTCATTGCTCATTTGGAAGATTTGCGACTCCAGAACTTGAACATTCATCCAGTAGTGCTATGTAATACTTTAGGATGCTATATAAGACAAAGAAAAGCATTTGGACAGGGCAGCCAAAGAATTGGCATGGATTAAGAAGTTGTATTTAAGCAGCAACTGGAGATATATCCGTTTGCTATATTAACCATACAGCCACTTACTGCTGGTTGTTGGACTGACAGGGGCTTACGACGTGGTGGGACATAACGAATGTCATTATGCAATGTAGCGAGCGAGCGCAACAAGCAAGCCTCAACTTGACCAGGGTGGTAAGGGGGCCAGAGGGTTCTCCCCGCACCTCCCCACCCCCCCGCAAGAACATTTTGGAAAAAATGCTATCAAAATCACACACATTTCAGCATGATGTTTCCATAATAACCAGCATAGTACATATGTTTCTTAGTGATCTAAATGGCTGCTGAATACTGTACCACTAATAAACTGCAGCAGGCAGGTGGGATAAAAATACCCAGAATAACATAACTAACAAATGAAAAGCATTTTCAATTCCAAAATACCTTTTTAAACAAGAACATTTATGGTTTCATTCCATTTGAATTTGCATATAGTTGCATTTAGTGCAGGCTCCCCAGAGTTCAGTGAAGGCCAGTCTAGCACTGAAACTAGCCACCATCTAAAAGGTACTGAACGGGTGAAAATCATTAGCTGGGAGAGGCTATACGAAAATCAATAATAAATAATTCTGCTATACAAATCAAGTGGCAAGTATAAAGAGAAGCAGCTCTACAACTCAACAAGCAGGCGAGAGAGAGAGAGGGAGGAGAAGGGAGATTGGTGGTGGGAAGAAGCGGAGGAGCAGGAGTGATACAAGAGGAGGTGGAGCTGGAGGAGCAGGAGTGAGAGCAAAATGAGGTGGGAAGCAGGAGTGAGAGCAGGAGGAGGTGGAGGAGCAGGAATGAGAGCAAGGGGAGCTGGAGCAGGAGTGAGAGCAAGAGGAGGTGGGGAGCAGGAGTGAGAGTAGGAAGAGGCGGAGGAGCAGGAGTGAGAGCAAGAGGAGGCGGAGGAGCAGGAGTGAGAGCAAGAGGAGGTGGGGAACAGGAGTGAAAGTAGGAAGAGGCAGAGGAGCAGGAGTGAGAGCAAGAGGAGGTGGAGCTGGAGGAGCAGGAGTGAGAGCAATAAGAGGTGGGGAGCAGGAGTGAGAGCAGGAAAAGGCGGAGGAGTAGGAATGAGAGCAAGAGGAGGTGCAGGAGCAGTAGTGAGAGCAGGACGAGGTGGAGCAGGATGAAATGGAGGATCAAGAGTGGAAGCACTGAGACGTGGAGCAGCAGGATTGAGAGCAAGAGGAGGTGGAGCAGCAGGAGGTGGTGGGGGAGCAGGAGTGCGAGCGGGAGGAGGTGGAGCTGAAGGAGCAAAAGTGAGAACAAGAAGAGGTGGAGAGCAGGAGTTTGAGGAGGTGGAGCTGGAGGAGCAGGAGAGCAAGAGGAGGTGGGGAGCAGGAGTGAGAGCAGAAGGAGGTGGAGGAGCAGGAAGTAGAGCAGGAGGAGGTGGCGGAGCAGGAGTGAGAGCAGGAGAAGGTGGAGCAGGAGGAAATGGAGGATCAGGAGTGGAAGCAGGGGGACGTGGAGTAGCAGGATTGCGAGCAAGAGGAGGTGGAGCAGCAGGAGGAGGTGGGAGAGCAGGAGTGCTACCGGGAGGTGGAGTTGGAGGAGCAGGAGTGAGAGCAAGAGGAGGTGGGGAGCAGGAGTGAGAGCAGGAAGAGGCAGAGGAGCAGGAGTGAGAGCAAGAGGAGGTGGAGGAGTAGGAGTGTGAGCAGGAGTGAGAGCAAGAGGAGGTGGAGCTGGAGGAGCAGGAGAGAGAGCAAGAGGAGGTGGAGAGCAGGAGTGAGAGCAGGAAAAGGTGGAGGAGCAGGAAGGAGAGCAAGAGGAGGTGTAGGAGCAGGAGTGAGAGCAGGAGTAGATGGAGCAGGAGGAAATGGAGGATCAGGAGTGGAAGCACGGGGACGTGGAGCAGCAGGATTGAGAGCAAGCGGAGGTGGAGCAGCAGGAGGAGGTGGGGGAGCAGGAGTGTGAGCAGGAGAAGGTGGAAGGGCAAGAGTCATACAATGAGTATGAGGAAGAGCCGGAGGACGAGGGAAAGGCCTGGGGTGTAAAGAGCAAGAGAGTCACTTTGGGGTAGTGCCAGAGACCAAGAGAAAGTCAGCTCTGAGGGAAGACTTCTTTCTTACCCTCCGAACAGGGTCTGGTGACATCCAGGCGGGCCACAATACACCATTTATCAAAAAGGCTAGATGCCATAAGCCCACTACACTCGTGACAGGTGCAGTACAAATGCAGAGTAAAGTAACACAACATACAGAGCAAGAGAGTCTTCTTGGGGGTAGATTTAGCCAGTTTAAGGGGAACACTTAGGTCCAGTATCCAGGTGGACTGTCCTGCATAGGGCTAGGATCCTGTGGAGGAAGTGAGGACAGCAGATTTCAGGGACCAGTAAGAGTGCTAGAAAGGTTGCTGAACAAGTCATGGGTGCTCTGTGTCTTTAGCTCCATGTCCCCAGAGCTAGCTATAGCAGAAAGACAGGGTGAGGCTCAGCATTGGGCAGCTCTGAGTTGACCATCAGCTCAAACCATAGAAGTGAGGCCTGTGGATCCATGGACAGTAAACACGTATAGGTAGAGCTCGTGCTACAATAAGGCACCCTAATCGGAGGGACACTAGTGGGCACTTTTTGAGAGAATGTTTATGAAAATGGCACTTTGTCTTGGATGGAATAAATCATTACATTGGCAAGGAGAATAGCAGGAACTTGAAGTGCTGGGAAATTCACAGGCACTACTGGGTTGTCGCAATGTAATTGCATGGAAATCTCGAGTGAACGATACAGATCAATTGTGGGTTTCCCCAGTGATAATGTTAACCGAGGAAGGCTTGAGTGTGTAGGCCAGGCGGGGGCCCCCGCCTGCCTCAATTCAGCGGCCACGTGCGCCGGTCCCAGAGCCACTCAGCAGCCTCTCAGCACCTCCATTGTGCTCCCAACCCCAAAACCAACAAGGGCAGCTTCGTCCCCCGCCTCGATCAAGATAAACAGGCTTCCCCCAGATGTTTTTCTAAGATTTGTCTTTCACACAATGTGTCCAAATATGAAAACAGCCTATTGAGGCCGGGCTTAACTCTCTAGCAGTGGCTGCTTGACATTGGGCTGCTGCTGCAGTTCTTGGCTCTTAAGGGGGTACACAAATTTACATCCACAAAAAAGTCTAACAGAGGAAAATATTTCCATTTACACATAATAATTGTAGGTTTTTGGAGATTCTCAGGATGACAGATGTGATGCCACTTCCAGCTGCCCTTTAATGGGAAGTTTTAATACTGCCAGTGGTGGAAATGGGAAAAATTGGCGGGGGATCCACAAGGGCTGGGGCGGAGTTTGGAGGAGGGGGCAGAGTTCTGAGGAGGCGGAGTTCAGAGGTGGTTGGAGCTCCCAGTTGTTCTGCAATCAAAGGAAATGTTCAAAATAATAGTTTTAAAACTCCACACTATTTATACTCCGACCCTAGACTAAACACACACCTCTAAGTCTCCTAGCAGCACCCTAGGGAAATACTAGAGTTGACCACTAACTGACGGTGAATTCTAGTATTTCCTGGTAAGCACCAGCTAGGTGACAATAAAGAAAAAAACATTAAGTACTGTACATGGTTCAACGCTCTGTACAATGGAAAAGTAAAACCTAAGCATATATAACCAACGGTAATGTAATGTGCTGTGCAATGGCGGGGCGGAGACAAGCTGCCTCCCAGAGGCTCTTTTGAGAACCTGACTGGGACTTTTGTCACTGGGACACCTCTCCCGTTCAGTGCCTCAATGAGGGTGTCCAACAGGAAAGGTGTCCTGCTGGGAGGACAATTGCTGTGCAATTCGTGCTCAGCACGGTCATTGACCTGGCATCAGGAGACCTTAGATGTGCTCAGTTGCTTAAATTGTCCACATCACGGTTTCACCATTTAACCAAAGTGTGTGATCTTGGGCAGATCATTTAATCACACTGTGTATTATATGCAGCTCTGTGATTCACTCCAGACTCCAGAGCTTATGTATAGATCATGCTGTTATTTAAAAATAAAAAGCCTGATTATAGAGTTTCTCCATAAATAAAAATAGTGCAATTTAGGTTTTTTGCACCACAAAGTTATTTGCCACTTGGCTTACTTATGGTAACTTTTTCTAAAGTCGCTTCTATGGTGCCTCCATGTATCAACGACTGATGATGCTCCTTGTGATGTCCTTTTCTGTTGGTGCAATCCATATGCAAATTACGAGGTTTGTATGTATTTTGCCCCAGAGCGCCTGGACAGAGCTCTAACAGATGCGTTTCATGCATCTGCAATGATTCTGCACTGCAGATTTATATGTGATATGTGTTAAAATGCCATCTGCCACTAATCTTAACAAAAAAGTAGACTGGGGCAGGGTTTGGCGGTTTGTGGGCGTGTATGAGACCATATGGAATTCAAATTGCAATGCTGGATACTCCCCTGGTGCTCTGTGGCTGTGCACATGGCAGATTTGATCACCAAATCTGTCCTGTGCAGAGCCACAGAGCACATTACGTTACAGTTATATTTGCTTAAGCTACAAAGCGCTTTTCATTGCATTGCTTAGCAGTGACTGGAGCACTCGTAAAAAAAGAAAATCAATTGTTTGGTACAAAAGCAGACTATCAGACGACCGTCCCCAGGGGCTGTAGCAGGTCATCTGAGAAAACCCCCTGCCTGATTTTCCAGCGAATGGGCAGGGGCAGCAGGGCTGCACTGGGAATTAAAAGCAACGGCATATATACACAGACCGAACAGCTACCACGCATGGAGCAACGCCGGAGCGAAAAGGTTTGAAACACTCGGGCAATGTGGTGCCTTTTACAGCATTTATTTGGCACGTAGGGTAGGCCGAATACAATGTCATATGCATAGAGCACGCACAGTTCATGGTCTCAGAATGCAACAGCATTTGGCTATACAAATGATTTCTGCTCTTCCCCTTCAGCACAGAACACAAAATAACTTACAATTTAAATTGTGGCAGCCAACTGCACCCCCTCCCTGGGGGTCACACAAGCAGGTGGTGGCGTGTGGCAGGCAGCTTTAGTTCCACGCAGCAGAGAGCACCAGTGTCCAGTGTCTGCATGCAGGGAGGCACAGGGCATCTGTCACACCTGCCACTGCCTACTGTGCAAGTGCGCATGCAAGGAGAGACCCAGCAGGGCACGTGCGTTTGTGCCAAAGCGCTGGCTCGGCTCCCTGCGCATGCGCAGCCATGGGCAGCAGCAGCATGAGTAGCAGCCCAGGAGGCAGCGGTGTTCGTGTCAAGGTGTGTTTTCTAATCACATGAACGTTGCTGCTGCCTCCTGGCCTGCCTGTGCCGCCGACCCGCCGTCACTAATTTCAATTCCCAATTTGAATCCCAGGCAAACAATGTTCGGGGCTAGCCTTTGCTTGTAGCCCCATGATCTTCATCCGGGGCTACAAGCAAAGGATCCGGGGCTATAGCCCCCCCCCTAGCGACGCCCCTGCCTGCCGCCAAGCAGTAACAAGCAAGCTAGCGAACCTAGCGGAAGCTTCGTAATTGCGAGTGAGCGAGGGGAGGAGGGGGTCGGACTTAGGCAGCCCCTTGAGCTGTTGTGGTGTGCCTCGCTCCTCGCCTGGTCCCTGATCCCTTGTTCTGAATTTGACCTTTTAGTCTACTCCCATTGTTATTTATCATTTTATATTGCTATTTTCTATTTTACCTGTATTTATCTGTTTTATTCACTTCTGAACTGTTTTAACTGTCTTAACGGTCCTTACTGTCACAGTCATGTGAGCGATTTCACAGCTTTACCATACTCGCCGAGCATTTTACTGGACACTACAAAGACATTAGCTGCTGGAGTATTTTTAAAACAATAACTACAGTCATGCTGAAAAGAAAGGCTACTACCAAAATATTCCCAGGTGGGGCCAAGCGACTTTTTAAAATGTTTAAACCCATCCAGGATGTGACCATTTTAATTACTGAAATCGAGGGATTATTGCATGATTTAGAGATGACCCCCCCTCTAAGGTCAAATCTAACTGTGACTGAGTTCCATGATAATAACATCAGTGAAATTGACTCAGATCCCTCCACAATCCACAAAAAAGGGCTGTGGTAGGGAAGCCAATACCTTAATCGAAAGGAATCCCTTGAGGACTTTGCCATTGAGAATAAACCCGGACAGCAGGAGGGTAATTTGAACAGACTGGTGGCTGGGAATCCAGACCCAGGAAAAAGGGTTGCGCCCTGTGTGATTGAGGTCACACCAATTCTGGCTCAGCAAGCGCTCCAAGTAGCTGATGCTGAACAGCTCCCCAAGTGCCAAAATGTAGTGGGGTGGGTGTCCCACCAGAATCCGAAGAAGGGTACCAGTGCGGAGGGGGTTGGGACCCCAGGAGAGCACATACATTATCCCCAGGAGGTCATTACTACCAATACTTTTGAGATTTTGGCCACCTTGGGAGAAGATACTGCCCAAAACTTAGCGGGGCCCTGATTACGGGCCTGGACATCGCTATCCCCCAGCCCCAACCATTGCTCATGAGTGGGGGGATCCAGATCTGTGCTACAGTTAGTGAGGGTTACACAGTGAGCATAGGATGTGAGGGCTGTAAGCATGCTTTTAAATTACTGGAATTTATGTAGGTAGAGAATGCTGAGCTCAAGTATGATATCTGTAGGCTGAATAAATGGTGGAGGATTTGATGCTACAGGCCCCTAATTCTATGAGGGTGTCTGAGGAAAAGGAGGTGGGTGCAGGGGGGGGGCGGCAGGACAGGGAATGCGGGATGAGATCTGTCCATCACCACCATCTATCAACCCCACACTACCAGTAGTTACGGCCTGATCGCCTCCCCCGGTCTGCCACTACCCCAGGGTCTGGGGCGCAGGGTGGGGCTGAGCCTGTCGATATTTCGCACACCTCCCATCAGGATCCTGGAGTGGTACAGCTAAACTACTTTTATTTCATGAATGTCCCTAAAAACCACGACCGCAGGCAGGAGTAGGGCGATAGCCTGATGAATAAAGTTAGTCACTGGCCGAGGCACAGGAGGGGGTGCCTCTCAGTGATCCACAATGATTTGGTCTCTTGCGAGAGGCTATTGGGAACACAGGGGATGCATGCCATTAAAGTTAGGGTGAAGGATCCTCATCTCACCAAGGGCCTTCTAAAAATTGAGCAGCAGGCCTTACCCCCGACCCACCTACAGATTTTCATTCAAATGTCTCCGCCCAAGTGGCATCAGTCTCCCCCCCCGGGGGTTCCAGGCGCCAGTTGGGTTGGCCAAGCAGACCTTATCCGAAGTCAGGTCCACGGCAACATTTCTCCCAGCCACCAAGTACTAAGCCCCAAACGGAGAGTATCTCCAGAGGCATCGAAAGATGCAGAAGGTTTGTTAAGAGGCCTTGTTCTAACGCAGTCAGGATCCAAGAACGTTTAGCCCAACTCATCGAAATTTCGGGGTTGGTCTACAGTACTTGAAGTTCTGGGTTGGATTCCTACTCTCTCTGCTCCCACTCCTGATCTAGTTGGTTTGGTGGCCCGAGCAAATCCATTCTAGTGCGTGGCAGATAGTTTGACATCATTATTGCCAGGGGTGCAGGTCCTGTCATGGAACATAGCTGGGGTCGATAAGCACCTTATTGACGAAGACTTGCACACATTCATTAGGGAATTTGAGGTTATCTCACTCCAGGAAACCTGGGCCCTGGAACCTACACATCTGCAGGGGTATGTAACCTTCTTTGTCCCAGCATCTAAGGGACCAAGGGGGCGTCTGTGTGGGGGATTGGTGACTTGGGTCACTACGACCCTATTTAAAACAGTAACAGTGATCGATATGCTTTCGCCTGATGTCTTGGAGCTGGACATAAGACTGCTGGATGACACTTCTGTGTTGTTTGTCAATTTTTATAAAAGAGGTGTGTCTTGGAGAGGGGTGGCACTGGTAGAAAGGATCACAAATAAAATTATGGCCTGGAGGGTATGTCTCCCTCGCATCTCAAAAAATGTAATTATGGGGGAATGTAATGCTTAGATCAAGCCGATGTGTGTCTTGGTAGATGCCATGACAGATGAAGATAGTCTATGGGGTTTGACCCCCTCCGATTACCACTCCCCCTAGGAGGCAGTACAAATCAGCAGAAGAAATGGCAATCTTGGCCTGCCACCTACACCTTTGATAACGATCGGTCCTCTAGTAAAATTGATTGGATGTTTGTTAATCTTGGGGCCTGGGGATCTATCAGGTATCAGGGCTTTTGAAGTGGTAGAGAGGGTGGAGAGTGATCACCACACCCTATGCATGGTGATGATAAAGGATTTCTGGGGGGCACAAGAAGGGTGCCAAATTGCGGAGTGGCAAAGAGTACTTGCCCCTGAACCCCTCAGTGCACCCAGGAAGAATCTGAGGTGGGGTGGCTTGGAGCTAGAGGTAGTCCTCCCATGGGTGTATTCCGACATCTGCTCCCTCCTTGAGGCATTTGCGAGTTCGGATCTGAGCGGCGCTGCAGCCCTAATCAAACTGCATGGGGAAAGCATGGTGCAGATGGGAGCTTACTGTTCAAAACCAGCTAAAGTAGTCCAAAACTTTACAGAGAAAGCAACTCCCCAGTATGACAGCGCTTGCCAGGAGGCCAAGGGGTGGCTCATAATGGCCATTAAGATCGAAGGCCCCCGCGGGTGCACAATGGTTAGACGGGAAAGAGGAAATTACCATAAGATGTGGATTGATAAGAAAAGGGGGTGGCATGATGACTTATGGAAGGCACTCCTGGATGAAATTGGTCATAGGGACTCCAAGAGCTTCTGGGCAAAGTGGGGGGCCACTCATCGAGGGAGTCATACCCTGCAGAACAGCCTGATACGTGAAGCAGTTTGAGCAGTCTTTCTTCTGCACCCCAACAATACATAGCGTTCCATCTTACAAGAGCGTGAACAAATTCAATCATTTTTACATGTCTCATTTTAAGTTAAATTCCAGTGTTATTCAAAGTGAAGTAAACTATATAGCAAAATACAATGGAACTTCGAATTATGTTTGGTTATGGTCCACAAGTACATCTTCTTCCAGCAAGATTAGAAACATTGCACTGTGGAGAAATCCTGAAATTGTTCCTTTATTTTTAATAATGCTCGAACAAGTATTGTGAGGCATGTTGAGTTATTTTGGATCTGGCAAACACTCTCTTTTCACATGTGCACAGTTCCCACGTCCCTGTGCATTTTTCTGCATTTCTTCATATACTGATCAGGCAACATTTGAATCAATACAGACTTAGCATTTTTGTCTTTAAAGCAAGAAATCATGCATTTTTGCACATGTAGTAAGTTTCCATTTACTTTGAGTACAGTTCTTGGCATTCCTTAGCATTGACAAGCCAGTCTTTGGATTCAAGTAAAGGCCTTGGAAATAGTTGCAAATTGTCTCTCAGGTGCGCACGCAGTTATTTGAACCTCACATTTATTAGGGCACCCTTTTCATCATGGCAGTGTTTAAGATGTGCAATCCAAAAGAAAGCATACATTTGTGAATTATGCCCTCTCACTCTTTCAGAAAGAGATTCTTTTGGGAGTTCAATTTAAGAAAACAATCTACTCTGCATTTTCTTTCACAGATAAAGGGCTTGTTTTTCCGCAGGGGGGAAAGTTGGTACCAAGCCATTTGTGTCTTCATTGTTATGTGCTCCTTAAAGGAGAGGAGTCTCTCAATGTTGAACCCAAGTGGCTTGGCACAGATGGGTAGCTGGACTGTGAAGTTCATAGAGGAAAGCCAGGTTTGGACATGATGGTGTTCAGGGTTGTTGGTAAGCATTAGGAATGTGATCTTTGAGGGTTTGAGCTTCAAGTAATCATTGTACAACCGGGACCGGATCAATGTAAGGCAGGCCTTGAGCCTGTGAATCTATTTTGTTACGATGCAGGTGCAATGACCAAAAAATGTAGGGAAGTATAAGCTGCTTAAATTCTATTAGCATGAAGATTTGGCCATTGCTGGTGTTAGTATTTCTGGTGAAGTGTGCGGAAGTGTTCTACGTGTGGACTTGCTGCTACTGTGTGGATATGTTTGGATCTCCTGCTTTTCATGTTGCCAGCAACTGTAGCTTTAAATCTGCCTGTACAAAAACACTACGCCCTTGCAACACGCTGAGATGTGTGCTAAAGTGTGTGCTAATGTTGCCAGCCACTGTAGCTTTAAATCTGCCTGTACAAAAACACAACACCCAAGCAAAATGACACAATGTGTGGAAGTGTTCTACTTGATGAATCGCTGCTACTGTGTGGACCTGTTTGGATATATCTCCTGATTTTCTTGTTACCAGTTACTGTAGGTTTAAATCCACCCGTACAAAGACACTATGCCCTCGCGAAGTGACACTAAGTGTGCAGAAGTGTTTTTTGTGTGCACCCACTACTACTGTGTGGACGTGTTTGTATGTATTTCCTTATTTTCGTGTTGCCAGCCAGTGTAGCTTTAAATCTGCCTGTATAATAATGCTGTCGCCAAGCGACACAAAGCGTGTGGAAGTGTTCTTTTTGTTCTGTGGTGGGCTGGAGAGTAAGGATGGGGGCTGCTCACTTGCACGAAGAGTTTGCTGTTGATAACCTGTGTGCGTGGTGCTCACCCCCATTTTTCTGAGGACCAGTCTCAGCTTGTTGCAGCTGGTGAGTTCAATCTATGTTTTTTAGAACTGCGAATATGAAAAATATGAAAAACACAAAGCAGCGTAAATATCGACTAAGGAGTGCCTCGCTCCTAGCTGGCAAGCGTAACTGCAGCCCTATAACATTAAATGGCAATACCAAGGGAGCACCTATTCCTAAAAGAGATAAACATGACCCCAATACCGAATTGCAATCTGGGATTACTGGTTTCTTCCAGTCAAAAAGTGCGACATTAATGGGGGGAGGTGCTGTGGCTGAATTGTCTCCCCCCTTTGGCAGTACTGGAGATCCCTGAGAGAAAAGCAGTTTGATATCCCCTCACATTGACAACAATAATTCACTAATTAATTAATGTGTAGCGCTTAAACAAAATCACTTGAGAGAGCAGATGCACAGTTATATGTATCTGCAGGATTTGATAACATCGTCGGTACAAACCTGTCAAGTAGTCCTGATCTGTAGTGATTGGTTTCTTCTATCGAATCTTTGGATACCTGTAGCGACTGTGATGATATATCTGATTTTGAAGATCTGACTTTTATTGAATCTAATAAAGTTACCTCATCCACACCTTTGTTGAATGCTGTGGCTGCCACTCTTGATGTGTTATTTAATCTCTGCACTAGAATGGCAGAAGAGCAGAGAGAGTCAAAATCTATTCTAGCAAACGTTGTAGATTTAATACTTGGCTGCCATTTGGAACAACCTGTAAAGTCATCTATACACGATGAATGTTTTGACAACACTTCTCCCGAAATCATTGTGATACCCTCACAAGAGTTACTAATCAGTCAAAATGTTGCAAAACCTATACAGCAACATCTGCCATTGAATGCTCTGCAGCAAGAGTCCACCCACAATCCCTCTGAACTGTCCTTAGAGGCTGAGGCTTTGGAGGCTGCTGTGCCTTCACGGCCACCCTTAAAGCCACAGAGAATAAGGCGCCCTAGGCGTTTAGTTAATAGGAACAAACTATTTGAAAATAGACAGTAGGTGACCTTTTCTGATGAGACCAGCAATGCAAAGCCGACTAGACATCCAGATTCCACTCCCGTTCTGACTTCTGGTAAAACTAAAGTTACTAGCAGTCTAGATGATGGCACAGTGAGGCAGGTTTACCTGCATGGCCCTTTAGATAAATGGCTTTCTACGATTACTGATTGATTCTGTCTCTTTGCCTACTGTGAAGGAATCAATGGCACAAGGCCCCCATCTGTCTGACTTCACAACCGACTCTGTATCCCATAGTACTCCACGGGAATGGGGACACGCAGGGAAGCACAAGCACCATTTCTAATGGTGCCAGTGCTCCTGTAAAAACCACGTCTGCAGGGGCCGGGCCCTGGCAGGTCAGACCTGCCAAGAGCAACGGCCCTTGCAGGCATGCTTGTAGTCTGGTGGTCCGTAATGGGTGCTGATATGCTGCTAATGGCACTCTTATTTACGGGCTGCCAGGCTTGTAATGAGGCCCACTGAGTCCATTATTCTCAATATTCTTTGTATTCTGATAACACATCTTAAGGCCCTCCTAATAATAACTGTGGTAACCAATATGAAACGACTGGTACAGTACTGCTTGGCAAGTAGGTTAAAACTGAAGTGATTACCCCAAAATATGATAGCCCCTTTCCAAATCATACACTGCTTTTAGAATTGTTCTGTGATATTCCTCGTACAAGTGCAATTAGTACTGAGGATATATAATATGTACAGCTGCCCAAAGCTGACAGTTCTACCAATTGGGCACTGGTGGAATTTGTAAGTCCTGGGGTCTCTGCACTTATGAGTACTTGTGTGATGGAATTAAAATCTTTGTGTTTCCAATTAACTGTATGTCGAAAACAAGTCACCAGAGGGCCGACTAACACTGATCGCCTCTATACTGATGTACATTCAAATTCACTAGTTTCACAAGAAGTTATGGCCATGGAAAGATCCAAACTCCTAGCCTATATATATATGTATTTATTGACAAGAACAACCGAGCAGAAAAAAGACTGGTGACCCTAACGCTTGTACACAAAAATAATATCCAAATTTGGATGTATAGACAATTGTTTTCCACAAATTGCAGCGGTTACATGAATGAATTTGTGGAGTTCAGTGCTCAAACCCTACCAACAAGTAACTTCAACAAACACTGTTTTATTGCCGAAAGGCTTGAGTCCAGTTATTGGTCTGACCGCAATTGCGAGGATATATAGATAAAGGAATTATAACTAATCTTTGATACATGACGGAATACAACAACGTTCAAGCCCCAAAAGAAGAGCAGTGGCTCGAAACACGTGTCAGGCTGCCTCAGCATACAACCATATATATGCAACTCAGCATTAAAATCCATTTTGACACATATGCAGTGTGAATGCATTCTTGTTTGTTGAAGTCATTTATTTATTGATTGCTTATTAGGGGCTTATTCAGCAAGTACCTACTGTTTCAAAACGCCCACAGGGCAATAGTGAGGGGACATGGGAATGAGACAGATTAAAATACATAAAAATATTAAATACAGTGGAGGGAAAAGGGGGACACACCTACTATGCCTTGTGAGTATACAGAACGTGCAAGTGCAAAATGGAGGGGGCAGTGGGAGTAGGTGTTAGGGGTCCCCGTGCTCGTGGTTGAGCAACAGATGAAGTGCAAGGTATGGTAAGTGTGAGCCTTGAGGACGGAGGGTGTGCTGAGGCAAGTGCTGTGGATAGACAGAAACTGGAGGTGGTTCGTGTGGGAGGTCAGGGCCCTAAGGATGCATTAGGGGCATGGACACCAATCAAGCAACTGTGAGAATAGCAGAGGAGAGAAGGGGGAATGAGGAGATAAAAAGGAAAGTCTTGAGGAGCTTCCGGAATTCAAGGAAGTCCTCCTCAATATGCAGAGAGAGGGGGAGGCTATTCCATAGAAGGGAGCCACCTGAGGAAAGCGATCGACCTCGCAGCCAGGTTACAAAAGGAAGTAATACACTGGGTTTCTGATATTTTGAAGGATAATGCTAATTGACGCCTTCAAACTAAATCGAATATCCGGTGGCTGAGCTGGAATACTAGGGCATACAGGTCCTTTTTATCCATTGCACGTGGGCGTGTGTATATCACATCTGGTGATATTTTCTTATTGCAAGAAACATGTTGATGTTAATTTTAAATATTAATGTTAAAGGTATTTGTATCATGCACCATCACTAGTCGTCCCCAGGCACTCTGGCCGATCTGAAATGGAGGGTGTGGTAAAAAAAGGAAACAAAAGGGAGTGGGGGGGTTAGTGCGGTGTAGTGGGAATTGGAAAGTGAGAGTTTTGATTTCCTGCTACGCAGCTTCAGTTGAATTTGCACCATTTGCTGAGCTTGAGTGTGGTTTTGGGGTTGGAGCGACTTCCCATGTGCTGTTATGATGAGTTATGTGTTGTTAGTCTGTTGTTTCAATGTGGTGAAGTGCATGCAGAATGCTGTGCATAGGTGTGGTTGTGTGAGTTTCTGTATGTGGAAAGTTGAGGTTTTAGAGTTGTGTTAGCAAGTTTTCCTTACCTCTTTCTCTTTGCGTTTCTGTGCTTAACATCTATGATAATCCTGTGTGTATGGTATTGTAGTTTGTCCACTTAGTTGGTGGGCATGTTGAGGTGTGGCAGTTGTCCTCTGTGTTACTCTAGTGGTATGTCTACCTGAATGGAGCAGGCGAGTTTCCTGCCCTGGGTTGGCGATGACTGAAATGGAGGGCGCTGGTCACACCCTGCCCACCCCGTGGGGGTTCTTACCTATCTGAGTTTCCTCTGTGGACTAGATGTGTGTGGACAAAGGTTGTTGGGCTATCCTCCCTCCACCCTTCAGTTAGGGGAGATTAAGTTAGTGTCATGGGTTACTCCTTAATCTACCTGTTTCCGGTTGAGTGCATGCATCCTAGTCGTTTCCTTCTGGTTCTGGAGCAAAGAGTATTTTTTTTTGTATTTTCCTGAATTCCAAATGATCCCTTGTGTTGCATATGGTTATGGTTATTCATTCCAGGTTATTGCTGCCGTGTGTGAGAAAGTTGATCCTCTGAATGTTCTTTTATTGGATGGTTTTGATTCTAAGCGAATGTCGTTGCATGATCTGAGTGGTCTTGTTGGATGGAAGACTGTTTTTTTCTCCTTTAGGAACTCTGCTCCTTGACCGTGGATTGTTCTGTGTGTTATGCACATCGTTTTGAACTTTATTCACTGTTTTATTGGTAACAGTGTAGCATTTTCAGTCCTGGGGTAATATGTTCTCTTCCTGGTAGTTTGAGCAGGAGTCTGGCCGCAGCGTTTTGGATGTGCTGAAGTTTCTTTAATAGCCGTTCTGGCATTCCTAGGTATAGGATGTTGGCTTAGTTTACTCTGGACATGATGAGTGCGATGATGGTGAGTGTTTTATGCCTACCGGCTATTCGGAAAACCAAAGGACAACCTAGTGGGTGTTTAGCCATCAGAGTTTGTGTCAAATTGAAACTAAACCAATCATGTTAGCTGTACACTCTCCATATATGATGGCAGCTGTAGTGTATGATATAAAGAATGCAGCTTCACGTACCCTAATTGTTAATATCTATCACCCCCCCCCAGTTGGCTCAGTGACCAAGAGTATCCAGCTAAATGTTGATAAATGAATAACCTATTGGTATAACATTAGCAACACAAATAATGTAGTGATAGAAGGAGATCTAAATGATTCACATTTATGCACTAAGCTCTCAACCCATAATGATGTTACCATATATGGCTCTAGAAACCAGTGACCTATGTACAAAAGTGGACTTTGTCTGATGACAGTTCATAAGTTGGATTGATTTGATATGACTAAAAAACAAGGGCAAGCAAATAAACTAGCCCGTACTTCCTGGACTAATGTCTTGCCTATGTTACAAAACTATGGTCCCAGTGTAGCCATTTGGATATAACCGAGTTTGGGGTTGGAGATCATGCCATACTTAATTGACTGCAAACACTAGACTACACTCGAGAGATCAAATATACTGAAACTGAGACTTCTATTAATAATTCAGGCAATCAGATCATTTGGTCCGCAGCCAACATTATACGATTGAACAGGTATATCAGTGTTCATTGCTTGTCTCTTGAACGTTGGTTAGCAAATGATAATTGGAGCATTAAAGGTATGATGGCTGTTCTGGGAAAATCATTTTGTTCAATCTCCCGGAAGAATTGTTATAATTCTACCATGGTCTATTTGACATGATTATTCATAAGGAGAAAAAAGCTTATTGCTGTGCAAGAAACTCTGTTTTAAAGAATCAAATAATGAATATTATCGAAAATAACAGGCAATTGTCCCATTTATCTACATGTTATAAGAATTGGCTTAAAGGATACAAATATTCTATCACCAACGCTCGTTGGAATGTTTTGTACCGATTGCTGCGTGGTCATGATAGTAAAACATTCTGGGCACAAATCAGATATTATATGGCTGGGCAAACCTTGAATGTCTTAAATCCTATATCTGAAGTTGCTTGGCATAAGGCGATTACCAGACTTTACTATGATGACAATATTCAGGCTCTTGACAATGATTTCCAATCTATTGTGACAAAGGGTAGTTCTGCGTATAGCTTTGATGATATGTTGACAGTTATTAAGACTCTCAAGAGCTCTCGTGCCCTTGGCCCTGACGGCATTCCTAAAGCTGTTATGAAGGACAAACCAAACTTTTGGGCTTCTATATTTGAGCAGCTGTTTAAGGATGTATTGACTACTGGTATGATTCCTGCTATCTGGCATGATTCCATTCTGGTCCCCGTCTTCAAGAAGGGGGACCAGAATGATCCTAACAACTACTTGCTTTTAGCCATGTTAGATACAAGTCAAAGAATTTTCTGTACCAATTTATTAAAAAAGCTCAATAAATGGGCTGAGAGTTAAGGACGTATTCATAAATTGCAGACTGGCGTTCACAAAGGGCATGGAACAATTCAACAGTTTAACAACTCTTAACCATGCCATGGCTGAGACTGAGGGCCCTAGACACTTGAATGGATATCATTATTGACATTGCTAAAGCTTTTGGCTTGGTCTCTCGGCCCTTTCTCTGGAATAAACTAAGTCGTTGAGTATAGACTCTTCATTATTGTATTTTATTAAAGCCTTATATTCGGAAACTTGAGCTTTAGTCCGTATTAACCAAGAAGGTGCTGTGACTAACTAAATTCCTACCAACAGTGATCTTAAACAATGATGCATTCTTGTGCTTATGTTTTTTAATCTCTATCTTTCAGACATGGAAGTTGAGATTGGACAAGCTCGGAACCATCCCCCTTCTATTGGAGGCATCACTGTTCTGTGGCTTGGTTACGCAGATGATATTGTCCTTCTTGACTATACACTGGTTGGTTTACAGCACTCCATTGCTTCTCTTGTCACCTATGCAGAAGTGGATCATCTTAAAATTAACATCTCAAAAACAAAAATGGTTGTCATAACATTTATTTTACTTGGCTCATCACTGAAAAACCTCTGGAGATAGTTAAGAAGTACATACATCTTGGAAATCCTATTAGTTCCTATTAGTTCCCGTGTAGATCAAAACCGTTATTATGACTTTATTGGCCACAAAGTAATGAGAATGGTGACTTTATTGGCCCCAAAGTAATGACAATGGGGAGTGATAAAAAAAAGTTTATTAGACAAAGAGGAGGTTACACTATCGAGTGACTTCTCACCATTTATAAAACCAGTATAATACCTGGAATTTTATATGGATTAGCTGTACTCTCAAAGCTTCAGGTTCAGTGGTTCAAAAAATTAGAAGCAAAATTATTGCGCTACATCCTTGGTGTCCCATCCTGTGTCTCTGTGGAGGCATCAAGATGTGCGCTTGGTCTCATGTCTCTGCACTCGTTATGGCTACTGCAGTGCTCCAAGCTTTTTCTCTCCATACTATCGCCTCATCTTCACTCCGACACTCTGCTGGGATTATTTGCGAAACAACTTTATTTTATTCAGTACAATCGTTTCTTGTATGAATTAAGCATGACTGTGATAATGCACTTGAACGACTTGGGACTTTCTGTAGAGCACCTTATTAACTTGCCCAATGCTGACATGGTTCTGAAAAAGAAAACCAAAGCGTGGGACTTGGATAATAGCTTGTCCACGCTTTCTACCAAAATAAAATATTGCACATACAGCACTCAAAGCTTTAGACCTTAATTACCATTTACTTATTTAGTTATTTTCTGTACAACTAAGACGATTCATCACATACTTACCCTTAGTTTTCTGCCAACACGAGAGCACAGAGGGAGATGGACACTGCATAGTGATAGACTATGTTGCATATGTGTTATATCGGCTGAGACTTCTTGACACATCTTGACTGGCTACCAAAATTAAAGTATGTATATCTAAAGGGATATTCTGACCTTAGCTCCTCCTCTGATTTTATTGAGACTGATCAGTTCTCTATCAGTATATATGGAGCGGAATCCATTGAGATTACCGCAGCAGCTTTTTATGTTGGGATGGAGGCTCAAAATCTCTTCAACCTTGTGTAGTTTGCATTATAGTTGAATCTCTCTCGACTTTCTGGGTTGAGCACCTTTAGTTGGGTGTTTTATTAATTCTCCATGAAGTCTACTTAACATTTGAGGGGTATATTTTTTTTCTCTCATTATGTGAGTTTTTTAAATGAAAACTAAGAGTGATTGAATAGTGATAATATGGTTCAGCTGATTATGGCATTTACTCTTCTTTATATTGTTTATCATACTTCCTCTTTTATTGAAATATGATCTCACATAAATATATTAGCAGTTTTATTATGATTCGAACTCGCTGCTTTATTTTATTTTGAAAACTTGACATGTGTTTTAGATATACTATTAACATATTGACAGTTTTATTGTGATCCGAACTTTGCTTCATTGTTTTATTATGAAATTTTGATATCTGTTTTACATGAGTAATAATCCAGATTGAATTAGCATATGTTTTTTTATATGCATTTGTAATATTAAATGTTGTGCTAAAAGGTTTTTCTTTAACCAAAAACCAAGTTTGTCGCAGCATTTCAGGCCATTTTCAAATTGGATTTAGTTTTGCCACATTCTAGAGAGCACTAGGCTATTGAGTATGTGGTGGAAGGATGGGCAGAACAATATATTGTTACTGGTTTCCATTAGAATGAGGGCCTATTGCCACTTTAGCCAGAGTCCTGCCATTTTTAACTAGGCCGAGTTGTAGATTTCCTTTCATTTAGAGCACCATGCCGCAGATCTGAGCCTCTGTCCTTCCATTTAATTAAACGTTATTCTTGCTTCCCCCATTGAGTGTTCACCATGCCAAGATCCTTGGAGGAAGGGTGAGGTGCAGCACAAATATTATTGTTGCAGGGCATAGCTGTTCTCAGCAGCTTTGGGTGAAATGTAGAATAACGGTTTGTGTTTTTGGTGTGAACAGAGCCTTGAGTGGAGACATTGCCAAAGCGTCAAACTACATCAGGGTTATACTGTCCCCTAGGAATTGTTGGGATGAATGGGTCTGCAATTGAATGGATTGGTGGTCCGAATACATATGAGAAATTAAATTCCAAAGATTGGAGCCTCAGTTACCTTTTTTATGAAGCTACCCGGTTCCCAGGAGATAGCGGGAAGGATGTGTGTCAGGGATAGCAACATGTTTCAAAACAGGAGTTGCAAAAAGTGTTGCAGCGTAAACTGCCACAATGCCTGAGAACTGTCTGAATTGCTAAATTGGTTGAGCTCATTGGAGAGGATATGACTGTTTTCAATTTGCTGACTTCACTGTTTACGCTCACTACATGATTGGGTCGTTTTGGTGGAAATGCACATCAGAAGTTGTATGGCATTTTAGTAAATTTTACATGAATAACATTAGACAATCAGGATGGGCTATTTTCTGCTGTTGTACAATTATGTCCTTCCTGGGAGACTGAATTTAGGATGGTCACGGATAATGTACTAACCTATAGAGAGTACTAACATATATTGTGTTTAGGTTTTGTATAGTTGAGAGCCAATATGGAACATGGGATTAACATGTACTTGATATTTGTGATGCATTCAAATTTTGTGTTTTTTGTCTTTAAATACTGTAACTCAATGTGGGCGGGTTGAGTGCATTTTCAGTTTTCAGACGCCGGATGTAATTTGCATGTATTAAAGCTGTTTTTCTTGCAAATCATGCACTCCATTATTGTTTCCTGAGATTGATTCTTCAGTTAGGTATTTGGGCCTAGCGTGCACTTTGATGGAGGGTATCTTGAAGTAGAGTTCATGTCTTCTGTGTATTGATGGATGTGGATATTGTGTGGAGCAAGGAGGGTTTATTAGTGGTTTGGGGCTTTACGCTTTTTATTCACTGGTTATCCCTCTATAAGAGAGTTAGTCATTTCATCACTGCACACCTGTGCTTTACCTCCAGTAACCTAGTTCTGCATTGACAATCTGTGTTGCATGGAATAACATTACAATATGACTGGAAGGTTGCATGTGACCAGTTGCAGAAGTGACACTGCTTTTTATGGCAGGTTCTCCTTCAACATAAAAATGACCCTCTAAGCGCATTATCCATATTGCCAACACAGAATGTAAATTGTATCCTGTCTGTAATATCAGAAGTAAAAAAGCTTCACATTTGGTGGTGTAAAAGCACATTACTCCCAATATGTACATGAAAACCTTTACTTATGAGGTCCAACCTGTTTGGCGATGCTTGACATTGCATTTTTGCTAGCTAACACAGATAAAACCCGGTTGAAACTGGTATTCAGACTGATGTTTTTAAATGTAGCATTTTCAAGACATGTACATTGTTGTGGGTAAAAGTGAAATGGGGGACGATGACCCGCAACCAGAACCCCTGGAGGACCCTCCACCAAAGGCGCCAGACGAAGATGCCGGTGACCCTCCTGGCCGCCACCACACAGTATACGCAGGCCACCCCGCCTCATCAAACTCCTGTGATAAGTAAGGGGGGAGGTATTTTGGGTTAATGGGTCATGGTCCCCTTAAGGGAAAGGAACAAGATGCTGGAGTGAGGGACTGGAGGAGGGAGAGGGGAAGGGGAGGGACTACACATGGGGAAGTCATTTAGCCTGTAATATAATAAAAAGAGGAAACGTATATTTGGTGTCTGTCTGTTATTGAGTGTATGCCTGGACAGGATACAACAACTGGCGATGAGTCGAGGCCTACACCTGCTGTCCCGCAGAGGAGGGGGCGCGGCGACGAGAACATCTACAGCAGCATACCGGGGGGCCGTCCGACTTGTGGAGAAGAGGACCCGCCGGAGGAGTCGACGTCGTCACACCAGCGAGGAGGGCTGCTTGATGTCGGGAGGAGCACCAGAATAATGGTGCAGCGTGGTGAGGAGGGCCAGCCCGTCGTGCGTGTAACTACACACCAACCGCATTGCAGCCAACGAAGGAAATGGCATCGCCTCCGAGGAAGGAAGTGACCGTGCCGGCAGGAAGCAGTCCGGAAAACACAGAGCCCCGACGCCCACGGACTGAAAGAAGATGAGTCCAGAGGAGGAGAGCACAGTAAGAAGCACTGTGCCAGGACGGAGGACTGAGAGCGCCTGACGCGCACAAGCAAATGAAGGGAGGGCTGCATGAAGCGATCATGGTGAAGAGCACCGTGTAAGGAGAGCCCACAAGTTAATAAGGCACGTGGTAGAGAACACGTGCGCCCGACACGCACAAACAAAAGGAGGGCCCACATGAAGTGATCACAGTAAAGAACACTGTCTAAGGAGAGTGTCATAATCCAGCAAAGCAGGTGGCAGATAACACGTGCATGCAAAGCCCACCAGACCAGCCTAAGCACGTAGCCGGTAGCTCATGAGCAGTAGAAGCTACGGCATAAGCAGGGAAAGCCACAGCAAGATAAGCTGGGCAACCTAGCAGACCTGGTGACACCACGTGCCACAAGCTCGCCAAGCACACACCAGAGTGCCGCACACCACCCATGCCATGTAGCCCCCACGCAGGCACAGCAACTAACTACAGAAAGGGCACCAGTATAAACCCAGCACCACTTGCCCCACAAAGGACAGCACTAAGAGGGTGGAACACACACACAACAGCCCAACCATCCGGAGACACGATACCCAAACAAAGCAACCATGCCACGAGCACCTGACCGGTTGGTGAGAAAAAGGCTGCCATGTCCCAGGCAGGAGCAGCAGATGCAGCTGCCCAAATTGCAGGAGGAGTGGCCTCCACCAACCCGGTGTCCTTCCTACGATGCCCAAAACCATTTTCTCTGGAGCCACAAGAAGAACAAGGACAACGATGGCAAGTGTGGATGGATGAGTTCGAGGAATTCATGAGAGCGGTTGGAAACCAAGATGCACCCAACAAACCCGACATCTTCACCAACCTGGTAGGGAAAAAAATGATAAACGTCATTAAGACCATGCACCCCAGGAAAAGTTTACCTACCAACTCCTCATCACCGCAATAAATGTTTGACTGGTCGTGCTTCCCAACAGGGACTACGAATGATACACGTTGAATCAGTGCACCCAAGCCCCCAATGAGACGATCGGACAGTTCATACTACGTCTCCAGAGGAAAATTACATATTGTGACTTTGCCAACCTCAATGATGACGAAGCCATCCATCCGAGAGTGATAGAAGGGTGTATATCATCACAATTTAGAAAACACCTGCTAAAGAAACCTCTCTCACTACAAGAAATTGCTGAATTGGCGAGGGCCTACAAATGGGTGGATATACAAGCAGCCCAGATAGAGAACCCGAAGAAAACCGACACCATTGACGCCATAGTCAACAGGCCACAAGGGCAGGCCCGACAGATGGGCACACCGCCTCGCCAAGACACCTGGAATGCCACCCACCGTACCCAACCCAAAAGACAATGCTATAGATGAGGATTTGAATTCCCACACAAAGGCCAATGCCCCGACATTGGCCAAATGTTCATGAGGTGTGGCCAGGAGAATAATTTTCAAAGCATGTGCTGGGAAAGGGTCCCACTACTGCCGGCATACAAACCACCACCGGAATCGACTTCCTCTCAGAGGAACGTCCCGACGAGGACTCCCAACCTGCTACCGGAGAGACGGTGTAAGACCCTGTTTCAACAGAAACACTGCAATATATGCAACAAACCCGGGATTCATACGAGCAGTAGAAAATGTACAAGTTGAGATCCCAGACAGAGCCTTCGACACCTCAGAGCATTCAGTCTGCGCACAACTCTACCAAGGGGAAGACCAACAATGAGAGTTCTCGACGGATGACTCCTATGACATGATATGATATAATATGATGTGGCATTCATAACGCGCCTATACACAAGTGTTTCAAGGCACGACGAGGCAAGGGAGGGGGAACAGAGGGAAGACAGACAGCAATCCTACTAGGCCAGGTGTCACTCAGATTACGCAAGTGCATGGGAAGGGGGAAGGGGGAAAGTGCAAGAGAGAGGGGCAGGGGAAAGTGCAGTACATGGGATAAAAAAGAATAATAACAATAAGTAAAGTACGGCCAGCTTGTGGCAAGTGCAAGGGTAAGTGCAGACAATCGGTGTCAAGTGCTGGTAGTGGGATTGTAGGAATACAGAGACAGTCACGAGTGCGTGGGTTGCCAGGAAGGCATAGCAGGTGTGTGGCTGGCGGTGAAGAGGACCTGGGCCCGTGATCAGAGGGTGGCCAGGTAACCAGTGCAGTATCAGCTAGAGAACCCTCCATCAGAAGAATGGCCACCCTCTGCGGAGCAATGCTAAGAGTATCACCGGTACAGTAAGGAATATGTCCGGCTCATATATGACACCTCCGATGACAGCACAGCCCCGATGGTGACAATACACCTAGGAGGACTCCACACACCATTCCTAATTGACACAGGAGCCACCATCAATGTGATGAACGGGAAAACCTACAAGGCCATGGCAAGCACATACCCATTACAACCGTCCAGAGCCTGCATTGTTCAGTGGGGAGCAACCCCAACCCTACAATCCAAAAGACAGTTTCTCTGTGATTTAATACACAGGGATGGAAGGGCCCCTGTCATGATTCATGTTATTCATAGCCCAGTGACAGGAAGATGCCTCCTCAGTTATAAGACAGCCATCGCCCAGCAACTCATCAATATTCAATTTGCCCAGTCCGAGACAATCGAAGGCTTCCCACCACAGAACCAAACAATAGGAGCCCTCGCTCAAAAAGCAATGGACATGGACGAGATGAGAGGGATGTTTCCCAACCTATTAAAGGGCATAGGCATGAGGAAAGACACAGTCATCTGCCTCCACATTGATCCTACCGTATGGCCCGTGCCGCAACACCCCTGAAGGATAGGGTTCCATCTACAAGCAAAAGTGACATGCAAGCTGCAACTATTACTACAAAATGACATAATCGAAAGAAGGGAAGGACCTACCCCATGGGTGTCCCCCTTGGTGGTAGTTTCTAAACCAGATTGGCGCCTACGCCTTTGCGTCGACATGACAATCCCAAATACAGCAATCCAAAGATAGAGACATCCTGGACTCAACATCGAGGACATGCTGGTAAGAATGAATCAAGCCATCCGTTTCTCAAAATTGGATCTAAACCAAGGCTACCACCAGCTGGTCATCGATCCTGCATCAAGGCCGATAACTATGTTCACAACACACAAAGGCTTATTTTGCTATAAGCGGCTTAATTTCAGAATATCCTCGTCAGCCGAGATATTCCAAGAGACGATACGCAGGTTGATAGCACCAGTCACCAAGGCCTTTAACTATAGTGACAATATCCTGGTGTTTGGAGTCACTCAAGAACATCACAACGATGCACTAAGACAAGTGTGCAATATTCTCCACGAGGCAGGCCTCAACCTCAATGGTCCAAAATGCACCATTAACAATCATAGCCTATGCTTCTTTGGACATATTTTCTCAGATCAGGGCGTCAGGGCAGACCCGGATAAAATCTGTGCCATAGTCGACCTATATCCCCCGAAGTATGTGTCCGAAATACGATCCTTCCTAGGGATGGCAGGTTACTGTGCCAGGTACCTACCTCACTATGCAACACTGACGAGCCCACTCAGACTGCTCCTCAAAAAAGATTTCCCCTTCATGTGGGAAGAACAGTGTCAAGATGCCTTCAGCACAATCATAAGGGAACTGGCGAACAACCACCAGCTTTCGTATTTCAACCCGGAGTGGGACACTGAAATCACAGTCAACGCCAGCCCGGTTGGACTGGGAGCCATCCTGGCTCAGACCAACCCGCACCAGAATTTGGAGACGCGCATTGTGGCATATGCCAGCCAATCTCTCACCTCCATTGAGCAGTCCTACTCCCAAGCTGAACGTGAGAGCCTGGCAGCGGTCTGGGCATGCAAAATGTTTCATTACTTTATAATAGGGAGGATTCATAACGGACCACCAAGCACTTTTGTCGCTCTTCGGGAAGCCCAAAATCAAGATGCCACCACGCATAGAAAGGTGGGGCATTCGCCTCCAGGAGTACAAGTACACCATTGTCCACAAACCGGGCGGCGAAGCTAACCTGGCAGACTACTTGTCGAGGCACCCTTGTAGTGCCCCAGACATGGATATGCAGCTGGAAGCGGAATCATACATTACATACCTGTCCATGAATGCCCTACCTCCCGCCATCACGAAGCAGCAATTCGGCGAGAAGTGCATGGCTGACCCCACTGTTTGGGCAGCGTCCAACTCACAAATGCCAACAGATGGCGCCACGTATCCACAGAACCCTATGAAATGGGTGAGGTGGACAGGAGAGACCTGCAAAGAACGGCAAGATTACACAGAGAGCTGGCCACAACAGAACATGGGACACTCCTGAGAGGAAACCGGCTGGTGGCCCCCAAGAGTCTCAGGAAAGCTCTCATCATCAAAACAATACATATTACTTGCGACTGTTGAGAGCCATCAGACCATACATATGCGATGCGACAATGGCAATGCGATGCTAGTGGGCGCCACCAAGAAGGAGCTGCAACGATGCCAGGTTATGCAAAATGATGCCGTTCGCATTGTTAAGAAAATCAAATATGGAGAGCACGTATCGGCGGCAAGGAAGGATCTTCATTGGCTCAGAATTGAGAGCGAGTCCTCTTCAAAGCCATGACGATCGTTCATAAATGCCTACATGGCAAGGCCCCAAAATATTTTAAGGAGAAATTCTCTATCTACACACCTAGGAGAAACCTGAGATCAGCCGACATAGGCCTCCTGGTTGTCCCATTGGTTAAACGAGCAGCTGGTGTGGGCAGAGCCTTCCCGATTAGAGCGGCCAAATCCTGGAACAGCCCTCCAGTGAATTTAAGACTGGAAGGTAACTATAGCAAGTTTAGGAAACTTTTGAAAACACATCTTTTCCAATAACTTTCTGACCCTCCAGGGCCTATTAGGTATACATATGACTGACTTGTTTCTTCGCGAACCAACACTGGTTCATCTTACCCTCTTAATATGCTATTTTCCATCTCAGGATTCCTCCGCGTCCTGATGCCTCTGGGCTGTCGGCGCGTTACAAACACATAGACATAGACAAAGACATCATCATTGCACATGAAGGACACAGGGGCATAAACAATACAAAGAAGATCTTATGCAATAAAATGTGGTTACCCAACATGGCCACCATAGTCAAGGACACACTGAAACACTGCATACCATGTCAGGTGACAGTGGCATCCGCACCACCATGCCCGCTCCAGACAGTTCCGCTACCTGAAGGCCCCTGCCAAAGAGTGGCAATGGACTTTTATGGGCCCCTGGAAGAAGGTGGTCATCTACTAGTAGCCATTGATGAATACTCCCAATTCCCTCTGGTGAAGCATGTCTCGTCCACAACATTCCACCAAGTAGTGACAGCGGTGGACGAACTGTTCAGCAAGTGGGGTGGCCCCAACATTGTCAAAACGGATAACGGTCCACCATTTCAAGGACAAGAATTCAAGAAGCTTTCCGCACACCTGGGGTTCCAACATCAAAGGATCACACTACTGTGGCCTCAGGCCAATGGCATGTTGGACCGATTCATGGCAACCATAAAGAGAACATGCCAGACAGCCACCACAGATCTGGCACCCATGCCTCAAGCAATATCCCAGATGCTGAGGAGCTACAGAAATACCCCTCATGAGGCAACCGGCGAAACCCCAGCAGAACTCATGATCAAATGCAAGCCAAGAACACGAATACCACAGCTAGAAAACTACACTCCAGCCGAAGACACAGAGATCAGGGAAAGGGAGGCCGAGAAGAGGGAAAAGGCCTAGGAATGGACGGACCGTGAACTGATGCCAAAGAGCATCAAATCTCAGTAGGTTCGATCGTACTGGTCCAACAGAGGCAACAGAAGAAAACAGACTCTAGATACAGACACAAACCCCTCATGGCCACTGAAGTGAGAGGGCCCATGATTACCGCCACTGGAGAGAGCGGAAACAAAACAAGGAACGCATCATTCTTTCGCAAGTTGTCCCAAGAGGATCAAGAAGAAGAGCCACCCATGACAGAAGGCAAAATGGGGGACGATGACCCGCAACCGGAACCCCCGGAGGACCCTCCACCCAAGGCGCCAAACTAAGACGCCAGTGACCCACCTGGTTGACCACAACGAAGTATACGCAGGCCGCCCCTCCTCAACAAACTCCTGTGATAGGTAAGGGGGGGTATTGTGGATTAATGGGACATGGTCCCCTTAAGGGAAAGGAAGAAGATGCTGGGGTGAGGGACTGGGGAGGGAGAGGGGAAGGGGAGGGACTACACATGGGGAAGTCAGTTAGACTGTAAGGTAATAAAGAGAGGATACGTATATTTGGTGTATGTCCGTTATTGAGTGTATGCCTGGACAGGATACAACATACATTAGCTGTCCAATCACCAATGGGTTTACCATCCATTAGTACCTGGTGCGCCAACAGTGCAGGAAACTCTTACTTTCGATGGGTTAATTTGCGAGCCTTACCATAGCATAATTCCTTTCACCCAATGGTGTGCCCCTCACGCTGGTGCAATTGCTTCCTTCACTTGCCGTAGTTCGGCACTATTTCCTCAGACGACTGCATACTTCACACTTTCACTGCTTAACAACTATCACTTCTACGTTAATCCAACACCTTTCGTTGGGAAAACGAAAACAAAATGTAAAACACCTTCCTCATTGGGAAGCATGGCGACCTCTGTGACCGCCTCGCAATTTTCTGGACCCCCGTCAACAATCAACTTTTCCATTAGCAGCAAACTGACAATAGAGGAATGGCTGAAAGACAGCACCTTAGGAACTGAAGAAGGACCCGCCACCAAAGCAGGTTCATTACTATGGAACAACTGGGGCCCAAAAAGGAGCCCTGTTGATCTATAGTAATGAAGCAGTATGCGCGTTCTAGTCTTTTTAGAACTAGCTAGAACTGCGAGTGCCGCCTTCAGAACGAGCATACTGCTTCATTACTATAGATCAACAGGGCACCTTTTTGGGCCCTAGTTGTTCCATAGTAATGAACCTGCTTTGGTGGCGGGTCCTTCTTCAGTTCCTAAGGTGCTGTCTTTCAGCCATTCCTCTATGCCGGAAAAACATCACCATTAGTATCCTGGGACTTTAAATGCTGGAATACTAATAGCAATACGCCCCCTCGTCGGCAGGCCATTACCCCATAAGGTAATGGCTGCAGGGCCTTCGTTAAGGCCCTCGCTACACTTGGGCCTGTATCTATGGGCCCCCCGGCATTACCTTATGAAGTTTTGGCCCCCCCAGCTTGGGGCTTATTACCTGATTGTTGATCAAACAAGGGCCATTCAAGGTTGGGGGTCGTGGCTGTGTTTCTCGAATTGTGCTGAATCAAGAGTAATGATTTCCTATTTTTTCTCAGCAAGGCATGAGTGGGAGGGGTGGTGGGGAGAGGGCTTTGGGATGGTGCTTCCACCTTAATAGAATGTTCCTCATTTAAAATGTAATATTTACCTCTGTGCTTCCCAGAAGCCAGATTATTTCTGAGAAGATGAGTCATTTTGGAAAAAACTCAAGTGCATCATTATTTTTGTTTGCAAAAAGCTCCACCAAAAACAATAAATGCTGCAAATGTGTTTCCATCCCAACTTAAATCCTTATAATTGGAGACCATCACAGTGCAGAATAGCAGCAGGACTGTGTAGAGATCTGGATTGGTCTCCACTAGTAAAACTCTTTTTTCAAGCAAACGTCTTTTTATCGGAGCAGGCTTCTGTGTATTAGCGCCTGGAGAGCAACTGTATAACTTTTTTTTACAGAGGTCTCACGATATTTCATGCATATTCGTGTTTGACTGCTGACAACTTCTTAACTGGAACCACAATTCTGTGGCTAAAGGATTTATGCTTGCACATGTAATACAACCCACCGTCATCATAACGGCGTGCCTAAGGAATGAACAGCCTGTCAAGTTGGAGGCCAGTTAACAACTCTACCTTAGGGCCATTCTTCTGCGATATTTGTTTAACAAGTAGGTAGGACTGGTGCTTTGCAGCAGAATGGACGCTTTATATTTCACACTTATACGACTCACGGTTATGGGGATTATACGACTTTCCACATTACCCAGTTGCCTTTGGCCACTTTCCAGTTGCATTTAAAAAATAAAAATGTGTCTGCAGTATGTTTAAAATGGCACGAGAGCCTATGTGTAATGGCTGTAATAATCACCGCAGGAGAGAACGCTTTGCTTCGTTTATATGATTAACAGTCACATTTCGAGTAACATAAGTGTGCTTGGTGTTTGTTGCCTTTTTAACACGTGTATTTATACCAACATATTACCTAATAGTGTACTGCTACTAAACAGCCACAATGACGTAATGAGAACGAAAATAAGACTCACTCCCGTGCTAATTGACAGGGCACGTAGGACTTGTGACGCAGCTCTTTATTAAGCGTCTCAACAGAGAATGACAGCAGTGGAATAGATGAAAACGACCTCATGCCACGTTTAACATATTGAGGTAGTCCTGCCTTTTTGGTTAAACGCCGTGTGGATTCAAAGACACTTAGCTTTGCATTATGTATTTTTAGACCAGTATCTTCGCATTTGCTATTGTAATTCTAAGTGTGGGCATGTGAGTTTTAGTCATCCTGTAAAATCAGACTATAAATGGCCTATTATGTAATAGGACAATGTCCACAGAGTGTGGACCACTATAATGGCTTAGTACACTGCACAGCTGGTAACGTTAAACGAGGTCCAGTTAAAGGTGCGATTAGAAAAGGTTCGAATGCAAAAGGTGAGAGTCAATAGGATGGAAAACAAAAGGTTCTAATTTTTTTAAATTGTATATTTTTTGGGGTTTCCGTTTAGGTAAAAAAACGTGGTTTTTACCACAAAAACGGTGGTTGGTGGTGGGACCCCCCCCCAAAAAAATGTAAAAACAAACAATTTTTTTTTCTAACCTTTTGTTTTCGGTCCTTTTGATTCAAACCTATTGTATTTCGAACCTTTTGATTCGCACCTTTGACCTATATCCTGTTAAACTATATCAATGCATTAACTTGCTGACATTTCCATAATATTTGCCCCAAAAATGCTGTCCCAAAGATCACGTCACGAAATGCTATTCTTGGATATGGACCCGCTGTGCACTTGGTGCCTGTGAAGATTTTGTCCAAGGCCCACAGTCTCTCAAAGTTTTGTTAGTATTTATAAAATATGACAGGATGGTAGGGTGGAAGGGTTCCATCTTGATTTCAAAAGTGGAACTGGATCGTTCTGCAATACTGCAAACTAAGTTGCATTATACAGCGAGTTTCTCCCTCTAGTGTAGCGTATGTCACAAACTACTTTCTTTGCAATAAAAGAAACCTCTATATCCATGTAGATACTTTGCTAACTCAAAGGCTGACTAAATTCTGAAGACAAACAGCGATACTGAGCATTGGAGAGGGACTTATGGTAGAACCACGTCCATTCCACCACTGATTCGTGCGTAGCATAGCTCGGTGTGCCAGGGCTGCTAGACAATGCATTGACTGTCCATTTCCCTGTCCTGAGACCCAAATAGTGGCATATGGGCATGGTAACGGTGTACCTAATTTGACCATATTGTCCCGTCAAACGCTTGCAAAATGGTCAGTGGCAGAGTGCGGGGAAGGGAATCATTCTGGACGAAGGATTTTCAAGAGGGGATGGATATTTTGGCATGCTCTAAACCTGTACCCCGGTTGAAGTGGTTATGTGGAGTTAGGGCTGGTTACGTGCACAGCGCGAGTACAGTTGTCCAGGACATCCATGCATTGGAAACTGCCTAACGCTCCAATCGGAAGCCTCAATCAATCCCTCTTTGAGGCAGCTTGAATTAAAGGTGAATTTATCACGAACAGCAGCCTGATTAATATCTTTTTTGAATCCCTTAGCTGGCACGAGGGATTCCCGGAGAATCCCTTGACATACAGCCATTTGCGCTTTAAGCAGGCAATGAAATCTAAGGTTGTTGCCTTTCACCAAGAGCTTCATAAAAGCAAACTCCGAACTAGGAGTAATAGCCTTCACTTTGCCGAATATATTGCGAATAGGCTGGGGGCACCAGCCTATATCCAGCAGTTTGTGGGAAACCAACTGGCCTTGAATTACCTAAAACTAAAACTAACGCAGTTAACACACTTGAAATCACTGGGTCATGGACCAACATCTCGCGTAGTGAAATAACCTGCAGTTTTTGTGGAAATCGGGAGTTGGAAACGGTGAAGCACTTATTGACGAAGTGTGAAGCTTTGTCAGTTATGAGAATGGCCCTCATTACGACCCTTGCGGAAAGCGACTGACCGGACCGCCACAGCGTAAATAGCGTTTCCGCCATAGCACGAAGGAGCAAACTGCGGCCCATTCCGACCCATCGAGCACGAGCACCACGGCATGGCGGAAGTGCAAAGTCCGCGATGGCGGAAATGACCCCAAAACGGCCCACACCGCCGCCGTACGGCGCCCCAGGTGCAATACCGCCACCCCTCTTAGCGGTCACCGCAGTGTGCGCCTACCGGAAAGTACGGTGGCCGGAAATATACGGAAACGGAAGTCAAAACACGTGGCCGGAACGGGAAACATCCCGGCGTACACCTATAAATACACTAAAACCACACAACCACTAAAAACACTACCCTGAGACACACCCCACCCCGTCAACCACCCTAGCGAAACCAAGAAAAATGGGAAAAGTAGCGAAGAAAGCGTGCGATCGCAAGCGGCAGGTCCACTTCTCCCGCGAGGAACTCACCGTGCTAACAGAGACCCTCCAGGAGAATGCTGCCGTCGTCTTCAGCACGCAAATGACCAGGACGGCACTTGCAAACAAGAAGGCTATATGGGCTCTGGTGGCACAGCGTGTAAGTGCGGTGGGGACCGCACCCCGCACCCCACAGCAATGCCGCAAGCGATGGGACGACCTGCGGATACGCGTCCGCAGCATACTCTCCGCCAACCGCAACATTGCCACAGCCACCGGGGGAGGTCCTGAATCACCCATCAAGTTGACCCCCTGGGAAGAAATCTGTGCCTCCACCATCGGAATGGAGAGCATTGAGGGAGTCGGAGGGATGGAGAAAGGAGTGCAGACATCCGAAGATTCAGGTAGGTGGGCCAGATATAACAATCCACACAGTCCATCCATGTGAAGTACCATGCGTCCACATAGTGCAACAGAAACACATGTCCAGGAGAACGTCCACACACATCGGCCTGATAGCGCACGTTAAAATCCACAATAAATACATAAATAATTAAAAACCCCTAATACACGCACTACACGTGCAGCAGGCACACCCAAACTGCAGGCTGCCAAACAACTGCACCCTCACTCCACACACAAATCAAAGCACCTCCAAGTCCCCGACCCAAATCACCCTCAGGTACCACCCCAAAGCATGTGATACAATGCCATTCCAATTCCCACAGACCCATCAATAACCCTCGCCCTCCTTTACTCCACCACAGGGTCCGATCCAAACGACGAGCTACAGGACACCCCTACCAGCACACCTGCAAAGAGGGCCAAGACCAACGGCCAGAGACCCTCCACCTCAGCTGCACGCATCAAGACACGGCAGCAGCACAAATCAGGTGGCAGCACAGAGGAGGGAACATCAACAGGCACCCCAGCAGCCAGCATGGCCACCACACCACCACCACAGGTCCCCCCAACGGATGCCACAGAAGGCACTGCCTCTGGTGGCAGCAGCACCATAGGTGACACCCCATTGATGGCAGCATGCTCGGACACAGAAGACGGGGATGTCGAGGTCAGATCCATCCATGACCTGTCCCAATCCCCCTGTCTGTCCCATCCCGTACAACATGAGGATACCACGCAGGTGCAGCCACAAGACGACGACTGGCCATCCCCCCCAAGCCCTGTGGCAAGGCAACATGAGGACAACAGCCCCTCTGTGACACCACCGCAAATGGCCATGGCCCAGCAGAGGCAACAGTCCCTCGACAAGTTAATCGTCCAACAGCAGCAAATGGCCACACTCCTCAAGGGCCATGCCGATGAATGTGGGGGCACCAAGGCAGACATAGAAACATCAACAGAGACACTTAGGGCAGAAATGGAGAGAGGTACTGAGACGCTAAGGGCACAAATCGAGAGTAGCACCGAGAGCCTGAGAGTCCAAACGGAGAGTAGCACCGAGAGCCTGAGAGTCCAAATGGAGAGAAGCACCGAGAGCCTGAGGGGGGAACTGCATGCGACGTCCAAAGACGTATGTGCCGAACTTGCCGCAGTGCGCCGTGTGCTCACTGAGCTCTCGCAAACCCTTAGGGACATGCATGGACGTGAGCAGGCAGACACATCATCCGTTGCAAGTTCCGTCCAGGGCAGCCCCCAACGTAGATCAGGGAGGAACCTGCGCTCCACAGGCAGGGGTGCCCCTGATACCCGCAGAGGGGGCTTGCAATAGCGACAGGCCACTGACAATGAGCATCTTTGGACACTGGTATTCGGGGGGGAGGTAGGAGGGTGGAGGGGGTGTGTTGGGCTCACTTGGGTGGCGGGTCGATAGGGTGTTCAACATGATATCACATATGCCATAAAAAGTGCACGATCAACAAATGAGATGTGTGGACATTGATCTATGTGTACTAGGCCATCATAGGCGTATAGTCCATATTGTGCATGTCCCAGACACACGCAGTGCCACGAGTCCCGTGTCCATGTATCAGCCACCAGGCGTGAGTGCTAGAAGCATACATCAATGAGATGCTGACGGATGTCACGGGCCTCCGGTGCCTCGCAGACTCCATGAGGTGCTGCCACATCCCCACCCTCATCATGACCATCATCAGGTGCTTGCAGTTCTGCGTCAGGGGGCATGGGCACATTTCTACGTACGCACATGTTGTGGAGCATGACACATGCCATGACCATCTTTGCAACCTTCTCATGGCGGTACAGGAGTGCCCCGCCAGACCTGCTCAGGCAGCGGAAACGAGTCTTCAGTAGGCCGAATGCCTGTTCTATGACTACACGGGTACGTGAGTGGGCATGGTTGTAGTCCTCCTCATGCTGGTCCCGTGGGTTCCGGACTGGTGTGAGGAGCCATCTCTTCAGTGGATATCCAGCATCACCTGTATGTGGACGAGAAACGTAGGATGTGGAATGCCATTGATACGTACGCACACCCCCCCCCCTTCCTGCCAGTACATTGCCAAATCACATACCCCACATCATCATGCATGCAATGAGACTCACCGAGTAGCCAGGATCTGTTCCCTGCGTGTCGCTCCATGTAGCATGGTATGGTAGAGTTCCTCAAGACCATGGAATCATGGGTTGATCCAGGGAATCGGGCACAACAATGTGTAATGATCCTGTTGGAGTCACACACCATTTGTACATTCAGGGAATGAAATTGTTTTCGGTTGCGGTACTGGGCCTCCATGGCATGTGGGACGACCAATTCAACATGGGTGCAGTCGATGGCACCAATGCAACCCGGTATGCCGGCAAGTGCATGGAATCCCACTTTTGTGTTGGTTATTTCCTGCTCCGAGCGTGGTAGAGAGATGTAGTCGTCTGCGTGCTGCAGGAGGGCATCGAGCACTTGGAATAGTGTCCGTGAGAACAGTGGCTGAGAAATGCCATGCAACTGTCCGACTGTGTGCTGGTAGGTGCCAGTGGCCAGGAAGTGTAGTACAGACACCACCTTCAGTAGGGGTGGGATGGCGGTTGGGCTATCTATCATGCTGACTAGGTCAGCCTGTGTCATGTCCACAATGGCGGCTATGGTGTCCCGGTCCAGACGGTAGAGGGTGTGGATCTGCTCATCAGTGAGGTTGAACGGATGTGCTCGGAGGCGTGGGATTGCGGGCTGCCTGCGTGGTGGTAGTGGCTGTGCTGGTGGGCCTTGCTGGCCCTGCCTTGGCCTCCTCCTCCTCCTGCGTCTCCTCCGTGCGGCTGGTTGTAGTTGATGTTCGTCTTCCTCTTGGAGTCGGAGCACTTGCAGTGCTATCAGGTCCCCCAGGGCCAACATCGCGAGTCCTGCCGGTAGCATTTCGCTGTGGTTGTGGGAGGAGACTGGCTGTGCAATTTATGTGTTTCCAGGCTGTATGGCCTCCACCTGTGGTGATTGATTCCACCTGTGCCAACTGCTCTCCCCTTTGGCCGAGCATGTCCCGCGCACGACGCTGCTAATCGGGTATTTGTATCTTGCTATTGCATTCATGTATTTGTACCCGATGGCCGTGTAAGATTGGTTGATATGTTCATTCTGCTGTGGTCCCATTGTTTCCCATACTATCTGTGCAGTCGCGAACGGACTTGTGAAGGGTCAGTGGAACGTAGTACTCGAGTAACGGTGGGCCCTCATGCATCACTGTACCGAGTTGCAACGACGGGCGTGGCTTCCCATTCGTGGGTGAAGGCAGTTGCCATTTTCACGCACAGCCGCACTCGATGGAATAATTAGTGATTTCAAACGGCCACAGATGCCTTTTCGACGTGATGTTGAAAATGAGGAATTCGAAGGGCGGCGCTTTCGGTTTCCGGCTAGCGGCGAGGAGATGCCCACAGGTCTGTCTGCAAATATAACGTTCTTTTGTTCTATGTCCTTGAGACAGGGCCCATGGCGAGGGAGCAATGATTGATATGAATAGTTAGGGATGCGCAATAGCTACGTGGGCGATGAGGCCGGGCATTCCCAAATACATGTTACTTCACAACACTGGATTTACGGGCTGGGGCACTGTGGATTTAGCAGGCTGCATTACGCACAGACTCAATGGATGTTTCTAATGTCATGTGAGTAATTATTCAGGCGTTTTGATTCCTGGATGAGGGTATGATGAATGGATGCATGGGCAGGTGATTTGATGCAGAGTTTCCCTTGTACAGGGCTTCTTGGGGTCTATCCGCCTCCCCTACGCTATGTGATGCAGGGCTGCCATAGTGGGCCCATCGTCTATCTGGCCTTGTTGAGCCCTCCCTGTCTCGACGCGCACTCAGCCACTTGTGTCCATGCACGTTAACATTCCCCTCTGATGGATTCTGTTATGGCAGACGCATGCACAGGTACACTCGTTTGTGATGGTGTTTACACCTCGATATAGAGAGTTATAAGTCGCAAGTGGTTTTGGGGTGGTGATGATCCTTTGGAGTGGGCTAGCATGCATATGGCTGTGGATTTCGTGTGCTCATTGAAGTGAGTTGTTCGTATGTGGTTCTGATGGCCATTCTGTTCTTGTTCTTTTCTTTTGGTTGACAGGTATCTCCTCCCCTTTTGCCACTGCCATCTGTATGCCACTCCTGCAGATGGATTTTACTCCCAACACCTGCTGCTTCGTGTTAATCGGTGGAGCAGCATTACGATCTTATGGGACGATCGCCAGTGGCCCACATGCCCTTACGCAGTACTGGTGGCTCGGAGCAACATTTCGGCCTTTCAGCTGGACTAGTGCCTCCACATTGGGACGGCCCTGCGGTTGTGTGCGCTTCCATGTAGCCTTTTCGTACGTGAATGTGGCTCTGTGTACCATGCTGGAACAGGGCGTCACACAAGTGGTGGATGGTCATTTCTTGCGGATGCAGCCCTCAATGGTGAAATGTGTTTTTGAGTTCGTGGCCTGATGGCTGTATGGGCTTGGTGATTTAGTTGTGCATTAAATTTCTGATCGGATTTGGCCCGTGTAGCGTTTTTCTTTGCAAGTGATGTGGCATGTGCCTATTTGTGGGGCGATGTATTGTGAGGAGATCTGCATTGGGTTCCTGCTTCGGGGTTTAGTTGCGTGGTACTGTACTGGGCGCGTTTGCCTACTGAGCCCGTGAGGTCAGGGATGGGGGCTGCCAATGTGACAGTTTGAATGTTGTCATGCTCAGGGGCGGGGGATTGGGTTTTGTGTAACAGATGCCGGTCAGCCAGGTGGACTGGTGGAATGATGTGTTTTCGGATTGTTGCTGGGCACAGGTGCCTGTGTTTGCGTGCGTTTCTTGGTGGGGGACTGTGGTCATGTCCATTGGGATGGCTTCTGTATTCGTGCCATCTGTGCCCTGCAGCTCCCATTGGCACCTCTTGTGTTGCTTTTGTTCGTTGGCATGCATGGGTGCTTTGTACTTTTCTATGGTTGCATTGTGACTTCTTTGCACCTACAGGGAGTTGTACTTTGTGGGCAGGGAGCGGTGTACAGGCACTCAGTGGGGCCGTTTACGGTTGATTCGCGATGCCGTACTTCTCACCATGGCGGAATGGTCCATTCCGCCATGCCTGATGGCGTTAGGTACATGTCCGCTAGGGTCGGAATTGGCGTACCGTTGCACCATGGTGGTGTTTGCGGTTTGGCATGGCGCGCGCGCGTGCTTAGTGCAGTTAGCGTTGGCGTTCACTACGGTGTCGCTAATGGCTTCGTACTTTGCGGTGACGGGTCATAGTCGCACCGAGCGCTATTCGATGGCGGTATTGCATTTCCGCCATCGTTTTCCCATTTCCGCCAGGGTCGTAATGAGGGCCAATGAGTGCTGCGAGATCTGCTGGTAACTGCGATGGCTTGGGAGTTATGGGTGCGTTTGATGAACGGGAATGACGAGCCTTGCAGTATATTCTTCACAGTTATGCGGAGGAAGATAGCACTGCTCTTGAAATTGATAGGAGGCCAGGAACGACCAGGTATGGGGACAATATTTGCCAGGTGTGGGGCAAAGGTACATGCCGGTGGGATGGTTATGATGACGCCATGGCTATGATGTAATTGTGATGCTGAAAAATTTCCTTTTTAAGAATGGGCTCAATTTTTATGATGTGTTGTGTTAAAAAGCTGACATTGTTCTGCTGTATGGCATGTTAAAACAATGCAAAAAATATAAAAGTGAGATTACTTGTCTTGTCTACCCTCTGTCTTCCCTCCCTAGTCTTGTCGTGCCTTGAAACACTTGTGTATAGGCGCATTATAAATGACATATCACATAACACATATCACACATATCTGTGAAGCAGTGGTCGAAGTGTACCAAAAGAAGTAGTGGAACTATGTTCCCTGCTGGCCTGTACCGCTCCCCACAGACCCCATCGCTGCAGCCCCTCCATTCCCAATACAAACCCCAAAACACATGTGCCTGCTGTTTAAGGGAACATTCAGTGCAGCGCACTGAAAGTGCAAGTTTCAACTGCTTCCTACACTTTTATTTTAAAACGAAACCATTCCGGAACGGTTTCTTTTTTAAATAAAAGTATAGGAACGGTAAAACTTAATTAAAAGAAGTAGAGGAGCACCGCTCCGGACCGCTCCCGCTCACTTCGACCACTGCTGTGAAGTGGAGAATCCTGGAAGTAACTTGGGTTGAACAACTAATATTCATTAAAATGAACCAGAAGAGCACTGGGGAAAATCATGGAAAGACTCCTACACATAGCCAGAAAGACTTGTCGTCCGCTTCAGAAGATGTGTGCCCTGCTTGATTGGTCTTGTGGTTGTGAAAGAGATAGCTCTACTGATTTACTACTGCTGTGTGTGAAGTGTTATTGTCATATTATGACGATATGCCACTTTCTTATGAGCAAATTCTCAACTGTTGCTTAACTGAGCACTGCTACTATTTTAAAACCACAGTATTTTGAAGGAGGTAGCTTTAGGAGGTCCAAGATATACCAAATGAGAATTGATCCGGTTCGCCACAGAACCATATACCAACTAAATCAGAATGCTTTGGGTTTTCCCTCCTCCATATGCGCTACCAGCAAGAGAATGTCTTGGATTCTCCTTGCTTCCTGAGAGCTTCCCACGTGATAGTTTTTTGGGGTCTCTCCATCCTACAAAAGGGAGACCGAGACATATCCTTTTGATCAGGTTCTCCCCAGGGCTTGTGGATGGAGTCAGTTAAGATGTGAATGGAAGATGGACGACATACCAACAGGGGAACATAGAGCAGTACCTTTACTATTGTTCCCATATCTGGCCCATCCTGCCCCCCCACAGGTTGGGAACCAGCAATATCAGATTGGTCAGCCTGATGCTCCGTCCCTTCCTCTGGCTTTCATACCGTCTCCTGCTGCCACTCTACCTCCTACTCCTCCTCATCCAGATCCACAATATTCTGCCTCCCCCTATTCCAACCTTCATATAGCTCACAAAGATAACAAAGTGAGCAGAAGATTATCAATCCTAGTATTTCATATCCATTCCATAGATCCAACATCTTGATTCTTGATTTCTGGTGTAAATATACATATTCAGCTGCAGGATACCTAGGGTGCTGGACACTGCTGCAAATCACACTGTTGTAGAGGCCTACATCAGGAAGTCAATGTTGATTGAAATTAGGGATAAGAAAACCTCCCTTTGCAATATGAAAGATTGAGGGAGTGTTTTTGATTTTGACAGCGTTTTACTGATGTCGACCTGGCTCTCACTGATTGAGTAGAGGACTACACAACCAAATGATTTGTCTAGATCTAAAGATCTTAATTCTTTGTTTGTTATAAATATCGTTATGTAGTGGCCTTGCATCAGCAACCTGCAACTGCTGCACATCACATTCATGTACATACCGAAACTAGCAAACCACTGTTTGTTAAAATTAGGGATAAAAAGCCTCACTTTGCAGTCAGAAGGATTGAGTGTTATATATTGGAATTTGTTTTACTGATTTTATGTGTTCTGCCCTCACCTGCATCAGAAATCGATTAGAGGACTACAACACCTATCAATTTGTCTCACTCAAAAGATCCATCATCGCGGTCCTTAGTTTCTGGGATATAGTGCCAGATGGAAAGGGCACACAGCCAACATGTGCAGTGGGTGGACCAAAGACAAGTCTGCATGCGCCTGCCCATGCCAGCCATTCTGCCAGGATTCTGTAGAACCTTCTAAACTAATACATTCCTTCACTCCCTTCATGCAATTATGGAGCACGAATGTCCATCCTGATATAAATGTAAATACAGTGGTCAATTTGACTGATATTAACCTCAGCATTCCTGATCAACCACATCGTTATGCTCTGTAATGCTCAGAAAACTAATATTTTCCACTAAAACACTTGCAATGCACACTTATCATTGACCAATCCGCGTTTAACCCTGATCACTCAATTTAAGCTTTATCTTCAATCATGATAAAAACATGGTTTATGGACTATAGTGTGTCAGTAATTATAGATGTGACTGTGCCTGGTTGTAAAATCACCTACAAAATAGAAAGAGGGACGCCTTAATTTATATAGAAAAAGACAGTTGAAAAACGGACCCACTCCAACCTATTTAATTGTGAATCAAGGTCATTATTATTTCTACTATCCTCATCAGACACTCACACTGTTATGCCTCCGTGGAGGTCCCCCACCATCCTACTGGATTTACAGTCATCTGTGCGAATTTTAATGATGAGCTCAGTCAAAAACACTGCATCTTTATCACATGGGTAACCTCCGTCTATAGGTTGACCAGAAAGTCTGTCCACATGCACACAATCTATTAGAGAACATCTGTTCTTTTCAATAAAAAAAACGTAAACTGACACATATAAAGGATCATATGCTTGATGTTCTCTTTTGAAAATAAAATGTCTTTTCACAATGTATCTGGCTTCTATTGTTGGGGTCTGATTATTATAGAATTCCTTTTAATCTAAACCTCCCCATCACCCCATCCCATTCTATCACACAGGAACCAAACACTCCGTGGTGCAATGGACAATTTCCACAACTGGCCTGATCAGTGGTTTTCAAATTTTTGCTGCAAAAGAGATGCTTATTACTTTGGTAAAAAGGATATGCACTAAATGATTCTCTTCAATATTAAAGGACGCTTCCCTCGCCTCATCAATTTCCTTTCTTCTCCTGCTGTCCCCTCTCCCCTCAACACAACCTCCTCGCCTCCCCCTGCTGCCTCCTCCTCAGCTACCTTTCCCTCTCCTTCCCTCTCTGCACCCCCCCTCAGGCTCCTTCTACACCTCTACAGGGCGTACCTCTGATTTGTCCCCCTCCCCAGAAGTCCTTCAAGGATGGCAACCTTCTCCATATTGCCACTCTTAAATCTCGCTCAGCTGTCAAACAATCCTCTGACATCTGCCGCCTTCTGGAGGAACTTGACCTTGATGTCCTAGGTCTCAACGAGACATGCTTCACGGCTAGCTCTGTCACAAGCTTTGACATGCTCCTCCCTGATGGCTACAAGATCCTCTCTGCATCCAGGGGCAACTGCTCCAGAGGGGGTGTAACCCTGATCTTCCCCGAGTGGATTCCTGCCTCTGTCATTCCTACGCAGGCCTACTACTCCTTTGAATGCCTCGTCTACAGGCTCTCTCTCTCCCGTACCCATTCCCTTACTGTGGCTACTATCTATCAGCCACTTGGTCTGATCTCCTCCTTCCTCTCTGAGTGGGTGGACCTCTCCTGGTCTTGACCACTCAACTCCTCCTTCTTGGAGACTTCAACATCCACCTGGATGCCTCCTGTCCTCCCTCTGGACTCTTTCGTGACCTCTGCTACTCGCTCCAACTCTCTATTCTCCCCCCTGGCCCGAATCACTCTGCAGGGCATACCCTGGATGTTCTGATCTCCTCAGACCTTCCTCTTTCTGTCGCGCTCACCACTCCTCTCTCCTGGAGTGATCACTTTCTCCTTTCCTCCCATCTCACCCTCTCTACCCCTCAGACCAAGCCACTTCCATCACTGCCATCCACCTACTCAGTCATCCGACCCATGAAGCTTGTGTCAGTTGAGGCTTATGCTGCCACTTTCTCACCCATCCTCCCTCTTTGGCTGACTCTCACCCTGACACACCCCTTTCCCTGCTCCACTCTGCTATATCTGATACTCTTGATATTCGTGCCCCTATCATGAGAATCCGCCTGAAGCCCAAAACTAAGTGCAACTCCTCGTACAACTCAGACCTCGTCACCCTTAAACGCAAGTGCAGGGTGGCCGAGAGAAAATGTCATGCTTCATGTACATCCTCTGACAAACTGGCCTGCCGCCATTTCCAAAGACAATACCGCCTCTCTGTCCTCACCAAGAAGAGAGCTCTTATCCAAGCCTGCGTCTCTGCGGCATCCAACAACTCGGCTGAACTCTTTAAAATCTGCAAGGAACTGGCCAATCCTGCCGCAGTCTCACCTCTCCTGTCCCTTCCCAGGCCCTCTGCACGGCACTGGCTTCTCACGTCATCTCTACAATTCAGGACATCCTATCCTCACTCTCCTCCTCTCTCCTCCCTCCCTCTACTCCCTGCTCTTCCTCTGGCCCTTCTGCAGCCACCTCTCCTCCCTCCTTTTCTGCCTTTCCCCTGTTCTCCACAGACAAGGTTTCTAGACAAGTCCGATCTATGAAAGTCTCATCAAATCAGGTCCACCCCTGTTCCTGCAAAACCACCAAGGACCACATCGACTCCCTGGCTCCTGCCTGGACAACTTCTGCAACCACTCCTTCACCACTGGAGTCTTCCCATCCCCCCTGAAGCACTCCCTTGTACACCCTCTTCTTAAGAAACCCTCTTCCGACCTCTCCTGCCCGGCTAACTATCACCCAATCTCCATCACTCCCTTCCTGGGCAAATTTCTAGAAAAACTGGCCATCTCCCAGCTTAATCTCCACACTGAATCTGTTGGTTGTCTTCATGACCATCAGTCTGGCTTCAGAGCTGCCAGAACCACTGAAACTGCTCTCCTGAACATCTGTGAAGACCTGCTCTCCAACCTTGATTCTAACACCCCCTGTGTCCTCATCTTGCTTGATCTCTCTTCTGCCTTTGACACGGTCAGCCATGCCATACTGCTCAAATGTCTCAGTGATAACCTGGGTATCACCGGTCAGGCCCTGGCGTGGCTGACTTCTTTCCTCACTGACCGACCCTCTCAGGTCCAACTTGGGTCCTTCCTCTCTGCTATCTTTATTTCTACCTGTGGATGTACGCCAGGGGTCTAACCTCTCTCCCTGGCTGTTCAACCTATAACTGGCACTTCTTGCCCACCGCATTGCTGCTCTCTGCCCCAACTTTCAGTGATATGCAGATGACAATCAGCTCATTTTCAGGCTACCTTCGGCCATCTCTTCTCCATCTCTCATCTCTGACTGTCTGCGATCCAGGAGTGGTGTGCCGCCAATGATCTCTGCCTTAATGCCAGCAAGACTGAGATTCTCCTCATCGGCACACCCGCTCCCTCCTTTCCTGTCGCTCTCTGGCCGGCCTCTCCTGGCCCTCCTCCTGCTCCTACCTGCGAGGCTAAAAACCTCGGGGTCATCTTCGACTCCACACTCTCCTTCTCTCCTCACATCTTAGACATCTCTAAGAAGTCACACTAACAGCTGCACCACCTCAGAGGTATTCTACCTTTCCTCTCCTTCCCCCAGAAGCTCACTGTCTCCAGAGCTCTGGTTCTCTCTAGGCTGGACTACTGCAACAGCCTCTTTCTAAATCTGCCTGCCTCTACTCTACGCCCTCTGCAGCTCTTTCAGAACAGGACTGAAAGACTTGTCCTTGGCCTCAAGGCCAGGGATCATATCTCTCCAGGAATGAAATCTCTGCACTGGCACCCAGTGGCTGCGAGGATCAAGTTCAAAACCCTTTGCATTGTCCACAAGGCCTTCTGGGGACTGGGGCCTCAATACCTTCAAATCTCTCTTCCTAAATATCTTCCATCTTGAGCTCTTCGCTCTTCCGCCTCCAACTCCCTTAGGGTCTGTCGCTTCTCCAAGCAACGAGTTGGTGGTAAATCTCTTTCTTCGGCTGGGGCCTGTAGGGTATTTTGTGGAGATTTGGGGCCTGACGGTATTTTATTACCGCCGAAAAATAACTTAGCAATAATCACTCTTTGTATTCAGATTTGGCCATGTGCAACAATAATACAATGGACATGCATTATTTCAGCACCCAGACCTGCTTATTTGGTATACGTGGTTGGTGGTATTTTGGTGAGCATAATTCCCTTGTTTTATTTGTGGCCCCAATGTCCAGAACCCCTTATCTTCGCTTAGATTTTTCGTGTGATCACTAGAGAGACCTCAGACCTGCATTCTAGGGATACCACAATTTCCAGTGATAGTGTTGGTGCGCCACCATGGGCAAACTCACTGACTTATTTACGACAGAGAGCTATATGTGGTAGTCTTGTGGTAATTTCCACTACCTTATATACGGTAGGGAGCTATGTTCAGAGAGTCTCTCTTCCCGTTGGCTCATGTACCTCCAACAAGTTATACTACAGTCACTCACAATTATTCATACTGATTCTGACATGCACACATCTGTCTTAAAATGACCATTGCACTGTTTAAAAATCTCCCCACATCATTGGCATTGTAATGGTAAATAGAAAATAAACCACCCGTCTGTTTTCAAATATTTTCTGTATTATAAAAGTTGCATTTAGACATGATCTCATTCTTTACAGAAATAAATAAAATGGTACAGTAAAAGCATTTTCTATGACACACTGCAATTATAGTGGCGGAGAACAGAACTTAAATTGCAACATTAGCACTTGATTAAGACACGCACGGGACTTTCATTTTTCTACACTGACTGCATATTTCCGTGCACACACACAGCTCCCACAGTTAGGTAATTACCTTATCTGTTCAGAGGCTTCTCTCTGTGAATGTGGCTCTCTTGGCTTAACTCCAGCAAAAAGGAACGCTTGCCTTCTCAAGCCGGGGTCATTGCCTGGAATTCTCAGCTTTTTCAGATAGGACTGCCTCAGCCAGTGGAAAGGTTTTTCTTCCAGCTCTCCCCAATGTCGACTGCAGCAGGACACAGGAATCTGCATTCAGTCAAGACCCCACAGCCAGGTCTTCTCCCCAGTAGTGCAGAAAGATGTCTCCCTGTCTTTTTCCCTGCTACTGCCCACTAAAACTTTCCTCTCAGCCCTCTTTATGACGTGTCCCAATGAAATCCATCATCTCTCATCCTCCTACTCTTCAACAATAGCTTCGCTTATACATTTGCAATTGTTGCAAATCTGACTTCCTCCTTCCTGCCGTTACTGTGCACAACAACACGGATAATCAGGCAGAGAAGAGAAGAAAAAAAAATCTGCACACTCATTCAAATGGTTTTCAGAGTATGCCTAATTCTGCAGTAGAGAACACATTTTATTAGTGGGTTATATTAAAATAAGGTTTTATTAGTCAGGTTAATGGTTAATAGGTTAGCTGTTAATTTTCAAATGTGTCTCTAGCAATATAGGCATTTCAGGTGAAAAATAGTGTGCATTTTTAAATGAACACGTGTGCTTTTAACTGCAAAAATAGATTTGCATCTTATATGTTAAAATCGTTTTTTACTGAATAGTCTGTCTTTCCTTGTTAATCTGCTAACCCATATAGCAATGCACCGCACCCTTGTGGTGGTGCTGCAAAAAAATTGTGCTACTTGTGCAGTATTGCTGTACTGTGTACTGTAACACGCCAAATATCCTTACATATACCCTCCTTTTGTTTTTAGAACTTGGCTATAATCCAAGCCAATTCCTAAAAACAACCTGTTCTATTTTATTTTTACAATATAGCAATCCAACAAAATGAATATTCATGTGCATCAATGAAAATTTGCAATTAACATTTCATCTGAGTCCATCAGTACATAAAATGTTCCACATTTGCCTTCTCAGTGGAAGTGGCATTACTTTAAGTTTAAATTTTCCAAGTCAAATAAAAACAATGAAATAAAACAACTAACTAAAACAAATAAGTAATATAACAAGTTAAAATAAATAATTAAAATAATAAATACGTGGAACTTCATATGCCGGAACTTTTGCTTTGTCTCTTTTGGTATGTCTCGACCAGCGATGTTATTCGGTTCATTCGAGTACTCTTTCATCTTGGCAATCTTGAATCCACAGTAGTCATCTCTTTTGGCATTCCGGTTATTTTGTCTTCACCTCCACCTGGAGGCAGGCATCTTTTGGTCTTCATCCAGGGGACTCCAGGACTCCATTGTCTCCCGTGGCCTCTGATCCCGGAACCTCCGACCAAATAATGTTAATTGTCTAAATCAAAATAGAAAATAAACAAATTAAGTACATAGCACAATACTAACTTCACCCTTTTGCCAAAAATAAAACATGCTTGGTAAAAATACTTCGTTTTTCTTTTCTTTTCTTCTGAAATTAAACACAAGTTAAAAGAAAACAAGCATATATAAAACAGCATTCAATATTTAATACACTTTCTCTCTGCACACCAACCACGAACTTCCATTATATGTGCATTTATTTATTTATTTATTTATTTATTTATTTATTTATATTATATATTTTTACATATATTACAGTGTTTATGTGCCATCATAACAATCAACTTTTTTTTAACTTCTTTGTCACTGCCTCCTGATTACACCCATTTATTTTCTCAAGGGACTCTATCCGTTTCCACATGCTCAAGCTGCCTGATCTCATGTCTGGGATGGCATGGTTTGATTTGATTTACATGGACAAACTGCTCTATTGCTGTTTCACCTTCATTTTTCAAAATTTTATACACTACAGGAGAGACTTTATCTATAATTCGAAATGGCCCCTGCCAGGCTGCCAGAAATTTAGAATTTTTCTGTTTACTTTTTCCAAAATGAAACTTGTACACCTGATCCCCTACATTGTATTCCTTTACTGATGTCTTTTTGTCATAATATGACTTAGCACTGTCAGCAGCTCTTTCCAGATTTCTCTGCACAAAAGCAAATGCATGTTGCAAATGCCTCCTCAGTTCATCAATATATTCATGAACTGTGGATGCACTCACTAGAGTTTGCTCATGTGTTCTGTATAGTAGGTGTTGTGGTAACACCATTTTCCTACCTGTTAAGACCTCATGGGGGCTAACACCTGTTGCTTTGGCAGGAGTCGACCTGATTGCCATCAAAACCAATGGTAAACGCAAATCCCAGCTGGAACCTGCTTCTGCCACAAATTTCTTTAAAATATCCACAACAGACCTATTGCTTCTTTCAACTGTACCTGAAGACGCCGCCCGATATGCGATATGTAGTTTCCTTTTCACACCTAGTATTTGCCATACCTTACTCATTAGAGTACTTGTGAAATGACTTCCTCTGTCTGACTCAATTCTTTGTGGCAACCCAAACCTTGAGAACACATGGTTCACCAGCAATGTGGCTGCTGTTTGCGCACTACAATCTGGTGCGGGAATGCACTCAATCCACTTTGACATCAAACATACCACACTCAAAATATAGCGGTGTCCCCTGCTCGACCTTTTTAAAGGACCTACATAGTCTATTTGCAAATCTGACCATGGGAGAGTTAGGCCTCTTTTCATCAATGGTGCTCTATGCATTGGTGAAGCAGGTTTAAATTGGGCGCATACTAGACATCCTCTAGTATATAATTCCACATCTTGGGACATATGTGGCCAGTAAGCATAATCTTTTAGTATTTCTAATGTCTTTTGTGAACCTCTATGGCCTGCAGTTATGGCATCGTGTGCATGGTGTAGCATTAGTCCTCTGAATGAAAGGGGTACTACCCACTGTATTTGCCCTGTTATGGACTCTCTAATCATGAGTCCATCCTGTAATCTAATTCGTGTTTTGTTCTTTAATAACACCCTCAACTCTTCTTTTCCCATACAATCATTTTCTGTTAAAGGATTTTGTTCAGGATCTATCAAATGATTATAATAGATTCCTAAAATTTGATCATTCTTTTGTGCCTCAATCAAATCTTGGTCTGGCGTGTCATGACTCCACTGCACCACCGGTTGATCTACCTCCTTTGGTGCTTTAGAACGTGTGACTGCATCAATTTGTATTTCACCCATTAAATAATCAATAGGTAGCAATTCTCCCATCACAGCCCCAATCTTAGCCAGATGGTCTGCCTTATCATTTCCCTCCTTATCCTCTCCTGGTGTTTTTAAATGCCCACGAATTTTTCTCCAGTATATTGTTAAATTATTTTCTGACACCAATTTGTCTATGGCTTGTATCATTTTTCCATGTTTAAGTGGCTTTTTGTTGTATGTAACCATGCCTCTTGCTTTCCAACCAGGCAAATACTCCACAAAGCTATTCCGTGCATAGTCAGAATCAGTCACCAAGACAATTTCACTGAACTTTTTATCAACTGCAGTAGCAATTGCTTTATAGATGGCTGCCAATTCCGCCACCTGACTGCTCCTATCTCCAATCCTCATCCCTATACTAGGAACGCCTTCACATTTCAACCAGACATTTCCTATTCCTGCCACTAATTGTTTATTACTGTCATTTTCAATGTGAAAAGCACAACCATCCACATATACAGTTGGCAAATCCTTGCATGTTTTTTCATCAAAAGCTTTGTGTGGTGATTGTTCAAATTCCTGTAAACTAGCTTCCACATCCATTTCATTTGTTATTTGTTCAGCTGCACAGTCATGTAAGTCAGCTAACCCTTGAGCAATTGGGCTCTTTTTATTTTGTCCATATCTTACTTCTACTGGAAAACCTTGTAATGCCAGCGTCCATGAAGTGATTCTGGATTGCGCTAGATTGCCTGATCTAATTCTTTTACTCTCTAAAAATTGCAAAGGTTGATGATTTGTTTCAATAATCACCTTTTCTCCCTGAACAATGGGGCGGAAATGTTGTAGCGCCCACACAGTGGTTAATAGGGCCTTTTCGCATTCATTAAATTTCATTTCAACTTGGGAAAATGCCTTACTTGCATATGCAATGGTTTTGTGATTCAAATCGTGTTTTTGTGATAACACTGCTGACATACAATGTTCAGAAAAGCCTATTTCTATAAAGAAATCCCTGTCCTTTATGGGGTATGCTAAACATGGTGCCTTTACAAGACATTCCTTCAATCTAGCCACTGCATCAGACTGCTCTCTTTCCCATCTCCAGGGAGTATTTAGTTTAAGCAGTTTAGTCAATGGTTGAGTGATTTCTGCATAATTCTCAATGAACTTTCTGTTATAGCCTGTCATCCCTAATAAACTTTTTACTCCTTTCACATTTTTAGGATCTTTTAATCTTTGTATGGCCTCTATTTTCTTCCTTTGTGGATTTAGCCCATGTTCAGTCACTTCATGCCCTAGAAAGTTCACTTTTTTCTTGCACCATTGTGCTTTTTGCAAAGATACTTTGGCGCCTGCTTTCTGCAATTGGCCAAGTACATGTCTTATTTCATCAAAATGGCTTTTAAGGTTTTCATTTTTTATCAAGACATCATCCACATAAACTATTGTCCCTCTTTCCGCTGCATCCGGCATGGCCTTTCTCAAAAATATGCCAAATTCACTCCCACTATTGATGTACCCGAACGGAGCTCTAAGCCAGGCATATTGAGTCCTGTCAAATGTAAAGGAAAATAGGTGTTGTATCTCCTCTGCCAATGGCACACACCAATATCCAGATGTGAGATCTAACGTGGTAAATACATTTGAACCATGTATCTGAGCTAGGCCCTGATCAATGAATGGTAGTGGCCATCTAGATACTGGTACTCTTTTATTTAACTCTCTTAAGTCTGCACACAGCCGCCATTGACCATTTGGCTTTAACACACCTAAAATAGGTGTATTGGATGTGCTATGAATGGGCCTAATTATTCCCCGTGATTCCAAATTTTTAATAATCTCTGCCAATGATTCTAAACATGCCAGCGGTAGTCTATACTGGCGTACAAACACTGGATTTCTGCTACAACCTTCTGGTAGTGTGGCCACATGTAAATCAGTTAAACCACAATCATAAGCATCTTTTGCAAATACATCCTTAAACTCCATAAATATTTCCCTCAGATTGCGTCGATCCTCATCGCTGTCACATGCATCCGCTAAGGAGATCTGCTCTTCTACCATTCTGGAAAATTCTGGAAACTCTTCTGGTAAAGGAATCTCAGCGCTTTCCTCTAACTGTGTGGCTGTGTCTTTTTGTAGAGCTGCCACTTTCAAATATTTTGGCAGATCAGCTTCCACTTCAATGGGCTGATTTCCTGTTTCATTTTCATTTAAATTAAATATTATGCAATCCTCTTGATGGCAGCACACTGTCTCATTTGAATCATAAGGATACACAGAATGAATTTTAAATATTCCTTTGGGCTGAGAGTCCAGGTGTTCTGGCAACTCGCCCTTGGCATCTACATATTTTTCAGGAATATTCCCAATCACCATGTTACTTAAATCTGCCGTATAATGTGATTTTTGTATGGCCATTCCTAATGGGGAGTTTTCCTCTAAATGAATATCCTGACAACCTTTATTATTTACCATGATTTTTACAGATCCCTCACCAATGTCTACCAATGGAATGTATTCATAATCCAGGCCTTGCTGTTTTATGGATTCATTCAGGCATACAAATGCATCAGAGCCTTTCATCTGCTGTCCATTTTTGCATTTCAGTGTTATTGCAAACTGTTTTGTAAATGCAGGAACAATAGTATTTTTCCTCATTTGTAATTCGACTGCATAAGGAACTAGTTGTGCACAATGATAAGCCCTTCTTTTGTCTTCAAATTCAGGTGCCGGACCACCTAGGCGTGACCATATTTTTTGATTAAGGAAATCTAACACCATACACATTCTGTGCATGATGTCATTGCCCATGTAAAATTCATTTTGTGCTCCATTCACTATCCATACATTATGGTAAATTGTTTTCTGCCCAATGCTAATTTTAAGCATGCATCTGCCTGTAATTCGGTTTTCAAAATCTGGACTGTCCAACCCAGAAACATATTGGTTTTTAATCCTAAATTTCGGGATTTCTTCCCTCTCCATAATTTTTTGCAACAATTTCTCATTAATGAAACTCCTTTCATGTTCAAGCGCTAAAGTGGCTTTTATTGTTTTAAGATAATCATTTATACCAGCGTGAACCCATGGTTGCTCATCTTCCATGTGTATCTCTGCCAGAGTGGTAATGTGTTTTTCTGAATCTGTTTTAGGAACAATATTCTGTTTGCATGTATTCTCTTTTAAGTAAAAACGTAATGTGTGTTCATCTATAGCAGTCTGCCAATCTTTCCTTGGGTCCAAGTATATTTGTACAGGTAGTTTTTCATTGTCGCTCTGATCTTTGTCTTGACACATTAATATAACAGTGACACTAGGTATGCAGCTATTCTGGAGATATACCTCCACAGCATCATTTGTTTTGGCAACGGTGTGACATTCTTTTATATTGCTGTTTTGTGATTTTAGTTTCTTAGGCCTCAATGGTTTTTTGGTTAAGGACCACAGCACTCCATTCACCCCATCTATGAGAGGAGACAATCTTTTCAGGCAATCTGTCCCCATCAGAAATGGAATTTCACAAATAGATGTGATCAATACCTCTTGTTTCATTCTGTGCTTTCCTATTTTTATGTCAACCTCAGTTACACCTATGATGGGCACCTCCTCCCCATTAAAGTTATGCACTGGGCCTTGATTTGCCTTCACTGTGATCTGACTCTGTGGAGGCCTCCCTTCATTGATACTCTTTACCAGCTCCTTGGACATAATTGTGGCCTGTGCGCCAGTGTCAATCATAGCAAAGGTGTGGCATTTTTCTTCTACAGTGATGGGTGCATAATATCTGTCCTCAACTTCCTCTAATACACATAAGAAATGTGAATTCTTACTGATTTCAGGGCTCACCTTTCTCAGGTCTTTTTCACTTTTGGCTAAGCACATTGGTAAATGAAAAGACATTTTTCCCTCCTTTTTACCCATTTCTGTGCGAGGTATTTTATTCATTTCTCCATGTTCAGAGGTTTTTTGGAGTGTGGCCACCGTTCGCCCATCCATCTGGGTAACATCAGAGACCACATTACAACCTTCCAACTGAACATGTGTCACAACATCATTCAGCAATTTGTCATTTTTTAATTCTGTGCATTTGTGATCATTTAGTGTAATACCAGCCCTTTCAGCCTCTTCAAAAATATGTGGCTCAATGAATTTTTCAGGTGATTGACTTGTACCCTCCTTGTGAGTATTTCCTTTTTCTGTCTGTGTTTGGTCATTGTTTTGCTTGCCCAGGGAAGGAGCTATGGCATCCCCACTTACTCCCTGTTCACTGGTATTCCCCATGCATGAGTCATTTTTCTTAAATCTGTCCCTTTGTTCTTTTGGAATTCCTAATGTTTCTTTTTCATTTGTGCAAATCTTTACTGTTTTATTTAGCTCTAAGTTAAACCGTACCTCTTTTTTAGAAGTATTTACACTTTCCATCACAATTTCATTTACTGGTACTTTCATTTTTAATCCATTAGTCATCTCAGAGTCGTTATGCAAAGTTATATCAGAGCAATCTGTCATTTTGGCACTGCAGTTATCATGAGTACTTAGTCACTTTTCGGAAGCCCCCCGGTCATTGCTATGGCCATCAGCCCCCTCTTTGGAAGGTTGTTTTTGCGCTGTATAGAGCTTTCCTATTTGCTCAGCTAACATTTTCACTTGGGCCTCAAGGCATTGGAACCTTTCCACCTCTCTAGGATCCTCTTTCTGTGGCCTAGGTCGATATTGGTTGTTTTCCCCCTGATTGGATCTATTCTGATACCTCTCAGGTGATTGATACCGGTTGGGATGGTTTCTGAACTCTTGATTCATTTGTGGAGGGGAGCGGGTTGCACCCATCCTTTGATTATAGTCCCCTGGTGGGGAATCATTGTACTGGCGTGGACTGTAGTTCACGTTTTGCTTCATGTCCTGTCTCTCAGATTGTGGGTACTGGCCCCTATGTTGATTTCCATTATCAGTAAATCGATCCACATATCGGGGCCTATCCTGATTACCATATATCATGGTGCTGGGATCAAATCTGCTCTGTGTCCCCAATGACTGGTAGGGACCATCATTTCTTTGATCTTGATTTTGTCTCTGGTTATGGTTCATACCTGCCATATCAGACCGGTATCTTACCCGGGGTCTATCTCCTAAATATCTAGGGCTGATGTAGCTCTCTCTATTACTAGGATCATGTGATTGGAACATTGGTACAGGAAATGGCGATCTTTGTTGATTACCCCTTTGTTCAGGTGTCACATTATTTTTACCTTGGCTTTGAGCAGACTCAAGGGACATTTTGGCTGACCTGATTTCCATTACTGTGGCTGAGGGTTCTTTAGATTTAGGCCTAGTATCTTTCATTTTATCACTTTCTCTACCCTGACAATAGAGTACCTCATATAGCTTGGTGCTTTGATGTACAATCCATTCAAGGGACTTGTCACGGTCAAATTCACGGACCAATTGGGATATGATGTCTTTCTGTAGCCCATAGAAGTATGCGGTTTTAAACTCATTGGAATTTGAGTCAAAAGATACATCAAAGCGAGAGAATGCTCTTTTTAAGTCTTGTAAAAATTGGCGAGGTGATGTATTAGGTCCAGCAGTAATAGTGTACGCGACTTTCTTTGCCTCCTGCAATGACTGAAAAGGAGAAAAATGACGCCTAATTTCTTTTTCAAACTCCAGCCATGTCATATTCTGCTGTTCATTTAATCCCCTTATGATGCTGGCCGTCGGGGCATCTAAAGTTAAATGAAAATATTGTCTGTACTGTTCCTTAGGTATCTGGAGCGCTTTAAAAATGTCATGCACCGCTTCTAAGTGATCCTCAATGCAGCATTCACCTCCCTTTTTAAATGGTTTGACCAGGGCTTTAATGGATTTCATTATTTTTATGGGGCTACTTGTTGCAATGCATGGAATTGCACTATTTTGTGATTCAATCCTGTTTTCAGGTGTATGAGATTGGTGGCTGCCCCCAATGGGAGTATCAAATCCCCCAAGGGCGCTGCAACCAAGTTCAGTCACCGGCCCAGTCACTGGGGCACTAGCTCTTTGGGCAGAGCTAGAATTCACCTCCACTCCATTGAATGTGGTACCCTGCCGCCTCTCCTGGGACCTGGGAATGCACATTTGCTGTTCTAAGTCCCTACACTTTTTAAGGAGTCTGTTGGCTTCATCATGCAAATAATTATTTTCATCACTCATTTTATTAATTGCCTCCTGCATATCGCACATTTGCATTTGGCATTCATTGAACTCTTTATTTCTCTTGTCTCTTTCTTGGATCATTTTAATCATTTCTTGTTCTGCACTCTGGAGATCACCTTCTTTTTCGCAATGTTCTTTTTGTAAAATCTGCATTTCTGAAACAACCTCATCTTTATCCTGCCTAATGTGATCCACTAAGGCTTTTAAGTGTGTCAATTCTTGCTCACTATCTTCAAATTGTTTCTTGCTTTTGGATAACTGAGTATCAAAGTCTCTGCATTTTAATTGCATGTCTTTTTGGCATACATCCAATTCTGCTCTCAACATTTCCTGATTTTTACTTGCCCCATCTAATTCAGTCTTTAACCTGTTAATTAGCTGAGTATCATTCTCTTGCATTCGCAGGGACTTGTTTAAAATAAACCATATTTTGCCGCATAGCCGTATTAAACAGTCTTTCTCTGCACTTTTATCGGCTGCATTCAATAATCTTGTAAGGCAGACCTGAATTATGCTGCCTTCTGCAAAAATATTGTCTAGTTTTTCTTTCTGCACCTCACCTTGAATGCGGTTACTCCATTCTAACGTGGTATTCGAAGACCAATTCCCATGTGCAAATAACTTTGCCTCTAAATATTGCACTAGATCTGAGAATGTGGTTTCCCTTTGTGACATTCTGAAATTCGTTTTTAGTGGCACACTGCTATTATAAAATGGGTTCCCTTTAATGTGCAAATGGCAGTGTGAGACACGCTTGCCACGCCCAGTAGGTACTCTATGATCACTTTCCCGGCCTGCAACGCACCATAAATATGTAGGGTATTTTGTGGAGATTTGGGGCCTGACGGTATTTTATTACCGCCGAAAAATAACTTAGCAATAATCACTCTTTGTATTCAGATTTGGCCATGTGCAACAATAATACAATGGACATGCATTATTTCAGCACCCAGACCTGCTTATTTGGTATACGTGGTTGGTGGTATTTTGGTGAGCATAATTCCCTTGTTTTATTTGTGGCCCCAATGTCCAGAACCCCTTATCTTCGCTTAGATTTTTCGTGTGATCACTAGAGAGACCTCAGACCTGCATTCTAGGGATACCACAATTTCCAGTGATAGTGTTGGTGCGCCACCATGGGCAAACTCACTGACTTATTTACGACAGAGAGCTATATGTGGTAGTCTTGTGGTAATTTCCACTACCTTATATACGGTAGGGAGCTATGTTCAGAGAGTCTCTCTTCCCGTTGGCTCATGTACCTCCAACAAGTTATACTACAGTCACTCACAATTATTCATACTGATTCTGACATGCACACATCTGTCTTAAAATGACCATTGCACTGTTTAAAAATCTCCCCACATCATTGGCATTGTAATGGTAAATAGAAAATAAACCACCCGTCTGTTTTCAAATATTTTCTGTATTATAAAAGTTGCATTTAGACATGATCTCATTCTTTACAGAAATAAATAAAATGGTACAGTAAAAGCATTTTCTATGACACACTGCAATTATAGTGGCGGAGAACAGAACTTAAATTGCAACATTAGCACTTGATTAAGACACGCACGGGACTTTCATTTTTCTACACTGACTGCATATTTCCGTGCACACACACAGCTCCCCCAGTTAGGTAATTACCTTATCTGTTCAGAGGCTTCTCTCTGTGAATGTGGCTCTCTTGGCTTAACTCCAGCAAAAAGGAACGCTTGCCTTCTCAAGCCGGGGTCATTGCCTGGAATTCTCAGCTTTTTCAGATAGGACTGCCTCAGCCAGTGGAAAGGTTTTTCTTCCAGCTCTCCCCAATGTCGACTGCAGCAGGACACAGGAATCTGCATTCAGTCAAGACCCCACAGCCAGGTCTTCTCCCCAGTAGTGCAGAAAGATGTCTCCCTGTCTTTTTCCCTGCTACTGCCCACTAAAACTTTCCTCTCAGCCCTCTTTATGACGTGTCCCAATGAAATCCATCATCTCTCATCCTCCTACTCTTCAACAATAGCTTCGCTTATACATTTGCAATTGTTGCAAATCTGACTTCCTCCTTCCTGCCGTTACTGTGCACAACAACACGGATAATCAGGCAGAGAAGAGAAGAAAAAAAAATCTGCACACTCATTCAAATGGTTTTCAGAGTATGCCTAATTCTGCAGTAGAGAACACATTTTATTAGTGGGTTATATTAAAATAAGGTTTTATTAGTCAGGTTAATGGTTAATAGGTTAGCTGTTAATTTTCAAATGTGTCTCTAGCAATATAGGCATTTCAGGTGAAAAATAGTGTGCATTTTTAAATGAACACGTGTGCTTTTAACTGCAAAAATAGATTTGCATCTTATATGTTAAAATCGTTTTTTACTGAATAGTCTGTCTTTCCTTGTTAATCTGCTAACCCATATAGCAATGCACCGCACCCTTGTGGTGGTGCTGCAAAAAAATTGTGCTACTTGTGCAGTATTGCTGTACTGTGTACTGTAACACGCCAAATATCCTTACAGGCCTCCCTCTGGAACTGCCTCCCTGCCCCCCTGAAACTTGAGGAGAACCATCTCCGGTTCCGGAAGCACCTAAAAACCTTTCTCTTTGCTTCTGCCTTTTCTCCTTCTCTCTCCCTGCTGACTTCCTGGCTGAAACTGAATCTGCACTGGTTACCTGGCCACCCTCTGTTCTCGGGCCCAGTTCCCTCCCTCACCAGTCACACACACCTGCAATGCCTGCCTGGCAACCCCCGCACTTGCACTACCAGCCTTGAAACACTTGTGCATAGGCGCGTTATAAATGCCATATCATATCATATCATATCATAATACAAATACAACCAGAATGATTATCGAGAGCATCTAATGACTCAACAGAGACAAATAATACAGGGGCTCAGGGAAACACATGTAAAGAAGAAACATTGTTAATTTGGCAAATGCGCATGTAATGCCAGCAATCGTCAAAAATGTTTGAAAATAACCAGTGAGATGTCCACCGCTCAGGGCCGCAGCTAGCCACCTCCCCTGGTCAAATGTGTGTAACTTGCACCCTTTTTATTTTTTTTAATCGAGCACATTAATGAAGGTATTTGTTCAGATGGCAGCTGGGAACCTTGAAGGAGACAACTCAGATAATGTTACTGTTCTCACTTTGTGTTTTTTTTCTCCTTTAGATAGGGAACGATGTATCCTGTTAGTTAGGGACTTTGTACGCTCTGGTGCACTCTTAGATGTGTTCCTGGAAAAAACATTTCAAAGGAATTAGCACATTTCCGAGTAGTGGCCAACCATCTCCTTCAGCTGATCAGAGTGTTGCTTTTACACACAGCAGTTCCTTTTTGTGTGTAGAAAGGCTCCGGCAATCAATTATTAAAAAAGGCTGACGTTGGTATTGTGGACTTATTCAATTAGTGCCCCACTACAAACCTACCCTACACAGGAAAGTTGTCTGAAAAGGTGGTGACCTTATAATTACAGGATTTATTGAGGCACCATGAACATCCAACAGTCGGGGTTAGGACTGCTAAAGGAATGGACCCTGCTCTGGCTGCAGCTCTTGCTGATCCTCTAATCCTGCCGAACTCAAGGAATAGGGCAACCTTGGTCCGCTTGCACTGGTATGGCCTTCAACAATGTTCTACCACAGAGGCTCGAAAAATGAAATGTTGTTGGCCTTGCTCTTCATTGGATGACATCATTTTAAAGGGACACACCTCAGCTATGTTGAGCCCGCCTTTCAGATTGGAATAGGTGCCCGTGTCTTGTAGGGTCCCTCATGGCTCGGCCCTCTACTTGTGTCTCGTTATGAGCAATTGTATAGACCGTTAGAATTATTCATATAAGATGATGCTCAGGTTATTATGACGTTGCATTACTCTTCTTCTCCCCCAACTTGCACCTTACCCAGTAAGTTTGTTGTCTGTCTGTTCCTTTGTCTCCCCTTGCCCCCCACCTTGCATTGTACACCTGAAACACTTGTGTTCGTGGCACATTATAAAGACACAATAACCTGCTCATATCCCCTCCTATCCTAACTGCTGGTCTTGCACTTGCATTATTTTCATTTGTTGTGATTGTATCCCCTCTCATCCCAGTCCGCCCGGCTCCCCCCAACTACCTGGTAACACACTTGAATTAGCAGAAAGGTCTTCAGGCCTAGTATTCTTATTATTTCTGTATATCATTCTGAAATTTCCATGGCCTTATGAATGATTGTATCCAAAGTTCCGCCCCCATCTTGGAGCGCTTTGAAGCACTCGTTTTGTATCTAAGCGCTTTATAAATAAACAATAAAATACAATACAATACAATACGAAGTGAACATTGAACTTTAAAAATGTAACCGTTGCACCTTGTTGTTGAACAGCAGATACAGGCTGTTAGTGTCTGCACCAAAATTCCTTTATCACCCTTGTGTATTGGAGTTTGCCACAGATCGTTTTTTGAACAATCCTCCATATTAGATTTGAAAGATGTTAACAGAGCTAGAAAGGTGTGGACAAGCCAATGTTCGTGTACAGGGCACCAAATGCCTCAAATGGAGTTCATTTGATTGCCAAGGATGTGGGCATAGGGTGGTCTGGGCCTGTGGTAAGCATACTGGTCGAGGAACGCAGGCTCATACCTCAAAGTTACAATTTGAATACCAAAGGAGGGTGGCCAAGGTTTTTTACTGTTCTTGTTGTGCCATTATTTCAGTTTAAGGCTGCCTGGCATGTGTGTACACTGCAACTGCATTGATTGGGCCCAGGTGTGGTCATGGAAATCCTGGTAGAAAGCATCACGTTCTTTACAAGAAAACGTCACTTTTTAATTATAAATATATATGTATGTGGAGTCTCTTGAATAGAAATAACCATAGAGTTTTTCCATCATCTGAGACATCTATTTCCTAAAAGGCCTAAGGCTGATGCTGGCCTCTTGCCACCACTTGGACACACATGTTGAATTGATTCATGCATCCTCTAAGTATTTGTCACATTAGCAACTCAAATACACGTACACAACATTATAGGTCTTTAACAAAAAGTCTGATATTTCCCCGATTGTGAACTTTTATGGTCAGAATATGTTAACCTTTACATTGTTTAAAGAGCAACATGCAACACATGCATTATGTTGTAGATAGCGCACAAGTTAATGACCACCTTGGAAATAGGGTCAGCCAGCACTTTGCCACTTTGAATTCTGCAACAGGGCAGACTCATCTCTTCATCCTTCCAAGGCCAACACATTGAATGCCATTTCATTGGTTAATATAGCCTTATCGACAGAGGGAGTGGCCATTATTCCAGGACATTGACCCACCACCCACTCCTGACGGCCATAAGTTGGCGAAGGATTGTTTTCCCAATGGATAATTACCCCTCTGGAGGTCTAAAAGGCTATTAGCACACAATCGTAGTAGCAATACATGCTTTCGAGTTTGAGGATGAAGTAATAAGGTGACTTTAATAGTGAGTCAAGTAAATGGAAAAACTGAGTTATAAAGTTAAATGTGTCTTTTTTTGTGTTTCAATAGCCAGGTTGTCTCCATAAATTATTATAATTGCAAACCCTGGTTAAGCTGGAGTGAGATTGCCATGAGCAAGAATTAGGTGTCATCTAAAAGTAAACAGTTCATCTATAAGAAAGTGTAAGCATATTCTCATATTTTAGCTTTCCATCTGGTTGAATAGGATGTAGCTGTGATAAAAAGGTCTTCCCAGAAAGAAGGCGGGACTCATCACAACTGTGCCGGTCCAGAAACAACAGTACCGGGAAGCCTACCAGCACTGTTGTTTCCGGACCAGCACAGTACAAGTCTGCGGGGTCAGACCTGCTGGGCAGGGCGGCACTCGCTCGCAGAGTTCTCATAGGAGCACCAGCACCATTGTTAACGTTAACGGTGCTCCTGTGTCCCCATTCCCATGGAGTTCTATAGGACTCCATGGGAATGGGGACTAACAAAATTACTGGCGCCTGACATCCCAGCCACAGGACTCGGAATAGCCTGGTGGCACCGGAAAGTCAGGCGCTGGTAATTAATTACAGGTCCGGCGGCGACCTGCCGGTTTTACCTGAACGGTTATCACCAGATCCACCCGTAATGAGGCCAGTGTCTTGATAAAATATTCTGATTGGTTGAAAAGAGGTCTATAACGATGTCCACGTGCCCATTATTACGGCGCTAAGAATCGGTAGAAATCTGACATAAAGCGCTATATGTGAACTCAAATTGGTGTTGCACATATTGTGACAAATCTAAATGATGGTGGTTTGAGCAAAGAGGAGGAGGAGGACAACGATTAAGTAGGAGAAAATAGGAAATGAAAGTTTGGCAAATGAGGAGAGCAAGGAATAAAAGTAGGAAAAATGAACGTGGGATTTGTGAGAAAAGCCGTGTAAAGGCTTGGCGTGCTTTTGCGCGGTGTCTCTCTGGCAGGCGGCTGTTGAAGAAGAGGTTATACACTTCCGCAGCCTAATTGAAATCAATGTTTCGGAAACTGCCCGCGTGCTTATTCTTGTGTTCCGCGGAACCTCTTAGGCATATTGTAAGACACTGCCCTGACCACACAGGAACAAAACACAAATGTCTTTCCTTTGGCAGTGTTGACAAGAACGCCCACATATTGTCAGCAGCAGCGCACGCATACCACAGATTATGTGAGGTCCAAGGAGAAGTCATTCAGGACTGTTCGATCTTTGTCTTTGAAAAACAGAGAGCGCATTGACTCAGCTGGAACACCCAGAGGCAGAGCACAATCCCCGCCACTGTCTCCTGCACGCAGGATTTCTTATGAAATATATTTTTGTTTCTTGTTCTCTTTGTGTATGTTTTTGAGAGTTAAGAAAAAACACGGTTTAGGGGAAGGCTTTCAAGTTTCAACACCGAAGTTCGCGAGGTACAATCGTCCAAACGTGCACACAAGAACGGAACAGGATGACTGAGCTTTGCAGCGTCCGGTGCTTGGCGTTGGTAACATTATTACGCACACGAAACTGGAAGGAAAGGGGCAGAGAGAATAAGAATAATTATCAGAGTACTTGCCATTCATGGTTGCACTTGGGCGTAAAATTGTCTCAGGCACCAATAAAAAAACTGGCCCACAGTGGCAAATGACAATTCCTTCCTTTTGTGACAGACTGTTTCAGCAGTACCCAAAGGGGTCGTTTCCGATAAAATGTGATGCAAATTGTGCATTTTAAAGAATATTTATTCAGTAACAATGGTCAAAACGACTAGCCGACTAGCCGCATGATGAAGTAACTTTAGAAACTGGCCCACATGGGCCAAAAAAGTGGGCCACTTTGACCCAAAAAAAACCCCAGATCTACACTACCATTTTGTGTTTATGGTTCGGGCATTGGTATATTGCCCTATTGCTAGTAATATCTAGAGAGATCTTCCATTTTGATTGGCCCTGTCACTCTAGAGGTCATCTATAAAGGACGACTTAGTGCATTTGTGCCAATGGTGGGTGCCTTATCTCGTAAATGCACTGGAGACCAAATGCCAATGCGGAACCAACACCGGTGAATTGTGTTGACTCCTGTTTGAATTGTGCTGGATCACACCACCAGTAATGCCGAAGTGGACGGATTCCCGAGCCTGTGCCTCGGTCATTGCGTTCTGCTTGAAATTGCATAACAATGCAACCAGAATTCAGAGGTCTTCTGGGGGAATTTCATGAGAAGATGGTCAGAGGCGCAATACTCTAAGCAAGGTTTACATTTTCTTTTACGATAAGCATTTGCTTTTTGGAGAGTCCAAAATGGAGCAGGGGCAGCGAGACTATAATGACCTATTCACCTTTAGCCCATTAACGCCTCCCTTCCCCAAGTCTGTTTCAGATGTCATCCTTTGCACAAGCCAAAACGCCCCCCCCCACACACACACACACCCACACACCCGCCTCCCCCTCATAGCACGCAAGGAGATAATCAGAAGCTCGCTAGTTCTTAAAGGCAATTCATTATTTTCATTATCTTTAGTTTTCCCCATCTTTTAAGTCCCTTAACGAGTGTGGCCATGCAGTGTTACTTGGCCCTTGTTGTTTTGTTCATTTTCTTTATTCTAATGTCCTTACAGATCCTGTTCCAGGTCCAAAGTAGATTGCCTGCTCTCCATCTCTCCAGTTATCTACTATTAGCATTTTAAAATGTTCTAGATATCCGACTAGACTGAAGTAGCATGCCACTACTAGCTCTTTGGGCAGACAGAACATTTGACTCAAAATAACTTTATTAAGGGAAAGCAATCAACACCTGACAAAGCTATTCCATGTTGTGTTGGCAGCATCCGATCAGCTGTGTTGAGGTTTGTGACTTTTTAGTGTGCTCTTAGGTTATGTTAATTCGTTATGTTAATTAGCTATAGTTTGTCTTATATATGTGTTCCTTGTACAAGCGTATAGACACCTGGTTGCCTGGTAGCAATTGCTATTTTGCATACTGTTATTTCTTTCCCCTTTTAGACTTTGCTGCAGGGGCCAAGGGAGATTGTTATTCTCCAAATGGCTGCATGACATTACTCTTTTACCATTCCAGGATGGCTTATTATTATAAAGCAGCCTGAGTAGCTCATTGGACATGTAAACCACTTAACTCATGGACATCTGTTTTAAGGGAATGCCATCAACTCCTGCCAAGGTGTTTTTTGTGCTGCAACGACATTCGTGCTTGTTATGTCTGAAGTCCTCCCCCATCCCTCGTGCAACGTCACACACCATGTGAGTAAACTAATAAAAGGGCTGCATGGCGCCCCGTGTGTCAATTCGAACACCAACTCACCGACTCCTGTGTGGATTCATGGCAAGCATGCAGGAGGAGGCCTGGCCATACCAAGCCCCATAACAATGGCGACGAGGGCTAAAAGAACCCATGTGCAGCCCGGCCAGGTCGGAGCATAAGTTGAAGTGTGGCTGCCATGCGGACCTCTCTTTTGTTTTCAGTCTGGACTGTGCCTGACGATCTGGGTACGGTGATTAACAAGAACGTAGATGAGAGAGCCCACTTAATAATGTTACGGGCCTTAGCCGTGAAGCTTGCAAATCAGACAGTAGTTTTGCATAAGAAATTCAGGCCTTTTTCACTGTCTGCCACACTGATGTTTTATAAGTGAAAAGTGATACAGATTCTCACCGCTGGGGCAGAAGTAATTCTTAATGTAGCTTGGAAAGAGTGGTGTGCGCTAGAAGGATTGTTTCGAAGGAAGGTCCTGAAGTTCCCGATATCTCTCCCAATGGCTTGCATCTGCTTTGAGCTGTAATTGCAATCGATGGAGTCCGTGGTGGTATGGAAAATATTTTCCCTCTATAGGCAATGCCTGACCCTCTCGAAGTCCTGAGGCATATCAACTCTTCTAGGTCAGACAAATGGCTTGAACGATGGAATGACCTGTGTGGAAATTATATGAAAGAGCGTGACATAACGCATAATTTATTAATTAACAGCCCATTTAAAGTGAAATAAAGATTACTGAAGCTAGACTGGATCAACACCATACGAACCCGAGGCTGGTACCTGCTCTCTTTTGGGGTCCCTGAGGATCAGAGAGGAGTAAATCAAATCCTGAGTTATTTGCAAAAGTTTCCGTCTGTGCACTATAAGGACCTATTTATGGAATGTTGCTTAAATATATTGCCATCAAAGGAGGGGCTCCTTCTAAGGAGGCAGATATCGGCAGAAGGTAGACACTGTGGTGATCCCCAGGAGATGGCATCCATCTTCCATTTAGTAACTAACTGTACTGTCTTAGTGGAGCCCCGAATGCGGCTGTTGGGGAACTTTCTTAAACAAGCTGAATCATTATCACCCAAGGAATGGTGGAATTAGGCACTACTAGGGGGGAATGTTAGTTTAATACTTGCCTTAATGTCTTTTGTGGAATCTGTGCTCAATCAAGAATAGGAAGGGAACCAAGTGAACTCATGGAAGTATTGATTCCAACGTCTGTGCGTGATATGGATAGAAGGGTAGAAAGCGGAAATAGAGAAAGTATTTCTGAATGTAACCTTGTGAGGGATGGAATGATTGTTTTTGGATGAAGTGGCTTCTACTTTTCTGCCTGGTGTATTTAAAAGGAGTTCCTGTAAAATGTTTTTTATTTGCTTTGTTTCTAACAGCAATGTAATAAAACCATATGCATTTTAATAAAAAGGAAAATAGTTTGTCGTATATATGTGTTCCTTGTACGAGCATTTAGACGCTTTTGGTTGCTTGGTGGCAATTGCTATTTTATATACTGTTATTTTTTTCCCTTGTAGACATTGCTCCAGGGGCAAAGGGAGATTGTTTGTCTTGAAATTCCCAGATAACATGAATCTTTTACTATTCCAAGACGGCTGACTACTGTAATGCAGCATGAGTAGCTCATTGGACATGTAAAACACGTGACTCATGGACACTTTTAAGGGAACGCAATCAACTCCTGCCAAGGTGTTTTTGTGCTGCAACAACATTCGTGCTTGTTATGTCTGAACTCCTCCCCCATCCCTCGTGCAACGCCACGTGTTGCACACATGGCACACACCATGTGATTAAACTAATAAAAGGGCTGCACGGCACCCTGTGCCTCAATTCAAACACCAACTCATTGACTCCTGTGTGGATTCATGGCAAGCATGCAGGAGGAGGCCTGGCCATACCAGTCCCCATAACAATGGCGATGAGGGCTAAAAGAACCCATGTGCAGCCCGGCCATGTTGGAGCAAACTTTGGAGGGAGCTCTCTTTTGTTTTCAGTCCAGACTGTGCCTGACGATCGCCAGCCTTGCTGAGGATGTCCTGGGGTGCTCGGGCACCCTCTATAGGAGTCCCTTGTGCGGGCTTCCAGGCACCATCAAATATTGACTGGGGCAGGCTCGTAGACCGCTGGTCCGCCAGCGAGGTCTGGTAATGCACAGGCATTATTGCACCATCATGCAGTATTCGGGTACAGCCCTGACTGACCGCCGTCGAGGACAACTTCCATCCCTGAATCGCAGGAGGAAGAGAGCACTGCTGATTCAGCCGCATGATGGCAACATGCCCTGGCCGTGGTCCTCGTTCTAGAGGGTGCCTGTGCGGCCAGAGCGCTGCTGCGATGCTAGTGGAAGCTGCAGGCCACAGCAGAAGACGGATGATGCCCACCCACTGCATAGTGAGAGAAAGCGCAGCACTGCTGCCCGCAGGTAAAACATCCATAACCCCTGCCTGGGGGAGCTAGCATTAGTGCAGCTGTACAGAGGGAGAGCAGTGCATTGCCACAAGGGAGAAATAGGACTCCTGCCTGGGGGAGAGTCGCAGCGAGTGCGCCTCTGCGCTGAAGGACGCGGGAGGCTGCCACAGCAGATAATTGTGAAAATCCCACCTGAAGTGAAAGGTCTTCAGCCAGGTGTCCCATGAGCGTAAGATTCTTTCAGTCAGCTACCATCCCTCATGCAATCTAACTGTTCTCTGGCTATCAACAAAGGAACATTTTCCCCGGAATGAATTTGGAAACCACCACCTTCTCCTGAACTAAAAAGAGTGCTACTGTCTAAGGGTGCATGGTCCAGAAACCCATTGTGTGGTTCTTTAAAACTGCGATCCCCCATGCAACAAATTGATTAAATTGGTCACAGTAAAAGTTGGGATCTCGCGTGTGTTACACGCTTAAACAAGACCAAGCAGAAGCTATGTTCCTTCAGGTCTAATGTGCTTAAATGGACCCAGTAAAAGCACATATCATGGGCACTTTATAAGTGCAAGTGCCCAGTGCCTATTGGTTGGGTGTGTTTTAAGAATATATGTATGTATTTTATGGTATCTGCCCAATCCTACATGCGATCAATGGAAACGTGCACAATGATAAGTGTGGCTTGCTGCATTCTCATTTGCGGATGGTCATTTCCTTTTTAATATAGTTGGGATAGGATGTTATGTCTGAACCCCTCCCCCATGCCTTGTGCAGTGTCACGTGTTGCACACGTGGCACACACCATGTGATTAAACTAATAAAAGTTGCGCATAGTTCCCTGTGCGGCATTTCGAACACCAACTCACTGGGCCTCATTCCAGGTTCGGCGGTAAGGGTTAACAGTCACCGGTAAGGAGACCGGTGCTGCTAAGTCCTTACAGCCCAATTCTGAGTTCCCTTAGCGGGACCCGTAAAGGACGTGTGGTCTGACCACACGTCCTTTACGAGTCCCGCTAAGGGACCAGGGCGCTAATTACTGGCCCGCTATTTGCGGGCCCGTAATTAGCACCTTCCCCATTCATTCCCATTGAGCCCTATGGGGGCTCAAATGGGAATGGGGAATGGTTGGTTGAATGGGGACTTACCGGGTCCGCACAGGTCAGAATGTCCCGTTAAGTCCCCATTCAACCAGACCGGACCCGGACCCGGTCCCGGTTTTGGAGGCAGCCATGGCTACCTCCAAACTCGAAATGAGGCCCACTGACTCCTGTGTGGATTCATGGCAAGCATGCAGGAGGGGGCCTGGCCATAGTAGTACTTTATTTGAAAGTGTCATTTTAATTATCTTTGCATCACGTGATCTTTTGATTCTCATATGAACATGTAGAGGGGTAGTGTGGTGGGGGGTGTGGGCAAGTGCGTGAGGGGAGGGTTTGGGGGGAGGGTTTGGTGGGGTGTAACAGATGGCGGTTAGGGTGGGGGTCGAGGGAAGGGGGAGGGGCGAATGGGTCTCTTCACATTTCTTTTGCTTTATTTCCTTGTAAATCCTGTTCTGGGGCCAAGTCTTTTGTCCCAACCAACTGCTACATTAATCTTTTAGCATTCCAAGATTGTTGACTATTCTGTTGCCTAGGCCGGACAAATTGGATGCTGATTTGTTTTGGGTGTCTGAGTTCCCATTGAAGTCTAAGGACTGTATGGGGCCTGTCTTGACTCTGAACTTAAAGCTCTCAAGTTTCATGAGGGTATGCAAGAAGGTCATTAAGGCACGTTATTTTTCCATTTGGATTCTGGGACTTGTAGTTATTGCTTTGTAATTTAGGAAAATTACAAATCCCAAAATTCAAAGTAAAAAGAGGCCTAGATGGTCTTCTTACGCATGACCACAGAAAACTTGAGAGTTCTGTAAACTGTGTATCACATTAGTGACTGCCGTCAATAGCTGTTGATTTGAGAGGTAAGCTTACCTTTTCTGTACAGTGGGCGCACCAATGGCACATTAGAGGCATCCATCTGCGCTTGTCCATGTGAAAATGAAGCAGTGGGTGAAGCACTCCCTAAGCTCCCTACCGATCAATATGATGTCACGAAGAAGCCCATCAGATTCAAAGGGATTGCATGAAGGCTTCCTTTTTTTATTTGTTTCTTTTTTTATTTAGCATTTGTGATCTTGGTTGTTCATACCCAACCTTACAAATACAAAAAGATACAAAGTTTACATTGCAGAATTAAAATCAATCAAGATAAAAAAGAGACAGGAAAAGAAAGAAACAAGAAAAAATACTCAAATCATACATGTGAATTATGAGAAAAAGCCCACAAAGCACAATCAATACAGTTTCAACATTAGTGCATGCATAATCCTTAACAATGGAAGGTATCACCATGATCACCACCTTATTCAAACCAGGCCTGCATGTTGCAAAATCTGAGATAGTCACTGTGATTTTCTCCCCACTCGAAACTTCGACTAAAGAAATCCCCTGTGGCTAGGAAATCTGAATTATACACAAACTGACCCAACCACAACGTTCTCTGAGAAAGCAGTAAAGGACAACCCACCAGGATGTGCTCCCTGGTCTTCAGCACATCGTTGTTTACACCACATCTTGTTCCTACATAGACTGAAACATCCCGGATCACCAACAAGTGGCAACCTAATTGAACACATTTCACGCATGGGGAGCACATTCTATCGATATCTCAAAAATTGCTTGTGCCAATACCCATTAGGAATCTTTTTTACGTAATTCTGTATTACCTCCAGGGGCATATCATGAGGAGTCAGACTCTTATACAGTTTGGTGGACTTCATTTTTGATATTGTGAGCATCCAGTTGTAATCAAAGAATCGTTTTGTAACAGCCATTGGGTTGTCGGTAAGGTCATCCACTGTCAAGTCACAACTACCCAGCACCTGGTCAGCTCGTTTTCTAAAATTAGTCAGAGGTCTGAAGGTTGCTTGTTTGATGATCTCAGCAAGACCAGAGTATAAAGAGCCCAGTTGAGGGACTAACAGTTTTTTATACAACATCAAGATCCTCCACTCCAACTAGGAACCCAGTGATGTCAAACCCAACTCAAAACGTAGGGCTACGATCAGTACACAGTTTGGCAAATTCAAGGCCCACTTCCACACTCTAGACTCCACCTTATTGTACTTCAGAATCGTTGTAATTTTGCCTATTTCCATACCATATAGTAGTTTTGGCATCACTTTCATTATATAATAGTTTAATAGAGAACATATCGAGAAGTGACAGAGCTTAGAGTTAATTTCCTTCATTTGGGCTGATAATTGCATCACATTAGACATGATACGTGACATTAGGATACCAACATTATCAACAGTATCCAATCCAAAGCCCAAATAAGTAAAACCTTGTGTTGGTATCACCAGCAATCTTCCCATGGTCCAAATATAGCCCATTTTCTTTTTGATATTATCATTGAACCTGATAATACATGTTTTGTTCTCATCAACAATAAGTACATTTTTGAGAGGATATTCCTGTATCAGGTCCTTCTGCCTCTGTAAACCCACAGACAGAGGCTCTGTCAAAGAGAATCATGTCATCCGCATAGGTAAGATAAGGTATGATCAAGGTGGATAGCCTAGGTGTTGCAAAATAGGATGTGGACACAAAATTACCCAGGTCTGTTAGGCAAAGGTTGAACAGGCAGGGAGCCAACACACAGCCCTGACATAGTCCCATTAGAGTTTGAAAGCGCTCCACCAGGGCACCCTGCCATTCATTGAACCTCAAGAAAGGTAGAGTCATAGAGGTGGACTAAAATAGAAAGAAGTGCAGATGGAATCTGCCAGTCCCTTTGTTTCTGCCACAGACAATTATGATAAATGTAGTTAAATGCTTGAGAATAATCAATGGCTGTGTTGTATAAAGCAAACTACCAACCGTGTTGACTCTTCCTTTAAACAATTAACCACAAAACCATTTAAATAAGTGCACAACCTCCTCCGGAGGCCAGTTTGATACTTTTGTAATGCAACCGGCAGAGGATGCCCAGCACTCAAATTCCCTCAATACTAAATCTGTGAAGATTTTACTTTCACAGTTAAGAAGGGAGATAGTTTCCTATTCACCTTCTTGTATATAGGAACTATCACTGTGAGGTTCCAGGAGGGACGAGTTAATCCTGTCAATATTATTTCTAAAAACAAGATAAATAGGATATTTGCCCACAGAAAAGGATCTTCATTCAAAACAGAGTTAAATTAGAGGTTGTCCTGATCATCGCCACGATCGACTCTACTGACATTGGTAGAGCCCACCATGCGGCTGGTCAAAATAAATTATGTCATCAGACTATAGAGATACAAAAAGTGCTTGACCCAGATGTTTTTCGGGCTAGTGTTACTTAATAAACATGATAGGGGAGTATTTCTCTTATTGATCACCTCACAAAAATGTCAGGAATCATTCTTAGTCAGTATTTCAAGCACTTTATCCTCTGTATTTTGATTTAAAATGAATTTTTAACTTTTAACCCAATTTGTGTAACTCTGCTTTAAATGTCTAATGCTTCCCTTGTGTTCCACAGCAACCAGACCATTCCCCGCAAAGCCCCTTATGTCTCTTTTTAGGGTTTTTATCTTGTCCTTAATTACGAAGCAAAGTGGTGGGTCAATGATGACGCTGCAGACATATTACTTGCAGATACCTTCTTAAATGCATGAAATAATTCTGGTGCCATTTTTCAATTTTTCCATTTAAAGAGGTTGATGAAAAGAAAGTTTTAATATTAGTGTTGTATTTGCTAAAATGTCCTACATACCTGACTATTCTGTTGCCACTCACATTAACCAGTCTGTTACTAAATACATCATTCAAAACACAAACAACTTCACACTTCATACGTGCTGTGAACATTTTGTGGTCTGTAAGAGAGGTATCTCTGATCTTAACTTCATCACAAAAATAAAATAGAGCCAGCAGCATTTTCAGATAATCGAGAAATTATGTTTGCTCTCCTGATCGCCAGGTAGAATTTGGCACCCCACAAATAGAACCATACGAAACCTTTAAATTCCAGGTCTTAAAGAAGTCAACCCATTGCGTGTTGTACAGACTAAAGATACAATCAGAGCGGGCGTGGCCAAGCGGCAACGGAGATGGGCGCATAGCTCTGGAGCTGCGGGAGTAAAGAAGACTTCTAATATGCCGAACGCTATGCTTCGTTTCCAAAAAAACGTCTACTGAAGCAATGCGACATTACAACAAGCATTTATTGCTTCTATGCAACCTCAGTGCTTATGAACAACTTTAAATTCCAACATATGTCGATTCTGGTATGATTTACATATGGCCGACTCACCTCACCTCGGGAAACCTGCTCGGAATATCGTAACGTTCCAAACAGCTGTATGTCTCCGATTTTCTTTTGTGCTACGTTTATAAGAGATTTTTTTTTTTTTATTTTTTTTTTTTATTTATTTTTTTTTTTTATTTTGGTTGGCTGAAAGCATTCAACCTTTCAAAAATTTCTTCATTACAAAATACATTGATTTTTTCCAGTTTTACAAATTTACATGTATCATTTTTACAAAATTTATATCACTTTACCAATTTTTACGCTTATTCATACTTTCCATAGCCTATATACATGTTTGATTGATTTGATAAATTTTACAAATTTGTTTCAGAAATAGTAAACAGTGTTCAATTCACAGAGATAATTGACAAATAATGTTAAAAATTGAGACTCATATAAATACATAAAAATCACATATATCCTAAAATTTAAAATACATTTGTCAATTGGCTATGGGCGACAAATTGCGTGGTAATATCGTTTTTATAAATTGCGTTAGAGCGATGTTAATAGCAATGCGATTGCTTGTCATTAATATAATCCATATCTCATAAGTTGAGCGATCACAGTATAGTTGTAATACATTACAAAAGTAATGTTTTCGTATGTCACTTAAAGCAGGGCAATCCACTACTAGGTGAGCTAAGCACTCTAATTGCATAGCGTTTTTGCAAAAACGGCAAAATGCCTCCGTTTTTGGAATTGCACCTCTTCGCGCTAGAATTTGGTTTGTGGCCTGTAAGTTCAAACGCAATCTTATCATTTCAGAACGAACATGATGTGATGGAGATTTTAAAAGATAATAGGCCATTTGTTTAAACTTCTTGTGAGGAAATAAATTTTGATCGAAATCTACATATTTTTTACATAGCTCTTGGCTTACATTCCAGTCATGCCAATACAATCTTTTTTTTGCTAGCACAGGATTTTTAAGTAACAAGTCAATTGAAACATTTGCACTGGCTAGAGCATTAATGATTTCACTTGTCCACTTTTTAGGGAATACATCATTGGATTCACAAATATACATTGCAATTGCACCCAACATATTGTTAGTTTGTATACCCAGAAGACATTTTCGATAAAGATTGCAAAATTTCCAAAGAATTAGACCAAACAAGGAAATACTACCAAGTTCATACCTTAACATACACAAGGGAGTACACACTGGCAAGCACAGAACTGTTTTCCAAAATTTCCCTTCAAGTCGGTCCCAGTAAGTTCTAGATTGAGGTAACAGAGTTTCTGCTCCGTAAGATAAAATCGGAACAGCTTTTTGATTGAAAAAGGTTGCCACATGCATTATAGTGAATTTGCCGTACTTGTATAGGATTATTTTGGCTTGTGAAATCAAGGTCATGACTTTGGCTTTTACATAGTCATCATAAATTTGATTTGACATAAGGCCAGAGAAAGGTAATCCTAGGTATTTATAGCTTGGTACCATCTGTAAGGGAACTTCACGCAAAAACCACTGACTTCTCACCATTTGTGTGTGCCTTTTTCTTTGACAAATCACTATCTGAGTTTTATCCACATTGATAGTTAGATTATTGGTATGAGTGTAAGTATCCAATTTATTCAAAAGGTTCTGTAATCCGCTTGGCGTTTGCGAAATTAGGACAAGATCGTCAGCATACAAGAGCCATGTGATTTTTTGGGCACCTAATTTGGGACAATCTGACAAAACTTCCTCAAAGGATGTCCCAATATCTAGAATAAAAAGGTTGAAAAGGGTGGACGCCAAAATGCACCCCTGTTTCAATCCTCTCATGGTATTGATGTTTGCAGACAACAGCCCATCAAGCGATAGTCTAACTTGCATTGTCGTATTCGAGTGCAATTTCTTGATTATAGTTAACAATGACGATGGGCAGCCATAGTTCTGTAATTTCTGGAATAACAATGATCTATCGACTGAATCAAAAGCTACCCGAAAATCGATAAATGCCATATACAGGGGTTGATTAAGTTCTGCATATTTAGATTTAAGCATATTTAATGTGATTAGATTCACTGAGGTGCCTAGCCCTGCAACAAAACCAGTCTGGAAAGGGTCTCTTTTAAGCTCATTTAGGGTCCAGTTATTCAATTCTTGCAGAATAATGCGACTGTAAAGTTTGCCTGGTGCATCTAATAAGGCGATGGGTCTATAGTTCTGTGGGAGAGACCGATCACCTTTTTTATGGATTGGTACTATCAAAGAGTGAGTCCATGATGCCGGAAGCTCTTGGGATACATTAATATGCTCATATATATGATATAGAATATTTGACCATATTACTGGGTGTTCTTTGAAAATTTTGTTTGATAGTCCGTCCGGGCCGGGCGCCCTAGACTGACTTATTTTATTGATAAAATGTAAGATGTCAGTTTTATCAATCTTAATATGAAACCGTTTAAGAGGAGTAGAACTTACAGGAGGTTTACCGTCAGACGGATTGGCATAGATTTTAGAGAAATAACTAATCCATCTTGCTTCTGGAACACTCTGTATTTGGCACTTTGTTTGCGTCGGAGAGACAGCGCTGGTCAAGGCTTTCCAGATTTGGGCTGTATTGCTATCACGAATATTTCGTAACATCATTTCACCATCTTGTTGAAATAATTTACTTCGATGATTCCTCCGCCAATTTCTATATGATGTTTTGATTTGAGTCAATATAAGAGATGGTCTTTCTTCATAGGGCACCAAGCTGAAACATCTGCCAGCTTTTCAACTGACTCTGCCGGTGAATCGTGAATTAACTGCTCGGCTCTGTTGGTGGGCGAGGCCTGAAACCACGGCCTCACATCAGAGGTATTGCTGGCATGTCCTGTCAGCTGACAGGCATATGCGACAGAGATATCTTGCTTGTGTGGGGAAACACCATTCTAACACCAGAAAGTCTGTAAGTGTTATACGTTTTCAGAACGTTTCTGCCCATTTTAACTCACATGGGATGCGAAATTTAAACGTAATTAACTCCCATGAATACTTTTAAGGCATATTCTAATAAATACATAATTAGTATTTGCCAAACAATACTAATGGGACTATGGTTGTCACTTGTGTCAAAATCTTATCAAAACACAAATGTGCTGCACTTCATGACAATTTTCTACGCTGATGGCACTTACTCCTTATATTACATTAGAGTGATTTGGAGCAACCTGATTCTTTTTATTCTCATTGACACTTGAAGCCTTGCCTAGTGAGTTTTTACATGTGGGCATAAATACAATATTTGCAAAAATGTTTGCGCATACTCTCTATAATTAAATAAATAAGTATCACTGCTAAGTATATTTTGACTCTGATACTTACCTGCCGGACCATCAACTACTATAATATTCTAGAGGCAACTTGTTTTTACCCATATAAGTTTCTCGTGCTTTTAAACCCTATCACAAGCACTGTGAGGCCCATTTTATTCACTTCCAACCAACCACTTTTTGCTTGTGCTTTTTACCACAACCTGATTTTTGAGAACTCCTGTTTCAGCCTTTATCACTCTAACTCAACTTATTCTATTACAATGGCTGATCTCTCTAAAATTACAACTTCAGCTAACATTGCATCATTGGATCCCTGCATGGAGAAATTCATAGAGGAACTTGGCAATATATAATCCTCCATTTCCTCATTAGATTCCTGCTCATTCTCCATTCAAGAAGAATTTGAAATTAAGTCTTTTTCTGGCAGAATTGCGGAAATGGAAGAAAGAATCGGCCTTGTGGGGGACAGAGTGGAGAGACTTGAGAGCATGCAAGGAAGAATTGCGCAAATGGAAAATGAAGTAACAGAATTAGAAGACAGAAATCGAAGGGACAATCTTTGTTTTTATGGGATCCCCGAAAAAATTGAAGGCAATGATCCCATCAGCTTTCTCACTTATTGGATCTCCTCAACTCTAGGGATCACCTTCTCTCCTCCACTAGAATTGCAAGGAGCCCACAGAATCAGACCAGACCCAGACCCAATGTTACCTAAACCCGTTTTTTTCATTTTTCATTGTGCTTTCTTGACTCCGCTATGTATTGCCAAAGCTGTTGACAATACACCTAACAATTGCTGGTCATGTTCCGAACCCAATGCAGACTTTATTCATTTAATTTTCAAATGTAAACATGTGCATGCCTTTTGGTCTAACACTAGCCAACATTATGATTGGATCTATTGTTAATCCAATTATAAATCAGATTGAACCCCCTTCCCTGTTTAATTTGTTCATAAGCATCGCCTTTCAGAATATTTCATATAATTGGAAAAATTCTGCCAATCTATCGTATAATATTTGGTGGAACTCTATTTGCTCTACTCACCGAATAGAGAAATGCCATGCTTATTCTTTTGATGATTTGCATAAGTTTAACAGAACATTTAATATATTTGTTCAGTACCTTAATACGATGATTAAATATTATTAGCTTGATGATGTTGTTTCCATACCATCTCCTTTCCCCTTGTTTTCTGTCATGTCCTTGCGTCTTTTGTCCTCCCCTATTTGTTATTGCCAGTAGTATACAATTTCAATAGTTCATTGATTCTAATATTGATCAACATGTTTCCTAATCAATTGTTTGTTTTATATTTATTCACATTTGTGGTGTGTATTTTACCAGATTTGCTAATGTTTCAATAATGTTATATTTGCCTTTGCAAACCTTTTTGTTATTGTTAAAATAATAATAGAAGTTTTAATTTCAAATATTAAAGATACAATCAGCATTGAGGTCACCTGAGAACATAATATGCAAACCTCCCTCCCCAAAAGGTTGCAAACATGCCAGACAATGTATCCAAAAAGACACACAAACTGTTAGTGTAAGGGTTACTTGTAAATGTTGGCAAGGAGGAGCGGCTTAGCTAAAATTATCTCGTTGAACATGATTTTAACAAACAACAAACCATACATGATGTTAGATACAATCTCATGGCTTTCTAATATAGGGGCATATTCATGGAATTATGTGCGCTGAAAAAAGGGCTTTGTGTGCCATTCTGTTTGCAAATCCCCATTTGTGAAACTGGGATTCGTGGCAAGAATGGTGCACAAAGCCAGTTTTGCGGCGCACATAATTCCATGAATCGGCCCCATAGTGTTCCTAGTAACTACAATGAGGTCCCCAGATGCTCAGCCACTCATGCCCTTATTCTGCTGGATAATACTATAGCCATCCATAACAATCATCTCAGTTAGCCATATCTCCTGTAATAGAATTCTGCCAAAATCATATAAGATCTTTGTTCTTTCCACCGTGCCTATAAAGCTGTTAAACCCCTGAGAGTTCCATCTGGGAGTTCCAGCTCAGTATGTCTAGCTTCTTGGGGAAACTGGTAGGAGGTAAAGCACTGTACCATGCTCACCCAGTTTCTTGAAAGATCTTCCTAGTGATTCGGGCAGCCATTTCGGGTCTTGTTGGCCACTACTGGAAAGCATCAACTCCAGCTGTATAAATTCCACCACCCTTCTGTTCTGTTGCCCCATAATGCATGTTACTTTCATGGGGGAGACAAGACCCCCAAATATGGAACCCAGATCCCCTCAATGGGTACTTGTCTATTGAGTCCAAGTTGCCAAGATCATTAAGCGACAAATCATAACCCAACATTCTAAAGGAATCAATTTCTAACATGATCATTTTTAGAACTGACTTGTGATTTGAAAACCAATTGTACATAGTCGGTTCTATCATCATAAGTAAAATAAATGCTGCCAATGTCTTCGTTTGAAGGAGTCACAGCTGGGGAATTTCATGCAGCAAGTTGACCATGTTAGATCTATTCAGCAAGATGGTGTTACTGTCCTTTTCCAATCTCGCCAGAAAAAGTCTTGTGGGTTTAACAAACAGTAGGCCTCATGAGAAGTAGGTGGTATCCCAGCGGTAAATCAGCTGGGATACCGCCCAATGCAAATAGCGCTAGCGCAGCTCAGTTCGGCGCTGTTAGCTCCGTATCCTGAGTTGCGGCAATGCTGTTACGCCCCATTTATCCAAGAGTCCACAGGAATCTGTGGAGTATTTCAGCGCAATTACCATAGCGCAAATTGCACCAAAAATGTGCATAAAGTTGTCAGATTTAACTCCAGCTCAGAGCTGGAGGTAAAGCTGTCGACTTTCCACCCGTCTCATGGTTGGGCAGAGTGGTAAAGCAGTAGTAATAGCGTTACCGCCACTTTTTTACTACTCCGCCTAACTTGTGATGACCTCTAATGAAGGCTTCCTGGTAGCCAGGAGGCTCTGTAAGCCAATGTCGATAGAGTGGCAGAGGAAACACCTCCCTCTTTCAAAACAGGGGAAGGCCAAGATACATGACAGATTAAATGACTCAAACCCTGGTCTTTGGAGGCTTCCATATGAAGCCTCGGGGGGCCTGCGTGGGACCCTCTGGGTGAGGAACATGGAGAGTATTAGCCCACTGGGAATCATTCTGGTGACCTCCCAGAATGGATTCCTTAGATTGACAACCCTGAGCGACACACAATAATGCATCTTGAAAATCAAAATGGCGTAAAGGACATAGTTCCCTTCTTGTTCCTGTGTGCTGTTGATTGTTTGTGTTTGATGACACTCAGGGTTATGCACAACAATTAGACAATCCTGCTTTATCAATTGATCAATCTCCAAAATGTTGCTTGTAAGCCAATGTCCCTGTTCAATGTCTCAACTTCTTTTTCTATCAACAATTGTGTTTGCCTGAGCTTATTGAAACCAAAAGTGAATATGGGATAACTGTGTGCTCCAGCATTCAGTTGGTCATTGTTGTGCTTTTCACATTGGGACCCCATATCTTTTAGTTCTATGGCAGTATTACTCACCACAGCAGGTGTGGCCACATGTTCCTCTCAAGAGGAAGCTGTAGAGAGGATTGCAGCAAGAGGCTCTGTAGGTGCAGGTTGTGACTCAGCAGTGAGGGTTAATTTCTCAAGTTGAGGCCCACAGTGTCTAAATCAACAGTCTCTCTACCACCGTCTTGTCTAAAAGGTTACTGTCCACAATCCCCTCTCCTGCCTAAATGGCAACTTATTTTGTCAGGTGGAGATTTTGAAGACATTTCCTGGAGTTAGATTAACTAGCTTTACCTGTCTTCCTAGCCCTACATGCTTTCTTAGTAGCAGTGCCATCAATTATTGACGTTGCAGCAGGAGGATGTTCAGTGTAACCTTGTTTTGAGGTTTTAGCAGGAGCCTTATTGCCAGAAGATTTCCCCCAGGCCCCCATGGCATCTGACAGATCCATCACAGAATTGTGGACCATTTTCAAGTTGACCTTAATTTTGCTCAGTTGGGAAGTGTGTGTAGCTAGTTCTAGTTGGATGTTATTGTACAAAGATGAGTATTAACTCCTAAGCATGTTCGAGGCTGATATCTTAGGGGCAGTCAATCCAACCTGGTTGTCCCATTCTCTAAATGTATGATGTAAAAACGACTGTGAAAAGGTTGAGCTAGATGCTATGTCCTACACAGGAAGGCGAATCAAGCTGTTTGGGTTCTCCATAAGGAAGGAAGGGAAGTCCTCGACCTCAATTGGAGCGTTGAGGTTCGCCGGTCTAATAATCTCTTTTTCCTCATTGATATCCTGGTTGACCTGTGAACCCAGTTCCAAGATTCTCTGATCACTAACAAGGTTCTTAAATGAAGTGACTGTTCCTTTCCCTCTCTTAGCAATTGCAGGAAGCCTGAGATCAGTATTCGTAGATGATCCCTGTTTCTTAAAGTAATCAAGCATTGTTTTCTTGGTGCCATTTTGGAAAGGAATGGGTAGAGACCTTACTTGTCCCTCGTTCATGTGAACTCCCCCAACTATACCACTCCATGGGGCCATATCAAGTGACAGTGTGGTTAGATCAAACATGGATTTTGACGGAAGGGTTTGTGGTCACTTCGCATAATGGCATTAGATAGGCATTCACGTAGTGCAATGGAAGTAGCCACATTCTCTTCTTGGAATAACACTCCGGCACATCCTCCATCATTTTCCTGAACAATGTCATTATGGTCTCCCACTATAACAACAGGTAAACAGTCAATTACAATGGAAAAAGCATGTACATTTTCTTCCTGGAGTTACTGCTGAGCAGTACATATACCTGCTTGTTGTAGTGCAGCTGAAGCATCCAAAGCAACTGGTTGTGCTTTCATGGGGCATTTAGAACTGAGCGTCGGTGATAAAAGAGACACACTTGTAGTGTCAGCCACCAACTCATACGGCTGTTAATGGGAGCACCCTTGGTAGGAGCCCCTCTCCATTGTGAGTTAAAAGAATAGTGTCACTAGTCATCTCAGTAAGACTATTGGTGTTCAACCCATTACTAGGAACCAGAAGGTCATCCTGGTCCACGTGCGGTTGATCAATAGTTAAGCAAACTCTGCTCAAAGTGCATGCACTAAGTAGTTTTGGGTGCGTAAATAGTCCAGCCAAAACAAAGTCACTGGCTAGAGGTGGAGCTAGAACTAAAAAAGTAATGGGTGGAAGGTTTTGAATGAATCTGAACCACTGGCATTGTTTTGGGCAACCTTCCACACCACTGTGTTTTAGCCTGTCTGTGCCATTGCAAAAGGGGTCCAGCCATATACTAATCAGTCAGGTGCTGCCACCAATGGCAGCAGGGCACCACAAATTGCTAGGCTAGGTCCCCACTGCACGGAAACACAAGCAACCCCAGTCATGTTTCCGACTTGTTGGGCCTCATCAGTGAGGTGCAGCTTGGTTCCCTATGGCTCAGCAAGCAAAGGACCCATGTCTGAGCATATCCTCTCTCACATAAGGAGACAAACTATAACGAAAAAAGTAATGGGTGGAAGGTTTTGAATTAATCTGAACCACTGACTTTGCTCTGGGCAGCCTTCCACACCACTGTGTTTTAGCCCATCTGTGCCATTGCAAAAGGGGTTGAGCTATATGCAAATCAGTCAGGTACTGCCACCAATGGGAGCATCCCAGCCCAATCTGCTGGACCAGGTCCCCTCTGCACTGAAACACAAGCAGCCCCAGACAAGTTTTGGCCTTTTTTTGCCTCATCAGTGAGGTGCAGCTTGGTACCCTATTGAGCAGCAAGGGACCCACGCCTGGGCATACCCTCTCTCACATAGGGAGACAAACTATAACCAACAGGATAGCGCGGGAAAAGAAGACGCCTCAGGTTCCACACACTACACATAGCATATCACAAGCAGTCCACAAGGTAGCAGACCGGTAAACAGTTTCAAAGACGTTCGTTTCTTTTTCTTCAGTGTCATATTTGGTTTGTATAATATGTGTCTCTCTACCTATATCGAATAACCGCTGTAACTGGGGCATAATCTTTCTTAAATCCAAGAAACAATATGGCAAAAGATTTGTCCAGTTAAATGGTATTTAATAGGCAAATATTATCAACATTTTCCTTTTAGCTAGCCAATAATTGCTGTGTGGCTGACTGCATTCTCTAGAAGGTATACCACTCACCCAAAAACTGCAATTGGCTCTACATATCTCCCTCGCAACATATTCTATCACCTAATTTGACTATCCGACCAGGTTTATTTTTTTCAGACGCCATGTAATTGGGGAGTTTCCAAAGGCCACGGCTGACTATCAGTTGCAGTACCTGTGTTTTCCAAAATATACAGTGCCTGAGCCAAAACACATCCATCAGGACACAGACCTAGAGAAGGGAGACTGCAACTATTCAACAGCAATAAGAATCGACCTCAGAAAGAGAAATTCACCCAGAAGCAGGGATGCAACATTTCTACAAATACGCTGCTGTGAACCACAACAGGAAGGGGCAGAGCCCGCTGCCATATGCAGCAATCTCCTAGACCATGTGCAGCTGCCAAAAATAACAGGTAGGCACATGTAAGGCCACCTAGACCACGCAGACTAAAATGGGAAGAGGACCCGCCAGCACCATAAGATACTTGCTAGGAGACCCCCAGGGAACAAGGTCCCAGAACACAAACATAAAGTGACCTTTCTGAGCCACCGGCTTCAATACAAATGAGCATGCGCAGGGAAAGGCGGGGCTTAGCCCCCCTTTTATGACTTTTTTCTACACACGCATGCTTGCAAGTCTTGGGATGATAGCTCAGGGGTAACATGCTCGACTTTGAAGCAAGACAACGTGGAGCAACATAGGTTCGACCCCGGTTAAGCGTGTTATATAAATAACCAATTACATATATATATCAGTAAAAAAACATTGTTAAAGGGACGTTATAGTTAAGCTGTGCTACTAAAACCCTATCACCTGGAAAAACTATGCTAAAGGAACATTATGCTTAAAGTGCCCTACTAAAAACCTATGCAATACACTGACAAAAAACGTTGTAAAAGGGACGTTATGGTTAAGTTGCACTAGTAAAAACTTATGCAATTCAATGGACACACGTTGTTACAGGGTCATTATAGTTACATGTAAAACAAAAAAAACAAAAAAGAAATTTGCCAGTTATGGTAAGCTAAGCAACCATAACTCGCGCTACCACTGTTCACTGCAAGGACTAACACCCATGACATCAATAATTTTACAAAATACTTTCTACAGAGTTTAGCAAAGGGTTACTACCAGAGCCAATCATAAGGCAGGTTTGAAAAGAGGAATATGGTTCTTTACTTTTAAACCTTCCATTAATATATAACTTGCTCTTATTAGGTTTTTGGGAGCTAGGGGGATTTATAACCACATGCATGTCTTGGATGTCAGGGTATTTATGACTTTTACCACCACGAAGTTCATGAAGAAATGTGTTCCCCCTCAGATGGTCTGCTTGGTGAACGATATAATTATGATAACAACAAGCCACATCATCCTGTGGTAGTGGTTGGATATCCTTTAAGAAGGAGGTTAAATACTCGATCTCATCCCTAGATATCCCTCTCTCTCCTGATGCTTTTCTCTCCCCGGGTGATCCTCCTGCCATACACCAACCCCAAGGTCAGGATCAGGAAGCGTCTGACTTTCCCAGGCCACCTGGGAGGATACTTTAGGTAAGGTGTCAATGAGGGATCCATAGGATTCATCACAACACCCATTCAGGTGAAGTAGCCTCACAGCAGGGTGCTGAATATCCAAAGGTCTTTGTTGTCCGTAGGAGAGAAGTGCGTGGGAGTAGGTTAGGCAGGAGTGCTCTGAACACTAAAGTGTTCTCCACCATCTTGTTTCTAATTGTCTCTTTCCCCTTTGAGTGCCAGTTCAAGAGGGCAAATTCCACTCCAGCAAGGAGCAGGGATTGGTCCCCTAAAATTGGCTAGATTTATATCAATCACCTGAAGACTTGTGCATTTAAAAGGAGTCTTGCAAATGCTTCAGAAGAATTCGCTCAGTTCCTCAAGGATACTTTGAGGCCAAAAGATACATTCTGAACACTCTCACCTGGTCTGTCTTTGAGACAGTTGCACTGTCTAAAGCCTTCCAGCGGAGGTGAAGGAGCCAACCAAGACAGAAGGAAGTTCTGGCCCCTAACCACACCCAAGGAACATCAGGCGCAACCAGTGCTGTGGACCAGGACCAACCATTATGCAATGGATCATCTGTGCCAGAAGAGCTGTTACGCTCACCTGGACCCCACAGGGGTGTCGATCGGACTCGGACACCTGCGGTCTCTGTGAATGTGATGTGTAGTGCAGAGATGACTGTCTGGACTGGCCCGCCTAGTCTTGTCTGCTGGACCCGAAGAAGTATCTTCCTGCAAATGGAGACATGGATTAGCCACCTGTGGATTTTAGTGATGGCCTCCCAACTGTTCTCCCCCACTAATCACCTCCGCTATCCCCTTAGCAACCTCACCTTATGTTTTTAAAAGATGAGCTCTCCATCCTGCGTGTCTTGCAGGGGCGCGTAGATACCAGTTACTTCACTGGGTTGAAGGCGTTGGGAGAGTTCCGGTAAGTATTGACTCCGAAGTCCCAGGCGGGATTGGCAGTATCTAGTTCAAAGAGTTCAATATGCCCGATGTTCACTCTTGTCCCCTTCCTTCCTTAACTTGCAGCTGAGTTCGTGAAAGAAGGTCTCGTGGCTGCTGATGGCGTTCAGGTAAGAGTCTGTGTTACCCACACTGTCCGGTAACTATTGCATGCGTTAACGTGTTGTTTTTCTCCCTCTTTATAGGTGCGGCATATGAAGATGTGGAGAGTTATGGAATAATACCGCCGGTGGTAAATCAGGTAAGTCTATGGTGGTAAGAAGTTGTATTTGTTGATTCCCTTGGCTCACCTTGTTTTTCTTGTGTCCCCTAGGACCCGGAGTACGGCGAAGAAATGATGGAGACAGTGCCGGATCGAAAGATGCTGTGAGAACTGGTGAGTATGGCGCGGTGCTGGAGCTGGCGAAGGGACGCGTGCAGAACTGAAGTTCTTTCCAGGTCCGGAGATGCATTGGATCCAGAATCAGGTGAGGAATTTGAAATAAGTTTGTTTTCTGACCTTGTCCTTTTCTTCCTCTTTGTTCTAGGAGCTCTGGATTCGAGGCGGGCATGGCAGAAGACTGGATGCTGGCTGCAGGCACGGTGAACGTCACGCTGCTGGATGCAGAATAACGTGAAGCATGTGCTGCTGTTCGGGTGTGGTTTAAATAGCCTCCAAAGTAGTTCCAGGTAAGAAGTTCCCTAGAGCCACGCCCGAGTAAAAAATAGTCCCTGTAACAAAATAGTCCCTGTAACAAAATAGTCCCTGTAACAAAATAGTCCCATCCAGGCCTCATGTAGGCTTGGGCTCTTTTGCAGCATGTTTTGCATGAGGTAAGTAGTGTCTATGAGCCTGGCGCCTATGGCGCCAGGACTGATTTTTATTATGAGCCTGGTGCCTACGCTGGGGCTGCTGGGATTTTTGTAAATGTCTGGATGCCTGCTCCCGGGGCTGATGGGCTTGATCCGGATGCCCGGGGGTAGGCATCATGACAAGAGCAGACCCTACCCTGGAATATCCTGTCCTTAAGTCCTTTTCAAAGGATTCACAGAAACTGGAGAGCTAGACCAGCCAAAGCTCCCTGTTCTTCTGCACTAAACCAGTCGCTCTGTGTTCCCTGCATCTTAAACAATAGGTAAGGTTATGGTGTTGGTGTCTGCGTTCCTTCAACCATGTAGACCAGTTCAACACTGTATTGTGTCCTTGCAAAGCATGTCACCCGCTGGGCCCAAAGTGACTGCTCAATTCCAAAACCCAAACCGAATCTCTGTAAGGTCATTCAATAACTCAAACCGGGGCTTATAACCATGGCCCTGGACAGCTACCCCGAGAACTGCCACCTCATTGATTGCAAATTGCTACACCCTCGATCACCACTTCCATGACCATCGACTGAAACTGCTGGCACGTCACTTGATGGCCTCTCCAGCAGCTAAAGCCAGACTCAGCCTGGCCAACTATGAAGCATTCTTGCGACTGCTCAACCTGCATCAATGAACCGCTACCGTTTGACTGCACAGGGCACCCGTATCTGACCCTACTTGACACCTGCTTGCTTCCAGGGCCTCCACAATCCTATGTGCCCACTGATCCTGATCAGCTTCCATCAACGTTCAAACCCGGGTCTGATGCATCTGCCCACCAAGATCTGAAACCAGATACTGCGACCATGACTGCCCCCGTGATCCACTGGGACCCTAGCCACAGGTTAGGTCATGATCGCTCCTGTTTTTCAACCCAAAATCCTTTTTATGGCCCTACCTTACCTACCAGCCCTGAAACCACACTTGTGTGCTACTTTCACCTGTCTGTTGCATCTTTTCTGTTCTTTCCTCTGGGGTGGGTTTTTGTACAGTAATCTCTTTTTGTTCAACATGCAGTCGGTTTGTGTTATAAACGTGTTTATATTTTTATAGAATCTTGGGCATTCCCTTTATTTTGGACTGTGATACTGTGTGTTTTGGGTCACTACTGGTTCACCTTCACACCCCTCTTGAGGGTGGAGCCTTCCTCAGCCAGCTTTACCACAAAAGGTGAAGGAGATATATCTCTTGATTGGCTCTGTTTTACTTTATGATTGTGTTGTGTTTTGGTTTTTAGAAGTGTGAGGTCTGATTGGGCCATTTTACCGCTACTCATCCTTGTACTCCTGTGAGGCAGAAACCACATGGACAATCTAAAATTTCCCAACAGAGGCGTTCTTTTGTTAAGACGTCCCATAGTACTATCCAGACCATGGAGAATAACCATCCTCACAACTATGTTTTAGTAGTCCAGATCCAACTAATTTATTTTGGCGCCTTTTGTACATGGTCCTTAATACAACATTTTGTTAAGCACATGCTTTTGTTTGGTATTCATGTGTCAGTCACTGTCAACCAGATGACAGTTAAGTTTCCACTCTGAACCCTGAGAATCACTTTCAAACCTAAACTCCTTCTCCTAATATCATATATGTGCTGCGGCTCAGGAGAATTTTTGCAAACTTTCTTCCTCTTCCACCCTCAGAATTGTCCCTCCAATCCCATAAAATATACAAGTACTTATCTGCGTGGCCCAAGCTCTGGACGCAATTGGATTTCTCTCTGATAGCAGAAGAGGGCAAAGGAGGGAATCATTGTGGCCGACCCAGATACTAAACAGGGAAGTTCAAAAGATCAGATCCTAGAACTATAGCTTCAGAAGAAGCTCAGCTGAAGATCCTCCTCAAAATTATATCTCCATTATCTCCATGACCTTGACCTTCTAAGTGTGTCCTAAATCGTCTATTTTTCCAATTGTTACCATATTATTTGCCCTCTCTTTGTGTATCCATATTTTCTACAGTGCTCTGTTGCTTCATAGCTAGGATTATGCTACATAAAACTCAACACATACATTTCTATTGTGTGGTCTGCTTTACTCCATCTTCTATTTTGTTATTAGTGACTACTCCCTCATTTGTCTGGAGTAGCCTGCTCCCTCCAGCAGGTTTATTTAGAGTTGCAAGGAGTAGTGTCATCAAATATGTTTATTTTAGAACCAACGCTCTATAAAACTTGCATTGCATACAGTAATATAAACATCATAAAATACACCAAATAGATTAAAATAATATGTACAAGATAAAAGCAGACAAAACAAAATGCAATATCATCTTTAAAACATTTCCTGAAAATACAAGAACACTACTAAAATTCTAAGCCGTTCAAAAGTCAATAGCTCCATTAGACTGTATCAAAACATCCTTTAAGTATTGTTTTTAAGAAGGGAAAAAAAGTACTTATAAGTTTTAAAGCCTGATGTAGGTAGAAGAGTAGAGCCCAAGTGATTAGAGGAGAATGTATTCTCAAAAGATAATATAATGTGAGGCGTCATTGCCTAATGTGGTTTTTTAATAAAGTGTGAATAGGCGGGACACAAAAGAATAAAGTCATCTCTCTCAGTGTAAAAACGTAAAACCTGGCTCAAGTGGAGTAGCAGAGGGTTTCTGTTCTTGCAATAGCTCTCATGTCCTTGATTAATTAGAACGTACTCTATGGTGGAATCTTCCCTTGGTCCCCCAAAGATCCTATTGCCCAGAAACTCTTACACGAAGTGACCAAAGACCTCTCTGAAACTCTACCCAAGGATCAATTGGAACTCCCCTCCTCTAGAATCAGTACGGAAGTCCTTCTTTACTACGGACTGTGCAGTGAATGGGAAGATGGATTCAGATGAGTTGGTGACATTTTCAAAGTTTTATTCCAAATCAAAAAGTCAAAACGCCTAACCTACCCTATTTCTATGAGGGAAGTTCCCTACCTAACAAAACAAAAGCTAAGGGTGTGCATTAAAGCCCAAATGAAAAGTCCTTCATCCAAATACTAACCAGCTAACTGACCCTACCACTTTAGAAAAACCAAAGTGTAGAGACCAGGACACAGCCTCTGAGGGAAGACACTGCCTGGCCCAACATTGGGATTTTATGGATTGTTCAACGAGAATGTCATTCAAAGTTCTTGTAACAGAATAAGAAATCCTTCATAGCCTTTGCATCTAGTTATGGGTTTTCACTCTCCCCTTTTCTAATAAAGAAAATACTCTCTTGATTTGAACATTTCCATTCCTTCAGGCTTTCTTGGGAAAAATGTCTTCTTTCTAATCCACCTTTGAGCTGTTGTGTTTCCCCAAAGTTTTGTAATCCTCAAACAGTTAACCTTTCTTTTCCAATGTTATTTTATCTAGGGCAGTTGCCACCCCAGTTTTCCAGTTTGCCGAAGTTTAAAATGTCTTCCATGGCTTTTGTAGCTCTGGTTCAAAGTTTTCATATCTTTTACTCTCCCCTTTCATAAGGTATTTGCAGACCCAGGTTTATCAGCTTGCGTAACCTTGATAGCTTTCTCCAGTAATTGTTCACAATGTTCATGTGTTCATATCATGCTCAATTCTGCTTTCATAGTGTATTTGCACACTCAGGTTTCTCAGGCTCCTATAACCTTGTGGTCTTTCTCAGCCATTTTTCACAATGTCCATTTCTCTTTCAATCCCCCTCTCATAGGGTATTTGCACACTTGGGTTTCACAGGCTCACATAACCCTTATAGCTTTTCCATATGTTACACTCAATGTTCATATCTTGTAATGGTATATTCTCCTTTGGGTTTCTGAAGTTCCTCTAACTTTGTCGGCTTTCGTAGCCTTCACTCAACGTCTCTGGTGGGTTTCTTATGCTCCCGTAACCTCACTGCCTCTCCACATTGCTACTTGTCTCAGTAGCTACTGTCTGATGTGTGAGGAGCTTGGGCACCTGGGCTCCCTCAAGTTGTCTGCTCTCAGCATCAGCTACAGGCCTACCTTCTCACTATAGCTTCTTCATGGTTGCGCCACCAGATGAGACGATTGTGTTTCCATCTCTGCCTCTCCTCCACCCTCATCTTCATGGTCAGGTAGAACAACAGCCCTCAGGTATTCCGTTTTCCCTATGCTCGCCCTCATTGCTGCTACACCCTCTGTGGCCCAACTTGTGTCTGCTCCTCCAGGATGTCAACGATGTGGAGGTTCACCTCTACATAGCAGTTCTCCTCCCTTGGTAGTGGTCTCTCTTTTTTCAAAATTCCCCATACTTATATCTATTTTGTCACAAACAAAAAGGGTGTGTCCTTCTTCTTTGACTGTAGAGTTCTGCCGATATCCAGCCTTATCTGAAGCCAAAGAGGCATGAGAAATGTCACTATTCAGTGAATTCAATACGGAAGTATTCAAAACAGAAGTAACAGTCTTTTAAGTTCCATTAGCACCCCGGGAGGGGAAGCCAGCCAATTAAGTGGCTAGGAATGCAGGCTTCAACCACAGTTACAAGCCTGCGTTCCACATCGCCTGGCGGCTGGCTCTCTCCGCTGCCATCTTCCCCCACCCTTGGTCCTTGTTTTTTTTCTTTATTTACCCCTGACCACACTTACCTTATTTCGGCTGCCCACAGCCGCCATGGTCATACAGAGCCCTGCCTTCCCTTTCCATGGTGGCCATATTGGTAAAGGATTTTCCTTCCTACAACGGGATGCACGCAGCGTCCCCTTGCAGGAAGGAAAATCATTATTTTATAGCACCCTGTGTTGCTGCTTTGGTAACCCGGGGTGCTAATGGCCTTATGTTCCCATTCCGCAGGCAACACCGGGGGTATTGTCCCTGGGCCTATGTTAATGGGCCTTGCTTCGCTCAGGCCGTTAATGCGAACACGGGCCATTACCCCACAGTGTTGCCCATGGAAGGGGTACATAACACCACAATGTAGTCCTATAGCGTGTTCCGGGTAGGGAGAACCTTATCAGAATGGGAGTCCTTTTCCCAATGATGGGAGTCACTCCCAGCAATAGCCCACTTGCCCAGACCACTAGCAAGGGTCTTGCTGACAGGGCTCACCTCCATAGCCTCAAAGAGAGTGCCCCCGGCCCCCCTGGGGAGAAAAGACAAATACCCTGGATTCATCACAGATGCTTTTGACAAGAGTTCATTCCCTCCAGAGAATTATTACCCAACGTCAGATTAATATGGCTTCCAACTAGGTTGCTCCTGTGTGGGTAATTATAAAAAAAGTTTGCATAATGAAAGGTTCTCGTCGTTGGGCTCCCAGCCTTATTAAGAAAGGTTCTTTATACTGGGCATCCACATTTTCCAAAATGTATGCTACAGATTTTGTGACCTATGTATGTAAGCTTCCTGAGTTATGACCCCAAATTTGTTTGTGGCCTCCACTGCCAAAGTAGAAAACACCTCCAGATAAGTTGTTTCAATATCCATGACTCTTGAATAGGAATACTATCATGCGTTTTCACAAGCACCCCTCAGATGGCTCTTCTAGTTTATTTACGAGACCTGCAACCTTTCAGTATAGGACCCTGTGGGAATTATCTAAGGTATTGCAAGAAGCGTTTTACCTCTAGTATGTAAAGGGGTCCAGTAGCTGACACATGGGTTGTATAGAGTGAGTGGGATCCATCATGTTCTCAACTCTTTACAGTAAAGCTCGGATTGCACCTTCAGCAAGATTACGTGTCAGCCTCCGTGAATTGGAAGGACCCTCAGCCCTGTATATTTTGTCCTGATCGTGCCAAGAGGGGGAATCGTGTCATTCTCGCATGTATGATGGTGTGGTGCAGCAGCATTGCAGAACAATCTTGCTTAGAAGCTCTGAGAGCCCTCTCCATACTAGGTGCCAATGCACAAGGCACCTGAATATCTGCCTATCCTCATCCAGACTTCACTCTGGTAGGCTATCGGTGCTTGTGCTCAATCACATCAATGTGGAGGCATATCTGCTCCCATCTCTCTGCTGCTTTTCTTGGAATACCTGAGAACATCTAAAGTGGAATGGAAGTGTGACAATGTGTGAAAACCAGGCTGCTACAGCTTTAATGTGGCCTGAATAACACAATTGAGATGCATTCCTACATTATCATTCATTCTGAAACAAAATCTCCCTCTTCCACAATGAACTCCTCCAGTCACTCTTCTCTTCCCCTTTTATTCAGTGATGGTAACCTTTTGTGCGATGCTTGATGCATTAACTTTCTAAATAGGAGTGCTGCAAATGTCTAAGTCCATAGTATTCATATTATTAAGTGCAAGATGATGAAATGCAGAGGCAAATCTTAGGATTTGAACATGCATATCTAGGATGTGCACTAATCTCCATGGATACCTGGAGATCTAAATACATGTGATCCTGACCAGAGAAATGAACCCGCGTAACTGTGTTCTCTTCCCTCATATAACTGTAACCTGCATTTAAGTAGCTGCTGAGTAAGAATATTCTAAAACCCGCTTATTAAAAGCTCATCGCACAGACAAGGCACTGCCCGCTTGTCATACCTATCACTGAATCTTTCACACTCTAGTTGCAAAATTAAGTAGAAACAGAAGTCCAAAGCCCTGGAATGTTTTAATCCATGACTTTGAAATATACTTGTCATTGTTCATATTATAAATGAAAGACCAAAAGTAACGACACACATTAAGCTATGAGCCTAAATGACACGCCTGGATGATTGTTTTCCGCTGACATTGGGCAAGCTGTGATCTCGGTAAACTGTACTACCTTCGAAGCGTAGACACACCACAGAAAAGGCTGATAGTCACCTGCATTTAGCCAGTTTGACTTAGGCTTGCAAGTATTTTGTTATTCATTCCATTCTCATAGGCTGAAAACAGTTTGTTGGTCAAAGAAGTAATGGCCTGGTCAACTTTAATAATTAAGGTTGCATTGTGATTCAGTCTACTTTGGAGAAAGCATAGACTGAGGAACCACCTAGTGGCTTTGATATCAAACGTCCATACCCAAGCACTGATAACCTAACATTGACATCGATCCACATTTCTGTATACAAGGCCACTTGCTGTAGTTCAAAGACAAGAGGTCATGAACAAAGACCTGCGAAGAAATGCAATTACACCTCATGATGGCTCTGCTAGGGGGCTGCCTGAATATCAACCTATCAAAGATGTTGTTGGGCCTTCAGGCTCCCCAACCCTAACACTTCTTGCCAGTACCTGCACTGAGAAATCTTCATAAAACGTAGGACAAGGAGCCAGGGTATGCACAGGACTTCAGGTTAGAGGAATAGATGTAGTCTATTGCCAACGGATTAGAGGTATGAAGGCTCTAAATTGTGCTCTGTGGGCCCTGATAAAACATAAAGCAGAGATAGGTGCTAAAATGGAAGAATGTTTCAATGTACAATGGGGCTCATTACGACCTTGGCGCTAATGGGTTAACGGTGCCGTAAAAGGCTGCAGCACCGTTAACCCATTAGCGCCTGATTACGAGGTCCCTTTGTGGGACCCGACCTTAACGGCTGGTCTACACCAGCCGGTAAAGTAGGGACCCGCAAAGGGACCTTGGTGCTAAGTACGGTACCGCAATTTGCGGTACCGTACTTAGCGCCTTCCCCATTCCCATTGAGCCCTATGGGGCAAAAATGGGAATGGGGAAGGGCCATGGAGGAAGGAGGAATTGCCACCCCACCAATCTTGTAATGGGGTGGTAATTCCCCTTTTTTCCATGGCGGAGTGGGTAAGTTACCAGCATGGACCATGATGCTATTAGCACCATGATTTTCCGCCTGGGTCCTAATGAGGCCGAATGAGTATGCAGACCCATGGTCGCTCTGTGCAAGGTTGTTGATGCCAATAAAAAAGAAGAAGCACCTGGAGAGCACTGAGATGTTGTGGAATATTGACTACCCTGGACTAGTTAAGCATCATCAACCTTTAGCCCCATTAATGGTAGCAATGTCCCACTGCCATCAATAACCTAATCTAGTTCAGAAGAATCCATTGACTGGGCAGATTGCAATAAGCAAGACAGATGAACACCTCCCTGCTGCCCTTATGATGAGTCAAATTTAAAAGTACCTCCCAAGCCTCCTACATTTCCTAACGCCACTGATACTGGTGGGAGCACCATTTGAGAAACCATGGATAGACATTGCTAATCTACCTCACATTCTCAGGCTGTAGCCTCATCCTCAGGTTGCAGCTTCAGGTTGAGGGCTCATGCTTTTTTTGATTTAGCCAATTAAGGCATTTATAGTTATAAGTTCAAACAGGTAGAAAAAGGGAATACGCCAACAAAACTTTGCACAACAATATATACATATTGTGACAAGTCACTGGGTGTCGTCGCTTCTCCCCAAGAGGGAGACCTTTCCCATGAGGCTAGGGAGGTGCGCCCCTACCCAATATCCCCCCTAGGGGTGGTTAAATTGAGGAGGTGCTCATGGGGAGGAACTGCCCTGCTGGGGACAAGGAGGACCACCTGAGGTATGACCTGGGAAACACCATTGCACCAACACATACTCTACCACCTCTTTCCTCTGGTAACCTCTTTTTAGACGGTACACTCATGTACTATTGTTATACAGAAGACCACAGCGTGACCACAAGTACCACAATGAAGAACAATATGGGAACTCTCTGCAACCCTGGCCTTTCTCCTTGAAGCTTTTCACTTACTTTTATTCAGAGCCGATGTCCATCTTTTCAACATGGCTGCTTTACCTGTGTTATATTTTCTACTGTAACATGGTTCTATGTGACTCATCTACCTTAAGTTTCTGTCTGCATATATACATTTACTACTCATCTGGTTACTTATCTTTCGTATATATGGTTTCTTCGCACATATGTTTACTTTGCTTCTTCAGTTACACCTTCATTCTTTAAGTATTTTTATATATCAATTCTGTGCATCATGTCTTCTTCTTTTGACATCACTTTGCACCTGTCAGATTTCCTTTACAGCTCTTTGATGTTCAGTGGTGTCTGCTAATCTTCTGCTACCACTTCAGTTCGAGGGTGCATTCGATACAGTTCTCTGAGTGCATATTGTCTCTCATACACCCAATGTGGTATTGGATGATACCTGGTGTCATGCATAGTGCCTTCTTGTTCTTCATCCTGTATGTTGGAGGTGAGGGGGTGGGTTCTATCGATGACGTACACATCTGCTTCTCTACAGAGCATAAAAAGATGAGCCTTGTAGCACCATATCTCTCATTGTAACCAAATTGAACGATACATAAATAATTCTTAGGATTTAGGGGGAATCTTCATCGGACTAGGCAAGTGTTGGTTAAGTATGTTTTATTGGAGTGTGGTAAGGCATGATGCAGATGTAGTGATCATTTGAATTATTTGGAAACCATGAAAAATCTTTTAGTTTATTGTCCAGCTGTTCATTGGATACAAACATTTCTTAAATGTATAAACTCGTTTAAGAAATGTTTGTATTCAGGTGTGTCTATTGAGTGTGAGGATTTTCGGAGAATTTGTTTATCAATACTCCTACCTCGATTGTTTTAGCATTGGTGGATTTTGAAACTAGTTTGAATTTGGAGTAATAGGCTGTATATTGTATTTAACAACATATAACAGATTTGTATTCTTTTTTTACTTTGAATCCTTTGTTTTATTGTTAAAATGTTGTATGTGAAAGGTTATGGTTTAACCATATGACAATAACAACATTTAAAAAACTGACAACCATTTTACCAAGTCCTTTAATTCTTTACGTAAAGATTTTTGTAAAACTAACCAAAATGCCTTTACAATGTTTTATGTGTTAGCCCATTTGGCTGCTTTTTAAGTTTTAATTTTGTGAGAAAACCAAGGAATCCTTTCTGTTTTGTAGGCACTTTTCTTTGTGTTTGTGAACCATTTCATATTGCCTGTGTGAGTCAAATGTGAGTCTATTTGGTCACCCCAGTAAATTGCCCTTTTATGTTTTTATCTAGATTGAGTCCTTACAAAGCCATTTATGGTGGCCCTGCTACATGTAATGGCAGGCTAAAAGGGAGCTCCTGCTCCTTTCGATATTTTATTAGTTCCAGAGGGGCCCTCTTACATATATTTACTTTTATTTCTGCTTTACCTGGCAACTGGACCCTTTGAAGTATAACATAGCGGTTTTACCGCTCCACTTGCTGTCCTCTGCTAAAGCGGCAAGGAGGCGTGATGCAGCATAATCGGGTAGAGTTTAACTCTGCATTTCTGTCAGTGACGTCGGGTCACGCCACACGTTTGGCACACCCTTCTTTCCTGGAGGCATGGTTTTTGACCACAACACCAGCCGCCACAATTAAATCCGTTCTCTCGATTGAATGATGACATAAAAGGTACTTTAGCCCATTTTTAAAGGCTGCACTCAGGAATCTTCACTGCATATCTCTGCAAAGTGGTCTTGGAATTGTATTTCGAAGAGAGATGAATATATAAGAGAAGACTGCCCTTTTAAAACAATATTCTCTTATTTGGAAGCTGCTAAATAATAAATTAAAACACTTATGGAAAAGATAATTTTTATTTTGACACTCTGGCATCATTCACTGTTATTCCCAAGAGGTGCTGGGCTCATAGTGATAGCTTGTTACTGTTTTGCCTCTCAAGCATTTTATTGGTGGTAAACTGTAACTTTAAACATTTTACCACAACAACAGCAGAAAGATGTGGGGGGCTCTCAGTGTAATATCCAATCAATCAATCATCATAAACTTTATTTTGATCTGACAAATCATAAAAGTCACATACACAATTCATCAGAAACATAAACAACATTAGTGACATATAAAAAAGAGAAGAGCAGATCTATTCAAACAACAATAAAGGAATTGATATAATCATAAAACAGACGGTACATTGTGCAAAACTGAAGCATCATTCTGAGAGGGAAATAAACTTTTATCTTTTCTTCCAGGCTCGATAAAGAAAGTTTCCCATACAGTGGGTTGCCAATTCACTGTGCCCCGCCAAGCATAACTATAGAGCCTTGTTCAGCCTTCTTGGGTGGGATTGTTGGAACACTGGGATCAGATATTTCTTTCTAATGTGACAGTATTCAGAACAAAATTTTAAAAAAGTGTGTTGTACTTTTAACACAGTTCGGGCAAAAAGGTCACGCCACTGGTTTAAGCGGATTTCATTTGTGCTGCAGGCTGGCAAGTGGCAGTATGCCGATGCAAAGCTTTGTGTAACGGATTCTCACTCTGCCTAAGTAGCATTCAAAGCCTATTTGAATCTTCCATAGCATATACGAAGCCAGATTACCTTAATGTGCTATTTGTGTATGGGTTTCAGCCTCCCAGCTTCTCTTAAGAATCTTTTTAATCGTGACTTGGCATTAATTGGGATTGCCTCCGGTTGGGACCAGTAGTTCCACATCCCCAAAGCGCAGAGCTCCTTATTTATGGCCGAAAACCAGAATAAATGTGCACTACCCGCCTGAGATAAGACATCCTTTACAGTGCTTCTATACTGGTCCACATTCCAATTTGTCCACAATCATATCCACAAAAACACAGGCTGCATCTTACAAATAAAGCCAATGCTCTGTAGATCCAGTTTTGAATAAATCGGTGCCTTTGGTGCGTTCAACAGCAAACCTTATATGGTTTTAAGAAATGTCTGTTCCTCTGACTGTAACATGGTGGTATTGTACATGCCCAAATGTCTGGCCCATACATGGCAGACTGTCTTGCCTGGCTCTGATACATTTGGAGTCTAACACTCAGAGGACCAACCCCATAATCATGGGTCAATTGCAACACTGCCCTACTATACCTGACCAGCTTGAGTACTGCCCTATTTGTCTGATCGCTTCATGAGAAATTGTTCATCATTCTTACCCCTAGGTAATCATACTGGGTTACCTGTTCAATAGGGCCATCTATAAGCCTAATATGAAGACGAGGTCTACCCATGCCCCTGCATTTAGAGAATACCATTGAATGGGTTTTCAACACATTCATTGCAAGGACATTCTACTTGCAAAAACTATCGAAGATAACCAGTTTGCGTACAAGACCCTGAGGGGGTAAGAGATAACAGGACAGCGTTGTCAGCAAATAGGAGAATCGGTATTCTCGCACTCACTAATTGAGGTGAATAGGTGGGCTCAGCAAGCAGAAGGTCATTAACCCCATTAATAAACATAGAAAACAAACTGGGGCAAGAATGCATCCCTGCCTAACTCCCACATCGATTTTGATTTTCCCTGTTGTTTGTCCACCCAAACCATATTGGTGTACGGCCTCATTGTTGGTGTAAAGGGATTGGATTGGTATGCCCAGGCTTTTCAGTACCTGGCACACTCTTGCCCAGGGCACACTATCAAAGGCAGTCTTTAAGTCGACAAGAATTGCATAGACATTCATATTTCTTAGGCTAGCAGTGTAATATAAATACACCCTTGCTGATCAGAATTGCTTCTCACTATGGCTTCACTAAAATGTTAGGCTACATCCTCTGCTAATAAAGAACCCCCACCCACGTCAGTGGTAGCCACCTTAAAAATGCCAACAATTGACTCCCCTCCTCCTACTCAAATAATATTTGAATCTAGTATGGAGACTATTTTATTGGAGATAAGAGGAATCAAACCCGTCATGGAAACTACTAACATTAAACTCCAACAAAACGATGAGCATTAGGCACATTTTCAAAACAGAATTGAAGAGTTTGAGAAAGAATTAGCGTGGCTGAAGACATTGCCACTCGAGTTGCTCTCATGGAGAAATCCATGCATACTCTTCAGAAACAAAATGAAGATTTGGAAAATAGAAATCGTTGAAATAAGTTTTTTGGTTTTCCAGAGGGAGTGGAAGGGGATGATGTTGCTCTCTTTCTCAAGAAAACCCTGACTAACATACTATATGTGTCCATTGTTCTTAAACCACAAAGGGCACAAAGAGTAGGGTTTAAGAAAGCAGAGTCACATCAGGAATATGTGCAAAGAACAGCACTCGTTCTGCTTCTTGAATATACACAACTTCAACTGATTTTACAAAAGGATAAAGGAACTGAACATCTGGTTTGGAATGGCCACAGGCTTTTTATCTCACAGGATGTGTCCAAGACTACGACCGAGCAGAGAAAATAACTACTTTCCTAGCGTCCTGTGCTCAAGCAATTTAATGCGGGATATAGCCTGATCCACCCCTGCACTTTTAAAGTCACCATTAATGGCAAAGCCTGTTAATTTGAGGATACAGGTGATTTAAAGAACTTCACAAGACTACAAAAGATGGATGCAATAGATAGCGGTACCACCAGTCACACATAATCTACTTCCCTCGGTTTCTTGGTGTCCATCTCATGATCTGTCTCAATATGAAGTGTCTCTGAAATAATGACTCCTCTGGAACTGTCAAATTTAGTAACTATTTGGAACAGGCAAGACTTCTTGTTTTGCTTGTTGTTCCATCCTTTATGGGATGCGCCTACACTCCCTTTGGGCAACTGATATTGCGATTCGGATTTTTAAGCTTTTTATTTTTTATTTATCTCACCTTCTCATACATTTTAAGTGGGAATGTCTTGAGTATTGTGATGTTCCAATTTTTTATTTTGTACACCGTATTGTCAGATGTTGCAATGCTTGCCCTCTTTGTTCTCTTCCCCCTTTAGTTTTTTCCTCCCATTTGTACTGTCCTTAGACAACATAAGGAACATTACCTTTGTTTTGGTGTATGCTAACTACTGGAAATACAGACAGCGTCTTGATTGGAAACAGCTTTTATATATGTATTCCTTGTTGAAATTACTATCTTTATCTCTTCCTAGATTACAATCCAATAAAGAGACAAATGGTTCTAGCTCACATTAATAGATTCAAGCCAACTATTGCAGGGTTACAAGAAACTCATCTATCATTACAAGAATCCATGAAACTGAAAGAATTATGACTAGGTGAGGATTTGGCTAGTCAAGCAGATGGTAAATATAATGTAGTGGCAATCTTAATTAAAAAGGACACTAAAGGCAGATGGGTTTTAGCTAAGTTATCAATTGAGTCTCAAATATTTTAAATTCTTAATGTCTATGGGCCCACTAATCCCGACACCAGGTTCTGTACTGATATGAAAAGAAATGATTTTACAATTTGACCTCCCTAATCTGGTTCTTTGTGGGGACATTAATAACATTGAAGACTCCACTTTCTCTTCTTCTTGCCTTCCTACAGAGGCAGCCTCTCAGCCGTGGGGAGGCTCGGAGCGGGGATGGCCCTGCTTCGAGCCTCCTCATTGGCTGAGGGGCTGCCACGCCCCCTCGCCGAGGACAAGGCAGCTGGAGTCCCGGCCGAGAATCGAAGGATTCTCGGCCGGGTAAGGACCCGGCGAGAGCCAGTCAGAAAGCGTGTTGCATTCTGCTTGACTCTCGCCGGGTACTAATAACTAATATAGAATTTGAACGTGTCATAAATGGTGTTAGCAGGTGGCGAGTTAACAATGCACTACTTCAAGACATTAATTTTGAAAAGTCTTTTCTTGACTTTCACCATTTCTTCTTTCCAATCAATAAAGACAATGACACCTCACTAGCCAATAGTTGGGATGCTTATAAAGCACCCTTGCATGGCATATTATCTCATATGCAGCCAAGCGAAAGAAGCAGGCAAAAAAGGATGTAGATGCTCGTCATGTTCAATTGTGGGTTTTAGAGAAAAAATTCAATACTACAGTGAATGATGCTCTGCTTGGACAGATTCTCGCTCTTCGATTCTCTATTAATTAAAAACGTATGGAACAAGCTTGCAATGCTGTGCTAAAGTTTAAATCCAAAACATACCAATCGTCTAACAAAGCAGGGAAAGCTCAAGGCTCATATATCAAAATCAAAAAAGAAAGATCAAGAATACCTGCTGTTAAAAATTTGTTAGGCAAAATAGTATCCTCTGATGCAGTCTATCTTGAATGTCTCAGACCACATAAAAAAATACCAACTTCAATGATTTTTTGACTGTTTAAAACATAATTGGGGAGTGGTTTCGGGATAATGATATGAGTTATGGATTCAGTAGAGATGCTTCTATATGGTACAATGCTGCTTTGCAGATTGATAATAAATGTTTGAGTTGGCTTAGTTGGATTAATAAGGGTATCCTGAAATTGGCAGATGTATTGGATGGGGATAGGTTGTTGAGTTTTGAGGCATTAATGAATAGGTATGGTTTGAGGCGAAGTGAATTGAATAGATACTTGGCTTTTGAAAATTTGATAACTTGTAGATTGGTTTTGGCTGATGGTTCTATTGGAAATAAACCAGAGATTGCTACCTTATTGGAAGGTCCGGAATATGGAGTGCGTGCTTATATGCAATTTATGCCTATTAATGAGAAACTTCGGGAGGCATGGTCTAGATTAAGAAATATTTGGTCTGATGATGTCCTGGATGAGATTTCTGAGTTGGATTGGAAATACATTCTAAAGGTTAATTTGCACTTGGGTCCTGATATGGGCTTACGGTTAATTCGACAAAAAATTATTGGGAAGGTGTATTGGACACCTGTTAGGATGTTTAGATTGGGGCTCCGACCGGATGATTTGTGTTGGAGTTGTAACAGTGATAGAGGTACTTTAGTGCATTTACTGTGGGATTGCCCGAGAGTGCTGGAGTTTTGGACAGCAGTGATTGATAGAATTGATTTGATTTTTGATGTGGTTTTGCAGAGGTCGGCAGTGAATGTCATCTTACTTTCCCGTAAAGATAGGAGTGGTCGAATTGCGAGACATTCTTGTTGGATTGATAGGGCCATTATGGTGGCTACTAAGTTAATACTCAGGGTTTGGAAATCAAGGAAGAAACCTAATGTTGATGAGTGGCTGACGGAATTACATGTGTTGGCACAGTATGACAAGGTTTCATTTCATAATAAAGATAAGGATGAAGATTATTTGAGATTGTGGGGTCCTTTTATGGCCTTGTATGACTGATGGGGAGATGGCATTGTTTTGGCGGTAATGGTATTCGAGGTGTAGAGAGTGGGGTTCCCTTTTTTGTCTTGTCTTGTCTTGTCTTGTCTTGTGTGGTTGTGGTTCTTTTTGATGGTTATGTTTCACTATGGTTGGTTTTCTGCTTGAAATGAACTATTTAAGATACTCTTGTCAGTTTGTACATTTCATGCTTATACTGTCTGTGAAACATTGTTTCTCTTATTATTGTTGTTTATGAGAAAACTAATAAAGTGTTGTTAAAAAAAACATAATCATCCAGTAAACATTGCTTTAAGTAGCCTAAATAGCCCTATTCATGTCAATGAAATTGTCAAAGCCATTTGAGACTTTAAAAAGGCAAGGCGCCTGGGCCTGATGGATTTTCTATGAATTCTTTTGCACATTTTTCTCCTACCCTTTCCCCAAATCTATAATCTTTATACAAGTTCTTCTCAAAGATCGGTAAGTCATTGGGTTCCTTACTGATGCTCTTTTGATCCTCTTTCCCAAACAGAACACAGAACAAAGACAATGAATTACCCAAGAACTGTAGTCCAATTTAATTAATTAATTCTTATTGTAAGATTTTTGCAAAGATTGTAGCCAATAGAATAGAATAGAACCCTTTATGCATACATTCATTAAACCCAATCAGGTAGGGTTTGTTAAAGGAAGGATTATTTCAGCTAAAACTAGACTTTGTATGAATCTTCTTCACTGTAAAAATAGAAAGAATCATCCGACAAACCCTGACATGGCAGTAGCACTTGATGCTGAAAAAGCATCTGACAGTGTTCAGTGGGAATTTTTGTTTCATGCCTTAAAGTGGCATGGTATTGGAGATGGCTATATCCAATTGGTTAAACTTCTGTATTATGATCCAAAAGCCTCAATTTTTTATCAATGGTCAATTTCCTCCCTGATTCTTCATAGAGGTACAAGACAAGGCTGTCCCCTGTACCCTACTTTATTTATCTTGGCCCTTGAACCCCTATTAAAATTAATAAGAATTAATAAAGATATTGTAGGTATTAACTGTGGTAATTCTGAATTTAAACTTGCTGCATTTTGTGAAGGCACCATGAAGCATGACACAGACAACAGATTCAGAGCTCAAACATAAATAATATATTGACTCAAATGTCAAGAAGGTAGAAGGCCTAACTTGTCCTATCCTACGGTGGGATTTCCCTACCTAAACGAAACTAAAAAAAGTCTGAGTCAAAGGGCCTCATTACAGTTACTTTCACCTGACTTCCCGTGAAATTACAGGCGATGGCGGTACAGTAAGTTCTCATTCCCATTCCCATGAAGTCCCATAGTTGTTAACAGTGCTGATGCTTCAGTGACAAACCTGGTGGTAGGGGCCATAACTACGAGCAGGTTGCTCAGTGCCCCTACCAGCAGTCTTGGAGTGACCCGGTCCGTAAAAGGTGTCACTAATGTTGTTACTGACACCTTTACTTCCAGACCGGGTCACTCATAATGAGGCCCAAAGAGTTCAACTTAAAAGTTTGTCTGTGTTCCAGACCTATTCTTGCCCTCGCAATTAAAGCTTACCAATGTGCAGGGATGTCAAAACTAAAAGAAATGGTGATTAACCCAAAGTTCTGCGTTCTTCCAGCTCTTAGCTTTCTCTTCAGCTCCCCTTCACCAAGTTCAAGAAAATTTGATGAAAGTCTCAAGATCCTGGGAAGAGGAAGGTTTGTGGGTATGGGCTTGGGAGTGGAATAGCCAGGAGTCTGGAGGAAGAAAGACTCAATGATGTGTTGAGAGAGAGACTCAGGAGTCTGGGGAGAGAAAGACCCACAGGTCTGGTGAGAGAAAGATCAAAGAGCAGATCGAGAAACCAAGAGGGCTGGAGCGAAAATAGCCCAAACAAGCTGGAAGAGTGATTTCTAAGATTAACTCTAGTTAATAGTAGGTTAATGTTAATGTTAAAGAATATTTGTACCACACACTATCACCACCGGAGTGGTCCCCTGGCACTCTAGGTGGTGTTAGAAGCTATGCAGGAGGTTGTGAGAGGAACTAAAGAAAGGGGGTGGATAACCAAGACATAGAGGGGTGGCTTAGAAATGAGGAGATGGTTAAAGTGAAGGGTGACCAGAATGGAGAGGTGAAGCAGAGAATTATCAAGATTAGGAAAGAGGGGGCAGCAGAGGAAAGAAAGATAAGGGATATAGTAGAAGAGCAGGCTAATCAACAGGAGCCTGATGGGAGGTACAAGGAGAAGCCTGGGGCGGGTGAAGGAACAAGCACCATTTGAAGAAATGAGAAGTTGCATCTCCTGCACATGGGTATAGATGGAGTGAAGGCAGGAACAAGAGAAGTTCCCCCAGGTACGAGCCGCAGAAGAGGGAGGTAATGAGGCATTGATCACACTCTAAAAATGTAAATGTTACAGTCTTTCTGTGGCAGTGACCATAGTTAAAATCAATCTCCAGAATGATACTAGCTGCCAAATCAAGCATCAGGTTTCATCAGTACCGGTTTAAAACCTGGAGATTACCAGATGCTGAGACATTTCAAATGACTGCAACAATATGATAGTGAGACATTTTCCTTGAAATAGTATTATACTTTGTGCACCGGCCGCCATACATTAGGCAAATTCCATAATGCACCATATGACCTAAAAAAGGTGCAAATCTATCGCAGGTTTTCTGCCTTCCTCTAGAAACATATTTTAGTCACCGACCCAAACATGTTGGCCATTGAACGGCTGTCACAATTGGATTCTCTGCTGTGCAGTGGAGTCATTTACCCCTGTCAGTTATGTATTTAGTACCCTAATGTCTGAGATATTATATTCGATTTGCCACGTCTGATCTAGTCACTGAAATCTAGTAGTGTGTCTATTTCTTGTAGACTTTTATGGCATTAATTACAGACGACTGTTCAGCTCGTTGCTGGTGAGTGAATTCATTTCTGGTATGTTGTTTCCAACTGAGATCCGCGTTGGGATCTTTAGATTAAAGGGTTCTCACTCTGTATACATAGGCACACAATCATTTCTGTGCTTCCAATCAATGCCATCACTTCAGGTTTTTTTCATGTGAAAGACACAGGGTACGTCACATACTTTATCCTACTTAAATACATGTGAGTTATTTAGATAGTAGCACTGAATATGCAATTTTAGAATTACAGCAACTATTGCACAATAAATAGGCACTATGAAATGTACGTCTTCTTTCTCCATGACTAGTAGGTATACCCCACTTTTGACGAATGGCAAATTTACCAACTGCATTGGCGCGTTTTGCTACAGATGGTAGCTTTGGGTAAGATATATATAAGGGAAGGGTGCAAGGGGGCTTGAGGGTGTCTCCTCCTGCTTTCTGTGGGAAAAAGGCAAATAAATGTGCTGAAATTGCCATTCATAGAAACAACTAGAAAAGCTAAGGGAGCAACATCTCACACTTGCTCTCCTTGTGGTGACACACAAAACACTAGTAAGCGCTCCACCAAAACTGGAGGGCCAGAAAGTGACGGGGAAAGACACCACCACACATGCCCTCATCAATTGCGAGGGTCCAAGCAAGATGTCATTGTCCACAGGGATTGTGGACCTTAGCGGTCTAAACTTGGCTCAGGAAACCGGCACAGGACAAAAACACTACAAGTTTTCTGTAGTTCTGAGGTTGTTGCCATGAGATGACTACATTCCGCAGGAGCACAGCACTCTCGGCCACCATCTTGATTTCGCCCCTATTTAAGGTCACACCCTTGAGGAGCCAGTAACCCCTACATGCTGATCCAGATGCAGTCTTCAGCACCACTGGTGTGCTTGAGGGCTCGAAAGGAGAAACAGAAGATTTGAAAAGAAGCAAGTACCACCAAAGTGCAATACTTTACTTTAAATTCCTTATTTCAGCAGAAATGCCATAAAGTGCAGAGTGAACAGTTAATCTATACATTCCAAGATCACATGTAATTAATTCAGCATTCATAATATTATAGATATCTAAAACATTCTCGAATGTATGTATGTTCTCCAATGAATGACATTAAATTATTCTACAAAATAAAGTAAAAATTCGGGCAATCTATGTCAAGATGTATACGTGTTAACTGGATCAAGTGACTGTAGAAGCTACACTTTACTGATGGAGTTTATAAGTACACATTAGCGTGCAATCGTCTATCGGCTTTATGTGCCTTGGGCTTATATGTTATCTAGATAGGGCATTTGACCAGCACAAAATGCACTCTTCCCAACTAGACATGCCCTAAGTATGAACTTAGAAACTGCATGATGTCCTAACTTGATTTGCATGTATAAAGTGCGTCGATTATATGCCTGGTACAAGTTTTATTCTGAAGTGGTTTCAGGTAAAGTGCTCTTAAGTAATTATACCTAGGGCAGAGAAAAACTAAATGTTCAATGCTTTCCTTATGCCCGTTACATTCCCTTTGCAAGCCAGGCATGTATCAGGGACCATTGGATTCCAAGTATGTTGTAAGCCTGCTAGTGGCAATGTGCCTAAGCAAAATCTTACATGCATAGACCAATCATAAAGGGGGTGATGGTCGCAATTATCGCTAGTATCTAGTTTTCTGCCCCAATAAGCTGCTGCTTGGGTTGTATCATTACAGAGCCCAGGTTTTTCTCTTTTAAGAAGGCTGCATGGGCCCTTTTTATAGCATATTTTGAATTGCGGTCAGTCTCCTGGATGGTTTACCAAAGTTGCTCAAAATCCATGAACGCCTATTTTAACATGCTTGCACCAAGGTAAATCCTAAGCCAATAGGTCGGACATTGCTTCTCTGTACTTCCCCAAGTGCGGTGAAGATCAAAGCTGTACCCAATATAATACGGGAATGAGTGCGATTGTGTCTGCTACGTGGTCCTGGCTAATCTTAATGTAGAGGGTTTTATTTGACATTTTCTATGAATTTATTCTCGGTTATTGCAAATCTTGGAACTTTGGCAAATCCTCACATTTCGGTGCCAAAAATTGTTGTAGCTTTCGCCTGTATGATATAAATATTCAAGGCTGGCGAAAGGGCACGGTTTCCACGTGCAAAAGCACATTTTTCGATGCTGTTGCAAGTTCTTTCCAATGTGAAGGATGATTTTTCCATCTGATCGTGACTTTTTCCATTGCTCATGCGTGTTTTGCCCAAGTAACATAATCTGTTCACCTGTTCTATTTTTTTCCCACACTAGTGAAATATGTAAGCAGCAGTATTTGTTATGGGGGTGGTGAAAGGCCATTAGTTTTGTCTTGTTGGCGTTAATCGCCAGGCCGTTACAAATGCAGCCTTCATTGAACACTGTCATTTGCTTTTTCACACCTATGGGCGTTGTGCTGTTTTTCTCTCACCGGCTGCTCCGGAAGAGGACTCGGTGTTTCAGTCACTTGCTCTGTTATCAGTCCCCTGCTGATCTGGCATAGTGGCTTCCTTCTGTGGCAGACCCTATCTCCACAAGGAGCGGAGAACCACCAAGAAGAAGAAGAAGAATGTAAGGATTCCCCAGCAAAACCCTTCATCTTCATCACCATTTGACGAATCAGGTGAGTAGGAGGAAGGGGGGTTTGACAGTATGTTGACAGTATGTCAACAAGTCTATTTAAGAAAATGCAAAATAGCGTAGGGGCAATAACACACCCCTGCCTCACACCCTTTGTGCCTCAATCGGTTCCTTTCTATCTCCTGATAGGTTCTGTAGGAGTTATGTAGGGGTTACAGACTCCGAATTTCAACAAGGGCAGATTTTTTGTCAAAAACTAAGACTCTTGCAAAAGAGGTATGCTAGAGTGTGTGTCTGGTGTGAGTCAGTACTGTGAATTCATAAAAAACAAAACAAATGACTAACCACTAACACCCTAATCTATTAATGTCTAACAGAAAACTAATATTAAAGGCAGCTCAGTCCATAGCTCATTGATAGCTCATTAGTGCAAATCTTTGATGCAGAGCATTGAGGTAAACTGGATTTCTTCATGAGGCTGCAAGCACAGGCTTTGTGATTTTGCTTGGAAAATAAATTAATAAAAATTGCTTTTGCGATGGAGACCTGACCGTTAGAAGACGGAATGTGCGATAAACTGGGTCCATTGATTAGAACTTCCAGCACATGAAGCTGAAAGGAATGTTATTACAGGTAGGCCATCCGCTGGCTTAGCTGAATTCTGTGTAAAAGGTGAAAGGAAAGCTTTCAAGAGGTTTGACTGTACAGTGTAATGTAGGAGAATATACGTGACGTGTGCAGGTAGAAGAGAGCCTTTGAAAAGACACAGAGGAAGAAGGGAGGACAGTTGGCTCTTTACTGGTTTTTCCTGCCAAAATTGAGAGAAGATCGTAGAGGAGAAGCGGTTTTCTGTGTGCAAGAGTAGACCACAGCTGAAAGAGGAGGACTTTCCCGCAGAAGTTGAGACGGAGGGGAAATCTGAGTCCAGCATCCTAGGGCACAGAGAGCCTGTCCTTTGATGGTTTAGCAAGCTATTCAGATAGTTGTAGGTGAGAATTTAGTACTAAGTGAGGGGCGTGTGTGTGCGACTGCCAGACATTACACTGATCATTCAAAAAGGGTAAAATATCCGTCAGGGAAGCTATTTCATGTTCTGCATTTTCGTGTGCTAAATTAGCTGTCTGTGTAAAAAGATAAGCTGTTAAGAGCAGTGGCTATTTCAAGATTCGGATATGAAAATGTGTGTCTTCTGCCAAGTTTACAACAGGGGGAGGGCAGCAGTATTGTCACTGGACAGACAGCGGGACATTTTTACATGAGTGTGAAAAGTAGAAAGTGTTCTAAATTTCATCATTTTGGACAGTTTATGAAACTGGCACGTGTCAGTAAATGAGTGTACATTTCTTTGCTTTCAGCTAGCCTACAATTCTCAATGTACAATGATGGTATGTCGTGTTTCCTGTGTGTGTTTTGTTCGGGACATGCAGACAATCTTTAAAGCAACTTATGAAATAACGAAGGCTGTGCATGGATATTCTCTGTGTGACTCGTTATTACTGTAAGGTGAAAAGAGCTGTATTTGGTGAACCCCATGTTAAGATCACATAATCTTTTATTCTGTGAAATCATACTGAACCACCAATACAATACGAATGTCCCTAGTGCAATCCTAAGTCCTGTTGTGCCCCACCAAGTGATCCCAAAGTGAGTTTGGCCATGTGTTAGTGGCAAGCTAGAAACCCAAAATACACTACAGTTCCACCAGATCATAACTGTGTTCTCGCTGTACAAGTCTAAGATCGCTTGAAGAAGGTGGTCGGGCATGTTGCTACTTTTAAAGGTTTCCAGAGATTTTCTATGGGTACTCCATCAAATTCTGTTTTTAGATCTATATAAGCAAGGTAGAAAATATTTTCCTCAATATCACATATTTTTGAATTGTTGTAAATGATTGATCTGTGGTGCTCAATCTGGGCAAGAAGCCTGCTTGCAGAAGGTTAATAACGTGGTTCTCAAAGACCAATTTAGTTAAATGTGACAATATGTCCCTTGCATACATTTTACCCACTGAATCTAGTAGTTAGATGGACCTGTAATTGGGAGGCTCCTCATAACCTCCTTTTTAATTAGAGGCACTATTACTGTGGTGTTCCAGGAGGTTGAAATCCTGCCTCTTTCAGCAACTGAATCAAATAGGCAGAGAAGGGAAGGGGGCCAGGTGTCAATTTCCATTGAATATATCAATGAGAATTATTTGGGAAATGATATTTCTTATCTTCTCTAAGTTACATTTTAATATCCCCACCTTACTTTTGCACAGCAGTACTGAGTGTGTACTGACAGTGGGCAACTGTTCCACCTTTTCATATAGGCTAGAGAAATGCTTATGTCAGGTATCCTCTGGGATATTCCATTGGAGGACAGTGTTATCATCCTTTGCTGATGTCACCATCTTCCAAAATGCAACACTATTTTTGTGTGAAAGGGCATGCCATCTTTTTTCATGACATCATCTTTCTTCCTATTCAGGAGTTCCTTGTAGTAGTGTCCCAAGAGTTGTAGCATGCATCTATGCACCCCTTCTATGTTTTTATCCTCTATACAGCTCTTCTATGGCCTCCTGCCAATCTCTATTGAACCAGCCACTATGCCTGATTGCAGAGGATTGGATTTGCCTTGTTGGTCTTGTCACCAATGGTTGAATGGTCTTTACAATTTCTTCATATCTGAACACCAGCCCACTGTTCTTAGGGATGTCAGTGTTTACAAATATCTCCAACTGTGGTAAGATATTGGTGTATAGGTCTGGGAGAATGTTTTCAACCACATGCCTGTCCGCTTCAATGATTGTCTGGAATTACCAGCAATTGTAAGGTTGGTGTCCTGGGACTCACTAGGCTAAAGGGGTGGGGGAATTATCTAGGCACTCATGGGCTTTGAAGGATTTTACCAACTGCTAATCTTTTATTCCAATTAACATATAGTAAATATGCAAACCTTTACCATCACTCACGTAGGTAGGTCTTCCGGGCAAGTCCCCATTGACTCTGCTATTGCATGCCCTAAATTCCAGATTAAAAAATATGTTTGAAATCTCGTGGGCAATTTTGCAATTTTTTTAGGATAACTTACTATTAAGTCAGGTATTTCACAGGCAGAGTCTTTGTCTGCCATGAAGCTGTTGAATATTTCTATTGGTTCGTATTGGTGGTTGAAATCACCAGAAAGTAGTATATTCAGGTGTGACAAATCTAGCAACATCGTCACTGATTTCCTGTAGGGAAGCTTCTCTTACATGCACAGGGAAAGGCAGAAGATACCTGACTCTGACCCAGTGGATGGTTATCTGTGGGAGGACCACGTAGGGCAGGGCACATTTCAGGGACACAGAATAAAAACACTGTATCAGAATAATCCTTCACCTGTATTTCTTAGTGATGCCTGATGGCCTTTTCAACATTCTTGTATGGCTTATTATAATGTAGACATAGCATTCTCAGGTTTTCCTAACCAGCACCTTATTTACACACCCTTTAATAGTAATGAGACTAAGAAATGGGATGAAGTAAAAAGGATGGTTAGAAGCCGGTCAGAGAGCACAGCAAGTAGAGTGCTCGCTTGGCATCAGTGCCAAGCCTGCTGACTCAGGTTTGAATCCTGGCAGGGGCAAACTCAGCCTTTCATCCTTTCGAGGTTGATAAATGAGCATCACACACCGTGGGTAATAACAAGCAGCGCTCAGACGCCTGAAGTTTCGTAGCGCTATATAAATGCAAAAATGCAACAAAAAAAGTGGTAAACCCACGCTGCATTCAAGGCAATAGAAAATGCTAACCAATGCTGAGACATTCGAAACTGACACAGCTGAACGCTACAAGAGACTGTCCTGTCCTTATGCTGGTTAGGACCTGGGAGGAGAGAAGACTGCGCTGCACAGTAAGGAGGCTGACAAGAACGGAGTGCAGAGAGGTTGAGGCGAGATGAGTTTGCCTCGTAATTGCTATGGGCAACTGGAGCTGCTGAATGACCGGGAAGGCAAACCAGGAACCATGGGGCTGATGAAATGCACTCCCAGTCAGCAGGCCAAGCAAAGAGAAGATGATGAGATGTGACAGTGAAGACAGGTAAGCCCAGAAAAACAAGTGGGATAACGGGACGCTTAAGGGCGAATGCTGCTACCATTGACAGCTCACAGAGAGCCCAATGAAAGGAACTGAAACAAGTAATACAACTACAAACATAGTTGAGAAATGGTCAGTGACCCAATATATGAAAAGCATTGTTTCGTGGATATAAAAGAGAGTGAATGGTGAAAGGAAAAGCCCTGGAAGGAGAGTGAACCAGTAAAAATAGCGAGTCTGGGATACAAACCCATGAGAGGATGTAAAAAGCCCTGGCAGGAGAGTAATCCAGGGGTAAGAAACGACTGAAGAAGCTCAGGAGTAAAACCCCCTCCTTGAAATTGTGGAACAGTGACAATCAATGTAAAAAGGGAAGAACCATACCCCTTTGAAGACACGTTCCCACCATAACTTAAAATGCCACTGTGTCTGAGTCTTACTCTTGATCCCTTAGAGAGTTTAAGTGATGCAATCCTATTGGATATGGGACTACTACAGACTAATGGGTTTCCGCTATTATAGCCAGTCTGATAGCACAGCAAGTTGACCGCTCCACCTCGATATCTGTGAGCAGCCTGCTGTAGCAGGTGTGAATCCCAGCAATGTCAACTCAGACGTTCATTCTTCTGAGGTCGAGAAATTGAGTGCCACTCTGTTGGATAATAATGTAATCTGTCATTTCAGCACTTCGAGTTCCATGGGTGCAGCGCTATGTGATGAATCCGATGGACTCATCACTGTTTTCCTGGTGGTGACCTCCTCTCATGTAGCCAGGGGATGGCAGCCACTACCTGATCCTGTTCCTGGGGGCGGCTGTATGAGGGAGAATCACACAGGGGAGACACGTCAGGAGATACCCTGAGTCCATCGGGTGAGATTCCGTATCCCCCTTTCCCCTTTCAGGATCCACCATTTGGAACAATCTAATCACTGATTGTGATATCTTCCCTCTTTCGCCCATAGAGAATAGTGGAAAGCATTGCTCACATCCGAAAGACCAACTCTCAACTACTCCGGCCCTGTGAAATTATGAAAGACACTTCTTCCAGCTCAACATACTCTTCTTCCAATCATATTTTGACTTTAAAACCTATGTCAAACATTTATACCATACTAGCTGATATTCCCAGCATTAACCTGGCTTTCATTCCCTCATAGGTACATCTAAATGTACAGAATTTGGTACAGATCGGTGAAACAGTGTGGAATTGTATACGGAACAAACGCTTTGCCAAACCGAAAACCACAAACCCACAAATACATTTTGACTTTTGCTAAAATCCAGGGAAAGGGGTGGGGTGTCCAAATGTCATGTAGCCAGTAATGTCCGGAGGGTCATAAAAGGTGACTCTGCTAAATTTGGTGCAGATTGGTGAAATGGTGTGGAATTGTATAGGGAACATACACAAAGCCACAAACCCACAAACCAACACCCAAATTTGCACTTTTTGCTGAAATCCGGGGAGGGGGGTGGGGTGTCCAGATGTCATGTAGCCAGTAATGTCTGGGGGTCCTAAAAGGTGACTCTGCAGAATTTGGTGCAGATTGGTGAAACAGTGTGTAATTGTATAGGGAACATATGCAAAGTCACAAATCCACACCCATATTTTCACTTTTGTTGAAATCCAGAGAAGGTTGTGGGGTGACCAGATGTCATGTAGCCAGTAATGTTCATAGGGTCCTGACAGGTGACTGTGCAAAATTTGGTGCAGATTGGTAAAACGGTGCATGATTGTCTGGGGCGCATACACAAGGCAATAAACCTACTCCCAAATTTGCACTTTTGTTGAAATCCGGGGAAAGGGATGGGGTTTCCAGATTTCATGTAGCCAGTAATGTCCAGAGGGTCCTTACAGGTGACTCTGAAATAATTGGTGCATATTGGTGAAATGGTGTGGAATTGCAAAGGGAACATACACAAAGCCACAACCCCACACCCAAATTTGCACTTTTGCTGAAATCCAGGGAAAGGGATGGGGATTCCAGATGTCATGTAGCCAGTAATGTCCGGAGGGTCGTAACAGGTGACTCTCCAAAATTTGGTGCAGATTAGTGACAAAGTGTGGAATTTTGTAGGGAACATACGTGGAGCCACAAACCGACAAATGCTCACTTTTATATATATAGATTTATAAAATGTTCCACAATCCCCACAACACTGGGACAAAGAAGAGGAGATGAGTAATGATAATTACATCCCGCTGTCAGTAATCTAGTTGTCCCCCAAATCCTTTTGGCCAGAGCCAATATAAAAAGGTAGAAAGAATCAGGAAGTTTGCTAGAGGCCCTTCCCGGAAGACCTGGCTGCTGAACTTGTGTGACAAAAAAGAAGGAACTGCTAACTGCTGATTGGGCCAGAGAAAAGGGGAGCTCTTGCTCCCCAAACCAGTTAGTATGTCCCCAAAGCAGCTTCGGACCCTTAGACGTCCTGACAACCACACCAAACAAGTGATTCAAAGGTATAATATTGTTCATGCAGAACATATACAAAAGCAAAGTTTGTTTGAATGCAGTCAAGGCAAAGTACAGATTCAACACTCAATAAGAAGGTTTGAATGCAGACTATGCAAAGTACAAGGGGGAGGTTTGTTTGAATGCAGCCAAGGGAATGTATAAAGCAAGATTCAATAGGAAGAATGGTTGAATATAGAGAAGACAAAGTATAAAGGCCCCCCAATCAAATAAAGATGTATGAGATGCCAATGTGGGGGAGAGGTTTGAGCAAGTATATTTGAGAAAATATTACCACATGGTATATGCTATTGTGGTAGATCAAGGAACTGTGAAACACACAAGAGCCCTGGCAGGTGAACACCCCATGTAGCTGAAGTTGTATGAAGAAACTGTGAAACACATTTAAAGGCATGGCAGGTGAGTATACCAGGCAGTTGAAGTTGTACAATGATTCCTGGCAAGTTATTAGACCAGGCAACGGAACATTGTGTAATGATTTATGGAAGGGAGTATACCAGGTAATCTGTAAAGTTACAAGAACCTTTACAGAAAGACTGCTACAGAACCTTTTGCTTGAACAGACATTGTTGGCTGAATAAGACCTTTTTGAGTCCATTGAAAACACCAAGGAAATGTTAGCTAAACAGACATTTTTCCATCCTGTTTAAAAATCCAGGGGTAGGGAACTACTTCTGGATCTACAAGTTCTTTACCTTGGAGAACATTTTCGTTGGAGTAATTCTTACACTTTTGGTTTTTAACACTTTTTCTAACATCAAGTTAAAGAAATGTCCTTGCACCTTTTCTTGTTTGTTAATAAGTGTGAAGGTCGGGATAGGTTGTTTTGGACACAAGGACAGCTTTTCAGTTACAGACATCCTGACACAGACAGATCCTTAGTTTTAGCTTCCAGGTAGGGAAGTTCCTCTTTAGAATTAGGGCTAGAGAGGCATTTTTCCAACCCATTTTTATTTAATAATAATGTCTTTAATTAAGAACACAACAACCGTGTGTCGGTCTCTCTTTTCTGACCTCTCACAGCTATATAAGAAATAGATATTATTATTATTATTATTATTGAAGTGCTGTGTTTTTCCTTTAGCGTATTGATTCAATCATGAACACATTTTACCAGATTTGCTAAGGTAGTACGGTTTAGTCGGTTGTAAGACACTATGATATGTTCTACCTTTTCCTATGTATAGTGCCTGTACATCCTTGGAGCCTGAGTACTGGCCTTTAATTGCCAAGTTTAAAGAAGGATCAATCCAGGTAATTAAGTCTCCACAAGGGTGGATGCTAGGACCCTTAGTGGCTGCAACAAGATAAGAAGTGAATCCCTGAAGATACACTTCAGATGTGGCCCAGGTTTCTTACAAACAGATAATTTTGTATTTTCTAATGAAGGCACAGCAAAACTTGTTGGGGATGTATTTTACTAGGCCTGCTATGTTCCAAAGGATTAGGCTTACCTTTTTGTATTATAGGAGAATGTATTACTTTCACTGCGGGCAAATGTGAATAGTAACAATTAGTTAATCTAAATCATTCAGACCCGCTTCCCCCTCTGTGTGAGTGGATAAATTGTTCTGTGGGATGTTCTGTCTTCCAACCCCTGACATAGGCCCTGAGATTCCCAGTACACTGCCTTGGAGTCCAACCATATCTAGGCGAGGGCATGATAGAAGAATGCTTCCTGTGGGTTCTCTCGGGGGATAAACTCTTAGTTTGATAATAGATCATTCAGGAAGGAACGTTTTGAAGTATAGGCTGAGTAGCCCTTGCGTCACATTTGCTTCTTTTAACTGAGCGGATATGTAATTTAGCTGTGATGGCATGGACAGTCTTTGCGAATCACAGAGATGCACATGTCAATCAGAGATTTATTACATTCTTTTTTAAAGAATGCCTAATCTGAGAACAAGATGCATTACACAATATTATTTGCTCTATTGGAACAATGTTTGCTTCTTAAAGTGACTGTGTGGCATCGAGTTGTTTGAAATTAATTTATACAAGTAATGTAATGTGCATCCTGTGATGCCCAACGCTTCCTAGTCTGTTTGTAATGTTTTCGTGGGATCTTAATGTGTGCCCTGTTTGTTTGCTATCCGTGCGTGTCCTAAAAGGACCATTTTAAGATCTCTGGCCATTTAAGTGATGTGGGCTTTCTGAATACACATGGCTAAATCCAGTTGTTAATATGTCTGCCCTGTGACTTTTGTTGCAACTCACAGCACTACTCTTATTAGGGACAGTTTGACAGTGCGTGGCATGGCTGGTAGTGGTCAAAGATGGTTTCACCTGATATTTTGGAATATCCCTTCCATACTTGTTGCCTGGTTTCTACAATTCCCATTGCTAGATTCAATAGGAGATTCATTCTCATTCATTCATGTGTCTCGGGAGGATAGCTCAGGGGCAACTGTGCTTGATTCGGAAGTGAGATGACACAGAGCACCACAGGTTCGGTCCTCGGCGCTGCGTTAAGAAACCTCTGGATATTAAGCGCGTTATAAATAACCTATCATATCATTATAGCCCATATTTTCAATGAATGCCACCTGATCGGACAGTGAAGCAAATCTATTGGATCTGGGAATACTACAGACTAAGGTGTCTCCTATGTTTGCCTATCAAAGATCTAATGTTTCCCTACTAGCCATAATCTTTTTAATAGGCTTCTGGCTAGTGTATTGATGTAGGGCTACAGGGATTTTAAAATGTCTACCTCTGAGTCTCCAACTCTTTTTTTGGGATTCGGTCAAAATAACCGAATCCAAATGACCTACACCACCAAATTACCAAAAATAGATACTACTAAATGTCCTACTGACTAAACGTTCATAGTACATTTTGTAGTATCTATTTGGTGGTGTAGGTCATTTTTTTTTGGGTCGGAACAGCTGACCCGACCCAACTAAAACAAGAAAAAGGCTGTGGGTGGTGCGGGGGTGTCCCCTGCAACACCCCACTCACTATACTATATAGTATAGTGAGCAGAGCTTGCGGGAGACACCCCTGCAGCTGGTCCAACCCAAAAAAAAAAAGGTGTCCCATGCTAACTCCGCTCACTATACTATAAAAAAGGACCCTGCGGTGCCGGTTCCTGATCACAGAAGTGAGCAGGGACCAGCGAGATTGAAGGTAAAGTAAGTAGGGCGGTGGGAGGTCAGAGGGGGGTTAGGGTTTCTTTAGATTTGTGGTTGTTTTACGTTGAATGACTGAATGGGAAATGTACGAAAAATTTTGCATTACGTACATTTCTCATTTGGTCAATTCCGTCTCAGTTATTACTGCTGCAGTAAAACAACCCTAATTCTTTTTTTGGACCTGATCTTTTTAGTGGACTTTAGAATTGTGTGTACAGTGGTGTCCCATCTCGAAGACGTAGCCTCTACTTGGCATTCCTGCCCATCTTCTTATGTCGGCCTATTTATCTTTCTTAATTCAGGTACTATCCCATGTTTTGATAGGCACAGTGTTTTTTTTGGAAATGTCACAGTTGTGTCTGAATTGCCAAGCAAGTGTACTAGATGCTCGATTTTCTTTATTAATTCAATTTGCCGCTCTCACTGCCTTCATGATCATAGCCGATACTAGATGATTTTTTTCATTGCTTTGGCGAAAGGGAAGAAGTTGCCCTTCTTTTGAACATTAAATCTATAGAAATAAGTTGTTAAAGTGATAAGTGCTCAGTGCCGGATCAATAGTATCAAACATTAAACAATATTCAGTATCTAAAAGCTTATGAGTACAACTTTGAGAAATGTTAAGAAAATGTGGTATGATAAAATATGAAGTACAATTATTAAAAATAAGCAAAAATGTTCAATAAAAGTAACAGTGCATCATTGGCGTGGGCTTATCTTCAATAGGTGACCTTTCACACAGGATCGCTGTATCGCCTTCAACTGTTGCTTGCTTAAGGTACAATGTTAAACCCAGACAGTCATAAAATCAATCTGTGGTGTGGGACACGCCTCTGCAATTTAGGGAGCTGCCAAAGTCTGCCCCCCCACTCCCACTATTGCAATAACTAATCCACAGAGAGCACAGTAAGCGTCAAGTATTTACAACCTGGAAACAATGTCCTTGGTGTTTTCTTGAGTAAGTGTAGAGCTATATTGCCCCAGGACTGTTGTCACCTATATTTACTAAAGTGCAAAGCTGAGCTCAAGCAATCCTAAAGACAATCTGTGGGGTGGGGCACGCCTCGACAGCTTGCCAATGTCTGACCCCCCTCCCAACACCCACTCACCTGTTGCAGTTGACAATCTGCAGTGTGCAGTGTTCTGCACGTATGCACCACCTGGAAGCAATGTCCTTGTAATTCTCTAAGTGAGCATGCAACATGTTGTCTTAATAGGGGTATGCAGGTTAGTTGAGATTTTGGTCATTACTGAGAGGCATATACTTTGTTTTGCTAATGCAAAGCACCAGTTATTCCAAGGTAAGGGCCCAAAACCAGTTCTCTTCCTGCACCTCTGTGGTTGCTCGAACAAAGATGAGCTGCATCTCAAGAGTAGTCTATGTGCACTGTGACAAATTCCAGGGTATTGTCACTGATTCCATGGGGGAAGCCCCTTCGTGTGAGTCCACGGAGGTAAGGCCACTACCCGATAGTTCTCCTGTGGGTTGTACTCAGCGGGTGGATCTAATAGAGAGGGAATACCTCCAAAGGACCAGCGACAATCATCTTGAGAATACTGAATATTTCCCTCATTCATACCTGTGCCCTCCTTCTTTTAACACCACTCAGTACCCTGTAGTTCACCAAACCTCTGTGTATGGTTGAGGAACTCAAGTACTGAGGAAATACTAAGATGAAGAAGAGTGCAACTGAAATACATGATGAGAAATATCTATGGGAACCAGAATGTGCAGTATAGTTGTTAGAGACTGCCTATTGGTTATACGGAGTACAAATCAGAAGATGGACTAACCCATTCATCAAGCCTGCTATGGAGGAACCGAGAGGGAAGTTTGAATGCTGCAGTGGAGAAACACAGGAAGATGCTGTAGACTGAGAAGACGATGGAGCGAGAGTGCTGACAAGAACTGGCAGATAACGAGAAGCAGACGAGAACCCAAGCGAGCGGATGATTTGGGACGCCTCCTGGAGCAAAGCCACACAGCCAAGCCACACAACCGGACTGACTGAAGGTGGAGCAGGGATGCAGAAGGCTGTGCGAGTAGAGAATGGAGGATCGGAAGGTCGCTCAGAGAGTCGTGGGAGCTCGAGCAGGACACCACACAGCAGGAACCCAAAAACAAAGTACAGGTGTTGCTGGGTCTCTGAGAGAGTCTGGGAACCAAACAAGGGGAACCTAAGGATGGTCAAGGACCCAATGTGATTGGAAGTTGATAATGCCTGGGTCAAGGACCACCTCAAGAGAGATATAAAGACAAAGAGATATATGGCAGCAGTAAACACTTGGCAGGAGAGTGAACCAAGTGTCCTGGACAGCCAGTATAAAGGAGTTTTGGACCCAAGTGAATCACAGAAGTAAATCTGGATTATAGACCCAAAAGAAATACAAGATAAAGGAAAAGTTGAAATGAACTGTGTAACATATCCTATGTGGAACAGTGCCTGGCAAGAGAGAATACCACGTCTGTTCATTTGGACAGAGCACCACACCAGGGTCTGGGACCAATATGAAGGTGGGCAAGGCCGACAAAAGCAAGGCACAATGGTCAGGGACACACACAACAGGAAAATACACTTTCAAGGGGCTGAGGCACAAAGTAAGTTGGGAAGAACCCATGGGAATAAAAGGGGGCCTGAAACCCACACAGGAGAGAAAGGACTGACAGAACAAGTCTAGGAGAACCTGAGACAGCCCAGAGCGATCTGATACCAATGTGAAAGAGTCTGGGAAAACATGAGGGCGAGAACGAGTGTTGGGGAGAACTGAGACAACCCAGAGGGATATGGGACCTGTGTGAAAAAGTACAAGAGTTTGAAACAAGGGGTCAGGGACCCATTTCAAAAGGTAGAGACATCTGCTGAACTTCTGAATCCTACAGTCAGGTCTGGCAAGATAATTGTACTATAATTTTGACTTAGAAGAAACCAGAGGGAAGAGAACTCTCCCTCCCTTTGATACTTAAGAACTGTGTCACTCATTGTGTTTTCACATCACAAACTGAAGTTTATAGGGCCGTCTCCAGAGAAAGAAGCCTCCTTCTCCTACTGGATCAAGAAAATGCCCAATTTTTCCTTATTTTAACGTAAGGGACGGAAATAGGATTGGATGCAGGGCAGTGGACATTTTCCTTCTACAGACATCCTGACAGAGTCGTTAGTGTTCGTGTTGAGGTAGGGCAGCCCCTCATAGAAATAGGGCAAGATAAGTTTTTCCTTTTCTTTACTTTTATAATAAAAGTCTTTGCTAACAAGCATGCCACCACTGTGTCAGACTCATACTTATGCACCTTTACAGCACACAGTACCTTGCACAGGAGGAGCACGGGCCTTGTCACAGGTAGCAGCTGTAGGGATTATATTTATCTCTGTGCATTCTCCTTCGACCCAAATCTTGCAAAATGTCCCAGGCCAAAGTGTGCAATACATGAAGGGGCCTCAAAGCGCATGAAGTAATGCATGCTCTCTGTGTGCTTCAGCCACTGCATTTGCATACTACATTAAACCCTGGACTGCACAAACCTGTGCATGAACAAACACTTTACTGAAAATGTTTGAATCCTTAACCAGTGCTTGGACACTTATGTATTTAACATTTAGAATGCAAATTCACATAAGGGGATCATTACACCTGATCGTTTGGGCCTGTCACAAGTAACAGGCACTAAGGGGCATGTCTGCTCAGAAGTCTTTCTAAACCTGTCAGTGAAAGACTGATCTATTGCTGGTCTGCTAGAGGAGCCTTAGCGAGTGAAGCAACTCACTGCCTTAAACACAATTGCTTAAACTCTTAAGAGCAAGGAGTGGGGAAACATAAGGTACAGAAAGGGGGTGATGTGCACTCCCCCCCTCTTGTAACAGGGTAAAGTGTGGATTCAGGAAGACACACGCAAAGGGGTGCAAGATGCAGTTAACGATATGGGGAAGGCCCTCACAAAATAAACCCCATTCCTCTGGGGGACTGCCAGAAGCACCCAGTTCTCTTCAGAGATGGGAGTAGTCCCACTTGGGCATTTCGGGACATCATCAGGCAAGCATGAGGATGTCTTTGCTGTGCTGCAATGGAGACCTTGTGCACAAGGTAAGGTAGTATAGGCATGAAGTGAGCAATTGTTAAGGAAACTAGCGGCACGAAACATATGTTACATATTGGGCAAAACAGTCTTTTATTTGGCAGATGTTTTAAAAAAAAATAGCATGGTCATACAAGGGCCATAATAGTGCAGAGACATTCATCCATACAAATATTTGTCTTTAAAACAGATTTGGGTTGTTTGACTGAAGTGTAAAGATTTGCATAGCCAATTTTGCTGTGAATCTGTTTTCACTTCTGTGAGACAGTGAGACAAATTTACCATTGGCCTAGCCCCTAATGGGAGACCATGTATCAGTCTTAGACAATCTCCTAGGGGGTTGTGGATCACTATGCCCCCTCTGCTCTTGTGTCTCAGGGCCTTTGTGCACTGTGTTACTCCTAGATTATTCCTATCTTACTCCAATGGATATGGGCCTTATTACGAGGTTGGAGGTAGCCATGGCGATATTAGCGCCATGGCTGCCTCCAAAATCGTTCCGACTCCGGTCTGGTGGATGGAGCAATTACCGGTCCATTCCGAGGTCGGTGGGACCGGTAATTCCCCATTCACCAGAGCCATTCCTCATGAGCCCCATGGGCTCAATGGGAAGGGGGAAGGCGGCAATTGCGGTACCGTTATTGACCCTGGCATCCCTTTGTGGACCCGCAAAGGGAACTCGTAGTAGGGCGGTGAGGGATTACCAGCACCGGTGCCCTTACCAGTGCCGGTAATCCCTTACCGCCCACCTCGCAATGAGGCCCATTAACATAAAACACAAAGAAAACACATGAATCGATTCAACAATAGAAACACTTTTATTCATACATAGCAATGCATGATGCAAACACTACTATAATGCAAATCTCGAATTTGCACCTTTTATGCTTTTGGTGCAAATCTACCAGCAATGCAATAACTATAAGCCTTACAGGCTTCTAATGCAAGTGATCTAATAGCCACACAATTCCTCTCCATTCCACACCATACTTCACACTCTCTCTCTAAGACAAAACATGTCTGATTACCCCATCTATCATATCAGCCAAAGCTCTGGGTGAGAGTCTGTTCTAATTGCCCATGCACGTGTCTTATTCAGCAATACTCCCCTTCTTTTTCTCTGTTTTGCGCTGTCTCTCCTCTCCCGCTAACTCTGCAACCAGCCAGTCAGTCTGGGCCAGGCCTCTCTCTGCCAGATCCCTGCCAGCTCGATCTCATCAGCTTTGCTCAGAATGCTTCCCCAATGCTCCCTCGATCTCAGAGTCATCCAAACGTCTCTCGATCTCTCAATCTCTCAGAGAGCAGCTCCATCCAAAACTCCATCTCCAACAACTAGAAACTCCCAAAAACCTCACCTCTCATTATACTGTTCAATGACGTATACATATCCATGGTTACACTCGTTCTCTCTAAGCTAAAATGCCTCTCCCTCTATCTGTCAGCATTTCTATATTTGATCAGTGCATAAATGTCTGTGATGCATGTACTGTACATTTCAATCACTGTGTGTTCTGGTCATCATGTCATTTTCTACATATCTATACCATATCTCCTTCTGTCTGACTTACCAAACACCATCTCCTCATATTTCTCCATTCATTCCCTCTATCCTTCTGCATGTCTCTCGGTGCAAAGCTCTTCTCCCTCCATTGCGCTACCTACCCCCACCTTCTGTCTGTCTGCGAAGCACCAGCCCAGTCTGATAAGGCACAATGCCTTCTCCACTCGGACAAAGGTTGCATTTATCTGACTGCCCACCAAACTGTTTACGCATACTTGTACACTGTATCTCATAACAACTCTCCGCACTCCATGGTGCTTCTGTGTGTCTCATTCGGTGGAATGGCTTCATGCTTTCTCTATTCTCGAATGTAGTGCCTAACCTCTTTCTTGCAACCCCAAGCGCTATCTATAATGCCTCAATGCATATTCTAAGTGCACACTCAATGTGTGTCTCTCCACATGCATACATAATACATAACAACATATCTCTACATGTGTCTCTACATGTCTCTACAAATATAACATGTGTCTCTAAATGGCACTTAAAATATAACAGGCCTCATTATATAGCTAATTACAAATGCATACAACGTGGCAGAATAATATGGATAGTCTAATGTTACTATTAATCAGTACTAATCAGAATGTATGATGGATAACTCGATCCCTAAATGGGTAATGATTCTCTAACAATGGGTAATGATTCTGTAATGATAACAAACCAGGCTTCTCCATACTATCAGGTTTTACACTTCGACAAAACAAATCATGAAACCCCCTTTCCCTACTTACCTTTTTCTCTCCGTCGCCTCTGCCACTCCTCCTTCACCCCTGTTGTGTCAGATCTGTCCCGCTAACGCGAGTCCCTGTTTTAAAAAAAATCTTCAAGCAGTCAGTGCGGGGGACACTTCTCCAGCCCCTGCTGACATTATAGTGAACATGAGTGTGGGGGACACCCGCATAGACCCCGCAACCCTTGTTCAATATAATGCTGTTCGAATGCGAGATTTGATCGCAATGAACGTACATGAGCAAATCTTCAATCAAATCTCCCATTCAAACAATATTTTTTCGTTCAGATTGGGTATTACCTTTAAAACAAGTATTGAACAGGTTTGTTTGAGGATTTTAATTGTGTTTGGATAATTATATCATACTGTCGATGGCTTTGTTTGATTTCTTGCTGAAAGTAAGCTCTATGATATGATATCATATTTTATTTGTATCACGCTCATACACATGTGTTTCAGAGTGCGACGAGTCAAGGGAGGGGAACAAGGGAGGACAAAACAACGATCTTACTAGGCCCAGTGACATTGAGAGTGCGCACGTTCCGGGGAGAGGGAAGGGGGATAGTGCAAGGGAGAGGGTAGAGGTAGAAAGTGCTAAGCAAGGGATAAAAACACAACTGATAGTGCAGTCACCAAGGTGGCAACTCTAAGGCTTAAAGCGCAGACAAGGGTGTCAGATAAGTGCAGATAAGGGGACTGTAGAGTTAAAGATACAGACCCAAGTGCGAGGGTTGCCAGGAGGCAGTGCAGGTTTGTGGCTTTGTGGGCAGGGACCTGGGCCCGAAATCAGAAGGTAGCCAGGTGCACGGAGCCAAAGCCAAAGCACTCATGACACTCCTGTGTCATGAGTATCACTAACATGTCCTGAAGAAGATGTGTTTGGTAAGGATCTGAAAATAAATGTTTTCACTATGGGCTGTTGAAACATGTTAACATAATGATGTTGACAAGTTTAAAGATGTCATGATAAGATGACTGACACCACTATTGTACATGAATTATCAATTGAACATTAAAAGTCCTAAATTAATTATGTTTAATTAAAGGCGGTCTCACAGATGGCACAAGACATACTCCAATCCTCTTAGATTGTTCAGGGTTTATATTCAATTCTTTACTGAACCTATGGCCAGCCCTCTCTCATTTAAAAAGCACAATCCTCCCTAACCCAGGCATTCCTACATCCCACGTGCTAGTATTCTACAGGGGTTACTGAGATGTGCTGTACATATGCTCTGCCCAATGTGGTCTCTTTTATTGCATGCCCACCTTATCTGTTCCCTCTCACTTCCTGATTCTTTCCTCACTACTCTCTTCCTCCAAAATCTACCCACCCTACTCCGTCTGGCTCCCTTCCATACTCCTCTCTACCTCTAATCTCTTTCACTCTGTCTAAACCTTGCTTCCACCCTTTGATGTTACTATCCCTTCCTCTATACCACTACTCCATTCTCCACTCTAGTGCTCCCTCCTCCACACTACTACTCCCTCCTCCACATTAGTACTCCCCCTCCACAATACTATTCCCTGCTCATTGCTACTACTCCCTCCTCCCTACTACTACCCGACCATCTACTCACACCCTCATTCGCACACATGCTTCAGTCATGCGCTACACTTTCTTACCTGACCAGTCCTTACTCTAGCCTGTCCACTCAGACTGCTGTATCACTTGCACTGACTAACCAATGCCTTGATTTATAAAGTACCTCCACTGTCCGCTCCACTGTCCTTCCTCCTGCTGGTCTCTTGGTCTGCCAAGACCACCTCCCCTAATCTCCCCCATTACAGATATTCCTTCTTCGTGTTGCTTTCTTTATACTCCCCCTCCTGTTTTCATTGGATGTCTCGCCCAGCCATTCTCAACCTGCTTTCCCCTCCCAAGTGGTGTTACAAACAGGCACATTTATAAATAGTGGATTAAGCCCATCCCCATTTCACTGCGGAGGTCCACCGTGAATCAGCAATGCTGACCTGTTCTTCGCCAAGTCCCAGTTTGTTTTAGGGAAATCTTTGGAAGTCATCCCCACATTTAAGTGAGTTTTTGCTTGAGTTCTCGTCCCCCTTTGATTCCCCGGGAGGCCTGTGGTTGTATCTAGGTTTCTGGCTGAGTTTCTGCTGGTGTTGTGGAACACACCACTGCTCTCTCCACTGTCCTGAATGCCTTTCAGCTCTGTTCATTCTCTTGCCAGGTGCTGTTGGGTATGGGGGTGCTCGGCTCGATTGTGATGCTAGTGTATTGCTTTAGCTTCTTGACTGTTTGTTGTTTTTACAGTCTTCTCTGGTGTTTCTGAATATAGTAAACACAGTCTGGTGAGCATTTTGCATTTGAGGTATGGAGTAAGACAACCTTGTACTGCACAGAAACATACTGGCACAAGGGGGTGTAAGGATATTTGGCGTGTTACAGCACAGAGTACAGCACTACTGCACAGGTAGCATTTTCTTATGCAGCACCACTACATGGGTGTGGTGCATTGCTATATGTGTTGCCAGAGTAACATTGACATATAAGTAAAGACAGGCTATTCAGTCAAAAACGATTTTTACATATAAGATGCAAATCCATTTTTACAGTTAAAAGCACACATCTGCACATTCAAAATGCACACTATTTTTCACCTGAAATGCCTATGTTGCAAGAGACACATTTGAAAATTAATAACTAACCTTATTAACAACTAACCTGACTAATAAAACTTCATTTAACATAACCCACTAAGAAAAATGTGTCTCCACTGCAGAATTAGGCCTACTCTGAAAGTGAACTTTTAAACGCACATTCATTTTTTTTTCTCTGCTGCTCTGTCCACATAACTACAGGAAGCAAAGAGCTCGAAGGAACAGGAAATCAGTTTGTTACAATTGCCACTGTAGAAGTGAGCCATTGTGTAGTGAGGGAGGAGATGACATGATTGATTCTGATTGGAGCAGCGTCATAACAAGTATCATGCTAGAGGCTGTGATTAGAACTTTGCTGGGGAAGCTTGAGAAGAGGGGGAAGGCAATCGACATCTGGCAGAGCTGGGAGAAGGATATCTTTCCTGGCTGGGGCATTCCTGCTGCAAAAGCTGAGAGTTCCAGGCAATAACCCCGGTTTGAGAACGGCAGACGCTTGTTCTCACTGGGGTTGATATTCAAGGGAGCCAAATTCAGAGAGAGAATAGCCGGAGAAAACTCATGCTGAACAGATAAGGTAATTACAGAAGCGAGTGGGAGCTGTGCGAAAGTGCGCGAAGCTGTTCAGTCAGTGTATTAAAGGGAGTCTCAGTCTCTTATCAGCATATTTAATGTTACCAATTGAATATATTCTCGCAGCTCTCTGTTCATTTTATCACAAATAATGTTGTACCATTTCATTTATTTCTGTAAAAAAAGTTAAACTGTGTTTAAAAGAAATTTCTATAATACAAAAATATTTGAAAACAGCTAGTGTGTATTATTTCTCTCTTTCATTTTGCATAGGGAAAGGTTTAAACGTGGGTAGATTTTTAAACAGTGCAATTGTCATTTTAAGGCAGATGTGTGTATGATTCTATTCAGTATGGACAGTTCTGAGTGACTGTTTGTAGCATAGCCTGTTGGAGGTACATGAGTCAACGGGAAGAGAGACTCACTGGACATAGTTCCCTACCGCATATAAGGTAGTGGAAATTACCACAAAAATACCACAATAGCCCATGGTGGCACACAACACTAACACTGAAAATGTGGTATCCCTAAAATGTAGGCCTGAGGTCTCTCTAGTGATCAAGAACAATCTAGATAAAAAACAAGGGATGTTGGATATTGGGGCCACAAATAAACCAACCACTATACCAACCAACCACGCAAACTACCGCGCATACCATCTAAATAGGTCTGAATTCTGAAATAATGCAATGTATTATTGTCATGTGTGACCCAATATGAATACAGAAAGTGATTATTACTAAAGGTATTTTGGCGGTAAGAAAATACCGCAAAGCCCCAAATATCCACAAAATACCCAACATATTTATGGTGCGTTGCAGGCCGGGAAAGTGATCATAGAGTACCTACTGGGCGTGGCAAGCGTGTCTCACACTGCCTTTTGCACATTAAAGGGAACCCATTTTATAATAGCAGTGTGCCACTAAAAACGAATTTCAGAATGTCACAAAGGGAAACCACATTTTCAGACCTAGTGCAATATTTAGAGGCAAAGTTGTTTGCACATGGGACGTGGTCGTCGAACAGCACCTTAGAATGGCGTGACCGCATTCAGGGTGAGGTGCAGAAAGAAAAACTAGACAATATTTTTGCAGAAGGCAGCATAATTCAGGTCTGCCTTACAAGATTATTGAATGCAGCCGATAAAAGTGCAGAGAAAGACTGTTTAATACGGCTATGCGGCAAAATATGCTTTATTTTGAATAAGTCCCTGCGAATGCAGGAAAATGATACCCAGCTAATTAACAGGTTAAAGACTGAATTAGATGGGGCAAGTAAAAATCAGGAAATGTTAAGAGCAGAATTGGATGTATGCCAAAAAGACATGCAATTAAAATGCAGAGACTTTGATGCTCAGCTATCCAAAAGCAAGAAACAATTTGAGGATAGTGAGCAAGAATTGGTACACTTAAAACCCTTAGTGGACCACATTAGACAGGATAAAGATGAGGTTGTTTTAGAAATGCAGATTTTACAAAAAGAACATTGTGAAAAAGAATGTGATCTCCAGAGTGCAGAACAAGAAATGATTAAAATGACTCAAGAAAGAGACAAGAGAAATAAAGAGTTCAATGAATGCCAAATGCAAATGTGCGACATGCAGGAGGTGATTAATAAGATGAGTGATGAAAACAACTATTTGCAAAATGAAGCAAACAGACTCCTTAAAAAGTGTAAGGACTTAGAACAGCAAATGTGCATTCCCAGGTCCCAGGAGAGGCGGCAGGGTACCACATTCAATGGAGTGGAGGTGAATTCTAGTTCTGCCCAAAGAGCTAGTGCTCCAGTGACTGGGCCGGTGACTGAACTTGGTTGCAGCGCCCTTGGGGGATTTGATACTCCCATTGGGGGCAGCCACCAATCTCATACACCTGAAAACAGGATTGAATCACAAAATAGTGCAATTCCATGCATTGCAACAAGTAGCCCCATAAAAATAATGAAATCCATTAAAGCCCTGATCAAACCATTTAAAAAGGGAGGTGAATGCTGCATTGAGGATCACTTAGAAGCGGTGAATGACATTTTTAAAGCACTCCAGATACCTAAGGAACAGTACAGACAATATTTTCATTTAACTTTAGATGCCCCGACGGCCAGCATCATAAGGGGATTAAATGAACAGCAGAATATGACCTGGGTGGAGTTTGAAAAAGAAATTAGGCGTCATTTTTCTCCTTTTCAGTCATTGCAGGAGGCAAAGAAAGTCGCTTACACAATCATTGCTGGACCTAATACATCCCCTCGCCAATTTTTACAAGACTTAAAAAGAGCATTTTCTCGCTTTGATGTATCTTTTGACCCAAATTCCAATGAGTTTAAAACTGCATACTTCTATGGGCTACAGAAAGACATCATATCCCAATTGGTCCGTGAATTTGACCGTGACAAGTCCCTTGAATGGATTGTACATCAAAGCACAAAACTATATGAGGTACTCTATTGTCAGGGTAGAGAAAGTGATAAAATGAAAGATACTAGACCTAAATCTAAAGAACCCTCAGCCACAATAATGGAAATCAGGCCAGCCAAAATGTCCCTTGAGTCTGCTCAAAGCCAAGGTAAAAATAATGTGACACCTGAACAAAGGGGTAATCAACAAAGATCGCCATTTCCTGTACCAATGTTCCAATCACATGATCCTAGTAATAGGGAGAGCTACATCAGCCCTAGGTATTTAGGGGACAGACCCCGGGTAGGATATCGGCCTGATATGGCAGGTATGAACAATAACCAGAGACAAAATCAAGATCAAAGAAATGATGGTCCCTACCAGTCATTGGGGACACAGAGCAGATTTGATCCCAACACCATGATATATGGTAATCAGGATAGACCCCGATATGTGGATCGATTTACTAATAATGGAAATCAACATAGGGGCCAGTACCCACAATCTGAGAGACAGGACATGAGGCAAAACATGAACTACAATCCACGTCAGTACAATGATTCCCCACCAGGGGACTATAATCAAAGGATGGGTGCACCCCGCTCCCCTCCACAAATGAATCAAGAGTTCAGAAACCATCCCAACCGACATCAATCACCTGAGAGGTATCAGAATAGATCCAATCAGGGGGAAAACAACCAATATCGAACTAGGCCACAGAAAGAGGATTCTAGAGAGATGGAAAGGTTCCAGTGCCTTGAGGCCCAAGTGAAAATGTTAGCTGAACAAATAGGAAAGCTCTATACAGCGCAAAAACAACCTTCCAAAGAGGGGGCTGATGGCCATAGCAATGACCGGGGGGCTTCCGAAAATGACTAAGTACTCATGATAACTGCAGTGCCAAAATGACAGATTGCTCTGATATAATTTTGCATAACGACTCTGAGATGCCTAATGAATTAAAAATGAAAGTGCCAGTAAATGAACATGTGAAAGAAAGTGCAAATACTTCTAAAAAAGAGGTACGGTTTAACCTAGAGCTAAATAAAACAGTAAAGATTTGCACACATGAAAAAGAAACATTAGGAATTCCAAAAGAACAAAGGGACAGATTTAAGAAAAATGACTCATGCATGGGGAATACCAGTGAACAGGGAGTAAGTGGGGATGCTATAGCTCCTTCCCTGGGCAAGCAAATCAATGACCAAACACAGGCAGAAAAAGGAAATACTCAAAAGGAGGGTACAGGTCAATCACCTGAAGATTTCTTTGAGCCACATATTTTTGAAGAGGCTGAAAGGGCTGGTATCACACTAAATGATCACAAATGCACAGAATTAAAAAATGACAAATTGCTGAATGATGTTGTTACACATGTTCAGTTGGAAGGTTGTAATGTGGTCTCTGATGTTACCCAGATGGATGGGCGAACAGTGGCCACACTCCAAAAAACCTCTGATCATTGAGAAATGAATAAAGTCTCTCGCGCAGAAATGGGTAAAAAGGAGGGAAAAATGTCTTTCCATTTACCAATGTGCTTAGCCAAAAGTGAAAAAGGCCTGAGAAAGGTGAGCCCTGAAATCAGTAAGAATTCACACTTCTTATGTGTATTAGAGGAAGTTGAGGACAGATATTATGCACCCATCACTGTAGAAGAAAAATGCCACACCTTTGCTATGATTGACACTGGCGCACAGGCCACAATTATTTCCAAGGAGCTGGTAAAGAGTATCAATGAAGGGAGACCCCCACAGAGTCAGATCACAGTGAAGGAAAATCAAGGTCCAGTGCATAACTTTAATGGGGAGGAGGTGCCCATCATAGGTGTAACTGAGGTTGACATAAAAATAGGAAAGCACAGAATGAAACAAGAGGTATTGATCACATCTATTTGTGAAATTCCATTTCTGATGGGGACAGATTGCCTGAAAAGATTGTCTCCTCTCATAGATGGGGTGAATGGAGTGCTGTGGTCCTTAACCAAAAAACCATTGAGGCCTAAGAAACTAAAATCACAAAACAGCAACATAAATGAATGTCACACCGTTGCCAAAACAAATGATGCTGTGGAGGTATATCTCCAGAATAGTTGCATACCTAGTGTCACTGTTACATTAATGTGTCAAGACAAAATGCAGAGCGACAATAAAAAACTACCTGTACAAATATACTTGGACCCAAGGAAAAATTGGCAGACTGCCATAGATGAGCACACATTACGTTTTTATTTAAAAGAGAAAACATGCAAACAGAATATTGCTCCTAAAACAGATTCAGAAAAACACATTACCACTCTGGCAGAAATGCACATGGAAGATGAGCAACCATGGGTTCATGTTGGTATAAATGACTATTTTAAAACAATAAAAGCCACTTTAGCGCTTGGACATGAAAGGAGTTTCATTAATGATAAATTTTTGCAAAAAATAATGGAGAGGGAAGAAATCCCGAAATTTAGGATTAAAAACCAATATGTTTCTGGGTTGGACAGTCCAGACTTTGAAAACCGAATTGCAGGCAGATGCATGCTTAAAATTAGCATTGGGCAGAAAACAATTTACCATAATGTATGGATAGTGAGTGGAGCACAAAATTAATTTTACATGGTCAATGACATCATGCACAGAATGTGTATGGTGTTAGATTTCCTTAATTTTCCTTAATCAAAAAATATGGTCACGCCTAGGTGGTCCGGCACCTGAATTTGAAGACAAAAGAAGGGCTTATCATTGTGCACAACTGGTTCCTTATGCAATCGAATTACAAATGAGGAAAGATACTATTATTCCTGCATTTACAAAACAGTTTGCAATAACACTGAAATGCAAAAATGGACAGCAGATGAAAGGCTCTGATGCATTTGTATGCCTGAATGAATCCATAAAACAGCAAGGCCTGTATTATGAATACATTCCATTGGTAGATATTGGTGAAGGATCTGTAAAAATTATGGTAAATAATAAAGGTTGTCAGGATATTCATTTAGAGGAAAACTCCCCATTAGGAATGGCCATACAAAAATCACATTATACGGCAGATTTAAATAACATGGTGATTGGAAATATCCCTGAAAAGTATGTAGATGCCAAGGGTGAGTTTCCAGAACACCTGGACTCTCAGCCCAAAGGAATATTTAAAATTCATTCTGTGTATCCTTATAATTCAAATGAGACAGTGTGCTGCCATCAAGAGGATTGCATAATATTTAATTTAAATGAAAATGAAACAGAAAATCAGCCCATTGAAGTGGAAGCTGATATGCCAAAATATTTAAAAGTGGCAGCTTTACAAAAAGACACAGCCACACAGTTAGAGGAAAGCGCCGAGATTCCCTCACCAGAAGATTTTCCAGAATTTTCCAAAATGGTAGAAGAGCAGATCTCGTTAGCGGATGCGTGTGACAGCAATGAGGATAGGAACAATCTGAGGGAGATATTTATGGAGTTTAAGGATATATTTGCAAAAGATGCTTATGATTGTGGTTTAACTGATTTACATGTGGCCACACTACCAGAAGGGTGTAGCAGAAGTCCAGTGTTTGTACGCCAGTATAGACTACCGCTGGCATGTTTAGAATCATTGGCAGAGATTATTAAAAATGTGTGTATCATATCAGTAAGTGTACAGATTAATCTGCGCTGTGTTATGATGCTTCATCCTTGAACTTTTGAGATGGCCTCTGGCCTAAACCGCAATCCAATGCTTACGACAATATGCTCCTATGTCCTTCACAAAGAAAAAAAAAGAAATTCCAATTAAAAATAAAACTTGAATCCTAAATACTAACATTCCTCAACCTAATTCGTCTAATTCAGCTTAAAAAAATAAAAAATAGAAAAATAGAGGCCATTTTTTGTCTTTGCTGTTTTTCAGTTTACAGGATAATCAATAGAAAATACCCCTTTGTGTCTCTTTATAAAATGGAAAATAATTATTCAATTCACATTTGTACCACTCTGATGCCTAAGAAGTGTTTTTACATACTGATTCTGTTTTTCTGGCCCCCATTCTCTGGCCTGCTGGTACATGGCTCCCTGTTCCCATCTTTGGTTGGCTTCTATTCATCGCCCTGCTCCCATTGTCTGCAAAAATGTTCTAGGGCCTCATTACAAATCAGGCGGTCCGGAAATAAAGGTGGTGGTAAACCCGCCGCCACCGTTGTTTCCGGACCGCCTGATTCTGACTCCTGCAGGCGGGAGGTGATGTTCCCGTCAGGTTTGACCTGGCGGGTTTAACACCGTCCGCCTGCAGGCGGCCGAGGGAACACCAGCCGCATTACGAGATGCTGCCGGTGTTTCCATGATCCCCATTCCCATTGAGTCCCATAGGACTCAATGGGAATGGGGATTAACACCATTCCGCCTCCGTGATTCCCGGGAAACCGGGGTTGTAATGCACTAAATTGAAACCTTATTTAATCAATGTGAACTTGCTAGACAATTAGGACTCTGGTGCAAAACCATGGTGCTATTAGCACCATGGTCCATGCCGGAGTCCGCCATGGAGAAAGGGGGAATTACCACCCCATTCCACGGTTGGCGGGGCGGTAATTCCCCCTTTCTCCATGGCCCTTCCCCATTCCCATTTTTGCCCCATGGGGCTCAATGGGAATGGGAAAGGCGGCAATTACGGTATCGCAAATTGCGGTACCGTAATTGCCATCAAGGTCCCTTTGCGGGTCCCTACTTTAACGGCTGGTCCAGACCAGCCATTAAGGTCGGGAGCCGAAAAGGGACCTTGTAGTAAGGCGTTAAGGGGTTAACGGCGCCGCAGCCTTTTACGGCGCCGTTAACCCCTTAACGCCTGGGTCGGAATGAGGCCCAATATATTATAATAGCAAAGTGCAACATTGACAATGGGAACTAGACATCACTTTATTCTAATGTACTGTACAGGTCTTTATTTATGTTGCAGCCTACAGTAGCTTACACTAATATGTTTACGTAATGCAAAATGTTTCTGTAGCTAACTGCCCCTATTTTGCCTTGTTCAGCTCGCTTCAAATTGTTTCTACTTTCTGAACTTGTTTTCATTGCTTCTGAGCTAAGAGCTGAGGAAATCTAAATCCCGATCATTAATCTAGTTTTTATTGCTTTTGAGAATGCGAGCTGAGTAAACCTAAACCTAAATCTAGATCATGAATCTAATCTATATATTTCTCTATATAACATATTCAATATGTAATCTACTTCTAAGGGCTATGCTTAAATAAGAAATGTTTGCAGTGTGCTCTTGTAAACGCCTTGCCTTTCTAAGTGCCAGTCTTGTATTGCATTAAAAAACATTTAGTGCTATGAACGTGCTAATTATATGAATCAAAGTAATCCTAACCACCCAGGTATTCTGTATACCTCTTGTTGTTCAAATGCGGTATGAAGGAGCATCACTGGTTTATTTTAACTGAAGAAGTATAGTAATATGTCAGCAGAGCAGTGGAAACCTTCCCCACCCATGAAACGCCCCCACCCCCTGACATGGGTCTAGCAGTCATACCTTACCAGTGGATTTCCAACTGCTGCCTCTCCCATCTTAGCTGCTGCTGCAGACCTCCCTGTGAGACCGGCCCCCCTCTGGACATGTAGGAGCGGTCACGTGACGATCATGTAACCGTTATTAAGGAAGTGGCTGTAGGGCGTCCTAAACCCTGGGTGTCACATTCAAAATGTGACCTTCTAAGGTCTCTGAATAATCATGCTTGTCCCTGTTTATACTTGGTTCCCCTCACAATTCCCACTATTTTGAATTTCTACCTTCTGATGTGACTAGACTGGATTGTTACCATGGTGCTGGCGAAATGAAGGTCGTTCCTCTGCTATCGTTTTCCCCTACCTGTCTTCTTAATTTCATATTCTATTCCTGGTCACACTTCTTGCCATCCCCTTCACGGTATTGTACTCCTCGCTCTGTTTCTAAACCTATTTGGCCTCATGTCTGTGTTTTTCCTATTTCTATTGGTATCTGGAATGCCAGATCTTTATATAAGAAGTCACATGTCACTCTTGACTTATTTCAGCGATTGAGTCTCAATTTTCTTTGCCTTAATGAGACAAGGACCTCTTCTATTAATACAGTTACTCCAGCCTCTCTTATCTCTCCTGAATCTATTTTTTGGTTCATTCGCCCCACATAGGTTTGTCGTGGCATTGGTGTAGGCATTCTTTCACAGCCCTCCTGTATTCACCAGAATTCTTCTGGTCCCTCTGTTTCCTTTTCTTCATTTGAGTATAATTTTTCTTCATTTGTCAATTACATTTATTATTATTTATCACCCCCTGGACCTCTTCTTTCTTTTATTTCTGAATACGTTACTTTCCACTGGTCTTCCTTCCTCTTCCCCTTTGTTTCTCATTGGAGAGTTTAATTTGCATCTAGATTCTCTATATTTTTCATCTGCTTTTCATCCTTTTTTATACTCACACCGACTCTCGTTCCCTGACTATTTATATTGATCTTGATATTTTATTTCTATCTCGCTTGTACGCAAGTGTTCCAGAGCGCGACAAGGCAAGGGAGGGGAACAGGGGAGAAAAAAACAACGATCTTACTAGGCTCAGTGACATTGCATGGGAGAGGGGGAGGGGAAAGGTGCATGGAAGGGGGAGAAGTGGAGAGTGTGGAGCAAAGGAGAAACAGACACATAATAATAAATAAATAAATAATAAAGGCAACAAACAGTGGTAGTGCAGCCAGCAATTGGCAAGTGATGGTTTAAGGCTGCAGACAGTGTAGGTCTGTTAAGTGCAGGAAGAAAAAAGGGGGAATTGTATGGGTACAGATAAAGACCCCAGTGCAAGGGGTGGCCTGGAGGCAGTGCGGGAGGGTGGCAGGGTGAGCAGGGACATGGGCCCAAAGGACAGAGGGTAGCCAGGTGCACAGTGCCAAGAGAGAACAGATCAGCAGGGGTGAGGGTGAGCGAAGGCAAACGCAAAGAGAAAGGTCTTGAGGTGCTTCCGGAACCAGAGATGGATCTCCTCAAGTTTTAGAGTTGTAGGGAGGCTGTTCCAGAGGGAGGCCCCATCTGAAGCATCTGAAGACAGAGATCTACCCCCAGCTTGTTTCTTTGAAAAACGAATGACCCTGAAGGAGTTAGAGGTAGAGGAGCGAAGAGCCCCAGAAAGCCTTGTGGACAATGCAGAGGGTTTTGAATGTAATCCTTGCAACTACTGGGAGCCAATGGAGAGATTTCAGAGCTGGAGAGATACGATCCCAGGTCTGGAGGACAAGGACAAGTCTCACAGTCCTGTTCTGGATTAGTTACAGAGGGTGGAGAGTAGAGGCAGGTATATTTAGAAAGAGGCTGTTACAATAGTCCAACCTAGAGAGAACCAGAGCTTGGGACACCATGAGCTTCTGGGGGAAGGAGAGGAAAGGCAGAGTACATTTGAGGAGGTGCAGTAGGAAGTTTGACGTTTTAGAGACATCAGAGATGTGGGCGGAGAAGGAAAGTGTGGCGTCAAAGATGATGCTGAGATTCTTAGCCTCGCAGGTCGGGGTAGGAGGAGGGCCAAGGGAGGCCGGCCAGAGAGTTAGGGGAAAGGATGGTGAAGGTATGCCGATGAGGAGGATCTCCATCTTGCTGGCATTCAGACAAAGATCATTGGTGGCACACCAATCTTGAATTGCAGTTAGTCAATCAGAGATGAGAGAGGGGGAGGAGGTGGCCGAGGGCAGCCTGAAAATGAGTTTAGTGCCGTCAGCGTAGCACTGGAAATTTGAGCCGAAAATGACAATGCAGTAGGCAAGAGTTGCCAGGTATTGGTGGAAAAGCCAGGGCGAGAGGTTAGACCCCTGGAGAACACCACAGGTAGAGAGGAAGATAGATGATTAGAAGGACCCACGTTGGACCTGGCAGGGTCGGTCAGCGAGGAAAGAAGTCTGCCAGGCCAGAGCCTGATCAGTGATACCCAGGTTATCACGAAGACGGTTGAGCAGGATGGTATTTTTGACCGTGTTGAAGGCAGAAGAGAGATCGAAGAGGATGAGGACAGAGGGAATGTTAGAGTCATGGTTAGAGAGCAGATCTTCACCGATGTTCAGGAGAGCAGTTTTCGTGCTTCTGGCAGCTCTGAAGCCGGACCGGTGATCGTGGAGACAGCCAACAGAATTGGAATGAATTCCTCCATCTCATTCTTCTGGTTCTTCTCTTGATCTTATATTCAATTATGTTCCTTGTAATTCTCCAGGTTCTTCATATCCTGTATACTCATTTGACCATTTTATCTTGACATTTTTTATTTGTATTCCTCCTACTCTTCCCATACTCCTTCTACTAATCCACGCCATGAGCAAGTAAATCTTAATGAAGTACAAGAGAGCAATAGAGAGAACAAGTATTTCTTCAAAAGAGGGAACTGATGGAAACTGCAAAGTTTTCAAGATTATGAGTGTGTGCGAAATATATGTAAAAGAAGCCCTGGCAGAATAAAATAACAGGCAAATTAACTTTTAGAAAAAAGTTAAAAGTATAAAGAGCATATATAAGAAAGCCCTGGCAGGAGAGTATACTGGGCAATTGCGAATCCATCCAAGAAAGTTCTGGCAAGAGAGTTACAAAGGTAGTAGTCACCCGTGTTAGGCCAAGACCCTCTTCCACCCACAATCCTGTCCTAATAGTTAACTCTCAAATGCAGGTGTGCTATTTTCTTCTGTTTGAAATTACATTGTGTGAGTATTTAAAATTGCATTGTGAAAGCTAGGCCTTTTCCCCACTATTCAGGACTCTCAAACTTAGGTGTGTTTTTCTCCTGTTTGAAATTGCATTGTGTAAGTATTTAACACATGCATTGTGTGAGTATTTAAAATTGCATTGTGAAACATAGGCCTTTTCCACACTATTCGGGACTCTCAAACTTAGGTGTGCTTTTCTCCTTGTTTGCAATTACATTGTGTGAGTATTTAAAAGTGCATTGTGAAAGCTAGGCCTTTTCCCCACTATTCAGGACTCTCAAACTTAGGTGTGTTTTTCTCCTGTTTGTAATTGCATTGCATAAGTATTTAAAATATACATTGTGTGAGTATTTAAAATTGCATAGTGAAACCTAGGCCTTGTCCCCACTATTCAGGACTCTCAAACTTAGGTGTGCTTTTCTCCTGTTTGAAATTGCATTGTGTGAGTATTTAAAATTGCATTGTGAAACATATGCCTTTTTCCCACTATTCAGGACTCTCAAACTTAGGTGTGTTTTTCTCCTGTTTGAAAATTGCATGGTGTAAGTACTCAAATCTTAGTGCCAGTTATCTTGCTCACTGTCAACTTTCTCTTCTGTTCTGGCTGGCTCGTCTGTGTGCTCTCTGCCCTGTGTCCTTTCCTAGTGTTACCCCCTTCTCACTCCCTTTCCCTTCCTCTTCTCTCCTCTCCCTACCTACTCTATGGTCCTCCCTGCCTCTCCTATCTTTTCCAACTGCTTCTCTATCGACTATCCTGATCTACTCACTAAATCTGGTAGGAAGAAGTTTAAAAAGGACATCCTGGTCTCCAACCCAGGCCTCCCTATCGCTGACAACTATGCCAGTGCCTCCTCCAGGTAAACTTTCACTGACATCCTCTTTGTTGTTCCCTCACCAGACCTATGGACTCTTCATATGGTCTCTGTGCTCTCTCCTTTCTCTTCTTCTCCCATTAATGGTGGCACCCGGTGGGAGGCCCTCCTGGCCTCCTTCCACTGCTCTAAGGTCATCATTAATGTTTATGTGAATAGCACCGTCTTGGTCCAAGGCCCTCAGCCAACCTTCTCCTCTTCAATAGACGCTTCCCACGTCTCATCAATTTCCTTTCTTCTCCTGCTGTATCCTATGCCCCCTCCATGGCTTCCTCACCTGCTCCCTCCTCCTTGGCTACCCTGCCCGCTCCTCCTTCCTTTTCTGCCCCCACTCGGGCTTCTCCTACACCTCCGCAGGGCATACCTCTGATTTCTACCCCTCCCCAGAAGTCTTTCGAGGATGGCAACCTTCTCCATATTGCCACTCTAAACTCTCACTCAGCTGTCAAACACTCCTCTGACATCTGTCGCCTTCTGGAGGATCTTGACCTCAATGTCCTCGGTCTCACTGAGACATGGTTCACGGCCAGCTCTGTCACAAGCTTTGACACTCTCCTCCCTGACGGTTACAAGATCCTCAATGCGCCGAGGTCCAACTGGTCCGGAGTGGGTGTAGCCCTAATCTTCCCCGAGTGGATACCTGCCTCTGTCATCCCTACGCAGGCCTACTCATTTTTCGAATGCCTCGTCTGCAGGCTCTCTCTCTCCTATTCATTCTTACTATCTATCGGCCACCTGGTCAGATCTCCTCCTTCCTCTCTGAGTGGGCGGACCTCTCCTCTTCCCTCCTGGTCTCGACCACACTCCTCCTTCTTGGAGACTTCAACAGACACCTGGATGCTCTGTGTCCTTCTTCTGGACTCTTCTGCGACCTTTGCGACTCTCTCACTCACAATTCTCCCCTCTGCTGGTCCGACCACTCTGCAGGGCACTCTGTGGATGCTCTGATCTCCTCAGACCTTCCCCCTTCTATCCCTCGCACCACTCCTCTCTCCTGATGTGATCACGTTCTCCTTTCCTCCCATCTCACCCTCTCTACCCCTCAGGCCAAGCCAATTCCAGCACTGCCACTTCTCGGTCATCCGACCCATGAAGAGTGTGTTAGTTGAGGCTTCCGCTGCCTCTTTCTCACCCCCCGCCCCCTTTGGCTGACTCACACCCTGACACAGCCCTTTCCATGCTCCACTCTGCTATATCTGATACTCTTGACATTATTGCCCCTGTCATGAGGATCCGTCTGAAGCCCAAATCCAAGGGCAACTCTTGGTATGACTCAACCTTGTCACCCTTAAACGCAAGTGCTGTGTGGCTGAGAGGAAATGGCGTGCTTCTGGTACATCCTCTGACAAACGGGACTGCGGCCTGCTCCAAAGCCAATACCGGTTCTCTGCCCTCACCAAGAAGAGAGCCCACATCCAAGCTTGCATCTCTGCGGCTTCCAACAACTCAGCTGAACTCTTTAAAATCTGCAAGGAACTGGCCAATCCTGCCGCAGTCTCTACTTCCCCTGTCCCTTCCCAGGCCCTCTGCATTGCTCTGGATTCTCATTTCATCTCTAAAACTCAGGACATACTGTCATCTCTCTCCTCCTCTCCCCTCCCTCTACTCCCTGCTCTTCCACTGGTCCTTCTTTGGCCACCTCACCTCCCTCCTTCTCTGCCTTTCCCCTGTTCTCCCCAGACAAGCTTTCCAGACAAGTCTGATCTATGAAAATGTCGTCAAAACAGGTTCACCCCTGCTCCTCCCAAACCATCAAGGACCACATTGACTCCCTGGCTCCTGCCCTGGCCGACTTCTGTAACCACTCCCTCACCACAGGAATCTTCCCCTCCCCATGAAGTAGTCCGTTGTGCACCCTCTTCTTAAGAAACCCTCTGCCGACCCGTCTTGCCAAGCCAACTATCATCCAATCTCCATAACTCCTTTCCTGGGCAAACTCCTGGAAAAGCTTGTCATCTCCCAGCTTAATCTTCACATTGAATCTGTTGGTTGTCTCCATGACCATCAGTCTGGCTTCCGAGCTGCCAGAAGCACAGAAACTGCTATCTGTGAAGACCTGCTCTCCAACCTTGACTCCAACATCCCCTGTGTCCTCATCTTACTTGATCTTTCTTCTGCCTTTGATACGGCCAAACATGCCATCCTGTTCAATCGTCTCCAGAATAACCTGGGCATCACCGGTCAGGCCCTGGCGTGGCTGACTTCTTTTCTCTCTGACTGACCTTCCCAGGTTCAACTTGGGTCCTTCCTCTCCTCCATCTCAATTTCTACCTGTGGTGTTCCCCAAGGGTCTAACCTCTCTCTGTGGTTGTTTAACCAATGCCTGGCACTTCTTGCCAAATGCATTGCAGTGCTCTGCCCCAACTTCCAGTGATATTCGGATGACACTCAGCTAATTTTCAGGCTACCCTCAGCCAGTAAGACTGAGATTCTCCTCATCGGCACACCCGCTCCATCCTTTCCTGTCACTCTCTGGCTGGCCTCACTTGGCCCACTTCCTGCGCCCACCTGTGAGGGCAAAACCCTTGGGGTTATCTTCGACTCCACACTCTCCTTCTCTCCTTACATCTCTGACATCTCTAAGAAGTCACACTACCAGGTACACCTCCTCAGAGTTATTCTTCCTTTCCTCTCTTTCCCCCAGAAGCTCACTGTCTCAAGAGATCTGGTTCTCTCTAGGCTGGACTACTGCAACAGCCTCTTTCTAAATTTGGCTGCCTCTACTCTCCGCCCTCCACAACTTATTCATAACTGCGAGATTTGTTCTTGACCTCAAGCCCAGGGATCGTATCTCTGCAGGACTAAAATCTCTGCACTGGCTCCCAGTGGTTGCAGGGATTAAGTTCAAAGCCCTCTGCATTGTCCACAAGGCCTTCTGGGGCCTGGGGCCTCATTACCTTCAACTCTCTCTTCCTAAATATCTTCCTTCTCGAGATCTACGCTCATCCGCCTCCAACTCCCTCAGGGTCTGTCGCTTCTCCAAGCAACGAGTTGGCGGTAGATCTGTCTCTTCGGGTGGGGCCACCCTATGGAACAGCCTCCCTGCCTCACTAAAACTTGAGGAGAACTATCTCTGGTTCCGGAAGCACGTCAGAACCTTTCTCTATGCTTCTGCTTTTTCTCCTTCTCTCCTCTGCTGAAACCCTGGCTGAAATTGCACTGGTTACCTGGCTACCCACTGATATCGGACCCACGTCCCCAGTCACACCACCACCACCAGTCACACACCTGCACTGCCTTCCTGGCAAACCCCGCACTCTGGACTGTCGCTGTATCCCGACAGTCCCTCTACCAGCACTTGACACCGGATGTCTTCACTTACCCTTGCACTTGCCACCCACTGGCCAAACTTACTATGTTATTAGTCTGTTATCCCATGTACTGCACTCTCCCCTCCCCCTCTCCCTTGTACTTTCCCCCTTCCCCTTCCCATGAATTTGCACAATCTGAATGACGCCTGGCCTTGTAGGATTGCTGTTTGTCTTCCCTCTGTTCCCCCTCCCTTGCCTCGTCGCACCTTGAAACACTTATGTATAGGCGCATTATAAATGCCATATCATATCATATCAATTGCGAGTGCATCCAAGAAAGTTCTGGCAAGAGAGTATGCCAGGCAGTCACAAGTGTATGCATCCAAGAAATTCCTGGCTGGAGAGACTACCTGGCAGTTGCAAGTCTGTGTATAAAATGAAGACAATGGTAAGGAAGCTAACCAGGCAAGGGCAAGTTGAACACTGTATGGGGAACACATGCTGAAAAAGCAAATAAGGATTAGCAAAAAGGCGGTGTTGATCACGAGAAAGAGGAGTGAAAACCTGGCAGGTGAATATGCCAGGTATCCTGACAAGACCAAGAAAAAAGGCAAAATTGTTGTGTACTTAATATGTTATTCAAACCTGACAGGAGATTACACTAGGTATCATGACAAGACTAAGACAAAAGGCTAAATTGTTGTGTACTTTGAAATGCCTTGAAACACTCGTGTATTCACGCCTTGAAACACTTCTGTATAGGCGCGTTATAAATGCCATATCATATCATATCATATCATATCATATCATACTAATTGGGTTATTCATACCTGGCAGGAGAGTACGCTAGTTATCCTACCAAGACCATGACAAAGAGCCACAGTCTTTTATATACTCATTTTGTTATTTCTCAAAGGCAAACTCAAGGAACTGACAGAAATCCAGGCAAGGGAATAACCCACTGAAAAAAGGAACTCTATTCAGTTAAAACTTTTTTGTTGGAGGTACACCTTTTTCTTTTTTTGGACATTTATGAACCATGTAAGGCCAAAGACATTACCCTTTTCACTTTAGAAATTAGTTTGTTAGACTGTGAGGGCCAGAATAGGACTTTGGACATAGGACGGTTTTTGCTTTGAACATGCTGATCTTAACAAACCCTTAGTTTTGGTTTCAGGTAGGGAAATACCTCTTAGAGCAGGGACAGAGAGGCCATTTTCCAACCCCTTTTACTTTAATAAAGGTTTATAGCCAAAACCCATAAGCCTCTGTGTCTCATTCCTGGTTCCTCAAACTTCCCATTCCTCTTCTCTCTCTGTCACTGATCTTGCTCATTACTTTACCACTAAAGTCTCTAAGCTGCGGGCCTCCTTTTCTCCCCACTCTTCTACTCAAGCCTCCCTGCACCTTCAACTTCTTTGCTTGATTATTCCTTTTCAGCTTTTTCTCCTCTCACCGATACAGATATTGCAAATTTTCTTACTCAAGCTCATCCTCCTGCTGCTCCTTCTGATCCCATCCCTTCTTCTCTAATTCCTTTAGTTTATCCTAAAAAACTCAAATATCCTTCCATGCTCATTACTCTTTCTTTCTTTTCTGTGCTTTTTCCTGATTTTTTCAAGCATGCAACTGTAATACCCACCTTAAAATAGCCTTCATCTGACCCCTCTCTTTCTTCTAACGTTTGACCTATTTCTTTACTTCCTTTTCTCTCCAAACTTCTAGAGAGAACCCTACTCTCAAATGTCTTCTTATCTTCATCCACATTCTCTTCTTTCCCCACTTCAATCCAAATTTAGGCCTGGTCATTCTACTGAGACAGCCCTCTTGCCTGTCTCGGATTCTCTTCTCTCTTCCCGGCACAATAAACTTTCCTCTATTCTTATCCTACTTGATCTCTCTGTAGCTTTTGACACTGTTTTTCTCCCCACTTTGTTATGTACTATTTCTTCTCTGGCCATCTCGGATTCAGCTCTTGCCTGGTTTTAGTCTTATCTTTGTGATTACATGTTTTCAGTTTCCTGGGCAGGCCAGCAATCAGCTCCTCACTCCCTCCTCTATGGTGTTTCACAGGGTTCTGACCCTCTTTTTCTCTTATTGCTTTGTTTAATTTGTCCTTCAATTTGTATGCAACTGATTCTCAAATCTTCTTTTCTTTCTCTGAATTTACTGAAGGTCTTCATTTTCAAGTTTCTGTCAGTATGTCTGCTGTTCAAGCATGGATAACCTCTAATTTTCTCCACTTAAATCCTTCCAAAACTCGAATTCTTTATTTTCCTCCTGCTTCTCCCATTCCTGTATCGACTTTCTTCTCTTTTCTTTCTGCCTTCTCAGCTTCCTTTTTCATCCTCTGCTCGTAATCCTGGGGCCCTCTTTGACCCCTCTCTTTCTTATTCTTCTCACATCTCTCTAACATCTCAGAACTGTCACTTTCTTCTCTTTAATATCTGGCATGCATGCCCTTTTTTTGTCTTTTCATGCCACTAAACTCTTGATCTTTGATGTTGTCTTTTTTTGAATTGACTACTGTTCTTCTCTCTTGATCGTATTACCCACCTATCGCCAGCTACTCTTCAATCTATAATTCTGGTATTCATTTACTCTTTGAACTATCCTCACAATCTTCTATTTCTTCTGCACTCTCTACTGCTGCTATTCTATCTTTTCAGTTTCAACTCCTGTTTCACTTTCTTTCTATTGTCTTTAAATGTCTTTATGGTCTTGCTCCTTCTTATCTTGCTTCTCTTGTTTCTTTCTATATTCCTACTAGAACTCTTCACTCTGAATCTTCATTTCGTCTGGTGGTTTCTGCGCTCTTTTAACTCCATTGCTCTTTCAATTTGTTCCTCATCTGCTTATTGTCTTTTTCATACTCGTCTGAAATCGGTACAACGTCCTTTCATCGCGGGACGGGATGACATTTCATTTTTTGCCACAATTTTTATAACGAAAAAACAAATTTACATTTTTTGGGGGGGTTACAAATATATATACAACACTCACCCCACGGGTGGAAGGTGGTCACGCGTTCCGCCTGAATGCTCAGGCTTCCTCAGACCTTTAAAATCCAAATGCAGCTTGCACATCATAGAGTTTAAAAAGAAGAAAAGCAGTTACAGGGCATCCCCATTCGTGTCACATCACGTGCAGACACGGTCATATGACCGCTGCAAGGAAACAATGGAAACAATGGTGAAGTCTATCACCTACGATGGCCTCCATATTGGAACGGTCAAAGTCCTATGGATAAGGTAAGTGCGTTGCTAAATAGCGTAAAAGGTACGCGTAAGGGAGTCACTAACTACCGCAATGTGAGCTACACCATGGAGATGCTCTAAACTGCTTATTTAAACATATTATTGTCAAATTACAATTGATGTGTGACAAATGAGCACAAATGTGCCTGTTCTTAATTGAAATGACTGGAACCAGCTGGGGTAGCTGCTCTCAGACATATGCCCCCACATAGGGTCAGTGTTTACAAGCCAAGGATTATGCGCATAATCCTTGGAGGTAGGTAGAGCACCATCATTTAGCTACATTGATTTATTCATATATATATACATATATATATATATATATATATATATATATACATATATATATATATATATATATATATATATATATATATAGGGTGTGGGGTTCAGGAATAGATACATTACAGGGGATAGGGGTTGGGGGGATCTGCCACAAAAATAAAAAAAATAAAAATTCTGTGAGTTTTTTCGTTATAATATCCGCTGAAAAATCGCAGCGAAATGTTATCCTGTGATAAAATGACATGGAACCCTGATATCTTATCTTCTTTCTTTGTCTTCTGTTTCATGGCATGATTACCCTGCTGCCTTAATAAGATTGTACCACTGTTATTTTTAAATAAGTTATGGCCCTTTGGCAAATGCGCCTTATAAATACCAATAAAAAATACAAATACCAGAGTGAAGGAGTGGAATAGGCACACAGCATATACTAAGAAAAAGCTGCAAATTGGAAACCATAGCAATGCACATGCATACTAAGTGCGGCAGGATCAGACTTGTTGCAGAGCATACAACTTATTTTCCAATGTCTTCACTTCCGGAGCAGCGTCAGTAATTGGGATGACAATGAATGATTGCAGGTTCCTCTCATGAGAACATTTCTGCTTGCTGTGCAAACTGATTCAAATAGCCCTTTTCCCCTCCCTCTCACTTCCTGATGGTCTTTACTCACTACTCACCCCTCGAAACTCTACACACCCTACTCCATCTACTCCATCTACCCCTTTCAATTGTTCCTCTCTCCGTCTGATATCTTTCACTCCTTCTAAACCTCACCTCCACACTTTGATGTTGCTATACCTTCCTCTATATCACCACTCCTTCTTCCACTCTACTACTCCTTCTTCCACACTACTAATCCACCCACTGAGTGCACCCAAGTTCTTTTGCCCTCCACTACTTCAGTTTATTGGTTTAGGAGGGATAGAATGATGCTCCAACAACACATTACTCTTTCTCGTGTATGTGACTTGGTTAGAAGAGGGGAAAAGTGCTGATATAATTCCGTTAGTGCCATCTGACTCAAAGAGATAGTCCTTAAATATTGCAGGAGTGGGCCTACACTATACAAGTCTTACCTGAGCCTCTTTACAGCATATGTTTTCTAGTAGAATCCCAGCTTTGCTATAATGATCTATGCCCGTTGCACCACTGTCTGTAGAGTTGAAAAGGGAGTTAATCTGAAATAAATGGAATGGACGCAATTTCATTAAAATCAGTTATTGTTTCTTGATAGCACATGCTTTTGGTACTGTTGTAATATCATTACATTAAAACCCGAAAAGTGATGGGTGGAAGGTTTTGAATTAATCTGAACCACTGGCACTAATCTAGGCAACCTGCCACACCATTGTTTTGTCAGCCCGTCAGCACCGTTGCAAAAGGGGTCCAGCCATATGCAAACGAGTCAGGTACTGCCAACAATGGGAGCAGCCCAGGCCAAACTGCTAGGCTAGGTCCCCTCTCCATGTAAACACAAGCAAATGGTCTTTCCACTTTCGTAATGGATTGGCAGGCGAAGAACAATGGTCTAGAGAGTTGCCCAGAGCAATGCCAGAGGTTAAGATTAATTTGAAAACTTCCAGCCATCACTCTTTTGTTTTGCTGTAGTCACCCCCAAGTGGTACAGGTCTGCCCAGACGTGGGTTGTGAACCTGCTGGGCATAGAGAATCAAGCTGCTTCTCACTGATGAGGCCCAGCGAGGCCGAAACTTGTTTGGGGATGCTTGTGGTCTCGTGCAGAAGCGATATGACCAAGCAGTTTGGACTGGACTGCCCCTTTTAGTTTGGGACTAAGCCTGATTTGCATATGGTCTTTCCACTTTTGCAATGGCTTGGCTTGCGCAGAACGATGGTTGGAGGGTTGCCCAGAGTAATGCCAGATGTTCAGATTCATTTGAAACCTTCCAGCCATCACCTCTTTGGTTTTGCTAGAATATCATTACACAACAAGATAGCTGCTGGGTAAGTAACATGTCACCTTTCACTCCTTGATCAAGGTAAGAAATCCAGTTTTATCTAATTGTTCTGTTAGCCATTCTGAATTTTAAATCGTTTTGCAGACACAACAGAGCATTATCTAACATTTCATTATATTTGTATGTTGTGTATTTGGTATTGAGGCTGCTTTACAGTTGTTTACAGTCTGTTCAGTTGTTCATTGTTTCATCCATGCCATTTGTCTACATGGTAGCATTGGCTGCCCCGAGAATTCCGTAAATACAATTTAAGACTTGGCCCTGTTTTCTGGTATTTGTTTATTTAATGGGGTGCCTAATGCAAGATCTTCACACCAATCCTGAATCTGGAAGCAGTTTTAAAGTAGCTTGTTTTGTGCTCGCATTGGCTTCTTGTTTTGTCTTGACTTCTCCCTTATCCCTGTGCTGTAAGCTGGTGTGCTTGGAATACCTGTGGAAATCCTGCCTCTGGAATGTTGAGCAAGTGTTTTAGTGTTCCCTGAGTGTCAATGTAAAGAGAGCTGCTTGACTGAGATAGTGCCGGTGGATGTCTCTGTATCTCTTCTACCTAAATGTACTTACCTGATAACTGTGATCCTGTACTTGAAACTTGAGTAAAGAAGTTACCCCAGTATGGTTTATCTGTGTCTTGACTGAAATACACATCCTTTCACTTCTTTTTTTTGAAGGAAGTGTTGTGGGTCCTATTTCTATGTCGCTAGCCTCAGTGATTGGATTCCATTCGAGGAGCACTGACACTGTGCAGCACGCACACCTTCCTGAGAGTTATCGCTATGCATGGAAAAAACACCAGGACCAGGGAGCTTTTTGTTCTTGTAAGAATGACGCAGTTTGATCACTGTTGAAATTCCTGTTTCACAGAAGTATTGTATTTCTTTTCTGCAATTGTTGTTTGTAATATGGAAACACTGGAAGTGAATACAGACTTGGCTGAGGTACAGTTTCCTAGCTTGCAGTCATTGAAGCGACAGTAACACATCAGAATAGTGTATAATTTCCTGCTGATGCTCTAAGCCTTCTGCTATTAATCCTATAAATGTGTTTTGTGTTTCACTATAGTACACAGACTTGGTTGTACATTCTCCAACCTTTCATTACGGTAAGATTCAGGGACCTCGATTCACTACAATGCAGGGGTAGCAGAAGTGACATAAGACAGGAAGTGATGTCACATGACCTATGACCCACTCAACCCTGATGATATCACTGAAAGTGGCTTGCAGACATAAATGAAAGCACATAAATGTACATTTTTTAAAATACCAAATAGGTGCTAAAGCAGACTAGAATATTTGCGATACCAACCACGTTTTAGCAAGAGTGCTGCCTTTATATGCTATGGATGGGTTCATGACCTGATAGGGTTATAGAGTCAACGTAGACCAAGGCACTGCCATAGATAGGCCACTTCAGCATTGTATGGGCAATTACTTCCAAATGATGCCAACAATAGCTGCATGTCAGACATCGCCGTTATATCATAAGTAGAGACCTTGCATTGCCAGTTGCTGTGATATTGCAGTATCCAAAAATCCAATACATGCAAGTCATCAAAAGTGTACATGAGCATTCATGTTTTTTTCATGATAATTACTTGTTATTTATATAGTGCTTTAGCCAATTCACTATACATAGCACATATCTACATAGCCAGGTAATTAAATGTATCATGATTGCTTTAACAGAGATGGTCAGTACAAAATGCCAAGCCACAATAAGAAATGGCTAGACTAGCTGCACCCAAATGCTAGTCTAACCACAAAATAATGCTTATGAGGCTTACTTTATTATAGCTGCCCATTGCAAAAGTCATGCCACAGTAAGAAATTACTAGACTGGCTGTACCAAAATGCCAGTCTAGCCACTAATACATATCATGCCTGCTTTATTAGAGATGACCATTATGTATTAGTGCACACCTCTCCTGCCCCACCCTTCCCACACGCCCTCTCTCCCTCCCAAACTCTTCCTCCACCCCATTATGTATTAGTGCACACCTCTCCTGCCCCACCCTTCCCACACGTCCTCTCTCCCTCCCATTCCCCTCCTCCAACTCCCAAAATCAGCTCCCCAGCCCATCATTACCTCCACATCCCTCTTCCCGTCTCAGTACTTATGTATCAGGCAAGGTGCTTCATATGCAAGTACTGGGACCAAGCAGAGTGGGACTAGGACTAATGAAGATCACTGCTAAATCAGCCAGGCATTTAACACAGCAAACATGCACTTGCTCACTTATACATGCCCCCATTCACCATTTACCCACAGACACACCCACCCACCCATATATCATGCACCCGTTCACTCACATTACATTATATACACACACACACGTATGTACATTACATAACATATCTACACAGACACACACAATTGTACACTTAAAAATATAATTGTCCTTACCTTCCTCAAATCCATTTTACCTCCTCTGCAAGTATGCCTCTGGCTCCCGAGTTCCAGCAGACACACATGAAACCAACTGTGGTTCCTGTCATGTGCATCAGAGCATAGAAGCCTGAGGGTTCCATGTCCTGGGAGAGGGGGGGGCTCGGATTTCCAAATGAAATAATTTGTTTTTAAAGTCACTGTGAATGATTTTAAAAAGACATGATTTCTGTTATGGAAAACCAAAATGGAAATAATTTATTTTTGAACCGTGAGTGACTTCAAAAAGATTTTTTTCTTTTAAGTCCGAGTCCTCCGACATAGTCAGGCAGCACCAGGGGTTACATGGGGGTTGCCAGGGGTTGCAGTTGCTACCCCCAAATGATGACTGTGGTTAGATTTCAGTGCATGCAGCTTAATATTAGGAATGCACTAGCAGTACCACACAGCTTTGCCTGGGTCTGTAGCTGACATGCACCTGGGTGCCTGCTAGAGTCTTGTGTATGCTTTATTGTGTCATAACCTCCTATTTTTGAAAAATCACAAAATCGTCAATCTCCCGAAATTGCCTGTACTGATAGCACAGGGCTGAACTACACTCCACCCCTGTGCAAGGTACCACCTAGAGCAGTATGGAACAATCCAACTGTCCTCTGTCCCCAGCTAAATGCCAGCAGGTGTCTTGTAAACAGAGGCATTTCTGCATTTTTGTGTATTGCTGGGATGTTCTGTTTCGACAATGAGAACATTAACAGGGTAATTCATAGAATCCAGCGCACAAGTAGCGCACGCGGCTGGCGCACAGCGTGCGCCTGCGATAGTCTGCGCCAGATGCGTGCGCCAAAACCGAATCCGGCGCACAGCGTATTCATGGATTTTAGCTTCCCCAGGCAGCCGTGGCGCACAGTGGCGCAGCGACTCGCTGCAGCGCCAGTTACGCCCCCAGGAACGCCCCTTGCGCTGTGAAATCTCATAAAAATCACAAACCAGCGCAAGGGGCTGCGCTAACACTGGACCATCACGGCAAGCGGCCCATGCGATTTTCAAGGGTGCGCGGGAAGTTTCACACGTGAAATCCCAGGCTACGTCCATTTCAGGGGTGCGCGGGAAGTTCCACACGCGAATAGCCTGGCCGCGTGTATTTCAGGGGTGCGTGGGAAGTCCCACACGCGAATAGCCTGGGCGCGTGTATTTCAGGGGTGCGCGGGAAGTCCCACACGCGATTACAGCAGGGTACTTGTATTTCAGGGGTGCGCGGGAAGTTCCACACGCGAATAGCCTGGGCGCGTGTATTTCAGGGGTGCGCGGGAATTTCCACACGCGAATAGCCTGGGCGCGTGTATTCCAGGGGTGCGCAGGAATCCTCACACGCGAATAGCCTGTGCGCGTGTATTTCAGGGGTGCGCGGGAAATTCCACACGCGAATAGGCTGGGCGCGTGTATTACAGGGGTGCGCGGGAAGTTTTACACGCGACTTCAGCAGGGTATGTGTATTTCAGGGGTGCGCGGGAATTTCCACACGCGAATAGCCTGGGCGCGTGTATTCCAGGGGTGCGCGGGAATACTCACACGCGAATAGCCTGTGCGCGTGTATTTCAGGGGTGCGCGGGAAATTCCACACGCGAATAGGCTGGGCGCGTGTATTACAGGGGTGCGCGGGAAGTTTTACACGCGACTTCAGCAGGGTACGTGTATTTCAGGGGTGCGTGGGAATTCTCACACGCGAATTGGCTTGGTACGTGTATTACAGGGGTGCGTGGGAAGTTACACACGCGATTAGGCTGGGTGGGCCCTCACAGGTGTACCCTGTACACCCTCCACGGCCCCTGCAGGCAGCCCACAAAACAGGGGACTACCCTGCACACCTGATCATGTCCCCCTGCACCCCCATCCACCAGGGGCACCCTCCACCAGGCCCCCACCCATGTCTCCCACCACCCCCACCCCCCATCCACCAGGGGCACCCTCCACCAGGCCCCCACCCATGTCTCCCACCCCCCCCACCCACCAGCACTGTGGGGCACGTGGCCAGCAGGCAGTCAGGCAGCAGCAGATGGCAGGTGGGAGCGTGCTCAGGGCTCTGGGGGACTGTAATTTTGCCTCCTGGCCAGGAGCGTGGTCTTTCGTGTTTGAACGCGTGGACAGCCTGATAGGGAGTGAATCTGCACGTGAAAACCCCACACTCAGCGAATCGCGCGAAAACCCGTCACCAGCATATGTGCGTCTATAGTTACCTGCACGTGCAGTGTCAAAGCGTGTGATTGGTGAAAATGGATCTACACGCATGAGTGACAAAGCGTGTGATTGGTGAAAATGGATCTACACGCAGGAGTGACAAAGCGTGTGATTGGTGAAAAGTGAGCTACACGCAGGAGTGTCAAAGCGTGTGATTGGTGAAAAAGGATCCACACGCAGAAGTGACAAAGCGTGTGATTGGTGAACATGGGCCAAGCACGTACACGCCGTAAGTGACGCTGTACGTGTGGGCCTGTATATAAGGTAGTGTTGAACACCATTTCCTTGTACGTGCTTTTCGTGGAGAGCGAGTGGGTGAATTCTGTACTTCTTGTCGTTTCACACGCGATTTACTTCACGGCGTTTCCAGTTCGTACTCCCTGTTACCTCTGACAGCTTTTTCTCTTTTTCCTCTTGTACTGGTTTACCTGGGCCTGTTCCCTCAAACAGTGTCCCCTTCTACTGTTGTCCTGTCTCCTCAGACAGCGTACACATCTTCTTTTGGCGGGGTTGTTGCCAACCAAACGCGCTCATTTTTCACGCTCTTTTACCTGGCAGACGGTGAGTCACGCACGTATCTAACTTCTGTGCTTGCCCCTTGTGTAGCCTACCCCTTCAGAGGTCATTCTAGGCTGCGTGTGACACGCATACGTTCATTGTGTTACTGGATGCCACAGCGTAGTGCAGGGTTTTCCATCAGCACACGTGGTCTAGGAGGGGTATTGTGCACGTTCCTTAACTTTTCTGGGGTGCCTGTGCGTTGCGTGACCCGTCATCTTTCCCCAGGGGTGTCATATAGCCTTGCCACTGCACTAGGGTACGAATACCATCTGGTACCCAACCCCTTTGACACCCAATTGCCCAGGACAATTGTGCACACCGACTCCCATACGCACAATAACATCAGTGCCATGGTTGGGAGGCGTGCAAGCCGTAAGGGTGGCAAAGGTGGCCGAGCCACACGTGGTGGCCGTGGAGGATCCACTAGGGGACGTGGTTGTGACTTGCAGGGTGCCCCTGTCCCCCCCAGTCTGGAGGACCAGTCAGGGACACCCATGCCCCCCCCCCAGGTGAGGGTCATGTGGCTGATACCAACCCTGATCAGCCCTTGTTGGACCAGCCCATTGTGGCAGCAGACCTGTCCGAGGGTGATCCCATCGCTGACATCCAGGTCAGCAGGTCCACTGCATGTGCACCGGTGCACATTGGTGTCATCAGGGCACGCGCATCTATGCCAGATAGGTCATCTGCTGGCCCCCGTAGCCAGGGTGTGGCTCCATCCACCCCACCTCTCATACACCCTGCCAAGACTGTGTCGGTCCTAGTTCATGCACCTCAGATCAGGCCTGACCCCATCCCACTACCCCCAATGCCTGCACCTACTCCCATGCTGAGTGTGCAATCCCACGCACCCAGTACTGAGTCCACCACGGCTCCTGCCCCTAGTGTCCACAGCGGCGTAGGACACTCTGGATCCCCACCCCCTTCCAAGCGCAAGAGGAAGAGTGCACGTCCGGCACAGGCTGATACCCCAGGCACGGCTGCACAGTCCGGCCCATCAAGGAAGCCAAGCTTCACAGACGCCGAACTGAATGCACTTGTTCAGTATGTGTCAGATCATGATAGGGAAATGGTCATCGTTGCAGGGTCCAAGACCACACATGCCAGACGCCAGGCACACTGGCAGACCATTGTTGACAGAATAAGTGCCCTTGGAGTAGTGAGGCGCACAGCTAGTGATTGCCAGAAGCGCTGGAATGACCTTAAGCGCAGGGCAAAGGATAAGCTGGCCTCAAGTCATGCCGCAACCTTGGTGACTGGAGGTGGGTCCCCAGCACAGGAAATAGAACTCACACCACACGAGTCCGTAGCTGGATCCTACGTCACCGAGGGACAACTCCAAGGTGTGGGAGATCTCCCTGATTACGAGGCATCATCCGGTGAGTGCAAATGCATGTGTGTATTATCCATGTGCATGGTGTGTGTGTGAAGCATTCATGTTGGGTGCCTGTCAAGGGGGTGTGTGGCAGAGTAGATAGTGGCACCCATGTGCCTCATCCAGTATGTTCAGTGCAACACCATCTGCCCACAGCACTATCCCAACTGGCAACAGTGCACATATGGCCCTACACCATGGAAGTTGCCCTTGAATTGTCATTTTGTCACTACATTGTTGCTCATACTCCCCTGTCTATTCATCTGATGTCTTACATACCATTCCTATACTTTCCCCCAGCCAATCAAGTTTCATCTTCACATGCCTGACATGCAATGATACCACATGCTAATGCGTCCTCTGTATATAAATGCCTACCAACATGCTGTCATACTGTGGATGTTGCCTTGACATCCACCTCCTACCTGTGTGCTTTGGTACCGTCTGGTTTCGAGCCCCATTCCCTCACACTCCATGCTGCTCTTCATGGTCTATCTTCCCTGACTTCTACAGTTCAGACCATCGTGCCCTACTCACGACACCTGCTTGCTAACAGTCAAATGAGGGCACCCTGCCCTCCAATGCGACCCACCCTATTGCTGACAAGTGCATCTGAGCCTACTCAAAGCCAACTCTCACTGACATCTGCTCATACATGCCTTTGCCTGTCCCATAGACCCTTCACATGGTCCCTGTCCTCTCTCCTTGCTCCTCTTCCACTATCAATGGTGGGACCCGTTGGGGTGTACTCCTGGCCACCTTCCAACCCTCAGAGGCCACAATTGATGTGCATGGTAATGGGAGCATCTCAGTCCAAGGCCCTTAGGCCAACCTCATTCTCCTTGAGAAATGCTAGCCACATCTCATCAACTCCCTTACCTCTCCTGCTGTCCCCCCTCCTCTCTCCTCATCAATCCTGCACTGCCTCCCTGCACCCTCCCATGATCCTTCTCCGCCTCCCACTCCAACTCCTACACATGCTGCACCTCTGATCTCTAGCACTCCCCGTAAGTCCTCCAAGGCTGTCAACCTCCTCCACAATTACACTCCTTTCACTGCAGCTGCATCAGGCATTCCTCCGATATCTGTCACTTACATGAGGTTATGCACCTTGACATCCTTGGTCTCATGGAAACATGTCTGACGGCCAGCTCTGTCTGCATCCTTCACACACTCCTACCTGATGTTCAGGAGACCCTCTCCTTTGCCCGCCACTACTGTGCAGGGGGGGTGTGCCCTTGGCTTCCCTGAGGGTATTCCTGCCACTGTCACTCCTACTTAGACCTACTCCACTCTGGAATGGCTTGTGTGACGTCTCTCTCTACCACACCTTGACATTCACAAACTGTGCGTACTGTGTCTGGGAAAACTGGTCAAATGTACTACTTCCTTTCTGAGTGTCCTCACCTCTCCTCCTCACTCATGTCCCCAGACACAGAAATCCTCTTCCTTGTTGCTGTACGCATCCACCTGCATGCTTGTTGACCCCCCCACGTGACCTTTCTGTGACCTCAGCAACTCCCTCTCACCCTCTAGACTCCCGTCTGTCCCTACTCATTCTGCAGGGCACACTCTTGATGCTCTGATCTCATCTGACTTTCCCCTCTCCGTCCATCTCTGCACTCCTCTCTCCTGGAGTGATCACATTCTCCTCTCCTCCCAGCTCACCCTCACCACACCACAGGCAAAGCCACCCTCACCACTGTCACACACCTTCTTGGTATTCCAACCCATGAAGTGTGTGTCAGTCGAGGCTCATGCTGCCAAAATCTCCCCCCCATCCAGCTCCCCCTTAGGCTCACTCCCATCCTGACAGGGCCCACTCCATGCTCCACTCTATGTCAGGTACACTGGATGTCTTTGCCACGGTCATGACCACCTGTCTGAAGCCCCATGCCAATGCAGAGTCCTGGCATGACTCGGATCATGTGAACCCAGACCACAGGTGCCGGGTGGCAGAGAGGGAATGTCCTGCATCATGCTCATCCTCTGGCAAACTGGCCTGCCACATGCTCCAAAGGCAATAGCGCCTCACCCTTCTCACCAAGATGAGATCCCCAATCCAAGGGCACATATCTGCGGCATGTGACAACTCTGCAGGACAGATAGAAATCTGCAAGGACCTTGCCGAGCCAGATGCAGTGTGTACCTCCCCTGTCCCCTCCGAGCCCACAGCACTGCATGATTGTCTCTGTACCCCTATAGGCCACCCCCCCCAGCACTTGTCTGCGCCTAACACCATCTGCCCTTGACGTTAAGTCCTACTTACCTTGTACAGCACTTCCAGCCGCCACTTCCCCTTGCACATCATTGTGCCACCCACCCCTGCACTTGCGTGACATGAATGACACCAGCACCGGTAGGATTGTTGACTGGCATCCCCTACTGCCCCACCACCCCTCAGTGCTCCGCTGTACCTTCATACATTTCTGGACCGGTGCTTCACGAATGCTATATGATTCCTTTACAGGTGATGGGGAGGTGGAATCTCATTGTTTACTGCATTTTGTTGATGTAGACAAGGCACTGTGCATCGTGGCCAATTTGGACTAGCAGATCCATGTACAACATGTCAACTTATTGATGATGCAATGTCAGGACCAGAGTGGTAGAAATCCAAAAAAGTTGCCCTCCTCTCCCTCTTCACTTGGTGGCTATGTCACATGCCATGTGTGTGATGGCATGTGCCTTTGACATGGCAATCACCGGCCAATGTGTGATGGCAGTGCTAGGCAGCATGGTGAGCAGGCGTTGCTCTCCAATCTGTACATTGTATGCCCTGAGCCTCCCCTACAGACCCAGTGATGGTGAATGCATAGGAGGTCTCCCAGTCATGTGGGACATGTGTCGTAGAACTACTGCCTCTGTTGTTCATCAGCCCTTGTTGCATGCCATGGTGCTAATGCCTGTTTCCATTTTTCTCTTTCATGTCTTTGCAGGGGACGAAGCACTTGTTGATGCTGGGGATGTGGTGGTTGAGCCGTCCCAGGAGGGCAACCCGGGCCGACCTTCCACAAGTGAGGGACGTGGTGTGTTTGTGGGTGAAAACCCACAAGTGCTGCAGGTCGTGCTGTCGAGGGGTGTCTCTGGGGGTTCCTCCCCCGAGCAGTATTCAGGTGTAGACTCGGAGGATGACACCTATGTGCAGTCGCAGGTGAGTGTTCTTGGGAGAGAATCTCCTCTGTCCGACCCACCTGCAGCCGGGCCATTGCCCTCAATGGGGATGTCAGTGTCGGCAGCTCAGCCTCCGGTGGTTACGGATGCAGGGCCACACCACACAATCTCTGATCCTGTTCCTGGGGCTGCAGATCAGAGAGGGAATGCAGTCCTGCAGCCTGAGGCCTTGCCGGCACAGCAAGGCGCAGTCCGCCTTGCCCCAGGCAGGTGTGGTGCCCGTCAACGTGGTGGCCGTATGCCACCTGGCAATACCGCTTGGGAGCAATCCATCTACGGTATGGCCAACCAACAGGCAGCATCATCCGAGATGATTGCACAGGCAATGGATAGGGTGGCCACTTCCATTGTCCCCCCAGAAAGGCTGATGGAGCGACTGGAGCAGGCTACAGAGTCCATCAGCCAGGCACACAGGGAGGATATGTTGGCGTCCAACAAGGACAGGCGGGCGGCACTGGCGACTCTGCGGGAATCACTTTCCATGGAGTCCCAGCGCCACAGGGAAGGCCTGAGGGAAGAATTCCGTCACCTCAGGTCGACCCTGTTAGAGCTTGAGGCTTCATCCCATAGAAGGACAGAGGAGCAGCTGGAGCGTCTGACACGGACGCTCTCGGCCGAGATGCAGGCAACTCGTGCGGAGGTCAGGTCATCCCGGGAGTTTCTGCATGGGGACCTCCGCATGATTATAACCCAGAACCAGAACTACCAGACCCGCCTGCTTGCAGCCATGGAGGAGCAAACTCGTGCTTTGCGTGGGCTGCCTCCCATTGTCACACCATCTTCTGAGGCAGCTCCCCCACCTCCTGAGTCAGCTGCAGGGTCTGGCCAGAGCGATAGCGACTCATCTCCCACAACAGAGTAGCCGTGTGGGCCACGAGCCTATGGGGTGTTTTAGTTTCCCATGATCCACACAGGTGGATTGTGGCGTGCATCCTGTCCTCGGACCTCATAGGTGGCCCCCCCCCCCCCGCCGGCCCTTTCATGGCCATTTTTTCTCAATTTTCTTTTTCCTTTTCCAAGAGTGTTGCCTTGTGTGGGTACCTGGGCATACACTGTATTGTGGCTGGGCACATGCAGGCTTGTCCTGAGTTTGGTTTAGATGCTTGGGTAGCAGACATCCACACCCCTCCTGCTTCCGTTTACATGGGCTTGCAAAGGGTGTGCCCAAGTGACAGCAAATTACACGGTGACATTGGACTCCCATGAGCTGTTGGCCAGTCCATAGTCAATACTGTGTAGACATTCATAGTGTACATTGTTGTTGCACCTAACTATGCATGATGGTTTGATATGTGCCTCTACTTACATATGTTGCTCATGTTTTGCAGGTATTTCACACAGTTCTTCACACGGGCATACTCTCTGGAGTCAGACTACATGTCGGTAGATGTGCACTGACACTTTTGCGTGGCGCCATCACTGTACATCTGGACGGTGAGGACATACCAGCAGAATCAGGTAATGAGACTACCATTGATTACATGCATTGTGTCTTGTTTGGGTGGGCTTCAAGGTGGGTTGGTGTGTAATTTGATTGAAATTACTCTTACACAGGTGTGTAGTAGTGGCTCCAGCGCGGTTAGCTGTTCAAGTGCGGCTATGTTCCATTTGGGGCACTGCTATTTGTGACACCGGTGTCATGTTGTGATGGCCAGTTTGTTTGCTCTCACATACCATGACATGGTGTCCTCAGTGGCGGGACTGTGAAGGGAATGGGTGACATGGCAATGTTGTCATGTAGTGAATCGCCTGTGGCAATGCATATTTGATTGATGGAGTTGTGTCTTCTCGTTGTGATGCATTGCTGGTGTATGTGTAGGTAGGGGTGCACACATAGTGACACTTCCATGTTAACAATCTCAGGCTGATGTGTATCTGACAGTTTATTGTCGAGTAATTTTGTGACATTGTCAGGTAGTGTCATCATTGATTGTCAGATGGTATGTGCCAGAGCAGTGTGCACTAGCCAGCACTGTGATTCCTAGGTGAAGAAGTTGGCCACCAGTTGCGTACGGGCTGCCACCCCCCGTGCCCTTTCCCCTCCCATGCGCAGCGGGCGTGCATGTGGTTGTGGATGTGGGGGCACCACCATGTCCACGGGCAGGCCCCGGCGTGTTGCAACGTTGTGCAGGACACATGCTGCCACTATGATCCTGCACACTATTCGGGGAGCATATAACAGCTGCCCGCCAGAACGGTCAAGGGAGCGAAAGCGTGACTTCAGCACTCCGAATGTGCGCTCCACTATGCCCCGTGTTGCAATGTGGGCTGTGTTGTACCTTACCTCGGGTGGCGTGGTGGGGTTCCGGATTGGGGTCATCATGTGGGGGCTGATAGGGTAGGCACTGTCCCCTGCGGAGGTGGTGATGGGTATCATTAGTGGTGTTGTGTCATGACCCAGTATCTGACATGCATGCATGTGCAGTGGCATTCATGCTCACCAAGCAGCCATGTATCTCCATGCTGGCCAGCCTCCAGGTCCCGGCATAGTGTAGACATTCTGTAGATGAAGCTGTCGTGGGTGGACCCGGGATAGTTGGCATATACTGATGTGATTATTCCCTTGGCATTGCATACAACTTGCACGTTGATGGAATGCCAGTGCTTGCGGTTTCTATAGATGTGCTCTGTTGCCCTGGGTGGACGTAGAGCCACATGTGTGCAGTCAATTGCACCAAGCACTTTGGGGAATTGAGCCACACCATAGAATTCCTGGATGCACGTCCGCCTTTCTGCATGAGTCCTGGGGAGATATATGTGCCTGCGGACTGATGGCCGTGCAGTGATGATGTTCAAGACCTGGTGTAGGCAGCGTGACTGCGTGGCCTGTGACACACCACCCACTATGGCACTTGTCCGCTGAAAGGATCCAGTGGCCAAGAAGTGCAGTACATTCAGGACCTTCTGCAGGGGGCTGAGTGCTTGGGAGCACAGGGTGGGTGATGTGAGGTCATCCTCCCACTCACTGACCAGGTCCAGTATGATGTGTGCTGGAAACCTGTACCTCCCATACACCTGGTCATCAGGCATCCCGAATAGGCTGGTTCTGGGTGTGAATATTCTGGCCCTGACTCTCCTCCTCCTCCTCCTTTGGTAGCCCACTGCCACTGCTGCTAGGAACGGTATGTTCATCCTGGCATCTGGCTTGTTTATTGATAAGTGCGCAAATTAATGCCTTGCGCGTGTTCTAGGCGAGCGTGTGACCCTCGCACCCCTGGAATCTAGTTCCCACTCCAATAGCGTGTGGAAATTCCCACGCAGCAGGCATACAGGTGCGCTGACGTACTTGCGTGTGTAAGTGCCCGCGCACCCCTGTAATACACGTACATAGGCCAATCGCGTGTACGCGCACTTTTGGCCAATTACACGCGATGTAATACACGTACATGGGCCAATCGCGTGTACGCGCACTTTTGGCCAATTACACGCGATGTAATACACGTACATGGGCCAATCGCGTGTACGCGCACTTTTGGCCAATTACACGCGATGTAATACACGTACATTGGCCAATCGCGTGTACGCGCACTTTTGGCCAATTACACGCGATGTAATACACGTACATGGGCCAATCGCGTGTACGCGCACTTTTGGCCAATTACACGCGATGACACTCTGACGTGCAGTATTTCCACGTGTGCTCCGTCATCACGTGCTGAGTGGGGAACGCCCGTGCGGATCACGTCAGACGCGCTTACGCGGTGAGGGACTCTGGTCCAATAGAATCGCGTATGCGTGCTGATGCACTTACGCGCTAAGGGCCTTTCCTCGGATTTCACGCTGACGTGCAGGAATTTCACGTGCCAAATCACTCCGTATCAAGCTGGCCACCCGAAAACACACGGAACACCACACTCCTGCCCAGAAGGCCGAGTTACTGCCCCCCCAGTGCCCTGAGCAGCCTCCCACGTGCTATCTGCTGCTGCCTGCCTGCCTGCCTGCCTGCTGCCACCGTGCCCTGCCATTTGGTGCCTGCACATCAGCCATCTGCAGGGGTCCAGTTGCTGTGTCCACCCCTGCTGGAACTGAAGACTCCCAACTGGGATTACATCGCTCCACAGCCCAGCCCCAGGACCCAGTTGCCCACCCACACCTGCCTCTGGGGTTGCCATGTCGGGCACTTCGACATCTGGCACCAGTGGCAACCCCAGGCCAGAGGGGCAGAGGGGCACCAGCTTCACTGCCACCGAAGTTGGTGTCCTGGTGGAGCATGTCCTGGGGCAGTATGATGCCCTCTTTGGATCGTCCCGCGCCAGCAAGGAAGGACGGGAGAGGATCTGGGCCGACTGTGTGGTTGCCATCAACGCGGAGGGGGTGGCAACCCGCAATGTCCAGAAGATCAAGAAGCGCTGGGAGGACTTGAGGTCCAGGACCCTTGTGAAGGCCCAGCGCCTCGTGGAGGGGGGCCGGGGCCGCATGAGTTCCATCCAGAAGAGGGTCCTGGAACGCGTACGCCCAGCGCTCCACGCCCAGGTCCTTGAGAGGGAGGCCCGTCTGGAGTTGAGCGGTAAGTGTGCAAGCATTACTGTGTGAGACAGGGCATGTTGCGGTGTGCTGGTTCTATGATACTTGCCTGTATGTGTGCCATGGGCCATGTATGCATGTATGTGTGCAGGGACATCATGGTAATGCATGTGCGACCAGTGATGTGTGACCCACATGGTTGTTGCATGTGTTGAAATGTGGCATGGGGAGCCCTATGCAGATTTAGGACATGAGAGCATGCCATTCTCTGTACCTGGACATGGATGGGGGTGAAGGATGGGTGCTGATGCCAGGTACATATATGGTAGCCATGTCTGTGTGCCTGACCTGCGTGTCTGTGACTTGTGCATGCCATGGATGCATGACACATGTGTGTGACAATGCACAGATTCTGTGACGCACCCAACTAACCCTTGTTTCGCCTGTGTTCGTTGTGTTTGGGGCCAGATGGATGTGACTGAGGTGAAGTGTGTGCATGTGATATGCATGAGCCATGATGCATGTGAGTCACATATCATTGAATGTTTCAAGAGTCAATTGGACATGCATGGAAATGTGCATGGCATGCACCATGCCTGTTACTGTGTGTGTTTTGCCTGGACTGACCCATGTGTTGTGGAGGGACATGATGGAAGTGTACTTTGACAGGGGTGCTCATCTGCTATTGCTTCCTGTCTAGGGGACCATTTTACAGTAGCCTGATGCTTGTGTCCTTTGTCTCCCTCTACGCAGCGGCTAGTGAAGAAGAGGGCGGAGACGGCGCTGTGGAGCAAGGCGGCGGGGATGCCCCCACGGCTGCAGCGGAAGGGGTGGGTGAGCCCCCACAGGGGCCTGCTACGGCGGGAGACGGTGAGGAGCCATCCAGGTTGGTGGTTTGCACAGAGGAGGAGGAGGCCGACACTGGTGCACACATGGGGCCTGGTGGGAGCATCCCTGCTGGTGCAAGTGGTGCAGTCCAGGGCCAGGGGCAGGAGGCAGCACAGGTCACCTTGGAGGTGCCTGTGCATGTCGCTGTCCCTGACCCTGTGAGTGCACCACCATGCACCAGCAGGGATGCCCCGTCCCAGGCCCGTCCGCAGGTAGTGGGGATGTCCATGTCAACTGACTCCCCTCCACCTGCGGCCGTGGGAACCCCTGGCCGCGTGGAGCAGGTCCTGATTGGGGTCGCGATGCGCACGGCTGTGATTCGTGATGACGTGCGTGCTTCCCGGGAGGAGCACGCACGTCATCACGAAGTGCACCGTGCCGACGTGGCCCAATTGGGATCGGCCATGTTCGGGGGGTTCCTGCATGTGTTGGCCAATCTGACGGCCCTCTCCTCCTCTGTGCAGGCTATCCAACGGTCGTTCTCCTTGCCGTCTTCCGGCCCAGATGCCACTATGGCCCCCTGTGGACCTGCCCCGACCAATGCAGCCAGCTCGGTGGGGATCCCATCCCTGCCACAGTTGGGAGTCGGAGGTCCAGCAGGGGTGGACGACACAGCAAGTGGACCCCAGCAGATGGAAGATGTGCCGGCATCATCGGGCAGGGCACGTGCACGACGGCGTCGGTGGTTACCATCAGCCTGGATGCCGTCGTGCTGGCAGAGGCAGTGGCGTCGGAGGCAGCAGCGGGCTCGACATGGGAGGCATCATGGCTCAGGGCCATCAAGATCAGAGGGGCAGGCATCGGCCGGAGGGCAGGGCAACCCTGGCATGGCGGTGTGTTCCGTGTGGGAGGAGTTTGGCCAGCGGATAGGTGCGGAGCGGCAGCGGGCGGAAGAGGAGCGGCTCGCCATGTCCAGGGCGGAGATCTCCATGCATCGGGCATTGAGGCGGGCTGAGTGCCTCGAGGAGGCTCGCAGGGATTTTGGTGAGCACATGGGGTTGTCCCTGCGAGACCTCGGGGCCAGGACAGAGTCCCGCCTCCAGGACATTGACATGGAGTTCGAGGATGCCCTGGCCAGCATCACCAAGTGAGCCGCAGGACTAGCCCGCTGCCTTTGTATATAGTTTTTTAGTTAGTTAGTGCTAGGTTTCCTTTATTTATTTTTATTATTTTGGACCGCTCGGACAATGGCCACTTTTTTGTACATATTTATTTTATTAGTTAGTATTAGGTTTCATTTGTGCTGTTGGGCTCATGGACCCTGGAACATTCCTGTATATATTGTTTTATTTTGGGAGATACATTTTTTGATTTTTTTATTGTTTACACCATGACATAATGGTTTTTCTTTGATTTCCTACTACATGGTTTTGCTTTGGACAAATTATATTGATTTTTTAATCCTTTGTTTTTTGGTTTATCATTTTTGTTATCGGACATGGACCTTTTATTTACTTTGCCACATAGTTGTATGTTTTATTGGTTTACTTGATTTGTGTTTTTAATACATTTTTATATTATCTTACACTTGTGTTATTTTCTCTTTGGTTTCTTACATGTCATGATATGGGTTTTGACATTCACTTGCACCCATTGTGTATGTGTGTGTGACAGACATGTGTTCTTTTGCATACTTGCCTTTGGGGTTGTGTCATGTGATTGCATTCACTATGTGGGTGCATGCAATCCTTGCCTGGGTGTTTGTGCTGGGTATGCTGGCCATTACTGCCATGATTGTGTATCGTCAGGACCTGGGGCCAGGGGGACATGGGTGGGGGCCTGCTGGCAGGTTCCCCACAGCGCTGGGGGTGGTGGGAGACATGGGTGGGGGCCTGGTGGAGGGTGTCCCTGGTGGATGGGGGGTGGGGGTGGTGGGAGACATAGGTTGGACATGGGTGGGGGCCTGCTGGCAGGTTCCCCACAGTGCTGGGGGTGGTGGGAGACATGGGTGGGGGCCTGGTAGAGGGTGTCCCTGGTGGATGGGGGGTGGGGGTGGTGGGAGACATGGGTTGGACATGGGTGGGGGCCTGCTGGCAGGTTCCCCACAGTGCTGGGGGTGGGGGTGGTGGGAGACATGGGTTGGACATGGGTGGGGGCCTGCTGGCAGGTTCCCCACAGTGCTGGGGGTGGGGGTGGTGGGAGACATGGGTTGGACATGGGTGGGGGCCTGCTGGCAGGTTCCCCACAGTGCTGGGGGTGGGGGTGGTGGGAGACATGGGTTGGACATGGGTGGGGGCCTGCTGGCAGGTTCCCCACAGTGCTGGGGGTGGTGGGAGACATGGGTGGGGGCCTGGTGGAGGGTGTCCCTGGTGGATGGGGGTGGGGGTGGTGTGAGACATGGGTGGGGGCCTGGTGGAGGGTGTCCCTGGTGGATGGGGGGTGGGGGTGGTGGGAGACATGAGCAGGTGTGCAGGGTAGTTCCCTGTGGTGTGTGCTGCCTGCAGGGGCCGTGGAGGGTGTACAGGTAATGCCTGGGAGCACACAGCCATATCGCGTGTGGAACTTCCCGCGCACCCCTGAAATCCACGTACACGGCCATATCGCGTGTGGAAATTCCCGCGCACCCCTGAAATCCACGTACCCTGACTAATCGCGTGTGGAACTTCCCGCGCACCCCTGCAATCCACGTACCCGGCCATATCGCGTGTTGAACTTCCCGCGCACCCCTGAAATCCACGTACCCGGCCATATCGCGTGTGGATCTTCCCGCGCACCCCTGAAATCCACGTACCCGGCCATATCGCGTGTGGTACTTCCCGCGCACCCCTGAAATCCACGTACCCGGCCATATCGCGTGTGGAACTTCCCACGCACCCCTGAAATCCACGTACCCGGCCATATCGCGTGTGGAACTTCCCGCGCACCCCTGAAATCCACGTACCCGGCCATATCGCGTGTGGTACTTCCCGCGCACCCCTGAAATCCACGTACCCGGCCATATCGCGTGTGGAACTTCCCGCGCACCCCTGCAATCCACGTACCCTGCCATATCGCGTGTGGTACTTCCCGCGCACCCCTGAAATCCACGTACCCTGACTAATCGCGTGTGGAACTTCCCGCGCACCCCTGCAATCCACGTACCCGGCCATATCGCGTGTGGAACTTCCCGCGCACCCCTGAAATCCACGTACCCGGCCATATCGCGTGTGGAACTTCCCGCGCACCCCTGAAATCAACGTACCCGGCCATATCGCGTGTGGAACTTCCCGCGCACCCCTGCAATCCACGTACCCGGCCATATCGCGTGTGGAACTTCCCGCGCACCCCTGAAATCCACGTACCCGGCCATATCGCGTGTGGAACTTCCCGCGCACCCCTGAAATCAACGTACCCGGCCATATCGCGTGTGGAACTTCCCGCGCACCCCTGCAATCCACGTACCCGGCCATATCGCGTGTGGAACTTCCCGCGCACCCCTGAAATCCACGTACCCGGCCATATCGCGTGTGGAACTTCCCGCGCACCCCTGAAATCCACGTACCCGGCCATATCGCGTGTGGAACTTCCCGCGTACCCCTGAAATCCACGTACCCGGCCATATCGCGTGTGGTACTTCCCGCGCACCCCTGAAATCCACGTACCCGGCCATATCGCGTGTGGAACTTCCCGCGCACCCCTGCAATCCACGTACCCGGCCATATCGCGTGTGGAACTTCCCGCGCACCCCTGAAATCCACGTGCCCGGCCATATCGCGTGTGGAACTTCCCGCGCACCCCTGAAATCAACGTACCCGGCCATATCGCGTGTGGAACTTCCCGCGCACCCCTGCAATCCACGTACCCTGCCATATCGCGTGTGGTACTTCCCGCGCACCCCTGCAATCCACGTACCCTGACTAATCGCGTGTGGAACTTCCCGCGCACCCCTGTAATCCACGTACCCGGCCATATCGCGTGTGCAACTTCCCGCGCACCCCGGTATGCACGCACACGTTTATTTTTTCTCTCAGCCCGTGTCTGTGTTTGTGGGTACCCCTTTGTACGTCATTTGTCCTGGAGGGCCACAGTATTGGACATTGATCATGTCTGTATATAGGTGCTATTTGTTGGCGCACCTTTTAGCGCACATTTCTTGCAGGCGCAGAGACGCTACCGCCTGCTTTCTTGTGGCGGTCGTGTTTGTGCCTGTTTGTGCCTGTGCGCTGCTTTGAGCGTGCGCTTTTTTGCCCTATTCTATTCCATGAATACGTGTTGTATGCGAGCGTGTGGGCGTTCCGCGCACTTGCCTCCTATACTTTCCCCGTGCCGCCCACATTCTTCCCCATTCCGAGTGTTGTGCCCCATTTTATTCCCCATTCCGAGTGTCCCGCCCTGTGTTCCGCCTACTTTAGAGCTGTGCGCTGCGCTCGGAGTGATAGCGCAGTGGCCGTGGCGCACGACGTTGGTTGACCTGTGCGCCGGCCTGCGCCGCGCGCTTTTTCAGCGCACGTCCTCTGCTTTTCTTGCGCACGGACTTCCATGAATCGACGTGCGCTGGTTTCCCTGCGCTTTTCGCTTATTTTCGGCGCAGCGCACGTATTGGCCCCTCTGCGCCGGGATTTTCGGTGCACATTTATTCCATGAATCGGCCTGTAATTTAATGTGAACCTTTTCACTGCAGATGGCATGTCTTTGTCCACTATTGGAAATGCCATCTTGTTCTACAATCTAAGGAATGCTTTGAAGAGGTTCATGTAAGATTGTAAGGAGAAGAGAACCCCCCCCAAAAAAATACAAAACAAAACATGTTTGTTTAAAGCACTTTTCAACAAAAAAAGGCTCTGTTCAGAGCCACCACTAAAGAGGAAATCTCTTACCCTGGTTTAAATTTCTTTCCTCACCCCCTGAATTGGCTGATTCATCTGCAGACACTGCGGTAGCCTACGGATCGCACATGCCACATCCGGGGCTTTTGAGGATGGTAGGCATGGAAATGTGACTGTGGAGTAGAGGGGATTGGTTAATTAGGTTTACTGGGTGTGGTGTGCAAGGAGAGATTGTGGGAGATGGTCTGTTTGCTGAGAGGAGTGCAGATGGCTATGGCTATGGTTGTGTGTTTTCGGAAGCAGAGAGTCTGGATTTTGGGGGACTCTTGGATACATTGGTTGCAGGTGTATGCAGAGCACTGTGGAGTGGCTGCACATCTTGGATTCCCTCATGTGGATGTGCACTGGTATGGAGTACGTGACATGAAGTGGCTGGATTTGCTTCTCCTTTGTGCCACTTTGGTGATGCAGCATCATCCAGCCATTATCATTGTTCATTGTGGAGGGTACAGTTTAGACCACGTTACTGGAATCTCTCTGCAGATTGTGATAAAGGAGGCACTTGGGAAAGTCATGGACATGTTTCCAAACTCCAGAGTAATTTTTTCTTGCATTTTCAAGAGACAGATGTGGCTGCACTCTTCTTCATTTGGTCTGCAAATGGAGAAAGCGAGGCGCAATGTCAGCAAGGCTGTTTGCGCCTTTTTGAGAGATGTTGGCATGCCCTCGTTCCACAATGAAAATATTACATTTCGTAGCACCAACATTTTTCGCAGAGATGGAGTCCATCTTACTAATGCTGGCAATCCGCTTTTTTAGTGAAATATCCAAACTGCATTGCAGCCCTTTTTGCAAGTCTAGCAACCATTTTTACACTAGGTGTTAGCCACTTTAAACCTTCCAAAAATAAACAACACACAAAGGCACTTCTATTTTTAAACTGTGAAAGGGGGCTCTGAAAAGAGCCTTTTTTGTTTTTCTTTGTTGTTTTATATTCTTTTTGTAGTTTTTTAACATGACACGTAAGGAAGGAAAGGGAAAGGAGGGTAGGGAAGGTGTACCAACCACAGGGATAATAAGGGACAGGTGGACAGAGGAAGATGTTGGGTGGGCCTCATGGTGGTAGGCAGCACTTTTCTTCATGCTCCCAGACAGTAGCCTCGAAAGCACTCTGGAATTGCTCACCCCTGCAAAGTACCGCATTGCAGTACATACACAATACAGTGACCCTCGAAAGGTAAGGGTCTGCTGTGGTGCGTATGGCCTGCGAGGCTGGTTCAGGGATCCACTGCCTCACAGGAGTTTCCCTTGTGGTGACAGGAGCAGATGCCGAGGATGCTGCAGAGGAACTCAACCTACTACCCTGCTCGAATGGGATGACCCTCTAAACTGCTGCCTTGTGGTTTGACCTCAGGTGTTGCAGCATGGAGGTGGTCCTTTAGCTGTACTGCCCAGGCTTGCCGCAACTGAGTACCACTCAGTGCAGCAAACCTTGGCTGCATGCGCCAATGGTGGTAAATAGCCTCCACATCCAAGAATCACGTTGACAGCTGGTAGTGGGAACTTCCACTACCTCATCCTCTTCCTCTTCTTGTTCCCTCTCTGTATTACCATGCCTGTTCTCCTCCCCAGGCCCGTGGAACGGTGGTGATGGCGGAGGTGGTGCTGAGGCAGAAGCAATAGATACAACAGCAGTGGATGCCATTATCCAGGTAATCCAGGTAATGAAGCAAATCAGCAGCCCAGAAATCCAATAATCCAGCAATGTGGAGCATTTATCCAGCAAGTGGAGTAGTGCTCTGTTCTGGAAATCCAAAAACAGAATGAGAAGCAGCAGTGGAGTGTGGCCTTTTATAGGTTTGTTGGGGAGGGCTCTGTGAACAGTTGCGTGCTACACGAACAGTGGCACACTCTGCTGACATTTTGCACCCCAAACTGGGCTCAGAAAGTTCTAAAAAGGCTCTAGATTGGCAGGGACATGGTCGGGGACCACTGCAAGGGTGACGTTTCACAGTAAAACACCTTGGATTGCTCAAAAAAGCAAGTTTTTGCTGTTTGGGGGCCCAGAGCCTGTCCGCGAATAAGGACCGATGCTCAGCGTGGGTGCGGTCAGATGGTGATGTCCCAAACGTTCGCGAATGGGACGGCGGTCTGTGGACACCTATTGCATAGCATCCATTGTGCGCATGCGCCTAGGTGTCCTATGTACAGGGTTGGGCTGCCCTAACTAATTAAAAGTGCCACAGACTTGCAGCAGACAATTCTGAACAGGTGCAGTGTTCGTATTACTCAGGGGGCGTGATGCGCATTTGCCCAGGTATCTGCCGGACAGGGGTGGGCTCCTCGAACTAATTAAAAGTACGTTTTGCGGAAATGCCTAAGATTTCACTTCATTTTCAGTGTGTACTGTTAACAAAAAAACATGTTTCAGTTACATGTGAAGCAATGTGTATTGATTTTCCTACTTTTGAAATTGCAGTGTGTACCATTGGAGTTACTATTTTCACTCATTTCATCAAGAGGGAAATTCCCCTCAAGCCATTCCAGGGTGCTTGCCATTTCTGTGTAAAAAAAGAAATACTTTTTACTGGTCATGTACTCAGAACAAACCACACATTTATAGGGAAAAATATAGTGTACTTACCACTTTCTAGTACCGTTGTCTCTACTTTGCACTTCTCCCGCTGACAGTTGCTTCTCAGTTTGTATGTAAAGCAGCACTGAGGTAATACTGTTGGAAGCACAGGTTATTTTTCTGCTTGGTGCATGCCATTATGTTGCACACCGTATGCAATTGCACTGCTGCTGTTATAAGTACAGAGTTTGTAGACTTACTTCATTTTTCCTTATAATACCATTTTGTTGCTCTTTAAACATCTTCACTTTCTTTTCTGCACGCTACCATAATGTAAAACAACCCCAGAGCTTTTGGACAGTGTGGATGCTACTTGACGTCAGCAAGGGGCCAGGGGGTTCACTATGTTATATGGCACATCTATACAAATTAAGGGTATCCTGGTAAAAACATATGAAATTCAGTGAAACAACTTTGTTATAGGGACATTATGGTTAAGTTGCGCTAATAAAAATCTATCAAATTCAGGGAAACAACTTTGTTATAGGGATGTTATGGTTATATTGCACTAATAAAAACCTATCAAAACCAGTGGAAAAAGCATGTAAAAAGGATATTATGGTTAGAAGTAAAATCGAAAAACCAGAGAAATTCACCAATTATGGTAAGCCTAGCAACCATAACTCGCGCCACCACCACTATTTTTGTACATACATTTTGCCACTTTTAAAAAAATAAAACATGGGCGGATTTCAAGCAAACTCGTGAGGAGCATTGGCAAGGACATCAAAGCATGGTTTTGCAAAGGTGCCGTGTTTTATTTTTTGACAAGTGTCATAATGTAGGTACAAAAAATAGTCACATACCTTTGGTGACTGAGGTATAGCCTGTGGCCGTGTGCAGTAGCCAGATTGGCTGGGTCATGGCATAAGGTCATGACGTGGACAATCTGGCTACTGGCCATGACTGCTAGGGATGAAAAATGGTGTTAAAGTGGCTATGTCTACCTGGGACCGGCTATGTAGTAAAGTTATTCGAAGGTAGGATAGGTTTGAAGGGGAAAAAAGTGCAGGGGTGCAAATGGCCTTTATCCCACATTTCAGGGGCTGCAATGGATGATAATAGTCCGTAGACCTCTTTCTTTCTTTCTTTCTTTCTTTATTTATTTATTTCACGCCAAAGCCCGCAGACATCAGGCTGTGTGGTTACAGTATTTGTTGAGGAAAATGAGGTGGAGGAAGACAGCTTACTACTTGCTGAGAAAGGAACAACCTTTCTGAGAGCATTGCGGTCATTGGATTTGGTGTGGTGTCGCATGGAGGTGGTCCCGTATAAGTACTGTCCAGGTAGTCTGTGACTGAATCACTTTGGTAGCTTTAGCCTTTGGTACACTCCGAACAGTAGCAAAGAACTGGCACATCCATGATTCGATCTTTGTGCTAGAAGTAGGCACTTCCTCTACCTCAACTTCTTGGGCCTCGTCGTTGTCTTTGAAAGTACTTTGTTTTTTTTGTTGTGAAGGTCCTCCAGCTGGTGGTGGTGGTGGCTCTTGGGGAGGAGGGATGGCAATAACTGATGTCATTTTTAAGATAAATAGCAGTTTTGATAACATTCTTCCAAGTATGTACTGTGTTCTAGATTGGTAATGGACAATGAGTACGAAAAGGTGTAGGAGGTGTGCAAGGGAAACTTCGAAGTTGAAGTTCCTAGAACAGTAGAAAATGGAGTCCCAAACTGTCTTCGAAGCACGGTGCCGATCACGAAGTGCAGATGCCTTTGCGAACACGCCACCATGCCACGCGTAAGCATATGGTCACGTGGCACTGACTAGAAAGTCTGCAATTAAGACAGACGTTCCCGGACATTTACAGATGCAAAATTATTTCTAAAAGTTGCAAAAAGTGTACAGATGTGTTAAAAATGATGCTCCAAGGTGGGAAATGGCAGAGTTTTATGGTGACACTTTGTAAATATGACAGAAATTTTGCTTATTGGCTAAGTATGATATTAGTAAGTTGTAGGAAAATGGCATGTACTGGTAAAAACCCATGAAATTCACTGAAAAATCTTTTTTAAAGGGATGTTATGGTTAAGTTGCACTACTAAAAACCCATGAAATTCAATGAAAAAACGTTGTTAAAGGGGCGTTATGGTTAAGTTGCACTAATAAAAACCTATGAAATTCAATGGAAAAACATTATTACAGGGACATTATGGTTATAGGTCAAACCGAAAAACCTCAGAAATTTGCCAGTTATGGTAAGCTAAGCAAGCATAACTTGCGCCACCACTGTGCACTGCTAAGACTAACACCCAGGACATCAAAGATGACATCACAAATGTCATTGATTGCATAATGTGCATTGCATGAATTAGTAAGTGCTGCAGTGCATTATGCAGTACTGCTGTTGTGCACGTAGTACAGTGTTGAGAGCAGGACCAATGTTGTGACAATTGTGTTGTTTGGTTTGCATTATTACAATGGTTTCTGAACGGAAGTGGGTAACGGTGCCAAACCCTGTGGTATGTTTGTGCATTATGGTAAGTGGAACATGTGTGTATGCATTCCTGCTTTAGGGTGCAGAGGTTTGGTAGAAGTGCTGGTGCCTATGTTGCCTTTCTGAATTGTGGCACATGCCTACATTTTCGCCTGCTTGTCTTTGTTAAGTTGTGGTGGGTGTGGTCAAGGCCTAGATGGTTTGGTGCATGGTCGTAGGCCATAGGCCATGCACCCAGCGAGCTAGGCCTTCATCACAGCCACCACAATGTAATGCAGTCATGCACTTGTCAGTCTGCCTGCACGTCAGGTTGGTGACTTGTATGCAATGGTTGTGGAGGACATTGTGCACTTGGTAGAGCAGCAGAGGTGAGCTGCTATCTGTACATTAGGATATGGTGCACATCATTGCCCCTGTTGCACAATAGGGAGGCACATGTCAACACTTGCGTTTGCTAAGGTTAGATCCTTAGAAGACCCTTGCTGAAGGAAGTGCTGTAAGATATGTCAGCATGAAAGGACGTGCTCAGCAGCACACATGTAAAACATGGCCAATGCACACAGCCTCCTACATACCATTCACCACACCTGCACTCAACAGCGTAGGCCTTAATAACAGCCACCACAACATATTGCAGCCATGCAGTTGTCACTCTGCATGCATTTGAAGTTGATGACTTTTACACAATGGTTGTGGAGGACATTGTACATTTGGTAGACCAGTGGAAGAAAGCTGCTATGCGTAAATTAGCATATGGTGTACATCATTGCCCCTGCTGCACAAAAGGGTGCCACATGTCATATGGTTTGCCCATTGTAAGCCACTTGCTTTACGAAGTGCTTTAAGATATTGCAGCATGAAAGGACGCGTTCAGCAGCACACATGTAACATATGGCTAATATACACTGCCTCCTACATACTGTTCAGCACACCCAACAGACCGTTATGCAGCCATGCATGCAAATATGTGCCCATGGTGAAAGATGGCAAGCTCAATTGAAGATGGGGAGTGCAGTGCACATGGCATGAACATTTAAATATAGCGTATATGATGGTGTCTGCATGCATGTGAAGTTGGTGACTTTTACACAATGGTTGTGGAGGACATTGTAGACTTGGTACAGCAGCAGGATTGAGCTGGTATGCGTACATTAGCATATGGTGTACATCATTGTCCCTGTTGAAATAGGGAGCTACATGCCACCATGTGCATTTTCTATGGTTTGGCCCTTATAATCCCCTTGCTTTTGGGAGTGCTGTAAGATATTGCAGCATGAAAGGCTGTGCTCAGCAGCACACATGTAAACTATGGCTAATGTACACAGGCTCCTACATACTGTTCAGCACACACAACGCAACATTAAGCAGCCATGCATGCAAATATGTGGCCAGGGTGAAAGCTGGCATGCTCTATTGCTGATAGGGAGTGCAGTACACATGACATGAGTATTTAACCATAGCCTGTACTATGGTGTGTTTTCTGTGGGGAGGCCCTAGCATCTTGCATGCATGGCTGGAGTGGAAAGGGAAAAAGTAGTCCTCCTGCTTTACTGGAGCGTGGCCCTCCCGGTACTTGGGGAAGCGTACGTGCCACATTCTGCGTTTCTCATCATGCTGGCCAATGGACATGGAACTATGGCCTTTGTCCAATCAGGTGTTCAGGGTGCGTGTCACAGGCAAGAGCACCAATAGGGAGAAGGACTCCTCCTGCTTCACTAGGGTGCGGCCCTCGCGATACTTGGGGAAAGTCATGTGCCACAATCTGCACTTCTCACCATGGTGGCCAATGAAAATGGGACTATGGTCTTTGGCTAATGAGGTGCTCAGGGTGTGGGTCATAGGCAAGATCACCAATAGGAAGAAGGGCTCCTCCTGCTTCACTGGGGTGTGGCCCTCGCGGTACTTGGGGAAAGGCACATGCACGTGCCACATTCTGGTCTTCTCACCATGGTGGCCAATGGAAATGGGACTGTGGGGAATGTCCAATCAGGTGCTCAGGGTGTACGTCAAAGGAAAGGGCACAACCATTTTTTCCATTAGCTTGTGTAGTGAGGCTCGCAAACATGACAAGATGCACAGTTTTTCGTCGTGAGTGATGCCTTTGTGGAAGATCTGTTCCTGTATGCCCTCCAAGAAGGCTTTTTTGTCAATTTCAATTTGGAGGGAGTGGAGGCTTTGTGGCGCAGTGTCAAAGCGTGCTGTTTCGGCTGAGTGCTTGCAGAATGTCAACGCACGGCCACTTCTGAATCTGTATATGTTGTGATTGTGCACTTTGGAGCCTTCTTTTTGGGTTCCATGCCTTGTTCCCGTGTGTACCATTAACTGAAGAAGATGATGAATGCAGTGAAGCACATTTTTCCCACTGTCAAGGTGCTTTTCTCATGTATACCCCTGAGAATAGTGTAGAACTATTCCAATGATTCCTGTCGCCAGCCAGAGGTCGGAAGGGGTCTCATCAACACAAGCATGTGTGGCTTCTTGAGTGCTGCTGGGATGTTCTCCTGTGAGAATGACAACATTTGTTCTCAATAATATACCTTTTGAAAGGAAATGGCATGTTTTTGTCGACCAGGCTGCACTGAAGACCCTATTCTAAGAATGTGAGCTGACATAGAAAACACAGAAATACTTATAAAAAAAAAAGGTGTTTCTATGGAGGCACCTTTAAAAAATAAATAAAAAATAAAAAAGGCTCTTTTAAGAGCCGCCACAATTAACTATGTCCCTTACCCTGGTTGAAAGTTATTCCCCCACTCCAGCGTGTGCACAGCACGTAAAGCCCACAAATATTGCGCTAGTTGCAGGGTGGCACGTGTTACATATGCCCCTTTTGCAGATGACAGCCATAGAAATCGGCCCGTAGAGGCTACGGGATTGGACAATAAGGTTTCTGGTTGTAGTGTGTATGCACAGACTGTGGTACATGGTGTATATGCGGACAGAAATGCAGAGGGTGTGGTTATGGCTGTGTTTCAGGAGCCACTGCGTGCAGGTTATATGGGAGTTTGAAATACATTGATTGAAAGTGAATAGAACACACTGTGTAGTGGCTGCTCATTTTGGAATCTGTCATGTGGATGTGTAGTGCTATGGAGTACTTACAATGAAGAGACTGATTTTGGTTTGTCTGTGTGACACTTTGGTGACACGTAATCATGGCGACATTATTGTTATTCATTGTGGGGGTAAAATTGTGCAGCATGTTATACGTGTTTCAGTGCCGTTTGCGATGAAGGAGGCACTTGCCCAGGTCATGCATTTGTTTTTGATGTCTTTTCGATTGCATTATGCAGACACCAACGTGGCTTCATCATTTTTTATTTGGTCCGCAAATGGAGAAAGTGCAGTACATTGCGAAGAAGTGTATTTGTGCCTTTGTATGATATGTGCCAATGGCATACTTCACACATGGGAAAATTACGTTGAAAGTAGTGAAACATTTTTGTAGTAAGTGTTGCGTACTGACACTCTAAAACGCTGTGCAACACGTAAAGAAACCTTTTTCTACAGCAACTCCCTTTCCAACTGATTGAAACTGATGCATCCTTTCATTGGCAATTCCACTGTTAATCTTTGAAAGGTGCTTTCTTTCTTTCCCTTTTTTCCTTTCCCAGTTCATTTCCATTTATTATGGTCTTCTGACACACGCCACAGAAGGAACGGGAGGAAAGGCCTGGTACAGAAGGGGAAGCACCTGCATGGATACCATATGGGAAGTGCCGAGAGAAGGAATTATTGGGTGGCGCTCACCTACATAGGTGGCAGTAATTTTTATGCTCCAGGATGTACCCTTCTCACTCCCTTCCAAGTACCTTCCCTCCGTAGAGTAGCACGTTGCAGTACATGCATAATACAATGCCTTTTGTTAAGTAAGGGTCTGAAGCGCAGCATATGGTCTGCAAGGATGTTTTGGAGCTCTGCTTCCCTACAAGATTGCCCCTTTTGTTGCCCACAGCAGATGTGGCAAATGCTGTACTTGAAATTACCCTGCGTAACTGTTGGAAGGGCGGTAGACTGCCCACTTGTCTCTTGTGCTTTCATTTCAGTTGTCGTCACATGCCGTACAAACACTTCATGCTACACCAATCAGTCTTAGGAGTAGCATTCACAGAGATGCATACATTCTGGAATACAAGAATGTTTTCAACAACACTAAACACAGCTTCATTACCTGGAGGAGGAAGGGATTTATTATGTGTGACCCATGCAGGTACAGTACTTTTCTAAGCACCACTAACATTGTTTGCGTTCTGCACCTTCTGCTGTTTGCTTACTTGCCTTTATATGCACTATTATGTGCGTGACCACGCCGCACCAGCTTTGCCATTTTGCAGACTCATTACAAACTGTCCCACCTGCAATTACATGTTTTATTCAACTGTACGACCTGCAGACGACCTCTTGACACTTTCCGTCACACTGCTCAGTGCAGACACGATGTGTCTGTTTCATGGGCCTTTGAAAGGCAAGCAGCACATCAATCTAATGAATGCGACATTTAACATGCCCACGTTACACTGCGGGTTGGTGTTCCTTGTTTACCAGTGGGTGTCATACAGCCATGCGTGCTTCAGTCACACATTGGTAGGTTTGCAGAGCCACCCACGTAGTCGGCAGGAGTACTTGAAATGCGGTAGCCTACCGTATGAATCCCTAGGGCTGGCAACAGGGGAGGTGTTACCAGCACACAGTGGATAACCTATGCATAGGTATACGTGTGCAACGGATACACATGCGCTTCCACAACTATTTAAAAGTGCATTAGAAGATGTGGACATGCGGCCACTAATGGAGTCCTACGGATACTTGCAGTGTGATTGCACATATGCCTTCCAGGTGCAGTCTCCCTAGGAAATGTCCATATTGCTCATCTGTGGACAACTCGGCCAGTACTGTACGGAACAGATTCACCATGCAATGGTATCACAAAAAGAGATTCTACTCAAACACTCACCAACACTTATCATGTTCATCTGTAATTGCTAAAATACACCAACAATATTCGGAAAAGGAAGGGGTAGCGCAAATGGATACATACACCAGACAATTTGCCCTTTCCAAACGTTAAGCAGGAGGGCAGCCAAGGAATCAGTAACAAACCATTGTCAACGGAACGTTATGGTTCTGTTGCAGTACCAAACAGCAATCATCTTTACAGAAAACACTATGCTAAAGCAACGGTGTGGTTACAGTGCCCTACTAAAATCCTTGAAATTCACTAACAAAAACATTTTTAATGGGACGTTATGGTTAAGTTGCGCTACTAAAAACCTATGAAATTCAATGGAAAAATGTTACAGGGACGTTACGGTTACATGTAAAACCGAAAAACCTCTGAAATTCGCCAGTTATGATAAGCTAAGCAACAGTAACTTGCGGCAAAACTGTGCACTGCAAGGACTAACACCCAAGAACATCACAAATGTCATTGATGATATCACTGATGACATCACATGTGCATTTACTTTTCATGAAAAGTCTCTACACAGGATTCTTATTTTAATGTTGGCAAAAAACTGTCAGGGGTGATCAGGAGACACATAATGAACTATGTATTTCATTAAGCAATGTATTGCTATAAACAACATTCTATTGCAGTATGCTCTCTAGTACACAAACCTACTCATACAGAAACATAGGCATTGCCTGCAACATGCACCATAGAGGTGCAATATTCATAATCTTGCAATGTTGGATAGTGAAATGATGAATGCTTCTGTATCAGAGTTTTGCCTACTGTGAAACATGTAATAAGTAACTAATAATGAATCACTTACTACATACTTGTTCTACTACACACAAAACATAAAGAAACCACAATGATATGATATTATATGGTATTTTTAATGTGCTTATACACCACGTGCTTACCATAACTGGTGAATTTTGGAGGTTTTTCGGTTTTACCTGTAACCATAACGTCCCTGTAACAATGTTTTTCCATTGAAATATATGCATATAGGGCACATGCATATGGTGGACTAATAGCATTAGGGTACTTTTTGTACCTGAACTCTTGCTCAATCATAAGATAATTAAAGTCCAACCCCAGCTTGCTGCAAGCAGACTCCATATTCATCCTGCTAATCACTAGCAGAGCCTCCTTAGTTCTAACTAGAGCAGTCTTGTCTATTTGTATCAGTCTTCTCCATAAAACAGGCTCTTCTATTTCATAGAGGGTTTTCTTTACATGTGTCATCCATGGCAGATTATCCCCCTCTTCTAGTTCCATCATGTGGGCCACAGTGTTAATGTACTTTCCAAGCTGGGGAGTCCACCACAACCTCAACCAATACAAAACTGCATTGAATACAACCTGAACCTCAATAGGGGCCAAATTGTTTCCCAGATGGAACATAGCATTTGGGAAGCTCTGAGGGAAAAGATATTGTTTAACAAAAAATGTGTTTTACAACGTCTTCAATTTCAGCATCAGCATAACCCCAGACATCTGCTCCATATGAGGCTAAGGAAGTTGCCTGCCTCTCATACAGTTTTATAGCTGGTGTGATTGCGCCACCGCCATGACGGTGGTGAAACCCTCTCACTGCACTGCTGTATTTTTCTAAGCGGATGCACAATTTGTTGATTTGGGAAGTCCAACCACAATTCTCGTGAAATCTGATCCCCAAATAATCATAGAAACCTTCTTGCTCTAATTTGTGTCCCGCTACCCTGATATCCAGCTCCACTTACTTAGAGGACCTGGGCTTAAAAAACAATGGGCCTCATTACAACTGTGTAGGTCTGGAAACAACGGTGCCGGTAAGCCTACTGGCACCATTGTTATGGACCAGCACAGTACAACTGTGCGGGCGGGTGCCATCCCGCCCACCAGGGTCAGACCTGCAGGGTGGGACGGCACCCGCTCGCAGCGTTTTCACAGAGATCACCGGCACCATTGTTAACAGTGGCAGTGCTCCTGTGTCCCCATTCCCATGACTAACAAAATTACCGGCACCTGATTTCCCGGCCAGCGGACTCAGAATAGCTCAGTGGCACCAGAAGGTCAGGCCCCTGTGATTCATTATTGGTCTGGAGGCTACCAGCCGGTTTTACCGGCACGGTTAGCGCTGGACCCGTAACAAGGCCGAATTACTTCATTTTCCCTACGGTTAAATTAAGTCCCAACTCTTCATATTTTATGCCCATCAGAGAAGTAGATAGGAGGACAGCATCATCAGCAAAGAACAAAGCCAGCATGAAGACCTTACCAGCTCTGGGAGGGTCGAGGCAATTGGCCAGCAATTCAGTAATGATTTCATGAATGTAAGTAGAAAATAATAAGGGCAAGGACACATCCCTGCCACAGCCCTCTGGTTGCTGTATTCTACTGTACTTGTCATTTATATAGCGCCTTTTACCATTATTATAGTCTCAATGCGCTCGCTCCTTGTGGGAACGACTTTGGAGACAGAAGTCCAGAATATTTGAGGTCACTGAGTAAGATTAGAATGCATGTGTGCATTTCATTTGGCCAAATAAGGCTTAGCCAGGCTGACCAGGCTCCAGTAAAGAACAACCCATGAGATCAGGCTTGTGGATGGGTGCTGAGGAGAGGAGTCAGGAGATGGCGTGAGTGCTATTGACTTCCTATGTGTTCAACGTCCCTGAATTTGACATAGGTTTGTGCTGCATGCTGATGTCAAAACTTTTGAGGCATAATCTGGTGTAAATAGGCAGAGGTTATGTGATCAGCATGACCACATTTTGTCTTAGTGCTTGCTCTATTCTGATGTGCGTGGGTAGTCATGCCTGCGGCTGGTGTCCACCAGAGTGGTACGTTATACGTACCTTTGCAGCTTCTGTGGTGATTTCATTCATTGATTTGTATGGATACCTTGCACAATTAGGCTAAATGTGAGATAAAGCTGACTAACAGAAATTGACTAAATGCGAGGTATGGCTGACTAACAGAAATGGCTAAAGCAAGGTAAGATACTGTGTACAATTAGGCTAAATGCAAAATATATTTGACCAACATAAATGGGCTATGTGCAAGATACAGCTGACTAATGGGCTAAATGTGACATATGGCTGACTAACACAAATGGCTAAAGCAAGGTAAGGCTACCTTGCACAATTAGGCTAAATGCAATATACAGCTGACTAAAACAGTCAGTGATATGCATGGTTAATTTCACAATCTATCTAAGTGTGACACATGGCTAATCTACACAATTCTATCTTAGTGAGACGTGTGGGTAGTCCTTGCACTTGCTAAATGCAGCATATTTGTCACCTGGCCCAATTAAGATAAATGCAAATGATGCCTGCCTGACATAATTAGGCTAAATGCAGAATATGGCTACCTGTCACAGTTGGGCTAAGTGCAAAATATATCTGAATAACACAAATGGGCTAAATGTGAGATATGGCTGACTTATACAAATGGCAAAAGCAAGGTGCGCCTACCGTACACAATTAGGTTGAGTATGAGTTATGGCTAACTAACACAAATGGGCTAAATGCAAAATATGGAAACCTTAGACAAATAGGCTATATTTATTATAGATAATAAGAGTGGTGGGGTTTTAATGGAGCACAGTATTGGCTGTCCTCTCTGCCAACACCACACTTACCTTAGCAGTTGCTGCTGGTTGACTGCATCAGGTTTCAAACACGGACTGGAGATGCTTCTTCAGGAGCTGCACTTTTACATTTGCCCTTAGCCAAGGGCTCCCCAAGGAATGGCTGCCCTGTGGTGCTTGGTGAAGGCCATTTCCTGATCGGCCAGCAATCACAGTCCATCTGGGTGGGGAGGAGGTGTACAGGGGAGGGCTAGAGGCAGCAAGCAAGGGTCAAGAAAAGGTTCAGTACTGGAAGAGGGGCCTGAAGGGGGTGGAATAAATCAATGAAGAGAAAGGAATGGTAGAAGGCGAGCAGGGGGCAGCAGCACAGGAAAATAGTCAAGAAAAGTAATAATAAAGAAGATTGGTGGGTTACCTTAAATCTGTTGGTGACCTCGCCACCCAGGCCTTAGCAGACCACTGTCTTGTTGTCTGTATACAATGTACAAATAATCCCAATCGAATGAGCTGGGATATGTCTGCGTCAAACACTTTTTGCAAGTCCACCAAAGCAGCATAAAGTTTCACTTTTCTTAATATGCTGTACTTCTGGATTTATAGGAAGAGCCTGAAGCTTTGGTCAATTGTACTCATTCCTTTCCGAAAGCCAGCTTGCAAATTGCTGATTGTCTCATTGTCATCGGCCAATTTTTGCAAGTGGCTCAAGACTGTTTTTGCCAAAAATGTTTCAGCACTATCTAGCAGAGAGATTGCTGGTAATCGGATGGCTGGTCCCTCCCTCCTTTTTGTTAATTGGTACAATCACTGATTGGAAGCAAGATGGTGGAACCAGGCCACAGTTTATCACTGCTATAAATAGACACCATAGTATTGGAGCCCATGTGATTAGTTTGTCCTTCTAGAGGTCTTTCAGCATTTTATCACAGCTTGATGCTTTCCCCACCCACTGTTGGTGTCTGATTACTTCATGCACCTCTATTAGTTCAGGTTGGAGCACAGCGTCTCTGCTGTTCCTTCAACTCTGGTGGGGGACTCCATGGGCACACCATCACTTCCATCACCAGGTCGACTTTCATATAGTCCAGAAAAGTGGGTATACCGTAAATCAGCTCCAATACAACACTGAAAGGCTGTATCTCTATTCTGGGGGTCCATTAGCTAAAGTGGCCAACATTGCTTGCTTGGCTGCCCTGCATTCATCATCAAACAAACTATGCCTAGCTAGTGCATGTTTCCTAACTATTGCCTTAGAGTTGGCTACATATGCCAGAATGCAGTCAACCAAAGCTCCATGGTTTTTAAAGCTTCCTGATCTGCATTGCCTCCTCTACCGATCTTATCAATAAATTCCAAGGAGGCACCATAGATATCAAGTTTAGTATAACTCTCCAGAATTCTGGCCCACGTAACTGACTTACGGGTGTGTCCGGACACCACAATACCCTAGACTTCATTGGATGACATTGTTGCCTTTTTTTATGCCCATGGAAATTCAGAAAATAGTTGTTATGGGCTTGTGGTCACTCTCACATTTGCGAGCACTTTAAAATGGACTACCAGGCCCCAGTACCTAGCCAGGGTTAGAATATAGTCTACAGGTGATGAACCAACACAGCTGAAAAAAGTATCCTTGGCAGGTTGATCCCCTACATTTCGACCATTACAAGCTCTTCGCTGCAAGTCATAAATTATACAAGCAGTATGAAGGACCTTGGTATGGGCACTCTTAGGAAACTCAAATACACGTTGCAGTATGTCCCAGCCCCAGTCTTGGTCTTCCTACAAGCCTACTAGTTCTCTATGGGGCTTAAACTCTAGGTTAGGAGCAGGGCGTAGCCATCTATTTTTAAATGTTGATGGTACAACACCTTCCCAGGCGGGGAAGCCAGAACCAGATTGGCTTGGACAAGAATTGCAGTGGAAGGAGGAAAGGGAGGATAAGATGATCAAAAGAAATGTGTGGGTTGTTTGGGTGAGGTCAGTGGAGGAGAAGGTGGCAGATGAAGTGACCATCAGAAGGAAGGACGGACAGTGGATTGCGTTGTGGGAGTGTTTTGGAAAAAATATGAGGTATTGGTTGGTGAGAGCATGTGGTACTGGCTCCATGTGAAAATGTCTCCAAAAAAACATAGTCATGTGAAAATGTTGCCAGTAATAATATCACACACATATCTATTTTTAAATACACAAAAGAACAAGGTTGTAACCCTAACAATGACCCCATCTATTAATAAAACATTTACAGTCACCCTGACTCCATTCCTAAACCTTCCCCTAATTCTAACTACTGAACCGCACTCTTACAGAACACTCACCCTTCAGCAAGCTAAATTATTTTATTTGCATGTTACACAACACAAAGGCAATACCATTTTTGGTTTACCAGGCAAACATTACTTCAGACAAGTAGTTACAGGTCACGTCCATATTTATTTTCAAGCCCAATAGAAATTGACCAGAATCATTTGGTAGTTCCCCAGATAGTCATTGGTATGCAGTTGGGCTATTCTATGGCCTGCTACTATTTAGGATACATGAATATGACTGCTGATGGTGTGAAAACAATGTCCAAACTAAGAATGTGCTCATTAGATTAAGGTAAAACAATTTTTATTGCAGAAAGGGATCATCTAACTGCACTACAAAACAATACAGTTGGCTTAAAAACAGTGCCCTTTTTTCAACTGGCTTACAATGATAAACACCAAAAGATTCAACTGATATTATGAAAGGTCACAACAAATTACAATCATCCTTAGCCCATAATTCTCATTGGTTAGTCCCTCGATACAAATATGCAGCTACTTCCTTCAATTCAAACACATATTTGCATTTCATTCTTATGTGTATGAGTTTGTATTTTGAGAAATCAATGATGTTCCTAACATCTCATCAGGGGTACCAGAGACAACTTTCCACAGAAGATTTCACATTTTTTGGTTTTGTGCAAAATGTATGTTTAAAAGAATAATTTTGTTATTTGTTGTATTTTATGCCCTGATGAAGGACTGCTTTATATGTTTAAGACATCAACAATATAGGCATAATTTGCCAGAATATCAGACCTGCAACCATGTGTTCAGAGGGCTTTTCAACTGAGATATTAGGACCAATTCAATTATGTTGTTTCACTGTGTTGTGCAGTAACAAATATGTTTCTGTGTAAAGGTTTGGGGAATCTCGTATCAATAAATATATCAATCATCATTTCAATACGAATATTATAGGGTGGCAGGCACCACCCTATAGTTAAGGTGAGCCGGAGACACCTAGGAACTCCTCAAAATTCTATTGTTAATAACATTTGATTCAAGTAACTGATTTGGCCAAAATTTCCAAAGTGATTAAAAGTGCCCGGGCCCCCAGACCGCAAAGTTTCATAAATATTCGTTAAAAAATCAAAACGTTATTAAGCTGCAATAAACATTTTTTTACTCCAAAAGTGCGGTCTACTTCCCATTCATTTTGCCATTGACAAAACAAGGTCAATTTTCACCAAAGCACACAGCCCAAACAGCTGGCCGGATTTGGACCGGGTCCGAAACAACTTGGGCACGAAGTTTTGACTCGCGATCCATGCCTGGTTTGGGGTTAATTTGTGCCGTGGTTATCTTAAAACTTGATGGAGAAGAGGGTGCACCCATCTCCAAAAAATATAGTTATATCTCCCATGGTGCATTGCAGGATCATGGTTTTCAGAAATGAAAAAATTGCCATCTTGTTTTTTTCTCGATGCAACAGATATTTGCGGTTGTAGCCGCGGTAATGGGAAATCAAACGCAGTGAAAAGCTATTTGCGGATAAATAAAAAATACAAATTCCGTCAGGGTATAGGTGGGGGGATGGCTAGAGGGCAGTTAGTGACATTTGGGAGTTGGAGAGGGTACATGGACCGTGCTTGCCATAGCTTCGGCTATACCCGTGAATAGCTGACATCTCATGGCTAACTGCGTCATAGAAGCAGCGTGTACTGCGGGGTGAAAGGGAGAGGGCAGGAGAGGTGAGGAGGCAATTTGGGAAGTGGGGGGAGCTGGCACAAGTGAGGGGAGGACTTGGTAAGGTGCTTTTTTTTCCACCCGCTTTGCTGATATTCACTGCTGTATCCAAAGCCACAAAGGACTACAGATAGCTGACGGTATGTGTAGTTCGGTATCCGTGGTATATATTTTGGAGTGTCAGTGTTTTATATTTTTTTGAAAGTTCTTTGTTTAGGTATAGTGACGTCGGGGGTGAAAAATCACTGGCCATGGCCAAAGGCATTGGTCATTGACCTGGTGGGTATCAGAGAGTCTTTTTAATTATGGTATTGTGTTTTCAGACTTTTGAGCTTGTGAGACTTTGGAGAAAGCTAGAAGAAAATAAATTGTAGTCTAGGTTTAGATGTGCCATGCAATGTATTTTAGGTTGTGTATTCTCATTTATGGTATTATCCTCTGTGGGTGTACAATGTTTGCCTATCTAGTTTACTGTTATGTATTTTTCTATAGATTCTCATTTTTCAGTTACTTTACATAAGTACCTGAGTATTGTTGTTCTGTTTTCATCATTTAAGTTGGATTGTAGTATAAAACTTGAAATTAGTCCCCCTTTTTAGTGACTATTTGTAGCCGTGGTTATGGTAAAAGTCAATGAACTGTAGCTGCATTCTTTTTATTTATTTTGTATTTTATTTGTGTATTTAAGTATGATGAGTAGTCTTTGAAAGGACTGTTTCGGGGTACACTGGGTGTAGAACTTTTGCACATCAGGAGTACTGTTTTGCTGATATCAAGGAACACTGCATTTCCTTCATCAGTTAGGTGTACTCTGTTATGTCTATAGAAATTGGCCATGTAGAATTGTATGTTGTTCGCAATCCATAATTGGTTGTGGTCTGGCATGAATTCTGAAACTGCTTTATTAACATTTCTGAGGGATTTCTCAATTTTACCATTAAATCTGGTGGTCCATCTCCATTTTGGCCTCTGAGTGAGATTTGAAAAGATAAAGATGGTGTGAGGAAATAGTTCCATTAGTTTTTTCCATGTCTTGTTTCATCATTAAGGTAAGGGATACCCCTTGTACATTCCCCAATTCATTGCCTCCACAATGAATTAGTTTGATGTCTGGTGTAATGTACTTCTCAGACTTAAAAATTTTGGAAAAACCTGGAACTAATGCATTCCCCGCATACCAAACATTTAATTGTAAAATCTCTCAAACCTAGGTCCATGTTAATATTTAGTTTCTCACAAAATGCCAGCAACCAAAACAGCCACCTGTCTCCAATCAGCCACACAGTTTTCAAACCAGCCATGATATCTGCAGTACTTCTCTGTTTCCAGGACAATGATTGCTAGTTTGAATTTCTAGTAGTTTGTATGAGCAAGGTAGGTATGATGTGTGTGTTGCACTTTCTAATTGGTTGATGGTGCTGTTGTTAGTATTCGTGGCTATCCAACAGCCACCCAGCGTGTGGCATTGCTAATCGCGTGCCTCACCCTCCCCCCCATTGCAGCCGCAGTGATATTTGAGCAAGTGACACATCGTGTGTTTGTGGACGTATGGTAGCTGAGGCTATCTGACATTTTGGGTGGGGTGGCATTTTATATTCATTGATTATTTTGGGGGATTGTAAGAGACTAGGGAAGTGGAGTTGGACCATGAGGTATGGAGCGGGTGCTTGTAGGCATGTAGGGGACAGTTCTTGGAGTTTGGTGGAGTGGAAATGAATTTGTATTATTTGCAAATAGCTGCGGTTATCAGCAAACGTACATGGGGGATTTGTATAGCCATGTCTATAAAAAGCATGTGCATAGGCATGTTGATACTATTCTATGTTTCATTCTTTGCAGCTGGAACCGCAGGTATATTTAAAGCTGCGTCTATAAATATACATTTTCTGTGCAATAATCAAATGTTCATGTGGATGATACAGTACAGAATTTTATTTGCGTGTTATTTTATGTACTTAGTTGTTCACTTATTTGAATTGAAGGTTTGAAGGCCAATTTAATTTGATTTGGTGCTTGCAGAAAAATGTGCATGTAGCCGCAGATACAAATCAAGCTCTGTATCTGCTTCGAATAGCCGCGGCTATGAATGATGCTAGGTGGGGTAAAAATGTGTTTGTGTCAGTTTCATTGTTTGTTATTGGTTGTTGTTACTTTTGCATTTGTGTAGGGCTTAGTGATAGGCAGTGGCTGATGTGAAAGTAAGTGTAATTTATTTGCAGTGCTGTGTGTATTAGTTGTACTGACCATTGCTATCAGATTGTGTTCATTATTATTTTCTTCATTTGCTGTTCTTTTACTTTGAATGCATTTTGAGATATGCAGTACTTGTAGGTGTTTGGATTGTTTTTTGAGGTTGTTCAAATGCTGGTGTTGTGCAAGTCAATTTTTGTAATGTGCTTATTTATGTATTTTCTTGTAGCTGCATTGTTTTCATCATCGCAGTGGATTTGCACTAGATTTTGCACAGTTAACTCTGGTGAAAGGTAAACCTATATTCAAAATATAGAGGTACTGCTGCAGATGCAAGCAGGAGGTGTATGTAAATCTTTCTTAGTGACCTTTGAAGTATTTATCTTGATTTTTCACATAGAGTTCTATCTCTCCCATTCCTTGGTGGCAACTCCCTTGACTACCCAATCGAGGCATTATCCACACAGGAGTTTCATCACTGAATCTGGGAAGAGTTATGAGACAGTGCACTTGGTGAATGCAAACTTGGTTATGATACCGCTGTTGAAGTTTAGAAAAAATAGGGGGGGAAATAAATTTCCACTTAAAAAAAACTAATGATGACAGGTAATCTGGTGTTCTGCGATTAAATTGTGCCTTTCGCTAAATGTGGCATCTTCCATAACTACCCACTCGCAGTATTTTGTACAAATAACTTTCATCATGGTTAGATTGGGTGTCGGTAAGAGAGGAGTTTGTGTACTGGATACAACTGCTGATGTAGAGGCTTCATTTGTAGTTGGAGTTGTTGATGCACTGGTGGATGGAGGTTATGTAGGTGGTGCTGATCGCCTTCTATGCAAAGAATGGGCCTTGGCATTTTTCTTTTGTGATGTTCATGTGCTTTACGATAGTCATCCTCAACCTGATTCCAATGGATTCACACTAGACGGTTAATCATAATAGATGTTCCGAGGTTTTGAGAGTTTTATTGCAGAAGGTGCAATACCTACTGTGGCTATTTTCTGGAGCAGTGTTCTTTCACTTTGAAGAAGCACCAACTGTCAGCTGTTTTCTTCATTTTTGTGAACTTCTTCCTTGGTGGTGAAGGATTGTTGACCCAAATGATGATGTTGTCACTACTCGAGCTCTCATGTCCAGACATGTTGGAAAGTCTTAGTAGGAAGGAAAAGTAAAACCTTCAAAAAGACAAGAGAAAAAAGACAAAGCAGCAGAAAATGGAAATGTTTTTTTAAAAAAAGGAAAGTAGTTTGATAAACTTGATCTGTTTGGTGACTTGTTCTCCAAGTTTACTTATCCTACCCTATTGTCTCTTGCTCTCCAAGTACTTATTCTACGCTATTTTCTCTTGTACTCCAGATTTATTTGACTTTCCCATCCTTTGTCCTGCATGCAACTAGTATAATGTTCTTTGTTTATTTTCACCCAGTTTATATGTCCCTGTTTGTTTTTGTGATGGTATTTTCTTATAGTTTTTATATTGTTGTATTGTTTTTTTTTATCCAGGTTGGAGTTCTTTTCCCAATTACCCAATGTTTAGTATATGCAAAGAGAACAACAGTGTACAGTGCACTATGCACTAATGTTGTATATTCTATAGAGTGCAAGTGAAACACTGCATATAAAATATGAGGGTCATAAAAATGTGTGTATTGAAATGTGTTTAATAAAGTGTGTGTATCATTGAACTGATTCTGTTTTCTTTTTTCAGATAGAAGGATGCTATATTTGTTTTAAACATAGAGGTATAACCACAGTACGGTCCAGCCCAATGAGCCCTTGGCATTTGCGGTTGAGGGTAACTGCAGCAAAGACCGGGGGGTGTCCAAGGCGCAATTTCGAGGACACATACCCGCGGCTATAGCTGTAATGTGGGAAAAGTGCATTCTTTACATACTCGCTTTTTACTGCATCTTTTGTTATTAATATTTTGCATTCAATTTATGGAAAGAAAGACACACAATCACATAGCTGCAGTATTTGGGGCGTAATTGGATTTTTTGGTAACCACAGCTATACATATTTCATTTTTAAAGAAAATTGAATGTGGGACATTTTCTAAATATGTATTGAGTGTAGTGTTTGCAAACAGTTAGTGTAACATTTGAAACATGTTTAAATCAATAATAATGCATGTAGGTGTACATACTTGAAAACTATAAATAAATATTCAAACACTGTTGAAAACAGGTTTATATGGGAGGGGATGTGGTTGTGGGTTTTCTTTTTGTTTTAGTTAGAACACATGATACATAATCTTCTGTAGCCACATTTTCTGGATTTTTACTGTCCTTGATTAGTCTTAAATTGTCAATGCCCTTTTTCATTGATTGCATGTTTTTTTGAATATTCATTAATAGTTCTTTTAATTCTGCCAAGGAATCCATAATTAGATGTGTGGGTCCCTGTTGTGGCACTTTCTTTTTTGAATCTTCTAGAGACTTGAATCACTTCTTTATCTGTTTGAAAATATTTGAAATATTTTTAAACAATTGAAGATATAATACACTTTCAAAATATGTGTGTTGGTTGTATACACATTTGATAGTTTGATAATAGGTAGCTGAAGTATGTGTTTGGTGACTGATGTGTGTTCCTTTAAATATAATTGTTAGTCTCACTTTACATGAATACATAGAATGTACTTACAAAATCCTGATTGTTGTGCATTTTCTTCTGGAGCATTGTTTTCAGTGTCTTCTTTTTTAATTTCTTCCTCTGTAGGGTAATAGTCCTCCAGTCATTCCATGTCCTGTTCCATTTTAGTGGTGGTACAGAGAATCACTTCTTGTGATGGAGGAAGATTAATGAGGTGAGAAGGTGGAATGTTTGTGTTTGCTTTGTGAATGATTGTTCATCGTTTGTGTGGTGGGTTGCTGACAATAGTATTTCAAGTACCTCAGATGCTGTTGAATTGTATAGAGTCTTTGAGAGAATGTATTTTTTTAGTGATGTTTATATATGGCAATAAAATTGTAGATAATATTGTATTATTATATTAAGAGTTCTTCTATACAGTACATTTTTATTGTTTGAGGATGAGATGTACCCTTATGAAATAGTGCTGTTTTTGGGGTATATTTATTGTTTCATTTGATATTTGAAACATGGAGCCAAATTCAGAAGGAGCGGAATATCTTTGCTCAGAAGATTGTGGAAAATGTTTTGAGAATGGGGTTAATAGTGATGTTGAGGACATAGGTGATGAGTTCTCAAAGTAATGGCTTACAATTTTTTTGGTTTTCTAATATTATTTTAGATGGAGTGTTTCAAATGAGAGGTATATGCTGCGATTGGGGGGCGTGGCTAACTGCCATGTAGAGCAGACGTGTCTTCTCTGAGCTCCGCACCGATGCGCCATCATAAGCTGATTTTCATGCATTTCTGCTAACTTTTAAAAGCTGCAACTTGCACCATTCGTCGCCAGATCTCATCTGCTGTCGCTTGACCCGTCTTTCAGGCGGTTGGAGACAACCAACACCGACGTACATCGAGCTAGAAGAGCCGGAGCCGCAAATCAAAATGGCGGCTCCCGCGTCCTGAGTTTCAAGGGACCAGAGCGCGTCTGCACCGCTGAGGACATCATCCATCGGGGCCTGCCGGGGAGCCGGAACAACCGGCCAGCCCACACCGGGGTCGGGAGAGAGATCAACCGCGCTCCTAGACAGAGCGACCCGCCCCCCGAGCCTCCATCCTGCGGCATCCTGCCCGCGGCCGGGGGGCCCAGCGGAGCCCTGACAATACCTGCGGCCGGCCGGAGCCGCGAAGGTGAGCGGGGCGGGGGGAACCAGCGACTGAGGACTTGTGACCGGATATCACCGGGGCCTTGTCTCCCCCCTGCCAACGCATATCTGTGCCTGGGAGTGTCGCCGAAGCTAACTCCGGCCCGACGCTCCACATCCACAAGATCTGATGAATCCCCGGTTTGCTCAAACCTGACGCCTGCCTCTTCGGATGCGTGAAGCCCCGCTTCGGCGCCCAGATATTGCAGCCTCTCCCCCTCCTTCGCCTTCATCTTGGCCCTGGGCCCCGCGGCGACAGCTCGAACAACCCCGCCGCCCCTCTTAACGGCGGCCTACCACCGCCGCCCCTGGCGCGAGAGCACTGTGCCCTCACAGGATGGCTGGTAAAAGTAGCAGGCCCAAGCAACGGCAGACCACCCTGGACACATACGCCGCCAGCGAATCCCCTAATCCTGAGAGCACGATTTGTGCGCCCACAAGTCTTCATTCGGACCATGCAGCACCAGCGGTACCCGAACCCAGCAACACCCAGCTCCTCGAGGCCATCAAACTTCTACAAACAACGATGGAGCACAAAATCGATGCTGTTGCAGTTGACCTGGGCCTTCTGCGCCAAGATGTCCGCTCCCTGGCCGGCAGGACTGACGCGCTCGAAATACAGGTCAAGGAAAATACAGAATCCAAAACGCAACTCCTCCGAGACGTAGATGAGCTCCAGCAAAGAGTCAAGAACTTGGAAGACAGGGCAGAAGAAGCGGAGGGGAGAGCCCGTCGCAACAACATTCGTCTCCTTGGGCTACCTGAGGGCATCGAGGGCTCCGACCCCACTAACTATATTGAGAACCTCCTGCTGCAAGAGGTGGGAGCTGGCAAACTCTCCCAAGGCTTCTCTATTGAAAGGGCCCACAGATCCCTTGCTAAAAGACCTCCACCGGGAGCTCCACCCAGGCTGGTGATCGCGAAAGTCCTTAATTACAGAGATCGAGAAGTGATCCTAGCCTTTTCTCGAGCAGGTGGTCAAATCAAACGAGACTCTGCCACAATTACAATCTATCCTGACTACCCCTTCCAGGTTCAAATGAACAGAGCCCAGTTTATACACACCAAGGCCAGATTGAAGGCAGCTGGGTTACGCTACATGCTCCTGTACCCTTCGAGACTCAAAGTGCTGCACGACAACAGGGCACACCTCTTTGAAACTCCGGCACAGGCCAGAGACTGGATGGATGGACAGCAAATTCCTGACATCGAAGAAAAAAAGCGGAAACCTAGATAACGTTTTCTCCCGTCATCCCGACAGCATTCAAGCAGCCTTCACCCACTACTGGCGGGTGGAATGAGCCCCCTACTCAGCTGAACGGATCCTGATACGGAGACACTCGAGTCATGGTCCACTCCTCCCCCTGGAAATTTCTTTCCTTTCTTGTTTTTTTTGGGTGTATATACCCACCCGTAGGGCACCTAGTGACCCAAGCATGGTCCTATGGCGCGGAAACGGGATTGTCATAACGAGGGTGACCTCGCTGGGCTAGTTCTATGTTTGGGTTGTTTACAGTTAAGGGGAGAAGGTGGGGAACGGGGAGTTATTACCACAGTTGGGAACCGCAAACGGAAATCACCAAGACAGCGGAAGCACTCGTCAAGTATTTCAGCATCAATAAGACTCAGAGTCCTGCCGGCCCCTCTCGTCCGACTACGCAACAACTATGGCTGACACAGTTAAGATCGTCACATGGAACGTTAGAGGCCTAAACAGCTTTGTCAAACAACGACGCGTCCAGTCCTACTTGAAGAGATGCAAGGTCGGAATCGCCATGCTCCAAGAGACTCACCTGTCAGCCAAAAAACTAGAGGCCTTGGCCAAAACTTGGCGCGGCACCCTAGTGGGTTCCACATACTCCTCCTATGCCAGAGGGGTCCTGATCTGGATTGCCCCCACGGTCCCCTTCAGGCTGACCAGCACCAAATCAGACAACGAGGGGAGAATGGTTGTGGTTTGTGGTTCCATTGAGGGTAAAGAACTGTGCCTGGTCAGCACTTACGCACCCAACCACGACGCAACTACCTTCTTCCACTCTCTTTACACACGACTCACCCCGTATATGGACAGAATCATGATATGGGGAGGCGACCATAACTGCACCCTCGATCCTTTGCTGGATAGATCCGATGACAAACACGACCGCCCCTCCCCTCCAGCCAAAATACTTTCCAGATTAGTCCACCAGCTACAACTAAGCGATATTTGGAGGGACCAGCACCTGGGGCAACGTGAGTACTCCTTCTATTCCCCCCCTCATGCAGTGCATACCAGGTTAGATTATATTTTCTCAGCCAAACACAGCAGTCCATGTTTGTTGACGCGCATTACTTGCCGAGGGTGCTGTCCGATCATTCTCCCCTGCTGGTTACCTGGGAGGTGTTCCCGCCTAGACCCCCCATACCCACGTGGAGGCTGAGAGCCGAAGCTCTACTTGATACGTCATTCAGAGAGCACATTAGAGACGAGACCGTAGAATATTGGGAGAACAACCTGCACAGCGTTAAACACATAGGCACCGCCTGGGAGGCATATAAGGTGGTCATGCGGGGTGAGATGATTGCAGCAGCCGGGGGCGCTCAGAGATCCATCACAACCCTGCTGGAACAGGCCGAGGGCGGCCTGCGCACCCTCGAGTGCAGGCCTGACTCATCTCCCGATCATTTACTTAAAATTTCTGACCTTAGACGAACCTGCCTAAAGCACTGGGAAGCCCTTGGCAAACTAAGCTACGCCAAACACACGGAGAGAGTCCATGCCCTGGGAGACAAGCCCGGGAAACTCTTAGCCTGGCTCTACAAAAGGGAAACCCCCAGGCCGCCCATATGCCACATACTCGCACCAGATGGCACTACTGTGCATACCGAACTGGAAATCAACTCGGTCTTCTCCAGCTTCTACCATAATTTATACTCTGAGACCCCCCCCCTCGGACACGGGGATCGAGGACGCCCTTGACGTCATTGATTTGCCAAAACTCGACCCGCATATGGCTGAGACCCTTGATGAGCCCATCACTCCCGATGAGGTCAAGGTGGTGATCAGAACGCTACCGGCTGGGAAGACCCCGGGCTCGGATGGCCTCCCGGGGGAGTTCTATAAAACCTACGAGGAAACACTTGCCCCTATACTGGCCCAGGTCTACAATGAGGCCTTCGAGCATGGCGCCCTCCCGGATTCCCTGAGCGAGGCCGTGATAATACTCTTACTCAAACCTGGGAAGGACGGAGCAGATTGTGCCTCATACAGGCCCCTCTCCATGCTAAATGTAGACTGCAAGATCCTCACTGCATTACTCGCCTCCAGACTGCGCAGGGTGATCCCACTGTTGATCCATCAAGACCAGACTGGATACGTCCCCGGACGATCCATTACTGAGAACCTGCGCAGGCTGCATCATGTTATTTATAGTACCGAGGGAAGACCACAGAAACTTGCGGTGGCATCACTAGATGCCACCAAAGCTTTTGACTCCGTGAGGTGGGAATGGCTATATGCTACCATGGCAAAGATGGGAATTGGTCCCGTATTTCTAAAATGGACCCAGCTTGTTTATGCCAACCCCACGGCAAGAGTCCAAACTAATAGAACCTTTTCTGCGAAATGGTCCTTGCACAGAGGCACCCGCCAGGGATGCCCCCTATCCCCCATGCTGTACATCATTGCAGCCGAGCCTGTAGCAGCCTACCTGAGACAGGAATATGGAGACGGGGGCATCACCATAGATGGGACAACTCACCTCGTCTCCATGTACGCGGACGACACCCTCTTATATTTGCAGGACCCCGAACACCTCCTACCTTACATTCTTGAAACCCTGGATAGCTTTCATAAGCATACCGGCATCCAAATTAACAAAAATAAATCTTGCCTCTACCCCCTAGCCGCACTACACAGTGATCATTACGGGTCCCTCCCTCCCCTAGATCTTGAATGGCAGCCAACATTGTTTAAATACCTGGGGATAACCATACATCGGACCCCCGACACGGAACACATACTCAACACCTTAAGGGCCAAAGACTCCCTCTCGAGGTCCATGGAGTTTTGGGGGCGGCTCCCGCTCTCGGTGGCCGGGAGAGCGGGCCTCCTTAAGATGGTCGCCTTGCCCCGCCTGTTGCACTACTTCACTAACATTCCCTTCTACATCCCCCCGGCGTTCTTTAAAGACCTCAACAAACTCTGTAGGGGCTTCCTCTGCCAGGGAGGCAGGCATAGGGTGGCGTTGGAGACCCTCCAGAGGCCATACGAGAGGGGTGGGCTGAAGATCCCCAATTTCGAACATTACTTCCTAGCCAGCCAGCTAAGACACATTGTGTGGTGGATGACCGACGAGAGCACAACAGACACCCGCCTCCTCCAACCGGCCCTCCCCCAGCTATTGCTCAGGGATCTGCTGTGGACCAAGAGGGGGGCTCTCGCACACTGCCCTTACCTCGTCAAGCTGGGACACCGACTCTGGAAAAGGGCCTGCAAACTGGTCGAGTCTGAAGACCCATACTCCCCACAGATCCCCATTGCTGCACTCATGTCCACCCATTCCTGGGGGCAACTTGAGACCCGTACTCAGTGGGAGCCCCTGGGGGTGGCCACGCTTGGGGACCTGATCCAGGAGCAAACGGTTTTAGCCTTCCCTGACCTTAGCGACGCCACTGGCCTCCCGGCCGGGCAATTCCTACTGCACAGAGCGGTCATACAGGCCGTAACTAGCAGGTGGCCCGTCGCTGGCGACCTGAGTGACGGAAATGAATGCATTGAAACGATTCTTAATGCCGCCGAGGGAGGCCACGAAACCTCACGTATCAACGAGGCCTTACTATGGGGTTCCACCAAAGAGGACCTCAGATGCCGAGACAAATGGGAGGCCGAACTGAATCTGGTTTTCGAAGACAAAGCATGGGGCGATATAACCTACTACCATAAAGAAATCTCCCGAAACGCCCGATTACAGCTCATTCAACTGTACGTCACGAACAGAGCGTATCTCACCCCGGAAGCCATATCCAGATTCACTGGTGCGACCACTCAATCATGCCCAAATGCAGCGAACCCAAGGCAGGCATGACCCACATGTTCTGGGGATGCCCAGTGATCAGGGAATTTTGGACTCAAGTGAGGGATAGAGTGGCTGGTGCAGACATTGACATCGAAGTGGACGAGCCCTCGGCATGCCTCTTGGGCAGATTTAGGCGCAGCGGGGAGAACAAACCCCTCAACAGGCTGAGAGACCTTATTTACATAACTGCCAAAAGGCGCATTGCCATGGGGTGGAAGAGCACCAAAGGCCCACCTATGCCCCTATGGTGGGGGGACCTTACAAAGTGGATCGCTGCGGAAACCACGGCATGGGAGACTGCGATCCAAGTGCAGAGGCTTGACTCCAGTGAAGAGCTACACCGATGGGTGGCCTTAACTGTACCCTTGTTGTACCCTGAATCACAGGAGAGCGAGACAGCTGGGGAAAGCGACCCTGGCCCGAGCATGGACTCCTGACGAACTTAGTGCTTACTGTGGTCTTGGTGGGGAGGGGAGGTAGGGAGGGGTGGAGGATAGTTGGGGATTTAATTGTTTTTCCTCTGATATGCTCAATCATTTCCACTGATACCTGTTTTACTCTTTGTTATTGTTTGTAATGAAACTAATAAAATATATTTTTTAAAAAAAAGGTATATGCTGCGATTGTGGAGAAATATTTTTGACTGGGAGAACAGGTATTTTTCTCCAAATCATCTAAAGAAAGCACAAACATACATTTTTTTTAAATGTTTTGAATCGTCATAGAGGTGAAGAGTATTTCGCTATATAATATATTTTTTGTGGATATGCTGGTCAAAGAAACCAAAGGCTCTTTTAAGAGCCACCCAGAGAACTTTTAAGTATATTGAAAAAGGAAAATACCTGTGATGCCTTTTTATAAAACAGCTTTGGTTATGGTAGTAGCCAATGAAACTTGTGTTTTCTCAGGTGTATTAAAGCCGCGGGTACCAACCACAGGATAGGTTATAGCCATGGGTACAAGTAAGAAAATGGCACGTTGTATATTTTTGCTGGTGTAGCCACGGCTATAACTATTGCGCCTTACCTGTGGGTATTGCCATTCCAATTTGTATGAATGAATCATGTTGCTGCATTGATTTTACACCACAAAATTTCACATGTGTTTCTGATCCCATGCCCTCATCTGTACCTTTACGTTGTTTGAATTGTTACAGCTTGTCAATATGTCTTTTTGAATCTGTAAAAATGTTACAGGTACCCGCGACTACTGGCAGTTGATTCGATCCATGGGTATGAACGGTCCAATCGCACGCCATGCTTTTTGGCAGTCTTTGATAGCCGCCGGTATGGATCCATCACTGAACCCGCGGATATAGCTGATTGTTTTTCAGTGCTGTGATATTATATTATGGATGTTTTAGCTCAGATTTGTACATGTATTTCTGTTTGGAGGTTCTCAGCTGAAGGCTAATGTGAATTGATTTTGAAATCTTTGTAATATGTGTTTTTGAGTGCATTTGAAAAATGTTCTTGTAACTGCATCGATAGGTGGGTTTTCATCGTGTAACCACGGTTATAGCAACAGTTACGTATTGGGGAAAATTAGCAAAAAAATTAATGTTTTTTGTAGTGTGTAAATATTGTATAAAGTATTCTTTGAAGGATTGTGTTGGGGTTAATTCATTGACATAGCGTGTAATAGAAAAATGTTTTTCATTTTACTTGTTTGCTTTCTACAGTCCTCTTTTTGTACTATTGAATTGTGAAAGCTATTAAAATGACATTTGTGTGAACTTTTGACACTATGATTCGAGAACTCAGAGTGTGCACATGTTCTGTGTTTGGCTATGGTGAAGATATGTTCATTATTTGGAGCAGCTGAGGGTGAGTGATAGTGTTTTTATATATGTACAGTTTGAATTATTGTATTTGTAAGATAACTGAAGTATGTTTAGGTGTCTCATTTGGTCAAGTTTGTAAGTATTTTTTGCAAAGTAAGATTTTCTATATTTTACTTGAGTGTTTTTTAGGAGAGTGTTTAAGCAGTATGACATGGTATGCTATGCTAATGTTTGCCAGAAAATATATTTGCAAATATAGGTTGTGATATGAATGAGGGTGCATAAGAACCCCTAGTGTGAACCCCGCAGTATAACTCTACCGTTGACAAATATTGGGGCTGTGTGTGTGCTTTGTAATTGGATATTAAGCTGTTTTTATTGCGACCCTATATTGGTGATTTTCTAATGTGTAAGAATTGTAGAAGTGTGAAATTACAGAGTGAAGAAGGTTAAGCTATAGTGCCTAAGTGGGTCGGGTTTGAGAGTATATCGGATGTTTTTTATGCTGCAGGATTTCCACTGTCAAGTAATTGTTGGTAGTAATTTAGAAATAATTATGAACAATCATGTTTGGCAATTTGCTTGTAAACAGTGTTCTTTGGAAGTACATGAATCTATTTGGGTTTCATGCCATGTAATGCAATATGTTGTTATGCAAAGCACTGACATAGAAAGATGTAAAATGAATGGGGGTGCATAGTGGGTTGGGGGAAACAGTAGTATGGATGAGGTTTGCTAACATGGTTTTCTGAGTCTGCTTAGGTCACATGGCCATCGCAAGTTTAGTGCAGTGGGGATGGGCAGTCAAGGGTGGACATACATGTTGATATGTTTTTGTTGATTAGTAGTAGTAGTGATTAATTTGTAGGTGAAATGTTGGATTGTGGATCTGGCTGTTGGCACAATGACAGTTGAATAGATAGAAACAGGTGAAGCATTTGACTTTAGATGTTATTAGATGAGGATGACTAAGTACCAGCATTTTTGCTTTGCTTTGCTCGAACAGAATTATTAATTAATAGGTTCTGATCATTATCAGCTCTTTCATTATTGAAATAGAGAATTGTTTCTAAGAGTGTAGAGGCATATTACAATTTTTTTCTAAAATGGGGGCTAATGTTGGTATTAGAGAGGAATGATACATCTCTTAATTTATACATTTACTATATAACATTATGGCATTCCACAAAATAATTGCTTTCATCGATATTAGTCCAAGTTCACAGCACACTATTTGAATAGGGAAAGAGTTAGGTATAGGCAATAAGTTCTTCCAAAAGACTCCCTCAAGTTAGTCCCAATCTGGCTGATTTTCTGGAAGCTTTGTATGCTTGCCATAAGTTATTGCGGGGACTACATTTTCTTTATAAAATGTGGTTATGAGTAGATAGGAGCATTTTCCATATTTCCTATGGACTCGTTTTCCTTTGGAGGACAATGGTTGCGTTTTGTATTTCAGGTCGTTACTATATGGGACATCTGCTTTGTTGTCATTGACAATTTGTTCTAGATATTTACACTGATTAATAATAATCGATTTTTGACTTCCAATTGTGCATTTAAAGGATAATATATTTGAGTTTTTAGAGCATTGACATTTTAGAATATTCAACTTACCAGTGTTAATAGTAAGCATGTTTTCTGATGCATAGTTTGCTAGTCATTGCAGTTGCCTCTGTACCCCTATTGAGGTCTGGTCAATTATGAACAGATCATCAGAATAGAAAAGATGAGCGATTGGGTATTTACCGAGTTTTGAAGGGAAGGCTCTGGTATTTTCCAGATATTTGTTCATATCTTTTATGTAAAAGTTAAAGAGAGTTGTGGCTAAAATGCAGCCTTGTTTCAAGCAACGGTAAGTCAGGATAGGAAGGGATAGTAAACCTTCTTGGTTAAATTTGACTTGTACACCTGTATTTGAGTGAAATTGCTGAAGTGCTTGTAGTATGTAATTTGGGCACCCGGCTTCTATTAGTTTTTCCCATAAAATGTTTCTAGATATTGAATCGAAAGCTCGTTTAAAATCTATGAACGCAAGGTAAATAGGTTGTTTATTTGTCCAGACTTGCTTTTTTAAAGCTTTCAAGAATTGACTAAGGTGCCCAAACCAGCTAAAAAAACGGATTGATGACCATCTGTCATGTTTGTCAATTTGAGCCATTTATTCATATCTTTCAGAAGCAGTCTGGCAAATATTTTTCCCGGGATATCCAAAAGGGCAATCAGGCGATAGTTAGATGGTAAACTCTGATTGCCCTTCTTAAATGCTGGGATCAATATTGATTGTTTCTATGACTCCAGTATTTTTCCTGTGGTTTTTACTCTTTGAAATATCAAATACAGAATCAAGGCCCATTCCTGAGGGTTGGCCTTCAAGATTACATTTGAGAGACCATCTGGCCTTGGTGCTCTTGACACCCTCAGTTATTTGGATATTAATATCTATATGGTCAAATTGTAGTAAAATGAGATCATTTTCGTGCTTGTTAGACAAATTAATGGGCATGGCCGAATCAGCAAAAAGGGTAGTGAAATAGTTTGTCCATGTCAGTTACGATATAGAATTTAACAAAAGGAACAACGTGCCGGTATTGGTTCCTTCATTTACAAGCTTCCATATCTGTGCACTTGATTTCAATGCTAAGGCTGTGCGCATTTGTTCATTGGCTTCTTGCATTCTTCAGTGCTTTATGTTGTTTTACAAACTTATTATACTTAGTATGAATCTTGGAGGCTTTTTCTTTATATTCCTTAAAGTTAACAGTTTCGATATTTTTTACTTCAGCCCTCATTATCGCATTGGTGTTTTTGCTAATAGGATCGAAAGGAGCTGTTTTTATCCAAGTGGTTTCAAGGATGTTATGGTCACTGTTTGTAGCGGGCAAAATTGTAAATTTGACTACAGAAGAGATAGCTTCTGATGATAGAAAGACATAATCTAAGATTGCAAATGATTTGTTTCTTTTCTATGTCAACTGTCCTACTAAGAAAGATAAGATTTCGTTCTTGTATCAAATTTAACCACTGAGTTGCTCTTGTTTTTAAGATGTTATTCTTGTGAGCAAAACAAGATATATTAAGATTTCCTACCACTAGAGTTGTATGTGGCTGTTTTTCAAAGGCAATTAAATCCAGCATCTGGTTTACAAGATCAAAACATTCATCATCATCAAATAGGGCTGGGTTCCAGTAAAGGTTCTAGATGGCAGTTTGAGTCACCAATTTGAGGGTGATCAAAAGGCTTGCCATGTGTCTGCATGATTATTGTCAATGTACACTGTGTGATTTAGTTGTCCTCTATTAACCTCACAGTTTATTATTAGTTAGTCTACCTTTTCTGGATTGGCTGTCCCATTTTACACTTCAACTTTGTGTATTTCTTGAGGCATTCCATTCTTTGGTAATCAATAGTGTGAAAAGGTTGTGTGCTAATGTGTTTCTCTTCTCTCCAAATATTTTCTTTTATCATTTGTGAAGGAACAGTTAATGTTACTGTATCCATTTTACGCGTTTTCTGAAAATAGACTGATTCAATGTCGTGGGAGTCAATATTTTTTAAGTTTGGAATTTTCTTTAAAAACTTTAGGATAGTTGATCTATTGGGAAAACGGTCTCATCTTCTTCTCTGATTCATTTGTAAATTTAAGGTGTCATGGCAATGTAATATTTTTTCTATCGCCTTTGTGGAAACCCGGTTTATCGAAGAGGGGACTTGTATATATTTGGCATTTTCTCACATCCGTGAGCACTATCTCAATTTAGGGGTTTGATGTGATCTATCTTTTGGGGTACCTGAGCAGGCTCTTGTGAGTGAGCTATGGTGTTTTTAGTACCCACAGATGGTTTGTGCTTTATTTGATTGTCAAATACAAAATTGATATTACGGCGGTTTGCAGTACAGGCCATTTTTTATACCATTGTGGTGAAAGTGGCATTTTCAGGCAACATATTTTCCAAGAGAAAATTATGTTTGGATGTGTCACATGGCCAGTCTACATGTTCTTGTTCAGGGACAAAATTTGGTAGTGATAGAATATGGTGAATAGCTAATAAGGTCCTACCTTTTCTTCTTCTTGCTCCATAGCCACCAAATGATATGCTTTGTTTAGGGTAAAGTAGTACTACTTTGGTTATTTATTACCAATTGTTCTTTAGAGATTGGTAACTTGGCTATATCGAGAATTCGTTTCTGTTAGACCTGATGGGGTTATCAACGCATCTATGATTTTCTTTTATTTAGTATTGGATGTTTTTTTTGGTAAGAATTGTTTTTTTTGGGGGAAATAAGAGAGTGACTATTTCATAGTCACACTCTTATTTCTGTTTTTACATAGAGGTAATTGGAAAACCTCATATACTGGATCTTATGAATCCTGTATTTCAACTATGGAAGTCTGCAATGCGAAATCGGGTTGTAAAGTATCTTTTGCTGGCATCCCTAATAATCCCTTTCTAAAGAATTTAGAACCACCTCAATAGATTTTTTGAATTTGCATATTTTGATTTGGAATGTCATCCGATGTGATTGTCGATGATGAAATAATTTCTCTTTTACAGAGCTTAAATGTTTCTGCGTTAATAAAGCAGCTATCCATTCGATATTTGTGGACAGTGAATTTAATAAGATGGTGTGTGCCTTGTTTTTTTTATCCAAGGATTTATATATTTTTGTTATGGTATAGACACACATATTCATTGCCGTTAGAGCAGTTTTCTGAATTGGAAGGGGTAGTTGCTTTAACCCAAAGGAAGTTCTTGGAATGGGTTTTTGCGAAAAACATCTCTGATGAAACATAAGAATTTATAGAGGTGTTAGGTGAATCTGGATACAATATTGACGAATGAGACAGATTTATCATTTGCATCTTTGGTGATAATTCTTGTTGTGTTTCCAGATTGTATCACCATTGTTATGAAATGGGGAAACAACTTCTTTTAGGTCTTTCCCCGGTGTCAAACCAATTTTAGGGATATCATTTATAATACTTTGTTCATCTTTTCTATGCACAACGAGATCTATTTGCGATGCATTTTTAAGGACTTGTAAATATAGCATTGGCAAATCTGAGGTATTGTCTCGCTACGACCGTGGAAGGAATGGCACAGATGGAGGCTTATTTAGGATGCCGCTTCCATGCAGTAACGGTCTAGTCTTTTTCCAGACTACAGTTCAATACTGGCTTCCGCTTCCTGCAGGTTGCGTTGCAACTCGCTACCTACATCTGTGCGGACGCATTTAGTTGTGCGCTTCGGATTTCGTTCAGTTTTTTCCCTCCTGCCGTCCTGCCTTTCTTGTGCCCTCTCAGTTTCGTGTTATTTCTACTTATCCTTTCTCCTTCTTTTCTGCTCGTATTTCTTTCCTCTGTTTTTTTGTTTCCTTGGCGCTTGCCGATCTCCGACTCCGCCCCCTGTTTAGTTTCAGAGTCGGAAACCTTCCTACGCTGTCGGGTTCCCACGTTGGTGAGTTTCCCTTCCCGGTTGTTCCTTTATTGATTTTAAAAGGGAGTTGCTAGGTTCTATTTCTATCGGGTATTCTGTTTTCTTTCACTTCACATGTTACCTCGCTTCCTTTCACTTTCACTCAACTCTGTCATCTCTTGCTTTCTCTCACTCTCGCTCACCCTCTTCATCTCTCTCTGTCTCTGCGCTCCTGCTCCCTCTCCTCCTCTTTTCTCTCTCTCTTTCTCTCTCTCTCCATTCCACAAATCCCATCCTGCATGCATTCTTTTCTCTCTCGTTCATCCTCCCAGTTGCCTACCTAATACTTACCTGCTTGCTGAAGTACTACAGCCTGACCCTTATAGTATTTCAACAGTTCAGAGACTTTCTTTCTTCAAGTCTTCTTCGGACTTCAAGTCCCTCCAAGCCACCCGCCTCACAGAAAGTCACTATTAAGATTTCCTCTGGACTACAGCTTCATCTTCGGGAGTGCCTCCTTATCATCCATCATCCCCTCCATCTGGCTTACAGGGTTTTTTATGCCTATAAGGCTTTTTCCCTGTCTTAGGGGTCTTGCTCCTCAGGGGCCATCCGACCGCTGTTCTAATCACGGTCAGGGTGGCTTCAGGTGGAGCTCGTCCTTATCTCCACGAGAGAATAGAACGGAAGGGCAAGACAACAAAGAAGGGGATAAGTGAAAAAGTATCTGACAAGAAGAATAGAAGAACAAGACAGAAGGAATCTCGGCGGAACGACACTGACACACACTCAGGTGAGGAGAATCAAGGGGGTAGTACTTCAGATTCAGAAATTTGTGACAGGTATCTTGATCATGAATTTCCACCTGGCTATTCACCAGGGATTCCATTTGATTTGTGATTTGAAAATCTTTCAGCTGACGGTCAGGTGCAGTTAGTTTGTCGCAGTCTCCTTGGTAGGATGTGCCAAGAGTTCCTCTTCAGTAATCTGATGTGTAACCAGCCGGTTAGTGGCTCCAGTGGATCGTCCTGACATAGTTCATGCTTTTGTAGAGGATGGAGGGGATATTTCAGTTTCAGCACAAGAGGTTGTCAGAAGATTTGAATCTTTGAGTGTTCGCTGCCAAAACAATCCTAATATCTGTGTTTAAGATTTTCAGGGTAATTCATAGAAATTCGCACAAAAGTGGCGCACGCGACTGGCGCACAGCGTGCCCGTGCGAATGTCTGCACCAGCCGCGTGCGCTAAAATCGATTTCCGTGCACAGCGTATTCATGGATTTTTGCATCCAAAACCAGCCGTGGCGCAGCGTGGCGCAGCGACCCTGCAGCAGCACCAGTTATGCCCCCAAGAACGCCCTCGCGCAAGGAAAAGCCTTCAAAATCCCCAAATAATCGCAAAGAGCTGTGCTAACCCTTGACCAGTTCACAGGGCTGGCAAACAGCAAACGCCAAGCGGGGAACGTGTATTTCAGTGGTTCGCGGGAAGTTCCACACGCGATTGTCCTGTGTACGTGTGCATTAGGGGTGCGCGGGAAGTATCACACGCAAAATCAGCAGGGTACGTGTATTTCAGGGGTGCGCGGGAAGTATCATACACGATTCCAGCAGGGTACGTGTATTTCAGGGGTGCGCGGGAAGTATCACACGCGATTCCAGCAGGGTACATGTATTACAGGGGTGCGCGTGAAGTTCCACACGCGATTTCAACAGGGTACGTGTATTTCAGGGGTGCGCGGGAAGTTCCACACGTGATTGGCCCCGTGCGAGCAGGGTACATGTATTTCAGGGGTGCGTGGGAAGTTCCACATGCGATTGGCCCCGTGCGAGCAGGGTACGTGTATTCCAGGGGGGCGCGGGAAGTTCCACACGCGATTTCAGCAGGGTACGTGTATTTCAGGGGTGCGCGGGAAGTTCCACACGCGATTGGCCCCGTGTGAGCAGGGTACGTGTATTTCAGGGCTGCGCGGGAAGTTCCACACGCGGTTTCAGCAGGGTATGTGTATTTCAGGGGTGCGCGGGAAGTTCCACACGCGATTTCAGCAGGGTACGTGTATTTCAGGGGTGCGCGGGAAGTTCCACACGCAATTCCATCAGGGTACGTGTATTTCAGGGGTGCGTGGGAAGTTCCACATGCGATTGGCCCCGTGCGAGCAAGGTACGTGTATTCCAGGGGTGCGCGGGAAGTTCCACACGCGATTTCAGCAGGGTACGTGTATTTCAGGGGTGCGCGGGAAGTTCCACACGCAATTTCAGCAAGGTACGTGTATTTCAGGGGTGCGCGGGAAGTTCCACACGCGATTGGCCCCGTGAGAGCAGGGTACGTGTATTCCAGGGGTGCGCGGGAAGTTCCACACGCGATTTCAGCAGGGTACGTGTATTTCAGGGGTGCGCGGGAAGTTCTACACGTGATTTCAGCAGGGTAAGTGTATTTCAGGGGTTCTGGGGAGTACTACACGTGAATTGGCCGTGTGGGTCCTCCCAGGTGTTCGCTCTACAACCTCCACGGCCCCTGCAGGCAGCCCACACCACGGGGGACTACCCTGCACCCCTGCTCATGTCCCGCCGGCAGCCCATCCACCATGGGCGTGCCCCCAAGCCAACCCACATATCACCTTGCACTACTGATCAACAATGCATGTCTCCCAGCACCCCCACCCCCCCAGCAGTCAGGGGCACCCTCCACCAGGCCCCCACTCTTGTCTCTCTGCACCCCCACCCCCCAGCAGTCAGGGGGACCCTCCACCAGGCCCCCACTCCTGGCTCCCTGCACCCCCTACCACCGAGCAGTCAGGGGCACCCTCCACCAGGCTCCCACTCTTGTCTCCCAGCACCCCCACCCCCCAGCCACCAGGGGCAGCCTCCACCAGGCCCCCACTCATGTTTACCACCACCCCCACCCCCCAGCCACCAGGGGCAGCCTCCACCAGGCCCCAACTCATGTCCCCTATTACCCCCACCCCCCAGCAGTGCAGGAGCAGCCTCCACCAGGCCCCCACTCATGTCTACCACCACCCCCACCCCCCAGCCACCAGGGGCAGCCTCCAACAGGCCCCCACTCATGTCCCCTATTACCCCCACCCCCCAGCAGTGCAGGGGCAGCCTCCACCAGGCCCCCACTCATGTCTACCACCACCCGCACCACCCAGCCACCAGAGGCAGCCTCCACCAGGCCCCCACTCATGTCCCCTATTACCCCCACCCCCCAGCAGTGCAGGGGCAGCCTCCACCAGGCCCCCACCCATGTCTCCCACCACCCCCACTGCCCAGCCACCAGGGGCAGCCTCCACCAGGCCCCCACTCATGTCTACCAACACCCCCACCCCCCAGCCACCAGGGGCAGCCTCCACCAGGCCCCAACTCATGTCCCCTATTACCCCCACCCCCCAGCAGTGCAGGGGCAGCCTCCACCAGGCCCCCACACATGTCTCCCACCACCCCCACCCCCCAGCCACCAGCGGCAGCCTACACCAGGCCCCCACTCATGTCTCCCACCACCCCCACCCCCCAGCAGTGCAGGGGCAGCCTCCACCAGGCCCCCACCCATGTCTCCCACCACCCCCACCCCCCAGCCACCAGGGGCAGCCTCCACCAGGCCCCCACTAATGTCTACCACCACCCCCACCCCCCAGCCCCCAGGGGCAGCCTCCACCAGGCCCCCACTCATGTCCCCTATTACCCCCACCCCACAGCAGTGCAGGGGCAGCCTCCCCCAGGCCCCAGCCATGTCTCCCATCACCCCCACCCCCCAGCCACCAGGGGCAGCCTTCACCAGGCCCCCACTAATGTCTCCCACCACCCCCACCCCCCAGCAGTGCAGGGGCAGCCTCCACCAGGGCCCCACCCATGTCTACCACCACCCCATCCCCCAGCAGTGCAGGGGGGGCAGCCTCCACCAGGCCCCCACTCATGTCTCCCATCACCCCAACCCCCAGCAGTGCAGGGGCAGCCTCCACCAGGCCCCCACTCATGTCTACCACCACCCCCACCCCCCAGCAGTGCAGGGGCAGCCTCCACCAGGCCCCCACTCCTGTCTCCCTGCACCCCCACCCCCCAGCAGTCAGGGGCACCCTCCACCAGGCCCCCACTCCTGTCTCCCTGCACCCCTTACCCCCCAGCAGTCAGGGGCACCCTCCACCAGGCTCCCACTCCTGTCTCCCAGCACCCCCACCCCCCAGCAGTCAGGGGCACCCTCCACCAGGCCCCCACTCCTGTCTCCTTGCACCCCCACCCCCCAGCAGTGCAGGGGCAGCCTCCACCAGGCCCCCACTCATGTCCCCTATTACCCCCACCCTCCAGCAGTGCAGGGGCAGCCTCCACCAGGCCCCCACTCATGTCTACCACCACCCCCAGCCACCAGGGGCAGCCTCCACCAGGCCCCCACCCATGTCTCCCACCACCCCCACCCCCCAGCCACCAGGGGCAGCCTCCACCCGGCCCCCACCCATGTCTCCCACCACCCCCACCCCCCAGGCACCAGGGGCAGCCTCCACCAGGCCCCCACTCCTGTCTCCCTGCACCCCCACCTCCAGCAGTGCAGGGGCAGCCTCCACCAGGCCCCCACTCATGTCCCCAATTACCGCCACCCCCCAGCAGTGCAGGGGCAGCCTCCACCAGGCCCCCACTCCTGTCTCCCTGCACCCCCTACCCCCCCCCCAGCAGTGCAGGGGTAGCCTCCACCAGGCCCCCACTCATGTCTCCCTGCACCCCCTACCCCCAGCAGTCAGGGGCACCCTCCACCAGGCTCCCACTCATGTCTCCCTGCACCCCCTACCCCCCAGCAGTCAGGGGCACCCTCCACCAGGCTCCCACTCCTGTCTCCCACCACCCCCACCCGCAAGCAGTCAGGGGCACCCTCCACCAGGCCCCCACTCCTGCCTCCCTGCACCCCCACCCCCCAGCAGTGCAGGGGCAGCCTCCACCAGGCCCCCACTCATGTCCCCTATTACCCTCACCCCCCAGCAGTGCAGGGGAGCCTCCACCAGGCCCCACTCATGTCTACCACCACCCCCAGCCACCAGGGGCAGCCTCCACCAGGCCCCCACCCATGTCTCCCACCACCCCCACCCCCCAGCCACCAGGGGCAGCCTCCACCAGGCCCCCACCCATGTCTCCCACCACCCCCACTCCCCAGCCACCAGGGGCAGCCTCCACCAGGCCCCCACCCATGTCTCGCAGCACCCCCCACCCCCCAGCCACCAGGGGCAGCCTCCACCAGGCCCCCACTCATGTCTCCCACCACCCCCACCCCCCAGCAGTGCAGGTGCAGCCACCACCAGGGCCCCACCCATGTCTACCACCACCCCCACCCCCCAGCAGTGCAGGGGCAGCCTCCACCAGGCCCCCACTCATGTCTCCCATCACCCCCACCCCCCAGCAGTGCAGGGGCAGCCTCCACCAGGCCCCCACTCATGTCTACCACCACCCCCACCCCCCAGCAGTGCAAGGGCAGCCTCCACCAGGCCCCCACTCCTGTCTCCCTGCACCCCCACCCCCCAGCAGTCAGGGGCAACCTCCACCAGGCCCCCACTCCTGTCTCCCTGCACCCCTTACCCCCCAGCAGTCAGGGGCACCCTCCACCAGGCTCCCACTCCTGTCTCCCAGCACCCCCACCCCCCAGCAGTCAGGGGCACCCTCCACCAGGCCCCCACTCCTGTCTCCCTGCACCCCCACCCCCCAGCAGTGCAGGGGCAGCCTCCACCAGGCCCCCACTCATGTCCCCTATTACCCCCACCCCCCAGCAGTGCAGGGGCAGCCTCCACCAGGGCCCCACTCATGTCTACCACCACCCCCACCCCCCAGCCACCAGGGGCAGCCTCCACCAGGCCGCCACCCATGTCTCCCACCACCCCCACCCCCCACCCACCAGGGGCAGCCTCCACCAGGCCCCCACCCATGTCTCCCACCACCCCCACCCCCCAGCCACCAGGGGCAGCCTCCACCAGGCCCCCACTCAGGTCTCCCATCACCCCCACCCCCCAGCAGTGCAGGGGCAGCCTCCACCAGGCCCCCACTCATGTCTACCACCACCCCCACCCCCCAGCAGTGCAAGGGCAGCCTCCACCAGGTCCCCACTCCTGTCTCCCTGCACCCCCACCCCCCAGAAGTCAGGGGCACCCTCCACCAGGCCCCCACTCCTGTCTCCCTGCACCCCTTACCCCCCAGCAGTCAGGGGCACCCTCCACCAGGCTCCCACTCCTGTCTCCCAGCACCCCCACCTCCCAGCAGTCAGGGGCACCCTCCACCATGCCCCCACTCCTGTCTCCCTGCACCCCCACCCCCCAGCAGTGCAGGGGCAGCCTCCACCAGGCCCCCACTCATGTCCCCTATTACCCCCATCCCCCAGCAGTGCAGGGGCATCCTCCACCAGGCCCCCACTCATGTCTACTACCACCCCCACCCCCCAGCCACCAGGGGCAGCCTCCACCAGGCCCCCACCCATGTCTCCCACCACCCCCACCCCCCAGCCACCAGGGGCAGCCTCCACCAGGCCACCACCCATGTCTCCCACCACCCCCACCCCCCAGCCACCAGGGGCAGCCTCCACCAGGCCCCCACTCCTGTCTCCCTGCACCCCACCCCCCAGCAGTGCAGGAGCAGCCTCCACCAGGCCCCCACTCATGTCCCCTATTACCCCCACCCCCAACAGTGCAGGGGCAGCCTCCACCAGGCCCCCACTCCTGTCTCCTGCACCCCCTAGCCCCCAGCAGTGCAGGGGCAGCCTCCACCAGGCCCCCACTCATGTCTCCCTGCACCCCCTACCCCCCAGCAGTCAGGGGCAGCCTCCACCAGGCCCCCACTCATGTCTACCACCACCCCCACCTCCCAGCAGTGCAAGGGCAGCCTCCACCAGGCCCCCACCCATGTCTCCCACCACCCCCACCCCCCAGCCACCAGGGGCAGCCTCCACCAGGCCCCCACCCATGTCTCCCACCACCCCCACCCCCCAGCCACCAGGGGCAGCCTCCACCAGGCCCCCACTCATGTCTTCCACCACCCCCACCTGCCAGCAGTGCAGGGGCAGCCTCCACCAGGGCCCCACCCATGTCTACCTCCACCCCCACCCCCCAGCAGTGCAGGAGCAGCCTCCACCAGGCCCCCACTCATGTCTCCCATTACCCCCACCCCCCAGCAGTGCAGGGGAAGCCTCCACCAGGCCCCCACTCCTGTCTACCACCACCCCCACCCCCCAGCAGTGCAAGGGCAGCCTCCACCAGGCCCCCACTCCTGTCTCCCTGCACCCCCTAACCCCCAGCAGTCAGGGGCACCCTCCACCAGGCTCCCACTCCTGTCTCCCTGCACCGCACCCCCCAAGCGGTGCAGGGGCAGCCTCCACCAGGCCCCCACTCATGTCTCCCTGCACCCCCTACCCCCCCAGCAATCAGGGGCACCCTCCACCAGGCTCCCACTCCTGTCTCCCACCACCCCCACCCCCCAGCAGTGCAGGGGCAGCCTCCACCAGGCCCCCACTCATGTCCAACTCTTGTTCCCCTGCACCCCACCCCCCAGCACTGTGGGGCACCTGCCAGCAGGCCCCCACTCATGTCCAACTCATGTTCCCCTGCACCCCCACCCCCCAGCACTGTGGGGCACCTGCCAGCAGGCCCCCACTCATGTCCAACTCATGTTCCCCAGCCAACACGTCATCACAATCTAGATCCCTGGTCCCTATGGTCAGCCTCCAAATGCAAAACACCCACCCGAGTATTGCATCCACCCACTCAGAAATGGCAATAACATGATAGAACAGCAATTGCAAGTTTGGAAACGAACACATGTCCCTCACATACACCCAATGGGTGTCAGTGAATCTCAAAACCCATATCATGATATGCATGAAACCAATGAGATGATGCCACACATTGAAGTTTGATCAAAAAATATGTATTAAAGGAAACATGAATTGAATCAAAAATAAACTAACAGAAATGGGAATGTAAAAAAAAGTAAAAAGAAGCATGTCCGTGACAAAATGCAAAATCAAAAATCAGAATCCAAATGAATGGTGTCCAAAGTCACAGTCCACAAAAGAAAATCCAATGGGAAATTATAATTTAAAGCTATTGCTCCATGGATAAATTGTAAAAAGAAAAGAAAATCCAACAGTGAGCTATGTACAGGTGAACAAGCCAGGGTCCATGATCCCAACAAAAGAAATGAAACCTATCTAACAACACTACCTAATAAAAAATAACTATATACAAAAATGTGGCCCATTGTCCAAAAGGTCCAAAGAAAATGCAAAAACAAAGGAAACCTAACACTAACTACATAACTATTTACATGGGCAGCGGGCTAGTCCAACGGCTCACTGGATGTTGTCATGGGCCAGGGCATCATCAAACTCCTGTTCAATGGCTTGGAGGCGGGCATGTTCCCTGGCCCGAGGTCTCACAGGGATAAAGCAGTGTCCAGCTCCAACTCCCTGCGAAGACCCTCGAGGCACTCAGCCCGCCTCAGCGCCCTCCGCATGAAGTTCTCCGCCCTGACCGTTGTGAGCCGTTCCTCCTCTGCCCGCTGCCGCTCCGCACCTATCTGCTGGCCCAACCGCTCCCACACGGAAGCCACTCCCATTCCAGGGCTCTCCTGCCCTCCGGCCGATGCCTGCACCCCTGATGTTGATGGCCCCGAGCCATGATGTCTCCCATGTCGAGCCTGCCGCTGCCTCTGACGCAACTGCCTGTGCCAGCACGACGGCATCCAGGCTGATGGAATCCACCGACGCCGTCGTGCACATGCCCTGCCCGATGATGCCGCCACATCCTCCATCTGCTGGGGTCCAGTTGCTGGTGTGTCCACCCCTGCTGGACCTCCGACTCCCGACTGTGGCAGGGATGGGATCCCCACCGAGCCGGCTGCATTGGTCGGGGCATGTCCACAGGGGGCCCTGGTGGCATCTGGGCCGGAAGACGGCATGGAGAACGACTGGTGCATAGTCTCCACAGAGGAGGAGAGGGTCGCCAGATTGGCCGTCACATGTAGGAAACCCCCGACCATGGCCGATCCCAACTGGGCCACGTCGGCACGGGGCTCTCCGTGATGACGTGCATGCTCCTCCCGGGAAGCACGCACCTCATCACGAATTGCACCTGTGTGCAACGCGACACTAATCAGGACCTTCTCCATACGGCCAGGGGTCCCCTCGTCCGCAGGTGGAGGGGAGTCAGATGTCATGGACATCCCCCCTACCTGCGCACGGGCCTGGGATGGGGCATCCCTGCTGGTGCATGGTGGTGCAGTCACAGTGTCAGGGACAGTGACATGCACAGGCCCCTCCACGGCGACCTGTGCTGCCTCCTGCCCCTGCCCCTGGACTGCAACACTTGCACCAGCAGGGATGCCCCCACCAGGCCCCATGTGCGCCTCAGTAGCGGCCTCTTCCTCCTCTGTGGAAACCACCAACCTGGATGGCTCCACCCCGTCTTCCGCCGTTGCAAGCCCCTGTGGGGGCTCCCCCACCCCTTCCGCTGCAGCCGTGGAGGCATCCCCGCCGCTTTGCTCCACAGAGCCGTCTCCGCCCTCTTCTTCACGTGGCGCTGTGTAGAGGGAGACATAGAACACAAGCATCAGGGTACTGTACAATGGTCCCCTAGACAGGAAGCAATAGCAGATGAGTGGCACTGTCAAAGATCACTTCCATCATGTCCCTCCACAACACATGGCTCAGTGCAGGTAAAACACATGCGGTAACAGGCATGGCTCATGCTATGGACATTAGCATACATGTCCAAGTGATTCTTGAAACATACACTGTTGTTTTGGAGCTCACATGCATCTTGGGCTATGCCTATCACATGCACACACTTCACCCTAGTTTCATCCATCTGGCCTCGTACACCACAGACACAGTGGATACAAGGATGACTAGGCTGCATCAGTGAACCTGAACATTGCGACAGACATGTGTCATGCATCCCTGGCATTCACAAGTCACAGAGACGCAGGTCAGACACACAGACATGGACAGCATACATGTACATGTCATCAGCACCCATCCCTCACCCATGTCCAGGAACAGAGACTGGCATGCTTTCATGTGGCCATTCCGCATAGGGCAACCCATGTTGCATTTGAACACATGCACCAACCGTGTGGTTCACACATTACTGGTCTCACATGCATGACGTCCCTGCACACACACATGCATACATGGCCTATGTCACACATACAGGCAAGTATCAGACAACCAGCACACTGCGACATGCCCTGTCTCACAAAGCAATGCTTGGCCACTTACCGCTCAACTCCAGACGGGTCTGCCTCTCAAGGATCTGGGCGTGGAGCGCTGGGCCTACGCGTTCCAGGACCCTCATCTGGATGGTACTCATGCGGCCCCAGCCCCCCTCCACGAGGCGCCGGGCCTTCAAGAGGGTCCTGGACCTGCAGTCATCCCAGCGCTTCTTGACATGTTGGTAGTCGCGGACTGCCACCCCCTCCGCGTTGATGGCAGTCACAATGTCCGTCCAGATTCGAGTCCGTCCTTCCTTGTTGGCGCGCTTACTTCTGAAGAGGGCATCATACTGCCCCAGGACTTGCTCCACTAGGACACCAACTTCGGTGGCAGTGAAGCTGGTGCCCCTCTGCCACTCTGGCCGGGGGTTGCCAGTGGTGCCAGATGTTGCAGTGCCCGACATGGCAACCCCAGAGGCAGGAGTGGGTGGGCAACTGGGTCCTGGGGCTGGGCTGTGGAGCGATGGTATCCCAGTCGGGAGTCTTCTGTTCCAGCAGGGGTGGACACAGCAAATGGACCCCTGCAGATGGCTGATGTGCAGGCACCAAATGGCAGGGCACGGTGGCAGCAGGCAGGCAGGCAGGCAGGCAGCAGCAGATGGCTCGTGGGAGGCTGCTCGGGGCTGTGGGGGGCAGTAATTCGGCCTTTTGGGCAGGAGCGTGGTCTTCCGTGTGCTTACGCGTGGCCAGCTTGATACGGAGTGATTTGGCACGTGAAAATCCTGCACGTCTGCGTGTAAATCGAGGAAAGGCCCTTAGCGCGTATGCACGTCAGCACGCATATGCGATTTCATGTTTCCCTCATTACACGTGATGACAGAGCACACGTGGATTTCCACCAATCGTGTGTGGAACTTCCTGCGCACCCCAGAAATACACGTACCCAGGCCAATCGCGTGTACGCTCACTTCCCTCCGATTACACGCGATGACACTCGGATGTGCAGTTTTACCACGTGTGCTCGCATATGCGATTTCATTGGCCCAAAGGCCACTATGCGCAGCTGTGACGTCACGCGCATGGCCGTAGAGAATGGCGCGTGTAAAAATTAAGAGATACACGTCCGAGTGTCAAAGCGCGTAATTGGTGGAAATGGCCTCATCGTGTGTATAAAAGGTACGTGTAGAATGCCATTTCCTTGTACATGCTTTTCGTGGAGAGCGAGTGGGTGAAATCTGTACTTCTTGTCAGTTCACACGCTATTTACTTCACAGCGTTTCCAGTTCGTACTCCCTGTTACCTCTGACAGCTTTTTCTCTTTTCCTCTTTTTCCTGGGCCTGTTTCCTCAAACAGCGTTCCCTACTACTGTTGTCCTGTCTCCTCAGACAGCGTATAATTCTTCTTTTGGCGGGGGTGTTGCCAACGCGCACACGCGCATATTTTTCACGCTTTTGTTCCTGGCAGACGGTGATTCGCGCACGTACTTTAACATCTGTGCTTGCCCCATGTGTCGCGTACCCCTTCAGAGGTCATTCTAGGCTGCGTGTGACACGCATACGTTAATTCTTGTGTTCCTGGGTGCCACAGCGTAGTGCAGGTTTATTTGTCAACGCACGTGGTCTAGGAGGGGTTGCGTGCACCTTACTTCGCTTTTTTGGGGTGCCTGTGCGTTGCGTGACCCGTCATCTTTCCCCAGGGGTGACATACAGCCTTGCTAGAGCACTAGGGTACGATTACCATCTGGTACCCAACCCCTTTGACCCCCAATTGCCCAGGACAATAGTTCACATCGACTCCCATACGCACAATAACATCAGTGCCATGGCTGGGAGGCGACCAAGCCATAAGGGTGGCAAAGGTGGCCGAGCCCCAAGTGGTGGCCATGGTGGATCCAGTAGGAGACGTGGCCGTGACTTGCAGGGTGCCCCTAGCCCCCCATGTGTGGAGGAGCAGTCAGGGACACCCATGCCCCCCCCCTCTGGTTGAGGTTACCGTGGCTGACACCATCCATGCTCAGCCCTTGTTGGACCAGCCCACTGTGGAACCAGACTTGGCACAGGGTGACTCCATGGCTGACTTCCAGGTCAGCAGGTCTAGGCCACGTGCGCCGGTGAACTTTGGTGTCATCAGGCCACATGGATCAGGGGCAGCTAGGTCATCTGCTGCCCCGCGTAGGCAGGCTGGGGAGGCTGCAGGGGCAGCTGCGGCTCCATCCACCCCACCTCTCACACACCCATCCAGGACAGTGTCGGTCCAGGTCCATCATGTTGACATTCCCCCTGACACCATCACACTTGAGATAATGCCTGCACCAACTCCCATGCTGAGTGTGCAATCCCACGCTCCTGCCCCTAGTGTCCAGAGCAGCGTAGGACACTCAGGATCCCCACCACCTTCCAAGCGGAAGAGGAAGAGTGCTCGTCCAGTAGAGGCTGATGCCCCAGACATGGCTACACAGTCCGGCCCGTCAAGGAAGCCCAGCTTCAATGAGGCCGAACTGAATGCACTTGTAGAGTATGTGTCCGCACATGACCGCGAAATGGTGATTGTTGCAGGATCCAAGACCACACCTGCACAACGTCAGGCACACTGGCAGACCATTGCGGACATCATAAGTGCCCTTGGAATCGTGAGGCGCACAGCTAATGAATGCTACAAGCGCTGGAATGACCTGAAGCGCAGGGCAAAGAATAAGCTGGCCACAAGTCATGCCGCAACTCTAGTGACTGGAGGTGGGTCTCCAGCAGACGACATAGAACTCACTCCACATGAGCAGGTTGCTGGGACCTACGTCACGGAGGAACAGATCCAAGGCGTGGGAGAACTGGCAGATTACGAGGCATTGTCCGGTGAGTGCACATGCATGTGTGTGTCATCCATGCGCATGGTGTCTGTGGGAGGGCTTCTGTTTGGGTGCCAGGGGAGGGTGTGTGTGCCTGAGTGGTTCGGCTCACCCATGTGCCTCTTCCTATACATTCTTGGCAACAGCATTTGGGTATAGCAGCATCCCTTCGGCCAACATTAGACATCCAGCCCAACACCACGCCAGTTGCCCTTGGAGTGTCATCTTGCCACAACACTGTTGCTTATTTACCTCTGTTTATTCAGGCAGATTGTTTGCATAACACCACTTTTACTCGGGATTTCTCAGTCCTATTGTCACATGTCTGACATGGCTATGGTACAGTGGACTGGCTCAGTTTCGTGGACATGATTAGTTTGGACATGTCCCTGTGCTATAGGACCATTTTTGACTGGCAGCTGCAGGTTAAACATTTGAACCATTACAATGAAAATAATCAATTATATGAACAAACTGGACTGAATGAACAATTGGTGACCTCCTCTCCCTCTTCACTTCATGGCTAGGGTACATGCCATCTGTGTGATGGCATGTGTATTTGACCTGCCAATCACTGGCCAATGTGTGATGCCACTGCTAGGCAGCATGCAGCAAATGTGTTCATCTTCCATCTTGGTGTCATCAATGTGTGCCATCTGCCTCCCCATCACACGCAGTGACGGTGCATGCATGGGAGTGTTTTAGTCATGTGGGACATGTGTCAATCAAGTACTGTTTCTGTAGCCTCTCAGCCCTAATTGTGTGCCATAGTGCTAATGCCTGTTTCCATTTGTTTTCTTTTATGTCTTTGCAGGGGAAGACGCACTTGATACTGCTGGGGTTGTGGAGATGGTGCAGACCCAGGAGGGGTCTGAGGGCCGACCGACCACCAGTGAGGGACGTGGTGTGGTGGTGGGTGAGAACCCACAACTGCTGCAGGCCGTGCTCTCAAGGGGTGTCTCTGGCTGCACCTCCCACGAGCTGTACTCAGGTGTCGATTCGGATGATGAGACCTATGTGCCGTCGCAGGTGAGTGTTCCTGGGAGGGATTCTGTTCTGTCTCATCCACCTGCACCAGGGTTAGAACCCTCAATGGGGATGTCAGTGTTGGCAGGTACGCCTTTGGTGGTTGCGGATGCAGGGTCACACTCCACGACATCTAATCCTGTTCCTGGGCCAGCAGATCAGAGGGGGAATGCAGTCCTGCAGCCTCAGGCAGTGCCGGCACAGCAAGGCGCAGTTCGCCTTGCCCCAGACAGGTGTGGTGCCCGCCGACGTGGTGGCCGTACGCCACCTGGCAATACCGCATGGGAGCAATCCATTTACGGTATGGCAACCCAACAGGCAGCATCATCAGAGATGATGGATCAGGCCGTGGATAGGGTGGCCACTTCCATTGTCCCCCCCGAAAGGCTGATGGAGCGACTACAGCAGACAACCGACTCCATCTGCCAGTCACACAGGGAGGACATGTTGGCGTCCAACAGGGACAGGCGGCGGCACTGGCGACTCTGCAGGAAGCCATCTCCATAGAGTCCCAGGGCCACAGGGAAGCCCTGAGGCTGGAACTCCTTCACCTCAGGACGACTCTTGTTGAGCTTGAGGCTTCAACAAACCGAAGGACAGAACAGCAGCTGGAGCGTCTCACCCGTACGCTCTCAGCTGAGATGCAGGCAACTAGGGCGGAGGTCCCGGCATCCCGTGAGTTGTTGCATGGGGACCTCTGCACACTTATCCTCCAGAACGAGACCTACCACACCCGCATGCTTGCAGCCATGGAGGAACAGACTAGGGCTTTGCGTGGGCTGCCTCCCATAGTGCCACCACCTCCTGATGCAGCTGCAGAGGGTGAGGATAGCGACAGCAGAGATACTCCCACAATAGGGTAGCTGTGTAGGCCATGAGGCCATGGAGGTGTTTTTTTTCCGCAAGATCCACACAGGTGGGTTTTGGTGTACACCCTGTCCTCGGACCTCCTGGGTGGCCTCCCCCACCTCCCTGGGCCCATTAATGGCCATTTTATTTTATTTATTTTTTTTTTTTTTTGGACAGTGTGTTGCCTTGTGTGGCCCCCGTGGGCATACGCTGCATTGTGGCTGGGCACATGCAGGCTTGTCATGGATTTGGTTCAGATGCTTGGGTTTTTGTCACACACACCCCTCCTGCTTCCCGTTTCCATGGGCTTGCAAAGGGTGTGCCCAAGTGACATTGACGTACATGGTGACATTGGACTCCCATGAGCTGTGTGGGCAGTCTGTAGTCAATACTGTGTATACATTCATAGTGCATATTGTTGTTGTATTGTACACTGTGTGGTGTATTGATATGTGCCTCTGCATCCATCTCATCCTCCATATTTGCAGGTCCATTCCTCATGTCTTCACAATGCGGTCCACCTAGGAACTGGAGTCCATGTTGTAAGCAGTGCACCTACACTCTTGCGTGGCGCTAACACTGTATACTTGGAAGTGTTCGGAGGGCTGTCATCATCAGGTGGTGAGGCTAGCTAATTTTTAAGTCTGTAATGTCATGTTTAAGGTAGGTAGGAGGTTGTGTAGGTGATTGGTATTCTTGGTAAGTATTTGGTAATGTGGGTTGTAGGTCCTGCATTACTGTGAGCATTTCATGTGTGGACATGTTTCCATTAGGGACACTGTAGCTGCTGACACTTGGGGCATGTTGTGGGGATTAATTTCTTTCCTCTCACATTGCATGACATGCCATGGTGTGTTGTGTGGCCGTGCCGGGGAGGGGGTGGGTGACATGGCACTGTTTTCATGTAGTATTTTGCAAGTGGGTATTCATTTCTGCAGCATGGAAGTGTCTTTTCATGACACTGCATTGGTGGTGTTTGTGTAGGTAGGGATGCACACATTGTGACACTTCCACATGAACAATCTCAGGCCGCTATGGTTCTGACAGTTGACAGTCCCTTTGTTCGTCTTAATTGTCAGGTCGAGTCATCATTGCTTATCAGATGGTATGTGCCAGGCCTGTGTGCACTCCACTGGGGTGTGATTTCTATGTGAAGTAATTAGCCACCAGCTGCGTACGGGCTGCCTCACCCCGTGTCCTCTCCCCTCCCATGCGCAGCGGCTGTGCATGTGGTTGGGGATGTGGGGGCACCACCATGTCCACAGCCAGGCCCCGGTGTGTTGCAACATTGTGCAGGACACATGCTGCCACTATGATCCTGCACACTACTGGGGGCGCATATAACAGCTGCCCGCCAGAACGGTCAAGGGAGCGAAAGTGTGACTTGAGCACTCTGAATGTGCGCTCCACTATGCCCCGGGTTGCAATATGGGCTGTGTTGTATCTTACCTCTGGAGGCGTGATGGGGTTCTGAATTGGCGTCATCATGTGGGTGCTCAGAGGGTAGGTACTGTCCCCTGGTGAGGAGGTGATGGGTATCATTAGTGGGGTAGTGACATAACTCTTTATCTGACATGCATGCATGTGCAGTGGCATTCATACTCACCAAGCAGCCATGTATCGCCATGCCGCCCAGCTTCTAGGTCCCTGCTATGGGTAGACATTCGGTAAATGAAGCTGTCATGGGTGGACCCTGGATAGTTGGCATATACTGAGGTGATGATTCCCTTAGCATTACATACTACCTGCACGTTGATGGAATGCCAGTTCTTGCGGTTCCTATAGATGTGCTCAGATGCCCTGGGGGGACGTAGTGCCACATGGGTGCAGTCAATAGCACCTAGCACTTTTGGGAATTGTGCCACACCGTAGAAATCGAGGGTGGCAGCCTGCCTTTCTGCAGGTGTCCTGGGCAGGTATATGTGCCTACGGACTGATGGGCATGCAGTGATGATGTTCAAGACCTGGTGTAGGCAGCGTGACTGCGTGGCCTGTGACACCCCACCCACTATGGCACTTGTCCGCTGAAATGATCCTGTGGCCAAGAAGTGCAGTACATTGAGGACCTTCTCCAGGGGGCTGAGTGCTTGGGAGCACAGGGTGGGTATGTGAGGTCATCCTCCCACTCACTGACCAGGTCCAGTATTATGTGTGGGGGAAACCTGTACCTCCCATACACCTGGTCATCAGGCATCCCAAAAAGGCTGGTTCTGGGTGTGAAAATTCGGGCCCTCACTATCCTCCTCCTCCTCCTTTGGTAAGCCACGGCCACTGCTGCTAGGAATGGTATATTCATCCTGGCGTATGAGCTTGTTTGTGGGCCTGGTGGAGGCTGCCCCTGCACTGCTGGGGGGTGGGGGTGGTGGGAGACATGAGTGGGGGCCTGGTGGAGGCTGCCCCTGCACTGCTGGGGGGTGGGGGTAATAGGGGACATGAGTGGGGGCCTGGTGGAGGCTGCCCCTGGTGGCTGGTGGGTGGGGGTGGTGGTAGACATGGGTGGGGGCCTGGTGGAGGCTGCCCCTGCCCTGCTGGGGTGTGGGGGTGGTGGGAGACATGAGTGGGGGCCTGGTGGAGGCTGCCCCTGGTGGCTGGGGGGTGGGGGTGATGGGAGACATGAGTGTGGGCCTGGTGGAGGCTGCCCCTGGTGGCTGGGGGGTGGGGGTGATGGGAGACATGAGTGTGGGCCTGGTGGAGGCTGCCCCTGCACTGCTGGGGGGTGGTGGTAGACATGGGTGGGGGCCTGGTGGAGGCTGCCCCTGCACTGCTGGGGGGTGGGGGTGCATGGGGACATGAGTGGGGGCCTGGTGGAGGCTGCCCCTGCACTGCTGGGGGGTGAGGGTAATAGGGGACATGATTGGGGGCCTGGTGGAGGCTGCCCCTGGTGGCTGGGGGGTGGGGGTGGTGGTAGACATGGGTGTGGGCCTGGTGGAGGCTGCCCCTGCACTGCTGGGGGGTGGGGGTGGTGGGAGACATGAGTGGGGGCCTGGTGGAGGCTGCCCCTGGTGGCTGGGGGGTGGGGGTGATGGGAGACATGAGTGTGGGCCTGGTGGAGGCTGCCCCTGCACTGCTGGGGGGTGGGGGTGCATGGGGACATGAGTGGGGGCCTGGTGGAGGCTGCTCCTGCACTGCTGGGGGGTGGGGGTAATAGGGGACATGAGTGGGGGCCTGGTGGAGGCTGCACCTGGTGGCTGGGGGGGTGGGGGTGGTGGTAGACATGGGTGGGGGCCTGGTGGAGGCTGCCCTTGCACTGCTGGGGGGTGGGGGTGGTGGGAGACATGAGTGTGGGCCTGGTGGAGGCTGCCCCTGCACTGCTGGGGGTGGGGGTGCATGGGGACATGAGTGGGGGCCTGGTGGAGGCTGCCCCTGCACTGCTGGGGGGTGGGGGTAATAGGGGACATGAGTGGGGGCCTGGTGGAGGCTGCCCCTGGTGGCTGAGGGGTGGGGGTGATGGGAGACATGAGTGTGGGCCTGGTGGAGGCTGCCCCTGCACTGCTGGGGGGTGGGGGTGCATGGGGACATGAGTGGGGGCCTGGTGGAGGCTGCCCCTGCACTGCTGGGGGGTGGGGGTAATAGGAGACATGAGTGGGGGCCTGGTGGAGGCTGCCCCTGGTGGCTGGGGGCGGGGGTGGTGGTAGACATGGGTGGGGGCCTGGTGGAGGCTGCCCCTGCACTGCTGGGGGGTGGGGGTGGTGGGAGACATGAGTGGGGGCCTGGTGGAGGCTGCCCCTGGTGGCTGGGGGGTGGGGGTGATGGGAGACATGAGTGTGGGCCTGGTGGAGGCTGCCCCTGCACTGCTGGGGGGTTGGTGTGCATGGGGACATGAGTGGGGGCCTGGTGGAGGCTGCCCCTGCACTGCTGGGGGGTGGGGGTGCATGGGGACATGAGTGGGGGCCTCGTGGAGGCTGCCCCTGGTGGCTGGGGGGTGGGGGTGTTGGTAGACATGGGTGGGGGCCTGGTGGAGGCTGCCCCTGCACTGCTGGGGGGTGGGGGTGGTGGGAGACATGAGTGGGGGCCTGGTGGAGGCTGCCCCTGGTGGCTGGGGGGTGGGGGTGGTGGGATACATGAGTTGGACATGAGTGGGGGCCTGGTGGAGGCTGCCCCTGGTGGCTGGGGGGTGGGGGTGATGTGAGACATGAGTGGGGGCCTGGCGGAGGCTGCCCCTGCACTGCTGGGGGGTGGGGGTGGTGGGAGACATGAGTGGGGGCCAGGTGGAGGCTGCCCCTGGTGGCTGGGGGGTGGGGGTGATGGGAGACATGAGTGGGGGCCTGGTGGAGGCTGCCCCTGCACTGCTGGGGGGTGGGGGTGGTGGTAGACATGGGTGGGGGCCTGGTGGAGGCTGCCCCTGCATTGCTGGGGGGTGGGGGTGCATGGGGACATGAGTGGGGGCCTGGTGGAGGCTGCCCCTGCACTGCTGGGGGGTGGGGGTGGTGGGAGACATGGGTGGGGGCCTGGTGGAGGCTGCCCCTGGTGGCTGGGGCGGTGGGGGTGATCGGAGACATGGGTGGGGGCCTGGTGGAGGCTGCCCTGCACTGCTGGGGGTTGGGGGTGGTGGGAGACATGTGTTGGTGATCAGTAGTACAAGGTGACATGTGGGTTGGCTGGTGGGCATGGCCATGGTGGATGGGTTGCCTGTGGGACATGAGCAGGGGTGCAGGGTAGTACCCTGTGGTGTGGGCTGCCTGCAGGGGCCGTGGAGGGTGTAGAGGGAACACCTGGGGGGACCCACATGGCCAAATCACGTGTAGCATTCCCCGGCACCACCGAAATACACGTACCCTGCAGAAATCGCGTGTGAATCTTCTGCGCACCTCGGAATACACGTACACAGGCCAATCGCGTGTGGAACTTCCCGCGCACCCCGTAGTACACGTACCCAGGCTAATCGCATGTGGAATTTCCCACGCACCCCGAAGTACACGTTCCAGGCCAAGCGCGTGTGCAACTTCCCACGCACCCCCACCTACCCAGGCCAATCGCGTGTGGAACTTCCCGCGCACCCCGTAGTACACGTACCCAGGCTAATCACATGTGGAATTTCCCACGCACCCCGAAGTACACGTACCCAGGCTAATCGCGTGTGGAACTTCCCGCGCACCCAGGAACATGCGCACACGCTATTTTTCACACAGCGGGTGTCCGTGTTTGTCGGTGCCCCTTTGCACCTCATTTGTCCTAGAGGGCCACTGTATGGGCCATTCATCATGGCTGTATATGAGTGCTTTTTGTTAGCGCACATTTTGGCGCACATTTTTTTCAGTCGCAGGGGCGCTACCGCCTGCTTTCTTGTGGCGTACTTGTTTGGCCCTGTGCGCGTCTTTAACCGTGCGCTGGTTTTCCCTATTCGATTCCATGAATACGGGTTGTAGGCGAGCGTGTGGGCGTTCCGCACACTTGCCTCCTGTACTTCCCCCGTGACGCCCATATTTTCACGCGTTGTTCCCCATTCCGAGTGTTACGCCCCGTGTTCCACCTACTTTTGTGATGTGCGCCGCGCTATGTGCGATTTCGCAGTGGTCGTGGCGCACGCTGTTGGATGACCTGTGTGCCGGCGTGCGCGGCACACATTTTTAGCGCACATCCAATGTTTTTCTCGCACACGGACTTCCATGAATCGCTGTGCGCTGGTTTTCCTGCGATTTTCGCACTTGCACTGTGATTTTCGCACTTTTCCTGCGATTCGCACGTTTTGGCACCTCTGCGCGGGAATTTTCGGTGCACATTAATTCCATGAATCGACCCCTCAGAGCGCTTGTTAATCTAGAAGCGTTTTTGCACTTTTCCCAGGGGATATAGGCATTACTTGTTTCTCTGGGGCTGGACAAACTTGTTGTTGAGTTCCAGTAAGAATATTAGCATGGCTGGGCATAACTGTTCTTAGAGTGTAAGGAGCCATGCCAATAAAGCTGTCAAAAATACAGGCCAAGTAACTAATTTAGGTCAACAGTATTAAAAACTTGAAAGGGAAAGGGGGATGCTGAGTAGCGGGGGGGCTGATCAGTTGAACAGCTGAACAGTCGAACAGCACTCTGAAGCACTCCCACGATGCACAAGCGCACTGTGGGTGCGTCAGAGTTTAAATTGGATTGCTGGGAAAAGTGGGTGGCGCCTGGCTTTGTTTAGTTACTGAGACAGTTATTTGTAAACTATGATCAACATTGTTCAGATTATCTTAGTTGACGAGCCTACCACCAGTAGAGTATAAGCAGTCACGAGTAGATGCAATCCACAATTTTTACCGAAGAGGAAAGCAGGAGAAAGGCAAGGAGCACAGACGACGAGACATCCAAATAGACCAGAACAAACAGCACTCTCGAGCACTCCCATGATGCGTGTCAGGACATTTATTTGTACAGCAGGATTGTTGGTAGGAGTGATGGCTGATGACTTTGTAAAGGTGTGGGACGTAAATGGGGGTTCTCTGAATTTGTGAGCATGTATAACCTCCACAATTGAGTCGTGTGGAGGGTTTTGACCCATGTGGAATCATTAGACGGGGTAAATGTGGGGATTAAGCTGCCGCTGCCCATCATTTTACCCCAGAACAAAAATAAATCATTGGAGTGGGTAAAGATGGGGATGCGCTGTCGCCGCCCATCATTTCATCCCAGAATCCAGGAGAGCTGCGCAGTTGTGCGCACACCAAAATGGGTTGCCAAAGGAAAAACAGTAGCGCCCGTTAGATCAAAACAGCGCTTCAAAAACCACCCTGGTTTCCCTGAATGCTAGCTTCAAATGCCCATTTTAAACATTGCACATATGCAAAATGTTCACTGAACACCAGCAGACATTTGGCAGAAGGAAATTTTGTGTGCATACTAAATCTGGGAAGATGAAGAGCCCAAAACAATGTTTATAACAAGACTGGCTGAGCTGTGGATTTCAGCAGTTTAAGTAAATGTGGACTGAAAGACACTAAAAATCTAAATGTTTAAAAGAAATGAGTGACCTATTTATGAGTGTCACATAGGTTGCAATTGTTTAAATGTCATAGTTTTAAACTTAGAATCAGCATTCTAGCTGCATATGTAAAATTTTTAGTTGTATTTGAATGCAGAAAACTGGGGAACAGAAATGACATGTAGCTAAAAACTGGCTTAAAGAGATTCCAATTTTGCCTGGCAACTACCCCCCATCAGGAGTGAAACTTGAGTCACAGCTGTATTCCCAGGCCTATCTGCCTTTTGCTGGCCACACTAAGGATATGCCATCTCTCTGATAATTGAATTAAGGGGAGCCCCCACAGAATACAGGAGCTCTGAACAAAGCCCTGTCCTGACTCAGGCAAATGTTTTATTGGCGGGAGTCGTAAATGGAGCTTCCTCCTGGAAGGAAAGGGGAGGGGCACTGCCTGTGAGAGCAGCTGGCTTGGCAGAACTGGAAAAAACAGAAATTCAACCTTGTGCTGGGGGGAAACCACACCCCTTTGGGGCCAGAACATAACTCTAAAAAGATGGATCATTCATAGAGCGGACATGTGAAAATTTTATAAATGATACCATAATTCTTGTGATTTTTCTGCCCACATTTTAAGAGGTTTTTAGAACCGGTGGTATGTTCAGGGGGGTTTTAGCGGAAAAGAGGATATTACTCTAAATGTATGCATGTTAAAAATCTGACACTTCATCAATTAATGTCCATACTCCTTGCGCACATGTGTGTAAATTTGGGTTAATGTCCGATATTGCAAAATCAGTTAAAAAGTGAAATATGTGCCATTTCTGAATGCAAGCCCCCAGGAAGAGCAGAGTTTGAACAGGGGATACCTCCTGTGATATGTGAGGGGTGCATGTAATTTTAAACAAATGTGTACCTGTGCAAATATGTTTTTTTTTTATCAAATATAGATTATGTGCAATTTGACAAGGGAGTGTCCTCTCTGCAAGCCATAAAATGACATCGCTCTGACTCACAGTTCCTTCCCCAATCATGGGAGAGGGGAGAATTGGGCCAATGGCAAGTGGAGAGGGGTAGGGGCTAGTGATGCTGCACACACACCCATTTTAAAAACAGATAAAAGCAGACAGACAGGACAGATAGGGACATTCAATTCCATTTGCTGCAACGCGCTCTGCCGGACCATACCACATCCAGAGATCCAGACTTCAAATCCATCAATCTCCAGAATCCAGAGAGGCTAGAGAGAGAGCAGAGCTGACCCAGACCACTGTTAGCAGAACCAGAGAGCTGACCCAGATCACTGTGAAGTGCAGAGACCAGAGTCCAGTCTAAAACCTGACCAGATCCGTGGCGAGGCCCATTCTATTTCTAAATATATTGTGAGTACATAGTAGAACTGTGCAGAACCAATCTCTTAGTTAAAATAATATAATTCAATCTATTTTAATCTAAGTAGAACTGCCTCCAAAACTGTCACTTGTCACTTTGAACTTTAAAATTTCAAATCTGAAAAACGACCTTTACAAAATCGCTCATATCTCCGCGACCGTTTGTCTTAGAGACTTGCAGTAACTTTCATCTGGAAGCTGAGATCCTAGGGTGTCCTAGGACCCCAAAACGATAGTGATAGTCCTTGTAGTTCCTCTGTAATCGCGCCCGGCGCACTCGCGAATTTTACCGCGAGTTGCCAATTTCTCCACGTGTAAAAATCTGCTGCTGCTTGCCTTCCGTTGAAAAAATAGTTTGCAACCTGACAACCATTATAGAGCATTGCTAAGGTGATCCTGAACTTATTCAAAGCATATACCACTCACCCTAAACCTCTAGAGGGAATTAAAAGCATTTTAGCATATTTTTCACTTAATTGCCAGCACATATAAAAGCATTTTGGGCCTGTGTTTTAAACTTCTGTAGTCTAAGTTGCTTGGGTGAACTGAATTACATTTGATTGCATTTCTGAGAACTGTGTGCTTTCCTTCCATTTCCTTGCATTGCATAAAGGGGGGAGGGGATTGCCAGAGAAAAGTGATTACATTGTTTTGTTGAACGCATATTGAGTATTTTCTGTACTGCATTTTCATTCCACCTTGCATCCATTTGAAACCATAAAGTCTTGTTGCTATCTTATCCATCCTATAACCACTCATCATTAATTATAAAGAAGTGTGCTAGTGCCAGACTATCCATTATTGATTACTGCTCAGATTCAGTGTGATATTCAATTATTAAATTATTATAAAGTGTGATATATATATATATATTGTTTAAATTATCAAATAAACCTTTTAAACTTGCAAAACAGAACTACTTCTTGGCTCAGTGGGGTCAGGGGGATTCTAAGAGAGGGGTGTTATATAGGGGTAGTCATCCAGAACGCATGAACTGGACATAAAGATATATCAATAAGGGTTTCCATTCAGTATCCCAGACTAGGCATTGACTTAGCTGTAGTGTTGAATTGAATCCTCTTACAAATTGGGGGCTCGTCCGGGGTCGTTTGGATTAGATCTATCACTTGTGCTGATTAATACAGTGTGCCAGCTGACCAGATACACATATCCGGTCGGATCACCACGCTGTGTTACGCTGTAAAGCACTCCTCAAAGGAACGCTCTAAGAAAAAGGTCTGTTTTGCAAAAATAAAATACTAATTTCTGTAAGTCAGGACAGAGACCAATCTCTAGAATGACGACCTTGATATGAAAATAGCCAGAGAGCACTTCTTACATAAGTTATTTGTGAGAGGTGAGTGGACTCATCAGGACCAGACGGTCTGGTTGCAAGCAATCGCACACCAGATCACGGAAACAGGGTCAGATATATGGGGAGATCAGGGTCCCCTACATGTGGCCCTGAGGAAACTATACATGGCTCCTAAAGCTAAGGATGAACAAGACAAGATGGTTAGGATAGCGGCATACCTGTACCTATATATGGGAGACATGCAGGATAAATGTACTGAAAGCCAAGATCTGGCGAATAAGCGACAGATGGCGTTAGAGAAGGTCCAATCTGACCTGGTCTCTTCTGAGCAGAGGCTGCAGGGGAGCCAGGAGTCAGAAAATGAGAGTAGACAGCACATCATTAAAATAAAGAGGGACATGGACATCCTGCAACAGGAAAAGGCTGACTAGGATACCAGATTTCTGGCCTTGCAGAAGGAGTACCAAGAAGGTTTGGACTCCCTACTGCAGAGCCAGAAAAAGCTGGAACAACAGTTAGACTTCAATAGGGCATGTGCTGAGCAGGTAGTCACCCTGCAAAGCCACCTAGATAGGGAGAAGGCAGAGAGCAATAAACTGATTTTGAAAGACCTGGATACCCAGGCAGAATTTGACCAGGAGCGCCAGAAAGCTGGTGCCTTCCAAAGACAAAGGGACGACCTCGCGGCACAGATGCAGGCTCTTAGTCAGGAAAGGGATACATTAGGCCAGAAAGTCTGCCACTTAAAAAGGAAAATGGAAGAAAATCACCTGGCCCTCCAGGGACTGGGTGACCTCCAAAAAGAACACCAGAACTTGTTAGAGCACACCAGGAAGGTGGAGGATGCTCTGGCAAGAAAGGAGCAGGCCAATAGGGACACAGCTCAGGAGGTAACCCTCCTGCAGCAAAGACTGGCCCAGTGCTCCAGGACCAATCAGGAAATGCAGAGAGAGAATGAGATTCTCTGCCAGCACAATGATAGGCTCCAACAACAGGTAGCGATGCAGGAGAGACTGATAGAGTCTAGTAAGGCCTTAACTGAGGAACTGAAGGCACAGGCTCTTGCACTGCAACAGGGAGCAGGGGCAGATAGAGATGAGGTTCGCTGGGAAAGAGAAACTCCTGAGCATAACCCCAGGAGCCCTAGTACCAGAGGCCTTTATTTCTCTCAGTCCCTGGACTCTGCCACCCCCATGTCCCCTGGCGCACATGAGCACAGGGCCACAGGGATGGCAGATTACTATCCAGCCAGAAGCATGGGGCTCATAGGCCAGTACCACCCAGGAATGGAGGGGCGGGCATCTGGGTATGGGCACCCAAGCACAGTGCAATTTGATGGGGAACCCCAGGTGAGTAGGCCCATTAAGGGCATCCTGAAAACCTCTGCCCAGTTAGGTCAGTGGGGGGGGTACCCATCAAATCCTGGCAGCAAGGAGGGATCTGAAGACTCCTCTGAGCACCACAGGAAACAGGAGACCAGGTCCCCACATTCTGCCAGCCATTCCCAGGCTCGCAGAATCCGGGAAAACCTGGAAGATCTGACGGGAACCTCTGGGAGCAGTGCCTCTGAGTCAGAAGATGAATGGACCAGGGTTACCCGAACCAAAAGGGCCAGTAAGGCAAAAAGGGCCTTGCTTAAGGACCCCTTAAAGCAGATTAAGGCGATCAGGAGCGTCATCACGCCTTACCATAAGAACGCTAAGTATTCTGTTTGGGAGCACTTAGAGTTGTTTGAGCAAATGATGGAGACTTTCCATTTGAAGGACAGCCAAAGCTGTATTCAATATGTAAAGTGGACCTTCTCCCCGGAATACTCCAGTTTCTTTGCGGGGCTGGAGGACCAAAATCATTTAAGATGGTCCACCTATAAGGCGGCCATCTTGAAACATTTTTCTGTTCACAGAAATCCTCAAGAGGCTCGCAAGGCAGCCTACAATTTGCAATGTGGGGAGGATCAGGCCCCACAAGAATTTGTGCAAGAACTGAAACGTGCTTTTGCGCAGACCACCAGAAGGGTGCGCACAGACAGTAGAGAATTCATTAATACATTTTTTCATGCCTTGCCCAAATACATAATGACCCAGCTTGTGAGGGATTTTCACGAGAAAAGATCTTTAGACTGGGTCATTGAACAGGCTACCCGGATCTATGAGGTGCAGAAACCGGTAGATAGCAAAAATAATGCCCAGAAAAACCCCAAAGCCAACAGCACCCCTGCTGCTGCCAAGGTGGCAGAGGTAAAGGTCACCCCCGATTTAGATTTGGAGATGGGGGGGCCTAAAAACCTACCTGCACCTAATAATGCTAGGCCCAGAAGGTCCTCGGGCCAGTCACAGACAGGGAGCCAGGGAGGCAGCCCCACAAATGGGGTCCCTCGCTCTCCTGATAATGTAAGTCCCCGTTACAAGGGAAATCGACCCATCCTGGGTTATGTGTGGACTCCTCCAGCCCAAGGGGGGGGATCCAGCCAAGCACCTAACCCAGGGAACTTCCCTCCTAACTTCCCACAGGAGGGTAGAAATTCTCCAAATCCTGGGCAGAACTTTTTCCCCAGGTATCCACCCAACTTTCAGCCCCAAAACCATCCATCCTTCTTTCCCCAATTCCCTGAGCCCAGACCACTGAATCCGGGAGAGGGGAGGCCAAGGGTGGAGGGGTACCCAAATCTTCCCAACCCGGGGTATTACCAGAGGAGGGACAGCTACCCTTCCCGGGATCATCCCATGGGAGAAAACAGGGCCCCGTATCAGCCTGAGCGGGTTTCCCAGTTAGAGCGCCAGGTTCAAAACATGGCGCGGGTTCTGGGTCACATACTGAGGGCTCAGCAGAACCCTAAGATGGGCGTGCCGGCGCAGAACGCACCCAACTCTGGACCTGGTGCTCCAGAACAATGACGGGGGCAGCACCCCGATAACTCACCGGTTCCCAGGGAGGAGGCACAAAGGGAAGGGGGGTGTAAAGCCTTGGAGGAAGCTTCCTTCCTCACTTGTAAACAGCCCCTGGAAACCCAGGAACCGGAAACAAAATCTCTTGCCCCTGAAAGTCTGCCTCCTAAGGAGCAGAGGGAAGGTAGGAGAAACAAAAGACCCAAACAGACTCAGTTTGAGGAGGAGGTACAGATCTTCCAATTTGAGGGAGAGGGATCCTCAGAGGATCCTGGGAAAAGGGTCTTCTCCTTCAGAGAGGGGGGAACCCCTCCCAAAGAAAAATGGGTCCCTAGGGATGCAAATCCAGACTGGGGAGATGTGGAGACTGAGCTACCGCCGCCCACCATCTCATCCCAGAACCAACCGCAAGAAAATCCCCTGGTTCAAACCCATCCTGATGACTGCCTCCAAAAAGGGGGGGGCGGCCCGGAACCGGAGCCAGGGGAACCCACAATGGCTCTGATCTCCAGTTGCCAACTTTTTCTTTCAGATTCCCAAGGCTCTCCACAGAATTCTGCCCAAATCTCTTCGCTAGCGATGTCCAAAACCAGAAAGTTAGCCCACCAGTTGTCCAAAAATGTGCATTATCTGTGCCCCCTTGAGGAGAAGGAGGGAAGATACTATGCCCCGGTACAAGTACAGGGGCAGGGTACAATTTTGGCACTGGTGGACACTGGATCTCAAGCTACCCTTCTGTCAAGAAGGGCCTTTGACGAACTGAATGCAGGAAGGGGAGAGAATTACCAAATTCCTCTCACCTCTCTTCCTGGACAACTCCAGAACTTTGACGGGAAGGAAATTCCCGTCGAGGGGACAGCAGACTTGGACATTAAGATCGGGCGACACAAGGTGAAACACCCGGTCATAGTGGTGACCCCAGAGGGCACCCCTTGTTTACTAGGGAATGACCTCCTGAGGAGGTTGTCACCCCTAATAGATTGCGTAAACAAGGTCCTGTGGACCCAGACTAGCCGACCAATAAAATTAAAACAGAGTGTTAGCCATGTTAGTTTAAATGGCACATGCCACATGGTTGAACAAAAATCTGACCAAGTAGAATTTCACTTCCAGAACAGCCAGATTCCAGACGTGACAGTAATAGCGGTAGGACAACAGACTGGTGATGGGGGGTCCTCTCTATTTCTGAAAATCAACCTTCCTTCCAGTTTAAAGTGGTACTCCACGCTGGAAGGAAACACTCTGAAATTCTTTACAAATCCACGATCAGACATTCCCACTCCTCTAGTCCAGGAAGATGTGAAATCAGCCCAGAGCCTGGCTGATATTCAGCAAATAGGAGAGCAGTTGTGCATCCCTGTTCAGTTAAATGATGGGAAGGATTCTGTTCTCGCCCGAGTGTGTGTTAACAACGGTAAGAGCTTCATCAGCGAAGCCATGTTTCGCCAACTCCCAAAAGATCCAGCCATTCCCACATTCAAACTGATAGACAAATGGGAAATGGACCTGGAAGCACCTAATTCCAAACATCTCCTGCCAAGCAGATGTATGCTCAACAACAACAAGAGCGTAGTCCATAATTGTTGGGTTGTGCGAGACGTCACTGCCGCCTTTTACTTAGGCAGTGACATTCTCAATCGCTTTGCCATTAGTTTGGACCTAATAAACTTCAAAGCTTGGTCCCGATTAGCGGATAATCCCATGGGCTTTGACGATCCAGAAAAAGCATTTAGGTCAGCTCAATTGCTACCTTATGCAGTCGAAATTCAGATCAAAGAGGAAGTCACCATCCCAGAAAGGACCCGACAATTCTCCCTGGAAGTGAAAGCTAAAAGAGGACAATATTTGCAAAACCCGGATGCTTACATACATCTAAACGCTTCTCTCCAACAGCAAGGGTTGGGGGTAAACCCAACTCCATTAGTCAACATAGAACATGACACCATTCCAATAGAGGTGGATAACAGCGACTTAACAGCGACTTAAAGAGTATTACTCTAGCCGCAGGCACCATTATTGGAATGGCGGTTGATGACCGACATTTCTCCATTGATCTTGGAAATAAACTGTTAGGGCCAATCCCCAAGGACTGCTTTGACAGTGACAGTGATGACAATACAACACCAGACAGGATTTTTACCCGGCATGGGGGGAACTTCCTGGTGTACACTTCTTGCCCTTATGGTAAGGAAGATGTGACTTTTGACTTCAGGAGGGATGAGGTGATTTTCCAGGTCCATGAGGGCTGCCTTTCCCACCTGAAGCCTCCGGTCCAAATCAGCACTCTGACCAGGGACTTCTCCACCCAGCTGGAGGAGGCCGCGGAGATAGCCAAACCAGAAGTCTTTCCAGGCTTCAGGCAGATGGTGGAAGAGAGAGTCAACCTAGATGATGCCTGTGTGACTCTGGAACAAAAGCAAAAGTTGAAACAAGTTTTCTTGGATTTCCAAGATCTCTTTGCGGTAGACTCATATGACTGTGGTCGCACTGACATCCACACAACAACAATCCCCACGGACCCTGGCATGACTCCTGTGTTTGTGAAGCAATATCGCTTGCCTCTCGCATCAATGGAGTCCCTTACTGAAATAATTAAGAACCTTGAGTCCCGGGGAATAATCCGTCCCGTCCACAGCACCTTCAATAATCCGGTGCTGGGAATATTGAAGCCAAACGGCCAGTGGAGACTCTGCGCTGACCTCAGGGAGCTCAACAAACGGGTCCATACTTCCCGATGGCCTCTGCCCTACATTGACCAAGGGCTGGCCCAGATCCAGGGGTCACAGGTGTTCACTGCAATAGACCTGACCAATGGATACTGGACCGTGCCTGTCAGCAGGGAGGACCAATACAAACTGGCTTTTACCTTTGCGGGCCAGCAGTACACAAGGACCCGGACTCCCTTCGGATACCTCAACTCCGGCAATGAATTCAACATTTTTCTACACAAGGCCATGCCCGACTTGGGTGCGAGGGGTAACCTGGCTTATGTAGATGATGTCCTCATCAAAAGCTCAACTGTGGAGGAACACATAGCAGAGATCCGTTATGTTCTGACACAGTTGAGGGCCGCCGGAGCAAAACTTTCCTTTCAGAAAGCACAGTGGTGTAGAACCCGTGTTAATTTCTTGGGGCATGAGATTACTCGTCAGGGTCTCTGTCCCCAGGAAAAGAAAGTGGAAGCACTTCAGAAACTGAAAGACCCCACAACTCTGCGAGAACTAAGGAGCCTCCTTGGACTGACTAATTACAGTAGAAAGTTCATTGAGGGCTACGCAGAGATCACCAGACCCCTGATTCATCTCCTGAAGGGGGGGTCAAGTGGGAATGGGGTCCAGAACAATCCGAGGCAGTAAGACAACTCAAAAGAAGCCTCTCACAAGCGCCTTGCCTAGCTTACCCTGTCAGAAACAAGGAGTTCTTCCTGGAGACGGGGTTCTCTAATACGTGCTTGACGGCAGTATTATACCAAAAGCATGACAAGGTCAATAAAGTAATCTCTTATGCGAGCAAAAGTTTATCCTCTGTGGAGGAAAAATTCAACGATTGTGAGAAGGCACTCCTGGCAACGGTGTGGGCATTGAAGAATTACCGCCCGTTTATCCAGGGGGAACACATCATAGTGGAGACTCCACACCAGCCTCTGCAATATCTCCAAAGTGACAGAATCCGGGCCGGAAATGTGAGTAATTCCCGAATTACTTCCTGGATTCTGTCAATGCAAGGCTTTCCTGTGGAGGTCAGATATGGCCAAAATAAGAAGAGTCACCTCGCGCAAGGTCTGCTGACTTGCATGATTGTGCCAGAGAAAACTGTCTCGAGGACGAAAGTCTAAAAATCAAGGACAACACAGAGGCATACCTTAATTCCCCACACAAAGTCTTTGAAGAGGACAAGTGTGAGGGAATGCCCACTGTCTATGTGGATGGATGCTCTTACCATGTTGACAACAACGGGGAGAAAGAACTGGTGGCCGGCGTAGGGAATGCATGGGTGAATGAGTCCCCAGAACCCTCCGCTGGATACAAAATTGGTCCCCGAAGTAGTCAGGTGGCAGAATTGATGGCTGTGCATCAGGCCATCCTCACTGCTGTCCAGCATCAACTCCACGAACTGGTCATAATCACAGATTCGGATTATGTATGGAACGGGTTCGTGGAGCACCTGGTTAATTGGAAAACCAGAGGCATGTTATGTGCTAACAACAAACCCTTATAACATGGGAAGTTGATCCAAAACATTGATGATCTGGTCACCTCGAATGAGATGACCATCTATTGGAAAAAGATCAAGGGTCATTCCAAAGTAGAGGGACCAGACAAAACTGGAAATGACTTAGCTGATCAGCTGGCCAAAACCGGGGCCATCCATGGGGATCTAATTGAGATTGAGTCCCTGTTGGGGGAAATCCAGGTCACTGCTATCACTAGGTCCCAGACAAATGCTCATGACGACCTTTCAATTGCACAATGGAGTAAGGAGACCCCTGATGCTGATTTGATTACAGCTCAGAAGGGGGATCCAATTATTGGTAAGTTTTACCAACACCTTGAGGACCCTGAGAACTTTCCCCTGACGGATACCGATTACATTGGGAAAGAGAACCTAAGAGTGTTGATGAAATGTCCAAAAATGTTCCGGATCCAAGACGGTTTGTTGGTAAGGAAATCCAAAGCTGGCCACGATCAGTGGGTGGTTCCTACCTCATTCCGAAGCCTGATGTTAAGTCACGCCCATGATGCGGCCACCGCCGGTCATAGGGGGTTTCACACAACATTGGAAATTTTAAGAGAGGTTGCATACTGGCCACACATGGGGCAGGACCTCGACCAATACTTGAAGGGGTGTCTTGTGTGTGCACAATTTCAGCCATCATCCCTCACGCACCGTGCGCCTCTCCAAAAGATGGGGATGACACTGCCATGGTCAGATTTACAAATCGACTTTGTAGGCCCCGTGATTCGCTCTGCTAGAGGGAATAAGTACATGTTGACTGTGACATGCTTGTTTACTAAGTGGGTGGAATGTCTCCCAGCCCCAAATTGCAAGGCAGAAACTGCAGCTGCCTTGATGATTAACCACATATTTTCCTGTTTTGGTCTACCTCAAAGGATTGAGTCAGACAGGGGTAGCCACTTCACAAGTGAAGTAATGACAAAGATGTGGGAGATACTGGGGGTCAAGAGAAAGCTGCATATTGCTTATAGACCAGCTTCTTCTGGGGGAGTAGAGAGATATAACCGAACCATTGTGAGCATATTAAAGAAGTTTGTGGCAGATTCTGGGCCAAGTTGGGATATCCGATTACCTCTGGTCCTAATGGCCATCAGATCTACCCCTTCATCTGCAACCAAAATGTCACCATTTGAGTTGATGACTGGGCGCAAGATGGTACTTCCTCAGCATTTGCTCTACAGGACCCAAGAGCAGACACTGATAAATGCCTCCACAAGTCATGAGTATGTGGGGAATTTAAGGAAACACCTTCAACATGCTTTTGCTTATGCTCAGCGGAATCTAGAAAGATCAGCTGATAGCATGAAGACCCACTATGACCTGAAAACTTCCAGGAAGGAATATCAGGTGGGGGACCGGGTCTATCTATACAATTTCCAAAGGAACCAGACCAAGCAGCGAAAATTTTTCCCTACATGGAAGGGACCCTTTGAGATCATCGACAAGATCTCCCCTGTGGCCTACAAAATCCACATCCCCAAAGGTCCTTTGACAGCGGGGGAAGACAAGTGGGTCCACATAAACCAGTTGAAATGTTGCCATCCCAGGCACACTCTGCAACAACTGGAGGAATCCTCTGGAATCCTAGCGGGTACTGTCTCCGACTAATTCAGTTCCAACCATAAAACATACCACATCTAGTCTCTAAAATATTGTGATTTGCATGAAACTGTCTCTTAGTTATACTGTTTTTTTTTTCAAAATAAGAATGTAATGTTTCGTTATGATGAAATGCATATGCTGCCCCACTATCTCAACAGTGGTGGAAAGACGTCTCTGAGTAGGTATTGCCGCTCTTCCTTTGTCGTCCTAGGAGAAAGAAAATCTGGAGACCGGCCAAGGAGGATGATCCGGAGACCGGGAGGATGACGCAAGGGGGCCCAGGGTACCGCCCAATATTCCCATCAGGACCGGCGAGGAGAACCGATCGATCCGACCGGATGGAGAGGAAGATGCTGAACTGTGCCATCTACAGAATTGGAAGAAGATAATGTGGACATACCAGCGCCAGGGTTCAAAACCTCCCTTGCAACCGACTTCCCATCGACTCAAGTCAAAGCGCAGTCAGGCGGGGGGGTTTGTGGAAGGTTTTGACCCATGTGGAATCATTAGACGGGGTAAATGTGGGGATACGGGTTGTAGGCGAGCGTGTGGGCGTTCCGCACACTTGCCTCCTGTACTTCCCCCGTGACGCCCATATTTTCACGCGTTGTTCCCCATTCCGAGTGTTACGCCCCGTGTTCCACCTACTTTTGTGATGTGCGCCGCGCTATGTGCGATTTCGCAGTGGTCGTGGCGCACGCTGTTGGATGACCTGTGTGCCGGCGTGCGCGGCACACATTTTTAGCGCACATCCAATGTTTTTCTCGCACACGGACTTCCATGAATCGCTGTGCGCTGGTTTTCCTGCGATTTTCGCACTTGCACTGTGATTTTCGCACTTTTCCTGCGATTCGCACGTTTTGGCACCTCTGCGCGGGAATTTTCGGTGCACATTAATTCCATGAATCGACCCCTCAGAGCGCTTGTTAATCTAGAAGCGTTTTTGCACTTTTCCCAGGGGATATAGGCATTACTTGTTTCTCTGGGGCTGGACAAACTTGTTGTTGAGTTCCAGTAAGAATATTAGCATGGCTGATTATAACTGTTCTTAGAGTGTAAGGAGCCATGCCAATAAAGCTGTCAAAAATACAGGCCAAGTAACTAATTTAGGTCAACAGTATTAAAAACTTGAAAGGGAAAGGGGGATGCTGAGTAGCGGGGGGGCTGATCAGTTGAACAGCTGAACAGTCGAACAGCACTCTGAAGCACTCCCACGATGCACAAGCGCATTGTGGGTGCGTCAGAGTTTAAATTGGATTGCTGGGAAAAGTGGGTGGCGCCTGGCTTTGTTTAGTTACTGAGACAGTTATTTGTAAACTATGATCAACATTGTTCAGATTATCTTAGTTGACGAGCCTACCACCAGTAGAGTATAAGCAGTCACGAGTAGATGCAATCCACAATTTTTACCGAAGAGGAAAGCAGGAGAAAGGCAAGGAGCACAGACGACGAGACATCCAAATAGACCAGAACAAACAGCACTCTCGAGCACTCCCATGATGCGTGTCAGGACATTTATTTGTACAGCAGGATTGTTGGTAGGAGTGATGGCTGATGACTTTGTAAAGGTGTGGGATGTAAATGGGGGTTCTCTTCGTTTGTGAGCATGTATAACCTCCACAATTGAGTCGTGTGGAGGGTTTTGACCCATGTGGAATCATTAGACGGGGTAAATGTGGGGATTAAGCTGCCGCTGCCCATCATTTTACCCCAGAACAAAAATAAATCATTGGAGTGGGTAAAGATGGGGATGCGCTGTCGCCGCCCATCATTTCATCCCAGAATCCAGGAGAGCTGCGCAGTTGTGCGCACACCAAAATGGGTTGCCAAAGGAAAAACAGTAGCGCCGGTTAGATCAAAACAGCGCTTCAAAAACCACCCTGGTTTCCCTGAATGCAAGCTTCAAATGCCCATTTTAAACATTGCACATATGCAAAATGTTCACTGAACACCAGCAGACATTTGGCAGAAGGAAATTTTGTGTGCATACTAAATCTGGGAAGATGAAGAGCCCAAAACAATGTTTATAACAAGACTGGCTGAGCTGTGGATTTCAGCAGTTTAAGTAAATGTGGACTGAAAGACACTAAAAATCTAAATGTTTAAAAGAAATGAGTGACCTATTTATGAGTGTCACATAGGTTGCAATTGTTTAAATGTCATAGTTTTAAACTTAGAATCAGCATTCTAGCTGATGTTTTATTGGTGGGAGTCGTAAATGGAGCTTCCTCCTGGAAGGAAAGGGGAGGGGCACTGCCTGTGAGAGCAGCTGGCTTGGCAGAACTGGAAAAAACAGAAATTCAACCTTGTGCTGGGGGGAAACCACACCCCTTTGGGGCCAGAACATAACTCTAAAAAGATGGATCATTCATAGAGCGGACATGTGAACATTTTATAAATGATACCATAATTCTTGCGATTTTTCTGCCCACATTTTAAGAGGTTTTTAGAACCGGTGGTATGTTCAGGGGGGTTTTAGCGGAAAAGAGGATATTACTCTAAATGTATGCATGTTAAAAATCTGACACTTCATCAATTAATGTCCATACTCCTTGCGCACATGTGTGTAAATTTGGGTTAATGTCCGATATTGCAAAATCAGTTAAAAAGTGAAATATGTGCCATTTCTGAATGCAAGCCCCCAGGAAGAGCAGAGTTTGAACAGGGGATACCTCCTGTGATATGTGAGGGGTGCATGTAATTTTAAACAAATGTGCACCTGTGCAAATATGTTTTTTTTATCAAATATAGATTATGTGCAATTTGACAAGGGAGTGTCCTCTCTGCACGCCATAAAATGACATCGCTCTGACTCACAGTTCCTTCCCCAATCATGGGAGAGGGGAGAATTGGGCCAATGGCAAGTGGAGAGGGGTAGGGGCTAGTGATGCTGCACACACACCCATTTTAAAAACAGATAAAAGCAGACAGACAGGACAGATAGGGACATTCAATTCCATTTGCTGCAACGCGCTCTGCCGGACCATACCACATCCAGAGATCCAGACTTCAAATCCATCAATCTCCAGAATCCAGAGAGGCTAGAGAGAGAGCAGAGCTGACCCAGACCACTGTTAGCAGAACCAGAGAGCTGACCCAGATCACTGTGAAGTGCAGAGACCAGAGTCCAGTCTAAAACCTGACCAGATCCGTGGCGAGGCCCATTCTATTTCTAAATATATTACATAGTAGAACTGTGCAGAACCAATCTCTTAGTTAAAATAATATAATTCAATCTATTTTAATCTAAGTAGAACTGCCTCCAAAACTGTCACTTGTCACTTTGAACTTTAAAATTTCAAATCTGAAAAACAACCTTTACAAAATCGCTCATATCTCCGCGACCGTTTGTCTTAGAGACTTGCAGTAACTTTCATCTGGAAGCTGAGATCCTAGGCTGTCCTGGGACCCCAAAACGATAGTGATAGTCCTTGTAGTTCCTCTGTAATCGCGCCCGGCGCACTCGCGAATTTTACCGCGATTTGCCAATTTCTCCACGTGTAAAAATCTGCTGCTGCTTGCCTTCCGTTGAAAAAATTAGTTTGCAACCTGACAACCATTATAGAGCATTGCTAAGGTGATCCTGAACTTATTCAAAGCATATACCACTCACCCTAAACCTCTAGAGGGAATTAAAAGCATTTTAGCATATTTTTCACTTAATTGCCAGCACATATAAAAGCATTTTGGGCCTGTGTTTTAAACTTCTGTAGTCTAAGTTGCTGGGGTGAACTGAATTACATTTGATTGCATTTCTGAGAACTGTGTGCTTTTCTTCCATTTCCTTGCATTGCATAAAGGGGGGAGGGGATTGCCAGAGAAAAGTGATTACATTGTTTTGTTGAACGCATATTGAGTATTTTCTGTACTGCATTTTCATTCCACCTTGCATCCATTTGAAACCATAAAGTCTTGTTGCTATTTTATCCATCCTATAACCACTCATCATTGATTATAAAGAAGTGTGCTAGTGCCAGACTATCCATTATTGATTACTGCTCAGATTCAGTGTGATATTCAATTATTAAATTATTATAAAGTGTGATATATATATATATATTGTTTAAATTATCAAATAAACCTTTTAAACTTGCAAAACAGAACTACTTCTTGGCTCAGTGGGGTCAGGGGGATTCTAAGAGAGGGGTGTTATATAGGGGTAGTCATCCAGAACGCATGAACTGGACATCAAGATATATCAATAAGGGTTTCCATTCAGTATCCCAGACTAGGCATTGACTTAGCTGTAGTGTTGAATTGAATCCTCTTACAGTCGGAAGGTTCTCCTCAGGAGAACAGTGTCAAAAAATGGGGTATAATGTGTGTAATTTGCAGCATAGTTTCGAAAAAGCAGTACCCTAAGAGCATTTGGTTGTTGATGCAATAGAGTATTTTAAATCAAGTTGTACTGCATATAGTTTTTACTAATATGTTGTACAAACAAACACTTCTTTATACTGTGTTTGTCAATGTAGAATCTGGGTCTGTACAATGGGCATAGAGGCTTTAACCATAAGTGTCACCCTAAAGAGTTCTTTTTTAATGCACACTTGCTAATCACAAAAATCTAAGCAGACCATCCTGAAAAATGGATACCTTTCCCTGGCTGTTATTATTGATGGATTGAACTTGTATGCTAGCTGCCCTCTGAGGTGTTTTATTGAGCATATGTGGTGTTTCTGCTTCTGGTACAAGCATTAATGGAAGCAATGATACATTACTGGTTTTATCAAATGCAATTGTGTTGTGTTTTCACATCCAGTAATTACTGTTACAGCCTAGAAAGGACCAAAGCTCTGGATACGTTGAGCTTCTGGGGTAAGGAAAGGGATGTCCAGCTGGAAGGGGGCCTAATTGGCAAGGTCCAAAATATGAGGGGTTAAGGAGCAGGGAAGTGAAATATATAATTGTTCTTTTATTATCCGCTTAATACTGAGGACCAGTTTCTAAGCGCAAGCCCGGGATTCAATCCTGTGTTGCTATGCGTTGTCTTACTTCCAAGACAGACTTGCTGCCCCTAAGCTATCCTCCCGGCCTGGAAAGAGGGAAAGAGGTACAGAAAAGCAGACATACGGAACATCTTTGAATCCTGGACCTCAATCTGAGTTGAAAAAAAGTAACTAAGGTGCAACAATTTGCAACTAAAAACTTGTAAGCACATTATGTAGTTGAAGTGGAGAAATTAGTCACTCAAAAGCCGAGAAATTTGATATGAGGTTCCTAATGCTATGTCATAAAACATCTAATGGGAGAAACCATCTTGGAACTTGGAGGCAAAGGGCCAAGCAAACATTTTATAAAGAAACCACATTTAGAAATGTAGATTTCTCTTTGCTCAATGTAAGTGAGCACAATGTAAGAAGCATTGAAACTTGGCACTTGAAGGATGGTTTCCTAGTGGCCTTTGAATAAACCATTGATGTGAGAACACATGGACCCCGAAGCTTAGCAGCAACGTCCCTAAAGTCGTTTTAGAGAAGAAGCACTGAAAACTATATTTGCATTACATTGTTTAGCTTCATTTGGCAATTTAGCATAGATAGAAAAAGGAGAAGCATCACACTTATGAGTTGAAGGTCAGAATTCCAAGCCTCAGCTGCCAGAGAGACAGAAAGATAAGATATTGACTACTGTAACTTGAAGTCAAAGTTCCTACTCCCTCTGAGAGAGACACAACACTAGGACCTGAATCCTAGATTACCCAAAGTCCCAAATAAGACAATGAAAACTGTGACTAACAAACAGGCAGTGATTATAGTTCTGGACCACCACTGTGACTAAAAAGCAGCAAGTTATTATAGTTCTGGACCACCTTATTATAAACTATTTGAGCTGTTTTCCTTGTCTAATATTCTTAATGCAAGCAATCGCAACATCACACCAGGCTGAAATAAAGGGATGGAAATGCTTTAGCTTGGTGTTAATAAAGGGGCCAATAACGACTGAAAGACGTGTCTGATTCATGTATGTTAGTAGTCCGAACTGGTTGAAGGCATTCGTCGAAACTGTGCCTTTCTGAAAGCACATATTAAGGAGATGTTCAAGATGGAATTCCAGGTGTTTTACGTTGGATGAAAGAGTGACTGTATCACTGAAGAGTGTGGGCATGTGGGCTGCCAAGACAAGTGGGCGGTGGGGCCTAAAATTATGAATTCTGTCTTCAAGCAACTTTCCATGGGAAAATCCATGTCTTGCCATTTCAGACTTTCAAAAAGGAATGAGTGTCACCAGCACATGAGTGAAAATAAAGGTGGAGTTCTCTGGGAAACAGCATCAGATGGAGCATATGCATGTAAGGGTGATGGTTGTCAAGTCATAGACTTAATAGGCTCTACAAGAGGTGGGTTGGTAGAGGAAAGATTTCAAAGGAAGAAAGAGAGACATTCAATGTTGTGTTTGTGTCATTAATGGCAGAATGGATCGTTTTGACAAGTGTGTCTTGGAAAATACTGCATAACGTCTAGTATGGTAACTACAGAAAGGGTATGTTTGTCATTAATTGCTTTATGCAAACTATGATGAACACAATGGGCGTCATTATAAGTCGGCCGGTCCGGTAAGATAGTGCCGGTATTGATGTATACTGATACTTTACCAGGCTGGCCAACTACAGGTTCGATGGTTGGGCATCTGTGTTACCTCCAGTTAAGAGCCCAGAACAAATGTCCATAGAATAACGAAAGTGGCCACAAATGGCTGAGAGCCTGTTCCGAAACGTACCACGGCAAGCAGCACCGGTTGCAAAGCAATGCAATGCTGTCCGGAGCTGACGCATGCACATTGACGAAACATGTAATGGTTGCCGACACACAAAACATTTTACAATACTTTAATAGCATCCTCAAAGATGTTAGCCTATTAATAAACAATACATCCACATAAGCACCGGTATGTGCATATTGAGCCAAGGACCCGGGCCACGGCTGCTCATAAGTAGTTTCAAACATGTCCAGTGTATCGGGTTTCCCTGGCAACGTGACCTGATTCACATGAAACGCAGGCGCAGTGTCATCATTGCCAAGGGCAACGTGACACTATCCTCCTAACAGAATAGATGCATGCGTTGGACAGCGCTGCTTGTGAATTGGTAAGGAAGCGAGCTGTGGTGTGGAAGCACTTGCAAGACACAGACGCCCACGGACATCTAAATAGAAAGTAAGTTCTGTGATGTCCCTTAAAATACAAAACCATGGACTAGAAATGTTCAATAGTATGCGGCAGAGGTCGGCTCCCTTGCACAATCATTGCAATTTATTTAACCCTTGCACAGCCTAAAGAAAGCAACACTGCAAGTGACTTTAATGAAAAAGATTCTGACTAGGAAGAAAATTCGCTTCATGAGTAAAAAATATAAGGTATATTTTAAGTATTTTTCAAAAGATTCTCTTGCATGCCGCCAAGATTCGCCTAGAATGATAGAGATAAGAGCTTGGGTGAGAGTTGTAAACTAATACAGACACATGACTCTTAGATACAAGGCACAGCAGCCAAGGCTGCACCCTCCCGTCAGGGGAGTGAGAGTGACACACGTCTCCTGCACCCCGATGACCTTTTCAATGCCGAAAGTACAATCCTTCAAGGAACTGCTTACAGGGTAAGATACAGATGTGTATACTGCTAGATGGATACTTGACCCATGCACATAACACAATTAGAAGACTAATTAGGTATATCGCGATCACTGATAATAGGTTACAGACCAGAGGAACGAAGCACCAAGTCCTCCATTATTTCAAAGAACAGGAGGAGAAAACGTACTGAGCAAGGTTAGTGCTATGGGGGTTAGATCATAAAGAAGTAGAAACTCTGACTCATTCACTATTTTAGTTGTTTTAGATTGTAAAAATGTTTAACAGATTAGGTTTACACATCATTGTTGCTTTCCAGGGTCCTTACACAAGACATAGTCCTGAGTAAGGTCGTATAACCACAGGTCCACCAAAACGTCGACTGACTAAGGAACAGAACTAAATGAAAATTGTTTCCATATCTGGCGTAGACCTGGTTGCAATGGAACAGTGTTTTCTATGGGTTTTTTGTGGGTTCTAGTTCACGAGATAATTATGACTTTACAAACAGAGTTTAGGGCTCATGGTAGAATTGCTTCTAAATGTGAATGTAGTCCTACTGGTTTGAAGAAATGATAAATACCAGTGGATGGTTGAATACAATATGTTTATATGAGTATGAAATATGTACTTTTTGCACTAAATAATGACCGCAGAAAATGAAATGATAAAGAAATAACCAATACATTGTACTTTATTGGCTATTAAAAAGTGAGTTAAGAGGTTTTGCTTGAGGCATTCAATGAAACAAAACGGTGAAATTATAAGAAATAAGAGAAAAGGAGATGGAATGTTGAGGTACAATTGTGTAACTAAGAGCTGGTGGTAAGGTAGTCACCCTACCGGCAACAAAAGTTGTCATTACCGGCACCGGTATTGCCAGTGACTTTAATGATGGCAAATCCCCTCATGGAGTCCTATGGGGCTCCATTAATGGGGATTAATACTGTCACTCCGGCACTCATAATCTGGCAACAATGCCGACAGAGTGCTGGAAACGATACTAAAATTTGCCGGTTTTCTGGCGAATCTACCACGAGGATACTGGCAGTCTTATAATGAGGTCCAATCTCTTTTCTTTGCATAGGACAGGCCAGCGTTTATTTGGTGTCACCCCTGGGGCGAGGTGGGGAGGCAACAGAGAGGCAACAGGGAGAGGATTACTGTTGCCTCCCCACATAAAAAATATATAAAAAAATATAAAATAACAATTGTGCCATCTGGTGAAGGGCTTTGGGTGGCTGGCACAGAATGTATGTTCTCGCACGCTGTTCCAGCCACCTGATTGGCTAATGGCTCTTTCCCTGGTGCGGATATGTATTACTTATCTTGAAGAAAATGTTTTCAGGGGAATCTGTTATAAATGCTCATTAAAACGCAATAAAAAGATTAAGAACAAAAATAGCTGATTTGAAGTCAGTTTGTAAGTTGTGTGCCAATGAAAGAAAGACAGGGTTGTCTAGTTTGCTGTTGTTCAAAGGGTATTCTAGCATGTGAATAAATTGTTTGGATCGCCATTAGTGACACATTCCATAGTCACTACGTTATGTGGCACACAGAACGCATGCAACTTTAATTTAAAACAATACCTCCTTAACCACGAGGTTGCACTCACGACCCTTCACTTTTTCACCTGCTTATCATAACAAATTACTAGTATGGACACAATCAGCATTATAAAACAAAAGCAAATCTCTCCAATTAAATTGTGTTTATATCGCCAGTGTGCCTAGTTTACTCTTAGATGACGCACTTTTATTTGTCGCAATTTAAAAAGAGTAACCTTTAGCTGTTTTCACAATTTCACAATAGTTACTTTCAGTGCTAACCCGTCTGAAATGTAAGATATATTTGCTCGGGATTACTCGAATGGGACAATCTCATAGACAACGGATCTAATTTTGTTTGCTCCATAGTTAATTCAATACCAGTTGTGCACATGTTTGACCATACCCTTAGTTTATATATGATTCTAGTAAAAAAAAAATCCACCTGTATATGTACCATAAACAAGCACACGCCCACCATCCCGGACAGTTCTTTGTGGGCCTTTGTTAGATTAGGACATTTGGTCACGTGAAGAGAAACGCACAGCAATTGGGAGTGATGCCTCAGCTTGCTTTCTTGCTGAGGAAACCTAAGTGTATGGGAAATGTCAACAATCTGATAGTAGAGTGGCATCCTGAACCTTTCTGACAGCACCTCTCAGCGCCCCTTCATTATTATCACTCCCAATTGCAAGACAGGCACTTAGCAAGGCACAGTTAAACTCAGTTCCTCTCTTCTGCAAGACGCACGGGCAGACTGGCTGCGTCTTTACAGTGCTTCTTTATTACACTGCGTGTCTGAGATGTTCAACATGATGGCAGAGTAGAAAGCTGGTTTTAGATATAGATGGGCCGAAAACCTCACAGGTAGTTTTGTGCTGCGCACTTCTGATCTGTATTCAAATAGATGTGTGTGTTTTGCTATGTATTTTGTCCTGGAGAATGTTCTGTAGTATTTATAAAGCAGGGCATTCTCAATTCCCGTGGCTTCTTGACGACCAGGCGTCCTCCTCCCTTTGCCAGGTGGTGAACTAATGTTGGAAGTTCGTTGTAGGATACAATAAAAAAATAGGCAGGTTTAATGAACAGTAGCCATTCAAAGTAAATGTATTTTAAAACACATTATTTAAAAAGAAAAACAAACGGTTATCAGTAAATTCAAGTTGACACAGCACGATTCTATTTTCTTTCATAATTTGTCATAAGTATTACATTGCCTCTCAAGGGAGCAATCTTACCTTTATAATTGTGCCTTTACTCGTGCTTCTGATAACAAATAGATGAAGGGCCCATTTCATGGGAAAAAGTGCAGAGATCCTGCAACGCCTGTGCGCAGAGAACCCCACTGCGTAAGCCTGCATGCAGAAAGATTACTGTATGCTCCGTGTATTCATGGAATTGTCATGTACAGGAACCGTATATGCAAATTGTGTCTGAAACGCCCCCAACACGCTCCAACGCAAATGAAAAACAGCCCAAAACAGCCACATTTGCGTGCTCCCCAGCCATGAATATATGCTCCCCCAAAACAGTGCGTGGTCTCCCCCTGCAAGCAGGCCTGCATCTCGCAAATCCTGCACGGGGTCTCCTGTAAGTGTTACCGGCACCCCGATAACATGCGTACTATTTACCGTAAGTCGAGTACAATTCAGAAAATCTGTTTGTGACCTCCAATAAACCGTTTCTGCACCCCGCTACACTGTGTATGAGAACCTCTAAGTTAGATCGGAGGCCCGGATGTGTGCACGCACCCCTGAATCTGACACCCGATCTTGCCTCTGCGCGGTGAATCCTATGTGCAAGTGTCTATACACCTGCCTTCGGGTGGCAGATAGTATGAGGGCTTTGCGTTGCCATTTCCCTGCCAGGAGGTTAAATGTTAAATGTTAAAGGTATTTGTACCGTGCACCGTCACCAACGGAATTGGTCCCCAGGTGCTCTGGCGGATCTGTAAATGATAAGGTGGGGGTGGGTTAGTAAGGTGAAGAGGGAGTAGGATAGTGAGAGGAGTGGTGTTCTGTTGGCAGCTTCAACTCGGTATACACCAGATGCTGAGCTTTTGTGCGGGTATCGGGTCTGTGATAGGCCGTGTGTGCTGTTGGTCCGGCTTATGTGTTGTTGCAGTGTTGTGAAGTGCGTACGGCTTGTTGTGCGAGAGATGGTTGTGTGAGTTTGAGTGAGATAAGTATGCAGAGTTTGAGCTTATATTGGTTAGTGGGTTACCTGACCTTTGGCATGCTAGCATTTGCAGTTCTGTCCCAGTGTGGCACCAGTTGACCCCCACAACTCTATCTGGATGCGGCGCGGGCCAATGTCTAGAATTCTACCTGGGCATGGGCAAGCCAACATTCACAGTCCCGTCCAGATGCGGTGCAAGCTAGCGTCTAGAATTCTGTCCAGGTGTGGGCATGCGGTCATTCGCAGCCCTATCTGGATGCTGCACAGGCTGGTGTTCACAATTCCAAGTGTGGCCCACGCCAATATTCAAGTTTCATCTAGGCGCGGGCTTGCTATCGTTCAATCAGTCCCATTTAGATGCGACGCAGGCCAATGTCCACAATTCTAGGTGTGGCCTGTGCTAGTCTTCAGGTTTCGCATAGGTGCGGGCATGCTAACGCTCGAAGTCCTATCTAGATGCGACACATGCTTATATTTCACTAATCTATCTAGGTGTGGGTATGTTGGCATTCAGCTTTCACCTAGGTGCGGGCATGCCAACACTCACGGTCCTATCTAGATGCGATGCAGGCTGACATTCTCAATTCTGTCCAAAAGTAGACATGTTAATATTCACAACTCCATCCAAGGGCGGGCATGCTAGTGGGAGGCAGAATCGAGTGTGGGGCTTTAGTTAGGTCACTTGATCCCCTAGTAGGAGGGGGAGGAGTGCGTCTGGCATTGGCTCAGCTCCCAGGCAGTGGAAGCCAAGCAGGAGAGCTGGGGCGCACTGCTATTATTTCTTTAGTGCACATTGCATTGGTTGACCAGACGTCCCGGTTTTGCTGGGACTGTCCTGGAATTTGGTGCTCTGTCCCTTTTTCTCAAGATTATGTTTCCATTGGAAACTGCAGTGGTCCCGTTTTTTTGTAGGAGGTATGGTATTCATCACTGGCAGGCAGGAATGCACAATCTCCCGCAGAAGAAATGCTGCATTTTACAACCTAAGATAGTGTTCATTTGTGATAAATTGTGTTTATTTGAACAGTAACACTTAAATCCCACCTTCTCTTCCAAACGCTACTGTAGTGTAGAGCCTTGACAGCCACTTTCAAGGTTAGTCCTACTTTTCTGTTAGTTGCCCTATCCCGTTTTTTTATTTTTTTTATCTGGTCACCCTAGGCCATTGCCTCTCCTATTCGATCCCAAATCAAAGGGACTGAGCCCCGCTGGCATGTTCCCTATGGGGGTTGGAGCATGTGATTAAGAAAAGGAGACGCAGGGCGCCTCCTACGAAATAATAGCAGCGCACCCCAGCTCTTCATTAATTTCTTAGTGAGAGGAGCCAACCCCCAGCAGGCAGACCTTTTACTCAAGGAGCTGCATGGCCAAAGGGCTGCCTGTGGGGGTCAGAGTTTCTGAATTGAAAAGATGGAGAGGCATGTGCGGTCGGATCCGTGAATACGTATTGTTCCGCGCTGTAGTGGGTGTGCAATGGACTACCTGCAGGCCGCCCTTGAAGCGCCCATTTTTTTGCATGTTCTTCCGCATTGTCTCACGCAAGGCACTTGGCCGCTCGCAGGGGTGTGCCATGCTGCTGCAAAATCCAGTCAAGTCAAGGAAAATCATGTGCGTTCGATTTCATTAATCGACGAACGGGATTACGCACGCAGTTTGGCGCACAAGTTCCCCATTTTCCGCTCAAATAATTCCATGAATCGGGCCCAAAATGTTGTTAGTTGTACATTGCCTCTCATTGATTTGTGGCATTTCAAAAAGAGTACTGGGAGCCTGTATACATCTCTTTGTGACAGCATACAGCAATGCAATGCTTAGGGGGAACAGAGGTTCTCTCCCCTCTCAATGCAAGCACCAGGAGGGTACCATGGGATCTCTGTTCTTCACTGCCTATTGTTATGGGAATCCTCTTACCCAGCCTGCTCCAGTCGGCCTCGTTGGGCCACTGAGCTGAACAGGAGGAGCCAAGGCAATGCAAACCGCAGGGTTTCTGCTCTCCCTCTGTCGTGTCTGCCTCGTCTGCCCTGGTCAAAATCAGCAAGACCGGGGAACTGGAAGGGCAAGGCGAGTGCAGGGATACTGCACGTTTCTCCAGTAGACATTCAATTGTCTTCTCTGTGTACACAGCCTACCGGACCATTCTGCGTGGGTAAAGAGAGGAGATTCATGTGGATAATGGTGCGGGGCTGCATCACTCCCCTCCCATGCCCTAGGATAATGGGGGGGGGGAGGGGGGAACTCAGCTGGCGTACCTTTTAATTCTGTAACTGCTTGCAAATGTACTTGAAGCACTGGATATAGTTATTACTAACTGGGCATTTGATGGCAAACGATGCCAGTGGTATGATAATCGTGGTAACTGATAGCAATACCTGTAGCTTTATTAGCAACACCAGCTGATAATAAGAGTGCCTGAGCATTCGATGACAATATCTGACCCATAATTTGGGTACTTGGAGTAATGAAAACAAACCCTGATAACCACCTAAAGCCGGACAATAATGAAATTAAATGCACTTTCAAGCTTAATTTCGCATTTGTCTCCATAAAATCAGTACAGTTATCTATAATAAATATATTAATAGAGATCCATACAAAACAGACGCATACAATACCCTCAAACACAGGTTCATTTGATCATCATCATCAAACAATACATTTGTCCAGTCCCAATTTCATCACATCTGAATAAATACATATGCGATTAAAAGGATTATCAACTTTTCATCCATTATATTTGACATATTAAAATGTTGTCTATTAGCTTTAAATACATTTAAGAATCATTCAAAACACAGTCACCACTAGATAGATGTTGCATCCTCTTTGCCCATGCTCAATATATATATTTGGAGAAAGCATATATAACACAGTTACACTTAGTGGATTTGCACAGAGTAATCTCATCACTTAAATGATGGATCGATATTGTATTTGATACTGGCTTTAAATACTGTCTTTATATATCGTGTTCTCAAATCTGTATAAAAGGGGCAAAGGAAAAGAAAGGTCAAACACGTGCCAAGCATACTGGAGGTAAAGTGCCTAGCCCAAATTTTATATAAAGTGACCGTGCATAGGATGGAATGATCAACTCATGGTCATTTTCCTATCCTCTAGTAAGTTTGCTGCTCCAATATGCAACCACCTGAGAGGATGAGTGGCAAAGCATGCTGGTCCTATCTTCAAGAACGTTATCGTGGGTCTGGTGTTATAATATCTTTGTGTTCCTGTTAAAGATTTGAGGATTATACCTGCCATGTTTGTCCCGTCTTCTCGGCGCCCTGCATTTCTATGCCTCTGCCTCCTTCATTACTGCTGAGGTAAGCCCTTCAGCTTCTGCACCCTTTGAGTTGGCTCCTATCCCCTAGCCTCTCTCAGGCCTTAGTTTTCTGCCAGCGGAGCCCACTCCCCCCTTTTTTTGTTTGTTTCTTCCACCACCCCCCTTCCTGCGCTTCCCCTCCTTCCCCGCATTCCCCTGCCCTCAGGTTCCAAATGTTTCAAGATCTTTTAAGAACGTTTGTGTTTTTATTTTGTACCTTCCTCATTCCTTTCCCCCGCCCCCTGTCTTGATGTGCCTTAAAACAAATTGCTGTATAGTGCGCTTTACAAATGAACAAATAAATACATACAAACAAATACATGTTCATGGCCCAGGGACGTGAGCATAGACATGACATGTTTACACCATGGTTAGCTTAGTCCACCACCTTGTGATAACAAGTCCACTAGTGCCTCTGTGTATTTACCCAGAGGCTGTGAGGCCCTGATGCGCACCCAATATTTCACAGGGAAAAATGCTGTTATATCTAAAATTTGTTGTTGATTAGTCTCAGGATGCAAGGGTACTTTGAGGCAGATTAAATGCCTTTTTTCAAAAACCTATTGTCATTTACTTCCAACCTCGTTGATTTCACATATCTTCAAATGTATGCACCAAAGATTGCTGCTGCCCTTGCTTGCATATTGTAAATTTGCATGTTGCGGTCAAATTTCAACACCACATTCCTAGTCCTGCCCAAGTCGAGTAGGGACTTCTCTAGTGGGCCTAGGGAAAGCTGTAGTGAAACTAGTGATCACCCCACTATACCTAAGGAGCAAAATGCCAGCTTTTTCTACCGGATTATTCCAGCTGCTTGTATCTGAGACCCTCATACCAAGTTAAGCATATTACCTGACTTCTTGTATCTTTTCCCCACATATAGCTAATGAGAATTTGGGTAATCTCTTTCTGTTCCCAGTGAAAATCATTGTTTTAGTCTTTCAACAGTATATTTGCAATCTGGTACCTTGCAAAAGTGATCAGACAAACAGTTTCTTTAACCCTGCCAGAGTCAGGGAGAAAAGTACTCCATCATGCGCAAATATCAACATCTGGTATTTATTCCTATCCAGTGCGTTGGTAGGGGTAGACAAGTCCGACAAATTTCATAATGTCATCCTTGCTCCCTGAATGGGAGACCCTTTCCTTGAAGCCAGGAAGGAGAGGCTCCTACGCAATAGTCCCCCTGGGGGTGGTACTCAGTGGATGGATGTTATGGGGAGGGATTCCCCATCTGGGATACAAGGAGGATATCCGGAGCCAATGCGGTACAACACACATTCACCCACCTTTCTTTCTTCATCTTCTTTTCCTTCCCCTGACCATAAGGCTTCCTCTGTGTATTTCTGTTATACAAGTGATATTACTACTGGGACGAGTGAGATTAGGGCCAGCTTCACTAAGTCATCCCTCCAAGTACTGTGACAAAGAAGATATATGGAACCATAACCAACTTCTCAGGAAACGATAGTGAACTGTCTAGTTATCCAGTCACAAGTAGTTCAAAGATGGAAGAGGGACTAACGTTGTTGCCAGTCCCTCCTCTGAGGTACTATGAGCAGAGCTCCTTGCCCGCACCAAGAGCTGAGCCGACAGCCGCTGAATGGGATGAAAAGTGGAGAGTTCCGGAGTCCCTAGCTGCTTTGCCAAAGTGTGACGTGCCGAGAATGAGCAGGACAGAAGGCACAGGCGCAGGAGAGAGCTGCACAATGCAGGCAAGCAGGTCCGCACCATGCGGCTCCACAAGAGAGTGGCAGAGCCATGTAATCCAGTGTGAGAACAAGAAACAGATGAGAAGAGTTGCAAGTAAACAGATGTGGACCTGAGAAGGAGCTGAAGGACTGGGAGCCCAGAGAGAAGGTACGGGGCTGCCTAGGGACCTGTGGGATCTGCATTTAAGAAGTCTGTATGAACAGGTCTGGGAACTGCACTTGAGAAGCCACTATGAAGTGGTCTGGAACCCACACCTAAAAAGCCTGAACCAAGGATTCTGGGACCTGTATATGAGAAGTATAAAAAGGGGTCTGGGACACACATTTGAGAAAGGGAGACCCTGGCAGGAGAGTACACCAGGGTTGCCTAGTGAACAATCAAGAGGAGCATAAAAATGGGTCTGGGACCCACTCTGTGAAATGGGTCCGGGACCCACCTTTGTAAAAGGCAGACCCTAGCAGGAGAGTAGACAAGGGCTGCCTAGTGAACATTAAAGAGGAGCGTACCAATCTGTCTGGGAGTCACACTGTTGAGAAAGACAACCCTGGCAGGAGAGTACACTAGGACTGTCCAGTGAACTGCCAAGGGAAGCCTGAGTGAGGCCTGGGGAAAGGAGACATTCCTCCAAACACAGTAAGCTAGTAAAGGAAGCCTGGGAAATGCCTCGGGAAGGGACACATTCCCCCAACCACACTGACTTACCAAGATAAACTTAAGAAGGACCGTGAGAAAGCAGACACGCCCCCAAACACAGTAGTCTGTCAGAAAAAGCCTAAGAAAGACCCGGGTAAGTAGCTATTTCCTCAACCAATGTATACTGACAAAAAAAGCCTGAGAAAGGCCTGAAAAAGGGAGACATTCCCCCTACTTTGGAAACCATAACATCTAGAAAAAGGGAGTCATTTTTCTGTACCCTGAAGAGACAAATCCATTTAATTTTCTTTTTAACTGTGTGCGTTAGAAGTAAGTTTTTGACACAGGACTGTGGACTTTTTATTTATGGACATTCTGCCATTTCCTTAGCTTGACTAGAGGCAGAGAAACCACTCTTAGAGTTAGAGTAAAATAGGTTTCTGTAGAGATTGATCAGCTCGCAAGAAGTCATGCCCGATCTCTCGTTGAGAGGTGGCAATTTCCCGCAAAGTGCCATTCTCCGTGCAGAGAGTGGGAAAGATGCCATGGCAGCCGCAGCGCTCCACCTGACATCGACCCAGCATCAGTCTACAGCTTGCACCATCACCTCCAGATGACTGCTTACCAGCACAAAGGACAGTAAGAGCCAGTATTTGTTAGTACACAATTTGGCAATAAAGCCCCTATTACAAGTAACCAGTCTTTGCATCACCATTGAGTAGGCCACCACATAATTGGCAACAAGGATTCACTGACAGCCCACGACCATCAAGATGCAGGGAGCAAGACCACCCCCACCATTCTTACTGGCCACAGGTAGGCCAGTCGTTTCATGGCTTCTGTGGGAGCCCCTGTTTCAGACCTATTTGGAGGCAGTTGGTGGGACTGACTACACTGTGGCACAGAAGAAGGCCATGCTCCTAAATGCATTAGGAGTCGAGGGCCAGAGGACTTTAGCAGACCTGAATCCAGAAACTGTTTAGTTTAGGTTCTTTATTTGTATCGCGCGCCAAGCGCTTGGGTGCTGTGGAAGGGGATGATGCGCATAAGGAAGCAGTGAGGAGGATAGCGATTTTTTTTTATCAAAGAGAACATAGTCCTACATAGGATCAGGTTCTATAGCAGAAAACAATAGCCGGCAACACCAGTTCACGACTATGTAGTCAAGCTTAGAGAATTGGAGATGATGTGTGCATTTGGTGGCACACCAGAAGACAGGATTTATGACATGCTCATCGGGCACACCAACAATCCCAAGATCCAGGACGAATTCATCCTTGAAAAGGAACTTCAACTAAATGAAGCCATCCAGATTGCGGTAGAGGAAAAATCCTGCAGGAACAAAGAGTGGGCAGGTAGTGTCTCAGTTCCCGAGGTGCAGGCTGTACATTACAAAGGAAGGGGGGATAGATGGCAACGTGAAACCAAGGAAGATACCATGGGAAGAAGTGCGCCACAAGTGTCATAGATGTGCCAGCACCACCCAGTTGGCGAATAGCAGAGATTGCCCTGCAAGGAGCAAGGTGCGCTCCAAATGCAGAAGGCTTGGACATGTTGTCTAGGTTTCCACGTGGAGAGGTAAGAAAGCAGTGACGGTGGTGCAGAGTGATGAGGTCAGGGATAATGCATCCTCTGAAGAAGAGGGATGTCTAACAGTCATTATGGTCAACAGTGTCACAGCTCACAGAGAAAAGCCCCACTGCAGCATCAAGGTGGATGGACGTGAGACAAGTGTGATGGAAAATTCCGGCTCAGACCTCACTATATTGCTGTTAAACACATACAAATGCATGGTCGGCAAAGGCAACGTGGAAGTTGGCATAACCAAGCAGAACACTACAGTCTTTGGTGTGGCCACACTGAAATTACTGGGATACATCTGAGCAACTGTGGAGTTCAACAGAAGTGTTACAAAGACCAAGGTATACTTTGCAGAAAGAGGCCCAGCTGTGTTGGGATGGGATGTCCAAGCCAATCTGCAAATTAGACTTGATCCCAGTGTGGAGGGACAGGTTTTGTCCGTAGCCAGAGGAGGAGCATTGATCACCATAGAGGAATTTCCCGAACTGTTCTCCGACACACCTGGAAAAATCAGGAACTATGTACACAAAATCAAACTGAAACAGGGCGCCATGTCAGTAAAGCACAAAGTGAGAGCGGTACCAGCAACTCCTAGAAGTGCACTGCAGGCGGAGCTCGACAAGATGCTGAAGGAAGGAACAATTGAAACAGCAGAGTCGTCTGAATGGCTCAGCAAGGTAGTTCTCATAAAAAAACACAGGGGAAAAACATAGGGGATCTACAAATTTGCATCGACCTTGGTATTCGACAGCTATCCCTTTTCAAGCACAAGCATCAATGAACTAATTTTGCTAATGAAAGGAGGCCAAAGTCTTTTTGAAGGTCGACATGAGAGATGCCTATCATCAGATCAGTCTCAATTGAGAGTCAAGACCCCTTACAGATTTCATAACTCCATTTGGTACATACCAGTTTACACAAATGCTGTTCGGCCTGTCCTCGGCTGTGTCGGCCTTACAACACATGATGGACTCCTTGCTGAAGAACATAGGGAACGTGTCCTACTTCCATGATGACATCCTGATATATGCCGAGGATCAGGAGACACACCACAAAGCACTTACCAAAGTGCTAGCCAAGTTGCAGGAAGCAGGTGTTTGGCTACGCTACAACAAGTGCATATTACAGGCTGCAGAAGTGTAGTACCTGGATTACACGATATCCAAGTCAGGGATCAGTCTGAAAAAGGATCTGTTGTAGGCCATAGTGAAGGCTGCCCCACCCAACAGTAAGGAGGAGTTGAGGTTGTTTTTAACCCTGTTCGAGTACTATGTAGTATTCGTGCCTAACTTCTCTGAAACCACTACTCCCATGAGGGAGCTACTCAAGAAAGAAGCAGATTATCAGTGGAGAGAGGAGCAGTCGAAAGCCTTCCAAGAGGTCAAGGAAGGTATCACGCATGCGCCCTGCCTCCAGCCATTTAATCCACAGTGGAAAATGGTGATTACCACCAATGCCATTTCACATGGTTTGGGGGCATTGTTAACCCAGAAGAAGGGTGATGAGGAGCACATAGTGGCACTCACGTCAAAAGCACTTTCACCAGTGGAAAGGAATAACTTTACCATAGAGAAGGAGATGCTGGCATGTGCCTAGGCAGTAGACTAATTTTGAACGTATGTGTGGGGCACAGTATTTCTTTTGTTAATGGACCACAAGCCCGTGGTAGACATGATGAGTCCAGCAGATACCTGAACATCCACTTCCTCCCTGGCCTGCATCACAGCGTAGTTGAGAGAATATACTTATGAGATACAGCAAATCGCAGGTAGGAAAAAGGCTCAGGTGGACTGCATGTGCAGGTTGCCCGAACTAAAAGACAGCAGAGACATAGCCAGGATTGTCTTGCGAGTGGGGCCTGAATCGAATGTAGTTGGGCCCAGGGCACAGACATTAACGTCTGTAAATGCCCACACAGCTTTGCTGAGTGGGCATTTACAGATTTTGGGTGGGCTTTGCCTGCTCAGGCCCTACCATGTCTATGCCTCTGAAAGACAGAGCAACCTGCTTTGTTAATGATGAATGTGTAGTTGCATCGCTAGGTGATCTCAGGAGCAAAGAGTTCCTGGAGATGAGTAAGAATCATTGGAAGGAGGAGGAGGCTGCTAAAGATACCACAACAAAACATGTCACAGAATGGGTCAGGAAAGGCTTGCCAGACATTAAGCAGCAATCCCAGAAGGCATGCGTCCATATTGGAAGGTAGCTGATGAGATTTTTGAACACAAGAGGATGCTAATGAGAGGCGATCAAGCAATCCCACCAGTGACATTGAGGAGAACCATCATGTGCAGGGCCTGTGCAGGACATCTGGGGAACAACATGACGAGGAGGCGTTTGGGAGAACCTTAGTGGTGACCTGGAATGGACCTTGACATAAGAGCAATGACAGAAAGGTGTCATGAATCCCTCAACAGCCATGAAAGACTCAACGTCAGGCAACCTCCATTACACCAAACGAAAGTGCCGGAAGGGGTGTGGCAAGAATTGGGCCTGTACTTTATAGGCCCATTAGATTTAATGAATCCTGAACACAAGCATGGGATTGTGTTGGTAGACTACCTATCAAAGAGGGTGGAGATAGAGTTTGTCCCGGACATCACCACACCAACTGTGATCTGTTTCCTCAAAAATATCTTCCAAAAGGAAGGGTTACCAAAGGAATTGGTCACAGACAAAGGGGTCCAACTTGTCTCAAGGGAGATGGAAACATTTTTGAAGGAAAATAATATTCAACAGATAAAGGTAGCCCTTTATCATCCTTAAGCAAAATGGCCTGGTGTAACGCATAACAGGTTTATCAAAGGGGCCATATAACTAGACACAGTAGCAGGATTAGACCCTCATAGCACAGTTAAGTAAGCCATGCTGGCCCATCATTTTACCCCCAAATGGGATCACAAACATACCACTGTTCCGCCTCCTCAGAGGCCGCAGAGCACAATCCACCTTAGTCCAACCATAGCTGTCAAAAATAAGGGAAGATGGCACAGTGGACATGGAGGAATTATTCTGGCGATTGAGGAGAAGCAAATATTTAATGAAAACATGGAACAGCAGGACCAGAGATCCACAGCTAAGCACCGTCCAAGAGTGTGACCTTATCAAAATTAAACTGACACACTGAGAGCCTGTGACAGGATACAAGTTTAGTTGACCAGTGACAGTGTATCAGCGAGGGACCAATCAGGTGCGCACCCCAGATGGATGGGAGGAGATGGAACTTAGAATGTGTAGCTCTATATGAAAAGAGAACAATAGAAGTGCACAGTCCAACGATTCAGGAACATGAAAGCATTGAGAGATGTTCTGGAGGAGACAAGTCGCTAGCTGAAGAGCAACCTGAACAGATGATAGAGCAGTATGAAGGAATTCAAGCTAAAGAATGGAACAGTCCAAGGATGGGTGAAGTACTGCGGGAGAGAACAGCGGAGATGGAAAACTCCCCACGTAAGTGAGAGATAGAAGGGACTAACCTGCCAAGAGAAAGGAGAAAACCTGGACATTTTGCAGACTATTTGATGAAATAACTCCTTTTTGCTTAACAAAAGGAGGCATGTAGAGTTGATCAGCTTGCGAGAAGTTGCGCCCGATCCCTCGCAAGAAGATGCAATGAAGCGAGAGGCAGCGACTTCCCGGCAAAGCGCCATTCTGAGCGCGTGAAGCAGGAAAGCTGCCACTGCAACCCCAGAGCTCCTCCTGACACTGGCCAAGCATCAGCCTGCAGTGGGCACATCACTGCAGCTGGCACCATCACATCCAATTGACTACTTACAAGGACAGTAAGAGCCAGTATCTGTTTAAATGCAAGTTGGCAATAAAGCCCCTGTTACAATCAAACAGTCTATGCATGATCATCGAGTGGACCACAGCAGTTTCTTTCTTTCTTTTGGTATCAAATAAAAGTCTATGCCCAAAAGCATGCCTCCTGTGGGTCAGTCTCCTCCCTCACATAAAATATTGACTATCACACGGTTAATGAAAATCGAAAACATTTTTGGCAGGAGCCTGCAACCTTGTCATACACCCTTCTGGATCTTAAACAACTGCAATGCTTTGCCATTTATACCCCACCTTACTGAAGCTTCATAATCTGTGTATAGTAATACCTAAGAGAGCAGAGCTGGAGGCATGTCTAGTCTGATTAATCTATTCCATAGGTTGAATTTGGATACAACATCAAAAAAGGTCTGTAGATCAAAGAACATAGCATGTAAATTCATTTTTCTTAGAAAACATATTTCTCTGTTAGTAAATATTATTGCTGGGATTGATCATGTATATTTATTCCCCCCTGGAAGGCCACCTGTAGATGGTGTATAAGCCTATTTGCCTCATCCCAGGTGTGCCAGTACAGACGCTGCTGATATGTTGCCCCTGAGTTGAATAAGGTGATTGGGTGGAAAAAAGTGGGGTCCTCGCGGCCGCCCTTCTTAAAAATTGGGGCAATCTCAATGCTAGTTCACAATTTAGTGCATCATGCATTTCCACTGGGATGTTATAGTTCCTACCACCCAGCTGACAAGTATTCTTTTGGACTTCGGTCAGAGAATAACCTATATCACACAAAATCACTGGTGGTGCCTCAACTACTCTTTGCCACTCCTTTCTTATATCCCTTGCTAATACTTATTGATATTGACATTGATATTTTATTTGTATCGCACTCGTACACAAGTGTTTAAGAGTGCGACAAGGCAAGGGAGGGGAACAAGGGAGAACAAAACAATGATCTTACTAGGCCCAGTGACATTGAGAACGCGCAGGTGCATAGGAGAGGGAAAGGGGAAAGTGCATGGGAGGGGAGGAGAAGTGGAAAGTGCTGAGCAAAGGAATACAAATAAATAATAAATAATAAATACATAAATAAATAATAAAAAGCAACAAACAGTGGTAGTGCAGACAGCAAGTAGCAAGTGCTAGGTTTAAGGCAACAGACAGGTTGTGTCTGATGAGTGCAGAAAAAAGGGGCGGGGGTGTATGGTTACAGATACAGATCCCAGTGCAAGGGATTGCCAGCAGGCTGTGCGGGAGTGTGGCAGGGTGAGCAGGTACCTGGGCCCTAAAAGTCAGAGGGTAACCAGGTGCACGATGCCGAGACAGAACAGATCAGCAGGGGAGAGGATGAGCCAATGCAGAAGCAAAGGGGAAGTTCTTGATGTGCTTCAGGAATCAGAGATAGTTCTCCTCAAGTTTCAGAGTGGCAGGGAGGCTCTTCCAGAGGGAGGCCGCAGCCAAAGACAGAGATCTACCCCAGCTCATTTCTGTGAAAAACAACTGACCCTGAGGGAGTTAGAGGTGGAGGAGCGAAGAGCTCAGGAGGGAAGGTATTTACGGAGGGACAGCTGAAGGTATTTTGGACCCGACCCCAGAAAGCCTTGTGGACAATGCGAAGGGTCTTGAATTTAATCCTTGCAGCCACTGGTTGCCAGTGGAGAGAATTCAGGGCTGGAGAGATACGATCCCAGGGCTTGAGGCCAAGGACAAGTCTTGCAGTCCTGTTCTGGATAAGTTGCAAAGGGCAGAGAGTAGAAGCAAGTGGATTTAGGAAGAGGCTGTTGCAGTAATCCAACCTAGAGAAAACCAGGGCTTGAGAGACCATGAGCTTCTGGGGAAGGAGAGGAAAGGCAGAATACCTCTGATGAGGTGCAGTAGGAAGTTTGACTTTTTTGAGACAGCAGAGATGTGGACAGAGAAGGAAAGCATGGAGTCAAAGATGACCCTGAGGTTATTAGCCTTGCAGGTGGGGGTGAGAGGTGGGCCAAGAGAGGCCAGCCAGAGAGTGACAGGAAAGGAGGATGAAGGTGTGCCGATGAGGAGGATCTCAGTTTTGCTGGCATTGAGGCAGAGATCATTGGCGGCACACCAATCCTGAATGCAGATTTGCAATCAGGGATGAGAGACGGAGAAGAGGTGACCAAGGGAAGCCTGAAAATGAGTTGAGTGTCATCAGCATAGCAATGAAAATTGGAGCAGAAAATGGCAATGCGCCGTTCAAGAGTTGCCAGGTATTGGTTGAAAAGTCAAGGTGAGAGGTTAGACCCCTGGCGAACAGGGAGAAAAATGAAAGGAAGGACCCAAGTTGGACGTCGCAGGGTCGATCAGAGAGAAAAGAAGTCCGCCAATCCAGAGCCTGATCAGTGATGGCCAGATTGTCATGGAGATGGTTGAGCAGAATAGTATGGTTGACCGTGTCTAAGGCAGAAGAGAGATCGAGTAGCATGAGGACAGAGGGGATGTGGTCCTTGATGGTTTTGGAAGAAAAGGAGGAATCTGTTTTGACAAGACTTTCATAGATCAGACTTGTCTAGGAACCTTGTCAAGGGAGAAAAGAGGAAAGGTACGAGAAAGAGGGTGGGGGGTGGCTGTAGGAGGGCCAGAGTTCACAGAAGGAGAGGGGAGAAGAGGGGGAGGTGAAAAGAGGGTGGACAGGATATCCTGTTTTTTTTAGTTGAAGTGAGAGGCAAGGGCTATGCAAAAGGCCTGGGAGGTGACAGGAGAGGTAGAGACTGCAGCAGGGTTGGCCAACTCCTTGCAGATTTTAAAGAGTTTGGTTGAGTTGTTAGTGTAAGTTGTAAGTTTTGTTGTGAGTTTAAGTGTAGCTAGGTCATAGTCACATGAAGAAGTGCACTTGGTTTTGGGCTTCAAATGGATCCTCGTTATAGGGGCAAGAGCATCAACAGTATTGGAAATAGAAGAGTAGAGCATAGACAGGACTGTGTCAGGATGTGGCTGAATGACCGAAGCGGAAATGTTTGAGGGAGAAAAGACCGAAGATTATTTTAAGATTACTTTTTCAAAATAATCTTCAGTATTTTCTCCCGTGACCATTACTGACTTACCCAAACCCCTACCCACACCCCCACCCACACCCCTACCCACACTCCCAACACACCCCTACCCACATCCCCACCCCCTACTTACCTTGCATTCTGTCTTGCTCTGTCCCTGTGATGCCTGTTCCCTTTGACCTTTGGTCGGGTCAGCTGCGGGGGACACCCCGCAGCCCTGAAGCCTTTTTTTGCGGGGGGGACAGCTGCAGTGGACACACCTGCAACTCTTGCTCACAGTAACCCGCAACCACCACAGCCCTAGACCAAATGAAAAAGACCTACCCAACCAAAAGTCAACCTTTTAGAAGGTCGAACATTTGGTAGTACCTTCTTTCAGACTTTTGGTTGGGTAGGTCTTTTCAACTCTGTCTTTTTGGCTGAATCCAGTCAGCCAGAGGTGGAAGGGGGAAGAGAAGGTGGCGGCGAAAGCCTCAACTGGCACACCCTACATGAGCCGATGTGAGAGAAGGTAGGTGGCAGTGGTATTCCTATATGTATGCCCTTGTTGGTTTTACCTGCCCCTTAGACCTAGCTGTCAGTGAGCATCGTGCTATTGTGAGCTATTAATTCAATAGGCATTATCTCATTGTTATCTATTATAATAAAGTTAGAGGCTAGATCTTTTCCCCTTAAACAGCGTATCCCTCTTGCCCCGGTGGGTGGTTCAGATTATGTAATACATCTTCAATTTAGTTGATTAGGACATTCAATTTATCAATTGGTTTGCTAATCAACAGTAGATCTCTTGGCAGATTTGAAGTGAGTGGATACTTGGTTGATTTATTTTCATCCATTCGAATTTTAAAAAGATGAAATAGTATAAACCTATAATCTAAAAAAAAACTTAGTAAACTTTCATAGATAAAATACTACTATTTTACTAAGGTAATATTGATGTTGGCATTAAAGCAACTCTAACAGTCAAATTCATAGGCACTGATGTAATATTTAATTTTGCCTATAAAAATTACTAAAGACTAGAATTATAATCTTGCTGCAATTATAATCTTAAATATTTTAAACTGGCACTGGCTAAATTACGCTACCCTTATTCACTGACCCACTCAATAGATAACGAAATGCTGAGAACGGTGCGGGGCACACTTGATGGCTCGAGAGTTTCCCTGAGTCTGACTCCCAACCCCTCCGCAGCGGCTCACTGCGAACTATGCAAACTTCCCAGTCCAAGCCCAGCACTGCCCAGGATGCAAATCTTGCATTGCTTAATTTTTGCTTAATCCATCAATCTCACAGTCACCCGCACCATTTCACCGCCACAGTTACATGGTGGGTTGCATGCTAGTTGCGTATAGGACTTCTTGAACGGATTGAGGAGGCGCATATGACATCCGTGATTAAATATGGCAAGTTGAGGAGTTGTCAGTGCTCAGAAGGCGAGGTTCAACTGGGCCCTTCTTACTCTAAGTCCTGGTGCAAGCATATATAATGCTCTGTTGATATTAACTCATACCTCAGTACCATTAGCTGTCACTAACTGCCACCAACAATCCAGTAGAAGACAAAACCGCAAGCCTGCGTTCCTGGATGAAATGCCCCAATTCTGCTTCTCCGTGTGCTGTCCAAACAGTGACACCATTGTGCAGGTGAAATGACTCACTCAGGTTGTAACCTCTCTCTTCTTCCTTGAAGGGGCAGAGACATCAGTGCTTGGGCAGCAGCAGGAGGCAGGCTTCTGGAGACCAGGAGCAATACAGCGGCATTGTTTAACGTAGCGTGCTTCACCACAGTGGAGACGCGTGAGAGGTTTTACCTCTTCCTTCTTCTTTCAAGGGGCGGAGAGACCTGGGCTTGGACAGCAGCAGGAGGCAGACATCTGGAGACCTCGAGACCGGGAGAAACATACATTCACAAAACAGCAGCACCCTTTGCCAAGGCAGGCTTCTATACTATCAACTATCTTAAAGTATTGTTTTACAAGCCCCTCACCATACATACACTCCTGTAGTGAGGGGAAGCATAGACAAGTTTGTAGTGAAAGGCTTTTATTTATAATATCGGATTTTATGCATAATATCTTATATATTTAGGATACAGTAATGGTCTAAGTTAACATCCTGACCAACAAGGGTAGCATGGCTCCCCTTCCGGGGTTTTGTTCCTGCTACAGGTATTTTTCAATATGAAGCAGTCCGAATTGGCAACATTATCAGGTACACCATTGTATGGAAAGAGGAGGTGGCAGGAGAAGATGAGCAGGATGTGCGTGAATATCAGGGGAATTTGGCAGGAGAATATAAGGAAGAGATTTGTGAACATCAGGTGGAGGTTGAAAGTGAGGGTAGGATGGGGATTGGTGAACATTAAGAGTAGGTGGCAGAAGACAATGAAGAGGCGGATGAATATAATGAGGGGTGGCAGGAGAATATGAGGATGAGATTGGTGAAGAATAGAAGGAGTGAGCAGACACACAGCATAGCAAGTTTTGAGGAGGCTAGTTGGGCCAGAGGCCCTAGGTCATGAGTAAGGGATCTGAAGCAGTTTAAACTATGACCGTGGAACAACTTTGTGGCAGAGCATAAAGGAAGGACAGGAACAGGAGTACATAGCCACTGCAATGGGCAAAGAACAGGACCTTGAGAGATGGAGGTGATGAGGCTCTACATGAGTGCCAAGTGGTGGTGGCAGTACAACGGACCACATGGTTCTAATTGAGGCTTGTTGAACCTTGAACTCAGAAAGTGATCAGGGAAAAGCAGCAACATATTCTGGAGCAGTCAGCAAGAGAGACTGACATCAGAGGAGAAGGGTGTGACATCCTTTTGGTCCCAACATCAAGAGGAGGGATCAAACTAATTGAGAGAAGAACAGTGCCGGAACAAGCCCAATACTGAAATGAGAAACATGAAGGACATGATGAAGAAGGGTTTTGGAAACTCCTAAGCTTGAGACTGACCAGACACTGTAATATGAGAACGGAATGCTAGAGGTTGGTTCAAATAGGCTTTTTGTTAACAAAAATCTACTGAGAATCCATTCTGGTGTACAGGTTCTTTGTGCTGCTTGTTTGGCCATATGACAGAAGGAAATAAGGATGGGGGCCAATAGTGTATCTCAAGGGGCTGAAGATGAAATAGTTAAGGATAACCACACATTGGGCCTCATTACGACCCTGGCGGTAGAGGTTAGAGTTGCTGGCCCCGTTAACCCTCTACCACCTCATTACGAGGTCTGCTCGCGGGACCCGCTAAGGACGTCTAGTAAAACCTGGCGTCCTTAGCAGCACCCGCGAGCAGACCAGGATGCTAACAATGGGCCCATCATTAACGGGCCTGTTGTTAGCATCCTCCCCATTCCCATTGAGCCCTATGGGGGCTCAAGTGGGAATGGGGGTGTACCGGGTCCGGGTTCCTTGAATGGGGAAATACCGGGCCCTCCAAGGTCAGAATGGCCCGGTATTTCCATATTCCAGGAACCCGGACCCGGTACCTGGTATGGGGGTAACCATACCAGGCTACCCCCATACCAGGGGGTAATGAGGCCCATTATATTATTATACACTGTACCTCAGAGTCCTCCCCATACAAATATAACAAGGTTTCAGTTCCCTTTGGACTCATCATAAAATGTAGGCAATCACCCAAAATTACATTTGTTTTCAGGTGCACACTGAGGGCCTCCTCATGAGTTGGGCCTTAGCCGTTAAATGTGGCGGTAACGCTAATCGTGCTGCATTTAAGGTTTGGCCCAGTCATGAGTCGGGCGGTAAGTGGGATTTGCGTAATAGCTCCCCCCAGCCCCAGTGGGTCCAATGGACCGAATGGGGAATGGGAACTTACCGCTCTATCACTACTTGTGATCCGGCACTAAAAGCGCTGGACCGAGTAGCAGCAATCATATTTGCGCTAGCGGTTTTCTGGCGGTGATACCCACCAGACTCCTGATGAGCCCCTGAGGTAAAACAAGTTGAACACAATGGCCTTATGCATTAAATGTGTGAGAAAGCAGTGCACATTTCTGAAATGTATCCCGAACAAGCTTCCATATTTCCTATGACTTGATTATTCATGTGTATACTATTATAAGAAATAATTTGAATATCACTATGTTTGCACACACAATGTGATTAGGAGCCCAACAATTCTCTTAAATAAATAATGTGTGATTTTGCAATACAATTCTAGCTAGAGCTACACTGAAAAATGTAGTTCTGTCACATTGTTACAGGCAGTTATGCATACCTGTTTTCATCCCCTAGCCCCAAATCAGAGGTAGAGAGAGACAATTCAGACAAGCCTGTTCATAACTCAAGTCATTCAGCCTTGGCATTCCAGCTGCATTTACAACCCAGCTTGCTATCATGGTTTCTATATGTCCTTCTGATCGTATCCCAAGAGAAGAGCAGTCCAAAATTTTAACCAATTCCCTGCAAAAGGGAATGCTTGCGAACTGTTACCGCAACTTTAGACAAGACTTAATGGAATATTATATCAATAACCCAGAAAGGACACCACTCTGTGCATATATAGTCACACTATTTAGGAGATCTATAAACTAATATATCTATTCTTTAATTATGTGAAAATGACTGAATACGATATGTATACACTATTGTGACTACACCCGTCTTTTTGGAACTTCCATGCCGTTGTAGGGAAATGCAATCTGCATAGCGTCTGGCTTTATACATACAGAGTAAAATAGTTGGATGTTTTACACAATTCTCAGAAAAACGGATTCATGGACGGCTTGATTGGGTGTTTTTCTCTTCACTCCTTTCAAGGCTCCGCCAATTGGATCGAAATATATCTTTCTGATGAGCAATGATGAAACCAGAACATACGTTTTCAATTGGACTCAAATTACAAGCAAATGCTTCTTAAATGAGTGTGCTGCTCTTTGGTCTGCGTAATTCTTTCCATTTTAACTGCTGCCTCTTTTACATCAAATAAGCCTCCATTATTAATACTAATTGCTGCACACATCTCTATTAGGTCACTATCCAAAGCAGAAACATGTTGCATATTTTCCGGCATTTGCATGTTTATAATATTCAAGATGATTCTTCATGTGAGGAAAAGTCCCCATTTTAAATGGTGTCAGAGGGCTGCACGAAGACATATCTCTTATATAGTCAATGGGCCTCATTACGAGGTTGGAGGTAGCCATGTCCTTAATAAGGGCATGGCTACCCCCAAACTCGGGTCTGGCTCCGGGTCCTGCGAAAGGGGAACTACCAGGCCATTCCGACCTTGGAGGGCCTGGTAATTTCCCTTTTACGGGACCCGGAGCCGGTATGTCCCCATTCCCATTTGAGCCCCCATAGGGCTCAATGGCAATGGGGAGGATGGTAGCAGCGGTACCGTTCATAACGGTACCATTGCTACCATCCTGGTCTGCTCGCGGGTGCTGCTCTGAACGCCTGGTCTCATGATGTTGTAGCACACATGGAATGTCTGCCCTTCTCAGCGCCTAGATGCCTTCGGGCCTTAGTCCGTGCCCTATAAGTATGGTGCATCACAGATTACATTACATTATATTACAGTCTACAGTGCTTGCACATTAATGAGGTTCCCAAGGTGGTTTGTTGTGATTTAGTTACTTCTCGAAACCTTCTTTTGGCAGAGGTTTTCTGTTTGTATGCCTCCTGTCCCACAATCTAGACCAGAATGGCAGCGAGTTTATGGGTGGGGATTATTTTTGATCTGCCTTTATCGTTGCAAGGAAAGTCTGGGCCTATCCTGCTCCCTCCCCTCCCGACACATGGGAAGGCAAAAGTGTTGTAGATCCAGTCGCCTCCTCTTCAGTCCTCTGATGGAACTTCTCTGGCTTCCCTGGCAGGTGCTCCTTTTGTTCTTCACAAGACAATGAAGGGAGCCTGAAATGTGGACCGTATGTAGGCACTACAAGTATATTTATGACCAGAACCCTATATAGAACCTGCACCACTCTATTTTGATTATTGCGATATGTGTTCCTAAATAAACAATACAGATGTGTATATTTACGTATAAAATTTAGCTTGCGCTCATTTAATACCACCCAGGGATCAGCCAATATTACAAAAAGGCAACGCTTGCGAAGAAAACCACACAACGGTGCAATTTATAGCAGCAAATCCTTGATGGTATTGTTGTTCACAAAGGTGCATTAATAAATATTCCTCAGTGAATCACATACTAGGTGACAATAAATGTCTTCTTGAATTGTATATAGACTATCATTGATATTTGGTGCAGATCAGTGAGAAGATATGTAGAATGTAAATAACAAATTAAAGATGGACCTTAACAAGTACAGGTGCTACCTCTATCCATAATGTGTGTAAAATGATCTGCCACACACATCAATGTTGTCTGTGAACTGCATCAAGATCACCAAACTAGGAGATGTCAAAGAAACGTGACCTGTGAGACTGTCTTAGTTGAAGCATCCTAATATCTTCATAATGTTAGACATCAGGAGATGGGTTGGATGTTCGTCAACATCCAGCACCAGTTACAATTGTATTATTTCCCCACCATCCAGAAATGCCAGACTTTGTTGTTTCCTTCCACGGCCACTGCTTGGACAAACAGTATAATTCACAGACAGCAGTTAAAGTGGAAATGATTCTCTTAATGTGATAGATTAATGCTTACACACCCTGTCGACCTGATCAGACTAAATAATTCATATGCATTTTCTAATACACAAATCACTCCTAATCCTGCACACATTCCCTAAAGGTTCCACCCACCCAGCCTCACTCCTTTATCTGACTGAAAACATCTTCTTCTTCATACCTAACTGATCTCCAGAGTGGCCTGACCGCACACAGTGTTGCTCATTCCTCCTTGCACTTCCCCCAAACCTCTGTGCAACAACGTCTATCATTGCACAATTTACCTTAAACCTAAATTTTGGGCGCTCAGGAAAATCCCTCTTCTGGCATTTTCCAACTCCAGAAACCAATGAGGAAGACAATGCTTGTGACATCTATCCTATCGTTTCCTTGTAAACTTCACTCCAATTCGACTGACAACACACTATGTAAAGTTAAATCCCCTTAAACAAAAGGGGTCTCGGTCCTTCCTGAAAAAAGCTAATTTTCCCACCTTTGCTCTTTCATGTACCTACCTTAATGCATCATTGGCAACACCTCTTCCTGTTTCCATATTTATCTCCCACCTGATAAACAACACCTTCCTCTATAGAATGTATTACTCAATAAACTTCGATGCACTCCACCCTGCCTAAAACAGCACATTCTTCCCCCTTAACCCCCTCTTTGACCAACACCTTCAATTCCAGAAAAAACATCCTGATTTATTTATTCATATCGCTTATAAAAATAGAAAAACATAGGAATTAATTGAATGCATAACATCCCCCCATAAACTTGAGAACCCCACTGAGCTCTCCTGCCAACTCACTGCCAACTCACTCATAACTGTTGTCAAAGCACTTCTCTGTATGCTTCCTCTCTCTAATTCTGACTAAATGACTGCATGACAACTCACTCATAACTGTTGTCAAAGCATTTCGCTGTATCCTTCCTCTCTCTAATTCTGACTGAATGACTCCAGATCAAAATCTCAGGTCCAAGCTTTCTTTGGCCACCATATATCTGCAAAAACAGTGGGAGGTGAGGGGGCCATTTGGGCATACGAAATGTGAATTAAATCATGTAGTTACAACCTCAAGTTCATCAATTAAATTCATTTAACCCATAAAGCTCCTTTGTTTCAAGTACCCCAATTTCTTCAATACCTCTTTACCAAAACCTGGCCTTGCTCCTTCCTCATCACCCATGTTGTAAAATAATGGGTCCCAAAAATGCCTTATGTTGGAGAACCTCTTCATTAACCCATTCCTCTGCTAATCCTTGCCTGCTGTCAGTCTTGCCCCCATTCCCCCGGCACAACGTTTGTCTCCCCGCCCATTGTTTCCTCTACACACCAAGCTCTCCCTTAATCCTTAATGTGTGCAAACCTTGTTTACTAGTTCTCACTGAATTACCTCATGGAACCCTTTCCTTGTGATCCATTATCCATGTCTTAACATAGATAATAATGCTATTTCTCACATGAAACACTTGTGTATGAGCGCAATACAAATAAAATATCACATCATTCAATCTCTCCCTGACAAACATTTCACTTTTTCACTCTGAGCAAATCAAACTCTTGAAATGCTCCAAAGGCTGTCCAAACATTCGTTCCTCTCAAACCAGCCCCCAAACTATTATCTCTCTGCCCTCAGGTCCTTTAACAAACATCATCATCTAGTTATTTGCTTATTTTTACCATTCTACCTTTTCAAAGTTGGCACTATCATACTTGACATTCCTTTTGCATACAGCTTTTATGTCCATGGTGATATCGGATAAATGACCCCTAGTCAATTTCCATCATCTAGTTGTCAGAGAAATACGCGTTGCCTTACCTGCACTGTATCTGCTCTTCCCTCCTCCATGTCTTGCCTCTTGTCCAATCTCTTTCCTGCACCACATTACAGCAACTCAAACCCAGTTTTACCATTAGTCAGCAGAGCTGTTGTTAACTGGTTTTATACCAGATTCAAAACCCTCACTGACTCTGGGCCACAACTGTTGTGAAAGACACCGGAGTTAGACATCCACTCCTGTTGTCAACCCGCAGAAATTCTTTCTTTGTGAATAAGGTAAAGTACCTGCTAGTTCACCCTAGATGCCTTCTAGTAAAACACACTGCTATTATCCAAGCATCCTCAAAAACTGTGTGTTTCCTCGTGCCTGTTAACCACTTGAATACTAACATATAACGTATTTCACCACCCATGCAATTGTTGGGAAACTCATCGCCATACAAAGCCAATAACACCACAAAAGGTAGGGGAAAATCCATAAATTCCATTTTCACATGTTCTTTCAGCCTCAAAACATCATACACTTTTCCCTACCTCACTCACCATACCAGTACAAAACAAAATCTGTCATTTGAGCTGTGTCTGAAAAACCTGCACAATTCTCCTCAGCCACCAGTCAGCCAAATGCACAACCCTTAAATATCTCAAACACATCTGACAAAGTGTTGAATCTACCAGAGTAATGCCAGCTGGATAACCGTTGGAGTGGGGACCAGGGTCGGACTGGGACAAGAAATGGTCCGGACACCCAAAAAAAGTGGCCCACCCCTCGCCTCAAAAAGTGGCCCATCCCTCACCTCAAAAAAAGTGGCCCTCAAACCATCATCCGTGAAAATGCTGTCTGTTGCGTGTTGTTATGTTTTGTGTAAACACTTGAGAAAGTGATAGCATTCCTTTTGTTCTTTTTTTTAAAAAAACAACATCATCACATAATAAAATGCTTATTTTGCAGAACCAGACTCAAAGCATGTCTACTCGTTGACACCAGCAATGAAAATAGAGTTACATTTAATAAGCAGTACAGACAAATGATGACACAATAAGAACACAACTCATAAAATAACATAACTTTGCATACAGTTCTGTGACAGGGTCCACAGCTCCTGGAAATCCTGCTTCCAGCTTCATGAAAATCCTGGAAATCACTCAATGAAGAGTTCCTGCAACAATGCATTTCTATGTGCAACCAGGTCGATTATGTCCGAATTTTGCAATAAGACAAGCACATTACGCTCCACAGACATGAGCATAAAGGCTTCGAGGTTGTCCTGGCAGAGGTCGTTTCTTAGGTGGGTTTTAATATTCTTCTATTTTGAAAAACTTCTTTCACATGCTACCTGTGTGCAAGATAAGGTCATGATGAACTTGTATGGCAAATACACTTGCCGGTAAGTACTACTAAAATATTCATACCTTTTTAGAATTGCATAGCAACATATTGCACAGTTACGGCATGTATTGCATTTCTGTACTAAAGGTAGCTCTCCAAAATCTTGTAGTGCTGGATCTTCACTATGTAGGACTTCAAAGGCATACTCTTCTGGTAGTGTCATCCTCAGTTTAGTCCACTTGCTTGCAAAGTCTGAGAGTTCTTCCCTTAACCCCTATAGCGTTATGGAGTCATCCAGTCTTTCAAGCAAGGAGCACATATTTGTAAGAGCATTGTCGGGTAGACTTTCATTGAAATTTTTGGGATCCAGGCATGCTATATCTGCGGCAAGAGATGAGTGGGTTTTAAAATGACTAGCTAGGCTTTGAAGAATGTTTTCCATTATGGCATTATGTACAGTAACTCTAAACCGGTGATTGGCTCATCCCTTGCATTCATTCCAGGCATCCTCTTTCTGTGGGACACTCTCCCCTCTGGAAGTGCAGTTTCAACCTCTTTATCATAGCCTCTCTCTTCCCTGCCCACGTTGGCCCATTCTGCAAATTTTTCAGCTGCAGAATACACAGAATCAAAATTTCTTGACTGTGCAGCAAGCGCTTTTGTAGGGTCTAAGACCATTCTTTGTGCCTGTAGTATGTCCATTCCACTTGTTTGGAAGTACTTAGATAATTGGGTTGTCGAATTAAATACTCTGAGATATAACTGGACTGTGAGCACTGTTTGGAATTTGCACAGAGCCTCAGAAAAGTTTAAAGCTTGGTAACAGACGTTTGCATTGAATTCATCTGTATATTTGAGCCAATATTATTGAATGCAACAACCACATCAATGAACATTGCTTTGTTTGGGTTATTAAAGGAGCCAAAAACTTTGCGTAGTACTGCATCCTTTGCCCACCACCTTCCTTCTCCTATTATTTGGATTGTGCGGCCTTCCACAGACAGCTCACGCCACACACCCATCCTTTTGTCGGACTCCCTGAAAAAAACGGCACAGGATTTAACAAGCCAAACAAAGATGTGGATTCATTTGATACTTGTGTCCCTTCTACAAGTACAAGATTTAATACATGTGCATAGCACCAGACATGTATTTGACCAGGGGATTCCTTACTGAGCCAGGATGTGAGACCTTTGTACTACCCCTGCATATTGGATGCACCATCGGTTGAATCCCCAATGCACTTGCGTCGGAACATACCATTATCTTTAATAACACTCTGAACCAACTCAAACAGCCCCTTTCGAGTAGACAAACTGCAGTTGGTTACTGCTAGTAGGCGTTCATGTACAGTGTCAGTAACATATCTAATAATTATAGAGCACTGATCAGTAGCACTCACATCTTGGGTTGAGTCTATCTGAATGTAAAACATTCCTGCTTCCTTTATTTCTTGACATATTACCATTTTGATCAGTTTGGAAATTGCTTCAATCACATACCCAACTGTAGTCTTTGACATGAAGGTCAGAGAAGCACCCCATCCTTGCCCAGTTTTCTTTTTGGATTTGGTTTGAATGGCCTCATTATATTCCTTTAGAGGTCTGTCATATTTACTTATGCAATTTATTTACTATGCAATTATGATTGTCTTTCATATGAAAAGTGTCCATCATCTGCTCATAGAGTTCCAAGTGTTCCCATACAGAATAATTTGCGTTTTTATGGCATGGGGTTATGACACTCTTAATGTCTTAATGTACCTAATGGAGTCTTTTGTCATAACTCTCTTGAGTTTATTTGCCTTCTTTGGCTTAGTCACCTGAGTCCACTCGCCCTCAGACTCAGAGGCGTTACTACTTGAGGTCCCCTCATGATCATCTAAGCACTCCCTGATTCTGCGAGCTTGAGAGGGGCTTGCAGAATGGAGGGGCCTAGTTTCTCTATTCCTGTGGTGCTCAGGAGAGTAGTCTTCTGACTCTTCCCTGCTCCCCGGGTTGGCAGAGTATCCCCCCACTGCCCTTCTTGGGTAGAGGTCTTCAGGATGCTCTTTTCCGGCCTCATTTCATTTGGTTTTTCATCAAATTGAACCAACTGGTCCCTTGGAAAGTAGTATTTCTGTGGATCTAATTCCCTGACTCTCCCCTCACAGGAGACTTCTTTGTCAGAGACATCAGTCTTAATGTTTGGGTATCTATACAGGGACACCCATCCATCACTTTCTGGGGGGCGCTGACCTGTCAGTTCCATCATGCTAAACCTATTGATTCTACCAGTCTCATGGTTTCTGGCTCATGTGAACCGGTAGATATTAAGTTGACAGTGTTCACAGTATTAAATGGGTTTGAGTCCCTTAGTACAGAGGTCATTATACCATGATCAGGGATTACGCTGTCCCTCTCTACCTGTCCAGGGTCCCTCCAGTTAGGATTAAATCTAGCACCCTCTTTTTCAAACCTTGCTAGTTTCTACTTTTCAGCCCCTACTTCTTGATAGTAAGCAAAGATCTTAGCCTTTTGCTCAGTTATCAAGGCTTTACTGGCCTCTATGACCCGCTCTTGCACTCCAACTGGTTTGTAGAGCCTATCATTCTTTTCAGAGAGGGCCTCATTGTCTCTCTGCTCTTCCTGTATGGTTTGGGAATAATGAGACAATTTCTGTTGCAGGAGACTCACCTTTAGAGTTTGTGCATCTTTGGTTTGAGTGCTCCCTTCAAGAGCACCTTCTACCCGTCTGGCGCGCTCCAGTAGATTCCCATACTCTGTTTTGACTTCATTTAGTTTCAAGAGGGCTAACTCACTTCCCTGTAATACTATTTTCAATTTGCTTACTTCCTGGCATAGGGTGTCTTTCTCCTGATTCAGGGTGCCTCTCTGTACAGCCAGGTCATCCCTTTGTTGCTTGATGGTATTACATTTCTGGCACTCTTGATCGAGTTCTGCTTGGGAGTGGAGGTCTCTCATAATTAATCTATTATTTTCCTCTTTCAACCTTTCGACCTGATCTTGCAACATGGTTATTTGTCCTGAGCAGACCCTGTTATAGGTTAATTGTTGAGTCAGCTTCTGTTGACTCTCTTCCAGGGAGTCAACCTTTTCCTGACACTTTAGTCTTACTGGGCCTAATTGTGCCTCTTGGTCTGCATTAGTCTGTTGTTGGAGGACGAAGTCCTCCTTTAATTTTTTAATGTAATTTCCGGATTCTACCTCCAACTCTTGGCTCTTTTGTAATTCTTGTTCTGCTACTTTTAGTTCAGCCTAGATTTGATTTAATAGTTCAGATTGATTCTGTGCTAGAGTTTCATTTTCCTCATGCTTTTCCCGCATCATTCCCATGTGGAGATACATGTAGGCCGTGATTCTGGCAATTTTAATTTGCTCCTCTTTAATTTTTGTGGTCATATATAATTCACTCAAAGCTTGGTGTAACAGGCCTCTGTCCTGTCATGTATCTAAATCCAGGTTCATGGCGGTGGCATGTTGTGTTATTTCTTGTAGCCAGACTTTTTCATCCTGTTCTGGCCACTCACCCCTGACAAACAGCTTGTGCAGAAGGTGTTCCCTAGCCATATTGATTTCTACTACAGTCATTTTGGACATTTTCTTTCTCTATTAATTTATTTATTTAGGTAAGGGTAACTTGTATTTGATTGCTTTCTGTCTATTTTGGGGTTGATTTAGCTTTTATTTTTAGACACAGCCCTGGTACTTAGAGTATTTGTTTTAGGGGGGTGCTTTTACAGTGTAACCCAGTATTCCAACCACACAAAGTAACACTATCTTGCAGGTTAGTCTGCTGTGTAGAATGTCATGGGTGGCAACCAAACTCAATCCCAGACTCGAGCCCCCAAATTTGTTAAGGATTTCAATCAGGCGACACACACCTTTGTCTCGGCCTAGTATGCAGCACACAACTGAAATGCTTATCTCTTTATATTATATAGATTCAATTTTGGGATGGTACACCACTCATATTGCATCTCTTTTCAAAGACCATGGGTCACAATGGACCATGAACTAGGCTGGTTGGTAAAATGCAATATTTATTTATTTATTTTAAAATTCAAAAGAAATCATAGACTTTTTAATATGGAGCAGCAATCACCAATGGAATGATAATTACAATGAGAATGTGAGTAGTACACTGGGTTTAACCTTCTAGTGGAACAGATACACAGCACAGCAGAATAGGAGCATTTTTTGGTTTAGGGAAGATAGCACCCAAGTTAGGGTTTCCCCCTGCAATGTTCCCTCAACCAACAAATAATCAATTCTGAGTGATTAAACAGAAGCGGCAGGTAATCAGGAATAATAAACAGGAAATGGAATCCAAATCTGACCTTCCCTCCCCAAATAAGAGAGAAAAGCAGATTCTAAACCGCTTGCAATGGTATGAAATGACACTCGGAAATGGACAAATAAATAATGAATGTGTGTTAAAAAACTTGAAGCACATATAATTCACACTAAAGCAACAATGTAAAGACACTAATAATGACAAAGAATGGATTACCAAAAGCATAGAGTTCGAAAATGAGTGGAAAGTTTAAAACAGAGCACAATGACACTTTCGGCACCTTGTGATTTTTTTCAATTCCTGCCTGAAATTACCCAAATGTTTTTTAATAAATATGGGTGAAATACAATGATTTGGAGTACAGTATTTGGTTTGGAGCATATAGATATGTCCCACCGGTATTCTAGAAGTGAAACTAGGTCTCTAGATGGTAAATTGGAGTAGTTATGCAAGATATAAAAAGGTGCGCTTTGAGTAAAATGAAGCTGTGAAATAGGAAAGGAAATCAGTTGTGACAAGAACAGTTTTACTTTAAACTAGAGTATTCAGGCTAGCCCACCAAAGAGGGACACAGTAAGATCCATGATTCCAACCCTGTCACTCCAGCGCTCAACCCTGGTGGAAACCAGTCCAATCTCTCGAAATAGGACTAACGGTTTAGGATTACAAAAGACAAAATTACTAAAGAGATGGTGCTAGCACTAGAAATCAAGGGCAGGGTTGCAAAATAATTCTGACAGTTTTACAAGTTACCAGGATAGGCTTAGAGCGTGGGATAAAGACAAAGACAAGATAGGATATGGGTTTCTATGGGGTAGCGATTATACTCACAGTCCACTTTTTAGTTTTGGGATTTTTGGACCGTCAATAGGTTCTGGTCACTACACGACAGCGCGCATGGCAAACAGTGGGGCAGTTCTGGTCACTGGATGGCACTTCTGGAATGGCAATTCTGGTCACTGGATACTAAAGGTCAGCTGGATGGCAGCAATCCAGGCTGGTCCAGGATGTAAAAGTTACAACCGCTTTCCCCTTTTTACTGGGAGATTAGTGGATTTTCAGTTTTGAGGCCTTGCTGGGAATAGGATCAGCACTTCTTGGGTTTTGCAGTGGGCCCTGAAGTAGGGTAGCAATGCTTTGGCCTTGTAGTTGGGATCTGGAATCTGGATGGATGGGACAGGAACTCGGCGCAGGAACATCAGGAAGAGTGTCCTTAGAGTCTTGTCAGGGACTCTTATTTATAATGCATAGTGATATCATCAAAGTATATGGCTGGTGAAGGCTTAACTAAACATGCCTCTAACAACTGGATTGGATAAGGTTGATAGTCTCTGCCTCGCTCTCAGCTGGTTGATTTTCCAGAAAATTATGTCAGATTTAGGGTGCGAGTTTTACAATGTCCAAAACCTCCCAAGATTACTTTACTTTAAATCCACTTTTGCTCTAAATGGCACCTTCATACAGTGGAAACATCTAAACACTTACATAAGCAGGTTACATATTTTATCCAGCACATACAGTCCAATCCCCCAGTTTGTGAGACCTTGTTTCGCCCTTCTAACAGTTTTTCGTGCTTTTCAATGGGATTGATATTACTCAAAATTCAATAACGCTATACATAGGTGTGGATGATAATGAGGGATGTAAGTACAAAACTTCGCATTTGCAACATGGATGCTTTTCTTGTAATCCGCAATACTTTGCCATTTCTGTCCCCAAAGTGTCAGTGAATTTTACCATGTCTTAAAAGAAAGCCCCTAAAATAATTTTTAAACTGCGAAATTGTTACATTTTTACAGAGTCTTGCTGCAGAGATAAAAGTCCTTAAAGTTTATTTATGAAATGGTCTCTGGAAGCAAATGGCAATCCTTTGTCACTGGACCATTTTTTTTTTCTCTTCAGTAGCCACCAACTGTCACTTCCTTCAGAGCAAGGTGGGGGGTTACAGCTTGATTGAAGGTTTATTGCCCCCTTCCTCTATTCACACTTCCTGGCCCTGGGAGTTCCATTGTCAGTGGGTTCAGCAAAACCTAAATTCTTTCCAACCTAGAAATTATCAGTGGGGCGTTAGTCTCTGCTGAGAGTTTATGGTGTGGCTCCTTACCGAGGGGGAAGCTTTAGCTCTGCCAACTGGAATAACCTGTTTTTGACAGCTTGCAAATCCAGCCAAGGAGGTTTAAAACCTTTATTTTCTGATATTTGGTCCTGAATTAAAACAAGCCTGTGGAAAAAAAATCGTGCATGTATGTATTTCCACCAGCCTCAAACCCCTTCATATTGCTAGGTAATGGCATGCTCTCATTCAACAGTTTATTTTTTACACTGGAATTTTTAGACAAGCCCATTTTTACACATGTGGTGCAAGCTGCTAGTATTTCTCTTTAAATTAGGTTTTGTATCTCCATCAGATTCCCACACTGTCTTGCAGCTATAGTTCTTTTCTTGTATAAAGGAGTTTGGTTTGCAGCACAGATGCATTGAAACGGACATGGCTCAGATAGCTGGAGTCCCTTTTGAACTACTGAGCTTTGATACGTTTTTAAAGAAATGAATGTGTTTTCCCGTGCAGGAAAAGTGAAGCTCTTTGTTGATTTTTCTCAAAGTTGGTTTGACAGGGCTTGTCATTCAGAAATCATGCCTGGTTTTGTTGAAGCACAATGAGATATCCTGGGCATGGCAGGGACTTATTGATCACAGTAGTTTAAGAAAGAATAGATGGAATTAGTGTAAAGCAGCATTTTTAAAGGTGAAAAAAGTTTCATTTTAGATGGGGATTTTGGGGTTTTCAGCAAAGCAGTGCTGCATTTTCACTTTCTTCCTTTTGTATATGCCAGAACACACTGGCACGCTTTCAGTGTGTCCCCTTGTTCCGTCCTGCCCAATGTATGCTTGGCAAGAAGGTGCAGCCATCTTTTTGTTGCTGTAAAATGCAGTTTTGAGGTCCTGGTGCGCACAGGAGCCAGAGCAACCATTTGCTATTTTCTGCAGAAAGGCAGCTTGGTGATGTGGTGAAATACTGTTGAGTGGGTCAATATATCCCACAATATGTGATATAGGTAGAATGGAGGTGAACACAAAGAAAACAGGGCTTAAAAGTTAAAGGGAGGAGAAAGAAAGGGATTGGACAAGTAAGAACAAAGATAGTAACAGAAGGAGAAAAATTATTATTAAGGAAGTCAAATCGGTATTGGTGGCTGGCTGGCTGAGGTGTGACAGTTCAGGCTGTGGGGAGATGAGAGCTCTGTAGAGGGGAGCCGGCACTGGGCTGAGGGCTTGCTGTGGCCCTGGAGGCAGCGGATTGTTGCAGCGAGAGATCACATACGTGAAAAAGAGCATTCATCAGCACAGACAGAGGCTTCAGACACTAAGATCTTGGTGACTGTAGGTAATTAAAAAATATCATTAATTAGGGTATCTCAATAGTCTAATTATTGAAGTGTCAAGCTGTATACAAAAAGGCAACAGCTCATTTGTTCATGAGGTACCGAAGGACAACTGGGTTTGCCTGTGCGTAAATTGTAACTTGTTGAGAAAGGGGGAGTTTTACTTACTCATGAAGGAGTGCTAAAATTTGGCAGTTATATTTCCAAGGTTGTATATAAGGAATGCCTGTCTTCTGCCAAGTTTGTCAATGATTACTAGATAGGTTCACTCAAGAGAATGAGAAATCACTGTTCTTGGGTGGCGGTTGGCAATGGAGTTTAAAAGCATGTTGATCAAATTTGAATATAAATGTAATGATAAATCATTAAAGTTGTGTTCCTTCAAAGCTGTGTTTACATGTTTTGTTCATTTATGAAATGTTCTTCTGCATGTGTGATGTGAAGGCATCATGGAGCAAGTCACAGACAACAGATTCAGAATTAAAAACAAACACTTGTATTAACTCAAATGTCAGAATGGAAAAATGCCTCACTTGCCCTATGCTAAGGAGGGATTTCCCTAGCTAAATGAAATTAAGGAATGTCTGAAGAAAAGAGTTCAACTTATAAATCTGTGTGTGTCCAAAACCTATACTTGACCTCAAAACTAATCTATACAATATTTAGGGATATCAACAACCAAAGGAAACAGGGTCCAACATAAAGTTCTGAAACGCTTGTGCACCGGGTTTCATACTTGTTAGAAACTCACTGGTCGCGTTCACAGCTTTCCCCAGCAGTATGGATAGTATGGTCTTCTACGTGTGATGTAAGGGCCCAACTCCTGCCCCTCAGGCACTCCTGTGGTGAACTCCTGCCACAGTGAAACAAACACCTTTACCACAAGGAAAAGGGATAGCCTCTCCACAAGGCCCCCTTAACAATATTCTTCTGTGCCACGCTTCTGTAGATCGCCTCAGCATCTAGGCATGTTTTCCAGACAAAGTTCTGCTCTTGTCACTCTACTTGCTGGTGGTCTGGTCTCCCTTTATACACCTGCATCACCTTGACAGTCTGCATGTGTGAATGTTCAATCAGCCCTGCTAGACTACAATTAAAGGGACATGCCTGACCTTCAGTGCTCTTAACAGGCATCATCTGCGTCCCAGTACCAGAGTGGTAAAAGAGTGTAGTCTTCATTGCTCTTAGTTGCATTTTCTTCATCCTAGTACTGTTAAGTGTCAATTGTGGAGGAATGAGGGGAACTGTCTTATAATAACCTATAAAGGTTGGGTAGGGGTTGGGTTGGTAGTGAAAGGAGGATGCCATGTTTCGCCCAAGGGCTCCCCACTCTCAGTCCCCAAGTACCCTCCACCCAGGTGATCCTCCTCGCTTCTCTGCCCCCAAGGTCGGGATCCAATAGCGATGGACTTTCCCTGGTCACCTGCGCAGCGGATCCAAGGGGTCTGGGAGTGAGAATACCCTCGGGTTTTTTATTTTAATTTTTTTATTTTGTGTTATTTTATGAACACCTTTACAATATTTCATGAAAACTATAACAGTATCATACAAAACAAACAGAAATCCTTAAGACATGAAAAAAATCAATCACCACATTCCATAAAGAAACAAAGGACAGTATTAAAACATATAAACTCTAAACAAACTACCTTAAGAATAAGATAATAAACAATTGATTTGGTTCCAGGTATATGAATCCATAATCAATAATAGATCCTCTCTGTGCAAATTACATCATGCAAACATCTCTGTGCGAACTACAATGTGCAAACATACAATCCTTGATCCTTAAAACAAGTATTCAAATAGACATAGCTCGTTATTGTCACCAAAGAGCAAAGCAGTAGAGGTACAAAGCAAGAAAGACTTATTTTGATGACAGAAAACAGATTAGCATTTTTAAACAGTTCGTAAGAATCAATATTCCTCAGATTGACGACCACGAATCGTGGGTAACATTGACCTCGATGGCATCTCGCTATTGCTTATAAACATTTCTCTTCAGAAATATTTAATTCTAATTCAATAAATCGGAGCAATTGAAAAGGAGCAAAAATCAGCGGTTTATGAATTCCTAACATCATTCTGGCCCATAAATAGTTGTAGGAGTCCGCAAATGCAGGATTCACAAACTTATTCAGATAAACCGTTCGTTGAACCTTAACATTTGATAATTCCAGGATAAGATGTTTGAGAGAGTCCACGGGACAATTACAATTTGGGAATCTACATGTGGTAGTGGAGATAACTCCTTTCGCATCCGACCAGTGTAACATCCTGTCCCGTGTACGAAGCTGGTTTAATTTAAAGCGCATGTACATACCTCGAATTACTCGACAAGGAAAAGAAAATATATAATTGCTACAAGGCACTCTTTTCTTGGTGTTTAGCATATTCTTTGAAAGTTTTATATGTGCTTAGTGATTCAGTCGTTGCGATCCAGTCCTTTTCGTATTCTTTTTACAAAGCCTGGACGCAGTGTTAGATCTAGTTGTTTAACACCCAAGTCCGAAAGTATATCATTCATATGCTTGATAAAGATGGTTAAAGATTTCAAGCCATTTTGTGAGGCTATTGTATTAAAATCTAGATATAATGAGTTCTTCGGAGGCTCCAAGATCTTTGCATAAGTGCATAGTGACCTCCATTTTAAACGACTTGCTAGAGATAGTAACCAAATTCGTAATGAATCACAGCATTTGGAATGGACAGAGCCAAGTGTAATGCAGATTTCATAAGACGTCCTTGGAGGATATTTACACATTCATAGATATCACATAAGCATATGTCAGTGCAATATAAAATGACCACCTCCACTTTCTTTGTTAGAAATTCAATTAGGGTCAAGATTGAGTATTTACCAAATTTGTTAAAAATCAGCCTCATTTGTGATAGGAGAGGTTGAATGTTTTCATTTAATATGTTTGACCAATGTTTAAGAGATGAAAGGTTGGTCACAGTGTAGCCTAGGTAGGTCACGGTCGTACATATCTCAATTGGTACCTTTTCGATCGTCCAAGTAAAATGTCAGATTTTTTTCTCTGCCATAAAAATCTACATCTTTGTTTTCTCAACATTTGGGCTTAAATTATGATCATTGGCAAAGTTTGAAAACAAATCCAGTTTCCCTTGAAGACCGTACGGAGTGGCGTCAAAAAGAATGACATCATCCACGAAAGCGAGCCAATGTAAGCAAGTAGTTCCAAGCCTGACAGCATACATCTCTGGGGATGCCCATTGCAAGTCTAGATCACTAAGGTAGAGAATAAAAAGGGTTGCAGTGAGATTTCAGCCCTGTTTCAGTCCAATTTGAGTTGGGATCTGAACAGTTGTTGCGCCATTTTCTGAAATTCCTATATTGAAAGCGGTACATGTGTGTAGCTTCACAATCCATGATATTGGTTCTTTGGGGATCCCAAAGCTGGTCATTTTATTCCATAGGACCTCCCTAATGACAGGGTTGAATGCTAAAGACATGTCAATAAAAGCCATGTATACAGGACAAGCGCCACTAGTTTTGGTTTTTGCCAGGAGGTGAGCCATTATTGCCACATTGAGAGCTGTACTCATCCCTTTGGTTTCTCACAGTGCCAAAGTGTGATAAGTGGTTCTTACGTGTTGGCTGTTTTTTGATGAAACCAACCGACCCGCATGTGGAGTAGCCCTGACCTTTCCTGAGTGGGTCCCTGCTTCTGTTATTCGTATGCAGGCCTACTCCTCCTTTGAATGCCTGGTCTGTAGGCTCTCCATCTCTCCTGTCCTCTCTCTGACTGTGTCCACCTTTTACAGGCCACCTGGCCAGGTCGCCCTCTTCCTCTCAGATGGGGCTGACCTCTCCTCTTCTCTCCTTGCCTCTACCTCTCAACTTGTACTCCTCCTCAGAGATCTAAATATCCATCTGGAAGTTTCTAATCCTGCCTCGTGGCTCTTCATCTGCCATCTCGAAGCTTAGTCTACACAATTAATATGTTGGTTGCCTCCATGACCATCAGTCTGGCTTCAGAGCAGCCAGATGCACGGCAACTGCTCTTCTGAACACCCAAGAAGATCTGGTACAATTCTCGACTCTAGCCTCCCATCGTTCCTCATCCTCCGTGATATTTCCTCTGCTTTTGACACGGTCAATCATGCCATCCTGATCACCCGTCTCTGTTAGAACCTGGGCATCATGGATCAGGTCCTGGTTTGGCATACCTTCTTCCTCCTGGACTGATCCTCCCAGGTCCAACTTGGGTCCTTTCTCTGCACCACCTCTCTCTCCACGTGCAGTATCCCCCAGGGCTCTAACCTCTCACCTTGGCTTTTCTGCTTGGCCCGTTTGGCCCACCTCATCTCTTCCTTCTTCTCTAACTTACAGTGTTATGCAGATGACACTCAGCTCTCCTTCACACTCCGCTCAGCCTCCTCACCTCTCTCGCTCATTCTTGACTGCCTATCCGTGATTCAGGAGTTGTGCGCTCCCAATGATCTCTGCCTTAATGCCAGTAAAACTGAGATCCTTCTCATTGGGACCCTGCTCCCGCTTTCCCTCTTTAACTCTGGCTGTCTTCCCTGCACCTTCCTGTGAGGCAAAAAACCTTGGTTTCATCTTCAACTCCACTCTCTCCTTCTCTCCTCACATCATGGACCTCTCCAAGAAGGCCCACTACCAGCTGCACCTCCTCAGAGGTATTCTTCCTTTTCTCACTTTCCCCCAGAAGCTCATTGTCTCCAGAGCACTAGTTCTCTCTAGGCCGGACACTGCAACAGCCTCTTTCTCATTCTGCCTTCCTCTAATCTCCTTCCTCTGCAATTAATCCAGAACAGGACCGTGAGAATTGTCCTTGTCCTCAATCCCAGGGATCGTATCTCTCCAGCCCTGAAAACACTCCACTGGCTCCCAGTGGCTGTAAGGATCAAATTCAAGAGCCTCTGCATCGTCCACAGGGATTTCTGGGGCTGGGGCCCGCACTACATCCAACTCTCTCTTTCTAAACACTTTCCTTCTCGAGCCTTTCGCTCATCCACCTCCAACTTTCTGAGGGTAAGACGCTTCTCCACGCAGAGAGTGGGGGCTAGATCTCTCTCCTCTTCAGGTGCCTCCCTATGGAATGGCTTCCCTGCCCCTCTCAAACTTGAGCAGGACCACCTGACATTCCGGAAGCCGCTCAAGATCTTCCTTTTTGCTTATTTCTCTCCCCCCCCGCTGATCTACCTGTCTGCTGCACTGACTGGTTGCCTGGCTACCCTCTGAACCTCAATGGGCACCAGGCTCCTCCACGACCAGTAGCCCCCGCACTGTCACCAGGCCCACCGTGCACTTAGGGCCTATATCCGTAACCCTTCATTCCCCTGCCTCCTTGAACTTACCCTGAGATGCCTGCCCTGGCTGTGCTTACTTGAGCACCACTGCCCTTATTGCACTTCCCTTGCCTCCCCTTGGCACTTCTCCCTCCTGCACTTGCACGATCTGAATGACACAAGGCCTAGTAAGATTGTTTGTTTTGTCCTCCCTCTGTCCTCCCTACCTTGTCTTGTTGCATCTAAAATATATAGCTATTATATAAATGACTCATATCATATCATAATATAGCCCAAAAAACACAGAAGAGTGTTGTGGTTTTCATTGCCTCTACGTTTATTTTGGTTTCTGAAAAAGGTGTGAGAGTGTTTATTTATTGGCATGATACCAAGCTTTGCATGTGTGCAGCCTGGCATGGCACAAAGCCTTGCTGATATATAGCCAAGGATCCTGAAATAAAAGTGTAATAACAAAGAGGTAGTGATAAACTATTCTTATAGGACCCTTAAGGCACGTTGCTATCATTTCCCCCCTTTCAATGTTTATCTCACCTTAGCACCAATATTAGAACTCTTTGGGCCTGATTCATCGAACATTTTCCAATGGGATTACTCCACTGCACAGTGCTTCTGTGAATCTGGCACTTTATCTTTTATCACATAGCTATGTCAGAGGTACTCAGCTAATTTCAGAAATATCAAGAAAGATTGACTAGATATCGATGACTGGATGGCCTGCAATCATTTACTACTAAACACAGAGAACGTCTTTGTTGCTATTAATTATGCCCTATTTCACTACCTACTGGAAGTTACCAAGACTGCTGCTCTCACTTTGTCCTCTTCCTTTGAAGTTACGAATATGTGTATCGAAATGGGTCAAGACCTCTATTGGTCCACAAATTACCACTGTGTTTAAATAGGGATTTGGCCACCCCAAATTATTAATAAGAGTTTTTCCTGTGCTTGCTTTTCCTCAGACATTTCCATCAATCACTACCATTGTTATCTCTGAATGGACTGTGTTGCAGTCTCTATCTTGGTGCATTGCCTATTTAATTGCTGGATTCAAATAGTCTAAAACATTGTTTCCTGAGTGCTTTAACACATCGAAAAGAGAGGACATCACTTCAGCCCTCATCTGTCCCTTAACTGGTTCGCGGTGGCTGAGAGAATCACCTTTACATTTCGCAGGGTTATATTAACAGTGATACATACCACTGAACAAGCAGTTCTGCAAGAACATTTTAAAACAAAATAAACCCCTTCTTTTATCCTCATCCCTGCTGAAACTTGTAGTTCCTAAAAAGAAATAAGGAGATTCCTCTTTCTCCTTCGTAGCCTCCTTGCTAAAGAACACACTCTCACACAATTTCATAGGGTCAGGATTAAAAAAACAATCAAAACATGTCTCTTCTTTGACTGAGGATACTTTACTGCTGCCATTCCTTTACATTACCCGGATAAGATTTACTCAGCCTGTCATATGCGGGTTCAATAGGTTTATTTAATCTATCTTATCACAATGCTAGTTTTGACCATGCATGCTTCTGATATTGTCACAGGTACAAACTTCCAAACACCTTATCACCTTACCGTGGTCCTTTCCTTCTGAAGTACTAGTAAGAATTTCACGTTCACAGCCTGTTGCCCGTGCCTCATTACAACCCCGGCCCTAAACCATGGCGCTATTAGCACCATGGTTGGTGCCGGTGTTGTAACGAGTCCGCCATGGTGGAATGGGGAAATACCGCCCCATAGGGCTCAATGGGACTGGGGAAGGTGCTAAGTACGGTACCGCAAATTGCGGTACCGTAATCAGCACCGAGGTCCCTTTGCGGCACCCTACTTTAACGGCTGGTAAAATCTGGTCGAGCCCCAGCACATGCTGCAAACGAGTGACATGCTCGACCTCAGAGCTCCCCGGAAGATGCCAGTGCAGATACGAAGGTAAGTGTCTGTGTGTGCCTGTATGTATGCATGTATGTATGGGCTGTGTTTGTATGCATGTGTCAGTCAAAGTCAGTTTATTCGGATTAGCAATGAATCCATAAACAACATTGTAAAACAGCATCATAAATATACACATCTCGTATACCCGGGTCATGTAAATCAGCAGCAAAAGAAAAACAACAATAATTAAAACCATTTTAGTTTAAAAATACAATGAAAAATATAAAATCACATTGAAATGAATTGACTCCCTTTACATGCAATATGTAAGTAGTATACCAGTGTGAAAGCACTCGTGGCATTAGGAATAGAGAGTATCACCATAAAATCACGTTTACAGTGTCTAAAACCACTTAAGCATTAGGCCCCGAGCAGGGGTGGCATTACTACTTTAGGTAATGCCCCAGGGCCCATAGTTACAGGTCTGAGTGAAGGGCCTATTGCTATTAGTACCCCGGTCAGTAAGACCAGGGTATTGCGTTTCGGAACATAAAAAAAAATGTTAAAAAAAGGAACGCCGGGGAAGGGAAAACAAAGCCCGTTTTCCCTTTCTTTGGCAGCCATTGAAAATGAATGTGAAAAATTAAACAAACAAATGGCCGCCATGGAAAGGAAGAGCAGGGACTACGTGTAGTCCCTTCTCCCTTTCCATGACAGTGTGTCACAGATCAGGAGCGGACACGTTGGGGACAGAAGTGTTCCCAGCTTGTCCGCTCCCGAAATGGACAAAAAAGAAGTTAAGTGGGATTGGCAGGGCGGGGAGGGGATACTCTGGATTGGGGGAGCCTGAGGGAGGGAACTACATGTATCTCGATCCGTGGCGGGGGAGATTGCAGCTTCCAGCCGTGTGGTCGATCGGAGCAGGAATTACCCCATTCTGAGCCTTCTCATTGGCTCATTGGCTGCCACACTCCCCACTAGGGACAGAGGGGAAGGAACATTGTGGGTGAGAGGGATTCCTAGTTGGGTAACACCCCGGCGAGGGCCAATGAGATAGCATGTTACGGTCTCATTGTCCCTCGCCGGGTACTGATACACTTTAGAAAACCAAGCAAAATAGCCTTTAGCAGCAACACAATTAGCCTGTCATGAGTCAGCAATACTCTATGTTAGCAATGGCAGACCAATTTTAGATACACCACTGTCCCCATGGATGGTGATAAGGGGAGATATTTTCTTACAGAGGATTTAGAGCAGTTTAGATCCTCCCTATCACTTCCCCTCAGGGCCATACATTTCCATTTCAGCACATCGACTGGAACTGCAGCAATGTTTTCGGGGTTCTGAAAACAGCACTGCAATCCTAATGATTAGAGGACCTTTTTATATATTCAAACCATTCAATATTATGACATCTGCCAAGGGAAATCTTTCAGGAACTTTGTCATATTATCACCTTGCCCTGGACATGAAGATCGGCAGAATAAAATAGGTTCAGTAACATCTGAAATATGCGCTTTCCTGGTTTCTAAGTGGGTGACATACATTGAGGTAGTTGAGGGCACCCCCAGAAGCCATCAGCGAAACAAGTCCTCCTCACATTAAATGCCATGAATCTTACCCATAGCCCAAAATTCACTACTGCATACACCAACAGCCACCCCTTTTCCTCTTTATGCATTTAACATATATTCTATGGAGAGTTGTTTCAGGGTCTCAGCAAACCGAAAAAGGCTGCCAATGACCTGCCTAATTTTTTATCTTCTTTTGCAGATATTTTTATTGCAATAATCAAAGTTCTCACAGTTAGTCAATCATTTACCACCAAGAAAGATCTTAGGATATTTATACGGTTTAGTAGAGAGGCACAACACGTAACAATAGGCAATATTTACTCCGAGTCCCTGAAGAGTTAAAAAGTTGACCTAGCCCTCTAGTTTGTAGAGATTTGGGAGTTCTAGCTAAAAGGGCAGCATCATCTGTGTAATTTAAAACAGGAAATCGTCTATGCACACATCCGCATCAATCTTCTCCAGATGAAAGGGAAAAATAATTATATATAAATGAAAGTGAAGGGGCGTGAGAATGCAGACCTGCCGCTCCCCTTTCTCCAACCTTTCCAACTCTAACCAGAACCTGAGTCAGAATGTAACGATTCCAGCATGCATAGCAGCAATCCTGGGAAACCCATTACACTGAAAATCTGCCAAAGGAGGATCCTGTCTACATGGTGAAATGCTGAACTCGGGTCCATAATGGCCACACAGACTGTCGCCCCATAAGTGACACATATCTAGCAAGAAGCAGGTATACGTTGATGCAGTGGTCTACAGTTCTAATCCCTGGTCTTAAAACCAACTGTGTATCCGAAAAAATGTTAGACTCCATAGCCCATTCCTCTGGTCTTTTCATAAGAATCCCAGAAAATAGATTGGATGTGTCATGAACCAGGATAACCGTACGATAGCACAGAGGAGATTATTTATTGCCATTTTTTTTTATAAATGGCCACTATAGGGCCCATTTTTAAGCTCTGGGGGATCTAATATTTTACCAAAATATAATTAAAAACCTGGGTGAGGAAAGGAGTACATGATTCAGTAGAACGGAAAAGGTCATTTGGCACTAAATCTGCCCCAGGCGCCTTAAGTGACCTCTGCCATCCAATGACCAGTTTGAGCTCTCTACTGTAAATGGTTCCACAATTCCCCCATTCTGATGGAACATGGGTATGTTGTTAATACCCTCAGCAGTTATAGTGGAATCAGAGTTGTTGATCATATTAAAATGAATTACCCAGTCACTTTCAGTAACAAACCTCTGAATCACTGGAACCACCTAAATCTAATCCATGATAATTCCTTGAAATAATTCTCCAGAAGCTTTTATGATTGAATGAGCAATCTTGCATAGCGCATGCCAATAATCATAAGCAATCTCTCTCCTTCTTAAAGCCAATTCCATTTTAAAATATTTCCACCTTTGTATGATAATAGCAATCCCTTTTGCAATGCTCTAAAGCCCTCTTAAGCCTTTAGCAGCAACATCGTGCAGGCACCAGATGCCGTTGGGAACCTCCACCTGGACATCACTTTGTGTTTGCTTTTCCTGTGCCTCTTTCTTTCTTTCTTTCTTTCTTTCTTTCTTTCTTTCTTTCTTTCTTTCTTTCTTTCTTTCTTTCTTTCTTTCTTTCTTTCTTTCTTTCTTTCTTTCTTTCTTTCTTTCTATGTTTTCTCCCGCCTCCTGCCCTTCCACCTATGGACCAGTAAGCCTTGATTGGTTCTTGAGACCAGATGGTCTCCCAAGCACTGGAGTCTCACTTTGTGCACAGCACGGGGCCTGGCCTTTAGTGGCAACATTGTGCAGGCACCACGGGCTGTTGGGAACCTCCACATGGACATCATTTTTCATTTGCTTTTCCTGTGCCTTCTTTCTTTCGGTATTTATTTATTTCTCCGACCCACTCTCCTCGCTGTGTTTTCTCCTGCCTCCTGTCCCTTCTCCCTGCTGGACTAGTGAACTTTCATTGTCTCCAGAGTCATACACTTGATCGGAGGTCCTCCATTTTAGTAATGCTCCCAGGGTAGCATTACTACCCAGCTAATGGAGACAGTACAGGGCAGCTCCCATTCCTGTTTACCCCTCTTCGCCCATGAACACCTGACATAGAACCTACAACTAAGGTAAGGTGGTACGGGTGTTGAGCATAGCTATTACTGTGCTCAATTCAAAACCTACCACTTCTTTGTTACTAACTTAAAATCAGAAAATTGTGTAGATCACCCGCTTCACTTTTTAGCCTTATAGATGTATTTTGGTGGACAGACTTAGAAATCCTAGGGTAGGAAATGTGTTGCACTTAGATGTATTTTGGGGCAGGAAATCTGTTGCACTTGGATGTGTTTTGGGGTTTGGAAGTATATTGCACTTAGAAAGCTGGGGTTAGGAAATGTGTTGCACTTAGTTGTATTTTAGGGGAAGGAAAAGTGTTGCACTTAGATGTATTTTGGGGTAGGATATGTGTAGCACTTAGGCGTATTTTGGGGTTTGGAAATGTGTTACACTTAGATGTATTTTAGAGGCAGGAAATGTGTTGCACTTAGATTTATTGGGGTCTGGAAATGTGTTGCATTTATATGTATTTTGGGGATAGAAAAGATGTTGGATTAAGATGTATTGAGGACAGGAAATGTGCTGTATCTGGATGTATTTTGGGGGCAGGAAATGTGTTCCACTTAGATATATTTAGGGGACAGGAGATGTGTTGCACTTAGATGTATTTATTTTGGGGACAGTAAATGTGTTGTACTTAGATGTATTTTGGGGGCAGGAAAGAGTGTTGCACTTAGATGTACTTTGGGGGCAGGAAATGTGTTGCACTTAGTTGTATTCTGGGGCAGAAATGGTGTTTGTCTTAGTTGTATTTTGAGGGCTAGAAAAGTATTGCACTTAGATGTATTATGGGGTTAGAAAATATGTTGCAAATAGATGTATTTTGGGGGCAGGAAATGTGTTGCACTTAGTTGTATTTTGGGGGCAGGAAATGTGTTGCGCTTAGTTGTATTTTGGGGACAGGAAAAGTGTTGCACTTAGATATATTTTGGGGGCACAAAATGTGTTGCACTTAGTTGTATTTTGGGGCAGAACAAGTGTTGCACTTAGATATATTTTGGGGGCAGGAAATGTGTTGCACTTAGATGTATTATGAGGTTAGATAATGTGTTGCACATAGATGTCTTTTGGTGGCCGGAAATGTGTTGCACTTAGTTGTATTTTGGGGGCAGGAAATGTGTTGTACTTAGATGTATTTTGGGGAAGGAAATGTGTTGCACTTAGTTGTATTTTGAGAGCAAGAAATGTGTTGGACTTAGATGTATTGGGGCAGGACATGTGTTGTACATAGATGTATTTCGGGGGCAGAAAATGTGGTTCACTTAGCTGTATTTTGGGGGAAGGAAATGTGTTGTACTTAAATGTATTTTGGGGCAGGAAATGTGTTGCACATAGTTGTATTTTGAGGGCAGGAAATGTGTTGGACTTAGAAAGTTGGGGGTAGGAAATATGGTGCACTTAGATGTATTGTGGGGTCAGGACATGTGTTGCACTTAGTTGTATTTTGGGGGCAGGAAAAGTGTTGCACTTAGATGTATTTTGGGCTAGGATATGTGTAGCACTCAGACGTATTTTGGGGTTTGGAAATGTGTTACACTTAGATATATTTTGGTGGTAGAAAAGATGTTGGATTTAGATGTATTGAGGACAGGAAATGTGTTGTACCTAGATGTATTTTGGGGGCAGGAAATGTGTTGCACTTAGATGTATTTTGGGGCAGGAATTGTGTTGCACTTAGTTGCATTTCGGGGGCATAAATGGTGTTGGCCTTAGTTGTATTTTGGGGGCTAGAAAAGTGTTGTACTTAGATGTATTATGGGGTTAGAGAATGTATTGCACTTAGTTGTATTTTGGGGGCAGGAAAAGTGTTGCACTTAGTTGTATTTTGGGGCAGAAATGGTGTTGGTTTTAGCTTTATTTTGGGGCTATAAAAGTGTTGTACTTAGATGTATTTTGGGGGTAGGAAATGTGTTGGACTTAGATGTATTATGGGGTTAGAAAATGTGTTGCAAGTAGATGTATTTTGGGGCAGGAAATGTGATGCACTTAGTTGTATTTTGAGGCAGGAAATGTGTTGGACTTAGATGTATTGGGGCAGGAAATGTGTTGTACATAGATGTATTTTGGGGGCAGGAAAAGTGTTGCACTTAGATGTATTTTGGGGGAAGGCAATAAGTTGGACTTAGATGTATTTTGGGGGCAGTAAATGTGTTGCACTTAGATGTATTTTGGGCCAGGAAAAGTGTTACACTTAGATATATTTTGGGGGCAGGAAATGTTTTGCACTTAGTTGTATTTTGGGGCAGGACCCTTGTTGCACTAAGATGTGTTTTGGGGCAAGAATGGTGTTGGATTTGGTTGTCTTTCGAGGGCAGGAAAAGTTTTACACTTAGATGCATTTTGGTGATAGGGAACATTTTGTACTTAGATGTATTTTAGGTGTAAGTAGGAAATGTGTTGCAATTAGACATATTCTTTGGGGCAGGAAATGTGTTGCACTTAGATGTATTTTGGGGAAGGACAAGTGTTGCACTTAGTTGTATTTTGGGGGCAGGAAAAGTGTTGCACTTAGATGTATTTTGGGCTAGGATATGTGTAGCACTCAGACGTATTTTGGGGTTTGGAAATGTGTTACACTTAGATATATTTTGGTGGTAGAAAAGATGTTGGACTTAGATGTATTGAGGACAGGAAATGTGTTGTACCTAGATGTATTTTGGGGGCAGGAAATGTGTTGCACTTAGATGTATTTTGGGACAGGAATTGTGTTGCACTTAGTTGCATTTCGGGGGCATAAATGGTGTTGGCCTTAGTTGTATTTTGGGGGCTAGAAAAGTGTTGTACTTAGATGTATTATGGGGTTAGAGAATGTGTTGCACGTAGATGTATTTTGGGGGCATGAAATGCGTTGCACTTAGTTGTATTTTGGGGGCAAGAAATCTGTTGTACGTAGATGTATTTTGGGGGCAATAAATGTATTGCACTTAGTTGTATTTTGGGGGCAGGAAAAGTGTTGCACTTAGTTGTATTTTGGGGCAGAAATGGTGTTGGTTTTAGCTTTATTTTGGGGGCTATAAAAGTGTTGTACTTAGATGTATTTTGGGGGTAGGAAATGTGTTGGACTTTGATGTATTATGGGGTTAGAAAATGTGTTGCAAGTAGATGTATTTTGGGGCAGGAAATGTGATGCACTTAGTTGTATTTTGAGGCAGGAAATGTGTTGGACTTAGATGTATTGGGGCAGGAAATGTGTTGTACATAGATGTATTTTGGGGGCAGGAAAAGTGTTGCACTTAGATGTATTTTGGGGGAAGGCAATAAGTTGGACTTAGATGTATTTTGGGGGCAGTAAATGTGTTGCACTTAGATGTATTTTGGGCCAGGAAAAGTGTTACACTTAGATATATTTTGGGGGCAGGAAATGTTTTGCACTTAGTTGTATTTTGGGGCAGGACCCTTGTTGCACTAAGATGTGTTTTGGGGCAAGAATGGTGTTGGATTTGGTTGTCTTTCGAGGGCAGGAAAAGTTTTACACTTAGATGCATTTTGGTGATAGGGAACATTTTGTACTTAGATGTATTTTAGGTGTAAGTAGGAAATGTGTTGCAATTAGACATATTCTTTGGGGCAGGAAATGTGTTGCACTTAGATGTATTTTGGGGAAGGACAAGTGTTGCACTTAGTTGTATTTTGGGGGCAGGAAAAGTGTTGCACTTAGATGTATTTTGGGCTAGGATATGTGTAGCACTCAGACGTATTTTGGGGTTTGGAAATGTGTTACACTTAGATATATTTTGGTGGTAGAAAAGATGTTGGACTTAGATGTATTGAGGACAGGAAATGTGTTGTACCTAGATGTATTTTGGGGGCAGGAAATATGTTGCACTTAGATGTATTTTGGGACAGGAATTGTGTTGCACTTAGTTGCATTTCGGGGGCATAAATGGTGTTGGCCTTAGTTGTATTTTGGGGGCTAGAAAAGTGTTGTACTTAGATGTATTATGGGGTTAGAGAATGTGTTGCACGTAGATGTATTTTGGGGGCATGAAATGCGTTGCACTTAGTTGTATTTTGGGGGCAAGAAATCTGTTGTACGTAGATGTATTTTGGGGGCAATAAATGTATTGCACTTAGTTGTATTTTGGGGGCAGGAAAAGTGTTGCACTTAGTTGTATTTTGGGGCAGAAATGGTGTTGGTTTTAGCTGTATTTTGGGGGCTATAAAAGTGTTGTACTTAGATGTATTTTGGGGGTAGGAAATGTGTTGCACTTAGATGTATTATGGGGTTAGAAAATGTGTTGCAAGTAGATGTATTTTGGGGCAGGAAATGTGATGCACTTAGTTGTATTTTGAGGCAGGAAATGTGTTGGACTTAGATGTATTGGGGCAGGAAATGTGTTGTACATAGATGTATTTTGGGGGCAGGAAAAGTGTTGCACTTAGATGTATTTTGGGGGAAGGCAATAAGTTGGACTTAGATGTATTTTGGGGGCAGTAAATGTGTTGCACTTAGATGTATTTTGGGCCAGGAAAAGTGTTGCACTTAGATATATTTTGGGGGCAGGAAATGTTTTGCACTTAGTTGTATTTTGGGGTAGGACCCTGTTGCACTAAGATGTGTTTTGGGGCAAGAATGGTGTTGGATTTGGTTGTCTTTTGAGGGCAGGAAAAGTTTTACACTTAGATGCATTTTGGTGATAGGGAACATTTTGTACTTAGATGTATTTTAGGTGTAAGTAGGAAATGTGTTGCAATTAGACATATTCTTTGGGGCAGGAAATGTGTTGCACTTAGATGTATTTTGGGGCAGGACAAGTGTTGCACTTAGATATATTTTGGGGGCAGGAAATGTGTTGCACTTAGATGTATTATGAGGTTAAAAAATGTGTTGCACGTAGATGTATTTTGGGGCAGGAAATGTGTTGCACTTAGATGCATTTTGGGGTAGGTAATGTGTTGCACTTAGATGTATTTTGGAGCAGAAAATGTGTTGCACTTAGTTCTAATTTGGGGGCAGGAATTGTGTTGCACTTAGTTGTATTTTGGGGGTAGGTGAATAGTTGCACTTAGATGTAGTTTGGGGGTATTTGTATTTCGTATTTAATGAGCATTTGTTAGGTGCCTATACCACAGAATTGTGTTTCCAGGTGCCTGAAGGTGGTATGGGGAGGGAACAAGGGGCGTAAATCACAGTGGCAAAAAACAATAGGGGTCCTACTAGGCCTTGTGGCATTCGGACGTGAAGTGTGGTGAAGAGAGAGCTGAAGATAGGGAAGTGGGAGCAGGGTATGGACGAGTGCTGGTGGGACCCCAGGGGGGTAGTGACAAGCGGAGCCAGGGGACGAGGCCACTGGCTAAGTGCTAGGGCACAGGAATCCCAGAGGTGGATGCAAAGCCGCCCGGCAGAAGGCCTGCGAGGGCAGTCCTAAAGGGGGGAGGGTACTGGTGTCAAATGGATAGAGAGCCTGGTAGCCCATGGGATTCATGAGGCACAAAGCCACCAGTCTCAGGGGCCGTGGGGTGATTAGCAGGGGAGGGAAAGAGGAAAAGAGGAAGAGAGAAGCAGAGTTTTGCGAAGTTTCCGGATATTAAGGCGGTCCAGCTCAAGTCTGAGAGGGGCACGGAGGGAGATCCAAAGAGAGGCACCAGAAGAAGAGAGAGTTCTGCCTCCACTCTCTGCTTGTAGAAGCGTTTGACAAGTAGAGAGCTGGAGTTAGAGGAGCAGAGAGCTCTAGCACAGAAGAATGTAGGGAGGCAAAGCTGGAGATAGCATGGTCCCAGGTTCCGAGAAAGCCTTGTAGATGTTGGGTCTTGGATTGGATCCTCTCGACCGCTGTGAGCCAATGGAGAGATTTTAGGGTTGGAGAGATACTATCCCTGGCCTTGAGTCCAAATATAGGTCTTACAGCCCTATTTTGGATTGGCGTATGGGGCGTAGGGTGGAAAGGGGGACATTGAGGAAGAGGCTGTTGCAGTAGTCCAGCCTAGAAAGGACCAGAGCTCTGGAGACATTGAGCTTCTGGGGAAAGGTGAGCAAGGGGTCCACGCCTGGATGACCCTAGGACACTTAGGGTGACTAATCCGAAGCCCCTTCAAAAAATCACAATTTAGTGAGCAAAAAAGCAGATGGCAGTGAACTCTCAAAGTGGTTAAAAAACACTGAACAGGTTATCATGCCATGTTCTTTCGAGAGAGGGACGCCTGCTACCTTTTTTGTATTTTTGGAAGGAACTTGGGGTTGGTCACCCTAAGTTACCATGCGGCAACCAGACGTGGACTCCCTGCTCACTGTGCTCAGAGAGGCACAGCTCCACCTCACTGAAGAGGCCCAACAAGGCTGAAACACGTGCATGGGGTTGCTGTTGGTACTCTTCTTCAGAAGGGAATTGCCATAGCATTTCGGTGCTGAACTGCCCATGTGGGCGGGACAAAGACTGATATGCAAAATAGTATTTCCCATCTGTGAAAGTTACTCTGAGCAAAAAGCAGATGGCTGCGAACTCTCAAAATGGTTAAAAACCACTGAACAGGTTATCATGCCATGTTCTTTCGAGAGAGAGGGGCGCCTGCTACCTTTTTTTGTATTTTTGGAAAGAACTTGGGTTTGGTCACCGTAAGTTACCTGGGGGCAACCAGACGTGGACTCCCTACTCACTGTGCTCAGAGAGGCATTGCTCCACTTCACTGAGGAGGCCCAACAAGGCTGAAACACCAGTATGGGGTTGTTGTTGCTATTCTTGCTCAGAAGGGAATTGCCATAGCATTTTGATGCTGGACTGCCTAAGTGGGCAAGAAAAAGCCTGATTTTCAAATGGATATTTCCGATCTGTGAAAGGTACTGTGAGCAAAAAGCAGATGGCTGTGAACTCTCAAAGTGGTTAAAAACCACTGAACAGGTTATCATGCCATGTTCTTTCGAGAGAGAGGGGCACCTTCCACCTTTTTTGTATTTTTGGAAGGAACTTGGGGTTGGTCACCCTAAGTTACCTGGGGGCAACCAGATGTGGGCTCACTGTGCTCAGAGAGGCACAGATCCACCTCACTGATGAGGCCCAACAAGGCTGAAACACGTGTATGGGGTTGCTGTTGTTACTCTTCTTCGAAGGGATTGCCATAGCATTTCGGTGCTGGACTGCCCATATGAGCGGGACAAAGACTGATATGCAAATTAGTATTTCCCATCTGTGAAAGGTACTGTGAGCAAAAAGCAGATGGCTGCGAACTCTCAAAATGGTTAAAAACCACTGAACAGGTTATCATGCCATGTTCTTTCGAGAGAGAGGGGCGCCTGCTACCTTTTTTGTATTTGTGGCAGGAACTTGTGGTTAGTCACCCTAAGTTACCAGCCGTTAAGGTCGGGTCCCGCAAAGGGACCTCGTAATCAGGCGTTAAGGGTTTAACGGTGCCGACACCTTTTACGGCGCCGTTAAACCCTTAATGCCAGGGTCGTAATGAATGTTGAGAAAATCTGGTCGATCCCCAGCACATGCTGCAAACGAGTGACATGCTCGACCTCAGAGCTCCCCGGAAGATGCCAGTGCAGAGACGAAGGTAAGTGTCTGTGTGTGTGTGTGTGTGTGTGTGTGCCTGTATGTATGCATGTATGTATGGGCTGTGTTTGTATGCATGTGTCAGTCAAAGTCAGTTTATTCGGATTAGCAATGAATCCATAAACAACATTGTAAAACAGCATCATAAATATACACATCTCGTATACCCGGGTCATGTAAATCAGCAACAATAGAAAAACAACAATAATTAAAACCATTTTAGTTTAAAAATACAATGAAAAATATAAAATCACATTGAAATGAATTGACTCCGTTTACATGCAATATGTAAGTAGTATACCAGTGTAAAAGCACTTGTGGCATCAGGAATAGAGAGCATCACCATAAAATCACGTTTACAGTGTCTAAAACCACTTAAGCATTAGGCCCCGAGCAGGGGTGGCATTACTACTTCAGGTAATGCCCCAGGGCCCATAGTTACAGGTCTGAGAGAAGGGCCTATTGCTATTAGTACCCCGGCCAGTAAGACCGGGGTATTGCGTTTCGGAACAGAAAACAAAATGTTAAAAAAATGCACGCCGGGGAAGGGAAAACAAAGCCCGTTTTCCCTTTCTTTGGCAGCCATTGAAAATGAATGTGAAAAATTAAACAAACAAATGGCCGCCATGGAAAGGGAGAGCAGGGACTACATGTAGTCCCTTCTCCCTTTCCATGACAGTGTGTCACGGATCAGGAGCGGACGCGGTGGGGACAGAAGTGTTCCCAGCGTGTCCGCTCCCGAAATGGACAAAAAAGAAGTTAAGTGGGATTGGTAGGGCGGGGAGGGGATACTCTGGATTGGGGGAGCCTGAGGGAGGGAACAACACTTACCTCGATCCCTGGCGGGGGAAGATTGCAGCTTCCAGCCGTGTGGTCGATCGGAGCAGGAATTACCCCATTCTGAGCCTTCTCATTGGCTCAGTGGCTGCCACACGCCCCACTAGGGACAGAGGGGAAGGAACATTGTGGGGGAGAGGGATTCCTAGTCGGGTAACACCCCGGCGATGGCCAATGAGATAGCATGTTACGGTCTCATTGTCCCTCGCCGGGTACTGATACACTTTAGAAAACCAAGCAAAATAGCCTTTAGCAGCAACACAATTAGCCTGTCATTTGTCAGCAATACTCTATGTTAGCAATGGCAGACCAATTTTAGATACACCACTGTCCCCATGGATGGTGATAAGGGGAGATATTTTCTTACAGAGGATTTAGAGCAGTTTAGATCCTCCCTATCACTTCCCCTCAGGGCCATACATTTCCATTTCAGCACATCGACTGGAACTGCAGCAATGTTTTCGGGGTTCTGAAAACAGCACTGCAATCCTAATGATTAGAGGACCTTTTTATATATTCAAACCATTCAATATTATGACATCTGCCAAGGGAAATCTTTCAGGAATTTTGTCATATTATCACCTTGCCCTGGACATGAAGATCGGCAGAATAAAATAGGTTCAGTAACATCTGAAATATGCGCTTTCCTGGTTTCTAAGTGGGTGACATACATTGAGGTAGTTGAGGGCACCCCCAGAAGCCATCAGCGAAACAAGTCCTCCTCACATTAAATGCCATGAATCTTACCCATAGACCAAAATTCGCTACTGCATACACCAACAGCCACCCCTTTTCCTCTTTATGCATTTAACATATATTCTATGGAGAGTTGTTTCAGGGTCTCAGCAAACCGAAAAAGGCTGCCAATGACCTGCCTAATTTTTTATCTTCTTTTGCAGATATTTTTATTGCAATAATCAAAGTTCTCACAGTTAGTCAATCATTTACCACCAAGAAAGATCTTAGGATATTTATACGGTTTAGTAGAGAGGCACAACACGTAACAATAGGCAATATTTACTCCAGGAAGAGTTAAAAGGTTGACCTAGCCCTCTAGTTTGTAGAGATTTGGGAGTTCTAGCTAAAAGGGCAGCATCATCTGTGTAATTTAAAACAGGAAATCGTCTATGCACACATCTGCATCCATCTTCTCCAGATGAAAGGGAAAAATAATTATATATAAATTAAAGTGAAGGGGCGTGTGCATGCATACCTGCCGCTCCCCTTTCTCCAACCTTTCCAACTCTAACCAGAACCTGAGTCAGAATGTAACGATTCCAGCATGCATAGCAGCAATCCTGGGAAACCCATTACACTGAAAATCTGCCAAAGGAGGATCCTGTCTACATGGTGAAATGCTGAACTCGGGTCCATAATGGCCACACAGACTGTCGCCCCATAAGGGACACATATCTAGCAAGAAGCAGGTATACGTTGATGCAGTGGTCTACAGTTCTAATCCCTGGTCTTAAAACCAACTGTGTATCCGAAAAAATGTTAGACTCCATAGCCCATTCCTCTGGTCTTTTCATAAGAATCCCAGAAAATATATTGGATGTGTCATGAACCAGGATAACCGTACGATAGCACAGAGGAGATTTTTTATTGCCATTTTTTATTATAAATGGCTACTATAGGGCCCATTTATAAGCTCTGGGGGATCTAATATTTTACCAAAATATCATTAAAAACCTGGGTGAGGAAAGGAGTACATGATTCAGTAGAACGGAAAAGGTCATTTGGCACTAAATCTGCCCCAGGCGCCTTAAGTGACCTCTGCCATCCAATGACCAGTTTGAGCTCTCTACTGTAAATGGTTCCACAATTCCCCCATTCTGATGGAACATGGCTATGTTGTTAATACCCTCAGCAGTTATAGTGGAATCAGAGATGTTGATCATATTAAAATGAATTACCCAGTCACTTTCAGTAACAAACCTCTGAGTCATTGGAACCACCTAAATCTAATCCATGATAATTCCTTGAAATAATTCTCCAGAAGCTTTTATGATTGAAAGAGCTTGCCAATGATCATAAGCAATCTCTCTCCTTCTTACAGCCAATTCCATTTTAAAATATTTCCACCTTTGTATGATAATAGCAATCCCTTTTGCAATGCTCTAAAGCCCTCTTAAGCCTTTAGCAGCAACATCGTGCAGGCACCAGATGCCGTTGGGAACCTCCACCTGGACATCACTTTGTGTTTGCTTTTCCTGTGCCTCTTTCTTTCTTTCTTTCTTTCTTTCTTTCTTTCTTTCTTTCTTTCTTTCTTTCTTTCTTTCTTTCTTTCTTTCTTTCTTTCTTTCTTTCTTTCTTTCTTTTTTCAATGTTTTCTCCCGCCTCCTGCCCTTCCACCTATGGACCAGTAAGCCTTGATTGGTTCTTGAGACCAGATGGTCTCCCAAGCACTGGAGTCTCACTTTGTGCACAGCACGGGGCCTGGCCTTTAGTGGCAACATTGTGCAGGCACCACGGGCTGTTGGGAACCTCCACATGGACATCATTTTTCATTTGCTTTTCCTGTGCCTTCTTTCTTTCGGTATTTATTTATTTCTCCGACCCACTCTCCTCGCCGTGTTTTCTCCTGCCTCCTGTCCCTTCTCCCTGCTGGACTAGTGAACTTTCATTGTCTCCAGAGTCATACACTTGATCGGAGGTCCTCCATTTTAGTAATGCTCCCAGGGTAGCATTACTACCCAGCTAATGGAGACAGCACAGGGCAGCTCCCATTCCTGTTTACCCCTCTTCGCCCATGAACACCTGACATAGAACCTACAACTAAGGTAAGGTGGTACGGGTGTTGAGCATAGCTATTACTGTGCTGAATTCAAAACCTACCACTTCTTCGTTACTAACTTAAAATCAGAAAATTGTGTAGCTCACCCGCTTCACTTTTTAGCCTTATAGATATATTTTGGTGGGCAGACTTAGAAATTCTAGGGTAGGAAATGTGTTGCACTTAGATGTATTTTTGGGGCAGGAAATCTGTTGCACTTGGATGTTTTTTGGGGTTTGGAAATATATTGCACTTAGAAAGCTGGGGTTAGGAAATGTGTTGCACTTAGTTGTATTTTAGGGGAAGGAAAAGTGTTGCACTTAGATGTATTTTGGGGTAGGATATGTGTAGCACTTAGGCGTATTTTGGGGTTTGGAAATGTGTTACACTTAGATGTATTTTAGAGGCAGGAAATGTGTTGCACTTAGATTTATTGGGGTCTGGAAATGTGTTGCATTTATATGTATTTTGGGGATAGAAAAGATATTGGATTTAGATGTATTGAGGACAGGAAATGTGCTGTACCTGGATGTATTTTGGGGGCAGGAAATGTGTTCCACTTAGATATATTTAGGGGACAGGAGATGTGTTGCACTTAGATTTATTTATTTTGGGGACAGTAAATGTGTTGTACTTAGATGTATTTTGGGGGCAGGAAGAGTGTTGCACTTAGATGTATTTTGGGGGCAGGAAATGTGTTGCACTTAGTTGTATTCTGGGGCAGAAATGGTGTTTGTCTTAGTTGTATTTTGAGGGCTAGAAAAGTGTTGAACTTAGATGTATTATGGGGTTAGAAAATGTGTTGCAAATAGATGTATTTTGGGGGCAGGAATGTGTTGCACTTAGTTGTATTTTGGGGGCAGGAAATGAGTTGTACAGATGTAATTTGGGGGTAGGAAATGTGTTACACTTAGTTGTATTTTGGGGCAGAAATTGTGTTGGTTTTAGCTGTATTTTGGGGGCTAGAAAAGTGTTGTACTTAGATGTATTTTGGGGGTAGGAAATGTGTTGCACTTAGATGTATTATGGGGTTAGAAAATGTGTTGCACGTAGATGTATTTTGGGGACAGGAAATGTTTTGCGCTTAGTTGTATTTTGCAGACAGGAAAAGTGTTGCACTTAGATATATTTTGGGGGCAGGAAATGTGTTGCACTTAGTTGTATTTTGGGGCAGGACAAGTGTTGCACTTAGATATATTTTGGGGCAGGAAATGTGTTTCTCTTAGATGTATTATGAGGTTAGAAAATGTGTTGCACACAGATGTATTTTGGTGGCAGGAAATGTGTTGCACTTAGTTATATTTTGGGGGCAGGAAATGTGTTGTACTTAGATGTATTTTGGGGCAGGAAATGTGTTGCACATAGTTGTATTTTGAGGGCAGTAAATGTGTTGCACTTAGAAAGTTGGGGGTAGGAAATACGGTGCACTAAATGTATTGTGGGGTCAGGACATGTGTTGCACTTAGTTGTATTTTGGGGGCAGGAAATGTGTTGTACTTAGATGTATTTTGGGGCAGGAAATGTGTTGCACTTAGTTGTATTTTGAGAGCAGGAAATGTGTTGGACTTAGGTGTATTGGGGCAGGACATGAGTTGTACATAGATGTATTTTGGGGGCAGGAAATGTGTTGCACTTAGTTGTATTTTGGGGCAGGAATTGTGTTGCATATAGTTGTATTTTGAGGGCAGGAAATGTGTTGCACTTAGAAAGTTGGGGGTAGGAAATATGGTGCACTTAGATGTATTGTGGGGTCAGGACATGTGTTGCACTTAGTTGTATTTTGGGGGCAGGAAAAGTGTTGCACTTAGATGTATTTTGGGCTAGGATATGTGTAGCACTCAGACGTATTTTGGGGTTTGGAAATGTGTTACACTTAGATATATTTTGGTGGTAGAAAGGATGTTGGACTTAGATGTATTGAGGACAGGGCATGTGCAGTACCTAGATGTATTTTGGGGGCAGGAAATGTGTTGCACTTAGATGTATTTTGGGGCAGGAATTGTGTTGGTCTTAGTTGTATTTTGGGGGCTAGAAAAGTGTTCTACTTAGATGTATTATGGGTTTAGTAAATGTGTTGCACGTAGATGTATTTTGGGGCATGAAATGTGTTGCACTTAGTTGTACGTAGAATTATTTTGGGGGCAGGAAATGTGTTGCACTTAGTTGTATTTTGGGGGCAGGAAAAGTGTTGCACTTAGTTGTATTATGTGGCAGAAATGGTGTTGGTTTTAGCTGTATTTTGGGGGCTATAAAAGTGTTGAACTTAGATGTATTTTGGGCTAGGATATGTCTAGCACTCAGACGTATTTTGGGGTTTGGAAATGTGTTACACTTAGATATATTTTGGTGGTAGAAAGGATGTTGGACTTAGATGTATTGAGCACAGGAAATGTGCAGTACCTAGATGTATTTTGGGGGCAGGAAATGTGTTGCACTTAGTTGTATTTTGGGGGCAGGAAATGTGTTGCACATAGATGTATTTTGGGGGCAGGAAATGTGTTGCACTTAGTAGTATTTTGGGGGAAGGAAATGTGTTGTACTTAGATGTATTTTGGGGCAGGAAATGTGTTGCACATAGTTGTATTTTGAGGGCAGGAAATGTGTGGCACTTAGAAAGTTGGGGGTAGGAAATATGGTGCACTTAGATGTATTGTGGGGTCAGGACATGTGTTGCACTTAGTTGTATTTTGGGGGCAGGAAAAGTGTTGCACTTAGATGTATTTTGGGCTAGGATATGTGTAGCACTCAGATGTATTTTGGGGTTTGGAAATGTGTTACACTTAGATATATTTTGGTGGTAGAAAGGATGTTGGACTTAGATGTATTGAGGACAGGAAATGTGCAGTACCTAGATATATTTTGGGGGCAGGAAATGTGTTGCACTTAGATGTATTTTGGGGCAGGAATTGTGTTAGTCTTAGTTGTATTTTGGGGGCTAGAAAAGTGTTGTACTTAGATGTATTATGGGTTTAGAGAATGTGTTGCACGTAGATGTATTTTGGGGGCAGGAAATGTGTTGCACTTAGTTGTATTTTGGGGGCAGGAAAAGTGTTGCACTTAGTTGTATTTTGTGGCAGAAATGGTGTTGGTCTTAGCTGTATTTTGGGGGCTATAAAAGTGTTGTACTTAGATGTATTTTGGGGTAGGAAATGTGTTGCACTTAGATGTATTATGGGGTTAGAAAATGTGTTGCAAGTAGATGTATTTTGGGGCAGGAAATGTGAAGCATTTAGTTGTATTTTGAGGGCAGGAAATGTGTTGGACTTAGATGTATTGGGGCAGGAAATGTCTTGTACATAGATGTATTTTGGGGGCAGGAAATGTGTTGCACTTAGTTGTATTTTGGGGGCAGGAAAAGTGTTGCACTTAGATGTATTTTGGGGGAAGGCAATAAGTTGGTCTTAGATGTATTTTGGGGGCATGAAATGTGTTGCAATTAGTTGTACGTAGATGTATTTTGGGGGCAGGAAATGTGTTGCACTTAGTTGTATATTGGGGGCAGGAAAGGTGTTGCACTTAGTTGTATTTTGTGGCAGAAATGGTGTTGGTCTTAGCTGTATTTTGGGGGCTATAAAAGTGTTGTACTTAGATGTATTTTGGGGGTAGGAAATGTGTTGCACTTAGATGTATTATGGGGTTAGAAAATGTGTTGCAAGTAGATGTATTTTGGGGCAGGAAATGTGATGCATTTAGTTGTATTTTGAGGGCAGGAAATGTGTTGGACTTAGATGTATTGGGGCAGGAAATGTCTTGTACATAGATGTATTTTGGGGGCAGGAAATGTGTTGCACTTAGTTGCATTTTGTGGGTAGGAAAAGTGTTGCACTTAGATGTATTTTGGGGGAAGGCAATAAGTTGGTCTTAGATGTACTTTGGGGGCAGTAAATGTGTTGCACTTAGATGTATGTTGGGCCAGGGAAAGTGTTGCACTTAGATGTATTTTGTGGGAAGGCAATAAGTTGGACTTAGATGTACTTTGGGGGCAGTAAATGTTTTGCACTTAGTTGTATTTTGGGGCAGGACCCTTGCTGCACTAAGATGTGTTTTGGGGCAAGGATGGTGCTGGATTTGCTTGTCCTTCGAGGGCAGGAAAAGTGTTAGACTTAGATGCATTTTGGTGATAGGGAACATTTTGTACTTAGATGTATTTTAGGTGTAAGAAATGTGTTGCACTTAGATGTATTTCAGGGGTAGGAAATGTGTTGCAATTAGACATATTCTTTGGGGCAGGAATTGTGTTGCACTTAGATGTATTTTGGGGCAGGAAATGTGTTGCACTTAGATGTATTATGAGGTTAAAAAATGTGTTGCACTTAGATGTATTTCGGGGGTAGGAAATGTGTTGCAATTAGACATATTCTTTGGGGCAGGAAATGTGTTGCACTTAGATGTATTTTGGGGCAGGAAATGTGTTGCACTTAGATGTATTATGAGGTTAAAAAATGTGTTGCACGTAGATGTATTTTGGGGGCAGGAAATGTGTTGCACTTAGATGCATTTTGGGGTAGGAAAAGTGTTACACTTAGATGCATTTTGGTGATAGGGAACATTTTGTACTTAGATGTATTTTAGGTGTAAGAAATGTGTTGCACTTAGATGTATTTCGGGGTAGGAAATGTGTTGCAATTAGACATATTCTTTGGGGCAGGAAATGTGTTGCACTTAGATGTATTTTGGGGCAGGAAATGTGTTGCACTTAGATGTATTATGAGGTTAAAAAATGTGTTGCACGTAGATGTATTTTGGGGGCAGGAATTGTGTTGCACTTAGTTGTATTTTGGGGGCAGGTGAATTGTTGCACTTAGATGTAGTTTGGGGGTATTTGTATTTTGTATTTATTGAGCATTTGTTAGTGAGGGGCAGGGAGGCTGATCCAAAGAGAGGTGCCAGACGAAGAGAGAGATCTGCCTCCACTCTCTGCTTGTAGAAGCGTTGGACAAGTAGAGAGCTGGAGTTAGAGGAGCAGAGGGCTCTAGCACAGAAGAATTTAGGGAGGGAAAGCTGGAGATAGCATGGCCCCAGGCTCCGAGAAAGCCTTGTAGATGTTGGGTCTTGAATTGGATCCTCTCTACCGCTGTGAGCCAATGGAGAGATTTTAGGGTTGGAGAGATACGGTCTCTGGCCTTGTGTCCAAAGATAGGTCTTGCAGCCCTATTTTGAATTAGCGTAGGGGGCGTAGGGTGGAAAGGGGGACATTGAGGAAGAGGCTGTTGCAGTATCCAGCCGAGAAAGGACCAGAGCTCTGGAGACATTGAGCTTCTGGGGAAAGGTGAGCAAGGGGTCCACGTCTGGATGACCCTAGTACACTTAGGGTGACTAATCCGAAGGCCCTTCAAAAAATCAAAATTTAGTGAGCAAAAAGCAGATGGCTGTGAACTCTCAAAGTGGTTAAAAAACACTGAACAGGTTATCATGCCATGGTCTTTCGAGAGAGGGACGCCAGCTACCTTTTTTGTATTTTTGGAAGGAACTTGGGGTTGGTCACCCTAAGTTACCATGCGGCAACCAGGCGTGGACTCCCTGCTCACTGTGCTCAGAGAGGCACAGCTCCACCTCACTGAAGAGGCCCAACAAGGCTGAAACACGTGTATGGGGTTGCTGTTGGTACGCTTCTTCAGAACGGAATTGCCATAGCATTTTGGTGCTGAACTTGCTATGTGGGCGGGTCAAAGACTGATCTGCAAATGGTTATTTCCCATCTGTGAAAGGTACAGTGAGCAAAAAGCAGATGTCTGTGGACTCTCAATGTGGTTAAAAACCACTGAACAGGTTATAATGCCATGTTCTTTCAAGAGAGGGGTGCCTGCTACCTTCTTTTGTATTTTTGGAAAGAACTTGGGTTGGTCACCGTATGTTACCTGGGGGCAACCAGACGTGGACTCCCTACTCACTGAGCTCAGAGAGGCATTGCTCCACCTCACTGAGGAGGCCCAACAAGGCAGAAACACCAGTATTGGGTTGCTGTTGCTTGTCTTGCTCAGAAGGGAATTGCCATAGCATTTTGATGCTGGACTACCTAAGTGGGCAGGAAAAAGACTGATTTTCAAATGGATATTTCCCATCTGTGAAAGGTACTGTGAGCAAAACGCAGATGGCTGTGAACTCTCAAAGTGGTTAAAAACCACTGAACAGGTTATCATACCATGTTCTTTCGAGAGAGAGGGGCGCCTGCTACCTTTTTTGTATTTTTGGAAGGAACTTGGGGTTGGTCACCCTAACTTACCTGGGGGCAACCCAACGTGGGCTCACTATGCTCAGAGAAGCACAGATCCACCTCACTGATGAAGCCCAACAAGGCTGAAACACGTGTATGGGGTTGCTGTTGGTACTCTTGTTCGAAGGGATTGCCATAGCATTTCGGTGCTGGACTGCCCATGTGGGCGGGACAAAGAGTGATATGCAAATTAGTATTTCCCATCTGTGAAAGGTACTGTGAGGAAAAAGCAGATGGCTGCGAACTCTCAAAGTGGTAAAAACCACTGAACAGGTTATCATGCCATGTTCTTTCGAGAGAGAGGGGCGTCTGCTACCTTTTTTTGTATTTGTGGAAGGAACTTGAGGTTGGACACCCTAAGTTACCTGGGGGAAACCAGACGTGGGCTCACTGTGCTCAGAGAGGCACAGATCCACCTAAAAAGGTTGAAACACGTGTATGGGGTTGCTGTTGGTACTCTTCTTCGAAGGGATTGCCATAGCATTTCGGTGCTGGACTGCCCATGTGGGCGGGACAAAGACTGATATGCAAATTAGTATTTCCCATCTGTGAAAGGTACTGTGAGCAAAAAGCAGATGGCTGCAAACTCTCAAAGTGGTTAAAAACCACTGAACAGGTTATCATGCCATGTTCTTTCGAGAGTTCGAGAGAGAGGGGCGCCTGCTACCTTTTTTTGTATTTTTGGACAGAACTTGAGGTTGGACACCCCAAGATACCTGGGGGCAACCAGAAGTGGGCTTACTGTGCTCAGGGAGGCACAGATCCACCTCACTGATGAGGCCCAACAAGGCTAAAACACGTGTATGGGGTTGCTGTTGGTACTCTTGTTCAGAAGAAAATTGCCATAGCATTTTGGTGCTGAACTGCCCATGTGGGCGGGTCAAAGACTGATCTGCAAATGGCTATTTCCAATCTGTGAAAGGTACAGTGAGCAAAAAGCAGATGGCTGTGAACTCTCAACGTGGTTAAAAACCACTGAACAGGTTATAATGCCATGTTCTTTCGAGAGAGGGGTGCCTGCTACCTTTTTTTTTGGAAGGAACTTGGGGTTGGTCACCCTAGGTTACCTGGGGTCAACCAGACATGGACTCCATGCTCACTGTGCTCAGAGAGGCACCGTTTCACCTCACTCATGAGGCCCAACAAGGCTAAAACACATGTATGGGATTGCTGTTGGTACTGTTGTTCAGAAGGAAATTGCCATAGCATTTTGGTGCTGGACTGCCCATGTGGGCGGGTCAAAGACTGATCTGCAAATGGTTATTTCCCATCTGTGAAAGGTACAGTGAGCAAAAAGAGAACTCTCAACGTGGTTAAAAAACACTGAACAGGTAATCATGCCATGTTCTTTTGCAAGAGGGGTGCCTGCTACCTTTTTTGTATTTTTGGAAGGAACTTGGTGTTTGTCACCGTAGGTTACCTGGAGGGCAACCAGGCGTGGACACCCTACTCACTCTGCTGAAAGAGGCACAGCTCCACTTCACTGATGAGGCCCTACAAGGCTGAAACATGTGTATAGGGTTGCTGTTGGTACTCTCGTTCAGAAGGGAATTGCCATAGCATTTTGGAGCTGGATAGCCCATGTGGGTGGGACAAAGACTGATATGCAAATGGAAATTTCCCATCTGTGAAAGGTACAGTGAGCAAAAAGCGATGGCTGCGAACTCTCAACGTGGTTAAAAAACACTGAACAGGTTATCATGCCATGTTCTTTCGAGAGAGTGGTTCCTGCTCCCCTTTTTGTATTTTTGGAAGGAACTTGGGGTTGGTCACGCCAAGTTACCTGGGGGCAACAAGACATTGACTCCCTTCCCGCTGTGCTCAGAGAGGCACAGCTCCACCTCACCGATGAGGCCCAACCAGGCTGAAACACATTTATGGGGTTAGTGTGGGTACTCTAGTTCAGAAGGGAATTGCCATAGGATTTTGGTGCTTGACTGCCTACGCGGGCGGGTCAAAGACTGATATGCAAATGAATATTTCGCCTCTATGAAAGGTACAGAAAATTCAGCCTGTTCTTGCTAACTACACTACAAAAACTCGAACCACCATTGTTGTGATCAGCAGCCTGGACTTTTGACTACTGCTGAAGTCTACTCCTTGCCCTTTTTCTCTGCTCCTTCCTCCCTCTGGACAAACTCCTCAACATTTCTACCGACACTCTGTACAACCTATCCCGATGCTCCCCCACTTCTACAAATCCACGATATGCTGGTTGGCTCTAAATGCACAACCGCTCTCTTTTCAAGTTACTTTTACTAGTCTACAAAGCTATCAATGGTCTTGATCCTCAGTAGCTGTTTAACTGTATCTCAGTTTACAACCATACACTCATACACTCAACCTCACCATCCAAAACCCTCCCTGTTCTTTTGTTCTTCTCCCTACTTGCCCCACTCCATTGGAACCTATCGGTAAAGCCAGCCCAACTTTGTTTCTCTTCATTAAAGGGTGTTGCATATCAGACTGACTTGATGTGCGTTTTCCATTTGTGTTCTTATGCATCTACACATTACAAAAAATGGAAAGTGAAATTCAACGTCTCTGTACATTGTTTGATTTTAGGTATGTGAAGAATGGCTTTTTTGATGGGGAAATTGGCAGCTGCGTTTTAAGGTAAATGTTTGCCTTTTTGTGCAAGGGGAAGGGTTTTTGGGTGTGTTTGTGCATATTTGAAGAGTCACATGAATAATGGCGAATTAAATATACTATTAATATTTGTTAAACATGTATGGATTGTCGGTGTATCAGACTATGAGAGTGCCAGGTTACCTTAAACAAAGAATGTGTAACCTTTGGTAAGTATGTGAATGTATACTAACATTCACCTGCATGTACACTCTTGACGTTATACACAGGGCATTCTCTACACCCTGGAAAGACACCTGGAGAACGGATCTTTGTCCATGTAAGTGTAGTGAAAGATGCAACTATATCCTGTGATTTCTTTTTTAAAAGGCAATTTGGAGAAGCAGTGCTCATGGCAAGGCTGTTTGGTAGCAGGGTGTTAAGCAGCTTAATAAAATTAACACTTTCTTTGACTGTGCAAAAGGAACATAATAAATCATAAAGCCAGCAAGTGGCCTGTTTAGGTGGACACAGTTCCAGAACACTTTATTGGCAAGGCTCACACAAACTCTGACTTGCTGTAATGTAAGTCTTAGCGGGTTGTCCGAAAACGGGTTGCATTTTCACAAAGAAGACCTTACTTATGTGATCAGGCTTCTTGCCTGTTTTATGTGGAAGATTGCCTATAAAAACTCGCCGGTGCACTAGCAAATTAAAATCACCCTGTCATTCCGTGTGCCAAAGAGTCATGGTTGCTGGCTTCGAAAATAAACTGGATTAGCATTTCAGTCACACTACCTCGCGTGGCTGCAGCGAAACATGTCCTTTCCATAGTTTCCCCTTCGTTTCAATGGCTTAAGTTGGATAAAGGCGTAGTCTGACAGTCGCAGCATGTGGTGTGCCCCTTCCATTCACATGCCATTATCTTCCCCACATGCGTAATATATAGTCAATTCCTGAAAATGGGAATGCGAGCTCATCCAGGGGTTGACTATTTTTCTTCAAAATTCACAATGCCCTACGATAATACTCACTAATCCTTTATATTCGAAGTACTCCTCCAATCAGTCCCTGCAACTGTAAACAGCTCTCTGTACTCTCATACCAAGTCAGTGTGGGCAAGTCCCAATGGGGTATGAGAAGCCAGATAGGAGCTGGGCCAAGTCACATGGATGGGACAGCAGGAAAGTGAAGTTCCTGAGAGAAAGGAAATGATACATTATTTTTTGGTTTCTGCGGCAGGAAGTCGAAACAGTTGAGATGAAAACAAATGTAGAATTTGGTGCAGCTTTAGAGGCATTCTTATATGTGGGGTTAATTCTGATGGCTAGGTGGGCCACTTTCATTTGCACAGTCCGTGTTTCCTCCGCTATGTCTTTGGTTATTATAACAGTAGGCTGGACCTTTGTTTAGTCATCTTTGAACTTCAGGCTAATATACCATTTTACCACATCACAGAAGCCCAACCCTTCCGGCAAGAACATCAAATTATGCACTCGGGTCCATCTCTAACCCTAGCCAACACGAACTCTCAGCTCTCAGCATAAGAACATTGTCATTGAAGACATTTTAGCCAAATTGACTGTCAGTGCAAATGAAACTAAGTATGAAATAATCTCTGAAAATCTGTCGGCATGAACTGATGAATCAGGAAAAACTCAATTTGGGTTCATAAAACATTTCTTTTGATAAAAACGACCAGATTCTGAATATTCTAACCAGCTGTCTCATCAAAACAGTAAATATGTATACAAACAATTGAAACATTTATATTGGACATGCATGAGAGGAGAGCACTGTGGAAGAGAAGAAGTAGACATGATGTGAACTGCTGTGTGCATTGCATCTTGGGAGACAAGACTAAAACACTTGCAGCACTTTAATGGTCGTATGTTGTTATTTAAATGCAGCTGGCATATCGGGTGAAACTGTAGTGCACTTCCTGGTGTGTTGAATGGATTGCATACAACAGTGCTTTCTGGCTTCCCCACCTGCAACCTAAAGTGCTCACAGACCCATGACTAGTTAGGAAGCACTTTTTTTAATGTGGGATGCCTCCTGTCTTGACTGACACTTGGCAAGGGACTCTGGTGCACACCTTGCCTCTCTGCAGTAGCATGCATAGGTGTAGATGCTTCCAACTCTTGCTCCTCCATAGACATCTGCTGCGGGATCTCCTGTGTCTCCTTCACTTCTTGGTCACCCGGCTTCTCTTGCATCAACCTCTCTGCACCTGGCTCTAGGCAGCCCAACTCCTCTGATGAACCCACCCCATAGCCTCTCCAACTTCAAATTGATGTCATTTTCCCAGTAAAGCTCTAGGGGAACTACAACTCTAATGCCCTCTCCTGAATCAGGTCAAGTATTGCCAGCCAGTTCTACCCAACCATAAACAATACCTCTCTCATGATGGCTTCCTCCATCAGCCCTGCCTCCATCACATCCCCCTCAACTGTCTCCTGTGGCAATGGCAAACAAACAATTGTTGCCAGCCTGCCACTACCACATCCCCTTCTTGCATATCTTCATATGGAAGTGGAAAACTCTCTGTTGTTGTCTTTCCTGCATCCCCCACCTCACTCCTCTGTTTCCTGTGATCGTGGCAGGTGGTCTGTTGTCAGGCCTGCCTCCTCCTCCTCCTCATACATGTACTGCCCTTTGACAGTGGCAAGCACTCCTTCAGCCTTACCTCCTAACCTCTGTCTGAGCCGTCCCCAACTCACTTCGGGCAACACCTGGTCTGGCTGTGATTGTCTGGCCCCTGGTCTGGCTGTGGGTATCTATCCCACAGAAGCAAGAGGCACACCGTTCACCTTTAAGTCCTTGCAATCAATATCCGTGTCCTGAAAGACATTAAGCTTCTTATCTCCCTTCAAATCCCTCTCCTGCTTCAACATTTCAATTCTCTTCTTCTCAGGAAAGACAAAACCACAAAAAACAATCATTACAATTAGATGAGCAGAACAATCCTATGGTTTCGCATACTCGTAATGGAAGTAAACAAACAGAAAAGGTTCTCTGGTTCAAAATGGGAAGGTTTTTTTTAGTTTTTACAAACAAGCAGGACGAGAAAATAAATAGAAACTTTTGTTTACATTTGTTTAATTTCTGGGGTTAAAGGAGGGTCACAACAAAAGGCAGACCGAGCCACTCGAGCCCTAGAGGGACAAACAAACAGATAAATAGGATTACAAGTTTTGAGGTAAAACAAAGGGGAATGTAAACAAGGGACAGGACAGAGAAATCGTTTTAGGGTGATTGTACGTAAGGTTATGAAGTAAAGATGATAAAGGGGGCAACAAAACATAAAAACACACAGGATAGGGGAACCGTGCAAATATAAAAGCACCCAGATATACTGCAATGTGAAGAAAGAACACCAAACTCCACCAACACAACTGCTCTAGAACAAAAGTGTTGTGCCTGACCTTTAGACGCATGCACCTATAGTGTAACAAAAGCCACAAAGTGAAAGGGACCTGGTCTTCCTTGTTTTGTGGCCTGGGTGTGGTTATGTTGACAAGTTGGTTGTTACTGGACTATACATCTCTGTCTGTTTGGTGACTACTAGTCAATCAAATATGGATCTTTGTGTTCCTCAATTCAGTAATCGTTTAACAAATACCATTTTCCTGGACTTAGACTGACCCATATTCATCGATTTGTTAGTGCCACATACATGTTTTCTCAGCAGGTCTCATTATGTGCAGTTTTGTCTGTAAAACAATGACAAGCATTTCAGTCAATGCCAGTATATACAGCACATGATCACTTTGAATATTCAAGAAAGAGTAAAGCATCTGAGCATTGGAAATGACAAAGTGTTTTTATTTGTAAAATATTACAGTGATTCAGAATCTTTTTAAAGAAAGATACATGTTTATTGTATTTAGTTTAAAAATAAACTTTACAGTGTGTTAGAACACCCTAAAATATACAGGCATGAAACGAACAAGGACCAGTAAATGATGGCTTGATATATGAAAGCAAATAGAAACGCACGTACAAATCTCTTAAAAGATTTCACCTTAGCCAGAAGTATTTTAGAAGAAATATTAAATATATCTTGTCCTTATGATGCCTAAACTATGACCACCCATGATTCTCAGCTCTTCTTTACTTTAACAACTGCCCTTAGCTATTGCCAAAACCTATTCCTATAGTTTCCAGAACGCGCCTAAGAATAGATCGTGTGTCTGTGTTGTAGTTCTCCATTGTTTCATAGCAGAAGCATCTTCAGTAACTCTGTAGGGCACAGAAAGGGCATGCAAAAATGAAATGCATTATAGCTTCTGTCAATCATAGGTTACAGGTACAGTATCATCTATCCAATGTGGTCGCAATCCAAACTCCCTAAACTTCAATAAGATGGAACACTTCCAAGCCAGCTTTTAAAAATGAATGCTAAAGCACCCAAGAACTTAATAAATGAAGTGACTCTGTACCGGGGTGTTGCTATGTTTGTAAAAGATTCGGGACTACGCTAATGTCTGGACGGTTGGGACTCAGGCTAGCTAGCCTTTTGGTTGCAGCCCCTGAGCTTCTATCCTGGGCTAAACAAAAAAGACACTTGGCTACAGCCCCCTCAGCCCCCCTCACCACTAGCAACACCTCTGCCTCTGTAACACCATGCAGCTTATTTAGCCTTTCATAGAAATATGCCTTCTCTTCCGAGCTAACGGTTCACAGTTTAGAAATATTCCAGTACAAAGACACGCACAATTTTTTTTTGTCCTGCCAAAGATTGCATTTGACTGCAGTGTGTTTCTTAGTTTTCTGAAGCTGGATATGGGATTCAAATGTTCCCATACCGCTGTTTAAAAGCCTACTTCATAAGTTAGCTCTAGGATCTTAGAGTTTAGTTACTGTGATATTTAAACACCCATGAATTCTGAAGGTAGGCAGTCATTGGTTACTTTGCCTATGAATTATTCTATATACCTCGTCCTGTAGCTATTGGTACTGCCTCACTATTTAGCTAGATTAATTATCTCTTTAGGTTTCAGGTTCATTTGTACAGTAATGATATAGAGCTATATTATTATAGTTAAGGTGAGTTGGACTCGCATACCAACTGCTCAAAATTCTGTTGTTAATAACTTTTGATTGGAGTAACAGATGTGACCAAAATTTCAAAAATTGATAAAAATCCACGGGCCCCCCGCAGACTGCAATGGTTCATAAATATTTGTTAATAAATTAGGAACTTATTACGCGTCCAAAATATTTTTTTTCCGAAAGTGCAGCCTACTTCCCCTCCATTTTCCAATAGACAAACAAGGTCATTTTTTACAAAAGCACACAGACCGAACCACTGGACGGAATTGGACCAGGTTCAAAACAACTTGGGCATGAAGCCTTGACTCGCGATCCATGCCTAGTTTGGGGTTATTCCGTGCAGTAGTCATTGAAATATATGACGGAGAAGGGGTTGCCCTAGTTGAGAGGTTTAATTGAACTCTTAAGAGCATGATTAGGACTCTGGAAGAACCCCAAAGGAGAAAATGGGATCTCCTGTTACCATGTTTACTCTTTGCTTACAGAGAGGTACCTCAAGAGGAGGTTGGCTTCAGCCCCTTTGAGCTTCTTTTTGGCCACCCTGTAAGGGTGTAACCACTGTCAATTGTCAAGGAAGAGTAGGAGCTCCCAACTCCTCCTGTAACTACCAATGTAGTAGTCTATGTGCTGGGGTTAAGGAGTTAAGGAAGAGGATGGTTCTCCTGATGGCTCAGGCCATTGACAAATTGAAGGCTGGTCAGGCATTGGTCAAACATTTGTATGACTAGAAAACATCACTTGTTCACTTTATTCCAGGTCAAGGAGTCCTGATCATGAAACCAATAAGTCCTCGAGCTGTCAGGCCCTTACACAGTTGTGGAACAGCTGGGTAATGTCAACTATTTGGTGAACCTTAGAAGGCCTGGACAGGCCCCAAAAGTGTTTCAGATGAATAGGCTGTAGGCTTTCATCCCTAGGGTTGAAATAGCTGCATTACTACTGGCATCAGATATGAGAGAGGAAGAATCAGAACCTCTCCCTGACTTATTCCAGAATGGTCCTTCAGATGGCTCCATTGAGGGTGTCCATGTGGCCCCTCGCCTGACTTCTGACCAACAAGGGGAAGTAAGAACTTTGCTGAGGCAGTTCTCCTCCTTGTTCTCGCTAACTCCAAGTTTGACACCTTAGTGCAAACATGAGATAGACACTGGGGATAGTGTACTTACAAAAGGTAGGGGTTACAGAATGTTGGATAAGGTGAGATCCTACATCAAGGCTGAGGTTAACAAGATGTTGGATCTTGGGGTAATTGAGCCTTCCAGTAGTCCATGGTGCAGTGCTGTGGTTCTAGTGGCAAAAGCTGGTAACGCTGAACTTAGGTTCTGTGTGCATTATATTTGTATTTGTATTTATTGATTTATTAAGCGCCTTACACTAAAGCGCTGTACAATTGAACAACATAATACATAAACAATATAACAGTTGAACCAAATACATTATGAATCAATCAACAAAACAATGAAAAGAGCAATTAACTGAGGGGGTTGGGTTGGGAAGGGGAGAGGGAGTGGATAGGAGGGGAGAAGTGAAGAATGGTAGGAGGAGGGAAGGGGGAGGGTGAGAGGGGGGAGGTAGGAGAAGGGGGAGATAGTTAGGGGAAATAATAGGGAGGAGAGGGGGGAAGCAGGAGGGGGGAGGTGATTCAGGAAGGAGAATGGAGGAGGAGAGATTTAAGGGAAGAGCGGAATGAGGTGAAGGTGGGGGTAGAGCGGATAGCAAGAGGAAGGGAGTTCCAGTGTAGAGGTGCTAGGAGTTGGAAGGAGCGGAAACGGGAGGAGGCACAAGGGGAGGGAGGTACAGTGAGAAGGAAGTGGTCAGATGACCGAAGGGAATGAGAGGGAGAGTAGAAGGAGAGAAGGGAGGAGAGATAAGGGGGAGCAAGACCATGGAGAGATTTAAAGACAAGGCAGAGAAATAGAAATTTAAGTTGGGAGTGAAAAGGAAGCCAGCCAAGGGAAGAGAGAGAGGTAGAGATGGAGTCACGGTTGGTAAGTAGACTGAGGGTGCAAACAGCAGAGTGGTAGATGGATTTAAGAGGGGCAAGGTGAGAAGTAGGAAGTCCAAAGAGTAGGGAGGAGCAGTAGAAGAGGCGGGAGAAGATGAGGGAGGAGATTAAGAGTTTAGTAGCATGGAAAGTGAGAGAAGGACGGATTTTGCGGATATTGAAGAGGTGGTAGCGACAGGTGCGGGAAGTGAGGGAAATATGTTGGGAGAAGGAGAGAGAGGAGTCAAAGAGAACCCCTAAGTTACGAACTTGAAGAGAGATAGGAAGGTTGGAGGGAGGAAAGTGAATGAATGGGGAGGTGAGGGAGGGGGAAGAGAGCTAGAGGGAAAGAATATAACTTTGGTTTTGTCCATGTTAAGAGAGAGAAATTGGGAAGACATCCAGTTCTTAATGGCAGTAAGGCAGGAGTTGAGTTTTTGGTGAAAGTCAGATGAGAAGGAGGAGAAAGAGAGAAAGAGTTGAGTGTCGTCAGCATTAAAGTGGTGGGAGAAACCAAACGAGGAGATAACAGGGGCAATGAGGGAGGTTTAAAGAGAGAAGAGGAAAGGGCCAAGTACCGACCCCTGGGTACACTGTATTCAAGAGGATAGGTTGGAGAGGAGCGGCCACCTCAGGAGACAGTAAAGGAGTGTGAAGAGAGGTAAGAGGATAGCCAGTTGAGGACAGAGCCTTTAAAACCAAAGGAAGAAAGAGTGTGAATGAGGAGGGGATGATCGACAGTGTCAAAGGCTGCAGAGAGGTCGAGGAGAATAAGGATAGAGGATTGTTTGGCGTGGTGAGCAGAGAGAAGGGAGTTAAGAATAGAGGTGAGAGCAGTTTCTGTGGAATGTTTGGGACGGAAGCCTGATTGGTAGGGTGGTAGGAGAGAGGAGTTAGTAACAAAGGATGAGAGCTGAGAGTAGGCAAGGCGCTCGAGAAGCTTGGAGAGGAATGGGAGAAGAGAGATGGGTCTGAAGTTAGAGGTGAGAAGAGGATCAGCAGAAGGTTTCTTCAGGATAGGGATGATCGTAGCATGCTTGAAAGCAGAGGGAAAAGTAGCAGAGGAGAGACAGATGTTGAAGAAGGAGGTGAGGTAGGGGATAAGAAGAGGGTAAATCTTAGGGATGAGAAGGGAAGGGAGAGGGTCAGAAGGGGCGGACGTGGGGTGGGCTTTGGATAGTAGGGTGTAGACTTCAGAAGGGGAGACAGGAGAGAAGATGGACATGTAGGATGAGGGAGGGGGGAGGGGTAGAAGTGAAGTCAGAGGGGGTGTGGATTTTTTGACAAAGGGTAAGAATCTTAGAGGAAAAGAAGTTGGCGAAATCAGAAGGGGATAGTGGAGAATTGGAGGAGGATTCAGGAGTGGGGCGAGAGAGAAGTCATGAGAGTTTGGAGGATACGGCGAGGGTGAGTGGCTTGAGATTGGAGTACGTTAGAGAAGTAAGAGGATTTAGCTGAGGCAAGACAAGAGTCGTAGAGTGCGTGGTAGAGGAGGAGCCAGGCTAAAGAGGGCAATCCCAAGCAGCTGGATCAATGTCAGGCGGGGCGGGCCGGTGGCAGCGGCTCAGAGATGGCAGAAAGTACCCTTAGCAGTCACAGCCCTGCCAGGACCCTGTGAGTCAGTGTGACAGGTGGATGGTCCAGGGGCAGAGCAGAGGCGATCCGAGGATTGAGAGAAGGTGCTGGGTGACACGAGGAGTTGGAGACTCACTGCGGATGTTAATGGTGACTGTAGGTGCCGAGACCTCCCTCGCACTAGGTTCGGGGGCAGAGCGGAGGAGATCCGAGGATTGAGAGAAGGTGCTGGGTGACACGAGGAGTAAGAGGTTTGATTAGAAAGCGAGGGAGTTTTGAGCAAGAGTCTCTCGAGATGATGGAGAAAGCGTTGCATGGAGAGGAGTTGAGGAGTAACTAGTAACAAGGTTGAGAGGGTTTCTGGGTTGGGCGGAAAAGAGATAGGGGGTAGAGTCTGTCAAGGGAGGAGGAGATAGCAGAGGAGAGGGAGGATAAAGCATCGTTCACAGATAATAAGGAGAAGTCTTGGAGAGCTGGAAGGAAAGAAGAGCAAGTGTCAGTAAAGAGGGAGGGGTCAAAGTTGCGAAAATCGTGCCGTGAGTGGGTTGGAGGGGAGGGGTTAGGAGTGGTGGAGTTTGGGAGAGGAGAAAGGGAGAAAGAGAGTAAGGCATGATCAGAGAGATAGATAGGAAGAGTAGAGACAGGGGAAGAGGGGTAGGAAGAATTGAAGATGAGGTCCAGGGTGGAGCCAGAGGAGTGGGTGGAGGAGGAAGGAAGAGGGGAAAGGAGGTAGGAGTCAAAGATAGAGAAGAGGGGAGAGGATTGAGGGGGAGAAGGGAGATGGAGATTGAAGTCTCCAAGCACGGATAGAGGAGAGGGGGAGGGAGAGATAAGCGGGAGGAGGTGATCCAGGTCTTCATAGAAGGAAGAGAGAGGGCCAGGGGGACAGTATATGATCAGAAAAGAAATAGGGTGGGAAAAGGAGAAAGATTTGTAGAGGAATTCAAAGGTAGGGAAAGAAGGGAGAGATGGTGCGGAGGTAGAGGAGATTTACTTGGGGTGGTAGAAGAGGCCAACGCCTCCACCGCGGCCAGTAGCGCGTGGAGTATGAGTAAAGGAGGTAGAGGAGGTGGTTAAGGAAGCGGGGACAGAAGTGTTATGGGGGGATCCAGGTTTCAGTTAGGCATAGAAAATGGAGGTTAAGGCGAAAGAATAGGTCAAGAACAGCTGCGGTTTTGTTGCAGATGGATCTGGCGTTCCAGAGTGCCATGTTTAAGTGGGTGGAGTGGTGGACGGTAGGGGGGTATAGAAGGTTAGGGCAGTGAGAGAGGGAAGGAGAGTAACAGGAGGAGTGTTGGGGGGATAGGGGAGAGGGCTGGGCATTAGGAGGGAAAAGCAGAGTAGGAGGGAGAGGAGAAGGTGGGAGTAGGGGAAAGGGGGGGAGGAGGGAAGGAAGGGTGGTGAGAAGGAGATTTGGAAAATTGCATAACAGAGGTCTCAAAGAAAGGGCGAGTACGGATGGATCGTTGCTGTAGAGTCTTGTGATGGTGAGGCAGAGACCAGTGTGGCAGTTTCAGGTAGGGGCGGTGATCAGGGAAACGAGTTACGAGAGTGAAGGGGAGAGGATGGGGGGCTGCGGGCGGCACCAGGCACGGTAGAAAGGCGCTAGTGGAGGAAAACAGGTAGCGGATGGAACAAGGCAGGGGTCCACCGTAGCTGCACTCACACCTGATGTAGAAGGGCCGCAGGCAATGGGACCAGGAGTGATGTGGGCACAAGAGAAGAACAGAATCAGGCAAGGAGGGTGGGCAGAAGAAGCGAAGCTCTGTGAGTGAACCCGCACTAGAGCGGGAAGGGTTGCTGGTGGCAAAGAAGGGTTGGAATCCTAAGCAGCCGCAGTGGGAGAACTTCAAACTTCAGAGGCAGTGGGGCAGGGCAGGGATCACAAGTAGTCAGCCAGGAGGAGCCAGGCTAAAGAGGGCAATCCCAAGCAGCTGGATCGATGTCAGGCGGGGTGGGCCGGTGGCAGCGGCACAGAGATGGCAGGAAGTACCCTTAGCAGTCACAGCCCTGCCAGGACCCTGAGAGTCAGTGTGACAGGTGGATGGTCCAGGGGCAGAGCAGAGGCGATCCGAGGATTGAGAGAAGGTGCTGGGTGACACGAGGAGTTGGAGACTCCCTGCGGATGTTAATGGTGACTGTAGGTGCCGAGACCTCCCTCGCACTAGGTTCGGGGGCAGAGCGGAGGAGATCCGAGGATTGAGAGAAGGTGCTGGGTGACACGAGGAGTTGGAGAGTCATTGCGGATGTTATTGGTGACTGCAGGCGCCAAGACCTCCTATGCACTAGGAGGGCTGACAGCAGCGGGAGGGAGCCAAGAAGGTAGGACTCCGAGCAGCTACACCCCGCTGGACCCAGTAGCTAGGGTAGAAGTGTGACGGCACTGGGGGTACAGTGGCAGGGCAAGCACAGGAGAGCACGGTGGCACCGCAGGATGTTATTGGTGACTGCAAGCTCCAAGACATTCTATGCACTAGGAGGGCTGCTGGCAGCGGGAGGGAGCGGGAGGGCAGCGGGAGGGAGCATCTCAAAACCTTCCTCTTTGTCTCTGCCTTCTCTGTCCCTCTCCCCTGCTAAATTCTACACTGAAATTGCACTGAATCTGCAACTGGGCCACTCTCACCGACCTCGGTCCTGGGCCCAGCCACTCTCCACTTGCATTGCCTCCCTGGCATCGCATCCCCTGCACTGCGGGACTGTCTCTGTATCCCTCCAGCCCGGCTCCTGTGGTGATTCCTCCCCTCGGTGGACAGCCTGCCTGTGGTGTGCTCTTCTACCTCCAGCACTCGTGTTGTGTTGCTCTGTCATCTGGTGTCTCGGCTGGGCCGTGGCTGTCTGGGAGACCTCCTGTGCTCACCATGCCGTCCCTCCTCCATTCTGGCTGCTGGGGTCCCGGCTAGGTGAGGCCATTCAGAGTCAACCATCTTGACTCCCTTCCACCACTGACAACCCTCCTGGTGCGTGTGTGGACTCCGCACCTGCAGTCGCCAACACCATCCTGTCTCCTCTGGTGCTCGGTGGAACTTTGGTGAGTCTCCGGCTCCTAAGAGGAGGAAGAGACTCCGGATGACAGATGATAGATGACTGCTGCAGGGGCTGGGCGAGTGCTGGAGGCAGAAGCACACACCGCCGGCCCGGCCGTCAGCCGAGCAGGAGGGATCACCGCAGGAGCCGGTTTGGAGGAGGAGCAGGAGGAGGCCTCACCAGAGACGTTCCAGCAGAGACTCCGGATGACAGATGACTGCTGCAGGTGCTGGGCGAGTGCTGGAGACAGAAGAGCACACCACAGGCCCGGTCGTCCACCGAGCGGGAAGGATCACTACAGGAGCCGGGCTGGAGGAGGAGCAGGAGGAGGGCTCACCAGGAACAATCGCGAAGTAGGTGAAAGCGGATATGATTTTCGTCAGGATCGCAGATGGAGGGCCCCCAGGAGTATGATGGCCGGAACGGTAAGTGACAGAATTGCTAGAACCGATAAGCTGGTGGATACCTTGGGTGCCTCCAAGTACTTCAGCACATTTGACCTCACTGCAGGGTATTGGCATATTGCCCTCGCAGAGCATGCCAAGGAGAAGATAGCATTCTCAACTCCAGAAGCCCTTTACCAATTCAGGGTAATGCCCTTGGGGTTGAAAAATGCACTTGCCACTTTTCAGAGGCGTGTGAACCATGTTCTAAATGGGATGGATGAATTCTGCTTAGCATATCTGGATGATATAGTGTTCATTATTGTCACCTGGGAGGAACATGTGGAGCACCTTAGAATGGTGTTACAGGCTCTTCAGAAGGCCCACTTAACCATAAAGGCCAGCAAAGCAAGTGTCATGATCTCTGCTTCCAAAAGATCAGGACTTGCCCGACTCCCTTGGAAGCAGACCCATAACCCTGGTTCCGAGTGCCAGCCAGTCCCAATTGGGACCTTTTGGACCCTGTCCTGGCGCCAGTGGCACTAGGCTCATAAAGATGCCCAGTCCCAGCGCTGGAAGCGCCGGGCTCATAATGCTTGGGTGGACTTACCTGCAGCAGACCATGCTGCTTACTTACCTGCCAGTTGAACCCCTGATCCTCTTCTGTTTGGGACTACTTTTCCTGTTGGGGTGGGGCAGGAGCCACTCCCTAGGTTCAGAACACTGGAACTCTTCTGGAAAGCAGGAACTCTTTTCTTACCTAGGCGTGGCTGTGGAAGCAGACACCTAAGCACTACAGGAGGCTATTTAAACCACACCCGATGGATGAATCTTGCTTTGCGTTATTCTGCATTCTCTGCAGCAGAACGCTCATCGTGTCTTCTGCTTCTGATCCTGGGCCTAAGGGAACAAAGGCTTACCATCCTGGAATCCAGTCTTCAGCAGCACCTGTAAAGACAAAGAAAGAACAGGTTAGCACTACGGTCTTCAGTGGCAGCGCATCTCTTACCTGGTCCATCGGCTGTCACCAACGCCTTGCGCTGCATTCCGGCATCTGAAAGACAAAGGCTTACCTACTCTTCGCATGCTCCAGAGGTCTTCGCACTGCATTCCGGCATCTGAAAGACAAAAGCTTACCAGCTCTTCGCACGCTCCGGAGGCCTTCGGCGCTGCATCCCGCATCTGAAAGACAAAAGAAGGTGCGTTTAAAGACATTGGGCAACTTTATTACTCACGTGCCATTACTCCTTCCCACGCCGAATCCAGTGGGTATTCCAGCACCCTTCAGCTTCTCTAAAGCTCCGAACTTGTACCTGCAAGATAAAAGGGACAGTTAGTGCGCATCGTGAAGCAGGCTACAAGCGCTTACTTATGTGCTTCCAGGCGCTTCTATTCCTCACGCGGGTTCGATCCTCAACTCTCATCAGCCCGCCATCCGCCATCGCCGGAACCCTGCAAAACAAGAGATATCATTACAAAAGACTTTTAAGACATTTGAAGTGCCCAGAACTTACCGTTCGTGCAGTTAACGACGGACAGCAGTCCTCTGAGGTCAAGAGGCCTGCACCCTTATCCAGTGAAGAAACTGGTTACGGCACCCTGCCCCGAGGCAGATGGAGAGCTCGGCGTTCACTTACCTAAGGTGAGGGTGTTAACCTTTGGGGTTCTACAGGAGAAGAGAAAGGGAAGAGGAGAGAGGCACCCAATAACCCCAGTTCATTAATCCCATATTTTCTATCTGCAGACATCTTACTCTTCGAGTCAGACATACAGTGCACAGAGGTCCAGCCCAAAGAGCCAACCGTGTGTTACACATCACCTTTGAAGATACGGCATTCACCCAGTCAAGACCGGCGCCTATGCGGGAATCAGGTGAGCGTTACAGAACGCAAAGCCTATCGCAAAACTCCCACCCAGGCGCTATGGAAACCTCGGATACCGACAAGCTAGCCCACTTACTTGGGGAACTAAGAGCAGAAGTGCATGCAGCCCGTCAGGAAACGAATGCTCTAAGAAGGGAACTGATTATTTCCAAGGAGCGAACAGACGATCTCGCTAGACAATTGCTACAGTCACAAGCCGGACAAACTCCGTTACCCGCATCAGGGGCAAATCTTCCTTCAACATCCTCTACGAACCCAGTGCAGATCAACCTACCTGGGAATGTACCTCTGGCTCCGCCCGAACGATTTTCTGGTGACCCAAAGAGGTTTGCAGTATTTATTAATCAGTGCCGGTTGCACTTCTTATGCCGGCCAGCAGCCTTTCCAACTGATCAAGCTAAGGTAGCTTTTGTGCTTTCGTACCTTAGTGGCAATGCGGCAGACTGGTCGATCCCTCTAGTTAATCAAGATGATCCGGTTCTCCATGATTTTCAAGCTTTTCAGCTCAGTATGGAAAAACTGTTTGCAAGACATTCACAGGGGCAGGCCTTGGACAATGAGCTCCTTTCATTGCGACAGGGTAATCAAGACCTTTTGGCTTATATTGCGTCTTTCAACAGACTGATAGTGGAAACTCGATGGCCTGAGGACAAAAGGATTACGCTGTTTTATAGAGGTCTACATGGAGAGCTCAAAGATGTGTTAGCCCAAGTAGTGAATCCCCCGCAAGACTGTTCGGACTATATTGACTTAGTCGTTCAAATTGACCACAGACTGCAGAACAGGAAGGCCGATCGTTCCAAGTTTGATGCTCGAGTATTTTCCAAACCACCAACTCCTACCAAAGGAGTAGACTCCGGGGAACCCATGCAAATAGGGGGCCTGAAAGGACCACTAACACAAAAGGAGCGGGAAAGGAGAAAACAGCTGCAATTATGCCTCTATTGCGGAAACTCGGGGCACTTTCTTCGAGACTGTCCGGTGAAACCAGCCAAGAAGGCAGTAGGAGCTGCAGTTACCAGGGTCACAAACTCTGAGCAGGGAAACAACCTCGCCCGACAAGAATAGAGGTCCTCTTGCCGAGCGTTAAAACCAGTTCCGTGACCTCGCATTTCGTGATACCTATGGTCCTCATTAGCCCTGAACATCCGGATCGATTACATGCGATTGAAGCTTACGTCGACAGCGGTGCCATCAGCAATTATGTGGATCATGAAATGGTTTTGAGGATGAATCTGACTCTTTGTCCAAAGGCTGTAAAGGACGTCATTACTACGGTGGATGGTACGGAGATAGCCTCCGGACCAGTAACGCATACCACCCAAGAAGTGACGCTAGTAAGTCAAGATGGACACCATGAGAAGATCCTGTTGATGTGATCAAGGCCCCTCAGTTCCAGATTATTCTAGGAATTCCTTGGTTAGAGAAGCACAATCCTCAGATCGATTGGTGAGCAAGAACGGTTCAGTTTCCAGAATGTGTCTCTACTTGTCACCCTCGACCTGGTGTTGCACTGGCAGCAATTTCCTCGGAGGCTCCTCAGTTACCTCCTGAATACCTAGAATTCCAAGATGTTTTCCGGAAGGATCAGGCTAACTCTCTACCTCCTCATAGGTCTTATGACTGCCAGATAGACCTGATACCTGGATCTACTCCTCCTTGTAGTAGAATTTATGCCCTCACCGAACCTGAGAATCTTCACCTCCGACAATACCTGGATCAATACCTAGCGAATGGGTTTATTCGTCCTTCCAAGTCCCCTGCTTCCTCAGCTTTGTTCTTCGTTCCAAAAAAAAGAAGGGGACCTTAGATTATCGCGCCCTGAACCAGATCACCGTTAAGAATAGATATCCGTTACCTTTGATCCCTGAACTCCTGGACCAAGTCAGAAAAGCATGCATATATACAAAGCTGGTTCTTAGAGGAGCCTACCACTTGGTACGAGTAAAAGAGGGCGATGAATGGAAGACGGCCTTCCGCACCAAGTATGGGCTATTTGAATATCAGGTCATGCCCTTCGGACTTTGCAATGCCCCGGCCGCCTTTCAATATTTTATGAACGATGTCCTCAGAGAGCTCATAGATGTGTGTGTTGTTGTTTACATTGACGACATCCTCGTTTATTCTTCATCGGAAACTGAACATCGGAAACACGTGAAAATGGTCCTCGAGAGATTGCGTCAACACAAACTTTTCGCTAAGTTGGAAAAATGTGTTTTCAACGTGACTGAAGTTGAATTCTTGGGATTCATATTATCACCTAGCGGAGTGCGTACGGATTCAAAGAAGGTCGATGCAATTCTCAAATGGCCATCGCCATCCTCCGTAAAAGGTGTTCAAAGCATGTTAGGCTTCGCTAACTTTTACCGCAGGTTTATCCCCGAATTCTCTCGAATAGTCCAGCCCATCACCGCCTTGTTAAAGAAAAACAAATGTTTTGAATGGTCTACCGAGGCGGAACAAGCTTTCCAGAATTTGAAGACTAGATTTATCTCTGCACCGATCTTAAAACATCCTCGCCCAGAACTCCCCTACATCGTTGAAACTGATGCTTCGAGCCTTGCCATGGGGGCAGTTCTATCACAAAAGGACCCAGTAACCAATCAGTTGCATCCCGTGGCATTTTGGTCCCGCAAATTCTCGCCTCCTGAAATCAATTACACTATTACTGATAAGGAACTTCTAGCTATCAAGTCCGCCTTTAAGGCTTGGCGGCATTATCTTCTGGGGGCCCGACACACCGTTACTGTGATTACAGATCACCGAAACCTGCAATATTTGAAAACCGCAAAAGCTCAATCCTCTAGGCAACTCCGTTGGGCACTATTCTTTGCCGAGTTTGACTTCATAATTACCTATCGACCTGGTACAAAAAACGGGGAAAGCTGATGCCCTTTCTAGGATGGGAGTGGAAGAACATTTGATCAATCCTAAACTTGTACCTATCATTCCCGAACTAAGAATTCTAGGTGTAATCGCCACACAATCCATAGAGGAAGTTAAGGATAAAGCCAGGCTACTGGTAACTCCAGCAGACATACAGAAATGGCATCTGCAGGGAAAGGACTTTACGGTGAAGGACAACCTATTATATTTCCAAGAACCGTTATACCTGCCCAGCACAGATTTACAGAAAAAGGTAATCTCTTGTTATCACGATTCTTTACTGGAAGGACATCCCGGTATGACCAAGACCTCGGAAAAGATCAAGCGCTACTTCTGGTGGCCGTCTTGGAAAAAAGATATCAGAGACTTTATAATGTCCTGTGGAGTATGCGCCCAAAACAAGAGTCAAAAGGAAAAACCAGCCGGCCTCTTACGCCCTATTGACATCCCGCCTCGCCCTTGGCATACGCTTTCTATGGACTTCATCACCGATCTACCTCCATGCTCCGGATACAATACGATCCTAGTAATCGTGGACCTATTCTCCAAGATGGCGCATTTCATTCCACTCAAAGGCTTACCAACAGCAGCAACTCTGGCCCGAGAATTTCTCGAAAACATCGTCCGACTGCACGGTTTTCCTTCAGTTCTAATTTCGGATCGAGGTAGTCAATTTATTTCTCATTTTTGGCGAAGTTGCTGTCGGTCGGCTCAAATTGATGTGAGACTTTCGACCAGCCACCACCCTCAAACCGACGGACAAAGCGAGAGGACCAATCAAACTCTGGAACAGTATTTGCGCTGCATGCTACAACAAACTGAAAAAACTTGGAAAGATATCCTTTGGATAACCGAATATGCCTACAATAACTCTGTCCACTCGGGAACTGGGAAGACCCTGTTTTTTCTTTTATACGGTAGTCACCCTCGAACCTCGGAGTTGGATCCACTCCAAGATCTTGGAACACCAGCAGTAGACCACCTGCATTCTACAATCACCCAAGCCTTTAAGGAAGCCGTTTCTCACCTTCAAAGGGCTAAAGAACAATACAAGAAAGGAGCAGACCAACATCGGAAGGAAGCCCCCCAATATCAAGTAGGAGATCAAGTCTGGTTATCCACCAAATATCTACCTCTAAAAGGACCACGCACATTCAACCCAAGATACCTTGGTCCCTATTCCATCACTACCATAGTAAATCCAGTAGCGGTCAAGTTGGACTTGCCCCCTTACATGAAGATACATCCGGTCTTCCACGTCTCTCTATTAAAACCCGTGCAACCTCAAACCCGACTAACTACATCTCCAAAACCTATTCTAGTTGATGGAGAACTCGAGTTTGAAGTCAAAAGCATCCTGGATTCCAAGATCTCCAAATCTAAACTATTTTACCTGATTGACTGGAAAGGCTACGGTCCCCAAGAAAGATCCTGGGAACCTGCAGAATATGTCTACGCGCCTCGTCTAATCAAAAGATTTCATCGAACATTTCCTAACAAGCCCAAACCCCCGGAGAAGCCCGGTTTGGGAGGGGCCTTGAGGGGGGGTGCTGTCATGATCTCTGCTTCCAAAAGATCAGGACTTGCCCGACTCCCTTGGAAGCAGACCCATAACCCCGGTTCCGAGTGCCAGCCAGTCCCAAATGGGACCTTTTGGACCCTGTCCTGGCGCCAGTGGCACCAGGCTCATAAAGATGCCCAGTCCCAGCGCTGGAAGCGCCGGGCTCATAATGCTTGGGTGGACTTACCTGCAGCAGACCATGCTGCTTATTTACCTGCCAGTTGAACCCCTGATCCTCTTCTGTTTGGGACTACTTTTCCTGTTGGGTGGGGCAGGAGCCACTCCCTAGGTTCAGAACACTGAAACTCTTCTGGAAAGCAGGAACTCTTTTCTTACCTAGGCGTGGCTGTGGAAGGAGACACCTAAGCACTACAGGAGGCTATTTAAACCACACCCGATGGATGAATCTTGCTTTGCGTTATTCTGCATTCTCTGCAGCAGAACGCTCATCGTGTCTTCTGCTTCTGATCCTGGGCCTAAGGGAACAAAGGCTTACCATCCTGGAATCCAGTCTTCAGCAGCACCTGTAAAGACAAAGAAAGAACAGGTTAGCACTACGGTCTTCAGTGGCAGCGCATCTCTTACCTGGTCCATCGGCTGTCACCAACGCCTCGCGCTGCATTCCGGCATCTAAAAGACAAAGGCTTACCTACTCTTCGCATGCTCCTGAGGTCTTCGCACTGCATTCCGGCATCTGAAAGACAAAAGCTTACCAGCTCTTTGCACGCTCCGGAGGCCTTCGGCGCTGCATCCCGCATCTGAAAGACAAAAGAAGGTGCGTTTAAAGACATTGGGCAACTTTATTACTCACGTGCCATTGCTCCTTCCCACGCCGAATCCAGTGGGTATTCCAGCACCCTTCAGCTTCTCTAAAGCTCCGAACTTGTACCTGCAAGATAAAAGGGACAGTTAGTGCGCATCGTGAAGCAGGCTACAAGCGCTTACTTACGTGCTTCCAGGCGCTTCTATTCCTCACGCGGGTTCGATCCTCAACTCTCATCAGCCCGCCATCCGCCATCGCCGGAACCCTGCAAAACAAGAGATATCATTACAAAAGACTTTTAAGACATTTGAAGTGCCCAGAACTTACCGTTCGTGCAGTTAACGACGGACAGCAGTCCTCTGAGGTCAAGAGGCCTGCACCCTTATCCAGTGAAGAAACTGGTTACGGCACCCTGCCCCTAGGCAGATGCAGAGCTCGGCGTTCACTTACCTAAGGTGAGGGTGTTAACCTTTGGGGTTCTACAGGAGAAGAGAAAGGGAAGAGGAGAGAGGCACCCAATAACCCCAGTTCATTAATCCCATATTTTCTATCTGCAGACATCTTACTCTTCGAGTCAGACATACAGTGCACAGAGGTCCAGCCCAAAGAGCCAACCGTGTGTTACACATCACCTTTGAAGATACGGCATTCACCCAGTCAAGACCGGCGCCTCTGCGGGAATCAGGTGAGCGTTACAGCAAGTGCCAGATTGGTCAAGGATCTGTGATCTACCATGGACATGAAGTAGGTGGAGGGAGGATTCAGCCTCTACCCAGTAAAGTACAAGCAGTACAAGACTGGCCTGCCCCCACTACACAAACCCAAGTGAGACCCTTCTTAAGACTCACTGGGTACGATTGAAATCTTATGGCAGACTGTGGCACCATAGCTGCTCCTCTGACTGCTCTCACCACTCCAAAGAAGCCTAAGAAGGTCTCTTGGTCTGAGGAGTGTGAGAAGGCCGTCAATGGCTTAAAACACTCCCTGTGCCAGGCACCTGTCCTCAGGGCCCCTGACTGCAAACATGCTTTTATTGTGCAGACAGATGCCTCTGACACTGGGATAGGTGCTGTACTATCACAGGTAGATGGGAAAGGCAAGGAACCGCCTATTGGATTCATTAGTCGCAGGCTTAAGGATAGAGTGCTCAGGTGGTCCGCAGTAGAGAAGGAATGTTTCTCTGTTGTGTGTGCCCTAAGGAAGCCGAGGCCCTACCTCTATGGGACCCACTTCACTGTGCAAACTGACCATAAACCCTTAAAGTGGCTGATGAACAGGAAGGGAGAGAATCCAAAGTTGCTCAGGTGTTCCATAAGCCTGCAAAGGTTTGACTTCAACATTGAGCACAGGCCAGGTGTCCAACATAGCAATGCTTACGGGTTGTGAAGAATGATTAGCCAACCTGAACATGAGGCCCATCCAGGGGTAGATTAGTTCCACCTGTCCTTGATCTGGGAGGGGCGAGTGTTAGGAACAATATCATTTATGCCTCCTAAATTTATGCCCACCACGTCAGAGTTTAGAAATCCATCTCAACACTTACTCTTTGACACATTCAAAAAAGTACAACACAGGACAGATTTACAAAAGCATGCTTTCAGGTCCTTGCCAATTATCCTTGTGCAAGTTTGTTGCAATCCTGTCCAGCACTTCGGGCTGCCGCTGCAACCAGAAATTCTCAAAAAACCAATTTTCGAAAAACTTTACACCGTAGCCAGTCACTGGTGACCATGCCCACTTTAACCCCATTGCTGATCCCTTGTGGTCCTGGCCAGTAGCCAAATTGTCTGGGTCCTGGCCAAAGGCCAAAGGCCACGACTCAGACAATCTGGCCACAGCCCATTGCCACAGGCTATACCTCAGTCACAAAAGGTATATCACAATTTTTAGTACCTACATCATGACACTTTTCAGAAAATACAACACAGACACATTTGCAAAGCCATGCTCTCAGGTCTTGCCAATGCTCCTTGCACGAGTTTGCTGCAAATCTGTCCATTTTCTATTTTTTGAAAAGTGTAAAAATGTATGTACATAGAATAGCCATATTACTTAGTCCCCACTTGACAAAATCCATTCAGACTTTGCATTCAAGGTTCGGTCTATAATCTTTCTGAAAACTGTGTGCACATCTGTCAAAAAGGCAACAAAGTTATAAGCCATCTTAAAATGTTGAGACCCCCCCTCTAATTTTGCCCACTTTTGACAAAATCCCACCAAACTTTGCAAAACCATTCAAATATGGGTCTTTAAACTTTTTTTCAGATTCGTCAAATGGCACCAAATGTATAAGCCTTTCAAATATACTGGGACCCCCACCTTCTACATATGTAGAGGGGTAGAGAGACAAATGTCAAAAAGGTACATATATAGGGACACAAATGTAGAGAGGCCAATAAACAGAGATAAAAACAGAGGGACACACACATGCAGAATGGTACAAATGTGCAATGTTATGAGGCAAATAGAGTAGGACACACACACACGAGTGAGGGTAAGAGTGAAATACCAGGAAAACAACCAAAGAGAGGCAAACACAGAAAGTCAGAGGAACAGAGAAATACAAATATAACGAGGGACACAAATAGACAGTAAAGCAATATGAGAGGGTGAAATCGAGAGTGCGACATGTACAGAGACACATAAAGAGGGAGGCACATAGAAAAAAAGAATGAAATAGGAACTAATTGAGAGTTTGAGAGCATGACACTGAAAGGGAGAAAACTAATGCATGACATCTAAAGAAAAATAAACTGTGTTAAAAAATTAGAGGGAAAGAGTCTTGGTGAAACAAAAATGTTAAAAGGGATCTATGTGATCACTGCGCCGCCCGCAACTGCGACGCCGAAAATGCTGACGCCAGTTACGGCGCGGCGCAGTGATCATATGGATCACTGTGCCCGCTTCACCTGGCCTGCATTACACCCCCCACCCACTTACCTTTAGGGCGGCACACTTATGCGTGTGCCGCCCGCAATCAGTGATTCCTGCGGTGTCAGCTCTTCCCACTAACGTGGGTTGGAGCTGACGCCGCAGGGTGTTTTTATTTTCTTTTTTTTTACGTGTCCCCCGCTTTCCGAAATGGTAAGCGGGGGACTCCCCCGCAACCCCCGACCACCATTACTGTGCCCAGGAAGAGCAGGGGACACCCCCGCATTCCCTACTCTGCTTGGGTGCAGTAAAGGTCACCCTCATTTTGTGCGCCTCCAAAGGCGCAGTGACTGTGGGGGCGCACAAATGAGGGTGACGCTTTTGTATGATACCGTTAAAAGAAGGACTCACAGAAATTGAAAGGGTAAATGAGAGTTACATAAAGAGAAAGACAAATAAAGGGTAACAAAGCAGTATAAATCAGCATCCCCCATGGAAAATGTCATTTTGCAAGGCAGGTATGTAAAAGTAGGCATCCGTGTTGGGGAACCCCGACCAATCTGATTACGGGAATGCGCCAAATAATGCTAGCAATAGTCAGAGTTCCTCCAAGATTTCACGTGGCCTGTGTGCAGCAATTGTGCCGGAACACTCTTGAGAGATTTATTGTTCAAGACAAGCAGAAACACTGAATGCCTTACAGAACTTTGGCAGACCAATCGAAGCCCTCCATTTTCTGGGGAAGGTCAGTAGACTAATAAAAGGCACGGTTTATGTATTAGTTCTCTGTGAGATCTGCCTGGCTGTTAGAGTGGGGAACAGGGTTCCACGCTGGAAGAGGGATACACAATGGGAGAACGCTTGTGCTGTAGCCACTGAGAGCATCTATGTATAATAAAAGGCCAGATGTATGTTTGTCCGATGCTGAATGCACAGAATGCTCCGCTAGATGGAGCGGCTGCCTTGATATAAAGTGGTCCAAGTCACATAGCTTTGCATGTTGTCACCGCTAGAGGGAGCTGTAGGCTGAGGATATATAGACATCCTACTGTATCAATGAAAACCTTCACTTTGGCCTGTGTACGCTAGTTTTGTAAAATGTAATATTTAATTCCCTGATACTGTGATTTTAACTTATGCTTTTTTGTGAAGATCCTTAATGTCTCACTTCCTCTTCAGGAAACCCCTTTTGAATCAATTTCTGATTATTTCTATTTTTGGCTTCTCTTCCCTCCCTTTTCTACCTTCCCCACAAAATGAAAATAATAGAACAAATAACCCCTTTCCAAACTCCCTTTGTGGGCCACTTATTGTTATTACGCTTTGATTTCTTCCACCCCATCCCTCAAAAAAGAAAAAGGGAAAGCTGCTCTGAAAACTTTTCTACCAGTGGAAGCACCCTTTGAAAACATTTACCTATGTCCTCCCCACCCCACTACCCCCACCCCCACAATTGTTACGGAAGAAGTCAAAGATACAGCAACAGGCAAGTGAATTAATGTGCAAGCTCTGCAATAAAGATGTGTGGTGGGGCAAGACGCATGCACATTGCACATTGGGTACAACTGTACTACATTAACTACATTAACTCATTTTGCAGTGGCATAAAATGACATGTTATTGGCACATGTCATTCCCTGCCCCCAAAACCAAGGTCCTCCAGTGGTGCGAAGGAAACATGTGCCAGCATATCTGGGTATGCAAGCCATTTGTCACCATGACAGAACATGTGTGAGAAAAAGGCCCAATCTCAGGCTGTGTCACCACCAGCTGTAGTTATCAGACCTGTGCTGCCTTGGTTGGCTCCCCTCCTCCCGGTGGTGCCCCTTTGTGGCCAATATATGGGAGCAGTCAATGTGATCACATGTTCCTGCATGCATGTACATATTGTCTCCATTATGGAGTGGTGGTCAGCCAGGGCGAGCTCAAAGACACTGATATTCAAGATTCTTTGTAGACTCATCTGTGCACCCAATACCCCCAACATCTCCCTCCAAATTGAGCAGGAAGGAAAAACTGACATATTTTTCAATGGACTACACTTCTACTTATCTGCTCCTAACTCTCACCACCATTCTCCTGGCAACCCCTCACTCCTTCCTTCCTCTTTAATGCTTCTTCACCACCACTGGAACACCCTCTTGACTTCTAAAACAGCACCAAAGTATTTATTTTCATGAAGGCTCTCCTAATACATCTCCTAAATGTGGAAGGAGATGATACCAACATTTCCCCCCATGTTTGCCATCTCCCTGAAAGCCACAGTCTACATACTTGCTCACATCGTCTTGTAATGCATCCTCTTTGTTCCCATGCCTGTCTCGTCTCTTTCCACACTTCATGTCTACCCTCCACCCACCAGTTCCAGGGAGCCCCTGAGAAAAGTCTCAGCCTCTTTTGTATAACATGGATTTAACATAAAAATATTACTTTTGCTGACAGCTCTTAGATAGCATGGATGACCCAAAATATGATCAGGTTGGCGGCTATGAGAAGATGTAGATTTGCATTTTGGTGGCTCACAGGCCTGTTGAGAGGTAGCTCTTCTGTAAACAAATGTTGTTTTTAAATAGCTGGTGTGAACGCTTTTCAAAACTCCTGCCGACTTCGTATGGATGTTTGTCTTTCTACGATCTGTCTGTTGTGCCTTCGTCCCACCTGCTGCTGTGTTCTCTTCCCTTTTCTTCTTCTCTTTGTTTTTGTTTTCTTTTTTCTTCTTCTCTATTATCTTCATTGACTTCATCAAGATCTTGTAAAAATATTATTTTGATTATACACAAGTAAATAAAAAAAAATTAAAATAGGCGCAACACCTAGGAATCGGACTTAAAGAACAGAAAAGTGGTACAGTAGTGGTAGAAATGCTAATTAGTTTTAGTAATGATAAGAAAGTCACTCCCCCACACCCACATTAGCAGCCAATCAATCGAATGATCTGCTTCACAGCCACAAGCAACACTAAAGAACACCACTCTATTTTTCAGTGTGGGATTTGAAGCAGACAGGTCTTCACCAGCTGGTCATGGTGGTGTTTGACTAGCTATCTTTCCATTGTCTTGCATAACGTATGGCTGCATTATTTTAATAGATGATGATTGCTCAACATGGGCACTGGCGTGTTTCTCCTGCAGTCAGATAAAATAGGACTGGCAGCACTAAAGGCTCACTGGGAGTTTACTCTGGCAGAGGGGAAGCTAGAGGATTTGTGGGAACTCTCACACACAGTGCTGGACATACAGGCTACTTGCTGAACCAGTACTGTAGTGGATTATCATTGCTTCCTGTGTGTGATGTTGCAAGTAACTATGCATCTACCCTGTGAGATGTTAGGGTTAACTTTATGACCTATGATTGTGTTACACAAGCTCCCTATCCACATACTATCACTAGTGTTCCCAGAAGATGGGTCATGTTGCGTGGAAAACAAGAGTATTGTACACGTTCCTGGCTATGAAAAGGACAATGTTCTTGATGTTCTGATGGTAGTGAGTTCAGTGCAGTAATTGCTATGTTTTATAAAACGCAATCAGTCACCTTTAACAGACATCCTGGCACTGAATAAGAAGTCAGCCGTCTTACCAAAAAGCACAGGTCCTACATCTCCCTAACGTGGAAACATGAATGTCTTAGATTTCTGTCTAAATTCCATGTGGTGAGCAATCAGGTGGAGACTAGTTGAAAGAGAGTTACAAAGCTTTGCATCCAGCACTTAAAAAGCCTGCACACACCATCTGGCCAGTCTGAATCTAGCCACTAGCAGCATTACTGTCGCTGTTGAAGAGTTCTAGATGGAAGATATTTATAAAATCTGTCTCCAAAAATAAAAACTGGCGTGAGACTGTAGTACACCTTGTACACAAGCCACAAGGCTTTATATTTTATACATCACTTCACTGGCAACCAGTGAAGGGAGTGCACAACTGGAGAGATATGCTTTCTCTGCTCTAGATGATACACCAACCTAGGGAACGCATGAATTATCTGCAGGTTGTGGCACTACACTTTAAGTAACCCCCAGAAAATGGTGTTACAGAAATCCAAACAATTAGGCACACATGCATTTACCAGCTGAATTGTATGTGGGAAGGCAAAGTAATACACAAATCTCTCTTGATCTCATGCAGTTATGGTACTCCAGTGATAGCACTGTGTCCAACCAGAAACCTAAATCTCACACTTTCTGAGAAGGAACTGGACAGGAACCCAGAACTTTGGACCAGAGATCCTCTAACCAAGGATCTGGATATATGGTCTCTTCAGAAACATAAGGAACCTGGTTGTATTTCCGAGATGGAGAGGTGCAGATTAGAATCTCTGTTTTTTTGTACAGTGAACTTGTGTCTGTTACAATACATCCACTGTGCAACCTGTTCCAGACAGTCCTTCTGAACATTCACCTGATATCCATTTCACTGACTCAGGCGCAGAATCAATGGCGTACCATCTGCATAGATATAGAATTTGGCTCCAAAGGATCTAATTAGGTCAGCCAGAGGTCTCATGTGAAGATTAAAAAGCAGTGGGCTAAGGGTGGCACTGTGAGGCTCTCAGCAAGAGATGGCAGTACTTACTTATTCCTGAATCTTCTTCATTTGAATTTTCAACCACCTCACCAGTGAATCTTTGCACATCTGAACTGCATCTCCTCCGAATGTATTATCAGAGTTACCATTAAGCGGCCAAGAAACTGCTTTGACCTTTCAAAATGGGTTGAGAAATAAGGCCAACATGTATTTACTCTTATATTTATTTCATTGAGGTTATGTGAGGAGTTGCATGCAAGTTTTTTGACAAAATAATATGGGGAGACGTGAATAGCAAACATCACCAACCAGGTTAGCGGTAAGCAAGCACATCCTGTCATTAAACCTGTGTTACGAGGTAGGTGGTAAGGGATTACCGGCACCGGTAAGGACAACGGTGCCGGTCATCCCTTACCACCCTATTCTGAGGTCCCATAGCGGGTCCCTCCCTTAACACCTGGTTTTACCAGGCGTTATGAAAGGGACCCGTTAAGGGACTTCAGAGCTAATAACGGTACCGCAAATTGCGGTACCATTATTAGCTCCATCCCCATTCCCATTGAGCCCTATGGGGGCTTGAATGGGAGTGGGGAATGGTTCCCGTAATGGGGACTTACCGGGTCCTCTAAGGTTGGAATGACCCGGTAAGTCCCTATTTCGGGAACCCGGACACGGAATGCGGTAAGGGCGTAGCCATGGTGCTAATAGCACCATGGCTACCTCCTACCTCGTAATGACCCCCGTGATAATTTGACAATGCTCAAGTGCCATCATCTCACTCAACTGGGACTCAGGGCTAGAATCACTATAGGGTTTGGAATGGGGGCTTGGCATACAGAACAATGTTGACACGTCAGGAACGTTTTCTGAATTTACAATATGGGACATGTGTAGAATAGTAATTAGTAATTACACGGTGGGTGGTAAGGGTTTACCGGTACCGGTAAATCCTTACCGCCTTACTACGAGGTCCCTTTGCGGGTTGGGGATTTTAACGCCTGCTTTTTGCAGGCATTAAAAACCAATCCGCAAAGGGACCCAGGGAGCTAATTACGGTACCGCAATTTACGGTGCCGTAAATAGCGCCTTCCCCATTCCCATTATGCCCTATGGGGCAAAAATGGGAATGGGGAAGGGCAATGGTGGAAGGGGGAATTACCACCCTCCAATCTTGGAATGGGGCGGTAATTCCCCTTTCCACCAAAGCGGTGCCGGTATTTTACCGGCATGAACCATGGCGCTAATTGCGCCATGGTTCACCGCCTACTGTGTAATGAGGGCCTAAGTCTTGAGTGATCATCCTCACCCTGTGCATGCTGCTGAATCTTGTGGGGCCAAAACAAGTGTACTCATGGTGTTCTGAGGCTCTCCTAGCAAACAGTTTCTTGCACGAAATGCAAGTTTTGTGAGGTAGTTGATCTTTATTTAACCTCGCGGAAAAAAATCCATACTTTGGACTTCATGATGAGGTGATATGTGACCTACGCTGCACAGCTGACTGCAAAGGTAGTGGTGGGGTGCTGGTTGTGTTGCTGGTCTTTGTGGTCTGGCTACCACAAATTGATGTTTGGCAATAACATTCTCAACCTCTATACTCCAACACACATGCATATCAACTAAGCCATTCACACATGGAAATTGAAAACCCCACCCAAAAGATTTCAATGAGCAGAACACTACACCTTAACCAGCAGCTAAAATATCACATTTACTGCATCCTAGCATAATGATCCCCAAAGCCTTTCCTCTGAACACAAAAGCCTCTAAGTTCTGAACACAGAAAACCTATGAACACACTGGCACACATATCAACACAAAACAAATCTAGAGTCTATCTTCCCTCTCTCCACAGTAACCTAACAAGCGTCCATTCAGTTCTGCTAGAGTGCTTGAAACCAAGCCAACATCTTTATTTTATTGGAAACCAAGCCAACATCAACAATGCATGACATAAATTACTGTAACATTACATGACATAACTTCTAGTTCTTAAAGATTGTGTCTGAAAGAGACTGTAAACAATTATTTATTATTATTTTTATTATTATTATTATTATTATTATTATTATTATTATTATCATTATTATTATTATTATTATTATTATTATTTATTTCTCATAAAGTGCAACTCGGCCGGGGCCTCAGTGTGCTGAACAGAATGATAAACAAAACAAAATCATAAGCAAGCAAAATAGGACAAGCTATGGCACCAGTATCATTGGCAAAACTACAGGGTAATTCATGGAAATTCGCACAAAAGTGGCGCGTGCGATAAAATCCATTTCAGCGCACAGCGTATTCATGGATTTTAGCCTCCAAAACCAGCCGTTGCGCAGAGTGGCGCAGCGACCCTGCAGCAGCGCTAGTTAAGCCCCCAAGAACGCCCTCGCGCAAGGAAAAGGCATCAAAATCCCCAATCCAGTGCAAAGGTCTGTACCAACCCAAAACCAGTTTACCGGACTGCCAAACAGCAAACGCCAAGCGGGGAATGTGTATTACGGGTTTTGCGGTAACTTCCACACGTGAAAGGGCCTGTGCGGGCGGGGTACATGTATAACTGGGGTTCGTGGGAAGTTTCACACGCGATTGGCCTGGGTACGTGTATTCCAGGGGTGCGCGGGAAGTTTCACACGCAAATGGGCTGGGTACGTGTATTTCAGGGGTGCGCGGGAAGTTTCACCTGCGATAGGCCCTGTGCGAGTGGTGCGCCTGTATTCCTGGGGTTCGCGTGAAGTTTCACACGCGAATGGGCTGGGTACGTGTATTTCAGGGGTGCGCGGGATGTTTTACACACGAATGGGCTGGGTACGTGTATTTCAGGGGTGCGCGGGAAGTCTCACACGCGAATGGACTGGGTACGTGTATTTCAGGGGTGCGCGGGAAGTTTGACGCGCGATTGGCCTGGTTACATGTATTTCAGGGGTGCGTGGGAAGTTTCACACGCGATTGGCCTGGGTACGTGTATTTCAGGGGTGCGCGGGAAGTTGCACACGCGAATGGGCTGGATACGTGTATTTCAGGGGTGCGCGGGAAGTTTCACACGCGAATGGGCTGGGTACGTGTATTTCAGGGGTGTGCAGGAAGTCTCACAAGTGAATGGGCTGGGTACGTGTATTTCAGGGGTGCGCGAGAAGTTTCACACGCGATTGGCCTGGGTACGTGTATTTCAGGGGTGCGCGGGAAGTTTCACATGCGATTGGCCTGGGTACGTGTATTTCAGGGGTGCGCGGGAAGTTGCACATGCGAATGGGGTGGGTACGTGTATTTCAGGGGTGCGCGGGAAGTTTCACACGCGAATGGGCTGCATACGTGTATTTCAGGGGTGCGCGGGAAGTTTCACACGCGAATGGGCTGGGTACGTGTATTTCAGGGGTGCGCGGGAAGTTTCACACGCGATTGGCTTTGGTACGTGTATTTCAGGGGTGCGCGGGAAGTTTCACACGCGAATGGGCTGGGTACGTGTATTACGGGGGTGCCAGGGAGTCCTACACGTGAATTGGCAGTGTGGGTCCTCCCAGGTGTTCCCTCTACACCCTCCACAGCCCCTTCAGGCAGCCCACACCACAGGGGACTACCCTGCACCCCTGGTCATGTCCCGCAGGCAGCCCATCCACCATGGGCATGCCCCCCAGCAAAGCCACATGTCACCTTGCACTAATGGTCACCAACTCATGTCCCCCTGCACTCCCACCCCCCAGCAGTGCGGGGCACCTGCCAGCAGGCACCCACTCATGTCCCCCTGCACCCCCACCCCCAGCAGTCAGGGGCACCTGCCAGCAGGCCCCCACACATGTCCCACTCATGTCCCCCTGAACCCCCACCCCCAGCAGTCAGGGGTACCTGCCAGCAGGCCCCACACATGTCCCACTCATGTCCCCCTGCACCCCCACCCCCAGCAGTCAGGGGCCCCTGCCAGCAGGCCCCCACTCATGTCCCACTCATGTCCCCCTGCACCCCCACACCCCCAGCAGTGAGGGGCACCTGCCAGCAGGCACCCACTCATGTCCCACTCATGTCCCCCTGCACCCCAACCCCCCAGCAGTGAGGGGCACCTGCCAGCAGGCCCCCACTCATGTCCCACGCATGTCCCCCTGCACCCCCACCCCCCAGAAGTGAGGGGCACCTGCCAGCAGGCCCCCACTCATGTCCCACTCATGTCCCCCTGCAACCCCCCAGCAGTCAGGGGCACCTGCCAGCAGGCCCCCACACATGTCCCCCAAACACCACGCCATGACTATACAGACCCATGGCCCTAACGCCAACCCAAATCCCAACCCTCCACCCCCCAGTGCAAACACCCAACGATCCACTGCACCCACTCCCTAGTAAATCTCCCATTCCATGATAGTCTGAAAAGAACCAGCATGCCCATCAGCAAATGTCCTGCAGAGCCACACAGTTGCAACACGTGACTGTGCCAATGCTCATGGAGACATGCACCAAACCATCACTGTACACCATACCAATAATTTAGAATAAATAAATGTATTAAAAAGTACAACAAATGTCAAAATGAAAAGCACACATGCAAAAGAAGAAATAATCGTTTGAAATAAGAAAAAGAAAGTCAAATTCAAGCAAGAAAAGAAATCCAAAAAATTAAAAAATATAAGTGGTGCATCCCCAAAGTCCATAGAACGAAATCCAAAGATGAAAAGCATAAAAAAACATTACTCCATGTGAATATGACTAAAAGAAAGTATATACATGTCCTGAAAATTGAAAAAGAAAGTCTGAAGGGTCCATTATCCCAAAAGCAAATGAAACCTAACAAAAACCCTATCTAAAATACAACTATATACAAAAAGTGGAGCAAAGTCCGTGGACTCCAAATCATAATAATAAAGAAATGAAACCTAAACCTAAATAACTATATACAAAGGCGGCGGCCTAGTCCGACGGCTCACTGGTTGATGTCATGGGCCAGGGCATCATCGAACTCCTGTTCAATGGCTTGGAGGCGGGCATGTTCACTGTCCCCGAGGTCTCGCAGGGATAATGCAGTGTCCAGCTCCAACTCCCTGAGAATACCCTCGAGGCACTCAGCCCGCCTCAGTGCCCTCCGCATGGAGTTCTCCACCCTAACCATTGTGAGCCGTTCCTCCTCCGCCCGCCGCCGCTCCGCACCTATCCGCTGGCCCAACCGCTCCCACACGGAAGACACTCCCATTCCAGGGTTCTCCTGCCCTCCGGCCGAGGCCTGCCGCTCGGATGTTGATGGCCACGACCCATGATGCCTCCGACATCGTGCCTGCCGCTGCCTCCGACGCAACTGCCTCTGCCAGCACGACGGCATCCAGGATGATGGAATCTACTGACGCCGTCATGCACGTACCCTGCTCAATGATGCCGTCACATCCTCCATCTGCTGGGGTCCAGTTGCTGGTGTGTCCACCCCTGCTGGACCTCCGACTCCCGACTGTGGCAGGGATGGGATCCCCACCGAGTTGGCTGCGTAGGTCGGGGCAGGTCCACAGAGGGCCCTGGTGGCATCTGGGTCGGAAGACGTCATGGAGAACGACTGGCGCATAGCCTCCACAGAGGAGGAGAGGGTCGCTAGAGTGCCCGACACATGTAGGAAACCCCCGACCATGGTTGCTCCCAACTGGGCCACGTTGGTGCTCTTCGTGATGACGTGCGTGCTCCCCCCGGAAAGCCTGTGCGCAACCAATCAGGACCTTCTCCGTACAGCCAGGGGTCCCCTCGTCCACAGGTAGAGGAGTGTCAGATGACATGGACATCCCCCATACCTGCGGACGGGCCTGGAATGGGGCATCCCTGCTGGTGCATGGTGGTGCAGTCACAGTGTCAGGGACAGTGACATGCACAAGCCCCTCTATGGCGACCTGTGCTGCCTCCTGCCCCTGCCCCTGGACTGCACCACTTGCACCAGCAGGGATGCCCCACCATGCCCCATGTGCGGCGCAGTAGCAGCCTCCTCCTCCTCTGTGGAAACCACCAACCTGGATGGCTCCACACCATCTTCCGCCGTTGCAAGCCCCTGTGGGGGCTCACCCACCCCTTCCGCTGCAGCCGTGGGGGCATCCCCACCGCTTTGCTCCACAGCGCCGTCGCCGTCCTCTTCTTAACTTGGTGCTGTGTAGAGGGAGACATAGAACACAAGCATCAGGGCACTGTACAATGGTCCCCTAGACAGGAAGCAATAGCAGATGAGTGGCACTGTCAAACATCACTTCCATCATGTGCCTCCACGACATGGGTCAGTGCAGGCAAAACACATGCAGTTACAGGCATGGCATATGCCATGGACATTAGCATACATGTTCAAGGGACTCTTGAAACATACAATGTTGGTTTGAAACTCACATGCATCATGGGTCATGCCTATCACATGCACACACCTCACCGTAGTTTCATCCATCTGGACTCATACACCCCAGACACAGTGGATACAAGGATGACTAGGCTGCATCAGTGAATCCAAACATTGTCACAGACATGTGTCATGCATCCATGGCATTTACAAGTCACAGACATGCAGGTCAGACACACAGACATGGACACCATACACATACATGGCATCAGCACCCATCCCTCACCCCCGCCCATGTCCAGGAACAGAGACTGGCATGCTTTCATGTGTCCATTCCGCATAGAGCTCCCCATGCTGCATTTCAACACATGCACCAACCATGTGGTTCACACATTACTGGTCCCACATGCATGACCATGATATCCTTGCACACACACATACGTACATGGCCTATGTCACACATACAGGCAAGTATCAGACAACCAGCACACTGCAACATGCCCTGTCTCACACGGCAATGCTTGGCCACTTACTGCTCAACTCCAGACGGGTCTGCCTCTTAAGGATCTGGGCGTGGAGCGCTGGGCATACGCGTTCCAGGACCCTCAGCTGGATGGTACTCATGGTGCCCCAGCCCCCCTCCACGAGGCGCCGGGCCTTCATGAGGGTCCTGGACCTCAAGTCCTCCCAGCGCTTCCTCACTTGCTTGATGTTGCGGGTTCCCACCCCCTCCGCGTTGATGGCAACCACAAAGTCGTCATCCTGTCCCGTCCTTCCTTGTTGGCGCGTGATGATCCGAAGAGGGCATCATAATGCCCCAGGACAAGCTCCACCAGGACACCAACTTCAGTGGCAGTGAAGCTGGTGCCCCTCTGCCTCTCTGACTGGGGGTTGCCAGTGCTGACAGATGGTGGTGTGCCCGACATGGCAACCCCAGAGGCAGGCGTGGGTGGGCAACTGGGTCCTGGGGCTGGGCTGTGGAGCGATGGTATCCCAGTCGGGAGTCTTCAGTTCCAGCAGAGGTGGACACAGCAACAAGACCCCTGCAGATGGCTGATGTGCAGGCACCAAATAGTAGGGCATGTGGCCAGCAGGCAGTCAGGCAGCAGCAGATGGCAGGTGGAGGCTGCTCGGGGCTCTGGGGGGCAGTGATTCGGCCTTTTGGGCAGGAGCGTGGTCTTCCGTGTGTTTTCGCGTGGCCAGCTTGATACGGAGTGATTTGGCACGTGAAAAAATTGCACGTCAGCGTGTGATTCGAGCAAAGGCCCTTAGCGCGTAAGCACATCAGCACTCGTACGCGATTTCGAAACTATCGCGTTTCAAACTTCCTGCGAACCCCTGGAATACACGTATCCCGCTCCCCCAGGCACGATTGCGTGTGGAACTTCACGCGCACTCCTGAAATACACGTACACCACTCCCCCATGCCCGATCGCGTGTGAAACTTCACGCGCACACACGAAATACAGGCTAATTTTTCACACAGCGGGTGTCGCTGTTTGTCGTGTACACCTTTGCACGTCATTTGTCCTAGGGGGCCACAATATGGGAAATTCATCAGAGCTGTTTATTCGTGCTTTTTGTTAGCGCACATTTTGGCGCACATTTTTTTCCTGCGCAGGGACGCTACCGCCTGCCTTCCTGTTGCGGACGGGTTTGGGTCAGTGCTCGTCTTTGCCCGTGGGCTGGTTTGCCCTATTCGATTCCATGAATACGTGTTGTAGGTGAGCGTGTGGGCGTTCCGCACACTTGCCTTCTGTACTTCCCCTGTGACGCCCATATTTTCACGACTTGTTCCCCATTCCGAGTGTTCCGCCCCGTGTTCTGCCTACTTTTGTTATTTGCGCCGCGCTATGTGCGCTTTCGCTGTGGCCTTGGCGCACGCCGTTAGATGACCTGTGCGCCGGCATGCGCCGCACACTTTTTCAGCGCACATCCCTGATTTTACTCGGGCACAGACTTCCATGAATAGATGTGCGATGGGTCCCTGCCATATTCGCACTTGCACTGCGATTTTCACTCTTTCACTGCGAATCGCACCTTTTCGCACGCTTGCGCAGGAATTTTCGGCGCACATTGATTCCATGTATCGGCCTGACATGTATCAACCAAGAAGGTTTTTACGGCAGCCTTAAAGCTGTCCAAATTATGGCTACAGCGAAAGGTGCATGGCAAAAAGTTCTGCAATATGGAGAAATATGGTCCAACGTAGTTGTATGGGTTAGCTGCAGTTTGAAGCAACTAAGCTCAAGGCGGTCATCATCATTCAATAGCATTCAAGCTAAATGTTTGGTGAACAGTTGCGCGCTTGTTGCATTTTCCTCCTCATCCTTGGTATCATTGATATTTTGAAACATATGTTTCTGTTGCAGATACTTAAAAGGGAATCTTTATCTAGCTCATCATCATTATTATTGTCATATTGTTTAGATGTAGTGGGTGGAGACCATAACATTCCTACATCCAGCTGTTTGTCCTCCCTCATCCGGCTCCTCTAGGCTGTGTGTTGTTTGTCTGTGCGCACTCATCCGTAGAGAATATTTGCACCCCCCCCCTTACTGCCAAAGAGACATTGGACTAAACTGCCTCTTAAGCCCGCAAAAGGGGAGCATGTACCACTATCGCATGCCCAGTGGGTGCACGTATTTGTGATTGTTATGCCTTTACCGTTAGAGTCACTGACTGCACTTTCTTGTCCAAACGGATTTCCAAGATATTTGTATTGAAAAGAACAACTTTAAGACTTTTCTGCACAAAGACAAAATGATTAGTTACAGACACGTAATGTGATCTTGTTCCTGCCGCTGCTACCAAGCACATCTGTTAAACCTTTGTTTTCAAGAAGAAAATCAATGGTGTCTTTGTTTATTTCATGTGACGTGACCACATGGTTTCTCTCCTCATTGATGCTGAGATAGGATATTCAATTAAAGCCACTGAATATAATCTCCACCTGCCTCCCAAGATTTAAAAGATCTTTCTATGCATGCAATGTGGACAGGTGACAGAAAGATGACTCATTTTCAGCCAATAAAAGTTTCCTATGACTTTTCATTGGCAAAACATATTCATTAAAAAAAATATGTCTGTAACTTTCAATTTGCAAAAGGATTTGTCAGATATTTTATGGCAAAATCCATTCAAAGACGTTTATTCACAAGCAGATTGGCCATTAAAACGTCACACACAATTCCAGACACTCAATATAATGTCCTGCCTGCTGCTGACTCCTAGCAATTTGGTCATGCTACTTTTCTAACTATGACAAGCAATGGCATATGTCTTTATGTCAAGCAAGATGTTCACTGGAGTAATCTTCTTCCTGGTACTGAGATATCACAGTCGGTAAAATCCACTAAATATAATCTCCATTCTCCTCCCAAGAATTCTGCGACTTTTATTTTTTTTAAGGCTTTTTTATCTTCGTCTACGTAGCAATTAGTAACACATAACTTTGAAAGATAACATCAATGATGGATAACAGTATTTAAGGTTTACCTTCAATCCCTCACTCCTCCACAAACCCCCTACCTGTCCCCCCAAAAAAAGGCATGTGTACAGTTTTGGTGTTGTTTTGCCTCATTACGAGATGGGTGGTAGTCATGGAGTTGCTAGCTCCATGGCTGCCTCCCATACCGTGCCCATGTCCGGTCTCGTTCAATGGGGACTTACCGGTGTAGTCCGACCCTGGCGGGACCGGTAAATCCCCATTAAACAGACCATTCCCCATTCCCATTTGAGCCCCCATAGGGCTCAATGGGAATGGGTAGGACGGTAATAACGGGCTTGCGACTTGCAAGCCCGTTATTAGCGCCCTGGTCCCTTAGCGGGACCCATAAGGGACGTGTGGTCAGACCACATGTTCCTTACGGTCCCCACCAAGGAACTTTGGAATAGGGTGGTAAGGGATTACTGGCACCGGTCTCCTTACCGGTGCCCGGTATCCATTACCGCCCACCTTGTAATGACCCCCCTTGTCTGCGAGACCATCCCACCCTGTTCAAGTGTGTTGTCGAGAACCATTAGAGCCCCGTTATTTTCAAGTTGGTTGAAATCTAAACCGTATCCGTGGCATAGCACCTCAGGACTATTTTACCAGATTGCTACCCCAGACATATGTGTTGCATGAGTCGGGTATGTGTAGGGACTCTTCCCTGCCCCTCACATGTTCTATGAATGGCCTAGTATACTTGGGGATGGTATTGGTCACTGGAGCCGTAATCCTCGCCATGGCCAGTGTGTCCTAGACCTTGACCTACCAATACGCTATTGGGTGCCTTCTTGCGATTTCCAAAGGCATGTCCTCGTAATTTTATCTGGTAATAGTAAGTGGCTGATGGGTGATGCCCGTGGGCCGAAAGTGGAAACGTGTCATCTTCTGGGTAATCCCCCATAAGTATCACCAAGAGACATAAGGGGAGTTGACACTCCTTGATCTCTTTAATCTGCGGCAGGACCTCTTTCCAGTACACTTGTATCACAGTGCATGTCCACCACATGTGTATCATATCTCCCCTGTCATTGCAGTGCAGCCAACAGTGGGCAGAGGTGTTTGCAAATATGTTGTGGAGCCTCGCTGGTGTGAGATACCATCTGTTACACAGTTTAATGACCCTCCCTTTAAATTGTGTATGTATAGAGCTTTTGTGGGTTCTGTGCTAGATCCTGCTCCACGATTCTTCTGTGATTTCTTGGCCAGGGTCTCGTTCCCTTCTAAGCATATAGGGGATTTTGTTTTCCTCTTCTGCCTTCTCCAAAAGCTTATACAATTGGGAAATCTTTCCAACCCTTCTGCCCTCTTGTACTGTGAATTCTTGCCCCATCGGGGAGCTAGTACCTGCCTTTTTTGACTGCAAGATTTCTGTGTGCCTGAACCTTTCCATTTTGGGGAGTCAGCATTTCTCTTTGCATTCGGCAAACGTTAAAGGTGCCCATTTTCTATATAGGTCCCCTAGCTTCAAAGGGCAATTTCTCTCCCATTATGCAAGCACCTGTGTGTTCATCCCAGGGGAGAAATCTTGGTTACCGGTGAGTGGAGAAAGTGGTCCAAGGCCTGGTGAGCTCCCAGGGAGATGAATTGCTCCATCCCAGCGTTTTAGTGTGTAAGATGTGGTTTGTAGTAGTATCCCTGCATGCCCTTGAGCTGTTTTTCCTGTCAATGGGAGTACATGTAGGGAGGGAGAGAGTCCTGCCATCTTAATCATCTTTCACTTTGGGGATTTCATTTCTGTTGGCCGGTCCAGTAGTGGGGCCTAGCTGTGCTGCCCGGAAGTATCTTCTAACCAATGGGAACCTAGCCCACCCACCCAGGGGGATCTCCTTGTGACCTTCCTCTGTATTCTAGGGTCCTTGCCCAACCAGATATACTTGGTCATCTTCCTCTGGAGTTCTTCCAGGTCTCTAGATTGGATTGCTATGGGTAGTGTTTAGAACATATTTAATAGCCTTGGGAGCACGGTCATCTTTACCGCTTGCATCCTACCCATCCAGGAGATTTCTTCCAAATCCCAGCATGACAATTCCTCTACAGCTTCCCTGAATAGGTCCGGAATGTTCTCACCTACTAGGGTGTCATATGAGGATGTTATTTTAACCCCCCAAATAAGTTATCTTATCAACCACCCATTTATGGGCAGAAAGCTCACAGAGTAATCCCAGGCACATCTGTGTCTAAGTAATATTCACGCCCATGGATTTATTTTTCTTGGCATTAAATCCTGAGACATCCCCAAATGAGACCATGGTGTCCAATAACGCAGGTAATGAGGCTACAGTATCCACAAGAAAGCATAGCACATCGTCTGCATGCAGCTTTATTTTATGTGTCATATTTATGTGTCATATCCCTAAACGTGATTCCTTGAATAATTGGGTTCTCACGGATTCTCCACGGCAGAGGCTTCTTAGCCATGGCAAAGATGGGGGACAAGAGTGGGCAGCCCTGCCTCGTTCCCCTTTACAGCCATAGTACAAGAGACCAGCAGCTGTTAACATTACGTCTGGTTTTTGGGTATTTATACATGGCCATAATGAATCGCCTTATTATCGGATGAATATTATAGCTTCCCCGTACTTCTTCCAGGTACTCCCAGTCCATGCTATCAAATGTTGTGTGGGTGTCTAGGGATAATATCGCAAAATGTTATGGAATTTACTCTGTGGCTGCGATGAAGTCTATCACCCTTTGGATATTATTGTGCGCCCCCTGCTACATTATAAAGTCTGTTTGGTCCCGGTCAGTAAGCCTGGGTAGAACCTCTGTTAGTCGATTAGCTATAATCTTCCTATAAAGGTTGGCATCTGCGTTAATCAGCGCAATCGGCCTGTATGCTGAGCAATTTTCCCCATCCTTTCCCAGTTTTGGAATCAGCACTGTTGTGGAGTACGACATAGATTCGGAAACCAAGCCTTTCCCAGGCTATTAAATACCCTGGTTAAATGCAGAGCTACTACCTCTGTGAACGCCTTATAGAACTGGGCTGAGAAGCCATCTGTACCTAGGGCCTTCCCCGACAAGAGGCTTTGGATAGCCCTCTGGACCTCAATCTCAGTAATTTAAGTCTCTAATACCTCCTTATCCTCAGCAGAAAGTCTTGGCAATCTTGACAATTCTCCAAAGCGTGTTCTCTGCATTGGATCCCAGGGGACTCTGTACCCCACCTCTCTAAAATGATTCTCCAGTAGCGCAATTTTATCTTCCTCTCGTACCACCTTGTTACTACGGTTATCACTCAAGGCATGTATGTAATCGCGCTCGACTTGCATTCAGAGCTTAGCTGACAGAGGTCTATTACCCTTATTAACTTTGACATAGTAGAATTGTCTTGTGTTTAACATAGCCTGTGCTGCAGTGTCCATCAGGTGGGTCTCTTGCTACATCTGGGCTGCGTGAGTTTTCATGTTTATGTGATCTCTCTAGGTGGCTAATTTCTCCTTCCAGATCTATTTCCCTATCTTTGTGGGCCCTTTTGTATGCTGCTGTTTGATTAATAATAGCTCATCTAAGAATGGCGTGCGTCCCACAGTAGGCCCAGTTCGATATTGTCAATATCATTTTCCGCAAAGTAATTGGTCAATGTGTTGGTTATGTGAAGCCTCATAGCAATATCTTTCAGTAGAAAATCATTGAAGCACCCAGGTCCAACGAGAGTCGAACTGAGGCATGATCTGATAGCACCCTAGAGAGAATTTCACTCTGCATGACCATAGGGATGAGTGCCCCGGGAGACTAGTTTCATATCCAGTCATGAGTGTCCCTTATGTAATGGAGAAAAGTATTTATAGTCTCTTTCCTCGGGATGAAAGAATCTCCAGGTCTCAATTAGCAATAGGTCTCTCAGGAATTTTGTCATTGCCAGGAAGTTATGTTTTTCAGAACCTATTGGGGGGAGAGTTTTGTCTTTGAGGGGATCCCCTGCACAATTAAAGTCTCCCGCAATAAACAGTGATCCATCAGAGATACCCATCAATGAGTCGGATAGAGTGTCAAAAAAGGTCTCCTGCCCCATATTTGGGCCGTAAACAGAAACCAGGGTAATTAGGTAAAAGAATTGGGAGTGTCCCAGTCAACTGTGCTGCGAATGGGGGAGTTATCAAAAAGCGCTGTGAGTCACACCGGAGACAGCCAATGGTGTGTCTCACTGGCACACCCAAAACAGTTTGATGAAGTGCAAGCATTCTGTCACAGCAGGCGCCTCACAGAATGGAAATAAGACTGGCATTCATTGCTGGTTTTGAACCTGCCTGGCTCGGCTCATACATGTGACAGTGTTCATCCATTTAAAGTCGCAATTTCAGTTCTTTTGAGCACATTTTGTATTGCTCACACCACATTCATTTGTGTACTTAATTCACTATTACTAAAGGATACTAAAGGTTCAACGCCTGGTGTGACAGAGTGCTTGCACTTCAAGAAACCAGGGTAACCTTGTAAAAGCACAATCTGGCATTTAGTGCTATAAAACTGCCCCCAATGTCCCTCAGCACCTTAATTACTAAAATGGCCCTTAGTTTTCCTGCCACTAGATGCAAAGTATGCTTTGCGGTAGGCTTTACTAACCATACGCGACACATCACGGGACAACAAATTGGCCTCCTGAAGGAACACTATTGTGGGATTGTGGGGAAAAGCGCCTCAAGCCTCTGGAGCATGGCTTTTCACTTGATTGGGGAGTTATGCCCCAGGACATTCAGGGTCAAACATGAGTTCTCAGAAATCTCGGTAGTACTATCGAAGTTTTGCATTTGCATGCCAGATGGGGAACCTATCTAATCATCCAACAATGCAGGAGGTTGAGTAGAGGTCTGTCTTGAAGTGGGAGCTCCAGTACTCCGCTATATAATTACTAGGTGAACAAAGTGTGCTCGAGTCAAAAATAAAGAAAGAACAACACACCCAATTACACTCCTAAATCATCCCAATCCCAAAACTTCCAAAATCCCCAAAAACTCAAACAATTTCCAAGTCCAATATTTCCAACACATTAACCGGCATTGTACAGGAATGGCATCCCTGTGGGCTCCAACAGATCTAAGTTGTGCCCAACCTATCAGTCTAATACTTGCAACTAACTCATCTGAAATACTTGTGCAACCCAATCTTTAACCCTGTAACCACAACTCGCCCATCCTTCATCCCTCCAACCCGAACATTCAAATGATCTAACAGTGTGCAATGTTCCTGTCCATGGGAAAGGAAAAGAGATACCAATGTTCCCAGCTGCCTGCCGTGTGCTGTTCAACAATCATCTCGCGTGCATGGGTGTTTCTTCCTTGGGTTATCCCAAAGCCCCGGCGGGTTGCTGTGGCACTTCTTCTGCTCATGAGTATCTCGTATGGAGGAAGACCCATCTCCTGGGTTAGTGCCATTCTCGTCTGTTCCCTTTTCCATGAACTCCTCTGCTTCACTGTCCCATGAAATCACATATCGCTGGTTTCGGAACTCGAATAGCAATTTGCAAGGGAATCCCCATTTATAGCGGACTTTGTGTTCCCATAGCCAGAACATGAGCGTGCTCAGTTTTCGTGGTTTGGCCAAGGTTGAAGGTGCAATGTCTTCAAATACCTGGGGATTTGTTTCTTAGTACCTATAGGCCGCTTGGTCCTAGCCGCCATCATCATGAACTCCCTCTGCCTGAAGAAGCGAATTCTCATTACGACATCCAAGAGGGAGTTGCTTCATATCTTAGAGGATGAGAACACTCTATGCATCCTGTCTAGGCTTATCTCCCAGCTGTCCCCACCTCGAAGCAATTCTTGAAAGAGTGCTGTCAAATATTCTTCCAGATCTTGGTCTTTGACATGACGGGGGAGCCCTCTCAGACGAATATTGTTCCGTCGCAAGTGATTTTCAATATCCTCCTGCCTGATCCAGATGTGCGCCACCTGCTCTTCCATTGTGAGAATTCTTTTTCTTTGTTGGAGCTCCATCTGTTCTTGGGCATTCTCACAATGATCAATTTCTAGGTAGTCCAACCTTCTCTCTGCAGAGTGCACATGGTCATCCAGATCAGCAATTGATTTCGACAATCTGTCATTAGATATCTGAATTTGTTACGATCTCTTTGAAGTTCAGCCAGGAGGAGTCTTAGGTCTGCCTTGGTGGCCAGTGTTCCTTCATGTTCCTCAATCCTCTGCATGGCATGGACATGGACAGTGGCCAACTGGTGTTTATATTTTATTCATAGATGATTTTATGTCTCCCTGCTTTGCTTTGGCTGGACTTTTGACCATAATGGCGCAGATGGAAGATGGTCTGCACTGTGCCCAGGCCGGATTTCATGAGAGGCCTCCAGCAACAACGCGGTGGTCTCAGAACACCACTAACAGTAGGTACTGGTGGGCTGGAGCTCCCTCTGTCCACCTATTCTCTTGCTAACATCAAGCCTTGACAATGGTCTAAGATTAGTTATTTGCTTCTTCAATGGCACAGATTCAGAGCTGTAGTATGAAGAACTTCAAACTCGACTGCCCCCTGTAATTCTCACTGTTTCTCTGCTCTGTAGCGCATAAATCTACCCACTGGAGTGTCGGATATCCCTCTCATCCCACATGGTCGCTCTGCTGTGAAGATCCCATAAAGGTGTGTCAATGGGAGGGGAGGAAGCAGGAGTCCACGGGTGTGTGATTGCACTTCGCACCAGTCTCAGCCAAGCCCTGGTGCTCCAGGGACCCTGGGATGCAGCAGCAACTCATTACCGGGTACACCAGAGTGGAGGAGCCCCCTATACTCTGGCAGTGGCGTGTGCGCTCTGGTACGAAGTCTGATTGTTTGCCACCTAGCCGAGCCACAGGCCATACTGCTGCGTTGGCGTCCACGCTGGCAGTGTAATATCACTACATGAAGCAGACTCACCGACTGCTCTGCATGTCTCTGCCGCACTCCAGTGAGGGCTCTCACCAGTGCCTCCATGCTCCTGGGGTTCACTGCCAGTATCGGAGAGTCCGGGGAACATCGGATGACCTCCGGCACGCAGTATTTTCATCTCAGTTGGGTACCGGGCACCAACTTCGCTTCAAGTCGTGGCTTCTTTTCCAAGCTCCTCATACTTACATAGCTACTCGAAACTTCACTCTAGTAGCAAAGGTGAGCAGAGCAGACCTCCCGACAGGGCTGATGAATTATGGGTCAGATTATGCCATTACTATGTAGATTCTTGGCCCATGGGGAAATCTCTTGCGGTGCTCTTGGGGGATCCGTCCTGTCGGTCTGCCGCCGGCCACACCCCCATTCCGAGACATTTCTAAGCAAGCACGTGAATTGGCTGCAAAACGATGATGCTCTCCATTGCCACCAATGAACGCACAATCCTTGCCTATAAAGGTTTCTAAAACTTTAAAATCCCAAACAAGTATTAAGATGCTTTTTCTACAAAAGGAATCTAAGACTTTTGCATGCAAGCAGCAAATATGTGAACTGCCACAAAATGATGGCGTCTCACTTACAGCTACTGAATGCACTCTCTGGCCTAAAATGATTTTTACGACTTTCCATTGGGGAAAAGAATTGAAACGCTTTTTGTTGTGTGCTTTAGATCGGAGCTCGTCCCTGGTCTTTATCTCACTTTTTTACACCCTCATACACTGGCTCACCACTTGTTCTCATCGTTATGTTTTTGCAGAGGCGTCCTTCCATGGAATGCCTCCACCATCTGTAAATGTGTTAATGGAAGTCATTTCTGTTCAATATTGAAAACCCTGTTCTACAATTAATCACAAATACAAACGTGCTGCCTCCCAAGACCTTTCAATGCAAGCAACTGTGGGCTGCTCAGAGAAGACAACACGCCCAGTTATACCAGTAAAAGCACCCTCTTCCCTAGAAAAAAGAGGTTGAATTTTAAGTCACAAAAAGATTTCCAATACTTTTCATTGCCAAAAATACAAACACTTTTTTTTATACAAGCAACAATTATGTGGACAGGTCACAAAAAGACAATTGCAGCCAGGACTGGCCAGTCAGAAAGATATGAACACAAGAACTGTAATATTGAAATCTTGTGTTACCTTGGCTACAGAGTGTGAGTACCTCCTTCAAAGATGTGTTGTGACCTGCAGTCACAGGTTTCAATGCGGGAATGGTGAATGATGGCCTCCATTCATCCTTCGAGGGCGATCAATTGGGATCCCTACACTTGGGTAACATTAACACGTATCACATTGCAGCATTTACAAGAAGGGCCCACGCAACATATTACTTGTGAGATGTTTAGAAGTGCACAAATACATTAATGAAAGGTGCTAATGTACCATTAAATGTTTGCTTTCACCCGCAGATCTCGCTGGAATTGGAATGTTTGTTTTGCCATGTCGACTGGTCCTTAACAGAGGCTTTGTGTCTTACTTATTTTAATCAATCGAACAGTGCATCTGTTCAATTCGCTCTATTAATATCCACTTAACTCTTGTTATGTTTTATTCACAGAACACCGAATAAATACTGTTTTTCCAACTCCGAGTATTAAGTGCCCCACTAACATGCGGCACAAAGACCAGTCTGTTTGCATTCAAATCTGGGACATTAAAAAAATTGCTCTGGCTGTAAGGAAAACATGTAAATCATTGCCGAGGTCAGGACACAGATAGATTGAAATTGAACGTGTTTTCTGAAAGTCAAAATGAATGGTGCCCGAAGCGTTTAGTCACGTGCAGGTGTCCAGGCTGCCACACACCGCAGAAAATGATTAATTATATAAATGGTGTGTTTTTCTACCAGAATATTTGTTTTTTGCTATTTGCATTATGTCTCAATGTTCTTCGACTTCTTGCAAGACGAAAACATATGATGGTAAGTCTGCCTGTCTCTGCCAGCCTCGTCCCAAGGTTTCATGAGCACATGTAGCAAAACGAAAGGCATTGAACACAGGGCTACTTTCAAAAGAAGAAAGCTCTGCCACGACTTATTGCCGCCTGTCCTCGTCTGCTGGAGCCGCACAGCAGCACATATGTGTCTTTTGAAGAATTGCTGGTGTAGGGTTTAGCGGCAATGTAGTTGGGAGTATGGCAGATTTGCAGCACTTGACGAAACAGCAGGCGCCAACAAATTACAAACAGTGCTCTGTCTGGTTGATGGCCATTGGAGGCCAACTTGCTGTCCAACATCACCGACATGAACTTGGCTGCGGCAGCAGCGCGGACATTTGCTTGCACGGGGCCTAACATCTGTACTCCTCCCTTTGAATAACCTGCACTAGTTCCAGTAATTCAGGTGCACTCTTCCCACCGTTTGGCTCCTGATGGAAACCGTACAATAGCCCTTTTCTGAGCTGTCCTGTGAAAAACATTAGCGCCAGTGTTGTCTTCTTACTTACTTGAGCTGCTAGTTAGATCTCTCCAGTGACGTTCCCAAACACACTACGCGTTGTTATGTGCCATGGTAGCAAGGGACATGCCGTTACATTCGGAGATGTACTCTAAGGTGGATTTGGGTAGTTAGAAAAGTCCAAGCGGCTATTCATATCTGAAAAGGGCTCATTTAATGAATGCATCGAGATTTTGTTTTCTCGTTTGTGAATGCATGTAGTTACTTAATTTGGGGAATTGATGAAAGCCTACGTTGGCAGCGAAATTGGCTGCACCTGCTGATCTTCATTGTCCATCCGACTGCAACAGTCAAGTGGGAAAAGGCCTAATATCACGTTGGCATAGGATGCTTACTCATATGAGCGTCAAGGCACGCTCAGGCTGCAGACAGGAACCGGGCCGGCCTCAATTCGTTGCGTATTTATGTGTATTGCACTCAAGATACGCTGTCAATTGATTATTCTTTCATACAATACATATGTCCTTTGTTAGTGTCCAAGTAAATGTTTGACAGTATGGGGCTATTTTAAAAAGAAGTGTAATTGCACGCAAACAGCTGGCTACGTGTGATGTTTGCACTTCTGTGCAATTCAGTCACCTCGTGTAATGTTCAACCTTTGCAAGTATAAAAAAAGTTTCACAAACTTGTTTTAATAGCTTTTTTAGACTTAGTTTTGCAAAAAGTGTAAATGCAGCCTGCCATGTATGCACAGCAGACAGCTTTTAACAATGGGCAAGTTGGACTAGCAACCCACGCTTGCCCCACGATTTATATTGAATGAACATATAATCAACAACAATGTAAATACAATAGCTGGTTATTCAAAATTCCTCGGTTTATTATTTTCCCCTATTTTCTTGTGATCTCAGCCAACACGTGTTTCGACACTTAGTCTTCCTCGAGGCTTATATCAGAACAATATGAAATCAATTTTCTCAAATAATATTCCAAAATGTAAACATAATAATTCTGAATACATACCAGGGTTATGGTCTGGGGAACAGGAGAAGATAACAGACCAAAGAATGAGAGAAACATGGCATTAGAAAAAAATGACACCTCAATGTTTCTAAAAATGGTTGTCAACCATGGTACTGATTTTTCATTTAAACTACAAAGTTGAAAGCTATAGGTAACAAGTGACAAACAATTGTTGACAACCAACAGCACTACAGAGAAGCACCCTGTCCTCAGGTGTTATTTTATTAAATTGTTACCTTGTTTATAAAGCAAACGTTGCACATGACGTGCCCTTGCTTCATGTAAAATTGCCCGATGCAAACCACAGTAAGTGTTGTCATGGTATGCCAATAAATATCGAAAAGAAACTGATTGAAGTAGCATTTCAATTGTCTTATGTGATAAATTAGGATCCATGGAGCCTAATGAAAGTAATCTCCTTATTAGTATTGTCACTTGGCATTTGGGGTGCTTCACCGTTACAACGCTGTCATGCATCAATCCATTTCCTAAACAGGTACAACATCATGACTTCATCTGATAATACGGGTATTGTCAGACAAGTTGTTATTGCACGCAAAAACATACGTGTTGTTAATCAAGCTAACTTCACTCCTGTGTTAAAACATTTTTTTCTTCAAGTGCATACAGTTGTAAACAACTTTTTACACAACCAAAGTTAAAAAGAGTACATTTACTGTATAATTTAAAAATAAAAAGGACCCTTAAAGAAGAAAAAGGAAAAGAAAACATTTTTTTAAAGAGGAAAACTAATTGACAGAAAATAAAACAAAGAAAAGACATATGTACGATTACTAAACATTGCAGTTAACATACTGATCGACCATTCATTTCATCGGCACAGGCATAATTAACTTCAAATCGTTTCCTTATTACAACTAGTTGGAGTCAACACCTTCTCCAACATGGGGTTTACCATTAGCCAAAGGTGATAAACAGCAGAGACGCCCACATACGACTCAGCCGCAAAGAGTAGACTCCAGAACTGGTTGCTTTCATAGGCCCTCATTACGACCCTGGCGGAAATCGCGGTGCAAAATGCACCGCGGAGCACGGCGGAAAGCTGCCGATAGCGCCATGGGGGTTGGCGGATTTTCCGCCCCATTCCGACCTTGGCGGGGCGGTAAATCCCCATCCCCCATTTTACCCTTCCCCATTCCCATTTTTGCCCCATAGGGTATAATGGGAGTGGGGAAGGCGTTAATTACGCCACCGTAAAATACGGTGGCGTAATTAACATCAAGGTCCCGTAGCGCCATGGATTTCTCAGCCCGGAAAAACCAGGCGGAAAACGGCTCCATGGCGCTACGGGAACTCGTAGTAGGGCGGACGGGTCCGCCGCGAATAACGCTGGCGTAAACCCACTCCGCCAGGGTCGTAATGAGGCCCATAGAGTCTAAAGTTTGCTTATGCATTGATGTAGTACAGACTCAGATTGGGACAGGATATGATATGATATTTTATTTCTTTTGCGCTCATAAACAAGTGTTTCAGAGTGTGACGAGGCAAGGGAGGGGAACAAGGGAGGACAAAACAATGATCTTACTAGGCCCAGTGACAATGAGAACACACAAGTGCAGGGTAGAGGGAAGGGGGACATTCAAGGGGGAAGGGAGGAGTGGAAAGTGCTGAGAAAGGGATAAAACAACAACAATTAGTAGTGCAGCCAGCAAGGTGGCAACTGCAAGGTTGAAGCGCAGACAAGGGGTGTCTGATAAGTGCACGTATGCAGACTTTAGGGTTACAGATACAGACCCAAGTGCAAGGGCTACCAGGAGGTGGTGCGGCTGGGTGGGCAGGGACCTGTGCCCGAAAATCAGAGGGTAACCAGGTGCCTGGTGCCGAAAAACACAGATCAGCACGGGAGAGGAAGAGCGAAGTCAGAAGCAAAGCAGAAGGTCTTGAGGTGCTTCTGGAACCGGAGATGGTTCTCCTCGAGTTTCAGAAAGGCAGGTCGGCTGTTCCGGAAGAAGGCCCCAGCCGAGGAAAGAGATCTACCCCCAACATGTTGCTTGGAGAAGTGACTGACACTGAGTGAGTTGGAGGTAGAGGAGCGAAGAGCTTGAGTAGGAAGGTAATTACTGGGGGAGAATTGAAGGTATTTTTGACCCAGGCCCCAGAAAGCCTTGTGGACAATGCAAAGGGTCTTGCATTTAATCCTTGCAGCCACTGGGAGCCAATGAAGAGATTTCAGGGCTGGAGAGATACAATCCCTGGACTTGAGACCAAGGACAAATCTTGCAGTCCTGTTCTGGATGATTTGCAGAGGGTGGAGAGTAGAAGCAGGCAGATTTAGAAAGAGGCTGTTGTAGTAGTCCTGCGGAGGGAGAACCAGAGCTCTAGAGACAGTGAGCTTATGGAGGAAGGAGAGGAAAGGAAGAATTCCTCTGAGGAGGTGCAGTTGGTAGTTTGACTTCTTAGAGATGTCAGATATGTGAGGAGAAAGGAGAGTGTGGAGTTGAAGATGACCAGGAGGTTATTAGCCTCACATGTGGGAGCAGAAAGCGGGCCAAGGGACACCAACCAGAGAGTGACAGGAAAGGAGGGTGCAGGTGTGCTGATGAGGAGAATCTCCATTTTACTAGCACTAAGGCAGAGATCATTGGTGTCACACCACTCCTGGATAGCAGACAGACAGTCAGAGATGAGAGAAGGAGAAGAGGTGGCAGAGGGAAACTTGAAAATGTATTGAGTGTCATCCGCATAGCACTGAAGGTTGGAGCAGAGACCAGCAATGCGGTGGGTCAGGGGTGCCAGGTATTGGTTGAAAAGCCAGGGAGAGAGGCTAGACCCATGTGGAACACCACAGGTAGAGAGTGAGGTAGAGGAAAGGAAGGACCCAAGGTGTACCTGGGAGGGTTGATCAGAGAGTAAAGATGTCAGCCAGGCCAGGGCCTGATCAGTGATACCCAGGCTATCACTGAGACGGTTGAGCAGGATAGCATGCTTAACCATGTCAAAAGCAGAAGAGAGATCAAGTAGGATGAGGACAGAAGGTATGGTAGAGTCGAGGTTGGAGAGTAGGTCTTCACAGATGTTCAGGAGAGCAGTTTCCATGCTTCTGGCAGCTCTAAAGCCAGACTGATGGTCATAGAGACAACCAACAGAATCGTTGTGAAGATTAAGCTGGGAGATGGCCAGCTTTTACAGGAGTTTGCCAAGGAAAGTAGTGATGGAGATCGGGCGATAGTTAGTTGGGCATTAGGGGTCGGCTATGGGTTTCTTGAGAAGAGGGTGCACAAGAGAGTGATTCAGAGGGGAGGGGAAGGCTCCAGAGGCTAAGGAGAGGTTGCTCAAGACAGCCAGAGCAGGAGCAAGGCTGTCAATGTGGTCCTTGCTGGTTTGGATGAACAGGGAAGAACCTGATTTGATGAGACTTTCATAAATCGGACTTGTGTGGAAATCTCGTCTGGTGAGAACAGAGGAAAGGAAGAGATAGAGGGAAGGGGGGCAGCTGCCAGAGAGCCAGAAGTAGCGGATCGAGAAGGGAGATGAGGAGGAGAGGACGAGAGGGTGGACATGATCGACCTGGGTTTTTTAGATGAAAGGAGAGACAAGGGCCGTGCAAAGGGCCTGGGAGGCGACAGGAGAGATAGAGCCTGCAGCAGTGTTGGCCAGCTCCTTGCAGATTTTAAGGAATTTGGCCGAGTTGCTAGTAGCCACAGAGACACAGGCTTGGTTGTGGGCACTCTTCTTAGTTTGGACAAGGAGCCCATATTGTCTTTGGAGCAGGCTGCAAGCCAATTTGTCAGAGGATGTACAAGAAGCCAGCCATTTCCTCTCAGCCATCCTGCATTCATGTTTAAGGGTAGCTAGGTCAGAGTCATACCAAGAGTTGCCCTTGGCTTTGAGCTTCAAGCGGATCCTCGTGACAAGGGCAAGAACAACAAGAGTATCAGAGATTGAGGAGTAGAGCATGGAAAGGGCTGTATCAGGATGTGAGTCAGCTAGAGTAGGAGGAGGGGGAGAGAAAGTTTCGGTGAAAGCCTCAGAAATGCCAGAAATAACAGAGAAGGTAGGTGGCAATGTTGGAGTTGGCTCTCCAGGAGAGAGGAGTGGTCAGAGGAATGGGGAGGGGGAGGTCAGAGGAGATCAAAACATGTTAAGACATGACTTGCAGTTTCAATGTGAGAGCTACACAGTCGACAGAAACGTTCTTTGAATGAGATAGCCGACCAGGCACCCCGAACTCCAAAGACTGGCAAAATATCTAAGCGCATTGATAGGACAAATCGTATCAATGCCGGTAAGTGCATCTTTATCAAGTACTGCCTCGGGCCATGAGACATAAACTATATATATTTGTGCCTTCCTTCTAATTGTGCAATGGCCAATGACATGTTGTAATTTCTGGTCCCAACATCAATTTTTCCCAGAAAAACAGGGACTTCTTGTACACAGGAGCATGGTGAAAGCTATGGCTTGGCAGTGAGCGAGCACCATGCTTTACATTTCTCTGAACCAGACACTGCAAGAGTATTGTTCTGCATGTATCACACTCACATGTAATAGGGAGGCATGCCTTCCCCCTTCAAACCTTATAGCAACCCACAATTTACAAGCAGCAGCAACCCAGCAAGACATAAGAGACTGGATGCCCAATTCCAGTCTTACCACCTCAACTGGTGTTGAGCTCTCTAGGCTCAACAATGATCTTAGGATTTTTCCCTCCAATTTAGGCGACCAACTGATTGCCCTCCGAGGGAAAATCTCCAAAGCATAGAGAACCTCGGGGACAGTTGCAGTCTTGTCGGCAATCAGTTTTGCCTCCAGTGATCATCCACCCCACTTGTCAATCACATTCTTCAAGACCAGCCACCTGCACCAAATCTTGGGCCTTGCTGAATCATGCAGGTGGATGAAGGAGGAGGTAGCTTTTACCTCGATCCCCAAATACCTGTAAGAACTTGTTTGTTAGACTTTTTTTGTCCCCAGTGTCCAGTTGACATTTTTTCCCACCTGTGATCTTTTACCAAACTTCATTTCTTTAGTTTTTTGCATATTTATCCTTAGGCCATTCTCCTCTTCATAAGTAATAGTGGGTTCAGGGAGCCTTGTTGGCCTATTGGTGTTCTCTCCAGGATAACAATGTTGTCAGCATGGCGTCCAGACATTTGGTCGACCTAAAACTGGTCGAATGACATTTGGTCGACGCAATTTGGTCGAAAATCAAATGGTCGAATTTTTTTTTTAATTATATATTTATTTTTCGGGTTTTCGTTTTTTACAAAAATGGGTTTTTAGAAAAAAAGGGGTTGGGGGGGACCCCCCCCCCAAAAAAAAAGAGGGGTGAAAATAAAAAAATAAAAAATTCGACCATTTGGTTTTCGACCAAATTGGTTTGACCATTTGTCTGGTCGACCAATTTTTTTCGATCAAATGTCTGGTAACCGTCAGCATATGTAAGGGTATTTACTGCTTCACCTCCATATTGGGGAGGATAATTGTGAGTAGCCAGTAATGCCCTATACAAGTCAGACATGCACAGATTGTACAGTAATGGCGCCAAGATGCAACCTTGCTTCAGGCCCACATTTGTCTCAATGGGCGGTGTCAATGCACCGTCCTGAGACAAACAAACTTCCATCGTTGTTTAATTATGGAGTTGTCTAATAAAATAAAGTAATGAAGAGTCGAGTCGATGCCCAACCCTTTCAGATTATTTCACAGTTTAGATTGAATAAATGAATTGAATGCTGAACTAAAATCTACAAAGCAGATATCTAAGGGAGTTTCTGGGTATTTATAAGCATCTGAAATAAGATTCATAAGGACCCACAGGGCATGCTTTGTTACAAGGCCCTTTCTGAAACCAAAATGGTGTTCATCGAGCAGGTGTTTCTTAACAGACCATTGGGTGAGCATTTCGAGCAAAATGCCCGCAAAGATTTTCGAGCTGCAATCCAACATAGCCAGCAGCCTATAACAGCCAGGATTGGTCCTGAGACCCTGTTTATAGACCAGGATCAGAAAGAATCTTGCCATGTACTCAGAACAATTCCAGTTTTACAAATGCGAGTGAATTGCATTTTCAGGATCTCAGCCCAGAGGGTATGATCTTGCTTTAAGCACAATGTCTGAGAGCGCATCAGGGCCCATAGCCATAGACGGCTTGACTTTCTTGTTCAATTCAACATAGTCGGAAGTCTGCACTTGGTGCCAAACAGGGATGCCCCGCATCGGAGAATCCTCAAGGTTGGGCAGATTGGTGTCCCGTGACCAGTAACCTTTCTTTGCGTGGGCAGCCCAGTCCTCAACGGAAATGGGACTGACCTCTAGGGCCAATTGTCTGCTTCTAAGGGAGCAAATCATGTGCCAAGATCTCTTTGAGTCATGAGTTTGAATGATCCTATTTGAATACTTCCATTTCATTCCAACCTCTGAGCCATTGCCTGTAAGCCTGCTTTATTTCAGACAGTCTACTCTTCATATCCACTGTGGTCAATGCCTGACACCTCCTCACTTTTCGACACTCTGCGTTAGTCAGATGCTTTTGGCCTGCAATTCAGCATCATAGGGGAACCACGATTTTTGGCCATTCAATTTTACTTTTCAATTTCGTTTATCGTGAGCTCTAAGCATTGTTACAATAGATTTTAGGTCTCAATTATACTTCATGAGAGACAAATACTTGTTATTTCTACAACTTTTTAATTCCATGTGTAGGCTGTTTATATTCAACTGGGACCAGCAAAGGCAATTGCCCTGGAGATTTACTGTAGGGTTGGATTTCAATTTCATCCTGGGCATACCATCATAGATTTGCAGAGTCATTTTAAGGGTGACATGGTCACTCATCGGCACAGCTTTGGTCTGTAAAGCAGGGCCAGTTCACTGATGACTCCATTTACAAATATAAAGTCGATCAAGGAAAAAGAGATAACATTTGACCAGGTGTAATCAGTCCCCGCCTCCACCATACGGAGCAGAGTTAGATAAAACTCTGCCAAGATAGTAATCTAATCCTTATCAGATCCCATACCAATTTTGCCCTTTCTCCCCTCAATTGATGGAGACCCGCCCTGCAAACAGTGTCTATTGAAATCCCCAGCCAATAGAATACCACCCCTTTTGTTTTATCCCACCTATGAATGCAGTGTGTCAAGGACATCCTAGATGATTTTGCATGTAGATTTTCCCCCCGAAGGATCATATAGACCCAGCACTAGGGTATCAATTTGAGTTGAAGGGAAGCCCACAGTACCGCTACTAATAGATTTACGTGTGCCCCAGTTTTCTGGTATTGTCTAAGCGTATGCAAATTTTTTATCCTTATGCCGAGTCCCCATTTGGTGCGAACCTTGATTACACGCGGAGACAGCTGAAAAATAGTGGGGAAAAGGGGTTGTTAACCACGTTTCCTGCAGGACAAAAAGAACGGACATTTGTAATTCATTAGAACCTGCAGGATTTACCAGAAAGGAGCGATGGTCCAGTGTATTCCAGGATAGCATAGTAAAGTACCCCATCTGACCGAACCCAGGTCATTCCTCTTCAGCGTGGGCTTTCAGCATCTGCCCTGTATTCAGACCACATTTGCAGAGTGTTCAATATCAGACATTGAGCAATAACTAAGGGGTGCATTTATAGCATGATACATCACCTCTTTTTGCACATTCCCACCTCTACATAGGTCACTCTTATCCCTCCAAGTACCAGCAGATTCAAACATAAAAACCTCCAGGCCTAATTCACTAAATAACTTCACATTTGAGCAAACAAGTTCCATTTTCATAGGTCAAACAAAAGTTACCAGACCCCAGTTTGACACACTATTGTATTTTGGAAGCTCTATACATTCAATGAGCCTCATTATGGGTCTGGCGGCCAGACCCGTGATTTTACTGGCACCCGCGAATGGGCAATTATCGGGTCATGCCAAGGTCGTAGATTGCCCATTCGTGGGTGCCGGCAATCAGGGACTCCCGATCCCAATTCGTCCCCATAGGGCTGGATGGGAATGAGGAACTCGGATGCACTGGCACCGTACATAATGGTGCTGGTGCATCCACATATTTTGCTCACGGGTGCCGCACTGCCTGCCAGGCCGCACCTGGCGGGCGGAGCGAGATCTGCGAGCACGACTCATTGTATGGCGGTACGGTAGCAACGGTGCCAATAGCGATACCTGCGCCATTGTTGCCTTACCGCCATACTTGTAATGAGGCCCAATGTCTTCAGTCGTGATTGAGGCAAGGTCTGGCATTATGTGGAGCAAATTCAATAGCTCTGACCTATTGAAAAAGGGGCTGGAGGCGGAGGGTGCAGATTCCACAATTTTAAGATGTTTCGATGGAAGCCTTTTGGGTTTCCCGGTTAGTAGTGTAGGTAATTGTTTGGCTGCTAGGGTACACCATTCATTTGCCGCCTCAAGGTCTGGCCGACACCACCCAGCTTGTTCTCTTACATTTTAGGCCTTGCCTGTGGACCAATGTGGCAGATTGAATTTTACTCCATAATTTGGTGTTCTTTAGAGGAACCAACTGCTCTCTCAGAGGTTACAGTTTTCTCAATCGTATTTTGATCAATGTGGCCCGAAGTGGCCCTCACACTGTATGGCACCTTGGAAACATTTCTATTACTCAGTGCCAGCGTATGGACCCAGTTGTCTAAAGGGCCGCACTGTGAGACTGCTCTTATGGAGCCATCTGCTAGTTCATTATTTACAACATATTTTACATTTCTGCAGGTGTTGCGGCTAATAGTCGTGGGAGAACCCAGTGCGGCACCTTTGCTCTGTGTATTTAAGTTTAAGGCTGAGCCAGCGGGCTTAATGTCTTATTGACGTGTTTGATTTGCACTTGACTGCCAGATTCATTCGGTGCATTCAATAAGGCTTCCTCCATGGCGATTATCAGAAGCGCCTGTTCCCTAAAGTCTGCCTTGACACTAACAATTTCACAGTGTTCTGACTTTGTGACCAGGTCCATGACCTCGGATGTGTCCTGGGGGGGATTTGTTGCCTTCTTCCTTTGACTTGTTGCCTTACTCCTCTTTGTATGATTTTTTACTTGAGGTCTGTGGCCACTATACCCCTCGTGATCAACGATGCTCAAACAATTTGTGTTGTTTGAGGTGATGGTGATGTCAGCCATCAAGCCCAGCATTCAATTTGTTTCTCGCAGAGCCTCTGCCAAATTAGTACATATTCGGTGCAGAGCATCAAGTTTGTCATCCAAGGATCTCATGGTCTGTGAGCAATTTACAGTACTAGCGTAGCGACTCTGTTCGTGGGTTATCGACAGGAAGCGCGTCAACTGATCATCTTCATACACTGAGAAGTCAGTGTCACTATCCACAGGGTCCGAGGGGCCCTCCATCATTGTAGTCAATTTCTCTAAATCGGGGCTTGCAGACAGATCCTCTTTGGAATCCGTATCAAGATGATCACACTCAGCTGGTAAAGAGTTCCGCTTTAAGCCCATGCATAAGTTTAGCAGTGACCCATTAATGTCAATTGAGCATAAGCTGTCGGTGTCCATATTGACGTGTTTTCAGGGTTTAAGAGCGGCAATGATAGCAACGTGCATTTTCAAGCCTACCACATTCCAGAGCATTCCGGATGCAGGCTCACCAGCAGGCAGTGTGATCTGGTCCTTATTTGGCACAACAGTGGACTGGGCTTTATTTAAAAAAAAGGCAGAGATTTCCTTCTTAGATGACACCTTGTTTTTCTTTGGATCATTGTTCCCACTTTTCTTTTTACAAGGTGCCAAGGATATGCTATTTTTATCCATAGCAGGACCTTACTTTTTGGCATTTTTCTCAGTGACCGTGTGATAGAGGTTAGTGGCGCCAGATTGATGATAAAATGTGTCAGAGAAAAATAACAGCGGTACGAAAAAAACTTTGATCACAGTAAGGTACAATCGCAAAAGGATTTTTGTTGCACGCCGCAGTGAATCAGCAGGGGTCTTGAGCCAAAATGTTATGGCCTCGTTGTGAGTTCAAACCGGGGGAGGCGCCTGACAAAAAAACTGAAGACATTTATGTGAGCAGCAGGGGTGTTTGTGTGGCAGGTGGCAAAACGGAGGAGCTTTCAAAAGTGAGGGAGCTTACTGACACTGGCCCCACCGCGGACCACAGCAGACCACCTCTACTCCACCTCCGCTCTGCATTCCACCGAGTATTTTCTTATTGTATAAGCACCCTACTTAAGAGGATCCAGTCTCTCTCCAAGTGTCTAGCGAGCCCACGCGGACCATCGCTGACCACTACATTACCACTCTCAGGGCTATTAGTGATTCATTTCATAAAAATAGTGCCCAAGAGTGTTATGGCACAAAGAGCTCAACGGCTCAAGGCTGAGATGCTTGGTCCACGCAATCACTGTGTCTCAGTGGAGATATTGATGGTAAGATAGTTAAAAGTAGTGCCAAATGGTGGCAAGGAGTACCGCGGCTCAAAGGGCTCAATGCTCAGGAGCCAGGCCCCAAGGTCAATGCGACCCTTATATTCAGTAAGGGAAAAGAACGCCCTCTGTCCAGACCAAAACTGCGTGCACAAGCTCATGCACAAGCATCTGCTTTAAATCACGCTACTATCAGAAAGCGGCCACTCACGGAACTGCTGCAACCAAGCTTACCCGCTTCAGGCTCCACTAGTGCGCCCCACTAGCAGCTCTGTGTGTAATCAGCATCACACCACCCGCGGAGCCTGGTATACTGTGGACCAAGCAGGGTCTGTCACCGAACCACGATACAACGGCTCTCCTCTCGACTGTAGCTCCACTCCTCGCCTGCAGTCTGAGATCAGAGGAAAGCCTTGAACGTGAGCGAATGTGTCAAGCCGCACCTCACTGCTCACTGAAAGACAGAAAGAGGCTGCTTCCGACAATCACCTCCCCTGTCTCTTATGTATGATGGTAGTTTAAATACATGTTTCTTAATACCATTATCTATATATTTTGACCGGACCTCCATTGGCCAGCCAATGTCACTCATGACAGTGCGTACCTTTGGTAGGGCAACACATTTTTAACTACAATAGGCACATATATTACTATCAATGATTTCATTAATTGTAAAACCACATGTGTTGGTTACATTATTATTTGCGTTTGCAAATAACTATATTGGCAGCACCATCAGACAACTTAGAATTTGCATCAGGGAGCATTTGGCAAGCTTGAGTAGTCAAGATCCCAGGTTACCATTGTTGCACCAGTGGCAGGATTGCCACCAGATGCATGACAAAAGTGATATTACATTTATTGGACTAATGAAAGCCAAATGTGGCAAAGATGGGGGAGATTTGAAATTAATTTTGAGATGGATGGAATCTAAATGCATAGGTAAGTTACGATGTACATCGGAAGGCCATAATACGGAACATGAGATGAACGTTATTTTGTGAAACAACACTTTGTTATTCAGTCATGTGCTGTAAAACTATTGTAACAAACAAGTTAATTTAGCTTGATAAGCAACATGTATGTTTGTGTATCCAATAACAACTTGTCTGACAATAGCCATATTATGAGATGAAGTCATGATGTTGTACCTATTTAAGAAATGGATTGATGCATGCCAGTATTGTAAGTATGAAGCACCCCAAATGCCAATTCATAATACTAATAAGGACTTTCATTAGGCGCCATGGATCCTAATTTATCACATAAGACATTTGAAATGCCACTTGAATCAGCTCATAGGTAAGTTTTTCACTAAACATTGACAAAGGTCTCCAGGCGCATTATTAATAAGAGCACTGAACCCCTTTTTCAGTATATTGTTTAGCAATTTACAGCATATGTTAGTAACAGCAGGATTCCACAATGTAATTCCAATGTATTCCAAGTATAGTGGATTTTATAGCAGTAAACATTAATGAAGAGACAGCATATGCTAATTTGGCCTACAAAATGGATATTGGGGATAACTATATTTTTAACTCTGAGATATTATGCTAGATGTCAAATACTTAATTCAGCTCTAGTATAGCAAATTCTCTCTCCTTGCCTTTTTCAGGATCATATATCGGGACATATTCTGAGGCAACCCTCACAATCACTGTGACTATTAAGGATTAACCAAGTCCTAGAGGTAAGTTAGCGACAAATTAAACAACTCCAATAATGTAACACACACCTCTAATGGAATGATTTAATTCTAAAGGGTTTCTTGATGATTTTTGCAGCAAATCAAGGTACAATTAGCACAATAGAGTCTGTCGAGTCACAGCAGAACATTACCCTCTATATATTGGGTAAGTCCTCTCATGCTAACGACTATTTGTAGTGTAGAGGAGGTCCCAGATATGACCTGCACCCCTGCCCCCCAGTGCGAGTTGTCAGTAAGGTACTCGCCGTGGTATGTTACGTACGAGGAACAGCTGAACCAACAAAGGGCGGCAATGGGCCGCTGCCCTGTGTACATTAGAAGATCAATACCTGTTGAAATGCCCATAACCAGGCAACCCTGGGCAGCACGGTACCCAATCAGACAACTGTACCTGCCATTGGTACGAAACGAAGAGTATTTACAGACTGTCCACGAGTAGACCCCGAAGGCCTTAATGGAAGGCCAATGGAAATAGACTAAGGACCTAGGCAGCCCTGAGAACAACCAGAAGTGGCTACTGAAAGCTATGCATGACAGTATCGACAACTGCAAGGAGAACTGTAATGGACGAAGGGGAGAGACACTGTGAAAACATATGAGAATGGTGCCATGAGACAAGATGGAGTCAACCGCCTTATTGAACGTGTGTAAATAAGCTTGAAACGCAAGATGCTAAGTAATCGATACCGCCTGCAATGCTTAAGTAGAAGAATAGAGCGGCATGCACCAACTATATATGTCTACCTCAATACAGCACAATGTACATGTGCAACTCCATTTTGTTTAAGCCCAGGCGGCCCAGGCCCAACTGGCGGAGTTTCACATCTAGGTCCAAGCTGAGGAAAAGAGCGGGATCGAAACTTAACAAAGGATGGCTCATGCCGGGGAAATCGAGGTCAACCAGAGAAGGGGAGGTGAGCATGAGCTCACGAGGCTCCAACTTCAGAGCACGCCAGCCCGCCCGTGAAGGTCAAGATAAGAGAGGCCCATGCAGGTGGCCAAACGAACACAGAATCAAATGCACAAAAAGACTGAGAACTGAAGCAGATTCACGGTGGACCAACACGTGACCAGACAGGCGCGAAGATGTACCACCGCCTGATGTCATTCAGAACCAGAGGGTGCCATAACTTTTCCTGATAAGAGACTACAAATGCGAGGCCATACCCAGCCAACTAATTGACACATAGCCCTAAACCACTGATTGATGGAAGGGAGGCAGGGTGAATCTTGGGACACCAGGTTGTCTATTCTGCATGCTGCTAATTAAAAGTGGAGATTTATGTTTAGGGGTGTAACTCGCCCAATCGCAAGGGACCATGTAATCTAGGGTCCTATAGACATTGTAACCAATGAGACGTCATACTTGTAGTGACGACAATCACGTGTGGTGTAGACGGATGGACATAGACGCCCACCCGATAAGAGTTATCCAATCCGTATGCCTTATTATCATATACAGATATAACACCTATACTTAAGTTACCTTTCTTAACCAATTATATTGCATGATGATTTTTTTATAGAAGTGTATGTCATTGATGACGAAGTTTGCCCATAAAAGAGGCTGTTGTACTGAAGTTCGAGGAAGTCGGGGCGAGACAGGTGTTCGCGATGCTGCTGATTTCCATAAGCTGATGTATGTATCATTAAACGGACTTCCCTTTGCCAACTTACTGAGTCCCTAGTATTTATTTGTGCTGGAGTATGTAAGTCCTGCATCCTGTCCTCACACGGTGTAGCTATCTTGTATTAAAAGTTTTCGAGGGTGAGTGCTGACCAATGGGCCCGTCAGTAATTACCTCTCCTCGTCAACACTTGGTAGCAGAGGATGGTTTCGGCCATCGATTATTGATAATCGATTAATATAGTCGCAAGACACCTTTAAACTGACGGCGCAAAGTAACTCTGGATCTTCGGTTACATCGCAAGTCCTTTCGCTATTCCGGCTGAGTAGGCCGAGAAGTTTCCCGTGGACAGTGATAGTGTATATACTCCCAGAAAATCTGCAGTGGGTCTGAAGGAACCCGCTTTTCCAAGCATAACCCTTTTCATTCCCACGGGATGCGGATCGGACGAAAACCATAAAGAGGAAGGGGCAGTGATCCCGGAGATCCCGAGAGAAAAAGAGACGATCGGTGAGTGAAACAACGAAACTCGCTACCTTGGCAAATGACTCATAGGCATTAGAGCAAGTGGGGGAAAGGTAACGGAGAGTGGCGGAGAAAGATAAATTAGTTAGAGGTAGAGAAGACAGTATATGTATAGTGGATTAATGACTCGAGTATAAAAGGAAGACATGTATATTAGGATTCCAGGATGGCACCTGAGCTAAAACGTAATAGAATACCAGGGGTGCACCTGGGAAAGGTAAAAACATAAAAGTATACCGGGGGGCACCCAAGATTAAAAACGGTAAGGAATACCGGGGGGGGGGGCACCCGAGAGAAAACTGTAAATTTGCCTTGTTCCTGCACTTTAAAGAGTGGTCAGAAGGAACTTGAACCCAGAGCCCACAGAGAGGGGGACGCTAGGCTGCGATGACGTTTAAAGACGTCATAAAGGGGTGGTTCAAATCCCATGACGGGGTAATAATTAGAAGGCAGGTACATGTTGACCAGCTGGTGTCTGTCTAGTCTGTCAAGCGTCTGTTATAAGTGTCTTGCTATATGTGAATGCGCAATAAATGTATTGATGCGAAAAATGTGTTGATGCTTGAGTGAAATGCATTTTGGTTTTTGCGATTCTGTAACTGAGAGGGGATCGCCAGTGAATTGATGGTTTCTGTTGAGTAAATTGATGGTATACATTTTGGCGGGAAAAAGTGGATTGGAGCTTGCGGTTGTGGTGCTCGCTCATATTGGTGGAGAGTCTTAAATTATTGTGTAAACATTTTGGGTATTGAAGTGAAAAGATGGAGGAGGTCACCCCGCTTATGTATCTCTGTAAGCAATTGCCAAAACATGCAGCAAAGCTGAAGAAATACAGCCAGGAGTGGGTTAAGGGCACCACAAATAAAATGTTTATGCCGTGGCCCCAGAATGGGTCATTGTCTAAGGCTGTCTTACAGCACATGACCACATTCCTACATGCCACATATAGCGGGAAGAAACTCGAGAAACGCCTTGCCGTTCTCGAGTTATGGAAGATGTTTGAACAAACAAAGGAAGAAGAACCACCTGCAGACTGGATATTAAATGTATGTACAGAGGGGGGTGAGACGCCTACTGCGCCACCGGCCCCGCCGGAACCAGTCATTGAGGGAAGCAGGTCAGAGGGTCTTTACCCGCTACGAGAGCTCAAAGCAGCCACGGGGTATAGCAACCCCGCGTATGAGTCACCTGCATGCAGTAGTGATGAAACTAATGAGAAGGAGCGGGAAACCGTTCCAGCCCCCGCCGTCCCGAGGGACAAGGAGAGGCATGGAGATGGACGAAAGGATCAGGTACAGACTAGTGCACCTCTCGATAAGGAGAGAGAGGGAAAGAAGCGGAGAGAGAGTGATGAGATGACATTCGCAAAGGAAGAATGGATGGGAGGACAGATATTGTTAAAATTAGATGGAAAGAGGAGTGATGATGCAAGGCCACGAGGAAGGCCTGACGAAAAGCAGAGAAGGGAAAAGGATAGGGAGACAAGGGATGAAAGAAATAGAAAGAAGGACAGGCTGAGGCGAGAACAACTTTATCGCGAAGAGCAAGAAATACCGCTCAGTCGCACCCAGTATGTAGCCTACGAAAAATACAGACTGAATAAGTTGAAGTTAGAGGAAGAACGTAGGGTGCATGAAAGGAAGGATAAGATTAGAAAGGCAAAGGAACATAGAGACGAAAGGATGCGGGAAGTAGATACGATTAGAGAGGATGCAAGGAAACGCAGGGAAACAGTTGAGGAAATAGAACGAAAACATAGACAAAGGGTGCGAGACTTAGAATATTTGCAGCGGGAAGTGAAAAAACCCAATCCTGTTGTAGACTGGGAAGACATGGAAGAGTTCTTTCCAGCAAGTGATGCAGTACCAGGTACAAGCAGGAAAATTATTGATGATGACTTCGACACCAGAAGCATCAGGGAAGCGATTGATATAATATATGATGAAATGGGACTGGAACGAATCTCCAAAGAGGGAAGGGAATATGAGCGCTTAGAGAGCACTCAGTTATATGACACTGAGGATGTTACCCAAAGTAGTGAAAGTAGGGGACGTTCCCTAGATAGACTAGAAGATAGGCAGAACGAAGATGATGCAAGAAGTTGTGCAAACTGGGAGTATTCGGAGTCTGACTCCGATGGGGACGCGGAAGAAGCGATGTATGATGAAGGGAGACGGCGCGAAAGGCGGCTACCAGAGAACCGAGGGGTACAATGGTCAGAGGCTGGCGAGTCCGTAAGTAGGACATCGAAGTCCGCTGGACAGTCCAGCCGACATGAAGAACCACCCCATGGTCAAAGGGGGGCGTTGGCACCTGCCTATACAGATAGGTTAAGGGCGCTGCCAGGTAGAAAGCAAGGTGGGAACGCCCACCCCAGCAAGAGACCGAGGAGGTAAAGAAAAGGGAAAGGAGGATTGCGCATTCTAATTCCCACTGCTAGAGAAAGGGGGAGTAAGACTGCAATATATTCCATGGCCACACATGGACTGGGAACATTTAAAGAATAAGCTTCCAATGTTGACATCAAGAGCTGGGAAGTGGATACATGAGCTAGAAAAAATGACGGGGGGAGTCACTCTTGCCATAGGGGACATCAAGGGTCTCCTAATTACTATACTCGGAGAAAGAGCAGACGATGTGTGGAAGAGGGCAGGCTACCCTAGGGTAACCATAACTAACACCTCTCATGACGGAGCGCCATTTAATAATTGTAGAGCCGCAGTGTGGAAAGCGCTGTGAACGCTATATACTGAAACATCAGACATGGGAGCCATTATGACTCGGAAGATGAAAGAGTCAGAGGATCCGTTGCTTTCTATCCAGAATTTTCAAGATGCATGGGTGCTTGAAACGCATGAGTCTTGGACAAAATCTATCCCTGTATTCTATCATATAGTGTGCCAAGGGTTACCAGAACTGGTGCAAAAACAACTAAAAAAATTTGTAGGAATAGAAGCTAAACCGTGGGCCAAAATCCAGTTGACAATTGCCCATTATTGTAGGCTGTTGCAAGAAAAGAATCGGAAGAAAGAGGCAACGCGTAAGGAGAAGAGGCGAAGCTGGTGCAAAGGAAGCTCACGAAGTATGCGCTCGAGGGAGCCATGCTAACAATTCCAGCCGATTCGAGTGCGCAATGTGCCACTAACCCGCTGCAGAACAATCAGGGTAACGCGGGAAATTATCCGAGAGGAAGGGGATTTGGAGGAAGGGGATAGCAGAGTAATCAGGGAGGTTTTCAAAATGTTCAAGGTGGTATCCAGAGCGTACCAATGGGCAGTCCAGCTATGCCAGATGGACAGATGGCCCGACCACCGCCAGTGTGTTGGCTGTGTGGAGTGAGAGGACATGTGGCACGCATGTGCAGAAGCTAAGGCATATGGCAGAACAATCAAGGGATGGGGGCAGGCACGGTAAATCAACCGGCTACCCCACAACAGGGCAATGCACAAAACTATACCGTGCAGCAGCAGGCAGCTGGCTTGCAGCAAGGTGCACAGCAAGGATTTCAACCCTCGAACTTGGGGAACTTGCAACAGGGGCAACCCCAGCAGGCACTGCCGCTGGTACCACAAGGGATGAACAATGGGGGTGTTCCGTAAACTTATAGTGGGCCGAACCTATACATAAAATAGGACAGCTCACGGGAAACTCGGATGTGCTCTATCCTATCGGTGACACCAGACCCTAATAGGGAACCAAGGGTAAATGTCACCATAGGAGGAAAAGAGTATTCCTTCTTAGTTGACACGGGCGCGATGCGTTCATGCATAAGAGAAGGCAAGTTTCCCTTGTCCGGCGAGGCAATAGACACGCAGAGTTTCACTGGAGCTCATAGTAGAGTTCCCTTCACAGACGCTCTCCCGGTCTCTGTGGGAGAGCATGAAATGAATGTGCCTTTACTGTACTCACGTCAGTCCCCAGTAAACATCATGGGTTGAGATCTAATGACAAAGCTGAATATGTCAATCTCATTCACTGAGGATGGCATAGTGTGCTCCACACCAGGAATGCATTATTCCAACGTATGCAAAATGATCAGAGCATACTCGGGACGTACAGCTATGAGAGCTTTACCACTGGAGCCGGAGGTCTTCGAATATGGCGTGCGAGTGCTCATGGCGGGATTGCCGGGCTTCGCAGGCAAAAGGACTGCTGACGAGTTTCTTTTTAGACCAAGGATACCCATGCATGAAGAAGAGGGACACATATTTCCTTTGGTAATACAGTTTTCCGCAGTAAAGGGGAAGGTGGTTTTAGTAGAAGGATACGATGACGAAGGAAGGCAATGGTGCGCAGTTATCGCCATTGAAAAAGGGTATCGAGTGACTGACGTCACAGATGATGATCTGTTCGAAGAGCACCCTGACTTAGAGGAGACACGGGTGGAAGTAAGTCTCATATTCTGGGTCAAAATGATGAAACGAGAAGTGCCACAGCGAATGATGCTAGTGATGGCACAACCAGAATACTTTGAGGAGGACATGGCCCAGGTGCCAGTCACAGTATGGACAAAAGGGCCTTATGACGTAGGGCTCCTGAAGGGGACAGGAGAGGTGAAGATTAAACTCAAGCCTGGAGTGATTCTACCAAGACCACGACAATACCCCATGTCCAGAGAATCGGACGAGGGGATTGCAAAGACAAACTCTGCCATGATGGAGCAGGGCATTCTGGTAACGTCAGAATCACCTTGTAACAGAGTGATCTATCCTGTCAAGAAATCGAAGGGAGGGTCTTGGCGTTTAACCCAGGATTTACGAGCATTGAACGACATAGTAGAAGCCGAGGTCCCTCTAGTCCCTAATCCATCCACTATTTTGTGCAACAACCCATGGAGGCAAAATATTTCACGGTGATCGATTTGAAGAATGCATTTTTCTCGAACCCATTGCACCGTGATTCACAAGACCTGACGTCATTTACTTTCAGACAAATGCGCCTGATAAGTACAAGGCTGCCACAGGGGTATTGTGAATCTCTGTCCATTTTTAACCAAGTCCTGCAAATGGACCTAAATAACATTGCGGTAGACAGTGTTGTTTTGCAGTATGTAGATGACATTCTGATTTGCAGCACCACTGAAAAGCAATGCCGACACGACTCTGTTCAGCTATTGACCATATTAGCTGAGAAGGGATACAAGGTGGACAAGGACAAGTTGCAATACTGCCAACAGGAGGTGTTATACATAGGGCAACTAATCTCACATGAAGGGAAAAAGGTAACACCAGAGAGGGCTGAAGCTATCATGAACACGGCTAAGCCGCTCACGGTAAAACAAATGCAGAGCTTCTTAGGCCTAAGCAATTATGTCAGAGCATGGGTCTTCGATTACCGCTCATACACCAAGCCCTTGCTCCAGGCCTTAAAGAAAACCCAGGCAACAGAGGGAAAAATTGAATGGACTGAAGAAATGGAAAAGGGGTTTGCAGAACTAAAGGGGGCAATTTGTAAGGCCCCAGTTCTCGGGATCCCCAATTATGCAGAGGAATTCTATCTCTTCTCTCATACCAATGGCAATTTTATGACGGCAGTGCTCGCTCAGCGTACATCACTGGGGTACAGGCCCCTAGCGTATTACAGTGGGAGCTTGGACCCGGTCATGAGGGGCCACTTCCCATGGGAGCAAAATTTAACAGCCGCCGCGTTTGCCATCGAGAAAGCATCATCCATTGTGATTGGATGCTTCATAATATTATATGTTGAGCACTCATTATTTGCCATATTGGAGAAGCCAAAGGGCACCTTGACGTCGCAGAGAGCATCTGCATATGAGGTGATTATCTCAAATCCATCGATCAAAATAGTGCGATGCAAAACTATGAGCCCTGCTATGTTTATTGCTGAGCCAGTCACAGAGGGAGAACCTGTGCATGACTGTGCCAATTATGAAGAGTTTTATGATGAAATTCCCAGAATAAGAGAGAATGCTCTTCCAAGCGGAGAAGTCTTCATTGATGGGTCATCGAGAATTGACCAAGAAGACGGGCAAAGGTACACAGGCGTGGCCGTGATCAAACACATGGCAAATGGAGAGTTCCAAGTACTTGTCAGTGCAAGAATACCATCCCACTATTCGGCACAGGCTGCAGAACTAGTGGCATTGATAGTCACCATCGAGAATCACGCAGACCAGGAAGTAACAGTGTACAGTGTACAGTGACTCCGCCTATGTGACGTCCACCATGCATGCAGGCCTGGCATGATGGAAAAGGAGGGGCTACCTCCGAGCGGACAGCATGCCAGTGCACATGCAGCCTTGTTGGACAGGCTGATAAAAGCACTACAGCTCCTAGTGTGCATAGCGGTCGTCAAGTGCACCGCTCACACCAAGGGAACAGATTTCGTGTCACGTGGAAACCATGAAGCGGACACGGAAGCCAAGCGCATGGCATCCAAGGGTGAGACAATCATGGATGTGGAGGTGGCATGTACCCATGAGCGAATGATGATAGCCCGAGCCACTCCAGAAGCCTATAGCAATATGGGGCAGACACAGTTAATGGAACTCCAGGGGGAGGCATCTCAGGATGAGAAGAATTTATGGAAGTGTCGAGGGTAAACCCCTCTGATGGGTTATGGAGGCAGGACAGCACTGGTAAACAAGTAATGCCTGTCACCCTCCTAAAGGTAGCGTAAGAACAGCTCCACTACCCTTTCCATATGTCAAAAGAAAATCTTGCTGCAACACTCTCAGAAGACTGGTGTGCGCCGAATTTAGGAGAGCATGTTGCATTCTTTATGGTCAATTGCATAATGTGCCAGCAATTTACCTCTGGGCACACATTGAAAGTGATGAGAGGAATCATTCCCAGACCTGAAGGGCCTTTCCTGCACCTGCATATCGACTATGTCGATATGATTCAGGTTTGTAATGGGTACAGGTATTTAATTGTCGTGGTGTGTCCATTCTCTAGATGGATAGAAGCTGGGCCTTGTACACACCCTGACGCTGCCTGTGCTGCAAAGTTCCTGGTGAGGGAGGTTTTCCCCAGGTGGGGGGTGTGTGAGGTTATGAGGTCAGACAACGGGCCCCATTTCGTAAACTCAGCATTTGAGCAGATTAGCTTGTTGCTTGGTATAAAGCACAAGTTCTCGTCGGCGTATCACCCAGAAGGAATTGGCATATATGAACGCCTCAACGGCCTGTTGAAAGAGAGGATAGCCAAACTGAAGCTCACATTAAAGAAGGGATGGCTGCACTGCCTACCACTGGCATTATATGCGCTTCGGAACCAGCCAGGCTGACCATCACCTCATGCCGCACGAGATTATCACTGGTAGAAGGAGGAGAACCCCTCTTACCCACCGAGATAGAGCTAGATGTGATGCCCAGCCAGCTAGGGAGGTTCTGGGAGCAGAAATGAAGAATTACCTTGACTGTCTTACCTCTAGTACATCTGTCATTTCAGGCCAGCTGCAACGACGGCGGAAAGGGGACAGCACATCACAAACCAGAACAGACAATGCTGATGCAGGTGCAACTCTCAGCCTAGGTGCACCCCTTGTCTTCCGGGGGGACAGAGTTCTAGTGAAGAACTTTACGAGGAAGAAATGGGACGAACCACGATTTAATGGCCCTTTCATTGTAGAGGACTGTACCCCGTCCGCTGTCAAGCTCCAAGGAAGAAGAGCCTGGATCTTCCTGAATAACGTCATGCCCTTTATAGGAGAAAGCGCTCCTACTGCATCCACCGTGGAAGCTACAGACAACGGGGAAGGACCACAGCATGTGCAGACAAGGTCTAGGGTGAGGAAGAAGGACGCACAAGCAGAAAAGACAAACTGAAGAGCTCGCTCTGAAAACTGTGGCTATACATTGAACTTTTCTCTAAGCACTGAATGAGATACAAGACTTTTCAAACAAACGCAATGTGCAGCTGAAGTCGCAGGGCAAAGGAAAAGGTTGCATACTTTGAACCTGCAGTGACACTGGTAACTTAAACACGTAGAGCCACAGAGTAGTTGACAAAGAACTCTAAAACTCTGGTAAGCAACAGAACCAGATATTCCTGAGAACTGAAACTGTTATCCTGAAGGACGCAGCATAAAGACTTTGTTCACAAACTTATGGTACACCCCAGCAGAAGCCTTAAGTGGGATGTACTCACCTACTTCTAGTTAGTGACAATGACTTATCCATCACTCATAGGGAGAGAAACAGGTGTCACAGAATTCATCCCAGATCCAGAAAATAAGAAGGTAATCAGGCAACTATTGGCTGTCCTCGCAGAGGTCTTCGCCGAGTTGCCTGAGCACAGTGACTCAAAGACCAATGCTCCGGCCTCAAGCAGTCAGTGACGAAGTGACCTACACGTTATTCTTTCAAATCATTGAGGAGTGCCCAGAACTTGTGAGGAGGACCACAGATACACTGACGTTCATCAGAGGTCCCCGAAACAATCATTTTCTAAACCAGATATGGAGTAAACTAAATAATGTGGTAGCCCTCCACGCAGCAGGCAAGTGCAAAGACTTCTCAAAGCAAAAGCGAGGCGTGTGATCTGGACCCAGCAAGGCGAAGCAAATGCCACTGTCCCCCGCAGACAAGCAGCTAGCCCGCAATGTTCTAATTAGACTTGTTGCAGACTATCCAGAAATGGTGGGAAGACCTGCTGACGTTGACGTTGCAACGTTTCTCAGAGACCCAGTCAATTTCCCACACATGAAAACCCTTCTCCATGGAATCATGCTCCAGGTGGAGCTATCTAACTTCCAGCAAGAATACCTCAGGAGGTTCCAGTGAGACTTTCCGCCGTGGGACAATTGAGGGGGAGATAATCAAAGAGACTGTTCACTACAGCATAAAACCTTGTGATTGAGACTCTGCAAAACAAATAAATGTCCCTGTCCCCTGAGCACAGCCTACTTGCCCACAACGTCCTCTTCGGCTCAGTAAATGACTTTCTGGAAATGGTAGGGAGACCTGCCGAGGTTGACGCCCTCACCTTCCTCAGAGACCCTGCCAACGCGAGAAAGATAGGAGCACTCTTCTATAGCATACAGCTACAAATGGAACTGTCCAGCTTTCAGAGGGAGTTTCTGAGAGAATTCCAGTGAAATTAGTCGGCGAGGGACAGATCGAGAAGGCAAGGACTGATCACACTGAAAAAAAGACCAGTGACCTAAGAGTCAGAGAATCCGAGCAAATGTCATTATCACTGAAGATAGCAAAATTGCCTTCACAGTCTTCTTTCACCTCATTGAGAACTTTCCAGAGCTAGTGGATAGACCCATCTCTTTCGACGTGCCCACATTTCTCTGTGATCCAGCAAAAAATGCACAACTCAACAGACTCCTGAGAGCTATTGCATCACAGCTGAGAAGCAATCATGGACATCCGCTGCTGAGAAGAGCCTTAGAAAGGAGAGATCCAAGATAAAACCCTTTAGAGGCCCGAGCCAGGGGCAGAGCAAGGAAACAAAGACACAGTTCTTCATGCTTCCAACGTAGAACAAATCGAAAGGGGATAACTACATCCTGGACTCATTTTCCTATTTTTCTTATTCTTCTCTGTTTTTCATCATCATCATCCCGCAGTGGAGTAAATGGGAGAGACTTTGCAGCAACTCGACCTCGAAGAACCAAGCGAAAGGAGCAGAGCAACAAACTTCACTGCCATGTTTACTTTTTTCAACCTTTTTCTTATTTTTTCCTACCTTCTCATATGTTCACCTCATATGTTCACTGTTATTTTTATTTTTGTTTTTATTTTTTCAATGGTTTATCTATGCATGATGTGCAGCGAAGCCATCCTTTTATGGTGTCACTGCAAACAAATTCCTGCATGTCCTCAGGGCCAAGACGAATTTGGAAGGGGCCCTGGAAATGCGTTGTATACACAAATGCAGGAAGAATGTGATGTGCTAAAAACGGTAGTCTAACCTTTTTCCATAGTCTAGCAAAGGATCTGTACTCCCTAACTAGAGACTTCTGCCATCACTCGCAAGAGGGGGGACATTAAACTGCACCCGCCATTTTAGTTTTTTCTTGAAATTTTAAGTAACGAAAATCAAGATAGGAAAATAAATAAACTATTGACTATGGACTTGTTCGAGATGGGGGCCCAAAACAGTTATTTAGTTGTGCCACCAGTGGAAGGGTGCCCCCGGTTTCCTGGAAGGAGCTGCTGTAAGATGTCTTTCAAGGCCGTCATATGTATATGCATAGTGATTGTTGTAGTATTTTTGTCTCTAACTGTCAGAACTGCCTTTCATATTGGTGCACGAAGCATCCCAATGTCTGTGTTTCCACCAGGTAATGAACATCTGGGGCCCACAAAAGCACCCAGACCTGTTCCAAGAAAAACTGATCATAAAACAAACAATTTACAGGTGAATGTAATTAGCAGCAACACGTACACACTTGAAGTAATGAATGGTGAGAAAGGCTGGAGACAGGGTCAGCACGGAATGAATGATAACATGGCACTGTCCACGGCACGCACCCATACACTGACTGCACACAAACAAGGGCAAGTGTCAATGGCTACAAAACCGCAGCCCAAACTAACTAAAAGGGAGAAATCCCCAGTGGAACAAGCAGCTCCAGAAAGCAAGGAGCAAAGTGAGAAACCGAACCAAAGTGAGACAGCACAATCACTCAATGAAACAGAGGAAGCCGCAAAAGAAATCACTGAGAAAACGCATGCCGTAGTCAAGTATGTGTTCCCGCTCATACGTAGAGCAAAGAAACTACATGAGGAGTTGAGCAAGAAAACCACAGAAACCTGTAATAACGAGCACGTCTGCTCCAACGCCAGAGATAAGCAACAGGCCTACAACGCCACCACGCGTTGGGAAGATAACGAGCCAATGGAGGTGGGAAGAGTTCTACAACAGAGTGTACGAGGGAAAGAAAAGAAATGCAAGCCCTTCCTCTACTATGACAGTGCAAGAAGTGAGACCTGCCCCACCAAGGATAACGCCCGAGAGAATGCCTGAACGAAAGAGCAGTACAGACGGATTCATAGACATAGTGTTGGCCAACTACAGAAAAACGTTAAGAATCAAGAGAAGCCCATATGAAACGGACACTGAACTAAACGACTACCTGGACAGCACAGCCCATCTTGGAAACAACATATGGTACCAGCACATGAAGGAAGTTGGACAAAGACAATCAGAAGGAGAATGTTTCGTCTGTGCACTCCTGCCATATAGCATGGGCAAGTCCAAAATCTTTGTTGCAGTAGAAGTTGACGTCCCCACGGCACACTGCATGTCACACGTAGCAATGTGCAACACCAGAGGGCAGTTTATGGGAAGAGACGCCTCACTGATATGGTGAAACGAAAAAGACTTCCCAGTTGAAGACGGTTTTGTCCAGGACATCAAAACAAGAAACAGGGCGCACACCAAGAATCACGTTATTAGATATGAAAACCCTGACGTCAAAGGATCAGGAATTAGATGGGAAATAAACCCAAGACTGAACGTCCAAGGAAAAACTGCAGAAGAGGCTCAAATCTGGAAGAACAGAGGCCAAATGCAGATCTAGGGGTCAGTGGTTTTCCCAGATGGGAAGAAGGAGTAGTAATCTGCCGAGCTTGGATAGTCCTTGGAGCCTGCAAGGAAGCAGTAGAAAACTCACAGAGGTTATGTAAACCTCTATGGCCAAAATTGGCAAAGCTGTTAACATGGGTCGAAGACAGAGGAGGACCCCTGAAAATAGTACCGTTGGAGAACCGAAAACTGTGCTTCAGAAATAATGGTACAAGGAAAATGGGGGAAAATCAAAACTGTGGATGAATATATGAGGCACCAGGAATGGTACAAGGAACCGCAGTCCTGATGGACCGCTGTTGGGCGTGTGGATCCAAAGCGTACATAAGACTGCCAAGAAATTGGGGGGGCATATGTACAATGGTCACTGTCCATGTTCCCGCAGTGGTGATTCCAAAAAACGATCTGAATCTGGACAGCTTCCCGAAAGCAGATGCTCATCTGAGAAGCAGGAGATCCGCAGAACTGATATCCAGAATGAAGAGAGAAAACTACTTTGCTGCAAAAGCAGAAGAAGCATTCTATGTGATTCCATACGAACACAGGCTGTTCAGCCTCACTTCAACAGTATTCACCACGATGCTCCTGCCACACATCCAAAATGGAGTGAATGCTAAATGGTTGTAGATAACCAGATGGGAGTTACTGCAGACCATCAATACCACAATAAAAGGATTCAATGCGATCAAAGAAGAGCTGAGAGCGGTTAGATTGATGACCCTCCAGAACAGATATGTGCTTGACATGATCACAGCAATGGATGGAGGTGTTTGTGCAAAAATCAGAGAATCAAGTTGCACATTTACACCATCACACGACGAAGAAAATGGAACCCTCACAGAGGCCATAAGCATGTTAACGATCCTGAAAAACCAGATGACTGAGGAAACAGATGAAGTAGATGATGACAGCTGGTTTGGGAACCTATTCTCATGGGTCCCGCAATGGATGGCCGATATATTCAAGTTCCTCGGAGCCTTGCTAGCAATGGTGCTGCTAGGATTCTGTGTTATCAAGATAATCATCACACAGTGCCAGAAAACTGCAAAGAAGGCCATTGGGATGAAAGCAATGATCGATGTCGAACCAGGCTGGAAGCCCAGAGACCTGACAGATGAGGAGATAAAGGACTTCGTGAAGGCCAGTGAATTTGCACCAGAGGGAACAAAATTCACTTATCCCTAGAAACGAAGAAGGTATGAAGGCAAATGGATTTACTGCAGTCCAAATGGACAATGCCAATTGATGACCTGGAACAAAGATGAGCATGTGAAAACAGCAGGAACCTTGAAAGGGGTGATAAAGATATGGACACCAAAATTGCGTACTTTCACGCCATCTTGTGTAAACCCAGGAGACGATGAGCAAGAAATTGAGGAATCAAAGAAATTGAATATAAAGGAGGAAGTAGGAGTGGTCGATGAAACGACCAGAGGGGGTAGTGTAGAGGAGGTCCCAGATATGACCTGCACCCCTGTCCCCCAGTGCGAGTTGCCAGTAAGGTACGTGCCGTGGTATGTGATGTACGAGGAACAGCTGAACCAAGAAAGGGCGGCAATGGGCCGCTGCCCTGTGTACATTAGAAGATCAACAGTAGCCTTTGAAGCCTTTCTATAACTTGTTTTTACATTTAATAGGAAACCTTTGTTTTTTAGATCACTGTGTTTTTATTTTATTAGCAGTCCTTTTCTTTTGTGATTTTACCATTGCTGAACGCGTTTCTTCAGTCAGCTGCTTGCACTAAACAACAGCCTCCAGACTACATGGTGTTCTCGCGCCTAGGAATGTACAAATCAAGCGCAAGAGTGCCGGCACGAGAATTCAAGCGATCTGTTGCAGCTGTATAAAGTCAGTTACTCCACGTCACTCTGGTTACTTTGTAGAATTTGTAGCCTTTCTCTGACTTGTTTTTACATTTAATAGGAAATCTTTACTTTTTAGATCGCCTTGCTTTTATTTTACTAGAAGTACATTTTTATTGTGATTTTACCATTTTGATCTAATATTGTGATTTTAAGATTAGTTCGTTTTCTAAATTTGCTCGGTGTTCATTTCTGTTCCTACAACGCGTTACTACTGCTTGTTAAACCTCTCTGCCACCAGTTATAACTAAATACTGCTACTACTGATAGTAAACGCTAGATTGCAGCCTGCTTTACTGTTGCTGAATGCGTTTCTTCAGTCAGCTGCTTGCACTAAACTACAGCCCCAGACTGCTTGGTGTTCTCGTGCCTAGAAATGTGCAAATCAGGCACGAGAGCGCCGGCGCGAGAACCCAAGCAGTCTGTTGCAGCTGTATAAAGTCAGTTGCTCTGCGTCACTCTGGTTACTTTGTAGCCTTTCTCTGACTTGTTTTTACATCCAATAGGAAATCTTTGCTTTTTAGATCGCTGTGCTTTTATTTCATTAGCTTTACTTTTTTATTGTGATTTTACCATTTTGATCTAATATTGTGATTTTAATATTAGTTTGTTTTCTAAATTTGCTTTGTGTTTATTTCTGTTCCTAACTACGCGATGCTGCTGCTTGTTAAACCTCTCCACTGCCAGCTATAACTGAATTCTGCTACAGCTGACACTATATGCTAGATGGCAGCCTGTTTTACTGCTGTTGAATGCATTTCTTCAGTCAGCTGCTTGCACTGAACTACAGCCCCCACACTGCTTATTGTTCTTGTGCCTAGAAATGTGCAAATCAGGTGCGAGAGCGCCAGTGCGAGAACCCAAGCGGTCTGTGGCGGTCCCTGGAGAGAGTGGAAGGAGGTGGAGGCTCCTATCTGGGAAAACATAAGTAAACACCACATAAATATACATATTAAAATGGGTTTGCAAGAGGTTTTGGATGGGATTAAATCTGCTAGGGATATACTAGACAGGAATAGTAAAATATATGCTATTTGTGATAATACACACAAGAATAAACAACAGATAGATAGTATCTCACGGCCCAAGCTATTAAACATGAGTCATCCATGTGAGGTCACTATCAAGGCCCACAGGGACTCTGAGCTCATGACTGAATTACCAGATGTTACAGATAATATTAATAAACACCATGATGTAACTCATGCCCAGCATAACTGAGGTCACTATCAAGGCCCACAGGGACTCTGAGCTCATGACTGAATTACCAGATGGTACGGATTATATAAAGAAACACCATGATGTAACTCCCACCCAACATAACTGTGAGGTTGCTATCAAGGCCCACAGGGACTCTGAGCTCATGACTGAATTACCAGATAGTATCGATAATATAAATAAACACCATGATGTAACTCATGCCCAGCATAACTGAGGTCACTATCAAGGCCCACAGGGACTCTGAGCTCATGACTGAATTACCAGATGGTACAGATAATATAAATAAACACCATGATGTAACTCATACCCAGCATAACTGTGAGGTCGCTATCGCGGCCCACAGGGACTCTGAGCTCATGACTGAATTACCAGATGGTATTGATAATATAAATAAACACCATGATGTAACTCATGCCCAGCATAACTGAGGTCACTATCAAGGCCCACAGGGACTCTGAGCTCATGACTGAATTACCAGATGGTACGGATTATATAAAGAAACACCATGATGTAACTCCCACCCAACATAACTGTGAGGTTGCTATCAAGGCCCACAGGGACTCTGAGCTCATGACTGAATTACCAGATGGTATCGATAATATAAATAAACACCATGATGTAACTCATACCCAGCATAACTGTGAGGTCGCTATCGAGGCCCACAGGGACTCTGAGCTCATGACTGAATTACCAGTTTGTATGGATAATACAAATAAAGACCATGATGCATCACAGGCCCAGTCAAACTAGATGCAAACATTTTGATTACAGCCTAAGGGTGACATGACAATGAATAATACGCATAAGACAAAAAGATGGAATACATTCAAAATGCAAAGGAACGTGGATCACAGTGCCTTAAAATTCTATTATTGAACCCAAGATCCTTACTAAAGCATGCCATAGAAGTAGCCTCATACATTAGTAGCCAGGATGTTGTTGTATGTGCCATCACAGAAACTTGGAGTTAAGAAGCAGCCAGACCAACTTTAACCTTGACTATTCCAGAAGGTTACATTATGGTGTAACAATATAGAACCATATGGAGAGGAGGCGGAGTAGCTTTTATCTATGAATCTTGTCTGGATATATGGGAAGGAGAGCCTATCATAAGTGAAGGGATCGAGATCAAGCACATTAAGGTTAGGGCTAATGCAGAAACCATGATAAATATGCTGGTGGTCTATAGACCACCTAATCCTATGCCAGATTTAGTAAACCATTTTGGTGATATTTTACTACCATTACTGAAAGTCACTACTAGACTAGTAGCCTTCGGAGATTTAAACTTGTGGCTAGGAAATTAAAATGATCCTATAGCCCAAAAATTTGAAGACTCCCTAAATAACTTAGGTTTTACCCAACATGTCATGGTCCCCGCCCATGAGAAAGGAAAGACCCTGGACTGGATAGCGGCACATAATACCGCAATTAAAGATGTTAATATCCATCCCTGTCCATGGTCAGATCACTTTTCTATACAATTCATGGTGGATACTAACAAACCCATTAAATTAAAAACAGAAGGGAAGCTGCTGATCATGGCAAGGAATCCAAAAAAGCTCACAGGTACAGCCTTAGAACCCTGGGTAAAAACACCTTTCTGAGAAAATTATGAAAGAAAGTACCACAGACGAGATGATAGTTACCTACAATCAGACAATGCAGGAAGCCATGAATTCACTAGCCCCATTGAAATCTAAGAAAGTGGCTGAGAGGAAGAATAATTTATGGTTCTCACCAGAGCTACAAAAACTTAAAGCCACAAAACAGAAACTCTTCAATGTGTGGAAATTAACCCAAGGTCCAGGTGAGAAGGAGATATTTCGAGCTGCTACTAAAGAGTACAAACAGGCTATAATTGTAGCAAAGAAGAATTTTTATAATGAGAAAATTAATAATGCACAATCTAGCCCTAAAGAACTCTTTAAAATATTAAAAGAATTAGAAAAACCTTGCAGAGTAAACACAGACATCATCGAAAATAATGATGACTGGTGGAATACGATCCAGAATGCCATGTTGGAAAACATGTATATAATTAGGAAAAGGATTGAAGTTAAAAATGAAAACCTTCTGCCTAAAGATACTAGCTGAATCGAGGGGGCTACACAACAGATAGAAAACTCAAAACATCCGTTTAGTTTTAGGCCAGTTACTGAAACTGAACTAGTGAAAATTATCACTGCATTGAACCCCACAATCTTTAAAGCGGATGCATATCCAACCATGGTGATAAAGGAATGTACACCACAATTGATTGGTGCACTCTGTAAATGTATCAACAACTCCTTTACAGAAAATCACATTCCGGATAATCTTAAAAATGCCTGGATTACTCTGTTAATTAAATAACCAGGTCTTTGTCCAAAGATTGAACTAAACTACCACCCCATCACAAATACACATTTTTAATTAAAAATCTTAGATTGTGTGGCGTATTTACAACTGTCAACATTCTTGAAGGAAAATGACAATCAGGTTTTAGACAAGGACACAGTACTGAATTGGCTTTATTGGATTTGAAATCACGGATACTGCAACATACGGACAAAGGACAGGCAGTGACATTGATGCGACTAGATCGCTCTGCCGCCTTCCATCTGGTGGCTCATAGTCAACTAGTTACCAGATTGAAGGAGGTAGCAAGATTTTCAGAGAATGCGGCTATGTGGGTGGAATCATTTCTGAGTAATCGGAGCTGTAGAGTTTGGAGTGGGGATGCAAAGTCAACCCCTATAACTCTCAAATGTGGGGTGCCACAAGCTGCATGCCTATAACCATCCTTATATAATATATTTACAGCACCATTTTTTTTATCTACTGGAAAAAAGTAATATAGATTTCACCACCTTTGGGGATGACACTCAGTGTGTCATTCCCTTGTCAGGACAACATGAAGAAGATGAGCGAAGGTTAAATGAAGTATATGAAATCATTGAATGCTGGATGATGGAAAATGGCTTATCATTGAATAAGGAATAAACAGAGCTTATGCTAATAGCCACAAAAAACAAAATCAACAAACTAGATTATAATTATAACATTTTTGAAATAGCAGGTTGTGCCATAGAAACTTAAAAGAAGGTAAAACCTCTAGGGGTAGTCCTAGATCAAAATGTAAATATGAAGCCACACATAAGCCGTCTCAAGTCCGCCACATCCTATCACATTAAATCGTTGAACCAACTTAGACCATTTATCTCTCAAATAAATTGTGAGACAGTTGCTAGAGCCATAGATAGATCAAAGATCGATTACTGTGGTACTCTGTTGGTGGGAGCAGCTAAATGTGACATTGCGCATTTACAAACACTCCAAAACGCTATGGACAGAACCATGGTTGGCCTAAAAAGGAGAGATCACGTCACAGAGGCCTGATGCAGTTTGCACTGGCTGCCTGTTGCCTCCAGGATGCAGTACAGACTACTGACCATTACCTACAAATGTCTAAAGGGAATTGGACCTTACTAATTAACAGATACTCTCTAAACAAAAGGAAACAACAGAACATTAAGGTCAAACAATTTAAATCAACTTCAAATCCCTAAATGTAATCTTAGCCAAGTGATAAAAGGTGCATTTTATATGGCAGCACCAAGGGCATGGAATGATATCCGCCGTGACCTTAGAAACAATGATTCTCTAGTAACATTTAAAAAAGGGATCAAGACCTTTCTGTTTAATTGATTCATTTCTTACTGTTAAAGCTCATGTTTCATGAGATGATTTGTATTTAATTCTCTGTTGCGCCCTCACGCCTTCGGGTTATATGGTGCGCTATATAAAAAAATAAAGTAAAGTATATGGTTCAGAATTGATATATTGGAATTCTGACTAACTCAATCACATTTGTACTATTCATTTTGATCCACCGAATTCCCTCTAGATTACCCACAGTGAACCTCACAAAAATTCTGCTCAGACACACAATGGAAAGCACTCATTGGGTGTCATCATAAACATAGGAGCCAAACTCACTAACTAATAATTTGATCACCATAAGGGCCTTGGGTACTTAGAATTGGTATCATACCAACCTATTGACCATAAGGGATTTTGAGTGCTTCTCCGTAGTCCTATTGGTTGCCAACAATTGTTTGTCACTTGTTAAGTATAGCTTTCAACGGTATCAGGTAATAATGTCCCCATACATAATGTCGCCACGAAAAGCCATTGGGACATTATGTATGGTGACATAATGTATGGGGACAGATTGCGGGGCTGTCCCCTGGTCCGTTTAAAAAAAAAACAGAGGTTGCAGGGTTTCCCCTCGCATGTTCAATGTAATAATGTCTCTGCAAATAACTGCAACTTTTTTGTCAGGGGACAATATTACATGGAACCCTTTCAACTTGGTAGTTTAAATGAAAAATCAGTACCCTGGTTGACAACCATTTTTAGAAACATTCAGGTGTAATTTTGTTTCTATTGCCATGTTTCTCTCATGTTTTGGCCTGTTATTTTCTTCTGTCCCCAAACCATGAGCCTAGTATTTATTATGTTTCCATTTAGGAATATTTTTTGGGAAATTTCATATTGTTCTTATATCAGCCTTGAGGAAGATTTAGGGGGTAATTCATAGAATTTAGCGTAGAAGCAGCGCACGCGGGCAGCGCAGGGAGGGAGCGTGCACCAGCCATGGTGCAGAGTGGCGCAGCAACCCTGCGACAGTGCCAGTTACGCCCCAAACCCCGCCCTGTGCGCCAAAAACATTGCACAAATCATCTACATGGGGCAAAGGCCAGTGGACCAGGACACAGCCACCCAACGAATGAAAATGCGCTAAAAATGCCACACAGCCCTCAGGGGCCAGCGAAATCACATGTAAAACACCCCGCGCACCCCTCGGAATATGTGTACCCCGCTCGCACCAGCGAAATCGCGTGTAAAATTCCCTGCGCACCCCTCGGAATACACGTACCCTGCTCGCCCCATCGTAATCGCGTGTAAAACTCCCTGTGCACCCCTCAGAATACACGTACCCCGCTCGCGCCAGCGAAATCACATGTAAAACTCCCTGCGAACCCCTCGGAATATGCATACCCCGCTTGCGACAGCAAAATCGTGTGTAAAATCCCCTGCGCACCCCTCAGAATATGCGTACCCCGCTCACGCCAGTGAAATCCCGTGTAAAATTTCTCGCGCACCCCCAGAATATGCGTACCCCGCTTGAGCCAGAAAAATCACGTGTAAAACTTCCTGCGCACCCGCAGAATATGCGTACCCCGCTCACGTCAGCAAAATCACGTGTAAAATTCCCTGTGCACCCCTCAGAATACACGTACCCCGCTTGCGCCAGCAAAATCGCATATAATTCTCACTCCCGTACCCCCAGGATTCACGCAGCAGTGTGGTGAGAAGCCACATGCACCCCCTGCAGCCAGACCATGCCACAGGGGTCCACCCTACACCCCTCCCCTTGCACCGTAGGCAGCCCATCCACCCTCCCCATGTCCTGCAGGCAGCCCATCCACCCACCATGCCCTGCAGGCAGCCCATCCACTCTGACCATGCCCCGCAGGCAGGCCATCGACTCTGACCATGCCCTGCAGGCAGCCCATCCACTCTGACCATGCCCTGCGGGCAGGCCACATGGCACCATGCACTTGGGAGCCCCGACTCATGTCCCCGCCACCCACCCACCATTGACAGGCACCTGCCAGCAGGCCCCGACTCATGTCCCCCACATTGACGGGCACCTGCCAGTAGGCCCCGACTCATGTCCCCCCACTGATCCCCCAATGACAGGCACCTGCCAGCAGGCCCCAACACATGGCCCACCAAACACCACGTCATTACAAAACAGACTCATGGCCCTAATGCCAACCCAAATCCCCTCTGCCCCCCAGTACAAGAATGCAACCATCCTGTAACGCTCACCTGATTCCCGCAGAGGCGCCGGTCTTGACTGGGTGAATGCCGTATCTTCAAAGGTGATGTGTAACACACGGTTGGCTCTTTGGGCTGGACCTCTGTGCACTGTATGTCTGACTCGAAGAGTAAGATGTCTGCAGATAGAAAATATGGGATTAATGAACTGGGGTTATTGGGTGCCTCTCTCCTCTTCCCTTTCTCTTCTCCTGTAGAACCCCAAAGGTTAACGCCCTCACCTTAGGTAAGTGAACGCCGAGCTCTCCATCTGCCTCGGGGCAGGGTGCCGTAACCAGTTTCTTCACTGGATAAGGGTGCAGGCCTCTTGACCTCAGAGGACTGCTGTCCTTCGTTAACTGCACGAACGGTAAGTTCTGGGCACTTCAAATGTCTTAAAAGTCTTTTGTAATGATATCTCTTGTTTTGCAGGGTTCCGGCGATGGCGGATGGCGGGCTGATGAGAGTTGAGGATCGAACCCGCGTGAGGAATAGAAGCGCCTGGAAGCACGTAAGTAAGCGCTTGTAGCCTGCTTCACGATGCGCACTAACTGTCCCTTTTATCTTGCAGGTACTAGTTCGGAGCTTTAGAGAAGCTGAAGGGTGCTGGAATACCCACTGGATTCGGCGTGGGAAGGAGTAATGGCACGTGAGTAATAAAGTTGCCCAATGTCTTTAAACGCACCTTCTTTTGTCTTTCAGATGCGGGATGCAGCGCCGAAGGCCTCCGGAGCGTGTGAAGAGCTGGTAAGCTTTTGTCTTTCAGATGCCGGAATGCAGTGCGAAGACCTCCGGAGCATGCGAAGAGTAGGTAAGCCTTTGTCTTTCAGATGCCGGAATGCAGCGCGAGGCGTTGGTGACAGCCGATGGACCAGGTAAGAGATGCGCTGCCACTGAAGACCGTAGTGCTAACCTGTTCTTTCTTTGTCTTTACAGGTGCTGCTGAAGACTGGATTCCAGGATGGTAAGCCTTTGTTCCCTTAGGCCCAGGATCAGAAGCAGAAGACACGATGAGCGTTCTGCTGCAGAGAATGCAGAATAACACAAAGCAAGATTCATCCATCGGGTGTGGTTTAAATAGCCTCCTGTAGTGCTTAGGTGTCTCCTTCCACAGCCACGCCTAGGTAAGAAAAGAGTTCCTGCTTTCCAGAAGAGTTCCAGTGTTCTGAACCTAGGGAGTGGCTCCTGCCCCACCCAACAGGAAAAGTAGTCCCAAACAGAAGAGGATCAGGGGTTCAACTGGCAGGTAAGTAAGCAGCATGGTCTGCTGCAGGTAAATCCACCCAAGCATTATGAGCCCGGCGCTTCCAGCGCTGGGACTGGGCATCTTTATGAGCCTGGTGCCACTGGCACCAGGACAGGGTCCAAAAGGTCCCAATTGGGACTGGCTGGCACTCGGAACCGGGGTTATGGGTCTGCTTCCAAGGGAGTCGGGCAAGTCCTGATCTTTTGGAAGCAGAGATCATGACAGCACCCCCCCTCAAGGCCCCTCCCAAACCGGGCTTCTCCGGGGGGTTGGGCTTGTTAGGAAATGTTCGATGAAATCTTTTGATTAGACGAGGCGCGTGGACATATTCTGCAGGTTCCCAGGATCTTTCTTGGGGACCGTAGCCTTTCCAGTCAATCAGGTAAAATAGTTTAGATTTGGAGATCTTGGAATCCAGGATGCTTTTGACTTCAAACTCGAATTCTCCATCAACTAGAATAGGTTTTGGAGATGTAGTTAGTCGGGTTTGAGGTTGCACGGGTTTTAATAGAGAGACGTGGAAGACCGGATGTATCTTTATGTGAGGGGGCAAGTCCAACTTGACCGCTACTGGATTTACTATGGTAGTGATGGAATAGGGACCAAGGTATCTTGGGTTGAATGTGGGTGGTCCTTTTAGAGGTAGATATTTGGTGGATAACCAGACTTGATCTCCTACTTGATATTGGGGGGCTTCCTTCCGATGTTGGTCTGCTCCTTTCTTGTATTGTTCTTTAGCCCTTTGAAGGTGAGAAACGGCTTCCTTAAAGGCTTGGGTGATTGTAGAATGCAGGTGGTCTACTGCTGGTGTTCCAAGATCTTGGAGTGGATCCAACTCCGAGGTTCGAGGGTGACTACCGTATAAAAGAAAAAACGGGGTCTTCCCAGTTCCTGAGTGGACAGAGTTATTGTAGGCATATTCGGCTATCCAAAGGATATCTTTCCAAGTTTTTTCAGTTTGTTGTAGCATGCAGCGCAAATACTGTTCCAGAGTTTGATTGGTCCTCTTGGTTTGTCCGTCGGTTTGAGGGTGGTGGCTGGTCGAAAGTCTCACATCAATTTGAGCCGACCGACAGCAGCTTTGCCAAAAATGAGAAATAAATTGACTACCTCGATCCGAAATTAGAACTGAAGGAAAACCGTGTAGTCGGACGATGTTTTCGAGAAATTCTCGGGCCAGAGTTGCTGCTGTTGGTAAGCCTTTGAGTGGAATGAAATGCGCCATCTTGGAGAATAGGTCCACGATTACTAGGATCGTATTGCATCCGGAGCATGGAGGTAGATCGGTGATGAAGTCCATAGAAAGCGTATGCCAAGGGCGAGGCGGAATGTCAATAGGGCGTAAGAGGCCGGCTGGTTTTTCCTTTTGACTCTTGTTTTGGGCGCATACTCCACAGGACATTATAAAGTCTCTGATATCTTTTTTCCAAGACGGCCACCAGAAGTAGCGCTTGATCTTTTCCGAGGTCTTGGTCATACCGGGATGTCCTTCCATTAAAGAATCATGATAACAAGAGATTACCTTTTTTTGTAAATCTGTGCTGGGCAGGTATAACCGTTCTTGGAAATATAATAGGTTGTCCTTCACCGTAAAGTCCTTTCCCTGCAGATGCCAATTCTGTATGTCTGCTGGAGTTACCAGTAGCCTGGCTTTATCCTTAACTTCCTCTATGGATTGTGTGGCGATTACACCTAGAATTCTTTGTTCGGGAATGATAGGTACAGGTTTAGGATTGATCAAATGTTCTTCCACTCCCATCCGAGAAAGGGCATCAGCTTTACCGTTTTCTGTACCAGGTCGATAGGTAATTATGAAGTCAAACTCGGCAAAGAATAGTGCCCAACGGAGTTGCCTAGAGGATTGAGCTTTTGCGGTTTTCAAATATTGCAGGTTTCGGTGATCTGTAATCACAGTAACGGTGTGTCGGGCCCCCAGAAGATAATGCCGCCAAGCCTTAAAGGCGGACTTGATAGCTAGAAGTTCCTTATCAGTAATAGTGTAATTGATTTCAGGAGGCGAGAATTTGCGGGACCAAAATGCCACGGGATGCAACTGATTGGTTACTGGGTCCTTTTGTGATAGAACTGCCCCCATGGCAAGGCTCGAAGCATCGGTTTCAACGATGTAGGGGAGTTCTGGGCGAGGATGTTTTAAGATCGGTGCAGAGAGAAATCTAGTCTTCAAATTCTGGAAAGCTTGTTCCGCCTCGGTAGACCATTCAAAACGTTTGTTTTTCTTTAACAAGGCGGTGATGGGCTGGACTATTCGAGAGAATTCGGGAATAAACCTGCGGTAAAAGTTAGTGAAGCCTAACATGCTTTGAACACCTTTTACGGAGGATGGCGATGGCCATTTGAGAATTGCATCGACCTTCTTTGAATCCATACGCACTCCGCTAGGTGATAATATGAATCCCAAGAATTAAACTTCAGTCACGTTGAAAACACATTTTTCCAACTTAGCGAAAAGTTTGTGTTGACGCAATCTCTCGAGGACCATTTTCACGTGTTTCCGATGTTCAGTTTCCGATGAAGAATAAACGAGGATGTCGTCAATGTAAACAACAACACACACATCTATGAGCTCTCTGAGGACATCGTTCATAAAATATTGAAAGGCGGCCGGGGCATTGCAAAGTCCGAAGGGCATGACCTGATATTCAAATAGCCCATACTTGGTGCGGAAGGCCGTCTTCCATTCATCGCCCTCTTTTACTCGTACCAAGTGGTAGGCTCCTCTAAGATCCAGCTTTGTATATATGCATGCTTTTCTGACTTGGTCCAGGAGTTCAGGGATCAAAGGTAACGGATATCTATTCTTAACGGTGATCTGGTTCAGGGCGCGATAATCTATACAAGTTCTAAGGTCCCCTTCTTTTTTTGGAACGAAGAACAAAGCTGAGGAAGCAGGGGACTTGGAAGGACGAATAAACCCATTCGCTAGGTATTGATCCAGGTATTGTCGGAGGTGAAGATTCTCAGGCTCGGTGAGGGCATAAATTCTACTACAAGGAGGAGTAGATCCAGGTATCAGGTCTATCTGGCAGTCATAAGACCTATAAGGAGGTAGAGAGTTAGCCTGATCCTTCCGGAAAACATCTTGGAATTCTAGGTATTCAGGAGGTAACTGGGGAGCCTCCGAGGAAATTGCTGCCAGTGCAACACCAGGTCGAGGGTGACAAGTAGAGACACATTCTGGAAACTGAACCGTTCTTGCTCGCCAATCGATCTGAGGATTGTGCTTCTCTAACCAAGGAATTCCTAGAATAATCTGGAACTGAGGGGCCTTGATCACATCGAACACGATCTTCTCATGGTGTCCATCTTGGCTTACTAGCGTCACTTCTTGGGTGGTATGCGTTACTGGTCCGGAGGCTATCTCCGTACCATCCACCGTAGTAATGACGTCCTTTACAGCCTTTGGACAAAGAGTCAGATTCATCCTCAAAACCATTTCATGATCCACATAATTGCCGATGGCACCGCTGTCGACGTAAGCTTCAATCGCATGTAATCGATCCGGATGTTCAGGGCTAATGAGGACCATAGGTATCACGAAATGCGAGGTCACGGAACTGGTTTTAACGCTCGGCAAGAGGACCTCTATTCTTGTCGGGCGAGGTCGTTTCCCTGCTCAGAGTTTGTGACCCTGGTAACTGCAGCTCCTACTGCCTTCTTGGCTGGTTTCACCGGACAGTCTCGAAGAAAGTGCCCCGAGTTTCCGCAATAGAGGCATAATTGCAGCTGTTTTCTCCTTTCCCGCTCCTTTTGTGTTAGTGGTCCTTTCAGGCCCCCTATTTGCATGGGTTCCCCGGAGTCTACTCCTTTGGTAGGAGTTGGTGGTTTGGAAAATACTCGAGCATCAAACTTGGAACGATCGGCCTTCCTGTTCCGCAGTCTGTGGTCAATTTGAACGACTAAGTCAATATAGTCCGAACAGTCTTGCGGGGGATTCACTACTTGGGCTAACACATCTTTGAGCTCTCCACGTAGACCTCTATAAAACAGCGTAATCCTTTTGTCCTCAGGCCATCGAGTTTCCACTATCAGTCTGTTGAAAGACGCAATATAAGCCAAAAGATCTTGATTACCCTGTCGCAATGAAAGGAGCTCATTGTCCAAGGCCTGCCCCTGTGAATGTCTTACAAACAGTTTTTCCATACTGAGCTGAAAAGCTTGAAAATCATGGAGAACCGGATCATCTTGATTAACTAGAGGGATCGACCAGTCTGCCGCATTGCCACTAAGGTACGAAAGCACGAAAGCTACCTTAGCTTGATCAGTTGGAAAGGCTGTTGGCCGGCATAAGAAGTGCAACCGGCACTGATTAATAAATACTGCAAACCTCTTTGGGTCACCAGAAAATCGTTCGGGCGGAGCCAGAGGTACATTCCCAGGTAGGTTGATCTGCACTGGGTTCGTAGAGGATGTTGAAGGAAGATTTGCCCCTGATGCAGGTAACGGAGTTTGTCCGGCTTGTGACTGTAGCAATTGTCTAGCGAGATCGTCTGTTCGCTCCTTGGAAATAATCAGTTCCCTTCTTAGAGCATTCGTTTCCTGACGGGCTGCATGCACTTCTGCTCTTAGTTCCCCAAGTAACTGGGCTAGCTGGTCGGTATCCGAGGTTTCCATAGCGCCTGGGTGGGAGTTTTGCGGTAGGCTTTGTGTTCTGTAATGCTCACCTGATTCCCGCAGAGGCGCCGGTCTTGACTGGGTGAATGCCGTATCTTCAAAGGTGATGTGTAACACACGGTTGGCTCTTTGGGCTGGACCTCTGTGCACTGTATGTCTGACTCGAAGAGTAAGATGTCTGCAGATAGAAAATATGGGATTAATGAACTGGGGTTATTGGGTGCCTCTCTCCTCTTCCCTTTCTCTTCTCCTGTAGAACCCCAAAGGTTAACGCCCTCACCTTAGGTAAGTGAACGCCGAGCTCTCCATCTGCCTCGGGGCAGGGTGCCGTAACCAGTTTCTTCACTGGATAAGGGTGCAGGCCTCTTGACCACAGAGGACTGCTGTCCGTCGTTAACTGCACGAACGGTAAGTTCTGGGCACTTCAAATGTCTTAAAAGTCTTTTGTAATGATATCTCTTGTTTTGCAGGGTTCCGGCGATGGCGGATGGCGGGCTGATGAGCGTTGAGGATCGAACCCGCGTGAGGAATAGAAGCGCCTGGAAGCACGTAAGTAAGCGCTTGTAGCCTGCTTCACGATGCACACTAACTGTCCCTTTTATCTTGCAGGTACAAGTTCGGAGCTTTAGAGAAGCTGAAGGGTGCTGGAATACCCACTGGACTCGGCGTGGGAAGGAGTAATGGCACGTGAGTAATAAAGTTGCCCAATGTCTTTAAACGCACCTTCTTTTGTCTTTCAGATGCGGGATGCAGCGCCGAAGGCCTCCGGAGCGTGCGAAGAGCTGGTAAGCTTTTGTCTTTCAGATGCCGGAATGCAGTGCGAAGACCTCCGGAGCATGCGAAGAGTAGGTAAGCCTTTGTCTTTCAGATGCCAGAATGCAGCGCGAGGCGTTGGTGACAGCCGATGGACCAGGTAAGAGATGCGCTGCCACTGAAGACCGTAGTGCTAACCTGTTCTTTCTTTGTCTTTACAGGTGCTGCTGAAGACTGGATTCCAGGATGGTAAGCCTTTGTTCCCTTAGGCCCAGGATCAGAAGCAGAAGACACGATGAGCGTTCTGCTGCAGAGAATGCAGAATAACACAAAGCAAGATTCATCCATCGGGTGTGGTTTAAATAGCCTTCTGTAGTGCTTAGGTGTATTCTTCCACAGCCACCCCTAGGTAAGAAAAGAGTTCCTGCTTTCCAGAAGAGTTCCAGTGTTCTGAACCTAGGGAGTGGCTCCTGCCCCACCCAACAGGAAAAGTAGTCCCAAACAGAAGAGGATCAGGGGTTCAGCTGGCAGGTAAGTAAGCAGCATGGTCTGCTGCAGGTAAGTCCACCCAAGCATTATTAGCCCGGCGCTTCCAGCGCTGGGACTGGGCATCTTTATGAGCCGGGTGCCACTGGCGCCAGGACAGGGTCCAAAAGGTCCCAATTGGGACTGGCTGGCACTCGGAACCGGGGTTATGGGTCTGCTTCCAAGGGAGTCGGGCAAGTCCTGATCTTTTGGAAGCAGAGATCATGACAGATCCACTGCACCCACTCCCAAATTACCCATGCCATGAGAGTCTGAAAACAACCAGCATGACCATGAATACATGTCCAACAGAGCCACACAGTGCCAACACATGACTGTGCCAATGCACAAGACATGCACAAAACCAATGAGAGTACACAGCACCAATAATGAAGATATATGAAATGTATTAAAAAACATAAAAAATGACATCATGAAAATCACACATGCAAATGAAGAAATAATGAATGAAAAACCAAAAATAAAGTAAAATCCAATGAAAAACAAAAATCCACGACATGAAAGCTGAAAAGTGGTCCATCACCAAAGTCCATATAAAGTAAATCAAAAACAAAAGCACAAAAAAACCATTGCTCCATGAGATGATGTAATAACGAAAGTATGCCTCCTACGCCGAGCCTGCCGCTGCCTTTCTGCTGCCTGCCGCCGCCACTGTGACTGCCTCCGGGTAGATGGCAACACCCGGGGCTGTCGTGCAGGTGCCCTGCTTGAATGTGCCTGCACATCGTCCATTGCCAGGGGTCCAATGCTGGAGTGACCACCTGTGCTGGAGCTCTGACTCCCGACTGTGACTGTGGATCTCCACCTGCCTGGCTGCGTTGGTTGGGGCAGGTCCACAGGGGGCCCTGGTGTCATCTGGGCCGGTAGACGGCATGGAGGACGACTGGCGTATAGTGTGCACAGAGGAGGAGAGGGTCGTAAGACAGAGCGACATATGGAAGAAACCCCCAACCACGAGCCCTCTCAATTGGGCCATGTTGGCACACGTCTCTTCGTGATGACGTGCGTGGTCCCCCCATGAACCACGCAAGTCATCACTAATTACACGTGTGCTCAACGCGACACCAATGAGGACTGACTTGATCCTGTGACAGGTCCTCACGTCTGCAGGTAGAGGAGTGCCAGATGACGTGGACCTCCCCCCTACCTGCGGACGGGCCTGGGATGGGGCATCCCTGCTGGTGCATGGGGATGGGGCATCCCTGCTGGTGCATGGGGATGCAGCCACAGTGTCAGGGACAGTGACATGCACAGGCCCCTCTGTGACGATCTGTGCTGCTTCCTACCCCTACCCCTGCCCCTGCACTGCACCACTTGCACCAGTGGTACCACGCCCACCAGGCTCCATGTGCGGCTCTGGAGCAGCCTCCTCCTCCTCCGTACACACCACCAACCTGGATGGCTCTGCACCGTCTTCCGCCGCCTCAAGCCCCTATGGAGGCTCATTCGCCCCTTCCGCTGCAGCCGTAGTGGCGGACACGGCACCAGTCCCCTCACTCCCAGATGATGGAATTTCCTGGGAGGCTGACTGGTCCTTGCGCCGCTGACCGGGGGAGGCATCCCTGCCGCTTTCCTCCACAGCACCGTCTCTGCCCTCTTCTTCACTCGACGCTGTGTAAAGGGAGACATTGAACACAAGCATCAGGGTACTGCAGAATAGTCCCCTAAACAGAAAGCAATAGCACATGAGTGGCACTGTCAAACGTCACTTCCATCATGTCCCTCCACAACACATGGGTCAGTGCAGGCAACAAACATTTAGGAACAGGCATGGCACATGCAACAAACATGTGCATCCATGTCCATGGCACCGTAGAAACATCCAATGGTGGGCTAAAACTCACATGCATCATGGGACATGCTGATCACATGCACACACATCACCGGAGGGTCATGCATCTGGCCCCGTTTCCCCCAAGACTCAGTGGATACAATATGACTAGGCTGTATCAGAGGATCAACACATCGTCACGGAAATGTGTCATGCATCCATGGCATTTACCAGTCACTCACACACTGCTCAGACACATGGACATGTACACCATGCATGCCCATGACAGCAGCACCCATCTGTCATGCTCCAAACATGCCCAAGTACAGACACAGCCATGCATACATGTGTGCATTCCTATGCTGCTCCGCATGATGCATTGTAACACATACACCATCAATGTGGATCACGCCTGACTGGACTCACATGCAGTACCATCATGTCCCTGCACACAGATATCCATACATGACCCATGTCACACATACAGCCAAGTAGCTAACTGCCACCAGCCTGCAACATGCGCTGTTTTAAACGGGAATGCATGGGCACTTACCGCTCGACTCCAGAAGGGCCTGCATCCTGAGGATCTGGTGATGAAGCACTGGGCGAATGCACTCCAGGACCCTCATCTGCTGGGTGGTAAGGTGGATGCGGTGCCCCGCTGCATCCGCTGCGCCGAAGAGGCGCTGGGTCTTCTTGAGGGTTCTGGACTTGTAGTCCTCCCAGTGCTTCTGGATGTGTTTGATGTTGCGGGTTGCTACCCCCTCCACATTGATGGCACCTATTATGTCCTTCCAGATCCTCTTCCGTCCTTCCTTGTCGGTGCGCAATGGTGTGGAGAGGGCATCATAATGCCCCAGGACTTGCTCCACCAGGATGCCAACTTCATTAGCACTGAAGCTGGCAGCCCTCTGCCTCTCTGCTGTGGGGTTGCCACTGGTGCCGAATGGTGTTGTGTCAGACATGGCAACCCCCGAGGCAGGTGTGGGTGGACAATTGGGTCCTGGGGCTGAGCTGTGGAGTGATGGAACACCAGTTGGGAGTCTTCTATTCCAGCAGGGGTGGTCACAGCAACTGGACCCCTGCAGATGGCTGATGTGCAGGCACCAAATGGCAGGGCACTGTTGGCAGCAGGCAGGCAGGCAGCAGCAGATGGCTTGTAGGAGGCTCCCCAGGGCTCTGGGGAGTAGGAAAATGGCCTTTTGGCAGGAGTGTGGTCTTCCGTGTGTTGTCGCATAGCCAGTTAGATGCAGAGTGAATTGGCACGTGAAAAAACAGCACGTCAGCGTGTAACTCGAGGAAAGGGCCTTAGCGCGTAAGCGCGTAGGTGATGTAACGCGCAAGGGCATTTCCTTCTGCACGTGTTAATGGTCTGCGCGGGTCTGCAGCGCGCTGTACGTGCTTTCAGTGGAGACCGACGCGTGTGTTTTTTCTACTTTGGGGTTCACACGCAATTACAGTTCCTGGACATATTTCTTTTCCACGCAAGGCAGACGGTGAGTCATGCACGCTATTGTATGCTATTTTTCCCACTGCGGGTGCCCCTGTTTGTCACGTACCCCATTTATTGAGGTCATAGTAGCCCACGTGTTAATCGCATATGCTTTTTTGTGTTCCTAGGTGCCACAGTGACCTCCGTGAGTTTTTTTTACAGGCACGTGGGCTCGAGGAGTTGCGTATACGTTTTTCTTGTATTTCTGGGGTGCCTGAGCGTTGCGTGACCGTCATTGATCCCCAGGGTCCACAGGCAGCCTTGCAGGAGCACATGGGTGTGTCTACCATCACGTACCATGCCCCCTTCACCCCAATTGACCAGGACAATTGTTCAGTGCGGCTCCCATTGGCATTAGTACATCTGTGCCATGGTTGGGAGTCCACCAAAGGTTAAGGGGGGGCTCAGCTGGGCATCCTGCCAGTGTTGACCAGGGAGTGTGTGGAGTCCAGGGTGGCCAGGGTGGTCGTTGAGCGGGAAGAGGCAGGGGTGCACCACAGGGGCAGGATGTCCAGCCACGTGCTGGTGCAGCCATGCCACCACCCCCTGCGGCTCCAGGTGATGCTGCTGTTGCATCTGACCCTGGCACCCTTGCGACCCGACAGTGAGTAACGTGCTGACACAAGCCCACCAGTAGTGGTAGCTGCAGGTGCAGCTGTGGCGACCACCTCACAGCCCGCCACCCACCTGGGTTACTCGTAATATGGTGGTATGGTATGGACGGTGCCAGTGATGTACCAGCACCGTCTATGGTGTACTGCCATACTCATAATGACCCCCTTTGTATGTGTGGGAGATTTTTGCCAAGTGAGTTTATCAGGTTCCATGTCAGGTGTGAATGTCTCATGCCTGTTTACATTTCTCACGTTGCACTTAATGACGATAGTGTCATTGCATTTGATTGGCTCTTCAGCTGTTTCATGCCATGGCATGGCATGGAGGACAGGGGTCATGGGTGTTGGGAGGGTTGGGGTGACATACCAGTGATTTACATGGCCTGTTTTGCAGGGTGGTGGTGGGATATGCACCTTGCATGTGTTCCTTTTGGTCACACCAGATTGGTTATGTTTAAGTAGCTAGGGATGCACACAATGTAGCACTTCCGTGAAAACATTCTCAGGGTGGTAAGGTTGTGACAGTTGACTGTCTCTTTGTCATCATCGATTGTCACCTGGTATGTGCCAGGCCTGTGTGCACTCCGCAGGGGTGGGAGCTTAGGTAAAAAATGTGGCCACAAACTGGGTCCGGGCTGCCTCGCCACATACCCTTTCTCCTCCCATGAGCAGCGCCTGTGCATGTGGTTGGGGACATGGGGGCACCACCATGTTCACCGGTACGCCCTGCCATGTTGCGACATTGTGCAGGGCACATGCTGCCACAATGATCCTGCACACTACTGGGGGTGCATATAGTAGCTGGCCGCCAGAGCGGTCAAGGGAGCGTATGCGTGACTTGAGCACTCTGAATGTGCGCTCCACTATGGCCCTTGTTGCAATATGAGCTGCGATCGATCTTACCAGGGGTGGTGTGGTGGGGTTCCGTATTGGCGTCATCATGTGGGTGCTCAGAGGGTAGGCACTGTCCCCTGGGGAGGTGATGATGGTTGTCATTAGTTGGGTTTATGTGTTTGTCTGTGTGTGACATGCATGCATGTGCAGGCATTTGTACTCACCTATGAGGCAGCTTCCAGGGCCTGGCTCAGGGTGGACATTCTGTATATGAAACTATCATGGGTGGACCCTGGAGAGTTTGCATAGACAGAGGTGATGATTCTCCTGGCATCGCATACAACCTGCACGTTCATGGAATGCCAGTCCTTGCGTTTGCGGTAGATGTTTTCAGTGGCCCTAGGTGGAAGTAGGGCAACATGAGTGCAATCTATGGCACCAAGCATGTTGGGGAAGTGTGCCACCCTGTAGAAGTCCTGGATCACGGCCTGCCTTTCTGCGGGTGTTCTGGGCATGTATATGTGCCTGCGGACTGAGGGGTGCGCAGTGATTGCCAACACCTGGTGTAGGCAACATGACTGCGTGGGCTGTGAGATGCCCCCCACTATGGCAGTTGTCCACTGAAATAAACCAGTGGCCTAAAAATGCAGTACATTGAGCACCTTCTCCAAGGGGCTCAATGCTTGGGAGCACAGGGTAGGTGATCTGAGTTCATTCTCCCACTCAGTGACCAGGTCTAGGATGATATGAGGTGGATACCTATACCTGCCATAGACCTGGTCATCAGGCATCCCAAAAAGACTGGTCCTGGTAAAAAAAAATGCGGGGCCTGGCTATTCTCCTCCTCCTGGGGTGTCCCATGATCACTGCTGCGAGGAATGGGACATTCATCATAGCTGTATATGCTTGTTTGTTTGCGTGCACTTTTATGCTGCGCAGGGGCACTTCCGCCTGCTTTCATGTGACGGACGTATTTGTGCATGTGCGTGTGTTTTGACTTGCGCAGGTTTTCCCTATTCGATTCCATGAATACCTGTTGTTCACTAGCGTGTGGGCGTTGCGTGTGTTTCCCAGCGGTACTTCCCACGTTACGCCTACATTTTCACACATTGTTCCTCCTTCCCCGTATTCCACCCCCTTTTTAGGTGTGTGCACGAGAAGTTGCGCGCTTTTCCCGTTCCTGTCGCGCACGCGTTTGGAAAGTCGCAGTGACGTGTAATGTTAGCGTGGATTTGGCGCACATCACGGGATAAACACGAGCAGGGCCTTCCATGAATCGCACGTGTGCTAGCTTTTTCACGCTTGCGCCATACATTGCAGCGTGCATTTATTCCATGAATTACCCCCTTAGTGTCAAAACACATGTTGGCTGAGATCACAAGAAAATAGGGGAATATAAAAAAAAACAGGAATTTTGAATAACCAACTATTGTATTTGTGTTCTTGTTGATTATATGTTAATTCAATATAAATTGTGGTGGCAACCGTGGGTTGTTAGTCCAATTTGCTATTTGTTTAATATTTGAGGTTAAGGGTTGAACCACAACACTCTAGCTCTGCAGCATGCCACACTGAGAATAATTAGTGGCCTAAGCACACTGACATACGATCCTATAATGACTCTCTTACTTAACTTTTTACAATGGATTCCTATGGAACCCTCATTTTAAGCCAGCATTAAAAGGTCATGTTGCAGTAAACCCTTTCCCTTTTTTGAAGGCAGAGCAGGAGTACATGGTGTTGTCAGCATTGACAGCCTCCTCATCTGGTTTAATAAAATAATATGATATCACCAATATCATCTCACAGGGAGTGTGGAGGATAAAGGAAAATGGCAGGAGAGTTTGTAAATCTACACACGGTACTATACCCAATAAATGCCTTCATCATGCTCATGTTGGTTCCATGTCATTTCATCGCAGGATGTTTTTTTAGTGCAAATCTTTTATTGAAAAAACATCACATTTTTTAACATTTATTTTGGGGGGGGGGTCCTTCCCCAGCCCTCATTCCCTTTCAGTTTATATCTATTACCAAAAACCCACATCCCATATATATAATGTTTTAACGCCCCCCCAAAAATCAGATGTTTTTTTAATAAAAAATGTGCAGTAAAAAACCCTGCAAAAAATATGTTTCCCTTGCCTGAGTGTTTATTTTTTATATTTTTTAAAATCTTAGCAGACTTTGGTTGAGGGTTGCCCCATGAACTATTGGCCTATAACATTGCTTGAGAATGACCGTAAGCTTTGCGTGCTCCATATGAGGTGCTGAGCTTAGCAGTTCTTGGACGCGTGAGGTGACTGTGTGAAGGCTACCAAGCGACCATGTTTGGAATACGCCAATTCTATCCGGCCTTAACATTAGGACTTTGATTTGTACTGGACATTCGTCATGGGGGCGAGGACCTACGCCCCTCACCTGAGGAGGACTGGATGGAAGATGACGCGGCAGCCAAGTGGAAGCAGAACTGTTACATCACTTGACGTCTGTTGGCTGAAAACATATATGACAGTCCTTGGTAGGAATACAAGGGCCCCTACTGTTAAAGGGGGGGAGGTATGTCATCCGGGAAGGCCTGTGAAGATATTGGATCGATCATCTGAAGGGATATAAAGCAGGGGACTTGGAGGGTGAAGTGAGTTAGAGGGTGTGACAATACATCTTTCCGTGTTCATTCTCTAAACCCTAACCTGGATGCTTTTCTGCTATGTTCATAGATGTGCTTGCAATTTGGACTTGTCACGCAATGCAATACACTGTCCCACCCTGAGCTGCCTCCACCCGAATTCCCACCGTGCATGCTCAAGGGAAGGTAGGAGTCTTTGTTAAAAACTCGGGGGCAGAGGGGGCGGTCGCGAGGAGGATAGCAGGGCTTGTGAGCATACATGTGGGGCTGAACAGGGAAGCTGGGGGTCTTAGAATAGACATGGGGTTGGACAGGCAAAGCAGGGATTTGTTTAGGCGCTTTGGGCCTCATTGCGAGTTGGTCGGTATATGGTAAAAGTGCTGGTAATACTGTTTACCAGCACTTTTAATGGGACGGCCAAGCACAAGTATGCCGCAAGACGGTTGCAGGAATTACTGGTGCTGGTATCACCTCATCCACAATTACTGACACTGGTAATACTGGCAATGAAAATACCACATGGGCCAGAAACCTGCGTTGGTAATATCGAGACAATGATATCACCGGCATATCACAAGATTGTATTTGCCTGTAATAGCGGCTGATATTTGCTTGGAATACTGACAAAACCAAGGCAGAGATACCTACATCTGAAAGCAGGTGGTAAATCATAAAGGTGTTGGAAATGAGGACACAGGTGCATCCAATGCACCCAGGTGCTCCTAATTCACCCTGGAAGAGTACAAAAGTGCCACACCTTCCACAAACACACTTCCCTACACCACCATGCTGCCACTGATCGCAGTCCACATGGAGCTGCAGGGGCTGGAGGACCACCAGAGGGAACAAGACACAGTGGAGATGAGGAGTAGGAGCATTTTGGGATGTAGCCACCAAGCTAGTTGTGTGCCCATACCCCGTGTAAAGGCCAGACCATGGACTCCCACTGACATGCAAATCCTCACCCTGTAGCGCCTCGACAGGGAGAGCATTGCATATCTCCTCAACCTGATCCAGGAAGACATAAGGAAGATGATTGGCATCAGGACAGCCATACCACTGCTTGTAAAGCTGGTGTTGGTACTGCACTTCCTTGACCCGGGGACTTCCTAATATAAAGTGCGCCGACTGCATGGCATTTCCTAGCCTGTGTTCTGCAGAGTATGGGGTCAGGTGCTGGGTGCACTCCTGGGACCATGTGGGACAGCATATTGCATTGCCCACCACCCTGGCACAGGTGAATGCCACAAAGCCATTGCCTGCATGCTGAATGTGGCGGCATCCTTGGATTGCACTCAAATAGAACTGGTGGCACCCCTGACCTCAGGAGGAGGAAGTCTACAGGAACCAGAAGAGTTCCATTAATTAAATGTCCAAGTCACCTGTGATGCCGACCTCACAATCACACTCTCCTTTGCCAATTTCCCAGGATGACCGCTGATGCTGTGGTCCTGCAGAACAGCACGCTGCCAGCGTACATACAAGGGGAATAGAGGCCAACGGACCTGGATATTGGGTGAGTACATGTAACATCACACTAACCTTGCTGTACACGTGACATGCAATGGGAGAAACACACACACACACACACACATTGAGATTGCATGTGCTAACAATGCCCCATACATGCAGGACCCATATGCACACACAACACATGACAGGCAGCAGCTCACAGAAGTAGGGCATGATCCAAAATTCATTAGTAAATGGCCAAGACTTGATTCAAGCTCTCCCTTCGGAATGTAGTGTGTTGTTCACTGCAGCCATTAGGTTCTCAATAACTAGCGATGTTAGTCGACTGCCTCTAAAACCTGCTATTATGTCTCCCCTCCCAAAAAAAAAGCGTAACCCTGCAGTACCCGGGAGCTACCATCCTATTTCGTTGCTCCCCGTTCTCATGAAACCCATGGAATCTATTGTCACCCAACAGCTATCCATAATTCTAGAGACAGAAGGCCATCTACACCCGTATTAAGCAGGCTTTAGACCACTCATAGGAATGGAGTCCGTCATGATCTCAATTCTAAATGACATGGATGTCGGGGAACTTCTGGCTTGGTTCACCTCTTTCCTCTCAGGGCGTCAACAGACTGTTTCACTATTTTCATTTTCCTCTGCCACTTCCTGTGTTTCTTGTGGGTTCCCCCAGGGGTCCTCCCTGTTGCCCCTTCTTTTCAATTTATATTTATATTTCGATTTTACAACCCCTTGCTGCCCTCATCTCATCCTATGGCATCCATTTTTATACATATGCTGACCGATCATCCTTCTAAGCATAAGGAGTGCCTGACTGAGTGCCTGACTGAGGTCGGGTGCTGGATGGTGGGAAACCTGCTGAAATTAAACAGGGAGTAGATTGAGGTCCTGGTGGTCGGCTCCACAAATCCCCTTCCCTTCTGAAACTCTGGCCAGACTCTCTGGGCCTATGTCCGGCCCCTAGTGCCTATATAAAAATCCTAGGGATAAAGCTTCTCCATACTGGTTCATGGGAGACTGAGATTGCCTCGGTCTGCAATGCTGTTTTTCTAAGGCTGAAATTGCTGAGGAAAATCTTTCCTTTCTTACTGCCTCAATGTCGTTCTAGGGTAGTCACTGGCTATTTCATGGGATCTCTGGACTACTGTAATCGCATCTACCTTGGGCAGCCCGACTCAGTGGTCCAGAGACTCCAGATCTTTCAAAACTCTGCAGCACGTTTGGCCCTAGGCACACCTAGGCTCTCTCAATTCCTTAAGTTATTGACTGAACTGCACTGGCTTCTGGTGAGAAGTAGGATAAAGTTCAAGGTCCTCTGTATTGTACACCGCTCTGTCCACTCTTCCTGTCTTTCTTCACTCAAAGCTAACTTGCTATGTCCCGGAGCGTAGACGGTGATCTGCCTCTCAAAACCTTTTAGTAGTTCCATGCTTCTGTAGGTCAAGTTCTGGAGCACGCTCTTTCTGTGTTCTCACTCTGACATTGTGGAACACTCTTCCTCAAGGTTTGAGATAAATCTGAGATCATCTTCGCTTTCCGAAAAGATCTTAAAACCTTTCTATTCGAGTATGCCGATCTTGCTGCTTTCATTGTCCACCGCCAGCACCAAGATGCCTGCGGGCCTTGGTTTCCGTGCTTAAGAAATATGAATATATACATACATACAAGCAATGCTTCCTAACAGGCCAGCCCCACAGAATGGACTACAGGTACCAGAATGTAACATCACACATCCCATTGCATGCATGGACTGTAAATGGAGATGCTGTTGTTACAGGCAATGCTTCCACAGATCACCATGACATACACCTATGTCTATCCCCCTTGCAGGTGACTCTGGATACTCACAGTTTCTGAGGGCTCCCCTGACGGCACAGGAGGTGGCATAGAACTGGGCCCATATCTGCACTAGGGTGTCAGTTGAGCACACCTCTGGCCTGTAGAGGACCCGCTTCTGATGTCTACACCAGACTGGTGGTGCGCTCATGTACAGGCCGGACAAAGCGGGCCAGATAGTGCTGGCATATTCAATGTTGCACAACATATGCATCCGGTGCAAAATTCCCCTGCGCCCGGATGTGAACATACCACCCTATGAGGAGGATGACATGGTGGCTTTGGGTGCGCACATGCTTGCACTGAGTGTGTAGAGGCCAGGCTCGGAAGACTGGCTTGGCATGAACTTAGTGACAACTTCTTCAGATGAAGCCACCAAATTTCACTCCCCTTGCACCTTCATAAAGTAAATTTTGTTTGTGCAAATGAAACACTTGCATTCAATAAGGAATGTCACGTCATTGTTTCAAGTGATTTTTAAAAAAAATCTTGCAACGTTTAACTAGCATCCGCACAACAGCATTGCCCCTCCCCAAAACATCCACTCTCAAAATCACTCTCCCCAAAACACCCACCCCTAGAATCAGCCTCCCCAAAAACACCCACCGTTAGAATCAACCTCCCCAAAGCACCCACCATCAGAACCAACCTCCCCAAAACACCCATCCTCAGAATCACCCTCCCCAAATTATCCACCCTCAAACACACCCTCCCCAAAACACCCACCCTCAGAATCACCCTCCCCAAAACACCCATGGTCAAAGTCACCCTCCCCAAAACACCCACCCTTAGAATCATCTTTCCCAAAACATCCACCCTCAGAATTAACCTCCCCGAAAACCTGACCCTGAGTACACCGCTGCACTGTCCAAATGTCATTTCCTGGCCGTCTTGTCCATGGGGACCGGCTCCTGATCTTTGGCAGCGAGGTGGTACAGTGAACGCCACCTTTGGGGGCTGTGTAGGGCGCCCTCTGTTGCGGTAGGAGAAGTGGATTGCTCAGACCCCTGGACCCAGATGTACTGCAGGGTTAACTGAATGGCCTGGTTCAGAGGCAGAGGAAGAATCAGTGTGCTCATGCATTCTCTACCCCAGTGTTACAATGGCTGCGGTGGCATGGCAGAGTGAGCCTATGTCATGGTCATACTTCTCATCCCCCTTCCTCTTCCTCTTCAGTGGTAGGGACATGGGCCCTGCCGCGATATGCCTGTGGCTGCACTCCACACGATGGGGATAATGGTATGCTGGATCTCAGGGGTCTGTGTACCACTGCTGTAACAGTCACAGTGTGTGCCACTACAGGCGTTTGGTGTGGCATGGCACTGGGAGCTATAATGGCAGCTGTGTCACTTGCCTGGCTGGTGGGGTGGGGGCACTGACCACTGGCATGGGGATTGGGTCCGCTTCTGGGCTTGATGGTGTGTCCACAGTGGTGGTAGGTGGTGGATGGGGCGGTGGAGTTCATGCTGGTGGTGGAGGTGGTGTTGGGGTTGGTGCTGGTGCCCTGCCTGCTGATTGCTCCTGCTGGCGAGCTGTTTGGCCTCTCCAGGGGTGGGGGCAGTTGATGTGCCTGTGGTCAAGGGTCCGGCCTCTTTACTGTCTGTGGACTGTGTTTCTATTGGAAATGTAATTACATGATGTTAGTCATCTAGCCGACGTGTCTATGGGGTTGTATTACACTCATGTGACATTGTATGTCTCCCAGGGTTCCACAATTCATGAGGATTTCTTGGGGGCTATTGCTCTGATATGTGATCTTGCATGTGTGTGGTGGTAGTGCTGCTGAGTGTGCACACAGTGCATGCATGTGCACTTTGCCTGTTGGCGTGCAAAGGTGGGTTTTTGTCTTGGTTGTGGTCGTGAATCACTTTCTGACGTGGACGATCTTGGAACACGTGGGTGCGTCTCATGTGTTCCTGTGCAAGCATGCATGTTTTGGCTACATTGCGTGTACATTTGTACATTTATCCACATCCCCTGGCACGTGAGTGTGCGCTCACTGGCCATTCGCTGTGCCTGCCATGTTTTGAAATCTATGCTGGTGAATGTATGCAATTGGGGGACTACATATACATGCAGTTTTACTTACTGCTTACACCTTGGTCCCTCCTCCTGCCTCTACCCTTCCTATCCCCTCAATGCCCTACATGTGTAGGATGCTGCTGGCTGTCTCCTTCCAGGGCATGAGGCAGTGGAGTCCACAGTGCCTCCTCCTGTGTCGTGCACTCCCTCCTGTGCTTCAGAATGAGGCTACAGACCCTTGACTTGAGGTTGTCCTAGCGTTTTTGGCAATTCCTGGTACTGCAGGGGACAGTTCCCACAGTCAACACCCTTGCCATGACTTCTGCCAATATGACACTCTTCCTCTGCACACTGGTCTTCCTGTGCTTATTCCCAAAAGGTTTATCAGAATGCTGTACCACTACATCTGACAATACAGTGAGCTCCACCTCTGAGAACTGTGGCTTGCAGAGCCAGAGATCCAGTGCCTAGGACTTTTTTTGCTGGGACATGTTTTGGCAGCATTTCTGGGATTGGATGGCAGCAGGAACTGGGGGATTCAGGTTGGACTGTGTTTTTAAAATGGCTGCCACTGATCTTCCGGTTCTGGCAGTGACGATGTTTCCGGTGGGTTAATACCGGCACCAGTATTACTGGTAGTTTGAATGGCAGTATTACCGGCACTAATCTGCCAGTAATACTGGGAAATTGCTGTTGTTGCCTGCATTACTTGCATGCGAGTATTACCGTTTCTGGCGGGGAGATGAGCGTGCGTCTGCGGTCTCATAATAGATTGCTGTGCCGGTAATGGTCATACCGGCATGCCGTAATTTCTGCCGTTTTACCGGTGTACTCATAATGAGGCCCATTGTATTGTAGTGTATTGAATGTTGGGTTTGCCCGCACTTGATGAATAACTACTAACTTTCAGTTGCCATGTATTCTACCTATCTTTTGGAATGCTTTTAAAATGTCCTTTTATATTTTACATGTGTGTTCACGATATGTATCAGGGTTTGCATGGTGTAAGGTGGATTGAGACCTAAAGATTTTTAAACTGGGCACAGTGATACTATGAAATTTGCACAAGAGATCAAAGCACTTCAAAATGTACTCTATACATGTATGCTGTTGCATTGTGTTTTACATTGTCTGAGCACTTGCACTTCACGCCAATTGTTAAAGTACTTAAAGACGAATGAGAAGTTTTATGATTGTGAATGCTTTTATGGCCAAAGCTACATTTGATTTTAAATTTTAATTTTGGATTTGCCTGTTTTATTGCTGTGGATTTATTGATTGTTTCTTACTTCTATCCTGAAATAAATCTGACAAAGTCGTGAGGTTATATAACCAGGTAGGCCAGTTTTAATGCATGTTTTGTATTTGACCGAATGCATTTTCCTGGTAAGAGTAGCTATCCAAAGGAAACCTCTCTATATCATATGCTTTTGTGTTTCTGTTTTAGAATAGGGAATGAGGGCAAAAAGGGGATGTTGGGATATTGATACACTTATGCACAATTAAGTAGGGGCAGACTAATACTTGTGGTTAAGTGACCATATCCCTGTCTGGACCACTCTGCGCTGTCCCTAGTTATTGGTACCCTCTCTACTGAGGACTGCACATAATTGGAGCCAAAGAGTGAACAGTACAGGGGCACCTGGGTATTGAGGCAATTGAAGACTGGGAGAGTGATATGATATGATATGATTTGATATGGCATTTATAACGCACCTACACACAAGTGTAGTGGTAATTATAGGGACAGTAATGGGCAAAGAAGAGTCCCCCCAAATGGGTCGCCCACCCACTGCATGTTTACCCATTTTAAATGCTTCATGTGATATCCTGGATTCTTGGCATTACTTGACACAGGACACACTTAGTTTCCGATTGAAGGGACTTTGGATTTAGAATAATTGGGGCCCATTAACGGGCATTGATGGAACAAAAAGGAAAGGTGACGCTAAAACAGTGGGGAGCATTTAGGACATGGTTAGAGCTAGTGACAGAATGAAGAAATTACTGTAAGGTCAGAGGACTAAAGGAAGTGAATGGTAGACTGCAAGGGCAGGTAACGTACTTGATATTGAGAGGAGTGGCAGACAAGGACACACACTTATTCCCCCAAATAGTAGAAGAAACGGAAAAGGAGAAAGAGGAGAAGGTGAAAGATGATTAGGAAGAGGAGGACAGTGAATCAGCTGAGGATATCATTAGGCCCTTCACCAGTATACAAATGCAGGGAGAGCTGGACAGAGACAGTCACAGTAGGGCGTGCTGGCACAGCAGGGGGCTCTAGCTCAGGCTCCTCTACTAATCCAATCCTCTACAATTGTATTGCCTCGCACGACCGATCATGGAGATCAAGGGGGAAATATGTTGATCGGTACACCACCCTCCCACACTCCTTCGATGGTGATAGGAGGCACAGTTTATGAGAGAGACCATGGGGTCTTCCATGTGCCGCTTAGACAAAATGGCAGCAGCCTAGGAAGGGCAACACCAGCCAAACGTTGTAACTGTCCATATTCCATGGGCACCAGGTCACTTTGGAACCTGGCAAAGGTATTCCCAACTTTCGAGGTAAACCTCAGCACTTTGTGGAGGAAATGCAGATAATTTCACAGTGTTATAACCCCCCTTTGGCGGATATGAACCATCACATGAGGATAATTATGCCACTTGAAGTGAGATAAGGCTTATAGAAAGTGGTAAATGGCCAATTATGGGCCTAGGGACAGGGGAATCACTGGTTCAATCTAGAGAGAGAATAGTCACTGCAATTCTTGAGATATGTTCGGAGATAGCACATTGGGGAAATTGCAAGCAGAACAAAGGGGAATTGCCAGGAGATTATTTAGATAGGTTGAAAGAGTTTTTCACTCAGCATTTCACTTTTGCTAATCCAAATGAGACAGCACAGGAGGCCACAGCTAACTCTTTTGTTACTGGAGTTTACCTAAAGTACCAAGCGCAACTAAAAAATGTGTCCATTGGGTGGCACACCAATCTATTAGCTGAGTGTGGTGGTTTCAAATCACTATGCTGTTTGCCAAGAACAAAAGAAAGAGATGTTTGAGAGTAAATTGATGACTTTATAGATGCATCACCTACAGGGACAGGTGCAGGGACAAATGCAGAATGCACAGGCACTTGTCCAAAGGGAGGGCATACCAAGAAATAGTGGCTAGGGAGCCCCTCCTCGAGGATAGGCTGCTCAAAGGGGGCAGGTGGTTGGCTACCCAGAGCAACTGATTCAACAGACAATGGGGCGCATCAGATCAGCAAAGACAGTGCAGCTCACTCACCCAACAAAGACAGCAGTGCAGCAGATCAACAGAGCGCGGGGGGGGTGGCCAAACCTGCAGGGACTGTGTTTAGCCCCACCAGGCCACCTAGTTTGTAACTATTGTGAACAGACAGGCTGTTGGAAGAAATAGTTTCCGTACAGACCACAGAGACAATATACCAAAAGGAATATGGGACTGGGTGTTAACCAAACTTCCCTGACAGGGGTCAAGGGGTGCCCCCTACTCCAGAGGTGAGTCCACAGGGGATCCTAACCTTTTTACCCAAAGACCATTGAATACCTTATTGATTCACCAAGATCGTTTCTGAATGCCAGAAGAGGGGGGATTATGGAAACCCCCATAATCCCAGTAGATTAGGATGGCCTATATGTCAGAGTCCTGTGGAGGGGAATCCTGTACCATATCGTGTAGACACAGAGCTACTAAATCAGTCCTGCAGATAGACAACTTTCCTGATGTTTCTTTGTGTAAAGAGACTGTGAAAGCTGTGGGTATCTCTAACATCCCGATTGTACACTTGGTTACAGAGCACTCACCATTACACTGGGACCTATTAGTGACCAAATTGCATGTTTCTTATGTTCAACAGCACCAGCCAATTTGTTTCTGTAGGGATCTTCTATGTAAGCTTAGATGTACCATCTATTGCACCTTCAGTTGGTTATTTCTCACTGTGGCCTCTTCAAATGTGGAGGCAGTTTTCTCTATCCTCCAGGAAGAGAAAGGGACAAGTCAGAAAAGGGGGAGCAGGGATGGTCGGGTGATCTGAAAGCATTAATTGACTCTACACCTACTACTTATGGCCTACACATGATATTGAGGTTGGGACATTCTCACACCTGAACTAGTCAGGGTTAAAGTGAACGCATTTAAGAGATTGCCTCAAATCCCTCAGTATCCTCTGAAGCCTGAAGCCAATTCTGGCATTACTACTGTTACTGAATCACTCTTCAGTCAGAGAATCATTGACCCCTTTGACAGCCCATGTAATACTCAGACGATTTTACCTGTGAAAAAGCCCAGGAAAGTATACTTACAGTCAGGGTGGGCACCGCTAATGTATATACGGGTAGTTATTCAAATAGGTAGATGCTACATTAATCCGAACATACCATAAGGCCTTGGCACAAGGATAAGTAAATTCCAGAAAAAAAGAGCTAGAAAAAAAATCCTAATTCATGGTATGCTCACGCTCTGCTCTTATATTGAAGCTGCAGATCTTAATTCATTGTTCATGAAATGTTCACAGTTTTTAAAAAAAATAGAAGTCCAGAAGTTTTCATTTATTTAATTGCATGAAAAGGCAATGTGCATCCAGTTGGTGTGTGTCCCCGGCAGTATTTGCCAATGCATTTCCGACATAGTTTGTCTTCGGGGCTTGGAGACTATGTATTAAGTATTAAGTATTTACATCAACATTCAAAAGAACCAGTTATAAAAGTGATCCAAAGTAAGTGAAATATAAATCATATATAAATTATATACAAATAATCAATACATACTACACATTGTTCATATTCTGCATGATGCCATAAAAGCCAGAAAACACACATGCAGGATACAATAAAATACACATATTGCAATAGATACACTTACATATAGCATGTTTTGATTAAAACACCTTAAAAGCAAGTGGCACAATAAATGATACAACAAAAAAGCAATTGTTTATACATATGACAATATAGTTTAAAACTCCAACTTCCTCCAAACTAAAAAGTGCAAATGCATAAAATGACTTTCATTAAAATCCTGATACTAATTAACCTTTCGCATACATAATACTCAAAAATGGGAAGAGCTTACAGTTTTGTCCAGGACCTCAGAGCTGTTATTGCAGTGCTGATTGCTTCATTCTTGGTAGTACCACATCCTGCCGTCATTCTCTCATGTACTCCCCCTGACTCAACTCATTTTGCAGTAGCTACTTTGTGTTCAGCATTTTTCTCTGTCCCCATTCATTAATATATTTGGTATTTGTTTGCATTTTCATATAATGGGGTCTGGTACACAGAGACATGGTTTCTCCAGGGGTTGACAGAATACCCAACCCTCTTCCCACAGCAGCTGAAAAAAGGATTTGGATGATATAAGATTACCTGAGAAGTCAATATTAGTCCAGTATGTGGACAACTTGTTCATAGTGTCACAATCCTATGAAGCCTGCAAGCAGAACACTATAGTTTAGTTGATTTCCCTGGCAGAGAAAGGCCGGAAAACTTCAAAACAGAAGCTTCAACCATGCAAACAGAGAGTTCATTTCCTAGGCTTTTACATTATGAAAGGTTATCAGTTGATATCTGCATCTAGAAAAGAGACTGTTTATAAGATTCGTAAACCTCAGACTGTTACACAAATGAGAGCATTCTTAATGATAGTCGGTTATTGTCAAAAGTAGATTCTAGCTTATGTTGAGATAGTCAAGCCCCTTCAAGTGAACATACAAGTCAATACAGCGTAGCCTTTACAATGGACTCCTTACGTTGAAGAAGCATTTACGAAGATACATTTGTGCTTAGCGGATGCACCTGCTTTAGAATTACCAGATTACAAAATGGTATTTACCCTATACTGTCATGAGAGAAATGGATTTGTCCTAGCTGTGCTTAACCAGAAACATGGCTTTCACTATATACCTATTGCGGTATCCAGTTAATATGTCGAATGACAAAAATGTCCAAAAATAAATACCATAAAAAAATGGATTTTTTTTAAAAAATTACGTTTTTTTGGGTTTTGTGAGTAAAAAAAAGGGGGAGTGGGTACCCCCCCCATTCCAAACAAAAAATTACAAAAAATAGACATTCGACATTTTTTTTTTCTCGGTATTATTTTTTCGAAATTTTTGCATTCAAAATTATGAATTTTCGAAATATTAACTATAAACCACCTATTGCATGTTACAGTAAATAACTAGATCCTGTTGCTGCTGGTATGCCGCCTTGTTTGAGATTTGTGGCTACCATGGTGTTAGCCGTAGAGCAGAGTGAACATGTTGGTGAGGGTTCCCCTTGGAAGTAGCAGTACCTCATGCTGTTGAAGCCAAAGATGCAGCACGTCTGTCTCTAGAGCGGGAAAACATGAGATACTACTTTTGAATTCCAGCAATGTCACCCTGACCAGATGCCAAGTGTTAAATCAAGCTTCCCTGCTCCTCAACCCCCAAGAAGTGGAACTGCATGATAGTAACCCACATGATTGTGCAGCCATCGCCGACTGTTTGTTGATGCCACACACCGACCTCAGTCCCAGGGACCACATATCTCCAGCTCTAAAAGCTCTCTACTGCCTCCCAGATGCTGCAAGGATCAAATTCAAATCCCTTTGCATCATCCATAAGGCTGTCGGGGGCCGGGAACCACACTATCTTCAACTTGCTCTCACTAAAAACTCTCCCTTCAGATATTTATGTTCCATCGGCACCAACTCTCTTTGTGTCAAGCGCTTCACTAAACAGCAAGCTGGTGACCGATCTCTTTCCTCAGCAGGCTCCCTCCTATGGAACAGCCTCCCCCTTCCTCTTCGTCTTGACCCACATCTCAAATTCCAGAAGCTCCTCAAGACTTTCCTTTTCACCTCCTCCATTCCTTCCTCCCTCCTCTGCTAAACTCCACAGTTGCCAAGATTGGTGACCAGGGCCCTTATGTGTCCTCTTGGGCCCTGGCCTCCCACACCCAATCGACTTAAGCCTCAGCCGCTCCCAGCACTTGTCCTGGCACCCACTGGCCTATGCCACCACATGCCTCCACTTACTTATCTATTGGCAGCTGACCATTCACGGAGGCACATACAGCTGCTCACTCCCTAGCACTTACCTCTATGTACGCTTAGCATTTACCCCCACTCTCTGATCCCTTCTCTCTCTCCCTGCACTTGCAAATTCTGAATGCTCACAGGGCCTAGTAGGTCTGCCTCTATCTTTCATTGTTACATTTGATTTTCATTCCCATTTTCCCTCCCTGTTGTCCTGTGGGTGCTTTGAAACATAATTTACTTGATGTATAAGTGTGTTACAACTGCACAATAAATAAATAAAAATACATAAATTGTAAGTGATGCATTATTTGCTTGCAGAATAATGTGGGAAAGGCTGTGCCCTCCACCCAGAGGCACATCCACCTCGTTATGGCCCCTTTGTGGGTCTTCAAATTGATTTTTTGCAGCTTCCATGCTACATTAATTGGAAGTATCTGCTTGTCATTGACGAGCAGCTGAGAGAAAGAATGGGGTACTGAAGAATAAGTTAGCTAAATTGTGTCAGGAATCTTGCTTGAAATTACCTGAAGCACTGCCAATGGTGATGTTTAGTTTGAGAATTACTTTGAACAGAAAACAGGACTCAGTCCTTATGGAGTCCTATATGGATGCAAAGTTCAGTTACCTTTTTCTCCTGCTGTAAATGCTGTGTCTGATGTTCTACACCTGACATATGATAAACTATTAGAGTATTTGAAGGCCCTAATCTCTTTTATTAGTCTTGTCCATGATCAAGTTGAAGCTGCCTTGCCAAGAGAACCGATTGTCCTGAACACTCTTTGCAGCTTGGAGATCATGTCCTCATAAAGGTGCATCACCGAAAGTCTGCTTTAGCCCACAGGTAAAGGGGTCCTATCTGGTTCTCCTGACATCCAATGCTGCCAACAAATTGCAGGAACATCTGACTTGAGTTCATGTTTCGCACTGCAAATGGGTGGTAGCCCTAGCATACTGAAGTGGCAGATATTTGAATCCTATCTTCTTGTCCCAGTGCATTACATTCTGGCTTCCTCTTTATCTATCATTTCTACTGCAGAGCCTGCAAGGAAACACAATCTGTCTAACATGCTTACCACTTCTGAGATAAAGAGTTCGCCATGGTATAACATGCACTATATGGCCAATTGGAAAGAGGGCAATTGCAGATCTGAAGAGGTTTGGCAGTACATGGTCATATTATAGTTAGGTTGTATTCCAATGCTATTTGAGAGTCCATATGGAGTTCTTGCTTATCTTTGCTAAGATCTCCCAACTTGTATGAACGATGAGGACTACCTTCAAGCTTTAAGTCCAGAATTTTTAAACCTCAGTGAAACTCCTTCACCTGACACTAACCCTTAATTTGCATCTGTTAGATCTACACAAACCGTTGCAATGTCTGAATTGTACCCAGAAACATCCCATGTTTTACTAAGAGAAGGAACAGAGCGATCCTCAAGACCATTTATTTGTATTCCCAAATACCAGGCACTAAGGTGGTGACTACAAGAAAAAACACAAAATGGTAATGGGAGCAAAAGTGCACTGCAGATGTGGTGAATTTTCCCCTCTGCATGCACAGAGTTGTGGTGCAAGGGCAATGTAAAATTTAAGACCTGAGTGTGATGTTAGGGAAGAGCTAGGGGAGTGGTTTGCAGCTAAAATGCTGTTTATTTTCTTGACAGTACTAGACGTAAAAACAAAAACAATGACTGATGATAATGGTGTGTCCCAAATCCTTGAATGCTTTTTTCCTCTTTACGAGAAACCTACATAATAGGACTTGTCTGATGATATAACATCTTGAGCTTATGGCCCTTGGAACGTGCATTCATGGCTGGATAGCATTACTGACATTTTGTCCTCCGAGCCAATGTTTCTCACCTGATTCACAGGTATTCGAGAAGAGAGTCTTAGCTGATATCAGGAAACTGGAGAACAAGCTCTGAAAACCTTTCCCGAATCTCAGTAAAATCAAACTGGATGCCATTCAATCCTTGGCCAATAGCAACAACATAGTGATTAAAAAGGCTGACAAAGGGGGTACTGTAGTGATTCTAAACAGGGGGGACTACATTGAGGAATGCGAAGGGCAACTTTCTAATACCAGCTACTACATGCCACTTGATGAAGATCCTACTAAAGGACTATTACAACAAATCACCTATACAATCTCCAAAGCTAGGGACCCCGGGTAGATTTCAAACAAGAATCAGAATTCCTTATCAACACAAAGCCCTCCATCCCTACTTTTTACTGTCTTCTGAAGATCCATAAGACCCTCACCAAACCTCTGGGTAGACCCTTCGTAGCAGGCATCAATTTGGTGCTCGAACCCCTCTCCAAATACGCTGATCACTATTTGAAGGGCTACGTGAAGTAGATGACACTGGGCCTCAATACACGGTAGGCGGAGGACCAAGGTGCCTACCTATTAGCACCTTGGTCCATGCCTGTAAAATACCGACACCGCCTTGGAGGAAAGGGGAATTACTGCCCTATTCCAAGGTTGGCGGGGCGGTAATTCCCCCTTCCCCCATTGCCCTTCCCCATTCCCATTTTTGCCCCAAAGGGCTCTATGGGAATGGGGAAGGCGCTAATTACGGTGCTGCAAATTGCGGTACCGTAATTAGCACCCTGGTCCCTTTGCGGGTTGGTTTTTAACGCCTGCTAAACAGTAGGCGTTAAAGTACCAACCCGCAAAGGGACCTCGTAGTAAGGCGGTAAGGGTTTACTGGTACCGGTGCCCTTACCGGTACCGGTAAACCCTTACCGCACTACGTGTAATGAGGCCCACTGTACCTTAAGGACTCCACCGATGCCATCAACCAGTTTGAAAATCTTGCCTTTGACCCCGAGACATCCTTGCTTCTTGGCCTTGACATTGTGTCTCTTTATACAAATATTCCCCAGCAGGCCACCCTTGGAACCATTGAATAAATTCTGCTGACACGTGAGGACTGTGATCCCGTCCCCACCTCTTTCCTCATCTGGTGTGTGGAAATGGCCTTAACAAAGAACTATTTCGAATTTAACGGTACATTTTACCAGGAAGTGGAGGGCACTGCCATGGGTGCCACCGTGGCCCCAAGTCTGGTTAATCTGTTGGGTGAGATTTTTGAGAAAGTACACATCTACAGCAAGACTAATCCCTTTAAAGATCACATTACCAAATGGAAACGGTATATCGACGATATACTGGTAGTGTGCTTGGGGTCGTTGGAAACAGCTAAAGAGTTCTTTCAGTGGTTGAACAGTTCGAATCGCCATCTCCAGTTCACTCTTGCAAGTGACAGTTTTACCACCAACTTTCTCGACCTGACTATTTTTCACCAACAGGGTGTGCTGAAAATTAAACCATTTCACAAACCAACAGATAAGAACTCGCTGTTGGAATACTCTAGCCATCACGTTAAACATCTGAGGGATAACTTCCCTTTCGGACAATTTTTACACCTCAAAAGAAACAGCTCAGATAACATGATTTACGAAACAGAAGCTAGAACCCTTACCAAAAATTATGCCAATGGGGATACCCTAAAGAATTGGTGAGAAAAGTGGCCAAAAGTGCCTTTAATAACCATTGAGATACTCTACTGGAAGAAAGACCACAGAAGGAACAAGACAACAGATAGTCTGTGTGAGCATGTTTACAGATCAGAGTTTGAAAATCAAATCAATTATACAAAAACACTGGAAGATTCTTGAAACAAATGTGGTATTCAAGCCCAAACCAATTTTTGCTTTTGAAAAAAGTACCTCAATTGGGAGCCGGGTGAGTAATAGCAAGCTGAAACCTGGGGCAGTCCTCCAGCCCAGTATTACCACGTTATAGGGGATGAACCCCATCGTTGGGCACCACCCCTGCGGACATTGTGGGGTTTGCAAATTCACTAAAAAGACTAAAGAGGTCGATATAGGAACCTCAAAACCTTGGAAACAAAAAAACCATGACCAACTGCAACACAAAGTATGTGGTATATCTCATCTGTTGCAAATGTGGCCTTCCGTATGTGGGGATGTTGACCTGAACGGCTAAAACAAGAATTTTTTAACATATAAGTTGCATTAAAAACAAAACTGAAAATGCCCCAATGGTTAAACATTTTATGAACCCCAACCATGGGTACGAAGACTTCACTTAGACAATTCTCCAAACAGTGGCACGTGGCAAGAATACTAATCCTGATAAGAAACTATTTAAACTTGAACAAGAAATGATTTTCAGGATCAGAAGTGATGTTAATGGTCTAAACGATTAAATTGAGTGCCACAAACTCAACAACTAAATCCTGCAGTTATGGGTGATTTCATTAACACCTGCTTCACCCGATGTCCCTGTATGGATGACTCTGTGCTCTCTCTCTCTCCTTATACCGAGACAGTGTGGTTATGTTTTCTGGTTTGTTCTACTACTCAATGTGGTCCATCTTCATCTCTGGCTGTACATTGATCTGTTTTGTCTCTTCCAAATACAGTACATTTAGCCAATGAATAATGTATGCATGTAACATTTTGCACACACAGTTTTTGAAGTATGTTTGTACTAATCTGCTGCTTACTGAGGGATCACTACTTGCAATGTATGGACACCTATGTATACAATACTGTCAATGTTTAGTATTTATTCCGGCCCTTCATACTGTACACACTGTATTTGACAGTTTCTCTGCCTATTTGTGACCTTTTGGTACTATGGAGGGTTATCCCATCTGCCGCTCCACTTTGTTTGACCCACACTCATGATCTTTGTCGACATACTTCGAGTTGCCCCTTTATAACTAGGGCCATGACACTCTAGTTTGTGGCGGCGTAACATACTTATTTTTTCATAAAGGCTGGGTTTTAGCAACCTTTTTTTCGTCATTAACAGGGGCCTTACATTATGCTGGATGCCAGCGGGGATGCCTACTTGTCATGGATTTGCTTGGCTAACCCTATTTCTTAATGTGGCGAAGACAGGGATGGTGATTTAGTCATGTACTTATCTTCCCCCTCGCGCTCCAAACACGCACTGAAAAACTTTGCATTCGAACTCTCTTTGGTTGCCATATTTCATTATTGAATTGGTGTTCATAGTGGATTACTGCCACATTCGTTAGGGCCCCCTTTCCACTTGTACACTGGGTTGATTTGCCCTACTTTCCCCTTTGTGCTGGGTCCATGTTAAGATGGCCGCCAGTCTTCTAACCCTATTCCCCGTCCCGTATGAGACATGGACGAGGTACTCAGATGTTAGGCGTCGCCTAGCAACTGACGTGCTGGCATTCCCAGATATGCCTTGCCGGCCTCACTTATGGTCTAACTCATTTTACCGACGCAGACCCGGTGCAGCACAACACATTACTCTTATCGTGTACTGCCTCTGCTTAGGTATGTGTCCCCTTTGTATCAGATTTAATTTGTTGTTGAGCCGATTGCGATCCATTGACAACAAGACTTGTAAGGTATGCTCTTGTTCACAGCGGGACTGCAGACCGCTACGTGCAGAACCCCCGAGATCTGGCTACAGGCTCCCGCACTGTCTAGCAGCGCATCAAGGTACTTACTTATTTACCCTCCTAGGTGTTATGTTTACACGTATCTCGCCTAGCACAACCTAACACTGATCTTTACAATTAATAGATCAGATGGCTACGCACGACCACGACATTCCTGAGGTCTTTTTGCATAAAGGATCCTTCCGCCATCTTTAAACCTTCATCATACGGCCCCTAAATGCTTGGCCTCCCTTAAGGTACTTATGGCCTTTTTGAATTTACTAGTACTAAACCTTTGTCTTACTGCCTGTGTGTATTCAGACTGTTTGTACCTATAGTTGTCTCTGTTACCTCTCTAGGTGACACCAGTTTACTTTGCTGAACCCGAGCATATTTAAGACTGCTGTTCTTGGCAGGTGTCTACCCTAGCTGACCACCAAACATCTACTACCGACTGTGGCAGCTCTACTACTACATGTGAAGGTGGTTCACACTCTCCTACACAGCTTAATTTCTAACCCTTTTGGGTGTTTGTCCAGGTTTGCCCTAATCCTGCTAGCGATTTAAAAGCCATTCATTGTGCTTTTTTGTAGTTACGCCTAAGGAGCACTACGTATATCCTTCGACTCCTCTTTGCTGAGTTGTCCGCCCCCACACAAACTGATTCAAGATTATTTTGCCGCCTTGGTTGATTGGTCTACGAACCACACTTGGGTTCTTCTGGAGATACATACAGCACTAATGGCTGATCACATCCTCCTTTTTTATTTCATGACAGGTCCGGTGAAGGGCCTTCGCCCATTGGTTGACTATAGGAAATTCATTTGTACATCCCTCCTGAAGAAAGTATGGTGCAACTGACATATGAACTGAAACATGTCGAGACTGTATAACATCAGAGTTCTCTGAAATTGAAATTAGTGCGAACCAACTGCAAACTCTACACAGTGATTTACCACAGATCTTTGCACTTATGTTTACAATTCATTCTCCATTTAAGAGGTTTATGTTTCCTATGATATATGGTGTGAAATTCACGAAATTGCTTAATTTATGATTATCATTTCACACAACTGTAGATTTAATACTTGTTTTTACAATTTATTCTTTTGTTTTGATTAAAAATGTTGGTTTTAAGTGGCCGTTCTTATTTAGTGTACACAGTAACCCTTGTCCACTGGTCCTGTCGACTATAGTTCTATCTCTCTTTATCTACTGTCTATCTAACCCCGGATAGGATACAGCTAGACACTAGTGACACTTTGTGTCATCTAGTGGCCACTCCGGGATTCCTCCCTCCTTTTTAGATAGATAGGATTACACCAGAATAATTCTGAGTCCAAATAACTGGACAAACTCAAGAAGATGTCAAGTTGCTGTTTTATTAGCAATGATATAATACAGGGAGGTTGCAACGAACATCAACGGACGTATGCTTGTGGCAATCGATCAGCAATTTCCACAAAAATATAATTATATACTTCTTTATGCGTCAGAGTGATGTCATACTATGTGGCAATAGTGGAAAACCTATCAAGGGTTGGGATTGGTTAAGGGGCACATCTAGATATATAATCATATAGGAGCTAGGTTTGTTATTGGCTGTCCGATATCAGGTGGACAACTCATGACTATCTCTTTGAACGTGTCATTTTAAGAAAAATCTTTTACACAGCATTTAATTGGTCTCTCAAGCTATAAGGTCCTTCGATATCTGGACGAATACAATTGGTTGGCATGCTTGTGCCATGTCTGGAACATTCAGTTCAGTTAGCAGAACTTAAGCCAAGACCCAGGTGCAAGCAGATAGGACATGAGGTTGCCCTACCACTCAATTAGCCCAGCATCTCCCATCACCCATGCCTTCTGCTATTAATTTCTCTTTGCAGTTGGCCTTGCATAGTATTCCTGTCCTGGGAATGCATGGGAGTGATGGCACTAGCTTTCATGTCTGGAACTCCAAGATCAGGCCCTATTTCCATTCTTGACTCATTTGACAAGAGACCATGATTCTGTTCATTCTGCAAGCTTTTGAATGCTTTAAATGAATTAAGACTTCATATCCTTTATGTTCTTTCTGGCACCTTAACAATAGAGGATCCATCTTCCACAAACATGTTCCTCTTCAGTGTAGATATCTGACCTCGACCTCTCAGTTCTTGACTTCAGGCCAGACACCCTCTCCACACAGCTCCAGCAACCTGATATTCTACTGTGACACAGCCTTTCATTCTTTTTTAGTGTTTTTCTGGCTTATTATTTCAAGATACCAATGTCCAGTTTCTGTACAATGGCGGCTTTGCATGCGTTCTATTAACTACTTGTAGCTAGCACATATGATGACTTGATCTATCTTGCATTTCAGCATCTGTACATTCATTAAACTTCTGATTTCTGCAGCATTTTCTAAAATGTAATCTTCTTCTCTTACACCTTAAGGTTCACTCGATTCTTTACTTCATCATTTGTCCTCTAGGATCCATTCATTGTCTTCATTCAGCATTTAAGGACGTTGTGCACATTTTCTTATGATGTCATCAGTTGATTTTCTAAGCTCTTTCTCATGTTTCCTCAGGGAATTCCTCGTGTGGGCTGACATCAACATTCAATATGGTCATCTTAGTGGATACCATCTTCCATTTGCTCACTGTGGCATTGGTACAGTAGCTGATGGTAGACAGGGCACAGTCTCATATGGCTCCAATACAGGGGAGCTAGGAGGGCAGGGTCTTCTGTGGGTATGTACATCTGCTTCTCTATATTCCTCCCTCTGGTTAAGTCCTCGACCACCTCCTAAAATATTCCTGCTTATTTGAATTCTTTCTTAAAAAATGGTTTCTTTGGTATCCATATATTTGTTACTCCCCCTCAATGGTGCTCGCATTTTTGATATGTTTGTCCAGACTCCAGGTCATGTAATTACAATCTCCAATTGGGGTACAGAAGACCCAACATCCCACTTAATTCCTAGGATCTCTTGGATACAGGATCTTTGTTCCCTCAGGTGCCACAATACTTGGTTTTATTCGGTCTCTGATGGTACTTTCAGTCTGAGCGTTGTCTTCTGTTTCACCCTTCACATCAATAATGATCTTCATTCCCACTGCTTTCTTTGCTGTTTTCTGGCATTGTCCAATTATTATCCTTATAACACAGAATCCAAACATTATCATCACCAATATTTCTCCAAGGAACTTGAATATACTCGCCATCCAGTCGGGAATCCATGAAAATAGGTATGAGTACCAATCGTCATCTCCATTGGCCTCTGTCTCCGCCTCCATTTTTCATGTGCAATTCTGTCAACATAGTTATAGCATCCCTCAGAGTCCCATTTTCACTGTCATGAGATGGTGTGAAAGTACAGCAAAAAGGCCCGACCTTGGCGCAAACACCTCCTCTGCTCTATAGAGTCATTAACCTTATGGCCCTCAATTCTTCTTTGATGGCGTTCAATCCTTTTATAGTGGAGTCGATTGTCTGCAGCAGCTCCCATCTGGTAATCTGCAGCCATTTGGCATTAACAAATGTTTGAAGTACAGGCATGAATATAGCTTTCATTATAATAACAGTCTTGCTGAACAACTTGTGCTCATCAAGAATGTCTCATAAGCCTTTATTGAATTTGAGGAGAAATAATTCTCTCTTTTCAATCGCCAGAGTACAAGGGTCCTTCTTTTTCTCAAATGCTCATCCACTTGTGGAAATCCCCCGATCTTCATGTCGCTCTGAGAAATCACCAAGGCTGGAACATGGATGAGTACTATGCAACAGACTCCTCCCCAGTTCCTAGGCAACTTCATATATGCTCTGGGTCCACAGGCCCAATATTGATTCATTAGGACAGTGTCCCTCTCCTCATTCCTGGAATATCCATTATGTTCTTGCACACTTTATTCAACTTAGACTTTACTTTGCTTCGAAAGTACATTGTTGCGTTAATCAATGGGACCACAGCCATTGGTCCTGCTTCATTATCCACCCATGTCAGCCATTTAGAGTTCTTGACCCATGACTTTAGGCACTTGTCATTCACCTTCTGCACCTCATACACTGGTTCCTTCCTTAGTAGATGACCTGTACAGGACATCATCCCATCTTCCCAGCCTTTGGTTGTAATCACATCTAGGCAATCCAGTTCTTTCAGTTATGACAGAATAATTGATCTGCTTCATTTCTTCGGTTATCACTTTGTCTTGTCCCGCAGAAGGATACATGAGCATCTTGTCTGTCCATCCAGGCTCTTTTTTCATCTGTGTTGTCTTGATGTAATCATCCTGGTATGGGAACGACTGCCTTGATTGCCATTGCAGCGTTGCCGAGCTCCCTTGGAACTGTCCCCTTGTAGTACATGCTGCTAGATGGCTGAGGCACTTCGCATCATGTGCCGGCATATCTTTTGAAATTAATGTGCCTACTGTACTTATGGCATAGGGGATGAGAGAGCAGACATAGCAGCTCTCATCATATGCTCTCTACCCCACCCTTTCCATATGTTGGTACCACATATTATTCCCCAGGTGAGCTGAATTATCAAGATAGGTATTCCCCTGGTTATCTTCTAATGCATCCCTCAATAGGGTAAAGAAGTTATCATCATTTGTACTTATACTGGGAAAATTCACATGTGTCGTGTTTTCAATTGAGCCATCAGTATGATAAAGACTTCGAAATGTAAGATACAGAAAGAAAAAGAGAAAGCACATACATATATATACATAAGGCATAAGAGTCTAGAAAAACAGTTTGTGTGCCAGGCCATTTCCCTTTGAATTGCTAGTCTCCCTTCAGCTGCATTTTCTTCGTCTTGAATCATTTTCAACACAAGTGTTGAACTCATATTTATAGTTGCACAATCTGCTCAATTATTGGATTTAGAAGCCTTTTTAGAACTGGTGCAATTTTCGTGTTCTATGTGAGCCCGTGAGCTTTGATTTCTATTAAATAAATTATGTGTACATAGAGGTAAGTGCTAGGGAGCGATCGAGATAGCCTCATCTAACTTATAAGAACCATAGGACAAATGTCTACTCAGCATCATAAACTACTAAAAACATAGAGAGAAATGTTTATCCAATATGTATGCTATTTAGATAAGGCAGACAGTGGGCCTCATTACACGTTGTGCGGTAAAAATCGGAATTTTACGGCATGGCGCTATTAGCATGTCCGCCCTCGCTAAAGACCACTAATAGCGGCCCATTACGAGTTCGCGGACACGAGCATAGCGCCATGCCGTAAATGTCATTACCGCCATGCCGCAAAAGTCCACAAAATGCCCATTACCGGCCTCGACCACAGTGCTGATAGCACCTCCTCCCTCACGCAACATGCTAATAGCGGTCACCGCTATTAGCGGACACCGTCAAAAAGCGGAACCGGAAATAGCGTCATCGCACAGGAACGGGAAAGAGAACAGCGGCCATCTTTAAAAACACAATCCAGTGCCATCCTCTGCATCCAGGACATCTTACCGGAGAACTCTGACCAAAAACCATCCAGGACTGCCTGAAGATGTCAAAGGCCCCGAAAAAATCCTCTGACCGACAGCGGAAAGAGAAATTCACACCAGAGGAGCTCATTATGCTGACTAGCACACTTGCAGCCAATGCGGAGGTGGTATTCGCCAATGATATGCGCCGGGCGGCTATCATCAAGAAAAAGGACATCTGGGACGAAGTAGCCCGCAAAGTAAGTGCAGTGGGCACTACCACCCGCAGCGTGAAGGACTGCCGCAAGAGGTGGGACGACCTCCGGCTACGTGTGCGGAATATCCTTTCAGTCAACCGCAACCTTGCCATGGCCACAGGAGGAGGCGCAGAATCACCTCTGAAGATGAAGGAGTGGGAGGAGACATGTGCCTCCACCATCGGAGTGGAAGCCATAGAGGAGGTCGGAGACATGGAGCATGGTGTGGCCATCTCATCTGATGGAGGTGAGTGAATACGTCAAACAATGCACAGTGAAGGGTGAGGGGGTACCCCAAACACGTGTCGATGACCAGGCCATTGGTCCTGCCACACACATACATGCATGCATCACCATATACACGTGCAATACTGACCCATCTATGCATGACCAACCCGACATCCCCATGACAAGAATCACTGATGAATAGGCCCCAATGCATAGAGCAGCATGACGTGAACATTCTGCATGAGGCACCTAGACCCATTAACGATGATGTACCCTATTCATGTCCTCCACAGGATCACCGACGGACACTGGAGAGACAAGCACCGCAGCACGTACTCCCCCAGCAGCCAAAAAAGCCAGGATGCATGAGAGGGGTTACACCGCCACCACCTCCAGTGGAAGTGGGAGGACAGTCCATCTGCAGAGGGCCAAGGGCAGCAGGTGCACCATTGCATCACAGCCTGAGGGCACGGCTCCTGTTGTAGCCGAACCCACGCAAGTGTGCCCCATCACTGCTGAGATGAGCACGGAGGGCACGCACTCCGCAGCCACCAGCTCCACTGGGGAGGCAGCAGCCACCGCACCGGCCAGTGACGAGGAGGACGCAATCGACGTCCTACAACTCATCCATGACCCCAGCCCAACATGGTCCATTGAGGGGAATCCGAGGGCAACGTCCGGATCTGCTACCCAGGGAGCACATGACACCCTCACTGTAGAAGGTGCATGGAGCCCTCAGCTGTCCTCACCGGATGCCGGGTGCATGGACCAGGGCGCGCCGTCCAGCCCAGCGGCATCTACCACCCTGGAAGACCTTGCAACCATCAGCCGGAGGCAGGAAGACATGGCTGCGCTGGTCGGCGAGCATGTGGCCGAGACAGTCCGTCTAAGGGAAGACCTCCAAAAATATGCTGGACAAACAAAGGAGGCCATGGAGGCCTGCACTGACAGGATATGCCAGGAGATGGGCCAACTCCGCCAGGCCATTCTACGTATTGGGGACATCATGGAGCAGCATCACCAACCCCCAACACAGGATCGACCGGGAACCTCCTCCTCAGCAAGTTCCCTGCAGACCAGCCCCCTGCGCCGCTCACTGCGCAACCTGAGGCGCCCCGCATCACAGCAACCCGATGTTGGTGGGGGCCCTGATGCTTAGCTCCACCAAGGACCAGGTGGCACATGTGGTGCAGGAAACATTATAGACACCATGAGACTCACCTGGGTGTTTTGGGGGGGAGGGGGGTAAGGGTGCATTTGGGTGTTTGGGGGTGTTGCATTTATTATCACATTCTGTTCAATACACAGTTGTTCTGAAGTTGAAACCCAAGCGTGGTCTCCATCATTGCGTATGTGTCATTTATCTCGGACAGGGTCCTTTATGGTACTCCAAACATGCACCAGGGCAACAATATCCATCTCCGTCCATGCTTTGTCACCGTTGTGCCTGATGGGATTTCAGAATCAGATGCTGACGCACATCGTTGTGCCCTCTTGGCATTGCCTCTTGCATGTCCTGGCGGGGCATTCCACCCGTACTCATCCACATCCCCATCATGCTCTTCTGGTGGTTGCATGTCAATTTCAGGTGGCATTGGCACATTCCGTCATTTGCACATTTTTGGTCCTCTACACATGGCTTGGTTATCTTTGCCACTGTGACACGGCTGTACAGGAGTGCCTCACACAGGCTGCTTAGGCAGCGGAGCACTGTCATTGGAAGTCTGACTGCCAGCTCTATCACGACGCAGGTACGGGGATGTGCAATATTGTTGTCCTCTTCCTGCTGGTTCTGTGGGTTCCGTACAGGGGTTGGGAGCCACCTCCTCAGTGTATCGCTGGCATTGCCTGTATGGTGTGAGGAATGGGTACCTGTTACAGGTCACCTCTGGTGTGGCCTGTTGTTGTTGGTGCTGCACTGCTATCATGTAGTCATGGCTGTCATGTCATGCTGCTGCTATTGGGGCCATCTTGGTGTGGGAAGGGGTGTGGGTAGGGGTGTGGTGTGCTCTTTTGTGCTGCCTGTCTCCATTGCATGCACCTGTGCTGATTGTGTCCACCTGTAGTTGATGGGTACACTGCTCAGGTCTCTTAACGGGTGCTTTCGATGCCGTTATTAGCGCCATGCCGGTAAGGGGTTTTTGGGTGTTTTACATGCCGCTAATACCATGTCCGCATGGCTTGTGATGGCCTGGTATTAGCGCCATGGCGCTAATTCCGGCCTGGGGGTCGCGCGCCCACGCACTTGCCGCTATTAGTGGCACCGTAATTAACGGGTGCGCAGATAGCGGTGGGTCCGGGTCGTGATTGGCTTAGGGAATTAACGGTACCGGTAAAACTTTACCGGTACCGGTATTCCATTACCGCACAACGTGTAATGAGGCCCAGTATGTCAAAAGACGTATGTTAGAACTTAACATATAACTTTTGTATGAACTACTTTACCTTTGCCTTGAAAAAAGCTTGAGTAAGGGCTAAACACATGCACGTGCCTCCTAGCAGAGTTTGTTGTCACCACTATATCAACACTAATGATTGGAACTTTTATATGAATAGATATTGGAAATCTAAATAAACTACAAAATACTCTGAACAACCAACAAGTTTACACTAATTTATTTAATAGGCAATCTTAATAGAATTGATAAACCAAAGGGCACAGGCTCACATAGAACACCAAACTTGCACTGACACACCTACTGACTGGTTGGTGGATACCAGTCTCTATGTAGACGTGCAGCTACTGGCTCCCACATAGGTAATCAATTAACAACTCAGAAATAAAAAAGAAAGGAGAAGAGCACACTAACTAATCTACTCACCGTTCTATCTGAATCTTTTTGTAACTGGGCCAATCTTTGGGTCATGAATAAACATGAGGAGATTAACATCTCTCCTAACAAGGGTAGGGTATGATTTGTGTATAAACACAAAAATGGTAACTACAATCCTATGTCTGTCACTGTCAACGGGTGTCATGTATTATATTTGAAATAGATATGCACCTAAAAATGAATCTGGGTATTGAATTCTCTTCCAATTCTAATGATAACTTGGCGCAGTTGGGCATAGTGTCAATATGATTTTGCTTTTTTTTCTTCTGAACAATCTATAAAAAGTACATTTAAGCTCTGAAATTCTCTGCAAGTCCATGCACTCCCTGCTACATTTTTAAGCAGTATCCACTTAATTCCAATCCAAAAAGAAATGGTTTTCAATCACACACTGTTTAATCGTCCTTCTTCCTGGTCATTTATCGAGTCTGCACAAGAAGCCTTTCTTCTTCTCGTTTTGCTTACTGGTCAGTGGGTACTAGAGAGAGGGTCTCAACTTTGTTGATCCTTATGTTGCCCAAATGTAAGCAAGCTCTTCTTCCAGACACCCTAACTGCAATAGGTGAAATTTCTTCTACATGAATAGGTCCATTAAACCTTGGCTCATACCACCTATGGGGTAAAGTTTTTAATAAACACTTTATCTGCAAAATACAACTTTGGTGGTGGTAATAATTTGCTCAGATTGGAAACTGTGCTGTCCTCTCCCTTTTTCCTCGACCCCCTCCCTCCAATGCTTGACTTGATCTGAAATTAAAGAAACACTGGTAGTCATACATGTCAAATAATCGTGCATTTCATCACCTAGAGCCTGCGCTACACCCTGGGCATCACTCCTGACTCTAGATGGGGGCGTAAGGGATGTCCTCATGTGTCACCCTGTTACTAGTTCATGGGGCGTAAGGTGATGATCTGAGCCTGGCTGATTTCGAAGGGCATACAAAGCCAGCGGTAGGCGATCTAGCCATCCCTTTTTCAAAGTTAATCTGATCTTGGCTAGCCTTTCCTTAAGGAGGCCATTGAGCCTCTCACATATCCCATTTGCTTCTGGGTGATAGACAGAAGAAAACATATGCTTTATGCTCAGTAAAGGCCCTATTTGTTCAAACAGCTGATTGACAAAGTGTGGCACATTATCAGACCTCAATACTTTGCACACACACCATCTATGAAATACTTTGCAGACTAGAATCTTTGCTGCACAAGTGGCATAAGGATGTGTACAAGAACCTGCCTCGATCCATTGAGAAAAGGGACACACCACCACTAATAGATACCTATATCCATTACATGTCTGCAGCATATTGACATAGTAGATATGTAAATGCTGAAAAGGTCCATTCAGACAGGGTATTACTCCTCTGATTGTTCTTAGTGTATGCCCAGCTGTGAACGTCTGACACACATTGCAATTCACAATGAACTGTGCAACGTGTTCCAAGAAATTGGGAACAAACCCAAGCAAAACTTTCTCGGGTTATATGCGATGGGTAATGCAGCTGCTCAAGTGCAACTTTCACTGATGCCTCTGGCATCACTGGCTTTCCAATGCTTTCCTGTCTCCATAGTGTTTCAGTGGGGTATAATCAACACCCACTATGTCTCCATAGCTCCTGCTCTTCTTGTGGGGCTCTACCCTGTATCTCTATTAGTTGCGTAATTGACAGCATATGAAATCCCTCTCATTTTCAGTTTCAAAACTCGAAATTTTGGAGGAATATGCAACCCTCTTGGCTTCTAAGTCTGCAGCTTTGTTTCCATGAGAAATATAGTCTGTTTGTTTAGTATGCGCTGCTCATTTTATGACAGCTATGTCTACTGGAAGTTATAGTGCCTTAATAAGCCTGGCCAATAAAGATGAATGTACACTGGAGTGCCGTCTGCACGGAGATAACCCCTCCTTTTCCAGCATGAAAGTCCTGCATTTACGGTTGACGTCACATAGGCGAAATTACTATACACCATCACTTCCTGATATTTGTGTTTTTTGAGCGCAACAATAAGTGCTGTTAATTCTACAGCCTGCGCTGAAAAATGGCATGCTAATCTTGCACTCGCCACTATCTCAAATTCACCATTTAATCTGTGTCTTACAACTGAGGATCCTGAATGCTTCTCTCCACTGGTTTGGTTGATTTTTGAAGAACCATCAATAAAGAGAATCTCCCCTCCTGCTAAAGCATTTTCTTTCACATGGGGTATATCATCATAAAGTTGATCATAATTAGAGCAATAGTGCACATGATCACCTTCAGGTTCAGCTACAAACATGGCTCGGTTCACTATTTTACACTTCAGGATTTTAATTTCTGGATTACAAATCAATATATTGTACACAGATGCTCTCTGGGACGTCAATGTACCTTTAGGTTTCTATAAAATGGCAAATAAGGTGTGCTCCACATATTGCATCATGGCTCAGCCCATGGCAGCAGCAGCCAAAGATTGTTCGCATGGAAAATGTCCTCTCATAACTGGATCTAAAATCCTACTATAAAACACCAAAGGTTTATACCCTAGGGTTTATCTTTGTGTAAGTACTGCTGTCATTACTGACCCATTAGTGTGCGAAAACAGATACAATTCTTCACTATAATTTCCCAAATCTGGAGCTGTAAAAATTGCTCTTTTTAATTCCTCAAATTCTTCCTCCATTTCTTCAATCCATTCTATATTTTCCTTACCAATTTGTGCTTTCTTGCCGCTTGTGCTGTAGTCGAGTACCCAGGCCCTGCAATAATTGCATACGCCCAGAAATTGCTGCATTTGCCTCACTGTATTTGGCTTTGGTGTTTTCATGATACCCTCAGCTCTTTCAGGTGCCACTTTCTTTCCTCCATGTGAAATTAACTGACCTATGTACAACACCTCTTCCTGGCAATACTGTAATTTCGCCTGGTCTACCTTGTATCCGTTGTTTGCTAATACAGTCATTAATTGAGCAGATTATTGCCTACATTCATCCTCTGTTTCACTTCAGATTAATATGGCATCTATGTACTGAATTACAGCACTCTTGAGTTCAATGTTGCCTAAATCCATGTGTAGGACTGTGCTAAAGATCGACGGGGAATCACAGTTGCAGTCGAGTATGTTTTAGTCTCTTTTGTCTAAACATAAAGAAAGTAAGGTCTTGTGAGTCTTTTTACAATGGATCGAGAAAACACATTTTTAAAATCGATAACCTTGAAATACATAGCTTCAACTGGGATACTACAGAATATTGTCACAGGATTCGGAAATAATGGAAACTCTGCTTCTACAATCTGATTATGAGGGCGCACGCCCTGGTTAAATCTCCACGACCCACCTTTAGATTTTTAACCTGATACACCACAGTATTGCACAGGGACTCTGATGGCACTAGGATTCCCTGATTCATCAAAGCCTAAAGAGTCTTAAATATCCCTTCATCAGTTTCTCGAGACATGGGGTCCTGTTTTGCTCGGGGTAGAATTGCTCCTGGCTTGAGTTTTATTTTAATCTCTCCTACTCCCTTCAATAGGCCAATGTCATATGGGCCCGTAGTCCAAAGGACACTTGGCACCTTTTCTATATCTTCCTGAAATAACACTGGTCTTTGCTGCATTAGTGCCATTCGTGGTGGGACTTCCCTTTTCTCAATCTTTATCCAATATGTTATGCTTATGAAAAACACTACCTCACGATCTATACGCTCTTCGCTGAACATCTCTTCATATGTTATGTCAGTCAATCTATAGCCCTCTTCAAAAGCTTTCATTGTCCTCCATGCTCTGCCTTCATTATCTACTCCTTCAAGCATTGCTATTTCCGCTTATGCTATAGCTGCTTCCAATTCTGTAGGATTAGTCTGCCCTTCTTCCTCATCCATAGGTACTTGTTGTCTGAATACAAATTCATCAGGTATCTCACAATTTTCCCTGCTAATCCAGGTATGCTCACCCCATACATGAAGATGTTTGGATCAAACGGGACTCCTCATAGAGCCACTGGTCCTGTAAATGCCAGTATACACTCTCCTACATTTAACTAGTGTATTACTGGAGTGAAGCACACTATTCCTTGATCAGTGAATGAAATGGTCATGTTAAGTTTCATAATCAAATCCCTACCCAAAATGTTAACTGGCGTTTGTCATGAATATAAAAATGGGCCAGACATGTCACATTCCCCTATAGAAACAGGTAATTTATCAGTAAAAGGAACTACATTCTTTGTCCAGAGAACCCTTAAGCATTAATGGCAATAACTGACATTTGGTATTTTCTTTCCCTTATGCAAAAGTGAGTCGCCCAGTGTCTACAAGAAAAGAAAAATATTTGCCTCCTATCTTGGGGGTCTTGTGTTACTGATAGTACTGAACACATCAAGTTACCCTGTGAGCTGTCCTATTGGGGGTACAAATGCACCATTGTCCCCATGAAAGGATTCCCTCCCACCACAGTGACACCCCCTATCCTAGGTATCAATATTGGCCCTGTGTTCGCATTTTGTTGTGTCTGCATAGGTGTTTGTTGCGATTGCCCTTGCAGTGAATGCATTTGCACTGACCCTTGATGCTGTGCCTGCTGTGCTTGTGGTGCATGTGTCTTATAAGATATGGTATCCTGGGCATAGCCCTCTTGTGTTTGTGTGCTGTACGGTGGTGATGACCTGTCCACCCTCTTGAATTTTGTCAGTTCTGTTGCATGCTTCCTCAGCTTTTACATACATGCATAATATGCCCTGTTATCCCACAATTCCAAAACACTGCAGGTGGACCTCTGGCAAGCCCACCATTATATCCTCCCTGAGCATACTGACTTCCACACTGGGCATTTTGAAATCCACCTTGCGTGTTCTGGAATGCACCTTCTTTTCCTCTAACTCCTCCATCTCTACCTCATGGCAAAAACCCATTCCTACTTTGATCCGTTGGGTGTACATTATTCACCTGTGATGCACCCGTTATTTCCTGCATTCCTACTCCTTCTCCACTGGTCAATACCACCCCTTCAACAGCATATTTTGACAACTTCTTCTGAACTGTTTGGCTTCCTCAATCTTTCTGTTCTCATCTTTCTTTCTGTTCTTCTCTTGTAACAATCTGCACTGATGCATGGTAGTCAACTGTATCTTGGCCCACGGCGTCACTTCCATTCCTATTTGTTTTTTTCATTTGTCTATGTAATTGTTCTGGCAACCCCTGATACAAAGTATGATAATACAATGCCACAGGTTTTGTCCCATGGTTCACGCGTCGCAAGCTGCCATCTCTCTTGAATATCCTGAATACAAGCAATAGGGTCTTCATCTTCCTTCATTGTACGTGTCAAAATTGCACCCATATCTGATGTATCGGGATACTGTACCCTGAGAGCCCTCGAAGCGTCTGCCCTCCAATTATTAAATGGCGCCTCATCATGTGCTGTATTTTGTGCTGTCACACTCCAATATCCCTCTTTTCTCCAAATGTCATCAGCTCTCTCTCCATGAATAGCTGCCAGTAGATGGTTTCTGTCCCATATTGCCAACGTATTTCCCCCTGTCATTTTTTCTAATTTGTATATCTATTTCCCAGCCCTCGAAGTCAAACTAGGCAACTTGCATTTTAAATTATCCTTATCCATCTGAGACCATGGAATATATTGCAGTCCTGCCCCTGCCCCTTCTCTAGCAAGGGGAACTGTGAGACCCCCATCCCATACCTGGAACCCATTATTCATTTACAGGATGTGGGGGTAGCCGTCCCTATTCATCTTCGTGTTGGTAACAAATGTAGCCATCTCACATAAGATGGAGATTCTTCTATCACACTACACAATCGTCTTCGGGGAAGTCCAGGATATGGTATAGGAACAGGTGTTCTTTCCTTAGGGTGTTTAAGATCTGTCCATCTTACCTCCCCATCCAGATTTGGACTTCCCAAGGGGATGCATGTATCCGACCTTCTATCTCACGCCCTGACTCCCTTTCTTCATCTGGCATTACTACACCACAACTAGTGTGACTATCATACTTCTCTTTTCTATTTAAATTGAATCTACTCAAAGAAAATGCCCTGCGTTCATCACTGAACAGACAGTTTAAGCCAATTCCTAAAAGTGCCCGCACCCACCGACAGGAACACACAGATGTGGAAATTGTACAATCTGCACCCAAATAGCAAATGGAACAAAAGAAATAACTCTACCAAAAGGAAGAAACAATACATCAAACAATACATTAACTGTAACACGAAATATGTAATTTATGCAATTATATGCATCTGTGGTAAGAAATATATAGGAAGCAACATAAGAGCATTGAAAATCCGTCTTCTGGAACATCTGAGAGCCATAAAAAATGGAGATAACAGATATCCTATGGCAATGCATTTCAGCCAAGAACATCAATTATCAGACATTGAAAACATTAACATTCTGGGCCTGGAAAAAGTGGACACACCAGAAAGAGGAGGAAACAAAGAACTATTATTACGAAGAAGAGAAGCTAAATGGATCTGTGCATTGGACACATGCCACTCTGGTCTCAACACAGAACATGAGATGGCTTGAATCTTGTGTCATATGCTTTGTATTTCTGTTGATATTTGTATACTGTTTTGAAGTTACGTATAATTGCCTTTCAGACTAACCTTAATTATTCTTTCCTTAGATATTCCACTCTTTAAACCTTAAACTTTCAATTTTAGAACTAGGGTTTTTATCAATATCTTAAGCAACATTATATTTTGAGGAGATATGTATATAAATTCTCCCAATTTACATTGTGATCTAGTACCTACCTTAAAATGTTGCCATAATTATTCTTACATCAAAAGATCGCTTAGAAACAGAAAAAAGGTACTCTAAAAATGGCCGCTGTAAGAACAACATATCTAACTGGCCGCCGAATGCATTGTTCGAGAAGAAAAATGAGTGCTCCTACGAGACACACTCTCAAAATGGCCGCCTTATGCTTTTAGAAATGAATTACATCATCACGCAACGTAGCGTGCTGATGTCACAAACGCGGTACATAAAAACAGTTCGAAAAAAGGTGAACAAACAGCGCAGATCTTGGCGCAGGACCTAAGGCAATCGGAGAAGAAGCCCTTTAAGATAAATCCTCATAGAAGCTAACTAGGAAGCAAAGGCTTACTATTTAAAAGTCAAGTTAATAAGTAAACTAAGGAAAAAACTCTTTCTCTTTTCTGACTTTGATACTTTTAGACCAAACAAAGAAACTCCTTATTGAATACTATATGGAGAATTATTTAAGAATTTCAGATGACTAGCAACACGCTATATTAGGAAGAAATCATAATAGAATGAAAAGGGTGAGTGTGCCCAACATGCTTTACATATTACTTTTTTTCAAGAATGACTACCGATAATGGTAACTACCGAATCTAGTTAGATCCTCTTCCTATCTCTTTCATTTATTCAATATCCATATATTATTTTCTTCTTTCCACACATTTTCTCCTCAGTATCTCTCCTGAAGAACCATGGTTATGTACTGTGGGGAAACACGTGTTGAGAGAAAATTCAAATACGAGGAATGAAAACTGCATGAAATTAATACAATTGCAAATGAAAGTTACATGAAAATTAATGTAATTGAGAGAACATTGTGAACTATCGAATTTCAAATTATGGTATGAAAACTGTATGAAAACTAATGCAAGTATAAACTTGATATGAATAAATCTTTTGGAAAAACAAGAAATGTGTGATGAAAATGTCTACACCAGGAGCGCAAGCAATATAAGTGCGTTTTTCCAATATAAATCATCACTGACACATTTTTCTCCTCATCCTGTGGTTTTGGTATCAGAGATCGTTTGTCACTCCCTTGAGTCCCATACTCACTGTTCTGTCTCATTTGTTGATATATCTTATCAATCCTCTCTCCAATACCTTCTGCATCATATCTTTCCTCTTCCTGTACTACCTTAGGTATTTCTTCAGTCATTTCGCTCATCGGGAAAACTTAACCTATTGTGTCCCATCGTCCCTGTATTTCATCGATGTCTTATTCCTTCTTTAAGAACGAGACTGGCATCAAGACATCACTGCCTTCTATTATGTTCTATTCCTTCTTCCACTTTTCTTCGCTCTCTCGCTTCTCTTCTTGCCTTCTCTTCTTCTTGCTTTTGTGCTTCCCTTCTTATTTCTTCCCTTCGCTCTTCTTCTTCTCTGTAATCTTTTTTCCTTCACTCGTAGTTCCTCTTCTTCCTCTCTCTTTCTTTCTCTCCTATCCCTTCTTCTATTTCTTTCTTCCTAATGTTGTACTTCCTTTGTTCCTCTGCCCGCTTTTCATCTTTCTCTTGTTCTTCACTATATAGCTTTTCCCCCCAGTCCCTGCTTTTCCTTCCTTGCTCATCCTCCCTTAACTGCTTTTCTCATTCCCTATCCTTCTTTTCTTGCTCGTCTTTTTGTCTTCCTTTTGCCTAACCTCCTCAATGCTTTTCCCATCTAAATTGAGTAACATCTGTCCTCCCATCCATACATTCTGTACGAGCGTTACTTCATCAACCCTATCATTTTCTCCTTTCCATCTCTTAATTTCTCTATATCTGTTGATATATTCAATCTCTCGCCTCTTTCCTCCTTATCTCATATACATTTGCAGGCATCTTCATTCCTTTCACTCTCTTCTTGAGGAGTAGGAATGTCATTGCTGCTATAAGCAGGGGGTTTGTTGTCGAGTTACTATACCCTGCTGCTCCTTTTAATCCCTTTAAAGTATACAATCCTGTCTCCTCTGTATCTAAAATCTTAGTCCCAGAAGGAGTAAGAGGAGCCGAGGGCTCGATGCCCTACCCCTTTATGCTGATTAAGCATCCACTCCTCCGGTAATGGGTCCTCTTTCTCCTCTTTGTACATTTTCTTTCCTGTGTACGCAGCGTGCACATATGTGGTCATGTGTTGTAATACTGCCTTTGACAATGATCCCCCCTTGCGGCCATGGCATAAACATTTAATCAGCTGTGCCCTTTACCCATTCTGAGCTGTACTGTTTGAACTTGGGCGCATGTTGTGCTAATGTTTTACAAAGGTGCATAAGGGGAGTGTCCTCCATAATGACAAGTTAAAATTAACTGTTGATATTTACCAGGTTGTTAATAAATCTGTACCTATCTCAAAGTGTATTGCTCAACACTTTTAATCTCAGAACAATAAATATGAGGAAGCACCATCAATCGCCGCTCAATCCTCTTTTGTCTCAACAAACTATCTGTCGTCTGACTGGCCCTATCTATCTTCTGATTGGCTCCAATAGTTTACTACACTTACCTCAAAACAACATCTCATCCACATTTCACAATTGTTCACTTTTCAGAACTTCATACATCAAATAATACTCAAAATAATAACACAACACACAATAATTACCCTTGTGATCACCTTCCCTTTTCCCTATAATCATTTATAGTAAGCTATTCTTTCCTCGCCTCCAATTATATTACTCCATACAGAGTTTAAGACATCACCTTCCACAGTCCTGTCCATGTGTATTCCCTTAATATTCCGACTGGAATTTGAGACATCTTCTATCTCCCTTGAAATAGGATTACCTAGGCATTCTTTTATCAACACAAAATTTCCGCTACCCAAACATATCACAATCCCACCCCTTTACATTACATTTCCCTTAGTCTACTTACATCAATTTAATCAACTCGAGGCCTTCGGTATCGACTTCTCCTCCAATCCAACTACTTCGCCTTCTGTCCGCGAAGTGCCGGTGGGAAACCGATCTGGGATTTCTTCAAAGAGGGACCTGACCACCGTCTCGATTATTTCTTGCAAGTTTATTTCATCCAGCCACTCTCCACAGGAAACTACACGATCTTACAGCTAATGGCAGAAGATGCCCGATCATCCCAAACTCTGAATTCAAACTAGTTTAGCACCCCGTTACCACATGAGCTTATGGCCCTTGTAACATGCATTTATGAGATTATGCCAGAATAATTCTGAGTCCAAATAACTTGACAAACTCAAGAAGATGGCAAGTTGCTGTTTTCTTAGCAATTATCTAAAACAAGGAGGTTACAATGAACATCAAAGGTGTACGCTCAGCGATTTCCACAAAAATACAATTATATATTTCTTTATGTGTCAGAGTGACATCATAATACATGGCAATAGTGAAAAACCTATCAAGGGTTGAGATTTGTTAAGGGACACATCTATATGTACAATCATATAGGAGCTAGGTTTGTTATTGGCTGTCCGATATCTGGTGGACAACTCATGACTACATCATCGAACGTGTCATTTTAAGAAAAATCTGTTACACGGTATTTCATTGGTCTCTCAAGCTATAAGGTCCTTCATTCTATGAACTAATGCAATTGGTTGGCACACTTGTGCCATGTCTGGAACAGTTGGTTCAATTAGCAGTACGTAAGTCAAGACCCACTGCAAGTAGATTTGACATGAGGCTACCCTACCACCCAATTAACCCATGCCTTCTGCCACAAATTTCTCTTTGTAGTTGGCCTTGCAGAGTATTCTTGCCCTGGGAATGCATGTGAGTGAGGGCACTCCTATCGTGTCTGGAACTCCAAGTTCAGATCATATTTCTATCCTTGACTCACGTTACAACCACAATTCTGTTCATTCTGCAAGATTTAAAAATCTTTTTATTAATTAAGACTTGGCATTCTTTGTGTGCTTTCTTGCACCTTAACGTGAGAGGATTCATCATCTGCACACATGTTCCTCTTCAGCGTAGATAGCTGACCTCGATGTCTCAATTCTTGACTTCAAGACAGACAGCCTCTCCACACAGCTCCAACAACCTGTTATTCTACTGCGACACAGCCTTTCATTCTTTCTTAGAGATGTCCTGGCTTATTATTTCATGATACCAATGTCCAGTTTCTGTACAATGGCGGCTTTGTCTGTATTCTATTCACTACTTGTATCTGGCCTATACAATGACTTGATCTATCTTGAAATTCAGCGTCTGTACATTCATTAAACTTCTGATTTCTGCAGCATTTTCTAACATGAAATCCTCTTCTCTAAACCTTAAAGTTCACTCAATTCTTTACTTCATCATTTGTCCTCTAGGATCCATTCATTGTCTTCATTCAGCATTTAAGGACGTTGTGCACATTTACTTATGATATCATCAGTTCATTTTCTTAGCTCTTTCTCATATTCCCTCAGGGAATTCCTCCTGCAGGCTGTCATCAACTCGAGGGTACATTCGATATGGTTGTCTTAATGGATACCGTCTTCCATATGCTTGCTGCAGCATTGGTACATTAGCTTATGTTAAACAGGGTATGGTGTCATGGTTTAAATACAGAGGAGGTAGGGGAGTAGGATCTCCTGCGGATATGTACCTCTGCTCCTCTACAATCTGATGTCTTTAGATGTTAACATTATGGAGCTAATGAAGTATACTGAAGTGCATAGTAAGACTCTCTGATACAATACAGTCTCATATTCAGGTCAAGATATAGATAACTTGTTTTCAATGCTACTTTAGATACTATTATGCTTATCGTGCCAATCTCTACCTTTCAGGCTACCACACATTTCACCAATTTCTCTGACGGAGTTGTAATCTGCCTCCAGCAACAGAATAAGGAGATGCACAGAGCATGATAGAAAAGGGATTTATGGCAAATAATGCACTTGTATCTTGGGGTATCTACGAGGGGCAACATTTAGAAGGTCATGTAGACCACTTAGAAGAAGTCACTGGGCTAATATATATATATCTGGGGCAAAGCTTCCCAATGCCAAGACCAATATTGGAGAGCTGCATGTTATATCCACGCTCAATTTAACCAGAGAAGCAATGAATTAGTTGAGGAAAAGCTTGCTGAATACAACAGTCGAGCCTGCAATGGGATATGGCGTGCAAAGAGGTGTAAGACTACCTGACCTCTAAACTATTTTCCATCTTAGAAGATGTGGAGCACACTAGCTTGCAAGATTGATAGGGAATTATTTAGGATTACCGGAGTACATGTAGCCTTGGAGAAACCTTTGGCAGTATATCGGCTGCTTCTGTGAACTGCAAGACCGCACATTCACAGCTAATGGACAATCAAAGATCTATGGGCCCAAGCGAGCAAGATACTGCCTGGTCCTTGGGAAGGATGCAATTGGGATTGGGGGACATACCGAGAAGTGTAGGAGTTGAAAGCACCTGGCATTGCAGCTGTTATCTGGCCTTTGCCCCAGGAATAACCCCTGATTTGTGGTTTGGAATTGGCTCAACTTGGAAATTGTGGCCCCTTCAGTCTCCACAGTTGCAATGCTTCAGTAAATTAGAACAGGGCACAATTGTGTTTGCAGGCAATAGAATATGCTCTGAAGGAGCAGCATCAGGGTTTATTCTAGTAGGTTGAAGGCTTTTTTGAGGCACAGATATGTGCGTTTAGAGCTTTCTTTTACCACCTGAAACCAGTGTTCACTTTATAGTTCATACACAGACCGGTCAGCAGAAGCGAAGAGGTCAGTTGAGCTTTGTGTAGAGTTTTGAAAGATGGCCTAAACTAGTACCAAGGAGTTTTGAATAGATAGAAAATATTGAGTTAGACATAAGGAAGATAACTGCTGTACAAAACAGCCTGCAGGCGATAGCAGCAGTTTTTAATGAGCAGAGGTATTCCTTTGAGATAGCTCACCATACAACCACTATGTACAACCCAGTGAACATTATTTGTTCAGTTTACCAAGAAGTGTCTGATCACCTTTTTATTATCATCACTGTTTGTATAACTGCTTTTCTTTTGGTTTTGGCGGGATTGTTTCCTGTTACCATAGATGTTGCAGTAGAAATGGTCAAGTGGTGATCAATACAGCACCCTCCAGTTTGCCTCCCCCTAGTTTGGTGTGATGAATCCAATGGTATCATCACGTCTATCTCAACGGTAACCACCTCCCATGTGGGCAGAGAATGGCAGCTGCTACCTGATCCTGATCCTTGGGGTAGTTATATGAGGGAGGATCACATGGGGGAGACAACTTCCAGGAGAGAGTTGTGGTATCATTGGGTGAGACATGTATCCCCCTTTCCTTTCTGAAGATACACCTCTGATAGCCTATTATAATATCTTCCCTCTTTCACCCATGGATAGTGGACAAAACATTTTCTTACACTCTAAAGGTCAACTCTCAATATCTAACAAGCTTTGTACAATTATGAAAGACACTTTTCCCAATTCCACATACTCTTCTTCCATTCCTAGTCTGCCTTTAAAACCCATTACAAGCATTCATACAGTGCTTTCAGGAAGGGACTACTATTTATACAATCCCCATAACACTGGGATGAGGAAGAGGAGCAGAGTAATGCAGAGCACCGGAATCCACAAACACAGGCAGCAAGGCAGCACTCTAGTGGCAGTGAGCGCACACCTGTGACCGGGAAATTTATATCACTGAAGCAAGGAATCCAGACAAGCTGCTGGCAGGAGCGAGTTGCTCCTCTTAGTGCTAAGGAACAGCCGGAAGAAAGTCGGTGGAGCCAACCGGATTGGAAACCTAAAGGGAGAAGGCTGATGGAAGCAAAAGATATACAGCGAGAATGCCAGAAGCCAGCAAAGAGCTCCTGTGTCTTCTCTGGCATCAAAGAACATTGCTTTGTTCACCGGAAACACATGCAAAGCAGACAATCGCAGGGTAAGCCTTAGGAAGCAGGCAAACGGTGGAGAAACGGTTGTGAAGCAGAAAGCAGCAGGTGACCATTGCAGGCAAACTGCAGAAGCAACGAGAAACACCATCAAGAACTGGTGAGTCCACGAAGGGACAGAGGGAACACCTGGGCATATTGGCAGCCACGCCAAACTGGACAGTGGACACAGCCAAATGCCCTGGCTAGTGCACCTGAAAGACATGTAGGGTGGCCATGGGCGAAGGCTATGGCCACCTAGTAGGTCCAAAAGAAACATATTGGGTGAACATGTAAAGTGGACATGGATGAAGGCCATGGCTAGTGCCTCGGTAGTCTTTTAAAATATACAATGGGGAAGGCTGAAGGCTGTGCTCACTGGCAAGGACTGAAGGTTAAACAACAATGGTATAACAAAACGCTTCAAATTCACTGAAAAAAAGGAGTTGAGCTGGTCATGACTTCCCACATCTGCTGATTTTCAAGGCATGTGGTTTTTTCAGAGAATATATATAACTGCTCTGAAACGCTATCACAAACAGACAACATAAGCAGTGGAGGGATATATTCCCGGAAGAAGTAAGATGAAGCAGAGCTCATATTCAAGACTTGACTGCTCGTATAAGAGAAAGCAAGCTTCTAATTTTAATGCATTGGCCATGAAAGTAGAACTTTCTATGGTCATAAAATTGACACTTTTTCAGTTTTTTCAAATTCAAATTGTTATGTTCGCTTCAATAAGCTGGAGACACAACTAAATCAAGAAGATGAATCACTTTGATGAAAAGAAGTAAACAGCTTTCAAAAGCCTTCACTCTGGGACAGTAGAGATGATCATGGGCCTAAAACCGTATACTTTTCCAAAGTTTCCAAATTCTAATTCTGGGACTGTTTTCATGATTTGTGGGTAAAAGAAACTATTTCTACCACTTTTTTCAGAAAATGTTTCTTTTGCATGTTTATACTGTTAGAAGGCACCATGATGTTGGTGACACCGAGTTTATCATTAATTGAATTTTGGCACAGCTCACAAGTGGATCCATCAAAATAAAGAGGACAGTATGTAGGAATGTTTTGCATGGGGATATACAATGCTTTCTCTGTATTTCTGATCCATAGCTTTAGATTGTGTGCATGTGGTTTTAGTTAACTGCCCTTAAAAGCTATGGTCGTTTGTCAGAGTTGTTTAACCCTTTCTATGTAACTGGTTTTACATGGATTGGTATGTATAACTTCATCTATCCCCTTGTTTGCCAATCCTAACAGCACTACTGTAAGTATAATGTTATGTGTTACGTCTCACAATGGATATACACTTACTGCTGATTGGTAGTAGGTTGCTTTAACATTTTCAGAGAAAATAAAAGAAGATTAGGATGCTAGAACTCTGTCACATTACTTTATTACTAATATACACCTACAAGTGCCTCTACACTTGTAGAGAAGTGGACCTCTACAAGTCCTTCTCCACTCCCCACCCTATTTCCTTCCTGATCATCTATCGCCCCCATGGCCCTCTCTCTTCCTTCTATGAAGACCTAGATCACTTCCTCTCGCTAATCTCTTCCTCCCCCTCTCCTCTAACTGTACTTGGTGACTTTAATATCCATCTTCCTTCTCCCCCTCAATCTTCTCCCCTCCTCTCCATCCTCGACTTCTACCTCCTCTCCCCCTTCCCTCACCCCCTACTCATTCCACTGGGTCAATTCCTCCTATCCCTCCTCCCCTGTCTCTTCTCTTCCTGTTTATCTCTCAGACCATGCTTTACTCTCATTCTCACTATCTCCTCTCTCGCACTCCACTACTGCTAATCCCTCCTCTCCAATCTACTCGCGTTGTGACCTTTGTAATTTTGACGCTACCCTCTTTTCTGACACTTGTTCAGCTTCTCTTTCATCTCCCCATAACTTTGCTCTACTCTCTGCGGACGATGCTCTCTCTTCCCTTTCCTCTTCTATCTCCACTGCCCTAGATCAACTTTACCCTCTTTCTCTCTTTCGTCCTACTCGGAAGCCTTCTCAACACTGGCTTACCTCCCATCTCTGTTCTATGCGGCGCCTTCTCTGGCGGTTAGAGAGACTCTGGCTCAAAACTCCCTCGCTTTCTAATAAAACTTCTTACTTTTCTTACCACGCACTTTACAACTCTTGTCTTGCAGCAGCTAAATCCTCCTACTACTCTAACCTTCTCCAGTCTCAAGCCTCCCACCCTCGTCGGATTTTTCAAACTCTCTCCCGTCTTCTCTCTCCTCCAACTCCTGATCCCTCAACCAACTCCACACTCTCTCCTTCTGACTTTGCCAATTTTTTCTCCTCCAAAATCCTCACACTCCGGCAAAAAAATAACTCCCTCTCTGACTCCCCCTCTCTTACTCCCCCTCTCCTCCCTCTTCTACTATGTCCATCTTCTCACCAGTTTCCCCTTCTGAAGTCTCCTCCCTTCTATCCAAAGCCCACCCCACATCCACCCCCCTGACCCTCTCCCCTCCGTTCTTATCCCCAAGATCTACCCTCTTCTTATCCCTTACCTTACCACCTTCTTCAACTCCTGCTTCTCCTCATCAACCTTTCCCTCTACGTTCAAACACGCAACGATTATTCCTATTCTAAAGAAACCCTCCGCCGATCCACTTCTCACTGCTAATTACAGACCTATCTCTCTTCTACCTTTCCTTTCTAAGTTTCTTGAGCGCATTGCCTACTCTCAACTCTCATCCTTTGTTACTTCTTCCTCTCTCCTTCCTCCCTTTCAATCTGGCTTCCGTCCCAAACATTCCACTGAAACTGCTCTCACCTCTATCCTTAACTCACTCCTCTCTGCTCGTCATGCTAAGCAATCCTCTATCCTTATTCTACTTGATCTCTCATCAGCTTTTGACACTGTCGATCATCCACTCCTACTCCATACTCTTTCCTCCTTCGGATTTAAAGGCCCTGTTCTAAAATGGCTATCCTCCTACCTCTCCCCCTGTTCCTTTGCTGTTTCGTGGGCAGGCCAGTCCTCTCCTTCCTTTCATCTTATCTACGGTATTCTTCAAGGCTCTGTACTTGGTCCTTTCCTTTTCCCTCTTTACACCTCTCTCATTGCCCCTGTCATCTCCTCGTTTGGCATTTCCCATCACTTCTATGCTGATGATACTCAACTCTTTCTTTCTCCTCCTTCTCACCTGACCTCCACCTTAAACTCTCCTCCTGCCTCACTGCTATCAAGAACTGGATGTCCTCCTGCTTTCTCTCTCTTAACACCGATAAAACCAAAGTCCTTTTCTTCCCCTCTAATTCTCTTCCCCCTCCCTCCCCTCCTCCTTCCATTCACTTTCCTCCCTCTAATCTCCCGATCTCCCCCCAAGCTCGTAATCTAGGTGTTCTTTTTGATTCCTCTCTCACCTTCTCACAACACATTTCACTCACCTCCCGCACCTGCCGATACCACCTCTACAATATATGCAAAATCTGTTCCTACCTCACATTCCATGCCACCAAACTCCTAATTTCCTCTCTCATCTTCTCCCACCTCTTCTACTGCTCTTCTCTAATCTTTGGACTTCCCGCATCTCAACTTGCCCCTCTTAAATCCATATACGACTCTGCTGTCCGTACCCTCTGTCTCCTTACCTCCCGTGACTCCATCTTTTCCTCGCTCTCTTACCCTGGCTGGCTACCTTTCCACTCACAGCTTAAATTCTACTTTCTCTGCCTTGTCTTCAAATCCCTCTATGGTCTGCTCCTCCTTATCTCTCCTCCCTTCTCTCCTTGTACTCCCCATCCCTACCCCTTCGCTCCGCTGACCATTTCCTCCTCACTGTTCCTCTTTCCCCCTGCGCTTCCTCCCGTTTCCGCTCATTCCAACTCCATGCACCTCTGCACTGGAACTCACTCCCTCTCACAATCCACTCTACTACGACCTTCGCCTCATTTCGCACTTCCCTTAAATCCCTCCTCCTCCATTCTCGCACTTGAAAACTTCCCCTCTCACCTGATTCCTCTATCCCCTCTCCTACTCCTCTCTCTTCCTCTTCCATTTTCCCTCACCCTTTCCAACTCCTACTCCTCCCCCACCTCTTCCCTCTCCCCTTTCTACCCCCCCCTCAGTTAATTGCTCTTTGCACTGTTTTGTTGAATGATTCAAGATGTAAATTTTGCTCCCATTGTTAAGTGTTGTTGGTTTTTTGTATTTTGTTGTTCCATTGTACAGCGCCTTGGTGTAAAGCGCTCTATAAATAAATCAATCAATCAATCAATCAATCAATATTTGGATTGCATTTTGCTTGACTATACTATTGTAATGCTCATATATTATTTCTACAAGAGAATACTTATACGTACATTCTAAACAAAAGAGTGAGTTCACTCTTTATGTGTTTTTATTTAGGAGTATAAAATACGCTATATTGCAACTGTAATTACTTGTTGGTTTAGTGATGAAACTGTGTAGGGGAGATATTAATAACATCTAATGTTTATCATACACACAAGTGTAATAACACATCTTTCTTAGACACTCCCAAGGTAGTGCCAGAACAATAATGCAGTCCAATAGCAATCCTGTCAGCTGTTCAGGTGTAGTAGTTTCTATTGACTAAGTGCAGACATCTGACTTTCTCCAGACTCTTCCATTAAGTACAGCACCATTCTCTGACCCAAAACAGATGAGCATTTAGTCCACCTTTGGGGTGGAGGTTAGGCTCTTGCATGCAGGGTATAATAAAAACCTTTACAGGATCTCTCCGCTATATCTAGTTGGATTGCATACAGCCTGTACACTATTGAAGGATTTTGAGAAAACGGTCTCAGCAGTAATAGTAGGTCATTTCTCATGGGACCTGGGGTCATACCTCCGGGGCATCTGGCCAGGAGAGTGTGAGGAACGACTGCAGAATCCGAAGCAGACAACTAGTGGAAGAAGCCACATGGAGACGAGGACAAGCTCAGCCTGGTGAGGAACACAGAGGGGGACAAGGAAGCAGTGACACATCGGGTGAGCAAAACGAAACTCCAGAGGAGCACCGCCTAGAGACCAGAGGTATGCGGAGGCTCTGGGAAATCATGAGGAGGGTGAGGCCCAGCAACACCCCAAGGCACGGTGAGAGAAGCCGGACCCCAAAATGGGGTAAGGGAAGCTAGAGCGCAAGGCAGTGTGAGAGATACCTGACCCCAAGGTTGGGTGAGAAAAACAGACCCCAAGATGGGGTGAGAGAAACCAGACACCTATGCGTGGTGAGACAAACAATAACACAGTGGGTGAGGGAAGCAGAACCCCAAGGTGGAGTCAGAGAAAGTAGACCCCAGGTTGGAGAAACCAGAACCCAAGGCACGGTGAGAGAAACCAAACCGCAAGACAGGATAAGAGAGACAAGACCCAAAGGCAGGGAAGGAGAGACAAGACTTGAACGCAGGGTAAATGCCAAGAGCTTTCCAGCTAGAGAAAACTCCAGGGGTTTCTTGAATAGGAACACAGGAGGACTCTTAGAGTGGGAACCCAAACCTGGGGTCCCCAAGGGAGAACATGGACAAGTGTATTTTCTTCAACTGTACCAAGGAGAAAAAGATTGAAGAGACACCCAGTATTGCATAGACTATTCAGCATGATGAGGAGTCTCTAATGAAAATGAGACAACTGGGCGGGGGTCAGAAACCAGCCACCATTCTTTTGCTTGGACCAGGACCCTCAATGTACTTGTGTTGAATGTATATGTTTATTTTGTAGAGGTAGGGACAGATGTTAGGATAGCAGATGTTTCTGGGCAGAGGGTTTTTCTTATTTTGTAAGACATCCTGACAAGCACTATTTTATGTTGTCCATTATAGAGTAGGACAGAGAATCTAAGGCTTTGTGTCATCTTAGGCCTTGTGAGTCACAATTAGGAAATATTCAACCAAAAAGTCACCCTGTTTGTCTCCTAATTCTGATCTACCAAAGAGTGAAATAATTAATTAATGTATCTTTTATTGCGTGCCTAACACCCGAGAGCAGCCTTTAAGCACAGGACAACCTTTCAACCTTCAAACACACTTTCAACCTTTCAAACCTGTGTTTCTCTGCATTGTCTTGCTCCAAGATAAATGCATTGCCTCCGAGCTATCCTCCCAGCCCATTGACTCATAAAGCCCCACTGAGATGGAGCAGAGTCATCAATTCTCACCTGTTGATATAATGTTTAATTCTTCTAAGGCTCCTTCAATAAGTAACACAGAGTTTACTGGCAAATAATACACTCAGAAAGGCAAGCAGTGATTGGGCAGAGGCATTACTGGGGAGTGCTGAGGGCGCTTATAGCCCCAGGTCTTTTTGGTTGTAGCCCCTTATAGAAGCTCAGTGGCTACAACCTGACAGTTCCTACATTAGCATAGCCATGGATATTTTCCAGACCTAGCAACACCCAGACTGGGGGAGACATGTGAAGCATGCATGATAAAGCCATGTATGTTATGTTATTTAAATTTATAATGCGCATGTTTCCCCAAAGGCATCTTGGCGCAAGGATACTCACAGGAGTACAACAGCAATCCTGGAGACTAATGGAAGAGTAGTGTTTTCAGTAATCGACGGAAGTGCAGGTGGTTCACCGTCAACCTCAGTGTTAAAGGGAGACCATTCCATAACTTTCTGCCATTAACAGAGAAGGCCAATTCTTTGAAAACAGAAACTGGAAACCGCGACCAGACAGTCACTGCTAGACCGAAGAGGCAGGCAGGGAATATAGGGTGTAACTTCATCCCGCAAGAAGTCAGCACCAGCTTGGTAGTATGCCTGGTGACCAAGACAGAGAGATTTAAAGACTATTATTTGTTTCACCAGGAGCCACTGCAGAGAATGTTGCACTGGGCTGATGTGGGAACTGTAGGGTGTGTCTGTGGCTGTCCAAGCAGCCAATTTCTGCAGCAGTTGCAAACTATGGATTAGTCCCGAGGGCTGGGTCAAGTAAAGGGTATTACAATAGTCCAGCCTACTAGAAATAAGAGAAGCCACAACTGAGGATGGAGAGAAGAAGGAAGAAAAGGCAGGATCCGCCGAATGACCCTCAGTAGAAAGTGATCAGTCTGACACACTGCACTTACCTCAGGGACGTCATTTCACCAAAATGCCTGGGGTAGCGGAAGTGATATCAAACGACCCTTGACCTCTGATGACAACAGAGGAAGTGATGTAATTTGTCCCAATCCCCAAGTGACGTCACAGGAAGCAATGGAACACAACCTTTCACCCCTTGACAAAACAGGAAGGGCCTCACGTAGCATTGTTGAAAATATGCACTATGAAAAATATGGTTAGGATATCACTATAATGTGATGTACATTTCATGCAAGAATGGATCACCATATGTTTACTTAATATCAGTGTGTATAGGCCCATATTACCAAATGACTGTGAATGCAAGCAGACGTCCAAGTCCAAATGATGATGTGTTATTATAAAGCACTAACGCTTAAACGCTTTATATAGAACAAATATACAAAAAATATCACCCAACCTGTGTTGGTACTCATTTATCGACCTCAGAAGGATGAAAGGCTGAGTTGGTGTGTTTAAGAACAGACTAAATCCGTAATCCCCCCCCCCCTCAAGTGCGCCTGAAATAAACCTTTAATGACTCTAGCAATTATTGTATAGAATTCAAGAAAGACAAATGAATTATTATTCCTATTCTTTCTTATTTAGGGTCACTACTCAAAGGGTTCAACTTGTGCAACCCCCTGTTTTTTTTAAGAGGCCTGAACAAGATAGCCAGTCACTCTAGAAACAAAGAGCACATGGCGTTGGCCACAGCACAGACGCTTACATCTAAAAATTTCAAATTATTATTTTTTTTTTTTTAGGGGTACAAGGGAGACCACATGGGTAGCAATGGAGACCTCAGAGGTAGCACTTGCGACCACTGGCCACTGCCGAATGACATCCCTGACTTACCTCTGACGCCATGGACAAAGAAGCAGAAAGATAGACCCCAAGATTTTTCACCACTGTCACTGGAATCGCAAGCTCACCCATTGAAGGTGGCCAGAAAGCGGCGAACCAAGAACAGGATTCAGAAAAGGCGCCCACCAACAGGACCTCGGTCTTCTCCCCGTTCAGTTTGAGCTAATTGGCGCTCATCCAGTTTCCCACGGCTGCCATGCAGTCACCAAGACGAGACAACACCTTCTCCGGGTCTAAGCGGACTGGGATCTGCATGTCGTCTGCATATGAATAGCACCTGAAGCTGTGAGAGCCGATGAGGTCAACCAAAGGCTGCACATAGATGTTGAATGACATCGGGACAAGGCAGAGCCCTGGGGGATGCCACAAGAAAAGAAGGAAGAGAATAAAGAAAAGGAGGTATAGATACTGATTGGCCCCTATCGGTCGGAAAGGATGACAGAACCCTAGATGCTGATGGAGGATAGGCAGGATAGGAGTATTGGTTGGTCGACAGTGTCGAAGGTCGGTGATAGATCGAGCAAAATCAGGGCACCCACCCCCTCCATCAACCAGGCTGGCCATATCATCCATTACTGAGACTAGGACTCTCTCTGAGCCTCTGGCGGGTGGAAGCCTGAGTAAAAGGGGTCAGGCACAGAAGAAGACTCAAGAAACCCAGAAAGAAGTGGAGATATTAAAGCCTCAAGAAGTTTCATGAAGAAGGGGAGCACAGAGATAGGGCGGAAATTAGACAGAACAGCAGCATCCAGTGACGGCTTGTTTAAAAGAGGGACCATGATAGCCTGCTTAAGTTCTTTAGGAATCAGGTGAGAGCAACAAGAAAGGTTTACAGCCTGAGTCACCAAATGGATAATCTCTGGCAAGAGATCCTTAAGAATGAATAGAGGAATAGGTTCAGAGGGGGCTGCAGATTTCAAGTGAGAGATATCCTTCAACACAGTCTCCAAGTGAATACGGGAAAGATAGCCCAGCCAGAGGTATCTGGCTGGCTGCAACCAGTGACAGTAACGCTAGGGCTATCCTGAGAGAGTTGAATATTGTCTCAAATATTGAGAATTTTGGAATTAAAGAACTCAGCAAGCGCATCACAGTGTAACCGAGAGGCAGGAGCTGTAGGGAGAAAGCGAGCCGTAGATGAGAAGGATTTAACAACCGCGAGAAGGTCCTTTGATTGACTGTTTCAATCTTAAGTGTAAAAAATGTCTGTTTGGCTAACTTAATAGCCAGATGAAAGTTTCTGGAAAGGGAGGCGAAACCCAATTTGTTACAAGGGCTATAGGAAGAGTGGCACTTATGCTCTGCTTGCCATAGACCCAATTTAGCCACTCTCAGTTCTTCTGTAACCTATGAATGAGACGGACAGCCACGCAGCTGCATGGTTTTCAAAGGTGCCAATTGATCAGCCGTATCTGAGAGCGCCTGAGATAAAGTGGCAAAGTCCAAAGGCATATCATTAGAACATTTGGTCTTAACAACAGATGCCAAGGAAGACATAACATTGCTGAAGAACAGTGCATCTAGAAGATGTAGGAGGGGAGACCAAGGGATTGACACTAAGGGGCGGACCCCCAGACCTGATGTTCTTTATTAGGAGGGTAGTATTGCCATTGTATGTAATGTGCAGCCCTGCCACTGGGAAACAGAGCTCACCAAGCCTCATTGGGGTAGTAGATATTTGATGGTAATTTCCTAGCATTCACTTTTTAGCAGTAATGTCATTACCACCGGATTTATAACAACACCAAAGTCTGACTTTGGAATTGAAGTAGTGTATTTGCCTACAGCCTATTGCTAAACATAACTCTGATACTTTACTTCCAAATGTTGGACAATTTACTGCAACATAATTACTGCTCATGGTAAAATTGCCAAAATCCCTATATGGTCCTACAGACTCCAAAAATGGGGACAAACACTGCAGATACCAAACTCATAATCCAGCAGTAATTCTGTCTGACCGATTGGTGGCAATGGTAAATGTGCTTGGTGGTTATTCCAGTAGAATTACTACCAGACTCTTAATGAAGCCCATATTGTAAACCTATGATTTTCAATGATTTTATTTTCTTAGCTGAAAGCAAACTTTATTTCTGATTTATATTTAAAATTCGCCACCCACACATAAACCATTAGTCCTGCAAATTGCCAATTTTATATGAAGCGCTAATTGCATGGCAAGGATTGCAAATGCCAGCACTTTACATGCTGTTGGGTTCTCACAATGCAATTTCCATCATTTGCAAAACAAAGTGCAATACCAAAGCATGAAAACAGGCAAAATCGCCCTTAACCTTTTCCTTTTCAATCTATTTTTTAAAATGTAGAGAGACACAATAGGGGGAAATTGGGTGGCTCTTGTGTTTGTAGGCGGCATTAAAGAGGAATTAGTCTCCACCCACCAGAGCAAGACTATCAATGTGGAAATACCGAGGTCTACCAGGAAGAGTATCAGTGGGACGACCAGCCCCGAGCTTCTGCAGCATGTGGTGAACCTACCTGGAGGTGGGGTTTTAGAAGGTGTTGGAGGATGAGACTCTTCCTGGACCTTCTATGGTTGAGGTGTGAAGCCAGACACAGGAGGTGCCCCATGAAGCACAAACCTATACACCCTGTACAGCTCACATGGTCCTGGGTGAGGGTCTATTTTGCCCTAACCACAAGAAAGACTGTTAGGGGAAAAAAGTCTGAGGTCTTCTGCATTTTGATGGTCTACAACTTTCATAATACTGGGGAGTGTCTTTCACGCCAGTCTTACTAATGTTACAGAATTCAATTCTAAAGGCAGGGCAAACATGTCCTGTATAGCTCAGCTATACAGGATATGCAAGACATGTATACCGTGTCTTTAGAATTCATTTTGAAAGACACACTGAAGTCTTATAACTTGCATAAAACACACCAGTTTTCCTATACAATTTAATGTGTGTACAGGCGCGTTATAAATGACTTGTCATATCATATCATATCATATCATATCAATGCACTGGTGGCAGTAAACAAATAGCAAATCAGTGCCAGCAAATGCTGGAGGGGGCTGGTGTTTGGTTATTGCTGGCAGGGCATTGATCCATGCAGACACATGAATGTATTATAAAATGGAAGACTAAACGTTTTCTAATAGAAGTGGTTTGGTGCACATACATGTGTTCATTCTCCATTTTGAAATTATTTGCAACATGTTTCATTAAATTATGTTAGGCGTAGGCACAATTTAAACATATATAAATATTGATTGCACACCTCTTTTGAACCGTTTATGGAGAACAAAGTCCACTTCACCATGTATATGTGGCCATATCACTGGTTACATAGCAATCACTGTACACTGGGTAACCTTCCTCTCATGCTGGTATGTTTATGTGACCAGAGCAATTCACTGAATGACTACTGAATCAGTTACAACTGACCATTGAATGGTACATACTTCACACCAATTCAGTGGCATAAGGGTAACAATGTCTGTTTCATTCTGCTGCCATTTGCGGAGGCCTTTCAGCATGTCATCTTTTTCACTTCATCACTCAGTAATGTGCTACCCCCCATATATTTCTTTGACATGAAACTCTCTAAGATAACAAGAGGGCATAACTGTTTGGAGAGGTAGAAGCAGCTAAACATATGAGGAAACTGTTTAAAACCTTGCTGAGGGATGCGTGCATTAGTGCAGTAAAAGGCAATCTCTAGTACTACTTGGCATTGTCATTTGATCCATGATTTAAAATCAAAGTGGAAAACTACCCACAACATGTGAGTAACACAGACTCCTGGGACTTGGCGTATGATTTGCCCATCATGAAACTAGAATGCCCTGATGAGGCATTCAGAAGTAGAATTGCAGCAAGAGTTGAGTCAACAACTGAGTAGCCTTCTGCAGTTGATTCAAGCATAGCACAGAACATCAGATGGTACATGCTCCTTCCCATCTGCAAGTGAATCAGGTTCAGGGGATGGGCAAAGAGACTTTTGGACAAATTGCTCTCACACTCAGACATTTTTAATGCACCGAGTTCCACAACAACAATAATGGATACAGTATGTCACTGCTTTAAAGGGATGATGGTTCCTTACAATTTTGACTTGCTAAGATGTCCATGTGGCCACATATAGTTGTCTGATTGGCCATTGAAAGCTGGAAATGTCCTCCTGCAAAAGTACAATGATGCAGGAAATATTGTGTTGAACGGAAGAAGAAGTCTCTCTGAGGCCCATGTCCCAGCCAACTAAGGAAAGACATCTTTGGCCTAACTTGAAAAAGTCACTGATTCAGAGGATGATGACATGTTGTTTAACAATAGTCGGATGGAGACAAGTTGAGTTGCTATGATGTGAATTGATGGTTGGTCTGCGGCTAGGAATGCCATCTATGTGGGAAAGCCAACATAAGAAGATGAACAGACATCTCATCTTGAATAGAGTTGACTATGGGAGCTCTGAGCAATGGATATTCAATTTGTGTTTGGCCAGAACTTCAAACATCCAAATTACAGGTACACCTTTAGAAATACGAGTTAATAATTCCACAAAAGGGAACTACTGTTGGAATTTATAAGCCTTTACTGCAAATGTTGAGGATTTACTGCAGAGTGGTTCTAAACCTGCGATGTCTAAGGCGTTGCTAGAGAGTTGGAATACTTCTGCAGTTTCAGATGCTTCACCAAGGATCAGAAGTATTCCTGCAAGTATTGCTTTAAATTCTCCTTTCAGAGTTTTGAGGCTTCTAATTGGACGATTGAGCTCCAAACTTGTAAATCGAGTCTCAGGACTTGAGCCTCAAATCGCTCTCAGACTCGAACTCTAGATAGAAGTTTTAAAGTAATGTATGACTTCCAAAGTAGATATGCTTTCTGCCTCAGTAGTCATCTGACTGCAATTATAACCTAGTCGGGAACTATATTACGCTTAACACCTTTTCCAAGCTTCAACTGCTGTTCTCCAACCCAAGAAGCCACAATATTAACATCTATCATACGCAAGTACGAAAAGTGTTCCATATGAGTAAATGGTATTGCTGTCTACAGCTACAGTGTCGAACAAAAACTTGATCACAGCCACATCTCGGTTAATGCAGTGAATAATAGCAACCCAGCAAAGGTTGCACACAGACTCTTCTTATACCTTGAGTTTCCCCAATAGATGCATGGGTAATTAGCATTTCTACCATGCTTTATTTTGAGAGGGTCAGTCGACACCTCTGCAGACACAGCCAGCTCATTAGAGTATTCATGATGCCGTAAGACCCTTTTCAGCACGTTTCTAGTGCTGGAAGCACCAACATGGTTTTCTTACATGGTCTCAGTCACACTCTTTTGTATTGGAATTCTCATTTAGTTTTTCAGACTTGAATCTATAAAGATATATTTAAAACAAACCAACAGTACTTTAAAAAAAAAATGCAGACTATGTTTCAGACGTGAACAGTTGGTAAGACATATTTGCGTTTTTCAGTGATCCAATATATTTGTTGGTCTCCCTCACAGTGGGCAAGACAGATACACGTCTAAAAGTTATTTGTAAGTGTTAATAGAGCACAGTTTGATTGAAGGCTTTGCCACCAAATAACAGCTGCCTCTAGGCCGAAATGTGGGTACTTATGTTGACGACAGACAACAACTTTCAAGCAACTAAAGACATTTAATGACATCTTTCTGCAAATGTGATTTATGTTGTGTAGAGACACAATACGATGTTCTTGTTTATATATGTTAATTTGAACTTCTTTTTATATATGTTGCTTGTTTTTTCAACCGTTTGTAATTTCTTGATTTGTTTTTGAATATGTATCGTCTCAGATTGTATATGTATTTCAATATTTTCAGTCCTATTATAATGTATGTTTTTCAAATTAACTATATAGTACGCTTCATCCGGACACCATTCATGCAATTCTATAAAAATACTCTGCTTTCCCCTATCTTGCTGGAAACAGTGGTTATTGCCTGAAACATCGCACTTCCATCGTAATTTACCCTTACAACTATTTAAATCACATTTATAAAAAAGCAACATATACATTTCTATTATACGTTTCTAGGAGTCAAGTTAAAGATCAAAAATAATATTTGTGTTTGGTCCGAACCAGAACATCAGAAAGATTCTTTATTCAAATAACATCATACTTTTTTTGGCAAATTGAATTAGTAGAACACTAATAATAAATATATATCTAATACAAGAACGTGTTATATACTTGATATCCAAGTCACTGTGTGTAATGTTGTAATACCGCAAATTATTTTATAGCCTCTCAGAAAAGTGGAACAGAACATGAACACACTTGGCATTCATCCATCAAAATGTTGCCTTTGGAACAAGCAGTCTCATTGTTCATTGTACTGGAGCAGTTCAACTTCCACTTCAAAGATGAAGATTTCCACACACACACACACACACACACACATTTACAAAAAAAGAAATGACAAAGAATGCAAAAGAACAGATTACTATCCTTCATAGAACCACTCAACAAGGTGTAGATCCTCAGAATAATACACACTCACTCTGATGATGTGACACATACTTGGAACAAGAACAATACACTTGTTACAAGGACATTCGTGCATAGAAAAAAAAGACATATAACTCAAACAATTGAAAAGAGCTTTACAAAATGTGTCCTGACTTGAATATGGTAGGAACATTTGTCAATGTTCTTTCCACCTTCAATTACACAGGAGATATGTGGCGTTGGTAAACAGAATAAACATGGAGGGAGAATTGCCGCATGTGTCCAATACAGCTGCTCAACTACCCTTGTAATTAATCTGAAACACAAGGTAAATAATAAACAGTGGACATTGTAAAGTTTCAGGAAAATGATTGAAACTGCATTAATTAATGAAACATCTATCTTTACAGTGAGCTGGTTCATTTCAGAGTAAGCTGCATTACAATTATTCCAAATTGCATGTAAGCGCACACTGCTACAGGTCCATAGAGCTGCTGCCATATGGGGAGTGTTAAGGACGTTGCAAAGCATTGCAGAAACCACCGGGAAAACAGTCATCACCATTTCATGTTTATCTCAGATTTACAAAGTAATCCATAAAACAATAACATCATGAACCATCGAAATGTCGATCATAGAAATAGGATAACAATATATACTCGCAGAACACCTCACTAAAATCAGAATCATGTAATCATTTCAACATTCCAAATGTTCTTTTCTATAGATAAGGAAGATAGCGTGCACACTTGAAGGCACTTGATACGTCCGGTTGGCATAATTCTAACATGAAGGCAGGTTTCCAATGATCCAGGGCAAAAACCCGTACAAGTGGAAGAGGATGGCACCTCCGTAAATAATCATACCGAGGGCAAAAGAGAACAACATGAGCTAAGGTATCTTTGGCATTCCAGGGGCACAATGTCTCATTTGCATACTTCGTGCCTGGCCAATCGCTGGCAACTGCCTTTACCTCCATGACCTTTAATCTGGCTCGCGTCAAAAGTGATCTGATATAGAATCTCGTAACCAGATCCAGACGTGGCACCATCTCTATAGGTGGTAAGAGAGTAAAATGATGTCTTACCGATTTCTTCAAATAGTTCGTATCCTCCCTCTTTCCGATTGCAATAAAAGCTTACTTTTCAATTCTTTTTTCAGACGCAGCAGCAAAACTAGAGGGGATTACCAACCCACATTCCAAACCTGTGGTGCCTAATGCCGTTTGTTTTAATACATGCAACCCATTCATGACAGTGTCCCAAAGACTGTAGGTTTTTTATCAGAATGTATGTCAGGTTCTCCCCCTGTCCCAGCCACACTGAGTGCCATATTAAAATGGGTTTAAGCAGCACAAAGTCAGAAATAAGGGCAATCCATGTTTCGAGATGTCTAGTATATGATTCTGCAGTTTGAAACACACCTAGTACACAGGAGAGGAAAAGACTCTCCTCAACTTTGAGCCCATCCCGCTTGCCCATGCCCCACAGTCCGCCCCCATATGCTCCCACTGTCCATCCTTTCCTCTGTATGCTGTTAGCATGTGACTCACAGAGAACTGTATAGGAGTATTTGCCAATCTAAAAATGGTTCCAGTGGCTTGGCTCATTTGTAATCTCCTGGTTGTTTTGTTCTCCTTCCAGGTTAGCCATCTGTTAAAAGTTATTCCCAGATATTCAAAGCTTTGGCACACATTTAGATTCAGACCATCCAAATAAATTGAAGGTTCATGGGAACATTTAGTCATGAAACACATTGCATAAGATTTATTAACACTCACCTTGAGTCCTCTTTGCTTCATAAAGTCTGAATGGTCCTTAACAAGAGTTTGGAGAGACCTAGGGTTTCTGGCTATGAGGGCCTCATCATCTGCATAACTGCCTTCACAGTGTGGAACATTGGCACGAAAACCCTCTAACAAGGACTGGAGATGATTGATGTACAAATTGAATAAAAGGTGTGCGAGTACGCACCCCTTCCTAACAGCCTTATTCACACTCATACTGTTGCTTACCCCTCCCTCCCTTCCACACCTAACACAGAACACAGAATCAGTATGGAGGTATTCGAGCACCCGCAACAATGCTCTTGGAACATCCATGTCTCCAAGGGTGCTCCACCTACATACGTGTCAACGGCCAAACTTAGATCCATAAAGACTACATAGACAGGGGCCCCTTAAAGAAAGACATTTTGGACAAGAGCATTGATACATTGATTTACTGTTCCCCTCCCCGGCCTAAAGACCAGCTCAGTATCAGAAAGAACATTGTTCTGTGAGACCCACTCCTCCAGGCTTTTCAATATGACCCCAGAAAACATTTGGGATGTTCCATTCAGTAATTTAATGGGGTTGTAGGATGATTATAGCGATTCAGTACTTTGTTTATAGATGGGTCAATGGTGCCAGTTTTCTGATGTGAAGTAATTCGCCAAGAGCATTAAAAACCTGCGTTAGAAAGGGAGCCATTTTGGATTTCCAATATTTCAGTACACATTTCTTGGCAACAATACAGCACAAATTGAAAAGCCTATGCACAGTTACACGAACCTCACCAATATCTCCCAGGAAGTATTTCGGGGGCAATTCCACAAGAGGAATCCCCACCATATCGTACAAGACTTTTGCTACTTCATGCCAGAAACATGCAATCAATGGGCAGTCCCAGAACATGTGAAAGGAGTCCACCCCTGCCATCCCGCATTTCACACATGCATCGCTGACATTCAGTGTAAATCTGGATATATGCAACAGGGCATAATATAGCTGGTTCAATACCTTAAACTGTATTAGCAAGTACCTCACATTGAGCGAAACACCCCTTGTCAAGATACACCATGAATGCCACTTGTCCTCTCGTACCTCAACAGTCAGGTCCCGCTCCCACTTCATCCTTGCCTTATTCACTGAGTGCTGGCCAGCCTGACATAACTTATAGAGCCTAGTGACTAGTCTCCGTGCGTCCCTGTTCGACACCACTGCCTCAATACACTTATGAATGTCCGGCTCTTGCGGGAACAATGCCCACCTATGCAGAATGGCCACCCGCATCCGAAAAAATTGTAGTGTCTTAACAGGACTATTACCCAATTTCACCCTAAATTCTTCCAGCGCAACACACCTGCCTTCCGGGGAACACATCATTCGGCACCATCTGCTGCTCAGAATCCCAAGACTTCTGGATGTCGGGATCATACGTGGGTTGGAGCACTCGGCAGTTCCACAGGGGCACTGCCCCACTATACAGAGCAGATATCCCCAGTCTCTTGAACAGTCGTGCCCAAGCATTCACTGTCGTGCAAACTGGGTCAAAAGTAAAAGAGTCTACATGTCGCTCACTAAAGAGGATCAACCTCAAGTCCGTTGGCGCAGCACTATAGGACTCCAATGCTAGATGTACTGTGCCCAGATCTGAAGAATACCAGTGGCTGGAATATTGTGCTTGTGTGACTTTATAATACAGTTCCAAATCAGGCGCTGCCAGAACCCTTGATCATTGGGTTCCGCTAATGCCTCCCAACTCATCCAGGCCACCCCAGCTCCCCATATGAATTTGATAGCCAAGGACCGAAGCTTACTAAAGAATAGGCAGCCAGGCCATATCAGGACAGTGCTAAAGTAATACAATAATTTGGGGATAATCTCCCATATAAGGACAAAGGCAGTCTGGTCCACAGCTGTAACAACATCAAGGGAATGTAGGTACGCCTCGTGGTTATCAATATAACGAGTGATATGATGAAGATACTTTATTCAAAACACTAATATGCCCAAATATTTGAATCCAGCCAGGACCCAGCAGAATCCCAGTAATTCACCTGGCCTTGGCGTGTTATCCGTAAGTGGAAATAACTCTGATTTCACATAATACATTTTATAACCAGAACAATGTGTGAATGTATGGATCTCCTCCATCATAAGCCCAATGTTTTGCTCCAGGTCACGAATGTACAGCAGGGTATCATCCGCATACAAGATAACTTGAGCCAGACCAGCTATACAGATCCATCTATGCCCATGTCTGTCCCTCATCAGCCATGCAAGAGGTTCTATCATTAGGACAAACAGTAGAGAACTCAGGGGACACCCCTGTCGTGTACAGCATCCCACACCCCAGCCAAAATGCCTGTGGTGCAAACTCTAGCGACCGGGTTAGCATACAACAGTTGTATGTAGCTGATAAAGTAGCCCTCAAACCGCATGTGTTGCAGAACAACAAACAAGAATTTCTAAGACACAGAATCGAAGGCCTTCTCGGCGTCCAAGGAAGCTGCAACTGCCCTGTCCCTCGGTTTAATCTGTGACAAAATACAGAAAAGCCCCTGTAAATTAAGTGCAGTGGATTGCTCCTGAATAAACCCTGAATGATCAGGATGCACCAGCAATACCACGTATGGCAACAATCGAGTGGCCATCACTCTAGTAAATATCTTTGCATCCGCATTGATCAAAAACAGTGGCCTGTATGAGGCTGGTTCATGAGATTGTCTGCCCTGCATCAATAATACAGAGATTGTGGCCTCTGAGAGCGATGAGGCCAAGCAACAATCTCGGCACCAGTGTCAGTTAGCGACCTTTATATGATTCAATACCAAACCCATCCGATCACAGGGACTTTCCAGATGCCAGTGACTGAATCGCTGCCCCATCATAACCGGTAGATCAAGGGCCAGGAGTGCCTCTTCAGGTAAGCCTGGGAGAGCAATGTTCCCAATGTAATTATCCAACTCCTCATCCACACACACATCAGAATCAGCATATTGGGCTGCATAATTGTGCTGGAACTCCTCATTAATTCCCTCGTTTATTGTGCACATGTCCCCCGTCTGCCCCCTGATTCTGCCCAAATGCTGAATCCCCCTCTCACCCTGAACCACTCCAGCTAAGAAGCGTCCTGGTCTATCTTCCTCCCCATATCTCCGTGACTGGACTGGTCTTGCCATATACCTGGCCTCTTTATCCGCCAGCTCTCTGAATTTCACCAGGTTCCCCTTAATCAATCCCAAAAGTGCTCTATAATTGGATGCTTCATAGTCATTCTCGAGCTGTCTAAACTATGTTTCAACCTCCTGTAATTGTCGGTGAATCTCCCTTAGTGTTCCCGTGGTCATGGACATCATCTCCCCTTGTAACCACACCTTAAAAACCTCCCATACCGTGGAATATCGAGGCACAAAGCCCCTGTTCTGTTAAAAAAAACTGAGTAATGTCCTGCAAAGAGGACAATTTTCCCGTATTCAACAGTATTGTGGGAGAAATCCTCCATAACGGTCAGGGTATAGGCGGCCAATTCCACAGCACAGACATCTCAACTGGTGAATGATCCGAAAGGGTCCTCAGGTGGATCAAGCAGCCCTGCACTCGCGGCACCCAGGCAGCTGATAGTAACCAATAATCTATCCTGGACTGTGCGTCATGAACCTCAAATGTCCAGCAGTCTAATCAGAGACATAATCTGTTCTATTGCTAGTGCTGCACTGTACAGGCAATGATGAGTGGTTCTTGACCGGTCCAGTGCACAGTCCAGGACTATGTTAAAATCCCCACCCATAATATTGGAGCAACTGACTCCATTCTAAGTTTCTTGGATATATCACTGAAAAAACCCACTACCCCAACTAACAGTAACACCACCAATTCTCCTGCCTCCCACACCCTCATCATCCGCCCCAACTTGATGATGCATCCCTTAACAGCAGTGGAAATCTACAGGGGTGCATTGTGTGCAACAGATTGTCCGCGGGATGGCTATGTGCACCGGCTGGCCTTTTCAGCATGCCTGTGTGCTGGTGCTCAGCTGTGTCACAGTTCGGGTGTGCAGTACCATAATATTGCAATCAGTCTCCCCCTTTCCCCGGCGTGGCAGCTGCCACTGGGTTAGGACTTCTGTTGTTACGGCACTCCCTCTGTGGCAAAGGACTAGATGCTTCTATATAGGCAATAGCCACCAAGACTCTGCACCCAGGTTGACTACAGGGATCTCGTCACTCAAGGAAGTTCAGGATGCAGGTGTCGTAGTCAAGAAAACAGGGAGACTTGCAATCCACCAGGCACAGCCCGGGAGATCCGAACACCGGGGTTCAATCATGCTAATGAGCAGTAGCAACATAATGATTATCCACCTAGTGTCAGGAAGCTGGACAGAAGAGACCCCACCAACCTCACTACAGGGTGTGTAGAGTAAGGAGTAGGAGACAAGGTCCAACTGGACAGTCCGCACACAGTTCATCCACCAGTGGAACACGGATGGTCCCTGCACAAGGATCCTATCAAGCAAGAACTCAAGGACTATCTGCACTAGCACCTTGTCATCTGTCTAGTCTTCACACATCTGAAGCCGGGGGCAGCAGGGTATGGAATGTCAGACAAATTCCAGCTGTGCAGCCATATCAGGGTCTGTTTCACCAGGGGTCTAATCAGACACAATAGCTGGATTAAGCAGGATTATCCCTCCTGCAGTGTGGCACCAAATCCACCTCAGCCACTGCCTTTATGGAGTATGTCGCTGCTCAGCACTCCTCCTGTGTGTGCTTCACCACTACAGTGCCTCCAGAAGTGCTCCCATGGGAACCACTCCTCCCTCGGATGTTGGTGCTGTGAGGAGCGGGCATTCACTCTAATGTAATAGTGCCAACAACACTATGCGCCACTCAGCACATACCGCTATCTGGTGCCTCGCTGCTCCTCCGAGCCCAGGCTCACTGTGCCCAAAAGCTTAGGCACCACCACAGGACCGGTCCCAATACCACCAAGGATATAGCAATTGGGAGGCAGAGTCACTGTTCATTACGCCCCCACCAGTCTCTCCTCATTGCAGCGTGCCGGCACTATCCTCTTACAGCCTCTCACTGTTAGTGTGAGACTGCTCCGATGGTACACTGTCCTTTCGTGGGATGAAAGGATGCTTGGTTTTTCACTGTTGTCATTTCAACGTGAAAACTCATCGAATTTTGTAGGGGGGATTAAAAAAATATATAGATGGGGTGTGGGTGTTCGGGAATATTTAAATAATTAAAGGGGATGCGATTTGGGGGGGAACCTCCCAAAAATAAAAATAAATAAAAAACGAGTTTTCACAGTGAAATATCAACGGAGAAAAACCCATTGTTGTTTCATCCACGGTGAAATGATATGGAACCGCTCCAATATGATTGTGCGCACAGGACCAGCCGACCACGGCCCAGCTCAGGCCAACTGCCCCTGCAATCCAACAGCTTGGCAGCACCTTCAGGATAACAGCAGCTCCTCAGACGCAGCCACCTGTTCTTGCAGCAGCTCACCTCAATGCCGCGTGCGGGGAGCCTTGGATCGTCTCTGGACTCGACCACAGTGAACCCTTATGGTCCTTTTAATTAAGGTAACAAATCGTGCGATGGAAAGGATGCAGAATAACTCTTACATCAATAAGAAGACTGACTCAGGAAGTTGGCAAATTGTCTGTTTTATTTTCAATTATCTAAAACAGGGCGTTACAGTAGACAGATGGACGTCACACAGCATAGTCTCAAAGTATTTCATAAAAAACTGTACTTTTATAGCAAAAAACTTGTCATATGTGACATCATACTACATGAAAAGCTAAGAAAAGCTAAGCAGAATTGTGATAGGACTAAGGAGAGTATCTAAGTAAACTTTCTATAAGGGATTGGAATGTGATTGGGTCTCTAAAGTCAGATGGGCAACTTATGCCCACCCCTAGTGCAAGTCATCTTTAACAGTTATTAAGTACACAGCATATCATTGGCTCTCAAACTATACAACCCTTCATTATATGGCCTTCTACAATTGCTTGGCACGCTTGTACCCTTCTGGAACATTTGATTCTCCATCAGCATGTAAGCTGGTACCCCAGCTGCTGGTGGGTGTACTTGACCATACCTCCCCACCCAATTAACCCAACATCTCTCATCGCTCATGCCTTCTGGCATTCAGATTGTCTTTGAACTTGACCTTGTAGTTGCTTTTCTTCTCTGGGAATATAAGGGAGTGTGCGCATGTTCTTATCAATGTTCAAGTCTACATGCCCACTTCTATTTCCTTCCCGGACTCACGTGACAGGAGAGCGTGAATCAGCCCATTTTATAGCATTTAATTATCTTGAATAAAGAAATGTGGCACTCAGGGTGTTCTCTCTTAATAACTTAACAAGGGATGCATCAGCGTCTCACATTCACTGTTCTTCAAGGACTGATAACCAGTTTCGGCTGGCTTAGTCTTTGACACCAGCCCAAGCAGTCTTCCTTTGGTCCATCTTTGAGCCTCAGCTTATTTCTTTGCTGCAACACACACTCAGCTATCAATACTCTTTTCTCCACCAGTTGAGCTTACTAAAATTGTGACATTGCATGTCCAGATTCTACATATATATACACATTGGGGCACCACATGCAGTCTTTTCACTATGTTTAACCAGCCTTCACGATTACTTAGTCTACTTGCGTTATGGCATTTGTACAGTTATAAAATGGCTTGCATGTTCTGCAGTGCTTCATTCCGCACATGAACGTTTTATCAAATTCTTTACTTTGCCATCAGATTCTATATCGTTTATGCATTCTCTCCTTTGGTCTTCCTTCTCAGTGCATCACACTCATTTCTTGTGATGTCACCAGCCTCTCCTTTTCTCATCTTCACACTTCTTCGGGGGGTCTCCCCCAGAAGATCATCATCTCTTTGGGGATACATCACAGGCTTTTTGTGTAATTGGAACCATTACTGGAATTGCACGTCGCAATTTCCGGTTTCCAACATATAGACAGAATGGGGGCGGGACTTCCTGCAGAGGTATTCAGCTGCATCTCTACCCTCCCCTCTCTGGTTGATTTATCGACCACTCCTTCCCAGTCTCCACATCTTGATATCCTTTCTTGAAAAAGGGCTTCTTTGTAGTCCACACCTTTACCACTCCCTTCAGGGTTCCTGCTGATTTTACGTGTTCATCAACGCTCCAAGTCATGTGGCTGGATTGTCCATTTGGATTACAGTAGATCCATCGTCCCACATACTTCCTGTGATTTCTTGGATGCAGGAACTTCGTTCCCTCAGGTGTGAAGATGCTGGCCTCTATAGATGATTTCTTCATCTGTCAACTCCTTGGGTCCAAACTCTGATTCAACACCGACCATGATCTTCATTCCTACTGTCTTCTATGCTGTCTTCTTACACTGTGTGAATATTATCCTGATCACACAGAATCCAAACATTATCATCACCAGTACTGATTGCAGGAGCTTGAAGATATTCAACATCCATTGTGGAACCCATGAGAAGATTGATGCAAACAAGCTGTCATCTACAATGTCTTCTGTCTCATCTTCATTTTGTTATGCAGCTTCGTCAGCAAGGTTATGGCCTCTGAAAGGTCCCATTCTCATCATCATGAGAAGGTGTGAACATGCAACATGATGGCCCAATGTTGCCACAAACACCTCCATCCATTGCTTTGATCATATCAATGACATATCTGTTCTGGAGGGTCATCAGCAATATGGCCCTCAATTCTTTCTTGATCGCATTGAATCATTTTATGGTAGTGTTGATTGTCTGCAGGAGCTCTCATCTGGTAATCTGTAACTATTTGGCGTTGGCCATCACCTGGATCCCTGGCATTAAGATAGTCATGAAGATTAAGGCAGTCTTGCTGAACAGTTTGTGCTTGTATGGAATAGCATCGAATGCTTCTATCGATTTAGCAGAGAAATCATTTTCCCTCTTTGTTTGATTGAGGAATTCAAGTGATCTTCTCCTCCTCAAATGGGCATCAGCTTTTGGAAACTCTCCAATGTTCAGGTCACTCTTCGGAATCACTAATGCTGGAGCATGGACAAGCATTAAGGAACAAGTTCCTCCCCAATCCATGGGCAGTTTGATGTAGGCTCTGGGTCCACAGGCCCAATATCGATCCATCAAGATGGCTGTGCCTGTTCCCTTACTGGAGACATCAACTATAGTTTAGCAACCTATGTTATCCCCCACATGCCTTATTCCTTTTCGTTGAAAGCACAATGTCGCATACACCAGTGGAATTACAAACATTGGGCCTGATTCATCTTGTATCCATTCCAGCAGTTTGGCATGTACGGCCCATGACTTCAAACACTCGTCGTTTACCTTTTGTACTTCCCGTACATAGTCCTGTTTCAATAAATGAGCTGCACAGGACATCAATCCTTCTTCCCATCCTTTCTTGGACTTCACTTCACCATAGACTAGCATCTGAGTTCTTTGCCAGCATCCAGGCGTCCAAGCTATCTCTGCTTTATCAGGACAGTCCATTCTCTTCATTTCTGTTACCACCACGTCATCCTTCCCTGACCTAGAGTACTTAAGCATCTTGCTCTTCCATGCAGGCTCCTTTTCCATCTGCTTAGCCTTAATATAATCATCCTGGAATGGGAAAGACCATTTCGATCTCCATCATAGAGTGTCCCAATGTCCTTGGTACTGTCCTCGAGTCATGCATGCAGTAAGGTGGACAAGACATCTGGCATCGTACTCTGGTATTTCTCTAGAAATGAAAATTCGGGCAGCACTCATTGCATAAGGTACGAGAGCGTAAACGTAGAAACACTCCTTGGAATTCCCTCTCCCACCTTTTTCATGTGTTGATACCACATGTTATTACCCAAGTGTGCTGTACTATTTGAATATGTTTTAATCCCATTACCATCTTCCTATGCATTTCTACTGTGTCTTCCCCTTTAAATGTTAGCAGCCCATGGAAACAGCTCTAAAGCAGCTCTGCTGTGGGCAGAAAACATTCAAGACCTTGGGCCTCATTACGATTGAGGCGGAACGGGTTAACGGGCTCTGCTAAAGGAGGCGGACCCGTGAAACCCGTTCCGCCTCATTACAAGCTCCCTTCGCGGGACCCGGTAAGTAACGCCTGGTCAAACCAGGCGTCCTTACTGGGTCCCGCGAGGGGAAGAGGGAGCAAACAACGGGCCGCTCGTATTCGGCCCGTTGTTGGCTCCGTCTTCCATTCCCATTGAGCCCTATGGGGCTCAATTTGAATGGGGAAGGTCCAGGCCCGGGTTCCTGGAGGGAGTAATTACCGGGCCCTCTGAACTCGGAATGGGCCGGTAATTCCCCATTCAGGGAACCCAGAGCCGATTTTGGTGGCAGCCATGCTGCCAATAGCGGCATGGCTGCCGCCAAAGTCGTAATGAGGCCCCTTGACTCCTTGTTACTGGGTAAATCATCATTAGTTCCTGGAGTGGGGAGAATCAAAGGAACTTCTGCATCTTTGCGATCATAATAACAGAAAAGATGAATCACAAGAAACAAAAGGACACAAAGCATAATGGTACATATATATATATATTGCAAACCAACATATTAGTCCCCACCAGTTGTGCCATTCCGGTATCAGTGCTCATTTTCAAGATTCCACATTTTTGCTATGCTCAATTAAGGAAGGAAAAATACTACTCCGGCAATTGTAGTATATTCAGTATTTGTAGTTGCTCCTCTACGATTGCTATTAGCAACCTCCTTATTATAGGGCCATTTTTAGGATCCTGTAAAAACATGTGGATATCCACATCTCTTCTAACAAGTGCAGGTTAAGCCCAAAGAATAAACACAACCATAGCGAGTATGATACGATGCACATCACTTTCGGGGAGAACCATAAACTCAGTTGAACAAGTATTCAGTAAGAAATAAATCGGGGTACTGCTCCTGCTTCCAATTATCGAAGTCAAACTCGAAATCCAGTTCAGGCACACTTGCTATGCATCAACAACTTTCTAAAGTCCATTTTGAAAGAACTCTGTGGCTCAAGAAAAGAGTTAGCACGCCTGCTATAATATCTATAAGGAGTGTCCAGGGAGAGCCACAGTCCAAATGCAAATCTGGATTTATTAGTCAAACTGTTGGTTTATTGCCCTTCCTCTTTGTCATCGAACGAGTCTGCACACTCTGAAATTCTTCTTCTTGTCTTGCTTCTGTACCGATGGCTGGTGGTGCTGCGGCCTCTCCGGTGTAGAACTTGACGTTGTTCAAATGAATCCGAGCTCGTCTGCCTTGAACCTTTACTGCTAAGGGAGTAATGTCCTCCACCACGTGAGGTACACCAAATCTGGGCGTGTGCCACCTCCTATTGAAATTTCTAATTAATATAGTGTCACCAGCAAAGAGTCTTGATGCTGGTAATAAGTGAGAATGATCCGGTTGCTGAATGGTTTTCATCTGTGTTCTGAGACCGACCACCCTGACGCTTGGGCTGATCTGAAATGACAGAGATACTAGCGTTCATACATGTCAAATATTTATTTCATTAATTTCCTAACATTTTTGCTGTACTCTGGGCATCACTTCTACTCCTTGATGGAGGAGTTAAAGGCATTCTCATTCGTCTTCCTGTCACTAGCTTGTGGGGTATGAGGTGGTGATCCGACACAGGCTGATACCTTAGGGCATATAAAGCTAGGTGTAGGCAATATAGCTATCTCTTTTTCAGCGTCATTTTAAGCTTGGCGACCCTCTCCTTTAGAAGGCCATTGAGTCTCTAACATATCCGTTCACTTGCAGGTGATAAGCAGAAGAGAATTTGTGTTTAATGTTCAACAATAATCCTATTTGTTCAACTACTTCATTAACAAAATGTGGCCCATTATCGGATCTCAGCACTTCACACACTCCCCATCTTGTAAAGACTTCTCGTACTAAAAACTTTGCTGCCCAAGTGGCATCAGGGTGTGTACAAGGCTTGCTTCGATCCACCTGGAAATGGGACACACCATCACTATCCAATACCTGTATCCATTACATACTTGCAGCATGTCAACATAATCAATATGTAAATGCTGAAAAGGACCATTTGGTCAAGGAATAACTCTTCTAATTGTTCACAGTGTATGCCCAGCGGTAAACATTTGACAAATGATGCAGTTTACTACATAAAATGCAAGATGTTCTAACAGTTTGGGCACAAACCAGTCTTCTGCAATAGTTGCAGCAAGACTCTCCCTAGTTACATGCACAGGGTACTGCAGCTGTTCAAGCGCTACCTTTAACAATGCTACTGGCATCAACGGCTTTCCAGTGCTATCATGTCGCCATAATGCTTCTGTGAGGATAAAGAACACCCTGTTCATTTCCATAATTCCTGCTTTTCCAGTGGTGCACTGCCTTGAATCTCCATTAACTGAGCTCGTGGTAAATGATTAAATCCTTAAATTCACTACCATAATCATGACTACTTTCTCTTTGACATCTGGAGTATCAAAAATAAAAATATCCGAAGAATGTACAACCCTTTTGGCTTCTACGGCTGCGGCTTCGTTCCTGCAAGAGATGAGATCAGTTTGCTTAGTATTCACTGCAAATTTAACTATCGCAATGGCCACTGGGAATCGTAGTGCCTTAATAAACCTGTCCAATAATGATGCGTGCTGCATTGGAGTGCCATCCACTCGTAGGCAGCCCCTTCTTTTCCAATGTCTAGTCCGGCATGTACGGTTGATGTCACGTAGGCAGAGTCACTGTACACCGTCACTTCCTGCCCTTTATGTTTTCCGAGCATGACAATAAGCGCTACCAATTCTGGTGCTTGCGCTGAAAAGTGAGATGGTAGTCTTGTGCTTGCTACAACTTCAAACTCGCCATTTGCTCTATGCCTCACTACAGCTGCGCCAGAATGCCTTTCCCCACTTGTTTGATACATTTTCGAAGAATCATCAATAAATAGACATAACATGTGGTAGAATACTGTCACTGTTTTTTGCCACGGCTTGCGTGTTTTAAGAGTCCAGCATTCCTGAATGTCCTGAATGTAAGCGAGCGGATCCTCATCCTCTTTCATCTTACGTGTCATAATCGCACCCATGTCTGATACATCGGGATACTGTACTCTGAGAGTTCTCCAGACGTCTGCGCTACACGTATTAAATGGTGCTCCATTTTGTGCTGTCACACTGGAATAGCCTGCTCTCTTCCAAATGTCATCAGTTCTTTCTGAAAGAATGACTGCTAGGAGACATTTAATATCTCCTATTGCTAAGATATTTCCTCCTGTCATTTTTTCTAACTCATAAATCAATTTTCCCGCACCTGCCATTACACTGGGGAGTTTACACCTTTAATTGTCCTTCTCGATCTGTGGCCATGGAATATTTTGTGGTCTTGCTCCCCCTTTTTCCAATAAGGGAAACTGCTTAAATACTAATCCGCAATTGGCTCCCATCATCTGCCTATCCATAGTAGCGACAATGGTTCCTGATTGCCTTCTGCCTGGCAATGACCTTAACCTGCTTACATTTGGCGCTGACTCTCTCTTCTCGGTATACGATCCTCCGTTAGGGCATTCTGGATATGCTATAGGATCTTTCCTTAGGTTGCTCTAAATCAGAACATCTTACTTCCTTGTCTGCCTGCAGGCCTCCCTTAGGGGTGCATGCACCTCCTCCCTCTTCTACGCACTTCACCATGGTGATAGCCGATGGATGCATAAGTGCTTCTATGAGCCTGTCTAATAATTGCACATGCTGCACTGGAGAGCCATCTGCACACAGAAAGCCACTCCTTCTCCATTGTAACAGTCCTGCGAAATTGCTGATGTCACGTAGGCGGAGTCAGAATACACCATTGCCACCTTATATTCAAGCACCAATATCAATGCTACCAATTCTGCCACTTGTGCTGAAAAATGCACTGGCAATCTCGCACTTGTCACTGTCTCAAAAATGTCACTCTCTCTTGCCTTCACCACTGCAGTGCCACTATGCCTCTCGTCTGCGCTCTGGTTTGTTGACGATGGCTCCCAATGAAGAGAATTATTCCCCCTCCTCAGGCATTTGCCTTGACATGGGGTATCTCATCATAGTATTCAGTGTAGTTGGTGCAATCATGCACATAATCTCCCTCCTCCAAAGGCTGGGTTTACCACTGGGTTTACCACTCGACACCTAACAATTATGATCAATGGATTTGATATAATCAGTTCAGAACCAGAAATGGCTTCTCATTACTGTATCTAAGATCCCACTGTAGAATGCTAATGGTTTGTGCCCCATGGTAGTTTTCTGTCTGAGGACATCTGTCATCAGTACTCCCTTTGAATGGGAAAACATAAAGAAGGCATCATTATAATTGGGGATGCGTAACACTGGAGCAGTGCTAATTGATAACTTCAATTATTCAAAAGTATCTATCATCTCACATGTCCAGGATATATCATTTTTGTCTTTCTGTGCTTCCTTAAATCCTTTTAATATTGGCCTAACATATGTGTTGTAATCAAAGACCCATGCCCTATAATAATGGCAAAGGCCTAGAAATTGCTGTAACTCTTTCACTGTTTCTGGCCTGCCTGTTTCCATTATTGCTTCTGCTCTTTTAGGTGACACCCTGCTTCCTTTTTTTGATATCAGCTGACCCATGTACAGAACCTCCTCCTGACAATATTGCATTTTCCCTTTGTCCACTTTACACCCTTTCACTGCCAATACAGTCATCAGTGTCACTGAGTCTCTCCTTCACTCCTCCAGCAAGATGTCATCTACATATTGTATTACAATGCTGTCAAGTTGTACATTTCCCATATTCATCTGCAGCACTCAGTTAAAGAATCTGTCAAAGGCTGAGGACGACTCACAGTACCTTTGGGTAAACAAGTATATTGCAATTAAATTTTTCTGTAAGCAAATTAGGTCAAATAATGTGACTCTTCATGCAAGGGAATTGACAAGAAAGCAGTCTTTAAATCAATCACAGTAAAATATTTAGCTTTGGGTGGGATGCTACACAATTTTGTGGCTGGATTTGGCACCAATGGAAATTCACCCTAAACAATATAATTTGGGGAGCGTAAGTCCTGAGAAAATCTCCATGACCCCCCATTGCCTTCTTGATTATGTACACAGCTGTGTTACATGGGGATTCTGAAGGCACTAACATCCCTTGTTAGACTAAGGCAGCAATAGTCTCATGAATACCTTTGTCTGTTTTCTTTGACATGGGAGACTGTCTTACTGATGGCAAAATAGCTCCCTTCTTGAGTTTAATCTTGACTGCTCCTACACCATTTAATAGACCAACGTAATAAACTGCTGGTCCACAGTTTGCTCGGTACGTGTGCCAAATCCTCTTGGAGGTAAGATGATATTGGGCCTCATTACGACAGGAGTTGTTTTTTTACTGGCGCTTGGGATTGGGCAATTGCCGGGTCATTACGGCCCACCAGACCCGGTAATTGCCCATTCCCGGGCACCGGTAAAAAATGCTGGATGCACAGGCACCATTCCGACATGGTGCACCCGAAATGGTCTGCTTGCGGGTGCCGGTCCGCCCGCCAGGTCAGACATGTCGGGCCAAAAGGCACCCGCAAGCAGAACTTGTAGTTCGCCAGACGGTAACAATGGTACCAGCAAGCTTACCGGTACCTTTGTTACTGTACCAGCAAACTTGTAATGAGGCCCGTTCAGTAATGACATTCTCTGGGGAAATTCTCTTTTGTCAATTTGTACCTGATATATAAGACTGATGCAAAATATCACTTTGTCATCTAAGTATTCATGTGTAAACAATTCATCATCTGTCAGGTCAGCCAGCCATTGTGCTTCGTTGAGCGCTATTACTGTGCGCCAATTTACCCATTCCTGGTCTATTCCATGCAAAATTACTCAGTCTTCCCTTACTATTGCTGCTTGTAGCTCAACTGTAATTACCTGGCCCTCCTCCACCTCCGTGGGTGATTCTTGTCTAAACAATAACTCTGCGGGTTACCACAACATTTTTCCTCGTATTCGGGGAAAAATGCCAATAACACATGCACCCCATAAAGGAATACATCCAGGTCTAGTGGAACCCCTTTATATGTTTCCTGACCATAAAATGCTGTTATTAATTCTTGTGCATTCAGATAATGGATCCCTGGGGTAGAACATATTATGCCCTGATCTGTAAATGATATTTTAATGTTTAATTTACTCACTCCCTAATATGTTAACTGGTGTCTTGTGAGAATATAATAATGGCATAGACATGTTGTGTTCTCCTATGATGATGGCTAAATCATCTGTAAAAGGAACCATAGCTGTCACCCAAGAAAATGATTATGTGTTAATGGCAATGCCTGACATTGGGACTTCCCTTCTCTAACACAGGATTGAGTCACCTGCATTTCTACCAAGATTGAAAATGTTTTGTCACCTATGGTCACTTCATCCTTCGGTTCCTCTTGTGGGTCTGACGTAATTGATAGGATGGAACATATCAAGTTTCTCTGTGGGTTGTCATATTGTGGGTACATATTAGGTCCTGTGCCAGTGAAAGCATTCCCTCCCACTACTGTCAGACCCCCAATTCTAGGTGTGGGTGTTTGTTGTACTTCATGTTACATGGTGTCACTGCATTCTGCTGTGCATCTGTCCGGTCCAGAAGGCTTGATCCACAGGAGCTGCTGAAACCCACAGACTCACAAGAGCATTCCAGTTTCAGCTGTTTGGTCGCAGGTAAATCTGACACACCACAGGTGGAAAGGGCGAGTGGAAAACATAAAAAACAACATACCTCTGAACTTCACTGCTGTGTGGAGATCTGCAAAGGGCGAGAAAAGTGACAAGTGAAATTCAACAAATAGATATTGACCTCTGTTATTTTACATAAACAGGTATATATTCAATTGCACCACCCTCCTCTTGCTGCTTCTGGATGCCCTTAGATACCTGTTTTCCTTTCCAAAATCCCAAAAGTAGTAAATAAAATGTGCTCAGAAATCACATTGAGTTATCGAATTGTGTATGCCCTTCCTCTTGGCCTTATCTTCCTCACTAGACAGCTGCTTCCAGTTACAGGTTACAGGTTTACTCCTTAAATTGTGCTATCCTTACGAACAATCCCTAACTAACTACTTATAAACTGTTTGTGTATAAAGATGCAAGCACAGTCTTGTGGAAGGTAACTAGAATCCTTTAAACTTGTTTTCCTTAGTCTTTAACTGTTTACTGTTTTAAAGGATCATCTTTAAATTAGTTTAGAAACTTCCTTAGCTTCCACATCTCTCAACACCATCCTGATGCTGAACACAGATAGTGTTCCGTTCCCAGAGCAGACTGCCGTGCACTGACTGCCCATAAACTAATCTGCTTCCCTTTGAGTGTGTGCTTTTAAAGCTTTTAAACCTTTTCTCATATGGAACATGCACGCAGGCTAGCAGGGAAAGCTCCAAATGTTTCTATATGCAACACTAATGTATTTTTAAAACATTGGTTTGTCCTTCAGACTAGTTTCAAGTTCTTTTCCCTTAAAGGTGTTCTTATATACAGTAATATTTACAGATTTGATGAAAACTGCTCACGGGAAAGACCGTGTTTGGGGGTACCCATGGTGCTATTAGCACCATGGCTGCCTCCCAAACTTGGTCTGGGTCCAGTCTGGCAGAAGGCTTACCGGGTCATTCCCACCCTGGAGGACCCGGTAAGTCCCCATTCTGAAAACCATTCCCCATTCCCATTTGAGCCCGCATAGGGCTCAATGGGAATGGGGAAGGCGCTAATAACGGTACTGCAAATTGCATTACCGTTATTAGCTCCAAGGTCTCTTAACGGGAACCGCAGAGAACGTGTGGTCAGACCACCCGTTCCAGCTGGGACCCGCTAATAGACCTCGGAATTGGGCGGTAAGGGTTTTCCGGCACCGGCATCATTACCGGTGACCGTTAACCCTTACCGCCCAAGTCGCAATGAAGCCCAGAGTCTGTTTTCTTCATAAAGTCTTTTTTACACAAAATGCTGCACTCCCACCGTGTGTCACCTCAGTCCCTTGCAAACGTCAAGATCTGCACCCTGCTCCTGAGCTCAAATTCTTATTTCTTGACAGTTCTGACTTTAAATTCATCAGAGCCTTTGTAAACGGAACCTTCCTGCTTGACTAGATTTAATGAAATGCAGTTTAGAATCATGATTGGGTGACCAGGTTCCAAACTTAGACAATCAACACTCAGCTGCCCCTCCACCATCTTGGCTTGGGAAGCCCGCCTGTCTTTGAATACAACCAGTAAAGGCCTGACCAACAGAGAAAAAATAACTTAAAATCACCACTTTACAACAGAGAAGCACCTCCCCACTCTGTGCACTACCTTATGAGGGACAGTGTTCTATTGTACGATTCCTGTGTCTACATGGGTGCTTGCTGCGTCTGGGGTTGCATCTCCTGTTGCATTTGCTGTATTTGTGGTGCTGGCGTCTAATACTGTGTGTGATCCTCGGCATGCTATTCTGATGGTTCTGCACTATAGAGTGGGGGTATGCTGTCCAACCTCTTTGGTCTGTTTGGCCAGTTCTGCTGCATCTCTCCCGTGCTTCTGCATACCTGTGAAAGGTGCCCCATGTCCACACAAGTCCACAACTTTTGTGGCAGCCCTCTGAATTTTGGCTGCCCACCACTAAACCGTCCACTTTGTGAAGCTTGAAACCCAAACCCTCTTCCTCAGGGAAAATAATTATACTCTCCTCTTCCTGCAAAACCTCTGTTCATCTCTGGCTGCAACTGATGTGCCCTTTGTACATGGTAACCTTCTCCCCCACTTGGCAATACTGCACTTTCTACTGACAATTTCGACAGTTTGTTCTGAGCCAATTTGGCTTCCTCGATCTTTCTATGCTCAACTTTCCTTCTGTCTTTCTCTAATCAACAATGGTGAACAATAGCCAATTGTATCTCCACCCATGGCTTTGCTTCTATTCCCAGAATCTTTCTCAACTGTTTTTGTACTTCTTTGGGAAATCCCTGACATAAAATATAATAAAGATTTGTTATGTTTTTGTCCCATGCTTCTCTAGTCACTAGCTGCAATTTTTCTTGAATGTCCTGTATGTAAGCAGTTGGATCTTCGTCTGCTCTCATTTTACTTGTCATAATAGTGCTCAAGTCTGACGAGTCTGGGTATTGTACCCTAAGTGTTCTCCATACGGCAGCTCGACACTTGTTAAATGGCACCCCATCATGGTTAGTATTTTGTGCCATCTTCCCAGGATACCTTACTTGTTTCCAAATATTGTCTGATTGCTCTCCTAATATGGCAGCCCGCAGGCTTTTTATGTTACCTACTGCTAAGGTCTTCCCAGCCGTCATTCTCTCTAATTCATAAATCAATGAACCCGCCCCTGTGAGTGATGGCAATTTACAAATTAAATAGTTGTTGTCCATTTGTGGCCACGGGATACATTGTGGTGGTTCTCCCCTTTCTCCAAAAAGGGGAATTGTGTTAGGCCTGTGGCCCATCTCAACTCAGCCACACCCTTTGTCTTCATCACTGCATCTGTCATGCTAACTTTCTTTCTTTTGTCCTGGTAAACTCCTCAGCCTATTCACATACAGCGCTCTTTGTTCTGGACTGTTTGCACGCACATTCAGGCGTGTTTGCTCTTCAATGGGTTCTGACCTCCTCACTGGTTCTTGTAAGTCTAACCGTGCTACCTCTCTCCCTATTTCCACACCTGTGGACGGGGCCCTTGTGGCGTCCTCATGCCTGCACTCTTCACATTCATCCTCAGACATTGTACCTTCACTGTGTTTGCCTGTTTTGGCACGTGGGTCCAATGCCTGGTGGGCTTTGAGACCCAAGCTACTCTGCACTGATGAGGCCCAATGAGGCCAAAACATGTTTGGGGATGCTTGTGGTGTCGTGCAGATGGGATGTGCCCAAGCAGTTTGGGCTGGATTGCCACTTTTGGGGTGCGACCCAGCCTGATTCGCATATGGTCTTTCCCCTTTTGTAATAGCTAGGTGGTCAAAGAACGATGGTCTGGAGAATTGCCCAGAGCAATGCCAGAGGTTATGATTAATTCAAAACCTTCCAGCCATCACCTCTTTTATTTGGCTTTAGTCACCACAAGTTGGACGGGAATGCCCAGACATGGGTCCAATGCCTGCTGGGCCTAAAGACCCAAGCTACTCCTCACTGATGAGGCCTAACGAGGCCAAAGCATGTTTGGGGATGCTTGTGGTCTCGTGCAGATGGGATGTGGCCAAGCAGTTTGGACTAGTCTGCCACTTTTGGGGTGTGACCCAGACTGATTTTCTTATAATATTTACCCTTTTTCAATAGCTCGGAATGCAAAGAACGATGGTCTGGGGGTGTTGCCCAGATCAATGCCAGAAGTTACGATTAATTCAAAACCTTCCTGCCATCACCTCTTTTGTTTTGCTTTAGTCATCCCGAGTGGGATGGTATGCCCAGACAAGGGTCCCATGCCTGCTGGGCCTAGAGACCCAAGTTACTCCTCACTGATGAGGCCCAACGAGGGCAAAATATGTTTGGGGATGCTTGTGGTCTCGTGCAGATGGGATGTGCTCAAGCAGTTTGGGCTGGACTGCCACTTTTGGCGTGTGACCTAGTCTGATTTGCATATGGTCTTTCCCCTTTTGTAATAGCTCGGCAGGCAAAGAACGATGGTCTGTAAGGTTGCCCAGAGCAATGCCAGAGGTTACGATTAATTCAAAACCTTCCAGCCATCACCTCTTTTGTTTTGCTTTAATCACCCTGAGTGGGACGGGTATGCCCAGACGTGGGACCAGTGCCTGCTGGGCCTAGAGACCCAAGCTACTCCTCACTGATGCATTCCGTCAAGGCCATACCTGTTTGGGGATGCTTATGGTCTCGTGAAGATGGGATGTGGCCAAGCAGTATGGGCTGGACTGCCACTTTTAGGGTGTGACCCAGCCTGATTTGCATATGGTCTTTCCCCCTTTGTAATAGCTCATCAGGCCAAGAACAATGGTCTGGAGGGTTGACCAGAGCAATGCCAGCGCTTACGATTAATTCAAAACCTTCCAGCCATCACCTCTTTTGTTTTGCATTAGTCACTGCAAGTTGGACAGGAATGCCCAGACATGGGTCCCATGCCTGCTGGGCCTAAAGACCCAAGCTACACCTCACTGATGAGTCCTAACGAGGCCGAAGCATGTTTGGGGATGCTTGTGGTCTCATGCAGATGGGATGTGGCCAAGCAGTTTGGGCTAGACTGCCACTTTTGGGGTGTGACCCAGACTGATTTGCTTATAGTCTTTACCCTTTTTCAATAGCTTGGAGTGCAAAGAACAATGGTCTCGGGGTGTTGCCCAGAGCAATGCCAGAAGTTACGATTAATTCATACCTTCCTCCCATCACCTCTTTTGTTTTGCTTTAGTCACCCCAAGTGAGATTGGTATGCCCAGACGAGTGTCCCATGCCTGCTGGGCCTACCCAATTTATTCCTCATGGATGAGGCCTTACAAGGGCAAAACATGTTTGGGGATGCTTGTGGTCTCATGTAGATGGGATGTGCCCAAGCAGCTTGGGTTGGACTGTCACTTTTTGGGTGCAACCCAGGCTTATTTACATATGGTATTTCCCCTTTTGTAATAGCTTGGCAGGCAAAGAACGATGGTCTGGAAGGTTGCCCAGAGCAATGCCAGAGGTTACGATTAATTCAAAACCTTCCAACATCAGCTCTTTTGTGTTGCTCCCATGATAATAGTACACAAACGCAACTTACCAATGATCGATAAACTCAATTGGGATTCTTGCCCACCTTTTCCTCTTCACTCACTCCTCCCCAACAATATTTTCCCACAAATCAACACCTTTGCATATCTCTCCGAAACCACACGTCCTGCGTCACTCAATCCCTTAGATTGGCTCCACAAATGCCTCTCATGTTCTGAACAGCCCCACCTAATAACAGGGGACCCCCAGCTTTATTATCAGTCAAATAAAGCAAGGACAGCATACAAGTATTACAATCTCGCCACTCTTGGTGCATCCATTACAAACAATGATTTAAGTAGTACAACTTTGTCATAAATGACGCCATCACATTTTATCAGTTTACAAAAAGCTATGGGTATTGGTTAGGTGTGGTGGCTACATCTACACTCTATAGGGTTCAAACATCTAATTGGGTTATACTTTTCTGATAGATCCTCCTAATACCACCTCTATGTTGTTAAAGGTTAAACTATGTCATCTCTACAACAGGTTGATTGGTACCTAGCTTCATGGGTGGCATAACACCAGGGACTCTGATAGGTTGGCTTTCTGCTAACCCACATTAGACAATTGAGAGGTCGTCAAGACATGAGTCGCTGAAAGGGGAGTAGGGGAAGTGACTTCCACAGATTGCTTTTCTTCGAATTAAAAAAGTTGCCATCCCTTATTCCCAGGCTATGAGCCAGTGCACTCTCTTTGTGCTTGGTCTTGTGCAACATCTCATGTCTGTGTGTACATGTAGTGAGTAAGGCAGGTGTCCTATATGTATTCCTTCCGAATGAATAGACAGTGTTCTCCAATTATGGGTCACGTGTGATGGGACCATATTGGGAATCGATGTATCCTGTGTTTCTTGAGAATTACGCTAATATTAATGTAAGTGTCATGTTTTCTGTTGTCACTGGAGATACTCACGAGTAATCCTTTATGGAGTCTTTTGGCTTGCAGTTTGACTGCACCTGGCAAACAAAGACTGGTTGGGCTCTTAATTAATCTGGGAGTATACTGCTTGTGTCCTGGGAATTGCTATGTCGTGGCTTCTCTCTGTCATTCCTATTCTTCCTTATTTCACTGTAACCTTTGCTCAGGTTATTAGCTACTGTTTGAGATCTGCACAGATCTGTATTTCTGTGAAATTGAATTTTGAGTTCTCTGACCCATTATACCTGTTTTTCTATGTGAGCAGTATTCCTGTGTCTTCCATGTTGCATTCAGCTTATGCATCGGTTATGTTAGTGCTCTCCATGTCTAGTGGATGCTATGTTAGTATTCTTCATGTATAAATGCATATACTACATATTGCACATTTTCTTCAATGTGACTGCACATTTGCTTTGTGTCTAATGCATGCACATGTAAGATTATAAAGTTAGTTTGTTTACTTTTGCCATTTTCAGTTAAAATTGTCTCCATGTCCTGCTGCACCTACCTGGGATAAGGGGGTACAGTTGTTTTAGTGAGTAATGTTTCTCACCTGTGTGGCATTGTTCTGGGGGAGGGGAAGATGCTATGGATGACATATTCATCTGCCTCCCAACAGTTGCAAAACCCAGGACAGTACCCCACCCATTGCCTGCTTCCTGAAGTAGTTCGCTTCTGGTGAAGACCCAGGGAAAGACCATTGTCTCCAGAACCCTGGTTCTCTCCAGGCTGGACTATTGCAACAGCCTCTTCCACAACCTCCCTTCTTCTGCCCTGCGCCCTCTGCAACTCATCCAGAACAGAACCTCAAGCCCAGGGACAGCATCTCTCCAGTGCTAAAATCCCTCCACTGGCTCGCTGTGGCTGCAAGGATCAAATTCCAGACCCTTTGCATTGTTCACAAGGCTTTCTGGGGTCTGGGACAAACCGGCCTTCAATGCTGCCTACCTAAATACTGTCCCTCACAAGCCCTCTGCTCATCTACCGCCAACATTCTGCGAGTGAGCTGGTTCTCCAAGCAGAGATTTCCAGGGAGATCCTTATCCTCACCGGGTGCCTCCCTCTGCAATAGCCTGCCTGCCCCCACTACGTCTTGAGCCCGACCTCCTGAAATCCCAGAAACTCCTCAAGACCTTCTTCTTCTCCTTTTCCTTCTCTCTCCCTCTACCCTTCTAACCTAGTTCTCTGCTCTTTCCCTCACTTCATTCTATTCCATAAAGCATGCTGACTGCCCGCCTGGTGTACCTCAGAGTCACACTGGTCCCTGGCACCCCCGTCAGTCCTCTCTCGCACTTGCCTCACACTCAATGCACTGAGAAATTAACCCAAGCGAGTGTCTCTCTCGGCACTTAACGCAGTCTCAACTCAACCCATCAGGCGTACTTGATCCTACCCTCCCTGGATCCTCTGTGCACTTGTTTGATACGTATTGCACCACTCCTGAAGATCGTCTATCTGTTTCTCCCTTGTCTTCACCCCTAATTGCACTGTTAACATTGCAGAATCACCATCAGACAGACTGTTGTTTTTTCCCTGTGTTCCCACCCTCCTTGAGCGCTTTGAAACACTTGTCTGTGTAAAGGCGCTATATAAATAAACAATAGCATAGCATACCATGGATATTTTCTAGGAATTTCAAAAGGATAACAGAAAAAGCCAAATGAGAAAAGGAACTCTGAGGAAATGTTTTTCTCCAATAATAACAGGGGCCCCCAGGCTACTTACGATGTTCTTGGGAGACAGGGTATGAAGATAAGGAATGATGATATTTCAAAATCATTCCCCTTTTGATAAGTGAATACAACCTGAACCTCTGTTGGCAGATACAGGCACCCTTTACAATAGACAATGTACAATCTAGCTGGCTTCATATTTCTAAAAAGTAAGTTAAACAATTCAGAATTATATTGACAACATGCAATATTTGTTCAGAATAATGCAAACGTTAAAGATGTTTACTCTCATGAAATATCCGATTTAATATTTGCAACAGTTCTCGGATGAGTGCATTTTAATAAGACAACATCACAAATGGAAAGTCACAAAAACATGTGTTTAGCAAAAGTAACGATAGTGAAGAATCTGAAAATCCCTCACTATTGAACCAAAGTGCAAACAAACTACATCTTCTTTTCTGAGATGTGTTAAAATTCACACAAAAAGCTAAATAATCCCTGCAATATGTTTTGTATTCCATAAAGAAGTACCTTTGTAACATTCTTAGAGGGCATCAGTTTACCTACTTTGCTAGAATAGCTTTTAGTTGGACAGAGGACAGTGGGGCTCTGTGCTGGATTCCGTCTGTAATTTTTCCTATCTAGGTTAGGGCCTTCATAACTGATGTTTGTCTCCCTCCCCAGATATAATCCATTCCTCTTTTCCCTGATGACATTGAATCTACTTGCTGGTTGTATATTTAATTCCGAAAGGGTCTGAGTATTCTGTGATGCAGAATAATTGCAATTTCTTGATTGGTTCTTGTTCCTCTATGATACATTGATTACTCCACCTATATAACTTGAGTTGCAAAATGTGCGCACATGGTGTGTTGTGAGAGCTTTCTCTCAAATCGCAACCCTTTATTTTTCGGGGGTAATTGTTGCATGCTTAAGGTTTCCCTCTGTTTTGTATAGTGACATCATTAACAGCACAGTTTTTAAAATAAATATGATGCTTAGTAAACATGCATTGTAAACATTTTACCAACTTCTAACCATCAGCATTTTACTTTTATGTATTATGTTTAATTAGACATGCCTATGGCGCACGTATGCCTCTGGGGTCTGTGGTTCTGCTAAATCATTAATGCACTCATATTTTCAGAAATTCAACATTCTTTGCCTTTACACCTATGTATGCTGTTTGCTTGCAGCATTTACTTGTCAAAAATTATAGACAATTCTAAATGCTAAATTGACTTGGCTTAAAGTATGTTATGCCATCATTTCTTCACATATCAGACTTTAGGTAACATGCACTTTAAATGGATCAATTCAGTGTGTGCTCCGTTGTAGATAGAATATCTATTATTCTGTGGCAGTGGTGACAAATCCATCTCCTTATTCTCTCATCTAGTGACTCACATAAGATGGTTCCCAGTCTTTAAGATGACAAGTTAAAACCTGCAAGGGCCCAAGGGACAATATTATATGTTCAAACGGTTTTCAAGTGACGTGTGAAGAAAAGGGCTCAGACTAACGTCTGTTCTTTGTTGATAAGACATTGTAAAAATATTAACATATTAAAATATTTAAATATTCTATGCGCATGTATTTCCCAGGCCTATGTATTGTATCAGTCAATGGGAATGCCAAAAGGTAGACCATATCACATTCAGGGAGCAGGCTACTCTTGAATGTATCTATATTTATAGTGGAGTTTTAACACATACCTAGTACATCTGATTTAGGATTAGGTACATACACTCCCATACATTTTGCTGATGAAGGAATGCAAGGGATTATATATCTTTAATAAACGCCTTGGTGATAAAAAGCAGACCATCTGTAAATTAGTAGCCCAACATAAAACAGTTGTTTCTCTTACTTAGAGTATTCCCTTCTAATGCTTCCCCCATTGCACTGCCTGCATCTATGCTGCACTCTGCTTTCTTCTAGGTTCCCTTGGTCATCTGCTCTGTCAATTTAGTTTTGTCACTGATTGCTGTGTCCACTCCTCCACCGAGGTCTCACAAGAACTTAATTGTCTATTGTCTTTTCTTTCTACTGAGTTGTCATTGTCTGTCTGCTTGCTCCCCTTCTCCTTGTGTCCCAACCCTAGTGTTTCCACCCCCCACTATTCTCACCACCCCCCACACTCTCTCTTGCATCCTCTATGGTGCTCTCTGTCTCACCTATCTTCTCCAACTGCTTTTCTATTGGCTATTCTGTCCTTCTCGCTAAGTTCAAAAGGGATATCCTGGTCTCCAACCCAGGCCTCCCTATCGCTGATACCTACACCAGCGCTTCCTCCAGACAGACCTTCACCGACATCCTCTTTGTTGTTCCCTCTCCAGGCCTATGGACCCTCTATATGGTCTCCATGCTCTCTCCTTTTTCCTCCTCACACATTAATGGTGGCAACCGGTGGGAGGCCCTCCTGGCCCCCTTTCACTCCTCCAAGACCAACATAAATGTTTATGTAAATGGCACCGTCTTGGTCCAAGGCCATCAGGCCAACCTCTTCCTGTTTTACTAGATGCTTCCTGTGCCTTATCAACTTCCTTTCTTCTCCTGCTGTCCCTTCTTTCCCTTATCTGGATCCTCGGCCTCCTCCAGCCTCTGCCACCTCTTCGGTACCCTCTACTGCTTCTCTGGCCACCCTGCTGTCTCCCTGTTCTGCCTCCCCCTGTCATCCTCCTCCTCCTTGGCTACCTTGCCCTCTCCTCCTTCCTCCTCTGGCCATCCTCGGGCTGTTTCTACACTTCCTCAGGGTGTACCTCAGACCTGTACCCCACCAAGGAAGTCTTTCAAAGATGGTAACCTGCTCCACATTGCCATTCAAACTCTCACTCAGCTGTCAAACACTCCTCTGAAATCTGACAGATGTTTTGCACTTTGTGCCACCCAAAGGTTAACTCTGTGTGAACCCTTTCAGTTAAATGTAAAATGATATTCCTACAATTGTATGAAAAGGGCTGACTTATAAATAAGGTTAACACTAATAGCCACTTCAAATTAAAAGGATTAGGCTCAGTGTTGAATATAGTCTTCTTAGTCTTCTTTGTCATGAACCATGGTCATCTTGAAACAGCATTTTCTAGTAGTTGTACAGTATTTGTACAGTGCAGAAGTAACATTAGCCAACCTTGTAGTGGTGCAGTGCAAAATGCAACAGAACATCACTGCACTTGACATATAATCCACTGGAGGCAGCCTCCCAAAGAAACAACATGACAACTTGGAGATGCTTGGTTTAACTGGCTCTCCTACTAGATTTTCAAAAGATCCTCGTTCTTGATGGGACGTATCATAGTCCATTGCACCAGGTTTGAGCTGAGATATCCCAAATAATTGTCTGAGAGCCTGTAGAGAAGACCCTTTATGAATGACAAAGCTCTCATTACCAAGGAGGACAAAGTAAAGAAGACATCAGACCCTCCTTAAAGCTTGGCACAATGATTGGATAACATGAATAAAACACACCAATTAAGGTAGCAGGACAGCAGGTAGCCCCCCTGTTGGACTATGCAAGCATCAACATGCTATTTGGGCAGGTCTAGTATTTCTGGATCAGCTTCCTGAACAATGCACAGTGATGATAACCTGCATTCATACAAATCAAGTTATCTAGAGCAAGGCTAGCGAATAGCTCAAGGTTGCTGAGGATGATGTCTCTGTGGAAGCAGCAATTATGATGGGATGTGCCTGAAGAGAATATTTTGGATGTCAATTTAACCCAGTTCTCAAACTGAATGGCTATTACTTAAAAGACCAATCAAATGAACCCAGGATCCACTCTCATCCAGAGAAAAGAGCCATCTGGAGACTTATCAGAAGCCGGGATAATCTGCTGGAATTTGTCCTATTACTTTGTGGAAAAATACCTGGAAATAACACTGTTTTTTAAATTAATGCATAAAGAGAACCTTTAGCAAAGGAAGGGATATGTGAGGGCGTCACATGTTTTGTGCTGACTGGTGGGGTGGGAGGAACCACAGGGTTCTGGGGCCACCACACTTTTTGTGATGCAGGGCCCAGAGGAAGAAAGTAACCGAGCCCATCAGCAGCTAAGGAAATCCTATGCATGGAACCTAAAAAACAAAACATGCTTGTTTTGTAACACTGTTGCTTTTTTACCTTTTTCAAGTCCTGCAATGCTGCTTGTCTATGGCTATGGACCCCCCTGCTTCTGTTTGTTCTCTGTCTTGTCCTTATGGCCATTCCACCAACTGTCCTGGTTGGTATTGTGTTTGCTGACCACTTGAATGCAGTCCTTCTTGTATGAACTTTGAGCTGGTTATTTTGCCATTAGAAGTCCACCAGAGAGTCGCTCCTTTCCCTAAGCAAACTGATTGTAGCAGTAAAGGCTTGCCCTATAGGTTGGCTGCGAGGAAGCGGGAGAGAGAGGGAGATAGAGAGAGAGAGAGAAAGAGAGAGAGAGAGAGAGAGAGAGAGAGGGCGAGAGAGAGAGAGAGGGGGGGTGTCTTTGCCTGCACTGCTAGGTGCAAGGTTGTGAATGAAGAAGCAGTGAATGGCATCTCATGGGTATTTCCCTTGTGCTTAGCCAAGAGAAAACATGTGCTGTCTGCAGTACTTAAGTACTTATTGAATTGTTTGAATATTGGCGTATACATTCGGCATATTGAATACTTGTTTTTGTTTGACTGATTTCATGAAGGTCAATGTATTCCAATAAATAGTGAAACACTGTATTCCATTATTTTAAAATAGGTAAAAACTGCCTCTTTGCACCTTGTGGAAATGATCTCAGGGACAAGTCAGTTTTCGCTTGGTTGACTTCAGTGTAATGCTAGATTCCCCAATTTGCTTCCAGCATATAATGACACAATCTTGCTTTATTTGTAGATTGTGAACGGGATGAGATCAGAGAGGAAGTGAAAGTACCTTTTGTGAATGAGACAGGCGTTTCCCATGGGAGGTGTTAGAGGCAGCTTGCAGTAGACAATCTGGGAGATCACTGTTTGTGGGCTGGTTTATCAGTTGTCTGAATCATTGAAACTTGTGACAGTAGCAGTTTCCAATAAGAGTATTTTTTATGTATTGTTAATATGTGATATGTCAATTGAATTAGGCTTTTACACAATTATGACTCAAGTTGTAAAATATCATTAATATCATTAATCACAGTGAAGATAGATCTAAATTGTGAGAATACGAATATACATTATTTGAAACATGTCTATCCAGTTTGCTTATCTGCTTTTGTATAGGTAATCACATTAGAAACAAATTGTAAATACATACATCTTAACTTGTCTTGAATTTTATGCCAACGTCTCATACAATTGATAATAAAGGAAGTGTTTTGATGCACATCTGTGTCACTTCATAATCAATCGAGCCATTCAATTCTAGTTTAAAACCTTTATTTTATTTATTTATTTATTTATTGTGCATTTGTTAGGCGCTTATACAGTAAGTCAATTCTGTTTCAAAGTGCCCACAAGGCAACATGGAGGGAACACAGGATTAAAAAACAAAGACTATAAAGGAAGATAAAGACAAGCCTACTATACCTTGTGAGTATTCAGAACGTGCAAGTGCAGCAAGAAGAAGGGAGGTGGGGGTACGTGTTGGAATGTCCATGGTCGTGGGTGAGCAGCAGATATGTGCATAGTAAGGTAAATGCTATGGGCCTGGGGCTGCATTGGGTAGAAAGTGCAAGCCTACAGCATTGAGGCAAGTGCTGAGAGGTAGACAGAGACTGGGGCATTTGGGAATGGGAGGCCAGGACCCCGGGGATACATAAGGGCCCTGGCCACCAATCACAGCGACTGTGAGATTAGCAGAGGAAGGACGAAGGGACAGAGGAGGTGAAGAGGAAAGTCTTGAGGAGATTCCGGAATTTGAGGAAGTCTGGCTCCAGATGGAGAGGGAGGGGGAGGCTATTCCACAAGAGGGAGCCAGCTGAAGAAAGTAATCGGCCTCCAGCCCTCTGTTTAGAGAAATGCTTTACCCACAAAGAGCTGGTGCCAGAGGACCGCATAGGACTAGAGAGAGAGTATTTAGTAAGACAAAGTTGCAGATAGTGTTGTCCCGGACCCCAGATAGCCTTGTAGATGATGCAGAGCGATTTGAATTTAATCCATGTCTCAAGCGGGAGCCATGACGAGTTTTTAGGGCAGGAGAGATGCGGTCCCTGGCCGTAAGGCCAAGGATAAGTCTTGCTGCCCTATTCTGGATTAGCTGGAGGGGTCGTAGAGTGGAAGAAGGTAGATTCAGGAGAAAACTATTGCAGTTGTCAAGCGTAGAGAGAACCAGGGTCTCGGGTAACTTTGAGCTGCTGGAGGAAAGTGAGAAAAGGGAGAATTCCTTTGAAAAGGAAGAGTTGAAAGTGGGACTTCTTGGCAATGTCCTGAGTGTGAGGGAGGAAGGAGAGAGAGGAGTCGAAGATCACTCCAAGGATTCAGGCTTCAAAGAAGGAACAGGCGAGAGTCCATAGAGAATGGCCAGAGTGAGGGGAAAAATTGGGAACAGGGGTCTCAATGGGAATGATCTCAGTCTTGCTGGCATTGAGGCACATATTGTTGAAAGTACACCAGGATGTGATGGCAGATAGGCAATGAGGGATGATGGAAGATGCAAGAGGGTCAGAAGGGAGTTTGAAAAAGAGTTGTGTGTCATCTGCGTAGCACTGGAAGTTGTCGGAGAAGGAAGACATGAGGAGTGCTATCTGACTAAAGTAACTGTTGAAGAGCCAGGGGAGAGGTTTGAGGACTGGGGGATACCACAGGTGGAGACGGAAGTATGTGAGGAGAAAGTGCCCAAAATGACTTGGGACAAACAGTCAGTTAGAAAGGAGGTAAGGCAGTCCAGCGCCCGTTCCGAGATATCAAGGGTATCATGGAGCCATTTTATGAGTATGGAATGGTTAACCGTATCAGAAGCAGAGGAAAGATCGAGTAGGATGAGGACAGCTGGAGAATTAAAGTCCAGAGATGCAAGCAGTTCTTCACAGGTGTTCAAAAGAGCAGTTTCTGTGCCTCTGGATGCTCAGAATCCAGATTGATGATCGTGGAGACCACCAACAAGTTCAGTTTGTGAGGTAAATTGTGGAAAGGCCAGCTTCTCCAGCAGTTTCCCAAGGAAGGGGGTTATAGAAATAGGGCAGTAGTTGGATGGGAAGGTAGGGTCTGCTGAAGGTTTTTTGAGGAGGGGGAGCGCAAGGGAGTGCTAGAGGGAGGATGGGAAAGATTGGGGGCAAAAGAGTGGTTGCAGAGATCAGCAAATGAGGGGCAAGAGAGCCAATGTTGTCCTTGGTGGTCTGGAGGAGCAATTGGAAACCTGTTTGGAAGAGACATTCATGGAGCGGACAACTGTGGTGACTTCTTCAGGTGTGACAGGGATAAGGAGCAGAGAGAGGAAGAAGGAGGGTGAGAAGCCATAGGAGGCAAGTGAGTGAGGGAATGGTTGGGTGGGAGGGTAGCAAGGGTGCTCAGGATGCCCAGAGTTTTAGCTGTAAAGTGTGTGTCCAGTGCGTTACACAGGGCCTGTGACAGGAGAGGGGAGGAGGAGACTGCAGAAGGGTTGGCTAGTTCCCTGCAGATTTTAAAGAGTTCAGCCGTGTTGTTGGATGCACCATAAAAGCATAAATGTTGTTCTGAGTAAAAAACAGGACAGTATACCAACAGATGGATACTCAAATCACATCAATTAGTGTTTGTACAAAATCTGCAATGTCAACATGTTCATGTATCCCTTTCAAGCAACAATTTTATTATACAAGGGTAATATGATAAAATAATTAAAACCCTCCTATGTTTCAGGCAAGGGAAATTAGCTAGATACATTAAGAATTTACCAACTTTTGGATAATGTTTCAAAATATTCAACAGAATTAACATTTTTGCTAGTGTTGGCAAAATCCAGTTCCTGCAGTTCAAGTTTACTTTCCAAAATTGCTATGTCTATTTCAAAGCCTTGTTTTGTTACGGACACATATGCACAAGCTCATTGCAACTGTGCCCAAAGGAACTGTCTGCAAGTGCACCCATTATATAAACATCTCCAGTGTCATTCTGCAAGTGCATTAAAATATGATATAATGAAAGAGTGCAGCTGATGCCCAGCGTTGTGGCAGGTGGTAATCCCAACATAGATCTAATATATGCAATAGTGTTGCATTGGCAGAAGGCCCAATAAATTGTACCAACATCTTTCCTCTAGTTTGGAAATATAATGGGCTGTTTAAAAACCCTTAGTTAGGAGGTGTATTATTGAATGGTTACTATCTTGTGTGTATAGGCCTCTATAATTTACTCGTATCCACAGTGCTTAATTTCAAAATGTGTCAAGGCAGTCGTGTATTGGCATATTTTGTCCTTAATATATTTGAACTTTGTTTTAAATATAATCTATATGAAGGACCACTCGAAAATATGTGTCTTTATATACATATTCAATAGGAGTATTGTTCATGGTTCAATTGTTCCTCTTATGTCAAGTCTTGAGATGAATTGCACGATTTTAATTTTGGATAACTTAATTATAAGGCCATGTTGTTCAGAATTCATGTGAAGGTCAGTTACAATTTTCTGCAGTTTTACAGGAGTATGGTTTATCAGTACTATATCATTCACATATCCAAGCCATGAAAGGCTAACTCTGCCTAGATACATGAGGAAATTAGTAAATGTAATGATGGTTTCTCCAAATTCTGCCAAATTCAAATTAAATAGTACTAGAGGCAAGACACTTGGCCTTTTCAGGCCGTTTTGAGTATGTATAGTATAGCTCAACTTGCCATTAATATTTCATCTAACTAGGGGTGTGGTGTTCTTATAGAGGGTCACTATCATTTTTAGAAGGCCTGTTGGCATTCCACTGTTAGCTAAATTTACCCTTAGTTTGTGACAGATGAAATAAACGAATGCAGCTTTGTAGATGGCAAAGTGTTTTCTGTAATGATAGATAATGGCAGAACATTAGTAACAGTGCAATGTCCTGCTCTAATCCCTGCTTAATGGAATGGGAGATGTATTTTTCTTTTAACAAGTAGGTGACTTCCGTCAACAATACTCAGTCGAAATTGTTTGCAGTGGACTCCAACATGGCCAATTGTCTATAGTTTTGAGGGATATTATCATCTCCTTTTTATCCATTAGAAGTATGATACTTTGAGTCAATGTGACTGGGATTCTACTGGTATGACTAATGGCAATAAAGAACATCACACCCAACAGTAAAGGAAAGGTCTTCCTTAATACATTGCAAATTCCATTGAGGCCTGTGATGTTGAGTTTTTCTTATGTATAATTTTTTTATTTTTTTATTTTGTATTATTTATTGTGCATTTTAGTTTGATTTACAAAACTTTAAACACATACAGAAAAACATAAAAAAAGAAACAATCATTTGCATATAAATAAAGACACACACATACATAAAACGTACATATATAAAACTTTTTGTTAAACATCATATATACAAATTCCATCAATGGCCTTCAATAGAATTGCAGGATTTTCCAATTACTACAATTATGTTTGCCTCATCTCCATTTTCTTCTCCATTTCTTTCCATATGTCAAAAGCGGCAGCAGTCATGACTATTGATTGGGCTCCACATAGCATTGACCAAAACCGGTCATGAAGGATACTGTCCTCCATATTATTTACATAGTTTGAGTAACCTTTGATATAACATTCAGCCAATTTAGGGCAGGCACTTAATATGTGGCAAGACGTTTCAATTTCTCAATGACAGTCTACAGTGGTTTTCGTGGTCGATGGAGGATGTTTCTGCCTGCCACATTCCCACATCCTCATCCGTGGGGAGGAGGTTCAATCTTAAGTACAACTGAATCGTTTAAGCTCAATGGATCAGATCGCAGTTAAATAGCTATATAAACACTCTGATAAGAGTATTCCTTATATTGTTTCTTTTTGTGAAGTTTGTCTATATTCAGGGCCCATTCCCACAATTTGTTTTTTGTTTGTATTATTGCTTCAAAGTTTGGCAAAGTTACGAAAATGTCGATATCCAGTGCTGCAAGAGGGATTTTTGCAGTTATTTTTAGTTCCTCGATAAAGACATCTTTCCTGTCTTTGTCCATGCCATCAACCAGTAATTTTACTAGGGCTTTTGAGTTACAGTCCGTACTCAGCAGTTTAGCGTATAACAACGTGTGTAGTACATACCACACTGATTTTAGTGAGCACAGACTATACTCAAGTCTTAATGACTTAACTGGTACTGAATTTGGCAAGATAATAATTGAAAAGAGCAATTTGCCCTCAATCTTTTTCTAACCATTGTACATGTGTTCTGGGGAGTGTGTCAAGCGAATATAGAATAGTAGGGACAATACTTAGATGGTACACTTCAAGAAAACCTTTCATATTTTGTCCTCCTCGACACTCTATATAATTTTTTAGGACCAGCCATTTTGTCCATGTTTTTCCCCTGACCACTGCTTCATAACAAGAGGAGGATGGCCTGATTTTTACAGGGAAACCCAAATTTGTAAACTCTCTTGCCCTTTCCAATTTTTTTCGTCAAGGTACCAGACGAAAGGATCTTTTTCTAGACTACCCTTGCTTAGACACATTGGGCCTGATTCACAGAAGCGTTTTATAATGGTGCAAACCATTGGAAAACGCTCTGTGAATCAGGTCCTTTGTCTTTGTTTTGTCTGTATTTATTATCACGTAGTTCTCCTTGGCATATGTTTCTAGCGCACTGATTGTGCGCTGTGGGCCGATTGGAGTGCAATCAAACAGTATTAAATCATCTGCGTAAGATAAGCATGTTATGTACATTTATCTTTGGTGGAAAAATACGGGCATGTTGTAATTCACTTTCAATTTCAGTAGTATAAAAATTGTAAAGCACTGGTCCCAGCACACAACCTTGTTTTAGGCCCTCATTTATGTGGTAGTAGTTTGTGTGTGTACCTTCCAAATGTAAGTGTATTTTAATGGATGTATGTGTGCAGCTGTTGTATGTGAAGTAATAAAGATGGATCGATAACCTGTTTCTCACGTTTTTCCCATAGTCTTCGTTTTGAAATGAGATCAAAGGCCTTTGTGAAATCCACATAGCAGCAGTATAAATTAGCGTCCTTCTTGTTTTTATACTCTGCCATAAAAAATTGTAATCTACGGATACTAGTTAGGGTATTGTAAGATTTCCTAAAACCTGTTTGATAGGGGCTAAGTAGTTGGCTTTTTTCAAGCCAAGCAGTAAGTTTACCTAATATTATGCTGACAAAAATCTTTTTACTTGAGTCCATTATCATCAAAAGGCGATAGTTGGAGGTGACCAGTCTGTTGACACTTTTAAAAAGAGCGACGTGTATGGACTTGCACCAGCCTTCAAGGCTGGAACCACTTTTCACTGTATGTGAATAGAGTATGTTCAATATTTTTGCCCCCAGTTTGGGTTTGTCCTTTAACACTATATTAGGGATGCTGTCAGGGCCGGGTGCACACGAAGGCTTACTTTGTTTGATCATTCTTATCAGGTTTTCCTCACTTATATCTAAAGCTAAGGGCTGCCTCTTAATTTGTTCAGTGCACTTTTCCGTAACCAGTGTCAGTATCAGAGGAAGACAAGGTGAAATATAAGCCTGAATATGCCTAAACCATGATCCTTGGTCTATAGGATTCAATTCAACGGGGATAACACTTTGCGAAAATCATTGTAGCATGACCAGAACCTGTGTGCATCTTGAGTTTTTAGCCAATGGAATAATCTTAACCAATTTGAATTTTAACAGAGAATGTGTGATGTCTAAGCCAATTTCTGTATTTAATTTTCAAATTGATGATTCTATTTTGTTTCTCATAAGAATCTAAGGCAGGGCATGCTCTTACAGCTGCTCAACTCTTTCTGAGCAACATTTGCTTTTCATTTATAAGGGTATCAAAAGGAGCAATGTCTCTGATGCTGTTGTTTTTCCTAGGCTTACGATTCTCCATCCCATTGGTCTCAATTATTATGGAGATCCTTCTGCCTAGGTCCCATTTGACTATACTCAGTGCCTTTTCCAAGCTTTTTTGGTCATGCCACATTATGTTGATTACAACATTTATGTTTTTTACCAACCAATGTAGTTGAGTTCCCTGTATGTTAGTAATATTTAGCTTTCTGGATAGATTCGTGGTGTCATCTTTGATATCAATGTACACGCTCAGCACGCATGGTCACTTTGATTATTATGAAGGATTTCTATAGAATAAAAATCATCATTCATAAATGAGTCCATATTAATTTATTTTTAAGACCAATTTAGAAAAGTTAAAAAAGGGGAGAGAGCAAAAAAGCACATGTATATGACAAATCAACACTACATGATCATCTACTCAATCTCTTCTTAAAAACAGTATCATCTGTGAGGGGTTAGTTGAATTCATGAAAAACTAACTCAGTTCACTTGAGCAGTATAAAGATACGAGACTTCAGTAATTCAAGAGTCTGTTGTCAGGTGTCGACATGTTTTGGCCCTTCTGGAGATTAAAACACAATCTCTAGTGTCTATACACCCAATGGTTTTTCAAGGCCTTCTTCAGGACAGACAATTTCTTTTAGGTGAGATGGAAAACCTCTTTCATATACCCCATTACAGGTTTAGCACAATCTAAAAATAAACATACAAAGTTGTAAACGACAATGGTTCATTCATTCAAACAAATATATATACACATATTATGTAGCATACATTATACTTGTACTAATGATCACGCACTTTTTACATATGTGTTTTTTATTTGTTACACTTCTGCCCAAATGGGGCACGTCAGTCAAAATATATCACCAAGCCTTTACTTACATCCTGGATGGACATGAGCTCAAAAACCGGCTCACTCGTAGCCGTAACAGGTCATTTTTTCTTATTTCTTTTCGCCGGGTATTCACAGATCAACCTGGTTTATTCACACATCCCAGCCTGTATTGGGAACCTGAATTTTATCACACATGGGAAATACATCTCCTTATTTAATTTGCAATAAATCACTTGTTTTAGACAACATTAATAATGTCACTTAGAATGGCCACTCGGTCTAAGTTATTTCATAATTATATAATAGTTACTGCGACACATCAATTTACGGTACTCATACTTATTTGTAACTATGCTCAATTTTAGTCTTATGCCAACTATCATGGATGTTAGAATCAACATTCAGAAACAGACATATTGATGGCACTGGCACCCACGTTAGATCACTCACTTGAGTCTGCTTTGGTGTTTTAGATCTGTTGCCCAGCAGTATTTTATGGGAAAGGTGCTACGATTGGTCGCAGGTTTATTCCTTTTCAAACGCCAGGTAATCACGCATCAGGGTCCGCCTCAGGAAGATGACCTACACAATTGTACGAAAACAAGGCCTTTGTATATTCCGTTTTGCATCGTAAAACATGAGCTCTTTAACAGAACATATTCATGAAAAAACGTTTATGACAAAGGTTTATGAAAACGCCGGTTAAATGATCCTCTTAAATCAGGGAGCATCACTAGCCGAGGGGACTTCCTTCTTTTCCCACTTTCCCTCACAAAAGGAAAAAGTGTCCGTAGTTCGTGCGTATGCATGCTCGTGGGTTGACTCCCCACTACACATATTTAACTTCTGAGAGCGGGCTCGCACAACACAAACCGAACTTGAAATTTAAGTGCGGCATTCCATTGCGCGTATTTCGCTTAATAAAAAAAAACTAAAAAAAATTTTAGCACAACACAGCTCGAGCTTGCAGTGCAGGGGCGGCTCTGACAAATTCTCAGTAAAAATTCTGCAGTGAACAACAACCCCAATAATCAGCCCCATTTTCAGAGGGGCAGAGGGAGGTGGCCGCGCAACTGGCACCAGGGGCCCCCCAGAATGCAAACATGCAACTGGAGAGGCCCCCCAACAACGTGGTAATCCCAGTCTTTAATTTGTCTAACCATCTATTAACTGACTCCGAAAAACAAGTCCTTAAAAAGGGACTTAGTTTCGTGCCCACCACGACAGCGAAAGATTTCGAGACACAAATCGAGTTACAAAAAATTTTCTGAGTAATTCGACTCCAATATTTCTTTAGAGATTCACCAATATCAAATAAGAAAAAAAGTGCCACAGGCTTAAAACCACCCTCCACTTTCACTCCTTTGAACAACATAGTATCTCCGGCTATAGTAGCCTTCGAAAACAAAATTATTGACGAGAGTGATAAAATAATATCATCAGCAGAATGACAGAACGCTCTATGACAAGGAAATTGAAATACATCTTCAGAATCCGAATTCTTATCGGATGCTCGATAGAGACCCTACACCACGCCTTAAAGATGAGATTAAGAGCTTGATGGACCACGCTCTAACTGAAGGATGGATTGAAGCAGAAAAGCATCTGTTTTTGGTAAAAACTAATCCTACCATACCTGCATTTTATCTGTTACCCAAAGTACATAAAAACGCAGTTTCTCCCCCCCGGCAGACCTATTGTGTCAGTGATCCCCTCAGTGTTAGAGCCTCTCTCGGTGAACTCTGATTGGTTTTTCTAAGACCTTTCGTTAGAACCATGAAGTCTTTTGTAAAAGACACAACGAGTATGATAAATATCATCAACGAGTTCCCGTGTCAAAACAACTCGATCCTCGTCACATTAGACGTAACAGCTTTATATACGAGTATACCTCAAGGCAAGAATTCCTGAATAAACAAACATCCAATCCTGAACTTGTTCCTACAGCCTTTATTCTTGAGTGCATTCGTTTAGCACTGACAGCAAATGTCTTTCTATGTGACGGTTTTTCTTTCCGTCAAATCCATGGAACGAGTATGGGGCAACTTTTGCCCCCGATTTAGCAAATTTGTACATGGATAATTATGAAAGCATGTCTATATACCATACCAATAATCCATTTAAAGAACATATAGACAGTGGTATCGGTATATAGACAATGTGTTCACGGTGTAGGAGGGTGACGTAAACCACTTTGCAGAATTTCCTATCGTGGCTCAACAACCAGAATGCGTATATAAAATTGACCATGGCATAGGATCTTTCCTCTATCCCTTTTCTCAATTTACTAATCCGGAAATCCGACAGTGGTCAGCTGTCCACCACTCTGTTTCTAAAATCTACAGATAAGAATACTCTCCTCCAATTTAACAGCTTCCATCCTTTGGCTCTGCAAGAAAATCTCCCAATTGGACAATTCTTGCATATTAGGAGAAACTGTTTGGATATTATGGATTATGTTAAAGAAGGCAATGATCTGAAAGCGAGGTTAAAAACAAGAGGCTACCCTAAAAAAATAGTGCATGCTGCCTTCAAGCGAGCGAAACACCCAAATAGAGATAGATGTCTACATCCAGAACCCAAGGTGCAACAAGAAAAAATGAAATGCCTGACAACGTTTAGCCCCATTAGTAACAAACTCAGAAGGAGTATAAAAAAGAACTGGCATATCTTACAAACCCCGGACTTCGAACCTATCACACCACGTTTTGCGTTTAAGAGACAAAAGAACGTTAGAGATTTGGCAGTCCACACCTACCCTAAAAAAGAGGTGAGACCTAATCAAACCACCCTGTGGCACCTTCCGCCGGTCATTGGCCACTTTAAATGTGGCATATGTGTAGCTTGCCCATTTACAAATAATTTAAAATCGAATGACCTTAATGGAAAAGATTGGGTGTTCCGCACTTTTTCCAACTGCGGATCATCATGGGTAATTTATGGCATTAAGTGCCCATGTAATTTGATTTATAAAGGAAAAACTAAAAGGTGCATAAAACAACGCATTTGTGAACACAAATCCTGTTTGAAGAATAAGGTAGCCAATAAACCCTTAGTGGCACATTATGAACTGAAAAAACATAAATACACAGATATTTTTTGGTTCGTGTTACAAACCATCTCTGCAACTGAAAGAGACGGGAACAGAGAAATGCTCATGAGTTTAAGCGAACAACGATGGATCTATTCCCTTAACACGGTCACTACAGGTCTAAATGCGGCCGTGGAATGGAATTCCCTCATTACCTTCTCATGAGGGGTGGGCACCACCCATCCCATGTTTAATGAAATGAGGTTGGGTAATATCCTGAAAAGATTTAGGAGTTTCTCTCTCTTTCTTCTCGCTCACCAAGGTTTTTTTAGTTACAAAGGTGCCTCACACCAATTTATGACATGGCACAAAGCGTGGGCATTTAGAAAACACCTTATTATATCACCTGGTGATGGTTTTTGTAGCATTCCCATGACATAAAAGAATAATATGTCGGGATGCAAAAGCACGCATTTCTGTGTGCATGGTTCCTTGCATCACTGTTCATATTTGTACGCAGTGTACGATATGTAAACCACTGCCCCTTTAAGAATTGGGAAAACCTTTCCCGCTCGCGTGATTGATCATATGACCACTGAAATTAGGTTTAAAAAGATCAGCCGGCACTAGAACGCGAGAATGCGACCGATCGGGCGTTTCTTCTGTGATGCCGTCGAAGGGACTGAAAAATAAGGTAAACCGCTCCAACACTGCAGCTCGTGTTGTATTATGCTAGTTCGCCCTCACTAGTTAAAATTATGCTGTGAAGAGCCACCCCTGCACCGCGAGCTGTGTTGTGCTATTTTTTTTTTTTATAAGAGAAATACGTGCAATGGAAAGCCGCCCTTAAATTTCAAGCTCGTTTGTGTTGTGCAAGCCCGCTCTCAGTAGTTAAATATGTGTAGTGGGGAGTCAAACCACAAGCATGCATACGCACAAACTACGGACACATTTTCCTTTTGTGAGGGAGAGTGGGAAAAGAAGGAAGTCCCCTCAGCTAGTGATGCTCCTTGATTTAAGAGGATCATTTAACAGGCGTTTTCATAAACGTTTGTCATAAATGTTTTTTTCATGGATATGTTCTGTGAAAGAGCTCATGTTTTACGATGCAAAACGGAATATACAAAGGCCTTGTTTTCCTACAATTTGGTAGATCATCTTCCGAGGCGGACCCTGATACATGATTACCTGGTGTTTGAAAAGGAATAAACCTGCGACCAATCGTAGCACCTTTCCCATAAAATACTGCTCGGCAACAGATCTAAAACACCAAAGCAGACTCAAGTGAGTGATCTAACGTGGGTGCCAGTGCCATCAATATATCTGTTTCTGAATGTTGATTCTAAAAACCATGATAGTTGGCATAAGACTAAAATTGAGTGTAGTTACAAATAAGTATGAGTGCCGTAAATTGATATGTCGCGGTAACTATTAAATAATTATGAAATAACTGAGACCGAGTGGCCATTCTAAGTGACATTATTAATTGTGTCTAAAACAAGTGATTTATGGGAAATTAAATAAGGAGATGTATTTCCCTTGTGTGTGATCAAATTCAGGTTCCCAATACAGGCTGGGATTTGTGAATAAACCAGGGTTGATCTGTGAATACCCGGCGAAAAGAAATAAGAAGAAATGACCTGTTACGGCTACGAGTGAGCCGGTTTTTGAGCTCATGTCCATCCAGGATGTAAGTAAAGGCTTGCTGATATATTTTGACTGATGTGCCCCAGTTGGGCAGAAGTGTAACATGTAAAAAACAAATATTTAAAAAAGTGAGTGATCATTAGTATAAGTATAATGTATGCTACATAATATGTGTATATATATTTGTTTGAATGAACCATTGTCGTTTACAACTTTGTATGTTTATTTTTAGATTTTGCTTAACCTGTAATGGGGTATATGAAAGAGGTTTTCCATCTCACCAAAAAGAAATTGTCTGCCCTGAAGAAGGCCGTGAAAAACCATTGGGTGTATAGACACTAGAGATAGTGTTTTAATCTCCAGAAGGGCCGAAACATGTCGACACCTGACAACAGTCTCTTGATTTACTGAACTCTTTTATCTTTATACTGCTTAAGTGAACTGAGTTAGTTTTTCATTAATACAACTAACCCCTCACAGATGATACTGTTTTTCAGAAGAGATTGAGTAGATCATGTAGTGTTGATTTGTCATATACATTTGCTTTTTTGCTCTCTCCCCTTTTTTAACTTTTCTAAATTGGTCTTAAAAATAAATTAATATGGACTCATTTATGAATGATGATTTTTATTGTATTTTTGAGTATATAAAAGTGAAATGGTTCAGTTTCATTCAAAAGGTTATGGCAGTTGTTACACATGGTAGTATTTAATATTTAAACCAACTTTGGATTGTTTCACCGATCTGTAAGGTGAAACTTAACAATTAAGATAACATCATATATCACCAAACCTAGCCTGCTTTGACATTGAGCGGGGTAGTCAGTAGTCTCACTTTTGTATAGTGTAACTAGTTTTGTTCTCCCATTCCAAGATACTGACCCCCCTTTAACAAAAATTGAGGGAGATTACCTTTCTTAGAGGTAACAGGATTTCTATAGGGCTACGTATGGATTTGGTGACTGAGTGACTTTCTTGAGCCAGTGACAGATGATAATGTCGCTAAAACCAAGCATACAGCTTGTATGGGTACCCCCAACAGGGTCGTATATGTTAATAACCAAGGTACTTGCAGACTTGGTTTTGGATGATTGTGAATACCAGCCAGTACGTAGGGGGAGTGGTCTGGCTTAGTGAGCTGAGTCAAGATGTATTTAGACTTTGCACCGATCGCTAAACCACCACTCGCCTGCCGGCTCTTTGAGGGACCTGGGTTTCTTGTAATAGTCCGAAAGCCATCTATAGCGATTGTTTTTGTACACCATGTTTCCTGTAGGAAAAAAACATTGCAAGACGCCAGGGACTCTTGTCCATTGGGGTGGGCCAAGGATGTTCGGTAACCCTTTGCGTTCCAGGCCATTTTTGCTTAGTCGTGGTTGGGCAGAGTCAATTTGTCCCATTAGTGGCATGTTCAAGGCTTCCAAAATTCTATTTATGTAACAGTGGCCCTGGCACTGTCCGTTTGCACTTGTAGGTCTCACAATGCCTCTCTCTCAGAGATACAAGCTTCATTGTCTGCATTTTCATTGATGTTTCTAACAGTAGGACCCACACTTCTTTGTTTTTTTGCTTTCCTACATATTATCAAAGACAACCCCACTTGAGTGAAAAGACCTGTGTGCGTCTTCAATAGAGCCACCGTCAGAGGTGTTGAAAATTCCACCGTTGCCCAATTTGTGTGGCTCCCAAACCATGGGAGCTCCATTATTTTAATATCAGTTGATGTGATTGGATCTAAATATGGTAGCTGTTTAAAAATCTCCAGAAGACAAGATCTATTAAGGAAGGGGCTGTGATCTGTTGGATTTATTTATTCAAGAATGATCCACTTTCCCAGATCTTTAAGGTTCGTCGCAGAAATTATAGGTTTATCTAGTGCTAAACGGACATCAGCATTTGGATTGGCTTCGGGCCAGGGTACGTTTTTAGCAGAGACGATGTCGCTTTTCCCAGTAGTCTTATTTTTATATTCAATAGCAGTATCAGGGCAAAGTCACATGGAGATCAATTTGCCATTTTCCTGCACTGGCCTGGATTTTAGAAATTCAGCCTGGCCATTTCAGGTATCTATATAAGGACCATGTAGGTTAGCTTGCCGAACTGTTCCATTTGAAAGTTTGTTTATAACTAAGAGTGAATTTTCGCTAGTTTCCGTGGTTTGAGACCTTGATTCCAAAGGTGGTGTATTTGATCTTCTTTCAGATATTTTTGCGAGGGACTCAGAGTTATCAAATAGCAGTTTTTGGATTTGCTGAAGGCATAGCGGGATTCAACTCAATAGGAGGTGTATGTGGATCTCCTCATAGTCACAATCATTATATGGGGCCTTTGTCGATTGTACAAATGGGCATGGTGCTGGCGTGGTTGTAAGCCTAATTGTCTTTTCCCGTACAAGCAGAGTTCTTTTTGTGTTTGTTTTTTGGTCTTATTTTTTCCTTTTCGTCCAACGATGGTCGATGGTATTTCTCTTGTCAGGTTAAATATTTTTTCCATTACTTTGATCAGCGTTGATTCAACCTCTTGCTGCTTTTCTTGCAATAGTGGCCAAGAAAGATGCTAGGGCATCCACTTTTGATATGATTGTGTTCATGCCATTTAGGACAGATCTCAAATTGGCCCAATGTGCTTCTTTTGAATTTGGGACCGCACTCTCACAGCTGGTACAGCTGGTTTCAAAAAGTTTGGACGAATCTGTAGGGGATGCAAAGACAGCCAAATCAGGTGTATTTGATAGGTTAATGTCTATAATGTCCTCCTCACAGAAATGGCTTGCTAGATCGTTTTCGCCTTCAAGTGAGGCCCACTTCAAGTTTACCACCATATTCAATAGGGAATTATTATTGTCTGTTGTATGAGAAAAGGACTGGTCTATTGTTTCAATTGAAGATATCGAAGAACAGTTGCTCTTGTGTCTGGATTTTGTTTCGAAAGAAGCCTGTAATTTCTGGTTGAAAGTGGTTTTGTAATTCCAAGGCTTCAAGTTTAGCTTCTTTTTTCTTTGATCTCCGAATTGTACCTTGTTTTTTGCCCATTTGTAGATGTTTTGCTCCAGCACTGAGAAGTGTAGATTTCCGATTTGATGGGATTTATTGTATTTATTTGTATTTGTATTTATTAAATGTATAGAGCGCTTTACTCCAAATTGTGTGGGTTTTTAGCCCAGGGGCGATGTAATAAGCTTTCCACTAATGTATAGCAAGCCGGTGCTCACCAGGACACCAGTCACAGATCACATGACACTCTTTATCTCGTGGGATAAGGCACAGCAGGCAGTTCAAAGATCACCCATACCCGCAGTCACTGCTTGCTGGTTTATGGAACATCACACCGTCAGTTTCTCGGCTGTAAGGTGTTATAATACTTCTGGAAGTGATCAAAGTTAGCAGACACTTTTTCTCGGTTTGTTTACACAGTGATTTTGCGTACTAGCCACCAAATGAGTTTTTAATGTGTTACCGAGGCAGGGCTGTGTCTGTATAATTAGGCATGCCAATCAGTTCAAAGGCCGTCCTGACCCACAGACACCACTGGGTTTAGTTTACAGTGTGCGCACCATTTGGTACCGGGAGATATGTCCGGCTCTGTGTATCAGTTTTACTTTTGTATCAGGACTGAGGCAGCAACCCGCAGTCTCTCCAGCAGGTGCTGCTTTCAATATAGAAACATACCGAACTTAAATGAAGTTCATGTTACTGTGGAGCATTGTTTTTTACCAAAATTGGAAGAGAAATGGGCAAAGAATGCCAAGGAGTGGCTTACCTGTAGAGCGCCAGAAAGGTTCCTTACAGTGCAGTCATCGCATGTGTGGCGTCCACAAAGGGAAAGGAAGCAGCGCCATCTGCCCTTAGAAAACCACGGACAAGCGCACTCGCCGCAACACTCTATGCAGTGCTATCGCACTGGAACAGTGATTTTGAGAGATTCCAGGTAGGTTTGAGCTCCGCCTCCAGCAAAAGGCAATCACGGACAATCATTAATTTGTCACCAAGATTTCTGATTATTGTGTAATCCTTTGAATTCAAACATAATTTTCCATTTTTTAAACCTTCCCCACCTTTTGTATTCCTTTGTATACTGAGTGCATAACGTTTTTTAATGAACTTTTTATTTTATGTTATTTACGGTATGTCATATCATTTTACTTAAATGCAAACTAGATGTGCGTATTTTGCTGTACATCTTCATATTATTCGTATTATTCAAACCTAAAAGGATTTTCTTCGTTATGAATAACCAATTACAACAACAGACTGCCAATGCCCAGAGTATATTTAAAGAAGGCAGTCCAAGTACCAATTGCATACCTTTGACCTGTACAGAGTTCAGAAGAGCCAGCAAAGATCTTAGAAGCTTACCCTCAAGTTTCATAAGCCAGGTTGCTGAGTCCAGAGGCAAAGTTTCCAGAACATACAAGATCCCTGGTACTACTGATGTCTTGTATGCAATGAGTTTTGCCTCAGTGGATCTTCTTCCTTGCTTGTCAATCACATTTTTCAGTGACAACCATTTTATTCATGCCATGGAGGAGATCGCCTGTGCATGCCATATACTGTTTAGTCTATGGGATATATGCATGACTAAATGTATCGGTCTGAACTCGTTCTAGGCTTGAACCTCCCAAACACCAAGTGAACCGCTTTCCCTGGTATGCACCCTTGACTGTGGTCATGATCTTCGTTTTTCCTATATTTACACCGAGACCATTTAGATCAGCGTACACCACCAGGGCTTCAAGCAAACGCTGGAGGCCAATTGGTGTACGATCAAATATAACAGTATCATCTGCATAAGTAATACATGGTATCTTCTTGCCTCTGTAGCTCAGTGGTTTATTGTGTGCAGCTTCTGAAGCAGAGGCAAGATCTGCCACATAAAGTTTGTATAGTAAAGGTGCAAGGACACAAGCCTGCTTCAAACCAACATTGGTATGCAGCGGTCTCTTGAGTACGCCATCCTGTGGCAGCCCCACCCTTGCCACAGTGACACCATGCAGCAGCCTGATAAAATACACCAACGAGGAATCCACACCCCAACCACGTAACTTATCCCACAAACTTGGCCAATAGCCGGTAATTATTAGGATCATGTCATTACCCTTTCTTGTAAACTGGAATCAAAATTGATTCCAGCCACATGGGAAGAAGCAACCAGTCTCGCAAATGCAAAGGAACAGTAGCCACAATAATTCAGCCCAATACAAAGGGTCGTTCTTAAGGACCGCGTTGCAAAAACCATAAGGGCCCACGGCCCAGGATGACATAGAGTTCACAATGACTGAAGTAATATCTGCCTCCTTCCCATAATGCCAGAACAGTGAACCTGACTTAGAGACATTTAACACACAAGAAGTAGGTTCAACTGTCATCCAACATGTGCTGGCGATGTGGACAGCCCAGGTGATTTCAGAGATACCACACACCAACCATTCAGAATTAGCAGGAGTGAAGTTTCGTAATAGAAACCAACATTTCTTGGTGTTACTGGTCTTGAGGATTCTGTTTATAAATCGCTAGTTGCGTGCATTTTCATTCTATTCATAGGCACGCAATCAGCTTTTGTAGCAAGATCTTGCTGTCCCTTTAAGCTTGTTTTCCTTGCTTATGGGAATCAGCGAATATTTAGTTATTTCTCAAAGAGTGCCATTGAATAATTTCTTCCTTTTTGCAATCTCCAAATCGTAAAGAAACCCTGGATTACTCAATTAATTTGTCATCGAAACCTGTTTCTTAACGTGGAAATTATACCTATCTAGCAAGCATTTCAGATTCCAGTCATAATACCCAAGAAAATCTACTTGTGTCTCCATGCTGATTCTCAGATTCGAGTTAAAATGGCTAATGTTAAGGGAGGACCAATGTGGTCTATTTCCTTGGATATTTACCATCGGATTAATGTCCAGACTTTTCCATTTTCACTTGGCTACTACTTGACTTTCTATGCTTAGGGTTGCATGGTCACTTATGTCAATGGGACCAACACACAGCTGGGTTAAATTTTTAGAAATTGCAGAATTGATCAAAATAAAATCAATACAACTGCTGTGGGTTCCTTTTTGACCAAGTCACCAATGGTACCCTCAAACTACCAACAAACAGCAGTAGGTCAAATTCTAGGAGGGCCACAAGCCAGGCCAAGCCTCTTGTCTGAGCATCCAGACCTCGGCTTTCCCTTGTGCCTTCTACCGGTAATTCACAGCAGTCTACATTGAAGTCCCCAGTTAGAACAACACCCGCATGAGGGTGACTGCCACACCAAGCCCGGAGGGTCTCAGTGACTGCATATATGAGGCTCTTGGTGGTATCCCCGTCCAGTGGGTCATACAAGGTTATCACCAGGAGTGATTTGGTGCCCCACAAGGTTTTAGAAAATATGACAGCCAAAAGATTTTTATGAGTAGGTCTGTCACTGAGTTCAAGTAGGCCATAGCCAGCCTTTGCACCAATACAAAGCCCACCTTTAGGATGCCCCTTTGCAAACAGAACAGCTACATTGTGGGGCATACTGTAGCCATCTAGTTCATAAGATGATGTCAACCAGGTTGCCTGCAGTGTAAAGACCTCTGCTCCAGTCAAGTATAATGAGCCTCTTTGATTTCTAAGAAATTAATTAAACCCTCAAGTATTCCAGGACACCACTTTTAATAGAGCTGTGTCCTGTGAGGGAGGAATTCAACAGGAGGCATGCACCTGTGTCCAACAACCCTCCAGTCTTGTAGCATTTTCCCTGCAGCCAAGGCTCTCACAATCTGCAATCTGACGTACGTATACCCAAGCTACCTCCAATCCCCAAGATTACTTTTCCAAGGCCACAGGACGAAAGACAGTTACCTCAAAACCAAGACCGCAAAGACCTGAGCATGTTTGAAAATCTGTTCTATTACTATTGGTGACAATGAGGTAGCAACCACCCAATTCAATGCACTAGAAAAACATGGCAGTTCTAATGAATATATATCTTTAGACGTTATTGTGAAAAAGTCAGGCATAGTATGTAATCATTTCAGAAGACATTTTCTGTTTAGGAAAGGGCTCCTGAAAGTAGGAGAAACTTCAACCAGCTTAATATGATTGGTATTTGCATACCAAATAGAATCACTGTTAGGAGAAGCATTTGTGCGCATACCTTTATGAGGTTTCCCAACACAGTTATACATAGCATCTGGAAAGGTTTCTGAGGTTAGAAGTCCTTGAACTCCACCCTGCTCTACCGGGGATAATCAATGCCTGTAGCGCGTGGAATGGCTTTGCTACATAATAAGAATGTGAGCAGATGGTTTCCCTGGGGAGGTGGTAACAGTTGCAAAAGTTGGTTGACTAGCTCTTGAGACCACCAAATTATCCAAGAGACCCTGGAGCATAACCCTCCTCACATCACCGTTGGCTGACTCATTAGTGACCAGATAAGGGCCTGATTTTATAGGCGCTGACCTAGTAGTATTGGGTTTGAAGTAATAAATTACTCGCCCTCCTTCTGGTACGTCTTTTGTCCCGTGATGCAAAGTCTGTCTTTACCAAAGCTCATCTTGGTTTCCAGGAGCTTAATAAACTCCTGTGTCGGTGGTGAGTTTAACATTGATTGCTCAGCACATTAAGCGAGTCGTACCTCCTCCTCTGATTTCAGCAGACACTCTGACAGAGCCTCTATGAGCCTCAATAGGTTCAGCAGGGTTGAATGTCCTCAGGTTTAACACAGGATTAATACGTAGGGGACTAAGTAGATCTATCCCCCTCCCCCTGTGGCAATAGTAATTACTTCAGGTGTAAATTAAGCTGTATGAAGATTTGTATGTTGGGACTGTGCTGGCTTCCCTGCAGGCTTGTTTTTGACCTCAAGCACTTTGCCCGTCGGCAGTTTTAGGGCCTTTTGTTCTTCAGCTATGCTCGAGCATAGTTGGAACAAGGCGTCCATTTTAGACTCCAAGTTATTCAGTTTCCTGATTTTTAACAGTGAACATTGCTTTGCTGGTTTACATTTCCTGTGATGGTCGGGGTGGTAGTAAGCCGCTTCAGCCTCCGACGGACTCTCACTTGTGGAGAAATCAGTCGTTGAGAGCAAATCTTCCAGGTCCGGAGTGTTCGAAAGAGGGGAACCAATCACATTATTATAGTCAGTTTTAGTCGGACCCAGTGAGTTGCGTCAGAGGTTTAAACAGTGATTCAGCAGTGACCCATTGTTGTCTATGTTAGAAAACCCAGGTGAAAGATCTACCGTTGTGTTCATTACTTCCTGAGTACTAACCATTTCTTTTTCAAGAGAACCTTTGTTTCCCACAGACCCTGTACTAGGCTCATCACAGGCAGATCCCATAAAAATTGTTATCTTGGGTTGTGCTGTGCCCAGAATATCAGTACAATCATTTAAGTATGTTTTTGGGCAAGGGGAACCTCCTGTGCCACACTTGCCTACTGCTTGATTTCTGGGGCGTTTGGCCATGTGTTGCACTGTGCTGCATAGGCCGTATGTGTGCAAGTTTGGTGCTAAAGTCCAGCAAGGAGAATAGTAATGTGAGGAGCTAATTTAGTACTCACAACAGAGCGTAACCCGTTTATTGCAGGGTGCGGTTTGCACTCACTGCTAATTACGGGTCGTCACAGTAGGAAGTGGCTTTATCATTTTGGTGATTCAGACATTAATAGAGTACGCAGATGAGAACCAAATCAGACTACATTCAAATTCAGCATTTGCAAACACAGTTTCACAGTGGCGGCTGAGCGTGCTGATAAGTGTTGTTATGTGGCTAGACAGGACTGCATTGTTTCAGCCAGTCTGATTAAGTTGTATGCCTCTGGCATGCCATTTTATTTACTGGGCATCAAGGTTACAACAAACATGATGTGTGTTATTATGTGGATAGATTGGCGTGCATTGCTGCAGCCAGCCTGGTTTAAGTCTCTAGCCTGCCATTTTTCACTGGTCATCAAGGTTAAAGCAAACATAGTTTGCTTTAAATTTGAGCAGGATCGCCCCTGTAGTATGCCCCGGCAACTCTGAATGTGTGGGTTGAGTAAAGAGCACCACAAATGCACATTTACAGCTGCACTACCCCAACCTGCATCCCCAATGGGCCATTCAAGACTGGGGAGGCAAAGCACCTCTGGCCTTGCATGGCCCATTGGACATGCGTGCTGGAGTATGAACTGTCAAAGAGAAACCATGTTTCCTTTTGACAGTTCCAGCAAGACCAGCAGCACTGCTTCAGCTGCTTGTTACAGCTGAGAGAGCACTTAGTGTTTTTTGGTTTTGCGGCATGTCCAAAATGGGTTGGTCACTACCACCTCATGCAAGATGGATGAGTCTTACCTACAGTTACTCTAGGTCATGTTTTTGCAATTGAAGGGCTCTAAATAGGAATCTTTAAAATAATATGGTACAGTGAGCACATTTTTGTTTATTATTTGTTGAGCACTGCTTTATAAGTGTCTTATATTGTAATATAAATAGGAACAAGGCTATCATACCAATGCATTAAAAGAAGCCATCAATAAAAGCCAATCCATGGACAGAAGATATCTGCTATCTCCTAAAATAGAAACAACCTAAAATGAGTCTCAGGAAACCAGACACATTAAGAAACACTGCAGTAACAGCGATTTATTCTACAAGAAATGTAATAAGCATTGGCACCTCTTAAACATGGACCATGATCTAGACCAATTTTGCAGCAAAAAATGTAATTTATACCAGGACCCCTGCCACCAGAAACAAACTATATTCTTCCTATCTGACTGAAAAAGGCAACAATAGGGAGACAGAACAATATGGGAGTACAGAAACGGCTTCTTTAAATGTGTTGACTGCTCTATATGTCCCTATGCAATGCATGGAATAGAAAATATACCTGACAAAATAGAACTATCTAACAAGGAATGCATAAACTGCAAGACAAAATATGTGGTATATGTAATTTTACATGTATGTGGCAAGGCTTACATAGGCTGCACAGTAAGGTAACTCGGGACTAGAATACAAGAACACCGGAGTAGGTTGGGTAGCCAAGGCACAAGAAAGCCACTGGGATTAGTCTGGCAAGTGGAACATCAACTAGAAGATAAAAAGAAGATCACCATCACAGGGGGCCAAAAGGTCATACGCAGGAAGTGAAGCAGACATCAAGAACTCAAACTAAGACAGAAGGAGGCCAGGATATTATGTGTGATGATAACAGTCCACAATGGCCTGAATACTGAATATGAAATTAATGTTTTTGGAACTCGCATGAGATCGTGGGTAACGTACATATGTGCAACACATCTGTATATTATTGCATACCCGAGTAAATAATGACCAACACTAGACACACTGTGCAAATAAATCGTTTCCAGGTTTATTTGGACATTGTTAGACTGATTGTTGGATTTCCCAACAAAACGTTTATTTGAATGTAAAATGCACATAGTATGCTCCCTGTGACCTTATAATCTACTGTTTATGCTCTCTGTGATTTTGATGTTTGTTTACTAGAGATACAATAGCAACTTCATGATTTTTCTATAACAAAATTCTGAAACTTCTCTTTATAAATATAGCCATACCCTACTACCATTACCTGTTTGCATTAATTAAACCTTGTCAAAATAGACTTGTGCACCTGTAGTAGACTATTTGAGATATGAACAATCGGCTCGCACCATCCATTGCCATGAGATATATAACCCATTCGTGGTTATTGTGGATTTCCACAGTAGTATAAGAACCTTCGTTTGTGAACCTAAACTTTTAGTGTTGAACACCTTTACTATGATGCATACATGTTACACACAATACTCATTATCATTGTCAAGACATATATCACTCCAGTCTGGTGCACCATCACCAATTTAATTAATTATTCAGTTAGCTCAATATGGATAAAAAACGATTTGATCTGCAAATCTTAATGGCAAGATGATTGTAAAGTTAAGACATGGCTTGTAGCACAGGACCAGTCTGACCAACACTAGACACACTGTGTAAATAAATCGTTTCCAGGTTTATTTGGACATTGTTAGACTGCTTGTTGGATTTCCCAACAAAACGTTTATTTGAATTTAAAGAGCACATAGTATGCTCCCTGTGACCTTATAATCTACTGTTTATGCTCTCTGTGATTTTGATGTTTGTTCACTAGAGATACAATAGCAACTTCATGATTTTTCTATAACAAAATTCTGAAACTTCTCTTTATAAATATAGCCATACCCTACTACCATTACCTGTTTGCATTAATTAAACCTTGTCAAAATAGACTTGTGCACCTGTAGTAGACTATTTGAGATATGAACAATCGGCTCGCACCATCCATTGCCATGAGGTATATAACCCATTCCTCGTTAATGTGGATTTCCACAGTAGTACAAGAACCTTCTTTTGTGAACCTAAACTTTTAGTGTTGAACACCTTTACTATGATGCATACATGTTATACACAATACTCATTATCATTGTCAAGACATATATCACTCCAGTCTGGTGCACCATCACCAATTTAATTAATTATTCAGTTAGCTCAATATGGATAAAAAAACTATTTGATCTGCAAATCTTAATGGCAAGATGATTGTAATCATGCTAATCATTTAACAAACAATTGTGGGAATCACCCTCAAATCCTTGTCACGTACACATAAATGACTTGCCAATCAAGCACCAATATACCTGTCCAACTGATTCACACCTACCTCCTCCGATCGCCCCCACCGAGCTGCCCAAGTACACAGCCTCTTGTTACCTAGGTTCAAATTGCAGAAAGCAGGGGGCTGCAGTTTCCCAGTGCTAGCCGCCAGGCTACGGATATCACTAACTAACTCCCTTAGATCAGAACTGTCATTCAATTCATTCAGAAGTAAAGTTAAGACATGGCTTGTAGCGCAGGACCAGTCTGACCAACACTAGACACACTGCTCACAACAAATGCACTCTCCCATCTGCGCCTGTGCTATGCCTGTTATATATTGTATATATATTGAAATATGTAAACTGTATATGTAAAATTGTGTTATATATGTAATTGGATATGTATTATGATGTTTCTGCATGTCTCACAACATTAAATGTAAATCTATGTAACCGTAACCTTACAAAATGCGCCCAGATGTCTTTGGGCCAGGCGCGCAATACAAATAAACAAAATACAAATACAAATACAAACAAACGCAGCACGCTGGTGATGAAAACCTGCACATTGTGCCTTATGGGGCAGTTTTCAACCTCAAATATGGTTGGGTCACTCTCGCAACCTGCACCAGCGGGTCTTTACACTTCAGCCATAAACAATTAAATTTTTCAGGTAACTGCATTAACCTCCCACTGCACATTGCTAGGACCTCTGTCAGTATGTCACATGTTTATGGCTAACATCACTTACATTGACAACATATAAGCCATTATGATAATGGCTACCACAGCCACTTCACGTGTGGGATGCTTACGCAGAGCACAGAGGTTCACATAATAAGTGCATGGTAACCACAGAGAATCTCTCATCATTACCCTTTTTCCATATTAGCAACTGCTCTAAGTTGGATCATTATAGTATACTAGACAACTCTTCTATAACAATGTTTTCTACGATAGTGCAGGTAGTATTTTATGGGACATAGCACTCATGGGATTGTCTTTCTTACACTATGGCCAGCAAGGTAAATTATAACAACCTAATATCTTTTAACTCACATTCCACAGTGTGTTATAATATCTGGGACAGTGTTGTAATTATTAAAATATACATAATGTGTGGATCCTTATTTTAATTAAATTACTTTTGTAGTTTTAGTATTCTCAGTGTTAAATATTAAAAACATAAAATATATGAGAACACTTTCAGATGAATAGCCACACCTATTAAATAGGAAATGGACATTCGCTCACTGAACATTCATCCATAGCATTAGAATATTCAAAGGTAGTTGAGTACTTTTAGAAGGTAGCTTGTACTACTCCACTGTTAAAACAGAAGGTGCCTTTCAACTGATAAAAGTAAAAAGGGTTTCCATCACTTATGGATAAATGACAGGGTGTTTCAACAGCAAGATACATTTAAATGATGACAATGTGACCAAAACAAATATCTATTTAACATACTAAGGGCAATCATGGAATCATTGCCCTAAGTATCTCAAGTACTAATCTCTTGAGGTGAGTTGCCCAAGACCCTAATCAGTCATACATGCTAATAAAAATAATATAAAATGATTTCCCAAATGGTCAGATCTTAATTGACGACTTCGGAATCAAATGTAAGGATAATCTTAGCTAATTGGGTAAGGCTATATAGCATCACAATTTTTCGTATAGTACATGATTATCTTTGTTATTTACAAAATAAGGGCCCAATTCATGGAATTAATTGCGCTGTAAATCGGGACTTCATGGAATCGACTGCGCAGGTCTTTTTCCTACTTTGCACAGACTTTGCGTAAGCTTGGCACATCTCTGCGAGTGGCCGAGTGCCTTGCGTGAGACTCCTTGCAGTGTGTGGGCATGGCCTGCGCAGAGGGTGGAGTAGGGGGTGCAACTCGGAAAATGAGGAAGAACAAGGGAAAATGTGGCATTATGAGGCATGGCCCGCAGGCAGTCCATTGCATGCCCACAAATTGCGCTCATTGCGACGTATTAATGGATCCAGCTGTGCAACCTCTCGTCGGGGAAATGGTCATGCAAAGCCCTTAATCTATCCGCCACCCGAAGGCAGGCATACAGACAATTGCGCATAGGAATCACAGCGTAGAGGTACGATTGGGTGTTGGGTTTAGGGGTGCATGCATGCAGTGAAGGTCCAGATTGGAGTTGGGGATGCGCGTAAGCAGTGTACAAGGGTGCAGGAATGGTTTACATGCTTTGCACGCAGAATTTCCGAGTTTTACCCAAGTTACGATAAATCATATGCATGTCGTCAGGGTGCTGGTATAGTTACAGGGGACTCCACGCACTGTTTCAAGGGTGCATGTATTTGTGCCCGGGGAGCACGCAAAGGTAGCTGTTTCTGGCTGTTTTTGCTTTGTGTTCCGGGCGCTTCTTGCGTATACGGTTACTTTGCGCAAACAATTCCATGAATACGCAGAGCGTGCAGAAAAGCTTGGCAGAGTTGCTCCCCGGGTTTCGCTCATTGTGTCTTCTTTGCTCTTCCGTTCTCTTTCTTTTCTTTGAAACCATGTGCTATTTAGGCAATAAGCCATGAGCCGGGGGCCATAATCCACGTCAGGTAATTCCCCGGTGCCCATAGTTACAGGCCCGAGCATAGTGAGTGCCTTAACGAAAGCCCCGGGGGCATTACCGGACATGGTAATGTACCGCCGGCTCGTGGCTTATTGCCATTAGTACGCGTTCTGTTAGACCGGGTGCCAATGGTCTTTTTTTTGGTTGCGAGATGCGTTGAGTTTCGTAGCCGGAAAAAAAAGGACTGGGAAACATGGTCTATTTTCCCTTTCTGTGGTGATCACAGTAAACAAAGAAAATGGCCATCATAAAGGGGAGAAGGGACTACATAAAAATAAATGAATACTGGCCTGATGGACACTCTGCAACGTGTGCAGGCTTACCAGTAAAGTAAGGGTCACAAATTAGGTTTTATAAATCTGAAAATTAACTTAAATCTGACAGGATCTTTGAATGTAAAGAGTTCGAGCGGGGGACACAACTTACATTTCTTAAATTGTTTTGAATGTTGCTGTATTACAATTGTATTGTCCTAGATGTCTTTAATGTTACATGTGTATTTTTAATGTTTCACTCAATGAGATGTAAAAAAAAAGAGATGTATAAAATAGTTTGAAAGCTTTGTTTATTAAAGTAATACAAAAGATACCTATGGTAGAATGACTAAACTCTTTTTTCCATACCCAAATAATGTGTTAGTGAGCTAAATTCATTTTCGGTTTTTATTTATTTATTTATTTATTTATTTATTACATTTATATAGCGCGCAGGCAGCCCAGGGGCATTGTGGCGCTGTTACTTGTAAGGGAACTTAGTTACAGGTACAGGTACATGTTGTGCCTTGGGTTACAGTGAGGCAGGACCCTGTGTTAAGCAATAAGGAGGATCATACAACAAGGTACATCATACACCATAGTGCATCATACATGTTAGTCATTAAAGCTTAAATATGTGAGGTTGGTTAGGTGAACAGGGTAGTTTTCATGGCTTTGCGGAAAGCAGTCAGTGAGGGTTCAGCTCGCAGTGAGGTGGGAAGGGTGTTCCAGTGTAGAGCAGCAAGGTAAGGGAAACTGGCGCCACATGCTCTAGCTCTTTTTACCCTGGGTACGGAGAGCATATTGGCATAGGGTGTCCTGGTGGGTCTTGTGGACACGACCGGGTGGATTCTCTGGGATAGGTACGTTGGGGCTGAGAGATGGACACATTTGTGGGTGATGCTTAGCACTTTGAATATAATCCTTTCCTTTATGGGGAGCCAATGGGACGCTTACCTGGCAGTGGTGATGTGCTCTCTCTTGGCAATGCCTTGTGCAGCACGCAGGGCTCTATTCTGAATTACTTGCAGCTTCTCTAGGTTATTGTTGGAGGTCCCTAGGAAGAGAACATTACAGTAGTCTAGCCGGGAGCCAGTTATGGCTATGGCATTTTGGTGCAAGTGTCTTTTGACAAAAAAGGCCTGATTGCGTTGATGAGTTTTGCATGGTAGGCCGCAGAGGAGGCGATTGCGTTTACTTGTCTGGTCGTAGATAGGTTAGAGTCTAGGTAGATGCCTAGTGTTTTTACCGTGTCAATTACAGGAATTCTGATTGAGTCAATGGTAAAGTGGCTGAACTGGGAATCAAGTTTCTTGAGGGTGTCAGGGGATCCTACGAGAAGGAGCTCAGTTTTATCGGAGTTAAGGCACAGGCCGTTGATAGCCATCCACATTTGGATTGTGCTGTATATGTTGTTGGAAGTAGCGCAGTCAGTGTCATAGTCTCCTGTTAGTGTGAGAAGGATCTGAGTGTCGTCAGTGTAGTTAGTGTAGGAGATGCCCATGCCGTCAAGGATAAGGAAGAGAGGGCGGTTAAAGATGTTGTATAGGGTAGGGGAGAGGCAGGAGCTTTGGGGCACACCACATAGCATGATGGTGGGTGACGCAGTGGCTAGGTCAGAGAAGACCTGCATGGTCCTACCTTGGAGGAAGGAGGTGATCCAAGTGGTAGCTTCTTGGGAGAAGTTGGCTGTGGAGGTGAGGTGATGGCAGAGGATGTCATGATCTACAAGATCGAAAGCTGCAGAGAGATTGAGGAGAAGGAGCAGGACAGGTTTGCCTTGGTCCCTTGCATCATCCATTTGGTTTTTGAGGTTGAGTAGGGCGGTCTCTGTCCCATGCTTAGGCCGAAAGCCGGATTGTCTCAGTCCTAGGAGATTATGCTCTTCGAGGAAGTGCTGGACTTGCAGGTAGGCTGCCTTGTCTAGAATCTTGAGGAGGAATGGGACTGTGGTGATGGGGCGGTAGTTGTTGGGGGAGGTGGGGTCAAGTGTGTTTTTTTAATGAGAGGTCAGACCCATGCTTCCTTGAGGCATGAGGGGACTCTCCCTGTGTTGAAGGAGGCATTGACGAAGGCTGTTAGGAACGGAGCAAGGGTGTCTGCGCAGTCTTTGATGATGGAAGCGGGGCAGGGGTCCCCTTTGCAGTTGGAGGGTTTGATGTTTTTCATGATGTTGATCATGTCTTTCTCTTGAATGGTTTTCAAAGAGAAGGTAGGGGCGGCCTCTGTGGGTGAGGAAAGGGGGGACAGGGAGGGTTAGTGGGGGTGGGGAGCGCTAATTTAATGTTCAGAATTTTGGCTTGGAGTGGCTGATCTTGTTGAGCATGGCTGTTTGGATGTCATCACACCATGCTTTATCTTTGGTGAAGTTTTGGGGGGTCGGTATGGGGGTCTCGAGTTCCCTGAATATGGCAAACATTTCCTTGGTGTTTGATTTGTATGTATTGTAGCTTTTCAATTTTCCCGCTTTCCATTTGGTTATTGGGATAATACCTACATTTGTCAAAAACATGGAAAAAAATCAGAAATGGAATTGTATTTTTCACTTAGCCAGTCAAAATTGTCCAAAGAATTACATCAGGTGGCAAATGTAGTCTTCAAGTTGTGATGTGGCCACCTGTCACTCACCTGTAATTGATCTAGGCCATTTCTTCCAAAGTAGACCCAGGGCCGTCATTTTGTGGTAGTCAGGGTTAGCAACTGCTACCCCTGGCTCACCCTCTGCTACCCCTAGACCTACCCTTGCTACCCCTGGGCCACTGGACAATGAGGCAGTGCCAAGAGCAGATGTCTGTGTTGCACCTGAAAAAGGTGGTTGTGAATGCAGCTACACGTGCCAGAGCTTATTTCTCCTGGAATCTAGATGTTAGCTGAAGAAATAACAGGGATGCAGGAAAAACCATGAAGCCGCTATCACTAACAGCTTGGCAGTCCATTAGTGAAGAATGCCTGAACGGTTAGGTTCATAGGCGGGCTGTCTGTGCAGCTCATACCCAGTACAGGAAGGGTATCGGGGCAAGGTTTAGGTAGATGGAAATGGGTAAGAGCAGCCTGCAGTACTCAGTGACAGCACAGCATGAATGCATATTTCATCAGTGTTTCTCGTTGTCTGCCTTGCACATCCAGTGAGCCACTGGGCTTGTGTGAGAGGGTTGTGCCCCAGTGGCTTCTGCCACCAATCTGCCTGGGCAATGTGTGACCTCACCCTGATGTACCAGACTTGCATCACAGGCACACTGTAGATAGATGCAGGGTGAGATAATTAATGTACATGAAGTTGCCCTCTGCGTTTGAAGTAAACCATCTGTTGCTTCCTCAAGCAACAAAAAAAGGCATATTTGAAAGGATAGCTCAGGGGTAACACACTTGCTTTGGGAACAGGACGATGCAGTGCAACATGGGTTTAGTTCCTGTTCCAGTGATTAGAAGCTAGAGTAGGCTGGCATTAAGCAAGATATAAAGGACCAAAGAAAATAATAAAATCTGCCTTTTCTAGGGGTGATGTCATGGATCTGCTGCTGCTGTTTACATTAAAAAAAAAAATGCAATTACTGTGACCTGCAACACTTCTTTCCCCCCTATCTCCCATCTAACAAAACAACTATGGTTACTTACCAGATAAGCAAAACAGAAAGGTGATGGCTGGAAGGTTTCAAATAATTCATAACCACTGGCACAGCTATGGGCAACCTTCCAGACCATCGTTTTTCTGGTTGGACTTGTGTTGGTCAGTTACTGTTTCCAGTTGTGGCCAGACATTTGGCAAGCACTGGCCTCTTCAATATTCTCTGTCCATTTACATTTTAGACCGAGCGATGTACAATAGTCCAGGTTATTGTGTTGGACGTCTGCTTACATTCACAGTCATTTGGTAATATGGGCCTATACACACTGATATTAACGCTACATATGGTGATCCATTCTTTTATGAAATGTATGTCATATTACAGTGATATCATTACCATATTTTTCTTAGTGTACTGAGGAACAATGGTATGTGATGCCACTTCCTGTTTTGTCAAGGAGTGAAAGGTTGTGTGCCATCACTGGGGTGGGGGTCAAATGATATAACTTCCTGTGATGTCATCAGAGGTCAAGGGTCATGTGACATAACTTCACTACCCCTGGCATGTTGGTGAAATGACATCTCTGAGTAGACCTGGCAGAAGTATTAGCTGATCTTCATGTCCCTCGTAGGCTGGCTTCTGCTGATTAAACAAAGTTTAGAATAAAGTGAAAGGCATGCCCAATCAAGGTACATGCATGGTCTTGCCAACTGGTAGTGCAGCATGAATGTCCGACCCATTGTCATCTGCAGCACAGCCTAGCTGTATGTGTTGTAGTCTACCCCGTACACCACCACTACTTCCACCTTCTACCAGATGCAAGCTCCCCTGTGGCCTCTGCCTTCATATTCTTGCATACACAAGGTATTGTGGCGTCTGACTGTATGCCCTTACTGCCCATTACGATTACATAGGGATGCCAACCACACTTTGCTGACATGGAAACGGAAGGTGACTGAAACAGCCATGTAGATAATTCTCAGTCAACAGGTAAACATATCCATGATTAAGTGGACCCTCTATCCCTCAGACTAATGTAGTGCCCCTCCCCTCTTCTACAAACCTTTTTGAGGATTATTAAGGTTACACCATAAAACCCTTGAAAGGGCTTTATACCTTTTTGAGGATTATTAAGGTTACACCAGTTACATGTTGCATTGGGTAAACCTGGTATTAACCCATTGGGTAAAACCGTCTTACAATCAGAAAAATATAAAAACAGAATGTATTAGTGGCAACATGATGCCTTTATACTACTGTCTTGTTTTGGATCAATGTTAATACACAGCACATGCTTGTATGAACTGACTTCATTTTCTGTTTCATGCTTTGCACCTATACTGTTTTGTACTTTGTTGTTTGAATTGGGTGAACTATGTGCACCCTTTTGTATGATACTTACAATTCCTTCATAAAATGTTTAAAGAAATAAGGACAGCCACTTAATAAAAGCTGGTCTTGTATAAACTAATGATCTAGCACATGTGGATGATTACTGTTGTTTTTCATGTACTGCTATCTTTGGCAACTATATAAATTGTGACACCCAAATATAGTATACTGTCTCTAAACTTACACTGCAATAAATAAACTGCAGTTAGCTTAGACTTTTCCAGTCAGGACAAACCCCCCTCCTTGTACAAATTTGTTACCAGCCCTTAGTCCTGAGTCTGGTTTGGGCTCTCCCTCCAGTATATACTATGTATCATGTTGAGGCAGCAGGATTCTTACTGCTGCATCGCAGCAGCACAGAGTATGACCACAATAACAACTAGAATTTCCATGGTCGTTCCAAGTGCCAAAATTAAGTGATGTTATCTGTGTCCTGGTGATTCCATAGAGCCCGCCATCTTGGGAGGGTCTCCGCACATTTAATTAATAACTTCTTATAAAAAGTTAACAATTGTAAAATATATAAAAATGTTGTATATCATGAGAATGCCAAATTTCCTAAACCAACAAACTGTAGGGAAATCTAAACTGATGAAAAGAATGCAAAGAAAGAAATGCACCATTTTAATAAGAAACATGTGAGCTGCAGCCTGCGGACAGCATCTGAAATATCACAGGTGTGAGGAAATGTGCGACATTAGCAGCCCATCTACAGGAGTAAATGTCCAAAGTAACTGATGAAGCCAACAAAATAAGTCCTACGGGTTACTAGAAAGTATTCAGCAAGCTGTTATTAAAATGAAAAACAGTCCAAAATTAGATGAAAAACACAGCACTTAAAATGACAAGAAAAAGGAATCGGGCCTGCATTTTTAGCTGGCGTTTGTTTTTATTTCCCTTAAAGGATTAAGAATCAGTATTTTGAAACCTACAGATGTTGAAAATGTGGACCTTTAATAGAAATTTGATTACAAAGAGAGAGTTATAATGCTGTTCTGTTTTAAGGTGAAAATTGATACATCGATAATAAAATGATTTTCAGGGCTGATATTGTGAATGAAATCAACCTCAATGAAACTATGGCTAAACTGCCAAATGCTATTCTTTCCTTCCCCCATCCCATAGCAATACAGCAAGAACAGGACTGAGGGAGTTGGTTTTCCTTCCCATGAAAGAAATTAAACTCAAGGCTTAGGGAGCTGAATCACAGACTTGTATGACTGTGCCTGGATTTGCTTCACAGGATTCAGGCACTACAATAAAAGCAAGTGGAAAGTGTGTTGTGCAAGTATGACTGCAGTCTTGCAGTCACAGTGATACTTACCTTTGGCTGAAGCAGAGTGGAGTTTTACTTACAAGACAATATCAGAGCTCGGCTGATTGTGGCTGCCTTCAAATCTGCAGGGCAGTGATCATCTTGACCCCTGGTACCGGCTTTCAACAACTGCAATCCACGCATCAGTGCGTGCATTTGAAAGTGCGTTGCACAAGTGTGACTGCAATCTTGCAGTCATGCGGTTACCAGACATTTGGTCGAAAAAAATTGGTCGACCAGACAAATGGTCGAACCAATCTGGTCGAAAACCAAATGGTCGAATTTTTTATTTTCACCTTTTTTTTTTGGAGGGGGGGTCCCCCCCAACCCCCTTTTTTTTCTAAAAACCCATTTTTGTAAAAAAACGAAAACCCGAAAAATAAATATATAATTAAAAAAAAATTCGACCATTTGGTTTTCGACCAAATTGCGTCGACCAAATGTCATTCGACCAGTTTTAGGTCGACCAAATGTCTGGACACCCAGTCATGCAGTTGAGAGGGTGAGTGTATAGCTGCTGTCTGTGCTGAACCTTTTATGCAGCGCAACCCTGCTTTGGGGTGTATTAATATCTTATCAACAGATGGGTGCACTGCTTGTGCTTGCTGTTCTGCTTTGTGATTGCTACGTGTTCAAGTTTCCAAATTCTGCTACATCTCTACTAGAGGAGTATTGACCCACTCAACCACAAACTGGGAAATGTGGCTTTGGTTAATGTCTATAGCATTGAATGTGATACGCCGCAGAAAGAAGGATAAGACTGTGTGCTCAGTAACTGCTGCCTTTTGTGTTCTCTTAGTGGAAAAATGGCGACAAGAGCTCATAATTACCATCTGCGAAGTGCATCCCTTGTAAAGCATGCTAAAGCTGTTTCGCAGCCGTGCATCAAAGCAACTAAAGGCACAAAAAGGAAAACACCTATGGATAATCTTTTGCATGCGGCTGCTGTTCTGTACACCAAAAGAAGTATAGTGTTATAATGTGTGCTTAGGCTCTAGCTGGGGCTGAGTTGGCATCATGGTTTAGAGTGCGGTGGTGTCATCTTGGTTGTGGAACGTGAGAGTGTGGGTGTTCCGTGAGTAACCGTTGGGCTGAGAGATAGAATTGGTCTGAGCAGATAAATAGTGTATAATTGGGGTGTGGGGCAAGCCCAGTGTTTCTCCTTCCTGTCTTGTCAACGTGTCCATTGTCTTCCCTACAATCCTAACGTATACTTGAAGTGGTGCAGGACCTTGACAATAAAGCTTATAAAGACTTACCTGGAGTCCGGTGGTCCGTACTTCACTACATATAGCAGGCTGAAGGTGTCGCTGATGGAGTGGTTTCTGAAGACAATGGTACTTTTCCTGCCATAGCAGTTGCTTATACCTCGTCACCTCAGCGCGGGTCTTGCCAAGACTCCAGGCTGAAGGAGTGGCCTCGGCAGCAATATTATTCCTTCTGCCCCAGTAGCTACTTGTTCTTTTCCGTCTCAGGCTTTGTCTGTGCTGGCTTCTGCTACATTCACTGGGATTGATAACAATAATTCCCTGCGCCTATTTTATGCTATTCTTTACAATGGAACTCTTTAGGCCCACAGGATCTGATTATTCCTGCTGGAACTCAAGTTAAATGTAGTAATATAATAGGTTTTCCTTTATCTAAGTCTCCTGACCGTGCCAAAATATTGGAAGATGCATATGAAGCATCATCTTCTTCTTGACTTGATGATGCAGAGTTGCTGGTTATAGTCAAAGCACATTTTATGATATGTTCTAACATGGGGCGTGAACAAAAAGACCTGCATCAGGTCACAAGTAACATTTTTGATGTTATACTGGCTAACAGTGGCTTTGAGACGCTGTGTAATAATGTCTTTTCTGTCCTGGTGGATAAGGCAGTACAAATGAACTCTGCTTCAGTAAGGGTAGAACTGGATAATGTTATTACGTAGGGACGTGATTGAGTGTTGCTCCCACTGTTCCCAATTTGGCTCAGGATTATTCTGGGAAGGATGTTCCTACATTGTTGGATGAAAGTTGCGAACAAAGTGGATCCCTTTGGGGGAAGCAAAACAGGAAAAATGTTTAAAGAAGAAGAAGAGGAAGGAAATTGCTAAAGCAGGGCAATATTGCAAAGGGGCTCTCAGCTTCCGGTAATAAAGGCCAAGCCAGAGTGAATGCGGGTACTCTGGCACAAACACTGACTTCTAAAGTAGTACCTGTGGTTCTGAGCTATGGCTAAGGCAAGATGGGAATGTCACGATCAAACGAAACAGAGAGGGTGGTAATAAGGTGTGGTTTGTGTAATTGTTTTCAACTAATAAAAGTGCATATTTGAAAAGACATTTAGTTCTACAAATGATGCATTGTATCCCTCAACTCAACCCTATCACTACCAAAGATATTACGTTGGTTGAACTACCCTCGGTGGATAGTCCCAATAACTGGTCCCTGGTGCATTTTATTTCACCGGTGAGAGAGGAGTTTCTTCTGGGTTACTCAAGTGAATTCCAGGTTCTTGAGGCTGAACCTCGATGGAAAGAGTTAGGTTTGAGAAATGATGCTGGGAGATTCATCCTCCAGCTACCCACTAAACTTGTGTGTCTTAAACTATGTAATGTAAACACAAACTGGGCTTGGCTCCCTGCAGGTTTGAGCAGGGGAAAAGACTGAACATTATCTTTTGATGATACCTCTATGGCCGTGAAGGGTTTTTTAAAAATGTATTTGTTGGACCACTTGTGGCTTCAAATCATTTCTTAGTAAACCAGAAGGGATTGCTATTATTGCTAGTGCAAATATTTTTTTATTTTACAAGAGACTTGGACAACCGATGATGTCTTTTAGAAACCTATGGGTAGACTAATAATTGGTGTGAGATCTGACCTACAAATTGATGTTTTCTTAATGTATGTTACTAATCAAAAATGAATTGTCAGCAATGTCTCCATCCCCCATATGAAGTCTGATTTGAAATTCCTTTAAATTAATGTATATATCCCTCCTGGGGGGGAATATTTGAAATAAATTTTAAATTACATTGGGCCAGATTACGAGGTTGGTGGTATCCCTCTGGTAGGTTTGGTGGGATAAAACTAAAACGATAATGCTGCTACAAGTGGTGGAAAGGGTTGTTAATGCCCATTATATGGAGTCCGATACATGGGATGTTTTTTGCAGATGGGGTGCCTGAGTTACCTCCAGCTCTTGGCTAAAGGTAAATCAGGCCACCCCACCGGCAAATGTGTAGTTTGGCGGTGCTAGAAAAGTGGTAGTAATGGAATTACTGGCACTTTTTTTCCTGCAACGACAAACTTATCATGAGGCACTAATTGACTCTATTTTTACTTGTTGGAGTTGTGATTTTTCTGGGCTCCCTATTATGCTTGCTGGGGATTTTAATTCAGCCTGTTACATTTTTGAAGATATTATGGAGGAGAAGATGTCACCTGATCTGGCTACTAAAGTTTACTGGTCCTCAATTGTGGACACTTTTAGTCACTTCTGGGTATCCTTCAACCGTCTTGTTCTAAATTGAATGACGAAATCCCCTTTACCTGGTATAATGGTTTACACAAGTCAAGAATAGATTATGTTTTAATTACTGAAACATTCAGCTATACCCCATTGGTGAAGAGGGTCAGTGATCATGTGGTATTGCAATTTGATAAAAATGTAACTTATGAAGAGACGAGTCAACAGTTAGTAGGCCTTGTACAATTGCTGGGAGGCAGATGAATATGTCATCCATTGATCCTACCCCTCCCCGGCCCAATGTAGTAAAGGTGAGAAATGTTACTCACTAAGACAACCGTATCACCCTTATCCAAGGCATGTACCACAGGAGAGGGGCACGATTTAAGCTAAAGAATGCAAGAGTCACTAAACTATTGACGTGTTAGAGTAGAAAGATAATTGTATTTTGCGCCAACCTGAGTTTTCAGAATAATAATGCCAGTTGTTGATCTAGCTCTGTGTTCATATTTTTGCAAATAAATGTTTTCCAGCCTTGTTGAATAATGGTTCCAAAAAGATAGAATGTATTTGTATTCTCTCAACACGTGTTTCACCATTCACTATTCAATGGCTCATCAGGAGAGATATTCCAGTTTATTCTATTAGTTAAGTAATACTCTAAAGATTAAACAATGTATTACATGATTGTGACAATTCTTACTATGAAGGAAAAATTATTTCTTTTAAATTAAAGGCTTAAAGTAATAGCTCACCTATTGATTATGTAATCTTGTTTGGATGTTTCTTGTTGTCACATTTCAATTAGAAATTCATTTCTCTATTCAATCAATTTAGTATTCAAACTGGCAATGGATATTGGTGCCCCAAAAAAGAACAGAAAGTAAAAGAAGATATAAAATACAATTTAATTGAAGTGAATGGTGGATTTAAGGAGTAAATATATAGTTTTACATGTAATGAGTGTTCCTCTATTTGTTATATCTAGTAGGCATTAAGTTGTTAAATAGAGCTTACATTATTATATTGTCTTGTATTCAAAGAGGCTTTAGTTCGCCTATCCGCATCATGATGCTTCCAGTTGGAGGCATAGCCTTTAAGTGAGATTTTGCGCTATTTGTAGCACAAACCTGGCTGTGTGTGTGATGATGTAATGCGCCAGCTCATGTTTTCACACAGGAAACATCATGACATCATCACGCTATGTTCTCGCAGCCATTTTTAACGTATCTGGACACCGTGCGCTCAGTATTGTGTGAGTTAACTTTACTGTATTGTTAAAACTCATCTAGAAACTAAACATATTCTTATAAACAGAGATTCCTGTTTAAAGTTAGTAGTAAAATATGTTAATGTATAGCAAGGTTTCAAATTAATAAAGATATATATACCTGATGATCTTAAATATTGATAATTAAAGAATCATTTTAGCAAGGCTCAATTTTGAGGTGTGGAAAAAGGGCAACATTAAAAAAAATGTAAAGGCGAGTATTTATGTTGTGAGAAAAATCTGATTACAGAAAAGGATTTTATAAGAGAAGAAGACACAATTCTAGGATAAACAAAAACATAACAGGTGGCTTAAAATTGAAGTGTCACAGATTAGAGCCAATTATACATTTCAGTATCACAATTGAGGCCACTTGTACAAGAATCCATAACAAACATCTATCTTGCTTCCTTTCTACGTAAGAGAATGTTTTTGTTTCCTCCTCTTGGTGGTTTTCTGATACTTTCCAATCCAAATACTTCAAGATTTTCAATTTTAAAGTGCTCATGATCTGTGAGAACATGCATCGAAAGAGGATATCTTAGGTATGTGTTTCTTATTGCCCTATGATGCTCAAAGACTCTAATTGTAAGAGCTCTTATAGTGCTTCCTATGTATATTTTTGTACACGTGCATCTGATTCCATATATTACGTGTGTAGTATTACAGTTTATAAATTGTCTGATGTCTTTCCGGTATCCCTGATGTCGTACTGTATTCTGACATATTGCGTTCAAGTATGCAGGTACAGTGTTGTGATGAGTCAAACACTGTACCTGCATACTTGAACGCAATATGTCAGTATACAGTACGATCAACCCTAATGAAGATAAGGACTGATCAAGGATCATTACTGTGTATAAAACACACAGAAATATAGGAAAAACTTTCTATATTAACAACAGCAAGACAAAAGAAAAAAACAAAACAGAAATAAAAAAAGAAGCTGAGGCGAGGACTGTAGGTCTCAGATATACGAAAGATACCCACCTCCCAGAAAATACATTAATCAGGGATAAGTGGGGGTCTTTTAAAGAAAGAACCTGCCCTCAAGGGAAAACCTAATAAAGTCAATGTTGCTTCATCTTGAGAACAGCCTTTTATGACAAAACAACAGAAGTGTTTCCAAAACCTTTTTGTTTTTTAAGGAACTATTATAAATAAACTTTCAATATCCAACCCACACAGCTGGCAGATGCGTTTTTCTTGAGGTATGATATTCCACCTGCCTGTATGCTCCAGGGTAGGTAATACATTAATCCGCAAATAGTTTATATATTTTTGAATAGCCTTAGAGCAAGGTTTAATCGGGTAGCTCTGTGGTGTATATCCCCTTAGCCCCTGATTGCAATATTCTGAATACATCGGCTTAATCGCGAACCGATCCAGATTGTTACAAACTTCTAGCTGTTGTTTTTGCTTGTTTGAGATAGAGGGCCAATTAGGAAGAGATGTTAAATCATCCGGCCATACGCTTAAGGAGGCCAAATGTGCAATTGCTGCATTCCTAAAATTTTCTGTGGAATACATTTTTACTATTTGATCTGTCCAGATTGATAAAGGGTAACCAGTACTTCAACCGTCTGGTCAATCATGATGTATAAGGCACATCACTGTATTCAGCAATACATTTTTTAAGATTGTACACAACGCTCACACCTTAAAGCTTCAACTGGTACTGAATGAAGGACCTCTGGGGCCTGGCCGGAGCCCATGGAATAGAGAGGTCCTCTGACAGAGCTCCCGTCACAATCCTGCTACTGATCCTGCTAACCGCATAAATATAAAGAAATATCACACTCTAAAAGCACGTACTGGTTCAAGAAACGATTCCCCAGGCCTGCCGAGCACCGACGTCTGGAATCGGAGTGTAGCAACTGGTGCATTTATCAGAGAAAGCAGCACCCCCGAGCGACCAAGATTGTGGCTGCTCTTCCGGCACTGGTGTGAGCTGGGGAAAGGGCTGCTCCCAACAGGAGGTGCGTTGCAACTGAGAGCTGTGCTGGGCTGTGACACGCACCAACCGATGAAGACGGCCATCCCACCGATGTGCATCGGCCCTAAGGCCCCTCATGACGAGAAGGGATGCACCCAACTCTGCGGCTGCGCGGATGAGAAAGTTGCTACACGCAGAAACCCCTGGGCTGCAGCCGCGACATACTAACGCGCAACGGATAGGAATGGCTGCCCTGCATTTGTGCTGCACACGGCGGGCCCCGGATCGGAGCTGGCTTGAAATCATCATCAGACTCGCCCTTCCGAGCAAGGCAGCAACTGTCCCCACTTAACTTCCTGCATCAGACTGCTGAGGAGCCTACTCGCCGCACCGTGCTGGAACAGCTTGTGCATTCCATCAACGCCACTTTGGCTCTGACTTGAAGGGACAACAGGGACGTGAAGCTGCTGGGGCCGACCTGGGATTACTGGCCATTGGGGTGCACATGATCTGGCATAACGAGGCCCCTACAAGATCAAACATTAACTGGGGGTGGTGGTAGGCACCTGCGTCTGGGGGCAAAGCCCTGCTGCTGAACACAATCCAACAGGAAAGCAAGACAACATACGCTCGACCAGCGCCGCACACGGCAGACATAGACGCTGGCCTCCTGCACAACTCGCACCTGACACCCAATCTTAGAAGCCACAAGACACCATACTGGAGGGGAACCTACGTGGTACAGCACACAACTGCAATTGGCACAAGTTCATACCCCAGCCCCAAAGAGGACTACTACGCACCGTGGAGCGAAACTTCGCATAAGCACATAATACAAATGTGGTCACACTACCAGGAGAACGAATATAGTGCATTATCGCGGCTGCTACGATAGTGAAGACGAGGCTGGCCACAGCACACACTCTGGGCCCTAGGGTCTTTCTAGCCCTACGCGGATACTGCGGCCCACCAAGAGACCAGGCCTTGAAACCAGATAATAGTCCCAGGAGGGTGCAATTGGTGGACACTGCTTGCAAACTACTGGTCTGCCCCGGAACCCTCACTCGCGCACTGATTGCTGACCACGTAGCAACTAAACGACCCGTAAGTCATTAAATTACCACTGTGCCGCCTCAACGGCCACAGGCAACAATGCCCTCAACCAAAAACAAAAAAGACCCCACAATCATGGACTCCTTCAATGCTGTCACACCCAAGGGATCTCGACAGAGCGATAGTGAAGCACAGAAAGCCAACCCTCCCTGGAGACTGGAGGTATTGAGAACCAGCTACTAGATGCGATTGCTGACCTAAGGACATTCATAGACGCCAAAATAGGGGATGTGAAAACCGACATGCAGCTAATGCGACAGGATGTCCGCAACCTCACTGAAAGGGTGACAACCGCAGAAACGGAATTGAGAGAAATGATGGACACCACCAAAGATCTTGAGAAGAGACTGTTAGACCTGGAAAAGAAAAACACAGCACTAGAAGCCAGAGCTGAAGATGCTGAATGACGTTCCCGGAGAAATAACGTACGCTTACTAGGGATTCTGGAAGGAATGGAAGGCTCAGACCCCACAAATTTCATGGAAAACCTGAAACTACAGGAAGTAGGGGTGGGAAAACTCTTGCAGGGCTTTGTGGTGGAAAGGGCCCACAGATCTTTGCAGAAAAGGCTGCCACCGGGTTCACATTCTCGCCCAATAATAGCAAGGATATTGAACTTTTGTGACAGAGAAGTCATCCTGAAACACTCCAGAGAAGGTGGGATGATCAGGCATGACAATGCTAACGTATCGATATATCCGGACTACACACCTGCAGTCCAAAGGTCAAGAAACTCATTTGTCCCAGTCAAGGCAAGGCTTCGGCAACTAAATCTCAAATATATTTTGATGTACCCACCTAGACTAAAAGTAATCTACAAGGGATGCCCCGTCTTCTTGGAGACCCCAGCGGCAACTATGATGTGGATGGTGCACAACAACTTGGATAACAGAGAGGAGATAGCCGCTTGAAAGCCACTCAGCCCAGCGAAGAGGAAGAAGAGAGCGTAAAAAGCACAACTGAAGAGCCACCAGAGCACCATGAGGAAATAATACAAACTCACTCCTACCTCGGCTACGTTTTTTCACCTTTCGATGGGGGCATGACCAGGACCCTCAAACCAGGACGGAGGCCCCACCCCACGAACTGTTAGACGCAGGCCTGTTGCCCGCGCTGAAAAAAACCCGCACATGAAGGCCTGGATGGGCCAAGAAAGTGCAGGGCGCTCCAGTTCTGTAGTTGGAATGCAGCTGCTGAGCGTAGTTATTTGGTTTTATTTTGGTTGGTTGTTTGCAGTGTTTCGAAACTCGCAAGGGGACAAACATGCATTGTTTGGGTTGTTTGTTATCTGAACTGTTCTACGGTCTTCACATCAGCACACATAGGGGCGAGTAACACATCTACACAACTCAATACGAGGGGCGGGGGCTGGAACTGCATGAGGATGATGTGCACCTTGAGACGAAGAATGTTCCAGTTGATAAATAAGGAGATGGACGCAGAGGGGAGGTAGCTGATACTTAGAGGGAACATAGAACAGTTAGAGGTCTGCATAGTCAACTCCTATCTCCCTAACTGTGGAATCTCAGCATACCTATCTACACTAGGAGCCAATCTGGCTCCATACAATGACTGCCTCTTTATCTGGGGAGGTGAATACAATTGTGTCCGTAATATAGCCCTAGACAGATCCATCCCCTAGCACAGGGAGCGAGGATGATCCCCTCATCGCTCAACGAGGTGATAGGGAACTTAGATCTAGCGGAAGTGTGGAGGGAGCGACACCCAGAGAGCAGAGAGTATTCATACTTCTCATTCCCCCACGGGCTATACACAAGGATATATTACCTGCTAATAGATTGGGCGCACCTTCCACAGGTGGATTCGGCCTCATACCTGGGCAGGTCGATATCCGATCACTCACCACTTTTAATGGAATGGAAAATGAGGGGCCCTAGGCTGCCCATACCCCTATGTTGCATGCCAGCTGATGCATTGACCGATGGTGCATTCAGGGAGGGCCTTCAGACCAATATAGAGGAGTACAGGGACAACAACGTAGGGAGCGTGAAAGGATGGGACACAGTCTGGGAAGCTCTGAAAGTTGTCATCCGAGGGGAGGCTATTGCTAACGCCGGGGGCAATAGGAAGACACTGCGCAATGAATTAGAAGAAGGTGAGAGGAAGATCAAACTGATGGAGGCTACAGCCTGTAAAACCAAAGAGTCAGAATTAGAGCTAGTGGCCGTGCGAAATGAGTGCCAAAATGCCTGGTCTAGACTTTCAAAGTTTGACTATATAGCTAAAACCACTAGGGCACACTCGTAGGGAGACAAACCCAGTAGGTTATTGTCGTGGCTGTGCAAAAGAGAGAGTCCTAGACACTCATTTACCGAAATAAAAGGTGATTCTGGCTTGGTACACACAATGCAATTGTCAATTAATGAAGTTTTTAGCGATGTTTACTCTCGATTGTATCACCACGACAAGATAACACCCCAAGGAGATATCTCAGAGACACTAGATGAAATTGACCTGCCCCGCCGGGCAATGCCCAACGGGAAATGCTCAACGAGGAGTTAATGATGGAAGATGTAAGTGACGCAATCAGATCGCTAGCCACTTGCAAGACCGCTGGTAGCGACGGGCTACCCCCAGAGTTCTACAAGGCATACTCCTATGAGTTGTCCCTGATTCTACACGAGGTCTTTAAAGAAGTATATGATACAAAAGTACTACCCAGGAGCATGAGAGAGACACTAGTGCTACCCACACCCAAACCTGCAAAACCCACAGATGACTGTGGCTCGTACAAACAGCTGGCAATGCTAAATTACGATATAAAGTTACTAACAACCATTCTGGCCAAACGGTTATTGAAAGTTATTGGGTCCATAGTGCATGAGGATCAAACCGGGTTCATACAAGGGAGGAACACGGCGATAAACTTACGCAGACTGCAACATATAATCACACAAACATCGGATTCACAAGAACACTATGCTGTAGTATCCTTAGACACCATAAAGGATTTTGATTCCATCTATTGGGAATGGCTGATAGCCACCCTGAAGCAATTTGGGCTGGGCAAGTATTTTGTTGGCTGGATCAAAATATTATATGAAGCACCAGTTGCAAGAGTAAAAACTGGCAGGGTAGTATCGGCACCGTGGGATATCCAGAGGGGCACCAGACAAGGCTGTCCACTGTCCCCAATGCTCTATATACTGGGGTTGGACACTATAGCCATATACTTACGGAAACAATACTTTGACGCGGGTATCAGTGTGGGCGGAACGCAGCATATTGTGTCCTTATACGCAGATGACGTGCTGCTATAACTGCGGGACCCTTATCTTTTTTTTTAAATATGTTTATTTTTGAACAAGGCAGGAAAGCATTACATTCACTTAAAGTCTACATTTAGTATGCGTTATTATATAGGGGTGTTACTCCCTTCCCCCCACCCGCCCTGTGTTCGTCTTGTATTCAGGTCCCCTCTCCTTGTTCCTGTTCCTGTGGGGCAGGTCCATTCTCTAGCACCCTCCTGGCCAGCTGGAGTTTGTATGTTAGTGCTGGGAAGTCTCGATCGAACTCAAGGACCGGGTTCCAAATGTTCTGGAAGCAGTGTAGGAGACCCCCTCTAGCTGCTGTCACCTTTCTGCGATGAGCACATCCCAAAGCTTCACCCACCAGAGGGGCAGGAGTGGGCCCTCCTCCGATTTCCACGTGTGGGCCACCACTATTCTACCTGCCAACAGGAATTGGGACAACAGTTTGACTTTAGGGCCTGTGCGTGGATAAGTTTCGGGAACCGGGACGCCCAGAAGAATAAGTTCGGGCTCTAGTGGGAGTATAATATGCGTGATTTCTTCAATGACCACTAGGCATTCCCTCCAGAAACCTTGTGCCTTGGGACAAGTCTACCACATGTGAAAAAAGCATCCCAATTGGCCGCATTGTCTCCAGCAAGCTGGGTCCACAGTATGGTTCATGTAGTGCAGTCTTAGAGGGGGATAGTACGAGCGCAGTAAGATTTTGTAAGCGCATTCTCTATTCGTGACACAGGCATATGCCGATTGGGTGCAGGTCCAGATGTCCACCTAGGTTTGGTCCTCTATGGGGTGTCCTAGGTCAGCCTCCCATTGTGCCATGGATCGAGATTTGGAGGTGGAAAGTCTTTTTGGAGAAGCTTGTATAGTACAGAAATCTTACCTCGGATTGGTAGGTCCTTGAGAGTTAATTCTATGAGGGTGGGAGGGCGGGTTGCTGCTTGGTGTGTCTGTGGGTGGGTGCACCAGTGGCACAGATGGAGATATGTAAACATGTCCTTTTCTTGGAGGCATAGGAAAGTGGTTGTCCTCCTTCAAATAGTTGCCCCAACATTTCCAATCCTCCCACAATCCAGTTTTTGAAATTTTGGGGAGCTGCTCCCGGTGAAAAGGCTGGGTTCAGAAAGACCGGGGATGAGGAGTTGAGTCCCCTTGGGATCTTCTTTTGCTTCAGCGTTTTGTCCCATATGGCGAAAGTATGCCTAGTGGCTAATAGTAAATCCTGCCATTGCCGTCTCGTTCCCGGTGGGATGTGAGGGAGGAAGCGTAGGGGAAGAGCCAAGTGTGATTGTTCCAAATCCAACCATCTGGGGTGATTAATGATTGTTTGCCATGCTTGGGTGCAGACTAGTTGGGCTGCTATCTGGTATTTCTGTAGGTCTGGGACCCCCAGGCTGCCAAGTTTTGCATTCCCCATCATCGTGTCTCTCGGAATACTGGCTTTTTCCCCCTCCAGATGAATTGCAGCATTTTCCTCTGTAGGTTCTGAAGTGCTGGGGTCGGGATCATCACCCAGAGGGCGGAGCATGTGTACAAGAATCTTGGAAGTAGGTTAATTTTACACGCTGTGATCCTGCCCCTCAGGGATCATTTCTAGGGACGCCCAGCGTTTCAGGTCGGTTTCCAGTTCTTGGAAGAGCAGAGGGAAGTTCATGCGGTAGACTTCTGATGGTTTGGCTGGGATTTGGACCCCCAAGTAATTTATGGATTTCATTTTCCATTGGATCGGGCACATTGGGATAAGGTCTTATCGCTCTCTCGGTGAGATCCCTATTCCCAGCGCTGCTGATTTATTGAAGTTAATGGTGAATCGTGTGAACATTCCATAGTTGTTTAATTCTGCCAGGGCGTGCGGCAAGGAGCTGCAGGGGTCGGTGATGGTTAGGAGGACATCGTCCGCGTAGAGGGCCAGTTTATGATGCGATGGGCCTACATGGAACCCCTTAATTAGGTGGTTCAGCCTAATCCGTTGGGCGAAGGGCTCCATGATCAAGGTGAATCAGAGCGGGGACAGCGGGCATCCCTGTCTAGTTCTGCAAGTCAGTGTAATGGGGGCCGATGGATTGCCATTGATTCTAAGTAGGGTTTTGGGTGCTTTGTAGTTGGCTAGGATCATAGTGCGGAATTCCGGCCCAAATCCGAATGTCTCCAGAGTAAGCTTCAAAAATGTCCAATCCACCTTGTCAAACGCCTTGGTTGCATCTAGTGCCATGAGTACCATCCCTTGTACGTCACGGGAGGCCAGGTCCACCAGGTTCAGGGCTCTGTGAACATTGTCCGCCGTAGAACGGTTCTTCAGGAACCCACTTTGATCAGGTTGAATTATGTCTGGAAGAATGTGAGCCAGGCGAGTTGCCAGAATCTTAGATTAGATATTGGCATCAATGTTGAGAAGAGCAATGGGTCTGTATGAAGCTGGACTCCTCGGATCCCCCACCGGGTTTGGGGCGAAGGATCGTGATTGATTCTTGCATGGAGGGGGTTATAACGCCTATCTCTCTTAAGGAGTTAAACAGTTCTGCCAGTGGAGTGAGTAGCTGTTGCTTGAAAACCCTGTAGAACCTGTTTGTGTAGCCATCTGGGCCCGGCGCCCAGGATTTAAGAGATTTTATGGCTTCATCTACCTCCTCATTGGAGATTGGCGCCTCCAGGAGGTCTCGGGTGGAATCCGGGATCCGGGGCAGTGCTGCCGTGTGTAAGTATTCCATTTGTTCGCTCACATCTCGTGGCGGGGCGGTCATTACCTGTTTCAAATGCTCTGCTGCCAGGCATTGTTTGTCTTGCTCTGTGTAGTGGGTTCGACCTTGCGTGTCCCGGAGTCCAATGATCGTGTTGTTTCATTTTGCTTTGGCCAGTTTGGCTACCAATAATTTATGTGCTTTATTATTTTTGGCGTAATAGAATTGTTTGGAGTTTGCCAATTGGTGTGCTGTATGCTCGGCGTAGTGGGCCTCGATCTTTTTCTTTGCTGTGCGAATGGCTCGTTGGGTTCTCGGGGACCATCCTTTTTCTTTATGAGTTTTCTCTGCTTTCCAGAGGTTGTCTTCGAGGGCTAGATGGGTTTGACATCTGGCTTTGTGGAAGGCTACTCCTTATGCTATTAATTCCCCACGTACAACCACTTTCATGGCATCCCAGGTGTTGGCGGGCGAGATGTCTGCAATAAGGTTTTCTCGGAAGAAGTTCTTAATCGTATTTGCGATTGAGTCCCTAAGCAGCATTTCGTTAAGGATTGGATCATAAAGCATCCATCTACGTTGTGCCGGGCAGGGGGGGTTCTGAGTCCGGATTTCCAGGGATACTGGGCCATGGTCTGACAGAATCTGTGGGCCTAAGATGACATCATTAGTGAAGGAGAGAATCTGAGGGGAGACCAGAAGGAGATCAATCCTAGAGAAGGTTCTATGGATGTGGGAATAGAATGAAAAATCCCTTTCCGAGGGGTGGAGAACCCTCCATGTGTCCACCACCTCTAGCGTTCTGAATAGCCGTAGGAGTGCTAAAGCTAAGTAGAAGTCTCCGGCTGATGGAGGATGGGATTTCTTTTTTGTGGGGTCCGGAACTCTGTTGAAGTCTCCGCCGATGATAACTTGGCCGTCTAGGAAGGAGGGGAGGGTAGCACATAGGGCATCGTAAAAGGCTGCTTGGGCAGAGTTCGGAGCATATATTGACACAATGGAGAATAGCTCCCTGAGTAGCAAGAATTTCACTGCAACGAATCGACCCTCTTGGAAGAGTTTTGTGTCCAGAATCTGGGGATCCAACCCCTTCCTAAAGAGAATAGCAGTGCCCCCTTTCTTGGAGTCTCCAGATGCGCTGAATTGTTTTGGCAAGAGGCAGGAGCATAAGCACCCGAAATCAGCTGGTAATAAGTGCGTTTCCTGCAGCATGGCTACAGCTGCATTTTTGTCTTGGAGTTTTTGCAATATTGATTTGCGTTTAGCTGGGGAGTTTAGTCCTCTAACCTTCAGCGAGACGAATTTCAGGTTGGAGTGATCTGGAGTGAGAGACGAAGGTATTGTTGTGTTTGGGGGCGGGGGGGCGGGAGATGAAGCTGTGTCAGCCGGCATCTTGTAGGTACTGTGGATGCAAACTCTCCTGCCATTGAAATTTTCGCTCTGGCCACCAACAGGGTGGTGGAGATTTAACTGGAGTGGGGACAGGTTTGTTGGTCCAGCTCCCCCCTTGGCCAACGTGGCCAGGTAACTGTTCATAGCCAACATGGCTAAACTTATCGGTATCGCCTTCCAAGGACTTAGATGGGTTGATCCTCAGAAGCGAGCATAGGACGTGGGGTAAGGCCCGCTGCCCCGACCACCGGGGCATTTTCCAGCTTAACATGGCTGATGGGGTTCCTTCGGGTGAGGCTATTTCTTCCTTCTGAACCTCGGGACTCTAGACCAGAAGTTTGGTTAAGCATTGGGTGACCATGGGAGGTCCAATTCGGTATTCTTCTCAGGATTCATGTGTGACTGAGCTTCCAGGGGGGTTAAGTTCATGATCTTCTCGGTGTCTTCCAGATGGCTGATCCTTCTCTGGGTGCCTTTGTAGGAGAATTGTAGGTCCTTGGGGAAGAGCCATCGATAGCGGATTTGTTGGTCTTGTAGAAAGACAGCCAGGGGTCGGAGAGCCCATCTTTTCGGGAGCGTGACGATGGATAAGTCTTGGTAAATTTGGATGGGGGTGCTCTGAAAGGTTATTTCATCCCTGGAGCGGCTGATTGCCGAGATGGCTTCTTTTGTCATGAAATAATGTACTCTGGTGATGACGTCTGGTGGAGCGTCTGATTCCATTCCGTGGCGTGGGCGCAACCTGTGTGTGCGATCCAGGAGGAGTTGTGACTTTTCTAAGTCCAGGAGAAGGGCTTGGAATAGGTCCCCCACATATTCTGCCAGTTATTTTATCTGGAACTGAGGTCAGGACCCCCCGGAATGCGTAAATTGTTGCGCCTGGCCCTATTTTCCAAATCTTCTTGTTTAAATTCTAATATTTCACATTTATCCTGAAGGAGTTTGATTGAGTGCTGGACCTCCACCCGGGTGGATGCGTGGTCCTGAGTTCGGTCTTCAACTTCGCCTAGTCTCTGTTCAGCGTCTGTGACCCTCTGGTCAGTGTTTTCCAATTTGGTAGATAGTTCCAACATGCATGATCAGAATTTCTGATTTAATGTCTGCCATGAAAGCCCTAATGTCACTTTTCATTGCAAGGGTACTTTTGTCTTCAGGGGCTTCCTGAGGGACGGAACCAGGGGGGTTCTTGTTTTTTAGATTTGTTCATTGACATCAGCATTGCAGCATTGCTGCAATGTCTCTGTTTTTGCCGACTTTGGCTTGTTTAGTCATCTTGTTTCCTGGTCGAATCGGGGATATTGCATTCCTTGGAGGCTGGAGGGGTGATTTCAGCGATGATGGGGGGCAGAGGAGCACAAGAGGTGGGTAAGAGGGTCATAGAAGGTGGGCCGGGGCACCCCAGGTGGTCCGGAGGTTTTCTCGTGTGTCCAGTTAGTGGGTAGTGGTGAGTTGTCGCTAGGGGTTCACCAGGCCTGTCCGGCACCCACCGTTCTGCTTATAAGCTGCTCCTGGGGCCATGTGGATGTTCCCCCGGGAGCTTGGGTAGCTGCCCGGAGCTCTGTCTACTGTTGAGGCCGGGAGTGAGGTGGGGGTCCCGGCGCGGAGGCAGGGGCCCTACTGCTGTTGGAGGTCCCCTGTGCCAGTGGGGGTTGCTGTGGGCCGCTGAGTGTGGTGGCCGCCGCTGCCCGTGGCGGCCTGATGTGGGAAAGGCTCTGGAACAGCACAGTGTGGATGATGCCCCCACCCCACTGCTCACCTCTTCTCCCGGATGGCGCTTCCTTAGTCGTTTCAGGCGGGGCCGACTGCGCCCAGAGCGGGAGACTTTCCGCTCCTCCCCAGGCTTCCGAGGTGCGGCTAGGACCGCGGGTCAGGCCGCAGGGTTGTGTGTGGGAAGCTCCCTCCCTCCAGCTGCTGGAAGACCAATGCCGGCTCAATGCTGTTGGGGCCGGAGGCCGGTGTACGCAGGCAGGACCGCACAGGCCGAAGCGGGCGGTTGCTTAGCGGGCTCGCAGCTGCACGCCGAGTCAGGGAGGGGAGCCCCTGATGGAAGGCGCTGAGTGTCAGGGTCCGAAGTGGTTGGGGGCTGCAGCAATGATTTTTCAGGGACGAGAGCTCCTGCCCCACTCACGCTGTCCCTCGGCCTCCGCGGTCCCCTGAAATGTCCGTCCGCCATTTTAGCTTGAGATGTGGGCAGGAGATCAAAGCTTCATATCTCTGCGGCTGTGCCCCAGCGACCTCCAGGAGTGTGGCAAACTCTGCTCCAGGGTCTGACGGAGCCTCAGCCATCTTTAGGTCCATAGCTCTAGTGTTGTGTCAGCCCCAATTCATTGAGGCAGCGGGCACCCCACGGAGGCCATCAAAAGAGCGTCCGCATTGTCGGCGCTCCAGACCACGCCCCTGGGACCCTTATCTTAATGTACCAATGATCTTAGATATACTGGAGAATTACGCAAGGGTGTAGGGGATCTCTTTAGCAGGGTGAATTCCAGCATATTTCCACTGGCAGGGCTACACAATAAAACTGAATGTGAACTTCCGGTTGTGGGGATCCAATGGCAACTACACTCGTTCAGGTACCTTGGGGTTAATGTCTGGCGCATACCTGCATTAACACATGAAGGAAACACTGTGCGGGCGATACAGGGACTCAGGAAGTCCATGAAGTTTTGGGCAAGGCTTCCATTATTAGTGATGGGCAGGGTCACTATTGTAAAGATGATAGTCCTACCACAGATTTTATATTTTTTTCCACAATGTACACTGTTATGTTCTAATCTCCTTTTTCCGCCTATTAGAGAAATTGCTAAGAGAACTCCATTGGGGCCCCACAAGACATAAATTATCCCTGACTACACTCACACTACCCTATAAGGAAGGTGGAGTCCAACTACCCGACCTGGAGAGATACTACCAGCCGCACAACTCAGCTTCGCGGCCAAGGGGCTGGCAGATGAGGCTACCTTCGGAAACGAGGCTGATTAAGCAGCTTGTATCACCTATGCACTTAAAGGAAATACTCTGGGTCCCGCTCAAATGCCTAAGCAACACTCCAATGATAGTATGATTATGTAGGAGGGTCTGGGACTGGGCGTGAACACCCCTACTCACCTGAGACCCCAATCACAGCTATGGTCTGTGTAACCAAGGCAGACTTCACAACAGTAAGATTTTGGGAGGAATACTGTATTTACACCTAGGGGGACGCATACGAGGAAGGAGTCCTCAGAGAGTTTGAATCCATGCGAGAAAAGGAAGGACTACCCAAGGGACAGTTCCTATGGTACCAAAGGATTAGGAGGATGGCAAAGAGGCACTGGAAGGAATGGTCTGGGGAACCAGAGGAGGACCCACTGTTCGCCCTGTTGCAAAACCTGGGTGATGGATGGAGACCAGTTTCTAGACTCTACAGTTCACTGGCAGATAGACCCAACCCCAAGAGTAATAAACTAAAGCAATGGTGGGAATCAGATATAGGAGTTGCCATTACTGAGAAGGAATGGAAAGAATTCTAGCGTTTCCCCAAGAGGTATCAAGAAATGCCCGGTCTAGATTAATACAACTAAATGTCCTGTACAGAACCTACATGACTCCGGTTAGAATAGCCAAATTAAATGCAAAGGCAAATCCAAGCTGCCCTTGGTGTGGGTCGGAGGGAGCAGGAATAATGCATATGTTCTGGGTGTGTCCGAAAGTGCAGCAATTCTGGGCTAATATAGAGCTGGCCTGTAGGAGAGCTGGGGTGACCAGGTTCGAATGGACACCTAAAGAATTACTGCTGGGGGCCTACCCAAGAATCAGCAAAGTCAGGCACATAATTAAATTCATGGATATGGAGCGTGTAGTAGCCAAACGAACTATTGCTATGGCGTGGAAGAAAGCAGGAGGTCCACAATACTCCAGATTGCATAGCGAACTGGAACATTGTTCTAATGCAGAAACAGAGGTATGGGGCGATGGGGTGGCCAGAGCTGGAGACGAAGCAGGGCCCGCGTTGGGGGCCTGGAAAGCACTCACATGGGACATGTTCCACCCCTTGGACGATAAGCCCCCCTGAACAAACCACGCCTGCACTCGAGAAGCCCAAGCTGCAGAGACCTAAGTTGATCTGACAATGAATCCCAGCAAGTCATCCACCTGACCCCAGAAGGCAACACGGTTGCCAAACACAGCTATACGCCTTGATACGAACATATGTGTTCTCTACACTACAATACCAAGATGTAAGACCGTTTGTTTTGTTTTGCTTAGTTTGGTTCCAAGGTTATTATTATTTAACTACAGACATGTATACTGACACAATACGATGTGCAAATTGAGAAGTAATGTGTTGCTGTATTTTATAAATGCCAATAAAATACTTTAAAAATAAAACTGAATGAGGGAACCTCTAAAATAGATCTTAATATTGTTCCCTCCAGTTTATTCATTTAAGTAATAAGACCTCCAGGCAACACTGGCAGGCCATACTATATGGCAGGGACAATACTCTTGGCATACAGAACGATTAAGCCTTCAATGTTATTCCCACCTTTAAACCCATAGGTGTCTGATCTAAGAGAATTGTGTTGTCCCCGTAGCTGAGCCAAGCCAATTTAATTGAGCCTAATTTAGGTGGAACATTTCTTGTGTCCAATATTGCTTTACCCATGTCACTCACGTATAAATTATACAATAAAGTCGCAAGGACACATCCATGTCTTACACCTGCATTAATGGCAATGTCTGCAGAGACAACAAAATTTAAGAGTGAGTGATCCATGTCCCATCCATGTAGTTTCGACCAGAGCTTGGGGAGGGACACCATATCAAAAGCCCTGCTGTAGTCTATAAAACACATGTATAGTTTGTCCTTTGGAGTACTCTGGCACTTTGATATCACATATTGGAATATTGATAAATACCTGATTCTGAAGCTTTTCAATTTTTAGCATTTTAGGTAGGGTATACAACCATGTCAAAGCTGTGTGATCACGGGGAATAGTGAAAGAGATCCCAAACATTTTGCATTCCCCTTTAGTCTTCCTGTCCATGAACACATTGTCAAGGCAAGAAAGCCTAGTACCATTCACCCATGTGTGCGGTCTAACAGCCTCTTCTGTCGCCATCATGTTTAGACAAATCAAACTCATAGAGCAACCTGGCCCAGGAGCTGGCTTTCTTCTGCCCCAGGTCCAAGTGTTCCTTATCAAGCTCCTCACTGTAGGATTTGAAATGGTCTATCAATAAGGGAACATTTAAATCACCTGCTATGGGTTACCCGCCCGTCAGGAAACTTCTCAAACTATTTGCTCAGGACTCTTTCTAATTTGATATTGTTGTCTTTGTACCCCTTAGTTGCCAGAGCAGAATAAATATTAATAATCAAAGAGAAGAAATTACACGATTGTAGCTTAATAGTTGCAGATAAAAAGGAAGGAGAACTAATCTCAGACATTAAGGGTGTCAAATTCATATGCGTATGTGCACTTATCAGGATCCTGCCAGATGCGCAGTCTTGTTTCCCACATACTGCATTCCTTGATATAGTAGCAAAAACATCAATAAAAAGGTCCTTAACCAATCAAGTGTCTTGTAATAGAAACACATCACTATGATCAATGAGTGATGCTTCTTTAGAGTGGGAGAGGAAGGACATATATCCTCTCGTATTCCAACAAGTCATATTTATTGATTTTGTGTGCATGACTGTCATTAATTCTCAGGATGACCACAATCCGCTAATCTGGTGCCTTGCCGCACATTGGAATTATACAAAGATTCTTTGTGCTGGACAGCTGTGTAGAACTCCCCTGCCTCCAACTTACAAGCATATAATTGACCTCCAAGTTGGCCGTAGTTTGATGGAGGCAGAAAATACCCAGCAATGTTCGATGATGAGGTCTTTTGTTTTGTTAGCTCACTGCAGAGAAACTACGGGAACTGCTCCCACTGTTGCTCGCACTACACACGCTTTGGGCAGCCGGGAGGTGCTATCCTCATTCCAACTCACTCTTCAATGTAGGATCACTACAGCTGCAAACGCTGATACTGTGGGGACTTTTCCCGCTACTGCTCATGCTACACCTGCTCTTACAACACTTGCCATGCACACCATGCTCACAGCATGCCTCTAGGTATGTTGAGGACTGCGCTCAAGTTGTAGGCAAGGTTAGCATGGTAGATCGATATTGTGTGAGTATTGAGTAAAGAAAATCAACCTAATTGTCCGCAAAAAGTACCGGCAAAATACCAGCAGAGTCAAGAAAAGAGGTATATAATTTGACAGGCTATATGTAACAGCATATGGCAATGTATAGCCAAAGGAGTGTGCAGCTCTGCTAAATCCGCTAGCTCACGCAGCTTACTGTAACCACAGGGAGGGCAAGACTAGCCGCTCAGCAGTGCTGTGAGTCACCGCTCTGCTCCGCGGTACAGACGCAATGAGGGCGATACAAAAATTGGGACAATAAATCAAAAAGATTGACATTCTCGCAGGTGCTGCCACCGCTTTAGACCTCAAACCTCGAATTTGGTCCATGGACCCCAATCGCACTGCAAACTGCTAACTGCAAGAAGACGGCACCATTCTGTTTTCAGTCCTTCGGTCTTTCGGTCTTTCAGTCCTTCAAATTTCCTTTGCTGAGCTGCAAACATCGAACAGAGGCAGGGACTAGAGCAGAGGACATAGGCATGTTAAGCAGCATTACTCTCCAACGCACAAATGCTCAATGCAACCGCTTCTGACACTTTCTTGCTCTTCTATTCTTACTGCATTAGTGTTGAGGACCTAATAGGAATTCTTTTCAACTTGAAATATTCTAGAGTGCAGGGACCTGACGTTTCCAATTTATTGAGCAAACATTTTGCAGGTCATTTTTAAGAAAATAGTACAGTCTGGCTTGATCCTGCCCAGTCGGAAGAAAGCCAATTTAATTCCTGTGTTTAAAAAGGGTAAAAGGGATGATGCTAAAAATTACCATCTGCTGGCTCTTTCGGACTCTATCTCAGAGATATGCATGTATCAAAAACTGAGTCAGTGCTTTATGGATAGGAGTGTGTTAAATTGTCAGCAGACTGGTTTGAGGAAGGGCTATGGAAAGCTGCATAATAAATGGGTTCTTTTATATTGTATTAGGAAATCATTAACTACTGTGAGAAAGCAGAGTGTGAAAGCAGAGTGTGTCTTACCATCTAATCCCGGGGGCACGGCCATCACTTTGAATCGAGACACTGGGGGTGGACCAGTGCAGGAAGATCACCTGGCTGAGGGGTCCTCTGGGAGTGGGGGTGAGATACCCAATGGTGAGACGCAGTATCCCTCCCTTTTCAACACCTTTACCCCATCCTATTTTTTGGGATATTATGATTTTCCAACTACCCCCCTTTCCTGCACAAACACTGAGCCGAGGAAGAGGTGGTCTGAGCGAAGAAAGACTAACACTCAAACATTACCCAAGACATGTGTCGTTAGTACGGTCAGGCAGAGTCAGGCAATTGACCACAATTGCATACATCTGATATCTATTGACGTTCCCCACATGGATAAAAGCTGGAGCACTGGGACACACTCTGCGTAAGGCAAGTCACGAAAAGGAGCAGTTCTTCTGGGGCAGCAGTGAAGAAGGTGGAGCAGGATGGCAGGCTGAGAAGCAGAATGAAGGAGTGGAGAGACCTTGAGCGTCCTGGTGAAATATTGTTACCTCCAAACAATCTTGAAGTCTACACAAGTGACCCCGCTGAAAGAGACCCATGAATGCTGCATATTCTGTGACAGATACCAGCAGCATTCCTGGGTGAGCAACCAAGTTGGGGAGGTGAAGCAGCAGCTGTGGTGTCAACCTTGGCTCCCAGATCAAAGACACAAGCACGAAACCAGCAGAGCCGGTGAGTTAAAGAAAGCTGTGTAATACCGGTCTGTGTTAAAGATAAAAGTTACAAGCAGCAACAGTGTATCATGACAATGAAGGTTGCGCGTATACTGTGAAGACACGAGTGACAGTAAAATGTGATTAAGCTGCCAAAGTATTGCTGAACTGTGAATCGAACAAGTGAGACATGGAGAGATAACCGTGGAGAGGTAGAGTGTTCCGGTATAGCGAAAGTACCCCTTCGAAAGTCCCTGTTTAAATGTGCATAGTGGTGGAAGTGGAAAAGAGAAGAGCCGAGAAACTCATGAATGACAAATGTGTCTGATATCAGTGGGAAATGAATACCAAGGCCCTCATTACGAGTTCGGCCGGTAGCCATGCCGCTATTGGCGGCATGGCTGCCTCCGAAATCGCATCCGTGTCCGGGTCCTCGGAATGAGGACTTACCGGGCCATTCCGAGTTCAGATGGCCCGGTAATTCCTCCCTCAAGGACCCAGACACGGTCCTTCCCCATTCCCATTTCATCTCCCATAGGGCTGAATGGGAATGGGAGAGGGAGCAAACAACGGGCCATAACGAGATGGCCCGTTGTTTGCTCCCTCTTCCCCTCGCGGGACCCGGTAAGCACGCCTGGTTTTTCCAGGCGTGCTTAACGTGTCCCGCGAGGGGACCTCGTAATGTGGCGGAACGGGTTGAACGGTGCCGTCACCTTTTATGGCGCCATTTAATCCATTCCGCCAGGGTCGTAATGAGGCCCCAAAACTGAACTGTAATCGAAGTGGTCATGCTGAGGCATTTGTAAAACCCCTCGCACATTCAAAGGTTTTCGATGAGAAAAGCAAACTGTTAGCAATTGTGATTTGGAAGGTCCAAGCCCGACCAAGGGGGACCTAAAGTGAACTGTGAGAAATTGTGATTTGGAAGATCCGAGCCTAACCATGGAAGACCTAAAGCGAACTGTGAGAAAGTGTGATCGGAAGTTCCAAGCCCGACAGAGGAAGACCTGTAACAAACTGTGAGAAAGTCTGATCAGAAGGTCCGAGCAGAGGGAGACCTATGTGAACCATAAAGCCTGAAGTTTTGTGAACTATGAATTCTGGAGGAAAGGAACTTTTTGTTTTGTTGAATGAACCCAAGGCATCCTGCAAATAAGAAATGTTGAACAAACAAAAGATTTTGTGCGATCAAGAGACTTTTTTCCGTGAAAGGCCCTGGTCCGTGTCCTGAGCTGCATCATTGTGTCTAAAGCCAGAGTGTGTTCTAAGACCCAAGTGTGCCACCTTATCCCATGCAAAAAATGTGGGGATGGGAGTTTTGCTCAATAACCTTGCCATATTGTATTCAACACTGCTTTTTCCTTTACATATATATCTTTCCCTCTACACATTTATTTTAGTAGAGTTTTTTAGTTTTTTAGGTTTTTTAGTTTAGGCCATTTTGTTTTGACTGCAACTGATGAGGACTGTGTTCTTTTACTTTGATGGTTGAGACTACTCCCTTCTTTAGCTATAGGGCAAGCTAGGAGTTTTTCAACCCCCCCCTTTCAAGTTATAATAGAGGTTTTTGAATGTGCTAATATTATGTCTGTGTCTAGTTGTGAAACCATGCCTCCCTTACACTACAAAGGGTGGCAGAATATATATTTGTTTTATTGATTACACTGCAGCTTTTGACTCGGTCTCTCATTCAAATCTATGGAAGAAAATGGAAGTCTAGGGTTGTGATTTGTCTTTACATAGTTTTATTGAACAGCAGCTTTATAAGCTGTTTCAGGACACGTCTGTCTCTATTATGCTTCAAGTGGCGGGTCGGACGTGTCGACATATTAACCAATCATGGTGTATATCAGGGCAGTGTACTGGCACCTTTGCTATATATAATTTGTATGAAGCCGATATGGATGAGAGCCTTAAAACCTGCAGATGTTTTCCACCCTGTTTTGGTGCCAGTGCTTTGCCCTGGTTTTCCTATACTGATAATTCAATTTCATGGGAAAAATTGCCCATAAGGCTTCAGAGTAGTCTGAATGATTTGGTGGAGTACTCTGCAGCCAATGGACTAACTTTAAATGTGTTAAAAACAAAAATAATGGTTATTGGTGGAAACAATAGGAATTTGTGTAGGTTTGTATGGAGGATCAATGGTATAGGAAACAGTTACCCAGCATATCTACTTGGGAGTCTTAATCAGTTCCTGATTAGAATGTAAGGTTTTGTCAAACTTTATAATGACCAAATCCATTGTGTTTAGTTAAGTCCTTTAGAACATCAAGAGGTGGAACTTTGAACAGTTCATAAGGTTAGTATTACACTGTGTATCTTGTATGGTCTTGAAGGATTTGGAGAAAGGGAGGTGAGATAGTTATATCTGTTGGAGGGGAAGATTTGGAGATATAACTTGGGTTTACCTAACTGTATTCCCATGGAGGCTATATATTTTGAGCTAGACCTCACCTCACTCATGACTCCCTGGAGGATAGCACATAGCACATTATTTTTGAAAATGAACGATTGTCACAATTCACTATCCTTGCTAAGCCACTGTGCCCATATGCTTAAAGGTACTGTAAAGCCATGCACTGTGATGAACAACTTTATGGAAGAGGTGCCTGAGTTTGTTTCATGAGGTGATTGACTTTAGTATTTTAAAAAAAATGACAGATTTTCTTGTACTTTATGACAGGTATATTAAGGGGACTCATTATTTGTTAATAGTTTTCATTTTATCAGGCCTAATCAGTTTTTCAGGGTAGTCATTAGTGATTACATCCGCTGAATAATTTATCTGGAAAGAATTCAAAAAATGTATTTAAGAAATGGATTCTATTGAGAAGTGACCTTTGTGGACATTTTATGATAATGTATTTTATGACAATATTTGTATGATGATATTTTGATTGTATTATATAATTGAGATGTATTTTATTGGTGTGTAAAAGTTTTGTAATATAACCAAATACAAATAAATAAAAAATAAATAACATTGTCACCCATTTACAATTTACATCTGTCTCTGTGCTTGGGTTTAAATCCTTAAATATACATTTGATTTATTCTGAGTTCCAGTCCGTAGTACTCCCCTCTCATTTAATCTGATATTTCAATCAGCCAGGCCTCACTTCAAGGAAGGACTTTAACACCATTTGCAACTGGATGTCTGCCTCAAATGGACAGCCAGGCAGTGTAATCACCCAATGAGGTGGGATTGAAGTCAATAAAAGAAATTACCAGCTTTACAAATAAACATTTACCATGTTTACCAGGGTTCACAGGAGTCAAAAAAGCCATAGCCCTGAAATAACAAGATGTATCACCAGATGTTCTGTTGCTGGGCAGATTAACTGGACCTGTCATATAATATTTGTAAGCAAGAAAAAAATAATACCAGAGAACGTCAGTCATTCATATATCCTGGTGCCCTTGCCAGCAAGCCTGTTACTTTGAAATGGAAAAACAATGTGTGTGTAAAATTATCAGTTTGAAAAAGACTGATATATGTAGCACACACACCCCATATCGTGATGAGGTCAGATTAGCATCATTGAATTCATATGGTTGAGAGTAATCTGATTAACAATTAGTACCACGATTACATGTGTGGAATATGCAGTTTCAGAAAGTTACTATTGTTTAAAATCAAAAGTTCTAAGATTATGTCACATCAAATGGGAGGGACACTGGATTTAGAAGTTACTTCTATCAAACTGCTGCTTCATTAATATCCCCAATGACCACAGAGGGATTGGTTCAGTGTGATGTCACTTTTGGAACACTGTTGAGTCACATATATTGACCAAGTCGATTAGAGAAATGATACATACCTGTGTGCGATATGCAGAAATTAGTTAGACATCCACCATCTGAAATGCTGAGACTCTGCTATATGCTCTTGTGGACCGATCCACGTTAAGGATTCCTGGCCCACTAAGCAGTGTGCCCCACAGACGTAGAATTGACAGAGGGTGTCTCAGATGGTGGTCGACTCAGGTCGGCCTACTTCCCTGATGATGAAGAAAATGGTGTTTTGGACATCTCTTTTGGTCTGTCGAGATCATAGATTTCTGGAGTTTCTTCCTTTACCTGTGATGCACACAATGCTGCTTTCTAATAGCTAATTTGTGGCTCTTTGCACATTTTAGTTGTGCATCAAGCTTCTTAGTATGGATTTTCTGAATGTTCATCTACCACATACTGCTGTAACATGGCCATGTTTTCTTGAAATGTAGCTAATTCATGACTAGATTAGATGTTCAATGTTGCCTTTCTTTGATGCTATTGTTGGACCCTATGGAATGTTGATAGCACATCTATCATCAGTCAAGTGTAATCCACATCTGCAGACAAATCATGAGCCCTAAGTTTGTTGCAGATATCAATGAGTGGGTAGATCAAGGTTTGACATAATTACTTCGAAATGGGGCTAGCCTGCACTCTGCAAGATTGACTCCCAGCCCTTCATCCTTCTAAGGTTTGATAAAATAAAGTACCTTTCAGTTTTGTCATAATAACAGCTGCTTACACTTGTAGCCCTACCTCACTGGATGAGTTAGTGTGTCACTAGTACAGTTTTAGATGAAAAGTAACGGCAACTCACAATTTCCCAGCAGTTAGTGACTTTGCCAACAAATTGACAGAAGCCAGACTTTTCTACAAATGAACTCCGCAAGACATCCATAGCTAGTCCTTCCAACAAGTTAGCACTGAGCAAGCACACTCTTCTAAATGGCCATTGATCTGTTTTACCACACTCAAATGCTTCTATTACACTGACTGGGTGAAAAAGGGGTCACTACTAAGCAATGCGAGTGCTGTGAAATGATAGGAAACTGCACATTAGAAACGATGTTCCATATGATGGCACAGCAGCACTGTTTTCTCAGTCACAGTATGGGCTGGGGTTATACAGTGATTGGCTGCTGGTATCAGAGATTAGATATTATATTGCAAAAATGTTCAATGCCTTCCCCCATCTCATAGTGTAAGTGCACAGAAGGCAGGTGGCAAGATGCTGTTCTTCCTTGACCAGATTGAACAAATTTCCATTTGGGATTTTATTGGGTGGTCTAATATGTGTCTTATGCTCATCTATCCACAAAGGTGTTGATTGTGGTGGAGGAGGTATTGGTTGTGTGATTGCAAGTCCCTAACATTCTACACTTTCATATCTGCCAGTTTATGCTTGAAAGACACTGACACAAGTGGGGGAGTGTCTGTGTCTAGCCATCCTGTCTATGTGAATGTGGCATTGTCCTCGTCCTTCCCTTTGGTATCTTTTATTCCAGAATCTTGTGCTACACCCTGTAATGGGATGGGCCATAATCCATATCTGTCTCAACTTCATGATCATAAATATATCATCATCCTCCTCTTCAGTGTGCATTGTTTCTCCCTGCACAACCTGCACCTTTCCTATTTCTGTCTCAGATATAATGGGCTGGACCCCATTTCCTACTGAAATTCCAGGCCATATTCTCAAGACAGTCACTTTTTCTCCATGCTCACCAAAATATAATACTCACTTTCACATGGAAATGATTGGTGAGGTTCTTACTCTGACAAACTGTGTATGCCAGCAAAATCAATTAAGTTGCGTTATGTACATTTTAAACTATGATATGCTTTGTCTGTTGTTCATCAAGACCACCCACAACATCCAATGCAAGAGTTTTTAACAACAAATCAAACATGCACTAAAATGTGACTTCATGCAAGATGTAATCCAGTGATAATATACAATAAACCGGTTCTATGTCATATATTCACATTCTAAAGTCCAAACAAAAAAAAGACAGATTATTTTCGGCCGATTTTATGTGGCCTTTAAAATGCTGCAGTATGACATACTGAACCCACTCCTGCACCCACCTCAGAAGGCAATCCTGCCCTCACCCTCTCCCAATGTGTTTCTAATAAATCTGGGTATTTATCCCCCAAACTCCATCCCTTTAGGCAACCACCACCCCTTCCCAGCCCAACACATTCTCCCTACTCTCCCACAGTCATGCAAACACACTGCCCCGCACCCCAGCCCTTGAACACCACAATCATTCCCTCACCTCTACCGCACAGACACACATGCACTCACAAACACACACAATAAGAAAACACTCACAATGCACAGCACTCACAACACACTCACAACACTGAAAATAAACTTAACTCGCTCCTGCAACGTCTCTGCATGTCTGCGCCTGTTAGCCCCTGCGTGCACTCAGGTGTGGCATGGGCATGACATTTGAATTTAGAAAGTCTGCTCAGAGCGGTCTTCGAGTGGTCTTTCTAAATCATTTTTTGTGCTCATTTTTTTTTAAACGAGTTCTTCACTCTATGCCAGTAAGCTGTGCTACAAAAATGTTGTTGAACAACATATATATGAATGAAGAAAGATGGAAACAACTAATCACAATCATTAATGTTGAATACATTAATGCCAGATGACACTTTAATTATGCAAATGCTTTGTTAATAATTTATATACACATCATACAAAAACAATTATAACAAAGTTTACAGCATAATGGAGCCGAGCACTTCAGAGCCCATTGCTTCATCAGGAATGTGTAGTGAACTACAGTCAATGATCAACATTTCTACAATTTCAAAAATTGGAAAAATAAAAAAAGGAGGCCACACATTTCCAGACATAAATATTAGATATAAACTATGACTGTCAATTATTCTTGCCATCACCCTCCAGACTAGAAAAGCAGATCAGGTAGTCTTGTACGGTCTAATATTGTAGAGCCTCATAGAGTAACATGCATTTGAGACAGAGAAGAGGCCACCAGGTAAGTAGTGTGATTGCATCCTCCCAAATATTAAGGTAAGATGTCCTTGTAAAGTTTTGGTTAGGTTGTGCCATCCAGTTAATTGTTTTCTTGCAAGACTTACATTTTCACTTCTTTTGATTGTTTTTTGGGGAAAGGATGTCTTTTTCATCAAGTCATTAGCCCTTATATGTTTACTGGCATCCTGCTGTAATTCTGGTGGGATATCGGAAAACTGACCTGCCATTAAAGGTGCATGATATCCCATAATTTCCAGGATATTACAGGTGCTGGCAATGGTAGTTTAATCCCCATTCTATTCAGTCCATAGGTCTCCATAGGGGGATTGCCAGTATTAACAGCACCAGTAATACTGGTGCCAATGATACTGTCTGTTTTTTGCCAGCATGGGCCAGATTTACCTCCAGCTCTTGGCTGGAGGTAAGTCAGTCAACCTCCACCAGCAAACTTATAGTTTGGCGATATGGGAAAAGTGTCAGTAACAGAATTATCGCCACTTTTTTGCAGCACTGCCACTTGTAATGAGGGCTATTGTCTTTGTCCTTTTCTAAGTGTTTTAAGGGTTACGTCATCATGTGCTTTGTGCATTATGCAATTTGAATTATGGCGCAGGGGAATGGTGGGAAGCTTCACGCAGTGTTGATTGAATTCTTGCACAGTTTTCAAGTCGTTAATTTCTTTTGTGTTTTTTTGGGTGGGTAGAGGAGATGTGGGCATTGAATTTTGAGTCTTGGTTAATTAGTGCGGTTTCTAACAGGCTACGACCCCTCTTTGATGCATGCTTTTCAGAGTGGATAGTTGCGGGAACTCTGGATCATATGGGTCTGGTGAGAACGAGGGACATGATGCAGATGCTGTGAGACAGAATAGAGGGAACTTTTGGAGCTGGGAGACAGCCACACAGGGTTTCCACCATGGCCATCAGCAGATTATCACAGAGTGCACAGCAACAAGGCATGCATCGCTGAACGAGGGGGACAAGAACTTGAACAGGGGCAATGTGTTTGGTGGACCTTCGAAGATGGTGTTGGGGGAAGTTAGTGGAGACTTGCTAGACTTGAGTTGTGCTGGACCGTTGTGCACCTGAGATTCACGAGTGAGACCATTTGCTGTGTGATTTTTGCTCTGGCAGACAGATGGATTGAGCTGGAGGAAGAGAATGGGTAAGGGTTTGCAGCATGTGCTCTCGGTTTGGGTCTGACTGTGTTCCAGAGCCCGTCGAAGTGTTTTCAGAGATCAACCGAAAATCGGATGATGATTCGCGGGTGTTTGGAGCAATTGAGGTGATTGGGATTTCATCACATCGTTTCCTGGCCTCCTTGGGAGCTTTGCATGAACTCTTCCAGTCATGCATTGGTGATTCGTTTGGATTAGTGAGCGATGCTTTCTGTGGTACGATTTTTGGCTGAACTGGGAAATAGATGGAGGGTGGATAGTTGATGGATTTGCAGTAGTGATGAGTAAACTAGTTTGGGCAAAACTCGAACCTCCTGAATTTTAAGAGACCTGGGAGGGAGGGAGGTCAGCCAACTGTTACAGGGCCCTAAAGCATGCCCCACTGGCAAACTGTTGCCTGGCAGGCTCCTGCATAGCACTGTGGCATTTTAAACGTTTGTCTATTTCCAGCACTTCTGCGCTGGAAGTGGAAAAAAAAGCTGTAAAAAGGTGTGAACACGTTTAGAATGTTTCTTTTGGTGTGGTTTCTTTGGATGGGGAAGAGATGTCACGGGGAACAGCATAAACAATCAGGGGTTGCTGGTTTGCACTTGCAAATATGACATGCAAAATTGTTTAGGTCAAACTTTTTCATCGACCCCTAGTTTACAGATTGGGCTCTGGATTTGGGTCTGGATGGTGTTTAGGGGCTCTGGAGTTATTATTTTGGAGAGGTCAATGGAATATGCCTTTGTTGTGATGCTGGGCTGGGTGAGCCCTGTGCTCATCGAGCCTCACAAAGCTGTTTGAGCCCTCCATGCGTTATATATTTCTACCCACTCACACCGTTGTCTTTCAACTAACATTAGCTTACCTCACCGCCACACCAGAGACAAGTAATAATTCAATAGGGGACATTCCCGTTGTCAAAACACGTTTAACATACCCCAGAAATAAACCTGGTAAGAAAACCCCTCAGTTGCTGCCTGGATAAAATTTCATCCACCAAAAAATTGATCAAACCAATTGTAGGGAGCATCTCCGAACTTTAGAGAACAGCTGGACTATCCTACCAGACATGCAGCCCGATTCATGGAATTATTAGCGCGGCGCAAGTGGCCAAAAACGTGCGATTCGCAGTGGAATAGCGAAAATCGCAGTGCAAGTGCGAAAATCGCACGAAAAGCAGCGCACATCGATTCATGGAAGGGCGTGCGCGAGAAAACCATCGGATGTGCGCTAAAAAAGTGCGCGGCGCACGTTGGCGCACAGGCCATCTAACGGCGTGCGCCAGGTCACAGCGAAAAATCGCACAGGCCACAGCGAAAATCGCACATAGTGCGGCGCACACAACAAAAGTAGGCGGAACACGGGGCGTAACACTCGGAATGGGGAACAACTTGCCAAAATGTGGGCGTCACGGGGGAAGTACAGGGTGCAAGTGCGCGGAACGCCCACACACTCGCCTACAACACGTATTCATGGAATCGAATAGGGCAAAAAAGCGCACGGTCAAACCAGCGCACAGGCACAAACACGACCGCCACAAGAAAGCAGGCGGTAGCGTCTCTGCGCCTGTAATAAATGTGCGCCAAAAGGTGCGCCAACAAATAGCACCTATATACAGCTATGATGAATGTCCTATACTGTGGCCCTCCAGGACAAATGACGTGCAAAGGGGTACCCACAAACATGGACACCCGCTGACTGAAAAATAACGTGTGCGTGTATTGCGGGGTGCGCGGGAACTTTCACACGCGATATGGCAGGGTACGTGGATTTCAGGGGTGCGCGGGAAGTTCCACATGCGATTTGGCCGGGTACGTGCGCGGGAATTTCCACACGCGACTTGGCTGGGTATGTGGATCTCAGGGGTGCGCGAGAAGTCTCACACGCGATTTGGCAGGGTACGTGGATTTCAGGGGTGCGCGGGAAGTTCCACATGCGATTTGGCCGTGTACGTGCGCGGGAATTTCCACACGCGACTTGGCTGGGTACGTGGATCTCAGGGGTGCGCGGGATGTCTCACACGCGATTTGGCAGGGTACGTGGATTTCAGGGGTGCGCGGGAAGTTCCACACACGATTTGGCCGGGTACGTGCGCGGGAATTTCCACACGCGATTTGGCTGGGTACGTGGATCTCAGGGGTGCGCGGGAAGTCCCACACGCGATTTGGCAGGGTACGTGGATTTCAGGGGTGCGCGGGAAGTTGCACACACGATTTGGCCGGGTACGTGCACGGGAATTTCCACACGTGACTTGGCTGGGTACGTGGATCTTAGGGGTGCGCGGGAAGTCCCACACACGATTTGGCCAGGTACGTGGATTTCAGGGGTGCGCGGGAAGTCCCACACGCGATTTGGCCGGGTACGTGCGCGGGAATTTCCACACGCGATTTGGCTGGGTACGTGGATCTCAGGGGTACGCGGGAAATTCTACACGCGATTTAGCTGTGTGCTCCCAGGTATTCCCTGTACACCCTCCACGGCCCCTGCAGGCAGCCGACACCACAGGGGACTACCCTGCACACCTGCTCATGTCACCCAGCACCCCCACCCTCCAGCAGTGCGGGGCACCCTCCACCAGCCCCCACTCATGTCCCCTATCACCCCCACCCCCCAGCATCCAGGGGCACCCTCCACCAGGCCCCCAATCATGGCCCCCTGCACCCCCACGCCCCAGCAGTGCAGGGCACCCTCCACCAGGACCCCACTCATGTCCAACTCATGTCCCCCTGCACCCCCACCCCCCAGCATCCAGGGGCACCCTCCACCAGGCCTCCACTCATGTCTCCCACCACCCCCACCCCCCAGCCACCATGGGCAGCCCCCACCAGGCCCCCACCCATGTCCCCTATCACCCCCACCCCCCAGCAGTGCAGGGGCAGCCTCCACCAGGCCCCCACTCATGTCTCCCACCACCCCCACCCCCCAGCCACCATGGGCAGCCCCCACCAGGCCCCCACTCATGTCCCCTATCACCCCCACCCCCCAGCCACCATGGGAAGCCCCCACCAGGCCCCCACTCATATCTCCCACCCACCCCCCCCCCAGCCACCATGGGCACCCTCCACCAGGCCCACACTCATGTCCAACTCATGTCTCCCACCACCCCCACCCCCCAGCATCCAGGGGCACCCTCCACCAGGCCCCCACTCATGTCTCCCACCACCCCCACCCCCCAGCAGTGCAGGGCACCCTCCACCAGGCCCCCACTCATATCCAACTCATGTCTCCCACCACCCCCACCCCTCAGCAGTGCAGGGGCACCCTCCACCAGGCCCCCACTCATGTCCCCCTGCACCCCCACCCCCCCGCCACCATGGGCATCCCCACCAGGCCCCCACTCATGTCCCCTATCACCCCCACCCCCCAGCAGTGCAGGGCACCCTCCACCAGGCCCCCACCCATGTCCAACTCATGTCTCCCACCCACCCCCCCAGCCACCATGGACAGCCCCCACCAGGCCCCCACTCATGTCCCCTATCACCCCCACCCCCCAGCCACCATGGGCAGCCTCCACCAGGCCCCCACTCATGTCTCCCACCACCCCCACCCCCCCAGCAGTGTGGGGCACCCTCCACCAGGCCCCCACCCATGTCTCACACCACCCCCACCCCCAGCCACCATGAGCAGCCCCCACCAGGCCCCCACTCATGTCCCCTATCACCCCCACCCCCCAGCAGTGCAGGGGCACCCTCCACCAGGCCCCCACTCATGTCTCCCACCACCCCCACCACCCAGCCACCATGGGCAGCCTCCACCAGGCCCCCACTCATGTCCCCTATCACCCCCACCCCCCAGCCACCATGGGCAGCCCCCACCAGGCCCCCACTCATGTCGCCCACCCACCCCCACCCCCCAGCCACCATGGGCAGCCTCCACCAGGCCCCCACTCATGTCTCCCACCACCCCCACCCCCCCCAGCAGTGTGGGGCACACCCCACCAGGCCCCCACTCATGTCTCCCACCACCCCCACCCCTCAGCAGAGCAGGGGCACCCTCCACCAGGCCCCCACTCATGTCTCCCACCACCCCCACCCCCCAGCAGTGCAGGGCACCCTCCACCAGGCCCACACTCATGTCCAACTCATGTCTCCCACCACCCCCACCCCCCCAGCATCCAGGGGCACCCTCCACGAGGCCCCCACTCATGTCTCCCACGACCCCACCCCCCAGCAGTGCAGGGCACCCTCCACCAGGCCCCCACTCATGTCCAACTCATGTCTCCCACCGCCCCCACCCCTCAGCAGTGCAGGGGCACCCTCCACCAGGCCCCCACTCATGTCCCCTATCACCCCCACCCCCAGCCACCATGGGCAGCCTCCACCAGGCCCCCACTCATGTCTCCCACCACCCCCACCCCCCAGCCACCATGGGCAGCCCCCACCAGGCCCCCACCCATGTCCCCTATCACCCCCACCCCCCAGCATCCAGGGGCACCCTCCACCAGGCCCCCACTCATGTCTCCCACCACCCCCACCCCCCCAGCAGTGCAGGGCACCCTCCACCAGGCCCCCACTCATATCCAACTCATGTCTCCCACCACCCCCACCCCCCAGCATCCAGGGGCACCCTCCACGAGGCCCCCACTCATGTCTCCCACGACCCCCACCCCCCAGCAGTGCAGGGCACCCTCCACCAGGCCCCCACTCATGTCCAACTCATGTCTCCCACCGCCCCCACCCCCCAGCAGTGTGGGGCACCCTCCACCAGGCCCCCACTCATGTCTCCCACCCACCCCCCCCCCCAGCCACCATGGGCACCCTCCACCAGGCCCCCAATCATGGCCCCCTGCACCCCCACCCCCCAGCAGTGCAGGGCACCCTCCACCAGGACCCACTCATGTCCAACTCATGTCCCCCTGCACCCCCACCCCCCAGCATCCAGGGGCACCCTCCACCAGGCCTCCACTCTTGTCTCCCACCACCCCCACCTCCCAGCCACCATGGGCAGCCCCCACCAGGCCCCCACCCATGTCCCCTATCACCCCCACCCCCCAGCATCCAGGGGCACCCTCCACCAGGCCCCCACTCATGTCTCCCACCACCCCCACCCCCAGCCACCATGAGCAGCCCCCACCAGGCCCCCACTCATTTCCCCTATCACCCCCACCCCCCAGCAGTGCAGGGGCACCCTCCACCAGGCCCCCACTCATGTCTCCCACCACCCCCACCACCCAGCCACCATGGGCAGCCTCCACCAGGCCCCCACTCATGTCCCCTATCACCCCCACCCCCCAGCCACCATGGGCAGCCCCCACCAGGCCCCCACTCATGTCGCCCACCCACCCCCACCCCCCAGCCACCATGGGCAGCCTTCACCAGGCCCCCACTCATGTCTCCCACCACCCCCACCCCCCCCAGCAGTGTGGGGCACCCCCCACCAGGCCCCCACTCATGTCTCCCACCACCCCCACCCCTCAGCAGAGCAGGGGCACCCTCCACCAGGCCCCCACTCATGTCTCCCACCACCCCCACCCCCCAGCAGTGCAGGGCACCCTCCACCAGGCCCACACTCATGTCCAACTCATGTCTCCCACCACCCCCACCCCCCAGCATCCAGGGGCACCCTCCACGAGGCCCCCACTCATGTCTCCCACGACCCCCACCCCCCAGCAGTGCAGGGCACCCTCCACCAGGCCCCCACTCATGTCCAACTCATGTCTCCCACCGCCCCCACCCCTCAGCAGTGCAGGGGCACCCTCTACCAGGCCCCCACTCATGTCCCCTATCACCCCCACCCCCAGCCACCATGGGCAGCCTCCACCAGGCCCCCACTCATGTCTCCCACCCACCCACCCCCCCCAGCCACCATGGGCACCCTCCACCAGGCCCCCAATCATGGCCCCCTGCACCCCCACCCCCCAGCAGTGCAGGGCACCCTCCACCAGGACCCCACTCATGTCCAACTCATGTCCCCCTGCACCCCCACCACCCAGCATCCAGGGGCACCCTCCACCAGGCCTCCACTCATGTCTCCCACCACCCCCTCCCCCCAGCCACCATGGGCAGCCCCCACCAGGCCCCCACCCATGTCCCCTATCACCCCCACCCCCCAGCATCCAGGGGCACCCTCCACCAGGCCCCCACTCATGTCTCCCACCACGCCCACCCCCCAGCAGTGCAGGGCACCCTCCACCAGGCCCCCACTCATATCCAACTCATGTCTCCCACCACCCCCACCCCTCAGCAGTGCAGGGGCACCCTCCACCAGGCCCCCACTCATGTCCCCCTGCACCCCCACCCCCCAGCCACCATGGGCATCCCCACCAGGCCCCCACTCATGTCTCCCACCACCCCCACCCCCCAGCAGTGCAGTGCACCCTCCACCAGGCCCCCACTCATGTCCAACTCATGTCTCCCACCCACCCCCCCAGCCACCATGGGCAGCCCCCACCAGGCCCCCACTCATGTCCCCTATCACCCCCACCCCCCAGCCACCATGGGCAGCCTCCACCAGGCCCCCACTCATGTCTCCCACCACCCCCACCCCCCCAGCAGTCTGGGGCACCCTCCACCAGGCCCCCACCCATGTCTCCCACCACCCCCACCCCCCAGCCACCATGGGCAGCCCCCACCAGGCCCCCACCCATGTCCCCTATCACCCCCACCCCCCAGCATCCAGGGGCACCCTCCACCAGGCCCCCACTCATGTCTCCCACCACCCCCACCCCCCAGCAGTGCAGGGCACCCTCCACCAGGCCCCCACTCATATCCAACTCATGTCTCCCACCACCCCCACCCCTCAGCAGTGCAGGGGCACCCTCCACCAGGCCCCCACTCATGTCCCCCTGCACCCCCACCCCCCAGCATCCAGGGGCACCCTCCACCAGGCCCCCACTCATGTCTCCCACCACCCCCACCCCCCAGCAGTGCAGTGTACCCTCCACCAGGCCCCCACTCATGTCCAACTCATGTCTCCCACCCACCCCCCCCAGCCACCATGGGCAGCCCCCACCAGGCCCCCACTCATGTCCCCTATCACCCCCACCCCCCAGCCACCATGGGCAGCCTCCACCAGGCCCCCACTCATGTCTCCCACCACCCCCACCCCCCCAGCAGTCTGGGGCACCCTCCACCAAGCCCCCACCCATGTCTCCCACCACCCCCACCCCCAGCCACCATGAGCAGCCCCCACCAGGCCCCCACTCATGTCCCCTATCACCCCCACCCCCCAGCAGTGCAGGGGCAGCCTCCACCAGGCCCCCACTCATGTCTCCCACCACCCCCACCACCCAGCCACCATGGGCAGCCTCCACCAGGCCCCCACTCATGTCCCCTATCACCCCCACCCCCCAGCCACCATGGGCAGCCCCCACCAGGCCCCCACTCATGTCGCCCACCCACCCCCACCCCCCAGCCACCATGGGCAGCCTCCACCAGGCCCCCACTCATGTCTCCCACCACCCCCACCCCCTCAGCAGTGTGGGGCACCCTCCACCAGGCCCCCACTCATGTCTCCCACCACCCCCACCCCTCAGCAGAGCAGGGGCACCCTCCACCAGGCCCCCACTGATGTCTCCCACCACCCCCACCCCCCAGCAGTGCAGGGCACCCTCCACCAGGCCCACACTCATGTCCAACTCATGTCTCCCACCACCCCCACCCCCCAGCATCCAGGGGCACCCTCCACCAGGCCCCCACTCATGTCTCCCACGACCCCCACCCCCAAGCAGTGCAGGGCACCCTCCACCAGGCCCCCACTCATGTCCAACTCATGTCTCCCACCGCCCCCACCCCTCAGCAGTGCAGGGGCACCCTCCACCAGGCCCCCACTCATGTCCCCTATCACCCCCACCCCCCAGCCACCATGGGCAGCCTCCACCAGGTCCCCACTCATGTCTCCCACCACCCCCACCCCCCCAGCAGTGTGGGGCACCCTCCACCAGGCCCCCACCCATGTCTCCCACCACCCCCACCCCCCAGCCACCATGGGCAGCCCCCACCAGGCCCCCACTCATGTCCCCTATCACCCCGACCCCCCAGCAGTGCAGGGGCAGCCTCCACCAGGCCCCCACTCATGTCTCCCACCACCCCCACCCCCCAGCCACCATGGGCAGCCTCCACCAGGCCCCCACTCATGTCCCCTATCACCCCCACCCCCCAGCCACCATGGGCAGCCCCCACCAGGCCCCCACTCATGTCTCCCACCCACCCCCACCCCCCAGCCACCATGGGCAGCCTCCACCAGGCCCCCACTCATGTCTCCCACCACCCCCACCCCCAGCAGTGTGGGGCACCCTCCACCAGGCCCCCACTCACGTCTCCCACCACCCCCACCCCCCAGCATCCAGGGGCACCCTCCACCAGGCCCCCACTCATGTCTCCCACCACCCCCACCCCCCAGCAGTGCAGGGCACCCTCCACCAAGCCCCCACTCATGTCCAACTCATGTCTCCCACCACCCCCACCCCCCAGCATCCAGGTGAACCCTCCACCAGGCCTCCACTCATGTCCAACTCATGCCTCCCACCACCCCCACCCCTCAGCAGTGCAGGGGCACCCTCCACCAGGCCCCCACTCATGTCCCCCTGCACCCCCACCCCCCAGCATCCAGGGGCACCCTCCACCAGGCCCCCACTCATGTCTCCCACCACCCCCACCCCCCAGCAGTGCAGGGCACCCTCCACCAAGCCCCCACTCATGTCCAACTCATGTCTCCCACCACCCCCACCCCCCAGCATCCAGGGGAACCCTCCACCAGGCCCCCACTCATGTCTCCCACCACCCCCACCTCCCAGCAGTGCAGGGAACCCTCCACCAGGCCCCCACTCATGTCCCCCTGCACCCCCGCCCCCCAGCATCCAGGGGCACCCTCCACCAGGCCCCCACTCATTTCTCCCACCACCCCCACCCCCCAGCAGTGCAGGGCACCCTCCACCAGGCCCCCACTCATGTCCAACTCATGTCTCCCACCACCCCCACCCCCAGCATCCAGGGGCACCCTCCACCAGGCCCCCACTCATGTCTCCCACCACCCCCACCCCCCAGCAGTGCAGGGCACCCTCCACCAGGCCCCCACTCATGTCCAACTCATGTCTCCCACCACCCCCACCCCCCAGCATCCAGGGGCACCCTCCACCAGGCCCCCACTCATGTCTCCCATCACCCCCACCCCCCAGCAGTGCAGGGCACCCTCCACCAGGCCCCCACTCATGTCCCCTATCACCCCCACCCCCCAGCCACCATGGGCAGCCCCACCAGGCCCCCACTCATGTCTCCCACCCACCCCACCCCCCAGCCACCATGGGCAGCCTCCACCAGGCCCCCACTCATGTCTCCCACCACCCCCACCCCCCAGCAGTGCAGGGGCAGCCTCCACCAGGCCCCCACTCATGTCTACCACCACCCCCACCCCCCAGTCACCAGGGGCAGCCCCCACCAGGCCCCCACTCATGTCTCCCACCCACCCCCACCCCCCAGCCACCATGGGCAGCCCCCACCAGGCTCCCACTCATGTCCCCTATCACCCCCACCCCCCAGCCACCAGGGGCACCCTCCACCAGGCCCCCACTCATGTCTACCACCACCCCCACCCCCCAGCCACCAGGGGCAGCCCCCACCAGGCCCCCACTCATGTCCCCTATCACCCCCACCCCCCAGCAGTGCAGGGGCAGCCTCCACCAGGCCCCCACTCATGTCTCCCACCACCCCCACCACCCAGCCACCATGGGCAGCCTCCACCAGGCCCCCACTCATGTCCCCTATCACCCCCACCCCCCAGCCACCATGGGCAGCCCCCACCAGGCCCCCACTCATGTCGCCCACCCACCCCCACCCCCCAGCCACCATGGGCAGCCTCCACCAGGCCCCCACTCATGTCTCCCACCACCCCCACCCCCCCCAGCAGTGTGGGGCACCCTCCACCAGGCCCCCACTCATGTCTCCCACCACCCCCACCCCTCAGCAGAGCAGGGGCACCCTCCATCAGGCCCCCACTCATGTCTCCCACCACCCCCACCCCCCAGCAGTGCAGGGCACCCTCCACCAGGCCCACACTCATGTCCAACTCATGTCTCCCACCACCCCCACCCCCCAGCATCCAGGGGCACCCTCCACCAGGCCCCCACTCATGTCTCCCACGACCCCCACCCCCCAGCAGTGCAGGGCACCCTCCACCAGGCCCCCACTCATGTCCAACTCATGTCTCCCACCACCCCCACCCCTCAGCAGTGCAGGGGCACCCTCCACCAGGCCCCCACTCATGTCCCCTATCACCCCCACCCCCCAGCCACCATGGGCAGCCTCCACCAGGCCCCCACTCATGTCTCCCACCACCCCCACCCCCCCAGCAGTGTGGGGCACCCTCCACCAGGCCCCCACCCATGTCTCCCACCACCCCCACCCCCTAGCCACCATGGGCAGCCCCCACCAGGCCCCCACTCATGTCCCCTATCACCCCGACCCCCCAGCAGTGCAGGGGCAGCCTCCACCAGGCCCCCACTCATGTCATCCCACCACCCCAACCCCCAAGCCACCATGGGCAGCCTCCACCAGGCCCCCACTCATGTCCCCTATCACCCCCACCCCCCAGCCACCATGGGCAGCCCCCACCAGGCCCCCACTCATGTCTCCCACCCACCCCCACCCCCCAGCCACCATGGGCAGCCTCCACCAGGCCCCCACTCATGTCTCCCACCACCCCCACCCCCAGCAGTGTGGGGCACCCTCCACCAGGCCCCCACTCATGTCTCCCACCACCCCCACCCCCCAGCTTCCAGGGGCACCCTCCACCAGGCCCCCACTCATGTCTCCCACCACCCCCACCCCCCAGCAGTGCAGGGCACCCTCCACCAAGCCCCCACTCATGTCCAACTCATGTCTCCCACCACCCCCACCCCCCAGCATCCAGGTGAACCCTCCACCAGGCCCCCACTCATGTCCAACTCATGCCTCCCACCACCCCCACCCCTCAGCAGTGCAGGGGCACCCTCCACCAGGCCCCCACTCATGTCCCCCTGCACCCCCACCCCCCAGCATCCAGGGGCACCCTCCACCAGGCCCCCACTCATGTCTCCCACCACCCCCACCCCCCAGCAGTGCAGGGCACCCTCCACCAAGCCCCACTCATGTCCAACTCATGTCTCCCACCACCCCCACCCCCCAGCATCCAGGGGAACCCTCCACCAGGCCCCCACTCATGTCTCCCACCACCCCCACCTCCCAGCAGTGCAGGGCACCCTCCACCAGGCCCCCACTCATGTCCCCCTGCACCCCCGCCCCCCAGCATCCAGGGGCACCCTCCACCAGGCCCCCACTCATTTCTCCCACCACCCCCACCCCCCAGCAGTGCAGGGCACCCTCCACCAGGCCCCCACTCATGTCCAACTCATGTCTCCCACCACCCCCACCCCCCAGCATCCAGGGGCACCCTCCACCAGGCCCCCACTCATGTCTCCCACCACCCCCACCCCCCAGCAGTGCAGGGCACCCTCCACCAGGCCCCCACTCATGTCCAACTCATGTCTCCCACCACCCCACCCCCCAGCATCCAGGGGCACCCTCCACCAGGCCCCCACTCATGTCTCCCACCACCCCCACCCCCCAGCAGTGCAGGGCACCCTCCACCAGGCCCCCACTCATGTCCCCTATCACCCCCACCCCCCAGCCACCATGGGCAGCCCCACCAGGCCCCCACTCATGTCTCCCACCCACCCCACCCCCCAGCCACCATGGGCAGCCTCCACCAGGCCCCCACTCATGTCTCCCACCACCCCCACCCCCCAGCAGTGCAGGGGCAGCCTCCACCAGGCCCCCACTCATGTCTACCACCACCCCCACCCCCCAGTCACCAGGGGCAGCCCCCACCAGGCCCCCACTCATGTCTCCCACCCACCCCCACCCCCCAGCCACCATGGGCAGCCCCCACCAGGCTCCCACTCATGTCCCCTATCACCCCCACCCCACAGCCACCAGGGGCACCCTCCACCAGGCCCCCACTCATGTCTACCACCACCCCCACCCCCCAGCCACCAGGGGAAGCCCCCACCAGGCCCCCACTCATGTCCCCTATCACCCCCACCCCCCAGCCACCAGGGGCACCCTCCACCAGGCCACCACTCATGTCTCCCACCCCCCCACCCCCCAGCAGTGCAGGGGCAGCCTCCACCAGGCCCCCACTCATGTCCCCTATCACCCCCACCCCCCAGCAGTGCAGGGGCACCCTCCACCAGGCCCCCACTCATGTCTCCCACCACCCCCACCCCCCAGCAGTGCAGGGGCACCCTCCACCAGGCCCCCACTCATGTCTCCCACCACCCCCACCCCCCAGCAGTGCAGGGGCACCCTCCACCAGGCCCCCACTCATGTCTCCCACCCACCCCCACCCCCCAGCCACCATGGGCAGCCTCCACCAGGCCCCCACTCATGTCTCCCACCACCCCCACCCCCCAGCAGTGCAGGGGCAGCCTCCACCAGGCCCCCACTCATGTCTACCACCACTCCCACCCCCAACCCCCCAGGGGCAGCCCCCACCAGGCCCCCACTCATGTCTCCCACCCACCCCCACCCCCTAGCCACCATGGGCAGCCCCCACCAGGCCCCCACTCATGTCTCCCACCCACCCCCACCCCCCAGCAGTGCAGGGGCAGCCTCCACCAGGCCCCCACTCATGTCTACCACCACCCCCACCCCCCACCCCCCAGGGGCAGCCCCTTCCAGGCCCCCACTCATGTCTCCCACCCACCCCCACCCCCAGCCACCATGGGCAGCCCCCACCAGGCCCCCACTCATGTCTCCCACCCACCCCCACCCCCCAGCCACCATGGGCAGCCTCCACCAGGCCCCCACTCATGTCCCCCTGCACCCAGGTCCTCACAATCACCAACCATGTGCGTAATGGTCAGCCTCCACAGCCAAAAGGCCCTACCAAGTAACCCATTCACCCACATGGAAAAGAAAATTACACGTTACACCCCCAACGTACATAAAGCAAATGAACCCATGTCTGTCACACACAATGGTTGCAAATGAATTTGAAAACCCCCAACATGACATGCATGAAACCAATGAGATGATACCACACAGTGAAGTATGAAAACAAAAATGTATTAAAAAAATATGAATGCAAATGAAATGAAACAAACTACAATGCCAATGAAAAAAAGAAAAGGTGCATGTCCGTCCCAAAAAATGAAAAACACCAAATCCAAAAAAAATGTACTTCAAAGTCACATTAAAAATGAAATCAATCCGACAGAAAAAAAATAAAATCCAAACACCATTGCTCCATGGAGAAGAAAAAATAAAATTAAAAAATAAAACAATCCAATGAAGAACTATGTACAAAATATCCAAGGGTCCATGAGCCCAACTGAACAAAGGAAACCTACAAAAAACCCTAACAAAAATGCAACTATATACAAAAAGTGGAGCTGTGTCCGTCGACTCCAAATCATAAGAATAAACAAATGAAGCCTAAAACTAAAGAACTATATACAAAGGCGGCGGGCAAGTCCAGCGGCTCACTCCGTAGTGTTCCGGGCCAGGGCATCATCAAACTCCTCGTCTATGTCCCGGAGGCGGTCCTGTTCCATGGCCCCGAGGGTCCGCAGGGACGACGCCATCTGCTCCTACAACCCCCTGCGGATTGCCTCGAGGCACTCAGCCCGCCTCAGGGCCCTCCGCATGGAGTTCTCCGCCCTGACCATCGTGAGCCGCTCCTCTTCCGCCCGCCGCCGCTCCGCACCTATCTGCTGGCCCAACCGCAGCCACACGGAAGACACTTCCTGTCCTGGGTCCTCCTGCCCTCCGGCCGATGCCTGCCCCTCCGATGTTGATGGCCCCGAGCCATGATGCCTCCCACGTTGACTCTGCTGCTGCCTCCGACGCAACTGCCTCTGCCAGCACGACGGCATCCAGGCTGATGGAATCCACCGACGCCGTCGTGCACGTGCCCTGCCTGATGATGCCGGCACATCCTCCATCTGCTGGGGTACAGTTGCTGTGGTGTCCACCCCTGCTTGACCTCCGACTCCCGACTGTGGCAGGGATGGGATCCCCACCGAGCTGGCTGCATAGGTCAGGGCAGGTCCACAGGGGGCCCTGGTGGCATCTGGGCCGGAAGACGGCAAGGAGAACGACTGGCGTATAGCCTCCACAGAGGAGGAGAGGGCCGCCAGATTGGCCGACACATGCAGGAAACCCCCGAACATGGAAGATCCCAATTGGGCCACGTCAGCACGGTGCTCTTGGTGATGATGTGCGTGCTCCTCCCGGGAAGCACGCACGTCATCACGAATTGCACCCGCGCGCATCGCAACCCCAATCAGGACCTTCTCCATACGGACACAGGTCCCCTCGTCCGCAGGTGGAGGGGAGTCAGGTGACATGGACATCCCCTCTACCTGCGGACGGGCCTGGGACGGGGCAACCCTGCTGGTGCATGGTGGTGCACTAACAGGGTCAGGGACAGCGACATGCACAGGCCCCTCCACGGTGACCTGTGCTGCCTCCTGCCCCTGGCCCTGGACTGCACCACTTGCACCAGCAGGGATGCCCCCACCAGGCCCCATGTGTGCCCCTGTGGCGGCCTCCTCCTCCTCTGTGGAAACCACCAACCTGGATGGCTCCTCACCGTCTTCCACTGAAGCAGGCCCCTGTGGGGGCTCACCCACCCCTTCCGCTGCAGCCGTGGGGGCATCCCCGCCGCCTTGCTCCACAGCGCCGTCTCCGCCCTCTTCTTCACTAGCCGCTGCGTAGAGGGAGACAAAGAACACAAGCATCAGGGTACTGTACAATGGTCCCCTAGACAGGAAGCAATAGCAGATGAGTACCACTGTCAAAGTACACTTCCATCATGTCCCTCCACAACACATGGGTCAGTCCAGGCAAAACACACACAGTAACAGGCATGGTGCATGCCATGGACATTTCCATACATGTCCAATGGACTCTTATATGATATGGAACTCACGGAAATTTCCACACGCTATTGGCCTGGGTACTGGATTTCAGGGGTGCGCGGGAAGTTTCACACGCTCGCCCACAACACGCGCAAAGAAACACGTACGCCAGTAGGAAGCAGGCATACGTCGACCCGCGACGCATAAATTTGCGTGCAAAAAACTAACAAGCTCAGACGCCAGGATGAATATACCGTTCCTAGCAGCAGTGGCCGTGGGCTACCAAAGGAGGAGGAGGAGGATAGTCAGGGCCAGAATTTTCACACCCAGAACCAGCCTTTTCGGGATGCCTGATGACCAGGTGTATGGGAGGTACAGGTTTCCACCACACATAATACTGGACCTGGTGAGTGAGTGGGAGGATGACCTCACATCACCCACCCTGTGCTCCCAAGCACTCAGCCCCCTGGAGAAGGTCCTCAATGTACTGCACTTCTTAGCCACTGGATCATTTCAGCGGACAAGTGCCATAGTGGGTGGGGTGTCACAGGCCACGCAGTCACGCTGCCTACACCAGGTCTTGAACATCATCACTGCACGGCCATCAGTCCGCAGGCACATATACCTGCCCAGAACACCTGCAGAAAGGCATGCTGGCGCCCTGGATTTTTACAGTGTGGCACGATTCCCCAAAGTGCTAGGTGCCATCGACTGCACCCATGTAGCCCTACGTCCCCCCAGGGCATCTGAGCACATCTATAGGAACCGCAAGCACTGGCATTCCATCAACGTGCAGGTAGTATGTAATGCCAAGGGAATCATCACCTCAGTATATGCCAACTATCCCGGGTCCACCCACGACAGCTTCATTTACCGAATGTCCACCCTAAGCCGGGACCTAGAAGCTGGGCGGCATGGCGATACATGGCTGCTTGGTGAGTATGAATGCCACTGCACATGCATGCATGTCAGATACTGAGCAAGGTCACAACCCCACCAATGATACCCATCACCACCTCCACAGGGGACAGTGCCTACCCTCTCAGCCCCCACATGATGACGCCAATTCGGAACCCCACCACGCCACCCGAGGTAAGATATAACACAGCCCACATTGCAACCTGGGGCATAGTTGTGCGCACATTCGGAGTGCTTAAGTCACGCTTTCGCTCCCTTGACCGTTCTGGCGGGCAGCTGTTATACGCTCCCCCAGTAGTGTGCAGGATCATAGTGGCAGCATGTGTCCTGCACAACGTTGCAACACGCCGGGGCCTGGCCATGGACATGGTGGTGCCCCCATATCCCCAACCACATGCACGCCCGCTGCGCATGGGAGGGGAAAGGGCACGGGGGGAGGCAGCCCGTACACAGCTAATGGCTAATTACTCCACATAGAAATCACACCCCTGTGGAGTGCACACTGCCCTGGCACATACCATCTTACAATCAATGATGACTCAACCTCACACTGATCCTGAATGTCTGGAGAATCAACCGTCAAAACCATATCAGCCTGAGATTGTTCACCTGGAAGTGTTACAATGTGTGCATCCCTACCTACACAGACACCACCAATGCAGTTTCGTGAAAAGACACATTCATGCAGCTAAAATGAATACCCACTTGCAAAATGCAACATGAGGACAGTGCCATGTCACCCAACCCATCCCCAGCACCGCCACACGACACACCGTGCCATGTCATGCTATGTGCAGGTAAACAAAGTAATCCCCACAACATGACACAAGTGTCACAAAGTACAGTGTCCCTAATTGAAACTCGCTACACCTGAAATAAACTACCATTAACATGACATTACGAATGTAAGGAATCAGTAGTCTCACCACCTGGAAATGCCTGCACTCCCACCACTTCCAACTGTACAGTGTTGCCGCCATGTAGAGTTGTCGGTGCACTGCTGCCAACATGGACCCCATCTCCAAAGTAGAGGGCCTTGTGTAGACATGAGGAAAGGACCTGCAAATTAGGAGGTAGACATGGATGATGAGTTACACATCAATGCAACATGCAGTGTACAACACAACAGCAATATGCACTAGGAATGTATACACAGTATTGACTAGACTACCCACACATGTAGTGGGAGTCCAATGTCACCATGTACGTCAATGTCACTTGGGCACACCCTTTGCAAGCCCATGGAAACGGGAAGCAGGAGGGGTGTGTGTGACAAAAACCCAAGCATCTGAACCAAATACATGACAAGCCTGCATGTGCCCAGCCACAATGCAGCGTATGCCCACGGGAGCCACACAAGGCAACACACTGTCCCAAAAAAAAAAAAAAAAATCAAAAATGGCCATTAATGGGCCCGGGGGGGGGGGGGGTTGGGGAGGCCACCCAGGAGGTCCGAGGACAGGGTGCACACCAAAACCCACCTGTGTGGCTCTTGCGAAAAAAAAACACCTCCATGGGCTCATGTCCCACACGGCTACCCTATTGTGGGAGTATCACTGCTGTCGCTATTATCACCCTGTGCAGCTGCATCCGGAGGTGGTGGCACTATGGGAGGCAGCCCACGCAAGGCCCTAGTCTGTTCCTCCATGGCTGCAAGCATGCGGGTGTGGTAGGTCTCGTTCTGGAGGATGAGTGTGCAGAGGTCCCCATGCAACAACTCACGGGATGCCCGGACCTCCGCCCTAGTTGCCTGCATCTCAGCTGAGAGCGTACGGGTGAGACGCTCCAGCTGCTGTACTGTCCTTCGGTTTGTTGAAGCCTCAAGCTCAATAAGAGTCTTCCTGAGGTAAAGGAGTTCCAGCCTCAGGGCTTCCCTGTGGCCCTGAGACTCTATGGAGATGGCTTCCTGCATAGTCGCCAGTGCCGCCCGCCTGTCCCTGTTGGACGCCAACATGTCCTCCCTGTGTGACTGGCAGATGGAGTCGGTTGCCTGCTGTAGTCGCTCCATCAGCCTTTCGGGGGGGACAATGGAAGTGGCCACCCTATCCATGGCCTGAGCCATCATCTCTGATGATGCTGCCTGTTGGGTTGCCATACCGTAAATGGATTGCTCCCATGCGGTATTGCCAGGTGGCGTACGGCCACCACGTCGGCGGGCACCACACCTGTCTGGGGCAAGGCGAACTGCGCCTTGCTGTGCCGGCACTGCCTGAGGCTGCAGGACTGCATTCCCCCTCTGATCTGCTGGCCCAGGAACAGGATCAGATATCGCGGAGTGTGACCCTGCATCCGTAACCACCAAAGGCGTAGCTGCCAACACTGACATCCCCATTGAGGGTTCTGACCCTGGTGCAGGTGGGTGGGACAGAACAGAATCCCTCCCAGGAACACTCACCTGCGACGGCACGTAGGTCTCATCATCCGAATCAACACCTGAGTACAGCTCGGGGGAGGTGCAGCCAGAGACACCCCTTGAGAGCACGACCTGCAGCAGTTGTGGGTTCTCACCCACCACCACACCACGTCCCTCACTGGTGGTCGGTCGGTCCTCAGACCCCTCCTGGGTCTGCACCATCTCCACAACCCCAGCAGTATCAGGTGCGTCTTCCCCTGCAAAGACATAAAAGCAAACAAATGGAAACAGGCATTAGCACCATGGCACACAATGAGGGCTGAGAAGCAACAGAAACAGTACTTGATTGACACATGTCCCACATGACTAAAACCCTCCCATGCATGCACCCTCACTGCGTATGAAGGGTAGGCAAATGGCACACACTGATGACACCAAGATGGAAGATGAACACATTTTCTGCATGCTGCCTGGCAGTGGCATCACACATTGGCCTGTGATTGCCAGGTGAAATACACATGCCATCACACAGATGGCATGTACCATTGCTATTGAGTGAAGATGGAGAGGAGGGCAGCACTTATTCATTCAGTCCAGTTCCCTCATGTAATAGCTTTTCTAATTCAAACAGGTCTGATTTGTCACCTGGAGCTGCCAGTCCAAAATGGTCCGATTGCACAGGGACATGTCTAAACGAATGATATCCAGGTAACAAAGTCACTCCACTTTACCATAGTCATGTCAGACATGTGACTAGAGGACTGAGAAATGCCTAGTAAAAGTGGTGGAATGCAAACAATCTGCCTGAATGAACAGAGAAAAATAAGCAACAATGTTGTGGCAAGGTTATACTTCAAGGGCAACTGGCGTGCTGTTGGGCTAGATGTCTACTGTTGGCAGATGGGATACTGCTATGGCCAAATGCTGCTGCGCAGAATGTATTGCATGAAGCACATGGGTGACCCAAACGACTCAGGCGCACACACCCTCACCTGGCACACAAACAGAAGCCCTCACACACACACCATGCACATGGATGACACACACATGGATGTGCACTCACCGGACAATGCCTCATAATCAGGCAGATCTCCCACGCCTTGGATCTGTTCCTCCGTGATGTAGGTCCCAGCGACTGACTCATGTGGAGTGAGTTCCATGTCTTCTAATGGAGACCCACCTTTAGTCACTAGAGTTGCGGCATGACTTGAGGCCAGCTTATTCTTTGCCCTGCGCTTTAGGTCATTCCAGCGCTTATAGCAATCATTGGCTGTGGGCCTCACGATTCCAAGGGCACTTACAATGTCCGCAACGGTCTGCCAGTGTGCCTGGCGTTGTGCAGGTGTGGTCTTGGATCCTGCAACAATGACCATTTCGTTATCATGTGCGGACACATACTCGACAAGTGCATTCAGTTCGGCATCCGTGAAGCTGGGCTTCCTCGACGGGCCGGACTGTGTAGCCGTGTCTGGGGCATCAGCCTGTGCCGGACGAGCACTCTTCCTCTTCCGCTTGGAAGGTGGTGGTGATCCTGAGTGTCCTACGCCGCTCTGGACACTAGGGGCAGGAGCCCTGGTGGACTCTGTATCAGGAGTGTGGAATTGCACACTCAGCATGGGAGTTGGTGCAGGCATTGGCTCAAGTGTAATGGTGTCAGGGGGAATGCCAGCAGGATGGACTAGGACCGACACTGTCCTGGCTGGGTGTGTGAGAGCTGGGGTGGATGGAGCCGCAGCTGCCCCTGCAGCCTCTCCACCCTGCCTACTTGGGGCAGCAGATGACCTTGCTGCCCCTGATCCACGTGGCCTGATGACATCAACGTGCACCAGCGCACGTGTCATAGGCCTGCTGACCTGGAAGTCAGCCATGGAGTCAGCCAGGTCTGGTGCCACAATGGGCTGGTCCAACAAGGGCTGAGCATGGATGGTGTCAGCCACATCAGCCTCAACCAGGAGGGGCGGGGGGGATTATGGGTGCCCTTGACTGGTCCTCCACACATGGGGGGACAGGGTCACCCTGCAAGTAATGACCACGTCCCCTACCGGATCCACCACGGCCACCACTTGTGGCTCGTCCACCTTTGCCACCCTTACGGATTCCTCGCCTCCCAACCATGGCACTGATGTTAATGTGCGTATGGGAGTGGCTGTAAACTATTGTCCTGGGCAATTGGGGGTCAAAGGGGTTGGGTACCAGATGGTAATTGTACCCTAGTGCTCTAGCAAGGCTGAATGTGACCCCTGGGGAAAGATGACGGGTCACGCAACGCACAGGAAGCCCAAAAAAGGGATATGACGTGCACGCAACCCCTCCTAGACCACGTGTGCGGAAAAAAAACCTGCACTACGCTGTGGCACCCAGTAACACAAGAATGAACGTATGCGTGTCACACGCAGCCTAGATTAACCTCTGAAGGGGTAGGCTACACACGGGGCAAGCACAGATGTTAGATACGTGCGTGACTCACCGTCTGCCTGGTAAACGAGCGTGTAAAAGGAGCACGTTTGGTTGGCAACACCCCGCCAAAAGAAGATTTGTCCGCTGTCTGAGGAGACAGGACAACAGTAGAAGGGAACGCTGTTTGAGGGAACAGGCCCAGGAAAACCAGAAAAAGAGAAGAAAGAGAAAAAGCTGTCAGAGGTAACAGGGAGTACGAACTTGAAACGCCGTGAAGTAAATCGCGTGTGAAACGACAAGAAGTACGGATTTCACCCACTCGCTCTCCACGAAAAGCACGTACAAGGAATTGGTGTTCTACACGTACCTTTTATGCAGGCCCACACGTCCAGCGTCACTTCCGCGTGTACGCGCTAGGGCCATTTCAACCAATTACACGCTTTGTCACTTCCGCGTGTACGCGCTAGGGCCATTTCCACAAATTACACGCTTTGTCACTTCCGCGTGTACGCGCTAAGGCCATTTCCACTAATTACACGCTTTGACACTCGGACGTGTCTTTCATTTTTTTTACACGCAACATTTCAAACGTGTGCCATATTCAATGTGCACGTGACTTCATAGACGCGCATACGAAGTTGGTGTCCTGGTGGAGCATGTCCTGGGGCAGTATGATGCCCTCTTCGGAAGGTTGCACGCCGACAAGGAAGGATGGACTCGGATCTGGATGGACATCGTGACTGCCATCAACGCGGAGGAGGTGGCAGTCCGCGACTACGAACGTGTCAGGAAGCGCTGGGAGGACTTCAGGTCCAGGACCCTCAACAAGGCCCGGCGCCTCCTGAAGGCAGCGGATGCTAAGGGGCGCCGGGGCCACTTGTCGGAAGATCAGATGAGGGTCCTGGAACGCATATCCCCAGCGCTCCACGTCCAGGTCCTTGCGAGGCAGACCCGTCTGGAGTCGAGCGGTAAGTGTACATGCATACTGATTGTAAGCTGTGCGTGTGGTGTGCCAGGAGTGTGCAGGTTGAACATGTATTTTTATGTGGGCAAGTAGGGGGGGGTGTACAGGGCCGTGAGGGTGACACATGCGAGGGGTTTCATGTGTGACACATGGATGGTGCTTGTGTGTGTGGGCTTGCATGGCATAGGATGTGGAGGAATGATTGTCAGGTGTGACATGGATGTCGATCGGAACACTGCGACAGTTGGCGGAGGTGTACACATGCATGCAAGTTTGGTGGTGTGTGTGCATGTGTAGTGTACTCCCTATGTTGCATGTGATGTGTGGATGACCTTTGGCTGCTCATGCTGTTGTATGTGAATGGATGGTGCTGGCTGTTGCAATATGGCTGTGGTATGGCTCATGTGTGCAAGTTGAAATGACGTGTGTTGGGGATTGTGATGCCATGTCTGAGGTTTGCCAATGCCACTCATGTATGACTGTCATGTGTGTATGAGTCCATTGGACAGTGCCCTGATGCCTGTGTTTTCTTTCTCCCTGTCTGCAGCGTCAACTGATGAAGAGGGCGGAGAAGGTGCTGTGGAGCACAGCGGCAGGGGTCGCACCACCAGCCAGAGACGCAAGGCCCGGATCCCCTCCCAGGTTCTGATCTCGTCGGGGAGTGAGGAGTCCGGTGCCGTGTCCCAGGCCGCAGCTGCCGAGGGGAGGTCCAAGAGGCGGAGGTTGGAGTTGGACTCCTCGGCAGCAGAAGGGGCAGCTGGGACCCCACAGGGCCCAACGGAGGAAGATGGCACGGAGTCATCCAGGTTGGTGGGGGGTTTGGAGGAGGAGGAGGCCGTGCAAGCGACAGAGGCGGGTCTGGAGGTGGGGATTCCACTGGTGCTAGTGGTGCAGTGCAGGATCTGGGACAGGAGGCAGCACATGCTGCCGCGGAGGTGCCTGTGTGCAATCCTGTCCCTGCTCCTGTCACTGCATCATCTTGCACCAGCGGGGATGCCTACCTCCAGACCCGTTCTCAGGGAGGGGATTGGCTTACAACACCTGGCCTTCCTCTCCCTGCGGATGTGGCTATCCTGCACCAGGTTGAGCCTGTCCAGGGTGGGGTGGCGTTGCGTCAACGGGCCATGCGAGCTGACCTGCAGTCTTTTCATGATGAGTCTGCACGTCTTCTCGCATGGCTCGTTGACTGCGATGACCCACTGGGACAGCTCACCAGGGCTGGATTCCTCCGTTTCCTGGACCTTGTTCTGACCCCCTCCTCCACGGAACCCCCTATGCCCCAGTCATCCTCCATGCCATCTTCCCACCCATGTGTCACCTGGGTGCCCTGTGGAGCTGCCTCCGACCGTGCGGCCAGGCTGGTGGACAACAGATCCCTGCCACAGTCGGGAGTCGGACGTCCAGCAGGGGTGGCCACATCAACGACTGCACCCCAGCTGGAGGAGAATGTGCAGGCACCATCGGACAGGGCACATGGACAGCAGCAGCTGCAGCAGCAGGAGGCTGTAGGTGGGAGCCACGATAGTTTGGGGCCTTCAACATCGGAGGGGCAGGCATCGGCCGGAGGGCAGGAGGACCCTGGACGGGAAGTGTCTTCCGTGTGGTAGCGGTTGGGCCACGCCTTAGATGCGGAGCGGCGGCGGGCGGAAGAGGCGCGGCTCACGATGGTCAGGGCAGAGAACTCCATGCGGAGGGCCCTGAGGCGGGCCGAGTGCCTCGAGGCAATCCGCAGGGAGTTGGAGGTGAACATGTCGGCGTCCCTGCGGACCCTTGGGGCCATGGAACAGGACCGCCTCTGGGACATAGACGAGGAGTTCGATGATGCCCTGGCCCGGAACACCACTAAGTGAGCGGCTGGACTGGCCCGCCGCCATTGTATATAGTTATTTAGTGATAGGTTTCCTTTATAGTTTATTTTTATTTGGAGTCGACGGACACTGCTCCACCTTTTGTATATAGTCCTATTTTAGATAGGTTTTTTGGTAGGTTTCATTTCTTCGGTTGGGATGATGGACCCTGAATACTTTGTACATAGTTGGACTTTGGATTTTGAAATTTTTTTTACTATGACTATTTTTTCCCATGGAGCAATGGTTTTCTATTTCTTTTTTCCCTTCATTTCCTTTTTATGGAGTTGAACTTTGGAAGAAATTTTCTTGGATTATCATTTATTGATTTTAATTTGAAAAGGGACAGCCAGCTTAATTTTGTTTTTTTTTTACTTGTGTATTTTGTTTAATTTTGTTTGCCATTACTGTTGTTATTAATACATTATTTGGATTTTTTAATTCTTCGATGTGTGGTTTCATCTCATTGTTTTCATGCATGTCATTATATGGGTTTTCAGGTTCACTTGCAACCATTGTGTGTGTGTGTGACACATGTGTTGATTTACATTGTTTCCATTGGAGTAGTATCATGGCTGCATGTAATACTTGGTTGTGTCTTTGGGCTGTGGTGGCTGGCCATGAGGCCCATGCTTGAGGATTGTCAGGGCCTGTGGGCAGGGGGACATGAGTGGGGGCCTGGTGGAGCTGCCCATGGTGGCTGGGGGGTGGGGGTGATAGGGGACATGAGTGGGGGCCTGGTGGGGGCTGCCCATGGTGGCTGGGGGGTGGGGGTGGTGGGAGACATGAGTGGGGGCCTGGTGGAGGCTGCCCCTGCACTGCTGGGGGGCGGGGGTGATAGGGGACATGGGTGGGAGCCTGTTGGGGGCTGCCCATGGTGGCTGGGGGTGATAGGGGACATGAGTGGGGGCCTGGTGGGGGCTGCCCATGGTGGCTGGGGGGTGGGGGTGGTGGGAGACATGAGTGGGGGCCTGGTGGAGGCTGCCCCTGCACTGCTGGGGGGTGGGGGTGATAGGGGACATGGGTGGGAGCCTGGTGGGGGCTGCCCATGGTGGCTGGGGGGTGGGGGCGATAGGGGAAATGAGTGGGGGCCTGGTGGGGGCTGCCCATGGTGGCTGGGGGGTGGGGGTGGTGGGAGACATGAGTGGGGGCCTGGTGCAGGCTGCCCCTGCACTGCTGGGGGGTGGGGTGATAGGGGACATGAGTGGGGGCCTGGTGGGGGCTGCCCATGGTGGCTGGGGGGTGGGGGTGATAGGGGACATGAGTGGGGGCCTGGTGGGGGCTGCCCATGGTGGCTGGGGGGTGGGGGTGGTGGGAGACATGAGTGGGGGCCTGGTGGAGGCTGCCCATGGTGGCTGGGGGGTGGGGGTGATAGGGGACATGAGTGGGGGCCTGGTGGGGGCTGCCCATGGTGGCTGGGGGGTGGGGGTGGTGGGAGACATGAGTGGGGGCCTGGTGGAGGCTGCCCCTGCACTGCTGGGGGGTGTGGGTGGTGGGAGACATGAGTGGGGGCCTGGTGGAGGCTGCCCATGGTGGCTGGGGGGTGGGGGTGGGTGGGAGGCATGAGTGGGGGCCTGGTGGAGGCTGCCCATGGTGGCTGGGGGGTGGGGGTGATAGGGGACATGGTTGGGGGCCTGGTGGAGGCTGCCTATGGTGGCTGGGGGGGGTGGGGGGTGGGAGACATGAGCAGGTGTGCAGGGTAGTCCCCTGTTTTGTGGGCTGCCTGCAGGGGCCGTGGAGGGTGTACAGGGAACACCTGTGAGGACCCACCCAGCCTAATCGCGTGTGATTATTCCCGCGCACCCCTGTAATACACGTACCCAGCCAAATCACGTGTGATGATTCCCGCGCACCCCTGTAATACACGTACCCAGCCAAATCGCGTGTGATTATTCCCGCGCACCCCTGTAATACACGTACCCTGGCTAATTGCGTGTAAAACTTCACGCGTACCTCTGTCATACACGTACCCAGCCAAATCGCGTGTGAAAATTCCCGCGTACCCCTGTAATACACGTACCCTGGCTAATCGCGTGTTTAACTTCACGCGTACCCCTGTCATACACGTACCCTGGCTAATCACATGTAAAACTTCCCGCGTACCCCTGATATGTACGTTACCCGCTTTGCGTTCCTTGTTTGGCAGCCCTGTAAACTGGTCCAGGGTTAGCGCAGCCCTTTGCTATGATTTAGCGATTTTGATGGCTTTTCCTTGCGCAAGGGCGTTCTTGGGGGCGTTACTGGCGCTGCTGCAGGGTCGCTGCGATACTCTGCGCCACGGCTGGTTTGGGAGCCTAAAATCCGTGAATACGCTGTGCGCGGAAATCGGTTTTGGCGCACGCGCCTGGCGCAGACAATCGCACGCGGGCACTCTGCGCCAGCCGCTTGCAACACTTTTCTGCGAAATTCTATGAATTACCCTGTAAAGGTGTTCTGTACTGTTCTATATGTGACGGGTGCTGTGCACGAGGATGTGCCAACAGATGTGTATTGGCTTTAAAATTAAGGGCATTGATTTGCAATGTCTGTGCTTTGACTGAGCATTAAAAAATCAATAAATACTGATGTATACGACCTGCATGCACACTGCTACGCTGAGCGATATGTGGCTGGGTGGGTAATCTACCCTATAATGTGGTGGTCATCGCTGAAGGCATGAAATCCCAGAATACTGAAATATGTGCCATGGCAGTGACGGAGACCACTGTGGGGATTAAAAGGATGGGTGTTGATAAGGTCAGGTTCATGGAATGTATCTAGCAGGGGAAAGTACCAATAGCACTAAAGTGAAATGGGGGAACACTAATCACAAGCCCATAAACATTGATTTTATAGTTGTGGCAGTATAGGTATTACCCATTTCATCTCCAACTACATTCACCTTTCACACAATCTATTATTGATGAGCCCACGCTTGACCTCAGGGCTTTTCACACTCTGAATAATTGTTCCAGAGTCCTCCCTAAGGGAAAACGTAAAATGTGATCCTGCGTCAAAAGCCCGCACATTTTAACTCGGCGGACAAACATGATGTGCGTTTTTCTAATGGTGGAGACTTTTTCAGCTAGTACACATAAATCATAAAAGCTGCATCTTGACTTTCCCCCCCGGCCTACGTATGCATGAACCCCTCGTCCCCTCCTAGCCACCCCTCCGGTGCCACCAGTTCCTTTAATCTCTATCCCGTAGCCATGATGCCTTGCACCCAACCCCGTTTGGCCCATTTATGTGAGCTTTCATATCATGTTTAGCCAGTTCCCCCATATTTTGAGGTGTTTCTGGAGACAGCCTCTGTCCCTATATATTTTCCCTTCTAGTTTGCAACAGTGACCCATACCTTTGCTCTATCTCCTTATAATTGCAGCTGTCGTTCTTCCCCATGCTGCCACCAGATCTCTTTTCCCTGCCGTTGGCGCTGCTTTAATCAAGCTCTTTTCTTTTGAGGTAAAATCCGTACTACCCCAGATGTGCAGCAATCCCAATGTGGGCGATTCCGGTACTTGTGATCTTAACACCCTTGACATCATGTCCAGTATTGATCGCCAGAAGAATTGCATCTTGGCACACTACCAAATCATGTGCAAGCAGGTGCCCACCACCGTCCTGAGTAGGTGTCCGTATTCCTCCCCATGCTGTGTAACATTTCCAAAGCTTAATTTAAAACTGTGTAGGATTTTGTATTGGATATGATGGAGCTTACTTGAGATATTTGCTTCCCAGGACTACCCCAAGGCTTGCATCCATTCCTCCTCTTCCAACGCACTCAGGTTGCCCTCCAATTTGTCCTTCACTTTATTCAGTGGTGGGGAGGTGGAGTTGTTTGTCGCCTGGTATAATACTGTAATGGCGTCCCTGTAATTTTCCCTTCCAATATGTTGACCGCCAGTGGGCAGTTTTTCGGGCTATCCCAATGTTCTCTGCCCTCGTGCACTATTGCATGTTTCAGGCGTATGCATGTGAATTGATCTCTGTCTGTTAGGTCGTAGGTGTCCGCTAGGTGTCTGAAAGATGCCAGTTGATTTTGATCAATAATATGTCTGAGTTTCCTTGTGTATACCATCTCGTTGGTTTCTCCATTTTCCCAATTTCGCGCAGATCCATATTCTCCCATATAGGCGCTTCCAACTTTACTGTCCTGCCCCAACCCAATGCTAGTGTCACTTGTTTCTGTCCTTTAATGCACTCTGGCCTGGCTATGGTAGTTTTAGTCTCTGCAGGCTACCATATACCACCGCAAAAGGGGGTAATAATAATAATAATTTGGCATTTATATAGTGCTACGAACCCTCAGGTATCTGAGCGCTGCTTATAATTACCCACAGTGTGTGGTGCTCATTTATCGACCTCGGAAGGATGAAAGGCTGAGTTTGGCCCTGCCGGGATAGTCTCCCATCACTTCCCGCTCCAGCCTAATATGTGCCATTTATTTAGCGATATTTGTAAGGCAGACACATGACTTTTCGAGATTTCCTCTGCTGAATATATCAATTCTGGCCATCAGTCAAACTACATCAATTCTGGCCATCAGTCAAACTACGACATTGGTAATATTGTTCATCCGAATAAAGTCATACATTTCTTGACATATACATTGTAAAATGTAAATTCGAAGGACATTGAAGTTAGATAAATCCTGTCTGTCCCTTTCAAAAACTTCAATCATTACTAGCATAAAATGAACATATTTTCTATTAACACAGATTATAAGGGGTTCTGATTTTCTACAATCAGTAATTCACCAAACTCACTGGCCGTTCTAGTAAGAGGATCAACTGCACGTGCGTTGCCGGTCGCCCCATTCAGGCCCCTTCATGTCGGAACAGCTTAGCGCTTGCCCTTTCCATCAGATCCTTCATGCCATTCTTTTAGTAATGTGAATGTCGATCCATTTTTGTACCACATTTCTTGTGCAGCCCAGCATCAAAATACCCTTGATAGGTGACCTTACCATTGTGTGGCACAAGAAATTATTGGTGCTCATGCAAATGTAGGGCAAAAAGAAAAAAGTGTCATACACCATGGCTGCACCGCTCTTTTTCTCAAACCAAAATGCAGTTGGAGCAGAAAAAGTCATGCACATGGGTTTTGCATAACTCTATCAACGCACCACCATCACAATGTAAACCCCGAGATTTTCTACTCCCTACTCACTGACTACAAATGCCACATGTGTGTTTTTCAGGACAGGCGGTCACTGTGAAAACGAGTCCTATTGTCATGTTCTCCATCAAATATATCCTATTTCAGTTTTCTACACTTGGCTGCAATATATCCCATCTCAAGTGTTTACCACTCTCGGTTGCCTTAGTAACCTACTTCTTCCCCTGCCTGCAAGAGAGATCACAAACTGCTACTTTGGGTACCGAATATAACTCGAAGTTCAAGCAAGTTCGGTTGGCAGGCTTGGCGGAAGTCTGCCCAGGCTTAACTTTGACTTGTGTACTGACAGAACGAAACGCCACACTCAATAAACCGCAAACTTTGCAACCCATTACAAAGGCAATATGTGTATGTTGGCTAACATTTTAGTATCGCCACAGTGCTACTGTTTAAATAAATCATTTCAAACATGCATTCAGATTGTCGTGCTCTTGCTGCCATTTTGCTTCGTTTTTCTTTCCTTTTTTTGCCTGCGCCATAACGTACCCACTAGATATTAACCTCACACAAACCAAAACGGTGAACCTAAAGGAGTGATAGTGCCCTATCAACACGGAAGCATGATCTGTCTTTGGTATAATGGGCTAAAAGTTGGAACGCCGGAAATGCATTTCAAGGGCTCCTGCGCCTGTGTTACATCTGGAATATTTAAGTGAAGCTCTAAATTGGAACTGTTTTTTTTCTAAACTGTGTCTGCAGTGAGATGGAGTACATTGATGTGGAAAACACGTGGTCGTATTTGTTACAGCTTAGGCGATTCTTGCTCGGTTGAACAAGCTCACAGAGGGAAAAGGTATATATTTGTCACAACTTTGTTCAGGGAGAGAGTAAACATTTGTCAGGATTTAGAGAGCGCCCGGCCTCTCCAGTTCTTCGGACACCACTCTTGTTATAAACAAGTCTGAGATGCGTTGCTTTTCTTTGCCTGTCGGCAACAACGGGCGGATTTTGAGGAAAGGATTATGCACCTGCCTAAACGACCAGATGGTCAAACAGATTTGTCAGCAGAGCATCGTACAATGCATTCCAGCAGGCGGCTGGCCTCCTAATCCCCAGGGTTTACCATGCACTGCCACAGGGTGTGGAAATGCTTGAAGGAGATGGTTTCAAGGTGCATCTTTCATGAGCGCTAATCTTCTGAAGGTTATCAGTGAAAGGAATGGGGGCTTTTTCACCTTCCCAGGGCCATAATCCATTCAAACGAAATCCAGGAAAGTCGAAAATGCATTTCTCCGAGTTCAAACAACTCGTTGCACATTGATGTCAGTTCTCAGGTGGTAAGAATTAGGAAGCAATGTTTTGAACACATGCTAATCTTGTCAAGCGCATTGAAAAAGCTTCGCCCATATGCTGCAAAATTCATTTGATTAATTGTTGCATGTGCAATGTATTTTGAGAAATTCAGATATGAATTTGTATTTTTATCTTAACATAATAGCCGTACCATTACACCACATATGTATAATGATCACTTTTATACAAAAGTAATCAAACTTAATTATTTTCTAAACAGTGTGAGATTTTTTTAAAATAAATTTCCTATCATGGTTCGTTTGGTTACATCTAAAACAGGACGTCACTGCAATATGATTAGCTGAGCATTATCCGTCTCTTGCAGCATTATTCTTTAGTCGTTCCATTTTGTATTTTGTATGTGTATGTCATTGAATTTATACAGAACGTTATGCCAACGAACATGTGATAGACATTAATGGCCTGATTGATGGAAGTGTTTTATAATGGCGCAATCCCATAGGAAAACGTTCCATGAATCAGGCCCTAAATATCTGTGCTAATGCTTGATGTTTTCATGAAGGGGCAAAAACCAGCTAGCCCTGCCAAAGACAATATTGCTTGCTTTTTCTGTTGCCATTACATGATCATTTAAGCTTGTGCAGTGTGAGGGTCTGCATGCAGTGTGACCATACTCAGCTATGTGGGTGCCTGTGTGTATAGATTGCATGCATATGCAGCGTGAGTGTATATGTGCATTCTGAGAAGGGATGTGCCGAGAGTGTGTGTGCGCGTGTGTGCGTGTGTGTGTGTGTGTCTAGTGTGTGTGTGTGTGTATAGAAGCGCAGCAGAACAGGGTGTGTGTTCAGTGGAAGGGCGCATGTAAGTGTGTAGTGCAACATTTTTCTATAGATAAACTAATATTGGAAAGAAAAGATGCCACAATCCTAACGGAATTTGATTTATACGCTACATTTCTACAGCCTTTATGTCAGAACACTTTCAGGTAGTTAAAACTGGATTACCAGCTCGACTACTTTTGCAATACAAGACAGCAGACAGAGCTCAGGGGCCAACTAATACTATTCCATCTTCGGCACCTATGAAACTGACTGCAATTTAGCCTGCAGAGATGTCATTCAGCTCCTCTTTCTTTCTGGTTCATGACAATACTAGTCAAGTAAAAGCCTCACCAGCTTCCTAATATGCATGTCTTCCTTGCTCCAGACACAGTCACCATTCTGCCACGCAATAATCAACGTAGAACTCAAATTATTATTATGATTGTAGTAGTCATTCGTTAGTGATTGCTATCATTGTTTCAGCCAGCCATTCATAGATCTATATACCACAAAGTTGAAAGCCCACATTGCAACGTTCTTCTCCGGATATCCGGAACCAGGGGAGTGGTGGACAGATGCTCCCTCACTACCAAAACCTGTGTTAGTGCTAGATGTGACTTGCTCCAGTCTTTCATCAGTCCTTGCGTGGTGAGGACTGTGCATGCTCTATGCGATCCTGCAGCATGCTGGGAGATGAATCGATGTGGCAAAATGACCATTGCTCTGCAGGAGTACAGGATGACTAGTGGCTAAACCGCTTCTCAGCCCTCAGACTACACTAAACCAAGCACGACCCCAATCATAAATCTGAAACAGGCACACTCCTTTGCCTTTTGTGGTAATGTGGGGTCAGTGTGGCTATACTCAGAATAGGGGTGTGACTGTGATAACAGGAGCAACCCAGCTTCAAAGACTCATTGTTATGTAATACCATGGTGTGAGGCTGACATGTCTTATAGGTGTGGTCCTTTGAAATATGGTTCCCATGACATCTCCTGCTGAGAGTTGCTGTGTTTAAGAGGAGGTGTTACCCATCTTCCCAGTGAATTATAGCATACAGCATTCCTGCTTTTTGCCTCACTTGCTGAAATAGAGGCAGGAAGACTAGCCCTGAATCCACAAAGCCTTTTTCTAGCTGACTTGGCCTCACAGGGTTGACATTTTTTATAGACCAATTTGACGGGGCCTTAATAATTATGTGCACTGTCACTCACCATGCCGAAACCAGTTATGGCTTCCTTAGAGCTTGCCCTACTAAACAAACTCATAGAGCTGCAATGATGAGGTTTTTGTGTCACAGGAGCACATGTTAAGGGTAGCCTCTGTCTGTATTGGTATTGTGCCCCAGAAGCTGTCAGAAGGCACATGTGACCTTTGAACCCAACCTATGCTTCTGTAGGTTAGGTGCTACAAATGTCAGTAGACATATACAGGAGGGAACATAAAAGAACTATGCTTCTGTTATGAAGGTTCAAGAAAGGAGGGTCTGATTATTAGACTCCCCTTGCAGAGGCAGCATTACCCACATAATGCTATTATTTAATAAACATCTAAAAGCCAGGATTTCCACACCCTTGTCAGATGTCAACATGTCACAATGGCCCTCATTACGACCCTGGCGGAAAGTGACTGACCGGACCGCCACAGCGTAAATAGCGTTTCCGCCATTGCACGAAGGAGCAAAGTGCGGCCCATTGCGACCCATCGGGCACGAGCACCACGCCATGGCGGAAGTGCAAAGTCCGCGATGGCGGAAATGACCCCAAAACGGCCCACACCGCCGCCGTACGGCGCCCTAGGTGCAATACCGCCACCCCTCTTAGCGGTCACCGCAGTGTGCGCCTACCGGAAAGTACGGTGACCGGAAATATACGGAAACGGAAGCAAAAACATGGGCCCGGAACGGGAAACATCCCGCCGTACACCTATAAAACCACTAAAACCACACAACCACTAAAATCACTACCCTGAAACACACCCCAACCCGTCATCCACCCTAGCGAAACCAAGAAAAATGGGAAAAGTAGCGAAGAAAGCGTGCGACCGCAAGCGGCAGGTCCACTTCTCCCGTGAGGAACTCACCGTGCTAACAGAGACCCTCCAGGAGAATGCTGCCGTCGTCTTCTCCACGCAAATGACCAGAACGGCACTTGCAAACAAGAAGGCCATATGGGCTCTGGTGGCACAGCGGGTAAGTGCGGTGGGGACCGCACCCCGCACCTCACAGCAATGCCGCAAGCGATGGGACGACCTGCGGATACGCGTCCGCAGCATACTCTCTGCCAACCGCAACATTGCCACAGCCACCGGGGGAGGTCCTGAATCACCCATCAAGTTGACCCCCTGGGAAGAAATCTGTGCCTCCACCATCGGAATGGAGAGCATAGAGGGAGTCGGAGGGATGGAGAAAGGAGTGCAGACATCCGAAGATTCAGGTAGGTGGGCCAAATAAAACAATGCCAAATCCACACAGTCCATCCATGTGAAGTACCATGCGTCCACATAGTGCAACAGAAACACATGTCCAGGAGAACGTCCACACACATCGGCCTGATAGCGCACGTTAAAACCCACAATAAATACATAAATAATTAAAAACCCCTAAAACACGCACTACACGTGCAGCAGGCACACCCTAACTGCAGGCTGCCAAACAACTGCACCCTCACTCCACACACAAATGAAAGCACCTCCAAGGCCCCGACCCAAATCACCCTCAGGTACCACCCCAATGCATGTGATACAATGCCATTCCAATTCCCACAGACCCATCAATAACCCTCGCCCTCCTTTACTCCACCACAGGGTCCGATCCAAACGACGAGCTTCAGGACACCCCTACCAGCACACCTGCAAAGAGGGCCAAGACCAACGGCCGGAGACCCTCCACCTCAGCTGCATGCATCAAGACACGGCAGCAGCACAAATCAGGTGGCAGCACAGAGGAGGGAACATCAACAGGCACCCCAGCAGCCAGCATGCCCACACCACCACCACCACAGGTCCCCCCAATGGATGCCACAGAAGGCACTGCCTCTGGTGGCAGCAGCACCATAGGTGACACCCCATTGATGGCAGCATGCTCGGACACAGAAAACGGGGATGTCGAAGTCAGATCCATCCATGACCTGTCCCAATCCCCCTGTCTGTCCCATCCCGTACAACATGAGGATACCACGCAGGGGCACCCACAAGACGACGACTGGCCATCCCCCACAAGCCCTGTGGCAAGGCAACATGAGGACAACAGCCCCTCTGTGACACCCCCGCAAATGGCCATGGCCCAGCAGAGGCAACAGTCCCTCGACCAGTTAATCGTGCAACAGCAGCAACTGGCCACGCTCCTCAAGGACCATGCCGATGAATGTGGGGGCACTAAGGCAGACATAGAAACATCAACTGAGACACTTAGGGCAGAAATGGAGAGAGGTACAGAGACGCTAAGGGCACAAATGGAGAGTAGCACCGAGAGCCTGAGAGTCCAAATGGAGAGTAGCACCGAGAGCCTGAGAGTCCAAATGGAGAGAAGCACCGAGAGCCTGAGGGGGGAACTGCATGCGACGTCCAAAGACGTATGTGCCGAACTTGCCGCAGTGCGCCGTGTGCTCACTGAGCTCTCGCAAACCCTTAGGGACATGCATGGACGTGAGCAGGCAGACACATCATCCGTTGCAAGTTCCGTCCAGGGCAGCCCCCAACGTAGATCTGGGAGGAACCTGCGCTCCACAGGCAGGGGTGCCCCTGATACCCGCAGAGGGGGCTTGCAATAGCGACAGCCCACTGACAATGAGCATCTTTGGACACTGGTGTTCGGGGGGGAGGTAGGAGGGTGGAGGGGGTGTGTTGGGCTCACTTGGGTGGCGGGTCGATAGGGTGTTCAACATGATATCACATATGCCATAAACAGTGCACGATCAACCAATGAGATGTGTGGACATTGATCTTTGTGTACTAGGCCATCATAGGCGTACAGTCCATATTGTGCATGTCCCAGACACACACAGTGCCACGAGTCCCGTGTCCATGTATCAGCCACCAGGCGTGAGTGCTAGAAGCATGCATCAATGAGATGCTGACGAATGTCACGGGCCTCCGGTGCCTCGCAGACTCCATGAGGTGCTGCCACATCCCCACCCTCATCATGACCATCATCAGGTGCTTGCAGTTCTGCGTCAGGGGGCATGGGCACATTTCTACGTACGCACATGTTGTGGAGCATGACACATGCCATGACCATCTTTGCAACCTTCTCATGGCGGTACAGGAGTGCCCCGCCAGACCTGCTGAGGCAGCGGAAACGAGTCTTCAGTAGGCCGAATGCCTGTTCAATGACTACACGGGTACGTGAGTGGGCATGGTTGTAGTCCTCCTCATGCTGGTCCCGTGGGTTCCGGACTGGTGTGAGGAGCCATCTCTTCAGTGGATATCCAGCATCACCTGTATGTGGACGAGAAACGTATGATGTGGAATGCCATTGCTACGTACGCACACCCCCCGCCCCCTTCCTGCCAGGTCATTGCCAAATCACATACCCCACGTCATCATGCATGTAATGAGACTCACCGAGTAGCCAGGATCTGTTCCCTGCGTGTCGCTCCATGTAGCGTGGTATTGTAGAGTTCCTCAAGACCATAGAATCATGGGTTGATCCAGGGAATCGGGCACAACAATGTGTAATGATCCTGTTGGAGTCACACACCATTTGTACATTCAGGGAATGAAATTGTTTTCGGTTGCGGTACTGGGCCTCCATGGCATGTGGGACGACCAATTCCACATGGGTGCAGTCGATGGCACCAATGCAACCCGGTATGCCGGCAAGTGCATGGAATCCCACTTTTGTGTTGGTAATTTCCTGCTCCGAGCGTGGTAGAGAGATGTAGTCGTCTGCGTGCTGCAGGAGGGCATCGAGCACTTGAAATAGTGTCCGTGAGAACAGTGGCTGAGAAATGCCATGCAACTGTCCGACTGTGTGCTGGTAGGTGCCTGTGGCCAGGAAGTGGAGTACAGACACCACCTTCAGTAGGGGTGGGATGGCGGTTGGGCTATCTATCATGCTGACAAGGTCAGCCTGTGTCATGTCCACAATGGCGGCTATGGTGTCCCGGTCCAGACGGTAGAGGGTGTGGATCTGCTCATCAGTGAGGTTGAACGGATGTGCTCGGAGGCGTGGGATTGCGGGCTGCCTGCGTTGTGGTAGTGGCTGTGCTGGCGGCCCTTGCTGGCCCTGCCTTGGCCTCCTCCTCCTCCTGCGTCTCCTCCGTGCGGCCGGTTGTAGTTGGTGTTCGTCTTCTTCTTGGAGTTGGAGTACTTGCAGTGCTATCAGGTCCCCCAGGGCCAACATCGCGAGTCCTGCCGGTAGCATTTCGGTGTGGTTGTGGGAGGAGACTGGCTGTGCAATTTATGTGTTTTCAGGCTGTATGGCCTCCACCTGTGGGGATTAATTCCACCTGTGCAAACTGCTCTCCCCTTTGGCCGAGCACGTCCCGCGCACAACGCTGCAATTCGGGGAATGGCATCTTGCTATTGCAATCATGTATTTGTACCCGATGGCCGTGTAACATTGGTTGATATGTTCATTCTGCTGTGGTCCCATTGTTTCACATACTATCTGTGCAGTCGCGAACAGACTTGTGAAGGGTCAGTGGTACGTAGTACTCGAGTAACGGTGGGCCCTCATGCATCACTGTACCGAGTTGCAACGACGGGCGGGGCGTCCCATTTGTGGGTGAAGGCAGTTGCCATTTTCACACACAGCCGCACTCGATGGAATAATTAGTGATTTCAAACGGCCACAGATGCCTCTTCGACGTGATGTTGCAAATGAGGAATTCGAAGGGCGGCGCTTTCGGTTTTCAGCTAGCGGCGAGGAAATGCCCACAGGTCTGACTGCAAATATAACGTACTATTGTTCAATGTCCTTGAGACAGGGGCCATGGCGAGGATGCAATGATTGATATGAATAGTTTGGGATGCGCAATAGCGAAGTGGACAATGAGGCCGGACGTTCCCAAATACATGTTACTTCACTACACTGGAATTACGGGCTGGGGCACTGTGGATTTTGCAGGCTGCATAACGCACAGACTCAATGGATATTTCTAATGTTATGTGAGTAAATATTCAGGCGTTTTAATCCCGGGATGAGGGAATGATGTATGGATGCATGGGCAGGTGATTTGATACAGAGTTTGCCATATACAGGGCTTCTTGGGATCTATCCGCCTCCCCTGCGCTATGTGATGCAGGGCTGCCATAGTGGGACCATCGTCTATCTGGCCTTGTTGAGCCCTCCCTGTCTCGACGCGCCCTCAGACACTTGTGTCCATGCACGTTACCAATCCCATCTGATGGATTCTGTTTTGACAGACGCATGCACAGGTACACTCGTTTGTGATGGTGTTTACACCTCGATATAGATAGTTATGAGTCGCAAGTGGTTTTTGGGTGGTGATGAACCTTTGGAGTGGGCTAGCATGCATATGGCTGTGGATTTAGTGTGATCATTGAAGTGAGTTGTTGGAATGTAGTTCTGATGGCCATTCTGTTCTTTTTCTTTTCTTTTGGTTGACAGGTATCTCCTCCCCTTTTGCCACTGCCATCTGTATGCCACTCCTGCAGATGGGTTTTACTCCCGACACCTGCTGCTTCGTGTTAATCAGTGGAGCAGCATTACGATCTTATGGGACGATCGCCAATGGGCCACATGCCCTTACGCAGTACTGGTGGCTCGGAGCAACATTTCGGCCTTTCAGCTGGACTAGTGCCTCCCCATTGGGACGGCCCTGCGGTTCTGTGCGCTTCCATGTTGCCTTTTCGTACGTGAATGTGGCTCTGTGTACCATGAGGGAACAGGGCGTCACACAAGTAGTGGCTGGTCATTTCTTGCGGATGCAGCCCACAATGGTGAAAAGTGTTTTGGAGTTCATGGCCTGATGGCTGTATGGGCTTGGTGATTTTGATGTGCATTAAATTTCTATTCTGATTTGGCCCGTGTAGCGTTTTTCTTTGCAAGTGATGTGGCATATGCCTATTTGGGGGGCGATGTATTGTGAGGAGATCTGCATTGGGTTCCAGCTTCGGAGTTCAGTTGCGTGGTACTGTACTGGGCGCGTTTGCCTACGAAGCCCGTGAGGTCAGGGATGGGGGCTGCCAATATGACAGTTTGAATGTTGTCATGCTCAGGGGCGGGGGATTGGGTTTTGTGTAACAGATGCCGGTCAGCCAGGTGGACTGGTGGAATGATGTGATTCTCTGAATATTGCTGGTCACAGGTGCCTGTGTTTGCGTGCGTTTCTTGGTGGGGGACTGTGGTCATGTCCATTGGGATGGCTTCTGTATTCGTGCCATCTGTGCCCTGCAGCTCCCATTGGCCCCTCTTGTGTTTCTTTTGTTCGTTGGCATGCATGGGTGACTTGTACATTTCAATGGTTGCATTGTGACTTCATTGCACCTACGGGGAGTTGTACTTTGTGGGCAGGGAGCGGTGTACAGGCACTCAGTGGGGCCGTTTACGGTTGATTCGCGATGCCGTACTTCTCACCATGGCGGAATGGTACATTCCGCCATGCTTGATGGCGTTAGGTACATGTCCGCTAGGGTCGGAATTGGCGTACCCTTGCGCCATGGTGGTGTTTGCGGTTTGGCATGGTGCGCACGCGCGTGCTTGGTGCAGTTAGCGTTGGCGTTCACTACGGTGTCGCTAATGGCTTCGTACTTTGCGGTGACGGGTCATAGTCGCACCGAGCGCTATTCGATGGCGGTATTGCATTTCCGCCATCGTTTTCCGAATTCCGCCAGGGTCGTAATGAGGGCCAATGTGTTTGTGGATTGCAAGAAAAAACATGGAAATAGGTTTTCAGTTTTCAGTGAGAATCTTTCAGTCTGTTACATTCCTAGCACAACATTCACAGCAATGGAGATATTAATTGAAGTGTTCACAAGTTAGATAAAAAAGGCTAATCAATAAAAAAAAATGATACATATGCAACATCGACGCTACATCAGAAATAGGCGATCATACTTAGTGATACATTTGCTGTGACCCCAGTTAGTGTGGAATTGTGTTACTTAAAGTAATATGTGTCCTTTTTTTGAACTTTTTAATTTTACATTGAACCAAGGCTCTTGTGCATAACGAGTGTGATTAGAACAACAAGGATTCTATGAGTTGTCCCTGAGAGGGACAAGAATATCTTTGTCTTGAAAATCTCAATCTCATTCTGAAGTGAACATGAATCAGCCTGTTTGAGTGCAGAGAGAACCAACCAATTTTTCATTTTGACAATTAACTTTAAATATATATATATAAATTCACTCTTTCCAGTGGTCTTCCTGAGTATTCCAAAACCATGGATGGTTTGGTAGACAGCGTTTAAGGTTTCAGGGTCCTCCGAGAAGTTACCTATGAGGGGCAAGTGAATTTGAGTATCGTCTGCGTAATTGATATAGGAGATACCAATTGAGCCAAGGAAGTCGAAGAGTAGTTTGGTAAACATGTTGTAGAATGATGGGGAGACACATGAACCTTGGGAAATGCCGCATGGAGAGGCGGGTGGGGGGGCATTGGCGTTATTGGTGAATACTCTGATGGATCTGTCCTCCAGAAATGAGATGCATGACACTGCTTCTGGTGAGAAGGTGGCAGCCAAGGTGAGGTGTTGGCAGAGGATTTGATGGTCTACCAAGTCAAACGCTGCCAAAAGGTCCAGGAGTAGAAGGAGGGCTGGTTTTCCAGACTCCTTGATTCTATCAACCTGTTTTTTAGGTCCAGGAGGGCTGAGTCTGTTCTGTGCCTAGGACGGAACCCTGATTGACACATTCCCAGGATATGCTTGGTTTCCAGGTAATGCTGAATTTGGAGGTAGTTGGTTGGGAAATTCGGCCCAGAGATATTTTTTTGAGTAAGGTGAGCACCCAGGCTTCCTTGAGACTGGAGGTAACTAGGCGAAGGAGGCGTTGATGAAGGTGGTGATGAAAGGGGCCAGGGCATCTGAGCAACCCTTGATAATGGTAGGTGGGCAGACCTCCCCTTTACATCTGGATGGTTTCAGTATTTTTTCACTATAGCCATTACTTCGGCAATGGTGACTGCATTGAAGCGGATTGGAGGGAGGTCATGTAGGGGGTAGTGAGGCAAGACGATGTGAGGGCAGAGAATGTTTGAGCAGGTGGAGTCTTGTTTAAGTTGGATTTTGTTGCTAAGTGTAGAGATTGATCTAGGAGGGCGTTTTGGATTGTGGTGCACATGGCCTAATCTTTGGTGATGTTGAGGGGAGTTAATGACAGGAATTCCAATTCTCTTATGATGGTGAAGATCCCACACGTGTTGGATTTGGCATTGGCAATTTGTACATTGTAAGTGGCAAATTGTACCAGGAGATTAGCTTGTTTGTACCATTTGGCTGAGGAGGCGAATTGTGATTTGTGGGAGTTTGATAGTGATAGTGACTTCTCCATTTGGCCTCAGCCTCACCTTTATTGGAGCAGAGGGCTAAAAGGTTTGGAGTGAACCAGGCATTGAGGTGCTTAGTAGTTTTAGTTTTACGAGGCGGTAAGGGGGCGATGGTGTCAACAGCGTCTAGCATTGGTTTCGAATAGAGAGCTGATAACCAGGCCGAGTCTGAGAGTGGGAGGTGTGCAGGGTGAAGAGTGCTAATTAAGGGCAGAATACGCACTTTAGTGAAATTACCTGAGCTGTGGGCAATCGTTGGTGGCACAGGAGGTGCGCTATGGGAAGGTAGGCTGTTGTGTGAGATGGTGAAGGAGATGATGTGGTGGTCTGACCATAGACAAGGCAAGCGCAGGATGTGCAGGATGCGTCCTTTGGAGTGAGTGGATGCCATCATGCAATGTTTACTAGGGCGTTGAGGGAGTTGGCTACGGAGGTGGCATTGGATGTAATCTTCTGGGTCCTTGAGGTCACCCAGGACAATGGATTTGGATGAGGCCTTGATATTGTTGACTAAGACATGAGTGAGGTCGTCTTCGAAGGAGAGGGCCAGGTGGACGGTAGATGACATGCAAGGTTATGGTGTCTGTGTGTGATAAGGGAAGTTTGTCTGCGAGTGTCACAATTTACTGGGTGGAGCTAAGCTGTATGAAAGGGAGTGAGTCTCTAGCCATGAGAGCAAATCCTCTGCCCCTAGCGTTTGGTCTGTCACTGCAGAATATCGTGAAACTCAAGGGGATAGCTATGGAAAAGGCTGTTCTGGCCATATGTAACCAGGTCTCTATGACATGTAGGATGTCTAGGTTAGGGTTTCACCCTAAGTTAACAGGGCAATCCAGACGTGGACCCCTTGCTCACTGTTCTTAGAGAGGCAACAGTTTCACCTCACTGATGATGCCCAACAAGCCTGAAACACGTGTATGGGGTTACTGATGGTACTCTTGTTCAGAAGAGAATTGCCTAGCATTTCGGCGCTGGACTGCCCCTGGGCAGGACAAAGGCTGATATGCGGGGACATTTCTTCTCTGTGAAAAGGACAGTGAGCTAAAGACTTGGTAGAGTCTCTCCCAGGGGTTATTCACCCAAGAAAAGGTCATTGGGCTGTGTTCGTGCTGGTAGAGAGATTCCCAGACCCCCCTTTGTTTGCATACATTAACTTTGGGTTTCACCCTAAGTTAACAGGGCAATCCAGACGTGGACCCCTTGCTCACTGTTCTTAGAGAGGCAACAGTTTCACCTCACTGATGATGCCCAACAAGGCTGAAACACGTGTATGGGGTTACTGATGGTACTCTTGTTCAGAAGAGAATTGCCTAGCATTTCGGCGCTGGACTGCCCCTGGGCAGGACAAAGGCTGATATGCGGGGAAATTTCTTCTCTGTGAAAAGGACAGTGAGCTAAAGACTTGGTAGAGTCTCTCCCAGGGGTTATTCACCCAAGAACAGGTCATTGGGCTGTGTTCGTGCTGGTAGAGAGATTCCCAGACCCCCCTTTGTTTGCACTCAATACCTTCAACTCTCTCTTCCTAAATATCTTCCTTCTCGAGCTCTTCGCTCATCCGCCTCCAACTCCCTCAGGGTCAGTCGCTTCTCCAAGCAATGAGTTGGTGGTAGATCTCTTTCTTCGGCTGGTGCCTCCCTCTGGAACAACCTCCCTGCCTCCCTCAAACTTGAGGAGAACCATCTCCGGTTCCGGAAACACCTCAAAACCTTTCTCTTTGCTTCTGCTTTTTCTCCTCCTCTCCTCTGTTGACCTCCTGGCTGTAACCGGAACTGCACTGGCTAACTGGACACCCGCTGATCTCAGGCCCAGGACCCTCCCCCACCAGCGTCACACACCTGCACTGCCCACCTGGCAACCTCTGCACTTGGGGATTGTTTCTGTATCCCATTAGCCCCCCACCAGCCCTTGACACCTGAAGTCTGCACTTACCCATGCACTTGCCATATGTTGGCAGTTACTTACTTACTGTTATTATCTATTCCCATGTACTGCACGGTCCCTTCCCCCTTCCCACGCACTTGCGCAATCTGAATGACACTTTGCCTAGTAGGATCGCTGTCCGTCCTCCCTTTGTTTCCCCTCCCTTGCCTTGTTGCACCTTGAAATGCTTGTGTATAGGCACGTTATTAATGCCATATCATATCATAGCATATCATATCATATCATATATCATTTCATATCTGTGATTTTATGGCGTAGTTGGTAATTCCAAAGAGATTTCATAATTCATGTAGATTTGTGATGATCTTTAATTTCAGTAGTGCCTAAACTTTATTTTCTGAGTATTAAGGCTTGTGATGTCATGGACTAGAAATCTCCCATTTTGTTCTGCACCACTGTGCTTTCTGACGAGATAGTTTTGCACATCATTCCTTAAGGGGGTCAACATGTGGCAAATCTCCACCAAATGTATTCCACAGTTTTTTTTTTATTAGCAGGTCTTCTACATATGTCAAGTTCCCTCTTTCTCAAGATTATGCATGACTTTATGTAGGAACATATTGAACTCTTTTCAGCTGTTAATGTAATCAAATAGGGCATGGGTCCATGCATACTGTTATCTCCCAGATGTAAAGGTACGTTTATTTTTGTGTTTACATACAGAGTACAGAGACAAACCAATATCCATTAGTCACATTGAGGGCAGATTATACTTTAGAGCTGTGGATCTGTGCATGGCCCTGATATAAAGATTATGCCACTGTGACGAATCATCAGATGTCGCCCCTTTTTCTTTGGGTTAAGCCCCCTCCATGACTAATATTTAGAGAGGAAATTGGTATATTCATACTACATACCAATAATCCGCCTCCTGTATTTCTGGACCCAGCACAATAATACCTACTGGGATGAGGAAGATACACAGAGTAATACAGAATGCCATGCAGCACCAACATGAGCGGTCTAGACTTGATGCAAATACTGAGAAGAGGAGGAGGAGAGGCAGGAAGAGCACTCCTGACAACCGCCCAGAGCAGTCTAGTTGTTGCCGGTTGCTTATTGGTCCAACAGGAGTAGAAATAGTTGAAAGAAACCAGTAGTGCTGTCTATTCCTCCTTTGAGGAGCAAGAAGCAGGGAAGTCGCGCTGCAGGAGATGGGCTGTGAACGAGAGACTCTGCCAAAGAAATGGGAAAACCTTGCATCCCGGCGAAGGACCAAGAACTCGAGGAAGCCCAAGAGAATCCATCTGCAAAGGACTGAACATAGAATCTAACCTTCTCTGGAGAAACCAATGCATTGGAGAAGCATAGTGATAGACCGGGGAGTTGAGATGGGAGAGAGATGCTGCCAAGATGGTCCAGTGGAGATGGACCACTCACAGAGTAAAGACGGTAACACTCCCGGCCTCCCCGATATTTGGTATATGTGTGGTGAAGGAGCCCCACTGATCAGAGGAAGACGCAGAGTGAGCAGTGGCCAAAGTTGAAAGAAGGATGAAAAGAAAAGGGCAAATCCCACAGCACTACAGGTGTCCCGGAAGACCCGAGACATCGAGTTCCGGGAAACACAGTATGCAGTATGCAGAGGGGCGGGGAGATGCTGATGTCCCTCTAAAGTAGCAGAAGTAGTAGTGGAAGTAGTGGAAGGACTGGGGTAAGGAGGTCACTTACCCTGGCACTGTGGTTGGCTCAGAAAGATTGGGGAGAACTGCAGTAAGAGACATTAGTATAAATGATGTTTAGGAAAAGACGTATCGGGATAGTGAACCAAGTTTATCAGGGCATGTCCGGGACCTGCACCCATAAAGAAATGAGCATCCTCACTATTGTTCATAGTCGCAGTACCTGCCAGACTGGGAAGGACCGTGCAGAAACTAACCAGGGGAAGGGAACTCATCCACCTGGTACAGGGAGCATTGAGACTTTGGGAACGGTCAGGAGGCAAAAGACGCTCACAAACTTTTATTTATTTATTCATTTATTTATTTAAATGCTTGTATCGCACCGGAAGCCTGCAGGCATTATGGCGCGTAGAACACCAAAACAAATAACAAACAAACAACCAATAATGTCAGCTGGTTATAAACGGGAAAATTCAACTAGCCAGAAGCCAACTCATTTAAGCAAGTGGGTTTTCAGAGATTTCCTAAAAGTCAGGACGTTTTTTTCCAACTGGTGGATGGGGTGCAACTTATTTTAATATTGATTTACAGTGTTTGGGGTTTTGTTATGGTTGCAGCTGACTTATACCGGCGACCTGATTAGTGCTCCTTTTCAGACATGTGTCCGCTTGTGTGCTTTTAGGTTTGGGAAGGACCAACCCCCTCCTTCCCTTGGTATTAATAGAGTTTGTTGTTTAAAGCACACTTAGACTGCACCACTCAAAATGCAGTTTACACTGAATGTATAGTCCACTCTTGTTGCGAATGATATTCAAGCAAATTTATTTATTTATTTGCTCTCACTTGCCGCTCGAATAATGTTATTCGAGGGGCAAGTGAGAGCAAATTAATAAATACATTTGCTTGAATATCATTCGCAACAAGAGTGGACTATACATTCTGTGTAAACTGCATTTTGAGTGGTGCAGTCTAAGTGTGCTTTAAACAACAAACTTTATTTCAATATTGTGCTGCCCTGCCAAAACGTGGTACATTTAGCCAACCCTGATCTTCTGATCGTAACAATCGTGAAGGAATGCAGCTAGAGAATTGTTTCTTTAAATACTTAGGGGCTGTACCGTGGATGCACCAATGGACTATGGTCACAGATTTAAAGATGACTCTGTCCTCTATTCTTAACCAGTGTAGTGATTTCCTTCCTTCCGTGATATGCTCTCTGTTCTTAATCCCTTTGATGATGCGAACAGCATTATTCTCCATAACTTGACATCTTTCTATTTCTTTCTTGGATGCCCCTAACAGCAATGCATTGCCATAATCCAATTGCGACAGGATAATAGTCCTGGCAATGGTAGCCGTGTTTTCCTCATTGAGGACCGAACGGATGGCTCTCATTAGACATAGTTAGTAGGCATTGTTCTTGTGAACGTATTTAAGCTGTACCTCAAAGCCTACTGATTCTTCCACCATCACCCCTAGCGTTTTAACCTGGGGCATAACTGGGATGTTTACATCATTAATGTCAAATGTTTTATATTCTACTCCCAATTTCGCTCTGGCCTGACGAGTGCCGAAAATCATCAATTCAGTTTTGGTGTTGTTCAGGCACATCCAGTTTTGTCTCATCCATTTGTCTATAATGTTATAGACTTCTGTTATTTTAGCACTATCTACGAGATGGTCCCCCGCTAGCTCAAAGACCAGTTGCATATCATCGGCGTAGTTTGTAAAGAATACGCGAACGCTTTCCAAAAGATCACAGAGACATCTCATGTATAGGTTAAAAAGCAATGGAGATAAACTTGATCCTCCAGACTCCCTCGAAGCAGAGATGACCAAGCCTGAGCCACCTCAACAGAGTGCTGGACCCCAGAAGCAAGGTCCACAGGGTGTCCAAGAACTGCAGTGGTGCTATTCATGAGAAGATGAAACCACGAAGTGCTGCTGATCTAAACTTTGCCCATTGCTGCCGCCGACCTTGGAATCGTAGTGCAGGAGTCCCCATACGTCCTCCCTCTTATCCCCACAACTGAGGCCCAGTAACAACAGGATCGGCCAGACTATAACAGGAACAAAAGCCAGCTGAACCAATTTCTTCAGACCTAAGGTACTGTGAACTAAGGGGTACTTACCTATTTGTTGTGTAGCTTGCTGGCTCTCAGTTGAGACTTGTATTTGCTGCCTTTTGCAGAGATGTTTGCAGTTTTGTACATCACAAGCCTCCCGGCTTGTGGCCCAAAAGTTATTTATTTTTCTACAGAACTCTCTATAACATTGTGCAAGACTTTTTACTTACCTTCAAAAAGTGCCTCTGCTCCCCTAGCCTTTGCTCAATTGACATTGGCTGTCCCCGAAGACTCTTCTAACCTCTGACTTTGTGTTTTGATCTGTCCCTCCAAAAGCCATACATTCTTTACTTGTATAGCTGGGAAAGGGCTAATCGTCATTGCATTGGGGGGTTCAAAAGTGCTTACCTGTTTGAGAAACTTGTTAACCATTGTTTTCTTCCCTAACCTTTTCCTTTTTGACACCAAACTCAGTATTGCTCTAAATGTACCAGTGATATATCAATGCCCACAGTGTCCTAGTTATTGAAGTCACCTCAAGGTGTAGGAAGTGTATGTGTGCCATCCCACAAGGGTATCTACTGCTTTATCAAAACAGAGAGTGTGTACTTTGAAGTATATTGCATATTTGCTCCCTTCTAAAGAAGGCACATTCAAACAGACTGTTAAATTAATAAATAATTGTTTAATCACGAAACCTTGAGTGTAAGTGTTATTTGGATACTTGTCACTGAGAAACTCTATGTTGCAACCCTACAGCTCACATTGACCCTTCTTGAGATAAGCCTGGCTGCTCAGTCACTCTACCAACTTGTGTAGTACAGACTTATAGCAAAGATTGGGTTACCTATTGCCAAGAGGACAAGGCTGGTGCAGTCTCCCACAGGGTACTGCATACAATCTTGGCTAACAGTGAGTGAGTAAATGAATTCCATATTTTTTATAATCTCTGTGAGTGATTACATGGACACTAAAGGCAACCTGTATTGTCTTACAAATAATGGCGCCACATTAGGGTCCATAAGTATTATTCTATAAAGAAGGGACATATGTTCACAATCATAGGAATCGACAGAGAATATTTTCTGGAAATCTAAAAATACTTTTCACAATTGTTGTTTATTTACTCATCTGTCACACAGGCATCTGCCATGCTGATCTGGTCCTCGACCATTTGACAGAAACACAGAATTATTTCTGGTGTAGCAATTTCCAAAATATCTCCTGGTAGTGTGTAGAGATCATTATCTATGAGCTACCTGAACAGATGATTCCTCAGCATTGAGATAGGTAGTAGTGACTTGGAGAACTATTTCATCCTCCAACATATCATAGGTAACATCCTCCAACCCCTTAAGGTTAGTCAGTACACCATAAATGCTCCCCTTGTCGAGTATAGAGAGCTTCAATACTGCTACCATTGGTAATGTTATAACAATCTTCAGGTATTGGACCTATGATTGGGTTGCTCAAGTCTGTGAAAAAGTGCCTGGCACAAACAGCCATTCCTAGGTTAGTGTCTTGAGACAACATTATGCGTTGGGGATCTTTGTTGTCAACCAAAATTCTAACCATATAATAAGTTATACTAATGGAGTTGAATGTGAAGACAGTCCATGTTGCAGAAGAATTATATTTAAATTAATAAAAGCTTCTTTATTAAACAAGGTTTATCCTTTTCTAATCTTTATTGGCAAAGTTAATGGTTGAGTATTTTCAGGAATAGTAATTACTTCTTTGATTTGAACTTCAACAGCATAAGGTAGAAATTGAGTGGAGCTAAATGCTTTTTCGAGATCATTGAAATCTTTCCAGTCTTGCTTGATTCTGGACCAGACTTTGTGTGAATAAAATCCAATTGTGGGATATGAGTTCTCCTTTCCTTTGTATACTAGCCAAACTACATATTGTTTCTCCTGAGTTATCCACTGGTTGACCTGGACCTTCACTGCACTTCCTCCTTGGATACAATTTCGGTATATTTGCTTGAATAGGGGAGACCCACTCATTATTTGAAGGAAGATTTATTTTCACAGGTTTTGTGGAAGTTTCTTCATTATAATCAAGTTCCTTCAACAACATAATTGTGATGCCAGCGGCTTGAAAATATTTTGAATCAATCTTCACTCTGTCTGGATGTTTTTCAATCAAGTACCATTTAAACTGGCATGATTATTTCTTATTTTTAAATTTGATCCAGTGTCTAGTTTGGGTCCAGAAGACCAGGTTCACACAATATATCAAGTACAGAAGCATTCTGCGTAAATTGTTTCTCAGTAAAACAAGTAAGCTTTGAGGAGCCATGACTACCACTGTGTGAGTAAGTCGATGTCACCCTATTATGAATGAAGGGCTTAAGGGTAATACAGTGATCTTCCCCCTTCCTTGGTTCGAGATATCAATGTTGCATGAGACCCTATATCTAAGAGATCCAATACGTCACACTGTCACTGAACATGGACAGGCTTGAAAAACCCTTCTCTTCAACCTTCAGAGAGAGTGTGAGTTATTGGATAATTCTGACTGGCCTTTGGTGGTTTGGGGTTTCAAGAGTTTAACCTCTGGCATCCACCTCATTGGAAATCTCCTCAAGCTCATGTTCATGTGGGTCAGTGAAGGACTCTGTAAGAATCAATGCACATTTTGAGATAACAAATGGAACAGGTACTTCCCCTTTTTCTCCGGTTCTAGCTCAGCACATGTGCTTTGAGTGCAATCCATAGAAAGGTCTGGTGATGAATGATATCCCTTTGTTATGGTATCTCTATTGAAATCGTGTTACCTTCTCTTTTCTGGGTCTCATGTCCAGAGGTCCTTTAGTTAATCTCATTCTTTACTTATACATTCTTTGCTCTTTTTTGAGGTGGCAGTACATCTTTGAAAGAGATAGTGACAAATTGGTTTCTACCTCACAGAAGTACAAGGATGAGTAGGGGTAAAGGGGCCCACTCAGCCCTCACACTTCTACAAACCAAAACACAGTTCAATCATAGAGGTAAAACAGGGACAATACCTCCTTCAGATTTGTGGTAACGCAGTCCCAGGAAAGACTATACCCTCAAGAGGGGTGTGAAGGTGAACGAGTCGAGACCCACACAACATAGTATTACAGTCCCAAATAAAGGGAATGTCCAATTAAGGTTCTATACAAATATTAATACTTTATAACTTTTACTATAACTTTATTACAATGTGTTTAGTTTCAAAGAAACCTTTACAATGCAAACTTAAATAAACAAACAACATTTCATTACCATATCAAATTACATATCGCATTTTAGCTTTACAACATTCAATGCATTACAACTTCATTACATCAATTCATTACATCATTCTTTTCTAAAAAAAAATCTAAAACAGTACATAATGTTTGGATACTTATCAACTGAAAATCAAGTCAGTTTTATCCTATAAAAATGCAGTACCAAAATGTTCTTAGCAATGTTCCTCCAAATGTTTCAATATGTTCAGCCACACCCTATAAAGTGCTATGTGCATTGTATTGGAATCTGTTTTAAGACAGTAGGTCCAAAATTCCAGGCTATTTTTTGTCCCTAAAATAGTTATGCATATGCGGCCTAGCCTAGACTCGGGCATTCTGTCAGCAGCTGCTTTACAGTTTCATTACTAGACCGTACCTGACAGATTCTACAAAAGCATTCTTCTTGGGGTAACTTTCATTTTGTCCCACAGGTTGCGCATACAGGCAGTGTATTAGTGCGTAATTCCAATCGAAATGTACGCACCGTATGGTCTGGTAATTTCAAAATATATAATTATTATTATTTATTTATTTGTTTAGTTCCAGAGGAACTTTACTAAATACACATTATATACACATAAACATCATAAAATCATCATCATCATCTTAATTCCTCATAAGACAACTTAAAATGGCCTTTACAAAATGTTCTAAGTATAGTTTTACAAACACATTTTTATAAAAACAATTTTATAAAAACCCATTTTAAAAGTACTAAAAGTTTGTCTAATATACTCAATGTACACTGGATCCGGACATCCAACAGCCCGCCCACCTCTTTTAGGTGGTTATACTAAAAAAGTTCCTATTCACTTTCAGGCGCCTTCTATAATTTAGTTGCCGTTTAATAATATTCCTAAATCGGAACATGGCTAGATGGACTCTCTGATTCTCTGTATTCAAATAGTAATTCCAAAAGGTGTCGTCTTTATTGGAATCATAGAAATGCACAAAACTGCCCAAGATGGTCATATATTCAACCCCAGGGCAGTACATTCTGTGAAAAGGTGTTTGGCGGTCTCCACTTTTCCGGGATTTTTACAAATTTGGCAGCATCTATCTTTAAATGGGATCTCTAACTGAGCACCCGTGCAAGCTAGTACTGGTAGTTGATTGATATATAATGTGTATTTTGTAATGTTCTTCTGGAACTAAACAAATAAATACATAATAATAATAATAATAATAATAATAATAATAATAATAATAATAATAATAAGAAGAAGAAAAAATGTATAATTGAGGTTTCATATACCTATGCACCACCTGCGCAACCTGTGGGTAATTATGTAACTTCCGCAGATGTTCATAGTTCTCCCCCCAATCCCGTCTTAAGATCCTTATGCTGAATACCCCTTTAGTGTTGGATAGTGATTGCATCATTCAAAATCAGGGAACCAATTTAACGCATCACACAAATCTCTCATCAATACTTTAATAAATCACACAATCTTCAAGACCCACTTCAATGGAAAGAGCAGAGAAGATGTGACAGGCTGGAGAAAGTACCACTTTTAAATATAGTTCCAGGGGTTGTTGGTAAGGTACTACCATGAAAAGGATATAAGGTTGAAAACAGGAGCAATTGTAACCTAACCAGTCTCTTGCGTCCTAGTGGACCGTGCAAGCAGTCACTGTACATGGATTCAGTTCTTAGTAGCTTACCTGGTTTGAACATTGATGGAAGCTAAACAGACGCAGTCACGCATGTAGGATCTTGGAGGCCCTAGCAGCAAGTGGGCATCGAGATCGAGTAGGGTCGAAGTTAGGTGCTCTGTGCAGTCAAACAGTGGAGGTTCAATGATGCAGCCCCAGCTGGTCCCAAGAACATGTATGTCACAGTTGGTCAGACTGGCTTTGGACCTTAAGAGCGGTCATTAAAGTGATGATCTAGGGTGTGTTGATGTGCAGTCAATGAGGCAGGGGTTCTCGGGCTTCCTGGGCCGAGCATGGTTGTAACCCCTGTTTAGACTCTGTGAATAACCCTCCAGAGATTTGGTTCAGTTTCCAGAGTTGAGCAGTTACTTAAGTCCTAACAAGTGATGTGCTTCACTAGGACATGATGCAGTGTCAAGCTGGTTTAGAAGCAGTGCAATAGTTCTGACCCTTCAGTTGCTGTGAGGCCATCGCAGAGGACTCAAGGACAGATGCTCCAGTATAGGGTCTGCTCTTTTGGCACAGAAGATCTGTTGCAGAGTGCTTGGTCATGTTCCTCAGCACAGGTGACTGTCAATGTTCCCTGGGAGTGGTTAGGGAACAGATATTCTTTTTGTCTTGGATGGTTGCTTCTTCATCTCCGGCGGTGGGCTTTGGACATTGCAACTGTCCCAAAGGAAGTCCAGGGAAGAATGTTCAGAACGTCTCTTCAACCTTAAAGGACCCTTGACCAACTGAGTGTATTCTGCTGAAGGGGTGTAACACTTCTTATTTTAAAGGCACAAGTCATCAGGGGATTGGCCTAAAGCTAGCCTACTTTAGGGCACCAATCCCTGCACCTGGCTGGAGTGGACTTTGCCCTGTTGATCTTTTCACCCAGAGGGCTTTGCCCTAGAGAAAGGGGAGGAGACAGGAAAGGGAAAGAGAGACAGTGAGAAACAAGATGGTGGAAGGTGTATTTCAGTGTCCAGAGCACTCCTGCCTATCCTACACCCACCCCTATCCCTCCTACTGACAACAGAGACCTTTCAATATGCAGCACCCTGGTGTAAGGCTACTCCTCCTGAATGGGTGTGCTCCTTTGATAGATGGGCCCAGGACAGCTGTCTGCTGTGTCTCTGACTCTGGGGGAGGGGGTTACTGGCCCTCCCAAAGAGAAGCAAAGAGAGGCTTGGTATTCTGGGATTTAGTTCTTCTGTTTGGAAGTATCGGCCCACCTGACCGAATACACATTCCCTTGCTCTGCAGAGCTGACTCACAGAACATGTGCCATATCAATTGGGATGTGGTGGCCATGATCATAAGTATTACCAGGAACTATGCCTAAACTCAGGCATAGCTAATTCTCAGAAAATCTTAGACAAAATAGCTACCAACCAGCTACAAAAATATGTGGATACCGCAGATGTGTTACATGAACAACAATCAGGTTTCAGAGCGGCTCACAGCACAGATTCAGCCATGCTGGATCTACAGACACATATGCTGGAACTGATAGAGAAAGCTAAGCCCGGGTTACTCATGCTGTAGATCTCAGCGCTGCGTTTGACCTGGTCGACCACCGGCTACTCCAATCAGCCTTGGATAAACTTGTAGGATGCTCGTCAAAAGCACAGGCTTGGCTAGCTTCCTTCCTGAAGGACAGGAAGGCGAGAATAGATTGGGGTGAAAATTTCTCAGAAGCCACCCCAATACTGTTTGGAGTTCCCCAGGGAGCCAGCTTGTCTCCACTTCTTTTTAACTTCTACATGAGAAGTCTTTGCTCCCCACTAGAAAACATCGGCGTGTTTTTCACCAATTACGCCGATGACAAGCAGCTGATCTTCGAACTAATAGGAGACTATGCAGTAGATAGCGCAAAAATTGAGGAAATTTACAACATCATTGATACCTGGATACAGAGGCACTGGATGTGTCTAAATAACACAAAAACCGAATAAATGATTTTTATATCAAACCAGGCCAGGTCTAAGTTGGATTCCCAATATAAGACTCTCCATATCAAAGAAGCCATCATACCAGTAGTATCTAAGGTAAAACCGCTGGGTATGATGGTAGAAGCCTCACTAGGCTCCGGGGCCCAGGTCAACTATCTGTACAAAAATAATTTGTACTCCCTGCGCCTTTTGAGAGCAATTAGACCCTTTATAAATGAGACAAACTCGGCTACTATTGCAAGAGCAATCTTATTGTCCCGTTTAGATTACGGCAATGCATTGCTATTGGGAGCTTCTAAGAGAGAGCTGACAAAATGCCAAGTAATGCAAAATGATGCGGTTCGCATCATTAAAAAGAAAAAAACAAAGGGACCATATATCAGAAGGAAGAAAGGAATTGCATTGGCTTACAATAGAGGATATAGTCAGGTTTAAAGCCATGACAATAGTCCACAGATGTCTTTTTGGGGAGACACCAGCCTATTTCAAAAAACAATTCTCCTGGTATGCGCCCCAAAGATGCTTAAGATCAGCAGACATGGGCCTCCTAAATATACCAGAGGCTAAACGGGCAACGGGAAGGGGTAGATCTTTTCCTGTAAAGGCAGCTAAATATTGGAACGGGTTACCTGTGACCCTAAGACAAGAAGAAAACTACCTCAGCTTCAGGAAGGCTCTGAAAACTTTCTTATTCCAATAGCCTTGAATCATCACAGTGTCACCTCAGTGTAAAGGACACAATGTTAACCTTGTGAGACTTCTACTGTGAATGGTACTTCTCTGCGCTCCCCGTGCCCTGATGCCTGCAGGCTTTCGGCCGGCGCGTTATAAGCACAAAGACATAGACATAGACATAAAGATTGCCCTGCCACCAGCATGGGGGTACTCATGATCATCGTAGTTTGGGTACAGGGGGCATATCTTAAATGTTGCCCCTGTGCTGCAGTGACTTTGCTGTATCTGCTGTGGTTGAGTGGGCATCTGCTGATCTTTGAACCTGCATTGCGCCGCAAGCAGTAAGGGTGCTGAGGATCAGGATACTGATGCAGCAGAGCACAAGTGCACTGTGTTTTTGGCATAGTGTTGAGACAAAGGGGGATCTGGTAAAAAAATTACCCCTCTGGAGAATGAATCACTGACATAATTTGATGTACTAAAGATAAAAAAGCCAGAGGCAATTTCTCACTGAGATAACACTGGGTTCTAACTCCACTGAGTTTTCTTCCTTCTCAAATGTAATTGTCACCTTTTTCTCTTCATTAAATTTCACTTACTTTTTTTTTCTGTTTTTATCTGTCTTTTGCAGCCCTCCTTTCTTTTCCCCCCTGTGCTTTTCGAAATGGACCAATTGCTCTTGTCATTGTCCTCCCTGACCTGTCATCTCATTTGAGCAAGGGATCTGTTAGCATTAGAATCAGGATTTTCCTGTTGGTATCATGATTTGACCAATGCTCTCTATCAATTATTTGACTTGTGCCCAATTTGTGAAATGTTTTCTCCACCCCATACCTCTCTTCATCCCTAGAAGGGTAATTATCTCATTTAGGAAAGTATTCCCTTAAATTCTGATAACTGTTACTCTATGTGTTGATTGTTCTGGAATTGGGATCTGTAATCCTGAAACCTAAGAGGAGGAGGAGGAGGAGTAATGTCTTGGCAATTGGTTCTAGGGGGTGGTGATTGGTTTCTCTCCCTATAACCATTCTGATTTGGATTTACCTGGGATTGTTATCTTGGGTTCTGAATATTTCTCTGTGATTAAGGACCATATTTATATCCCAGGATGTCCTAGAATCTAAATATCAATTTCCACATAGCTTGCATGATAATCTACATGACTGGTCTTGAGTCATCAGAATCTCTATCAAAATGAGTCACTACATATTTTGGAAGGGTGTGAAAGAAAGTAGTTCTGAAGTCTCAATTCTTGATATCAACACATTGAGAAATATTAGCAAATGCACACTTGAGTGCTTGGGCAAACTTCTACAGAGATTGATTCCCAGCACACATTAAGTTGTAGACTGCTTGCAGGCTTCTTAGGGGTTCTATGAGTTGAAAATGTTTTCAAAATGGTCACCTTGTACCATTTATAATGAAACTATTCTTTGAGCCCAGAAAAGAAGCTAGAAAACTCAGGCGAATACATCAATGTTATTATTTCCTTGCTGTTTTGGTCATTATTCAATTAAAAGGATTCCATCATTGTTTCATACAATGATTGATGTTCCCACACAGGATATTTTGCATTTTTATGATGACAGGGTCTAAAACAAACTGTGATTGTGGTTTTCTTTTTCTATGGGCCTCATTACGAGGCTGGCGGTAGCCGTACCCTTATTAAGGGCACGGCTGCCGCCCGTAATGATTTTTTACCGGGCCCATGGAATGGGCAATTACCGGGTCATGCTGACCTTGGCGGACCCGGTAATTGCCCATTCCATGGGCCCGGTAAAAGTTAATCCCCATTCCCATTTGAGCCTAATAGGGCTCAATGGAAATGGGGAGGGAGATAACAACAGGCCCGTTAATAGCGGGCCCATTGTTAGCTCCCTGGTCCCCTGTCGGGACCCGGAAAGGACGTCTGGTCTGGCCACACGTCCTTTCCGAGTCCCGCGAGGGAACGTCGTAATAGGCTGAAGTGGGTTTAACGGCACCGGCATCATTACCGGTGCCGTTAAACCCATTTCGCCCACCTCATAATGAGGCCCAATGTCTCTTTACTTGGGTCAAAATTTCCTTATCAGAGTCAGAGAAAGTATTTGAACACCTCTGCCTACTTGCACATTTCCTCTCCCTATCGTTATGACTGTAGGATGGTTTCCAATGTGTACGGTGCAGGGGTCCTCCCTCTTCCCCATTGGTCTTCTGGGTTATTGGCCTCAAATCTTTTCTGAGGGAATGGATTATATTGCATTTTTTATATTGTCAATCAGAATTAGTGTTTCCCCATCTACCTAGGGATTCTGGGATATCCACATAATACTTGGCAAAGATAGGGCATACATTCTCTGTCTCTGAATGTCATCAAGACAGGTCAAATAGTCTGTCTTTTGAATCATGCTCTATAATTCATGTGCGCCTAACCCAATTTTAATACATTTTAACACTGATTCTGTGTTTGAGAGTACTCTCATTCCCTTCCCTGTACACTCCCAACATACTAAGTCGCCCTCCTCCTCCCACCTTAAATTCTAGACTATTCCTCTGTACCTGACATGAAACTCAAGTCTTCCCGTGCATATATGTGCTATGTGCTTTTGGGAAGGTCACATGGGGTTTCTGGTGCCCCTGTGTCCATAATATGTCTAGGAGTTCCAGGGTCATCAGTACATCTCTAAGAAGGTCTCGAAAATTGAGAGAATGGAGAGGATGTCTAAGGAAATGCAGGAACTCCCTCTTCTTTCATGGAAAGTAATTGTCTCTGAACCTCAATTTACTCGCTTTCATTTCTTGTCTTAATCTAGCATTATTATCACAGTACCAGTTTTTCTCTCAATTCATTCAGACTGCCTTGCTAGTCTCAAACACTCTCGTTTTGGAGGCGTGTATGTCTTGTGTGTTTTGTAACTCCTTCTGCCAGGAGTCTTTTCCTATATTTCAAAGATGGATTTTTTCCACTGACCTTGGTTTATAGAATTTCAGTTAGCTAATTCTTTCTTCACATATTCAATCACCAATGATGCATTATAAAGGTCCTTCTCTGTCAACATCATATTCTCATCAATTTTTTTCACAAGCTCTCATGAAGACACCTTACTCTGATCACTTTGTGAATGTGTCTGCCTCAATTGAAGGTGACATGGTATTTCCTGAATGACAGCATTCTTTTTCTTGCTGTTTGATTACTTTTATATCCCGTAGCAACTGATCAAATTCAACTTGGGAATGAACATCCTTTATGACGAGTTTTACAGCTGACTTTCTTTGATCTTCATCATGTCATATAACAAACCATTGGTGTAAGTAGCTTGATCATTTAATGTTCTCTTAACTTGTAACAAGTCTGCAAACTCTGACTATAAATGTTATTAATGTTTAAGATGTCTCTTTCTAAATATTGTTTGGGTTCTCTACAAACTTTCAATGTGTTTTGTGCGGCCACTAATTAACTGTATAGCATTTGTAATAACATCTGATTGTTATTCAGAGCCTCATCTACTTGTTTCATTTCTTGTTACAGCACTAACATGTTGAATGAGTATTAATTCTACAGATGTCTGTTGAGCAGTTTGTATGATTTGGTGCAGGTAAATCAATAGTTCACCCAATCTGTCTTCCACCAACTTGAGGTAGAACAAGCATCTTTCTCCTCTTTAGATGTGGAGATTATATATTATATGTTTTTTGTTGTTTTTTATTTGTAACGTTTGCAGTACTTTATCTATTTGGCTTTCTACTTCTCAAATATCTCTTTCTATTCACTCTATGGTTTCTTTAATTGTTTTCTTTCTATGGCTCAAGGTCCATGCCACCCACTGCCTATGCAGGAAATATCTAGTCACTGAATGGTCAAAAGTCATTTTTAAGTCTGCCCTGATGTCCTGTGGCAACTATAAGGAAGGCATGGTATCAAACAGTAAGACAAACACAAGTGATCACAGTTCAAGGGTGTTCATTGAACTTCAACTGGGTCCTAAATCTAAAGATGGGAGCAAACTATGGTCATCAAATAATAATAACGCAGTCATAGTGGTGTCTTGTCAAAATAAAAAGGTCCTATACTAATAAATCTATTGCCAATCCTTACTTGCAAATACAAATAGTGTGGGAAACAATGTTATGCAAAAGAAAAGTGTTCAAGAAATTATACGTCAGAATATTCAAGCCGTTGGCTTCCCTTACCCACGTTTTCAGCACGGGACAAGGCGGCACACTCAAGCTCAACACAGACTCTGGCTTCTCTTGCAGGAGGATGCAGTTCAAATCTCAGTATCACGGCATTCTCTGCGAAAAGTCTCTTTGCCATTCAAAGCCTCTTACTTCAGAGGGCCTGATACAACAAATAAACATTAAAAAGTTTCTTTCTCCTCAGGATTCTCATGTACAACTCCTTGGGTGATTTTAGATTCACCCCAGGTCCCCCTCTGCCGGGCTTAAACCCACTTTAATACAAAAGTTTCTTGGGTGATTGACTTTTTACCCCAGATCCCCCTCCAGCAAGCTCAGACCCACTTTAACACAAAATCTTCAATTGGTCTCCCTCTGCTGGGCTTGGACCAGATTTGTGTATTTGTCCAAACTTTCTCTATTTCATCAAAACCGAAGACTTTCGCCTGTGCAGAGGATTTTGCTTGATCTGTTGCAGGACCACTTTGATTCACATTTATTTGTTCACTTTCAAATGATCTCCCTCCGCCAGGCTTGGTTCAAATGTATCTACTTTCGTTACTCCTCAGTTGGATACCTTACAGAGACCTTTGATTGAGCACCCATGCAGTGCTGTATTGCTCTGTCAAAGGTATAGTAGCTTGCTTTAAAGTTCAATCACTCACCAGCAGTTTAACTTCACTTGCGTCTTTTATCACACATGTTTTAACAATGTTCGTTCCAGCACTCACCATATACTGTTGCTGCTTGCAACCTTGGTTTCAACACAGACCAGTCTTGTATCGGTCTCCGCAACTCAGCAGCTGTGTTGTTTTCACTGAAGCAGCTTTGTTCTTGGAGCCAAGGACAGTACCACGGTGGCTGGCGATTCTCTCCGCCTTGATTATTGATGTGTTAGAGCCTGGGTACCTGCAACACATAATGCACACTTCAGCCTGTTTCCCTAGTCTTATGTTTTCCAATATTGAGGACTCATGAAAGCAAGGATTGCTTGTCATAAAGGTCAAGGGTACTTCTCTCCTCGTGATCCCTTTCTGTTTCACCATCTTTCTTCTCTCATTAAACTGGCAGCTTCTAACTGCTGTTTCATCGTGTGTCTTGCCTCGCTCAGAGTGTGCTCTCGTGCTCTGTCTTTTATCCATGTGGGTAAGTGTAATGGAAGTTAGGTGTGAGTGATTGTTGATAATTGCCTGACCTCGCCTGACCATAGAATTGGGTCATGTCAGATACACATCTTGGGTGTTACTCTTTTTTCCCTTAGAGCGTGCTGTCAGTGAGAAAGTGTTCATGTTGTAAAAGGGTGGGTAGAGTTCCTAAATATCCGACGGGGTAGGCTGGGGTAAAGGTGTTAGAAGGAAGGGGATACCGTGTCTCACCACCCGGTGTCCAACTCCTACTACCTGAAGACCCCTCACTCAGGTGATCATCCTGCACTGGTCCACCCTCAGGAACTGGATCCAAAAGCGAAGGCTGTGTCCCGGGCACCTGGATGACAGATCTCTAGGGACTAGTGGGCGAGACACCTTCTGGTTTCTCACACAACATAGCTAGATTGTAAATTTTATAACAAATATAGATCAATATGTATTGATCACCAATCTACAGTCAAATGAACAATCAACCTGAATTATATTCCTCACTTAAACATTGAGTCTTTTCTTAAATCACAAATCTACTAACTATAGATCTATTAATTTTTTCGATTATCTCTATAATATTGCAAAAACAACTAGTGTAAATAAAAGAAACTATGCAGCAGGTATCATAGGTATCATCCAACTGAACACAACAATGCAAATGTGCATATCTGTAAATTTTCACACATTCTATGTTACCCAATGCATCTGTATGTTGACATCAGTAATGTCATTTCCTCAGTGTCCTGGGAGTGCCTCATGTTTCTGTTGAATATTCTATGGATACAATTTTGAATTATAGTAAATTAGCATCCTAAATCTAACATCCTCTACTGCACAACCCCCCTAGTACGCAAAGGTTTGGGAGAAGAAGCAGGCTGTATTTGGGATTATTGTTTTATTTTATTAAAATAATCACTCTAAGCCGAAGGTGGTCCCCTACAATTATGCTGGTGAAATTACCAACAATCTTATGCAGAAAAATATTTTGCATGCAAGGATCTTACTAAATTACTAAAATGCACAGAAATACATTCACATAATTCAAATATATATTATGCCTTTGTGCTAGCCCAAGGCATAGTTACGCTTAACATGAAGTCAAGTCTCTCTGTAGTTTCAGAAAATAGCTTTTTGCAATCACGCGCTAACCCTTCCATGAAAAATTCCAGAGTGATATTTTGAGGTGCCTTTCTGCACATGCACAATTTTAGAATTCTACATTAACTGTTTCATAGTATACAAAAATGTTTATTTTGATCATGTTTTGAACAGCTTTTAACTTCACATAGGAAAACAATTTTTTTTTGTGTGCGGATACCTCAAAATTGGCGCTTTGCTTTTTACAATATTTTGCATGTGCCTAGATGTCATCTGGAATTGGTGCACTGAAAAAGAAAATGGAAAAAGGAAAATCGACTCAGCCAATTATGAGATATTAACAATTTAAATGTATCTATATATGACGCATGCGCAGGATGAATGCGCATCTTTATTCTGAGCTTATGTGTTTTACCGTTCATACATTACACAATTAAAATTGCCTAAAAACTCACATGAAAAGTCACTGCTGCAGAATTAATGAATATATTCCTTACAAACTGTATACAGAGTGTATTCATTTTACAGTTTGTATATTACACAATTAACCTCTGCTAACAACTCATACTAACTATACCAAGGGGTGTATGACTTTCATAGTTCAAAGACTTCACAATATCCATCTTTTGAAAACTGACAGGAAAAGTCAGGGCTTACTGTGATGTAGGTTTTCACAGCTATAAATTACATACAAGAACAAATTGGAGAAGTCATATATGCACCTACAACACGTGCACCTATGACAGATGCATATATCACATCTGACCTACAACACCTGCACCTACAACACATCCACCCACAATATGTGGATGTACAACACATGCTCCTATGGCACATGCACCAATCACACACACTCTTGTGAAACACACCCTAATGATGTACATTTTCCACAAACTTTTATGACACAAACTCTTATGACACACACTCCTGTGCTACTACACATGCTCCTACTAAATGCACACTCCTAGAGCACGCACTCCTACAACACACAATCTTACAACACATACTCCTACCACACAGGCACCTAGATTATGCGGTGCAATGACTTACACTCTTAAGACACCCACTTTTAAGACACATGGTCCTGTGAGGCCGATTCATGGAATAATTAGCGCGGCGCAAGTGGGCAAAAACGTGCGAATCGCAGTGGAATAGCGAAAATCGCAGTGCAAGTGCGAAAATCGCACGAAAAGCAGCGCACATCGATTCATGGAAGGCCGTGCGCGAGAAAACCAGCGGATGTGCGATAAAAAAGTGCACGGCGCACGTTGGCGCACAGGCCATCTAACTGCGTGCGCCAGGTCACAACGAAAAATGCACAGGCCACAGCAAAAATCGCACATAGCGCGGCGCACGCAACAAAAGTAGGCGGAACACGGGCGTAACACTCGGAATGGGGAACAACTTGCCAAAACGTGGGCGTCACGGGGGAAGGACAGGGCACAAGTGCGCGGAACGCCCACACGCTCGCCTACAACACGTATTCATGGAATAGAATAGGGCAAAAAAGCGCACGGTCAAACCAGCGCACAGGCACAAACACGACCGCCACAAGAAAGCAGGCGGTAGCGTCTCTGCGGCTGTAAGAAATGTGCGCCAAAAGGTGCGCCAACAAATAGCACCTATATACTGCCATGATGAATGTCCTATACTGTGGCCCTCCAGGACAAATGACGTGCAAAGGGGTACCCACAAACACGGACACCCGCTGACAAAAAATACGTGTTTGTGTATACCGGGGTGCGCGGGAAGTCTCACACGCGATTTGGCCGGGTACGTGGATTTCAGGGGTGTGCGGGAAGTTCCACACGCGATTACATCAGGGTACGTGTATTTCAGGGGTGCGCGGGAAGTTCCACATGAGATTTCAGCAGGGTATGTGTATTTCAGGGGTGCGTGGGAAGTTGCACACGCGATTTCATCAGTGTACGTGTATTTCAGGGGTGCGCGGGAAGTTCCACACGCGATTGGCCCAGTGCGAGCAGGGTACGTGTATTTCAGGGGTGCGCGGGAAGTTCCACACGCGATTTCAGCAGGGTACGTGTATTTCAGGGGTGCGCGGGAAGTTCCACACGCGATTTCATCAGGGTAAGTGTATTTCAGGGGTGCGCGGGAAGTTCCACACGCGATTGGCCCAGTGCGAGCAGGATACGTGTATTTCAGGGGTGCGCGGGAATTTCCACACGCGATTTCAGCAGGGTATGTGTATTTCAGGGGTGCGCGGGAAGTTCCACACGCGATTTCATCAGGGTACGTGTATTTCAGGGGTGCGCGGAAAGTTCCACACGCGATTGGCCCAGTGCGAGCAGGGTACGTGTATTTCAGGGGTGCGCGGGAAGTTCCACACGCGATTTCAGCAGGGTACGTGTATTTCAGGGATGCGCGGGAAGTTCCACACGCGATTTCATCAGGGTACATGTATTTCAGGGGTGCGCGGGAAGTTCCACACGCGATTGGCCCAGTGCGAGCAGGGTACGTGTACTTCAGGGGTGCGCGGGAATTTCCACACGCGATTTCAGCAGGGTATGTGTATTTCAGGGGAGCGCGGGAAGTTCCACACGCAATTTCATCAGGGTACGTGTATTTCAGGGGTGCGCGGGAAGTTCCACACGCGATTGGCTCAGTGCGAGCAGGGTACGTGTATTTCAGGGGTGCGCGGGAATTTCCACACGCGATTTCAGCAAGCTATGTGTATTTCAGGGGTGCGCGGGAAGTTCCACACGCGATTTCATCAGGGTACGTGTATTGCAGGGGTGCGCGGGAAGTTCCACACGCGATTGGCCCAGTGCGAGCAGGGTACGTGTATTTCAGGGGTGCGCGGGAAGTTCCACACACGATTTCAGCAGGGTATGTGTATTTCAGGGGTTCTGGGGAGTACCACACGTGAATTGGCCGTGTGGGTCCTCCCAGGTGTACGCTCCACAACCTCCACGGACCCTGCAGGCAGCCCACACCACGGGGGACTACCCTGCACCCCTGCTCATGTCCCGCAGGCAGCCCATCCACCATGGGCATGCCCCCCAGCCAACCCACATGTCACCTTGCACTACTGATCAACAATGCATGTCTCCCACCACCCCCACCCCCAGCCACCAGGGGCACCCACCACCAGGCCCCCACTCATGTCTCCCACCACCCCACCACCCTGCCACCATGGGCAGCCCCCACCAGGCCCCCACCCATGTCTCCCACCACCCCCACCCCCCAGCCACCAGGAGCAGCCTCCACCAGGCCCCCACTCATGTCTCCCACCACCCCCACCCCCCAGCAGTGCAGGGGCACCCTCCACCAGGCCCCCACTCATGTCTAACACCACCCCCACCCCCCTGCCACCATGGGCAGCCTCCACCAGGCACAACCCATGTCTCCCACCACCCCCACCCCCCTGCCACCATGGGCAGCCTCCACCAGGCCCCCACTCATGTCTCCCACCACCCCCACCCCCCAGCAGTGCAGGGGCACCCTCCACCAGGCCCCCACTCATGTCTCCCACCACCCCCACCCCCCAGCAGTGCAGGGGCACCCTCCACCAGGCCCCCACTCATGTCTCCCACCACCCCACCCCCCAGCAGTGCAGGGGCACCCTCCACCAGGCCCCCACTCATGTCTACCACCACCCCCACCCCCCAGCCACCAGGGGTAGCCTCCACCAGGCCCCCACCCATGTCTCCCACCACCCCCCTGCCACCATGGGCAGCCTCCACCAGGCCCCCACTCATGTCTCCCACCACCCCCACCCCCCAGCAGTGCAGGGGCAGCCTCCAACAGGCCCCCACTCATGTCTCCCACCACCCCCACCCCCTAGCAGTGCAGGGGCACCTTCCACCAGGCCCCCACTCATGTCTACCACCACCCCCACCCCCCTGCCACCATGGCCACCCTCCACCAGGCCCCCACTCATGTCTCCCACCACCCCCACCCCCCTGCCAATATGGGCAGCCTCCACCAGGCCCCCACCCATGTCTCCCACCACCCCACCCCCCAGCAGTGCAGGGGCAGCCTCCACCAGGCCCCCACTCATGTCTCCCAACACCCCCACCCCCAGCAGTGCAGGGGCAGCCTCCACCAGGCCCCCACTCATGTCTCCCACCACCCCCACCCCCCAGCAGTGCAGGGGCAGCCTCCACCAGGCCCCCACTCATGTCTCCCACCACCCGACCCCCCTGCCACCATGGGCAGCCTCCACCAGGCCCCCACGCATGTCTCCCACCACCCCCACCCCCCAGCCACCAGGGGCAGCCTCCACCAGGCCCCCACTCATGTCTCCCACCACCCCAACCCCCTTGCCACCATTGGCAGCCTCCACCAGGCCCCCACCCATGTCTCCCACCACCCCCACCCCCCAGCCACCAGGGGCAGCCTCCACCAGGCCCCCACTCATGTCTCCCACCACCCCCACCCCCCTGCCACCATGGGCAGCCTCCACCAGGCCCCCACTCATGTCTCCCACCACCCCCACCCCCCAGCAGTGCAGGGGCAGCCTCCACCAGGCCCCCACTCATGTCTCCCACCACCCCCACCCCCCAGCCACCAGGGGCAGCCTCCACCAGGCCCCCACTCATGTCTCCCACCACCCCCACCCCCCTGCCACCATGGGCAGCCCCCACCAGGCCCCCACCCATGTCTCCCACCACCCCACCCCCCAGCCACCAGGGGCAGCCTCCACCAGGCCCCCACTCATGTCTCCCACCACCCCCACCCCCCTGCCACCATGGGCAGCCCCCACCAGGCCCCCACTCATGTCTCCCACCACCCCCACCCCCCAGCAGTGCAGGGGCACCCTCCACCAGGCCCCCACTCATGTCTCCCACCACCCCCACCCCCCAGCAGTGCAGGGGCAGCCTCCACCAGGCCCCCACTCATGTCTCCCACCACCCCCACCCCCCAGCCACCAGGGGCAGCCTCCACCAGGCCCCCACTCATGTCTCCCACCACCCCACCCCCCTGCCACCATGGGCAGCCTCCACCAGGCCCCCACTCATGTCTCCCACCACCCCCACCCCCCAGCAGTGCAGGGGCATCCTCCACCAGGCCCCCACTCATGTCTCCCACCACCCCACCCCCCAGCAGTGCAGGGGCACCCTCCACCAGGCCCCCACTCATGTCTCCCACCACCCCCACCCCCCAGCAGTGCAGGGGCAGCCTCCACCAGGCCCCCACTCATGTCTCCCACCACCCCCACCCCCCAGCAGTACAGGGGCACCCTCCACCAGGCCCCCAATCATGTCTCCCACCACCCCCACCCCCCAGCCACCAGGGGCAGCCTCCACCAGGCCCCCACTCATGTCTCCCACCACCCCACCCCCCTGCCACCATGGGCAGCCTCCACCAGGCCCCCACTCATGTCTCCCACCACCCCCACCCCCCTGCCACCATGGGCAGCCCCCACCAGGCCCCCACCCATGTCTCCCACCACCCCCACCCCCCAGCCACCAGGGGAAGCCTCCACCAGGCCCCCACTCATGTCTCCCACCACCCCCACCCCCCTGCCACCATGGGCAGCCCCCACCAGGCCCCCACTCATGTCTCCCACCACCCCCACCCCCCAGCAGTGCAGGGGCAGCCTCCACCAGGCCCCCACTCATGTCTCCCACCACCCCCACCCCCCAGCAGTGCAGGGGCAGCCTCCACCAGGCCCCCACTCATGTCTCCCACCACCCCCACCCCCCAGCCACCAGGGGCAGCCTCCACCAGGCCCCCACTCATGTCTCCCACCACCCCACCCCCCTGCCACCATGGGCAGCCTCCACCAGGCCCCCACTCATGTCTCCCACCACCCCCACCCCCCAGCAGTGCAGGGGCATCCTCCACCAGGCCCCCACTCATGTCTCCCACCACCCCACCCCCCAGCAGTGCAGGGGCACCCTCCACCAGGCCCCCACTCATGTCTCCCACCACCCCCACCCCCCAGCAGTGCAGGGGCAGCCTCCACCAGGCCCCCACTCATGTCTCCCACCACCCCACCCCCCAGCAGTGCAGGGGCACCCTCCAACAGGCCCCCACTCATGTCTCCCACCACCCCCAGCCACCAGGGGCAGCCTCCACCAGGCCCCCACTTATGTCTCCCACCACCCCACCCCCCTGCCACCATGGGCAGCCTCCACCAGGCCCCCACTCATGTCTCCCACCACCCCCACCCCCCTGCCACCATGGGCAGCCCCCACCAGGCCCCCACTCATGTCTCCCACCACCCCCACCCCCCAGCAGTGCAGGGGCATCCTCCACCAGGCCCCCACTCATGTCTCCCACCACCCCCACCCCCCTGCCACCATGGCCACCCTCCACCAGGCCCCCACTCATGTCTCCCACCACCCCCACCCCCCTGCCACCATGGGCAGCCCCCACCAGGTCCTCACAATCCCCAATCATGTGCGTAATGGTCAGCCTCCACAGCCAAAAAGCCCTACCAAGTAACCCATTCACCCACATGGAAATGGAAATCACATGTTACACCCCCAATGTTCATGAAGCTAATGAACCCATGTCCGTCACACACAATGGTTGCAATTGAATGGAAAAACACCCAACATGACATGCATGAAACCAATGAGATGATACCACACAGTAAAGTATGGAAACCAAAATTGTATTGAAAAAAATAAAGAATGCTAAAGAAAGGAAACAAACTACAATGGGAATGAGAAAAAATAAGCTGCATGTCCGTATTAAAAAAAAAAAATGCAAATCAGAATCCCAAAAAATGTCGTCCAAAGTCAAATGTAAAAAAATCTCTATGCAACAAAGAACTATGTAAAAAACTACCAAGGGTCCATGAGCCCAACTGAACAAAGGAAACCTACTAAAAAACCTACCTAAAAATCAACTATATACAAAAAGTGGAGCAGTGTCCGTCGACTCCAAATCATAATAAGAAACAAAGGAAACCTAAAACTAAAGAACTATATACAAAGGCGGCGGGCAAGTCCAGCGGCTCACTCCGTGGTGTCCCGGGCCAGGGCATCATCGAACTCCTGTTCAATGTCCCGGAGGCGGTCCAGTTCCATGGCCCCGAGGGTCCGCAGGGATGACGCCGTGTCCTCCTCCAACCCCCTGCGGATTGCCTCGAGGCACTCGGCCCGCCTCAGGGCCCTCCGCATGGAGTTCTCCGCCCTGACCATTGTGAGCCGCGCCTCTTCCGCCCGCCGCCGCTCCGCGCCTATGGCGTGGCCCAACCGCTGCCACACGGAAGACACTCTCTGTCCTGGGTCCCCCTGCCCTCCGGCCGATGCCTGCCCCTCCGATGTCGAAAGCCCCGAGCCTTCATGTCTCCCACCATGTTGCTGCTGCTGCTCTGCCTCTGCCCGTGCACTGCCTCCTGCTGCCTGCACATCCTCCGCCGGCTGGGGTGCAGTTGTTGATGTGGCCACCCCTGCTGGACCTCCGACTCCCGACTGTGGCAGGGATGCCTCCTCCACCAGCCTGGCCGCACCGTCAGAGGCAGCTCCACAGGGCACCCAGGTGACTGATGGGTGGGAATATGGCACAGAGGAAGACTGGCGCGTAGGGGGTCCAGTTGAGGAGGGGGTCGGAGCAAGCCCCATCAGACGGAGGAATCCGGCCTGGGTGACCTGTCCCAGCAGGCTGACGTGGTCAACGAGCCATTCGAGATGACGTGCAGTCTCTCCATGAAAAGACTGCAGGTCACCTCGCATGGCCCGTTGACGCAACGCCACACCAGCCAGGACAGGCTCAACCCGGACCTGGATGGCCACGTCCGCAGGCAGAGGAAGGCCAGTTGATGTCAGCTCATCCCCTGCCTGAAAACGGGTCTGGACGTAGGCATCCCTGCTGGTGCAAGATGATGCAGGGACAGGATCGGGGACAGGATTGCACACAGGCACCTCCGCGGCGGCCTGTGCTGCCTCCTGTCCCTGGTCCTGCACTGCACCACTAGCACCAGTGGGATCCCCACCTCCAGACCCCGTCTCTGGTGCTTGCACGGCCTCCTCCTCCACCAAACCCCCCACCAACCTGGATGACTCCGTGCCATCTTACCCTGTTGGGCCCTGTGGGGTCCCAGCTGCCCCTTCTGCTGCCGAGGAGTCCAACTGCAACCTCCGCCTCTTGGACCTCCCCCCGGCAGCTGCGGCCTGGGACGCGGCACCGGACTCCTCACTCCCCGACGAGGTGACAACACGGGAGGGGAGCCGGGCCTTGCGTCTCCGGCTGGCGGTCGGATCCCCGCCGCTGTGCTCCACAGCACCTTCTCCGCCCTCTTCATCAGTTGACGCTGCAGACAGGGAGAAACAAAACACAGGCATCAGGGCACTGTACAATGGACACATGCACACATGACAGTTGCACATGAGTGGCATTGGCAAACCTCAGACATGTCATCACAATCCCCAACACACATGTCATTGCAACTCGCACACATGAGCCATACCACAGCCATATCGCAACTGCCACCACCATCCCTACACATACAACAGCATCAGCAGCCAAAGGGGAGCCAGACATCACATGCAACACAGGAAGTGCACCACACATGTACACACACCACCACACTTGCATGCATGTCTACACCTCTGCCAAGTGTCGCACTGTTCAGACGGGCATCCATGTCACATTTGCCAATCAGGCTTCCACATACCGTTGTCACATGCATCCATGTTGCATCACTGTTGCACCCTTGTCAAATACACACACATGCACATGTACACAGTGCTCATACATGCAGCCGAAAACAACATACATGCCTGACATCACGGACATGTCTACTTACATACAGATTCATCCAAACATGTGTGCACGCACAACTGCATTTGCCATGCAAGCCTACACACACAAGCACCATCCATGTCTCACACATTACAGCCCTCGCATGTGTCAGCCCCACGGCCCTGTACACCCCCACCCATACTCGACCCCATACAAACATATGTGCAACCTGCACAATACCGAATAATCACCACACGCACTGCTCACAATCAGGATGCATGTACACTCACCGCTCGACTCCAGACGGGTCTGCTTCTCTAGGACCTGGACGTGGAGCGCTGGGGATATGCGTTCCAGGACCCCCATCTGTTCTTCCGACAAGTGGCCCCGGCGCCCCTTGGCATCCGCTGCCTTCAAGAGGCGCCGGGCCTTGTTCAGGGTCCTAGACCTGAAGTCCTCCCAGCGCTTCCTGACATGTTGTAAGTCCCGGACTGCCCCCCCCCTCCGCGTTGATGGCAGTCACGATGTCAGTCCAGATCCGAGTCTGTCCTTCCTTGTCGGCGCGGGAACTTCCGAAGAGGGCATCATACTGCCCCAGGACTTGCTCCACCAGGACACCAACTTCGGTGGCACTGAAGCTGGTGCCCCTCTGCCTCTCTGGCCGGGGGTTGTCAGTGGTCACAGAGGCAGGAGTGGGTGGGCAACTGGGTCCTGGGGCTGGGCTGTGGAGCGATGGAATTCCAGTCGGGAGTCTTCGGTTCCAGCAGGGGTGGTCACAGCAACAGCAACCCTGGCTGATGTGCAGGCAGCAAATGGCAGTGCACGTGGGCAGCAGGCAGTCAGGCAGCAGCAGATGGCAGGTGGGAGCGTGCTCGGGGCTCTGGGGGGCAGTAGTTCGGCCTTCTGGGCAGGAGCGTGGTCTTCCGTGTGCTTACGCGTGGCCAGCTTGGTACGGAGTGATTTGGCACGTGAAAATCCTGCACGTCAGCGTGAAAATCGAGGAAAGGCCCTTAGCGCGTAAGCGCGTCAGCACGCATACGCGATTCTATTGGACCAAAGGCCCTCAGCGCGTAAGCGCGTCTGTGACGTGACCCTCACGGGTGTTTCCCACACAGCACGTGATGACAGAGCACACGTGGAAAGACTGCACGTCAGAGTGTCATCGCGTGTAATTGGACAGCACGTCAGAGTCTCATCGCGTGTAATTGGTGGAAATGGCCCTACACGCAGAAGTGACAAAGCGTGTAATTGGTGGAAATGGGCCTACACGCATAAGTGACAAAGCGTGTAATTGGTGGAAATGGCCCTAGCGCATACACGCTGCGTAAGTGACGCTGGACGTGTGGGCCTGTATAAAAGGTACGTGTAGAACACAATTTCCTTGTACGTGCTTTTCGTCGAGAGCGAGTGGGTGAATTCTGTACTTCTTGTCGTTTCACACGCGATTTACTTCACGGCGTTTCAAGTTCGTATTCCCTGTTTCCTCTGACAGCTTTTTCTCTTTTTTCTCTTATACTGGTTTACCTGGGCCTGTTCCCTCAAACAGTGTTCCCTTCTACTGTTGTCCTGTCTCCTCAGACAGCGTACAAATCTTCTTTTGGCGGGGGTGTTGCCAACCAAACGCGCTCCTTTTTCACGCTCTTTTACCTGGCAGACGGAGAGTCACGCACGTATCAAACATCTGTGCTTGCCCCGTGTGTAGCCTACCCCTTCAGAGGTCATTCTAGGCTGCGTGTGACACGCATACGTTCATTCTTGTGTTACTGGGTGCCACAGCGTAGTGCAGGTTTTTCTTTCTGCACACGTGGTCTAGGAGGGGTTGCGTGCACGTCATCTCCCTTTTTTGGGGCTCCTGTGCGTAGCGTGACCCGTCATCTTTCCCCAGGGGTTACAATCAGCCTTGCAAGAGCACTAGGGTACAATTACCATCTGGTACCCAACCCCTTTGACCCCCAATTGCCCAGGACAATAGTTTACAGCCACTCCCATACGCACATTTACATCAGTGCCATGGCTGGGAGGCGAGGATTCCGTAAGGGTGGCAAAGGTGGAAGAGCCACAAGTGGTGGCCGTGGTGGATCCGGTAGGGGACGTGGTCGTTACTTGCAGGGTGAGCCTGTCCCCCCATGTGTGGAGGACCACTCAAGGGCACCCATAATCCCCCCCCCTCCCGTTGAGGCTGATGTAGCTGACACCATCCATGCTCAGCCCTTGTTGGACCAGCCCATTGTGGCACCAGACCTGGCTGACTCCATGGCTGACTTCCAGGTCAGCAGGCCTATGACACGTGCGCTGGTGCGTTGATGTCACCATGCCACGTGCATCTGGGGCAGCAAGGTCATCTGCTGCACCAAGTAGGCAGGGCGGAGAGGCTGCAGGGGCAGCTGCGGCTCCATCCACCCCAGCCCTCACACACCCAGCCAGGACAGTGTCGGTCCTAGTCCATGCTGCTGACATTCCCCCTGACACCATCACACTAGAGCCAATGCCTGCACCAACTCCCATGCTGAGTGTGCAATCCCACACTCCTCATACAGAGTCCACCAGGGCTCCTGCCCCTAGTGTCCAGAGCGGCGCAGGACACTCAGGATCACCACCACCTTCCAAGCGGAAGAGGAAGAGTGCTCGTCCGGCACAGGCTGATGCCCCAGACACGGCTACACAGTCCAGCCCGTCCAGGAAGCCCAGCTTCACGGATGACGAACTGAATGCACTTGTCGAGTATGTGTCCGCACATGACAACGAGATGGTCATTGTTGCAGGATCCAAGACCACACCTGCACAACGCCAGGCACACTGGCAGACCGTTGCGGACATCGTAAGTGCCCTTGGAATCGTGAGGCGCACAGCCAATGATTGCTATAAGCGCTGGAATGACCTAAAGCGCAGGGCAAAGAGTAAGCTGGCCTCAAGTCATGCCGCAACTCTAGTGACTGGAGGTGGGTCTCCAGTAGTAGACATGGAACTCACTCCACATGAGTCAGTCGCTGGGACCTACGTCACGGAGGAACAGATCCAAGGCGTGGGAGATCTGGCTGATTACGAGGCATTGTCCGGTGAGTGCACATGCATGTGTGTGTCATCCATGAGCATGGTGTGTGTGTGAGGGCTTCTGTTTGTGTGCCAGGTGAGAGTGTGTGCGCCTGAGTCGTATGGGTCAGCCATGTGCTTCATGCAATACATCCTGCGCAGCTGCATTTGGCCATAGCAGTATCCCTTCTGCCAACAGTAGACATCTAGCCCAACTGCACGCCAGTTGCCCTTGAAGTGTCACCTTGCCACAGCATTGTTGCTTATTTTTCACTGTTCATTCAGTCAGATTGTTTGCATTCCACCACCTTTACTAGGCATGTTGCAGTCCACTAGTCACATGTCTGGCATGGCTATGGTAAAGTGGAGTGACTTTGTTACCTGGATATCATTTGTTCACACATGTCCCTGTGCAATTGGACCATTTCAGACTGGCAGCTCCAGGTGAAAAATCTGACCTGTTAGAATTAGAAAAGCTATTACATGCGGGAACTGGACTGAATGAATAGGTGCTGCCCTCCTCTACATCTTCACTCAATAGCAATGGTACATGCCATCTGTGTGATGGCATGTGTGTTTCACCTGGCAATCACAGGCCAATGTGTGATGCCACTGCCAGGCAGCATGCAGAAAATGTGTTCATCTTCCATCTTGGTGTCATCAGTGTGTGCCATTTGCCTGCCCTTCATATGCAGTGAGGGTGCATGCATGGGAGGGTTTTAGTCATGTGGGACATGTGTCAATCAAGTACTGGTTCTCTTGCTTCTCAGCCCTCATTGTGTGCCATGGTGCTAATGCCTGTTTCCATTTCTTTGTTTTTATGTCTTTGCAGGGGAAGACGCACCTGATACTGCTGGGGTTGTGGAGATGGTGCAGACCCAGGAGGGGTCCAAGGGCCGACCAACCACCAGTGAGGGACGTGGTGTGGTGGTGGGTGAGAACCCACAAGTGCTGCAGGTCGTGCTCTCAAGGGGTGTCTCTGGCTGCACCTCCCCCGAGCTGTACTCAGGTGTTGATTCGGATGAGACCTACGTGCCGTCACAGGTGAGTGTTCCAGGGAGGGAATCTGTTCTGTCCCACCCACCTGCACCAGGGTCAGAACCCTCAATGGGGATTTCAGTGTTGGCAGCAACGCCTTTGGTGGTTACGGATGCAGGGTCACACTCCGCGACATCTGATCCTGTTCCTGGGCCAGCAGATCAGAGGGGGAATGCAGTCCTGCAGCCTCAGGCAGTGCCGGCACAGCAAGGCGCAGTTCGCCTTGCCCCAGACAGGTGTGGTGCCCGCCGACGTGGTGGCCGTACGCCACCTGGCAATACCGCATGGGAGCAATCCATTTACGGTATGGCAACACAACAGGCAGCATCATCCGAGATGATGGCTCAGGCCATGGATAGGGTGGCCACTTCCATTGTCCCCCCTGAAAGGCTGATGGAGCGACTAGAGCAGGCAACCGACTCCATCTGCCAGTCACACAGGGAGGACATGTTGGGGTCCAACAGGGACAGGTGGGCGGCACTGGCGACTCTGCAGGAGGCCATCTCCATTGAGTCCCAGGCCCACAGGGAAGCCCTGAGGCAGGAGCTCCTTCACCTCAGGACGACTCTTGTTGAGCTTGAGGCTTCAACACACCAAAGGACAGAACAGCAGCTGGAGCGTCTCACCCGTACGCTCTCAGCTGAGATGCAGGCAATGAGGGCGGAGGTCCGGGCATCCCGTGAGTTGTTGCATGGGGACCTCCGCACACTCATCCTCCAGAACCAAACCTACCACACCCGCATGCTTGCAGCCATGGAGGAGCAGACTAGGGCCTTGCGTGGGCTGCCTCCCATAGTGCAACCACCTCCGGATGCAGCTGCACAGAGTGATAATAACGACAGCAGTGATACTCCCACAATAGGGTAGCCGTGTGGGCCATGAGCCCATGGAGGTGTTTTTTTTTCCCAGGACTGGTGTGCACCCTGTCCTCGGACCTCCTGGGTGGCCTCCCAAACCCCCCCGGGCCCATCAATGGCCATTTTTGATCTTTATTTTTATTTTTTATTTTTATTTTTATTTTTATTTTTAATTTCTAAATATTTTTCCCCAATTTTTTTGGGACAATTTGTTGGCTTCCGTGGTTCCTGTGGACATACGCAGCATTGTGGCTGGGCACATGCAGGCTTGTCATGTATTTGGTTCAGATGCTTGGGTTTGAGTCACACACACCCCTCCTGCTTCCCGTTTCCATGGGCTTGCAAAGGGTGTGCCCAAGTGACATTGACGTACATGGTGACATTGGACTCCCACTACATGTGTGGGTAGTCTAGTCAATACTGTGTATACATTCCTAGTGCATATTGCTGTTGTGTTGTACAATGCATGTTGCATTGATGTGTAACTCATCATCTGTGTCTACCTCCCAATTTGCAGGTCCCTTCCTCATGTCTACACAAGGCCCTCTAGTCTGGAGATGGGGTCCATGTTGGCAGCAGTGCACCTACAACTCTACATGGCGCCAACACTGCACAGTTGGTAGTGGTGGGAGTGCAGGCATTTCCAGGTGGTGAGACTACTAATATATAACATTTGTGATGTCATGTTAATGGTAGTACCTGCTCAAGTTTGTTGTTGGTCCTGCGATACTGTGAGCATTTCAGGTGTTGCAAGTTTCAATTAGGGACACTCTACATTGTGACACTAGTGTCATGTTGTGGGGATTACTTTGTTTACCTGCAAATAGCATGACATGGCACGGTGTGTCGGTGCTGGGGATGGGTTGGCTGACATGGCACTGTCCTCTTGTTGCATTTTGCAAGTGGGTATTCATTTTAGCTGCTTGAATGTGTTACTTCACAAAACTGCATTGGTGGTGTCTGTGTGGGTAGGGATGCACACATTGTGACACTTCCAGGTGAACAATCTCAGGCTGATATGGTTTTCACGGTTCATTCTCCAGACATTCAGGATCAGTGTCAGGTTGAGTCATCATTGATTGTCAGATGGAATGTGCCAGGGCAGTGTGCACTCCACAGGGGTGTGATTCCTATGTGAAGTAATTAGCCACTAGCTGTGTACGTGCTGCCTCCCCCCGTGCCCTTTCCCCTCCCATGCGCAGCAGCTGTGCATGTGGTTGGGGATGTGGGGCCACCACCATGTCCACGGCCAGGCCCCGGCGTGTTGCAACGTTGTGCAGGACACATGCTGCCACTATGATCCTGCACACTACTGGGGGAGCGTACAACAGCTGCCCGCCAGAACGGTCAAGGGAGCGAAAGCGTGACTTCAGCACTCCGAATGTGCGCTCCACTATGCCCCGGGTTGTAATGTGGGCTGTGTTATATCTTACCTGGGGTGGCGTGGTGGGGTTCCGAATTGGCGTCATCATGTGGGGGCTGAGAGGGTAGGCACTGTCCCCTGTGGAGGTGGTGATTGGTATCATTGGTGGGGTTGTGACCTTGCTCAGTATCTGACATGCATGCATGTGCAGTGGCATTCATACTCACCAAGCAGCCATGTATCGCCATGCCGCCCAGCTTCTAGGTCCCGGCTTAGGGTGGACATTCGGTAAATGAAGCTGTCGTGGGTTGACCCAGGATAGTTGGCATATACTGAGGTGATGATTCCCTTGGCATTACATACTACCTGCATGTTGATGGAATGCCAGTGCTTGCGGTTCCTATAGATGTGCTCAGATGCCCTGGGGGGACGTAGAGCCACATGGGTGCAGTCGATGGCACCTAGCACTTTGGGGAATCGTGCCACAGCGTAAAAATCCAGGGCGGCAGCATGCCTTTCTGCAGGGGTTCTGGGCAGGTATATGTGCCTGCGGACTGATGGGCGTGCACTGATGATGTTCAAGACCTGGTGTAGGCAGCGTGACTGGGTGGCCTGTGATACACCACCCACAATGGCACTTGTGCGCTGAAATGATCCAGTGGCTAAGAAGTGCAGTACATTGAGGACCTTCTCCAGGGGGCTGAGTGCTTGGGAGCACAGGGTGGGTGATGTGAGGTCATCCTCCCACTCACTCACCAGGTCCAGTATAATGTGTGGTGGAAACCTGTACCTCCCATGCACCTGGTCATCAGGCATCCCGAAAAGGCTGGTTCTGGGTGTGAATATTCTGGCCCTGACTATCCTCCTCCTCCTCCTTTGGTAGGCCACGCCCACTGCTGCTAGGAACGGTATGTTCATCCTGGGTCTGAGCTTGTTATTTTGTTAGCGCGCAAATTAATGCGTTGCGCGAGTTGTAGGCGAGCGTGTGACCTGCGCACCCCTGAAATCCAGTACCCAGTCCAATAGCGTGTGGAAATTCCCGCGCACCCCGGGATACAGGTGCGCTGACGTACTTGCGTGTGTAAGTGTCCGCGCACCCCTGATATACACGTACATAGGCCAATCGCGTGTACGTGCACTTTTGTCCAATTACACGCGATGACACCCTGACGTGCTGTCCAATTACACGCGATGAGACTCTGACGTGCTGTCCAATTACACGCGATGACACTCTGACGTGCAGTCTTTCCACGTGTGCTCTGTCATCACGTGCTGTGTGGGAAACACCCGTGCGGGTCACGTCACAGACGCGCTTACGCGCTGAGGGCCTTTGGTCCAATAGAATCGCGTATGCGTGCTGACGCGCTTACGCGCTAAGGGCCTTTCCTCGATTTTCACGCTGACGTGCAGGATTTTCACGTGCCAAATCACTCCGTACCAAGCTGGCCACGCGTAAGCACACGGAAGACCACGCTCCTGCCCAGAAGGCCGAACTACTGCCCCGCAGAGCCCCGAGCACGCTCCCCCCTGCCATCTGCTGCTGCCTGACTGCCTGCTGCCCACGTGCACTGCCATTTGCTGCCTACACATCAGCCAGGGGTGCTGTTGCTGTGACCACCCCTGCTGGAACCGAAGACTCCCGACTGGAATTCCATCGCTCCACAGCCCAGCCCCAGGACCCAGTTGCCCACCCACTCCTGCCTCTGGGGTTGTCATGTCGGGGCAAACACCATCTGTGACCACTGACAACTCCCGGCCAGAGAGGCAGAGGGGCACCAGCTTCAGTGCCACCGAAGTTGGTGTCCTGGTGGAGCAAGTCCTGGGGCAGTATGATGCCCTCTTCGGAAGTTCCCGCGCCGACAAGGAAGGACGGACTCGGATCTGGACTGACATCGTGACTGCCATCAACGCGGAGGGGGTGGCAGTCCGGGACTTACAACATGTCAGGAAGCGCTGGGAGGACTTCAGGTCCAGGACCCTGAACAAGGCCCGGCGCCTCTTGAAGGCAGCAGATGCCAAGGGGCGCCGGGGCCACTTGTCGGAAGAACAGATGGGGGTCCTGGAACGCATATCCCCAGCGCTCCACGTCCAGGTCCTAGAGAAGCAGACCCGTCTGGAGTCGAGCGGTGAGTGTACATGCATCCTGATTGTGAGCAGTGCGTGTGGTGATTATTCGGTATTGTGCAGGTTGCACATCTGTTTGTATGGGGTCGAGTATGGGTGGGGGTGTACAGGGCCGTGGGGCTGACACATGCGAGGGCTGTAATGTGTGAGACATGGATGGTGCTTGTGTGTGTAGGCTTGCATGGCAAATGCAGTTGTGCGTGCACACATGTTTGGATGAATGTGTATGTAAGTAAACATGTCCGTGATGTCAGGCATGTATGTTGTTTTCGGCTGCATGTATGAGCACTGTGTACATGTGCATGTGTGTGTATTTGACAAGGGTGCAACAGTGATGCAACATGGATGCATGTGACAGCGGTATGTGGAAGCCTGATTGGCAGATGTGACATGGATGCCCGTCTGAACAGTGCCACACTTGGCAGAGGTGTAGACATGCATGCAAGTGTGGTGGTGTGTGTACATGTGTGGTGCACTTCCTGTGTTGCATGTGATGTCTGGCTCCCCTTTGGCTGCTGATGCTGTTGTATGTCTAGGGATGGTGGTGGCAGTTGCGATATGGCTGTGGTATGGCTCATGTGTGCGAGTTGCAATGACATGTGTGTTGGGGATTGTGATGACATGTCTGAGGTTTGCCAATGCCACTCATGTGCAACTGTCATGTGTGTATGTGTCCATTGTACAGTGCCCTGATGCCTGTGTTTTATTTCTCCCTATCTGCAGCGTCAACTGATGAAGAGGGCGGAGAAGATGCTGAGGAGCAGAGCGGCGGGGATCCGACCGCCAGCCGGAGACGCAAGGCTCGGCTCCCCTCCCGTGTTGTCATCTCGTCGGGGAGTGAGGAGTCCGGTGCCACGTCCCAGGCCGCAGCTGCCGGGGGGAGGTCCAAGAGGCGGTGGTTGCAGTTGGACTCCTCGGCAGCAGAAGGGGCAGCTGGGACCCCACAGGGCCCAACAGGGGAAGATGGCACGGAGTCATCCAGGTTGGTGGGGGGTTTGGTGGAGGAGGAGGCCGTGCAAGCACCAGAGACGGGGTCTGGAGGTGGGGATCCCACTGGTGCTAGTGGTGCAGTGCAGGACCAGGGACAGGAGGCAGCACAGGCGGCCGCGGAGGTGCCTGTGTGCAATCCTGTCCCCGATCCTGTCCCTGCATTATCTTGCACCAGCAGGGATGCCTACGTCCAGACCCGTTTTCAGGCAGGGGATGAGCTGACGTCAACTGGCCTTCCTCTGCCTGCGGACGTGGCCATCCAGGTCCGGGTTGAGCCTGTCCTGGCTGGTGTGGCGTTGCGTCAACGGGCCATGCGAGGTGACCTGCAGTCTTTTCATGGAGAGACTGCACGTCATCTCGAATGGCTCGTTGACCACGTCAGCCTGCTGGGACAGGTCACCCAGGCCGGATTCCGCCGTCTGATGGGGCTTGCTCCGACCCCCTCCTCAACTGGACCCCCTACGCGCCAGTCGTCCTCTGTGCCATCTTCCCACCCATCAGTCACCTGGGTGCCCTGTGGAGCTGCCTCTGACGGTGCGGCCAGGCTGGTGGAGGAGGCATCCCTGCCACAGTCGGGAGTCGGAGGTCCAGCAGGGGTGGCCACATCAACAACTGCACCCCAGCCGGCGGAGGATGTGCAGGCAGCAGGAGGCAGTGCACGGGCAGAGGCAGAGCAGCAGCAGCAGCAACATGGTGGGAGACATGAAGGCTCGGGGCTTTGGACATCGGAGGGGCAGGCATCGGCCGGAGGGCAGGGGGACCCAGGACAGAGAGTGTCTTCCGTGTGGCAGCGGTTGGGCCACGCCATAGGTGCGGAGCGGCGGCGGGCGGAAGAGGCGCGGCTCACAATGGTCAGGGCGGAGAACTCCATGCGGAGGGCCCTGAGGCGGGCCGAGTGCCTTCGAGGCAATCCGCAGGGGGTTGGAGGAGGACACGGCGTCGTCCCTGCGGACCCTCGGGGCCATGGAACTGGACCGCCTCCGGGACATCGAACAGGAGTTCGATGATGCCCTGGCCCGGGACACCACGGAGTGAGCCGCTGGACTTGCCCGCCGCCTTTGTATATAGTTCTTTAGTTTTAGGTTTCCTTTGTTTCTTATTATGATTTGGAGTCGACGGACACTGCTCCACTTTTTGTATATAGTTGATTTTTAGGTAGGTTTTTTAGTAGGTTTCCTTTGTTCAGTTGGGCTCATGGACCCTTGTGTAACGCTCACCTGGTTCCCGCAGAGGCGCCGGTCTTGACTGGGTGAATGCCGTATCTTCAAAGGTGATGTGTAACACACGGTTGGCTCTTTGGGCTGGACCTCTGTGCACTGTATGTCTGACTCGAAGAGTAAGATGTATGCAGATAGAAAATATGGGATTAATGAACTGGGGTTATTGGGTGCCTCTCTCCTCTTCCCTTTCTCTTCTCCTGTAGAACCCCAAAGGTTAACGCCCTCACCTTAGGTAAGTGAACGCCGAGCTCTCCATCTGCCTCGGGGCAGGGTGCCGTAACCAGTTTCTTCACTGGATAAGGGTGCAGGCCTCTTGACCTCAGAGGACTGCTGTCCGTCGTTAACTGCACGAACGGTAAGTTCTGGGCACTTCAAATGTCTTAAAAGTCTTTTGTAATGATATCCCTTGTTTTGCAGGGTTCCGGCGATGGCGGATGGCGGGCTGATGAGAGTTGAGGATCGAACCCGCGTGAGGAATAGAAGCGCCTGGAAGCACGTAAGTAAGCGCTTGTAGCCTGCTTCACGATGCGCACTAACTGTCCCTTTTATCTTGCAGGTACAAGTTCGGAGCTTTAGAGAAGCTGAAGGGTGCTGGAATACCCACTGGATTCGGCGTGGGAAGGAGTAAGGGCACGTGAGTAATAAAGTTGCCCAATGTCTTTAAACGCACCTTCTTTTGTCTTTCAGATGCGGGATGCAGCGCCGAAGGCCTCCGGAGCGTGCAAAGAGCTGGTAAGCTTTTGTCTTTCAGATGCCGGAATGCAGTGCGAAGACCTCCGGAGCATGCGAACAGTAGGTAAGCCTTTGTCTTTCAGATGCCGGAATGCAGCGCGAGGCGTTGGTGACAGCCGATGGACCAGGTAAGAGATGCGCTGGCACTGAAGACCGTAGTGCTAACCTGTTCTTTCTTTGTCTTTACAGTTGCTGTTGAAGACTGGATTCCAGGATGGTAAGCCTTTGTTCCATTAGGCCCAGGATCAGAAGCAGAAGACACGATGAGCGTTCTGCTGCAGAGAATGCAGAATAACGCAAAGCAAGATTCATCCATCGGGTGTGGTTTAAATAGCCTCCTGTAGTGCTTAGTTGTCTCCTTCCACAGCCTCGCCTAGGTAAGAAAAGAGTTCCTGCTTTCCAGAAGAGTTCCAGTGTTCTGAACCTAGGGAGTGGCTCCTGCCCCACCCAACAGGAAAAGTAGTCCCAAACAGAAGAGGATCAGGGGCTCAACTGGCAGGTAAGTAAGCAGCATGGTCTGCTGCAGGTAAGTCCACCCAAGCATTATGAGCCCGGCGCTTCCAGCGCTGGGACTGGGCATCTTTATGAGCCTGGTGCCACTGGCGCCAGGACAGGGTCCAAAAGGTCCCAATTGGGACTGGCTGGCACTCGGAACCGGGGTTATGGGTCTGCTTCCAAGGGAGTCGGGCAAGTCCTGATCTTTTGGAAGCAGAGATCATGACAGCACCCCCCCTCAAGGCCCCTCCCAAACCGGGCTTCTCCGGGGGTTTGGGCTTGTTAGGAAATGTTCGATGAAATCTTTTGATTAGACGAGGGGCGTGGACATATTCTGCAGGTTCCCAGGATCTTTCTTGGGGACCGTAGCCTTTCCAGTCAATCAGGTAAAATAGTTTAGATTTGGAGATCTTGGAATCCAGGATGCTTTTGACTTCAAACTCGAGTTCTCCATCAACTAGAATAGGTTTTGGAGATTTAGTTAGTCGGGTTTGAGGTTGCACGGGTTTTAATAGAGAGACGTGGAAGACCGGATGTATCTTCATGTGAGGGGGCAAGTCCAACTTGACCGCTACTGGATTTACTATGGTAGTGATGGAATAGGGACCAAGGTATCTTGGGTTGAATGTGCGTGGTCCTTTTAGAGGTAGATATTTGGTGGATAACCAGACTTGATCTCCTACTTGATATTGGGGGGCTTCCTTCCGATGTTGGTCTGCTCCTTTCTTGTATTGTTCTTTAGCCCTTTGAAGGTGAGAAACGGCTTCTTTAAAGGCTTGGGTGATTGTAGAATGCAATCTACTGCTGGTGTTCCAAGATCTTGGAGTGGATCCAACTCCGAGGTTCGAGGGTGACTACCGTATAAAAGAAAAAACGGGGTCTTCCCAGTTCCCGAGTGGACAGAGTTATTGTAGGCATATTCGGCTATCCAAAGGATATCTTTCCAAGTTTTTTCAGTTTGTTGTAGCTTGCAGCGCAAATACTGTTCCAGAGTTTGATTGGTCCTCTCGGTTTGTCCGTCGGTTTGAGGGTGGTGGCTGGTCGAAAGTCTCACATCAATTTGAGCCGACCGACAGCAACTTCGCCAAAAATGAGAAATAAATTGACTACCTCGATCCGAAATGAGAACTGAAGGAAAACCGTGCAGTCGGACGATGTTTTCGAGAAATTCTCGGGCCAGAGTTGTTGCTGTTGGTAAGCCTTTGAGTGGAATGAAATGCGCCATCTTGGAGAATAGGTCCACGATTACTAGGATCGTATTGTATCCGGAGCATGGAGGTAGATCGGTGATGAAGTCCATAGAAAGCGTATGCCAAGGGCGAGGTGGGATGTCAATAGGGTGTAAGAGGCCGGCTGGTTTTTCCTTTTGACTCTTGTTTTGGGCGCATACTCCACAGGACATTATAAAGTCTCTGATATCTTTTTTCCAAGACGGCCACCAGAAGTAGCGCTTGATCTTTTCCGAGGTCTTGGTCATACCGGGATGTCCTTCCATTAAAGAATCGTGATAACAAGAGATTACCTTTTTCTGTAAATCTGTGCTGGGCAGGTATAACCGTTCTTGGAAATATAATAGGTTGTCCTTCACCGTAAAGTCCTTTCCCTGCAGATGCCAATTCTGTATGTCTGCTGGAGTTACCAGTAGCCTGGCTTTATCCTTACCTTCCACTATGGATTGTGTGGCGATTACACCTAGAATTCTTTGTTCGGGAATGATAGGTACAGGTTAAGGATTGATCAAATGTTCTTCCACTCCCATCCGAGAAAGGGCATCAGCTTTACCGTTTTTTGTACCAGGTCGATAGGTAATTATGAAGTTAAACTCGGCAAAGAATAGTGCCCAACGGAGTTGCCTAGAGGATTGAGCTTTTGCGGTTTTGAAATATTGCAGGTTTCGGTGATCTGTAATCACAGTAACGGTATGTCGGGCCCCCAGAAGATAATGCCGCCAAGCCTTAAAGGCGGACTTGGTAGCTAGAAGTTCCTTATCAGTAATAGTGTAATTGATTTCAGGAGGCGAGAATTTGCGGGACCAAAATGCCACGGGATGCAACTGATTGGTTACTGGGTTTTTTTTTTATGATAGAACTGCCCCCATGGCAAGGCTCGAAGCATCAGTTTCAACGATGTAGGGGAGTTCTGGGCGAGGATGTTTTAAGATCGGTGCAGAGATAAATCTAGTCTTCAAATTCTGGAAAGCTTGTTCCGCCTCGGTAGACCATTCAAAACGTTTGTTTTTCTTTAACAAGGCGGTGATGGGCTGGACTATTCGAGAGATTTCGGGGATAAACCTGCGGTAAAAGTTAGCGAAGCCTAATATGCTTTGAACACCTTTTACGGAGGATGGCGATGGCCATTTGAGAATTGCATCGACCTTCTTTGAATCCATACGCACTCCGCTAGGTGATAATATGAATCCCAAGAATTCAACTTCAGTCACGTTGAAAACACATTTTTCCAATTTAGCGAAAAGTTTGTGTTGACGCAATCTCTCGAGGACCATTTTCACGTGTTTCCGATGTTCAGTTTCCGATGAAGAATAAACGAGGATGTCGTCAATGTAAACAACAACACACACATCTATGAGCTCTCTGAGGACATCGTTCATAAAATATTGAAAGGTGGCCGGGGCATTGCAAAGTCCGAAGGGCATGACCTGATATTCAAATAGCCCATACTTGGTGCGGAAGGCCGTCTTCCATTCATCGCCCTCTTTTACTCGTACCAAGTGGTAGGCTCCTCTAAGATCCAGCTTTGTATATATGCATGCTTTTTTGACTTGGTCCAGGAGTTCAGGGATCAAAGGTAACGGATATCTATTCTTAACGGTGATCTGGTTCAGGGCGCGATAATCTATACAAGTTCTAAGGTCCCCTTCTTTTTTTGGAACGAAGAACAAAGCTGAGGAAGCAGGGGACTTGGAAGGACGAATAAACCCATTCTCTAGGTATTGATCCAGGTATTGTCGGAGGTGAAGATTCGCAGGCTCTGTGAGGGCATAAATTCTACTACAAGGAGGAGTAGATCCAGGTATCAGGTCTATCTGGCAGTCATAAGACCTATGAGGAGGTAGAGAGTTAGCCTGATCCTTCCGGAAAACATCTTGGAATTCTAGGTATTCAGGAGGTAACTGGGGAGCCTCCGAGGAAATTGCTGCCAGTGCAACACCAGGTCGAGGGTGACAAGTAGAGACACATTCTGGAAACTGAACCGTTCTTGCTCGCCAATCGATCTGAGGATTGTGCTTCTCTAACCAAGGAATTCCTAGAATAATCTGGAACTGAGGGGCCTTGATCACATCGAACACGATCTTCTCATGGTGTCCATCTTGACTTACTAGCGTCACTTCTTGGGTGGTATGCGTTACTGGTCCGGAGGCTATCTCCGTACAATCCACTGTAGTAATGACGTCCTTTACAGCCTTTGGACAAAGAGTCAGATTCATCCTAAAACCATTTCATGATCCACATAATTGCCGATGGCACCGCTGTCGACGTAAGCTTCAATCGCATGTAATCGATCCGGATGTTCAGGGCTAATGAGGACCATAGGTATCACGAAATGCGAGGTCACGGAACTGGTTTTAACGCTCGGCAAGAGGACCTCTATTTATGTCGGGCGAGGTCGTTTCCCTGCTCAGAGTTTGTGACCCTGGTAACTGCAGCTCCTACTGCCTTCTTGGCTGGTTTCACCGGACAGTCTCGAAGAAAGTGCCCCGAGTTTCCGCAATAGAGGCATAATTGCAGCTGTTTTCTCCTTTCCCGCTCCTTTTGTGTTAGTGGTCCTTTCAGGCCCCCTATTTGCATGGGTTCCCCAGAGTCTACTCCTTTGGTAGGAGTTGGTGGTTTGGAAAATACTCGAGCATCAAACTTGGAACGATCGGCCTTCCTGTTCTGCAGTCTGTGGTCAATTTGAACGACTAAGTCAATATAGTCCGAACAGTCTTGCGGGGGATTCACTACTTGGGCTAACACATCTTTGAGCTCTCCACGTAGACCTCTATAAAACAGCGTAATCCTTTTGTCCTCAGGCCATCGAGTTTCCACTATCAGTCTGTTGAAAGACGCAATATAAGCCAAAAGGTCTTGCTTACCCTGTCGCAATGAGAGGAGCTCATTGTCCAAGGCCTGCCCCTGTGAATGTCTTGCAAACAGTTTTTCCATACTGAGCTGAAAAGCTTGAAAATCATGGAGAACCGGATCATCTTGATTAACTAGAGGGATCGACCAGTCTGCCGCATTGCCACTAAGGTACGAAAGCACGAAAGCTACCTTAGCTTGATCAGTTGGAAAGGCTGCTGGCCGGCATAAGAAGTGCAACTGGCACTGATTAATAAATACTGCAAACCTCTTTGGGTCACCAGAAAATCGTTGGGGCGGAGCCAGAGGTACATTCCCAGGTAGGTTGATCTGCACTGGGTTCGTAGAGGATGTTGAAGGAAGATTTGCCCCTGATGCGGGTAACGGAGTTTGTCCGGCTTGTGACTGTAGCAATTGTCTAGCGAGATCGTCTGTTCGATCCTTGGAAATAATCATTTCCCTTCTTAGTGCATTTGTTTCCTGACGGGCTGCATGCACTTCTGCTCTTAGTTCCCCAAGTAACTGGGCTAGCTGGTCGGTATCCGAGGTTTCCATAGCGCCTGGGTGGGAGTTTTGCGGTAGGCTTTGCGTTCTGTAACGCTCACCTGGTTCCCGCAGAGGCGCCGGTCTTGACTGGGTGAATGCCGTATCTTCAAAGGTGATGTGTAACACACGGTTGGCTCTTTGGGCTGGACCTCTGTGCACTGTATGTCTGACTCGAAGAGTAAGATGTATGCAGATAGAAAATATGGGATTAATGAACTGGGGTTATTGGGTACCTCTCTCCTCTTCCCTCGGGCAAGTCCTGATCTTTTGGAAGCAGAGATCATGAGACCTTGGTAGTTTTTTACATAGTTCTTTATTGCATGGAGATTTTTTTACATTTGACTTTGGACAAAATTTTTTGGGATTCTGATTTGCAGTTTTTTGTTTTTATACGGACAGCAAGCTTATTTTTTCTCATTCACATTGTAGTTTGTTTCCTTTCTTTAGCATTCTTTATTTTTTTCAATACAATTTTGTTTCCATACTTCACTGTGTGGTATCATCTCATTGGTTTCATGCATGTCATGTTGGGTGTTTTCCCATTCAATTGCAACCATTGTGTGTGACGGACATGGGTTCATTAGCTTCATGAACATTGGGGGTGTAACATGTGATTTCCATTTCCATGTGGGTGAATGGGTTACTTGGTAGGGCTTTTTGGCTGTGGAGGCTGACCATTACGCACATGATTGGGGATTGTGAGGACCTGGTGGGGGCTGCCCATGGTGGCAGGGGGGTGGGGGTGGTGGGAGACATGAGTGGGGGCCTGGTGGAGGCTGCCCCTGCACTGCTGCGGGGTGGGGGTGGTGGGAGACATGAGTGGGGGCCTGGTGGAGGCTGCCCCTGCACTGCTGGGGGGTGGGGGTGGTGGGAGACATGAGTGGGGGCCTGGTGGAGGCTGCCCCTGCACTGCTGGGGGTTGGGGGTGGTGGGAGACATGAGTGGGGGCCTGGTGGAGGCTGCCCATGGTGGCAGGGGGGTGGGGGTGGTGGGAGACATGGGTGGGGGCCTGGTGGAGGCTGCCCATGGTGGCAGGGGGGTGGGGGTGGTGGGAGACATGGGTGGGGGCCTGGTGGGGGCTGCCCATGGTGGCAGGGGGTGGGGGTGGTGGGAGACATGAGTGGGGGCCTGGTGGAGGGTGACCCTGGATGCTGGGGGGTGGGGGTGGTGGGAGACATGGGTGGGGGCCTGGTGGGGCCTGCCCATGGTGGCAGGGGGGTGGGGGTGGTGGGAGACATGAGTGGGGGCCTGGTGGAGGCTGCCCCTGGTGGCTGGGGGGTGGGGGTGGTGGGAGACATGGGTAGGGGCCTGGTGGAGGCTGCCCATGGTGGCAGGGGGTGGGGGTGGTGGGACACATGAGTGGGGGCCTGGTGGAGGGTGACCCTGGATGCTGGGGGGTGGGGGTGCAGGGGGACATGAGTGGGGGCCTGGTGGAGGGTGGCCATGGTGGCAGGGGGGTGGGGGTGGTGGGAGACATGAGTGGGGGCCTGGTGGAGGCTGCCCATGGTGGCAGGGGGGTGGGGGTGCAGGGGGACATGAGTGGGGGCCTGGTGGAGGGTGGCCATGGTGGCAGGGGGGTGAGGGTGGTGGGAGACATGAGTGGGGGCCTGGTGGAGGCTGCCCATGGTGGCAGGGGGGTGGGGGTGGTGGGAGACATGAGTGGGGGCCTGGTGGAGGCTGCCCATGGTGGCAGGGGGATGGGGGTGGTGGGAGACATGAGTGGGGGCCTGGTGGAGGGTGACCCTGGATGCTGGGGGGTGGGGGTGGTGGGAGACATGGGTGGGGGCCTGGTGGGGGCTGCCCATGGTGGCAGGGGGGTGGGGGTGGTGGGAGACATGAGTGGGGGCCTGGTGGAGGCTGCCCCTGCACTGCTGGGGGGTGGGGGTGGTGGGAGACATGAGTGGGGGCCTGGTGGAGGCTGCCCCTGCACTGCTGGGGGGTGGGGGGGGTGGTGGGAGACATGAGTGGGGGCCTGGTGGAGGGTGACCCTGGATGCTGGGGGTGGGGGTGGTGGGAGACATGAGTGGGGGCCTGGTGGAGGGTGGCCCTGGATGCAGGGGGGTGGGGGTGCAGGGGGACATGAGTGGGGGCCTGGTGGAGGGTGCCCCACAGTGCAGGGGGGTGGGGGTGGTGGGAAACATGAGTTGGACATGAGTGGGGGCCTGGTGGAGGCTGCCCCTGGTGGCTGGGGGGTGGGGGTGGTGGTAGACATGAGTGGGGGCCTGGTGGAGGCTGCCCCTGCACTGCTGGGGGGTGGGGGTGGTGGGAGACATGAGTGGGGGCCTGGTGGAGGGTGCCCCTGCACTGCTGGGGGGTGGGGGGGGTGGGAGACATGAGTGGGGGCCTGGTGGAGGCTGCCCCTGCACTGCTGGGGGGTGGGGGTGGTGGGAGACATGAGTGGGGGCCTGGTGGAGGCTGCCCCTGCACTGCTGGGGGGTGGGGGTGGTGGGAGACATGGGTGGGGGCCTGGTGGAGGCTGCCCATGGTGGCAGGGGGGTGGGGGTGGTGGGAGACATGGGTGGGGGCCTGGTGGAGGCTGCCCATGGTGGCAGGGGGTGGGGGTGGTGGGAGACATGAGTGGGGGCCTGGTGGAGGCTGCCCCTGGTGGCAGGGGGGTGGGGGTGGTGGGAGACATGAGTGGGGGCCTGGTGGAGGGTGACCCTGGATGCTGGGGGGTAGGGGTTCAGGGGGACATGAGTGGGGGCCTGGTGGAGGGTGGCCATGGTGGCAGGGGGGTGGGGGTGGTGGGAGACATGAGTGGGGGCCTGGTGGAGGGTGACCCTGGATGCTGGGGGTTGGGGGTGCAGGGGGACATGAGTGGGGGCCTGGTGGAGGGTGGCCATGGTGGCAGGGGGGTGGGGGTGTTGGGAGACATGAGTGGGGGCCTGGTGGAGGGTGACCCTGGATGCAGGGGGGTGGGGGTGCAGGGGGACATGAGTGGGGGCCTGGTGGAGGGTGCCCCACAGTGCAGGGGGGTGGGGGTGGTGGGAAACATAAGTTGGACATGAGTGGGGGCCTGCTGGCAGGTGCCCTTGGTGGCTGGGGGGTGGGGGTGGTGGGAGACATGAGTGGGGGCCTGGTGGAGGCTGCCCCTGCACTGCTGGGGGGTGGGGGTGGTGGGAGACATGAGTGGGGGCCTGGTGGAGGCTGCCCATGGTGGCAGGGGGGTGGGGGTGGTGGGAGACATGGGTGGGGGCCTGGTGGAGGCTGCCCATGGTGGCAGGGGGGTGGGGGTGGTGGGAGACATGAGTGGGGGCCTGGTGGAGGCTGCCCCTGGTGGCAGGGGGGTGGGGGTGGTGGGAGACATGAGTGGGGGCCTGGTGGAGGGTGACCCTTAATGCTGGGGGGTGGGGGTGCAGGGGGACATGAGTGGGGGCCTGGTGGAGGGTGGCCATGGTGGCAGGGGGGTGGGGGTGGTGGGAGACATGAGTGGGGGCCTGGTGGAGGGTGACCCTGGATGCTGGGGGGTGGGGGTGCAGGGGGACATGAGTGGGGGCCTGGTGGAGGGTGGCCATGGTGGCAGGGGGGTGGGGGTGGTGGGAGACATGAGTGGGGGCCTGGTGGAGGGTGACCCTGGATGCAGGGGGGTGGGGGTGCAGGGGGACATGAGTGGGGGCCTGGTGGAGGGTGCCCCACAGTGCAGGGGGTGGGGGTGGTGGGAAACATAAGTTGGACATGAGTGGGGGCCTGCTGGCAGGTGCCCCTGGTGGCTGGGGGGTGGGGGTGGTGGGAGACATGCATTGTTGATCAGTAGTGCAAGGTGACATGTGGGTTGGCTGGGGGGCATGCCCATGGTGGATGGGCTGCCTGCGGGACATGAGCATGGGTGCAGGGTAGTCCCCCATGGTGTCGGCTGCCTGCAGGGGCCGTGGAGGTTGTGGAGCGTACACCTGGAAGGACCCACACGGCCAATTCACGTGTAGTACTCCCCAGAACCCATGAAATACACATTCCCTGCTGAAATCGCGTGTGCAACTTCCCGCGCACCCCTGAAATACACGTACCCTGCTCGCACTGGGACAATCGCGTGTGGAACTTCCCGCGCACCCCTGAAATACACTAACCCTGATGAAATCGCATGTGGAACTTCCCGCGCACCCATGGAATACACGTACCCTGCTCGCACTGGCCCATTCGCGTGTGGAACTTCCCGCGCACCCCTGAAATGCACGTACCCTGCTGAAATCGCGTGTGGAACTTCCCGCGCACCCCTGAAATACACGTACCCTGCTGAAATCGCGTGTGGAACTTCCCGCGCACCCCTGAAATACACGTACCCTGCTGAAATCGCATGTGGAACTTCCCGCGCACCCCTGCAATACACGTTCCCCGCTTGGCGTTTGCTGTTTTCCAGCCCGGTGAACTGGTCCAGGGTTAGCGCAGCCCTTTGCGATGATTTAGCGATTTTGATGGCTTTTCCTTGCGCGAGGGCGTTCTTGGGGGCGTTACTGGCGCTGCTGCAGGGTCGCTGCGATTCTCTGCGCCACGGCTGGTTTGGAAGCCTAAAATCCATGAATACGCTGTGCGCGGAAATCGGTTTTAGCGCACGTGCCTGGCGCAGTCAATCGCACGCGGACACTCTGCGCCAGCCGCTTGCGACACTTTTCTGCGAAATTCTATGAATTACCCTGATGGTCTTTTGAGACATGCGCCTATGACAGGTGCACCTATGACACATGCACCTGTGATACATGTACCTAGAACACATGCACCTAGGACACTTGTACCTACAACACATGCATCTATGACACACATTTACCACACACTCTAATCACAAACTCCTATGGCACGTGCTGCTACAACACATGCTGCTATACACGTGATCCTGCAACACACATGTTCCTATGACACACACACACCTACTACATATGCACCTACTACACATACCATTTGGATGTATGAAACTCTTATGACACACACTCTTAGAACACACACTCTTACCATGCACAATTACCAAACTATTACGACACACACTTTTATGACACACTGTACAACGAGCGCTCCAACAATACATGCTCCCATGACACATGCAGCCACTACACATGCTATTACTACACACACACATACACACACACATGTTCCTACGACATGCACTTCTATAACACATGGTCCTATGACACACACTCTTACAACACATACTCCTACCAGACAGGCACCTACAAAATGTGCTGCAATGACGTATGCAAGCATATGCATTTTAGAGATCAGATTTTACAAAATTAACATCCCCTGAAAAATCAGTTTTAAGTAGATGTAATAAATGCATGCTTTTGATACAAATTGTATCAAGACGCATATGCGTTTTACAACTGAAAACTCAAAGGAAATTCAGGGCTAATTTTGATGTTATTTTTGAGGGATTGTTCATTTTTCATACCAACTGTGCCAGGGGACAAATTATTTTTACAGTTCGTAGATTATGCAGTTTACACATTTACATATTTTAAAAACTGACAGGAAAGTCAGGGCTTACTTTGATGGATGTTTTCAGGAGCTATAAACAAAACACAAGTACGAATGGGAGAAGTCATTTACCCACGTACAACACAATCACCTAAAACATTTGGACCTATGACACATTCTCTTATGGCACATGCTCTGATCCCACACACTTTTATGACACACACTCTTACAATTCACATTTACCACACACGCTTAATACAAGTATTACAACACGCAATCCTACAACACATGTAGATCCTACATGTGCTCCTACTAGACACACAACGCCATATGACATGATCTCCTACAACACACACTCTTACAACACATTCTCCTACCACACCAGTGCCTCCAAAATGTAGTGCTCTGACTCACACTCTTATGAGACACACTTTTATGACACACTCATCTGACACATGGGCCCTCATTACGACCCTGGCGGATTCTTTCCGCCATCGGCGGACTTTTCCGCCATGGCGCAAAGTCCCTTTACGCCATGGCGGATGGCGGACTTACCGCCCCATTCCGAGGTCGGCGGGGCGGTAAGTCCCCATTGACCCATTTACCCTTCCCCATTCCCATTTCGGCCCCATAGGGCTCAATGGGAGTGGGGAAGGTGTTAATTACGCCACCGTACACTACGGTGGCGTAATTAACACCGAGGTCCCATAGCGCCATGGATTTTTACGCCCGCAAAAAGCGGGCGGAAAAATGACCATGGCGCTATGGGAACTCGTAGTTGGCGGTAAGGGGTCGGCGCAGCTAACGCTGGCGCAAACCCCTTAGCGCCAGGGTCCTAATGAGGGCCATGGTCTTTTGACACATGCTCCTACAACAGGTGCACCTTGGACACATACACCTAAGATGCACCTAGGAGACATGCACCTACATCACATGTTCCTATGACACATGCTACTACCACACACACTCTTATGATACACACTTACCACACACTCTTACAACACCCTCTAATCACACACACTTCTATGAGACATGCTGCTATGACATGTGCTGCTATGGCACATGCTCCTGTGACACATAACTCCAATGATACATGTTCTTAAGACACATGCATTTACTACACATGTGCATACTAAACATACAATGTGAATGTACAACATGTGCTCCTATGATACAAGCTCCAACCACCCACACTCTTATGACATACACTGTTATGACACAAACTCTTACGGTGCACAATTAGCACACTCTTACGACACATACATTTATAACACACACTGTCATGACACACACTCCTACAACACGCACTCCTACAACACGTGCTTCTATGACATGTGCAGCTACACATGGTCGTACTACACAAACACATGCTCCTATGGCATGTGCTCCAACAGCACATGGTCCTCTGACACACACTCTTACAACACATAATCCTAGCACAGGCACATAAAGAATGTGTTTTAAGGACATATGCAGAACGTATGAGTTTTAAAGTACATATATTACAAGATTAACATCTCCTAAAAACTCACATCAATGGCAAGCTGTGGCTACATTTGATGTCAGTTTTAAAGAAATTGAATACATGTACACTTTTGATACAAATTGTACCAAGAGGCTTATGAGTTTTACAATTCATACATTACCCTGTTTACTTATGAAAGTTACATCAAAATCAGGTCTGATTTTGACGTTAGTTTTCAGGGGATGCAATGAACGTACATTTGTCATGAAAACTGTACCAATGGTTGTATGAGTTTCACATTTTGTCTATTACACAATGTACACCTTTTGAAAACACATTAAAGTGAGGGTTGACTTTGGTGTAAGTTTTCAGGAGCTGTTAATTGCAACAATGTATGAACTGAAGAAGTCATACATGCCTCAGTTTGCACATTTTTCAATTTATTTAAAAAAAGTCACATCAAAGTCAGGGCAAATTTTGATGTTAATTTCAGGGAATCTAATAAATGTAAATTTTTCATACAAACTATGGCAAGGAACATATGATTTTACAGTTTGTAGATTATGCAATTTAGATCTTTTGCTAACTGGCAGGAAAGTAACGGCTTACTATGATGTACATTTCCAGATGTTATAAATGATGTACAAAAATAAATCTGAGAAGGCATATATGACAATCATATGCATTAAGAATGCCTATTAAATTAAAAGCTCACTAAAATGTAAGCTTTCATACCTATAGGAGGCATACAATGCATTATCAGAAGAAATTTACATTTTATATTCAAATACTACATGTAGAAGTGGGAAATTAACAATTTTATATGTACACTAACATACCTTTAAAAAACTTCACATAACTTTCAGAACTAACTCTGCTGTTGGTTTTTAGGAGGTGGAATTTTCCATATGTATGAACTATAAAAATGCTATACTCCTCTTGTACATACAAAAACCCTATATGCAAGTGAAACCTAATTTAAATGTAAGTCTGCATACTTATAAAAGGAATAAAGGACATCTGCATTGTATGACTTTACACCAAACACTCATGCACTACTTATCCTCTATACACTCACACGCCAAAACACTTACAATTCCAGCACTCATATGCCTTACACCACAGTGACTAACTACACAATTCTTTAGACACATACTTCTACAACAGATGCTAATTTCACAAACCCACCAATGATACACACTTTTTACACACATCCTCCTACAACACATTCTTCTATTGCACACGCTCCCATAACACCTTATCTAACAACTCACACTCTTATCACACACTATTATGATACACGTTTCTATAACACACACTCCTATAACACACGCTTCTACAACACATGCTCCTATGATACATGCAACACAATCCTATGACACATGCTCTTACAACACAAAATTGTATGACACACGCACGTACGCCATATCTAATTGTGGCACACGCTGTTATGAAACATACTCTTATACCACACACACAATTAAACTTCATACTCTTACAACACTTGCTATTATTATGAAAAACTCTCAGAAACAATAATCAACTCACAGTAAAAAAAAGTTGAAATTATTTGGAAAAACATTTAACAAAAGAGTTAAGGTTAAACCAACACACACTTAGGGCCTGATTCATGGAACATTTTCCTATGGGATTGCGCTATTATAAAATACTTCCATGAATCAGGCCCTTAGAGTCTCCAAACATTAGTAACTATAATGTTAAGGTAACAACATAATAAACAGTATAAACATATTTAAAACAAATATTAAAATAAAATTTCATTGTAACCTTAACTCACCCACACACTTAAAGACTAACATATCACCATACATTTATAACAATTTTACACGTAAAAACAAGTAATTGTATAAAATGTAAAATCATTTAAAAGTACATTAAAAGTAGAACTACAATAAATGTTAAAAGAAAGTATAACATATTTTTGTAATACAAAAATACTGCATAATTACAAACTTAAATTATAATATGCAAAAGCATAATTCATTGCAAAAAATTGCAATGAAAAAAGTAACAAGTATTTAAAAAAATACAATAACAAAGTATTATTTTATTTATTTTGTATTTATTTATACAGGGAGGAACAAGGATCTTTTGATCAAAGATTTGAAGGTAAGCAGTGAGCTTCTTACAATGGGGTGAGTTCTAGAGACATTCTGATAAGGTTGAGGGGGAAGTAAATAGAACAGTCAACGTGGACAATATATGGGTGTACATACATAAATGAAAACACTTTTTAAAGGGATATTATGATTAATTTGTTCAAATTCAGTGAAAAACTTAGTTGAAGGAACCTTATGACTGCAAGGGGAAACCAAAATACCAAAAAGGTAGAAGGTGCGGGGGAGTTGCTGAAGTACAACATCCTTTCATCTCTTGCCGAAGAACTCAGAGACACAACACTCCTGTTTGGTGTTACAGATGCACTAGTCTGTATCCTCACAATCAGTTCTTTCAAAGAACTTTGCGAAGAGCGAAGCGGAGAGTGGTCTTCAGTGGTGTTGGTTTGCTGGAGTCTTTTGTCCCGAATCATTGTTGAGAGGAGGAGCTGTGTTACCTTACTGGAAGAAGCCATTAAAACATAATTTTTTGCACAGAACACGGTGCAGAGAATGAAGCCGAAAGTGATCTGCAGTGATCCACAGTGGATCAAGGAGGCCGAGACATGGAATAACAAAACTTGGTGCGGCTTTCAAGCGCCTTAATTTTGTTCCACAAGTGTTGTGTACCAGATCTACTGGATGCAACCTTATTCATCGCATCAGTGAGGTAAGCAACTGACTCTGTGATTCACCCCATCCCTGCAGTACCTCCGCCGCATAAACATTTAATCTACTGCAATGACCACACACATGTTGAGACCAAATTATACACAAAAACTGTGAAGCCTCTCAAGCTCCACAAGTATTTCACATTCATTTAATAGAAATATGCAGCTATCAACAGCTAATAAATTACCTACTGCCAGGCTGCAAAGGTTACAAGGGCCACAAAGAAAGACATTAATAGCGATGACAACTGGGAAGGACGTGGTGACAGTTGATCAACAAGCAGCAACCAAACAGAATGGAGGAAGACCATTGGGTGGTTTACATATTGTGACTAGGAATTATAAACTTAAATGTATTGATGTAATCTCAGAGCATATCCTGGGTATCTTGGCAGTAGCTATTAATGTTAATATCAAACATGAAAATTCATGTATACTTATAGTGAATTTATATTGGTAACCTGTTGTCGCTATGATTGATGTCGTCCTGGATAAGATATCGGAAATTTGGGGAATTTGTCTGGTCCCTAATGAAGCAAATGTGATAATGTCTGGAGATCTAAATTTGCATCGCTATATGACCCCTAATACTAACAACGATTGTAGCAGCTCTAATGGCAAAAAATGGAGAGCCATTTTCGAAGAATGGGATTTGATCATAGCAAATGGAGAGAAATGAAAAATGTAACATGGAAAAGTGTAGTTAAACCATATATAATTGATTGTATAATTTTTGCTAAGACAATGTTTGAGACATGCAACTTGTTTATAGTAAAGGATACCCACTTAAGCGATCACAAGCTGTTGATAGTGAAGATGAAGTTAAGCTCAAAAACCAATATGTCGAAAAGTCACATGAATTTGAGTGTCAATTGTGGAGGTAATCAGACTAGGACATTTAAAATTGGGGGTAGAAAACTTGTGAAACAATTGGAGAATTACGTAAATAATGTTACTGAGGGAGTGTTCAAATTGGCTTATACCAGTTAAGCGCTTAAGGATTTCCTATGGGATGGAGAGGACCAAACTGTGTGATATTAAGTGCATCTCTCTCTCACTCTCTATTCTGCCCTCTGGCACGACTCACTCCAGAGGGCACACTCTGTGTGTTCTGATCTCTTCAGACCTTTCCCTATCGATCACTCTCAGCACACCTCTCTCCTGGAGTGATCACTTTCTCCTTTCCTCCTAGCTCACCCTCTCTACACCTCAGGCCAAGCCAACACCAGCGCTGCCACCTATCTTCTCGGTTATCCGACCCATGAAGTGTGTGTCAGTTGGGGCTTTCGCCGCCACTTTCTCGCCCCCTCTCCCCTTTTGGCTAACTCACGCCCTGACACAGCCCTTTCCATGCTCCACGCTGCTATATATGATATTCTTGATGTTCTTGCCCCTGTTATGAGGATCTGCCTGAAGCCCAAAGCCAAGTGCAATTCTTGGCACGACTCAGACCTCGTCACCCTTAAATGCAAGTGCAAGGTGGCTGAGAGGAAATGGTGTGCTTCCGGTTCATCCTCTAACAAAGTTGCCTTCCACCTGCTCCAAAGGCAATACTGTCTCTCTGTCCGCACCAAGAAGAGAGCCCACATCCAGGCCTGTGTGTCTGAGGCATCTAACAACTCGGCCAAACTCTTTAAAATCTGCAAGGAGCTGGCCAATCCTTCTGTAGTCTCTACGTCTACTGTCCACTCCCAGGCGCTCTGCACGGCCCTGGCTTTTCATTTCATCTTTAAAACTCAGGACATCCTGTCGTCTCGCTCTTCCTCTCCCCCTCCTCCTTCTAATCCCTGCACTTCCTCTGGCCCTTCTACGGCCACCTCTCCTCCCTCCTTCTCTGCCTCTCCCCTGTTCTCACCAGACAAGGTTTCTAGACAAGACTGAGCTATGAAAGTCTTGTAAAAAAAAACAGGTTCAACCCTGTTCCTCCAAAACCATCAAGGACCACATTGACACCCAGGCTCCTGCTCTGGCTGACTTCTGCAACCACTCATTCATCACTAGAGCATTCCCCTCCCCATGAAGCACTCCCTTGTGCACCCTCTTCTCAAGAAACCCTCTGCTGACCCTTCCTTCCCAGCTAACTATCACCCAATCTCCATAACTCCTTTCCTGGGCAAAGTCCTGGAAAAGCTGCCCATCTCCCAGCTTAATGCATGACCATCAGTCTGGCTTCCGAGCTGCTAGAAGCATGGAGACAGCTCTCCTGAACATCCATGAAGACCTGCTCTCCAACCTTGATTCCAACACCTTCTGTGTCCTCATCTTACTCGATCTCTATTCTTCCTTTGATACTGTCAATCATGCCATCCTGCTCAACCATCTCCATGATAACCTGGGTATCACTGATCAGGCCCTGGCTTGACTGACTTCTTTCCTCTCCGATCGACCCTCCCAGGTCCAAATTGGGTCCTTCACCTTCTCTATCTCTATCTCTACCTGTGGGGTTCCCTGGGGCTCTAAGCTCTCTCCCTGGCTGTTCAACCAATACCTGGTTTATGTGTGACCAATCTACTGATATACCTCAGTGGCTATGCCTGGAGAGAGCCATGGTTTCCCCATCTCTTTGACAGATTGTTACCTAATAAAAAAATAACACATTTATTAAATGTACGAGTACTTCTTTGACATCCCGGTACCTTCGGACGTATTTATTTATACCCTCATATACTAAATCATAATAATTTTTTACACCATATCTTTGGTTTAATCTGCTGATTAAAATTAAAAAAATGCTCCCTCTTTTGGGGACGATGGATCTCTCTAGGCATTAAACATGTTGATCATATTTTTGCACAAGGTGCTCCAATTACTTTTAATGAACTTGTAACAAAATGTCATGTCTCGTCCTCATTCATTCGACAATACCTATTAAATTAATAATGGATGCCATTATGGATAATTATGATATTATTGCATGTAATAATACAACTCCTAATGTTGATAGACTAAAGTCAATCCATAGTTCTACTATGACCACCTCACTTTTTTATAAAACCTCCTCAATCGTTAATATGCAAAACTGTTTTCAAGCTTGGCAACAAGATTGTGCTCTTCCAGATAATGAAATACAATGGCTCCCCATATGGAAACATATATCAAGAATTACCACCTCAGGAAATCTATTACAAACTCTATTTTTCATTCATTATAGATCTTTCATTACTCCACCGCTACTGTACAAATGTGGCATCTCATCAGATGACAATTGTTGGAGTTGTCTTCAACCTGCTGGAACTTTCAAACATATGATATCTGAATGCAAACATGTTAAACCTTTCTAACTCAATGTGTGGAATGTACTTAAAAAAATATTTAATTTGCATTGTGACTTTTGCTCCCAAGTTATCTTTATTTGTAATGCTTACTCCATACTTACACTCAATTTGCACAGAGGTAATGTAAGCTTGTTTAACTATTTCATCTTGATAGCTATCAAAATGATAACATCCAACTGGAAAAATGTGGATAAACTCCATCTCCAGACATGGTGGAATGCAATATGAAATATACATAAATTAGAGAAATGTAATGCTTATACCCCCTTATTACTACAAAAATATGAATCAAAATGGAAACCCTTAATTGAATTATCACCTCTGATTAACAGTCATATATTTAGTTCTGATTGATTCATTAGTGCTGGGCTCCAGAGGCGCAGCACCGGGGTGACCCATGCCCCACTTAGGAGAGCCATAATGCTGGCTTTCCCCCCCTCCCTCCACCGTGGGATTTATATTGTGCTATTGGAGGGGAGTTGGTTCCTAGCTACCAGCATTGACTACAGCTACCAGAATTCCGTGAGGCCAAAATTGGCACTAATCATCAACACCTGAACAGACTGCCTCCCTGTAGATTGCAAGAGGTATGAAAGCACTTGGAGGAGAAGAGCAACTGAACTGCAGAAGGTACACAAAGCTGGGAACAAGAGTGCGCGCCTTACCTCCTCTTTTTTCAAAATATTGATCGAGAGTCCCGGGCTCCAGAGGCGCAGCACCGGGGTGACCCATGCCCCACTTAGGAGAGCTATAATGCTGGATTCCCCACCTCCCCCCACTGTGGATTTAAGAAAGGTGATCGATGGGAACCTGTAAACTACAGACCGATTGTACTGTTAAATTCAGACAGTTGTTACTGTGATTCTTGAAACGTTGGAGGATTGGGCTATGGCTAGGAGAATATTACCACAAGCCCAAATCGGGTTTAGGAAAAGAATGGCAACAGTCCTTAATGGCTTGATACTTACAGTCTTGAGGGATAATGTATAGTTAAGTAGAGGTTCCTCACTTTATGTGCCATGGTGGATTTCTCTACAGCCTTTGGTACTGTGAATCAGCAAATTTTATGGCAAAAAGTAAAACTAGGTGAATATGGCAATTTACATGATTCTATTGGTATAACAAGAGGCCTTAGGCACGGATGCATATTGGCAACCTGCATTCTAAACTTATATTTAGCTGATCTCAATGAAGCCTTAACTAAGGTGGCCTTTGTTAGCCCTAAAGTAAGAGGGCAATGAATTAGCTGGATGGTGAATGCAGATGAGGTTGCCCTCTTAGATTTAACACCTATAGGTCTGCAGCAGCTACCTACGGCTTTAGGAGTATATGCTGGAAATAACGACCTAATAATAAATCAAAAGGAGTCTAATGTTATTCATTTTGCTAAACATTATAAAAAAGGTGGACATTTTAAGATGTCTACTGATAATGTACAAATAGCTTCATTGAAAGAAACTATGTACTTAGGCTTCATGATAACAACCGAAGGAGGAAACTATTGTGAAGAGGTTAGAGAATAAAATAGATCAACTGGTTTATGAGATGAAGGAAATGTATCATAAATACTGTACATTTTCAATTAAACACTTGCTCAGATTTTATGTTGGTAAAGTAGTTCCAACGATCCTGCATGGGACTAAAAAAGAGCCAATTCATTTGGGTTGCTGTGGGAGGGACTTGAAGGTAGAGTATGGAAAAAATGCTAAATCTCTCGCTCTCGGTTCCTATGGCATCAATGCACTATGAACTCGGCCTCTTGTCTCTTCAGGCCTAGTTTCATTGGCATGTGGTCTCACTCTTCGGCACAATAATCTTCCCTGTTAATGCCTCCTTGTATGAAGATTTACAAACCGTATGCCATCTAATTTCTTGCTTACAATAGAACTCTATGTAGAATCCATTCTATGTCAAGACCAGAGGTTTACATTATGCTTCTCTCTCTTTATTCATTTCCCATAGAAAGAGCTCAGCAGCAAGTTCTGATGCACACAAATAACTAGATGTAGACATCTATACATGGACAGGGTGCAGAAAAAACCTACAATAGTTACATTAAACAGAAGAACATAACATTATATGGTTTCCAGTCCACAGTGAATAGTCACTGAAATAAGAAACTCCATTTCCCAGCAAGGTAGGTCCAAGTTCATGTAAGGTCACTAAACATGTGAAACCAGTCCTCCAATCACAGTAGGTAAATCTCTCCAAATAGGGCTCAATAGTGAAACTCCTTCTCTTTCTATGCTGCTCACAGCAAGATAAGTAAATTTTCTTTCCCTCATATCTTTCTTTCTGTCATTCACTGAATGCGCTTATATTTGTTACGAAATAATTATATTGCTTTGTTATGATATTACAGTTAGCATTGAGACTGTTTACCTTTCATTCATAGCCGTTCGCGTAGTTCGTGTTTATTTTTTTCCTTTGAGAGTACGTCATCTTTTGTGGCCTGTGACTCACTCCGATGCCAGTTACTGCTCTTCAGACCGGCGTCAGAGATTTTGTTTTCTTAGAACGAGCTTCGTTCCAAAGATTGCACGTAGCTGTTGGTTTTTGCTGAGGGACGCTCGCGCGTGCCTCCCTTTTCTCTCTCCAACGTTCCGTGAGAGAAGGGGAGGCTGCGCGAAGCGTATTATTGCTGCACAATTACACACGAGCACACAAGGGAGAGCTCCTGATCCCTCTTGGTGCTTTCTTCTACTCCGACGCTCACGCTGCGTGTTTCCGTTGTTTTCCCAACGGATTTTACGAGCACGAGCATTTCAGAGTAGCATTCCAATTACTTGCCACATTATCCAGGCCTTATTTTACATTTAAATATTCGTATTTGCATTAAAAAAAAAGAGGCAAGAAGGATTATTGCTCACATGAATTAGTGAGAGGGTTTTAGAATCCTCTGTGGAAACTTCTATAAAGAAGGCTGTATGCGAGATGCTGTTACCTATTTAGCATCGCTTAGACAGCATGGAGGAGCATTTTCAAACAAAGCCCCAGCTGGGAAGTAAGAAAAGCCAGAAGAGAAAGCACCTGACAGATGGGGGATGTACACCAGCCCGCAAGAGTAAGGACTGTTTTACCCCCCAAACCAGCCTGATCAAGCCACAACTTCCATATCAGACGCCTTCTCCAGGCTTAAGAAAGCCTTTCTTACTAGGAAGGAAGCCCCTTCCAATATCTTACCCTCTCACCCGAGGAAGACAATGCAGGTGGCAGACCCTCGAGCCTGGAGGCAGACTAGCAGGGCAATGATGATGACTATATCAAAGGGGTGCGTCACTATGAAGATCAGACCCCTATATCCTACTTTAGGGTCTAGACCCTCTACCTCTGGCAATACGGCAGTCCCTATTCCCAGCCTTCTCTTGAGGGTATGTTCACTCCCGAAGATTTGGTCCATCCCAGATGAACTGACTGGGAACCGTCATCCAGGGCCACTGAATATATTAAGGCCAGACTGCGGCGGCCACTGGAGAAAGAAGTCGGGGCTAAGCTCCGCTCTGAGTGTCCTCGCCAGAGATTCCTGGCAAGGTGGCTTTGACTCCTGAATTGGACGCCAAAATTATAACCTTCCTTGGGAAGAACGTGAAGGACCCAAAGAAGGGTATCGACCGTGCCTGGTGCTCTTGTCAAGACAAGGTCCTGGACATCACAGGTCCATTGGCAAAAATCATGGATTTAGCCGAAGAGGCTATTGACACATGCAATCCCATAGACCCCACCATTATCGCAGGCTGGTCTCAAAGGGCACTCTGCATGCGAGGGAATGCCAACTGTGCAATGTCTACAGAGCGTAGAAAGATCATTCTCCTGAAAATAGATCCGAAATTTGGGGAGACCGAGTCTGGGCCAGCAGCCCAGGGACTTTTATTCGGAGACCCCTTTGTTAAAGAGATGGCGAAGTTCATTGGTACCTTCACTGCCTTGGCCAAGGCTCAAGCTTCTATCAAGAGAATATTTGCATCCAACATTTTCTACAGGCACAGACGAGGCAGGGGTCGCTCCTCCGGCCGATACTCCTTTGACAAGAGACCGCAACATACAAGAGACCAGTACAACTACTGGCAAGATCGTTCAGAAACCTTCCTCCCTTCCAGGGGACGAGGCAGAGGACGCGGCTGGGAAGAATAGCTATTTTCGTGCAGGCTTGGGATGTCTTATCAGGGCATGCCTGGATTCGGAACGCAGCGCGAGGTCTGCGCCTAGAGTTCTTTGCTCAGCCCTTCCAAGCTTATCGCCTGCACAGGTAGTTATATCCATCGAGAACGCAGCAACGCTAGACAGAGAGATACTTCAGCTTCACCAGAAACGGGCCATACGTCCGTGCTCGAGTCCGGGTGGATTTTTCATCCGCATATTTCTGGTTCCCAGAAAACAGAAAGTGCGTCCAGTAATAAATCTCAAGGCTTTGAACAACTTCATAATATACCAACATTTCAAAATGGAGTGCATTCACAAGCTCAGAGCCATCCTGAGGTCGGGCGACTTGCTGGTTCGCCTAGACCTCAAAGACGCCTATCTGGCAGTGACCATCCATCAGGCACACATGAGTTTCCTCAGTTTCACCTGGCAGGGTCAGGACTGGGAATGTACGAGCTTGCCCTTCAGGCTTTCTTCAGCTCCTTGGGCTTTTACCAAGCTTCTACGGCCTGTAGTAGCTCATCTCAGAGAGAAAGGTGTCAGACTGATTATATATCTGGACGAAATCATTCTCAAGGCTCTATCCCAGGCTGGGGTGCAACAACAAGCCCGTCTTCCCATAGATCTTTTACACAACCTTGGTTTTCTCATCAATTGGGAGAAATCGGTTCTCTGCCCCTCCAGGAACCTGAAATTCTTAGGGTTCATTGTGGACACTCAAACTTCACAAATCCGCCTGCCTGCTGCCAAGATACACATTGGGAAATTGGCAAGCTTCTGCAGAGAAACGTTATCTCCCTCTGGGAACTAGCGAGGATAATAGGTCTAGTGTCTTCATCCATACAGGTGATATTTCCCGGCCCCCTTCATTACCGGGAATTGCAGAGACTGAAAGGACAACATCTCAGACGAAGACTCTCCTACTCTCAACATCTAATTCTATCACCACAGGCAAAGAAGGAGCTCGTCTGGTGGCTCACTCATATGGAGGGCTGGTACGGCCGGGCGATCTTTGGGTCTGCCCCAGACATAATAATAGAGTCAGACGCCAGCCACTCAGGCTGGGGAGCGAGATGAGTTGCAATAGCCACGGGGGGAACTTAATAATAATTTGGCATTTATATAGTGCTACAAACGCTCAGGTATCTGAGCGCTGCTTATTATTACCCACTGTGTGTGGTGCTCATTTATTGACCTCGGAAGGATGAAAGGCTGAGTTTGGCCCTGACAGGATTCAAACCTGTGTCAGTAGGCTCTGCACGGATGTCAAAGTGCGCGCTCTACTCGCTGTGCCACTTGACCGACACTCAGGAATTGGACAAGCACATACATTGTCTGGAACTCCTGGCAGGCTCCTTCGCTGTGCGTTCATTCGCCAGAGACAGAGTGAGTTGCTGTAGATTACTCAAGATGGACAACATTTCTGCAGTACGGTATATCAATCATCTGGGTGGCACCAAGTCAAGGCCGCTAACAGAATTAGCCAACGATTTTTGCCACTTCTGCCTGGAACACCACATTTCAGTAACAGCAGAGTATCTTCCAGGTCTCAGAAACATAGTCGCGGATTGTCACTCCCGCCACTCCACCGACTACAGCAATTGGAAACTCAGCAGAGAGATCTTCTGCAGGCTTCAACAAGCATGGGGACCAATGTCCAAGGACCTCTTTGCCTCGCGCCTCGAGACCCAACTTCCGGAATTTTACAGCTGGAGGCCGGATCTAGCAGCTGCAGCGATGGATGCATTCATGCAGCGGTGGACCGGAGGGGTTCTTTACACCTTTCCCCCCTTCACCATGATAGCGAGGACCCAGGCGAAGGCCCGTCAGGAACAGGTGGAGCTTGTCCTCATAGCCCCCGTCTGGACATCTCAGGCCTGGTATCCAGTTCTTGTGGAACCTTCCTCAGATTTTCCAATCCTACTACCCCAGTCTCCGGATCTCCTCACGGGTCCAGCGGGCCAACGCCACCCTCTTCTCCTCAGCGGGTCATTAATTCTGGCGGCCTGGAGGATTTCAGGTCAAGATGGAGAGTTCCAGGCATCTCTCTCATGGCAGTCGCTCTCATTGAAGAGAGCTTGGCCCCCGCTACCTACAAGAGATACTCTAACTCCTGGAGCACCTGGACACGCTGGTGTTTGTACCGATGGATCCATCTGGTTTCAACACCTATAGAGGACATTTTGAATTGTCTGGCCTCCCTGGTAGAGCGGGGCCTTGCCTACAGGACAGTTAACACTTACCACTCCACAATTTCAGCTGGTCACGACCTCATCGAGGGCCTACCAGCTGGTGAACACCACCTAGTATGCAGACTACTTAAGGGCATCCGCTTATCAGTACCGCCTCCGTCCCATTACAACACACTGTGGGACGTTAACAGAGTATTGAATCTTTTTCTTTCCTGGCCTCATAACGAGGAGTTATCTCGCACTGCTCTTTCCGGTGAGCTTACTACGCTGCTATGTTTGGTCTCCTGCAGGAGAGTCTCTGATGTCAGGGCGCTCGACCTAGCAGGCAGATCCTTTTCACCTCCCAGAATAATGTTTCACATATCCAGGCGAACCAAATGCAACTCTCGAGTTATCTCTTACCCTGCCTTTACAGAGCAGCCTAAACTCTGCGTAGTCAAGTGCTTGAAGGTCTAAGAGGAGGTGACCGCGTCACTCAGGGCCTCTCCTAACAGGCAACTGTTGACAGCACTTCGCAAACCGCATAAAGCGGTTTCAGCATCAACACTGGCGGCTGGGTGCGCTGGACACTCGCACAGGCTGGAATAGTTACGAATATCTTTGGCACTCACTCTGTGACAGGTGCCATGGCCTGCAAGGCCTTTCACGTCAGAGTCCATTTAGAGGACATCATGAGGATGGCCGACTGGGCAGGCAAGTCTATATTTAAACAATTCTATCTGAAGCCGGTAGAGCCACATGCATCGTCAGTTGTAAGTAAGCTTTAAACAAGCATAATATGAGCCTCCGGTCTTGACATAGAATAAATATTTTCCAGAATAACTTCCTTAGAAAGTCTTAATTCTATTAAAGACACGAAGGCAAGCATTATCCCGCCTGACTAGAGAAATACAGGGCGCATACCAACACTTGTATGCAGATGTGCTATGTCTTATGCAAGCAATGGATTTATTGTATTACATGCCATGTATAGTTTGCCTAATGGAATTAAGTTTTCTCACCCGCCCTTGTATACTAATTAGGGTTAATATATACATCAGGTAACCCTTGATTTTTTTTCTTGTTTTCCTAGTGACTTCGCATAAACCGACTTGACGTGCCTTGGATCTCCATGGATGTCCACTGCCGACAACTACAGCTATTATTATATTATTTCTTCGTGGTTCTGTTCTACGCTCGCATCCTCGAAAGAGGAGGAGTTTGACTATTGAGCCCTATCTGGAGGGATTTACCTACTGTGATTGGAGGACTGGTGTCACATGTTTAGTGACCTTACATGAACTTGGACCTAGCTTGCTGGGAAATGGAGTTTCTTATTTCAGTGACTATTCACTGTGGACTGGAAACCATATATTGTGATTTTCTTCTGTTTAATGTTACTATTGTATGTTTTTCTGCACCCTGTCCATATATAGATGTCTACATCTAGTTATTTGGGTGCAGCAAAACATGCTGCTGAGATCTTTCTATGTGAAATGAATAAAGAAAGAGAAGCATAATGCTCACCTCCATGTCTTTAATAGAATTAAGACTTCCTAAGGAAGTTGTTCTGGAAAATCTTTATTCTAGCTCATTGTGGGAAATTCAGCACCAGACGGGGGGCACACCTACCAATTAAGGGAAGAAATGGAGTGGGTAAGGGGACTCTGGGAGCTGTGTTCAGCCTTCGAATCAGGCCTGAAAGGGAATAAGGGGCGGGGGATACCTTGTTTATGACATCAACACAAGGAACTTGTGTGCACAAGTACGAGAAAGGGGAACCAAATGTAAACAACCTCTAAGGTGATACCACAGGTTGGGCTTCACACTGAAGGCCCGCTTTGAACACATGACCCGGGCACCATGGTGCCCCATGGTTTAGCGACGGGGAAGCAGAACTCAAGCTGCACGTCTCCAGTGGACCATAGTCGCTGAGACATCACTGGGTGATGTAATGAAGGTTGGCGAGCCAGTCACAAGGCTGCTTGTGGGAGCTGGGGAAGTTCACCTAGTCCAGAGATGCACTCACATAACACCAAGGCAGTATTACGTTCTGTTGTCCCTGGTAAGTAACCAGCCCTCAGAGAGTCCACTACAGCATTTGTGAAGGTCACTATCTTTCAGGTGTGGTGTGAATGTCTCCCTTCCCACTAATTTAGGGTGTCTCGTGTTCCTTTCCGCTGTGATGCTGACCAATGGCAGATGAATAGAGGACCAGAGGTCCGCACAAATATTTTTACTAATTGCAAACTATTTGCGGGACAAGTGGGAAGAAATGTTTCACCACATGGGGAGGAGATGAGCTAGGAGAGGGCAGATCTGTTTGCTCCAATAATGTTTTACTAACGTATTTCTAGCTAGAAGAGTATGACATATTTTAACAAGTAAGCTTTGTGCGAACCATAAAGATGTGAAGTTTGAAGTGCAAATGTATCCAACATCATGAACATTGTATTAGCAGTGTAATAATGATGTTTGTTGTGTGCCAGCTTGTCAGCTCTCAGCAACCAGTTCTGTTCCACTGTTCTGCTTAATTAGTGCTCACCCAACTGTAATAAAGAGCATTACTTTTTACCCGGTGTGCGCTCCTTTTGGGTCTAGTTGTGGTAACTATTATGAGTTTTTGGAGTACCCCTGATACATTTTATGGTGGCCCAAGTGAGATCCTCAGTTCTCTCAGTCAACGGAAAGTAGTCTGGCCGCCCTCCCTTTGGGCGTGGGTCCGGAGACCAGAGGCTTTATCCACGAGCTTCACTGAGGAGGGCCTGTGGATGTTGAGTTCATGAAGGTCTGCCTGGTCCTAAGCACCGCCCGCGCTCAAGGCGAGGAGTGAGCCCATATGTGAGACTCGGTGCTGAGGGGACTCGAGGATATCTGGGACGCGAGTGTAACCTTTCAAGAAAGAGATGCATAGTGGCTGCATGCCCATGGCTGGGGACGGACAGTATTTTATGGTGTTTAGGACCCATACTCAAGGTGGGAGGTTGATCGTCCAGAGTAGTATTAGATTTTAGCATGTGCCACCCTATAGGTAGTGCACCTGGATGTGGGCATGTCTGCATTAGAGCTGGAGAGGTGCGTAGTAAGTGGTGGAACACGTTAGATGCGAGTTGTGTGTAGCACAAGTGATTGTATAGTTCTGTCATTTGGGGAAGACAAGTGTCTTTTAATTGTACGGTTGTTTCAGAAGTATAGAGAGGGACACACGTGTGGTAGTGTTGCTCATATTGTCTTGTGGTGTTGACACATGGTGCAGAGATCAACATCGAGAAGTAGCTTGTGTATAATGGTGTGTTTGGCCTTTTAGCAATAGGCGTGTGTGAAAGGAATAGAGGTGGCTCAGTACTTATCTTTGCTAACATAGGAAAAGGTGAGCCCGTGGAGAGGGCCGTTGGGTACTAACCCAGAGTTAGTGGATGGGCCTGAGGAGAAGGCCAGTGTGACGAGTGAGAGTGCATGGGTGGGCCTGTGGAAAAGGTCAGAGTGAAAAGAGTGGGAGACAAGTGATGAAGGGTGAGTGTGGGCGTTGCAGGGAAAAGTATACATATACAGGGGAGTGGGATGGGGTGCCCTTTGTGGGAGTGCTCATGTTGCTCAGTGTTTGCCATTTCACTGCTAGGTAGATGTTTTCCTACAGGGGGCTTTGTATGTGTATTTCGACTGATCGACTTTGCTTTGAGTACACTTCTGCACATTACTGCATTCTTAGCGACCTGTGACCCTTATCTTGTTAGTTTTTAAAGCAATGGGTAGGCACATTACTAGTTATATGTTTTACTTGTTTGAGGCTTGGGAACTTTCTGCTCCCCCTACTCCTAGCCAATCCCTGTGCAGCGTTTACATCCTTTCTCAAGCAGTATGCACAAAGTTGCAACATATGATTGAATCACTGCTTCCCAGGGAAATAGCTGTGCCTCTCTGCCCTGACCAATTGCAGTGCTGCTTTACTCTCTGTCTTCCGAGGCCACTGACCTTGTATGTGTCTCTCTTTTAAATGAACCAAAACTGGGTGTATTTTACTGCATGGAATAATCCATGTATTTCTGAGGCCTATTGATTCTTAACGGTCTACGAAGCTGCCTGCTCTGTTTGTTATACAATGAATAAATGTCAGATGTGTGATATTAGGTTTCTATGATTACTACCTTGCTGCTTGGTGTACACACTGTGTCTCTATCCTGCTTACACATATGTGTTTGAGCCTAATGCTCCACCAAACATTATTCACCTCTGCCATTATTCTTTATGGGCTGTTCTATTAATGTGTGTGTTTGTGTCTACTGTATGTTACTGTCTGCATTTCGCACAAACAAGGGGGTTCTGGGAGTTTCTCTACTACTGGCCTATATCCCAGGTTAGAGTCTCAACAAGAGTCTTTAGCTCACCATCTTTTCACAGAAGAGACATTTCCACTACCTATCAGTCTTTGTCCTGCCCAAGGGCAGCCCAGCACCGAAATGCCTGGCAATTCTCTTCTGAACAACAGTACCAAGAGTACCAACAGTGTTCTTGTGCAGAAGGGGTGTGACCAAGCCTGATTTGCATATGGTTTTTCCCCTTCTGTAATGGCTTGGCAGGCTGACCAACAATGGTCTGAAGGGTTACCCAGAGCTGTGCCTGTGGTTATGATTAATTCCAAACCTTCCAGCCATCACCTTTCTGTTTTGCTAAAGTCAACCCAAGTGGGATGGGTATGGCCAGACGTGGGTCCAGAGTCTGCCGGGACTAGAGACCCAGCTACTCCTCAGTGATGATGCCCAACAAGGCTGACACATGTCTGTGGATTCTTGTGGTCTCGTGCAGAAGGGATGTGACCTAGCAGTTCGGGCTGGACTGCCCCTTTTGTGGTTGGACCAAGCCTGATTTGCATAAGGTTTTCCCCCTTCTGTAATGGCTTGGCAGGCTGAAAAGCGATGGTCTGGAGGGTTGTCCAGAGCCGTGCACGTGGTTATGATTAATTCAAACCCTTCCAGCCATCACCTTTCTGTTTTGCTAAAGTCAACCTGAGTGGGATGGGTATGGCCAGACGTGGGCCAGAGTCTGCCGGGCCTAGAGCCCAAGCTACTCCTCACTGATGAAGCTCAACAAGCCTGAAACATGTCTGGGGATGTTTGTGGTCTCGTGCAGAAGGGATGTGACCTAGCAGTTCAGGCTGGACTGCCCCTTTTGGGGTCGGACCAAGCCTGATTTGCTTATGGTTTTTCTCCTTTTGTAATGGCTTGGCAGGGTGAAAAACGATGGTCTGTAGGGTTGCCCAGATCTGTGCCCGTGGTTATGTATAATTCAAAACCTTCCAGCCATCACATATCTATTTTGATAAAGTCAACCTGAGTGGGACGTGTATGCCCAGACGTGGGTCCCGAGTCTGCCGGGCCTAGAGACCCAAGCTACTCCTCACTGATGACGCCCAACAAGGCTGAAACATGTCTAGGGATGCTTGTGGTCTCATGCAGAAGGGATGTGGGCTAGCAGTTCTGGCTGGACTGCCCCTTTTGGGGTAGGACCAAGACTGATTTGCATATGGTTTTTCCCCTTCTGTAATGGCTATGCAGGCTGAAAAATGATGGTCTGGAGGGTTGCCCAGCGCTGTGCCCATGGTTATGATTAATTCAAAACCTTCCAGCCATCACCTTTCTGTTTTGCTACTGTCTGCATTTCTTCATGAGAGGTTCTCAGAAATGTATATATCTTTTTGTTAGCTTTGTCTAAGGCCTATTGAGTTGTAACTATTGGCTTGGGGTCTGGCCTTCTGTGTTGTTTCTGTCTTGTGTTATAGGGACATCCTAAGCCTGTACCTTCTCTCGCATTTGCGACATTGGTTGTTCATCCCAACATATCGTAAACTGTACTACCATATCTCGCGCCCCCACCATTCACTGGTTAGACTACAACACTGGTCATCAAAGATGCCATCACATATGACTATCTATCACCCTTGAGTGCAGAGTGTTTACATTTAATTAAACATTACCATTCAACGTAAAGAAATGTGGCAGAGGATAGAAGCCTGCCCTGTCCATATAAATATATCCCCAATTTGCACGTGAGAGACTTAACTGCTCTACTTAGCTATTCGATTGCTCACACCTCCCGATGATCAGCATCTCTTTCTAAAACTAAATATCCTCTGAATTAGGGTAAAAGATAGATCTAATGGTCCAACAGAATGCAGGACTTTGGGAGCAGAGAGACAGCTAATGGATGAGGGGTTCCAAGGCCAAAGTGGACGAATTTTTTTTTTTTTATATATGTGTTTTGTGGGTTTTCGTGTGGGGAAAAAAAAAAAAGAAAAAAAAGGGGGTTGGGGGGGGGGGGGACCCCCCCAAAAAAAACCAAAAAAGGGGTAAAAAAAAAATTCAACCATTTGGCATTCGACCAAATGGTGTCGACCAATTGTCCTGTCGACCAAATGTTTTCGACCAATTGACTGGTAACCAGTGTAGATGTATTTTCTGTAGTTCTGCAGCACTGTAATACAGCCCCCACTTGAATTTAGCTGCAGGTAGGGACTTAGTGAGTGGTGCGAAGAGATGTGGTAGAGACTATACTAGACTGTCTTTCATGTAGGTCATTAAGGTTTAAAGCAGAAAGGAACTGGGGAGCTGGGTTTGCTCTGTGGACAAACCAATGACCCAACAGCAGATGTTTTACAGGTTTCTAGGACCCTTACTGACTACGTGCACTGGGGCCTTCACAGCGTATGACCTGTAATCAAGTTATTTCAGCAGCTGGAAATATCATTTTTTAATAGGCAAATCATGAATCCTTTCTCTATTAACGGGATGTTTCACCCCATGTTACACCATATAAAGAGAAGCATAACCAATATCAAGTCAACTACTCACAAATGATATTGGGACCTTGTTAAAGCTGAGCTTTCTTAATTCAATAATGTATGGTCATATCATCCCTCCACTGCAGGAATAGACAATTAGATTTATATGGCAAAAAAATATCCATAGCTGCTGTTAGGGCAGAATGGAATTTTAGGGTTTTCTACTATCCCATTTTATGAGACCACTAACCTTTGTGCATGTTCCCTTTGGTTTTTAGTATCTCTGACTTACTTTTGTTGTCAGATGGTCTTCTACTTAAATGAACCTGTCTCTGCAACCCTTTTTTAGTATGTGGTCCAACGGAAACCCGCATGGCTTCTTGGACAAGGGTGGATTTCTTAAACCATCAAAGATACTTTACTCAGCACTTGACCACAAAGGTTTACAACTAGTCAAGAATTGGAAACAAAGTTTAAAAGTGTAAAGAATTAACTATAACATCCATTCTAATTTCTTGGCTAACATCATAAAGATTCTATATCACTTTTGAACTCTAAGAAAATTTGAGAGAATATGTATAGATGGTTAAACAAACAAGTATATTTGCAGGCGTTTATATTTAGTCGAATAATTTGTAACGTGCTTGTCTTATGTTTTGTAGTAACTTTTCTCATTAACCAGGCCTTTAGTATATTTAGAGCAACTGCTAATACATGTGGCTGATCTCTAGCTTTTTACAGAGTGCTATGGTCTCGAAGGTCGAGTAGATACCATGGGTTTAAAACCAATGGTCTCAGGTGTCTCCTTCCTAAAATAGTGCATAGAGGGCAGATTAGAAGAAAGTGAATTTCTATTTCAATTGCATTCTTACAATGTGGACAGTGATCAGACTGCATGCTGTTCCAATGGCAAGTATAAATTGCCAGCGTGAGAGTACCCAGCCTGAATTTCAAGTACAATGAGGGCACATATCTGAGGCTTAGGAAATCTAAATAGGATTAATAACCAGTAGCTAATTTGTATGCCCACTATTTATGGGACTGTAGTGATTTTATCTCCAGCATTATTTGTTTAATCTTTTTCCTTCTGAATTCTTTTTTTATTATTCCTTTGGAGCTCCTTTGGTTTAGTCCATAATTCACAACTATCAAAGTAAATAACAGTACTCTTTATGTGTTGGAACCAAGTTAATTAAGCTCAGCCCTCTTGACTTAATAGGTCTCGAACAGCCAGTCTGTATTTCGAAAGCAATGGTTTTGACCATATTCAGATCCAGAGCATTAAGGGTTTCTGAGAAGCCAATATGATCCAACGTAAGTTCAGTGTATAATGGTATAGTGGCAGTATTATGAGGTAATAATACTGCTTTTCTAAGAATGTATTTTCTGAAAATGTGAAGGTTTTACAGTTAGATCCTGCCTATAGTTCTGCCACATATAATGCCCCTGCGTAAGCCTGGGCTTCATAGACCTTTAATACTGTGCTAAATGCACCATCCAAATGGGTTGTAGCAAAATGTGCAATTGCAGTAGTATATCTATTTAAAGTAGAGTTAGCTTTCTCGATCTGATAATTCCAGCTACCATTGTCCTTAAACCTCAACCCAAGATAGTCAAAGACTCTAACTTGTTTAATCAGACAACCTTTAATAATGACTTGGACGTGTATGTGGTTTTTTCTTAATGTCTTGAATTCCATGGCTTTAGTTTTATTATAATTGATTGGCAAGCCATGGTCATGGCCAAATTCAACAAATAGATCTAGCTATTTTCTTGATCCGGCAGGGGTAAATGAAAGCAAAGCTGCATCATCGGCATACATCGTTATTATCAGTCCCCATTTTGGGGCATCTGTGGGGGCATTTTTACCACATGGTGATTTTATAAGACTACCCTGGTTTTGTAGAGAACGCTGGGAGCAGCTATATATTAGTAGCCCAATGTACCTTTTTGGTCGCCATTCGCTATTTATGCATTTTATAAGCTCTGATCTTCATCATGTTTCCTGTGGGCCATTCCTTTGGGGAAACCACAAGACAGGCCCAAGAAAGCCATAGTGCAAACCATGGACCACTCTAAGCCCATACCTGCACCCTAAATACTTGTTTCGGGTGGTCCCTAGCCCTAGAGAGATGAATATTCCATGAGTGTGGGTGGACCTGGATGTTTGGTAGCTTTAAGGGCCAGCGTGATTGCCTGGCTGCCAAAACCTTTGTATGACTTCTTTTCCATGTGATTAGCGGGCTCTATCTACGATGATGCTATAGTAATACAATACGTCTACAGTACTATACAAAACAGCACACACACAAAATGCATTGCGAAAATGTGTGAACACTTATTTTTGGATATAAAACTAGCTATTAGCCTTTTTTTTATTATTTAAATGTTATCATTGGACACAAAAGGGAAAAGCACAAGAAGAACATTCAACGATTTTTCTATTTTAATATGTGGAAACTAACTCAACACACTACCCCAAACCAAACAATCAGTAAGACTAAAGAGTCCATATATTGGGCCTCATCACAAGTCCAGTGGTAAACCTTAAAAGCGGCATTAATGGAATTAGCTCCACCAATACCGCGTTGACGGATCTTAAGCCGGTGTGAATACCACCAACAGTAAAATCAGCCGGCGCAATTACAGCCAGAAGAATTACAGTTGGCACTATTACAGCCGGCTACATGAGTACAAACACAGCTGCATCACACGTCCAATGCCAGCGGCATTAGAGCTGAAAAACGGGGCTAATACCGCTGAAAACATGGCGCATTACTTATAACCTCCAGCTGGAGATAAAAGAGCACAGGTGCCTGTAATGAAGCCACAAGGGATCCCAATCCACCCCATAGGGCTACGTAAGGAATACCCCTACCCCAAACACTGTTTCCAACACCCTCCTTCCACTAGCCATTATGAACTGGGACAAGCTCATGCTTTTCTTGTAAGTAGAAAGGCTGGACAACTAGGACAGGGCACAGAGAGCACAGGGGGTGTGGGCAGGAGGAGAAGGAGGAGGAGAGATCAAGCAAGGCATGCCCCAATCCCCAAGTTCAGACCCTCATCTTGGACCCTCACTGACAGCCAGTTGTTCACCCTTTACTGCCTCAACAGGGAGACCATAACAGAGCTGATCACCACAATACAGGACAGCATAGGGAGCAGGATCAACATCCGGACAGCTGTGCCCCCACTGCTAAAACTAGTGTCCATCCTATAATTCCTTGGAACTGGAACCTTTCAGCACTCTGTGGTCATGATGCACAGCATGGTACAGCCCGCATTCTGTGCAGTGCTGGCCCAGGTGCTTGAATCCCTCCTGCAGCAAGTGCAACGTTACTTCTCACTGCCTGCCATCCCAGCCCAGGTCAATGCCATGAATGCATAGTTCTATGCCATTACCCAAATGCCACATTTCTGTTGATAGTTTTTTCATTCAAATTAAATTAAATACATATATGGAGAGGGGTAAGGGAATAGGTTAAGTTGGAGGGAGTATGAGGGGGGTGTTTAGGGTATCCCCCTGCATGTTTGACCAATAAAATTACAAAGATAAATTTGGTCAAATTGGAAACGTTCAAATATTTTGGATCAAGTAGACCTAAACCCAGAGAAACAGTAGTAAACATACAGTATAAACCAAATACACCAAAATGCCACACAGCTGAACCCGTAGGCCCTTTAAGAGAGGTGGCGCTTTATGGGATGGATGGGGATGCAGCTCTTACTATTGCACCAATAATCAGACCGACTCAGGAAGTTGGCAAAACACAACTGTTTTTAATTGCAATTGTCTAAAACAGGGAGTACAACGGGTGTCAATGGACAACCCACAGCATAAGTCTCTCAACAAATCACATGAAAAAACACAGTTATATTGCAAAAAACCTGTCATACGTGACATCATACTACACAGCAAAATAAGAGAACCTACTTGGGGTTGTGATAGGCTGGTACCCCAGGTGCTGGAGGGTTGGACTTGACCATGCCTCCCCAACCAATTAGCCCAACATCCATCATCACTCCTGCTGTCTGCCATTCAATTAGTCCTTTGAACTCATCCTTGCAAAGGATCACTGTGCCTGAGAATAAAAGGGAGTGTGAGTATGGTCTTATCTCCTAGTCTCGGTGTAGCTTGCCCAAAGTCTATTTTCACCTGACCATCTGACAGGAGACCGTCTTTTGGGCTCCTTCTTCGTATTTAACACTATTAAATGAATACAATCTGGCACCTCAAGTGTTTTTCCATTCCACCTCAACAGGAGCTCATCTTGCTTCCCATGTTCATTGTATCTTCTTGAATAGATAACCAGTTTCTTGGCTGCCCCAACCCTTGACACTGGCCAGACAAGCCTTCTCGAATCTTCCTTCAATGTCAGCTATTTTCTTCAACTGCGCAACACTTTCAGCCCTACTATTCACGGTGTTCAAATTTGCTATATATAGGTTGCACCGCCTACAGTCTATTCACTACGTATAACCAGCCTTATGATTACTTATTCTACTTGTGTTACAGCATCTGTAAAATTATACAACGGCTTGGCATTTTCTTCAGTGCTCTCCCGACATGCAATCCAGTCTTCATTTTGTCCATGAAATGTTGCTCAATTCTTTACTTTGCCATACGATTCTATAAGGTCTATGTACTCTCTTCATTGGCATCTCTCCGGAGTGCTTCATTTTTGCTTCATGTGACGTCACCAGTCTTCTCTTTCATTCATCTTCACACTTCTTCCAAAACTTCCTTCAGAAGACTGTCATTTCTCTGTGGGTACATCATATAGGGTTTTCTCAAAGGATACCTTGTTTCAAGGACTCTTTGTGGTACAGGTACCATCACTGGTGTTGCACATGTTGCAATGTCCAGTTTAAAAAATATAGGCAAAATGGGGGCGGGACTTTCGATAGAAGCCTTTGGCTCCTCCTCTACACTCCCCCCTCTGATTGATTCATCACCCACTCTCCCATCAGTCTTCACATCTAGACATCGTCGTCTGAAAAAGTGTTTCTTTGGAGTCCATATCTTCATTACTCGTTTCCGAGATCCTGCAGATTTTCATGCTCATCAACACTCCAGGTCATGAGACTACATTGTCCATTAGGGCTGCAGTAGATCAATTTTCCCACATACTTCTTACGGTTTCTCAGATACAGGAACTTCGTTCCCTCAGATGCTAGAATGCTGGCTTCTATATACTTTTTGGTTTCTTCATCTGTCAGCTTTCAATCATGATCTTCATTCTTACTGCTTTCTTTGCTGTGTTTTTGCACTGTCTGATTATTATTCTAATCACCAACAATGCTCCAAGAAACTTGAAGATATTCACCATCCATTGTGGAACCCATGAGAAGATCGACACAAACCAGCTGTCATCTGCAATGTCTTCTACTTCATCCTCCATCTTGATGTGCAAATTCGTCTGCATCGTTATGACCTCTGTCAAGATCCCATTCTCTTCATTGTGAAAAGGTGTGAATGTGCAGCATGATTCTCTGATTTTGGCACAGACACCTCAATCCATGGCTGTAATCATGTTCAAGACATATCTATTCTGAAGAGCCATCAGTCTTTTGGCTCTCAGTTCTTCCTTGAGGGCATGGAATCCCGTTATGGCAGTGTTGATCGTCTGCAGGAGCTCCCAGTGAGTGATTTGCAACCACTTTGCATTCACCATCATCTGGATCCCTAGCATGAAGACTGTCATGAATACTGCCAAAGTCTGACTGAACAACCTGGGTTCATACACAATAGAATTAAAGGCTTCTACCCATTTATCCAAAATAAGTTCTCCCTCTTGGTTCTATTGAGAAATTCAACTGATCTCCTCTTTCTCAGGTGAGCATCTGCTTTTGGGAACTCTCCAATGTTCAGGTCACTCTTCGGAATCACCAATGCTGGAACATGGACAAGTATGATAGAACAAAGCCCTCCCTATTCCTTGGGCAACTTCATGTATGCACAGGCCCAGTAGTGGTCCATTATCACTATTGTTCCATCCTTCATTCATGGTACATCGAAGATTCGACCGCACCGCTGATTCTCTCCAACTTTACTTGTGCCATTGTTTCTTAAGCATAGCTCTGCACTAGCCAGAGCACTATCTGAAACGGGCATCCTTTGTCATCAACCCATGTCAGATGACCCATGTCAGCAACTTTGCAAGCTTTGGCCAGAGAGGTTTGCATCCCTTCTCCACACGATCTATAACTTGCTGGTAATGTCATGTTACTGCCACAGCTCTGCATACAACTATGCCTTCTTCCCATCCATCTGGAGAAAGTTCTGTTCCCCTGATTTGCATCTGGCCTCTCTCCTTGCATCTTCATATTTCTTTCCTCGACAACTGAGCTTTTTTATTTATTTCCCATTTGATTCCTGCTCCCTTCATTCAGGCTGTTTGTATCTTATCACATGACCTCTGGTGTGTGGTCTCGCTCTTGTCTTTAAATCTTGCATGTAATCATCTTCTTCTGGAGCTGTCCATTCAGTCGCCCATACCAAGGATGCTGTTTGACCCTGAAACTGACCTCTTGCATGGCAGAGTGCAAGTTGTCTAGGCAATGAGCTGTCTGGACTGCTATTTCTATAGCTAGATATGAATATCTTGGAATTCACCATAGCATAAGGTAGGAGTGCACAAACATAGAAATTCTCCTTAGAGGTTTTTTTTCCTACCTCTTTCATGTGCTAATACCACATGTTATTACCCAAATGTGCGGTACTGTCTAGATAATTATTTAACTCATAATCATCTTCCCTTGTGCTTCTCTTGTGTCTCCCTCTTGCAAAATGAGCTTGTGCATAATGATCATGAAGTATATCAAAAATGGACCTTCCTACAGGGGGAAACATAGGAACACTTGCCAGAGAAATGGGTGACCTTACATGTGTCACCTGTGTAGGGACAATCACATAAGGCCTTGGTCTTTCAGCAATAGACAATTCTGCATATGCCACTGGAGTGGGAAGAATCAAAGGGACTCCTACCTTACTCATACCAATAAAGTGGACAGTATGGATTAGCAAAATAAGAAAAACAATAATAAATGATGAGCACGCATATACTATGCACCAAAACACGAGACACCACCACTTTCGATTCTCCATACATCGTTGAGTTTGCTCCTTTTCCAGAACTGCCTTATTCTTGACAGTCCAGATTGTGCCTGTGTACTACTTTTAAGGAAGGAACAACTATTTTTAATCAGGCAAATCTGTTAGATCGTCAGTCAACTGCAAGATCTGTTCAACTATCACCTCAATTATCCTTTTAATTGCAGGGCCATTTTTAGGATCTTGCAGAAAGACATGTATGTTAGTACTACACTCAACAAGAGCAGGATAGACTCTGAGTATGTATACAAAGATAGCGATAAGTCGTCTATGGGCCACATCTGACAGAACCATGAGATTATAAAAAGAGAAACTCAGTGAGGAATGAATCCAGAAACTGCTCTGTTTTCCAGTCGTTGAACTGAAGTTTAGATTTGCCATTTTTAGCACATCAACACTTTCTAAAGTCCAATTCAAAGATTCCTGTGCTTCAGAACTTTTGCTTGCACTCCTAAAATATCTATAAAGAGTGTCCAGGGTGAGCCACAGTCCAAATGCACACTTGAATTTATTTAATCAGCAATCTTAGGGTCCTTCTTCCTCGTCATCGATCAAGTCTGCACGTGCTGAACTTCTTCTTGTCTTCCTTCTGAATCAACGCTGGGGGTGCATCAGTCTCCCCAGCATACGGTTTCATGTTGCCCAAGCGAATCCAGGCATGTCTTTCTTGGACTTTTGCACCTTTGGCACCTTACATTATCCTTATCCATTTGTGGCCAGGGATATACTTTGGCCTGGCACCTCCTTTCTCCAATAAAGGGAACTGCGAGAACCCAAATCCGCAATCGGCTCCCATCATTTGCCTATCCATAGTGGGGAAAATGGATCCTGATCGCCTTCTACCTGGCAATGAACTCAACCTGCCCACATATGGTGGCGACTCTCCCTTCTCACTATGCGTTGTTAGAAGTTTTGTCTTTGGGGGCAAAGTCTGGATTTGGCGATATTTTCTTACCGCTGTATTTTGGTGGTATTTTGGCAGTAAACTGGCCTTATCATTAGAGGTAGTTCAGTATTACCCTATTTTGGTGATAATATAGAGTTAGCTTATATTGGCAGTAATTTTTTGTGGTATCTTATTTTGGTGGTATTTTAGAATTATCTTATTTTTGCAGTATAGTAGTGAGCATGTCTTTTATACTACCGCCCCATCATAGAATAAACTCTCCCTCATTACAATTGTAACCCACCTTTGGCTGACTGCAGGTACTCCGTGGACCTAGCACACCTTTAGCGAACCCAGTGAGTTTACTCGGAATGCAACTTATTGCATGTAACTCATGTTATTGACTTATTTACATTCAGTAACCTATGTGCCATAGATGACACTGCTTTCTCTTTAGCATGCAGAGAAGCGCATCCAACACACCACCTCCTATCTTACACATATATATTTTCTTCCTTATTTACTAACTTTTCTTTTGGCTGTAAAATGGAAAATGCTTTACCGCTCTGGTGTAAACATCAAACCCTCATGATTGCCCTTTTCCCTTGAAATAGTGACCAACATACGCATGAAATGAAACACACAATCTCAGTCTTATTTCGGTACGCTATATAAATAATCATAAAAAAAGTTACATTATAGGATGTTACAATTATTTGCTCTTACCACATTGGTCACAGCTTCGAGCCTTTTAAAAGAAAAAGAGAAAAGAAACAAACAGGCACATCGCAAAAAATGCACTTGGTCCAACACTTTCTTACCCAGTGTAGAAATGCAGAGAGAAACATGAAACATTTTTTTTATAAACCTAGCTCACTACACTGTCTGCCAACAATTATATATCTCCCATTCATTTTATTATACGCACCCCTCCCAAGGAAGGCGAATTTTGAATCTTTTGCTGCCAGAGCTTTATCTGCAAGACCTCACAGTTCACGGACACAGCCTTTGTAATTTCTTCTACTTCTATTCTCCTCTGGGGTTATCCTAGATGGTCCCGCCGTTGCACCCTCTGACGGGAGGAACTTCTCTATATGGTTCCTGACCCGTCCCATCTATATCGATTTTTTGCAAGAGATCTATATCGGCCGCTCTTCAGAGGAAACTTCGCAATTCTCCAGCTAGATGGCAGAGGGTGTCTGATTTTCCGAAAATACTGAAGACCCACTAATCGATGGGCCTTATTGAACCATCCTCCTTCTGCTACATTGTGAACCTGTAGGTCCTTTAAGAGAGGTGGCGCTCTAATGGATGGATGGGGATGCAGATCTTACTCTCGTACTAATAATCAGACAGACTCAGGAAGTTGGCAAAACACAACTGTTTTTAATTGTAATTGTCTAAAACAGGGAATAAACGGGCATCAATGGACAACCCACAGCGTAAATCTCTCAAACATTCACACGAAAAAACAGTTATATAGCAAAAACCTGTCATACGTGACGTCGTACTACGTGGCAAATTAAGAAAACCTACTGTGGGTTGTGATAGGCTTATGGGGAAAGTCTAAGTATACTTTCTATGGGGGATAGGACTGTGGTTGGCTCTCTAAGGTAAGGTGGACAGCTATACCCCCAGCTAGTGCAAGCCATCTTCTGTGTCACTTGCTAGCAGCATGCAAGCTGGTACCCCAGGTCCTGGAGGATTGGACATGACCATGCTTCCCCACCCAATTACCCCAACATCCATTATCACTCCTGCTGTCTGCCATTCAATGACTCCTTTGAACTCGGCCTTGCAAAGGATCACTGTGCCTGAGAATAAAAGGGAGTGTGAGCATGGTATTATCTCCTAGTCACGGTGTAGCTTTCCTAAAGTCTATTTTCATCTGACCATGTGACAGGAGACTGTGTTTTGAGCTACTTCTTTATATTTGACACTATTAAATGAATAAAACCTGGCACTTCTACTGTTTTTCCATTACACCTCAACAGGAGCTTGTCTTGCTTCTCATGTTCATTGTATCTTCTTGGAAAGATGACCAGTTTCTTGGCTGCCCCAACCCTTGACACTGGCCAGACAAGCCTTCTCGAATCTTCCTTCAATGTCAGCTGTTTGTTTCAACTACGCCACACTTTCAGCCTTTCTATTCACAGGGTCCAAGTTTGCTAAAATGTGTTGTGAAACATCCAGATTCTATACACACATAAATGTATATATTGGTGGCAACGTCTGCAGTCTATTCACTATGTATAGCCAGCCTTATGATTACTTAGTCTACTTGCGTTAGAGTGTCTGTACAATTATAAAACGACTTTGCATTTTCTTCATTGCTCCCCGTACATGCAATCTTCATTTTGCTCATGAAATGTTGCTCAATTCTTTACTTTGCCATAAGATTCTATAAGGTCTATGCACTCTCTTCGTTGGCATCTCTTCTGGGTGTGTCATTTCTGCTTCATGTGACGTCACCAGTCTTCTCTTGCATATATCTTCACACTTCTTCCAGAACTTCCTTCAGAACACTGTCATTTCTCTGCGTGTACATCAAATAGGGTTTTCTCAATGGATACCTTGTTTTAAGGACTGCTCAGGGTATAGGTACAATCACTGCTGTTGCGCATGTTTCTAATGCCCAGTTTCCAACATATAGGGAAAATGGGGGAGGGACTTTCGGTAGAGGCTCTTGTCTCCTCCTGTACACAGCACAACATCCCTGCCAGTGCCACGGCCATGCACCCATGTGCGGCCAGCTCACAATGCCCACCGGTTGCCATCAGACACACAGGGAGTGACCATAGGGAACCCAACATGCCACATGCACAGTGTAGATACACAGTCACATGACATCCAACATCTCTGCTGCACATGTTACCGAAAGACACAGTATGTAACATATGCTTCAAGGAAACAGGGTGCATGTGAAGCACAAACAATGCATGGCATGAGTGTTTCTGCATGCACAGCTGTAGAATCGACATATGCCATGAAAATAAGGCCCATTGGCATGTACAAGTAGTCCATTGACCTGATATTGTGTAAAACCACTCCCACACCTTACACCGTGAATAATGCCTTTGCCCCCACCCATGCAGGTGACTTTGGATACCCAAAGCTGCCCCGCCTGATGACCCCTGTGCATGATCCACAAGCACAGAAAGAGAATGCCTACAACCATGCTTGCAGCTGGACCGGTGTGTGCATTGAGTATACCTTTGGCCTCCTGACGGTACTTTTCCACTGCCTCGACTGTACTGGTGAAAAACACCGAGGTACGCTCCAGAGAAAGTTGGCAAAATTGGGCTTGTGTGTGCAATGTTGCACAATATATGCCTCAAGAGAAATGTTCTGCCACCCCCTGAGGATGAGGATGTAGTGCATGTGGCTGAGGCAAATGCACGCATTGCCAGAGATTACGTGAGGGATGGGAGAATGGCACGCCAGGGACTGATAGACAATTTCTTTTTACACTTTCACATGACACAAGGCTAATTAATAAAAACAGCAAAGACGCAATTAGGAATTTCATCGCATTGATGAATTTCAATGGTTTTTATGGAATGAAGTGCCCCTACTCTACCAGTGCATAGATGCCCTCTGTCATTTCCCTAACGTGTTGGTCATACAGTGTAAGAGTGGATGTGTTTGCTGTCGGCAGGTGTGTGGTGTGCGTGTGGCCGATCTCTTCCACCTGGCGCTGTCTGCGCTCCATGTCTTCAAGCCTCCACTTCAGCATGCTGCAAGTGGTACTGTGCTGTATGGGTGGGGGGCTCTGCTCTGGCCCAGGGCTGAATGCAGGGGAGCCATATGTGGGAGTACCCATGTCCGGCTCTGGTGTCAGTGCATGCTGGCAGTGCGGAGGGCTTTCAGGGGAGTATTGCCACTGGCTTCATAGAGGGCTCTCAGTGGAGTGTTGGTGCTGGTGGCATGGAGAGCACTCAGGGGAGTGTTGGCACTTGTGGCATGGAGGGCTCTCAGAGGAGTGTGGCTCTTTGACAGGGCATGGCACCAGGCTGGTGAACCCCTGCAGCTCCTCAGTCACCCTGCCAGCAGGTGTGGCATCAGTGTTAGTGCCTTCAGATGCAGGTGTGGATGCAGTGTGCCCTGCACTGCTCCTGGTGGCCTGTGGTGTGGGCGTTGCCTTGGCCCTGCTCTGATGCAGCATTACACATGCGACATCCACCTTAGTGTGGCCTGTGTGGTTCTTTGCGGGTGGTGGTGGCAAACCTTGAAGTCCTGGTAGCGGTGTTCCCTGATGAGCATGCATCCTCCTCCTCTGATGCCTCTGGCGATGCTTGAGTGCCTGTAGCATAGGAAATGGTATCAGCTATGGTTCCCCCATGTGTGCTGGCATGCAAGTCACAATTGCTACGGTACAGAGTGGGACCCCACACATATGGGCAAACGGGCATGTTGGTCAAGGGAGATTGCATGGGGGCCCAGCATCATGAGGTTGCTTGTAGCGATGAGTGTGTGACACATGACCAGTTGATCTTTGGCATGTGTATGGAGAGGGAAGGGTGTCCATGCTGGGGAAGGCTACATTTAGCATGCATGCTTGTGTTCCTACATGGACCCACATCCCCTCCCTGGGTGGCACTCACTTGGGGGAGTGGCTTAGCCCATGTCACTGTCATGGCTCTATGGGGCACTGCTGTGCAGCAAGCAGGGCTGCACTGTGGTGCTCAGTGATTGGCAGGCTGGACACATACGCTGTGTGAGGCATGTACTTCCCTGTGTATTGTTTGCCATGCCAACATAGGGCAGGCCTTCTGAGGCCCCAACATACTGGTGTGACTGCTGCATGGTGTTGTGGTCACTCACACACCTTAATCCTGCTGGCACAGGGTGCGCCAGTAGAGTTGTGGTGCCCATGGCATTAGCTTGATTCACTTGCCTGCCCTTCCTGCAGCTGTGACACTCAGGGGTACCCTTGGTGACCTGCCACATGGCTGATGTGGAGGGTGGTTGATGTCCCTATTGGCTTACCCAGCTTCTGGGTCTGCTGACTTGTGCCCCTGTCCACTCGGCCATCTTATGCTGGGATGTCGTTTAAGCATGCATTTGTGTTGGGGGCTTGGCTCACCTCCTGCCTCCTGGCTGCTGGCACCCACCACCGTACTGCCGACTCCCTCTATACCTTCATGGTCCAGCACCGTGCTACATTTCTCCTCCTAGGCGGTGAGGACCAGTGGCTCTACAGTGCCTCTTCCAGTCGCCAGGGACACCTGGTGGTGTTGAGACAGCAGTCCCTGCACCCTGACCCTTAAGTCGTTCCACCGCTTGCACCAGTCCTCTCCGGCACGGGGTATGCTGGCTACTGCTGTCACCTTCTGGGTGATGGAAGTCCAGATGGCTGTCTGCGCTGCCCAGTGCTCTTGCAGTGGTGACTGTCATAGAGTTCATCACAGTATGAGATTATGAGATCACCTCGTCTGTGAGGACCACCAGCTCCCACTCGCTGAATTTCGGTTTTCGAAGGTAATTCTCGGCAACCATGCCTCTTATCCGCTGCTGAGACATTTTTGATGCTCACTAAGTCCAGATGGTTGCAGCAAGTGTAGATATGTAATGTATTGTATTTGTCAAAATGGCCACTCAATGCTTCCCATTCCGGTGGTGACGCATTTTCTCCCGGTGCTAATATCGCAGAGACCAACGGTGCTAGACTATTAGTGCCGCATTCTCGGCAGTAGACCTTATTTTGGCACAGTTACCACCGGACGTTAAGAGCATTACCACCGGAGTCTGGGGCACATTCACGGCAGGTTGTGATAGAACGACAATTCCGCCGCACAACCCAGCAGTAACGCTATTATCGTCCAGCTGTAGTTTTGCTGAATTAGTGCCAGACTTTTGATGAGGCCCATTGTCTACAAAACACACTAAACACCATAAACTGCACAAAAGACTAACAACAGATGGATAACAACTCCTCCCAAGTACTCAAAACACTTGTCAAAGCTTAACAACCCTCTTGAACACTCTCTAAGCGTGAGCCTGTCCTGTCTCACAGCCTACCAAGCCGACAAAAGAAAAGGAAGTGAGCTGGGGCTTGTAGGGCATATGCCTTCCTTTAGGAGATTTGTTGCCTCTGATTGGCTAAACGAACTCTAGACAAACATGAGAAATAAAATAATATTTTCTGTCCCAACTCCTGACCTATGGACAACCCCTATGGTCTCTGCCCTTTCGCCTTTCTCTTCCTGACTCATTAATGGTGGAGCCAGATGGTAAGTGGTCTTGGTACACTTTACATCATCTAGGTGCATCGTTTATGTCTACCTGAATCGCATTTTCATGGCCCAGGGCTCTCAGCCCAAGCTCCTACATCTTGATAGGCATCTCCCGTCTCTCTTTAACTTCCCCCTCTCTCCTTCCTCTCCCCCCCGCTACCCCTCTGGCCACAGCACCCCCTCTGAGAGTTGCCCCACACCCTTGTACCCCTCATTGGAAGATCTTTAAAGGTGGCAACCAGCTTCACTTAGCTACCCTTAACTCTGCTGTCAAACACTCCTCTGAAATCTGCCACTTCCTCAAAGACCTTGACCTTGATGTCTTTGCTCTTACTGAGACGTAGGTCAAGACCAGCTCTGTAACTGCTTTTGACACTCTTCTCCCTGATACCTCCCGGCTAGAGCACGTCAGTCCTCTAGGTCCAAACACTCTGCAACTGATGTCTTTGATGACGTTGAGGGGCCATTTTACAGATTTTCTCTCCAAAATGTGTTTGCCATTCTCAGATTTTCCTACATGAAATGGGAATGGGATGCACTTTCATGGAATGTGGGTCGAACACAAGAGTCTGTCTGCAATACTGAAGGCATGCCCACTTTGCGAGTATCGTTTAAATGGGAGGACACTCCGTCATGTGCTTGAGGGCATGACGATAGCAAATGAGTCAAACACTACTGTCTGTGTGCATGACTTGCATTAACAAAGCGTGCACATGCCCGTTGGACCTCAGGAGTGTGCCCTTCTGTGCATACCTCGGCGAGATCTTTGTAATGCAGAGAGAAGAGTCGAAACAACCCTGTTGGAGCATACATGAGGAGGGCACACAGCGCACCTCACAAACGTAATGGGTTGCACTCACACTAATCGTGACAGAGCCTCTCTGGGTGTGCAATCAATATTAATGGGGGTGCACCTCCCTCGTCCTTTGATAGAGGGCTGAAGAATGCGCCATTCTGTCAACTATGTTCCTCCACTCAGGAGTCCTGTGACACCTGGTTTTCATATTGCTTTTGGGTGCACATTCCTAGATGCTCCTCATGCAACCTGTGTGCTCTGTGTGAGGTGAACACCAGACAAGGCCTGGTTATTGATGCTCCATGCTTATATCAATAACGAAAACATGTTTTAAGCTGCTTATTTGAATAATACATAGTCCATGAATAAAGATTTGTTTTTAGCTTTATTCATTTTTTTAATCAATAATTAACTATACACACATTTTATGTTTTGTTTTCGTGTAAGTAACACGGTAATTCATATATGTTTTTAGGAAGACAGAGGCATATCTCTTAACGCATATTCTTTCCCTTTGAAGCTGTGCAAAAATACATGAACCCTCTATTGAAACGTAGTACAGAAAAGCCACAGATTTGGCTTACATACATCCTTGATTATATTTGTTGCAGAGGATATTTTAAATTATGTGAACATGTTTATTAATTTGCATCGTCACTCCTGGGGCAAGCAACAGAACAGGCACTTTTTTGAGACTCCTCTCACATATGACATGCCCATGCCTGATAGTTGGCTGAGCAGTGAAACTCCCAAACAGACGTTATTGCTCAAGGAACATGCTCTTGATTAGTACTGGAGATTCCTGTGGTTTTATGTGATCTTCTTTTTATGAGACCCCCATTTGTGCCTTTTTTGGCAAATAATTGCAATGAAATGGTCTGGAAAAATGGCACCCTGCCTTCTTCCTAGATGCTGGGCAGGTATTTGAATTTTACTGTGCCTTTTTGATATACGAATATGAACTGCTGTTTCCACATAATTTAAACATGTCTATTATACTATGCTTAAATTGTACATATGCATATTCACTGAAAGAACTTTGTTAAAGGGACGTTATGGTTAAGTTGCACAAATAAAAACCTATGAAATTCACTGAAAAAACGTTGTTAAAGGGATGTTATGGTTAAGTTGCACTAATAAAAACCTATGAAATTCAATGAAAAAACATTGTTAAAAGGATATTATGGTTACAAGTAAAAACAAAAAAACTCAGGAATGTGCCAGTTATGGTAAACTAAGCAACCATAACTCATGCCACCACCGTGCACTGCTAACACTAACACCCAGGACATCAAAGATGACATCACAAATGTCATTGATGAAAACACTGATGACATCACATATCTGGGCCATTTTTGATTGTTAACTGACACATCTAGGCCAGGTGGTTTCATTCACTGACAGAATATTAACTATATGTCTAGAAGTTAACATTGTCGTATGTTCTTAAAGTACGTTCCTTAGGGTTTGGCCTCAAACACACAATTTATTTTTATGCATGAAGATACACTTTAATGTTATTAACATTTTCTGGTGATGCTGGTAATGCTGTTTCTTTCTTCCTTACTTTAATTTCTCTGTATGTGCCTCTGATTTGTATGCATTGTGGGTCTTCATACCAATTGTTTGTACTAGCACAAGTGTGTAGTAAATCTTGAATTTTTAGCTGGTTATTCCATGTTTAACCTTACTCAAAATTCTGATAAGGTAGCATTCATTATTTTACTGTCCAACATTACAAGATTATAAAAATTGTACTTCTATGGTGCGTGCTGCAGCCATTGCCTATGTTTATGTATGATTAGGTTCATGTATTAACAACAACACTCCAATATAACGATTTGTTTAGATGAGTACAACCTTTAATAGATTAAATAGTTCATGATAGGTCTCCCGATCACCCCTGACATCTTGTTACCTACATTGTAAAAGCAACCCCTTGGACAGACTTTTCATCAAAATAAATTTCATATGTGATGTCAACAGTGATATCATCAATGACGTTTGTGATGTCATCTTTGATGTCCTGGGTGTTAGTCTTAGCAGTACACGGTGGTGGCACGAGTTATGGTTGCTTAGCTTGCCATTTGCCAACTTCCGAGGTTTTTCAGTTTTACTTCTATAAATAACATCGCTTTAACATAGATTTTTCATTGAATTTCATGAGTTTTTAAAAGTGCAACTTAACCATAACATCCCTTTAACAAAAAAATGTTCAGTGAATTTCATGGGTTTTTACAAGTGCATGCTAATTTCCTACAACTTACTAATAACATACTTACCCCACAGGTTTGTCCAATTTACAAAGTTTCACCTTACAACTGCAATTTCCCACCTTTTAGCATCATTTTTAACACTTCTATATACTTTTTGAAACTTTTTCCACTGTGTTTTTGTCTGTTGACATTCGCAAACGTCTGATGTCATTGCGGACCTTCCAGACAGTGTCACACGACCCTGTGCGTTCGCGCGGCATGCTGACGTGTTCGTGGATGCATCCACACTTGGCAATCGGGTCAATGCTTAGCAGACAGTTCATAACTGCACTTTCTCCTGACCTAGCAACTTTCAAGATAAAAATGTAGCCTTGCACAGCTCCTACACCTTTCCTTACTCATTATCAATTAACAATCTAGCTCACAGCACAACTTGGAACAATGTTAGCAAAACTGCTATTTATCTTATAAATTGCAACATCTACTGGCATCCTTCCTCCCCAAGAGCCACCATCACTACTACCAGCTGCAGGACAAACACAACTAAAAAAATCGCAGTACTTCAAAAGACAATGAAGGGGACCAAGAAAAGGAGGTAGAGGATGTGCCTACCTCTAGCACCAAGAGAGAATCATGGGTGTGGCAGTTCTTTACTACTGTGGGGAATGTACTGAATCCTAATGCTACGAAAGCTAAATGCACTGAGTGCAACTTTGTACTTAGTCGCGGACTACCTGGATAGTACTCCTACAGGACCATATCCATGCATCGCCACACCCAATCCAACCACCACAATGCTCTCAGAAAGGCTGTTCCTTTATTTGAAAAAACTATTCTTATCTTTCTCCACCTCATATTGTGCATCCAGTACCATAACCACACAGCCTACTTTTGTGGGACACAAAATCCCACCACCTACCTTGCAAGCAATAAAAGAAGCTGTTGAGCCATATCTTTCGAAGACAACAGTTCTTGGTATATACTGCAACACACCACTCTGCAGGGGGAGCAATTTCGAAGTGCTTTTGAAGCTGTAATCAAAGAGCATGAAAAACACTCCCCCCTACCTTAGGAGTAACACACATGCAGCATGTTCCCCTGTCCAACTGCCCCTCCATATTATTGCTTGGTGCCTATTCCCTCATTTCCTGCTCCACCTTACATTGTGACCTTTCCTGCACACAAAAAAAACAACAAAACAAGAAGGTTCCTTTAGGAACCACTCCTTACAGTTATAAATGCAGCAGGGCACTAGACTGAAGGAAGCAGACCACAGGAAACCCTGGTCTGCGTTGCTTTTGTACCCCCTCCCCCTCCCACCCGAGGCCTAAGACCCTTGACGATCTCATAAAGAGGAAGCTAGAGGGGCAGTTGCATCGGCCTCTCGCCCGCATACGAGTTGAACTCGGACCGATTCTCTTCTTCCAACCACCACATTGAGCAGTGTGAGTGCCGGCTGCAAAGACTACCATTCCGCACGAGAGTCTAGGAGCCGTAACGCACCCTAGTACTGTGAATGGTGGACCTGGGCCAAATTTTGGGACTCCACTAGGCGATCCTGAGCTAAGATATTCAACAGTGAGTAATATTGCAGTGTGAACAGGAAACTGCGTATCCACTCGGCTCTAGCAACATCGCAACCGCACATTTAAAATACATTCCTCTGCCGCACAACTGCAGTATCACACAGCAAGTACCCAATTACGTGCCCTCTGGCAGCTCTAGGTGGAATCCAAGGAAGGGGCAAAGGACACACGTGGACAAATTGACAAAGAGAGAACTGACCTATACAGGTGGCACTACTAGTTACATTCCTAGAGCAGATCATGTTGGAGAAATGGTCCACGCAGCAGTGAATCGGTTAGCCCATACAAGTACAAGCTAGACGCAAGCCGCCTGACAGCTTTCACGGAACCACAGCACTCTCCATCATAGACCTCGGAGTGTTCACTGGTCAACCTTTGGCCCATGACCCAGCCAGTCGATAAACTACCTAGACAGGGGACACACAGGAGATCAGCAAACTGCACACCATCGGGGCATTAGTGTGTTCCCGCAACACTCATGTTGAATACACTAGTGGGCCCATCAGTCGGGGTCCGTTGACCTTGGCTCTGAGATAATCAGCGCATCACCTATACAAGGAACACAAGAGTGAACTGCTGCATAGTAGCGGTCACCAATTCACCTGCGAGAGCACACAGACACCCACCCCATATCAATGAAACCTGCCCGCTCACCCCATCGAACAGGATAATGCCCAAGAGGACGCTCAACAAAAAGAAAAGCAGCACGATTGAAAGGTTCACGACACCCGCTCCCAAGCTACCGACCACTCCAGCTGCAGCCACTGGCAGCCTGGAAATGGTGAGCCTGACATCACCCATGGACCTGAAGGGAGTTGTCACCGCTATGCGACAAGGTTTCGCAGGGAAGGATGACAAATTAGATGGTATTAACATCAACATCAATATAATGCGGACGCAGATGGAAAAAAATGACACAATGCATCACAGAGGCTGAGACGCGAATAGGTGCGGTAGAAGACACAGTTGAAAACCTCTAGACCACTGTGACTGCCATGGCGAAAGATTTGGGCAACGTTAAGTTGAAGTGCAAGCATCTGGAGGCGAGGTCAAGGAGGAACAACATACGCATAGTGGGGATCATGGAACAAGCAGTGGAGGACTTCCTAAAAACTATGTTGGACAATCCAGGGTGGTCTCTGATGTTCGCAGTCGAGACTGCACACAGATCTCTTGCAGCAAAACCTAAACCTGGTGCCTTTCCCTGGCCTATCATTGCTCGCTTGATGAACTACAGAAACAGAGATCTAGTATTAAGAGCAGCCAGGGACAAGAAGGAAATCTGGCTAGGATCAGACGTGATAAGAATATTCCCAGACTACACTCTTTCGGTTCAACAGGAAAGACTGTCATTCATAGGCATGAAAAAACTGTTAAGGGAACGGCAGGTCCCATATGCTATGTTGTATCCCGTGAGACTGCAATGCCAGCTCAAGAATAAGAACTATTTCTTCACGTTGCTGGAACAAGCTGCCTCATTTGTGGAGGCTAATATCCACTTGGCTGGAGCACAGCCCGCCGTGGAAACAGACTGGCGTAACGAGTCATTACCCAACGTGGATGCCGCTTGTTAGATCAAGATAGGATGGACATCCAATATTTGCCACCCTGCAGATGCTGTATTCATGCTTTTCAGAGGTATACCAGCAACTAACAACCAGACCAGCGACCATGGAGAGGTTACTGAAGACTCTGAGATACGGTTGGACATTATGGTCATTCATGATGGGAACAGCAACACATAGCCTCAGAAGATATACACAATGGGACTCATTACGAGTTTGGAGGTAGCCAAACTCTGGTCCGGGTCCTGAAAAATGGGAATTACCGCGCCATTCCGACCTTTGTGGGCCTGGTAATTCCCATTCGTGGGAACCGGACCCGGTACATCCCCAATCCCATTTGATAGGGCTCAATGGGAATGGGGAGGATGCTAACAACAGTCCCGTTGATGACGGGACCGTTGTTAGCATCCTGTTCTGCTAGCGGGTGCCGCTCTGCACGTCTGGTCTGACCAGGCGTACAGGACGGCCCTGCTTGCAGAACTCGTAATGTTGCGGTAGAGTGATAACGGTGCCGGCAGCACTACCGGTTCCATTATCACTCTACCGCCAGGGTCGTAATGAGGCCCAATGTGTGTTAGAAACGTAACTCAAGATTGCTAAATTGGTGAGCCGGGGAGACATTTATGGGATACCAGCAGCCGGTACTTCTGGTTGCGCTGGAAACAGAATCTCCATTCCGATTGCATAGTTTAGATATGTTAGTTTTGGGGAGGGGGGTTGGCAGGGGTTATGGGATGCATAGTCATAGTTTGGGCCACTATGAGGGAGGGGGAGGAGGGTGGGGTTCATAGTTGGGGTGAAAATGTTAGAAAACTGCACAGACAAAATGTAATGGGTAACGCTCACAGTACACATGGACACGCACTAATGACGCGCACATATCGGCATGTGAAGGGTGATGACTAATGTCAAATGTATTGGAATTAAATTAATGAGCTGGAACATCCGAGGCCTGGGTCACCCAGTGAAAGCCCAAAAGGTGGCCATATATGCGAATCGGCAAGGGGCACAGATCCTATATCTGCAAGAGACACATCTTCAAGAATGCCAAGCGTGTACATTTTCCCCAGGCTGGGGAGAACATCGCTATTGCACCTCATATTCCACCAAGGCCAGGGGCGTCATGATCCTGATACATAGGACCCTCCCCTATATGCATTACACATCCAAATCTGACGACCATGGCAGATATGTACTGGTACATGGAAGACTGGGCACAGCAGAAGTGCTAGTAGTGAACATGTACGGTCCCAACATATCTGACCCCCAGTTCTATGACCTGATATTTCAGAAATGCGCGGCATACCCTATGGCACAGATACCCTGTGGGGCGACTTCAACACCATCCATGACACCGATCTGGATCACACCTCCTCCAACCCCAGGCCCCTGTCCAATGTGGCCCACATGCTCCACTTACACATTGCGGAACTGTCTCTGAGGGATGCCAGGCCATCACTGCATCTGACACAGAGGGCCTTCACGTTTTAATCCTCAGTGCATGATATGCATTCCCGAATAGACCTGTGGTTATTATCTGATACTGCTATGGCTTGGGTGACCGAGGCCCGGATTTTCCCTAGGACATTATCAGACCATTCGCCTGTCACACTCACCATAGACATCCCAGAAGGTTTGCCTAAAAGGGCACAGTGGTGCTTCAAACCTGCTTCGCTCCTGGACCCTTTGTTCAAACTGAATATAGCACAGCATATTCCAGACAACTATGACAACACTGACGACTCAGTTGCCGAGCAAAGCACCTTTTGGCAAGTGTTCAAAGTTCATATGAGGGGGATAGCAATGTCCACTGAGTACAGGGTGCTCCGGGACATCAGGTAGGAACTCAAGAGAAGCGAAGAGACCATAGCCCAACTACAGCTAGAATACCTAACCACTCCAACACCCCAGGTCACTTCTGAGATTGAAACACAATTAGACTGCTTCCGAGAAGCAGCAGACAGAGAGCTCTGTTGCTTTGATAGACCCATGGTGGTGCGTAAATATGGCAAACAGGATAGACCGGGCAGACTCCTGGCATGACTAGTACGCACCGAAAGGGGCAGCGTCACCATCCCATGTATCGCCCGGCAGGATGGTGTGGTGGTCACTAAAGCAGACGAGGTCACTGGGGTATTCTATGATTTCTACAGCAGCCTATACTCTCCCCAGAGCAAAGCCACAGAAAATGAGATTGGCGACTACCTGGCTGCGATACCAATGACATTACTGTCGGAAGAAACGCGTCACGTGCTAGACACCCCCATAACGTTAGGAGAAATCAGATGGATTTGGAGCAGAAATCTACAAAGAATTCACAGAGACACTGGCCCCCTCCTCCTAGCAGTGTGGACTGAAGCCCAAGATACCGACATCCTACCCAAATCTATGCACAAAGCTGTCATAACCCCGCTCTTAAAGCCCGGGAAGCCCCCAGAGGACTGTGGATCATTCCGCGTGTTGTCTCTCATCAACACTGATGCAAACAATTTCGCCAAGGACCCAGCGTCATGACTGAACCCAGTGATGCCATACATGGTCCATGAGGACATAGCAGGTTTTGTCCTAGGCAGGTCGACTGCATCTAATGAATGCAGGTTTTACAATGTACTAGCCTGAGTCCCCGCAGAATATAAGGGGGTCGCCATATCCCTGGATATGAGGAAGGCCTTCGACATAGTGTAATGGCCGGTCCTGTTTAGGGTGCTCCATAACTATGGCTCTGGCCCTAATTTTATCAAATGGGTAAGACTCCTATACACACAACCGCATGCAAGGCTACTTGTGAATGGCACGCTATCAGAAGCTTTTGAACTGGCGGGGGGAACCAGGCACTATTCGCTCTTGTAATAGAATCTCTAGCAGACTTTATGAGGATGTGACACACCATAGCGGGTATCCCCATGGCTGGGCGTATGGAACTGATCACTCTTTACGCTGATGACATTCTGCTATTTGTCAGAAATACTGAGAAATATATCTGCAGAGTACTGGAGGCGGTCTAGGAGTTCGGAAGGTACTCCGGCTTGTGGCTGAATATAATAAAATCTGAAGTGTTCCCCCTAACAGATGGCACAAACCACCCGTGAGACCCTTGAGACCGGTGTGTGGTGCGCGCCCCAACAGATTAAATACTTGGAGGTGGAAATGGCGCGGACTGCTGGATTAGTCCGAGCCCTCAATTATAAAGCATTGGCCACATCACTGTGTGCTAAACCTGCCCAGTGTAACCTACTCCCTATCTCACTCATGGGCCGGGTAGCTTTAGTCAAAATGATAATACTACCCAAAGTGTTCTACCTCTTCGGTACAATGCCGCTGTGGCCGGGCAGAACTTTTTTCAAGACAATCTCTGCTGCCTGCTCTGCCTTCATGTGGAGGGGCAACATGAGAGCCAGCTGGCGTCGTCTCACGCAGACATATGTGAGGGGGGTCTTTCGGCTCCCGACTTTGAGGTATACTACCTGGCAGCCCAAGCACAATACGCTATGCAATGGGTCGTGGAGGCACCACAGACTTCTTTTACTGAATTAGAAATGCTGGGGAAGCCTAAGGCCACATTGCTACACGGGATAGCAACTGGGACATGGGGGAATGGGGAGCAACTGAACCTGAGACTGGCCACACAGCAGGCGTGGGCAAAACTGGCCGAACATCCCAGAGGCACAGTACTGTATAGCCCCCACATGCTGATTTGGGATGCCCCCTATCTAACCCCCTCAACAGATGCAGCACTCTCTACACACTGGAGGCAGGCAGGAGTCACACAGCTCAGAGATCTGTATCATGAGGGTATATTTAGACCATGGGTAGAGGTTAAACTGCAGGTTGCTAACACCCCACTCCGGAAACTGCAATATCCTAGGCTTAGGTCAGCAGTAGCTGTGACGTGGGAAGGTTCCCTCACGAGCCAAAGTCACACTCCTGCCTTAATTATATAGCCTCTATAGGGACAGCCAAGAAAACTGCATTAGGACTCTATGAAATAGAACTGGAAGCAAGGATGGTACAGCTGCCGGATATTAAGGGAGAGTGGGAGAGGGACCTGGGGGTCGAGTTCTCAGATGCACACTGGTTACAATTATGCTATCTTACAAAAGAGGTGTCATTCAATTCCAGGTTTGGGTTAATCCAATTCAAAATAATAAATAGGGTGCACCTCACCCCTGCACGGTTGAAGAGAATGTATCCAACACATACAGGAAAATGTCCTAGGTGCGGAGAAACAGACTCAGATTTGAAACATATGTTTTTTTTAAAATAATATATTTTATTGATTTCCACAACAATCACAATTAACAACACGAACACAGGAACAAAATCATAATCAAAACTTGTGCATTCAAAGAGTAAATCAGCAATAGGGTATAATTAAAGATCGATGCAACCCCTCATTAGTCATCTCCTTGTGTTCACAGGGCGTGCTCTCGTAAAATGGCAAAAGGCTACAGGGGGTCGCGTTCCTCCCATTTCCCCCAGATTTTGGAAGCTTTAGTGTGGCAGCCCTGTGCTTTGTAAATTCTGTGTTCCAACATTGCACAAGTGTCCATATCGTCTGCCCACTGATCCGGTGTTGGGGACTCCGGAGCACCCCATTTCTGTGCGATATTTCGTTTCATCAGTCCTGCAGCCGTTGCCAGGAGCAATCCTTCCCATTTGTTAGCCGTGTTTTCATTGGGTTTACCCAGCAACAGTATTTTGGGGTCTAGTGCTATGTTACGACCCAGTGTTTTAGACAGATCCCCACAGCATTCTTCCCAGTAAGTCTGGATTCGGGGGCATTCCCAAAGGATATGTATGAATGTTCCAGTTTCTCTCCCACATCGGAGGCAGTTCGGGTCTGGGGCTTGCCCCCATTTGTATATCATGGTTCTAGGATAATAAATCCTATGTAAGACTTTCAGTTGCACCAGACGGAGCCTGGAGGAGATTGCAATTTCCCTAGGATGCATTAGGATTTGGATCCATTCCTACGGGTCTATGTTACCCATAAACTGAGGGAGTTCCGGAATGGCGAAGGAGGACATGGCGTTATACAATATAGAGGTGCATTTGGCGGGGATTTACGCCGGGAGTATGTTGCGCGCTATGGGTGTGTTTTCGGGAATGGCAGAGTCTGTCTGAATATGTATACGTAGAGCGTGAGCCAGCTGTGTAAAGTGATATTGTTCAGTTGTTGGGAGCTGGAACTTCCATCGCAATGCGTCGAAAGAGGTGATTTCCCTACCTCCAGGACATCCCCGATCTTAGTGATCGCTTAGTGGGTCCTTCTCCCATTTGGACCATGGTTTGAGTTTCCCAAGCTCCCTCAGGTTGCTATTGTGCCACAAGGGTTGTGCGGTAGTGATCTTATCTTTGCAACCTACAAAGGCATGCGCCGTTTCAAAACCATAGTGACATGTGCTGCCATTGTTTGTGGAGGTTGGTTTTCGGAGGGGCTGATAGAGCAAGTGTAGTGGTTCAGTATCATGCAGGGCTGCTATTTCGGCCCTTATGTGTGGTAACTCCCGATCCCCGTGTAGTAGGTCGTTGACCACAGCTAGTTGCGAAGCCTAGTAGTATGCCCGAGGGCGGGGCACGCTGATCCCTCCCTCCCAGATCGATTTCTGAAGTGTGGCCAGTGCGATGCAGGGTTGACCCCCTCCCCATATGAGTTCCCTAAGGAGATTATCGAGGCGATTGAATTCAGAATCTTTGATTTCAAGCAGGGTATTTTGTAATACATAAAGAATTCTAGGCAGGGTAATCATTTTAAAGAGGGCTGCTCTGCCCATGGGTGTTAGGGGAAGAAGTTTCCAATGACGGACATCGTCTCTGAAACGGTCCATAATTGGTTGGAGATTGTGGGACGTGTAACGTGTCAGGTCTTCTGATACCCAAATCCCTAGGTATCGAAATACGCATAATTCTACTTTGTACAGGCAATCCTGGGGGATAGCTTGTGTACCGCCCTTCACCGGGAAGAGGACAGATTTGCTCCAGTTGATTCTCAGCCCACTGAATTCACCAAAGCGGACAAGCATCTGCATAACTATGGGGCAGGTTCGTATTGGGTCATCTAGGTAGATCAATAGGTCGTCAACATAAAGAGACGCCCTGTCCTCGTGCCCCTCCGGCCATCTAAATCCGGTCCACTCCTCGCTTTGGCGGAGCCATAAGCAAAGAGGAGGGGAGACAGGGGGCACCCCTGTCGTGTACCTTTACCGAGGGGGAAGGACTCGGAGGGCCACCCGTTTACCCTTACATCTGCATGTGGCTCGGTGTAGAGGAGTTGTACCCAGCCCAGGAAATTATCTCCAAAGCCCATTCTCCGCATGGTTTCCCAGAGGCTGTCCAAGCAAACCGAATCGAACGCCTTTTTTAAATCTATGGCCAGTAGTGCCAGCAGTCTGTTTATGACTGGGGCCCTTTCTAATAATAGGTGGAGGTGTCATATGTTTATCCGTGTGGATATATGTGGCATAAACCTACATTGGTCCGGGTGGACCAGGGAGGTGATGACCGTTTGTAGCCGGTTAGCTAGGAGTTTGGCAAGGACTTTGGTTTCGGCATTGAGTAATGAGATGGGCCTGTAGGAGACGCATGGCTCAGGTGGTTTGCCCGGCTTGGGAATGACGACGATCGTGGCTTTGCGCAGGTCTGGCGGGAGAGCACCGAGGAACATCTTGTGTATGTATAGTGCTAAGTTTTCCCTACCGAGCTTTTTCGAGGATTCAACCGGGAATCCGTTGGGGCCCGGTGTTTTTCCGGACTGTAATTGGGTTATAGCCTCAGCTATCTCTGCTTCGGTAAGATCTGAGTCTAATTGCGTTTTTTGCTGTTCCGAGAGCTGGGGCAGTACAATGTCATCTAGGAGAGAAGGGTTCAGTGGAGATGCCGGGGTGCCGTATAAATCGACGTAGAAGTCGGCGAAAGCCTTTGCTATTTCACGATCTGAGTGGCATCTTTTGCCTTGTGGAGTTATAATTTCTCTGACATGCCGCTGAACCTCGTCTCTCCTCTCAAGCCAAGCCAGCATTTTCCCTGCTTTGTCACCATGTTCATAGACCCTCGCTCTGGACTCCTGATGGGCATGTTTAGCGTTATCTAGTTCGACGTTCCGGAGCCTCTCTCTAGCGCCCTTAAAGGATCTGAGGGTCTCAGAGCATGGGTCAAGAACGTATTTGGCCTCCCAGTCACTCATTTCGGCTTCTGCCTTTGCTAGTTCCTGGAGCCGTTCCTTCTTTTGGTTTGCCGTCCAGGAGAGTACCTCCCCCCTTAGCACTGTTTTATATGCTTCCCAGATAATAACAGGGTTGTCCACCGCGGTAGTGTTATTCTCAAAATATACGTTCGTCGTTTCGGTGAGCCGGTCGACCAATTCGGGGAAGCCCAGATAATAGCTATTCAATCTCCATGACTCGGGGGGGGGGGCAACTCCCGGCATCCGCAACACCATTGTCAGGGGTGAGTGGTCCGAGATGTCCCGGGGGAGCATATCCGCGGCCGTCGCTCTGTGCATGTCAGTGTTTGGAAGGAAGAAGTAATCCAATCTAGACATGGAACCATGTGCACCCGAGTGGAACGAGTAAGCCTCGGTGTCACCACACATCCCGGAGGCCAAGGGCTGACACAAATTTAGCTAAATTAGTGGAGGCGTTTGGATTGTGGTCTCTAATGTGAGTGCGGTCAATACTGTTGCACATGACGTCATTGAAGTCGCCCCCCAACACCCACATGTCGGGTTGGTGTTTTGCCATAAGGATAACCAGGTCTTTAAGTAACACCTCCCCAAGCCCTGGTGGAGAGTACACTGATGCTATAGCTAATATTACTTCTCCTAGTGTTCCAAATACCACTATATAGCGACCTCTGGGGTCCCTTTCAACTGTCAATTTCTCGAATGGAAGGCGTTTGTATTTCAGTATGAGTGTCCCTCTGGATCCCATGGTATATCCTGCATGCAGTGCCATTCGGTAATTAGTTCTCCGAAAGAAGGTGCAATTAGTTCCGGCTAAGTGTGTTTCGTTAATTAGGGCGATGTCTGGGGAGTGTCTGTTCAAGAATTGCATCACAAGGTGTCTCTTAATTCCAGAGCCCAACCCGTTCACGTGTCAGTCTAGAAAAATTGATACCTCTCATGATTGACGGCAAACGTATTTTGGTGGCCGAAGGCCAACCGTGTCATGTACGAAACGATAGAAATACAGGTTTCCGAGTTTTACCAATGAACGGCCATTTTGATGTAACAAGGATCGCCATTTTGTTTTCTAACAATTGCTCATTGCTTTCTGTTCGAATTGCTTCGCAGCATATTTTCTGCTTACACTGCTCGACAGTTAACATTGTTGTCTGAACGTGAAAGGACAAGGCCGCAGGGCCGCAAGGCTAATAAGAGTTCGTTGAAACACAACGTAGGCAGCTCCGGGGAGGAAAGCCCGGCTCCCTCCCGAATGTAGCCTTGAAGCAGAGCCGCAGGGCATTTAATCATTTCACAGCTGCCAGCCAGTCTCGTTATATGGTAGAATATGTTAGAATAAAGCAGCTAAAGGCTTGAATTATGCTCTTCTTACGGCCCCCCTTTTCCGAGCCCTGTAGAGCGTGTCGGCTCCCAGGACACGAATAGCACCTCATAGATAGCAAGGTCTGGAATGTGACTCTTTCCCCGTATGTAGCTTGCTTACAAGAACAGAAGCACTGTGTTCTGTTCAACAAAGGAAAGATGTCTCCGCACTTGCAAGGTTGCATATTGTTACTAGAATAGATATTTGAAGGTGTCATATTTGTCGAAAGTGTCCATCATCAAACCGAGTTCAAAGAAACCCAATAAAGGGGGGTGTTAAACATGTCACAGCTGATTGTATGATATGCATTTTGTATATATGTAACTGATGTATGTAATTCACTCTTTTGCGTCCCTCGAGGTTTAGAGATACACGTCGCGGGGCGTGAGACAGAGTTAGCCAACTGAGACTATTTGCTTTGCAATAAACCCTAGCTTTGGGAATACAACCTCGTGTCTGGCGTATCTATCGTGTGTGGTGACCTGCCTTGTTTCCATAATGTGAGGGACCCCTAGGGGCCCCTTTCAAGATGGCACCCGAATAGGGACCCTCCCCCATTTGTTCTATCGTGTACGTTGCAATTGAGTAAAGGCGGAGAATGACGAGGACGGGATGATCGAGCCGGGATCAAGAGGTGTTCGGGGCGCCCTGTACAAGTGATGAGAGATTCCTTTGCAGATCTGCACACATCTGATCCCTGATCGACATATATGGCTAGAGAACAAGGAGGCGAGGGTCCTGAAACGAGGCAGAAGCCAAGAAATGCAGACACGACGTCATTGGTTGCGTCAGTATACAGACGAATGGTGTCCTGGAGGACAAATTGATTTATCAGGTGAGTTATACCCCGATTCAAAGTAATCCTGATATTGGTTGAGAGTTGACTTTGCAAAATCAAATGCCCTAGGTAAGGTTGATTAACCAGGGGGAAGGTTGAAACATGCCTGGGGTATTGTCCACCCTAGCAGGGTTTTTCCGTGGTGGTAGACAATCTTTGGAAGATGGCCAAATTGCACCACCTGGGGGAACACCAGGGTATGAGATGTATGTGAAGTATGGTGTGGGAGCGATAATATTCTGTGAGACTTGGCATAGGAAAACCAGAAAGCAACAAGAACATCAGCGGCCGATAAATGGTAGTTTTGAGATAGCGAGAATAGATCATTTGGAAAGAGTATTGATAAGAAAGAAAGCGCATCCTGCAGCATTTGATATTGTTAAGGACTAGAGAAGGGAAGCAATGCTCCGATTTAGAAGTAGAGCGAAGCATGCGCGCAGGCATAAATCAAAAGGTGAAGTAGCGGAAGAAAAGGAGGAGGAGGAGTGGACTGAGAGTCTGAGAAGGTCAGGTAGACGTGACCAGTTAAATATAGAAAAGATATAGCCACAACGAGAATTGAACATAGCAGATGAAGTGATGGAAAACATATTGATCCATACAAAACAAGGCCCAAGATCAGAAGCGAGGCCAAACACGTCAGTAACTATTGCTCAAGCCCCTCCGGTAGCTCAAACCCCTCCCATAGCTCAAGACCTCCCACAGCCACAGACCGCGCACATAGCACTTCCTATTAGCCAACCAGGCCCACAGCAGGCACTCCCCGGTCCCATTGTCCCATCCGCACCTCCCGCTTTAGATAAAGACTCGGTACCGTCCGTTCCTCCAGGGGTTGAAGTTGAAACCGCGGGGGCGAGAGGCGGGACTGAACAAAGTGGATGCATGAGGGTAACTCGCAGTGCGATCAGCAGAGAAAGGAAGGTGGATTTGCAGCAACAGGCAGAAATGTATATAGACGGGAATGATAGGACGGCATCATTGGCTTCGATGTATGACTTCCGAAGAAGCAACGAAAAACAGGTAGTGTTTGGAATGCATGGGTGAATATTTGGTGGAGAGATGGAAACAGTTAATTGGGAAATTACCACCGCAGCGATTGTTAGACTTAAATGCATTAGCACGCTGTAGACAAAGAGATGAAGAAGTGAGGGAACATGTGTATGGACTTTTTGAGCTTAAAAATGAATTGGATAATGAATATGCTGAAATGTTTACTGCACGTGGGTACAGGGGTAAGGATACCGGGAGAAATAGAAAGGAAGCGGTAGAGCCATATATACAGCGACGACATTCGATGTCGTCAGTACAGAGGGGCGACAAATTGAAAGTATGTATACGAGAAGCGTTCAGATGGATGTCGGATCCCAGTATTCCCACAATGGAGATACATGAGATATTTGATGAATATTCCATGCCCATGAAAAGAAAAGCACTGCAGTCGATGGCTGAACATTTACTAGACAAAGATATAAAAAACGACAAGGCCAACCCACCCGAAATAATGGCAGTATATAAGAGAGCACTAGAGTGAGGGACAGGAGAGACAGCCCTATCGCTTGATCTGGGAATATTATTGCACATGAGAGAAGGGGGAGGGACAGTAAGTGGGGCATTCCATATGAGGGAGGTCCCACCTACCTTTGTGCCTAAAACAGAGGTTCCCGCAACGGGCACCGTAGCGGCGCAGGTAACGCAAGCCCATTATACTGCCCAGTACGTGCATGTGCCCTTTTCCAGACAGGAGGTGAACAACATAAAACAGACGATTCCTGATATAAGAAAGAATCCTGCAGGATTTTACAAGGAAATAGAGTCCTGCCTGCAATCATCCGTGCTTACGATGGGTGACATAGACCTAATATTCCCAGTGATCCTGCCAACCGACATATGGAAGCAAATAAGAAAGGTGGATGACGTAACGGCCTATGGCGCCACGTGGGCGGACTTGGTAATAGAAGACAGGAATAAAGCGGTTGGAGTGACACCAGGAGCGAACATGGTAGCATTACCAGCACGCATAATACAGAAATTAAAAGAAATTGTCCCAGAGAAAAGAATTCAATGGGACAAGTTGACTGCATGTGTGCAAGGCAAGGATGAGTTAGCAACAAATTATTTTAATAGATTCGAAGAAGTATTCGCAGACTTCAGTGGGCAGGATGTAGGCTCGGAAGCGGGGAAGAGGCTATTTGTTGATAAATATGTGAGGGGGTTGAGACTTGCAATTCAGAACCTTATAATGACATCAGAAAGTGCATGGCAAGCAAAAATGCTGGGTGAAGTATTGCACATGGCCCAATATTATGAGACGAGAGCAAATGCGGGAAAGGGCCAGGAGGAGAGAGATAGAGTAAATCTGAAAACAAGGGTGTTACTGCAGCAAGTAACAGGACATAATAGAGGAAGAGGGAACGCACAAGGGAGGAGTAATTTGAATATGCATGGGGGGCCATTGGGACCAAATCAGTGTGCATACTGTAAGGAGGAAGGACACTGGTGAGCGCAATGTCCACATTTACACAATAGAAATGGACCCGGTCAGAGAAGACAGCACAGAGGGCACCAAGGAACGAATGGACCAAATAGGAATAGTATGCAGCAGCACCACAATAATGAAGGTAATCAAAACCAAGCCCAAAACCAAAGTGCTCCTAACCAGAGTCAGGGTCAGCAAAACCAACAGTATGGGAATCAGAGTGGGGAAAATAGAGGAAAGAATGGGAACATTTTCAATACGCAGCCAAATATGTATTACAGTAATAGTAGTGACTACACATCGGATGATGTGTTATTTCCCCAATAGGAGAGCCCAGTGCAGGGGTCGGAACCAGTGTCTATTCCCGTGAACCAGAGAGGACCCTATGTAGAAATGGGAGTCGGGAATAAAGAGCACTGCTTCCTTGTAGATACAGGAGCGCAAAAGTGTTCAATAGACCATCACTTGGTTCCGGATATACCACTGTCAGGGCAAAAGAATGTTTCCGTAGGGTTCGCAGGTACACCAGTCATAAACCCAGTGTCCCAACCAGTCCCAGTTACTATAGGACCATTCACTGAACATTGTCCCTTTCTCCTAACAGAAAATTGTGGGGAGAACTTGTTGGGATTGAACTTGTTGTAAAAGCTAGGTGCGACTATACATTGTACGTCAGATGGGGTGTTTCTAACGATTTGTCCAGAAGTTGCCCCTGTGTCAGAATTCATGTCAGAAAAATTGCCAGGAGAGTTAAGAGAAGTGTCAACCTGTATATGGGCGATGCATGACAACGATGTAGGATGCTTGAAGATAGAGCCAGTGAGGATCATTTTGAAAGAAGGAGTTACACTGCCAAGAATTCCCCAGTATAAAATTTCGGCTAACGGAGAGAAAGGATTGAAAAGTATTGTTTGAGATTTGGTGAAATTAGGAGTAATTGAAGAAATTACAGGCAGTACATGTAACAGCCCGATTCTTCCAGTGTTTAAGAAAGGAGGCAATGAAGTAGCATATCGATTCATAATTGATTTGCGCGTGCTAAACAAAGTAGTAGATCCACAATTTCCTTTGGTCCCAGACGTCACTACAATATTGACAATGATACCTGTCTCAGCAGAATACTTTAGCGTAATTGATCTAAAAAATGCTTTCTTTAGCATTCCGGTGGACAAGGACAGTAGATATTTGTTCGAGTTCACATTAGGGGGACGATCATTTACATTCACGCGCATTCCACAAGGTTATACGGAAAGTCAGAGTATTTACAGTAGAGCGTTAAAAGAGCAGCTAGACATGCTAGAATTACCAGTGGGGTGTGCACTATTGCAATATATACATGATCTGTTGGTCGCTGCTGATACAGAAGAGATTTGTAAAAAGAGCATCGTATTACTACTGACACACCTAGCGGCACATGGCCATAAAGCTAGTTTGAAGAAATTTCAATATAATCGAAAGGAGGTAGCTTATTTGGGCTACCTACTTTCGAAAGAAGGGAGAAGGCTGAAGCCAGAACGCATAGAAAGTATTTCTTGTATGCCTATTCCAAAGACACAGAAAGGAGTCAGAGCTATAATAGGCATGGCTTCTTATTGCCGGTAGTGGATTGGTAATTTTGCGTTAATTGTGAAGCCAATGGTGTTATTAACTAAGGATGCGGTGATGCCTTTGCAGTGGAATGAAGAATGTCAGAGAGCGTTTGACCAATTGAAAACAGCATTATGTTCTGCTCCAGTTCTGGGCACGCCAAATTATGAAATTTTTTTTAGATTATTTGTATGTGAGAATGAAGGATGTGCATTAGCTGTTTTGACACAGGAACAAGGTGGAAGAAATAGGCCTTGCGGCTATATTTCTTCTGCGCTGGACCCAGTAGCGCGTGCACTACCACGATGTTTGTGATTGTCGCGGCGGCTGCTGCATCGGTGAAACAAATGGAAGGGATGGTATTGGAGCATACTTTAATTCTGATGGTGCCAGATGCCACAGATGTCCTATTAAATAGGACACAGACGCAACACCTCACCTCAGCTAGACTAACAAGATATGAGATTATCTTGTTCGGGCCCAATATCCAAATTATGAGGTGTAGCGCTTTGAATCCTGCAGAATGAATGCCACTGCCCATAAAAGAAATTGGTGACAACGAATCGCCACTCCATGATTGCTTAATGGTCACTGAGGAAGAAACGAAGGGGAGAGTTGATTTAAGTGACATTCCACAAAACGAGCCAGATGGAGAGTTATTTTGTGACGGCTCTTGTTTTAAACTACCTGATGGCACAACAACTGCCGCTTACGCTATCACTACCCTAGAGAGCGTTGTAGAAAGCAAAATAATTCCTTACAATGCGGCACAAGCCGCAGAAATAATAGCATTGACCAGAGCCTGTGAGATTTCTGAAAATTTGAACGTGAATATCTATACTGATAGTCAGTATTCTTTTGGGGTGGTTCATAACTTTGGTCGACTCTGGGCTGAGAGGGGTTTATTGACATCACATGGTGCCAGAATTCAACATGGCCCTTTGATTGTACGATTGCTGTCTGCACTCACGTTTCCAAAGCGCCTAGCAATAGTGAAATGCGAGGCACATAAAAAGGTAACATGCAAAGTGGGAGAGGGAAACGCATTTGCAGACAGAATTGCGAAACAAACTGCCACTGATTTGAATAATAAAATGATGACAGTCCAGACTGAGGAAGTACCCTGTATGATAGAAGATGGAATTGCCACTGTGAACGAGATGCAATGAGACGGCCGATGAGCTACAAGGGTGGGCAGAGGGCTCTGCTGAATTAAATTTAGAGGGTTGTTGGGTGGACAAAGGAACTAAAAACTGGATGTTGCCAAATTCTTATGGGACTGCAATGGTCACAATGGCTCACAGCCCTACTCACATCTGTGTGAAAAAAATAATACAGCACTTATCTACAGTATGGCAGAATGCAAACATAAAGAAGAATGCAGAGAGGTTGGTGCAGAACTGTATCACGTGTTTACAACACAATGTAGGAAAGGGAACAGTGACTCCAATAGGCAGTTTTGGCCCGCCCTCTATGCCTTTTGAGGTAATCCATTTTGATTTCATAGATATGGAGAGGTGCCAAAACTTGAAATATGTCTTAGTGGTGATCTGTGCATTCAGCAAGTGGGTGGAGGCATATCCCTTAAAGGACTGCACAAGAATGAGTATGGCAAAAGTAATGCTTAAAGAATACTTTTCCCGTTTTGGCTTGCCCCATGTCATATGGTCAGATAATGGTCCACATTTTGTGGGCGCAGTGGTGTTACAGATATGTGGAGGTCCTCAGATTGATAAGAGATTTCATAGTTCGAGGCAACCACGTTCGGCCGGCCTTGTTGAGAGGCACAACGGAATCCTCAAGTCAAAAATTAGCAAGATATGTGCAGGGAGCAAGTTGAGTTGGGTGGATGCATTACTGATAGCGCTATTGTGCATGCGTACGTCTGTACAGGCTAGAACTGGGCTCTCCCTGTATGAGATTGTGATGGGGAGGCCGGCGAATGTTTGGTGTGCACCTCAGCCAAAACGACTGAGTGATGTGGAACATCCTGTACTTAGCACTTAATGTGGCCTTTTAATGCAGAAATTGCATTTGATTCATCAGCAGGTGCAGGGGGCTCTACCCGTAAGATATACTTGTCCGGGGCACGCGCTGGAGCCAGGCGACTGGGTACTGCTTAAGAACTTTGAGAGAAAATTGTCGTTAGCACCCAGGTGGCACGGCCCCTATCAAGTGCTTCTGGCAACGCAGACTGCAATACGGGTGGATGGGAGGAAGTCGTGGATCCATGCCACCCTTGCCAAAAATATCCCATCTTCACTGAAAGACTTGCCCAATCCGGATGACCAGAAAGAGACAGCGGTCCCAGAAACGAAAGAAACTGCTGCCAGTCCACTGCCGCTAAATCTGTCCGAGCGGGAAGTGAAACTCGAAACAAAGCCTGAAAAGATTGCCAAAAAGGGGGAAGGGCAAAGAGTGCCCCAACGCTGCCCAGCAGAACCTACATCACTGCTGGCCGACACGAAATCTGCATTTCAAATAACGTCAGATACTAAACGTGTACCCCTTTGGCGCCCACCAGCACTTGCCATTGCGCCAGAGCCAAAGACCGAATCTGCATCACTGTCGAGGCGCACACCAGCATCTGTCATTGCACCACAGGCTGACGCTGAGCCTGGATCTGGAAGTGCACCGGCCCTGTTCATGGATCACACAATACCAGGAGTGAGGCGATATGATTTGCGGCCTCGAAAGACAGAGTGATCCACAGTTCTTTGGTGTTTATGCTTTCCTCTGGTTCCGCTCATGGACGGAGAAGGAACTAGAGGTGTAGAGGAGAGAAGCATGAGAATTGTGCAAATCGGACAATTCAAGACTCGCGGCTCCTCGGTACGATCATAAAATGTACATGTGTCCTGAACCAGAGCGGACAAGCTGGGCGCACATGGTACAAAGGCAATAGAGAACTGTTCAGAAGTCCTCTGAGCAGTATGAGAGAGAATAAGTGATCTTGCCAAGAACGAATAAGCAAACCAGGCTGCAAAGGGCTGGCAGACTAAACTGTTGACAATTCCTTTGAACTTATTGACATCTGGACAAGTGCGACAAACTTTGTCAGGAAGAAGAAGGACGGAGAGAAAAATGTCGGGGCTGGTTTCAGCCTCCTCCTGCACCACTGCTGAGAATTAGTTAGTTATAAAGACTGTAAACTTAGGGAAAACGCATGGTAAAAAAAATTGTATGCTGGCTTTGACAATAATCATGTGCTTCATGAGTGTGGTAGCACCAATAACGACAGCCTTTGTGTTATGGTGTATGGAGTCTATACACCCATTGGGAATGTTTTTACCAATAGTTAATATATCCACTACTAAAAACCTGATCAGGTGATTACTTATACCTTGTCCCCAATGGAAGAGAGACACAGAGAAGGGTATGGGAACAATACGCTATTACTCATCATGAATATGACGCATGCAATTCTAAAGAAAAATAATTGCTGGGTATGCGCCCATTTACCGCAGCATGCGGGGAAAGGAATAGAGTGGTATGTACAACCATTACCATTGAGTTCTGCATGCAGTGCATCTTTAAGTGCAATGTTTTATGGGAAGTGGAGCAAGAGTATTATGGGTCAATTAGACAGAACAAACATGAATGAGTTTGAGGGAATAATTATGAGACCTGTGGGTTGTTCCATATTCCACAAAGCACAAGTGATGATCCCAGAACCTACGCCAAAAAGTACGTGAAAAATAACACAACAAAATAGACAAGATAGATTGTCCCCACCAGTTAAAACATCTGTGATGACGTTTCGTGTAAGAACCGACGGGAATAAAGATGCAATTCCCCCTTCTTACACGGTAAATTACACCCCGAGAACTGTCCCTTTTTGTCTAAAAAATAAAGGCTCCTATTTAGTAGGAACATTTACTGGATGCATGAATACAGCGGTATTAAAATGGGAAATAGAACCAGTATATATGGGAGATCCAGTCTATTTTATATGTGGAGAGAAAGCATATCCTTGGTTGCCCAGAAACTGGGGAGGTACATGTTACCTAGGTCTACTGTTCCTGGCAGTGTTCCTCTTAGAAACAGCAGACATGGCCAGGCTATCCAGATCTAGAACCAAAAGGAGTAGCGAAGGTGTTTTGATAGCGAAGGACGTAGCAAAATCATTCATTCCATTCTTGTCTCAGATAGTGAACTCCTACAACATAAGGCAGCTGTCCAGAATACTAAAAGATACCATAAACACAACAGATATACTATTTAACATGACGTTGGAAGAAAAAGGAATTAGGTTAATGACACTGCAAAAAAGAATGGCTCTCGATGTAATCCTGGTTGATCGTGGGGGAATTGTCAAGATTGTGGGATCAGCGTGCTGCGTATTCGTAGATGACTATTCCCCTACGATTTTTGAAGCAATAAAGAAAATGCATGTCCTAAGCTCCGAACTCCCAACTGGAGAGGGGGCTGGGGAATAGAGTCCTGGTTTTGGGGGATACTGCGTTCTTGGGGATGAAAGTTGATTACGATATTAGTATTGGTGTTTGGGATATTCATAACGTGCTGTTGTTACATACACTGCCTACAGTTAGTTTGCACTGAGGTAACTGCGGGATGTACTAAGGGATGTATGCATATGATAACAAAAAGAAAACAAACTTATGGCCCGGATGACAGAGACACAAATGAAATGAAAACAGTGAAAGAATTAATGGCTATAGACATTAATGAAGATGATGATGCTTATAGTAGCATGCAAAACTCAGACATAAGTGCTTCAGACTTATCGTCATCAGAGGAGGATACAATAAATGAATGAGACGTTTGGCATATGGCCAAAGGAGGGTTTGTCAGTCTAGAAAAATGTATACCTCTCATGATTGATGGCAAACGTATTTTGGTGGCCGAAGGCCAACCGTCTCATGTACGAAATGATAGAAATACAGGTTTCCGAGTTTTACCAATGAACGGCCATTTTGATGTAACAAGGATCGCTATTTTGTTTTCTAACAATTGCTCATTGGTTTCTGTTCGAATTGCTTCGCAGCATATTTTCTGCTTACACTGCTCGACTGTTAACATTGTTGCCTGAACGTGAAAGGACAAGGCCGCAGGGCTGCGAGGCTAATAAGAGTTTGTTGAAACACAACGTAGGCAGCTCCGGGGAGGAATGCCCGGCTCCCTCCCGAATGTAGCCTTGAAGCAGAGCCGCAGGGCATTTAATCATTTCACAGCTGCCAGCCAGTCTCGTTATATGGTAGAATATGTTAGAATAAAGCAGCTAAAGGCTTGAATTATGCTCTTCTTACGGCCCCCCTTTTCCGAGCCCTGTAGAGTGTGTCGGCTCCCAGGACACGAATAGCACCTCATAGATAGCAAGGTCTGGAATGTGACTCTTCCCCCGTATGAAGCTTGCTTACAAGAACAGAAGCACTGTGTTCTGTTCAACTAAGAAAAGATGTTTCCGCACTTGCAAGGTTGCATATTGTTACTAGAATAGATATTTGAAGGTGTCATATTCGTCGAAAGTGTCCATCATCAAACCGAGTTCAAAGAAACCCAATAAAGGGGGGTGTTAAACATGTCACAGCTGATTGTATGATATGCATTTTGTATATATGTAACTGATGTACGTAATTCACTCTCTTGCGTCCCTCGAGGTCTAGAGATACACGTCGCGGGGCGCGAGACCGAGTTGGCCAACTGAGACTATTTGCTTTGCCATAAACCCTAGCTTTGGGAATACAACCTTGTGTCTGGCGTATCTATCATGTGTGGTGACCTACCTTGTTTCCATAACGTGAGGGACCCCTAGGGGCCCCTTTCACACGTTCCATGTAATGAGTTTGAGGGATTTGGGTCGCTCAGGAGGTAGTGAATGCTTCATTGTGGGTGTAATTTATAATTTCTGGAGTCGAATTCACAGGATTTTGAGGGTTGTTTCATAGGAGTCTTGTGCGGGGGTTGGTTACAGGTGAGCATGTTGCCATCTGGGGGTGGCACATGACGACCTGTACCAGTTGATATAATTCAATAAACCCATGAATGCACCATAACTTTAGATCAATACTAAAACAACGTAAACTATTCCTTTCCCCCACCCCATACTCCACCCCAACACGAAGTACCTGTCGCCCAAACATAGATACAACCTAACTTATAAACGTCGCCAATGCAATTGGCTAAAAAACTACCAGTCTCAGTGGGTTAGGCGGGGTGAAGAGAATGGGAGCATTTTCCCCCTAGTCCCGAACTACTGCACTATCTTGTTCATCTCCGCTGCTTCTTGTTTCATTGAGTTTTCATGTGAGGATTCCACTGATCCTCCATGGCACCAGGGATGCAGGTACTGCCAAATAGTGTCCCCCGCTGTTTCAGTCGTCTTCCACCGGTGCTGGTGCGTCTCTTTCTCGTCTTTGTGGGTCTCCATCGGGTGGGTCATGCGCAGATTGGGCTTTTTGGTTCCCCCTTCTGTTGTTTCGGCTTGCACTCCAATCCCCCTCAATTTGGCGTTCTGCCCAGGCCCAGGCTTTTTTCGGGTCCGTGAAGTGGACAGTAGTGCCTTTATGATAAATTTTCAATTGCGCCGGGAACACAAGACCGTATTTAACATTAAGGGCGTGTAGCTGCTTCTTAAGATGGTCAAACAACTGCCTTGCCTTCTGCACCTCTCTCGTCTAGACCAGGAAGAATGCTATTCTGGAACCGTTGTAGGCTATGGTGCCCTTACTGCGTGCCATCTGGAGCAGCGCATCACGGTCTCTATAGTTCAGGAATTTTGCTGTCACAGTGCGTGGCGGGGCGCCGCTCAATCCATAGGGACACGATGGGCTCTCTTTAGAGAACACTTTCCTGTCAAAAACGTCTACCAGCCACTGTTCGAGGAACAATTCCACACTTGGTCCTTCCATTTTTTCCGGCAATCCCAGTATCCGGACGTTGTTCCGTCTTGATCTGCCTTCTCCCTCATCCACGCTCCCTTCCATTGCCTTCAGACGCGTTGTAACTCTATTAAGCTGCTGTTCCAGGTTTCTCAGTCCATCTTTCTCACCCGAAATCCGTTGTTCCACCTCCCCTGTGCGGGACATCAGCTTTTGGAGGGCATGTCGCAGCAGTGAGATGTCCATACTGATACCGTCCATCTTCTGTTCCATGGACGCCCGAGAATCAGCTATTGCCACCATGACATCTTTCAGGGATACTCCTTCCCCTACCTCTGCCATGTCCACTGGATGATGCTGTTCGGGTGCCGTGGATGTCGTGGGTGTGGTAAATAGATCTATTTTACTCTGGGTGCCTGGTTTCTTCCCTCTGTCTTTGCCCATGCTAGTATCACGTGGCGCTGGATTGTACTTTGTCATTCGCACCGCTGTACAGGCACACCCGTAAGTGGTCTGCTTGCCTGCTGTCACGCACCAGTAGCAAGTGATTCTACAGTGGTTTATTGGGCCTCTCCGACGTAGGGGGTACCTGTTTTGTTAGGCACAGTGGGCCCGAGCAACTGTCGAGCCTGTGGCTTATCGTCCAGGCAGGAAGTTTAAGTAGGCTTTGGGCCCGCCTTGTTGCCGGGACTCTGGAAGTGACCTTGCTGATCTGGAGTTCTTGTTTGGGGGATTGTTGCCACGTCGGGCCTCGTTGTGCAGCTTTGTTTTGGGCCCCAATTGCGTTTTAATGTGCCGGTTCGCTGTTTATTGTATTCCCTGTAGAGTAGGTTTTTAGGTGGGCACAACCACCCATCACAGTCGCCGCCCGCTGATCTAAGCCAAGGCTGCTATGGGGGAGGGAAAAGCAGCTCGTCCGCAGCGGTCAGCAAGCTTCAGCGGCTGGGGCTGGCCCAGGAACCCAGGAACCAGGCTGTCAATGCTTCCACGTATGTCTGTATATTATTCAGACCTCTTCGCTGGTGCTCTCTCTCCGTCCCACACACAACGATCCACTCACCTGTGGTTTACGGCGCTGGCCGGTAGCGTAGGGAATGCTTTTGTTTCTTTCCCCACTTACTTGTCATCCAGCAGGGGGACGGTGCAGGTTGTTCTGTTAACCTGTCGGTCTTTGCAGATTAGCATACCTTTACGTGGATTTGGCCACACTTTTATTTTCCACCGAGGCTGCGGGGTAGCTGCCGTCCCTCGCGCTCTTCGATTCATGCTCTCGGTCCCAGCTTCTAATTGGCGGTTGCTGGCTGCGGAGGTGCCCCTCTCTCTTCCGCACCCTGTACCATCCATGTCTCAGTCACACCAGCGCCTAGGGTGGCATCGTAATACAGGGCTCCCGACGGCTACTGTCCGGGGCCGTCTCTCTTTCTCTCACGTACAGCTCTACTGGAGTTGACTGCCACCTCCTCACGGTCGTAGTACAGAGCGCGTCTCTGTGTGTGTTATGCGTCTCCCTCCTTTCCTGTGTTGCGGGATGGTCCTCGATCTGGACTCTCCAGCGATCCCTCGCCCCTCTTCGCCCACGAGGGTCCGGCAGGGGGGTCACCTTCCGATCCGGTGTCCCGTCCAGGCTTTCTCTCTATCTCCACGGCAGGCTCAGAGATGCTTCATGCTTTTGGTCCCAGCTTCTAATTGGCGGTCGCTGGCTGCGGAGGTGCCCCTCTCTCGTCCGCACCCTGTACCGTCCATGTCTCGGTCAGACCAGCGCCTAGGGTTAGATCGTAGTACAGGGCTCCCGACGGCTACTGTCCGGGGCCGTCTCTCTTTCTCTCATGCGCAGCTCTACTGGAGTTGACTGCCACCTCCTCACGGTCGTAGTATGGAGCGCGTCTCTGTGTGTGTTACGCATCTCCCTCCTTTCCTGTGTTGCGGGATGGTCCTCGATCTGGACTCTCCAGCGATCCCTCGCCCCTCTTCGCCCACGAGGGTCCGGCAGGGGGGTCACCTTCCGATCCGGTGTCCCGTCCAGGCTTTCTCTCTATCTCCGCGGCAGGCTCAGAGACGTTTCATGCCAGCGCTGCCATTTTGGGATCGGTTCTTTCGGCCCGCATGGGAGAGAATCTTCATCGTCGTATGCCCCAGCCCGGGCGAGATGCAAGACTAATTCCGGGCCAACTTGTAGTAGGGCTCTTTATCTTTCAGTACAATTTTTTGGAATCTTGCTTACAGCGGATGACAGGCTATTTTCAGGATTTATGTGGCGGTCACGGGATCTCCGAGGGCTCACGTCCGCATTGCGTTGCTGCTGGCCACGGCCCTGAAACATATGTTGTGGTCAGGTGTGTAGGGTATTTTGTGGATATTTGGGGCTTTGCGGTATTTTCTTACCGCCAGAATACCTTTAGCAATAATCACTCTCTATATCCATATTGGATCACACATAACAATAATACAGTGCGTTATTTCAGAGCTCAGACATATTTAGGTGGTAAACGTGGTTGATTTGCGTGGTTATAGTGGCGAGCATAATTCCTTTGTTCTATTTGTGGCCCCAACATCCAGAATCCCTTGTTTTTGTTTAGATTGTTTTTGTGATTACTAGAGAAATCTCAGGCCTACATTTCAGGAATACCACATTTTCAGTGTTAGTGTTAGTGTGCCACCATGGGCGATCTCACTGACTTATTTATGACAGAGAGCTATATGTGGTAATTTTGTGGTAATTTCCACTACCTTATATACGGTAGGGAACTATGTCCAGAGAGTCTCTCTTCCCGTTGGCTCATGTACCTCCAACGAGCTATGCTACAAACAGTCACTCACAACTGTCCATACTGAATATGATCATGCACACATCTGTCTTAAAATGACAATTGCACTGTTTAAAAATCTCCCCACATCATCAGCACTGTATTGGTAAATATAAAACACACCACCCATCTGCTTTCAAATATTTTTCTGTATTATAAAAGTTGCATTTAAACACGATCTCACTCTTTACAGAAATAAATAAAATAGCACAGTAACAGCATTGTCTGTGATACACTGAAAAGAGAGTGGCGGAGACAAGAACTCAATTTGCAACATTAACATGTGATTAAAGCACAGGAATCTCCTTTCCTACACTGACTGAATATTCTCGTACACACTCAGCCCCCACACTTCTGTAATTACCTTATCTGTTCAGCCTGAGTTTTCTTCAGCTGTTCTCTTTCTGAATGTGGCTCCCTTGAAGATTAACCCCGGTGAAAACAAGCGTCTTTCATTCTCAAACCGGGGTTATTGCCTGGAACTCTCAGCTTTTTCATCAGAAATGCTCCGACCAGGAAAACAGGTCCTTCTCCCACCTCTCCAAATCCCGACTGTCCTCCCCCTCTCTTCAAACTCCCCCCAGCAAAACCCTCATCACTGCCTCTAGCATGATACTTGCTATGACGCTGCTCCAATCAGAAATTAGTCATGCCATCTCCTTCCTCTCTACACAATGGCTCCTTTTTTTTTTTGAAAATCAATTTTATTAAGTTTCCTTGGTGCATAACGAGGTTACATTCTTGCATTGCATTTATTAATGTGAGTTAACATAAAGAGAAAACCAGACGAAACACACCCCATGCCCCCCCCCCTCCCTCTCCCTCCCCCCACCCCCCTTCAGTTCGCGCTTACATAGCCTTGATAAACACTTGCACAACGGGCTCTCTTAATGATGGAGGCGTCAATACAATATGCGTGTGGCACGCCAAAGTCATATGGGCCAAACGAGTTCAGTTCTCAGCCGGGTCCTTGGCCCATGGTCCCACATCCGTGGGGAGGAGGGGAATCCCTCAGCTCAGTCTTCAGGACCTAGACCACTCGGCCGTACTTATCAAAGAAGGGGAGCCAAATTTCCTCGATACTGGACTTAGACTCATCGAGCAGGTGTGTGAGGAACTCCATGTCGTAGATGGCCCTTACTTTGGTCACCCAGGTTTTTTCCCCTGGCATTCTCGGGTGTTTCCATTTCTGCGCTAGACAGCATCTAGCTGCTACCAGCATCACCTGGAGCATGTGATCATGAGTGTTACCCCGGTCCTCTTCGTTACTAATCCCGAAGAGGAAGAGCCACGGGCAGGATACTCGTTCTATCCCATCTACCCCTTTGATCCAGGTCCGCACCTTGTCCCAGTATTTCTGGACCACTGGGCATCCCCACCACATGTGGATATAGTCACCTCTCTCTGTCCTACATTTCCAACAGTGTGGGTCATATCCTGGACGCATTTTGGCTATTCTTTGCGGGGGGTAGTGCCATCTATGTAATATCTTGAGGGCCTGATGGCGATATTGGAGGGAGGATGTGGATCGATTGGCCCGTCTACACATCTCTGTCCATCTCTCGTCATCAATTTCCTCGCCCAGGTCCCTACCCCATTGTATGCGTGCTGGTGGCGGGTCTCGGGGGATGGAGAACAGAAAGAGCTTGTATAGGCGGGAGATTATCCCCTTGGAGCCCCTTGCGGTCAGAAGGAGTTTTTCAAAGTCTGTGAGTTCCCTCCTGAGGGTATCACCCCAAGATGGTTCCGTGAGGGCACCCTTAAGCTGAAGATATCGGAACGGGGAAAGCGTGCCTATTCCCAGGGCTTCCTCAAGGTCCTTCAAGGGGAGGAAGGAGCCCCCCACCCACAACTGGCCGGTCCTACTAAGGCCCGCCTCGAACCATGTCTGGTAGGCTGCTGGTTCCGCTATTTTGGCCAGGAAAGGAGGGGCCCAGATGCAGCTCAAGGGGGAGGGCCATGTCGTGAGCCATCTATAGTAACCTCCCTCTCTCCACAGGGACCACAGTACTCTTAGAATCGGGTGGTTCAAGACTGATCTGGGGATCGTTCTCCTTGGGACCCAGAGCCATTCCTCTAGTGTGACGGGCGCCAGGGGCCTATTGTCCATGGCTACCCACTGTTTTTTCGGTCCCGGTGAGAAGTGATCGACCAGGATCCTCAACTGGGAAGCCCTATAATACGTCTCGAGATCAGGGTAGCCCACCCCTCCATCTTCCTTGGTCCTAGTCAGAACCTCGTATGAAATCCTGTGTTTTTTGCCCTGCCAGAGGAATCTAAGGAGGATGCGTTTTGTCTCGTCAAAAAAGGCCTTGGGGACTTGGACCGGGAGCATTTGAAAGAGAAACAGAAATTTTGGGAGGATAACCATTTTTATAAGGTTAAGGCGTGCCATCCATGAGAGACCCGTTCCCGCCCACCTTTCTATGTCTCTCCTGATTGCTGACCAGAGGGGGGGGAAGTTGGCCCCATACAGGTCCTCAAGGTTACGTGTGATTTGGACTCCCAAGTAACGGAACCCCTCATCGCTCCGCTTGAAGGGGAGACCCTCCACAAAGGTCACCTCCGTGTCTGGCAGGTTCCCACCCATGAATGCGACCGATTTGTCCAAATTAACCTTATACCCCGATAGTTCTCCATATCTTGCGAGGCCCTGCAGAACCCGAGGGATTGTTTGGGACGGTCTGGTGACATAGAGCAGGGCGTCATCCGCAAAGAGGCAGATCTTGCAGTGCATATCCCCCATCTGTACACCACTGATGTCCGCATCATTGCGGATCGAGATTGCCCACGGTTCCATCACCAATGCGTAGATTAACGGAGACAGGGGGCATCCCTGCCTCGTGCCACGTTCAAGGGGGAATTCCCTAGACTCAATCCCGTTAGCCACCACTCTGGCCGAGGGGGAGGAGTAGAGCGCGGATATCCATCCCAACCACCTTGGACCCATCCCCACTGACAAGAGAACCTCCCTCATGAAAGCCCAGCTGACCCTGTCAAAGGCCTTCTCCGCGTCAAGAGCCAGTAGGAGAGCGCCTTCATTCCTGGCCTCGGTCGTGGCCAATACATGGAGGGTCTTCCTTAAATTATCGGAACCCTGTCTATTGAGGACGAATCCCGCCTGATCAGGATGTATCAGGCGTGGGAGGGAGTTTTCCAATCTGGAGGCCAGGATCCTAGCAAAGATCTTGGCATCTAAGTTGAGAAGTGAAATGGGTCTGTAAGACCCACAAGCTGCCCGGTCTTTACCAGGTTTAGGTATGACGGTGATGAGGGCCTGTAGGAAAGTCGGGGGGATCGTGTCGTTGCCTCTAATTTGGTTGAACAATTTGGTCAGGGGCTTCACTAAGGTGGACTGGGTCTGTTTATAGAAATCCGCTGTGTAGCCGTCAAGGCCAGGAGCCTTTCCGGCCTTCAGTCTCTTGATGGCTCCCTCCACCTCCTCTTCTGAAATTTCCCCCTCGAGGGCCTCCAAGTCCTGGTCGGTCAGTTTGGGGAGGGGGTGTTCTGCCAGGTAGGAGGCAATGTCCTCCCGAGATTCGCCCGCTTGCCTAGAATAGAGTTTGCTGTAGTACTCAGCAAAGCATTCCGTCACTTCATGCCGGTTCCCATGAACCCTGCCCTCTTCGTCGGTCAACCGGGTAATCCCTCTCTCCACTCTACACCCCCTCGACCTCTGAGCCAGCAGAGTGCCTACCCTGTCGCCCTGTTCGTAGTATCTCTGTTTGGTATATCGCATCCTCTTAACCACCTCCCCTATGAGAACCGTATGGAGCTCCTGTCTTTTGCCCTGCATCTCGTCCAATAGTGCCCTCCGGTCCACTCCCGGGACTCCCAGTCTGGCCCGCAAGATCTGCAGCTCCCCTCGGAGTCTGCTCTCGATCAGGCCCCTCTCTCTTTTACGCCTCGAGCCCTCCGCTATGAGGAGGCCTCTGAAGGTGGCCTTCCCCGCTTCCCATACCATGGACATGTCCGTCTCCCCCGTGTCATTTGTCTCGAAGTAGGCCAGCATTTCCTGCTTCATGAACTCACGGAATACTGGATCCCTAAGGAGCGTGTCGTTGCACCGCCATCGAGCCGATCTCGGGGCGATGGGCAGGGACCAGTTAGCTATAAGTAGTTCATGGTCCGACCACGTTATGGTCTCGACTTTTGGTTGGGTCATCGCCCCATCTCCCTCCTCTGAGGCCAACAGAAGGTCGATTCTGGTGTAGGTGCAGTGCGGGGGAGAAAAGAATGTGTAACCACCCTGGGCCGGGTACGCCTTGCGCCAAACATCTACCCAGTAGTGATCCTTCAAGAGGTTCTGCAAGGCCAGGTTATCCCTCGTGATCCCCTTGGGTACCCCACCTCTGGCGGACCACCAGTCCAGTTGGGGGTCGGCTATGAGATTAAAATCACCCCCGAGAATCATGGCCCCCTCGGCCCATTCATCCATGACACCAAAGATCCGTGTGAGGAACTCCACCTGGCCCGTGTTGGGCGCGTATACGGTGGCGAGAGTAACTCGCTGCCCCTCGCAAAGCCCCTTGACACCCAGAAATCGACCCCCAAACCCCCTCTTGGTTTCCACCCCCGTTAGTTGGAGAGCCCTTCCCAGGAGAATGCCCACCCCCTCCTTCTTCGAGGTCGGGTGTGAAGCCCAATAGTTGCTACCGATGTCTTTCCCCTTGATTCTGGATTCCCTCCCGCGCTTATAATGTGTTTCCTGTAGAAATAGGACCGTCAGGTGTTGTTTTCGGAACATGTTGCCCGTGAGGGATCTTTTATTTTGAGAGTTTAGACCCTTGACATTTAACGTGCCCACCTTCCCTTCAATCGTTGTCATCATACCGTGTGCGTATTCTGAACCCCTCGTGGTGATTGAATTTTAGTGCCCCTTGCCAAGCGTATTCTTGCGGTCTGAACTGAATTTCCCCCTGAGTCCCCCAAACTACCCCGTTATCCCCCCCATCCCCTCCCCCCTTGCAACTGACCCCCCTCCCCGTGTCTTCCCTCCCCCCTCCCCACCCTTGTACCTTGAGGCGTCCGTCCACTCTCCCCAACATGTGTTGGGGCCGGTCAACGAACCACCAAGGACTCCAACCCCAGCCCCGGGGTTTTCGTGTGTCTGGAGAGTCCCAGATCGCAAGTCCGATTCAGGTCGGCCCCTGCAGGCCTTCGGTGCACTTAACCGAGACAAAAACCAGAGACCCCGCCCGGGCCCTCAACCCACAACCAGAAACCCAAACGCGGGGCAACACAAATAAACAGTTAACTTTTTAACATAATGGTCTGCCGACCCAAGGTCCGGTGGGCCAAACGCGACACCGCCGCGGTGTCCGTTCAAGGCAGTTCGTGGGCCCGGGGCCTCCTGCGTCCGTACCCTGAATCGTCTCTCACCTCATGATTTTCTCTCCTTCCAATCGAACGTCATTTTCATGAGTCAGTGTGATTTTCCGGGTTCATCGACGGGTGTCTGGTTTTCCGAAACTTTCGGGCCCCCTTGACCTTAGATTTCCCACTGTGATTTCCTGGGCCGTCGGGACCCCTAGGGGGGTCCCGTGGTCCTCCCTCCTGGGCGCCCGAATGGCCCGCCTGGTCGTTCACCAGATCGTCCGTGGCTCTTCGTATGTCCTCCTCCGACACCAGGTGGTGTTTCTCACCTAGCCACTCAAACTCCAAATAGAAGGGGTGACCCCACCGATATCGGACTCCTTTTCCCTGCAACCATCTTGTGAGTGTGCCGCATTTCCTCCTCATTGACAGGGTTAGGGCCGAGAGGTCTTGGAAGATGGATACCTTTGAATCACCGTACTGTATGGTGCCAAGATGTCTCGCCTTTTCCAGGATTCTGATCTTGTCCCTGTAGTAGTGCAGCCGAACCAGAACCGAGCGTGGGCCTCTGCCTCCCCCCCCCGCTCGGTGCACCCTGTCGAAGTTGGTCGCCCCCACGTCTTCCGTTCCCAGGGCGATCCTCACGATATCGTGCACTTTGCCTTCAAGTCCTTGTACGGATTCGCCCTCAGATTCCATCAGGCCAAAGATTCGAAGGTTGTTCCTCCTCTCCCTATTTTCCATGTCGTCAACCTTGAACCGAAGCTCTTCCTCGCGCCTTTCCATGTCTCGGAGTCTCATGTCCATTTGGGTTTCGAGGAGTGTCGCCGAAAGTTGGTTATTCTCGACGCCCTCCACGCGGTCTTCTAGGGTGGCGACCTTGGTGGTGAGGTCGGCCAGTTTGGCCCCCATGTCTGTCCTCATACCTCGTATCTCCTCCAGAATCGTTTGGATGTTGTTCTGGATAGCCCCCAGATCCGGGGGTGGGACGGTGGGGCTACCGGCGGCCATGGTCCTTTCTTTGGGAACAAACTGATATTTCAGCAAGTTCTCTCTCCAGTTCATGAGGGGTTCGTGTCGGCCAGTTTACGACGGACGCCGCCTTTCTCCGGGTCAGGCCGGGCCTCGGGCACCAGAGGCGCCGGGCGTGCGTTCCCTGTGTGGGTGGACGGTTTTCTTCAAGTCGGAGGATGCCCAGGGGAGGAAGCGCCGCGGGCTCACCCTCTCGGGCCTATTCGTGGGCGGCGCGGCTCGTGCTGTCTCCTGCGCCACTCCGCGCCAGGTCGTGGGGGAGGGGCAGCCGATATCGCCTTGGTCCGTGTAACTCCGCACAGGAGCGTCGGATCGGAACCAAAGTTGGACCCAGGTGGGGGCCACAGGCTTCCACGTCTTTTTGGGGGGGGTCGCGTAGTATATGGGACCCTCGTTTCGCCGATAAATCGTGATTCACCCGGGGCTGGGTGCGGAGCTCGACGTTCAGGCGTCCATCCTGCCCGCGCCCCCTGGTGGCCTCCCAATGGCTCCTTTTTACAGTAACCATTTGTAACCAACTGATTTCCTGTATCTTCGAGCCCTTGGCTTCCTGAGTTATGTGGACAGAGCAGCAGAGAAAAAGAAAAAAAAAATGAATGTGCGTTTAAAAGTTCACTTTCAGAGTAGGCCTATTTCTGCAGTGGAGACACATTTTTATTAGTGGGTTATGTTAAATGCAGTTTTATTAGTCAGGTTAGTTATGAATAATGTTAGTTATTAATTTTCAAATGTGTCTCTTGCACCATAGGCATTTCAGGTGAAAAATAGTGTGCATTTTTGAATGTGCACGTGTGCTTTTAACTGTAAAAATAGATTTGCATCTTATATGTTAAAATCGTTTTTGACTGAATAGCCTGGCTTTACTTATATGTCATGTTAATCTGGTAACACATATAGCAATGCACCGCACCCATGTGGTGGCGCTGCATTAAAAAAAAAAATTGCTACCTGTGCAGTAGTGCTGTACTCTGTGCTGTAACACGCCAAATATCCTTACATACCCTCCTTTTGTTTTTAGAACTTGGTTACAATCCAAGCCAATTCCTAAAAACAACTTGTTCTTTTTTTCTCAAATTCATTTTTATAACATGTCTTTCTTTGTGATTCAATAAATATTCCACATCCAGATCTATTGGAAAAGTATCCCTTTGAAAAAAATCGATATTTTCCACTTGGCTTTCCCAAACATCATTTGTTACATGAAACAATGTTAACCCCCCAATTGAAACAATTGTATCCTTTGGAACCTGTAAATAAAAAACATTATATTTCACCTGTTTAATCACGTATGTTCCATGGTTTAAATGTACTACCGTCATGTTCTTTAAACAGGTGTTGATCAACCATTTACCTCTGACCATCTTAGCCTGTGCCATTTCTTCACTCCCCATATTGCTAATAATCACTTCACATCCCTCTGATATACTTGGGTCAGATTTCAAACCACAAATAGCATCTGTGGCATCAGGAACAAACGGTTTACCTGGACACATATAATTTTGTTCTTTAAATTTTACACATGTTTCCAGGTTTGGTATTAAATAAACTTCAGGTTCCCATGACTGAAATTCCACCACTTCTGGAGTCTTAATCTTAATAAATTTGTCCTCTTGCCAAAATCCCACGTTGTGTACCCACTTCGTTTGATAAATAAGTTCAGGGGCTACATATGGGATGCATAGCAAAAATCCGATCTCTAGTCTTTCCAAGTCCACATATAACGGCATTGCATTACCCATTTCGAATGCAATTTTTACCTGTATTATATCAATTTCCCTCCTGGTCAATCTTTCTATCATTTGACGAATAATATCCTGCCAAACAAAATACAAGGGGATATGTCCTTGAATCAATTGTGAAACTGCAGTTTGAACTTCTCTCATATAATTCGTTAATAGTCTATCAACAGGACTCATTATGTTCAATATTTCATTTAAAGTTCTGTCATGCTTAAGTATTATTTTAGTCGCCCGTTGCATTACATCCGCTTGTTCATTTAGAATGATTGCAGTTTCATTTATGAATCTTACTTGTTCATCCAGTCCCCCTCTAATTCCATCTAATGTTTTGTTTATTATTTCTAGGTCAATACTCAGTTGTTGCGCTTTAGTACTCAGTGTTCCTACCGAAATAGAATTGGCTGTTGATATTGTGGTACCTATTATGGCTCCAACTATAGACATTACCATTGATATCGCGAGCATCACCGCACCTCTCTTTCCTCTCTTCTTCTTAATGTCTGCTGAATTCACAAATGTTTTTTCCAATTGCATTAATATATCTCTTATTGACTGCTTAGTGTCCTCTTTTCTTATTTCCAGCCACTCTTTAGTCTGTTCAATCTTAATTCCGGTATTGTTCAAGTGTTTTTCAATCAAAATCTCAGGATTCAATGGTATGTATATATTTTGGAAAATCATCCTTCTATCACTCATGATGAATCCTGGTGCCTCTTCCACCGCGATACCAGATGCTGGTCCAGGTTCAATGACAACCTGTGCTTCTGAATTCTTGAAGATCCCTCCAAATATCATCATCATTAACCATATCATTGGTATCATCTTCAATGCTGATCGCTTTGCAGCCTTGGTCTTCACCCCTCTTTGGGGCTTTCCCGGAATCCGTCCACGTGGGCTCCAGGACTCCATCGTCTCCCGTGGGCTCTGATCCCGGAACCTCCGACCAAATAATGTTAATTTTCTAAATCAAATAGAAAATAAACAAATTAAGTACATAGCACAATACTAACTTCACCCTTTTGCCAAAAATAAAACATGCTTTGTAAAAATATTTCGTTTTTTTTTTTTTCTGAAATTAAACACAAGTTAAAAGAAAACAAGCACATATAAAACAGCATTCAATATTTAATACATTTTCTCTCTGCACACCAACCATGAGCTTCCATTATATATTTTTATTTATTTATTTATTTATTTTATATTATATATTTTTACATATTTTACAGTGTTTATGTACCATTATAACAATCAACTTTTTAACTTCTTTGTCACTGCCTCCTGATTGTACCCATTTATTTTCTCTTTTTGTGTTCAAGGGACTTTATCTGTTTCTACATGCTCAGGCTGCCTGATCTCATGTCTGGGATGGCATGGTTTGATTTGATTTACATGGACAAACTGCTCTATTGCCGTTTCACCTTCATTTTTCAAAATTTTATAAACTACAGGAGAGACCTTATCTATAATTCGAAATGGCCCCTGCCAGGCTGCTAGAAATTTAGAATTTTTCTGTTTACCTTTTCCAAAATGAAACTTGTACACCTGATCCCCTACACTGTATTCCTTTACTGATGTCTTTTTGTCATAATAAGACTTTGCACTGTCAGCAGCTCTTTCCAGATTTCTCTGCACAAAAGCAAATGCATGTTGCAAATGCCTCCTCAGTTCATCAATATATTCATGAACTGTGGATGCACTCACAAGTGTCTGCTCATGTGTTCTGTATAGTAGGTGTTGTGGTAACACCATTTTCCTACCTGTCAAGACCTCATGGGGGCTAACACCTGTTGCCTTGGCAGGAGTTGATCTGATTGCCATCAAAACCAACGGTAAACGTAAATCCCAGCTGGAACCTGCTTCTGCCACAAATTTCTTTAAAATATCCACAACAGACCTATTGCTTCTTTCAACTGTACCTGAAGACGCCGCCCGATATGCGATATGTAGTTTCCTTTTCACACCTAGTATTTGCCATACCTTACTCATTAGAGTACTTGTGAAATGACTTCCTCTGTCCGACTCAATTCTTTGTGGCAACCCAAACCTTGAGAACACATGGTTCACCAGCAATGTGGCTGCTGTTTGCGCACTATAATCTGGTGCAGGAATGCATTCAATCCACTTCGACATCAAACATACCACACTCAAAATATAACGGTGTTCCCTGCTCGACCTTTTTAAAGGACCTACATAGTCTATTTGCAAATCTGACCCTGGGAGAGTTAGGCCTCTTTTCATCAATGGTGCTCTATGCATTGGTGAATCAGGTTTACATTGGGTGCATACTAGACATCCTCTAGTATATAATTCCACATCTTGGGACATATGTGGCCAGTAAGCATAATCTTTTAGTATTTCTAATGTTTTTTGTGAACCTCTATGGCCTGCAGTTATGGCATCATGTGCATGGTGTAGCATTAGTCCTCTGAATGAACGGGGTACTACCCACTGTATTTGTCCTGTTATGGACTCTCTAATCATGAGTCCATCCTGTAATCTAATTCGTGTTTTGTTCTTTAATAACACCCTCAACTCTTCTTTTCCCATACAATCATTTTCTGTCAAAGAATTTTGTTCGGGATCTATCAAATGATTATAATAGATTCCCAAAATGTGATCATTCTTTTGTGCCTCAATCAAATCTTGGTCTGGCGTGTCATGACTCCACTGCACCAATGGTTGATCTACCTCCTTTGGTGCTTTAGAACGTGGGACTGCATCAATTTGTATTTAACCCATTAAATAATCAATAGGTAGCAATTCTCCCATTACAGCCCCAATCTTAGCCAGGTGGTCTGCCTTATCATTTCCCTCCTTATCCTCTCCTGGTGTTTTTAAATGCCCACGAATTTTTCTCCAGTATATTGTTAACTTATTCTCTGACTCCAATTTGTCTATGGCTTGTATCATTTTTCCATGCTTAAGTGGCTTTTTGTTGTATGTAACCATGCCTCTTGCTTTCCAACCAGGCAAATACTCCACAAAGCTATTCCGTGCATAGGCAGAATCAGTCACCAGGTCAATTTCACGGAACTTTTTATCAACTGCAGTAGCAATTGCTTTATAAATGGCTGCCAATTCCGCCACCTGATTGCTCATATCTCCAATCCTCATCCCTATACTGGGGACACCTTCACATTTCAACCAGACATTTCCTATTCCTGCCACTAACTGTTTATTACTGTCATTTTCAATGTGAAAAGCACAACCATCCACATATACAGTTGGCAAATCCTTGCATGTTTTTTCATCAAAAGCTTTGTATGGTGATTGTTCAAATTCCTGCAAACTAGTTTCTACTTCCATTTCATTTGGTATTTGTTCAGCTGCACAGTCATGTAAGTCAGCTAACCCTTGAGCAATTGGGTTCTTTTTATTTTGTCCATATCTCACTTCTACTGGAAAACCTTGTAATGCCAGCGTCCATGAAGTGATTCTGGATTGCGCTAGATTACCTGATCTAATTCTTTTACTCTCTAAAAATTGCAAAGGTTGGTGATTTGTTTCAATAATCACCTTTTCTCCCTGAACAATGGGGCGGAAATGTTGTAGCGCCCACACAGTGGTTAATAGGGCCTTTTCACATTCATTAAATTTCATTTCAACTTGGGAAAATGCCTTACTTGCATATACAATGGTTTTGTGATTCAAATCGTGTTTTTGTGATAACACTGCTGACATACAATGTTCAGAAAAACCTATTTCTATAAAGAAATCCCTGTCCTTTATGGGGTATGCTAAACATGGTGCCTTTACAAGACATTCCTTTAATTTAGCCACTGCATCAGACTGCTCTTTTTCCCATTTCCAGGGAGTATTCAGTTTAAGCAGTTTAGTCAATGGTTGAGTGATTTCTGCATAATTTTCAATGAACTTTCTGTTATAGCCTGTCATCCCTAATAAACTTTTTACTCCTTTCACATTTTTAGGATCTCTTAATCTTTGTATGGCCTCTATTTTCTTCTTTTGTGGATTTAGCCCATGTTCAGTCACTTCATGCCCTAGAAAGTTCACTTTTTTCTTGCACCATTGTGCTTTTTGCAAAGATACTTTGGCGCCTGCTTTCTGCAATTGGCCAAGTACATGTCTTATTTCATCAAAATGGCTTTTCAGGCTTTTATTTTTTATCAGGACATCGTCCACATAAACTATTGTTCCTCTTTCCGCTGCATCCGGCCTTTCTCAAAAATATGCCAAATTCACTCCCACTATTGATGTACCCAAACGGAGCTCTAAGCCAGGCATATTAAGTCCTGTCAAATGTAAAGGAAAATAAATGTTGTATCTCCTCTGCCAATGGCACGCACCAATATCCAGAGGTGAGATCTAATGTGGTAAAGACATTTGAACCATGTATCTGTGCTAGGCCCTGATCAATGAATGGCAGTGGCCATCTAGATACTGGTACTCTTTTATTTAACTCTCTCAAGTCTGCACACAGCCGCCATTGACCATTTGGCTTTAACACACCTAAAATAGGTGTATTGGATGTGCTATGAATGGGCCTGATGATTCCCCGCGATTCCAAATTTTTAATAATCTCTGCCAATGATTCTAAACATGCCAGCGGTAGTCTATACTGGCGTACAAACACTGGATTTCTGCTACACCCTTCTGGTAGTGTGGCCACATGTAAATCAGTTAAACCACAATCATAAGCATCTTTTGCAAATACATCCTTAAACTCCATAAATATCTCCCTCAGATTGTCCCTCTCTTCATTGCTTTCACACGCATTCGCTAAGGAGATCTGTTCTTCTACCATTTTGGAAAATTCTGGAAAATCTTCTGTTAAGGGAATCTCGGCGCTTTCCTCTAACTGTGTGGCTGTGTCTTTTTGTAAAGCTGCCACTTTTAAATATTTTGGCATATCAGCTTCCACTTCAATGGGCTGATTTTCTGTTTCATTTTCATTTAAATTAAATATTATGCAATCCTCTTGATGGCAGCACACTGTCTCATTTGAATCATAAGGATACACAGAATGAATTTTAAATATTCCTTTGGGCTGAGAGTCCAGGTGTTCTGGCAACTCACCCTTGGCATCTACATACTTTTCAGGAATATTTCCAATCACCATGTTATTTAAATCTGCCGTATAATGTGATTTTTGTATGGCCATTCCTAATGGGGAGTTTTCCTCTAAATGAATATCCTGACAACCTTTATTATTTACCATAATTTTTACAGATCCTTCACCAATATCTACCAATGGAATGTATTCATAATCCAGGCCTTGCTGTTTTATGGATTCATTCAGGCATACAAATGCATCAGAGCCTTTCATCTGCTGTCCATTTTTGCATTTCAGTGTTATTGCAAACTGTTTTGTAAATGCAGGAATAATAGTATCTTTCCTCATTTGTAATTCGATTGCATAAGGAACCAGTTGTGTACAATGAAAAGCCCTTCTTTTGTCTTCAAATTCAGGTGCCGGACCACCTAGGCATGACCATATTTTTTGATTAAGGAAATCTAACACCATACACATTCTGTGCATGATGTCATTTCCCATGTAAAATTCATTTTGTGCTCCACTCACTATCCATACATTATGGTAAATTGTTTTCTGCCCAATGCTAATTTTAAGCATGCATCTGCCTGCATTTCGGTTTTCAAAGTCTGGACTGTCCAAGCCAGAAACATATTGGTTTTTAATCCTAAATCTCGGGATTTCTTCCCTCTCCATTATTTTTTGCAACAATTTCTCATTAATGAAACTCCTTTCATGTCCAAGCGCTAAAGTGGCTTTTATTGTTTTAAAATAGTCATTTATACCAACATGAACCCATGATTGCTCTTCTTCCATGTGTATTTCTGCCAGAGTGGTAATGTGTTTTTCTGAATCTGTTTTAGGAGTAATATTCTGTTTGCATGTTTTCTCTTTTAAATAAAAACGTAATGTGTGCTCATCTATGGCAGTCTGCCAATTTTTCCTTGGGTCCAAGTATATTTGTACAGGTAGTTTTTCATTGTCACTCTGCATTTTGTCTTGACACATTAATATAACAGTGACACTAGGTATGCAGCTATTCTGGAGATATACCTCTACAGCATCATTTGTTTTGGCAACGGTGTGACATTCATTTATATTGCTGTTTTGTGATTTTAGTTTCTTAGGCCTCAATGGTTTTTTGGTTAAGTACCACAGCACTCCATTCACCCCATCTATTAGAGGAGACAATCTTTTCAGACAATCTGTCCCCGTCAGAAATGGAATTTCACAAATAGATGTGATCAATACCTCTTGTTTCATTCTGTGCTTTCCTATTTTTATGTCAACCTCAGTTACACCTATGATGGGCACCTCCTCCCCATTAAAGTTATGCACTGGGCCTTGATTTTCCTTCACTGTGATCTGCCTCCGTGGGGGTCTCCCTTCATTGATACTCTTTACCAGCTCCTTGGACATAATTGTGGCCTGTGCGCCAGTGTCAATCATAGCAAAGGTGTGGCATTTTTCTTCTACAGTGATGGGTGCATAATATCTGTCCTCAACTTCCTCTAATACACATAAGAAATGTGAATTCTTACTGATTTCAGGGCTCACCTTTCTCAGGTCTTTTTCACTTTTGGCTAAACACATTGGTAAATGGAAAGACATTTTTCCCTCCTTTTTACCCATTTCTGCGCGAGAGACTTTATTCATTTCTCCATGATCAGAGGTTTTTTGGAGTGTGGCCACTGTTCGCCCATCCATCTGGGTAACACCACATTACAACCTTCCAACTGAACATGTGTAACAACATCATTCATCAATTTGTCATTTTTTAATTCGGTGCATTTGTGATCATTTAGTGTGATACCAGCCCTTTCAGCCTCTTCAAAAATATGTGGCTCAAAGAATTCTTCAGGTGATTGACTTGTACCCTCCTTGTGAGTATTTCCTTTTTCTGTCTGTGTTTGGTCATTGTTTTGCTTGCCCAGGGAAGTAGCTATAGCATCCCCACTTACTCCCTGTCCACTGGTATTCCCCATGCATGAGTCATTTTTTCTTAAGTCTGTCCCTTTTTTCTTTTGGAATTCCTAATGTTTCTTTTTCATTTGTACAAATCTTTACTGTTTTATTTAGCTCTAGGTTAAACCGTACCTCTTTTTTAGAAGTATGTGCACTTTCTGTCACAAGTTCATTTACTGGCACTTTCACATTTAATCCATTAGGCATCTCAGAGTCGTTATGCAAAATTATATCAGAGCAATCTGCCATTTTGGCACTGCAGTTATCATGAGTACTTAGTCACTTTTCGGAAGCCCCCCGGTCATTGCTATGGCCATCAGCCCCCTCTTTGGAAGGTTGTTTTTGCGCTGTACACAGCTTTCCTATTTGCTCAGCTAACATTTTCACTTGGGCCTCAAGGCACTGGAACCTTTCCATCTCTCTAGGATCCTCTTTCTGTGGTCTAGGTCGATATTGGTTGTTTTCCCCCTGATTGGATCTATTCTGATACCTCTCAGGTGAATGATGTCGGTTGGGATGGTTTCTGAACTCTTGATTCATTTGTGGAGGGGAGCGGGTTGCACCCATCCTTTGATTATAATCCCCTGGTGGGGAATCATTGTACTGGCGTGGATTGTAGTTCACGTTTTGCCTCATGTCCTGTCTCTCAGATTGTGGGTACTGGCCCCTAGGTTGATTTCCATTATCAGTAAATCGATCCACATATCGGGGCCTATCCTGATTACCATATATCAAGGTGTTGGGATCAAATCTGCTCTGTGTCCCCAATGACTGGTAGGGACCATCATTTCTTTGATCTTGATTTTGTCTCTGGTTATTGTTCATACCTGCCATATCAGGCCGATATCCTACCCGGGGTCTGTCCCCTAAATACCTAGGGCTGATGTAGCTCTCTCTATTACTAGGATCATGTGATTGGAACATTGGTACAGGAAATGGCGATCTTTGTTGATTACCCCTTTGTTCAGGTGTCACATTATGTTTACCTTGGCTTTGAGCAGACTCAAGGGACATTTTGGCTGACCTGATTTCCATTACTGTGGCTGATGGTTCTTTAGATTTAGGTCTAGTATCTTTCATTTTATCACTTTCCCTACCCTGACAATAGAGTACCTCATATAGTTTTGTGCTTTGATGTACAATCCATTCAAGGGACTTGTCACAGTCAAATTCACGGACCAATTGGGATATGATGTCTTTCTGTAGCCCATAGAAGTATGCAGTTTTAAACTCATTGGAATTTGAGTCAAAATATACATCAAAGCGAGAAAATGCTCTTTTTAAGTCTTGTAAAAATTGGCGAGGGGATGTATTAGGTCCAGCAGTAATTGTGTAAGCGACTTTCTTTGCCTCCTGCAATGACTGAAAAGGAGAAAAATGACGCCTAATTTCTTTTTCAAACTCCAACCATGTCATATTCTGCTGTTCATTTAATCCCCTTATGATGCTGGCCGTCGGGGCATCTAAAGTTAAATGAAAATATCGTCTGTACTGTTCCTTAGGTATCTGGAGTGCTTTAAAAATGTCCTCCACCGCTTCTAAATGATCCTCAATGCAGCATTCACCTCCCTTTTTAAATGGTTTGATCAGGGCTTTAATGGATTTCATTATTTTTATGCGGCTATTTGTTGAAATGCATGGAATTGCACTTTTTTGTAATTCAATCCAGTTTTCAGGTGTATGATATTGGTGGCTGCCCCCAATGGGAGTATCAAATCCCCCAAGGGCGCTGCAACCAAGTTCAGTCACCGGCCCAGTCACTGGAGCACTAGCTCTTTGGGCAGAGCTAGAATTCACCTCCACTCCATTGAATGTGGTACCCTGCCGCCTCTCCTGGGACCTGGGAATGCACATTTGCTGTTCTAAGTCCTTACACTTTTTAAGGAGTCTGTTGGCTTCATCTTGCAAATAGTTGTTTTCACCACTCATCTTATTAATCACCTCCTGCATGTCGCACATTTGCATTTGGCATTCATTGAACTCTTTATTTCTCTTGTCTCTTTCTTGAATCATTTTAATCATTTCTTGTTCTGCCCTCTGGAGATCACATTCTTTTTCACAATGTTCTTTTTGTAAAATCTGCATTTCTGAAACAACCTCATCTTTATTCTGTCTAATGTGATCCACTAAGGCTTTTAAGTGTACCAATTCTTGCTCACTAATCTCAAATTGTTTCTTGCTTTTGGATAACTGAGTATCAAAGTCTCTGCATTTTAATTGCATGTCTTTTTGGCATACATCCAGTTCTGCTCTCAACATTTCCTGATTTTTACTTGCCCCATCTAATTCAGTCTTTAACCTGTTAATAAGCTGAGTATCATTCTCTTGCATTCGCAGGGACTTGTTTAAAATAAACCATATTTTGCCGCATAGCCGTATTAAACAGTCTTTCTCTGCACTTTTATCGGCTGCATTCAATAATCTTGTAAGGCAGACCTGAATTATGCTGCCTTCTGCAAAAATATTGTCTAGTTTTTCTTTCTGCACCTCGCCCTGAATGCGGTTACTCCATTCTAACGTGCTATTCGACGACCAATTCCCATGTGCAAACAACTTTGCCTCTAAATATTGCACTAGATCTGAGAATGTGGTTTCCCTTTGTGACATTCTGAAATTCGTTTTTAGTGGCACACTGCTATTATAAAATGAGTTCCCTTTGATGTGCAAATGGCAGTGTGAGACACGCTTGCCACGCCCAGTAGGTACTCTATGATCACTTTCCCGGCCTGCAACGCACCATAAATATGTAGGGTATTTTGTGGATATTTGGGGCTTTGCGGTATTTTCTTACCGCCAGAATACCTTTAGCAATAATCACTCTCTATATTCATATTGGATCACACATAACAATAATACAGTGTGTTATTTCAGAGCTCAGACATATTTAGGTGGTAAACGTGGTTGATTTGCGTGGTTATAGTGGCAAGCATAATTCCTTTGTTCTATTTGTGGCCCCAACATCCAGAATCCCTTGTTTTTGTTTAGCTTGTTCTTGTGATTACTAGAGAAATCTCAGGCCTACATTTCAGGAATACCACATTTTCAGTGTTAGTGTTAGTGTGCCACCATGGGTGATTTCACTGACTTATTTACGACAGAGAGCTATATGTGGTAATTTTGTGGTAATTTCCACTACCTTATATACGGTAGGGAACTATGTCCAGAGAGTCTCTCTTCCCGTTGGCTCATGTACCTCCAACGAGCTATGCTACAAACAGTCACTCACAACTGTCCATACTGAATATGATCATGCACACATCTGTCTTAAAATGACAATTGCACTGTTTAAAAATCTCCCCACATCATCAGCACTGTATTGGTAAATATAAAACACACCACCCGTCTGCTTTCAAATATTTTTCTGTATTATAAAAGTTGCATTTAAACACGATCTCACTCTTTACAGAAATAAATACAATAGCACAGTAACAGCATTGTCTGAGATACACTGAAAAGAGAGTGGCGGAGACAAGAACTCAATTTGCAACATTAACATGTGATTAAAGCACAGGAATCTCCTTTCCTACACTGACTGAATATTCTCGTACACACTCAGCCCCCACACTTCTGTAATTACCTTATCTGTTCAGCCTGAGCTTTCTTCAGCTGTTCTCTTTCTGAATGTGGCTCCCTTGAAGATTAACCCCGGTGAAAACAAGCGTCTTTCGTTCTCAAACCGGGGTTATTGCCTGGAACTCTCAGCTTTTTCATCAGAAATGCTCCAACCAGGAAAACAGGTCCTTCTCCCAGCTCTCCAAATCCCGACTGTCCTCCCCCTCTCTTCAAACTCCCCCCAGCAAAACCCTCATCACTGCCTCTAGCATGATACTTGCTATGACGCTGCTCCAATCAGAAATTAATCATGCCATCTCCTTCCTCTCTACACAATGGCTCCTTTTTACAGTAACCATTTGTAACCAACTGATTTCCTGTATCTTCGAGCCCTTGGCTTCGTGAGTTATGTGGACAGAGCAGCAGAGAAAAAGAAAAAAAAATGAATGTGCGTTTAAAAGTTCACTTTCAGAGTAGGCCTATTTCTGCAGTGGAGACACATTTTTATTAGTGGGTTATGTTAAATGCAGTTTTATTAGTCAGGTTAGTTATGAATAATGTTAGTTATTAATTTTCAAATGTGTCTCTTGCACCATAGGCATTTCAGGTGAAAAATAGTGTGCATTTTTGAATGTGCACGTGTGCTTTTAACTGTAAAAATAGATTTGCATCTTATATGTTAAAATCGTTTTTGACTGAATAGCCTGGCTTTACTTATATGTCATGTTAATCTGGTAACACATATAGCAATGCACCGCACCCATCTGGTGGCGCTGCATTAAAAAAAAAAATGCTACCTGTGCAGTAGTGCTGTACTCTGTGCTGTAACACGCCAAATATCCTTACAGGTGGGAAACTCTATGAATATTGGTCTGGGATCTCTGAGGCATTGGAAGGCATGGTTGAGCAGCCTTTGAATTGGGATCAAACTGTGTGTATGTTGGGTTGTGTACTCAAAATGAATACTGTGAAATGTAAACTTGTAAACATTGGACTTCTTCTGGCTAAGCGTGCCATCTGATGAGATGGAAGAAGAGGAATCCCCCCACAGTAGAGGAGTGGATACATGACATGGTGTGGGCAAATTATCAGGAGGAAATCTACTCCAGCCTACTCCCCAGCGTCAACAGACCAAAGGATATATGGGTGGGTTCCGCTGTTACTTAATTGATAGAACTGATAATGTTAGCAGTGAAGACGAAGTGTTATGAGTGCTCATTGTACGTTGTCTGTGAATAGCATACTCCATACTACCTGTTTTACTGTGAATTTATTATGATAATGTTCAATGATGTCTACTGTGCAATTTAAATAACATTTTGAAAAAACGAAGCTCACCATTGACAGTTTCACTAAAAATGAGAATGATGCAAATTTCGGTAGTTGTGAACTGTGTTTGAAAAAGTTAGGCAAGTTTTCGTGGACTCAATTGAATGTTTGCATTAGTTTAGTTTAGTTTAGTTTGTTTATTTATATAGCGCAGCCAAACCCTGGGGTAGCTGGGTTGCTTAGGCTTAGGCAAGTCATATGTTACATACAGTTGCACATACAAAGGTTGGGTACAATATTAGAGATGGTACAATATTAGAGACGGTATAGTTCGGTGGACCAGGTTACAGAATGGACCGGCAAGAGGCAGAATTCAGTGGTAAATGGACAGGTTACAGAGTCGTCCAACGCAGTGCTGTTAACAAAGATTCAGGAAAACCTGATGCCGGCTTTTCGCTAGGTGTGGATAATAGTCTATTGGTGTGAGGTGAGTAGTTCCTTTACCTTCGCTATGAATGACCAAAATGATGAGACCGCTCTGATTATCATAGGCAATGCGTTCCAGTGTTTTGCTACTAATACTGGGAAGCTTGCTCCCCCTGTAGTTTCTAGATTGAACTTTGGGATGTTAAGCTGGTGTAAGTACTGGGATCTAGTTGGTCTATTGGAGCTGTGTTTGGTGAATTTGTCTGAAAGATATTGGGGGCGGTCCGATGGAGGCATTTGTGAGTGATAACAAGCGTTTGCAGTTTAATTCTCTCGCGGATGGGAAGCCAGTGCAATTCTTTTCTGACGGCCGAGATGTGGGCCTTGCGGGGGAGATTAAGTGCGCATCTGAGGGTGTTATTTTGTAGCGTCTGAAGTCTGTTCAGGTTGTGGTTGGTCGTGCCGAGGAAGAGTGTATTGCAATAGTGTAGTTTGGACAGTATAAGTGCCCTGTTCAAGGTGAGGCAACTACCGGTGGATAAGAATGGTTTGCACGCGTTAATAAGCTTGCTACTGTATGCTGTAGATGAGATGGTGGCGTTGATTTGTCTTTGAAGAGAGAGGGTGGAGTCAAGGTACACACCCAATGTTTTCACTTCTTTAGACACTTTTAGGATGTTGCCATCGATGATAAAAGATTGGTATGTAGGGTCAAGTTTGTTAAGTCGGGCCTGGGATCCGAAAATAAGCAGTTCTGTCTTATCGTCGTTTAAGCAGAGGTTGTGGGTGGCCATCCATCCTTGGATTCCTAGGTAGATCTCGTTCAACTTTGCAACATCTTCCTCATAATTCCCCATGAGTGCAATGAGGACCTGTGTGTCATCAGTATAATTTGTATATGTGACGCCCAGTTCATCAAGACGGTCAAAGAGGAGCTTTGTGAAGACATTGTAGAGCGTGGGGAGATGCAAGAACCTTGGGGGACTCTGCACTGGATCGGGACGGGGTCTGCTGTGGCGCCGCCTGATGGGGCAAAGACATTGGATGTTCTGTCTGAAAGGAAGGATCGGATCCAATTGGTAGCATTCTGGGAGAATTCAGCAGCCGAGGAAAGGTGGTTAGTCAGGATTTAGTGGTCGGCTAGATCGAAGACTGCGGATAGATCCAACAAGAGCAGGATGGCCAAGTTACCCTTGTCTTTAGCTTCATCCATTTGGATTTTTAGGTCCAGGAGGGCCGTTTGTGTCCCATGCCTGGGTCTAAAGCCAGATTGTCGCAAGCCAAGAAGGTTGCCTTCCAAGTGTTGTTATATTTGGAGGTATGCTACTCTCTCTAGTATTTTTAGTAGAAAGGGTACGGTTGTGATGGGTCTGTAGTTGGTAGGTATATTGGGGTCTAAACAAGGCTTTTTGAGGAGCGGGAGGACCCATGCCTCCTTTAGGTTGCTAGGTACATTGGAATTCTTGAACGAGGAGTTGATCAGTATAGTGATAAAGGGTGCCAGGTCTTTGACCCCGTCCTTTATGACTGAGGTGGGACATAGGTCTCCTAGACAGTTGGATGGTTTGAGGCTTGTGATAATGTTGGTTACTTCGTCTTCCGTGACTGGGGAGAAGTGGAATAGGGGGCAATCCGGGTGGCTGGGCTCCGCATATGGCTGTAGTGATCTTTAGTAGCAATGTTTGCTTTTTTAGATTCTTCTTAGCTTGTAGTAGCGTAATTTTATTAGAGAGTGCTAGTTGGATGTTGTTGCACCAAGCTTTGTCCTTGATGCAGTCATCAGAGATTGGCACTGGTGATTCCAATTCCCTAAGGATAGAAAATAATTCTTTTGTGGTAGATTTAGAGTTTTGGATTCTAGTATTATAGATTTGTTTTTGGCATTCGTGATAGCAGCTTTATAGGTTGTGGCTGCCTCAGAGAATTTTTCTTTAGAGGAGAGGGAGGGGGCTTTTCTCCAGATAGTTTCAGCTGTTCTTTTGAGGTTACGGAGAGCATTTAATTCTGCTGAGAACCATTTGTTCACATGGGCAGAAGGTTTGGCTTTTCTCAATTTGAGGGGTGCTATTTGGTTCAGAGCCTGTTCCAGAGTGTCGTTATACAAATCAACTAGAGATGTAGCGTTGGCATTCATGATAGTGTGGTGAGTTGTGGTGATGGGCTGCAATAAAGGTCTACGATTCACAATGGTGATGTTACGTTGTTTGTGCTACCATAGTGGTAGGTGTGCTTTTTCTGTGGTACTTTAGGTTTAGTAAAGGTAATGAGTTGGTGGTCTGACCAATCACAAGGTGTAATGGCCGTTAGGGAAATGTTGCAATTGATGTTGGCTTGCCAGTCCAGAGTTCTGCCTTTGTCATGTGTGGGTGGGTTGATGCGATGCGTCAGTCCAAGTTGAGTAATAGTATCATTGATCAAGGATGCGTTGGCGTCATTGGGGTCATGAAGGCCCAGATTGAAGTTGCCTAATAATATGATTTGGGATCCTGGTTTTGTGTTGGAAGTTAGTATGTGGGATATGTCCTCCTCAAAGGAGGAGATTGTGCCTGGCGGCCTGTAAAGGAGGTGAAATAGTATGGTGCTGGAATGGGATAGTGGGAGTTTGAAGGATAGGAGTTTGGACGATGATATGTCAATGTTACTGACTTCTCTAATGTTTAGGTTAGTTTTAGCGATGAGAGCTACTCCACCTCCTGCTCCGGTAGGTCTGTCTGCTTGGATGATAGAGTAGTTCTCAGGAATAGCTAAAGCGAGAGAGGGTCCGGCCGCAGGGTGTAGCCAAGTTTCTGTTACTGCAAGGAAGTCCAGGTTGTTCACATCTGCTACATCAAGAATGTGAGCTATGGGGCGTGGCCAGCGGGCTCAGCATGGAGACATGATCTCTCGGAGCTCCCGGGCCGCCAGCAGAATCCTGATAAATCCTGAAGAAAACCACGAGCAGGCAAGCACAAAACGACACCAACCAAGAGTACGAATCCAAGGCTACGAATCGCTGAAGTTGCAAGGTGAACTGGTAGCGAGATCCGGAGAAATCTGACTGGGAAAATACAGCGACCGGCATCGAAACGAACCTAAGATGGACACCGGGCGCTGAGAAAGAAGAAATGCCACGCAGACTAGTGTCTTCTGAAACAGGCGAATAGGAAGAGAGATAAAGGCACTGCAGAGATTGGCTGAGACGGAGGCACACTGATCCTGCACCGGCGATTCGCCTTCGCTGGGATGGCCATCGGGCACCAAAAGGAGGAACGTCCTCACATCCTGACATCCTGGGGCCAAGGGAGCGAGGGAGAGGCGCCTGTGCCGAGTGGACTGAACAGCCTTGTGGTGAAAGCAGGCACGCGCGCACACTGGTTTCCCCGCTGTACCCCGCACCCGAGGAGTGAAAACGGAGATCGGGGTGACTTCAAGAGTGAGGAGCTGCCCCGGAAAGCAGACTGTGACGCATCCTCCCGATCCCCGCTCCAGGCAGGACACAACCGCTCGCGGGCGCTCCATATAATGTTGAGCGCCCGCTGATTGACAACAAGATTCCTGCAGAGGGGAAACACCTGACGGAACACAAACAAACCGATAAGGAGAGAGGGAGGCGGGGAACACGGAACACGCATCAGACATTGAACCAGGCGGATAGAACAGCAGGCAAGGAAAGAAGAAACTCTGCCCGCATCAATGGCTGGGCTGGCCTAATTCACGGACTACAATATCAGCCAAATAAGAACTGCTGCAGAGGGAGGAGAGAATAAGGGAGAGCCCACAACTAGACAGACAGCAAGCAACAGGCAGCCCACACAAAACGCTCCAACACGTATTGCCATGAGGGCAAGTGACAGATTGAGCTGATAGTCCTACAAGGAGAGCAAAGTGGGACAATCACGCCCAAGGGCTGGGAAGACAGAACCAGAGAGAGATACAGGGACATGAAAAGAAGGAGCTTTTACCTAACCCTGACAACTGGAAGAAATACCCCCAAATAGCAGCCACAATCAGAACAAGGACTGAAGCAATTCCCATAAGCAACCCACTGTAACAAGCTTGCCCACAAGGGGATAGGTGGAGAGGACAGTGAGACTATGTTATCGCCCTAATAGACAGAGGCACCCAACCTGCACGTAAAGCACCACGCAAGACAAGTCGAGTACAACAGGGTGGGAATCCCAAATAGACAAGAAAGCAGCCTCTCTGACGCACAGCACGGCTGGGATACCACCCTCTCCACGAACACAAGCAGCACAGGTTGAACTACTCTCACACTCTGGGCCTAGACATTAAACCCTGTACTCTACAAAGCAACAACGGGCCAACATATAATTGCCGTAATGGGCAAAGAAAAGGCTAAGAAGGCAGCCAATCAAAGCACAATGGAACAATATACAACTTCCACTATGGTTCCGCTAATGGAACCAAACAGGTCTGAGGACACACAAATTCCTGATGAAAATCTTTCCCTAAGAGACGTGATGAACGGCATCTCCAACTCGCGAACCTCCATGGAAGTCAAAATGGACGGTATTAGCACAGAGGTCTCCCTGCTGCGCCACGATCTTCAGAAGCTCTCATCCCGCACCGGAGAAGCTGAGACGCGTATATCTGTTGCAGAAGACGAACTGAGGGGCATGGGCCAACAAATGAACAGAGCACTGGAACGCATCAAGGTGCTGGAGGACAGGGTGGAAGAGGGAGAAGGCAGGTCAAGAAGAAATAACATCCGAATACTTGGCCTGCCCGAAAAGGCTGAGGGGGCAAGCTTGGAACTCTTCTTGGAACAGTGGCTTGCTGACTTATTTGCTCCCAAAACCTTATCAAAATTTTTCTCAGTAGAACGAGCACATCGAGTCCCAACTGGCAAACCGCTCCCCAGAGGACAACCGCGAACAGTGATAGCAAAGATCCTTAATTATAGAGATCGAGATGCAGTGCTACAAATGGCCAGGACAAAGGGAGTGATTACATATAGCGGCTCCAAGATAGGCTTCTTCCCAGACTTCACCAGATAAGTGCAGAAAACAAGACAATCTTTAAACCCTCTCAAGAGACGCCTCCAGGCACTGAATGTGAAATATGGTCTACTATTCCCAGCACTGCTGAAAATATACCATAACGGCACGACGATACACTTTACGGACCCTAAAGAAGCATGGGCCTGGACAGAGCGAAACCTGGAGGGAGACTGGGGCCTATGGAAATGGCAAGAAGCCAGAAGAAACAGGCTGTATCCAAATGGACTGCCAGAAGAGCCACCAGGACAAGAGATGGAAGCAATACCACAGAGAGGAGACAAATAAACACAAGAAGTGAATAAATAAAGGAAAATGCTCACTGCGTAGGATCAGTGAAAGCCACCTGAGTCACACAGCAACCGGAAAATAAATGCATCTCATAAGGAAGCTGGCGGCCCAAGACTTGCCACAACACAAACCCCCCCCCCCCCACAGCACCAAATTCACACTGCGGTATTCCTAATATCAAGATGACAAGAAGAACTTACCATTAGTTTGATTAGTTAAACGTTTTGTTCAATGGGTGACAGATGCTTCAGTTGGGGATGGAGTATGGGGAGGGGGAGTTGGGATTTGTACAAGTTAATAGTTGGCACTTGGACAACACAGCTCGAACGATCACAGAGAATAGAAAAGACAACAAGGCATCTCAAATAGAATCTGCAAAAAGGACCTCCTATGGAAGCGATGGCCACCCGCACATAAGACCGCACCCAAAGATTAATGAACTCAACCCGAACCAACACTAAGAAACTCACCTTCATGACATGGAATGTGAACGGTCTGGAAAACAGCATCAAGCGAAGGCTAGTAATACAGTATATAAGCCGATACAATCCAGACTTAGTGCTACTCACCGAAACGCAGCTGGCAGGCACAATGTGCCAATTCTTCAAAAGAACCAAATATCGGACGGCAATCCATGCAGGTTTCTCCATGGGCTTGAGGGGGGTACTAATACTGGTAAACAAAACAACCCTGATCGACATATCTCATGTAACCCAAGACCCTGGAGGCAGATTTGCTTTCATACAAGGCACACTGTGGAACCAAACCATCGCCATACTAGCGATCTATTCACCCCCAGCACTCATGTCAGCCTTAACGAGGCTTCAACGAGGTGATGAACGTCAATGAGGATCGCACATATATAAGGGGAAGAAATCCAGCATTACCAACCAAACTCGCTACCTTTACAGCAGCATTGGGCCTGAAGGATGCTTGGAGAGATCTTCACCCAGCGGAGAGACAATATTCATTCCATTCAGGTGCACAAGCGTCACTGTCTAGACTAGACTACTTCTTTCTTTCTGGCGAAAGCATACACAAGGTAATGGATGCGACACTGCACCCTCGAGGGATATCAGACCACTCGCCACTGATGATGCAGCTTGAGACAGAAAGACCCCAGCCCCCACCAAGTTGGCGGCTGAACGCATACTACCTAGGATTTCCAGAACAAACAGAGAAGATCCAGTAAGCGACCTCAACATACTTCGAATTAAATCAAGACTCAATTAGTGATGTTGGGATAATATGGGAAGAATATAAGGCAACTCTGCGAGGCGAGGTACTGAGCTGGACAGCTGCACACAAAAAGGCACACAGGCAAGAGGTTGAAGACGCAGAAGCAGAGATGAAACACGCTGAGGCAAAATACATAAGCACAGGAGCAGCTGAAGACAACACATCCTTATTAGTGGCACAAAAGAAACTGCATAACGTCACGCTGACCTGCGCGAAGCAGGCGCACAGAAACATGCACGCTAGGCTATATGAGACAGGAGACAAGGCTAGCAAGATGCTAGCATGGCTGGAGAGGAGAGAGGAGAGGAAGGTCATCTCCAAGTGTGCCGCATATGCACAACAAACACAGAATGGACCTCAACTGACCCAGGCATCGCGGAGGCCTTTGCAACATATTATGAGGGGCTATATGCTCCTCCGACGTCCCCGACGGATCCCAGGATGCTGGACACTCTGAACATCCCATCACTGAATGACACAAAGAGAATAAATCTGGATGCAGAGATAACAGAGGAAGAACTGACAACAGCCATCTCCCAGCTTCAAAACGGGAAAACCCCGGGACCCAATGGCTTCCCGGTGGAAACATGGAAGAAAATTGGCACCGGTGAAATAGCGCCTCACATGTTAAAAATGTTCCTGCATTCAAAAGAGAAAGGAATTCTCCCTCCAGACCTGAGAAAGGTCAGTATAGTGGTGATACACAAGGAAGGTAAACCACCAGAGGCATGTAGCTCCTACAGGCCGATCTCACTTATAAACCCAGAGGCCAAAGTACTGGCGAAAATACTAGCCAACAGACTACAAACAGTGATAACCTCTCTAGTCCACCCAGACTAATGCGGCTTTATGCCACAGAGATCCACGCGAATGAACAGTCACAGACTTCACGCTGCCATTGAAAGGGCATGATCCCTACAAGAATCACTAGCACTCCTCACTATTGATTTTGAGAAAGCCTTCGACTCAGTCCACTGGGAGGCCCTATGGCACATAATGGGTAGAATGGGTTTCGGTGACCATTTCACAGGCTGGGTCAAACTACTATATAATGCCCTGACAGCTGAGATCAGGGTGAATGGCTGGTCCTCACGCAGAATTAAGTTGGGAAAAGGAACCAGACAGGCTTGCCCCCTCTCTGCGATGCTATTTGCACTAGCAATTGAACCTCTAGCGATAATGCTGAGAGAGTCACAGTCATGGAGGGGGTTTCAGTGGGCCCAGGACTGGGAGGATAGAGTGTCCTTGTATGCTGACGATCTATTGATCTATCTAAGTGATCCAACAGCTTCATGTCCCATCGTCACAAATATACTAAACAGCTATGGAACCTTTAGCGGGCTAAGGGTTAACTACAATAAATCCTTGCTATTCCCGATCAAGGGCCTTGACGCAACGGCCTTAGATAATTGCCTGTATAAAATTGAAAAAGTGCAATTCCGATATCTCGGGATACAGATCTCACAAAATATGTAACCAAAAACCTGTATCCAATTAGAGATAGATTTGTGAACGACGTGAAGCACTGGATGACCCTTCAGCTCACTCTACTAGGGAGAGCTGCCCTGTTTAAGATGCTGGCCCTACCCCGGTTCCTATATATACTGCAGAATGCACCATTATACATACCAAAAATAGAATTCCGCAAATTAGACGAGACACTTAGGAAACTGTTATGGGGAGGATGGCACTCTCGAATTGCACTGAAAACCCTACAGCGATCCGTATGGGAGGGAGGCATTGGACTTCCCCATCTACAAACATACTATTGGGCAGCCCAGATGTCAGTAGTAAATGATATCCTACATAACGACCCAGCACCACCGCACATTAGAGCAGACACCCAGGTGGGGCAAGGGATTACTCCACTAGAGAGCCCCTACCAAAGGAAAACACGACCAGCCCCAAACACAACTACTGGCCAAAGAACACAGATCTGTATACACGCACACAGACACTTAGGATGGGAAGGGAAGATCACACTGAAACAACCTCTGTGGCGCAATAGGCACCTACCTGAGCTTAGTGACCTCCCCAAATGGGCAACCTGGGAAGCAGCCGGAATAGCAAGACTAGAAGACATGATACAAGATGGGGAAATAATAACATTCCAAACCCTAAGCGACAAATACAACCTACCTGACACAGAACACTTTCACTAAAGACAGATGAGACACGCACTCACCACAAGTACCAGAGTGCACTCCGATTGGAAGGAACATAGTGATGGAGCGAATCGTCAACAAAATAACCTCTACAATGTATAATACGATTACCTCATTTGCCACAACAGAACTCACAGATCTCAAAGAGAAATGGGAAAGAGACCTGGGCCCAATACAACCAGAGGACTGGACCACAGCCCTCATGTACCACAGAGAGACAGCAATCTCAGCTAGAATCAGGCTGATTCAACTAAAAATCCTACACAGGATATATTACCCAAGAGAGGCCTTACACCAGTGGGGGAGAGCGACAGATCCCAACTGTCTACGATGCCACCAAACGAGAGGCACATTCTTCCACATCCTATGGGAATGCCCACAAATCCAGATCTTTTGGCAGAAATGCTGTGATAGGCTTTCAACAGTGATTGGCCGAGTGATACCAATGGACCCCAAACTTCTAATATTGGGGATAGATGCAGACATAGAGATATCCCGATTTGAAAAACGCATGCTCGCAACATCCACAGGCCTCGCGAAAAGGAACCTGGCCCAACTGTGGGGCATGGCCTTGTCTCACAATACGAGAAATGGGTAACAGATGTAGACATGTGTGTGCCAATGGAAAAAAGAGTGTATACCACCAGGGGGTGCCCTGGGAAAGCGAGTAAGATATGGCAAAGTTGGGAGGATAATTGAAGACACCAAGAAATGAGCAGGAGGCCTGATGAACTGCTGAAAACTAGACCACTCAGGCAACTGATAGGAGGCCACAGACTTAATATGCTTAAAATGTTTACATTACATATATGTGAAAGAGCCAATCACCGAGAATGTGTGTATACCTCTGTGTTTGACCATGCCAACTAAGTTTTAGTTTCTTTTTGTTTTGCTTGCAGTTATAAAATAATAAAATATGTTATAAAAAAAAAGAATGTGAGCTACTAATGACCGGGCATTGATGAGAGCGCCCTTGATAGAAGTCACGGTTGGGTTTGCTTAGTAATTGGGTCTGAGCTTAGGCATGGGGTGGCTGTGATTGTGAGTCTTATCTGGATGCTGTGTGGGGATGGGGGGCAGATTTGGGGTCCCCAGTGTGCATGGTGTGTGTTCTCGAGTGCCTAGATTTAAGGCTGGTACGAGAGCTTAGTCTGGCGGTTTCTCCAGTGTGTGGGAGATGCAATATCAAGACTAGTAATGTTAGGTGTATTGGATCGAAGGCCTCGTCTAGCATTTCTTAAATGCTGAGGGTAAGGGATGAGAGGTATGGGTGGGGTTGCAAATTTGCTGCTCCATTCTGCTGGTGACAGTGAAGGTAGATGTTGGGGGGTAGCGCTGGTGAATGTGGAGGAGGGAACTTTGGTCCAAGTGTTGGGTGGGAGGTTGGATGGTAGTATGTTGTGAAACAGAGGGAGAATGGTGGCCATAGTAAGTGTCACTTTCCTTAATGCTGTCATGTTGGGATTTGGCGTCTAGCAGTGGGAGCGTAATTGGTAATATGATGATAAGCTAGTACAAATATATGTATCATGCGTAATGATAGGTTAAATTCGAATATGCCTGCAGTACAAGGCAGAGGCTAATAGAACAAGGCAGAGGCTAAAATCAAATAAGCTTACAGTACGAGGCAAGGCTAAATTCGAGTATGCTTACAGTGTAGGGCAAATGCTAGATCCAAATATGCTTACAGTGCAATGTAAGGCTAAATTCGAGTATGCTTACAATGTAGGGCACAGGCTAGATTCGAATATTTATGCAGTACAAGGCAAGGCTAGTTTGGAACGGCTAATAGAACAAGGCAGAGGCTACAATTGAGCGTGGCAATAGGCTAAATCACGTGTGCATGGTATAGCTGATGCTCCACTGTACTTAGTCTGTGATTAAATTAGACTGAAGCTGTCGTGGATATGGTGGGACACGTACAGTTATGTGCTAGTGCTGGCATTAGTTGTGATGAAGTGGATTGGCTGGGAGTTGACACGCCGGTATCTTTGAAGAGGGGCCATGCGGACTGGCGGGGAGTTGTAAAAGCAGCAGCGGTGTGCTGAAATCGTTGGAGCTGTCAGGCGGCGTGCCATAGGGTTCGGGGTCAAGGTACATATATCCATCTGTAGATCGGGGATGTAGCTCAGGATCAAGTGTTAGATATTTTGCGGTCGCCTACTTTCTGGGATGGCAAAGCATGGACTGGGATGGGAAGCATGACTGGGCCCTTCATTATTGTGGCAAAATGAAAAGTACTTGTTACGGTCCCGACTATTGCTGTTTTCTTCTAAATAAAATGTTTCTATCATTTTTGCAAAAATAACCAAATGTTTTGCATCTCTTGTGGATATGTGTTTTTAAGTTCCTCATTCTGCGTTAGATAACCTTATGACGTTGGTGATAACAGGGTACGTTTGGCTACTCTACCCACTAACATCACTGAAATAGGTGGAGCTAATTTTGAGTTTATAGTGATGTTAGCGTTAGGGGCGGGGGAACAGAATCGGTGCCACGAGGTCCTTTGAAGTTGGTTTCTTATTTTACCATAACTGGTGAATTTCTGCAGTTCTTCGGTTTTACTTGTAACCATGATGTCCCTTTAACAAAGTTTTTTCACAGAATTTCATAGGTTTTTATTAGTGGAACTTAACCATAATGTCCCTTTAAGTATTTCATTGAATATAAACACCAGGAACATCAATGATGACATCACAAATGTCATTGATGACATCACTGTTGACATCACATATCTGGGGCACTTCTTTTTGTTCACTGATATATCTATGCCAGTTATTTTCTTTCACTAACAGCCAGAATATGAACATTCTAAATGTAATATATGTATAGACATTAACAATATTGTGTGTTGTTAAAGTACTTTCCATAGGGTTTTGTCTCAGCTCATGGTACACATACAGAGTGTTGGGAAGTGAGTGAACCCATCCCACCACCTTAGGTGCTTTAGAGTGAGGCGAATCCCATTGGAAGAACTCTAACGGTACAAAGGCCAGGAGCCATCGTTTAGGCCCCCACAAGATCATTATACTGTATATAATTCAGATGCTTAGACATTGGGCCTGATCACGACTTTGGCGGTAACCCTTAAATCCAGCGGTGGCGCTATTACTGCCGGATTTAAGGGTCCGCCAAATCAGGACTTCGGCGGATTTCGTCCCAGCTCTGAGCTGGGGGGAAATCTGCCGAAAATTTGCGCTATTACCGCCGGCGGGAAATCCGCCGGCGGTAAGAGCGTGAACATTCCCCATTGAGCCCAATGGGGAATGGGGCATTCCTGAATGGGCTCAATGGGGAATGGGGATTAACATTACCGCTGAACTCGTGATCCGGCGCTATTAGCGCCGGGGAGTTCGGTGGAAGGGCTAATACCGCCGGTGGTAATGCCGCCAAAGTTACCACCAAAGTCGTGATCAGGCCCATTGTGCGCGTATATAAGCAGATGCCATTTTGTAGCCGTGATCAAAGCATGAGGCCTGCACCACCATGCAGTTTTTTTTAAAAAATATTTTATTTACTTGAATTTAATCAAAAGAAAAATGATTTTTACAAGGTTATGCAGAGGATCCTCTTAGAATGTAAATTTCAGCGATTGTTAGTGCACTGGTTATATATCTAGGAGGTCTTGATGCATGTTTACATGGGTTGTTGAGCTGGTTGAGATCCCATCAGCTCATTTGAGGATTGCATTATCATTTTTAATGCCAGTTCTATAAGTTTCACTGCTGCTACTGTCCATCTTCCGGTTTCACCAGATGTCAGTCTATTCCAGAGGAAATCCAGGTCTACTGTTCCAGGATCCATTAGTAGCAATGTCAAATAGGAGTTACGGTTCTGAAGTGTCTTTGGGCACATCAGCACAAGATTTTTAAGTATTACAGGGCAGTCTTGTTTTTTGCACATATGACATCCAGTTTCTGCCAATGATGATCTGATTGCTATAATTTCACGCGTCGGAAGCAGGTTCAGTCTAGCTTTCATGAATAAGGTCCGCAGCGCTTTGTTTGGAAATTTGATGCAATAATTTTGTGCTTCTTTAATTTATTAAAGGTCGGGGGGAGGTGCATCAACAGTTTGTTTGCGCTTACTTTCTCAATGACATCAATCCAGTCTTTAGTTCAATTTTTTTTTCACTCTTTGTGGGTTGTGTCTCAAGTCCTCCTCCGAGCACGCCACCTCCTTCAGTTTTTCTTTTTGGCGGGCGACCCATATGTTTAGGCCCTTACATTTTCCGCTCCTCAGTTCTTCCGCGATGATGTTGTAGATGGGTAGTGAGTCTGCTACTAGAATTTTTTGATATAGTAGCATTGCGCTTTGTTCCAATAGGCCTACCAAGAAGACTAGCCCCAGTTCCCGTCTGATTGCTGCCATTTGTGTTGATTAAGGTAGTCCCAAAGTGGCCTTCCAGACATGCCCCTCAAGTTTATTCCAGATGGTTTGAGGCATGTTTACAGACGCGTCCATCCCATAGATTAGTGCCGGCAAAACTTTTGTTCTGCAAAATTGGATGGCAGGAAGAAGTGAACATTTTCCATATTTATTGTTAACTAATTTGGTCTTAGCTGTCAGCCGCTTTGTTTTCTCCCACAGCAAATCTTGCATTGAGGTTTCTCATCCCAAACTGTTGAATGTCACTCCCAAATATTTTAAGTTTCCTACTACTTCCACTTTTGTTTTATCTAGATACCGGTTTTGGTTTTTCTGGATTTTTTTGCCCGCTCCGTCCAGTACGAGGATTTTCATTTTTGTTTTGTTAATTTCCAAATTATTTTCCTCAATGTATCTGGAAAGATTTTCCAGTTTTCTTTGAAGGCCAATTTGGGTTTGATCAATCAATATCACATCGTCAGCATACATCAATCTTGGGATGAGTGTTGACCCTATTTTAGGGGGGAAAGCCCTTGCTTTTAATTCCCACTGTTGGTAGTCGCCTGAGAAAAAGATAAAGAGCACCAGCGCCAGTGGGCAGCCCTGTTTGACTCCCTTGTTAAGAGGAATTGCCTCAGAAAGGATGCCTTGTCTGTTTAATTTTACACTGATCTGTGTTTCTGCATGAAGGGCAATGATTGGCTCCAGGATCTCTTTTGGGCAATCCCAGTTTTCTGGTTTGGCCCACAGCTGTGCTCTGTCGATTTTGTCGAATGCTTTTGATAAATCCATAAAAGCTAGGTTTACTTTTGGCGCACCTTCTTTCACTTTGAGCTTTAAGATGTTTAGTATCAGGATGTTGACTCCGGTGCTGCCATGTTTCTGAAAGCCAATTTGGAAAGGATTGTTACATGGTGCGTATTTGTACCAGCTTCTAAAGAGGGCAAGTAGGCTTGAGGCATAGATTTTCCCTATGATGTCTAACAGGGCTATGGGTCTGTAGCTCTCCGGGTTTTCTCTGCTTCCTTTCTTGAAGATCGGAACTATAATGACCCTCAACCATGTTTCTGGGATTGATTGCGTTCTACCACAATGGTTAAAGATTTTACTGATCACTGCCACCCAGGCTTTCGGAGCTTGTTTCAGATCTATATTTGTCAACCCATCAGGGCCCGGTGCTCTTGAGTTTTTAAGTTTGGTGATCAATTTTTCGATCTCCTCAGTGTTCGTCACGTCAGCCCATGGAGTGGTAGATTCCCGCATTTTGATAGGTTGACTAGAGTTAGGGGAGTCGAAAAGGGTTGTGAAGTGAGTTGTCCATTGGGCTTCTGACACAAAGTTTGCGATCTCGTTTTCTGATTGGGTTGTCATTGTTTTAATCAAAGACCAAAATTCCACTGATCTTTTCAGACTCAGTCTTCGCAGCATTTCTTCCGAATCGTGTTGGTAGAGAGCCGCTCTTCGATGTTTTATCCATTTGGTGTATTTTTTTGTTTCATCTTCCCAGTGACTCCAGGCTTCAGGCGTGTTTGTTTTGGTCGCGATTCGCTTTAATTTTCGCATTAATTTCCGTTTTTCTACAACCAACTTGTCATATATATGTTTCAGTTGTTCTAGTTGCTTTTTCTGGACAGTTGATGTTACTCTATGTGCCAGTAGGAAAGGGAGGTAGTTAGGTCTTGCATATCCATCCGACGGTGTCGCTAAAATACCCTCAATGTTATATTTGGCATTTATCTTTTTTACATCTGTTGTAGTAAGGCAAAGTCTTGATATGTGATTGTTTGTTACAACATCGTGCTTGTATAGTCGTTTGGATATCCGTTTTCCTTGTCAGGCACAGTAAAGAAGGTTATGATAATTGTGCACAGTTCTCTGTATGTTGAAGGCTTTTATGATCGGCAATAAACCTTGGCTCACATAGATACACTCCATTGTAGCTTTGGAGTTTACCCGTTCCCACGTCGGGATTGTAACTTGGTGTGGAAACAGAAATGCTATATTATGGAGGTTTCTTGGACTTGTTAGACTAGTCCAGGCATTTCCTCTTTCTGCTGCTTGGCCTTGAGGAAATGGATTCAATGGATCATCTGTGGTTTTTTCACAATTTGCGTTCAGGTCTCCGCAGATTATGATGTCAATCTTTTCATAGGTCACATAGATTTTATCTATTGTTGCCTCCATGTCTGAACAGAACGCTTTAGTTGTTATGCGTTGTGGGTTCCAGTAGATATTTATAACCAGCAGCTGCGTTTGATATGCTGCTTCTTCGTTAGTTGTTATTTTAGTCCAATTTAGTATGATAACCAGCATCACGTAAAATTGTTTCAGTGTGGCCATCATGGCAAAGCCCGAGCCTATTTTAATTGCGATCAGGAGCCTGGCCGACGGGGGCCCTAAGAGACCCTTTGTTGCCAGTGATATTTCAACCGTAAAACCATCGAGGGACGGTTTCTCCGCCAACCAGGTTTCCTGTAGGCACAGGATGTCAAAATGGCCCAGGTCCACATCCCCTGTCATTGTTAGGTGAGTGGGTCCTCTTGTATTCCAGGAACCCAAAGTATAGATGTCTATGTGGTTTTCTGGAGGATCTCTGTGTCCGAGAACAGAGGACAATGGTTGTTGCTATTTCTTGTTGGTTGGCATCAAGGTTGATTTCAACCATTTCCATGGACCCTTTGAAGTGGTTACTTCTCTCGCCCCCCTTGACTTTTCGTCCAGTGTTTTTTCCTCACTCTGTCTTTGCCTCTTTGGAGAATGCCTTGTTCGTGGGTTACTTTGACTGTCCTCTACTTTGTGGTATCTGTCACGCATGTCATGTTTTCATCCTCAATTTCTGGTCTCCATTGCAAGTGGCGTTTCTCTTCGTGGACTTTGTTTTCTTCGGTAGTATATTGTCTGTTTTGCTCTTGCCACTTTCCGCTTCGATATGGCCTAAAGAGGACCTCTGTTCTTGAAATATAATATTGTTTAGAGAAGGCCCCTTCTTTGTTTCTAGGGTCTTTTTTTCCAGTGTCATCAGATCTCTTATTTCTGATAAAATGAAGCCTGGCTGTTCGATTTCTTGGAACACTGCTCTCGACAAGTCTTGTATACTGTTCGATTTCACGTGGAGGTAGGCTTTTGCTATGTCTCCTCTGTGGTAGGGTTCCACAAGTTTGAGATCTTCCATACTTATTTGTCTTATGGAGTTTGTTTTCCTTGTTATTTTAAGGACGTTTTTTCTGTTAAGGATCATATAACCTTCTGCTCGTTAGGTTGCTCTAGTTTGAAGATACATATGACTCCTTTATCTTTTTTTTTCTCGGGGAGCCACACTCAGCTTTTTTGTTGTTCCGCTGCTCGTTGTTGTCCATTTTTTTTTGTTTGAGTTTTTTCTGAGGATTCTCTGTTCGAGTCTTTGTCATCTTGGCGTCTCCGGGTGCTGTTATCAGGGTGGCAGATGGAGTTATGCGTTGTCTTTAATTCTGTCTCATTCCTACGAACTCTTGCGGGGACCTGCCCGGTTTTGTCATTTCCCTTCGGCGTTCAGTTATTGTCTTCTTCCCTAATGGGAATTGGTTTTTCTTTTATCTTGGGCTTGCTTTCTCAATGCTGCGACAGGTTTATAAGATCTGAGTTCACCAGGAATTCATCCGCTGATCTGGGCGATCTTGTTAGGTCTACAACATTGGTATCGGTCCTTGTGTCGTCCTGTTCTCCTGCTTCTCCATGCTTACTTTTAAGACATGTCCCCATTAGTCTCTGGTCATTTTTGTTCTGATTTTTAATTTTATCTGACTCCTCCACTTGATTTGACAATTTCACGACAGTTTGTTGTTTCACTGTTTGTACTGGATCTGTTTCTTTAGTTCGTCTTATAGTTTTCGTTATGTCTGTGCTGGGTATAGGTGAGGCCGTAACTGAACCTTTCCTCTGCCTTTTATCACCATTGAGGAGCTGATTTTTAATTTCTGCTTGAAGCGTGTCCACACATTTTTCAAGAAGTGACACTTTGAGTTCCAAGGCTTTTTGTTGTTTAATGTTTTTGTTTTCTGTTGCTGTTCTGTATCCTTCTATGAAATTAATTTTCGTGTCCATGTTATTGAGGACTGTGGTGTTGTCTTGCACGCTGTCTCTTATCGACTCATACAATTTGCCAAATGGCGCTAAAGCGATGGTGATGGCCGACATTATCGTTACCATATCTGTTTTTTTTATGTTGAGTCTTTATGGGTTACTGAATAAATTTCGCTGAGGCGACGATTCTTTGGGGAGGTAAAAATATTTGGTCGTTGTTGTTAACCCGAGGTGAATCAGAAGCCTCTCAAAGAACTGAAGAGTTTAGCACATGGCGGGGCTCTGATACTTGAGCTTGGGATGACTTTTTATTGATAGCCTCTTCTTGTAGTCTTGCCTCCGTATCTCCCTTTTTCCCATTGGCTGTGAAGTATGGCCTATGTTTATATGGGCTTTTGTCTACGCATAACGGTGGACCTTTTCGTACTGCTCTTGTAGGTTATCCACTTCATCTAATGGTGTACTTTCTTCTATGGAAGTTTGCCTTGGTGGCATAAACGCCTGTTCTGGCATTATAGTATTCTTTGAATTTTGCAACAAGATGTCCTTATGTTGAAGTATTGTCTCTGTAAGGTCAGTCGTTGTGGTCAGATGGGCTGGTTTTAACAGCGTGAGTTGCTCCATGATCCACTCGATTTCCCTCGTCTGTGGTTGAGTATGAATAGTTATTTTCACCTGCGAGGGGACCTCTGAAGTAGTATTTCATTTCCCACTGTCAGGAGATTTCTCTATTGCAATATCGATTTTGCAGAGTTTGTTGGCGTAAGTTCAAGGGTGGCTTCCAGCAACTCTGCATCTGATAACTCAGTGTCGGTGTTTAGTTTTCTCTTTTGATAGTTGGTAAAGAAAGACTTCAGAGGGCAGGACAAAAGTGGCTTTGGGAGAAACTGTCCCGTGGTTGCACCTTTTCTTTGTGTTTTTTGTAGTGTCGCCATTGTTGTCTTCCTTTAAATAGAAGCTATGGGCTTCGTGACGTGCTTCTGCTTATTAGGCTTCATGTTCGCCAGGTTTTGAGTTTTTGTTTGCTTTTTCGTTAGATGTCGCTTTTTGACTTATCTCCCTGTGACTTAGTTTTTAGAAGGGTACCGCTGCCGTCTGGATCAGTGTCTGTGTCCGAATGTCCTTCCTCGTGACTCCTTTCTACATCACATTCTCTTCCCCCTCATTCGATTGGGATTCCAAGGGATGCTCGCCACTAATGTTATTTTGGACAGGTTGCACATTTTCTGGGCGTGTACTATTTGGGGGTGAGTGTGGTTCTGGATGTACCATCGCTTTAGTGCATTTTTGATTGCCCTCCGAAAGGGGGGTTTGTTTATTAATCTCCTCTGATATTGATGATGAAATCGGGAGGGCCTTTCCAGCTCTCCCTGGTTCTTGTTCCTGGACATGAGGGGGGTCTCCTCCACCACTGCAGACCTCCCCTGTTTCCACCGGGGCTCGCTCCTTGCCGTTGATGTTGTCTGTGGCGTGTCCGGGGGCTCTGCCCATCTGAGGCAGAGCCGGCCGAGAGCCACTGATTCCAGCCTCCTCGCGACCGCGGTCCAGCTCGGAGTTCTGCAGGGGCTGCCCTCCGGCCGCCTCTGCCGTATACTCACTTGCCTCTGCGGTAAGCAGGACGGTGGACGCTTCAGGAGGGCTCGATTCTTTAACTGGCTCCACGTATTTCGGATGTCCCCCTCCGGACACCGCTTCGTCTGTGTCGATATTGGTAAGTCCTTTACTCCTTCTGGTTTCGTAAGACTTGCTTCTGAGTCTGATATGTTTTTATTGCCCCTTAGACGGCAACGGCCTGAGTCCATTTCTCTCTCAGGGGGGAAATTGGGTATGATCTCCTGGGCTTGATGAACCGCCGTAGGCTTTTGTGTTTTGTGTGAGGTTTTATGTGAAGCCGGGCTGGCGGCGACGGGGGGCCACGGTCTCTGTAGGCGCGGGCTCTCACTCGCCCTTTCCATTTATCCCACGTCTCCCATGTCTTCCACATCTGCCGCAGACTGCGGCAGACTGCCTCTCACCTCGCCTCTCAGCTCTGCTCACCGCTCCGTGGTGTGAAGGCACAGAAATAGGGAACTCCCACACTTTAGCACTGTAGAAAGATGGCTGGGCTGCTTGACTGCGGCAGACTGCCTCTCACCTCGCCTCTGAGCTCCGCTCACCGCTCCGCAGTGTGAAGGCACAGGAATAGGAAACTCCCACAGATTAGCACTGTAGAAAGACTGCTGGGCTGCTTGACTGCGGCAGACTGCCTCTCATGCAGTATTTAATGTGTTAGACACATACCACAAGCTTGAGGGAGAAATCGTAATAAGCTCAAGCACTGATGAGAGAGGCCCATGCTCCTAGCATTCACAGATACCTTAATTTGTTCTAAAATTGTTGCCAATATGTGTGTTCTCCAAAGAATGTGCCCTGCAAGGCAACGAGACAGGGCTGGGTGCCATGGTGTACATGTTATCCCACACAGGCCAGAGCAGGCCTCTGACCACCACCCAGACACCCAGACAACTAGGAGATATTGCCCATACATCTGCCCCAGTCCTAAGACCCCTGAATTCCAAGATAACAGTTGACTCCAGACCACAGACCACAAACCAATCCACCATAAAAGGTCTAAGAACATGGTCGTCCCATGTTTATTTTATAACGACATCATTTGTAATGCGAAGTACAGGGAAGAATAAATCATAGTTCAAAAGTGAGGGTGGAAGCCTTTGAAGCCACGAGACATGATTGGGGTGAGTGAAGGATGTGTGGGTCAGTACGACCTTGAGACTGTCTTTGAGTCTTTGAGCATGCCACATACCTTGTTTACTGATAGAATAGCACTCTTTAGTAATGTAGGTAAGTGCTCCTTTGACCTTGGTTCTGTTACGCTCACCTGGCTCCCACAGAGGCGTCGATCTGAACTGGACAGCTGCAGTCTCCACCAATGTGACGCGTAGGGCCGAGATGACAGACTGGACTGGCCCACCTAATTTCGTTTGCTTGGCCCGTAGGAATATTCTTCTGCAAATGGAGAAAGGGAATTAACCACCCGTGGAGTTGAGTGTAAATCCCCCCACCCCCACTGTTCTCCCCACTGATCACCTTTGATGTCCCCTCTTATAGTCTCACCTGATGGTTTGAAAATATGAGCTCTCCATCCTGCATTGAGCGCAGGGGCGCGTAGATAACCAGTTGCTTCACTGGCTCGAAGGAATTGGTGAGTTCCAGAACAATATTGACTCCGAGATTCCCGGCAAGACGCCGTAAGTATGTAGTTCGTAAGAGTTCAAATGCCTGACTTTCACTCTTGTCCGATTCCTTGCAGGTTGCAGCTTGACCCTAGTAAAGAGTTCTTCGTGGCAACCGGTAATATTCTGGTAAGGATTTGTATTATCCAACACAGTTCGATAAAATATTGTCAATAAAATCAGGTAAGTCTATTGTGGTGAGGAGGGTTCCCCTTGTTAGTCCCTTTGTTTCACCTTGCTGTCCTTTTGTTTACCCTTAGGGGCCGGAATTCAGCGAAGATGCAGTGGAAGTTGCGCCGACCCGTGAAGAGGAATATTTTCTCCCTTATTCAGGCGCTGAGAGAAAGTATGAACTCTCGGGGAATACTACCTCTGGCGGTAAAATTAGGTAAGTCTATGGGGGGTAACTAATATTCCTCTCTGTATTCCCTTGGCTCACCTTGCTGTTCTTGTCTTCTCCTTTGGTGCCGGAGTGCGGCGGGAACATGCAGGAGGATGCGGTGGAATGTGAAGATGCTGCGAAGGCCGGTGAGTTCAGCGCGGCGCTGCAGCAGGCGAGGCGACGCGCATAAAATAACTTATTTCTTCCAGCTCAAAGGTGCGATGGATAGGGAATTCAGGTAAGGATCAATGTTATTGCTCTTGTTCTAACCTTTTCTCCTTCTTTCTCCCTTTTTCTCGGAGCTCCAAACTCGAGGCGGGCATGGCAGAAGGCTGGATGCAGACTTGCAGGCACGGTGAGCGTTACGCTGCTGGATGCAGAATAACGCGAAGCGTGTGCTGCTCTTCGGGCGTGGTTCAAATAGCCTCCAAAGTAGTCCTAGGTATATATTCCTCCCCAGCCCCACCCGGGTAATAAAATAGTTCCTGGGTAAATTAGTCCCTTCCAAGCCTCTTTTGGCTTGGAGCTCTTGCAGCATGGTCTGCATCAGGTAAGTTTGCAGCATGGTCTGCATCAGGTAAGTTTTAATCTATGAGCCTGGCGCCTATGGCGCCAGGACTGACTGTCTCTCCACATGAGCCATAGGCGCCAGGACTGCACCAAAATAGCCCCTAGTAGGGGTTGTTGGGCTTGCTTGGGATAACTTGATGCCTGCTTCCGGGGTTGCTGGACTTGGTCTGGGTCCCCGTATGTAGGCATCATGACAGCTTCCCTGGAATTTGGCCTTGGTTTCCTGGAGTCGATGAGCCTAGCAGACCCCACGTGATGGAAGATGGACAGACTGGGCTGGGACCAATGGCCTGGCATCCCCTATGGAGTAGGCCAACCATATATAGGGTTGCACTAACCAGCCACGTAGGTTTCACCATATGTAATTATGCCATTTATGATGCTGTGCCTCTTTTTAAGCTCCTGTTTGCCCCCTTTTTCCTCAGAAGATTCCAAGGCAGCAGAGTTCTTTGCTGACACACCTATTTTTGTAGAAATAAAACTTGTTATCCTTGCAAGGGTTTCTTGGGCCTTTTTTCCCTAGCGGGTTGTATTTTAACTGGTATAAGTGTTTAGGGGTGTGCCTTCAATTGGTGACCCTGACATGATCCCAGCACCCCGTACCTGCAGAGGTGTCCAGGCCACTTCTCTTGAGGGGCCATGCCCACCTACAGTGACCAGTCCCAAAAAATGTGTATTCCCAAATGGTTTTACAGCAGCCGTCTTTGCAGAATTCCTGTCTGCTCTTTGGAGCGGGGCACGGCTCCGAGAAGAGTGCAAGCTTGAATTATGTGGCACCCCATGATGGAGGAGTTTGGGTGAACACGCGCATGTGAGTATACCCTTGCAAGAAATAACAAGTAGGGGACGGGTATATGGGAAAGTGTGAAGGTTGTGAATACGTGAAAAGTGATGTAGTTGATGTGGTGTGGTTGTGGTTTGTGTTTTTTTTATTTTTTATTTTTTTTAAAGAGAACAGTAAGGAAAGAAAAATTGAATGATAGGGAGCCTTCCCGAGTGGGGGAAGAAGGTGGTACCAAGTATATTGTGCAAGGGAAGAAACAGGAAACAAATGGGAGCCCCGCATAATTAGTGGGCTCAGGAATAGTATTTATTTTTATTTTAGCTTGTGAAGTGTGTGAGTGGGGATTTGGGGAGAAGGATGGGTGTGGGAAAGCATTTTTGATGTGAGGGAGGGGATAAAGGATTGACCTTATTTGACGAACAAGCGTCAGCGTGCACAACGCATTACCTAAGGCGCAAGGCATTGAGGCATAAGGAACAATATAATGGGAGTAGAAATGCCCATATAATATATGTACAGAGCTCTGCTGCTATGGGTACGTTGATTTACGCATTCGAAAAGCAGACCGCTGGGGTACCACTTGCAGTCAATGACATAAAAATATTGGTAGAGTACATTAAAGACCAGGCCTGGGATGCGTGGGTAAAGACAGGATACCCGGGAGTGAATTTAGGGAACTATGCACATGATGGAGCATCATTCAACAAGATCCAGGCACAAATATGGGACGCGCTGTGGCGAGCGTTCCCAGACACACCAGATTTACAATCAATAATGCAATGTACCATGGGGGATGACAAATGGCCCGCACAGTTTATTCTTAAGGTTCAGAAGAGGGGGGAGATGGGTAACTTGCAGCACCAGACAATACACTTTTTCTACTTTAGCGTCAAAAAGGGCCTGCCTAAAGAAGTGCAAAAGGTCTTAGACAAAATAGTTGCCATTGAGGTGAAGGGGTGGCCCGAAATACAGAGCATAATAATACACCATTGCAAAAGAATAAAGGAGTGTGACAAAGAAACGGCCCAGAGGCAGCAAGCTAAGGTAGCGAAACTATTACAAAACAAAGCAGCTAAAATCGCTTTGGAGGTGTCAGTATCGACACCAGTGCAGGCAGAGGTGGCAGGAAACGCTCAAGTGTATGCAAACACTAGAATAGCAGCAGTTTGGTTGGAAGAAGGGCAAGGAATGTGGGACGGGGTCCACAGTAACCCAGCTCACAGTGGCAACAATGACGACAGAAGCGCGTCAGAGGAGTGTTCAGGGGAGCAAGGAGAGGGAGATTTGGGGGGATGGGACCTAGAGAGGGGAAAGGGATCTTCACAATGTTGGAATTGCGGGAAGTGGGGGTATTTTTTGAGAGAGTGTAGGAGCAGACAAGGGCTGGGGTATAACTATGACTCACCACCCCAGGGGCACTCACAAGGGCCCTACAAGATACACCAAGCCTATACATAATTACCCCCACAGATACCTGGCCTACCTGTTCAGCATCAGCAATCAGTACAACTATACACACCCCAGTACACGTCCCCATAGGGAAACAACATGACCCCTTCAACAGGGCACCAAATGGTACAGTCACCACGTTCCGAGGCGCATCCATGGTGGGGGAAACCCCTTTTAATTTCCCGGAACAAACACGTATCCTGATTAGGACAACCCACAGAGAACTCTTGCATGTCTGATCCTGTCTATGACCCCCAACCCTGATGAGGAACCCTTCATGGGGGCAGAGATAGGAAACAAGCAATTCATATTTTTGGTTGACTGAGGTGCTGCGAAAATCATGCATCAGTGAGGGGGACTTCCTGTTATTGGGCAAAACTCTTCACATGTAGGGCTTCTCTGGGGCTATTTCTATGGTTCCGTACACTAAAGAGCTGGATGCAGTGGTGGGAGCGAAGGTGATGTGCGCTCCCTTATTGTACTCTGAAACGTCTCCTCTCAACCCGCTGGGCAGGGACTTGCTCAGTAAGCTGAACATGGCAATCTCATTCATTGATCACGGCATTGTTTGAGCCGCACCAGTAATGTGTGCATTGAGGGCAATGCTATTAATACATGCAATGGCACGAGAGGTGGTGGTCCAAGAGATATCTGTAGACCCATAAATGTTTATCTATGGGATCACAGTGTTTGGTGAGAAGGTGCCGCAAATTGCCAAGGGCTGCTTCACAGTACCAACAGATTTTATCTTTTGCCCTGTAGTGTCCCCTGAATTGGTAGTGGGCACAATCCTATCCATAGACCTGCAAGGATTGTTGCTGTCGACGAAGAAAGTGGTCACACTAGGGACACACAGACATGGGTGTGAGTAATGCACAGTGATTTGCATTGACCCCACTGTACCTCTTAAGAAGGTGACAGATGCAGAACTATTTGAAAACAATGACAATGATGGAGAAATAGTTTTGGAGATTTGCATTCCCTGTGAGATCATGGTGCAGTACCACAGAGTGCAGTGCCCCATGGTGGCCATTGTGGCCTTGCCCACCTTCATTGAAGCAGATTTAAAATTTCTATCCTAGCAGTTGTGGACCACCAACCCACATGATGTTGGGCTTTTAAAAGAAGTAACTCCAGTACACATAACACTAAAACAGGGGCAGTGCTACCCCAGGTGAACCAGTATCCACTATCAAAAGAAGTAGAGGAGGCATTAGAGACACAGTAATGGCCCTGCTCAATCAAGGGATAATAGTGCCATTTACATCACTGGGTGACACAGTGATATTTCCTGTCAAAAGGGCAACAGGGGCAATTGGAGAATGATCCAGGATTTGTGCCCCCTAAATGATGTGGTACAGAAAGAATTTCCAGTGGTTCCGAACCCGCCACCATTCTATGCAGTATGACCAAGGAGGCTACTCACTTTACAGTAGTAGATTTGAACTATGCCTTCTTCTCAATACCTCTGCACCCCAATTTTAAATGTCTCACAGCATTTACCCATGGCGAAAAGTGCTATGAACACACTTGTTTGCCCCAGGGGTGATGCGAGAACCGAAACATTTTCAACAGAATATTGCTCGCTGACTTAGGAAACATTCAAGTGGCCAGCACGATCATCCAGTACGTGGACGATTTGCTTGTATGTACCAAAAGTGAGCATAATTGCTGAAGAGACTCCATCACATTCTTACAACTCCTGGCCCGCAAGGGGTACAATGTTGAAAAGGCCAAACTTCAGTGCTGTCAGCAGGAAGTACTGTATTTAGGTCAACTGATATCAGCAAACAGCAAGAGAATCATACCAGACAGTGCGTGGTCTGTGCACACCACCACCAGACTTATGACAGTAAAAGACATATAGATATTCTTAGGGTTATGTAACTACTGCAGAGCATGGATTCTAGACTATGCAGTGTACACAAGGCAACTGCTGCCATCAATTGGGCAAAGGGCAGGCCTCAAACACACAATTCATTTGTATATATGACAATGAACTTTAACGTTATTGACATTTTCTGGTGATGTTGTTTCTTTCTTCCTTATATTAGTTTCCCTGTATGTGCCTCTGATTTATATGCATTGTGTGTCTTCATATGTATTGTTTGCACTAACACAAGTGTATAGTAAGTCTTGAATTGTTAGCTGTTTATTTCATGTTTAACATTACTGAAAGCTCTGATAAGGTAGCACTCATTATTTTACTATCCAAAATTACCAGATTAAAAATATTGTACTTCTATGGTGCATGCTGTACCCATTGCCTATGTGCATGTTTGATTAGGTTTAGATGAGTGCATTCTTTAATACATTAAGTAGTTCATGATAGGTCTCCCGATCACCCCTGACATCGTGTTACCCACATTATAAACACAACCCCTTGTAGATACTTTTAATCAAAATTAATTTCAGATGTGATGTCATCAACAATGTCATCAATGACATTTGTGATGTCATTTTTGATGTCCTGGGTGTTAGTTTTAGCAGTGCACTGTGGTGGAGCGAGTTATGGTTGCTTAGCTTAACATAGCTGGTGGATTTCTGTGTTTTTTTCAGTTGTACTTGGAACAGTAACATCCCTTTAACACCATTTTATCACTAAATTTCATAGGTTTTTGTTATTGCAACTTCACGATAACGTCCCATTTATGTTTTTTCATTGAATTTCATAGATTTATATTACTGCAACTTAACCATAATGTCCCTTTTACAAGGTTTTTTCACTGAATTATGTAGGTTTTTATTAGTGCAACTTAACCATAACATCCCTTTAACAAGGTTTTTTCACTGAATTGCATAGGTTTTTATTAGTGCAACTTAACCATAACGTCCCTTTAAAAAAGTATTTTCACTGAATTTCCTGGGTTTTTACCAGTGTACCCTAATTTGCTACAACTTCCTGATATCATACTTACACCCAAAATTGCAGGACTTTCGGCCGATGTAGAAATTTTGAACTGTGGCATTCCTTAGCAACATTTCTAACACTTCTATAAACTTTTTGTAACTTTTTCCACAGTGTTTGCAGACGTTCGTGAATGTCTGACGTCATCACAGACTTTCCAGAGAGTGTAACGTGACCATGCGTGTGTGCGCGGCATAATGATGTGTTTGCTAACGTGTCTGCACTTTGCGAATGGGTCCGTGCTTCGCAAACTGTTTGAAATTTTGAGCAGATCTAGGAAGTTTGAAGCTGAAAATATAACCATGCACAGCTCCTACACCTATTCTTACTCATTAGCCATTAACAGTCTAGAACACGGCAAATGCATGGATGAATATTAGCAGAACTACTCTATATCTTCAACAATAGCATCAGCTATTGCCATCCCTCCTCCTCAGGAGCCACTACCACCACCAGCTGAAGGGCCTAGACAACAGAAGAAGTGCAATAATTTAGAAAACAATGAAGAGGACCAAGAAGAAGAGGTAGAGGAAATGCCGACCTCAAAATCCCAGAGAGAATCATGGGTGTGGCAGTTCTTTACCACTGTTGGGGGTGTGCCAAAGGGTAAGGCTAGAAAAGTGAAATGCATTGAGTGCAACTTTGTACTCAGTCACTCAAAACCTGTGCAGTTCTCCTACGGGACCACCTCCATGTGCTACCACAACAAATCCAACCACCGGGATGCTCTCAACCGGGATGCTCTCTGAAAGGCTTTCTCAGACGGATTTTCACAAAATTTGTGGCAGAACTGATGGCTTCATTCCGAAAGCATTCTTTTGTAAATTTGTTGTAAATCCATGCAGTAATTATTTTGAGAATGGCTAAAATGTAGGTAAAATAAAATGTGTGATATTTGGGTTAGGTCCGCTGACTTAATTCCTGTTCGGTCCGCGAACAGGCCTCCAATTGGTCCAGAAGGCAGTGTGAGGTCCATGGACATCAGACACGCCCGTTGATTGGATGATGAAAAGCGTGAGCTGTGTCATATTTTCTGAGCGCCCGACACATTGTATCCATGGACAGTTCCGGCTGGCCGTGGACATCCCGGCAGTGGAAAAGTCTAGAAAACTCATTTTGGGTTATTTGGTGGTGGAAAGAGGGGTCAGGAATGGTGGGGGAGTGGAAAAAAGATGGTATGGGGCTATTTTTGTTGCTGGAAAAAGGTTGGACAGGTGTCGTAGCAGACACTGCAGACACTACGATAGTGTGAATACTTATGATTGCAGTGCAATTAAGGATAGTGCGTATAGAATATGTATTTGATTATACTTAGCATGGTTACTTAATTCTATAGTGTTATGAAGCTGGAATCTCTGGTTCATTTTCTGTGGAAAAAAAACAGTATATTTTGTTAAGCAAGATAGTTTAAAAGCTTTAATTGTATACAAAGTTACATATACATTTACTTTTTGAGACCCTCATAAACAGTACATTCTAAGTACTATGTTTGGAACAACATTAGTGTATGACACGCTGTTGTTGTACTGACATTAAATAATCATGGGTCATTGGGGAAAAAATCCTTACTGGATTAAAAAGCCTGATTACAATTATGTGAGTGTAAGTGTGATAGTATGTTTGTTTGAAGTATGTTGTGGTTAAGGGAATGCTTAAAATAGTTAGATACCTGTTGGCGTATTCTAACTTCATTAGAGTTTAGAAGATGTTTTGTTGTATAAGAATTGTGATGGCGTATTTGAAGTGTTTTGCAATGGATGGTATTTAGTTAGATACCTGTTGGCGTATTCCAACTATATTGACTTTTAACAGTACTATTGTAGTATTATGGATGTAATTAGATACCTGTTGGCATATTCTAACTGTTAATTGTGGTAAAGTTTAGTGACTCAATTTGAGTTGAAGGAATATTAAGTAGCCATTTGTTGGATTTTCTGGACGCCTATGTTTTGGAGTAACAGAGGTGTTTTTACATTCAAACCAACACTTGACATATGCAGTATAGTGTCCTGAAGTGGTCGTGGCACCAGTGTGTAATATTATACCTACTGTTGTGAAGGTTTTCTTTCCAAGAGAGTCTTGGCCATGTGTGAAGCCTTTAAGTTTAGTTATTTTTTGTACCATCTGCATTGTACCTTAGAAGCATTAATAGGACATATTGGCGAAGTGAGTTCATTTGGATGGTGGAACGATTGTCTGAATTGCAAAAACAAATGATATGCCATGATTTGCATTCCAGCAGAAGTTGGTGAAATGCAATGGATTCGGAATTTGGTATGGATACATATAGAATTCGTTCATTAGGGATGTGCTCTTGTGAAACATGATTGCAGAGTATGTTTCCATGTGTATGAAATCTGGAAGATTTCATTCATAGGGATGTTTTTGGTTTCCTATACTTGTAGTAAGTACATTAGGAATTCTTGTGGATCTTCCTTGTGTTTATGCTAAATGTTACCATTCCTGTACAGTAGTCCAGTGTGTGCCTTATACCTGAGACACTGTAAGTGTTTTCAGGATTATTTGTGGCATTTCTATGAACGATGAGCATTTGCAAACACAACTGGTACGAGCTGTTCAAGTAAATGTTGTGAACAATTGGTGGCAATTGAAAAGAAGATTGAGTGTTAGATTAGCATAACAATTTACTCCAGTTGTGCTGCTGACATCATTTAAATGGACCAGAGAGTTCTGTGTACATCTGAACTGTTGTATTGAGATGACATGGTTAGGTGTGGAGTTTTTGGCTGTGATTGGTGGATGATGTGAGACTCTTTGAAGGCAGCCAATAAGGGAGTGTTGAGAACATGGCAGTGGAAAGGGTAGAAGGGCTGCCCATTTGTTACAGAGTCTGCAGACACATTGGTAGTCAGTGGATGGCATGTGCCACATCCGGGTCTTTTGAAGATGCCTGGCATAGAAAGGGGACTGTGGGGATCAGCCAATCAGGGTGCTGGGTATGGTGTACAGGAAAAGAGGGTATCAGTAGTTTTGTTTGCAGGAGTTGTGAGAGCGCTGAAAATGGCTATGGCTTAGTGTTTGAGAAGGCAGAGTGTGTGGATTTTGAGGGACTCTTCCATTCAGTCATTGAAGGTGTATAATGAAAATCATGGCATCCTTGGAAGTATTGGATTGGCATAAGTGGACGTTGTGTGGCATACAGTTTGTGGCTTAAACTGGGCAAGCTTGTTTTCATTTTGTGAGAGTATGGCTCACTTTAAATGTCCAGACATGGTAATTGTGCATTGTGGAGGAGAACGTTTAGGGCATGTGACTCCAATGTGTTTTCAGGCTGCCCTGAAGGATTTCTTTAAAAGCCTAATGAAACTATTTCCTGCTGGCAAGATTATTTTTTCTCAAATAAATCAGAGGCAAATATGAAGATGTCCAATAAACTTTATCAGCCCACAAATGGAAGGATCAAGGCAGCTTGTCAATAAAGCAGTATCTGCTTTTTTATATGCTTCAGGAATGTCATGTTTTCAGAATGACAACACAAGGTCTTATGGTGTGAATTTCTTTTGTGAAGCTGGAGTTAATTTCACCGATGTCGGAAATGCAATTTGCCTTTAGAGTTTTAGGAATGCATTGGAAAAGTTCCTGGAAGAAAATGGCAAGGGAAGATGTAGAGTGTACAGCAATACTGTAAATAAATGCAAACAAAATTGAAAAAAGGTGTTTGTTAACAACCCCCCCCCCCACCAAAAAAAAGGTTATTTTTAGGGCCACCACTAAAGAACAAATAACTGAAATTGAGTTTCAACTCCCACCCACCCCTTTGATTGGCGACAATGTCCACAGACACCACAGTAGTCTGTGGATGGCATGTGCCACATCCGGGTCTTTTAAGGGTACCTGGCATGGAAAGGGGACTGTGGAGACCGCGCACAGTCATTGGTTTCCGTGGACATCACGGAAATCAACCAATAAGGTTTCCTGGGTGTTGTGTACAGGAAGAGAGGGTAGCAGGAGTTTAGTTAGTTGGAGTTGTGAGAGCATTGACAATGGCTATGGCTATGCGTTTGAGAAGGCACAGTGTGTGGATTTTGAGGGTCTCTTGAGTCCATTGGTTGAAGGTCTATGCAGAGCAGTGTGGATTGGTGGAAAGCTTGGATTCCATGAATTTGAAGTCTCATGGTTTGGGGTGCAAGAGATGAAGTGGTGGACTTGCTCCTATTTTGTGCAAATATAGTTTAATTGACACAGCCAGACATTATTATTCTTCATTGTGGAGGGAACAGTTTGGGGAACGTGACTGGAATTTCATTGCAGTTTTCTATGAAGGAGACATTGGGAACGTTGAAGGAAACATTGCCAAATGCAAACATTATTTTATCTCGCATTGCTCAGAGACAGATGTGGATGTTTTTGAGTTTATTTGGTCCGCAAATGGAAAAAGCGAGGCACAACATTAATAAAGCTTTCTGTGTTTTTCTGCGAGATGTTGGCATGACATCATTTAATAATGAGAACATTACATCTGATATTACCAACATTTTTCTTAGAGATGGAGTCCATCAAACTGATGTGGTTAATCAGATTTTTCTGGAAAACATTCACAATGCTTTGAAGCAGTTTTTAAGTGAGAAGAAATAATACCTCATGACATTCCTCAAGTATAACTTGTGGCCAAAATCAACGGGTTGACGATACCGTAGAAGAAAGAGGGCTGACCTTGAGTGCATTGAGAGAGCCTGAGGGGGGACCCTTGGGAGGGAAGCAGATTTGCAGTATAAAGAGTTTGTGCAGTTGGGATAAATCACAATTAAAATCAATCACATTTGATCAACAACAGGACTCAAAGAGGTTAATAACGGTGCAAGCAAATCCAAGATGCAGCCACCTCGAGGATGAAAGATGGGGGTGGGTGGCAGGCGGCTTAAATGTAAACCGTAACAGCTAATGTGTAGAGCCCCTTGGTACAGAACAAGTTGTAATCAGAACATGGAATGCGAGGGGCTTCAGTCACCTGTTTAACAGGACTGACAATGGTTTTGAGGGCTTTGATATCTTGTGCCTTCAGGAGACATGGCTCTCGTGCACCCTCGGGGTTGAGGTTTCAATTTGTTCCTAAATCCAGTCCCAAAGGGTGCAAGGGAGGAAGGGTCCATATGCCCCCCCTATAGATTCCACATGAAATAAGTCTATTTGCTCATCCCATCGTGGGGAGACGTCCCTCTTAGAAAACCATAGGACGATACACTAAGACTCCATTTTGTGCCACATAGACTCCATATTTGTATTAAGCTGCGCAATGATCTCTAAAAAGCCTCCTCTCGCCACACCCTGCGCCGCACACAGCCAGCTTCAATAGTCCCCACCGCCTCCTCCCCTGTCTGCGCCGCACCAGTCCAGTTCCCTCTAAAGCCCAGGTGCGAATTGTTGCAAATAAGAGAATGTATTCTTTTTCTTCCTCTGAGCTCATTTCCCTGTGTGTGACCAGGGCACATCTTGACTTGTGTATTCATCCATCTCCACAAACCTGCTCCTGCTCCTTGGCCCCCACCTTTAGGAATTATTGCCTGCACAACCTTTTGCCCCTCTACTCTCCTTTCATGTAGCAGTTGGTAAAAACCATTCCCCTCTGACCACCCTAGATTGCCCCCATATAACTAATTTTGTGTGATCATATATTACCCATGGGGTAGCACCTATCAATTCATTTGTTTTAACCATGAGGCACCAGGGTGAATAAATCTCTGATCGAAACCCTCAGATAAGCCACCCTGTAAAAAGGACCACAGTTCCCCTGCCCAACAAAGGCCTAGGCCAAGAATGTGTTTGTGTTTGCTTACAATTTATAGATGACCCTGCATTCTGGTATACAGTTTATGTCTTACATTAGTTATGGCATGTCAAAGATACTGTGTAGTTTAGATTAGTTAGAACAATCATCCATTGCGGATCCAGCCTGACCTCCACCACACCCAGAGAAGCCCAGTTGACCCATGCGCTGCGAGGAGCAACTACTCTGCAACAACCAATCAAGTTGCACCAACCCCCTATGTACTGTATAGAAATGTCACAATGTACCATTGGCCTTGTACTATTCATCCCTTATATTATTCGTCAGTGATGACAAATGGTGTGTATAAAGATATGTAGTTTCTGTATTGTTGGAAGAGTGCTCTCAGAGCAGCAGAGTCCTCTGCGTGCATCATTTTGCCTTATAAACCTTTACTTATCTTGCAATCTTTCTCCTGGTCTCATTCCCTACTGGGGTGTATCCTTTTATTCTGAGTTTGGGTTTGTATGTTGGGGAATGACCACCTTCAAGGGTGAGAAGGGGAGACCCACTACAGGCCTTTTGACATCAATTAAAAAGGATTTGGGAATTCAAATAATGGAATCACACAACCCAAACCCATGTATACAAACAACAGTAGGGGAATGGGCAAAGGCGAAGGCGATGGCCCCCGCATCGCGATACATGTAAATATCTACTGGAATCCATCAGTTTGGAAAGACATCTGCTTTGTAGACATGGTCATGAAAGTGATAGATGATTTTGTTTCATGTTTTGAGGGGCTAATGATCATAATTGGTGTGGACTATAATATGAATTATGTGAAGACAGAGAAGAAAACAGAGGATTGAAATAATAATTCAATTTTGAGGCAAAAGAAAGATTCTAGGGCTGTGGTTTGGCTGAATGAAATTGCAGAACAGAATTTTCACATGCTAAATGGGAATACCCTGGGAGATTTGCCAGGAGCACCAACGTGAGCAGAGGCAGCCAACGTTCAACCCTGGCTATTTCTTTGTTTCAGATGGTGTCGCCCCACACGTTAAAAAGCTGTAGGTTGTCTGTAGGCTGTATAGTGACCATGATGTGGTGGAAATATCACTGCTCTTACCGACCCGTAGGGCGGGAGACCAGTGGAAAATTACTGTGGAAATAGCCCGGGAAAAAACCGCCTTCGTTTAAATCACAGCAAGGTGATCTTGTTGAGCAACCAATATGTCGCTGCTCTGACTTTTAAAAACACCATCTGGGACTATGTACCACTCTTGAGCGACTATTGGGAATTTAAAGGGTGTGGGGGAACAAACCCCAGTTTAAATCAAAACACCAGTACAATGAGGAGATAGTTGCCAATAAATGTGAACTAAGGAAAGATATTAGACATCTAAACCGCATGGAAACCCAGGAAACGGGGATCAAATAAAAAAACGAAGGCAGAAATATAAAAAAGCACTAATCCCGCACAAAGCCATCACTTTGCAAACTGATGCAGAGAAAATGCTAAAAGCCCTGTCGAATAAAGATTCACAGAGCCTGGGGCTGCCACTAAATGAAACAGGGGTCCTTCAGAGGGCTCTCCAATCCAGTGCAGGTAAATGAGGATGGGTGGCCGTTTTTGGAGATAGAATTGGAACACCCTGCCACACCCCCACAGATAAAGGGGGTATGGGACTTGAGTATTGCAAAGGAGGAGGTTATTGATTTGATTAAAAAGGCTAGTAATTCCAGGGCTCTGGGCCCAGATGACTTATCAAACTTCATGCTTAAGCAGGCTCCAGAAGAATGGGCAGAGTTTTGTATGAACCTCTACACTGAAATCATGGCCCGGGGAGAGATTCCTGACTCTCGGAAAAGGGCAGTCGTGATCACGATTTTCAAGAACGGCATTTGGGCAGATCCAAAAAATGATCGCCCAATTGCCATTCTGGATGTTTTGGGTAAGATATTTACATCACTACTGTTGTCTCGATTAAAGAGATGGGTCCTTGACTCATGACACTAAGATCTGAGACAATCAGGATTTGTGAAAGAGGTAGGGTGCAGTTTAAACCTATTGCTGTTAAACATCTTAAAAGCTAGGTCATTAAATGAGGGTAAGAAAATCTATATTGCCTTTGTTCATTTTTCTCAGGCATTTGATAGCACTGACCGGGATCTGTTATGGGCAAAATGGGCAGCCTGGAAATGTTCTTCAGACATTCTATCCCCCATTATGGCCCTGTATACTGACACCACAAGGCAGGTAAAATTGAACCAAGAGGGGCTCTTATCTATGAAGATTCCTACCAAGGGAGGCCTAAAGCAGGGTTGCTTGCTGGCTCCAGAACATTTCAACCTGTTTATCTCAGCTATAAGGGATGCGATGATGGAGGATGGTTCTTTTCCACCTAAGATAAACAGCAAGCCTATAGGGTCGTTAGTTTATGCAGATGACTTGATCGTGATCGATAAGACTCAGATTGGGCTGCAACGCAAACTTAACGCCTTACAAAAATACATCCAGGCCAATGGCTTAAAGGTAGATGTATCTATATTTGCTATTTTAGCCCTTCAGAGATTAAGAGGCAAAAAAAGCAATTCACTTGACGTTTGGTGAATTAAGAGGTTTGTAAACTGGATAATGTTAGGTACCTGAGAATTGGGATCAGCTCGAGCATGTGTTACTCAGCGAATGACTGAGCTGAAATCAAAGGTTAGGAATCTGACAACACAGGGTAGGGTGATCCACAAAAAATGTGTTGAGTTTTCCCTGCTCCGGTCCTTAACGTTTACAAGGAGAAGGAATCCCCAATTCCAACATATTTTGCAGAAGCTTGGCTGTGTTTTCCTTGGGAAATTTGGCCGCAATTAGAAGGTTTTTCTTGGAGCAAAGTTCTGCGTCTCCCAGGATGTGTAACAATGCCAATCATAAGACATGAATTGGGTCTTCTGTCTGTATAGGCTTTTGTGGTTTGGACATTTTTATCATTGTTCAGGAAAATAATAATGGAAACAACCGCCTCCAGCCCCCATTTTCTTATCCTCAAAAAAACTGAAGGTGTAAAGATGGATTGGGCTTTGGAAATTTGGTCTAAATGGTGTGTCAATCTTCTCCAAGATGCAGGTGTATCAGAGGATCTGTTGAGATCCAATCCAGATGCTGTTAAAAAAGATTTGTCTTGGGGATTGGCTTGATCAGTTTGGCATACTCTCCTACCTAAAAGGTGAAACCAAAGCATTAAATAGTGTGCCTTAATACCTGATAGAATTTCCAAGCCCAGTGCATTGAGTCTTTTTGTGAAATTCAGGCTTAACCTGTTTCATACTTGAGAAGTCCTTAACCGTATGCAGGTGGCGAACAACAAGGCAGCATGTAGATTGTGTAATGGGCCAAAGGAAACACAGAAACATCTGTCCATTTGTGTTAAAGATTTAAGAACAAATGGTTTGGGTGGTTTTTTGGGTACTTCACAAACAAGGAATGTTGATGATTGGTGGTAAGAACTATGCAGAGGAGAACATTTTAGTCTGGTATTCACCCTAACAAAATTTCTGGGAGAGATTTTCAACTTGCCTCAATGGACGCAAGGCAATGTAGATTCTTAAAAGAGAGGTCATTAATGAACAGCGTCTTAGTGGATAGCCTCTGCATAAAGTTTAGGATGTTGTTCCCTGAGTTTGTTTTAACTTTCTATGATCCAATTTGCAATCATTGTTGTTCTTTTGATGTTGTAATACTAATTTGAAAGAAGTATAATTTACTGCTAATTTCTAAAGGTGTGTTTTAAGCTGTACTCATATAACTTTAAAACTGTATTGTAATTTTATGGTGTTATGTGGCAGAGGTTTGATATAAACCAAATGCCAGAAATAAAAATGAAAAAAAACAAATAGTTGAATTCAGTAAAATGTTTCTTAGTTCAGTTTATAAAACCAAAAGTAAAGAAAATGTAAAAGCCAAAAACACAAAAAGAGCTTCTTTAAAAAGCCACCATTTTGAACATAAAACAATTAAAATGATTTCAAATCTTCTACCCCATGACTGGAATTTTTTAGATGCACATGGACTAATGTGCTGTCTGTGGACTATGCAGGCTGCAAAGGGCCTTGTGAATTTTTTTCTCACTTCAATTTTTGAACTGTAAAAGGTTGTTCCTAAAGGAACCTTTTTGTGTTCTTTTGGTTCTGTAATTTTTTGGGCTTTTTCTTTTGCAGGAGAGGCAAGGTAGGGGAGGGAAGCGAGGGTAGGTGTACCAACCACAGAGGAGAAGGAGCAGATGGATAGAGGAAGATGCTGCGAAGGCCTTACATTTAAAGTGAGGGGCAGTGTTTACTATGTTCTGTGACCGCAGCCTCGAAAGTACTCCGAAACTGCTCCACCCTACAGATCAGTGCTTCACAGTACAAACATAGCATTGTGCACATCGCATTGTGACCCTCGAAAGGTAAGGGTCAACATTGTTCTGTATGGCCTGTGAAGCCACCACTGGGATGCTCTGCCCCAAAGGAGTATCCTTTGTGATAACAGGAGCAGTTGAAGATGATGGGGTGGAGGATGCCCACCCCATCATCGCATTCTTCCGAGGTGTCGAGTGTTTAGATTTGGTGTGGCACCTCAAGGAAGTTTTCCGATAGGAAAACAAGCCAGGTGTCCTGCGACTGAGTACACTCAGTGCATTTCATCTTGCTTGAATGAGCCTTCGGGACATTTCCAACAGCTGTAAAAAATTGTCATACCCAGGACTCACTCTGAGTACTGGAGATAGGAAGTATGAATAAAGGAAAAAAGATAAATAATAAATAAATAAAATAGTAAAAAGCAGCCGGCAAGTGGCAATTAAGGCAGCAGACAAGGTGAGTCTGATAAGTGCAGAAAAAAGTGGGGGTGTCTGTACAGTTACAGATACAGACCCCAGTGCAAGGGATTGCCAGGAGTCAGTGCAGGTGGGTGGGAGAGTGTGCAGGTACCTGGGCACGGAAGTCAATGGGTAGGCCACGTGCAGGGTGCCGAGAGAGAGCAGATCAGCAGTGGAGAGGAGAGGTAAAGGCAGAAGCAAAGAGGAAGGTCTTGAGGTGCTTCCAGAACGCAGATCGTTCTCCTCAAGTTTCAGAGTGGCAGGTAGGCTGTTCCAGAGGGAGGCCCCAGCTGAAGAAAGAGATCTAGCACCAGCTCATTTCTTTGAAAAAATACTGATCCTGAGGGAATTAGAGGTGGAGGAGCGAAGAGCTGGAGAGGGGAGGTATTTACGGAGGGACAGTTGAAAGTATTTTGGACTAAGGCCCTAGAAAGCCTTGTGGACAATTCAAAGGGTTTTGAATGTAATCCTTGCATCCACTGGGAGCCAGTGTAGAGATTTCAGGGCTGGAGAGATACTATCCCAGGGCTTTAAACCAAGGACAAGTCTTGCAGTCCTGTCCTGGATGAGTTGCAAAGGGCCGAGAGTAGAGGCAGGTAGATTTAAAAAGAGGCTGTTACAATAGTCCAACCTAGAGAGAACCAGGGCTCAGGAGACAGTGAGCTTCTGGGAGAAGGAGAGGAAAGTCAGAGTACCTTGAGGAGGTCCAGTAGGAAGTTTGACTTTTTAGAGACATCAGAGATATGGGCAGAGAAGGAAAGTGTGGTATCAAAGATGACTCATAGGTTCTTAGCCTCGCAGGTGGGGGGTCGGAGGTGGGCCAAGTGTGAGGGGAAAGAAGGGTGAAAGTGTGCCGATGAGGAAGATCTCCATCTTGCTGGCATTCAGGCAGAAATCATTGGCGGCACACAAATCCTGAATGGCAGATAGGCAATCAGAGATGAGAGAAGGGGAGGAGGTGGCCAAGGGAAGCCTGAAAATAAGTTGAGTGTCATCCGCATAGGACTGGAAATTGGAGCAGAAAATGGCAATGCAGTGGGCGAGAGTTGCCGGGTATTGGTTGAAAAGCCAGGCTGAGAGGTTAGACGCCTGGGGAACACCACAAGTAGAAAGGGAGATAGAAGAAAGGAAGGACTCAAGCTGGACCTGGAAGGGTAGATCAGATAGGAAAGAGGTCAGCAAGGACAAGGCCTGATCGGTGATGCCCAGGCTGTTACAGAGATGGTTGAGCATGATGGTATGGTTGACCGTGTCAAAGGCAGAAGAGAGATTGAGTAGGATGAGGGCAGAGGTAATGTTAGAGACAGGGTTGGAGAGCAGATCTTCGCGGATGTTCAGGAGAGCAGTTTCCCCAGCTCTAAAGCCAGACTGATGGTCGTGGAGATAGCCAACAGAATCACAGTGAAGGTTAAGCTGAGAGATGGCCAGCTTTTTCATCCAACTTTGTAGACAAGTTCATGATTTGATTATGTACAGTTAGGAATAGGGATTCTCTTTGGGATTCTCGGGATTGTGTATAATTAAACTGGGGTGTAGTTTCTTCATGAAAACTATGTACTGTAATAATAATAGAAATTATGATTTTAGTAAGGTGTGTAGAAATTACATTATTTCTATGCATAAAAGTATGTATTGTGTACCATTAGAGATGTTATCGTCAATCATGTCTGCTTTTGGGAAGTTCTACTCTAACCACTGTGTGTGTTTGCCATTTCTGTGAGAGAAAAAAAAGATTTTGTATTATAACACATGTTTATATAATGAAAGCTAATAATAGAAACATACATGCAATGCACTTACTATGTAGTGACCATTTGTTCTCCAATAAGCACCTGGTGTTTGTCAATCTGTATGGAAAGTTGTAGTAAGGAGATAATATGAAGTGTACAATTATGGTTTCTGATTGCTGCACTGCATTGTAATGTGTGCTAAATGAAAAAATGATTAGTATTTTTTTTAAGTAGGTGATTGTACAACAAGGTATATTTGCATGTCGTAAACATTGCTATGATTTTATCCATGTGTTTGTTGGTTGATGGGTACAACTTTTTTGGGTCTCCCCTATGATTCGGGGTTTTATGAATGCTGTCCGATGTCCGTGGACTATGGCACTGTCTGCGGACTACATATCTGCCACATTTGGGGTGAGTATATTATAAGAAACTTGTGGAGGATTAAGGGTGCACTAGTAAAAACCTATGAAATTCACTGAAAAAGCTTTGTTAAAGGGACGTTGTGGTTAAGTTGCACTAACAAAAACCTATGAAATTCAGTGAAAAAAGTTTGTTAAAGGAACGTTATGGTTACAAGTAAAATTGAAAAACCCTTGAAATTCGCCAGTTATGGTATGCTATGCAACCATAACACACGCTGCCTCCATGCACTGCTAAGACTAACACCCAAGACATCAAAGATGACATCACAAATGGCATTGATGACATCACTGATTACATCAGATATTAAATTAATTTTGGTTAAAAGTACCTGCAAGGGGTTGTGTTTATAACATGAAGATTAACTGGTAATGATGTTTCTTTCTTACTTACTTTAGTGTCCCTGTATGTGCCTCTGCTTTGTATGCCTGTTTGGGTCTTCATATGTATTGTTTGTACTAACACAATTGTGTAGTAAGTCTTCAATTATTAGCTATTTATTCCATGTTTAACATTACTCAAAATTCTGATACGGTAGCATTTATTGTTTTACTATGCAAAATTACCAGAATAAAAATAGTGTACTTCTATGGTACATGCTGCTGCCATTGCCTATGTGTATGTTTGATTAGGTTCCTGTATTAAAAACAACACTCCAATATAATGTCTTGTTTAGATGAGTACATTATTTAATACATTAAATAGTTCATGATAGCTCTCTAGATCACCCCTGACATCTTGTGACCAACATTATTTACACAAGGGACTTTTCATCAAAATAAATTTTATTAATAATTAATATCACTGTACCCTGCCCCCCCGTAGGTCCTTCAAAAATGGCAATCTGCTCCACATTGCCACGCTTAACACTCGCTCAACACTCCTCTGACATCTGCCACCTCCTTCAACTCCTGGATCTTGATGTTCTTGCCCTCACTGAAACTTTGTTCAAGGATAGCTCTGTCACAAGTTTTGACACACTTCTCCCAGAAGGCTACAAGATACTCTCACTGCATAGACCTAACAGATCAGGTGGGGAATAGCAATGATCTACCCTGAGTGGATTCCTGTGTCTGTCATTCCCACTCAGTCCTATTCATCCTTTCAGTGCCTGGTCTGCAGTCTCTCTCTCTCTCTCATAGCTCTTTACTCCTACTGCCACCTTCTATCAGATACCTGGTTTGCCCTCCCTCTATCCTTTTGGAATGGGCTGACCTGGCCTCCTCTCTCCTTTCCTCCTCTTCTCAGCTACTCATACTGGGTGATATCAACATCCATCTCGACTCACCGGACTCCTCAGGACCTTCCCGCAATCTTTGTGACTCTCGCTCTCTTTCTGTCTTACCCTCTGGCCCAAAGTACACCGCTGGCCACATCCTGGATGCTCTCATCACAACCAACATCCCTCTATCTATCCCTCTCCCTACTTCACTCTCCTGGACTGATCACTCTCTTCCCTCTTTTTCATGAAGCTCTCTTCTCAACTTGCATCAGTAAGGCCGGCACTGCCTCCCATATACAAGGTCATCTGACCCATGAAAGAGTGTTAGTGGCTGCTTTTGCCTCTACCTACGCTGCTCCTTCTACTCCTGCTGCTGACTCCCACCCTGACAGAGCCCTCTCTAACTTTAACCTCTCCATTTCAAACACTCCTGATATTCTTGTCCCTGTCATGAGGGTACGACTGAAGTCTACCAAAAAGTGCAACTCTTGGTACGGCTCTGAACTGGCTGCCCTTAAACGCAAGTGCAGGACAGCAGAACGAAACTGGGATTCCTCAGGCTCATCCTCTGACAAACTGGCAAGCCGCGTCCGTCAAAGGCAATATAGACTCTGCATCCGCTCCAAGAAAATAGTCTTTATTCAAGCTTGCATCTCTGCGGCATCCAATAAAATGGCAAAACCTTTCAAAGTCTTCAAATAACTAGCCAATCCTGCCGCAGCCTCCTCACCATTGCGCCCACCCACCCCCTTTGCCCGGCCCTGGCTGAAAACTTCACCTCAAAACCAGAGGATATCCTATCCTCTCTCTCTTCCTCACCACCTCATGGTATGATTGTTTGATATGATATGATAGTTTATTTATATAACGCCTATACACAATGTGTTTCAAAGGGCTTCAAGGCAAGGGAGGGAAAAAGGGAAAATACTATGACATTCATACAAACCATGAACAGTGAGGGTGTGAAATTAACTATCGTACTTGGCCTGACGACATTTCAGAGCAAGAGTTAAGACATAGATAAGGAAGGGAGGCGGAGGGTGGGAAGGAAATGGAAACAGACCGGCGACTACCGTACTAGGCCTGATAACATTTCTGGTAGAGCCGAAGAAAACAAAAGGTGAGGGAGAGGGGTGCAGAAAGGGAGGGGAGGAACAACACAAGCGACTATCGTACTAAGCCTGATGACATTTCAGATAGTGCTGCGGGCAACAAGTAAGGGGAGGGGGAAGAGACAGACGAGGTTGCTATCATACTAGGTCCAGGGACAATTCTGATAGAGTAAGTGCATAGAAGAAAGTAAGGGGAGGGGGGGAGGAGATAAGAAAAGGGAGAAAGGGAGAGGAGGAGAGAACAGATAGTAAGCAGTCAAAAAGAGTGGAGAAGCAAGAGCGGAGAGTGAATACAATTGCAGAAGTCGGTAGTAACACATAATGTTGCAAGCCTGGATAAAGATGAAGGTTGGAACAGCATGATTCAGGGCCAGCATGAGAAAAGGTGACGCGCCGTGAATCAATGAAGTCCATAAAAGTCAAATCCAGCATTGGCCACAAGACAGTGATGGGGAAACCAGAATGTATCAGAACAGACTATTGCAGAAGTAGGCTGGAGCGGGGGAGGGTGAGCAGAGTAGAACAATCAAGCAAACCAGGCAACACCTGTATGCGAGAAGGGGGGCCACAAGGGAGCATCACAGGGGACCAGAGGGGTGGGGATGGACTGTGGGGACAGAGGGAGTAAACACATGTTGGTGCATGCTTACCTGCTGTCTGAGCAGGGGTTTGCGCCCTGGATCCTCCTGGTCCGAACAGGTCCAAACCAAAATTGCCCTTCGATTCGGACACCGGGCAATAGATTCCCTTGAACTAAGAGTTAAGAGCAGAAAGGAAGAGGCAGGGCTAAGAAGATGGGCAGTGCTTAGGCCAGGTGACCTAGATACACTTGCACCTGCTCCCCGTCTGCAAAGGAAAAGATGCTGGAGGGCTCCTTAAGTAGGGAAAAAGAGCGGCAACCAGGAAGGCACAAGGTGGGTGGGGTGTACTAAGTGGGGAAAAAGAGCGGCAATCAGGAAGACACCATATGGGCTGGGCTTAGACTAGGTGACCAAGATCGACCCGCACCTCCTCCCCATCTGCAAAGGAAAAGAGGCTGGAGGGCTCCTTCAGTAGGGAAAAAGAGCAGAAACCAGGAAGGCACCAGGTGGGTGGGGCTTGCTAAGTGGGGAAAAAGAGCGGCAACCAGGAAGACACCAGGTGGGTGGGCCTTAGGCCAGGCAGGTGGCCAAAATCCTCTTACACCTGCTCCTTATCTGCAAAGGAAAAGAGTCTGGAGGTCTCCTTGGGTAGGGAAAAAGAGTGGCAACCAGGAATGGACCAGGTGGGCGGGGCTTGCTAAGTGGGCTAAAAGAGTGACAACCAGGAAGGCACCAGGTGGGCAGAGCTTAAGCCTGGTGGCCAAGATCCACTTGCACCTGCTCCCCATCTGCAATACACCAACATCTCTTATACCCCCCTTGGTCATCCCCACCCCTCCCCTTCTTCTCTGTTCTCTCTCCCTGTCACACCTGAAGAGGTCACTAGACAAGTCTGGTATATGAAAGCCTCCTCCACACAGGTGGATATCTGTCCCCCCAAAACCATCAGGGACAACATTGACTCTCTCGCCTCTGCCTTGGCTGACCTCTGCAACCCCTCCTTCGCCACTGGAGTTTTCCCAACTGCTCTTAAACACTCCCTTGTGCACCCTCTCCTCAAAAAATCTTCTACTGACTCATCCGTTCCGGCAAAATATTGCCTGATCTCTATCTCACCTTTTCTGGACAAACTTGTGTAGAAGTTGCCTATTTATCAGATTACCCTCCACACCGAATCTGTTGGTTTCTTCCGTGACCACCGGTCTGGCCTTAGAGCATCCAGAGGCACGGAAACTGCTCTTCTGAACACCTGTGAAGATCTGCTCTCAAATCTTAATTCTAACTCTCCCTCTGTCCTCATTCTACTCAATCTCTCCTCTGCCTTTGATAAGGTAAACCACAACACCCTGATCGAATGTCTCCATGATACCGTGGGCATCAATGATCAGGCCCTGACGTGGCTAACCTCCTTTCACTCTGACCGCCCATCGCAGGTGGAATTGGGGCCCTTTCTCTCCCCTATTACTCTCTCAATGTGACTCTCTCTACGTGCGGTGTCCCCAAGGATCTAACCTATCCCCCTGGTTTTTCAATGGCTACATAGCCCCCCTAGCCTGTAGGATAGTCCACAAGGCTTTCCGGGGCCTGGACCCTCTCTATCTGCAACACGCTCTTCCTAAATACTCTCCTTCCCGAGCCCTCAGCGCGTCTTCCTCCAACTCTCTGCGGGTGAGCTGCTTCTCCAGGCAGTGACTTGGGGGAGATCTTTATCCACTGCAGGTGCCTCTGTCTGCAACAGCCCCCCTGTCTCTCTCTGTCTTGAGCCGGATCTCCTTAAGTTCCGGAAACTCCTCCTCAAGACTTTCCTCTTTGCCTCCTCCTTCTCTCTCGCTCTCCCCTGCTAACAACCTATTTCTGCTCTCTCGCTCTCTCTCCTCTACTTCTGCTCAGTTTTGCTGACTGGTTGCCTGGTTTATCTTCAGAGCCTCACAGGTCCCGAGCGTTCCTCGCCAGTCTCCTGCACTTGCCTCAGTGCCTTGCACTTGCCGCAGCACTACTGAACTGAGCTTAATACCCAGAGGTTTCTAAGCGAGGACCCGGGCATCGAACTTGTGTTGCTCTGTGTCCTCTTGCCTCCAAGGCGAGCACATTGCCCCTTAGCTATCCTCCCGAGGTTTGGTCCCTATTACCCCCCTGACCCCCACGCACTTCTTGTTCTGTTGCACCTGCATATTCTGAATGTACCACACCTGGTAAAATTGTTTGTCCTGTCTTCCTTATGTTTTCCGCTCCCATGCATGGTTGCGCTTTGAAACACTTGTGTATAAGCGCATAATAAATAAACAATCAATCAATGATGTCATCAATGACGTTTGTGATGTCATCTTTGATGTCCTGGGTGTTAGTCTTAGCAGTGCACAGTGGTGGCACGAGTTATGGTTGCTTAGCTTGCCATAACTGGCACATTTCTGTTTTTTTTTTGTTTTACTTGAGACCATAACATCCCTTAACAAAAAATGTTCACTGAATTTCAAAGGTTTTTATTAGCCAACTTACCCATAACATCCCTTTAAGAAAGTTTGTTCACTGAATTTCATAGGTTTTTATTAGTGCAACTTAACAATAATATCCCTTTAACAAAGTTTGTTCACTGAATATATGTGTGTATATATTTAAACATCATTTCATACCCACGGCTACGGTAGCTGCTGAAGTGGGAGAATGGGACAAAAGACTCCCCCCAATCTCCTCGCGCCCCTGGCCTAGAGGATCGCGACCCAGACACCCACCACAAGATGAATTTGCCTATCTACCAGACGACCAAATACCCTGGTACAGGAACATACGGATGTGCCCATCAGCCTGCCCACCAGCCTGCCCTGCTCAAGCCGACACCTGCGGCATGGATGAACTCGACTAAACCATTCAACAGTAAATAAACACATTGTTAGAGATGCCATGACGACCTAGTCAATGGTCAGAACACCCGTGCAACCATGCACACTGGACACACCCACTGACGTGCATCTTTATTATTTTTCACATAGGTTTTTCAAAATGCAGAAACGCAAGCCGGCACAAAGCACTCATCTAAAATGCTAGCTGACGCTCCTCCTAACCCTTTCATTGTGATGAAAACACAACGAAGACATGATACTGGATATGAAGCAAAGTGATACCGTAACTTAAAGTGCCGTGCATTAAACATCCCCACCTATGCACCAGGCCCAAGTAGGCCGCAAGCAAGAGCCTCCACGAACATTGAACGAACAAGAGTACAATTGCTGACCCTGCAGAATGAGCCCAGCGAGAACTGACAGCCAAGGGGGCAATGTTGCAACTCCGATGCCACAAGCCGAAGCCAAGGTCACACCTGCAAACTAAGCCAGACACAAGTGGAAAATACTACATTAAATGTGCAGAATTGTGCCTCAACCACGGTCTCTCTTCACGTGACCAAGCCGAACCTGACAGGGTGCCAGACCAAGGAGGGAGAAGTCGCCTGGGTCCCACGTTTGAGACACAGGCTGCAACAATGAAATGACCCAATGGACACCTACAGCGGTGGGAATAGTCTGCTCTCAGGCATATGAGCAAATCCACGCATTGTCTGCATAAACACATAGTTACATATTGTTGCAAATGACAGGTACACCGCGAGCTGGGAACAACGATGGTCCCAGGCTGGGGAGCTCGTAAGTGGACCAATCAGAACATGGAGCACTCATCACTGACGCCCTTAACATTAGCCAATCATTAGGGGTTTTCGTGTAACAATTTTCATGTATCTAATAGAAGGGACAACCCAAGTATACCACTTGACTGACCCTTAACCACTAACAGCGTTCTCTATACGTATGCTATACTAACCCTACCACTCGAGGAACCAATCCAGAGTGGCGATAGGTTTTTTGCTAACTTTCCCAGCTGACGCAAGTAGCGCGTCATACTGAGGCAAAAAGGGGCCTGCGAGCCCCACGAATTTCGAGAGTCAGGACGGACGCGTACGATCCTAGACCCATCCCTGCCGTTATTCAATAAACAGAAGAACTACCTTGCTTCTTGTGTGTGTCTCATACTCATTTTTGGGATTCGCGGGAGGAGTTGGGGCCTCCCAGCCCGGGCGTCCGCAGAAGGCCCAGCAGGCCCCGGGGGAATTCCCCCGACAAGTTGGAGGCACCGCTGAGATCTGTTTAAGATCTGCTTTTTATTTCATTTTTCCGAGTGCTCTCGTTGCGAGGAGGCCCGGCGGCGCGGCCCCCTCTGCCGCTGCCCCCTTTTCGAGGACTACAGGACCATCGCGGAACTGCGAGAAGACCGGACAGCGCAATCTGGATATTGGCCTTCGGGTGCCGGTTGAGAAGTATCCCGCCCGCAGTTGGCGAGTGTCCAGACATGGTCCAGACGAGGGGAGGTGGCGAGCCGCTTGGAGGGGTGCACGCGGTCGAGCGGCCCCGCATCAAGAGAACTTGGTGAGTATACCACACCCAACAAGCAATGTGAAATTGTGAGGGAGGGGGGAGGAATAGAATAAGGGAGGTGGGAGGTGTTACAAAGTTGCGCGGTGAAGGTTTGATAAATTAGTGTTGACGGTGAAGTGAATGGTAGCTGAAGAAGTGCGAGAGCAGTCCGCTACGTTACGAAGAAGAGGGGGGCGGGGCACAAAAACATCACGTGCGGCCGCTCGCAGACACTGATTGGCCTAGGTCGCGACCACCTGTAAGAGTGTGTGTGTGTGTGTGCGGTTTCCTACGAATTGGTGACTATTGATCAATGAGTAGATGAGGATCCCTATTGATCGAGCAGAAAACTCGATAGATAGATGACGTTTCCCTGTAGGCGGTAGCTAGGTGGTTGCCTAATACGGAAGATAATTGGCTGGTTAAGCCCTCCTGTCGAGGGGCGTATCACACGCGAGGCGACGCAGTGTGCGCAGTCTGATTATATTGTTGATTACCTTGTTCCAGGCATGACAAGAGGACAGCTGTGGGGTTAACGGGGATAGATTGCAAACTTATTTCAAACTTTTAAAACATGAAAAGAACTTACCGGTAGTTTCGGAAGAGGTCGGTGACGTCACCAGTAGGGCTTTCATAGGATATCTCGAGCACTAGGCATTGTTGGAGAGTGGTGGGGAAGAGAATAATGGTAAGGGAGTGAAGACAGAGATAAACGGTAACGATTAGATCGGGGCAAGGTGAAGAGAGGGATGTGGCCGAACACGTAGAACGCCGGCCACGACAAGTGAAGAAAGAGGAGGAGGGGTGAAATAAAGTGGGACGGCTGTATAAGACCGTCACACAGGGCACGCAGCCGCAGGGGGCTACGTGTGCCTCGGCCGTAGGGGGCTGTAACAGTGTTAGGGGAAAGAAGAAAAGAGAGAAAAGAATATATAAATGCAAATGCTATATTTTACTATTTTCTTTTAGCTGACAATCGCAAGTCCCCAAAATTACGGGGCCAGGTAAAACATCTGAAATTGCATAGCGTTCATTATTAGCAAGATAACCGCTACCATATCGAGGGAGGATAACAACTCAGTGCTTCCATGTCATACGGGATGGGATCGGGAGGGTGGGGGAACACCCTCACTACCCCACTACAGCATATATGCAAAACACTGTCACCCCATAGGGAGAAACTGATTAAATACAGCATAGAATGGACACAGGGGACGGACAACAAAATGACGACACCATGGCCGCCTAATGGCAGTTTCGACCCATATACCCAACACTCACTATTGACCCATCTACATAACACATACAAGGGGAAGAAATTGATACACCATGTGGAGGTGTTTAACTTATGGAGGATGTTCCAGGGGTCCCGACCAGGACCAAATGGAATGTTCACTGTAGGGGAAACAAAGGAGGAGAAGAAGATTAAGGAGGAAGAACAGAATGGGGAAAAGGAGAGTGAAGGCACACAGTGCACGGGGAAAGGACAAGAGGGAGGAGAAAAGAGTAGCAACATAAATGAAAAAGAAATAAAAAAGGAACAGTGCGATGACATGCCCCTAGCGAAGGTAGTGAAAAAAGAGGAAGGGGGCTTATATCCTTTAATGGAACTACGAGAAATAGTGAGAGAACAATTAAGGGCGGCTGAGGGGTACTCGAACCCGGCATACAGCCCACCACCATATACAGCTACAGGTGGCTACACGGGAGGGGAGCAGACAAGTACGGCAGGGTCAACTTATACGAAGATGCCCGCAGGGGAGGGGAAGAGTAGCGAAGAACAAATTGCAGCAATAGGACATGATGAGTGGGTAGCTGCACAGGTATTATTAAAATTGCGAGGTTCATTAACAGGAGAAGAGAGGGAAGCAGTAAGGAAAATGGACGAGGACAATGAGAGGAAGGGCGAGATGAAAGGGGAAGGGGGAAAAGAAAGGAGGAAGAGTTGTTACGAGAAAAAGAACAGATTTTGGAGGAACGACTAGCAGAATTAAGGAATGAGCAAAATGCCCTGATCAAGCAGCTTGAGAGGGAGGAAAGAGAGAGAGCACGGGAAAGGAAAGAAAGTAAGAATGAGTTGGAAAAAATGAGAGAACGAACTGAAGAACGAAAGAGAAAAGCTGAAAGGGTAAAGGCAGCAGCAGAAAGGGTATCTCGAGCAGCACAGCGCGACAAGAAAAGAGAGGAAGAAGAGAAGGAAAAAGAAATGGAAATATGGAAGAGGAAAATACTATCAGAAACGACAAAGAAATACAAAGAAGGGGGGATGATAGAAAGCATATTAGAGCGGGAAAGAGAGAGATGGGAAAGGAAGAGAGAAGAGGAAAGGATTTTGGAAAAGATGAGTAGTGAAGTAATGGAGGAATTAATAAAGAAAACAGAGGAGATAGGTAGAGAGATAGTGGAGAAAAAAGAAGGGGAAAGAGAAGATAGGAGAGGGGAGAGTGAAGTAAGGAGATACGTATGCAGGGACACAGAAGTAGCAACAACATCAGCACAAAGGGGAGCAATTGGTAAAGAAGAAACGGGAGGAACGGATTTAATAGATTTAAAAACAGTAACGATTAGTGGGAAAAAGACAGATTGGGGGTTGTCGCTCCTGGATGACCTTTGTAGCGAGGAAGAAGAAGGAATGGAGAAAGAAGGAAGAAATAGGGAAAGGGAAAGCTTAGATAAATTGTACATCTCCCGGACTAACAGGGAATCATCATGGGCCTGCAGAAGAAAGGAAGAACTGGGGGGAAGTGAGGGGGAAGAGCAAGGAATGACGGAAAGGCACACACGTGCAGCTACACTCTCATCATCCCGTCCAACATGCTCCACCACCCCACACTCATCCCGTGCAACATGCCCACCTACACCCGCACCTGCCCTTCACGAACACACACCCTACGCTGGCAGGCTTAGAGATCTCCCTGGACGCAGGCAGGAAGAACGAGTACACACGCCCACATTAAATAAAGGAAATGATAAAAGAAGGGGAAGAGATGGAGGAGAAACAGTTACGAGCAGGGGGAATATGGACATAACAGACGATGTACACGATACGGAAGAAGAGGAGGGGTATACGGACTCGACTGTAGGGTACCCAGGGGTACAGACAGGACACAACCTAATGCCACTTTTGGAGAGGGGAGGGGTTAGACCACAATATGTCCCTTGGAAGCACGCAGACAAGGAAAATACAAAGTGCAGGCTCCCATCATTAAGTGGAGGTGCGGGGAAATGGATATATGAAATGGAAAAACACACCGCAGGACAGAAACTGGCAGTAGGAGATGTGAAGGGGCTCCTAATATCAATATTGGGGGACGCAGCAGATGACATCTGGAAGAGAGCATGCTTCCCCGGGGTCACAATAACAAACACATCACACGACGGGGCGCCATTCGCAAACTGCAGACATGCATTATGGCAAGCACTGAGGGTACAATACCCAGACACATCAGACATAGGAGCGATTACATCACGCAAGATGCGTGAGAACGAAGATCCTGTTGATTATATCCAGGAAATTCAAGAGAAGTGGCGTATGGAAACTAGAGAGCAATGGGACACGAAACCAGCAATATTTTACCATATACTAATACAAGGGCTCCGGAGGCAGTGCAGAAACAATTGAAGAAAGTAGTGGGGATGGAAGCAAAGGCTTGGCCAGAGATACAACTGACGATAGTACATCATTGTAGGACATGGCAAGAAAAGATGAAACAAAAGGAAGAGGATAGGAAAGCGGAAGAGGCTAAATTAGTGCAGAAAAAACTTACTAAGTGCACGATGGAAGGTGCACTAATAACTACCCCTACAACAATGACACCAAACCCCACGCAAGTAGTGGCTGCACAAGATCCCTTCCAAATACAATCACCACAGATTATAGCAAAACAGCTGCCACCACCCCCCCCATACACGACTAACATGGGAGGAGGATACTCAACATCAGGAGCTGGATGTTATAATTACAACAGGGGAAGGGGAGGAATGATGAGGGGGAGGGGATACGGCTATAACGCACAACAGCAAGGGGGAGAATTGAGAAGTTTCTACCCCACTGGGCAACCAGTATACCAGGACAGTTCAGGGAGTTTCCCATGGCAGACCAGGGAGCCACCTGTATGTTGGATTTGTGGATTATTAGGACACATGTCACGCACATGTAGAATGAGACCCGGCACACCAGCATGGGGAGAACAGGGACAACAAGGGCCTACAAGGGAACAGCAGGGCCACCAACAACAGCAGGCACTGCAACCGGGAAATATGCAGCAACAGTTAGTAACACAACAACAACCACAGAGATATTCACTACCTCAACAACAGGTAGCGATATCACAACAACCTCAAGTGCAGCAAGTACAGCAGCCCACTCAAATTCAAGACCATAAGGTAACCTCTACCAATACACAGCTACAGCAAACACAACTGGGAAGGGTGACGGTCCTGGGACACAACCCTTACACAGGAAGTGGTCAATAATTATACCCACAATAGGACAGCCCACAGACGGCCTTGGTGTGTCCCATCCTGTCGATAACACCTAATAGTGCGGAGGAACCACGCATAGAGGTAACGTTAGGTGACAAAAAATTATCATTCCTTGTTGACACCGGGGCAACCCGGTCTTGCATAAGGGAAGGTAAATTTAAGATGTCAGGTGAGGCCATGAACACCCAAGGATTCTCTGGGGCTCGGGGGTTGGTTCCCTTTACTGATAACATCCCCTTATCGATAGGGGATTATGACATGTCCGTCCCGCTTTTATGTTCAAGGGACTTGCCAGTAAACATACTTGGGAGAGACATAATGAGCAGGTTGAATATGACAATCTCCTTTACGGAGGACGGCATCATTTGTTCCACTCCTGGAATAAACATGCTCACTGCACAGCAAATTATGCAAGCATACTGTGGGCAGACAGTGATCAGGGCCGAGCCAGTAGATGGTGAACTGTTCCAGTATGGAACAGACATGGCATTCGCATGGATGCCAGGAATAGATGGAAGATCTGGAGGAGGCCAACAGCCTATCTGTTCAGACCGGAAACACCAGCCAATGAACCAGAAGGAAAGGTGATTTCAGTGAGCATGGAGAGCATTATAGCGACTGCTGATTACATCGCAGTACATGCCCAAGACCGGGAAGGAAGAGCATGGAGGGCAGTGATAGCACTAGCTCAGGGATGCAGGCTCACCCAGGTCTCAGACGAGGAGCTCTTTTCAGAAGAGAAGGAAGAGGGTGAAATGGTATTCATGATGAGTGTAGATATATGGCTAAGAGTAACATACAAACATGTGGCACAGAAAATTGCAATGGCACTTGAAGCACCCACATCCACCCCAGTTCCTTTTTTTGAGGAGGATATGGCAAAAGTTCCAACATCATTGTGGACTACTAGTCCCTATGACGTGGGGTGCATAAAAAGTATCGGGGGAGTAAGAATAAAACTGAAAAAAGGGGCAATACTCCCTAGAGTAAAGCAATACCCACTATCAAAAGAGGCAGATGAGGGCATATATGAAACAATAACGGCCCTTATAAATAATGGCATATTGGTACCATCAGAATCACCATGTAACACGGCCATGTACCCAGTGCGCAAAGCTAAAGGAGGGTCTTGGCGTTCCATCTAGGACCTCAGGCCCTTGAACAATATAGTGGAAGCAGAATACCCCATAGCAGCAAACCCGGCCACAATATTGTGTGGAATTCCAGCAGAGGCATCACGATTTACAGTGATTGACCTCAAAAATGCCTTTTTCTCAATACCCCTGCATCCAGATTCACAAGATCTGACAAGCTTCACGTACAGAAACACAAAATGGAAACACACCAGGTTGCCACAAGGGTACTGCGAGTCACCCTCAATTTTCAACAGAGTAATACAGATGGACTTGGGAAACATTGAATTGGAAAGTACAGTGTTGCAATATGTTGACGACATAATAATTTGCAGCACAAGCGAAAAAAGGTGCAGGGAGGACTCATTGAAGATGCTGACAATATTGGCTGAAAAGGGTTACAAGGTAGACAAAGAAAAGTTACAGTACTGTCAGGAACAGGTATTGTACATTGGTCAGCTGATATCCCAACACGGAAGAAAGATTGCACCACAAAGAGCACAGGCTATATCGAACACGCAATTGACACAAACAGTGAGGGAGCTGCAGCAGTTCCTGGGATTGTGCAACTACTGTAGAGCATGGGTATTTGATTACAGATCATACATAGGACCCCTACTTGAAGCATTGAGAGAAGCTAACAAAGGGGAGAAAAAATTGGGGTGGACAATGGAAATGAAAGAGGCCTTTGACGAATTGAAGGACGCAATATCAACTGCTCCGGTACTAGTCACCCCAGATTATGAACGACAATTCTTTATATTTTCACATTGCGACTCAGCAGTAATGAAAGCAGTGTTGGCTCAAAAAACAAGCATGGGATACAAGCCAGTAGCATTTTACAGCGGTCACTTAGATCCTGTTATGTTAGGTCATTTCCCTTGCGAACAAGGCCTCGCCGCAGCTGCCTTCGCGGTAGAGAAATCATCATCTATTACAATGGGGTGCCCAACCACCCTATTCGTGGAGCATGCACTATTCGCAATATTGAACAAACCTAAGTCCACACTAACCACACAGAGGGCGTCAGGTTATGAAATCATGTTATCTAGACCAGAACTATCCATTGTTAGATGCAGCACAGTTAATCCTGCAAGGATTATAGCGGAAGCCATTGAGGAAGGTGACTATGCTCATGATTGTACGCAGACTACTGAAATGTACTCATGTACTAGAAAAGTTGAAGAGGATGCGCTAAATGGAGGAGAGCTGTTGTTCATTGATGGGTCATCGACAATAGACCAGAGTGATGGGATAAGGAGAACTGGGGCAGCAGTTATAAAAATGACAGAGGATTTGGTGTGTGTGGCGGTGAAATGTGTACAGTTACCACAACATTATTCTGCTCAGGCATCAGAATTGGTTGCACTGATCTTAGCGTTGAAGGAAAGCTTTGACAAAAGAGTTACTATACATTCTGATAGCGCATATGTTACGTCTAGTGTCCACTCGGGGTTGACAAAATGGCGGAGAAGGGGGTTTAGGAGAGCTGACGGCAGTCCAGTGCAACATGCTCTCTTATTAGCTGAGTTAATTGAAGTAATAAATAATCCCCAAGAACTAGCTCTGGTCAAATGTCCCGCACACACTAATGGAGAAGATCATATCTCAAAAGGGAATGAAGCAGCAGACGCACATGCGAAGTATGCTGCTTATTTTGGTGAGATCTGGAACCCCCCAGAATCAGAGAGAGGGAGAGGGAGGGGGATAGCTAAAGAGATGTTGATGAAAGAAGGGTACACTCATCTCCCAGCCACACAGATAATGGAGTTACAAGCAGCTGCACCAATGGCAGAAAAAGAAATATGGGTGAAAAGAGGATGTACAATGTCGCCAACCGACGCACTATGGCGTCTGGGTAACACTGGAAAGATGGTCATGCCATTGGCACTATTGAACACTGCCCTGAGCCAGCTCCATAACCCAGCTCATACAGGGAAGGAAGTTATTGCAGCACGAATTAGGGAAGACTGGTTCTGCCCGAGCTAAATTCTCATGTAACAAATTTTATCAGCAATTGCCTCACATGTCAACAGTTTACGGCCGGTCACACGCTGCAAGTGATAAAAGGTACTATACCCCAGCCAGAGGGACCCTTCCTGCACATTCATATTGGTTACGTTGATATGATCAACGTATGTCAAGGAAATAGATATATGATTGTAGTACTATGCCCATTCTCCAGGTGGATTGAGGCAGGACCCTGCTCACACCCGGATGCGTTCAGAGCAGCTAAATTTCTAGTGAGGGAGGTTTTCCCCAGGTGGGGAGTGTGCAAAGTACTGCGGTCAGATAATGGCCCTCATTTCGCTAATGAAATGTTTCAGCACATCACATCCTTACTGAACGTCAAGCATAAATTTGCGTGTGCATATCACCCGCAGGCCAACGGTATATGTGAACGCCTGAACGGCCTATTGAAGGAGGCAATCGCAAAGATACAGCAAACAACAAAGAAGCGCTGGTTGTATTGCCTTCCGCTAGCTCTATTCGAGCTAAGGAATAGACCAGGCTCCGACCACCACCTCACTCCTCATGAGGTGGTGACCGGGCGTCAAATGCGCCTTCCTCTAACGCCAACATCAAGAGCATTCACAGACTATGAAAACACTGCAACTGTTCTTGGTGATGAAATGTACCAATATGTGTCTTCCTTGATTACTAGTGTAGTGTTTGTGTCTCAACAGCTCGAGCGCACGCAGGGCGGGTCTAAGAGTTACCTACAAGAAGACGCCGACAAAGAATCGGAAAAGGAAAAACTGTGCAAAATTGCTAAAGGTGACCACGTGCTACTCCGCAATTTCAATAGAAAGTGGAACAGCCCACGCTTCACTGGTCCCCACCTAGTAGAGGAGGTATCTACGAGAGCAGTAAAGTTGCAGGATAAGCATGCTTGGAATCACCTACACGACGTGAAGATCTGCAAACTCCAGACCCGCCCTAGCGTCAACGACAGGGCCATTGGAAGAGCAGTGACAGTGCCGCCTACGGAGAAAGAGACGTCTACCACAGCCGACGACCCCAGTGTCCCCATACCCTGTCACCCCCCAGAATCCCCAGAGACAAGTACTGAGATAGACACTGGTGATTTGCATACAGCCCATCCCATGGTCACAAGATCAAAGAGTAAAGAGACTCCCGCCAGTTGAGCCACAAACCCTCTGCCCACAAATCCCCTGCCCACTACAGCCACCACCCAATTGAAGGACATTGTTTTGCACATATACACATGTAAACACTTGTATGTTTTCTTTTTCTTTCTCGCACATACAGGTACCGTGTATTATTGTATTGCTAAGAAAATAAGATAACTAACAGCCTACATTGCCCAGGAGTAGATGCTACCCTCAGACGATAATTACCCTGAAGCCCTATCACACCAATTTGTATATCACATAAAAAGGCCAAAGTACCTAAAAAGAAGGAGGGTACGTGTTTACTACACCGCATTTATCTTGGCCATAGAACAATCAATGCCCCATCTTCACCAGCACTTACCTGCCCTAAGAGACAGATTGCTTAGATTGGCGTGGGAACAGCTGTTTGCCTGGGCACTGAACGACTACCTGATAGGGAGGGCTTGATAACGACAACTAACAATAATAACAAGCGTATTGAGAATTTTCAGGCGGGCAACTTTAACGTCACAAGTATAAGCTGCCGGACTGCAGCAAGGTAAGAGCAAATGCCGGTGAGACTAGCTTTTGTAATAAAAATGATAGGGGGTTTGGTGATCATTGGTTTTTTGGCTGCCTCTGTATGGCAGAAAAGTTATGCTATCAATATTTTGGATGCACCCAAACCTAACGTACCCCCACCCACGGCTGCAACAGATGTTACGTCAGGTGGTACTAGCAACCCTCAACATAAGGGAAGTAGAGTTAAACGCAGCACATACTCAGATAATAAAGGCATTGATAATTACATAACAGATTCAGCACACGTCTCGAACAACATGTGGTACCAGCACATGACCCAGATAGGTAAGCAGACAACAGAAGACAGTTGCTATGTCTGCTCATTGATCCCATACGCCATGAGCGCTTCTCGAACATTCGTTGCCACAGAAATAGAGGAAAAGACGGCGCGATGTATAATATATCTGGTACTATTCCAAACGAGAGGGCGATTTCAAGGGACGGTGGTGAGACTGGTATGGAAAACGCGAGACACGTATCCATACGAAAACAACTTCCTCAAGTCTTATTTGAGTTACCACAAGAGCAGTTCGCATGCTTTCAGATACATGACAAGTGGTCCTGAAAAGGGAGAAACGAAGAAAGTAACACTACAATACCTACCATGTGACTGGTACGCCACCAAAGTTCCTGGTACATAAGGCTGTTGGGAAAGACCACTGGTAACAATAACAGGGAAGGTATACATGAACAATAAATGGGACATAGGGGTGGTTGGAAGCAACATGGTAACAAGAGAAAATATTAACACCATTGATGAACACAATAACAGATGTTGGACGATTTGGGGCAAGTATGTACCCATGCTGACATGGATGGAGAAGGATGAAGACCCAATGAGCATACCGCCGCTGTCTGCACCTAAGCTATACTTCCAACATAGAGGAGAAGTGGACGTGGGATACAACACCAACTGTGCCAGCGTGTTAGAGCTACCCGAGGGGGGAGCAGGAACAGCAGTATTAATGGACCACTACTGGGCCTGCGGAAACAAGGCATACCACACACTGCCCCCTCTGTGGAACGGTATATGCACAATGGTACACATTAATGTACCATCACTAGTGGTGCCCCAGAAACATGTGAACATGGCGAACTTTCCCAAGATGGATGAAGGAAAAAAGAGGAAGAAGAGATCTGTACAATCTCAGAGGGGGTCAGACAACGAAAACAACAACAACAATAATGTCCTGAATAGAAAAAAGAGACAAGGAGAACCTCTGACAGGAAATTACCTATGGGGAAGGTCGGAAACAGCACTCACTTCAATCCCACCAGAACACAGACTATTCAGCAGAGCAGCAATGTTCTTCTCGTCAATAATACACCCAGGACTACAAGCTTATGCAAACGCAAAATGGCTCCAGATAACCCGATGGGAGCTGATGATGACAATTAATTCTACAGTAAACGGATTCAACGCAATAAAAGAGGAACTGCGAGCAGTTGATGATGGTAGCACTACAGAACAGATAAGTATTAGATCTCCTTACAGCAATGGAAGGAGGAGTTTGGGCAAAGATAGGACAATCATGCTGCACATTTATTCCTGCTAACGATGCCGACAATGGTACACTCACCGAAGCAGTATCACAACTAGCCCAGATGCACTCCAAAATGATGGAAGAAAGTAAAGGAGTGAAGAAGGATGACAGCTGGGTTTCATTGTTATGGTCATGGATGCCATCATGGCTGTCGGACGGGCTGAAGATTATAGTTGGATGTATAATACTGGCAGGAGCTGCACTGATCATAATAAGGTTCTGGAAAGCCCGGAAAGCACGCACTACAGACGAAATGATCGAAATGGTTGGTATGCACCCCTTGATGCCAACTGATGATGGCCAGAACACAGACACAATAATAAAGGAAAGAGAAAAACTGCGCAAACAGATCATCACCAACCACCTGGACCCGCCATCCGTGAAGCTCGAAAACCCAAGAAACCCGAGGAGCTACATCGGTAAATGGGTATATTGCACACCTGGAGGAAGTTGTGTGTATATGTATTGGTCATTTGAGGACCATGTCAACCACTATGGACACCTGGGAGGAGTAACTAAAATATGGAGAGTAAGAGGAGATAAGGAAAAGGATATGTTTGTGGTCGACAAGTCGACCAGAGGGGGGACTGAAGTGGGAGAATGGGACAAAAGACTCCCCCCAATCTCCTTGCACCCCTGGCCGAGAGGATCGCGACACAGACACCCGCCACAAGATGAATTTGCCTATCTACCAGATGACCAAATACCCTGGTACAGGAACATACGGATGTGCCCATCAGCCTGCCCACCAGCCTGCCCTGCACAAGCCAACACCTGCAGCATGGATGAACTCGACTAAACCATTCAACAGTAAATAAACACATCGTTAGAGATGCCATGACGACCTAGCCAACGGTCAGAACACCCGTGCAACCATGCACACTGGACACCCCCACAAAAATCCACACGAAGAACATATTCAGTGCTATGACGTAGGTGACGGACACACCCACTGACGCGCATCTTTATTATTTTTCACATACGTTTTTCAAAATGCAGAAACGCAAGACGCACAAAGCACTCATCTAAAATGCTTGCTGACGCTCCTCCTAACCCTTACATTGTGATGAAAATACAACGAAGACATGATACTGGATATGAAGCAAAGTGATACCGTAACTTAAAGTGCCGTGCATTAAACATCCCCACCTATGCACCAGGCCCAAGTAGGCCGCAAGCAAGAGCCTCCACGAACATTGAACGAACAAGAGTACAATTGCTGACCCTGCAGAATGAGCCCAGCGAGAACTGACAGCCAAGGGGGCAATGTTGCAACTCGCATGCCACAAGCCGAAGCCAAGGTCACACCTGCAAACTAAGCCAGACACACAGTGGAAAATACTACATTAAATGTGCAGAATTCTGCCTCAACCACGGTCTCTCCTCACGTGACCAAGCCGAACCTGACAGGGTGCCAGACCAAGGAGGGAGAAGTCGCATGGGTCCCACTTTTGAGACACAAGCTGCAACAATGAAATGACCCAATGGACACCTACAGCGGTGGGAATAGTCTGCTCTCAGGCATATGAGCAAATCCACGCATTTTCTGCATAAACACATAGTTACATATTGTTGCAAATGACAGGTACACCGCGAGCTGGGAACAACGATGGTCCCAGGCTGGGGGGCTCGTGAGTGGACCAATCAGAACATGGAGCACTCATCACTGATGCCATTAACATTAGCCAATCATTAGGGGTTTTCGTGTAACAATTTTCATGTATCTAATAGAAGGGACAACCCAAGTATACCACCTGACTGACCCTTAACCACTAACAGCGTTCTCTATACGTATGCTATACTAACCCTACCACTCGAGGAACCAATCCAGAGTGGCGATAGGTTTTTTGCTAACTTTCCCAGCTGACGCAAGTAGCGCGTCATACTGAGGCAAAAAGGGGCCTGCGAGCCCCACGAATTTCGAGAGTCAGGACGGACGCGTACGATCCTAGACCCATCCCTGCCGTTATTCAATAAACAGAAGAACTACCTTGCTTCTTGTGTGTGTCTCATACTCATTTTTGGGATACGCGGGAGGAGTTGGGGCCTCCCAGCCCGGGGGTCCGTGGAAGGCCCAGCAGGCCCCGGGAGAATCCCCCCGACACTGTGGTTATAGAAAAACATTGCACATATGGTACTTTTCTCACATAAACTATATTAAATGGATGATATAAAAATTATTCGTCCATTTAAACAGTTTGTGTTGTCTAATGTCTATTTTTAAACTTTAGAGGTGGGCCTTAAACATGCTATTTTGGGGTATGGAAAGAGGGGGGAGGAACTGGGAAGGAAACAACATTAAGGGTGGAACACTTTTTTACTTAGGTATGACCCTTACAGACTCTTTTAGAAGTATCCAAATACACTTCCATTTTATCTCTGTGATATTCCTTCAGATGTTTTATTAATTTTATTTGGCCAAAAAGATAAAATAACCCAAACTTCCAAACAAAAATGTCTATCTACAGCTCTTACAGATACCTCCTGATTCAAAAACTACCTCCAGAGTTCAAGGGGTGATACCAAAAACAAATACTTAGCCAATACATCTCCCATACTTTCACAATTTCCTCAACATCACTGTTTGTTGTAGTTTCACAGTAAATGTTATCCTCATAATTATCTGACAAGGAGATGTATCACTTGAAAAATCAGTAAATTAATTATCAGATAGATGCTAACAACGTTGCTGCATTTCTTCACCTTTCTCCCAAAATAATGTATACCTCTAATGTCCTTCAATGACAGTCTGTATCAACTCTTCATCCCCTAAAACTGCTAATTAAACAGTTCTTTCCCAGTACAATGTACAATAAATACCACCATCCAATACCATAACAACTTTCAACATGTAGCTTGTAGCAACCAATGAAATAATCACTTCAAACTACTTTTGTGATTGGAGAACAATTTCACACTTATATCTTACCAGTATAGCTGCGGCTATTCTGTACCTGCGACTGGCATGACAGTTATAGCCGCGGTTAGTCTGTCCCACCCAAATGCATGATGTCCCATTTGTCCCAGCTGCGAGTATTAGGTCAGAGCATGCATAGCCATGGCTACCGCAAAGAAATATACTGGTGGCTATAAGCACAGTAAATAGGGACATTGAAACTATTGCCATATCTTATCATAACTGCATTACAAAAAAACAGAAAAGAGACTGTGCTTGTGGAGGAAGGGTAGTGAAAACCATATTTTGGGGGTGAGTTGCTAGAGGAGGATATAAAGAGTATATTGAATGTCCATGGGGAAATAAAAGACCCATTCTTTTACTTTCTGCGTATAGCCATGGCTACACAACAGGGTGCCCATCATAACCGTGAGTATGGAAGAAACCATTTTAAAATTGATTTTTTGACACATAATGCATAAACTGGCTCATACTAGGTTTATTGATCCATTTATACAGGTTGTGTTCTTTATGGTCTATTTTTATAAGTGAAAAGTTGGCCCTGAAAAGGGCCATTTTGGGGGCGAGGGAAAGAGGCTGATGGAACTGGGACGGGAAGAACATTCGGGTTCACACATGTAACAATGAGTAAAGAAAAAAGTAACATTTATTTGCGTTTGCATATTTTTGTTTTTGTTATCTTGTTTTTATCTTTTTCTTTATTAAAGGGGTTAAAATAAATTGCCACATGAAAAAAATCTATATATTCCAGGTGGCGGCTGTTGGTCTGCTCTTCTGTCTAGGGTGGCATCTCCCACCACAATCCAGGGGTGGCATTTGCAGCACATTTCTTTGCACTGCTGCAGATCGGGTTTAGGCAGGATGGGATGAGGTTTGGTGGTGTTGGATGGAACAGAAGCAGTAGCAACAGAGGTGGAAGGCAGTGGAACAGATGTGCTTTTGGCCTGCAGATACCAGTGTGCAGATTACTGACCATAGGCTTGCACGTTATGATGGAAATTAGCCTTCAGATTGTGAGCTGCAATAACACAGAGACACATGACTCATAGCCGTGTCTACACATCCTGATTTCTATTGGCTGATGCAGTTACAATTGTCACGCTTTTGTAATGACACAAATACAAAATGCACCACTAATTGGTTGGTGGAAACAGCTGTAGTTATTCACCACACCCACAGAAAACGTCTTTACTTTTCCTCATTGCTTTTTCTTCAGACTACTGAGCAGGTTCTCTGTAAAGTAGAGGAGTTTTTTTTTTATCAAACTCTTCATTTCTCCCAGCCTTTGTGCCTCCTCTGTCCCTATACCTCTTTCCTTTGTCCTGTCATTTGTTCTGTTTGTCAACTCATTATGTTAGTGTGGCTTTATATATTTTTTATATATTTTTATTTTTAGGGGCATAGTCCTTTTTTGTTGTGTCCTTTTTGATTTTATTAAATGTTTCTATCAGATCAGATATTGTCCACCATGTCTGACCACAGCAGTAGTAGTGATCAGGCAATCTGGGTTCCGACACCATCACTCCCCCCTCAGCAAAAATGTGTGCAGCATGAAAAAAACTGCAGACAGTTGGCATTATTTCCTGGTGGAGTAGCCGCATTTGCGGAAAGATATAGAACAGGTGCAGTGCAAGTTCTGCAAGCAGGATTTACGCTGTGGACCTTCTAATGTGCCATTGCAGAGCTTGGAGACATCTGCCCTCATGCAGCACTTAGTCTGGGTCTACTTGGACCACGTTGATGAGGACTAGCAAAAGGCCCATGAGCAACCCAAAATAAAAGCATATGGGCCTAACTCTGTACAGCGTCCAACACATACTGTGGCATCGACTTCTGCAAGAGCAGCCACCATTGCAACCTCTGCACCATCCACCTCCACCACCTTATCTTCCATGGCCTCCACTGGGACCCAACATCCCCTACTTCTGTCCAAACCAGAGCAGTGCAAAGTGTTGTTCTGCAAATTCCACAACTGGATCACGGTGGGAGATGCCACCCTAGATGGGTGGGCATGGGCCATTTCAGAACACCAGGCCAACTGCCACAAGGTCTCTATTTTTTTAAGTGGCATTTGCCCCTTTTGTAAAAAATAAAACCGCTGTTAGGAAAGATTTATTAATTGTGGGTAATTTTCCTTCCAAGTGGCAACCCCTAAACTTGTTGCTGTTTTTTTCACCATGATCTAGACTTTGCCAGCGAAGTGCAGTCTTCTGCTGCACTCCTCTGGGCTTTCGCTCCATTCATACGGGGGAAACTGACATGCCCTTAAGACAGTCAGTACCGGGAAACGTTGTTTTCCGTAGTTCTTTTATCATGTTGCAGCTTTCGCGCAACATGACACAAGAGGGCACTGTAAGCTAAGTTACTGCTCTCTTGGGTCTCTAGTCTTCTACAGGCCCTAGATACTCTCTTTGGATTGTTAATGAACGGTGCAAGTGAATCACGGACGGACTGGTGGCAGCGATCATTTCTTTGTGTTTTTGAGCTCCTTTTGGCGTTTAAGCGCATTTCTCGCGCTTAGCCCAAAATGGTGGCCTGGCTCCCAAAATGGCCAGACCACGAGGCTCTTTGTTCTGTCCGCTGACCGTCTTGCCCACTTCACCTTCCCCAGGTCGAGCCGACCCGGGGCCTTCCTTATTCGGGCATGTACTTTCCCGCGAAACATAGATGCTTTCGCTGGCTTCTACAGGCCTTGTGTGTGCCTCCAGGATGTGGGCTGGGATGTCTGGTCCCAATACACATCCTGGGTGCCAGAGAGTCTAGTGTGTCGTGAATGCCTGAGACCTCCGTGGTCCGTGATAGGTCCACGTATGGTGTGAGTGTTTTGTGAGCAGCTCTCCTATTGGGTCCCCTCCGTTTTGGCGCGAAGGGAACCGTGGATAAGAGGGGGCTGGAAGCACCACTACCATGTCGATCTCCTGAGTTCTCACGAACAAAGGAATACAGGAGCCAAGTATCCTGCAACTACGAGGCTGAACCGAGGAATCGCTGGTGACCCGCTGAAGGACTGCTCCTCTGCACTCATGTCGCTTTGTGAAACCCTTTCTACCTCTGATCGAACGAGAAGGCCTGTACTGGTATTTCGAACCCTTGGAATAGTGAGAACAACTATTCTCGGCATCTTCACCATCTCCTGCACGTAAGCCTTCGGAAGTGTCTCTGGGCCATCCAGCAGACTGACCAGCCTACCCAGGAGTCTTGCTCTGTAACCGCCGTCCGGTTGTGTTGTATTACGAGTCTTTGTCACTCTCACACGATTCGTACACTTGGCATTCCCAGGTCTGAAGTGAGTAGTGTACATTGGGCTGAAATACACACGGCCGCTCCGTTGTCCTGCTGTGGTAACAAACTGTGCGGGTTCACTGCGTTTGGGACATCCTCAACTCAACTTCCGCTGCTGCGGAATCTACACGACGCCGAGACGTCCCCTGCTCGTATCTGAACCTGCCAGCACTGGAACTGACGTGCAGAAGCCTGGGTCTGCCTGCATCAGGGACCGGTGAGCAGCATCGCTAGGAACTGGTCGCCCTCCTGCAGTAGCCCATAGCTTTTCCCCGCTGTGTCAAACAGCACGCCTTTCCGTATTCGCACTCTGCTTCTGCCCACAGTGGAGGCTGCGCTTGAGTCGCCGAGGTCTGTCCATCTTCATTTGTTCACCGAACTGAACTGCCTGATTCCCTCGAGGAGACTCCCCTTTTGCCCGTTGGCACCCGCGTGTGCAGGTACTTTTGAGCACAAGGCTCCACTCTTCGTAGGGCTCGGACTTCCTTTTAATTAGGTGCCTCTGAAGGGGACTGGGTCTAATTATTATTCGCACTGCCTGTTTTCCTCCCGATCTAGGTGGTCTACACATTTCGTGCGTCCAACTCGTTAGACTTGTTTGTATTTGTATATATATTGGATTTGATTGGTATGTGTTGGTTTACTTCAGTTTTATTGTGATTTCTCGCTACGGTCAATGTTACAAAGGCCTTGTAATAAATGTGTCTATATTTGTAATATAACACCTGCTTAGAGTAATTTGTAAGTGTCCTTGCTTTGTGTGCTCATTGCGGGCTTTCAGTTACCCTCACCCCTTTTGAGACCTAGTCTTGACCGCCACAATCGCTACCCTGATTGCTCTGGCTTGTCCAGAGGTTACCCTGTTCCAAGAAACTAGGCTGGCCTTCTGAACCTCTTCCCCTCCAGTACAGAGTTCAGAAATCCATCTTAACAACCGCCAAAAAACAAAAAAACTAAAAAGTAAATGTTCCTTTTTTACCCATTGTTAGATATGTGAACACTAATGTTCTTCCCTTCCCAGTTCCACCCCACTCCTTCCCTCTCCCACAAAATGGCCATTTTCAGGGCCACCTTCTAAGTTATAAAAATAGAAGAAATAAAACAGAAATTGCAATAATAGATCACTACATCTTAGGTGATCTATTTTATGCAGTTTGTGTTGATGACGACTGGGGGTAGGGTGAATGGGTGGGGGCAGAGTGGGTGTGGGTAGGATGAGTCGGGGAAGTGCCGGTGGGGGTAGAGTGGGCAGTGGTATAGCGGATGGGGGTAGGGTGGATGGGTCGGAGCACAGAGGGTGGGGAAGGGTGAGTGGGTGCAGGTACACAGGGTGGAGCAGGGTGGATGAGAATGCAGAGGCTGAGAGTAGGTTGGATGGGGGAACTGAGAGTAGGATAGACTGGGTGGTTGAGGCTACAAGGGGGTAGGGTGGGTTGGATATAACGGGTGGGGCTACAGTGGACAGGGGTACAGAGGCTTAGGGTAGGATGCATGGACAAGGGTAGAGATGGGGTGAGGGGTGGTGGGTGGTGACGAGAGGGTGGGGTGGGTGAGTGAAGGTAGAGAGAATGAGGGTAGATATTTTGGGGTAGGATTGGAGGGGGGTATAGAGGGTGCAAGTAGGGCAGGTGGGATAGAGAATATGGGGATAGGGTGGCTGGACAAACATTTTAAAAGAGTAAATGTAATTACCTCAGGCTTAATTCTGCGCTGTCCCATTGAGATCCACCCTAATGCTATATACCCATAATGCCATTTTCTATGTGATTGTCAGTTCATTCTCTTTTAATATATATGTACTCTTGGGCTTTGCAAAGGGAACTTCCGAGTTAAGCCTGTCCTGAGTTTCCGAATGCACTTAATTTCAAGGGTTCTGTTGCGTTACGTTTACTCACCTTAACTGCACTGTCCATTTTTCAGCACCACTAGTGTGCATGGCCCACTGTATATTTTTCTGCTCCTTTCTCCATGCCCTTCGACTCTGCCCACTGCATATTTTTGGATGCCACTGGCCATGGCCTTTGTAATTGTTGAAACACTAACTGGCCACTAAGAATGCCCTTTGGCCATGGCCATTGGCCACGTCCTTCGGGCATGAACACTGTATTTTTTCAATCACTCCCTGCTCACTAGCAATGGCCTTTGGCCGTGGCCAGTGGTCACGGCCTTCGGCTGTGCCCAGTGTATATTTTAAAAATCTCCCTGCTCAGTAGCAATGACCTTCGGCCATGGGCAGTGGCCCATTGTATATTTTAAAACACTCCCTGCTCACTAGCCATGGCCTACGGCTGTGACCACTCTCCATTTCTTTTAAACTATGGCCTTTGGCCGTTCCTATTCTCTATTTTTATTTTACACTAACAGCCCACTGGCTGTGTCCACTGTATATTTTATAACGCTACTAGGCCTTCAGCCATTGTTTGGCTCTATCAAGCCACTGGCAATGGCTGAACCCCCAATGTCACTGTAGCTGCAATAATATATCATTTATTTTTTAAATTACTTTTTTTCTATAACTGCAGTTACATTGTATTTGATGTGCAAGGAGCAAGCAAATGGGGGTTTTACGAAAATCCAAGTACTCCTCATACCCAAAGTCAATTTTACATGACCAATAAGAAGGTCCTGTTGAGAGCCTTGTGCATAAAGACTCCATCTTAGTTCTTGACAAAACGACAAGTATTTTTGACTATACCCATGGTTTCTACGTTCATGTCAGAAGGGTTGCCAGAGATGTCCCAGTTTGAGCGGTCTCAGTAAGAATTCAATGTGCTGTAACCATGGGAGTGCTCGGCCACCCTCCTGTGTCATTATATCTTGGACTGATTCTTTGTATTTTTTTTTAGGTCTAGGGCAACCCATTGTCAGATCTAATACAACACAGGCTTTAGTGCTATTTCATCAACAATTGAACTGACATCAGTTCCCACGTTAACTAAGGCATTTTGGCAACTCATAGAAAGTCAGAGTAACTTTGTGAGAAATATATTTTCTGTTGTCCCCAGTTCATGTGTTTTGGCCTATCCCCAGATTTCTCCTGCACTAAATGCATCTATATAGTTGGTTTTACAGCTGTGCTCCCATGCCTATGAGCAAACCTTAGCTCAGCCCCACTGTTTCTCTCCAAGACAATGTTGGCTTTAGCTAACTGTGCCGTCCATTGACAATGTTCAGTGAACCTTATGCCTAGATAGTCATGCGAGACTTGTTCTAGTCTCCGGCCACTGATGCATATGTCTAATCTAGGGCTATTTGTGTGACTTGAGTGAATTGCCATGGGGTGGGTTTTGCCAACATTAGTCTCCAAGACCATGTTTTTACATTTCTCATTGACGATAACCTGTGTTTTATTAAGCCCTGTGGGGGTAGTGGCTAGCAGAATTAAATGATCAGCAAAGATGAGTGCCAGAATCCTGTCTTGTCCTAGTCTAGGAGGGTGAGTGCTCATCATTATTAATGCATCAATTATTAATAAAAATACAGACAACAGTCGGTGCCACCACCATTTTCGACTTTAAATGATTTAGTAGTTTTGCCTGCAAGACCACAGCGAACAACTTCTTGGTTGTTAGTATATAACTGTTGGATAATCTCAAGCAGTCGTTCCGGGACACCTTTGTCTTTAAGCATGTTCCAGAGAGTTTGTCGTGGTATGCCGTCAAACGCGTTTTTCAAATAAACAAAGACAGCATATGGGTAGACCTTCCTTAGGATAATGTATTTCTGAAGTATAAGGGATAGCCTTTGAATCCCGTCAACGCCAACTCAGCCTTTCATCCTTCGGAGGTCGATATATGAGTACCAATTGTGGTTGGGTGATATTGTATGTAAATATGTGCTCTGTAAAGCTCTTTGGATTAAGATGCTATATAAATAACACATCATTATCATAACTTGGTTGTGCTCTCTGGGTCTGGGTAGTTGTCAGACCACACGGTCCACCCATCACAGGTTGTGCAACCAGGGGCCCTAGGCTTTATACTTTTGATTTGAGGCCTTGTCCAAGCTTCCTCCTTGGTACTACTTGGCTCGCTGTACTTTTACTTGCCAACTTTTATATTCAATCTGTCTTTCCCTTCACCCAGGTTTGCAAGTTTTTAGGTTCTCTTTTCGCTCCCACTTCACTGTTCCCCCTTCTGCTGTTCACTCGACAGCTTTTAAATACTTTCTCTTCATTCATAGTGTTTTAGATACTTTTCATTCTTCATCAGCTATCCAGAGACTTTCAAAACAGTGCAAATTTCCTGCACCTGATACCCAGTTTCAAAGTATTCTATTATCAACATATAAGTCTTTCTCAGTTGCCCAAACAGCTTTCCTTCTTTCACTTCCTTACCGGGTTTCTTCACACACAGAAACTCAATGGTTGCGTTACTGGATGCTGCGGCTCCTCCGCTCTCAGGACTTCTCATGGAATGAGGTCAGGGCCTCACCAGCTGCCCCTAAGGCACTCCTGGGCCGGCTCCTCCGCCCAGGGGAACAAGCACTGCAGAACCAAACAGGAAGGGCCGACACTTCACACAGCTTCCTTCCTCCAACCTCACGGCTCCCTGGAGACACGGCTCCCCTGCCATGATTCCATAGAGTGCTGTGCTCTGCACGTTTCCGACATTCTCATGTGTTGGTCTCCTGCGGTTCCCAACGGTCCATTTTGGCTCCCCTGCTGCTTTCGCTCTGATCTCTGCTGCTGCTACTTTTTATACACCAGCAGCCCATCAAGGGGCTCCAGGTGTGCTTCACTTGCCTGGTTTGCCAAATTCCAATTAGACCAATTACTGGGACATGCCTCACTTTCAGCTCTGTAGTCTTCAGGATTCCCCTTCTTCGTCCTGGTACTATAGTAGTGTTTCCTCTTGTTAGTCTGTATTACTCTTTGAGGCATCTTCCTCTTCTCAGTATTTTGTGTAGTTTCAGGAGGAAATTAGGATATGGAGATCAATATCCTACAAAGGCTGAGAGAGGGTAGGGTAAGTCCATGTCAGGAAAGGAGGGAATACTGCGCGTCTTCCTTAGGCATTCCACTCCTATTATTCAAGGACCTGCCACCCACATGATTCTCACTCTTAGATTTATCCCTGGGGTCAGGACCTGGCCATCTAGCCTTTCACTTGGTTACCTGAGGGGAGTTATTGAAGGGCTAAATGTGGGAACACCCTCAGATTTATCACAGGTGATGTGCTAAATCATTAACATATAATATTATAAAATATTTTATTCTTCAACAAAACCCCCAAGAAGTGCCAGAGTTTTGTATAGGGCACTGGTTTCCACCATAAAGTGGAGGCACCAATAGCCAAGAAGCAGGACAATTGCCTTTGCCATTCCACTCAGAAGTACTGCACATGGCACATTCTGCGTTTGTTGTGTTACTTTGCTTTATTCAGGATTCATACTGCTCTCTCTCTCTCTCTCTCTCTCCCTCTCTCTATCTCTCTAGTTCAATCTTTCTCTGCTATATGTTTCTATCGCTCTTTAGCTCTACTGTATCTCTATGTGTGTGTGTGTGTGTGTTTTTAATATTGCGCCCTTTCTTCTGTAACTTACTAAAATGTGTTCTTCTAGTGTTTGATTTGGTCAAATATTCTACTATAATGATATAATTATTATTATTATTATTATTATTGTTATTAATATTATCATAATTAGTGGTTTATTTAATTTTTCTTAAAAGAAGCCAAGAGCTGTAGTTTAAGGAGACTCAGTGACGATTTCAACATTATTGTCGATAGCAAGGTGATTGCTTGCACACAATTGTAGATGTGACTCAGGAGGGTGCTGTTGAAGCATCCATCTTTGAACACCCACCTTCTCCTTACACATCGATGCCCTTCTTCCCCTCACTCGTTTCCACACACACACCACTTTTTCTTCTCACCTCTTTCTATCCGTACACTCTCTGGCTTCTCCGCATTCCCCTCATCCTTTCACATCTGCCGTCTCCCCACCCACCCCTACTCTTGCACCCAGTTTTGTCTTCACCTTTTTCCACTCTTGCATCCCTGCTTCTCCTCATCGACCCCTATTGTTGCACCCACACTTTCTCCTTACCTACCATTGCACCAGCTGCCTCCACCTTATCCCTCTCCACCCTTGTACCCATGCCATCTCCTTACACCCAGCCCACCAGATCACACTGGCTCATTTGAAAACACTGAATTGCAACCTTTTCCCCATTTGACATCCCACATGACACACACTCTCCACTCCTTCCTTGTGTCTCTGAAGGAGAATAGAATAGGTACCCCATTGCCTGATTACACACAGAAAACAAATTTAGTAGAGGGTTAGAAAATTATACATTGCTTAATTCCTTTAAGCATTGTCCAGGTGATATAGCATCCATAGTGTTCCAACATATGTGGTGATTTCTGTGCATGGCGGGCAGTGGTGCAAGTGAGTGAACGTTGATGGATCAGACAGCAAAGTGTGCCTTCATGTTCTTCTGGGTAGCACCATCCCTGCCTTTGTGCATGCAAGGTTTAAGGGTCACCACGCCCAGCTTTGTAACAATAAAATAAATTAATTCTTGTGAAAATAAAATCTAACCAAGTCCACCTTCTCATTCCCCATCCCCACTTCCCGTTACTCTCCCAGTCTAGTGGCAACTGTCAACCTTTGCTCCGCATCCACTCACCTCGCCTTCCCTTATCCCCAACACGAGAGGCAGCTGTCAACCTTCCTCAGTAACCCGCCTGCCTCTCCTGCCCTTGGCTGTCAACACAACTTTAAGGCATGAACCTTACACCGGCACCCCACCAACCTCTTATCTGCTTGCCCCTTGACACCAGTGGTAACCATCATATTCCCCCCATTACCTCACACATCTCTCCTTCCCGTGGCTGCTGACATCAGCGGCTGGTCCATTGGCAGCCATCAAATCTCTGCCGTTGCCGATTCTGACTATTTCTTCAAATTCCCTTTCTTGGGTACACTGTGTCATCCTTGTTCTTTACACTTTACCATATTGTGCTATCCTTTTGTTCTTACTCTTGCAATTCAATTTTTGACAACAGTTCTGGTATATTTTTCTTAATTGTACCTTATGTATTATGTGAATTTATTATGTGACTTCTGCAGTAAAAAAGATGAGTAGCCCTGGAACATAACATCATTGTTCAAGCATTCATAGTCCGTTCACATAATAGCCATGTATCTATTGGCACCATGACCATAGAGAGGACCTTCTTAATGTTGCGACAGTCTTTGCACAGGTGTCCGGGGACAGTACTTACCATCACCTGCTGGCCGTTTTTATTTATCTCCTTATTTTATTATCACATGTTCTGCACTCTCCCCTAACCCCCACCCCCGCACTTTTTCTCTTTCCCCCTTCCCATGCACTTGCGCGATCTGAATGACACCTGGCCTAGTAAGATCGCTGTCTGTCTTCCCCCTGTTGCAGCTCCCCGCCTCTTTGCGCCTTGAAACACTTCTGTATAGGCGCGTTATAAATGCCATATCATATCATATCATATCGTATTAAAACTTTGAGATGCCATCCAAGAGTTCTGCCTTGTTTGTGAGCTTGTGCACTTGCCTGATGTACCCCATAGATTGATTGTAGCCAAATAAAGTTGATTGTATTTATGTTAGGAGATCTCGGGGAGCTGTAGCCTATGGGAACCACTGGCCCACCCTAAAGAATGCTTTCTCAGGGCTCTCTAATCTACCACTATCTTTTAGACACTTTGGTACTGTCACTATGTTTACCATAATGTAATGCAGGACCAGGCCCGCCTAGTACTTGCGGCTTCAGGGTCTTTCTTTCCTATTTGTTCTCAACACACACACACCAATCTGCCCTCTAACTATCTATCCAGCTTTCCCAGGACCCCTGAACCCCATGGGGAGCAGTCTCCAGTGTCTTTTACTCTTGGGTGTCATGCTCTCCCGATATCTCTGCCATCTTCGAACTACAAACTCCAGGCCGCAGAGCTCCTTCAACATTCCTGGTCCCATTGCGCAGTCCTCCACCTGGGACTTGTCTCAGCAAAAGCAGGGGGCCTCCTCCCCCTCCTCATAGCACACGCTTGGCAATCTCTTCTCCATGTTGCTGCAGATAGGGCCTATAGCTTCTCGCTTCCATCTCTACCTTTCTGCTTTAACACTTTCTGCCCCTCACACCTCTCCGGAATTCACCCTAGTGGTAGTGAGTCCCGTGACCGGTTCTCACTGATTTTATTAATTTACAGGTCGCTGGGTCTTTCTCATTCCCCAGCATTCTGCCTCCGACATCTGGTGGCATAGTCCAGAGAAGGACGTTTATAAAAGTGTAGTCCCAAATCGTGGAGCACTTTATTATTTCTCTCAGGAGCTTCATATTCAGAGAATAGAGCTCTCTTCTGCCCCTGGGGTATCAATGGCACTTGGTTTGTTTCTACCCTAAGGGCTTGCCAACAACAAATGAGACCACCTCACATGTATATTTGTGATGCGATAGGGAGTGTGATGTCTGCTTGTGAATCCATGGCAAGGGGCTTCGCCACAGACCCTGAAGTGTCTTAAGACACAAATAGCCGATTTACACAGTGCAAACATAACCTGTCCCTCATCATCACTAACTGTTTCAATGTCCGCTGAATGCTTGGAGCAGGCGATACATGCTGGATGACTTAGAGTCTTGCCTGACGTAGCCTGGGCATCTGGTGATGGAAGTCAATTTAAACTAATGCTATTGAAGCTTTAAGGCAGAAACAACATATTCAGAAGTCTGGGAAAATCTCTTTGTACCAGTGAAGAATGATTTGCTGCGCTGGACACTTTTATATTCTAATTGCTTACGAGATTAATGTACTTGTCTGCAGCTTCTATGTAACTATCCAAAAGCCTGTCAGGCATTGAATTTGAACCTCATTGCTTTTCTTAATATGTTGTTGCTGCCAGCAGTGAAAAATGGAAATCCGTCTTTGAATAGGATCTTCGTTTCTTCTTAGGTCACAGTCCAAATATGTTTTGGGCAACGCATAGCCCACTCTTCCCCCTTAGAGAATATGGTCTGTACGAACAAACAGTTTTGCTTCAGATCCATAATTTAATTAAGCAGCAGTGAATGCAGTGAATTACTCGCTGGTCTCGTTAACGCTTTCATTAAGAGACGGATAAAACCGTCAATAAAACCTGGGCATCCGAGTTCATTTGAGTTTCAGTGAGTGCCTTATTCTAACAATGACCTATTTCATTGTGCTTCTGATGATCAATATTGGACTCAAATGTTGGAAATAGATAAGACAAATATAACAAGCATAGCCATTTCTCAGTGGAAATACTGGGAGATAAAAGGGCCAGGTGCACGTTAGACTAGAAATCGCCTTAACGTGCCTGGCTGGCTCGTGTTAACACAGCACAAAGTATAATGTGTTTGCACAGAAATAAACAGTACATTTTCAGTGTTCAGTGCAAGGGTGGTTATAGGAAAATTGATACTTCTTTTAACTGTGTTAGTCAGCCATATCTGGTATTTAGGCCAACTGTTAGCCATACCTGGACTTTTCTCCCTCTTGCCAGGTGCCCCACTTGCCAGGTATCCCAAATCTAGGAGTTAACGTTTGCTGTTGGTCCTCAGTACCTCCAACTCCCTCTTTATAAATATCTTCCCACTAGAGCTCTTTGCTCCTCCACCTCCAACTCCCTCAGGGTCAGACGTTTCTCCAAGCACCGAGTTGGGAGTAGATGTCTTTCTTCTGCTGGGTCCTCCCTCTGGAACAGCCTCCCTGCCTCTCTGAAATTGAGGAGATCCATCTCCGGGTCTGGAAGCACACCAAGACCTTCCTCTTTGCTTCTGCATTCTCCCTTCCTCTCGCCTGCTGATCTCCTGCCTGATACTGCACTGGTCACCTGGCTACACTCTGATTTTGGGCCTAGGTCCTTGTCCGCCCAGTTACACACGTGCACTGCCTTCTGGCAACCCTTGCACTTGGGCCTGTATCTGTACCCTACAGTCCCCCTACCTGCACTTATTGGACACCCGTTGTCTGCACTTACCCTTGCACCTCCCACCTGCTGGCCGCATTTCTTGTTATTGTTTGATCCCATATACAGCACTGCCCCCCCTCCCACTCCCCTGGCTCTTTTCCCCCTCCCCTCTCCCCTGCACTTGCGCGATATCAATGTCACTTGGCCTAGTAAGATCATTGTCTCTGTCCTACCTCCGTTCCCTTTCCCTTGCCTTGTCGCGCCTTGAAACACTTGTGTATAGGCGCATTATAAATGCCATATCATATCATATCAATCACAGAATTTTGCTGTTTTATCCTCAATATAGGCCTTTCTCGCACTTACTGGGTGTCCCAAATCTAGGTGTTGTCATTTTTACTGTTGTGTCCTTAATATAGGCCTCTCTTCCACTTGCCAGTTATCCCAAATGTAGGTGTTACCATTTTACTTTGTGTCCTCAATATATGCCTCTCTCCCACTTGCCAAGCATCCCAAATCTAGGTGTTACAGTTTTTACTGTTGTGTCTTCAATATAGGCCTCTCTACCACTTGCCAGGTATCACAATTCTAGGTGTCACCGTCTTCACTGTTACATCCTCAATATAGGCCTCTCTACCACTTGCCAGGTAATCCACGTCTGGGTGTCAGCGCTTTTAATGTTGTGCCCTCAATCCGGGCCTTTCTCTGACTTGCCAGGTGTCCAGATCTAGGTGTTAACGCTTTTATGGTTGTGTCCTTAATCTGGGCCTTTCTTCCACTTGCCACATGTTCCAAGTCCAGGTGTTACCGCTTTTACTCTTGTACCCCCAATTTTAGGCTTTTCTCCCACTTATCAGACATCCTCAAGCTAAGTGCTACTTGCCAGGTGTCCCACTTGTCAGGTATCCCAGATCTAGGCATTACCGTTTGCTGTTGTCTCCTCAATCTAGGCATTTTACTGTTGTGTCCTCAATATAGGCCTCTCTTGCACTTGCTGGATGTCCCAAATCTAGGTGGTGCTGTTTTTACTGTTGTGTCCTCAATATAGGCCTCCCTCCCACTTGTCAGGTATCCCAAATCTAGGTATTGCCGTTTTTACTGTTGTGTCCTCTATATAAGCCTCTGTCACACTTGCCAGGTAACTCAAGTCCGGGTGTTAGCACTTTCAATGTTGTGTCATCAATCCAGGCCTTTCTTCCACTTGCCACGTGTTCCAGGTCTAGGTGTTACCGCTTTTAACGGTTGTCCCCCCAATTTTAGGCTTTTCTACCACTTACCAGGCATCCTCAAGCTAAGTGCTACTTGCCAGGTGTCTCACTTGCCAGGTATCTCAGATCTAGGTGTTATCGTTTGCTGTTGTCTCCTCAATCTAGGCATTTTACTGCTGTGTCCTCAATATAGGCCTGTCTCCCACTTGCTGGATGTCCCAAATCTAGGTGTTGCTGTTTTTACTGTTGTGTCCTCAATATGGGCCTCTCTCCCATTTGCCAGGTAACCCACATCTAGGTGTTACAGTTTTTGCAGTTGTGTCCTCAATATAGGCCTCTCTCCCACTTGCCAGGTATCACAAATCTAGATGTCACCGTCTTCACTGTTGTGTCCTCAATATAGGCCTCTCTCCTCCTTGCCAGGTAACTCAAGACCGGATGTTAGTGCTTTCAAGGTTGTGTCCTCAATCCGGGCCTTTCTCTGACTTGCCAGGTGTCCCAGATCTAGGTGTTAATGCTTTTACTGTTGTGTACTCAATATAGGCCTCTCTCCCACTTGCTGGATGTCCCAAATCTAGGTGTTGACGTTTTTAAAGCTATGTTCTCAATATAGGCCTCTCTCCCATTTGCCAGGTAACCCAAATTTAGGTGTTACAGTTTTTGCAGTTGTGTCCTCAATATAGGCCCCTCTCAAACTGGCCAGGTATCCCAAATCTAGCTGTTACTGTTTTACTATGTGTGATCAATATAGGCCTCACTCCCACTTACCAGGTATCCCAAATCTAGGTGTTACCATTATGACTGTTATGTCTTCAATATACACCTCCCTCCCACTTGCCAGGTATCCCAAGTCTCGGTGTTACCGCTTTCACTGTTGTGTCCTTAATCTGGGCCTTTCTCCGACTTGCCAGGTGTCACAGATCTAGGTGCTAACGCTTTTACAGTTGTGCCCTCAATCTCAGCCTTTTTCCCACTTGCCCGATGTCCCAGGCCTAGGTGTTACTGCTTTCACTATTGAGTCCTCAGTCTGGGCCTTTTCCCTATTTGCCGGGTATCCCAAATCTAGGTGTTGACGCTTTCACGGTTGTGTCCTCAATCTAGGCCATTCTCCCACTTTATTTGTTTATTTTTTGTTTATGACATGTGTCAAGCGCACAAAAACCTGAAGGCGTCAAGGCGCTGTGAGTTTAGAGGCATGGTTATACACACGTACAAGTCAGGTATGCACAGGCGTTCCAAGTCAGATTAGTTCAGTTAAAAATAAATGTTTTGAGACTTTTTCTGAAGATAGTCAGAGAGTTTTCCATTCTGAGGTGGGGTGGGAGGGTGTTCCAAAGTCTGGTGGCTTGGGCAGGGAAGCTGGATCCGGTTCTTCGGAAACTTAGGTGTGTGGAGGAGGTTGGCATAGACAGTTCTGGTGGGTCTCGAAGAGATTGGTTTGGCGATACACTATTAGAGGAATTGGGAGGCACTGTTGTTGATGCAGTGGTGGGTCAAGGTAAGAATTTTGAAGTAGACACAGTCCTTCACTGGCAGCCAATGGGCATCTCTCCTGGCTTGAGAGATGTGGTATGAATTTTAGGCCCAGGGCAGCACAGAGGGCATTATTTTGAACAGTTTGTAGTTTATGCAAGTTACCTTTCCAGGTGCCAGTGAGGAGGGAGTTGCAGTAATCCAGCTTGGAGCAGATGGTGGCTTGGGTGATGTGGAGGCAATTGTCGGTGGCAGCTGTTGATGAGTCTGGCGGTATAGGCTGATGCGGAGGCGATGGAGTTCACATGTTTGGTGGGTGAGCGAATAAAGTCCAACTAGACGCCCAAGGTTTTGACAAATCGGGAGAGACCGGAACAGTGTTATTGTCAATGGTGAAGTGGGAATATTCGGGTTCTAGGTTGGCTAGGTGGGCTGAGTTGCTGACAATAAGGAGATCAGTTTTATCGTCATTCAGACAAAGCCCATGGATCATCATCCAAGACTGGACAGATTCATAGATGCAGTTAATTTTGGCCCTGCCTTGGTGGTGGATGCTGGAGAGGGGGATGGGGATCTGGGTGTTGTCAGATTGGCAGGGACTGAGAAAGTGGTGTTTTTCTAGTTCATCTTGGACCTGGGTATAGACATCATGGTCTTTTATTTTCAAGAGGAATGGGACGAAGTGTTGGGCATGTAGTAAGCGGGGATGGAAGGGTCCAGGGAAGGTTTCTACAGGAGGGGGTGATCCAGGCTTCTTTGATGGAGAATGGAATGGAGCAGGAGTCGAAAGATACATTGATGGCAGTGATGAGAGGCAGCAAGGGCTTGGTGCATTCCTTGATGAGGGGAGATGGGCAGATGTCTGCTTTGCAAAAGGAGGAGGGATTGAGGCTATTAGGAGTGGTGCAACCTCTTGGGTGGTGAGGTGGCTGAATTTGGAGATGGGGTGCTGCACAGGTGTATAGGTGGGGGGGTTGGTAAGATTTTTATATCAATGATAAATGTTCCTGTCCTGTGTCAACCCCAAAACATTTTGCTAGACTAGTAGAATATGTTTCCCTATACCTCAGTGAGTGGGAACCTTTTTCCACACTCACAGAGTATTTTACTCTTTTTACGGGTGTCATATTTAAGAATCTCCATGGTGTCTTTTTAATTGTATCCACTTTGACAACTTTTGGCACATACTGCCTATTGTTGCTGGGTTACCCTTGGGGCTCCCATTGTAACTTTCTCTCGCTAACCTTGAGAGAAATACTGTTCCCAAGGGTAGAAAGGATCTTTGGATCCCTTTTTACATTGTATTGGGTGAGACCAGCACCCCCACCTTCTGTAGAGTGCTGGGGGATACTGGGTGTCCCCTTTCTCATTCTTGATGCAACATTTATGGTACAAGTACAAACTTACCTTTAATGGCTGGTGGCAGTGAACCTTTTTATTAATTCGGTACACCTTTACCTCAGGCTGTTTCCACAGCCCTGGCAAAGGCACATGGGTGCTCATTTTACCAAAATGGCCCCTGTTTTCTTTTTTGCCATTTCAGTGTTACTTGCCCTTTGTTGTTCCTTCTCCTGACATCCAGGGTGGGAAATCCTTTTAGTTAACTTTATCTTCGGCATGAGACCTCGGTCAGGCCCGCCCAGCCACCAGAGTGTCTGTGAAGGCAGGAAGCGAAGGAGGAGTCCAAAACTCTGCACCCCTTTGTCTTCCAGTTTGACTTTGAGAATCCAGTTCAAACTGGGAGGCTTGCGGCCCTGAAAGGACTGTCACCCCCCCACCCCAAGTTTGAATGTTGCATGGATGTTTAATTGGCTGGGTTCCTGCATAAAAGTCTGATCCTGGAAGCTGAAGAGGTAGTCAAACACTGGAAGCAAAACCAAAGAGGATGATGAAGAAAACATGGCTAAGGTGATTTCCAGTGACTGGAGAGCCTTCTGTGTAGTTACCCTTACTTCCAATTGATCTGGGGACTCTGAAAACGATGACCATGACTCTGATCCTATTGAGACCCATTAAACTCAATAAGACCTGCATTCTGAGTTATCCCACATCATGCTGCAATCTGACCAGCAATATTCAGTCTTCTTCCTGGCTCCTGAAAAGGTGGCAAAACCACAGAGCTGCATCCAGCTATAAGAAAGCTTGGAGCGTTCTCCCATGATCCCTGCTGCAACGTCCTTCCAAATGACTGTCTTACATTTTCTTGACAAAGGAATCCATCAACCGGGTTTTTGGCTGCAGATCCTGATGTCTTCCTGCTGCAACTCTTCTTCTGTGCTGAGGTACTGCGTTGGCTGGGGTATTTTATCCACCTTAAGCCTTTGTGATTTCTGTATAGCTTTGGGGTGTTTTCTGTGATTGGGAGGCCACTCATCCCCTTCACCCAGGCCCACTGCGGAATCTTCCTAGCGGGTCTTCTCTGAAGTCTCTGGACCCTCAACTAACCTGAAAGTTACATACTTGTTTGAACAGTCTCCCTCCGAAACTCTGACTTTTCCTGCAACTGAACCCTATCTTACCCTGCCTTCCAGCTGGAACCTAGACCTGGAGTCCTGTATTGCCTCTGAATTAACTCTTGCTATAGAATAAGGGAAGGACTGGATAAGAAAAGGTTTCTGCCTTGCAAAGAATAACAAGTGTTAAAAAGTTGTAAAAGAAGTGGGTTGGTAACTGTAACTCTGAGAGTGAAAAGTTACAAAAGTTCTTACCTTGAATGTGTGTTGCACTATTCTGAAAAGTATATATATAAGCTTAATTTACTCAGCTATGAGCTGGTTGTGCCTCTTCCCAAAATGTTATGCTGTTGGTTCCACTTTAATATTCCTGTCAGGATAAATGTATGAGTGTCCCCATCTGGGTCTTGCTTCTCCTGGCCTGCTGTTAGGCTGTCCAGAAAAAGTTTGCCTTCGGTTAAACTAACCTTTAACTTGTTGATAGCCCCTTTAGAAAGCATATAGGCTTTACTTATCTTGTGTTAGCTCTGTGCCATCCTAAAACAAGTTAAATAATGATTGCTTACCTCAATCAGTGTTGCACTGATCTGAAAAGCAAGTGTACTAGTATATTACAACATGGGGTTTTACCTGCCTAGACCAGTTGTGTGCCATTCTTGAAAAGTGTTACTTTAGGTGTAACTGGCCTTGGTCTGTCTGGTGCATTCAAAAATTAGTGTAGAGAGTTCTTGCTTATCTTAGACTGTGTTCCACTGAGCTGAAAAGCAACTATAATTGCAAAAATGAAAGGTCTGGCTTTGAGGAAAGCTGCTCTGTAGGGCGACACCTTATAATCCCGAAGCTAAGAAATAAAGAAACTGCTACTTATATGAAGTTGTATCTGTGAGTACATGGATGTCGCAGGTCTCTGGAACCAGACAGTGGTAAAGCCTAACCGTCACCACAAAAAATGTAGAATAGAAAAGAATTCCAGGACTCAGCGCCACCAGTTATACGGTCATTTAATTGTGTTGTATTGTCATACATTAAATGGTAAGGTAAAGCCCATAAGTGATAGCATGTTTCGGCTCGCTCTGAGCCTTTTTCAAATCTGGGCTGGTTTAACATCAAATAAAATAAGCAAAAAATATCAAAGATTTTGTAACAATAGCATCGATGCAATCATAAATGACAAGGACATTAAAACATCAAAACATCATGCCATCAATGTTATTTTATTGACTGTGTTTTCGCCACAATGTGTTCATTATTATTTTTTTATATGCTTCTTTGTACCCTTGCATCCGCCCCCTAACCAACCCTTGTTTTTCTGTCTATCTATCAATCTTGTTATTTGATAATGCCTATTATGGCATGATGTTTTGATGTTTTAATTTCCTTGTCAATTTATGATTGCATCGATGCCATTGTTACAAAATCTTTGATATTTTTTGCTTATTTTATTTGATGTTAAACCAGCCCAGATTTGAAAAAGGCTCAGAGCGAGCCGAAACATGTTATCACTTATGGGCTTTACCTTACCATTTAATGTGTGACAATACAACACAATTAAATGACCGTATAACTGGTGGCGCTGAGTCCTGGAATTCTTTTCTATTCTACAACTATAATTGCATTTTACACAAAAAAGGTCTTACTAATCAAGTATAACTGTGTGTTATCACAAAAGTAGTAGAGGTATATATTGTTCCCTGAATCTGTGTTCCACTATTCAGAAAGGTATATTGCATGTTGGTTTACTAGTTGATTTCCTTGTTGAGTGTCACTGCTTAACTGACAGGGTCTACTACCCTTGAATTACTGTAAAGTTATCTGAAAGTAACTTATGGTTTTACTCCCCAAAAATAGGTGTGCCCTATACTAAATGTGTTTGATAAGGTCTGACTTACCTAGAAATCCTGTTAGTTTTCTAAATAAGGTATATACTTTGGTCTTTGTACTTTAAAACATAGTGTTGTGTTTTTATAATGTGTTTATATGATCTGTGATAGTACTTACTTATCCAAGATTTACCTTGGTCTGCTTGTATTAAAATAAATCCTTTATTTTTGCAATATATAGTGTCTCAGTGTTTCTTTGAACCATATATGTATTACAATGTCTTTGTACTGATTATACAGCCCTCCCCCCCACCTCCTAAGACAAGCCTGGCTGCTCTCTCTACGCTACCATGAACTCAGGTGGTACAGCCTTATAATAAGAGTGGAGTCTTGTACTGTCTCAGTTAATTGGTTTTTCTAAGCCCTTAGTTGGACTTCAGAAAAACGGTCCTAACAGGGGGGGGGGGCTGAGGCGGGGCATCGAGGGAGGCATGTTTGTGCTGGATTTTTGTTTGGAGGAGGGAGATTTTGTCTGAGAGGGCTTGCTGCATGCTATTGGACCAGGCATCATCTTTGAAGACAGATGAGGGAGAAGGGCCAGGAGACTCCAGCTCTCAGCGAATTCGGAAGAGTTCATGAGAGTCTGATTTTGTGTTAGCAATTCTGGAGGAGTAGGCAGATGCTTTGGCTAGGTGGATGGCATTTTTATAGGCTTTAGCATTAGAGGCAAATCTGGTCTTGTTCTCAATGGAGGGCCATGTGAGCCAGGCACGTTCGCTGGGCTGCTTTTTGAAGCAGTGAGCGTGGAGCTCGGGGGTGTACCAGGTGTTGGCAGGAGAGGAGGGCTTGGGGGAGCTTTTCTATACGGGTGCACGGGTGTTCACAGCCATGGTGATGATGGTTTTGTATAGTATGACAAGTTTGTTTGATGTTGTTGCTGCTGGTGGTGGGGTGGGGATTGAGGAGGGGTAGGATGTGGTTGCTGGTGAGGTTGCGGGTGCAGCTGAAGTAAGTGGGTGGGGGCTGACAAGGGATGTGTGGGGCACAGGTTGGCTGGTGGGGATGGAGAAGAGGATCAGGTGATGATCTGACCAGGCACATGGGATGTTGGAGATGATGAGGGGATGGCAGTTATGGTCGAGCAACCAGTTTAGGGTGTGGCTGAGGTGGTGTGTTCGGTTGCGGAACATTTCAGAGAAGTTGAGGGAGTCCATACTGGAAGAGAGGGATGTGGCCTCTTTGTCTGATGGGTCCTCGTAACCCAGGTTGAAGTCTCTTAGGGTGAGGTACTGAGCATGGGGTGTAAGGTTGTGCAGGAGGAGATGGGAGAGGTCATCCTTGTAGATCAGATGGCTGTTGATGGTGCTGGAGGCAGACAAGGAGAGCTTGATAGATAGAGATTAGCAGTTCATTTCATTAGGGGTGGTGTGGTAGTGTAGTGGATGTGGAGTGTGTCTTTGAAGATAAGTGTGACTCAGAGACACGGTCATTGCGAAGGATAGCAAAGCCAGGGCAAGGGTGGCAATGATAGGGGACAGTAGGGGCTTGCAATGTCATGGAGCCAGATTTCAGTGATGACCAGGAGGTTGAGATAATGAGCTCATGGATGTCAACTGCATGTGCGATGGCACAGCGCACATTGATGGGAGCACAGGAGATTGGGTGGTTGTTGGGGGGAGGAGAAGGGGTTGGGTGTGAAGAGGGATGTGGAAGTTTGCCCCCTCCCCCCTATACAATACATGACACGGAAAAAGGCCAGGAGACACCACAATCGCCCATACTATTTTGTACTGATTCCCAGTGTTCCTATGGTTGACAATTATGTTGTGCGGTACCCCCTCACCAGCCCTATAGGCCAGGTGTAGTACCAATCTACCCCCGAGTGGATGAGGAGCCCCAGTCTGCAACTAAAGACACCTCAATTGACAGTATCAATTAAAGCGCCAAGAAGCCATGTTGCTGACGTAGTTACTCTAACACCATGATTTAGCAGTGTTAGACATAAAGCACATGGGCCACCTGTACTTCGGGACACAAACACGCAATCGACTACACGAAGAACACGAGCGTACAGTTCTATAGTTAGAGGACAGATACATATACATATTGTCATTGCTTTTATATTTTGGCATTGGTTAAACGCAGCAACACAGAAACTGCAAGAACAAGAGATCCTGAACAGAGCTTGCAGATGCATATATGCAAATAACCTTATGGAACTGCAGGAGCACCTATGGGACCTGAAAGAACCAAGTGAGTGTGAATAACCTTTGGAGAATATAGACTAGCCGTGTTATGGTTTGGGAAAACTACAGCAGGCCACATGCATCTCAGCAAGAGCTGAGCTGAACACAGGCTGGACAAAAGCAAACATGTGAGATAGGACCTGCAGCTAAGGCCACCAGATACGGATGACATTCCATTCCCTGAATGACAGTAGCCCCAGCTGCAGTAAATGTGAGTAATTCCTCATAATTCAGAGCTGCACAGCTCCAGATATTGTTCTCGGAACACGTAACTCGGCTGACACAGACACTGGACAGCAACTAGCACTGAGAAACAAAGCCGATCTCACGCTACCACACAGAGGCTCACAAAAAAGATACTACAATGTGAGACAAGTGTTACTCGGAGCAGAAAAAGCACTTTCATAGACTAAAGTGGTACACGCAAGTTACAATGCAGTCACGTAGTCATTCTTGTTACCTTGAAGAGGTACACCAGGAGATGAGAACGTTTGAGGATCCCAGGCATGGGGACGTAAACTCTAGGCAATCACATATTAGTAACCATGGGGTGGGTAGCAACAGGCAAGAACCAATGACAAGACCTCACACTGCAACATTGTTATAGATAGCGAGTTGGGGATGGACCAGGCCAGCCACCTGACATGTGAGAGCCAGTAGAATAACATATATAGGTGACCATATAGGTTATTAGGCTCCTGATGGCCAATCCCAGATGTCAATAGGTTTTATGGAGAAGGGCCCAGGTTGTAGCATCACACTGACATTATTAGGGTACAAAACTGGCCTGCGAGCCAGGATAAGTTTGGATGTCCATGGATTTGTTCTGTCCCTGTGCTGATCCCGGTTGGCTTTATTTGTAATAAACCGCAGTATGAACTTGCCGTTGACTGAGTCCTCCGTTTGTCCTGCGGAAGGTGTTGGGCCTTCTGATAGTCTGCAAACTCCTAGTGGCTCTCTGGCATACCTGGGAGTTTGTCCCAGCAAGTTCGTAGCAGAGGTATGGTTGGCTGCGCCAGCCCAGTCCCAGTTCGTCCCCTTCACTGCCGAACCTGAGAGGCTGCGGGACCCTCGCATATTTCGAGAAGGCAGAAAAATGTGTGCCTGTTTACAGGTCGTCAGGAGCCCCTTGTGATTCATCCTGCCCGAAGTCAGCGAGCTGTCCTGGCAGACCAGGGTGGGGAGGCGAGCGCCTAGATGGGGAGCCGACAGCCGAGCAGCACCAGCACACCACGGAACGGCAACTGTGGGTGCGAGGGAGGGTGTTCAGTATTATGAACTATTGTTTAGTATTGTCGAATATTGTCAAGTATTTTTTAGAAGTGTTATAATGAGTAGGGACAGGAGAGAAGGAAGAAGTCTCTTTTCTATGTCTAGGGCACATTCGGTCTTAGAGGTAAACATTTCAGGTGAATAACCTAGACTATTGACTCAAGGGCTTGGATGACAAAAGTTATGTAAATAAAGGATTTCTGTGGGTTGGGCATTTTATCTCTGGTCATAGATGACGGTATCCCCATGAGAGTTAGCAAGGGAGCTGGCCTAGATTGTGGAAGGTGAGTCGACTGATTAAGTCTCCTGGAGTGAGGCGTTTCACACGTTAGGTGATGCAGCGGGTGCAGTTTGCTACCAAGAGAGTATTGGTATACTCTGCCTGGAGTGCAGGAAGACAGCTGTGGGGTTTTTGTGTGGTTTGGGAGTAACGGGCTATTATAGTGTGTGTGTGATGTATGATTTACCTATGCTGTTTTGGTAGCTTGCTGATGTTACTCTTAGATTTGCACATAGGACACAGAGAGCTTATGACAGTGAGGAGCTAGTATTGGGAACTTGGGATTGGCAGACGAGATGAACAAGTGGCGATGCGCGGAAGTTGCATGCGCAGGATTGTGAGAGTGCCTGAGGAGGCAGCGATTGTGAAGGAGGGGCGGTGCGCGGAGCACACCCGATGAGGTGCAGATCCAGAGAGGCTTGAAGAAACTGGAAAGTATTATCATTGCATTGTGACTTTTATCCCTAAACAGCAGACTATCGAAACCCTCCACTTGAGGACAGGTAAAGGGTATTGAGATGTATCAAGGCAAGAGTGGGGGGGGTATGCCCCTTCAGCATCTGTGTAAAACACTTCCACCTTATGAGGGATAGATCTGCAAATATAGCATAGAATGGTCCGAAAGTACTAAGGGTAAAGTAACCAAACTATGGCCACCCTGTGTAAGTAAAGCAATCACTATTGACACACATACAGGGTACCTACAAGGGGAGGAAATTGACGAAACGCATGGCCATATTTGAGTTGTGGTGCATGTTTCAGGAGGGTGAGGAGGATGCTGCTAGGCATCAGTGAATGATAAACCAGCATGAGCTGAAGGGCCACTGGACCCATCCTTCCGCATCTCCCGCAGGCCCTCCAAGCGTAGCATCTGATGATACAAGCGATGAACAGGGGATGTATCCAATTAGGGAAATAAGGGCAGAAGAGTGGTATTCTAATCCGACATATAAGCCACAACCATACACAAAGGAAGAGAAGCCGAGAAGCGCAGGGAAGCCAGCTAATGATTCAGGGGCGAACGGTGAGCAACATCACACGAAGGAGGAGCTTGAGTGCATAAGCGCAAATGAATGGATAGCAGCAAATGTACCTTTAAAGCTTCAAGGGAAGAAAAATGGAGAGGCAGAAGGGGAGACCAAGGTGATAGAAAGCCTGAAAAGGGACAGCGACATGACAGATTGGGCAGAACTGCTGGATGAGGAGGATAGACGGGAGAAAGAAAGGGAGGTGAGATTAGAGCGTGAGGACAGAGAGAGAAGGAGAGAGTAGAAACTGGAGCAGGAAGACAAGGAACCAAGAAGGGAGGTAGAGAGGGAACACTTGGAAAGGGAGCGGGAAGAAAGAATTGAGAGATATCTTAAAGGACAAGGGCCGAAAGAGAGATGAGAGAGAAGAGGGAAAGGGAACTGGAAAAGGCAGAGAGATGGCAAGAGATAGCAGAGCAAGAAAAACGCAAGTTGGCTGATAGGGAACAGGGGAAGTTGCAGTTGGACAGACTGGCAAGGGAACACACGTGCACTGAGAAGGACGAGCGAGCAATAAAGGCAGTGAAGACGCAAGTAGCACTGGATAGAGACAGGAATAGATTTCAGGAGTACAGACAGACAGAACCGTAACAGGTGGCGTTAATGCATACACATGACGTTACATTAATTTCCGTGTCTTCTTATTGCCACATTTCCGTCACGTTTGGATTTTCAATATTGAACCTGCAGGTTTGTCTCCCGACCAGATGGTATTCCATCATTTTGACTGCCCATTTGGACATTCCTAATTGACGGCACCATTGCCTTTTTCCATCTGCCTGCATTTGAAAGTCACTTTAAATCTAAACATATATGTGAATTTTGGTTTGATTTATCTTAAAGTTTGCCGCTTATTTTCTATGACACACTGCTTAATACGGAGCGGATTGGAACACCTCATGACTTCATTGCTGTTACGGCTTTCCATGACCATTTCTGATTTCTGATACATGGAAATACTTTTGGCTTTTGCTAACAGATGAGCATCCCTGCTTCCACCTTCATTTGGATTTTAGTGTATTTCGCCCTACCCTATGTGGGTGTCTATCATTTATCTCATTGTTTTGAACTAGGGATTGTATTCAGCCCAGTTCTCTTTATCCTTTTCGTCTCCACAGATCAATTTATTTATGTCTCTTTATTGGGACTTAACTCGACATGGGAAGGAATTTTTCACTGCGTTGTTCCATTTGGTTCGAGACCATGGTATATATTGCTCACCTCTCTATTATATATTTTGTTGAATTTCAGTTTGGGTGTTCTGAGAGGCTGGCTTGGTCAGAGCCATTTGTAACGCACTGTTTTTGTATATTGGTTTATTTTTTGACAGAATGCTGGATGCCATTTCATCACACAATTGCTGATTGAAGAACAGAGCCACTTGAGAACAAGTCATGAAATTTTAACACTAGTTATCACTGATTTGAATGTGCTATTTTGTGGCCTTTTCTATTGAGTGTTTTGTCCTGAGGAAGACGTGTATCAGTCATTGCAGACTAAATTCTTTCTAACCGTCGAAACTACTAACCATATGATTTATTAGGGTGACACTTTGGCCTTGTTCCACTATGTTCCCCTCACTTGTAGTTTACCAAAAGCACCTCAATTGATTCTAGTTTCAATGTATTCTAAATTCAATTCACTTTAATGACTTAATGTATTATTTTTTATTCTAGACTTTATATTTTTTTAGATTCAATGCATTTGAGTTGATTCATCAGATGTGCTTCAGTTCTGCTGCATCATGAATTCATTTAAAATATTTTATATTTCTTTAAAAAAAAGTCACCTGCATGTATTTATACTACTTGATCCAGAAAGACACAGCCTCTTTCCCTGTGAATCTTTTTTCACGCGGAGCAAGTTCTGTTTCTCAGTCTTTCTGCGACTGGTATAGATTGTACCATATGTCTACATTGTGGAATGTTTTGTATGTACTGCAGAGGTCCTACATGAATTATGGGCAGAACATTCAGATTATTAACTCTTTTGATACTAAATAAAAATAGTTTTTCCACATTTGAACATATGATTGTTTTTTAGCTGTTTTGACTTTGCCTTCCTCACAGCCATCCAATTGAAGCCTGTTAAATATCATTTAATTATATTTTCGGCAAAAGTTCAGCGAGACAAAAAATCCCTCTTTCTCTTGAAACAAACAGAAACAGACAGCATGCATTCTCGGGGCAGTAGCGCAAATGAGGGAGGTGGAGCAGGCCCAGGGGCCTGTTCAGGAGGAAGCAGGGGCGAGCTGAGAGACATCGATCTCAGCTCGAAGCCCAATACAGACATGACATCGAGAAGACCGAGTCTCACAGATGATTTTTGTAGCAACTTGAACACCGGGTGTGAAAACGAGGACAAATACAGTGGGGACGAGAGGGGGGAGCACTATCGATCACAGTCCACAGGAACGGGGACAGACAAATGGGTGTCATGGGATCTCAGGACACATACACAGGGAGAAGAGGCAGGTGGCTTAGATGAGCAGACCCAACAGACTGACGGCTTTTGCACCTAACACAGCACCTATGTTAATAGACTAAGGGATCTCCCAGGATGGAGGAGAGGGGAGACTGCCATAGCTTGTTCGAGGGGACAATTGTCTAGAGCTTATGACAATAACATTAGACGGCCTATATTGGAACCAGTAGATATATGTGCAGACATTGAGGAAAGATGACCTTGACAAATCAGACTGACCAGAAGGAAACCTGAGGATGTGACAGCATATATGCAGCTACCTCTATTGGAGAGTGAAGGGGTGAGACCTCAGTATGTGCCATGGAAGCACACAGACAAGGAAAATGTCAAGTGTAGGTTACCATCATTTAGCGCGGGAGCTGGGAAATGGACTTATGAGATGGAGAAGATGACAGCTGGCCATAGGCTAGGAGTGGGAGACATAAAGGGACTGTTCATATCGATATTAGGAGATGCAGCAGATGACGTATGGAAGAGGGCAGGGTTACCAGGGGTGATGACACAGAACATGGTACACAACGGGGTGCCATTTGCAAACTACAGGGTGGCAGTATGGCAAGCATTAAGGACACAGTACCCAGACACGTCAAACGTTGGGGCAATTACGTCACGTAAGATGAGGGAAGATGAAGATCCGATGCAGTGCTTTCAGGAGATTCACAAGCTGTGGTGCCTCAAAACTCGAAAGCCTTGGGATAAAACGGTAGCAATATTTTACCACATATTAGTGCAGGGACTACCAGAGCCAGTTCAGAAGAGTTTGAAGAAATTGGCAGGGATGGAAGCAAAAGGATGGCCAGAGTTGCAGCTCACGATTGTGCATCATTGTAGACTATGGCAGTAAAAGGTTAAGCAAAAGGCGGAAGACAGAAAGGCAGGTGAGGCAAAATTAGTACAGAGAAAGCTATCAAAGTATGCGATGGAAGGGGCAGGTATAACCAGCCCCACCCCACAGACACAGCAGCAGATGCACCATCAGCAACCACAACAGTTTGCACCACACATGGGGGGAGGATACATGGGGTGGGTTAGCCCACAGTAGGGGTTTTGAGGAAGGGGAGGACTACAAAGGGGGCATGGCTTCAGGCCACAGATGCATCACAATCATGGGGGTTTCCAGGAGGATTTTGGGGATATGGACAACAGGTGCAGCAGAACCCAGTGTACTTTTTTTTTTGCTGGACCTACGGGCAGCTAGGACACATCTCAAGGGTATGCCGATTGAGAGGGACACAATAGAATTGGGGAGGGCAAAACCAGCAGCCATATCAAGGGGCCCAAGACAATTATTATACACAGGATCAGCAACCACAAGGGCAGATGCAGGGTAAATATCAACAAAATGCTGTTAGCACAAGCAAAAGCACAAGCACCACCAGCACAGACACAGGTAGTACAGATGCCAGCACTGATACCACAGTATCTACAAGCACCACAGATTAGAGGGTGCACACAACAGCTAGCACAAATACAGAATGTTGATGCACCAGCACACGTGGACACAGTGGCAACAGTACCCATTGGATGAATGGGGGAGTTACCATGGTAGGGAAGAACCCTTCACAGGAAATGGATTGTCCATGTATCCTCAATAGGACAGCCCACAGATGAACTTGATGTGTCCCATCCTGTCGATCACACCCAACCCTGTGGCGGAATCTTGCATAGGGGTGGCGATAGGTGACAAAACCTTTTCCTTTCTTGTTGACACTGGGGTGACTAGGTCATGCATTAGGGAAGGAACATTTAGGTTATCAGGTGATGCCATGAACACTCAAGAATTCTCTGGGGCTCGAGAAGTAGTTCCTTTTACTGATAATATCTCACTATCTATATGAGATCACAACTTATCACTACCTCTACTTTGCTCTCAACAGAAACCTGTAACTATATTGGGACGAGACATTATGAGCAGACTAAACATGATCATTTCATTCACAGACAAAAGCATAGTGCACTCAACACAAGGCATACACATGCTCAATGTACGGCAGATTGTTCAAGCATATTGTGTACATACGGTACAGAGGGGGGTGCCAATGGACCCAGATTTGTTTCAATATGGGACTAACATTGCCATTGCATGGATGTCAGGCATTGCAGGGAAGGTGTGGTGAGTTCCAAACGAATACTGGTTCAGGCCAGAAAAACCATTGGACGAGCCAGAAGGAACGATGGTGTCCATAGAAATAGAGGCAGTGTTGGCAAGGGAGGATTGGATTGCAGTAGTCGACTCTTGTTACAGAAGGGGAAACTTACAATACCTTGTCCACTGGAAAGGGTACTCTGTGGCAGGGAGAACATGGGAACCTAGGCGACATATCCATGCTCTGGAACATATCTAATGTTTCCACAGACTTGACCCACGCAAACCAGGAGGAACCCAGATGAGAAGGGGGCATACTGTCATGCTGCGACATTGGAAGATCTGGCAGCACTGGAAATTCCGGCATTGATTCATTACGTAGTCCCGGCACCAAAGTGAATGGTCTAGTTCACTCCCAAGATGGCTGCCGCAGCAATATCAACGAGCCGCATCAGGGGCACGGTGCATTGTATCAATTTTCCTCTAGGCCTACGCTGCTGTTACCTTGTTAAAATTTCCCCATTTGATTTGTTGCTGCAGTTTGTTGCCTTCTCCGGTTCTCAGCCGGTGCCTTCCTATTCCTCTTAATCTTCGCCTTGTGGCTTTCCTTTCATCTGTGCTCTGTGGGTTTCCTCCCCGGTGCTTGTGGCATTTGCCGGGTTTTCTCTGCCGCATCTACGTGGGTGTACCTTCTTGATTCCGGCTCATCATCTGCTTTGTATCTTTCCAGCATTCCCTTTTTGATTTCGTCCATTCCTTATGGCTGGGATTCTGACTGTCCTTTCCCTGTCCTGTTCTCGCTCTCTTGCGTTCTCGCTCAGCACTTCTCCACCTTTCATGCATATCTGTACCTTATTCTCCTTCCTCGCAATCACAAGGTATTCCTTTCCCTTTCATTCTCCGGTCCGCAGAGATGTTTTTATGGGAGGGCAAAAGGGGCACTTGCCCAGGGCCCCCAGCTTGGAGTGGGGCCCCACAGGGCTGCCTGATCTGAAGAAATAAGATTCCATTCTTCACCAGTCTTAAATAGCATACGTCAGGATATTTTACAGGGTGCTGCTGAGGCTCTAACCCCATTGCCTTTCTGTTTTGGCAAGTACATTCTGCTTTGATCATTCATCATGCATTGCTTTCTGTGTTCACTGTGGTATACATAGTTTGTGTGTTCCTTGTGGCACAACTCTGTAGCATGCTTTCCTTCCTGTCGGAATTATGTTGATCATGTGAAATAGGCAGTGGTGAAATGCATATGGATAAATTGAGTGCCACAAAAGTTCAGAAGTTAGCTCAGTGTGTGAAGCACCCATTGCAGAGATATGTGTTCATATGCAAAATTAGAATATCACATTGGAGCAAGGTTGGCTGAGCCTTTCCTATGTCTCAAGTTTATCAACCTGCCTGCGTACTTGGTTTAGCAGAACAACATCTGCTATTATCAGCAATGTACCTGTGCCAGATAGGGGTTGCTATAAAAACTAACCTATCATCATTATGGTGAAGTTCTAGAAATTGGTTTGTTCAGATGGGGTGTTTATCAAACCTAGGCAATCCCCTCCAATGATGGCATAAACTGTTAGTCCAAGAGGTGAATAAGTATACAATTCAAGACTATGGAACAACAGCATTCATGTTTGTATCCTGGATTTGGCAGCAGACGATACAGTGATCCTGGTCAAATCATAAAATATCTCTTGAATTACTGTGCTGCCTTCTGTGAGGTTTGCCTTCTTGCATGCTGTTCATATCGTTTAGCCCATTACTTGATCTTTCTTCTTATGTACTCCATTTGGGTGGAAGGGTTGTTTGACAAAAGCAACCATATGTTGCAGTCCTCAGGCAAGCATATTTTAGGGTTTGCTTGTTTGACACAAAAAACGGTTTGCTTTTTTTATGCACGTTTATAAATGAAAATGTCACAAACCATTGTTTTGGAAGTATTGGAAGCTTTGAAATACAAAAGACAAACCCAGATTATATTTGTTTAATCAAATTTATTGGTATGCTTGTTCTTATATACTTCCCTTGATGATGGAGAGAATGAAGCTAGAATCATTCTCATTTTGCATAACACCCTTCTATAATATTTTGTTTTAAAATGGTCATGTGTAGTAATGTGATTTGTGTACTTTCCAAGTCCGTATTTCTTTTTTTATAAAAATGGGATTGTTTTAGTTCATGGTCAGAACTGGAAAAGAAAGTGTTAAAATGCAGAAATTGCAGAGTTGGCACAAATCCCACCTTTACCCCTTCACCCCATAACAAATGTGTGATCCTGGGCATCTCATTTAATCCTGTATTGCTTAACCTCCTAATATTGCCAGTCCCTAAACCTTTCAAAATTGTCAGCCCTTCCGAGTGATTTCATTCTCATGGTATGATCTTCATAAAAGCCTTATTCATGGTTTCACTGTGTTAATAGTGAGCATATTTATATCGCACACCGCATGCATTTGTTCCTTTGATATGTAATAGTAACATAACACTATTTGAAAACCATATCCCACTTCTAATCACAGTCTGTCTGGATAAAGACACCCTCCTGGTAGCTTCTAATCTGCCTCCACTATCCATGCTACGGTATGTGTTGCGCTCTCCTTCCTTCCAATTGGTGGTGTCTATCCAAGCATGAGCACTTTTGCATTCTGTGAGGCAGCTAATGTGAGTTCTTTCTCTATTATGGGTTACATGTACCCTTTACATACGGTCCTGCATTAATACTACATCTACCTTCCTGGGTGTTATTGATAAAAAATTATCCTGTATGTACTAGAACAGAAACCCCGATGTAGACAATGTTGGTCTTCAAATGCTACTTGTTTATCATTCTGATTAGAGCAAGAATGAAGAGGGCAAGGGGACTTAAAGGGAGTAAACGTGCTTATTATGCTGCGAGACAGCATATCAAACTATAGGTTGTGAGCGCGACAAGTAGGGGGCGCAACCAGTATTCTTGATCCCTTCATTCCTTTGGTTTGGTGGAGGGGGGTCCCAAAGACATAAATGCCCAGATCCCCAAAAGTGCTTAAGTTGGCCTGCCGGTCTGGCGGTCTCACTCCGGAAGACAGCTCTGATTTACCTCACCATTACACAGCAGTCTGCCGCTCCAGCTGACCCAAGAATAGGGTTCCACCTAATTCATAGTACACTCCCCCGCTCGGGAGTTACAAGCTCCTCTGAGCCTCTATTGACTACCACCTGGGCAGACCACAAACTCTGTAGGTTCATATCAATAGCCTTGGGCTACACGAAGAACTACACCGCACATCGGAGCATTCACCATCTGAAGACCTATCGACAACACTTCCTTATTCCATTCCTGACAGGGTGTTTTTGTGCCGGAAGGCTTTTTCCCTGTGTTAGAGGGCTTGCTCCTCAGGTTTTCCCTTGGGCTTGGTCTCCTTTTTATGCCAAGGTGACCTCCAGGGGAGCTTATCCCTATCTCCACAACAAAACGGAAAAGAAGGTTAAGGAACAGAAGGTTAAAGAATCTAAGAAGCCTTGAAGGAAGAAGCGATCAGAAGACCACAACAGCTCCACTCACGATCCAAGTGAGGAGGAGGCTCAGGAGGGTTCACCGGCGCATGACAGAAGGTGCCGAGCAGCAAGATCTCACAAATCCAAAAAACTGGGTGAAGAAAAGGCCAGACAGTGCGAGGACACATACAAAGAACAGAGCGAATATAGACCACATTGCTCGCTACCTCTCCGCATCTGAATGCTTTGTGAGTAAAGATGGACCACCAAGAACAAACCCACAGACAAGAAGCAAAACAAATACAGACCCCACTGGGATGCCAAATGCAACACGACAATTGATAAACCACCCCAACCCAGACTACACCATGGACAATACTTCAACTAGAATAAAGGAGAAACTGGAATCCATTACCCTCTACACACCCTACATCACCAAAGACTGGAACATAGGATGGGCATCAACACAACTCAGCAGCCGGAACAAACCAAAACCAATCAAACCTGCCATCACCCTTATGAATCTACTCAACGAAGAGACTGACCACTGTTGGGGAGGAGGTGGTCCAATCCCACCCTCCTCACCATTCCAGCAGTAAATAGATCACATGTAAGCCAACGGGGGAGAGGTCTCCAGCCCCACAGCACCTTGCCTTTAATATAACATAGAGATTTCCTTGCGCAACATAACCAACAGCCCCGCCGATAGATACCATCGTGTATTCGAACAGACACCATGTTTTACTTGGCCCAAAAATCAACCCTCTGCAAAACCCAGCTCTCCCATTCCCAGCACCTGGCATAGAGAGCCAAATGACGCCACCTCCCTTCCCAGCCAGCTCTGCATGGGCCGTGTTCTTATGGAAGTCATTTATTGTTGCAATTGCCTACCATCACTTACCCAGATTATGCTCTCCGTGAGATCAAAGGAGGCCTCTGCACAAGTGCCGCCCCATCTCCACAAAACTGCCCATGCCCCTTTCAACCTCCACCCCGCCAGGCCAAGGACAACCAGCCCCCAATCCTCCAATCTCTTTTATGTTGATACCCATCTGACCTCCTCAACTGACCATTCCAGGACACCCACCATAGACTTAATCCTGTATAGTAGTATATTCCCTACAAGTCAAAACATGTCAATAAGTGTCATGAGATATTGGGAAACATAAAATAGCAGAACAAACCTGCAATGGAAGACACATGGGTGCAGTGCCCCGGTATCAAAGAAGGGCCGAATGCAGAGGTTGGAATGCCAATATATTAACCCATGTTTCTCCAAAATGCTCCCTTTCATGCAAAGGATTTTATGTTTGCCATTATTCTCATATTATCAGTTCCTGTTGTATTAGCTTAGACAGTTAGGAATGTTTCATACTTGTCCTGATCTTCACTCCGGAGATGAGCCCAGCTCATCCACGTGCTACCAGACTGACTGGGAAACAGTGGCCAATCGCAGCTTGTCATCCCCTATAGAAAAAACTGTGCCACATGGCCCCTCCAATCCACACCCTGAATTTGTACCCTATGTGATGTCGTATTTGCTGAAGATGTTTACTCTTATAATGTGCTGCCCGTGTATTGTTTGGCAGAGCACTCTCGGGAAGCAGAGTTCTTTGCTTGCTACCTTGATTTTATGTAAAATTTGTTATTCTTGCAATTCATCTCTTGGACTCATTCCTTGACGGGGTGTGTTATCATTTTTTTGGTCTATGCATGTCTTTTATGTGCCCTTCTTCGTTTGGTGACCCCTTTGCATGATTTTCCTCAAGACCCCCGTACTCCCGGCAAGATCCAGGACTTCTACGGCAGCCCACCCCCATCTACAGCTGACCAGTCCCCCAAAAAAAATGTACGCAGAAGGAAAAGTTTTTTGTGGGTTCCAGCTTTCTGAATACCCCGCTGCTCGCCTGAGCTGGGTGCGTCCCCAGGGAGAGTACCAGGTGTTGTGGATAGACTGCGAACGGCGGATCTTGGAAGAACATAGGCACGTGAGTATAAATTGCAAGGAGCAACAACTGTGAGAAATTGGGAATTTAGAGCGGAATGACTGAAGGGAACACACAAGGATTGGATGTGAATGAATAGTGGGATTGTTTGAAACCAAGCACTTTTTCATTCCCATGGCCATTAGTTTCTTTTATAAGAGAAGTGAAGTGAAAATATAGAGGAGATACGGGAACCTAGCTCTGAAATGGGGTAGAAGGCGATGCTGGAATGCACTGTCCCGACCAGTGCGGAAGATAAATAAGGAGAAAAAAGTAGGAGCGCCATATAATTAGAGGGCTCGGGAATAAGTAGTGATTATTGTTTTAGCTTGGTATATTAGCTTATTATTTTCAATGTTTTTATAATATGCAGAGGAAGGGCCATGTGGGGCAGAGGTGAGGTGATTGTTGAGTAAGTGAGGCAATGAATATGCTCTAGAAAAGTGGGGCAGGGTATATGTTTTCTGGGGTATATGATTTTTTTTGTTTATTGTTCTTGGTTTGTTTTGTTGATTTTTAAGATGTTCTATGTTTTTCATAGGTAATTGTACAGTGTGTTGTGATGTTAAGACAAAAAATATAAGATATTAAACAATTGTCCAGAAGAATAGGCTTTGGTAACTGCAGAGTGGGGTAAGGGAGAAATAAGGCCCATGCATATCGGGGACCCCACACCTTAAAGGGAAAAGATCTTTGGTATCACATTCAATGGGTAAATGAGACAAAGGGGGAGGGGATGTCACATGCTTAACCAGAAGAAGGGTAATTGGACAGGGACATTAGAACACCTATCCACATATCTGACAGTGAAATATAAGCGCAAACAGCTCCAAAACAGACAAAAGTGCTAGATCTGTGGAGCATGTTCGAGGAAACGCTCACCACAAATATAAGGGAGAAGGGGTTGGATTCCCCTGCAGTAATGAAAGAAGACGAGGGTGAAAAGGGAAAAGGGGAGGAAGAACCCAAGAAAATATATCCATTACTTACGAAGCCAGCAGAGGGATACACAAATTCAACATATGTATCTGGAGACAGTGTGCCAACCACATGCGGCACAACCCCACCACCACCTTTTGTTCCATCAACAACCACCCATGACCCCACTGAAATGAGTACTCGAGATCTTGAGGAAGCACTAACGTCCACCCAGACAGAACTAGCCCGCTTGCGAGCTATATGCAAAACTGCACAAGTATCTGCAGGAGACCCCAACCCTTGAAAAGCTGCTCTATCCCACCAGAAGATGAATGGAAATCAGTGGACTTCCTCTTTAGGGTGGAAAGTGCACCTATACGGGCAGTCCTACTGGTGAGAGAAGGGGAGACAGATAGAGTGGGATGCAACACAGTGGCCTCGGTAAGAGATGAAGAGTACTGCAGTGACTTTAACAAATCAGAAGAAGGGGACGTAGGAGGGATGCTACAGCAGGTGCAATCGGCCTCCCTAAGGGCAAGTGAGCATGGAAAGGAAGGCTCCGGAATAGAATGGGGAGAATAGCCTTAGCAAAAAAGAAAGGAACAAAGGTGAACAGTGGGATGGTAAAATCAAAGATACCGATGCCCCAGATGGATAAAAACAACCTCCTCAAATCCCTTCCCCCCTCACAGCAGGCTCAGTAAAATGGAGTCTGTTTTTTAACAGAACATTACAGGTGTGCCCTTGGTGATAGGAGAAATTAAAAGCCTCTTGGTGTCTGCGGTAGGCGAACAAGCGGACTCTGTCTAGGTGAAATCAGGATTCTCAGGTGCGACAATAAGTAATGTAACTCATGATGGGGTCTCATTCAATAATGTTAGAGCAGAGGTGTGGGATGACCTGCGGAGAACCTCCCCGGATACCCTCGATTTACATTCCATAGTGCAGTACAGTGCACCATGGGGGATGAGGAAGACACTGCACAGTTTATTCTTCGGGTGCAGGAGACAGGCACCGCGTGGGACCACTCTACCTCCCTCTTTTACTTCATCATGAAGCAAGGCCTCTCAAAGGTACAGAAGGCCCTTGATAAAACAGCAGGAATAGAGGCCAAAGGCTGACCTGAGATTCAGAGCATTATAGTACACCACTGTAGGAGGATCAAAGAGAGGGAGAAGAAAACAATTCAGAGAAGATTAGCTGAAGAAACAAAACTGGTACAGATGAAATTGGTGAATGTGGCAGTCGTCACAGCAGCTCTGCCCTTGGAGCAGCCAGGGCAAGAGGGAGGTGTGTCTGTAGCAACGCAGGCAAGGATGGCCGCAATGTGGTCAGATAACGGACAGGAACAAATGGGAGGAGAGCAGCCATACCTGGGACCCCAGTGGCAAGGAAGACCTGCAAGAGGATGAGGTGGGTTCCTGCGACATAGAAGAGGTGCATACGGGGGACGTGATCTAGGGGAGGGAATCCTGGGCAATGTTGGTCATGCTGGAGATGGGGTCACTTTTCACGGGAATGCAACAGCTGGAAAGGTGGTAACTATCAGTACAATCAACCTTATCACAGTCAACCCCAATGTTGACACCCCCACCCAGGTAGCCCACATGGCCTCCCCCAGGGAACTTACGAAGAAGATGCCCAGCCTCACCATCCATGACCACCCAGCTATAACACTCTCTGACAACCCCCGCATAACATGCACTCTCACCAAAACTGCCCCAACCAGATGGCCAACTGCCACAACAACCCTTTTGCCACTACACCAAACGGCACACCGGCGCCCTACCAAGGGTCGTGCGTGCACAGTGAAAATATTTTCTCATGCCTGGGACAGAAACACACACCCAGATTAGGACAGCCCACAGAGGGCACTTGCGTGTCCAGTCCTATCGACTACCTTCGAATTCAGAAAAGGAACCACTGGTGGGGGCAGAGATAGGAAACAAACAGTTCATCTTTATGGTGGACTCAGGGGTGAAGAAATCATGCATATGCGAAGGTCATTTTCCGTTATCTGGCGAAAATCTCGAAACGCAAGGGTTCTCTGGGGCTGTAGTCACGATTCATTTTACAGAAGATTTGGATATCAAGATAGGGGGAAAACAGTACGAGCCTCCCTACTCTATTATGAAAGATTCCCCTGTCAATTTACTAGGATGAAATTTGTTCAGTAAGTTAAACATGACAACATCATTCACTGACCGAGGAATTGTTTGTTCCACTCTTGGCATGTGTCCCCTCAGAGCAATGTTGTTAATACATACTATGGCTAATGAACTTAAGGTGAGAGGGGTACCAGTAGATCCTGACATGCGGGATCAGGGTTTTGGCTAGGGCAGCGCCTGAACTGACCTGAAAAGAATGGAGGGTTCTCTCTGATTTTGTGTTCCGACCTGTAGCTGCCCCGTAGCGTTTGCCAGCACAATATTGTCCCTAGACTTGGAAGGCGTACAGGTATCCACAAAAAGGATAGTGGCAATAGGAATGGACACGCAGGGATGTGAATGGCACGCAGTGTTGTGCAGAGACCCAAACATACCCTTGCACGAAATAACAGATGAAGAACTGTTCACTGATGATAACAATGACAGGGAAATTATTTTGGAAATAAGTAACCCTGAAGTGATAGTGCAATACAGAAAGGTACCCTGCACCCTCATAACTGTCGTCCATGCACCAGAGTCCTACTATGACACAGATATGTAAAAAGTGCCCCCACCTGTGGACCACAAAACCCCATGAGGTAGGATTACTGAGGGAAGTGACCCCTGTAAAAATCACCCTACAACCAGAAGAATCCTACCCGAGTGAAGCAGTACCCATTGTCCCAGGAGGCAGAGGAAGGGATCCAAGAAACAATATGTGCATTACTCGAACAAGTTATAATTGTCCCATGCAAATTCACCATGCAATACCGCAGTGTACCCGATTAAGAAAGCGACAGGAGGGGCATGGAATATGGTCCAGGACCTCGCCCACTCAATGACATAGTGCAAAAGGAGTTCCCTCTTGTCCCGAACCCCGCTTCCATTTTGTGTAGAATCCCAAAACAGGCCACTCATTTTACTGTGGTCGATCTGAAAAATGTGTTCTTTTCAGTGCCCCTTGATCCCGATTCACAATATCTCACAGCATTTACACTGAGAGGGAGGAGGTATGAACACCGTCGATTGCCCCAAGGGTACTGCGAGATCCCCAACATATTCAATAGAATATTGCACAAAGATCTTGGCAATATTCAAGTCCCAAGCATGATAATCCAATACCTAGATGACCTTCTGGTCTGCAGTGAGAGTGAAGAAACTTGTCGAAGAAACGCAATTGCCTTGCTCCAACTACTCGGTCACAAGGGGTACAAGGTAGACAAGAAAAAGCTGCAGTACTGTCTGACGGAGGTCCTATACTTGGGGCCAAATGATTTCAAAGATGGTAAAAGAATAATAACCAACAGGGCGGCCGCAGTTTGCACCTCAGCCAGACCACACACAGTTAAGGATATGCAGAAATTCCTTGGCATTTGCAATTACTGTAGGGCCTGGATATTTGATTATACAGCTTACACGAGACCTCTCTTACAAGGGTTCAAGGAAGCACAGAAAGATTAGACACACCTAACATGGACAGCTGAGATGCAAGCAGCATTTGAAAGCCTGAAATACTTGACCAGCACAGCTCCAGTTTTAGCAACACCTGATTACGAATGCAAATTATACTTATTCTCTCACTCCAATGGTCCACATCCCACTAGCATATTACAGTGGCATACTCGACTCTTTAATGCAAGGTCACTTTGAATGCGAACAGGCACTTGCAGCAGCCACCTTTGCCGTTGAAAAGAGCTCAGCTGTTGTTATGGGGTGCTCCATCACCCTGTACGTTGAGCACTCCCTGTTCGAAATCATTGAAAGATCAAAATCCACTCTAACAACCCAAAGCCTATGAAATAATACTTTTGAGCCCTAATATCCATGTGGTGCACTGCAAAACAGTAAACCCAGCCACATTCCTAACAGAACCATGCACTGTAAGAGATATGTAAGGGCATGATTGTGCCACATATGAGGGACAGGGAATGACAGTCCAAAAGCAAGGGAAAATGCATTGCAGGAAGGAGAAGTGTACTTTGTAGATGGATCAGCTTCCATTTGCCAAGAAACAGGTAAAAAACATGTTGGAGCCACAGTGGTAACGACGGAAGATGGGGAATGTGAGGCACTTATTAAGAAACCACTGCCCATGCATTATTCCACCCAAGCCGCTGAGCTAGTGGCACTGATCGAAGCAATCCATGCAGCAAAAGGGTGTGCAGCAACAATATATACAGATTCAGCATACGTAACCACTACGTTACATGCTAGACTATCTAGATGTAGTAGAAGGTGGTTCAGGAGAGTCGATGGGTCCCCAGTACAACATGCAGAATTATTGAATAAACTGATGGAGGTGCTTGCAGAACCCTGTGTAGTGGCCCTAGTGAAATGCCAGACACACACACACACACAATAATGACAAAATCTCTTTAGGAAACACAGCCGCGGATGCAGCTGCCAAAGAAGCGGCGTATCTGCTCATACCAATGAGTACAGAATGCATATTGATAACAAATCAAGGAGACGCCAAAACAGAGGGATACAATTCATTACCTATTACACAGATTATAGAGTTACAGAAAAGAGCCCCAACCATAGAACAGGAGCTATGGACAAAACAAGGGTGCACACAGTCGCCCACTGATTTACTGTGGTGACAGGAAATGACAGGTAAAGTGGTCATGCCCATAGAATTATTGGGTGTGGCATTCGAACAATTGCACTTCCCAGCACATACATCCAAGCAGCACATTGCTGCAGATCTCCAGGAGGACAGGTTTATTCCGAACCTCCAGGAATACCTCAACAAAATGGTAATAGATTGTGTAACCTGCCAAGTATTCAATTCAGGGATGACCCTCAGAACACTCAGGAGGACTTTATCAAACCCTGTAGGTCCCTTCCGTGAGCTGCACATTGATTGTGCAGACATGGGAGAAAGGTGCAATGGAGTTCGATACTTAATAGTGGTAGGATGTCCCACGATGGGTGGAGACAGGGCCCTGCACCCACTGAGATGCAAAGTGTGCCGCAAAAATCCTTGTAAGAGAGGTGTACCCCCTCTGGGGAATCTGTGATGTCATACGTTCAGACAATGGAACTCATTTTGTAAATGATTTGTTCAAAGAAGTGACCTCACTGTTGGGTATAAAACACAAAATGTGCTCAATTTACCACCAATAAGCATACAGGGTGGTCGAGATAATCAACAGCATCCTTAAAAGTAGGTTATCTAAACTGTGCCACTCCCTAAAAAAGAATTGGGTATACTGCTTGTCCCTAGCACTTTTCCAGCTGTGCACATAACCTAGCAAGGACCACCACCTGTCCCCCCCACGAAATAGTGACTGGTAGACGCATGCAAACACCTCTGTCACCAATGAGAAAAATGTCTGATGCGCTCAGGACAGCAACTGTTTTAGGGGAGGAATTCAATGAATATCTCACCCAACTCACACGAGCAGTAAAGTGCTTTACCAAACAAATTGCACCACCATTCACAAAGGATAGTAAAACTGGCACAACAACTGTAGCATCAGACAGACCCACACAACCCTTAATGCCTGGTGAATTAGTGTATGTGCAGAGTTCTGTAAGAAATGGAACTCCCCAAGAATCCATGGACCTTATGAGGTGATCAACTGTACACCCCTGGCTGCAAAAGTGAAGGGGCTGCAGTATGGATCAACCTCTCAGACATCATAAAGGCATACGACAGTGTAGCACTGGAAACATAAAATAATGATCAGATAAATATTGCAGTGCCCTAGAATGATGGTAGAAGAACAAAAACACACAGACTACTAGATGTAAATAATGATCATAAGAAACATTAATGAATATTTTAAAATGATACCAATATCTCTCTCTCTCTCTTTCTCTCTTTTTCTCTTTCTCTCTCTCTCTCTCTCTCTCTCCCCCTCTCTCCCACAAAGGATGGGCACCAACACAACTCAGCAGGAGGAACAACCCAAAACCAATCAACCCTGCCATCAACCTAATGAATATACTCGACGAAGAGACTGACCACCAAAGAACGCCCCCGCCCATCAGGCACAACTAGGAGAGAACCACCAGCAACAGAAACTCAAATGACAACACACTGAACCAAACCAACAATACAAACAACAACCCAAAAGGAAAATCAAAGAAACTACCACTGAAGCCTACTCAACTATAAATCCATGGCTAAACACTCAATAGAAATCCATGACCTTCTAAGCGAAGGAGGTAGAGACATGCTCTTTCTTACAGAAACTTGGTTATTGGATAACTACAAAGCCAATGCGAACAAAGCCATACCGGACAACTTTAAATGACTAGACCCCGAGAGAGGAAACGGAAGAGGAGGCAGAATTGCAATCACACACAATCCAACACATCCAAGCATCTCAACTCATCCCAACCGACGTAGAAGATTGTGAATCCCTCTTCATCAACACCGAACTCAACGGCCAAACCAACATAGCATTCCTTCTGATCTACAGACCACCATCTTACAACCCCAACTTTGCAAAACAAAATTAGCTGACACTGCTGCCATTTTATCAACTTAGTCATACTGGGAGACTTCAACATCTTGTTAAAAAAACAAAACAAAATCACAGCGAACTCACTCTGCGCACTCCTGGAAACATTGCTTTTCAAGCAAATAGTAAATGGATCCACCCACAATGCTGGACACACCTTGGACACAATTTTCTGCAGAGAAGGACTATGCGCATCTGCACCACCTACACCGATGGTATACAGCGTCCATTATTTGATACCATTCTACATAACACTCCAAACCCACCTACCGGTTGGAAAGGACAAAAGAAAGAAAAGAAACTGGAAGAACCTAGACCTGGAGACCTTAACAAACATATTAGACTCAACCCCTCCAAGCAGAAGAGAACCCACCAAAAGAACCCTAGACTGAGCGGAAAACACACTCAGCACCTGCATCACCAAGGCCCTAGACCACCTGGCACCAGCAAAGCCATTCAAAGCCACACCAAAAATAAAAAGGCAGCAAAATGGTTCACAGAAGAACTTAAAGAACTAAAAATAAACAACTGAAAATGAAAACAAATGGAGAGAACCATACAACTGATAAGACAAAATAAAATACCAAAGACAGCTCAGACTATATAAATCAGAAAGAACTCTTCAAAATCATCAAACAGATCCAAAAACCTCATCCTGCAAGAACTCCATCTTTCTGACCCAAGCTCTATGTGACATCACCAACCACCTGAGATCAAGAATAGAAACAATACAGCAGACCATCAACACAACCGGGGCTAATACATCCACAACCACCGAACCAAAGACACCGGGCAAAACACACACTACAGTAAAACTCACCTGCCTAGAACCAATCACAGAAGAAACCTTTGCCACACTGATCAAGGACACCAACCCTGGAGGATCCCCAAGGGACCCTTGACACCTTCAAAGGAAGCTTCCATCACAGAAACTCAGCGACACACTTCCTGAACTTAATTAACCTATCACTCAAAAGAGGAATCGTAGTGTCTGTCTTCAAATCAGCATCCATCAAACCACTGATAAAAAAGGAATCATAAAACTACAGTCCGATATCCAACCTGCCCTGCCCAGCGAAGATCATGGAAAACCATGTGTACAAGATCCTACAAAAATGTGTCGAATAAAAATGGCAGGTGAAGCCGGCCCCCAATCAAGGACCACTTCCAAGGACCACAACCCTTTTCTGGCCAGGCCGGCCACATCAGATATAGAGCGCATTTGCAATGTGCCCAGAAGATCTTCATGTACCGACCCTGTCCCTGAAGCATGGTGACTACAAGGTAAGCCTGGCTGGGCTCCTCACAGAAGCACTGGAGCATTTGCGGCATTGCAAAATGGCCGCTGCTCCCATCCTGTGCAGCCTAGGGCCTTGTGTGCCCTTCTACCTGCCTCTGGCCACCATGGATTGGCTGCCACCTGATCTTAACAATAGGGATCATGAGAGCTGGCAGCTGAAGCCGGCCCCAATCATGGACCCCTTTCAAGTACCACAACCCCTGTCTGGCCCTGTCTGTCTATTGCAGGCCAGCAACCAGCATTCCAACCTAAACGGTATGTACTTTGCGCTGCCCGCACACACAAGTGCAAAATCACGTTTTGCATGTTTTGTTTGTCTGAGATCATTTCTTTGTACTTTGGCACTGGCTCTGTGTTACCCAGTTGTCAATAAGTTTAGGTAACACAGAGTCAGCGCCAAAGTACAAAGAAATGGTCTCAGACAAACAAAACCAGAACAGATCAATTGGAACAGTTTGAGCCGTGTCTCTCTGAGATACACATACAGGCGGCAGGCCACACCGAGAAGAAGCCCAAAGCAAGAATAAAACTAGCGCAAGACCCACAGTTCCAACAAGTTTACAAACCTTACTACCAAATAACCTTATGCATATCCACAGTGCTACCGAATGTGAGGGATATACCCGCCTCACATTTCCTGTCTGATGCATGCCCACGACAGCTCACCCCAGGTAATCGCCAAAAAGTTAGAGCTATGGTGAACAAGGCTACCTCCAAGCCTTCTAAACTGTGCACTACTCTCATCAGGAACCTGTGCCTAGTTACCCCCACTACTTAAAATCAGAACCACAAATGCCTCACTCGAGAAACGAATATCTGGCCTCAAGAACTACTGCCCACCAATTCGCACTACCTTCTCAGCACCGTCATCTGCCCCAAACTTCTAAGCATATGCACTAAAGCCATACACGTTGCCACCTTATCCCCATAACCATTCCACAGCCCCTTCACCCCATACACGCCTGAAATTTGCTCAGCGCTATACGACTCTACAAGCCTCAGCACTCCATATGCAGAGGGACACCCGCACGGCCTTGCCAACTTTCACTGCAGTCGTCCGCAATGCATCCGAGCCCAACATCAACAGCCTACGCGCAAATGCAGCATCATGCATTAAGGAGCATGCAGCTCTCAGCATCACCTATGTTCCACACTCCCCGAACTCCAGCATACCTGCACCCTCGGATGATTGAAACACAGCTACTCTGAAACTTAAATCTATACCACCAAGTTCCACCAGCACATTAAATACTGATGCCCTAAGTGCCATTGTTAACAAATGCACTCTGAATACTATTGGCACTGCTACTAAATACATATTAAATACTGTCACTGCAAGTGCCTCTGTTGCCAAATGTATATCGAATGTTGTTGACCCTAGAGCCATTACTACCTAATGCACACAGAATAATGCTGCCACTGTTATACAATGGATTTTAAATACTGTTGCCGCAAGTGCCTCTGCTGCCAAATGTATATCAAATGTTGTTGACCCTAGAGCCATTACTACCAAATGCACACTGAATAATGCTGCCACTGTTACTAAATGTTTTTTAAATACAGTTGCCCTAAGCGCTTCTGAAGGCACTGACATAATGTAGGCTACTGCCACTGTATCTCACAATGATGCCCACCACACCACAGTATGTTGACCCAGAGCCAACCGCCACCTTCACACACACCTGCATTCCACTGGCTCCAAACCTAGCGATACTGAGCGCCAAATGCACTCTAATGCCCACTACCTCTACACGCAAGAGGGCCAAAGATACACTGGATCCACAGACCCCCTCTACTACCCTCTATACCACAGAGAAACCCTCATTCACTGACAACACTCACTTAGACGTAACATCTTCGCCCCTCAAGGGAGCACTCATCACCACAAGATCCCTTCTTGCACACGCCTTAGACATTTCAGACCTCATCACCACCAACAACCTTGATTTTATAGCCATTATCGAACCATGGCTTCACGCAGCCGCTGACCGAGCCCTTTTTCCCAGCTATTCCAGACAGCTATACTATCTTCAGGAAAGATAGACAAGGCACCAAAGGAGGAGTAGCTTTTGAAGCTAAAAACCTACTATCCATCAGAGAAATCTCTAGCCCAACTTGCTCACCAGGTGAATTGCTCTCCATCAAAATAGCCTACACCTCCACTGTTACCCTCTCCTTACACCTTATCTTTAGACCACCAGGCCCACTGCTATCCTTCGAGGAAGATATCATGCAACTGCTCTCAGCTAACACAAAACCATCCCCCAGAATCATCATCCTAGGTGATATGAATCTGGGTCTCAATGACCCTACCGACGATAATGCACTTGTCCTTGCCAACTCAAAGAATCCCTAGTTTTCACCCATCACATCATTAACCCTACTCATGAGAAAGGTTGCACGCTAGACTGGATAGCAGACACTAACTGCAACACTAACATTCTCTCAAACACCACTTGCCCATGGTCGGACCACAATGTCATTATCTTCATCATCTCAAACAACTCCTTAAAAGAAGACACCACCCATCAGGCATCATCTGCCCTGTCAATAAACACCTGCAACATCACCACAGCAAACTTACTCCCACTACTGCAACCACTCTCCACAACGTAATCTCCAGTATTGACCCCACCACTATGGTAGAACTGTACAACCAAACTCTCCTAGCAGCGATCAACAAGATAGCTCCCATGAGTATGCCCAAACCGAAATCTACTGCCTTCTTGAATTCATGGTACACACCAAACCTCAAATGGCTGTGCGCCTCTACGAGAGCAGCTGGGATTTCCTGGAAGAAACTTCCCACAGTTGCCAACAAAGAATATTTCACTGTCTCCTCAAAAAACTACAACAGGCCATTCACCAAGCCAAAAGCAAAACCTACAATGAGAGGGTAGTTAATGCTAACTCAGGTACCATCACCATCTTGAGAAAACTCAAATCTCCTGCCCCCACCCCTGACTGCTGCCTGAAAGACACTGGCTGGTGCTCAAACATCCAGAAGGCTCTTCTCGACAAAATCGCCATGGTATAATACAAAATCGTACAACAAAAAAAAACCTTACCCCCTATTCAAATGCTGCTAGGCTCCCTAACGCTACCACAGATCTCTACCCACTTGTTCGAGTTCACTCCAGTCACAGTCTCTGAAGTTGAGAAAATCATAAAAGGGCTGAATAATTCCAGATGCCATGGGGAAACCTTCCCGGCATCGCTCATTAAAGACTGTGCAACTGAGCTTGCCCCCTTTATCACTGCACCTATCAACTTGTCCTTCTCAACAGGGATTGTACCAACGAAGTTAAAAGATGCATTGGTCCTCCTCCTCCTCAAGAAACCTACTCTTGACCCTAATATATCTACCAACTATTGCCCTATTACGACAGTAACTTTCCTTCTAAAAATACTGGATATAGCAGCCTACCTGCAAATCCAAAAAGATACCTGGAACTCAACAACCCCTCAGGCCACGGTACAGAATCCGCTCTACTGTACCTACAAATCCAAATGGATGCAATCAAAGATAATGGTAAACTAGCCCTCCTCCTCTTACTGGACCTCTCAGTCGCCTTTGATCTTGTGGAACACCTCTCCTCGAATGCATTCTTTTCCTCTAAAGCCATAACTTGGCTTGAATCCTTCCTGTCCAACTGTACCATGCATGTCTTCTCGCCTACGGCTGCGGCCCATCCAGTACCTGTCATCTGTGGAGTCCCCCAAGGCTCCTGCATCTCCCCGACACTTTACAACATCTTTACTAAACCTCTCTTTGATATCCTGGATGACTTGGGTATCACCTACACCAACTATGCAGATGATACCCAAATCCTCCTCTCCATCGCAGGCACCTACGATATTGACTCCAACCTGCTGAACAAAACCTACCAAACCATCCAAGCCTAGATGGCATAGCACGACCTCTGCCTAAATGGTCCCCCTAACATCAAACATATGGCAGGAAGACATTGGGCCTCATTACACGGATGGTGCTAAAGGATTACCGGTGCCGGTAATCCCTTAGCGCCATACTATGAGGTCCCTCAGCGGGTCCTGTCCTTAACATGTGGCCAGACCACACGTTAAGGAAGAAACCCGCTGAGGGACTTCAGGGCAAATAACGGTACCGCTACTAGCGGTACCATTATTTGATCCTTCCCCATTCCCATTGAGTCCTATGGGGTCTCAAATGGGAATGGGGAAGGGCCTTGGTGAATGGGGAATTACCGCTCCGCCAACCTTGGAATGGGGCGGTAATTCCCCCATTCACCAAGGCGGACTCGGTAAAATAACGGCGGCAACCATGGCGCTAATAGCGCCATGGTTACCGCCATCCGTGTAATGAAGCCCATTGTATGCAACAACAACAGAACAATAGAATACCAAAGATTAGCACTAAGACTGAAAAGAGCTTCTATCCCCAAGACCGCAAAAAGTCCCATAACCAAGCACTAAGTTCCCAATTTCCCTCAGGAACATGTACTTCTGAACTTAGGACGTGCAGATGTTGTATTGCCTTGAATATGGTAGGGGAGGAGTCAGGCACAAAAACGCAACAAGCCGATCCCACCAATTTACTTACTCCACCACGTTCAGCTAGGATGACGTCTAACACCATCCTATTCTGTAGAGCCACTAATCTAATTGCTTTCTGTTCCAGTGACATATTGTATAGTATATCTTTGGTTCTGTTGATGGTTCTCTCCAATACTCTTGCCAGTCTCCTAATATCCTCGGAGTTCATGATCTGCCCCAAAATGGCACAAAGGATTTCACTACATCACCCATGACCTGTGAAGGAGTATCACCGTTCTCGTCCTGCCTTGGACGATCTCTAGAGATCTCAGAGTTGCTGGCTAAAAATACCCCTAGTAGCAAGATTCCCAAATAACAAGTACCCTGCCAATCTCTAGGTAGCCAAGGATAAGCTTCATTGCCACAAACAAAATAAACGGGATCACCTACATACAAAGGTCTGTCCTCACTAGTCAAATTTCCCATATTGGTACAACCCTCAAAGTTACCTATTGACTGAGAACCATCACTTTGTATGCAGAAGGAAACAGAGTTGGGGCTATGATTGATAGTGTAGAAGGAGGCATGGCATCCTGGTTGCCTACGGGAGCCATCTTGAAAGAAATCAACGATTGGAACGGTCTAAAAAGGGAACATCCCAGAGGCATCAGGACTCATCTTTCAAATTCATTCAAATGAGTCCCATCGAAGTTCCCAGAGATGCTATCATTCCAACAAGCATAGAATAATGCCCTTAGAGATGCATAGCATGCAGTCTTCAAAGGAAGAGAATGAATATACCAGCCAAACCTTTTTTCCACATGTTGTGGCAAATGCAAACACATCCAGCAATTCATTCTGTTCAGAATCGCATGGTTCGCATTCATAATTAATAGAAGTGTATTATTGTGGTAACTCTATCTGTGTTGGGAATCCCTAGAAGGTAGAGTGTGCAGATGCACGAAATGTGAAGACATAGTGGAAACACTCTCGGTACGTAACAAAGTCTCAAGTGGACGCACCACCTCAATATACCAAAACCCAAATGCAAATACAATTTGTAGACCAGTTAACATTATCACAAGAAAACAGTAAATCCTCAAGGACCATGACTTTTGATGCTCAATGTCTTTGTCAGTCACAAGACCGATCGGTTGCTTCGTACGAGTAGAGTTAGTGACGGGCATTGTACCTCAAAGTTTTGAAAAGTTCCTGCAATAGACTCCTTACGTTCATTCATTGGTGATCTCCTGACCACGTGGCATATCTTGCTTGAAGGTAACTTTACCAGTCCCGGCCACTTACTTGCATTTCAGTGAGAGAGTGGCATGGGAGTAGCTCAACAGTGATTACTACTGTGCTGTAAATCTAGTGCCGTGGACACAGATCATACCTCAAGACTCCAGGTACGGCGTGATCTGAGAACAGAGTGTCATTGCTTGCTGATGGAAGTGGTGAAACAGAAGCAAGATTGTTCAAGGGTGCAGAAAGATCCGAAGAAGAATTCAAGACAAAGCAGCAGTCTCCCCAAGCCCCACCGGCTCAGGAAGAATCTCCAAAACACCCTTGGTGTTGTTCAAGACAGGCTCATCATGCAAAGCAGAACAAATAGTTTCCTTCTTTTCTTCTTCGTCAAGTGGCAAAGGAAAAGGTATTTTCTTGACGTGCGTCGCATGTATCCAGTGTTGTTTTCATGCTACTCGTACAGCAGACTGTGTTGCCAACAAGACCTGCGATGGTCCTCTCCAATGCGGTGTGAGACAGGATGCTCTTTCGAAAATGTTTTTTTTAGCACACAGTCCCCAGGGCGAAGTCGATGACCTGGCCACTCATGTTTAATTGGGAGGGCTTCTCGCACTTGTAGATAAATAAAATACAGGTTTTGAGATAACTGGTCACAGTATTCAGCAAGAAGCAAATGCTCCACGTCTTTCAGTATTTTGGGTTTAGGTAGGTTCCAAATATTAGCTGGCTTCCCCATCACGATCTCGTACGGGAAGAAGTCCAGTTCTAGTCTGTGGGGTCGTCCACAGTAAAACTACTGGTAAGGCATCTGGCCATTTCAGGTTACTGCTAGCACATACTTTAGCTAGCTTGTTCTTCAGGATACCATTATGGCGTTCTACAAGTCTGGCACTCTTAGCGTGACTAGCCGAATGGAACCGTTTATCGATCTGCAATCCCGCGCTTACTTGCAGGATAACAGCAGCGATAAAATGTGGACCATTGTCCGACCAGATGATTCTCGGCAAACCAATGAAACAGAAGGTTTCCATACACTCGTTCAATCTAAATACGTCCCTAAAACATTCAATTATTTTAAGATATTGAAGAGGAATATACAATTCATTTCCTAATAGCTGTATATGTGAAACGAATAATTGAATGTATTAGGGACGTATTTAGATTGAATGAGTGTATGGATGCATGATGTATAGGATGTTTTTTTATAACAAAACTGATTAAAATGTTTCATGATTTTTTATATATTCAAATCAAAATAAAATGAAATCATGATTTGATTTTCAGCCTTCTGCCTTCCTTCTCCAGTTTAGTCTCGTTCTCCTGGCACCACCTTGTGTTTCATTGTATGTGTCATGATCTCTGCTTCCAAAAGTTCAGGGTTTTCCCAACTCCCTTGGAAGCAGATCCATAACCCAGGTTCCGAGTGCCAACCAGTCCCAATTGGGACCTTTTGGACCCAGTCCTGGCGCCAGTGGCACCAGGCTCATAAATATGCCCAGTCCCAGCGCTGGAAGCGCCGGGCTCATAATGCTTGGGTGGACTTACCTGCAGCAGACCATGCTGCTTACTTGCCTGCCAGTTGAGCCTCTGATCTTCTTCTGTTTGGAACTACTTTTCCTGTTGGGTGGGGCAGGAGCCACTCCCTAGATTCAGAACACTGGAACTCTTCTGGAAAGCAGGAACTCTTTTCTTACCTAGGCGTGGCTGTGGAAGGAGACACCTAAGCACTACAGGAGGCTATTTAAACCACACCCGATGGATGAATCTTGCTTTGCGTTATTCTGCATCCTCTGCAGCAGAACGCTCATCGTGTCTTCTGCATCTGATCCTGGGCCTAAGGAAAAAGGCTTACCATCCTGAATCCAGTCTTCAGCAACACCTATAAAGACAAGAAAGAACAGGTTAGCTTTACGGTCTTCAGTGACAGCTCTTCACTTACCTGGTCCATCGGCTGTCACCAACGCCTCGCGCTGCATTCCGGCATCTGAAAGACAAAGGCTTACCTACTCTTCGTGCGCTCCGGAGGTCTTCACACTGCATTCCGGCATCTGAAAGACAAAAGCTTACCAACTCTTTGCACGCTCCGGAGGCCTTCGGCGCTGCATCCCGCATCTGAAAGACAAAACAAGGTGCGTTTAAAGACATTGGGGAACTTTAATACTCACGTGCCATTACTCCTTTCCACATCTAACCCAGTGGGTATTCCGGCACCCTGCAGCCGCTCCGAACTTGTACCTGCAAAATAAAAAGACAGTTAGAGCGCATTGTGAAGCAGGCAACAAGCGCTTACTTACGTGCTTCCAGGCGCTTCTATTCATCACACGGGCTCCATCTTCAACTCACTTCAGCCCGTCATCCGCCATCGCCGGAACCCTGCAAAACAAGAAACATCATTACTAAAGACTTTAAAGACATTAGAATTACTCGAAACTTACCTTTCGTGCAGTAAACGAGGGACAGCAGTCCTCTGAAGTCAAGAGGCCTGCTCCCCTTATCCAGTGAAGAAACTGGTTACAGCACCCTGCCCCGAGGCAGATGGAGAGCACGGCGTTCACTTACCTAAGACATCTTACCCTTCGAGTCAGACATACAGTGCACAGAGGTCCAGCCCAAAGAGCCAGCCGTGTGTTACACATCACCTTTGAAGATACGGTATACGCCCAGTCAAGACCGGCGCCTCTACGGGAATCAGGTGAGCGTTACAGAACGCAAAGCCTACCACAAAACTCCCGTCCAGGCGCTATGGAAACCTCGGATACCGACCAGCTAGCCCAGTTACTTGGGGAACTAAGGGCAGAAGTGCATGCAGCCCGTCAGGAAACGAACACTCTAAGAAGGGAACTGATTATTTCCAAGGAGCGAACAGATGATCTCGCTAGACAATTGCTACAGTCACAAGCCGGACAGACCCCGTTACCCGCATTTGGGGGAAATCTTCCTTCTACATCCTCTATGAATCCAGTGCAGATCAACCTACCTGGGAATGTACCTCTGGCTCCGCCCGAACGATTTTCTGGTGACCCAAAGAGGTTTGCAGTATTTATCAATCAGTGCCGGTTGCATTTCTTATGCCGGCCAGCAGCCTTTCCAACTGATCAAGCTAAAGTAGCTTTCGTGCTTTCGTACCTTAGTGGCAATGCGGCAGACTGGTCGATCCCTCTAGTAAATCAAGATGATCCGGTCCTCCATGATTTTCAAGCTTTTCAGCTCAGTATGGAAAAACTGTTCGCAAGACATTCACAGGGGCAGGCCTTGGACAATGAGCTTCTTTCGTTGCGACAATGTAATCAAGACCTTTTGGCTTATATTGCGTCTTTCAACAGACTGATAGTGGAAACTCAATGGCCTGAGGACAAAAGGATTACGCTGTTTTATAGAGGTCTACGTGGAGAGCTCAAAGATGTGTTAGCCCAAGTAGTGAATCCCCCACAAGATTGTTCGGACTATATAGACTTAGTCGTTCAAATAGATCACAGACTGCAGAACAGGAAGGCTGATCGTTCCAAGTTTGATGCTCGAGTATTTTCCAAACCGCCAACTCCTTTCAAAGGAGTAGACTCCGGGGAACCCATGCAAATAGGGGGTCTGAAAGGTCCTCTAACACAAAAGGAGTGGGAAAGGAGAAAACAGTTGCAATTATGCCTCTATTGCGGAAACTCAGGGCACTTTCTTCGAGACTGTCCGGTGAAACCTGCCAAGAAGGCAGTAGGAGCTGCAGTTACCAAAGTTACAAACTCTGAGCAGGGAAACGACCTCGGCCGACAAGAATAGAGGTCCTCTTGCCGAGCGTGAAAACCAGTTCCGTGGCCTCGCATTTCGTGATACCTATGGTCCTCATTAGCCCTGATAATCCGGATCGATTACATGCAATTGAAGCTTACGTCGACAGCGGTGCCATCGGCAATTATGTGGATCATGAAATGGTTTTGAGGATGAATCTAACTCTTTGTCCCAAGGCTGTAAAGGACGTCATTACTACGGTGGATGGTACGGAGATAGCCTCCGGGCCAGTAACGCATACCACTCAAGAGGTGACGCTAGTAAGTCAAGATGGACACCATGAGAAGATCGTGTTCGATGTGATCAAGGCCCCTCAGTTTCAGATTATTCTAGGAATACCTTGGTTAGAGAAACACAATCCTCTGATCGATTGTCGAGCAAGAACGGTCCAGTTTCCAGAATGTGTCTCTACTTGTCACCCTCCACCTGGTGTTGCACTGGCAGCAATTTCTTCAGAGACTCCCCAGTTACCTCCCGAATACCTAGAATACCAAGATGTTTTCCGGAAGGATCAGGCTAACTCTCTACCTCCTCATAGGTCTTATGACTGCCAGATAGACCTGATACCTGGATATACTCCTCCTTGTAGTAGAATTTATGCCCTCACCGAGCCTGAGAACCTTCACCTTCGACAATACCTGGATCAATACCTGGCAAATGGGTTTATTCGTCCTTCCAAGTCCCCTGCTTCTTCAGCTTTGTTCTTCGTTCCAAAAAAGGAAGGAGACCTTAGAACTTGTATAGATTATCGCTCCCTGAACCAGATCACCGTTAAGAATAGATATCCGTTACCTTTGATCCCTGAACTCCTGGACCAAGTCAGAAAAGCATGCATATATACAAAGCTGGATCTTAGAGGAGCTTACCACTTGGTACGAGTAAAAGAGGGCGATGAATGGAAGACGGCCTTCCGCACCAAGTATGGGCTATTTGAATATCAGGTCATGCCCTTCGGACTTTGCAATGCCCCGGACGCCTTTCAATATTTTATGAACGATGTCCTCAGAGAGCTCATAGATGTGTGTGTTGTTGTTTACATTGACGACATCCTCGTTTATTCTTCATCGGAAACTGAACATCGGAAACACGTGAAAATGGTCCTCGAGAGATTGCGTTAACACAAACTTTTCGCTAAATTGGAAAAATGTGTTTTCAACGTGACTGAAGTTGAATTCTTGGTATTCATATTATCACCTGGCGGAGTGCGTATGGATTCAAAGAAGGTTGATGCAGTTCTCAAATGGCCATCACCATCCTCCGTAAAAGGTGTGCAAAGCATGTTAGGCTTCGCTAACTTTTACCGCAGGTTTATCCCCGAATTCTCTCGAATAGTCCAGCCCATCACTGCCTTGTTAAAGAAAAACAAACGTTTTGAATGGTCTACCGAGGCGGAACAAGCTTTCCAGGATTTGAAGACTAAATTTATCTCTGCACCAATCTTAAAACACCTTCGCCCCGAACTCCCCTACATCGTGGAAACTGATGCTTCAAGCCTTGCCAGGGGGGCAGTTCTATCACAAAAGGACCCGGTAACCAATCAGTTGCATCCCGTGGCATTTTGGTCCCGCAAATTCTCGCCTCCTGAAATCAATTACACGATTACTGACAAGGAACTTCTGGCTATCAAGTCTGCCTTTAAGGCTTGGCGGCATTATCTGCTGGGGGCCCGACACACCGTTACTGTGATTACGGATCACCGAAACCTGCAATATTTGAAAACCGCAAAAGCCCAATCCTCTAGACAACTCCGTTGGGCATTATTCTTTGCCGAGTTTGACTTCATAATTACCTATCGACCTGGTACAAAGAACGGTAAAGCTGATGCCCTTTCTCGGATGGGAGTGGAAGAACACTTGATCAACCCTAAACCTGTACCAATCATTCCCGAACAAAGAATTCTGGGTGTAATCGCCACAGAATCCATAGAGGAAGTTAAGGATAAAGCCAGGCAACTTGTAACTCCAGCAGACATACAGAATTGGCATCTGCAGGGAAAGGACTTTGCAGTAACTTATTGTATTTCCAAGAACGATTATACCTACCCAGCACAGATTTACAGAAAAAAGTAATCTCTTGTTATCACGATTCTTTAATGGAAGGACATCCCGGTATGGCCAAGACCTCAGAAAAGATCAAACGCTACTTCTGGTGGCCGTCTTGGAAAAAAGATATCAGAGACTTTATAATGTCCTGTGGAGTATGCGCCCAAAACAAGAGTCAAAAGGAAAGACCAGCAGGCCTCTTACGCCCTATTGACATCCCACCTCGCCCTTGGCATACGCTTTCTATGGACTTCATCACCGATCTACCTCCATGCTCCGGATACAATACGATTCTAGTAATCGTGGACTTATTCTCCAAGATGGCGCATTTCATTCCGCTCAAAGGCTTGCCAACAGCAGCAACTCTGGCCCGAGAATTTCTCGAAAACATCGTCCGACTGCACGGTTTTCCTTCGGTTCTAATTTCGGATCGAGGTAGTCAATTTATTTCTCATTTTTGGCGAAGTTGCTGTCGGTCGGCTCAAATTGATGTGAGACTATCGACCAGTCACCACCCTCAGACCGACGGACAAACCGAGAGGACCAATCAAACTCTGGAACAGTATTTACGCTGCATGCTGCAACAAACTGAAAAAACTTGGAAAGGCATCCTTTGGATAGCCGAATATGCCTACAATAACTCTGTCCATTCGGGAACTGGGAAAACCCCATTTTTTCTTTTGTACGGCAGTCACCCTCGAGCCTCGGAGTTGGATCCCCTCCAAGATCTTGAAACACCAGCAGTAGACTACCTGCATTCTACAATCACCCAAGCCTTTAAGGAAGCTGTTTCTCACCTTCAAAGGGCTAAAGAACAATACAAGAAAGGAGCAGATCAACATCGGAAGGAAGCCCCTCAATATCAAGTAGGGGATCAAGTCTGGTTATCCACCAAATATCTACCTCTAAAAGGGCCACGCACATTCAACCCAAGATACCTTGGTCCCTATTCCATCACTACCATAGTAAACCCAGTAGCGGTCAAGTTGGACTTGCCCCCGCACATGAAGATACATCCGGTCTTCCACGTCTCTCTATTAAAACCCGTGCAACCTCAAACCCGACTAACTAAATCTCCAAAACCTATCCTAGTTGATGGAGAACTCGAGTTTGAAGTCAAAAGCATTCTGGACTCCAAGATCTCCAAATCTAAACTATTTTACCTAATTGACTGGAAAGGCTACGGCCCCCAAGAGAGATCCTGGGAACCTGCTGAATATGTCCACGCTCCTCGCCTAATCAAAAGATTTCACCGAACATTTCCTGACAATCCAAAACCCCCGGAGAAGCCCGGTTTGGGAGGGGCCTTGAGGGGGGGTACTGTCATGATCTCTGCTTCCAAAAGGTCAGGGTTTTCCCAACTCCCTTGGAAGCAGATCCATAACCCAGGGTCCGAGTGCCAACCAGTCCCAATTGGGACCTTTTGGACCCAGTCCTGGCGCCAGTGGCACCAGGCTCATAAATATGCCCAGTCCCAGCGCTGGAAGCGCCGGGCTCATAATGCTTGGGAGGACTTACCTGCAGCAGACCATGCTGCTTACTTGCCTGCCAGTTGAGCCTCTGATCCTCTTCTGTTTGGAACTACTTTTCCTGTTGGGTGGGGAAGGAGCCACTCCCTAGATTCAGAACACTGGAACTCTTCTGGAAAGCAGGAACTCTTTTCTTACCTAGGCGTGGCTGTGGAAGGAGACACCTAAGCACTACAGTAGGCTATTTAAACCACACCCGATGGATGAATCTTGCTTTGCGTTATTCTGCATCCTCTGCAGCAGAACGCTCATCGTGTCTTCTGCATCTGATCCTGGGCCTAAGGAAAAAGGCTTACCATCCTGAATCCAGTCTTCAGCAACACCTATAAAGACAAGAAAGAACAGGTTAGCATTACGGTCTTCAGTGACAGCTCTTCACTTACCTGGTCCATCGGCTGTCACCAACGCCTCGCGCTGCATTCCGGCATCTGAAAGACAAAGGCTTACCTACTCTTCGTGCGCTCCGGAGGTCTTCACACTGCATTCCGGCATCTGAAAGACAAAAGCTTACCAACTCTTCGCACACTCCGGAGGCCTTCGGCGCTGCATCCCGCATCTGAAAGACAAAACAAGGTGCGTTTAAAGACATTGGGGAACTTTAATACTCACGTGCCATTACTCCTTTCCACATCTAACCCAGTGGGTATTCCGGCACCCTGCAGCTGCTCCGAACTTGTACCTGCAAAATAAAAAGATAGTTAGAGCGCATCGTGAAGCAGGCAACAAGCGCTTACTTACGTGCTTCCAGGCGCTTCTATTCATCACACCGGCTCCATCTTCAACTCACTTCAGCCCGTCATCCGCCATCGCCGGAACCCTGCAAAACAAGAAACATCATTACTAAAGACTTTAAAGACATTAGAATTACTCGAAACTTACCGTTCGTGCAGTAAACGACGGACAGCAGTTCTCTGAAGTCAAGAGGCCTGCTCCCCTTATCTAGTGAAGAAACTGGTTACAGCACCCTGCCCCGAGGCAGATGGAGAGCACGGCGTTCACTTACCTAAGACATCTTACCCTTCGAGTCAGACATACAGTGCACAGAGGTCCAGCCCAAAGAGCCAGCCGTGTGTTACACATCACCTTTGAAGATACGGTATACGCCCAGTCAAGACCGGCGCCTCTACGGGAATCAGGTGAGCGTTACAGTATGCTCTCACCTCAAGGTGCCAGTGATTGCTGAGGTTCCCACCTTGGGTTTTGTATATCTCGGCAAATCAAACCTAGGAAAATATTCCTTAAGCATGGTTTTCGCTGTTGTCATTGCTGTGGTATCATTCACAGGGAAGGCTTTAACCCACTTCCTAAAGGCACAAATGACTACCAGAACGTACTTGTAGTTGTAGCAGCGTTCCATTTCAATGAAGTCGCAATGTATTACCTCAAAAGGCACAGAGGGAGGACCAAAACTACCCCTCGGTGTCGCTGTACCCTTCCCCACATTATGCTGTAAGCATACCATACAATATTGAACCAAATGTTCAACAGTTTTGCAAATATTTACATTTACCCAAACAGGTTCTAGGAATTTACACATTTTCCTACCACATACATGAGTAGGACCATGAGCCATTGTAACCCTGGCAGTGACATAAACATCGGGTAGCATCCACCTTTTTCTTACGTTGTCCACCCAACAACTTTCCTCATCCAAACTTGCTAAACCCTCAGCCTAGTGTTTAAGTTCTTTTGGAGTGGCATCAGCTTGACTATTTTTTTAATGAGTCGATTCCTTCATCTATTGTACAGGTAGGTCCGTGTGAGGCCAAGAAACCTTGTTCTGCCCATAGTCTACTGAAGTTATGAGCCACCCCAAAGGCATACTGACTGTCTGTAAATATATTTACTCTAAGCCCTTCGGAAAGTTCACAAGCTCGAGTAAATGCGATAATCTGTGCGGCCTGCGTGGAGTTGTGCGAGATTCTCTTGGTTTCCAAAATCGTGCTTAATGTAGTGATGGCATAAGCAGCAGTGGATGTACCATCCAGAAGTTTGAAGCAGGAGCCATCGCAAAACAGCTCCCCTTGTGGACCTTTCAATGGTGTGTCATTTAAGTCAATTCTGCCTTTGGTTTCTTGCTCTGTAGTATAGAGGCAGTCATGTGACATTTCGTCAATGCAAGCAATTTCTTGCGGAAGAGGCAATAATTCAGGCATATTCAATACGCAACACCTCTTAATTTGAATATGTGGTGCAAATAGGATCAGTTTGTATCTTGTTAATCGTGCGGAAGTAAGGTGTTATGTTTGCGTTCTGTTTAATAGAACGTCTATGGAGTGGGTACCATCACGGTTAAAGAGTGACATAAAACCATACCCTCACATTGTTTTACGGACGCAGCAGCAGCAGCAACAGCAACAGCTCTCAAACATCTCGGCAAAGCGCAGGCAACAGGATCAAGTGCGGCGGAAAAATAACTGCACAGTCTATTCTTCCCTCCGTGTTCCTGCGTTAACACAGCCAAAGCCCATCCATCACATTCATGCACATACAACACGAAGGCCTTATCATAATTTGGTGTTCCAAACACAGTGCAGCCTTGAGCAGATCAAAAGCTTTCACGTGGTCCAAGTTCCACGTTAATGGCAAAGAAATGCCCTTCTTTGTCAATGTCAACATTAGTTTTATCACTAGTGAAAAATTAGGGATCCACTGTCTACAGTAAGAAGCCATTCCTATCAAGGCTCTGACCTATTTCTGTGAATTTGGGACAGACATGCTAGAGATGCTTTTTATCCGTTCAGGTGTCAATCTTCTTCCCTCCTTTGACAGGAGATAGCCTAAATAGGTGACCTCCTGTCGACAATACTGAAACTTTTCAATGAAGCTTTATGCCCATGCTCTGCTAGATGAATAAGCAACAACACAGTACCCTCCTTGCAAGCAACTTGTGAGTCTGCAGCTAAGAGAAGATCGTCAACGTATGGCGACAATGTACAAGTGGAAGGCAACTCAAGTGTATCGAGCTGCTCTTTCAAAGTCCTACTGTAAATCCTCGGACTCTCCGTGTAGCCTTGCGGTAAACGAGTGAATGTAAACGAGCGTCCCCCTGGGGTGAACGCGAACAAATATCTACTATCCACATGTACAGGAATACTAAAGAAGGCATTCTTAAGATCCACCACACTGAAATGAGTAGCCAAACGGGATCATTGTTAATATCATGGTTACATCAGGCACAATTGGAAATTGTGGAGCAACAATCTTATTGATAGCACGCAAATCAATAATAAAACGGAAAGGAATCACATTATTCCCTTTCTTATACACCCATAAAATTGGGCTATTGCACAAACTCCCTGCCATTTCCTCGATTACTCCTCGATGGCCAAAATCAGAAACTATGCTCTTCAGAGCTTGCTCACCATCGACTGAAATCTTATACTGTGGAATACATGGCAACTTAGCTCCTGGCTTCAAATCAATTTTAACAGGTTCAATTTGCAAAATGCCGACATCATTGTCATGAACTGCCCATAAACACGCCAGAACTTCACTAAATTCAGGCGGTAAAGGTCTAGTCAAAAACTGTGAGGCAAAAGATTGCTGGGGTGAAATCGTCAAACGTACTCCAATCGAAGAACATTGAATTACCGCATTTAATTCCTTTAAAAGATTCAACCCCAACAAATTCTCACCACAATTCATTGTTAGAAGAAATGGACAGTGATTCGTGAATGGCCCCAGTGAAATCGGTACCGGCTGAGAAACCGGACTAACTACTGGCGTGCCAGAAAACCCTACAGAAACGTTATTCTGCCCTGACAAAGGAATATCTGGAATCCTTGAATGATCAATGGAACACTTATGTGCTCCTCTATCCATCAAAAATAGATGCTTGCTATTCCCCACTTTCATCTCAAAGTAGGGCCCTTTCTGACTGGAATAGGTAATGGTTCCAGACCCTGCTTTGGGCTGTCCTAACAAAACAATATGTCATCAAAGACAAGATCTTCAGAAAGATAGACAGTTGGAGGATTATCAAAAATATTTCTGCTATCTATACCGCCAATGACCCTCTCGTCTGCAACAAGCACATTGGTTCATGTGTACAGGACCCAACTGTGTATTACTTTGTGGAACAAACTGGCCTCGAAACTGTACTCATACCTCTAGTTCCTCTAACTATCTGTGGTAACAATACTTTGGTTTTCAAGTCTCTCTTTTTCTTTTCAATCCTCTCTTTTTCATTATTGACTCTATTTTCGTAATACTGAGCCATATGCAATACTTCGGACTGTGATTTAGCTTGCCAAGCACTTTCATAAGTCATGGTTTGCGATTGGATATCAGGTAACAAGCCATGCACAAATGTATCCACAAACAACCTTTTCCCTGACTCGGTGCCTAAATCCTGCCCACTAAAATCTGAAAATACTTGTTTGAACCGATTAAAGAATTTGGTAGCAACTTCAGATTTCCCTTGGCTACAAGCAGTGAGTTTGTCCCAAACAATCCTTTCATCGGGAACCAGAGTATTTAATTTCATTACTATTTAGTATCAAAAATGAAATACACCATTCATGGGCTGAAAAGATACAAGGATCTTTTATTACTGCACAGTTTACAAAGCAAAACAGATAGCTATCTGGCACCCAACACCTCACAGTTTGTACCAGCAGACACAGTGAGGAATGAGAGTGCTGGCCATCTAAACACAGACATATTCATATGATTTTTGCAATATTGTCCAGCCTCTCTCCAAGGTAACGTAGCCTAGAGTTCGTGCCTAGTTCAAATGACAGATGTTACAATATTATGAAAAGGATTAAACATGTTTACATGTCCGAGAACATTCAATGGTACTGTTGAGTCTTGAATTCACCGAAAGCCTTATTCCAAGAGTCACTACAATGCAGTTCAGCTAAAGCATACGATTGAAGTTTACTCTTCATTGTTTCAGTGTTTATATGAGGATGAGGCTTGGGAGCGCAGACAACACTTGAACGGCGGTTCGTATGAAGTGCAAGGTTTCTTTGCATAGGTTAAACAGTCGGCTCTCGGTCAACCTAAACATTAACGAAACTCAAAGGTCGTTCGGCTCGACTGCAAGTCAAAAACACAGTTCACCATTTTAAAACATGGAACATGAGTTGAAATCAAAATGGCGGATGAGTCTTAAAATGGCGGCAAAGTTAACCCAAAATAGGAACTTTGCAACGTGGTTTTCTGCGTAACGCAAAAGGGCTTAGGCCAATATTTATAATAAGGAAGCACTATATGATTACTGTTTAACAGCACTTACTCACTATCCCCATAATTAATTGACAGAAAGCAGGGGTTTGCAACTTCCCTGTGGTAGCTGCTAAACACTGGAACACCCTTCCACTCTCACTAAGATCAGAAACCTCCTACTGGACATTCCATAAAGCCCTCAACACCTGTTTTTTTCACACATGGGGCCTCATTACCACCCAGGCGGTAAGTTACCGCCTGGGCCGTGACTTTACCACCATGGCGTAAACTACGTTTACGCCATGGTGGTTGGCGGATTTACCGCCCCATTCCGACCTTGGCGGGGCGGTAAGTCCCCAATCCCCATTTACCCTTCCCCATTCCCATTTTTGCCCCATAGGGCATAATGGGAGTGGGGAAGGCGTTAATTACGCCACCGTAAATTACGGTGGCGTAATTAACTCCATGGTCCCTTAGCGCCATGGATTTTAACACCTGCTAAAAGCAGGTGTTAAAAGCGCCATGGCGCTAAGGGACCTCGTACTCAGGCAGTAAGGGGCGGCGCTGTTAACGCTGCCGTTAACCCCTTACCGCCTGGGTCGTAATGAGGCCCATGATCTGCAAAACCAGCTGTGAGACCATTGCCCCCTTCACGTTTCACCTATTTTCTTATGATAACAAGCCTTATGTTGTATGTACTTAAGGAATGTATCCTTCCTCTGCAATCCTGCAACCTTTAGCATGAATTTATGACCCCAAACTAGTGTCAGATGTCACCAGGTTCGGTAAGCTATACAAATGAATAAATAAATAAATACACATGGAATACTCGTCAGTAAGAAGTTGGCTTCAGACCAATGAGAAGAACAGAATAAGTGTTCCAGTCGATCCAGCCTCCATAACTCTGAGCCGGACCTTCTCAACTTTGGGAAACTCCTCAAGACGTTCCTCTTCTCTGCCTCTTTCTCTCTCCCTCTCCACTGCTAACCCCCCTCTTTCTGCTAGTTTCCCTCCCTCCTTTCTCATTCCACCTGCTCAACTAGCTGACTGGTCACCTGGTGCACCCCCAGAAGCTCACAGGTTCCAGGCTCCCCCGCCAGTGCTGCACTAGCCTCCATGGCCTTTGCACTGTGCCTGGTGCTACTGGAATATGCCGCATGATAGGGGCAACAACTCTGCACTTAACCCTAGCCCCTGCTGGACTGGGCACACTTGTCCCCCTCTCTCCCACTTACCTGTTCTGCACACTTACTCAACTTCCAATGTTCTAGGCCCAGCAAGTCTGTCTGTCCAATCTCACTCGTGCCTCCCCCCTAGTTTTGGTTGTGCTTGAAATACTCATGCATAGGCGGATTGGATGACCAACCACCAAGCAATCTGAATTGTTTGCCAGACCAGTACTGTAGCTCATGATCTGTATGTTCCCTTCCCTCTTCCCTCCTTTTTTATTTGTTCTCCCCACACCCTTTGTCAGGCACTTCGCTAGTAGTTATGCCTCTGTGCCTAGTATGCTAGTTATTGTTTTTAGATCATTCGGAATATTCAAGGCCTAAGAATGACAACTGTATTCCCTTGTTCCCTTGCCGAATTGAAGCGCTTTGAAGCACTTAACTTGTGTATAAGCACTATACAAATAAACAATTACAATACGATATGATATGCCTGTACACAAGTGTTTCTAGGCGTGACAAGACAAAGAGGGGAAAACAAAGGGATGACAAAACAACAATCTTACCCGGCCTACTGTCATTCAGATCGCGCAAGCGCAGGTAGGGGGTGGAGAGAAGTGCAAAAGAAGGGGTTTGTGAGAAGTGCAAAAGGGGAGGAGGGATGGAGAAGTGCAGGTAACAGAGTGCAACCAGCGGGTGGATAAGTGCCAGTAGTCAGAGGGTGCAGCCAGCGGGTGGCTTGTACGTGCAGAGAGAGGGGACTTTAGGGCTACAGATACAGACCACAAGTGCTGGGGGGGCCCAGAGGCAGTGCAAGTTGCAACTGGTCAGGCAGAGACCTGGGCCCAAGTTCAGAGGATGGCCAGGTGAGCAGTGTGTGGAACAGGCTGGCCATCAGCAGGGGAGCGGAAGAGAGAGCGCGTGCGCACCACCGCAAGTACTCGTAAGTACTATCAGCTGTTTGGTGGGTCCTGCTGCTCCTCCTGCTGTTCGCTGTGCTTCGTGGATTCATTTCCTGGATTTACCTTGGCCACGCCCCCTTTTCTGACATCCCTTCATATACATGCGTCCGCGCGCACAAGCGCGCGCGCACCACTGCAAGTACTCGTAAGTACTGTCGGCTGTTTGGCGGGTCCTGCTGCTCCTCCTGCTATTCGCCGTGCTTCGTGGATTCACTTCCTGGATTTACCTTGGGTACAAATATATACCCCATCTTACACTAATTGGACTTACGTGGACTTCATAATACGCTTATACTGCATTTACTATCATCATACATTCTTGTTTTATCTGTAGCCACACCCCATTTTCTGATGTCCCTTCAAACACAAGCGTCCGTGTGCACCAGCGCACGCGCACCACTGCAAGTACTCATAAGTACGGTCGGCTGTCCGCTGTGCCGCTGTGCCGCGGTGTTGCTCTTTGCTGTGGCACACTGCTTCTCTTTTCTTTTTTGTTTCCCCCCTTTTTTGACTCCTCTGAGAGTCGCTATCCTTACTCGGTCACTGGCCGCTCCTAGGCAGCATTCTGAGCCTAGAGGCTGCTGTGACACTTGCTTCGCAATTCCCGTGCTCCTTGCTCCATCCCCCGCCCTGTGCTATGGAGCCCCGAGTCTTACTATTCTGCTTTTCACAGCATTTGAAGCCGCTCACTTGCTCGTGTCTCATCGAGCCTCCGGACTCCTGCTCTATTGACACCCTGCTGTTCGCTTGGTTGTTCGTGTCACATCGAGCCTCCCGACTTCCTCCTCTATTGACTCCCTGTTGTTCCCGCTCTCTTCTGGGGCTGGAGTCCCGATCTCTGTGATTCTGCGGCCTTACTAAAAAAAAAAGGAACTCCACATATTTTGCATTTTTCTATATCAAAAGCCTAATTGCTAACCTTGTATCTGCAAACGGTTGTTAAACAATCTAACATGCTCTTTTTTCATCTGCCTACATTACTACAAAACATGTTTAGGTTTTTAACTCGGGAATGTCTCATCCCCCTCCCTGCTATGCTCCCTGTTTTCCTGTACACATATGTCCCGGCCTCCAAATTTCTGCAATTGCTGGTTGCCCTTTGGTTCAGGGTCTAGCAAACACGAGTCATTGTCCCACATCCCTGACCTCCCATGTTCAAGAGTTTGCAAATCTAAACACCACCCACTCGAAAAAAGATGCAGAGAAACCTTCTGCAAACTACCTGTTTGATAGAACTATGCAAGAATGTTATGAGATCCAACCCTCCCCTATTGATGAACGAGTTTTTCATACTCCATGCTTTGTCCCTGAGTCATCCCTTAACCCATTTCATTATCCAAAATCACTGTCTCAACCAGCCCTTTATTCCGAGGTTCTAAATGGGTTAAACTTTGGATCTCTAAACTCTGCCTTTTATAATTCTGAGTCTGCGAATGAAAAAAAAATGAAGGATATAAATCAAAAACAAATTGATAATATAAATCCTAGCCCCCTCTTTAATTGTCCAATTGCTCAATCAAGCAAAATCTGCCCTCTGTGCATTTTGTTGCTTCCTTTCCTCTAGCAAAAAAAGTCACAGTCAATGAACTTGCTGAATCTAGGCTGTCTAATTCACCTGAACTGTTTCCGACTGATTGCCTCAATGACATCATTTCCTCCCCGGATTCTGCAGCCAACTCTGAAGTTCCATCATTTGCCAAACCTACCCCTCGTCCTTCTTTTGGCTTTCCTACATTTCCCAATCTTCCTGTGGTTTCTGCCCTTACGGCCATAAACACCTCAATATTCACACTTACCAAACTCTTTGAACTACTAGATTCCCGTGCTTCTTCCCAGGAACTATTACTAAACAACTTAATTAGCAAAACTGACTGGATGGCAATAAACTTTCCAGCATTTTTGAAAGCTGGACATATCGCTAAAAGTGTTTTTCTTCCTTCTGCGAGTGACATCACGCCTAAAGTTCCGGCACCTGAAAATGAGAATCAAATCCCAATCCAGTCGAATTCTAGCTCTCAGGAGATACCATCTCCTCCGGAGGCGAAATTGTCTCCTGAATCTGAACCAATTTTCATTCCTCCCACAGAAAATAGTCCTGTGTATGAGATCTTTAATCGTCCTTCACAGAACAAGAGACGAAAACGTAAAAGACATAACAAGTCGAAAATATCCCAAATTTCGAATACCATGGCAGAACCGTCTTCGGAGAATCTGCATCCCAGAAAAACAAGAATCAAGTTCTGACTAAAAAAAACAAACTAGCTGCATCAAAATCTAAAATGTTTGTAGCCAATATCACCTTACCTCCTCAACAAAATGTGCCTTCTATTGCGCCTTCAGCACAAGAGATCTTTGTTCATCCACCGAAAGATCTCATTCCAGGCCCTGAGCTGCCATCGGCAGGTGTGATGTCTCTCAAAGGTAAGAAACCTGTTTCAATATCACCTTGCCTTGAACCTGTAATACCTTCAAGTGCTGTTGAAATTGCAAATAATGATATACCAAGTGATGATCTTATGAATTTATCGGTTTACTCGAACAATAACATATCTGTTTTGGAAATGGTTCATCAAAGTTTTCACCTAGACTGTGCACGAACAACATCTCGAAATCCAACGTTCTGTATTGTACTAGACCATAACTCAAATGCATTCACAACCTTTCAGTAAAAAAGACAAAAACTGGTAAAGAGAGCTCCTTTTCCTAAAGACTCAACCAGGAGAGCCCAATAGTCTACAGTGGCTAATAAACCCTTACCTTTACCCTCTTCAGAAACTGCAAATGCTGAAGTAGCGCCCAACCTAGCACTTCCAAGTGGCATGCCCGATTCCACCACCCCTGATGAAGATGTTTCACAAGAGGAAGAATGGTTATCCAAAGTCCTATCAAATGAAACCTTGAGGCTCACTATGACATAATCTTTTCTGATCCCTTTCCAAACAGGACCACTATATTAACAATATTTCACTCCATCCCGCAGTTAAAACATATTAACTCAGTGGATATTGATGGTGTTTCCTAGCCTATCCCAGCCCATCAAGACAATACTGATGTCAAAATATCATCTTTAATTGTAAAAAATGATGTCTGGGATCAACGACAGCTATTATTTGAAAAGGGCCTTTTACTTGAACCTATATCCCCTCCAATCTCCAATCCCGACCATCACCAAATTCCAGGATCAAAAAATTAATTTGCTTCACAGACCTTTCCGAACTCTTTGTGTACCAACTGTAATACAAATTCCAAAATCCAACCGCCTCTGCAACAATCGAAGTGGGCGTGGGTATCTTGTGCTAGATCCCTTGAAAAGGAGAACTGCTAGCCATACAAGGTACCTAAACACCAGTGCACCCTGATCTCTTGGAATATTTGTGGGTTCTTCCATCTACTTAATTCCAAATCACTCCTCCTCAATAATTATGATGTCACTTTGTTACAAGAAACATGGATGTCCAGTACCCCCGTTTGGCCTGACCATCAACTTTTAGCAGTTAATGCCTCCAAACCAGCCAAGGGCAGACCAGCAGCTGGTCTCCTTTTAGCAGTAAGAATTGACTCACAGCTATCTATCACCGCATGGAAAAGTCCAGACCCTGGAATCCAACCAGTCTTAATTACGACTTCCAACAAAGATCACCCTTTCTTTCCTAAGACTGCAATTATAAACATATATTGTTACCCCGCCTCTGTGACTTCTTCCAAATTTGCTGATAATAGCGGGGTACGTGTATTACTGGGGTTCGCGGGAAGTTTCACATGCGATTGGCCCTGTGCGAGCGGGGTATGTGTATTACTGGGGTTCACGGGAAGTTTCACACGTGATTGGCCCTGTGCGAGCGGGGTACGTGTATTACTGGGGTTCGTGGGAAGTTTCACACGGGATTGGCCCTGTGCGAGCGGAGTACGTGTATTACTGGGGTTCTCGGGAAGTGTCACACGCGATTGGCCCTGTGCGAGCGGGGTACGTGTATTACTGGGGTTCGTGGGAAGTTTCACACGGGATTGGCCCTGTGCGAGCGGGGTACGTGTATTACTGGGGTTCGCGGGAAGTGTCACACACGATTGGCCCTGTGCAAGCGGAGTACGTGTATTACTGGGGTTCGTGGGAATTGTCACACGCGATTGGCCCTGTGCGAGCGGAGTACGTGTATTACTGGGGTTGGCGGGAAGTGTCACATGCGATTGGCCCTGTGCGAGCGTGGTACGTGTATTTCGGGGGTGCGTGTGAAGTTTCACATGCGATTTTGCTGTCGGAGCGGGGTACGTGTATTTCGGGGGTGCGTGTGAAGTTTCACTCGAGATTTTGCTGTCAGAGCAGGGTACATGTATTTTGGGGGTGCGCGTGAAGTTTCACATGTGATTTTGCTGTCAGAGCGGGGTACATGTATCCAGTGTGGTGCGCGGGGAGTCCTACACGTGAATTGTCAGTGTGGGTCCTCCCAGGTGTCCCCTCTACCCCCTCCACGGCCCCTGCAGGCAGCCCACACCACAGGGGACTACCCTGCACCCCTGGTCATGTTCCGCAGGCAGCCCATCCACCATGGGCATGCCCCCCTGCCAAGCCACATGTCACCTTGCAATATGATCACCAACTCATGTCCCCCTGCACCTCCACACCACGGCAGTGAGGGGCACCTGCCACCAGGCCCCCAATCATGTCCCACTCATGTCCCCCTGCACTCCCACCCCGGCAGTGAGGGGCACCTGCCAGCAGGCCCCCACTCATGTCCCACTCATGTCCACCAGCACCCCCACCCCCCAGCAGTGAGGGGCACCTGCCAGCAGGCCCCCACTCATGTCCCCCAGCACCCCCACCCCACAGCAGTGAGGGGCACCTGCCAGCCGGCCCCCACTCATGTCCCACTCATGTCCCCGAGCGCCCCCACCCCCCAGCAGTGAGGGGCACCTGCCAGCAGGCCCCCACTCATGTCCCACTTATGTCCCCCAGCACCCCCACCCCCCAGCAGTGAGGGGCACCTGCCAGCAGTCCCCACTCATGTCCCCCAGCACCCCCACCCCCAGCAGTGAGGGGCACCTGCCAGCAGGCCCCCACTCATGTCCCCCAGCACCCCCACCCCCCAGCAGTGAGAGGCATCTGCCAGCAGGCCCCCACTCATGTCCCACTCATGTCCCCCAGCACCCCCATCCCTCAGCAGTGAGGGCACCTGCCAGCAGGCCCCCACTCATGTCCCACTCATGTCCCCCAGCACCCCTACCCCCCAGCAGTGAGGGGCACCTGCCAGCAGGCCCCCACTCATGCCCCACTCATATCCCCTCACCCACTCACCCACCCAGTAGTGACATGCCCATCTCATGACACAAACCAAAAGTCAACTATGTACATCAACACATGTCCGTCACACACAGACACACACACACACACAGGTTGCCATTGATTGAGGAAACCCACATGTCAACATGCATGAACCCAACGAGTGAATCGCACACATTGAAGTAAAACAGACCTTCCAGGATTTTGCGACATTAAATGTCAAATTTTGCGGCATTAAATGGCAAATTTTGCGGCACAACCTTTATTTATTGCAGCATTTTTGCGGGATATTTTGTATTATCTGGAGGGTCTTAGATTGCCACATTGTAGGAAAGAGGCAGAATGCAAGGCTGAAAGAGAGTAGGGTGTCATTATTATGTATCTTTTGTAGTAATTTAATGGGAAGAATCCCGGATGTCTCTGGCTTGGCAGAACAGTTTTTCAATTTTGCAGCGAATAGATTTGCACTTCAGCCAAACAACCCAAAATGTACCTTTCACCACCAACCCACCCCGTCCCCTAGTTAAATGCTTGGTCGCTGCCGCTTCCCCTCCAACCCTGTGGTGTCAGATCAGTCCCTCTAACGCAGGATGGATCCGACGTCGCAAAGGCGCTTTTTAGTTTTTTAGTTTTTGTTTTTAGTCCCCCACCTCCAATTTTGAGAAATCGGGGGACACCCCTGCAACCTCCAAGGCCGAAATACTGAACATAAGTAGCGGGTGACACCCCTGCTCCACATGTTCGGTATTTATAATAATCGATCAAATGGTACTGGCGAAATAGGTCAAATTGTACCATTCGATCGATTTTTGGCAGTCAAAATGGGTAGTTCCTTGAATAGAACTGCTCTCCCGACAGTGTTCTGCAAGCTCCCAGCGCGTCCAATGTAAAATACGACCCAAAAACGCATTTCTATCCTGTTTGAGGAGCAGAAATGCAAGCGACATAGCAGCGGTTCATATACCTTAAAAAAAATGTATGACCGGGTCAAGAAAGACCCTGGCGATCATTATGAGGTTGCTGGTCCGGAAACAACGGTTCTGGTAAACCTGCCGCTACCGTTGTTTCCGGACCGGAAAACTACGAGTTCTGCGAGGGGGTGCCTTCCAGCCCGCCAGGTCTGACCTGGCAGGCGGAACGGCACCCACTCGCAGACCTTGACGGATGCACCAGCACTGTTGCACACAGTGCCCGTGCATCATTCCTCCCCATTCCCAATGAGTCTAATGGGACTCGATGGGAATGGGGATTTTCTTTTTTACAGCATCTGGCCGGAGGGAATGCCAGAAAGAAAATTACTACGGCAGCAGCCGTGCCATTTTTACCGACACTAGTACCGCCGGACTTGTGATGAGGCCCCCTGTCATGCAGTGGCACCCCCAGCTCCCGTGCGCATAGGGTTGCGTACGATTTCTGCACATTTAAAAGTGCATCTTGCGTGGAAATTTAGGATGCACTTTTAAATTGGCAGAAACACCCCCTGATTGACTCAGAGGTGAAAAAGGCGATCTGAATTGGCGCGCGTATAAAATCCACAATGGACACCTGAATGAGCACATTTTAATAAAATGTGCCCATTCAAGTGTCCTTGTGGATTGGGCTGCTCTTTTTTTGGGCGCAATTGATGAGATGTGTTTGCGCATTTCATTTCTTGCATTTATAAGTTTTGAGAATCTGGGACCCTAAGGATTTTTTTTTATTGTAGTTTTTGCAGGTTGTTTTTGCAAAAACAGCCGTTTTTTCGTCATTTTGCGGGATCGCAAAATTGCTATAAACTAGAGGGTCTGGTAAAAGATCAAAATGTATTAACATGAAAACCAATTGAAAGTACTTAAAGCATAAAATAATGGCAAACATGAAATGAAATGCATGTCCAAATTAAAAAAATAAAATTCCTCAAAAAAAACCAAGTAATCCAAAAGAAAAATGGCCAAAACTCTCTGTCCACCAAACCAAATCCAAATTAAACGCAAAAAGGTAAATCCATTGATCCATGGTGAAGTGAAATTAAAATGTCCAAATAAATTCAACGTCCAACTATGTACAATGCAATTTTCAAGGGTCCAAGAGCCCAACGAAACAAATGAAACCTATCTAATAACCTACCTAACAGGAAAACTATTTACAAAAGTGTGGGGCATAGTCCAAAAGCCCCAAAATAAAAAAAAAGGAAACCTAACACTATAAACTATTTACAATGGCGACGGGCAAGTCCTGCGGCTCACGCAGTGATGTTTTCGGCCAGGGCATCATTGAACTCCATGTCTATTTGCAGGAGGCGGGCCTCTGTCCTGGCCCCGAGGTCTCGCAGGGAGGCACTCATGGCCTGTTCCAACTCCCTGCGAGTCGCCTCGAGGCACTCTGCCCGCCTCAACGCCTGACGCATGGAGAACTCCTCCCTGACCATGGTGAGCCGCCCCTCTTCTGCCTGCAGCCACTCTGCACCTATACGCTGGCCCAACCGCAGCCACACGGAAGACACATCCATTCCAGGGTCCTCCTGCCCTCTAGCCGATGCCTGCCCCCCTGATGTCGATGGCCCCGAGCCATCATTGCTCCCACCTAGAGCCTGCTCCTGCTGCTGCTGCTGCTGTCCATGTGCCCTGTCCGATGATGCCTGCACATCCTCCATCAGCTGGTCTCCAGTTGTGGTGTCCACCCCTGCTGGACCACCGACTCCAGACTGTGCAGGGATGGGATCTCCATCAAGCTGGCTGTGTTGGTCAGGCCAGGTCCACAGGGGGCCCTGGTGGAATCTGGGCCGGAAGACGGCAGGGAGAACGACTGGCGCATAGTCTCCACAGAAGAGGAGAGGTCCGCCAGAGCGCGCGTCACATGTAGGAACCCACCAACCAGGGCCCCTCCCAAAAGTGCCACGTCGCGACGCTGCTGTTCATGATGGCGTGCATTCTCCGCCCAGGAAGAACGCATGTTATCACGAATGTCATGCGTGCGCAACGTCTGTAGGTAGTGGAGAGGCAGATGACATGGCACTCTCCCCTACCTGCGGACGGGCCTGGGACGGGGCATCCCTGCTGGTGCATGGTGGTGCAGTCACAGGGTCAAGGACAGGGACATGCACAGGCCCCTCCACGGTGACCTTTGCTGCCTCCTGACCCTTGGCCTGGACTGCACCACTTGCACCAGTGGTACTACTGCCACCAGGCCCCATGTGCGGCTCAGTAGCGGGCTCCTCCTCCTCTGTGGAGACCACCAACCTGGATGTCTCCGTACCGTCTTCCCCCATTGCAAGCCCCTGTGGGGGCTCACCCGGCCCTTCCGCCACAGCCGTAGTGGCGCACACGGCACCAGCCCCCTCGCTCCTGGATGATGGCAAGTCCTGGGAGGGTGTCTGGGCCTTGCGTCGCCGCCCAGTGGAGGCATCACCACCGCTTGGCTCCACAGCGCCGTCTCCGCCCTCTTCTTCACTTGACGCTGCATAGAGGGAGACATAGAACACAAGCATCAGGGTACAGTACAATATTCCCCTAGACAGGAAGCAATAACACATGAGTGGCAGTGTCTAACATCACTTACATCCTGTCCCTCCACAACACATGGGTGAATGCACACAACACGCATGCATAAACAGGCTTGGCGCCTGCAATCAACATCAGCATCCATGTACAAGGGCCTCCATTAATCAAAATGTTGCCTTAAAACTCACATGAATCATGGCTCACACTGATCCCATGTACACACATCACCGGAGGGTCATGCATCATGCCTTGTACACCACAGACACAGTGGTGCATACAATGGTGACCGCACTGCATGAGTGAATGTACACATCATCACGGACATGTGTCATGAATCCATGGCGTATTGAAGTCACAGACACACTTCTCAGACACACACACACATGTGCACCATGCATGTACATGACAGCAGCACCCATCCCTCACACCCCCACCACGTGCAAGAACAGACACTGCATGCTTTCATGTGTGCATTTGCCATACAGCCCCCCATGTTGCATTGGAACTCATGCACCAACCATGTGGTTCGCACATTACTGGTCTCACATGCAGGACCATGATGTCTCTGCACACACCCACATCCATACATGGCCCATGTCACACATACAGGCAAGTATCAGACTACCAGCACACTGCAACATGCCCTGTCTCACACACCAATGCTTGGCCCCTTACCGCTCAACTCCAGACGGGTCTTCCTCCGAAGGATCTGGGCGTGGAGCACTGGGCCTACGTGTTCCAGGACCCTCATCTGGATGTCACTCATGCTGACCCGGCCCCCCTCCGCGAGGCGCTGGGTCTTGTGGAGGGTCCTGGAACTGAAGTCCTCCCAGTGCTTCTTGACATGCTTGATGTCGTGGGTTGCCACCCCCTCTGCGTTGATGACAACCACTACGTTGTCCCAGATCCTCTCCCGTCCTTCCTTGTTGGCGCATGATGTTCCGAAGAGGGCATCATAATGCCCCAGGACATGTTCCACCAGGACACCAACTTCCTTCACACTGAAGCTGGTGGCCCTCTTCCTCTCTGGCTGGGGGTCGCCAGTGGTCTCAGATGGTGTTTGCCCCGACATGGCGACCCCCGAGGCAGGCCTGGGTGGAGACAACTGGGTCCTGGGGCTGGGCTGTGGATTGATGGTATCCCAGTCGGGAGTCTTCTGTTCCAGCAGGGGGGGACACAGCAACTGGAACCCTGGCTGACGTGCAGGCACCAAATAGCAGGGCACGTGGGCAGCAGGCAGGCAGGCAGAAGCAGATGGCAGGTGGGAGCATGCTCAGGGCTCTGGGGGGCAGTAATTCGGCCTTCTGGGCAGGAGCGTGGTCTTCCATGTGTTGTTGCGTGGCCAGCTTGATACAGAGTAATTTGGCACGTGAAAATCTTGCACGTCTGCATGTAATTCGAGGAAAGGCCCTTAGCGTGTAAGCGCATCTGTGATGTTACGCACGCGGGCGTTTCCCTCGTGACGTGGGCATAGTGGTTCAGCGCACGTGAAAAAAACTGCACGTCCGTGTGTGAATGCGTGTAATCTGAGGAAAGGGCCTATGTGTAAGTGACGTGATGCGCGTGGGTGTTTCCCTCAGCACGGGTTAAAGGTGAGTGGGGCCAGCAGTTTGCTGTACGTGCCTTTCGTGGAGACTGACGTGTGTTGCTGCTTCGTGTTGTTTCGCGCGCCATCACTACTTAACAGCGGATCAGGACGTTTCTCTTCTTTTGGCAGGGTATTGGCTATGCGTGTTTTTCATTATCACGCTAGTCAGACGGTGAGTCGCGCACGCTATGTTTCCCACTGCGGGTGCCCCTGTGTATCGCACCCGTTTTCGAGGTCATAGTAGCCTGCATGTCCCACACGTACGCGTTTTTCGTGTAACTGGGTGCCACCGCGTACTGCGGGAGGTTGATTCCACACACATAGGCTGCAGGGTTGAGTGCACGGTTTTATTGCAGTTTTGGGGTGCCTGAGCATTGTGTGACCAGTCACCACATCACTGGGGTCACATACAGCCTTGCAGGTGCAGGGGGGCTGTTAACATTTTGCATCCAACCCCCTCCACCCCAATTGCCCAGGACAATTGTGGTGTACACCTCCTATTGGCACTCCTCCATCTGTGCCGGCACTACTCCATCTGTGCCATGGTTGGGAGGCCACCAAAGGTGAGGGGTGCCTCACCTGGGCATCCTCCTCATGGCGGGCATGGTCAGGGATGTGGCCGGGGTGACCAGGGAGTAAGAAGACTCCAGGGTGTCCATGGTGGCCGCAGAGGGAGAAGAGGCAGTGGTGCGCCACTTGAGCATGATGTTGTGCCATGTGTCGATGCAGTCTTGCCACCACCCCCTTTGGTTCCGGGAGATGCAACTTCTGCATCTGACACTGGCGCTCGTGTGACCGGCAGTCTGTTTCATCGACTGCCACGGGCTAGAGGGCAGTGGTAGCTGCAGGTGCAGCTGTGGACACCACCACCCAGGCTCAGGGTCTTCCAGCGCAGGCTGTGTTGGCACTTGAAGAGCCCTTGGAAGATTTCCAACAGGTCAGGAGGGAAACCGTAGGTGCACGCAGGGATGCCCTGACCAAGACACGTGTCCCTGGGGTAGTAATGTCATCTGCTGCCCCGACCAGCCAGGTGTTGGCAAGTGCAGGGGCAGATGCAGCCAACAACACCCCGGTTGTGAGTCTGCCAACCAGGACAGTCGCGGTCAATGACACTGCCACAGCGGATGTTGCTGTGCAGGGCCCATTAGAGGGCACCCAGCTGCCACTGACGCAAGTCAGGCCTTTGGTCGACCCTCCACCTGCCACTCCCTTGGCTCAATCCACCGGTGCTACTGGCCATTGTGATGAGGGCGGCATTTGCCAGCCAGGGTCTGTGCCACAATCCAAGAGGAGGAACGTTGCACCTACAGCACAGGCTGGGACCCCACACACAGCCACGACCTCCAGCATGTCGAGGAAGAAGCCTTTCTGCAACCAGGAACTGGACTGCCTCGTGGACTACATGCTGGGCCACAGCCGTGACATGCTAGTGGGTCCTAATTGTCAGACTACGGCTGCCCACCGCAAGTTGTGGAACATGTGATTGCATTCGGCCATGAGGTGCGCACGGCGCAAGAGTGCAAAAAGCATTGGAATGACCTCAAACGCAGCGCTAAGGCTAAGCGTGCCTCAAACTACAACTTGACTCTGGTGACTGGCAATGGGCCTACACCTGAGGAGGAAGACCTCACGCCGCATGAGTCACTCGTTGCGGAGTTCATACTATCTGAATCGGTCAAAGGAGTGGGAGAGATGCCGGACTTTGATGCCCAGTCCAGTGAGTGTTGCTGCGTGTCTGTTGTGGACATGTGTGTTTCACTTGTGTGATGTGTTGTGCATGACTGCCACTACTTGTCACGTGTACATGGTTCTGATGTGCAAGTAATGCAATGCTTCCCTGATGCATGTCTGCTCTGCTGGATGGTGGACATGTGGAGCGGACGGGGAATGTCCGCATCACCACTATTGCACCCTACTCACATGCTGGTCACCAGGATGCCCTTCAAGTCCATGTTCCAGCTCACTGGCCCTTCAGCATGTAGCGTGGGGTGACCTTCCTCTCAGCCCAGGGACTATGTCATAGCATGACTGACGTGCATGTGTCCTGTGCCTGCATGCAGGTACTCCATGTAGGCATGCTCCCTTGCCCCTTCACCACCCCTCTGCACCCCAATACCACCTTAACACTGGTATGCTTCAATTTTGCCGTTAAGTACTTCCCTGTTCATGCGTCCTGTGTACATGCTGACTTCCAGCAGCCAATCTGCCAGACATATGCTGTGTGGTACATCCTTTGTACTTGATGAAGGGTGTCTCACTTGGACTGTGCAGAGGTCAGATGCCCAGCAGGGACATGAGTGCCCATTCATGCTCCATGTGTATTCCACTCATGCCCCTATGTGTCCTTGACTAGATGATAATTATGGCAGGAGTCCAGGGGGACCTACATTGCATGGCATTTCATCAGCCTTCATATTTCCACTGTGGCTCAGTCCTGCGTCAGACACATGTTTAGGGTGTGATGGTCTGGGTGGGTCACAGGCCTCAGCCTGTTTAATGGCCAATGACTCTGTCCAACTGGTGTAGTGTCTTCTTCACACGTGGGTGTACTCCAAAGGTTTCATCATGTGTCCTGCTTACTGTCCCATCATCATTTGCTGTGTTGTCACTTGACTCACATGATGCAGTTGATGCTAGTCAACACTGTCTGCCAATACACAGGTGTATGTTCAGCCTTTTGATACCATGCTAGGCATCCCTGCATTTGCACTTGGGGGAGGGGTGGTTTACTTGTAGACATGCTACCCATTGAATGCACATTGCATGTGATGCCTGAAGTTGACCTTGCACTGCCTTCACATTTTCTGACAAACATAATGAAGTTCTTGCACATGTAGATAGTGAGTAACGTACATATTTGCTGCACTGCATTGACCCACTTCAGAGCAAACTGACACCTTTCGACATGCCTAATCAAAGAAGCAATTTCAAGTTGACCCAGCATGCATGGCAGGTTCTATTTTGTGTGTGACATGTCTGCTTGATGTGTTTGGTGTCTGTGTGTGTGTGTGTGAGTGTGTGTTGTGTGCTTCTAACATGTGTAGTGACCTTTTGTCTCTCTACTTTTCAGATGATGACACAATGGAGCCAGAGGATGGTGTTGTCATGCCAGGCACAGGGTTGTCATCACTACAGCAACCCGACACAAGTGGGGGTCGTGTGGTGGTAGGCCACGAAAACCCACATGTGCTACAGTCCATCTTGTCTCTGGCTGGCAATGGGTCCAGCCCTGATGACCACTCTGACTTCTTTTTTTTTTTTTATTGAAAAGCTACAGTTTTCCCCTTTCCCCCTCCATCATAAAGATGGAAGGAAAAAAGAGAGAACCTTTGTTTCAAATCATCTACACCTCAAATACATATCATTATTATCAACATCATCATTGTGTCTTACTATGCTTTCAACAAAATTCTTCTAAGCATCATCATATCATACAGTGCACTTAATAGACAAGCAAACAGGCAAAATCAATTAATCATTCAACTTAACAATTAAACAATTAAGCACTTAGACAGTTCCTTTATCACTCTACCATTTTCGAGCAACGGCCTAGCACCCCTTCTGATTAAGGAGGACATCTCAGGAGAGCGTTCATAAAGTTTACAATCGCACAAACATGTTTGATGTTTTGTCCTGAAGATATCAGACACCACCAGGTAATCATATCACTATTTGACGGGGCATAATCGCCTAGATGAACAGAACGAAGATCAGCAATTTCTGGACAACTTAAAATCAGGTGTTTCAAAGATTCAACTGATTCCTCACAGAATCGACACAAATTGTTGTTTATAGCAGGCTGCATTCTTTGAAAAAGAATTTCCTTCGTATTCAATGTATTTAAACGAAAACGAAGAAATTGTTCCCGATAATGACGAGTATAGCATTGAAGCAGGTAAAGTGGCTGAGAATTTAGTTTTTTTTAGCAATACCCAACTTTTTAGAAAGAGCAAGATTTGAGTATCTTTCAACATTAATAATCCATGCCCAAGTTTCACATTTTCTTTTTGCCACTTTTGGGCGTGAAAACAGGTCAAAATTATTAATATCAGCTGCAACAATCCACTCTTGCACTTTAGAGCTCCATTGGGCCAACAGATTACTGATTTTCGAGTCATCAGAGGCAGTAAATATTCTATACGCTGGCGCTCCACCCACATCTCTCATCTTGCACCAAAGCGAGATGGACTTCCAAACCACAGTTGAAAAAAGTGAATTTAATGATAGTTTGTGACGTATTGCTATAATTGGAATACAGCTCGGGAGGTTAAGAACCCGTTTCCAAAAAAGACCCTCTACAATATTTCAATTTTGTTCACTGATATTCCATCCCGCTTCAGCACCAAATGTTAAAATAGGAACTACCTTTTGACGGTAGAACGTTATCACCGGGGATAAGGAAAATTTGCCAAAGTTTTTATTGATCTTGGCTGCTTGCAGTGCCAGTCTTACTGCTTTCAGTTTCAACGCAATTAGCCATTGGACTTCTCTGATTGAGCTGTTAAATTTGATGCCTAAATAGCGAATCGAATTGACAGAAATTAACTGCTGACCGCCTACCACCCATTTAAAGGGATGGTCTAGTAAAAAAAAATATTTAAAAAATAGATAGGCCACATAAAAAAAAAAATACTAGCATCCTCCGTTTTAAAACTTCCTATGTAAAATTTTGAGCTATTCAAGCTCAAAATTCGAAAAAGCAAGCACAGGGGCGCCGCCATTTTGTGAAATGGAGGCCCTCCTGTGCTGGCTTTTGCTTTTGCGGCACTAATGAAGGAAAAGCCAGCCAGCTGTAGTAATCAAGGTCTACCGCTGGGTGGCTTTCCCTTCATTAGTGCCGGGACTCGGAGGACACGGACCGGAGACCAGAGCAGGAAAGCTGCAGCTGAATCTCGGTAAGTGCTATTTATTTTTTTTACAAAAAATAAGCACTAGCTGCGTTTTTTTTTCTAAGTTTTCCGGGCTGGACGAGCCCAGAAAACTTAGAAATAAAACCGCAGCTTTACAAACGTTGTATTTATGTTTGCGGTCGCTTTTGAAGCGACCGCAAACATAAATACAACGTTATTGTGTCGGAAAACGCTGCGGTTTTTCTTTACAAGTTTCTCAGGCTCCTCCGGCTCAGAGGCTCCGGCCTGAGAAACTTGGAGAGAAAAACCGCAGCGTTTTCCAACACAACCGCATGTGTTTCTGCCTGCTGTGGCTATCACTTTGGTTCTCTGGTGCTCCCAGGGGAGCACCAGAGACCCAAAGTGAAAGCCACAGCAGGCAGAAACACACGCGGTTATGTTTACATGCCGCGTAGTGTTTCTACCTGCAGCTGATTTCCCATTTGGGGCTCTCGGGCTCCCCGTGGGGAGCCCGAGAGCCCCAAATGGGAAATGCTAAATGCTACGTTGTCTGCCTAAATCTAATTTTCCATTTGGGGCTCTCAGGCTCCCCGTGGGGAGCCGAGAGCCCCAAATGGAAAAGCAGATTCAGGCAGACACAACGCGGTTGTTTTCCGCAATGCCGCATTGTGTCTGCCTGAATCTGCTTTTCCATTTGGGGCTCTCGGGCTCCCGTGGGGAGCCCGAGAGCCCCAAATGGAAAAGCAGATTCAGGCAGACACAACGCGGTTGTTTTCCGCAATGCCGCGTTGTGTCTGCCTGAATCTGCTTTTCCAATTGAAGCTCTCCGACTCCCCGTGGGGAGCCCGAGAGCCCCAAATGGAAAAGCAGATTCAGGCAGACACAACGCGGTTGTTTTCCGCAATGCCGCGTTGTGTCTGCCTGAATCTGCTTTTCCATTTGGGGCTCTCGGGCTCCCCACGGGGAGCCCGAGAGCCCCAAATGGTAAAGCAGATTCAGGCAGACACAACAATAACGTTGTATTTATGTTTGGGTCGCTTCAGCTTCAAAAGCGACCGCAAACATAAATACAACGTTTTTAAAGCTGCGGTTTTATTTCTAAGTTTTCCGGGCTCCTCCAGCCCGGAAAACTTAGAAAAAAATCCGCAGCTAGTGCTTATTTTTTGTAAAAAAAATAAATAGCACTTACCGAGATTCAGCTGCAGCTTTCCTGCTCTGGGCTCTGGTCTCCGGTCCGCGTCCTCCGAGTCCCGGCACTAATGAAGGGAAAGCCAACCAGCGGTAGACTTTGTTTACTACAGCTGGCTGGCTTTTCCTTCATTAGTGCCGCAAAAGCAAAAGCCAGCACAGGAGGGCCTCCATTTCACAAAATGGCGGCGCCCCTGTGCTTGCTTTTTCGAATTTTGAGCTTGAATAGCTCAAAATTTTACATAGGAAGTTTTAAAACGGAGGATGCTGGTATTTTTTTTTTTATGTGGCCTATCTTTTTTTTAAATAAAATATTTTACTAGACCATCCCTTTAAATGCACAATCTCTTCTACTCGATACTGAACCAATCAACACAATTTTAGTTTTGTCTGTGTTGATAGCCAGTTCATTTACGACTATATAGTCATAGAGGCAACTTAGCAAACGTTGAAGGCCGATTTGTGTTTTATCGATCAGAACGAGATCGTCAGCATAGGCAATATACCGAACTGGAGTTCAGTTTAGATGTGGAGGAAAACAATGGGCTTGCTCCAAGTATAATGGGAGATCTGCCAAAAATAGTTTGAACAAATCAGCAGCCAATGGGCAGCCTTGCTTAACACCCCTTGTCGTTGGAATGCTGTCAGATAATATGCCTTGTTTGTTCAGGCATACTCTAAAAGAGGTATCTGTATGTAACGCCATTATTGGGTTAAGAAGGGCCATAGGACATTTCCATTTCATTAGTTTGGCCCATAGCATCTGACGGTTAACTCCATCACATGCTTGCCTCATGTCTATAAAGGCTAAATGCAATTTGGTCTTACTCTTTAATGCGTGATATTTCAAAGCTGTCAAAATTGCAAGGTTGACTTCCACACCTGTACCTTTTGGGAACCCAGTTTGCCGAATATCAAGGATTCTCACCTTTTTAGCCCAATTTACCAATTTACATCTCAAATTAGAACCAAAGAGTTTTCCAATAGAGTCCAATAGGGCAATGGGTCGATAGTTTTCAGGTGCATCCCAGCAGCCCTTCTTATGGATTGGAATTACGATTGCTGTTAATCACGATTTAGTTAAACACTTAGATTTTGCGATTTTATGAAACAAACACTCAATAAAAGGTGCCCAGATCTGCGGATTTTTTTTTTGCCTGACATTACTTACCATGTCCGGACCAGCAGCGCGAGAATTTTTCAGTGACTTAATAGCGCCAATGATGTCTGACAGCGACATCTGGACATCCCAGGGACCCAATATGACTGCTGATTTCCTTTTGGGAACCTTCAGCTGGCTATTAAACACTGACCTAAAATGTTTACACCAAGTATCCCCAGAAATTGTGTTCTGCGTAGAATTGGAACCGTTAAAGGGGCCCATATTTAATATTCGCCAGATGTCGCGTGTATTCTTTGTAATGATCAGTTTCATCATAAACGCAGCAGAATCCTGTTCTACAATCACTTTATGATATTTCAACCAATTTCTATAAATCGCCCGTCTGGCCTGTACTTTCTCCAGCATTATCTTAGATGGTACATTTTTTTGCTTTTTTATTTTACGAACATCTTTTCTTAGTTTTTTCTTTTTAACATCAAGCGATTTACTAAAAGGGTGAATATGCAGCTTATGTTGCTGAGCGCTATCTTTGATCGAAATGATATGATTCTGTAGAAGCAGAGTATAGTCCACAACGTCTGTCAAATCACTTAAATTAGCCGTTAAAACACGGATCTCATTTGCGCTCAGTCTTAAGCGATTTCCGCTCATGTTTACTTCAACTGCTGATGGGTATGGGGATAAAGTATCCAACACCGCCAAAAGACATTTGAGTTTCAACAACAAATGATCGCTCTTGGTCGTCTTCAATGATTGACGTGTGAGAATCCTTAACCCCAGGTTACTAGACACCCAGAAATAGTCAATAATGCTGTGCGTGGATTCACGTTGCCATGTGGCCTGAGCTGGAATATCGCCACACACATTGCCGTTCAACAAAACGCAGTCAAACGACTCCATAATATCTGACCAACGTTGTTCTTTCTCACCTAGCTCTTCATATGGAATCTGGCAATAAGCTTGAATGTGGAGATCATATTTAAACCACAAGCCATTTAGGTCACCGCAGCATATGATGCTCAAATTATTGAATTGCATGGCTGCTTCTTCCATTAGACAGCTAATCGCCATGGTAAAATCTATAACTTTTATTTTGGCCGGATTCCAGTAACAATTTATGATCAACAGAGTTGCAACTGTATTCGGAGTGTCTGAACATGCTTGTATAATTATACCTTGAACGTAAGGATTAGGATTAAAACAGATGGGTGTAGACCACTCTCGTGAAATCCGAACCATTGTCAAGAGTCCTGCCGATGGTCGGCCCTGAGTGTTTTGGATTGCAGGATTGACCAATATATTGAAGCCATCTCTCATTGGAGCATCAACTAACCAGGTTTCCTGCAGACAAATTATAAACACATCATCCAATGGAATATCAAAGTCCTGAAACAAATGTTGAAAGCCACGAGTGTTCCATGATAGGATCGAGAAGATTGCTTCCTGTGATCCCAATCATGGCTATTCCTGCTTCTGTTGTCTCTGATGCACAGGTTGTTTCTCAGATCGACGAGAGTCACCATGTCGTATTTCAGAAGTCATACTATGGCGAACAGATTTCACAACTGTTTGTTTTTTCGATGTTGAGCCATGAACTGCCAGCGCAGGATTTGAGCATCTCCTATCCACATCTGGTTCAACGGAGATATCAAAGCCGAACAACAGAAAATCTTCAGCTGCCTTCAGAAGAGTGTTACGTACACCAGCGGCGTCAATATGTAGAAGCACAGCATCAGAGGCAGTTTCTGTCACATATTCGACAATTTTAATATCATCTGATTCAATCAGTCGAAGTGGTGGAATATGCTTAAACAACCGCAGAACATTTGCACGGTTGAGATTCAGATCATTATCATTCTTAAGTATGTTTTGCAGTCTCAATTTACACCTGCCATCCTTTGTACGATGGTGCAGCTGGTCCTGTGGCCTCAGTGGAGAGCAGCGTTGCTTGTTACGTTGGTTAGTTGTAAACTTTGGGTTCAATTTCGAAATAGTTGCCTTTGAAGACAGAACTTCCTTTTTCATATTAGAAGCACGGCGACCTTGCACTACTTGTCACTCTGAGGGCGGGCAGCTTAATCTAGTATTATCAGTTCTCATGGGCAGGTTTAGCTCCAGTGGCTGTTCTTCTATAGAATGTTGCGTTAAGTCCTCATCACTACGATGGAAATAAATAGAAATGTCACACAAATCTTGTACGTCTGCGGCCACCGTGATGGCTAAAGAGCTGTCACTCGAGTTTAGTCGTCTACGCTTAACACCATGGTTCAATGATAAAGACGGTGCAGTATGCTATACTGGAGGAGGCACCTTTGCTCCATTCGTAGGTCACTTGAACAGACCTGGCCTTGGTGGAGTCGACAAATTTCTTATAAAGCTTTTTGTTGCAACATGAGATGCTAATTTTGCTTTCTTGGCTGTAGAAGTCACTTTAATGGGCTTCCCTTTCTCCTTCGACTTGGCAGTCCCATTCAGAGCAAAAGATTTTGCCGTGCCTCCAAAAATGCCAAATGTAGACGGGGTACCATCCTGTAAAAAGACTTGTGTTGTTACTTTGTTCACCTGAGAAGCATCAGTTAAAGGCACCTCTGCAGCCCCTGTTGGCGATCTAATATCAGAAGAGACATGTAAGAGGACGCAGACAGATTAATTAGCATCACTGACCACAGTCGATGGAAGAGCGCTGTGACAGCTTTTCGAATGTTGTAATGCACAAACCGTTTGGCATGTCGTTGCATCCAGATGTTCACTAGTTTGAATCGTAGACCGGGACCTCTGCTCAGGATTTGCTGATGGGGCAAAGCACTGTGCATCAGATTTAGGCAGGTCAGAACTATGACCTGACTTTAACAGAGGTACTAATTCGGACAGCACGTCTAACAGACATTTTAGCTGTAAATCATGCCGCTCCTGTTGCAGGGTCACTAGATCATTAAGACGAGATTGCCAAAAGGAACTTGAGTCTTTACCGGCTTGAACATCGAGTTGGATGAGCTTGGTAAAAGCATCTATTTGATCCAATTGCGCCGAAAGATTCAAAATAAGAGCACCTTGGTCTCTTATAATCTCGGTTAAAGTCTCATAAAGCTTTACAAACGGAATCATCGCCTGTGATGATGCAGCGAGAACATTATTGTGCAGTTGAATGGCTGCACCCGCCGGCAGGTTTATTTTTGAGGTCAGCGTTTTCAGAGAGTCTTTACATGGAGTTGGAATAAATAGGGAATCATTCACAGAAGTTGTGCTTTTTACTGGAGTAGCTGGTGTTGCTGTTGTAGCATTCTTTTTTAGCAGTGCATCAATAGCGTTGTGCCTTTTTATATAGCTGTTGACTTCGGGTAAGTGCACAATGCCTTGAGAATGATGAGCTGACCCTAGGTCCTGAGCTCCAGGAAGTTCCAGTCGAGATTTTGGTGATGGCGGCGCTGACATGATGGGGGACAGAAGCGCCTGCTTTTTCTGCGACGGGCGTGACTGACTGGCACTGCTATTCAGACAGTCACTAGTCGAAAGCTGCAGCGAAGAAATGTCTTGAGCTTTCTTGTTTTGAGCGGTAGAACGAACAAGCCTATCAGTAGTAGGCTGCGTAGAAAAAGCACAGGAATCGCTCGAAGTCGTTGGTTTCAAATCCACGTCGGCTGTTTTTTGCACTTCGAGGGCTTTGCTCAGGGCACTACCGGCCCGCGTCAGCAGAATTGACTTTTGTGAAGTTATAGGAGCATTGAGCATGAGTCCAGAGTGACTGACACCTTCTTTATTTATTAGGCACGACACCGAACTGCCTGGAAAGGAGCAAGATTGCTCCGTCGAGGCCTTTTCACTTTCCTGTTGCTCATTAAGAACTCTGGAAACTCCATTGCTCGCAGGACTAGAGTCAAAGTCAGTTGAAGCAAGGCTTCCCATTGAATCGGCGATCTTCTGCAGCGGAAATGAAGCTCGTCCAGTAGCCTTTATTTGCGCAGTTGAAGTGTGCGATCGAACCAACGGGCTCTCATTTACATTTAATTTTTCCTGTGTAGCTGAGATCGCACATATTATTTCTGCATATGTCAAATAAAATGGCAAAAACATTTTAAAAGGACGGGAGTGCGTGGCTGAAACCACCTTCGATAACTCATGCTGCGCTGACGGCGACATCAGCAACGGGAGTGGCATTGGGACAAGGTCCGCAAGAGAAAGCATGGTAAGTGGTTTAGATTAGGGCTTGTGAATTGTCGTCCTGAGCCCACTGTGATCCAGACTAATGCCTACAAACGCTGCTGTATCAGTGGCGTTAACCGCACAGCTTTCGACCAAAGAGGCATTGTCGTGATGTACCTGTGCAGTTGTTTGAACCAATTGAAAAGGCACTGCCGAAGGTTCCGGGAGCACCGGAGGAACTTCCTTCGAGCATGCAGCGGGCTTACCTTGAGACTTCGGGCCAACAGCTGCGTTGTTTGGCAGAGGAGTCCATGGATTAAACATCCAACGCTGTAGCAATGTCTTATTACGTGTCTGAGGCCCCCCCAACGAAGGGGTCTTCTGTATTGCAGCCATCGACGCTTGAAGATAAAATTGCCGGCCTCCCGGCCCTCGGACGCACTCGGGCGAACTGGGCAAACTGGGACTCAGCCGGGACTCCGCGCCGCGCTCCGCGCGGCAAAGCAGTCTTTATGCAAATCCAATAATAGAAGTAGAGAGAGGACTCACAAGTCGCTGCAGCTCCTCACGGTATCACAGACACAGAGTAACTGGGCAAACTGGGACAGAGCCGGGACTCCGCGCCGCGCTCCGCGCGGCAAAGCAGTCTTTATGCAAATCCAATAATAGAAGTAGAGAGAGGACTCACAAGACGCTGCAGCTCCTCACGGTATCACAGACACAGAGTAACTGGGCAAACTGGGACTCAGCCGGGACGCCGCGCTGCGCTCCGCGCGGCAAAGCAGTCTTTATGCAAATCCAATAATAGAAGTAGAGAGAGGACTCACAAGTCGCTGCAGCTCCTCACGGTATCACAGACACAGAGTAACTGGGCAAACTGGGACTCAGCCGGGACTTCCATGTCGAGTTGGATGAGCATCAGGTCCATATATCGGGGTGAGTGATTCTGAAGTGGACACTCCTCTGTCCGCGACACCTGCACTGAGGGGTCAGACAGTCTTGGAACCTCCGCCTGTGGTGGATCAGGACGCAGGGTCACCCTCCACACCAGTCACTGATGTGCCTGGGCCATCACGTCAACGTGGGATGTAGTCGTGCAGCCGCGGGCGGTGCCAACACAACAAGGACACCCAGTCCTTGGGTCCCGCAGGGGTCAAGCCCAGCAACGCGATCGCCGCGCGCAACCGCGGTATACTGAGTGGGAGCAAGACATGACTGCCAATTCTGAATGGCAAGGGGCAGCAATGGAGAACATCGCTGAGAGCATGGAGCATGTGGCCCAATCCATGCTCCCCCCTGCTAGGCAGGTGCTTCTCCAGCAGCAGGCGGCACAGTCCACGGCCCGCTCGCTCAGGCTGGGCATGGAGGCCTCAGACAGGGCACGCCAGGCAGAAATGTCATCTCTGCATAAAGCAATTGCTGCTCACGCAGAGGCACACCTGGAGGCCCTGAGGCAAGAGTATGCTTCCCTTAGATCCACTGTGGGTGTCCTTCTGATGTCCCAGAGGGAGCGGGCAGAGGACAGGTTTGCGCAGCTTGAGCGTACCATCTCAGCTGAGCTACATGCTTGCCGGGTGGTGCAGCAGCTGTCCAGCCAGGCCTTGTAGGATGAACTCCGTGTTACATGTGCTACCTTGCAAGAGGAAGCACGTGTATCACGGGAGGTTCTGCATGCAGACCTACGTGTGATCGCCGCACAGAACCAGGATCACCCATCCGGCAGACTAGCTGCCGATGAGGGGGCAAGATGCGGCTAGGCGTGGTCAGGCTCCTGTGCCACGTCCTCATTTCCAGGATGAGCCACACTCAGACGACAATCTTTCTCCCACATAGGTCGGGCTGTGCAGGCGTTGAGCCAATGGAGTTTTTTTTTTCCTCAACATCATTGCATGTGGGTGTTGAGCAGCACCCTGTACCTCCCTCCTCCTGGGTGCCTCTCCCCCCCCGGGACGTATGTGGCCATTCTTGATTTTTCTTTTAGTTTAGTTAGTTTAGTTTAATTTTGATAGTTAGTTTAAATAGGTAATGTAGGTTTTTCATAGTTAGTGTAATTAGTTAATATAGTTTGAAATTGTCTATTGTGCTTTCATGTGATGGTGTGGTGCTTTGTGGCTTTTGAGAGCCTACACTGTCTGTTCCAGCTGGGCCCTTCAAGCTTGTCTTGTGTATGTGTTTGCAGCTTGGGGTCCTTCACTCACATATACCACTCCTGCTTCCCTTATCCATGGGCTCGCAAGGATGGTTCAGTGTAACAGCCTATTACACAAGGGCTCTGGACTGTCATATGTGGCATGTCTGCTGCTGTGAAACTTGTGTTAACACCCCTAGTGGGGATGATAGGGGTGCTATTGACCACTGTTCTTCATTCGCTAGATGGGGGGTTTCACCTAACGCCTGTTTCAAATATGACATCTGTTTCTCCATATGGGAATTACTGTCAGACAAGTTGAGAAACGGATGCCAAGTTACTCAAACTCTGTTACCCTTGGAATCATTCAGTTGTTATTCTGAAACCTAAGGGTAAGGGTTTCGGCTCTTCAGTCTGACTGGGTAAAACAGCTGATTTAGTAGTATTAACCTGCACATCTATTTTATTCATAAAGGTTATATACTGGCTCATCAAGCACTGAAGGGCAAGTGATGCTCTGGCAATTAACACCATAGTATCAACGTAAGACAAAACTGGAAGAGACAAATTGCCTATTTTTGATACATCAGTGCAAGCTTGAATAAGCGTTTCATGTATACCATTAATCTATAAAGTGAACAGTAATGATGCAAGGACACAGCCCTAACTCCTATCTTCACCGGAAAACAGGGTGTGCACCTTCCCCTTCCTTCACTCCTTACACGAGCCCTTGTCTCATAATGGATTTCTATAAGGATGTTCAGCAAATCGCTTGGTGCATGTGTTCACCATCATTTCTTTCTGTTTACTTTATCGAATGCCAAAATCAAATCCAGGAAAGCCAGATAAACTGGTTCCTTCTTTATGTACAATGGTCCTCATTATGACCCTGGTGGTAGGGGGGTCAACGGGGCCGGTAGAGCTGCCGGCCCAGTTAACCCCCTCCCGCCTCATTACGAGGTCTGTTCGCAGGACCCGCTAAGGACTCCTGGTTAACCAGGCGTCCTTAGCGGGTTCCGCGAGCAGACCAGGATGCTAACAACGGGCCTGTCAATAACGGGCCCGTTATTAGCAACATCCCCATTCCCATTGAGCCCTATGGGGCTCAATGGGAATGGGGATGTACCGGGTCTGGGTTCTCTGAATGGGGAAATACCGGGCCCTCCAAGGTCGGAATGGCCCGGTATTTCCCCATTCAGGGACCCTGGAGCCGGTACCCAGAATGGGGGTAGCCATGCTGCAAAAAGCGGCATGGTTACCTCCAGGGTCATAATGAGGTCCAATGAATTAGCAATGCTTTGATACAGATTAAGAACCTGTAAACGCATTCAAAGCCAGTACGACATCTCAGCTGTACATTGACCAATATATTGTTATCTGATATCCATTGCTCCAGCTTCACAAGAAGAGACCTACCAAAAATGTTAACATGGGAGAATAAAAGAGGGACAGGTCTGTAGGCCACCAGACTATATATCTTGCCTTTCTTAAAGATATGCATAATAATGTGCAGGTTAATACTGCTCAATAAAGACAATACAGCAGCAGCTCAGAAACCAGCAGAGCACTTTTCAGACTTTACTCCCTGTTTAGAATAGTCACTTTCTTCCCAGGTGCATTAGGCTGAGTGGGGGGCTAATCGTTCTCAACAGATCCTCTCGTGGGGGGTCTCAACCTCATTGTAACTTCATTTTAGATCTGAAATGCGATGTTTCCCTGTAACCATCCAAAATATTCATCCAGTCAAAGCCGCTTCAATGAAATGCTTAAGGTAGTTCTGCATTTCAACGTCAACTTTGACAGGATAAGAGCTATTATGCACACTGACATATTTTACACCACAGGCAGAGATGCAGTTTCTGATGAAAAGCAGGGCAGCAGGCTTCAGATCCTCCCTCCGCGTGTGTCCATGGTTTGTATCACATTTTTGTTTCTGAATTTCTGAGATTGTAAAGAAATATTGTGCTAAATACTAAAATCCCAAGAAATCTGAAACATACTTAAAAAGGACTATCGACAATTTATTGAGTGGCACATTGATTTTTGTTAAATCAACACATACATTTAACTTGCTTTGGTCATTGACAAGAAAAGCAGCCCGGCATATTTTGTTTTGAAAAAACTCTTGGTAAACTTTGCGCAAAGATTCTGTAAATGCCTCTGAACCCAACATTTCTAATGGGATTATATACTTCAAGACTCAAAACAGTTAGACTGTCATCGTGTAGACCTGAAGTCTGGTCCTAAAAAACATTTTTGGAGGACGTTTTGATTTCCCATGCGCATGTCCGGACCATAAAAAGGTCTATGGCTCACCCCAGAAGAGACACAGATGTCCCAATTGGAAAGAATATTGGCAAATATGACTTCTGAGGGCCCAGCTCCATAATGCAATAGAACACGTCACTTTTCCAGAATAGTTTTTCAGCACTGCAGGCTTTGGCAGGGGTGAATTTCATAAGGTCCATACATTGCGATTGAGACTCTAACAAACTCCTCTCTCCTCTTTCCTTAACAATATTAGAAAAAGCTCCTATGGCAGCAGGAACCCACACAACTCCAACTCCACCTACCCGCTCCACTCTCTGAACAGGCCAATACAGCTGCTCCCTTTATCCCCCTCATTTCAAAGGTTTGACTGCCCCATTCACCCTTGTCTGGCACTGTGTTGCCCTTTCCATCACCCACTATCTGCCCTGCTGCACACACTTCCAGGTACTCCCTCCTGTTCTTATTCTGCTTGTCCTGTTATCCACTGAAGTTCAGAATAGAACTGGTTGCAGGAGGTTGGAGAAAGAGAGAGCAAAGAACAGAGGTGAGAGGAGAAGGAAAATCAAGGGACAGCAGTTGGAGATCATCAGGATATGGCAGGAGCAGAAGTCAGGCTGGCAGAAGTTTCAACGGTGGCAGAAAGAGAACATAACGAAGTGCCAGAAGAAAAGAAACAGTTACTACTAGGATGAGAATATCAGGAGGTGGGCGAAAGGATGGGACAGAGGAGCAATACAACTAGGCTCAAGGAGGTGTGAGGAGGAGAATATCAGAGGGTGACAAAAAGTGAATATCTGGCAGTGGCTGGAGGTGAACACCAGGATGTGGCCAGAGGAGAATTTTAGGTGGTGGGAGGAAATAAACAGCATGAGGAGGCTGGGAAGCCAGCAATAGTGAAGTACTGAATAGAGAAAGCAGGAAGGAGTAAGAGAGCTACCATTGCTCAAGGCAGGTGGTAGGGGTACACCCAAATCTGAAGCGATTTAAGCTTCCACTCTTTCAAAAGCTTGGCAGAGACACATCAACATCTTAGAACCTATAAGAAGGAGCAGGTATGGGCATATTTCAACATCCAAAGGATATTTCATTTAGGGGAAAGAAGGAACAAAGAGACGCTGAGTGTCAGGAAGGGCCACACATGTTTGTGGATTGATAAGGGTGATCCTGTAGTTTGTGGCACTGTGAACCAAATACTGTCTAGAGATTATATGGTTGTGCTGTGAGGCAGGAAGAATACAACCAAGAATACAAGTTCTTAAAATCCCAGCTTGTTCTGGTCTGTCCATCTACTTCTATGGTATTACGTATGGTGTAAGAAGTGACATCATCCGGCTTCTGGAGAATAACAGTCCTAGTCGAAAAAGAGACTGTCTGGACTTCGTCCTAATCTGGAAAGTGAGCATCCTTTAAAAGAACATTGATCCATTCTAGAGGGAAATTCTAGAGCTTCTTCCGGACCTGGGTATGGGTTGTCCTATTGTTGAGAGGCACATGAATATGTCATCCATAGTTTCTGTCCCTCCCCCAATTCGAAACTGTACAGGTGAGCAACGTTACTCACTAAAACAACTGTACCACCCTTATCCCAGGTAGATACACAGGAGATGGACACAATCTCAGTTGAAGTTGGCACGAGTAACTAAACTAGCATTGTAACAATACATGCGCATTCATAAACATAAAGCAAATCTGAACTCAACAACAAGAATGTGAACACTAGGTAACACGTGCATTTATTCATGAAAAATATTAACATAGCATTCACAAGACATGAAGAATACTAACATAAGCAATGTATGAACTGAATGCAACATGAACGACACACAAATATAGTTAATTAACATAGAAGCACAACAGTAATGGGGAGCCATATTTTCCAAAATGCAAACCACAACACACTTCTAAGTAAACGAAAGGCCTCAAGGGTTCAGGAGAACTCAAAATGCTGAATTAACAAAATACAAATCCATCCAGAGGTCAGACAGTAGCTGGCAACCAAAGCCAAGGTTACCATGAATAAGGGAGTATAAGACTGCAGAGAGAAAGCACGAGATAACGATTCCCAAGACACAAGCCATTTATTCTCAGATTAATTAAGAATACAACCAGAATTCGTAAACAAGGTGCACAACAATTATAAGCCAGAAGATTCCATGAAGAATAACTCAAGAGTGTCCCCAGTGGTAAAAGAAACCACAATACTCATATTAGTATTAGCTAAAATCCTAATAAATGCAGGTAAATTAGTTCCAAACACGGTCCCATCACACGTTAACCATAATTGAAGAACACTGTCAGCAATTAATACAGATATGACACTTGCCTTACTCCTTACATTTATCCCCAGACACGAGATGCCATACAAGGCCAAATACAAAGAGATCACTCTGGCTCATGGCCTAGAAATGAGGCATGGTATCTTCTTTAATTGGAAGGAAAGTAGCCTGTGGACCTCTCTCCCTCTACTCCTGTCTGGCTTATGTCTCGATGAACTCTCAGTTGTCCAAGGTTGGTTAGTACAAAGCCAACCAATGAAAGCCCCCAATGTTATGCCGCCCCTTAGGTACAGAGCGAGCCAATTACATATTGTAGAAATTATGTCTTTTTATTGTTATCAATTTAGAGGTGGCAGCAGGAGAAGCCATCAGACAAGCATTACCCAATTAGAAGTTGAACCCCTATGGAATGTATATATGGTCACCATTATTAACCAATCCTCGTACCCCGTAGGTTTTGGTAACTAAGATTCCAGTATGATGTCAGTTATGATGAATATTGAATGTATAAACTGTTGTTTTTGATAAGCATGCTGAGAGAAGCAAGATGTGTGTGCTTGTATGCTGTTCTTGATTTATTTTGATGATAATAAAGCTGGGTTTTGCCTTTGTCAGTTTATGTTATTGCGTCCGGTTCGATCTGAATCCAGAACCTCTGTGTAATTTGGGATTTCCTAAGCCATTTTAACACTATGCCAACCAATGCAAATGTGATGAAGATGATCGCCTGGTAAGTCTTCAAACAGGGTTCATAGTGAGATGCATGAGAGGTTCTGAATTTTGGAGTCATCTGATGGGAAATACTTGACTTGAACAGTGGTTTAAACAGGTCAAGAAATATAATTGTAAGAAATAATGCATCCAAGAACACGGATGAACAAGACTTAAATTAACAGTGTGACGAGGCAGACGAAGACATGACATAAGTCCTCAACCCGACTGGTGGGAACAGGAATTGAGATACGAATCACGGTAAGAAACTTGTCAGCTCAAAATGAAACAAAGTTGAACAGATTTTTACTTGCTAGCAGGCTCAAATATAGCAAATCCGAAGCCGACAATTGGTAATAAAGAGGGAACATTGCGATTGGCTGCAAATATTTTAAATGATGCAAGTTTGCTTGTGATTGCCAATGAAACTGAGATTCAGAACCTGCACAAGAGAAGATGCAGTAACTCAATAAATAAATAAATAAATTCTATGGATTTAGAAGACTTGCCATCATTCTTGTCACAGCATGACTTAGAAGGATATCTGCACTTAATATCCTTCCATGTACATTCTAAAGATGCTTTAAACAAGAATGCCAAACCCCCATTGTTACCTGGTACATTTCTGATTCTGCACTTTCCTTTGGTTTGAGATACATCACATCTGAAGCAGGAAGACTGGCCTAATGATTTGGTATAAGGACTGGCCTAACACCTAACAGCCAAGAAAGCAATGTCGCAGCTACTGTGGAATGCTGCAGGCCTCAAAGAGATGGGCATCCATCGCCCTCCCTCTTGGAGAGTGTACACAGTTCTGAAGCTTCTGGCTGAAGTCCCAAGGTCGATAAGAGCCTGCCTTGCAAAGACAATCTGAAGTTATGAAATATGTTTTCTCTCTCTCAGTTCTTGCGATTTGGACATAAGGATGAGCCAGGCCTGGGAGGGGGCAGAGTCAAATGCAGCCCTCCAGAGCCTGGTGTGGGGGTTAGCATTACAGCACTTGAATGCCTGAGACGGTGTGTGAGGGAACTGGATGAGCACTATTATCGGGGGGAGCAGGATGAATCTGTGTAACATTTGGTGCCGGGAGCCCCGGGAGCTCCTCTTCTCTTTATCAAATGGATGGCATGGAGATTACAGCACAATACAACCGGTAAGTGAACAAAACTATTTTTGCTGTACCTATTGCATGTTTCAATAGTGGACCCTGTGGAATTTGGAGTCTTCAGGGACTCTAGGAATAATACAAAGATAGGGCAGAGCATTCCTAGGCACCTGTAATACAGCAAGAGCTCCAGGTCATGGAGAGTGGGTGTAGGGTCGATGCTGTAGAGGGCACATAGTGGGAGTGGGAGGTCTGTCTGAAGGTTGAGTTAAAGTTGAATAAAAGAGATTAAAGAATACTGATTACAGAATATAGTTTCAGTGGCAATATGGCAGATGCCGGTCCACTGACAAGGCAAGAGGCGGGTGGAGATCTGTCACATAAGTCGGGACAAGGGCTGTGCTGGAAAGGCTGAAGAGCATGTTGCACAATTGGGATGTGGGCCCCCAGTCAGTACAAAAGAAGATGGAGGTGGGGGCTGCCTAGGAACATCAGTTTCAAAGGGTACCACAGGGAAGGGACAAGGGAGATAGTGCTGAATCACATGCAAAGCACAAATATATCACAAAGGGAATGGAGGTACAGAGGGATCAGAGACGCTCAGATTTTGAAGTAATGATTGCACAAATGTTCATGAGGGGCACAATATGGCGGCTGCTGTCAGACGAGATAAGGAGGGTGGTGGAAGGGAATGTGGAGGAAAGGCTAAGATCTGCCCAGGGGTGGGCAGACATTCTGAATGCAGCTGATGACACATGGTTGAGAATTAAAAAAACAGTGTCAGTGAAGGAGGGGGAGGAGAGAGGACACACATAGAGGCGGGAATGTGAGGTGCCAGAACCAGTGCCTGTGGGGGTTGGGGAGGATGACGCACAACGCTGTGGGGGTTGCTCTATGTATTTCCAAGAAAGGGGAGGAAGAGGAAGTGGGGGAAGGCAAAGACACGGGCTGGCTGGGTACCAGAGGAGGCAACTGTGTGCAACAGAGGGGAGGGAGGACATTTTGGAAAAAAGAGATGCAATGACTGATTTGGCAAACGGGGTCCTGACAGAATGGGGGAAGGTATGTCCAGAAAAAGTGGCAATAAATAAGCTGGAGTTCAGAAGGACTGGTGACTGTGAAGTGTGCACCTTAGACGAGGAAGTGAACAAGATGCTATTATAGATCTCCACAGCCATAGATTAAACAAGTCCTATCTATGTAAGCACTGGCCTAGAGTGTAAAAAAGGAAAACCCCTCTATTCTATCTGTTTGGGAAATGTAGTCATTTTTCTATTGAAAGGTATTTTTATTTGTCTGTGCAATTTGGTAACTCTCTCCTTGACAAATACTGTGTTCCTCTGTGCCTTTAAGTCATTTTTTCTATGGAACAAAATCATACCTTGTGTATCTGCTGATCATAGTTCTCTTTCCCCTGAAAGGTCCTTTGTTTGTTCGCATTGTTAAGTAAGCTATTTCCCTAGTATTTTCCTTAGTAAATCAATTAATGCACCCCCATTGAAATTCACAGAGCAAGATTGTTGCAATTTGTAACCATCCATCTTGTGACCTGTGAGGTTATTTATTTAATTGTTATAGTCATTAAAATGTTGCCCCAAAAGAATTATTCCCATTATGAGCTAAAACCGAATTTGTCCATGTGTAAATTGTGTGTCTAAAAATAAATCCCCATTTGCATCTGTCATAATAAATCCAAACTGTTGCTCCCCCTGGGAGAACCTCTTTGCTCAAAACATCCCTGTGAGATGCCGCTGTCATAACTAAAAACCATGGTTTCTATTTGCCTTTCCCATTGTTGAAAGCGTGTGTGTCATTTCCAGCTCCAGCCAAATTCATTGTGATTTATAATGTCGTTTTTCCAAAACATTCTCTTCCTTCTTTAAAACGTGATTTTCCTGCTCAATCCTTCTTTCTCTATTATTTTCTAAGCTCGGATTTAGCATTGCAGTTCCATTCATTTTCATGGTTTTGCGCTTGCTTGCCATTTTCTGTTCCAGCCAAATTAATTGTGATTTACAATTTCGTTTCTCTGAAAACTTTCAAAAGTGATTTTCCTACTCAATACTTCCTTCTCTATGATGTTCGGAGCTTGGATTCGGCATTACCTTTCCTTTATTTTAAGGTTTTAAGCTTGTCTGTCACTTCCAGCCCCAGGAAAACCTAGTGTGATTTGCATGTTCGTTTTTCTAAATCTTTGTTTTCACCTTTAAAAAATCATTTTTGCTACCTAATCCTTCTTTCTCTATGATACCTTGATCTCGGATTCAAATTCTATCCCCTTTTATTGTTTTACTTTAAAAAAAAAAATGTCAAACTTTATTTTAATACAGTAGAAGACATCCAGCAGCAGAGACAAAATACACATAGAGTATAGTCATGTGTCGTTGTGCATTATTATTAACAGTTAATTCCCACACCAGTACAATGTATATACATATTTAGCATAATAGTCCTCAGTCGGCGCTGCCCGACTGCTTATGCAAGTATTCTTTAATAGGTTCCCAAATATTTTTTGGTCTGCATGCCGAGATGATCAACAATATATATGTTTCCTCACATTCATTAGCGTACGTCATTTTGTTCAACCACATATCAATAGTTGGAGCAGTTTTGGATTGCCATCTGAGTAGAATACATTTTTTGGCAACAAGACCACCTATATTAAAAAGCCGCCTCTTTATGGGCGAGACCTTACCTATACCTTACCAATGTTAACATTGGGGGAACACCAGTGCATTCACTTAAAATTGCAGCCACTTCAGACCAGAATCAAACTACTTGGACGCAGGAGTTTAACTTTTATTTTTTATGTGCTGCCTGTGTAAAAATTGGATTGCCTATGTGTGCTAGCTAGACTATTTGAAAGCCCTATTTGTTCTTTACTGTAAGCAGCCCAAAAAACCCTTGTGTGCTGTCCCATGGTAGTAGTATTGAATCATTGAAAAACCCAGTTTTCCATTGGAACAGGGGGGAGCGCTTAACCTTCCTGCCATCTGTTGATGAAAACTAGTTGCCATTGCTTTTCACAACACAAATTTGTTGTGGCATTAAAGTCTATCATAATCTGGTGATGTTCTAGCAACCTGTGCATTGTGTTGCTACCTCAGTAGTGGCTGCTGTCATATTTTGTTCTGATTGAATAATAAACTAATACATTAATAAAGTGTCCCTTGAAAACACACCAGCCTGGTTCTTGGTCTATTGGGACAAAGGGTGCTGGTGGAGGTTGGGTGAGAGATGGGTTGGAGGCCTCCTTAAAAAAACATTTGGGGATTGTAAAAATAAAAAGCAGTTTGATTGTGCACACACCCATTTCAAGGGAATAAGGTCTCTGTCTTGCTTGTGCTGCATAATATATTGTGACAGTGCTGACTTCCTTCCACCTTAGATACCCCAGCACCTTTGCTGGTCTTAGGACTTTTTTGTTTCACCTCCTGAGTAAGTCAGGTTTTTTTTCTCACTCTATTGTGTGTTTTCCCTGATTGGGATTTTATGTTTTCACTGTTTTTGGAGTCTGACAAACTCTATAGGCATCTGCTTTTTGTATAGTGACACACATCACCTTCAGTGCAGTGTCACTGGGAGAAGGTTTAAATACCTTTTCTTGGGTGAACTACAGTTCCCAAGAATAGTAAAGTGAAATTGATCTTGCTTACCTTTCTACTTTGAAGGTCCAGCACACACCATCTTATGTGGAGTGCTGGGCGGTTACTTAGTAGCCCCTTATCCTACTTTCTCATGTAACTTTGTTTTGTTACCCTCACTACTTTAAATGACTGGTGGCAGTCATTGAATTTTTACTACCATTTTGCTTTTTTTACCGCAGGCTGAACCCTCAGCTGCAGTACAGCACCCATGGGTGTCCCTTTTGTCAAAATGACCCCTGTTTCTTTATTCACCATTTTCTGTTTGTGAGGTCTTTCGTGGCTTTTATTTTGTGTGTTAAGGACACTCCAGAAGCAGGAAATCCCAATCCAGGGTGCCCTCACTGAGTCCAGGAACGAGGGAGCAAGGAATGTCCAACCAGAGATATTCGATTTGCATCAGTGCTGTTTGCGAGGCGCTGAAACTGTGATTTGCCGCTGAATCGAATAGATTCCGAAGCTGCAGAGGTCCTTCCCGTGTACTGCAGCAGGAGCCCTCCAGACGTCCTCCCTCTTGTCCCAATGACTGAGGCTCAGGAACCAGGGTCTGCATAGTTGTAGCAAGACATCCAGCTGGACCACTTTTCTTGTAAACAGAGGTACTGTTTGGGCTTGGGGGTACTTACCTTCTTGTCTTAAGTCATACTGTCTCACTTGAGATTGGCACTTGCTTAACTTTCTGAGTTGATTTCAACTCCCCTTTGCACAGGCCTAATAGCTTGTGTGTCTTCAGTGATTTGTTTTGAACATCTGTGTGAAAGCCTTTATCCAAGAAGCGCAACAGAACTATAGACTTGATCCAAATGACTTAGGGTGTCCTGGCTCCCTAAAAGCACTCTTCTGAATCCATTTACTTTGGCATTGCTTGTCCCTCCATGGGGTGCAGCTTGTTGAATACTTTTACTGCTGGGAATGGCTTACCTAGATTTTATTGGAGGATTCAGCTGTCCTCACATTATAGGAAACTGTTCCAACCTTCCCATTTTTCCTTAACCCTTCCTTCCTGAAACTCAGAATCTGAAAAGTATGTTGGTGTGATATATTAATGCAATACTATCCTTGTTATTGAAGCCATTTCAGGGTGTAGGAGAAATGTATTAGTATCTCCAAAGAGTATTCACCAGCTTTAGTGATTCTGAAAAGTAATTCCAAAGTTTGCTTGAACCATTACAAACAATTACCTTTTTAAAGAATGCTTATTTAAAACTGATGTTAAATAAATAAATAATTATTTATAACTAAAACCTTGAGTGTAAGAGTTACTTGGTTACTTGTATTGACGGATTTCACCTGTAAAGATCTACAGCTCACATTTACCCCTATTGAGATAGGCCTGGCTGCTCAGTTACATTACCAACTTGTGTACAGGCTTACACCAATCTGTGGGATGCCTAATACCAAGCAGATAAGTCTTGTGTAGTCTCATACAGTGTGACTGCACCAATTATTACCTAACACTGGACATCAGCTGAGAGCGCCAGCAAGCATGCCTACGTTTATGAAAGATATATCAATCACCCACTTTGTTTTAGGCCTTTGAGATCAACACTACAACACTTGGGATACACACTACACACACAAAGTGACCAGACCCTTTGTCTCTGCAGATATTTGTAACTACATCTCTCATCACTTGCAGAATGCATAGACCATGGTGAGTGCAAAAGATGCTGAGGGTCTCAGGTTGCCTCACACGCATCAATCTACACAGATTGCATTTCCCAGCTCAGTGAAGAACTTGGATGTTTCTCTTTCATTGGCAACGTAACCATTGAAGTGGCCTTGAAGCAAATCAAACGTGCTTAACTTAACAAATGCATTCGTTTTAAAGCAGCAATACACCTCTAATTCTCCAGTCTTAATCAAATGGCTTTGATGTTGCATATATATTTTTTAACTACAGCATTTCACTTTCCTGAACACCTAGGGCTTCATTATGAGCTTTACATACCTCCTAGATATTTACTGTATGGGAAAATGTTCTGCATAAGTTACCCTATGGAGGAATTTAGATGTACCTTCTGCAGTAACCATCCCATGGGATCGCCCACCTATCATCAGACTTAAAAATAAAAAAGTGGTATTTAAAGTATCATGGGTTTATCATTGCCACTCTACCCATAAATGCAGTCCATGGTGCACGCTTGAATGAAGGGCCGGCACTTTGTCATCTGACAGTGGCACATGTTTTAGAAAAGGTGAAAGCGAGTTCTACTTGCACTTGCGCGATCTGAATGTCACCTGGCCATGTCACCTGGCCTAATAAGATCGTTGTCTCTGTCCTCCCTCTGTTTCCCCCTCCATGCCTCTTTGCGCCTTGAAAAACTTGTATATAGGCGCGTTATAAATGCCATATCATATCATAACATATCACACCCACTGAAGAGGTGATCGCTTTAAGCCATTTCCCTCGACTGCCTCTAATCATATTACCATAGACGATGCAGCGGGAAATCATGCCAACCCCCTGCACGCTAATATAATACACCTTTGTATTTTGCTTTCAAGTGCCCTGAAGGGAGAATATAGCTGTAGCCACATTAATGTTTGCTTTTTGTGCCGCGTACCTGAAAGCTTACCCTAAACCCTGCCATTATGCAACTTTGGCGCACGAGCAGCTCTCGGGTGATTCCCATGGGAGATCTGTGAACACCTGAGTGTTCATTGTTTTTTTATGAATAGAGACCTTACTTCAGTCCCTGCAGCTGTGTTGCCCAAACCACTTGGGAGTTCTGAGAGTCAAACCACTGGCTCTCAAACACAGCTGGCTCAGTGTGCCAACGGGATTTTGTGTTAAGCCACTGTGCTGGCCTAGGGTTTCTCATATTGAAAGGAATTTTCCCATGCAGCTTTGTTGATTTGGGCAGCTTCCCAGTACACAAAGTCCATTTATTTCAATGGGAGTTTGGAGAGCAAAGATATTGAGTGCCAAATGTACATATAGAGTGTCAGTTTGTCCCAAGAACTCTCTCAAGAAATCACCAGCTCATCTATTTAAATGCGCTCCTATTTTCTCCGCCGTTATAAAGATGTATTCTAAACTCAACACAGAATGCAATTAACACAAAATGCATAGCATATTATTTTAAACTATTGTCCATTTTATATTTACAAGTGAAACCATTTTCCAACTGTATATCTAGTTCACATTTACTTTGTTACATCGTTTTCTTTTGAGGGTTATAGATTAAAACCTGACGTTTTAAATCATCACATTATGATCCGTGACCAAGAAAGCAAATCCCACAAAGAAATCACCTGCTCAACACCTGGAAAGCAACTTAAATGGGTCTATTAAATAGCCAGGACTGTGCAGCTCTGCTTTAGAGAATTGCCCTTATGTGAAATGTTGGGTGCGGAAGGAGACGTACAAGAGGGGCCGACGTTTAAGTACTTTGACTGTGGGACAGAGCTTGGTTCTGCAAAGGTGCTGTCTTTTCACTGTCGGGCAAAGTTCTGATCACGCAAAGTTCTGATGTACCAACGCAAGTTTCACAGGTGAACTCTCCCATGAAAAACAGCAATCTGGCTGTTGTATCTAAGATGTGTGTTAGGGTGCGCATGATGACATCATAGGGTTCTATTATGGAATGTCATCACTCACAGCCTGGGTTGTAACAGTTAGACACTGCGGAATAGCTTATGAAAGTTGTAGTATGTAGAATAAAAATTACTTATATTGTAATTGTTTATTTGTAAAGCGCTTATACACAAGTGAAGTGCTTCAAAGCACTTCAGGGTGGGAAGGGAACAAGGGAATACAGCAGTCATTCTTAGGCTTTGAAGTTTCCGAATGATCTAACAAAATTAACTGGCATACTAGGCCTGAGGCATTTCTACTAGTGCATGTGCATGACAGGAGGGAAGGAGAGAAGGGGGCAGCATACAACCAATAGGCTGCTGTACTAGACATAACTACTTGTCAGATAGTATAAGTGCATGAGAAAGAGTGAGGAGAGAACGAGGTGGTAGGTGAAAAGGACATACCGATCAATATCCAGAACAGAACCATTTCTTACTGATTATTCGGTAGTCTGGACCCGTTGTTACTACAGTGTCCTACTGTTACTCATCTGGTCATGGCAAAAAGAGCCAATGACCTTTACTATGGCAATGGATTGTTGTGTTTAAAAGTATCTCTCACAGCCACATCATTTTACAATTCGTGTATATTGAAAAGTCAGTGAGAAAACGTTGTTAAAGGAACGTTATGGTTAAGTTGCAAATTTGTGATGTCATCTTTGATGTCCTGGGTGTTAGACTTAGCAGTGCACGGCGGTGGCGTGAGTTATGGTTGCTTAGCTTACCATAACTGGTGAACATCTGGAGGTTTTCGACCAATTTCATAGGTTTTTGTTAGTGCAACTCAACCATAACGTTCCTTTAACAACGTTTTTTCACAGAATTTCATGGGTTTTTACCAGTGCACCCTAACTTGCTACAACTTCCCAATATCATACATACCTCCAAAATAGCAGTATTTTTGGCCGATTTAGAAGGTTTGACCTTAGAACTGTGCCATTCCCCACCTTCTACCAACATTTTTAACACCTCTACAAACTTTTTTTATCACTGGGTTTTATGTTCGCGAAAGTCTGATGTCATCACAGACTTTTGGACAGTGTCACGTGACCACGTGCTTGCAAACGGGTCTGTGCTTCTCAAACAGAAACTGCATTTTAAGCTGATTTAGGACATTTCAAGCTGAAAATGTACCCTTGTACCGCTCCTAGACCTATATTTATACTGATTATCCATTTGCAATCTAGGACAGAGCACATGCTTGGAAGAATATTAGCAGAACTGCTATTTATTTTTAAAAAATAGATCAGCCACCAGCTGCAGGGCCCACACAACGGAAGAAGCAAAATCATGGAGAAAACAATCAAGAGGACCAGGAAGACGAAGTAGAGGAAATAGCTGGGCCTAGCAACCAAAGAGAATGATGGGTGTTGCATAGTGGCCCAAGTGTAGGAAAAGAAGTAGTGGAACTATTTTTCGTGCTGGCCTGCCCCCACTCCCCATAAACCCCATCACCACGCCCCCTCCCACACACAATACAAACAGCCAAACACATGCACCTGCTGTTTGAGGGAACGTTCAGTGCAGTGCACTAAAAGTGCAAGTTTCAACTGCTTCCTACACTTTTATTTTAAAACGAAACCATTCTTTTTAAAATAAAAGTATACGAACAGTCAAACTTCATTTTAAAAAGTAGAGGAGCACCGCTCCCAACCGATCCCACTCACTTTGACCACTGGTGTGGTAGTTCTTCACCACCGTTAGGGGTGTACCAAAGGCTACCAAGGTGAAATGCACTCAGTCACAGACAACCTGGCCAGCACTCCTCCAGGACCACCTCCATGCGTCACCACGCTAAACCGAACCACTGGAATGCTCTCAGAAAGGCTGTTCCTTTCTCAGGAAGTTGTAGGCTTTCTTCCTCTACCTCATTCTCCTCAACCGATACTACCACCACACAGGCTACTCCTGTGGGCCAGAAAATCCTACAAGCTATCTTGCAAGTCATGAAAGAAACTGTTGATCCTTATATTTCCAAGACAACAGTACTTTGTATATACTGCAACACACAACTCTGCAGGGGGGAGCAGTTTCGAAGTGCTTTTTGAGACTGTAATCAAGGAGCATGAGAAACAATGCCCTGACCTTAAAATTAACACAGGCTCAACATCTTCCCCTCTCCACCTGCCCCTCTATATCCGTGGTTGCTATCCCTTCCCTTATTTCGCTCACCGACCTTACTTCCTAATCTCTCCTGCAAAAAAAAGAATAAAAAGTACAAAAACAAAAAAACACACAAAAAGGTTCCATAGTTTCAAAATAGAAGTAAAAAAATAAGCTTTTAGAGTCTATCTACTTTACATTCAGTAAAGTAGTTAGATTCAATAATATTCTCCAACATTCCCATTAGCATTTTACACTAGGCTATTGGAAATAATGGACAATCGTATACTAGAGAAAAAGAAAAAAGCACAGAACAATTTTCTGTTCCAAATACTTTTCTTTAGCATACAATAAAGACCATAATCCATGGCCTTTCATGACTATCCATGGTCTCTGAAGTACCCTCTCTAGGCCATGCGTTATTAAACAACCCAGATTGCACTTGCACACCATCACACAAGACATCCCTTCTATCCTTTGTACTGTTATGTTTGTAGCACTCCCTCATTACCTACTTTCACACAGTCACACATATATCCACCAATCAGTTAAAAAAACCTAAAGATAACCCCAAGGTTTTTTGTCTTCACAGGTCGGTGAGAATAGAGGGCCCAAAGACAGCAGCCGAAGAGTAGGAGAAAAAACAGGACACAGATGTCCCAGTAAGGACGATCTCCGTCTTACTAGAATTCAGACAAAGATTGTTAGCTACACACAATATCTCGATGACAGTCAGACAATTACAGATAAAAAACACAGACAACAAATTAGCTCGGGGAAGTTTAAGGAAACCTGTGTGTCATTAACATAACACTGGAAATGAGAAAACAAGAAGGACATCAGGTGAGCCAGAGCCACAATCATAGGATAAAACCCTGGGGTACTCTGTAGGTACACAGTGAGGTGGTGGAGTACAAACAGCCCAGTTGCAGCTGGTAAGGGCAGTTAGTGAGGAAACCAAATCAGCTAGTCCAGTGCCCGGTCCATGATGCTAATGGTATAATTTAACCATTTAATGAGGATACAATTGTTGACCGTGTTAAAGGTGGAGGAGACATCAAGGAGTACTATCCTCAGTTGTACTACGATCATAAAAACCATGTACACTTTAATTATACCATTCCACCATATTACAAATACTGTATAATCCCACTACATTACCTATAATTACTATACACATAACACTATTGTGTTTGTGGGCAGTGGCCAAAACTACCACAATAGAATTAAACCATATAACAAGTACAAAAAATAAACCATCAAACAACAAAACTTGCCCTAAACCTCCTGCAATCCAAATTATGTCTGCAAGCACCAAAACTGACCCGGAACTCGGTGGCACCTGCATACCCTTTTTTCACCTAGACAAGATGCTCTATATCATCTTTATTCCACTCCCCTACCCTTTCCATACCATCTTTCAGCCATCAAATAACCACAAATGTGTTTCCCAAGCTGTTTGTTCACGGCACTTTCCGCTGACTACCGCAGTGTCCTGTCTGCGGAGCATGCAGCACCCGCGTCCCACTTTTCACCTAGAAAGACAGCACCATATCATCTTTATTTCACTCCCCCGCCCTTTCGACCACAAAATAACGCCAAGAGTATTTTCCAGATTTTCTTCGCACTGCGCTATCTGCTAACACAGGCGGCTGTCTGCGCATCCAACATGGTGACGTTTAAAAAATATGGCACACCTCACGCTTCTCACCATCCAATCAGCAGGCACGTCCGAAGTTTGCGGACTTCAAGCTGGGTCCTGATTGGTCCAGGGGAGTGTCCGCGGATCAAATAGGGAAGTGCATCTGTGGACCTGACCCAGATATCACACATTTTTTTTACCTATTTTTGGCCATTAAAAAAAAAAATACTTGTCAGATTTCCACCAAATTCACAAAGCACGCTTTTGCGACTAAGTCGCCGCTCCTGCCACAAATTTGGTGAAAATCCATCCATCCAGCGGTTTGGGCTGTAGGTGCGAGAAAAAAATGTTTTCCGTTGCATCTATGAGGATTTCCACACATTTTGGGAGCCCTCCTATAACTTTCCCCACCTTCCACAAAACCACACCAAACTTTGCAGAATCATTCCGAGGGGGGCATATATTTGATTTGCAAAGATTCACGAGTATTCGTCCAGGGGGGTGAAGTTATAAGCCGCTCAACAAATGCTCTTTCTTTGAGTTGAGCAACTTAACCATAACCACACGCCGACTACCTCAGGCTGTGTAATGTGAACAAAGTAATTTTTTCAATGTACTCTCTTGCTTTTATCCAATGTTTGCAATGTGATGATACTTTTTTTCAGAACTCTCAAATGCTCCTCTATCCCAACCTGCAAAATCCATTGGTATCCAGGTTTTACCAAGACAACGATCACATCATTCTAATGCTCCTTTTTCCTGCCTTGAACTTTGCACCTGTATTTCTACAGTAAGACACCCATAGACCTCTCAAAACATGTCTCAGTTATCACCCTTGCTATACTTTGCCACCCTTGAAATTAGTCATTTTGGAGTTCTCGCATTGCACCGCTCTGCTGGCCTGGACCATGGTGCAGTGGCCTACTTCAATGTAGGGATCTCAAAATGCAACTCTGCCAAGACTATAATTATACAATAGTTTCCAAATAGTGCTAAATTTACAAAGCTTGCAAGACCCAAATGTACTAACTTCTATCATGCAGTAATACATACCAATGTTGAGCCATCCACATCTCATGTTGCAATGACCTTCCAATACTGCAACATCTAGAGAGTTCACGTGATTCATCCTTTCCCTATTTTCAGTGTTACTGGAGTCCAAGTCATATGTTGGCAGCAGGTTTCTCACATGCCAATTTGCAACACAAGTAATGAATTGACAGCAGAGCTCTGACATGCCAATTTGAAATCCAAGTAATGAAATGGCAACAGAACCCTCTTGTATCTTCCATCATCCCAGACTGCCTATCTGCCATCCAGTTCTGGTGTACTTCCAACAATCTCTGTCTCAATTCCCTTAAGACTGAGAACCATCCCATTAGGACCTCTGCTCCCTCTTTTTCCCCTCACTATGGCCATCCTTTATGGGCTCACCCCCAGCTCCTTCTTTTAAAGCCAGAAACTTTGCAGTCATCTTCGATTCCTCTCTTTCCTTCCTCCCCCACACTCAGGACATTGCCAAGGCGTCCCATTTTCAACGCTTCCTTCTCAAAGGAATTCTCACTTTTCTCACCTTCCCCCAGAAGCTCAATGTTACCCGAGCCCTGGTTCTCACTAGGCTTAACTATTGCAATAGCCTTCTCCTGAATCTACCTTCATCCTGTGGGGTAAAAAGACAGCCCCAGCGTGACAAAGATGGAGAGGCCATGCTAGGTCCCATTGTGAGAGTGAAGCTGGCTAAGTGTCGAGTTTCATTGAAATATAAAAGCCAGTACAAAAGAGTGATTTCGGGATAAGGACTAGTGAATGAGCGAGAATGGGCCTCCCTCCATTTTGTTAGAATGTACAGGCACTCAGATGAAGAAAAGTGAGACTCAGAATTGTAATATTATTAGCATAGTCCAATGGATTCCAAAAAGACATGTGTGCTCCAGATGCTGACTTTCTGTAAAGGCGCGAGTTAAAGATTTAAGTCTGCAGAAGTGCACACGGAAGGAAATACATACATTTGAAATACTCTGCATTTGGAAGCTAAAAAGGAAAAATGATGCCTTACATTTAAGAAATAAAGTCAAATGACAGATGCGTTTTCAGGAAGAAAGAGACGTGGGGGCCGATTCATGGAACAAACGTGCGCCGAAAATCTTGGCGCAAGCAGGCGCAAGCAGGCACAAGCGCGAAAAAACAGGCGCACGCGCACGTGTGCGATTTATGGAAGTCCCTGCGTGTGTTTTCCTCGGGATGTGTGCCAAACCCGTGCATGGCGCACACGTCACTGCAACATCCCGAACGGCGTGCGCGACGCACACAGTGAAAGCGCACAACCTCGGCGCATACACCAGAAAGTGGGCGGAACACGGGGCGTAACGCGCGGAATGGGGAACAACGTGCAAAAATAAGAGCGTAACTCGGGATGTACTGCAGGGAAGCAGACGGAACGCCCACATGCACTCGAACCACGCGTATTCATGGAATCGAATAGGGCAAAGCCGCGCACAGCCAAAGACAAGCACAAGCTGAAACACGTGCGTCACAGGAAGGCAGGCGGTAGCATCCCTGCGCATTACAAAAGTGGCAGTATACAGCAATGATGAATGTCCCATACTGCGATTAGGCTTGTGCGAGCGTGGCACGTGTATTTCGGGGGTGCGCAGGAAGTTTCACATGCGATTGAACGGGGTACGTGTATTTCGGGGGTGCGCAGGAAGTTTCACACGCGATTGAGCGGGGTACGTGTATTTCGGGGGTGCGCGGGAAGTTTTACACGAGATTGAGCGGGGTACGTGTATTTCGGGGGTGCGCGGGAAGTTTCACACGCGATTGAGCGGGGTACGTGTATTTCGGGGGAGCGCGGGAAGTTTTACACGCGATTGAGTGGGGTACGTGTATTTCAGGGGTGCGCGGGAAGTTTCACACGCGATTGAGCGGGATACGTGTATTTCGGGGGTGCGCGGGAAGTTTCACACGCGATTGAGCAGGGTATGTGTATTTTGGGGGTGCGTGAGAAGTTTCTCACGCGATTGAGCGGGGCACGTGTATTTCGGGGGTGCGCGGGAAGTTTCACACGCGATAGGCCTTGGACGAGCGGGGTACCACTCACTGTCTGCTTGTAGAAGAACGCATAGCCAACACCCACCCGCTGTGAAGTAATAGCGTGTGAACCCGAACGCCTGGAAAACACACGCACCGCACCCCACTGAAAGCATGTACAGAGCAATGGAAATCCACGTGGGATCTTCAAGCCCTGCCATGGCAATGCCCGTGCACGATACGTCACAGATGCGCTTAGGGCCTTTGGTCCAATGAAATCGCGTATGTGTGCTGACGCGCTTACGCGCTAAGGGCCTTTCCTCGAATTACACGCTGACGTGCAATTTTTTCACGTGCCAAATCACTCCGTATCAAGCTGGCCACACGAAAACACACGGAAGACCACGCTCCTGCCCAAAAGGCCGAATCACTGCCCCCCAGAGTCCAGAGCACGCTCCCACCTGCCATCTGCTGCTGCCTGACTGCCTGCTGCCCTCGTGCCCTGACATTTGGTGCCTGCACATCAGCCATCTGCAGGGGTCCAGTTGCGGTGCCCACCCCTGCTGGAACAGAAGACTCCAACTGGGATACCATCGCTCCACAGCCCAGCCCCAGGACCCAGTTGCCTTCCCACGCCTGCCTCGGGGGTCGCCATGTCAGGGCAAACACCATCTGAGACCACTGGCGACCCCCAGCCAGAGGGGCAGAGGACCACCAGCTTCAGTCAGAAGGAAGTTGGTGTCCTGGTGGAGCTTGTCCTGGGGCATTATGATGCCCTCTTCGGATCATCACGCGCCGACAAGTAAGGACGGGACAGGATCTGGGACGACTTTGTGGTTGCCATCAACGCGGAGGGGCTGGCAACCCGCAACATCAAGCAAGTCAAGAAGCGCTGGGAGGACTTGAGGTCCAGGACCCTCATAAAGGCCCGGCGCCTCGTGGAGGGGGGCCCGGGCAGCATGAGTACCATCCAGATGAGGATCCTGGAACGCGTGCGCCCAGCACTCCATGCCCAGATCCTTGAGAGGCAGACCCGTCTGGAGTCGAGCGGTAAGTGGCCAAGCATTGCTGTGTAAGACAGGGCATGTTGCAGTGTGCTGGTTGCCTGATACTTGCCTGTATGTGTGACTTAGGCCATGTACGCATGTGTGTGTGCAGGGACATCATGGTCATGCATGTGAGACCAGTAATGTGTGAACCACACGGTTGGTGCATGTGTTTAAATGCAACATGGGGAGCCCTATGCGGAATGGACATATGAGAGCATGCCAGTCTCTGTTCCTGGACATGGGTGGGGGTGAGGGATGGGTGCTGATGCCATGTACATATATGGTGTCCATGTCTGTGTGTCTGACCTGCGTGTCTGTGACTTGTGAATGCCATGGATGCATGACACATATCTGTGACAATGTTCAGATTCACTGATGCAGCCTAGTTATCCTTGCATCCACTGTGTCTGGGGTGTACGAGGCCAGATGGATGAAACTACGGTGAAGTGTGTGCATGTGATAGGCATGACCCATGATGCATGTGAGTTCCAAAACAACATTGTATGTTTCAAGAGTCCCTTGGATATGTATGCTAATGTGCATAGCATGCGCCATGCCTGTTACTGCATGTGTTTTGCCTGCACTGACCCATGTGTTGTGGAGGGACATGATGGAAGTGATCTTTGACAGTGCCACTCATCTGCTATTGCTTCCTGTCTAGGGGACCATTGTATGGTACTCTGATGCTTGTGTTCTATGTCTCCCTCTACACAGCGCCAAGTGAAGAAGAGGGCGGAGACGGCGCTGTGGAGCAAAGCGGCGGGGATGCCCCCAAGGCTGCAGCGGAAGGGGTGCGTGAGCCCCCACAGGGGCTTGCAACGGCAGAAGATGGTGTGGAGCCATCCAGGTTGGTGGTTTCCACAGAGGAGGAGGAGGCCGATACTGAGCCACACATGGGGCCTGGTGGGGGCATCCCTGCTGGTGCAAGTGGTGCAGTCCAGGGGCAGGAGGCAGCACAGGTTGCCGTGGAGGGGCCTGTGCATATCACTGTCCCTGACACTGTGACTGCACCACCATGCACCAGCAGGGATGCCCTATCCCAGGCCCGTCCGCAGGTAGGGGGATGTCCATGTCATCTGACTCCCCTCCACCTGCGGACGAGGGGACCCCTGGCCGTATGGAGAAGGTCCTGATTGGTGTCGCGTTGCGCACGGGTGTCATTCGTGATGACGTGCATGCTTCCCGGGGGGAGCACGCACGTCATCACGAAGAGCACCGTGCCAACGTGGCCCAGTTGGGAGCGGCCATGGTCGGGGGTTTCGTACATGTGTCGGCCACTCTGGCGACCCTCTCCTCCTCTGTGGAGGCTATGCGGCAGTCGTTCTCCATGCCGTCTTCCGGCCCAGATGCCACCAGGGCCCCCTGTGGACCTGCCCGAACCAACGCAGCCAACTCAGTGGGGATCCCATCCCTGCCACAGTTGGGAGTCAAAGGTCCAGCAGGGGTGGGGTGGACACACCAGCAACTGAACCCCAGCAGATGGAGGATGTGACGGCATCATCAGGCAGGGCACATGCATGACGGCGTTGGTGGATTCCATCAGCCTGGATGCCGTCATGCTGGCAGAGGCAGTTGCGTCGGAGGCAGCGGCAGGCTCGAGGTGGGAGGCATCATGGCTCGGGGCCATCAACATCAGGGGGGCAGGCATCGGCCAGAGGGCAGGAGAACCCTGGAATGGGAGTGTCTTCCGTGTGGGAGCGGTTGGGCCAGCAGATAGGTGCGGAGCAGCGGCGGGCAGAGGAGGAACGGCTCACAATGGTCAGAGCAGAGAACTCCATGCGGAGGGCGCTGAGGCGGGCTGAGTGCCTCGAGGGTATTCGCAGGGAGTTGGAGCTGGACACTGCATTATCCCTGTGAGACCCTGGGGCCAGGGAACATGCCCGCCTCCAAGCCATTGAACAGGAGTTTGATGATGCCCTGGCCCATGACATCAACCAGTGAGCCGTCGGACTAGCCCACCGCCTTTGTATATAGTTATTTAGGTTTAGGTTTCATTTCTTTATTATTATGATTTGGAGTCCACGGACTTTGCTCCACTTTTTGTATATAGTTGTATTTTATATAGGGTTCTTGGTAGGTTTCATTTGCTTTTGGGATAATGGACCCTTCAGACTTTCGTTTTCAATTTTCAGGACATGTATATACTTTCTTTTAGTCATATTCACATGGATTAATGTTTTTTTATGCTTTCCATCTTTGGATTTCGTTCTATGGACTTTGGGGATGCACCACTTATATTTTTTCATGTTTTGGATTTCTTTTCTTGCTTGGATTTGACTTTCTTTTTCTTATTTCAAAAATTATTTCTTCATTTGCATGTGTGTTTTTCAATTTGACATTTGTTATATTTTTAATACATTTCTTTATTCAACATTATTGGTGTGGTGTACAGTGATGATTTTGGTGCATGTCTCCATGAGCATTGGCACAGTCATGTCTTGCAACTGTGTGGCTCTGTAGGACATTTGCTGATGGGCATGCTGGTTCTTTTCAGACTATCATGGAATGGGTGATTTTGTAGGGAGTGGGTGCGGTGGTTCGTTGGGTGTTTGCACTAGGGGGTGGAGGGGTGGGATTTGGGTTGGCATTAGGGCCATGGGTCTGTATAGTCATGGCGTGGTGTTTGGGGGACATGTGTGGGGGCCTGCTAGCAGGTGCCCCTGACAGCTGGGGGTGGGGTGCAGGGGGACATGAGTGGGGGCCTGCTGGCAGGTGCCCCTGACTGCTGGGGGTGGGGGTGCAGGGGGACATGGGTGGGACATGAGTGGGGGCCTGCTGGCAGGTACCCTGCACTGCTGGGGGGTTGGGGTGCAGGGGGTCATGCGTTGGTGATCAGTAGTGCAAGCTGACATGTGGCTTGGCTGGGGGGCATGCCCATGGTGGATGGGCTGCCTGCGGGACATGACCAGGGGTGCGGGGTAGTCCCCTGTGGTGTGGGCTGCCTGCAGGGGCCGTGGAGGGTATAGAGGGGACACCTGGGAGGACCCAAACTGCCAATTCACATGTAGGACTCCCCGGCACCCCCAACATACACGTACCCTGCTGAAATCGCGTGTGGAAGTTCCCGCGCACCCCGAAATACACGTACCCTGCTGAAATCGCGTGTGGAAGTTCCTGCACACCCCGAAATACACGTACCCTGCTGAAATCGCATGTTGAAGTTCACACGCAACCCCGAAATACACGTAACCAGGCCAATCGCGTGTAAGACTTCCCGCGCACCCCTGAAATACACGTACTCAGGCCAATCGCGTTTAGGACTTCCAGCGCACCCCTGAAATACACGTACCCAGGCCAATCGCGTGTAGGACGTCCTGCGCACCCCTGAAATACACATACCCAGGCCAATCAGGTGTAGGACTTCCCGCGAACCCCAGTAATACACGCTCCCCGCTCTGTGTTTGCTGCAGCCCTTTGCGCTGGATTGAGGATTTTGATAGCTTTTCCTTGCGCTAGGGGCATTCTTTGGTGCGTAACTGGCGCTGCTGCAGGGTCGCTGCGCCACTCTGCGCCACGGCTGGTGATGGATGTTGAAATCCATGAATACGCTGTGCGCGAAAATGGATTTTTGCGCATGCGGCTGGCGCAGACTATCGCATGCGCACACTGTGCGCCAGCCGCGTGTGCCACTTGTGCGCTGCATTCTATGAATTACCCCCTTAATTTCATCACATAAAATGACAACATTTATAGGAAAAGGCCTATTTTTGTTTTGTGTGGAAGTGAACACTGGTTTCTTATGTAACTATGACCTATCTGTTTAACTAATATCCAAAGGGAACTTATTTCTGTTAAAACATGTAAAGAAAGAGTGTATTTCTTGCCAGCAGGCCCAGATGCAATACAAAAGGTCATGTGTCCCTACATTGTCAATTCAAAATGCTATTCTTTCAGAATTGTGAACTGCAACTTGTTTGAGTTGAAACTTTGAGCCCAAGACATTTGGGGCTGGGCCCACCAAGGAAACGGGTCTGGGTTCAGGCCAAATATTAAAAATACAGAGAGAGAGATTGGAACTGCGGTGACACAGATAACATGACCAACAGAAATGACCTTTAAGGTCAGGTCCACATAAAGCATGAATTAGCCCTGAGCAAAGACCATTTGAAGCTGAGGAGAAGGGAGTAGAATAAATATTGGCCCAAGCAGATGGCCTGGTCACATGTTTAAGAAGAAATGGAAACTAAGAGGGGAAAAGGTGGGGGCCAGAAATGAAACTACCTCTCATATAATGCATTGCCACATATTTAACATTGTTCACATTTTCCTAAATAAAAAGGGCATTATGTGTCCCATTGAGCCCAGCCTAGATTCATATTAAAGGGGATAAAAGGCCAGTTGGGACAATGTGAAAATGAAATCTTTGTGATGTAAATAATGTAAGTTATGATCAATATTAGGATTTTGTCATTTTCATACATCTGAGGAACTGGAAAATTGGTGAAGTGACAGACACTGAAATTAATGTTAGAAGTATGTAGTGTCAGAGTTATATTTATTATGGCACAGCCACAAAGCGCAAAAAAATGATGGCTCCACCCAGGAAGGGCAAGCTGAAATAAAATTAATATTTTCTGACTTGCCATAAAATGTAGAATTAGAAAATATATAGATTTATGTAAGTATCTGAAAGATTAGCATAGCTGTAATGTTGTTAGATTTTCAGAACCCAAAAAGGTCAAACCCACTTGCCATTTTTGGATGATTTATTTTTCCTCCTCATTCAGCTTCCATTACCCATACCTCCCAACTTCTGGTCCTATCAGCAGCAAGTGGGCGTCTTGGTGGGAGGTGAAGGGAGAGTGCTAGCTAATCCTTACCAAGGGAATTATGATAATGTAGGAGTGTCATCATCCCTTTAAGAGGTCAATTTGCATCAGCACAGGGCCTTTTCACTTTATTCCTGGAGGTAGTGTACTGCAAGGAACAACTAGCAGAGAGGCCTCAATCCTTGCATTAGTGGCATTGACAGGGAAATCTAGAAGCTAGCTGGGACCCCATCAGAGGAGCAAGAGGAAGTCTGGGTGCAGGAGAAAATCCTTCACTGAAGCCCTTGACCAGATCCGTGCTGTCCTCAGAGGAGTCTTGTTTCCCTTGATGCCCCATAAACAAGGCCTCCCATGTAAGTAGAATAATCCGAAAGCCATCAATTGTGTGGTCAGCTACCTGACCTTATGCCTTTCCATTAGTGGGTGGGGGTGCGGGGAAACTGAGTATGCCCTTGGCACATTGTATTAAACCCAATTCAAATTAATTACACTATAGGAAACCACCCTATCCATTTAATTTGAATTGTGATGGGAACAGCCCGACTTAATCTTTTCCATTAAATTATGGGGAGGTGGGAAGCTTTGTTGATCCATAGCGCATTGAAATGAAGTTAAATCAATGAATTCCCAAATAGAAAATCAGCGTATGAGTGTTGTTAGATTTCGAAACTAACAAAGTTCATGCACAGTATGTTAGAGCCGGTACATACAATAAAGACTTGGGTGACTGTTCCTCTGAAACCCCTGACTTCTGTTCAGAAGGGGGGGTCCTAAATCCCAAAAGAAGTAATCATAACATGCTACCCTTCAAGTGAATGGGGAGGGGGGTAATAAGACATTTCCTATTGATTTCCTTGCATCCAAAACCAGAATCTCCAAACCCTGCAGTTCCTTGGAAAACAAATTGTGCAAAAATGAATTTTCCCATTTATTCCCAGTGATTCCAAAGTCAGAATTACAAATCCTTATATCTCATTGGTATGTGTGTTGAAAAACTATATTCCCATGGAGTTCTTTTTCCCAAACATTGGGCCTCATTACGACTGTGGCGGTACAGTGACAACAGCACCGGTAGTGCTACCAGCACTGTTGTTACCATACCGCCACATTACGAGTTCTGCTCACGGGTGTCCTTCCAGCCACCTGGTCTGACCAGGCGGCCGTACCGGCATGCGTGAGCAGAACTAGATGGTTGCAACAGTACCGTTATGAACGGTACCGCTGCTTCCATCCTCCACATTCCCATTGAGTCCTATGGGGGCTCAAATGGGAATGGGGACATACCGGCTCCAGCTCCCATGCAAGGGGAATTACCAGGTCCGCTGAGGTCGGAATGGCCCCATGATTCCCCTTTCACGGGAGCCGGAGCCGAATTTGAGGGTAGCCATGCCAGTAAAACCGGCATGGCTACCTCCAACCTCATAATGAGGCCCATTGTCTTTCTCATTGGACCTCATTTCAACAAAATGCCTGGGGTAGCGGAAGTGACATCTCACGAACATCAACCTCTGATGACATCACAGGAAGTGATGTCATTTGACCCCGGCCTGAAATGATATCACGGGAAGCTATGGAACACGACCTTTCACCCCTTGACAAAACAGGAAGTGGCATCACATAGCGTGTTCCAAAGCACACTACGAAAAATATGGTCACGATATCACTATAAAGTGATATACATTTCATACAAGAATGGATCGCCTTATGTATCGTTAAGATCAGTTTGTATAGGCCCAAATTACAAAATTACTGTGACTGCAAGCAGACCTCCATGACCAAATGATAATGATGTGCTATTATAGAGGACTTATGCTTAAGCGCTTTATATAGAACAAATAGACATACAATTTTATCCAACCTTTTTGGTACTCATTTATCGACCTCAGAAGTATGAAAGGCTGAGTTGAGGTGTTTAATAACAGACTAAATCAGTGACTCACCCCCTGAAATAAACTTTTAATGAGTCTAGCAATTATTGTATAGTATTCTAGAAAGACACATTATTTGGTATGTCCATACTTTCTTATTTAGGGCCAGTGCTGAATGTGTTAGATTTGTGGAACCTCTGTTCTTTTTTTAACAAAAATTAAGGAGACTGAAGAAGAAAGCCAGCCACTCCAGAAGCAAAGAGCCACATGGTGCTGGCCAAAGCCCAGGACCTTGCATTTATGAATATAAAAAACATCTTGTTTTCTTCTTCTTTTTTTAGGTGTAGCAAGGGAGACCACAGGGGTAGAAAGGGAGACCTTAGGGGTCACAGTTGCGACCCCTGTCGACCTCTAAATGATGTCCCTGCTTTCTCAAAATAAAGCCATAACGATTTTTCCATTGTTTTGTGAAGGTTTTTTATTGGTTAATTTGCAAGAAATCTGATATAAATTGTTTACTGGCAAATTCTAAATGTTCCCTATCTCATATCGAAACTGTACGTCCTTTAAACCTGTGTTAGTCAATTGGGGCAAGAAATTGGGAATTTGTGATATTGGGCCTCATTCCGAGTACGGCGCTAACCAATGGCGCTATTAACGCCTTGGTTGACGCCGTACCCGGACCGGCAGCGCCTTGGTGGTTGGCGGAATTACCGCCCCATTCCAAGGTTGGCGGGGCGGTAATTCCCCAATCCCCATTTACCCTTCCCCATTCCCATTCTCGCCCCATAGGGCATAATGGGAGTGGGGAAGGCGTCAATTACGCCACCGTAAATTACGGTGGCGTAATTAACATCAAGGTCCCTTAGCGCCATGGTATTTAACGCCTGCTAAAAGCAGGTGTTAAAAGCACCATGGCGCTAAGGGAACTCGGAGTATGGCGGTAAGGGATTACCGCCACCGCTCTCGTTAGCGGTGGCCGCTATCCCTTAACGCCATACTCGGAATGAGGCCCATTGTGTAGTGCCACAGCATTGGTGGTTGAGGTTTTTGGTTGCTGTTCCATTTCGTCAAACCTTAAATATATATGTATTTTCTTACTATACACCGGCCTGATTCCTAGCTTATTAGTGGTACATAGGGTGTTTGTTGGGGTGGTGCCCCACTAAAGCTGAATATGTATAAGCGCTTTGGGTGCACACCACCTTGCTTGGGGGGAAGGTAATCCCTAAATTGAGTGTGACCACATAACATAATGCGACAAAGCACTTTACGACCTCTCCAGCTAATCCAGAATGGGCAGCAAGCCATATCTTTGGCCTTAATCCCAAGGACTGCATTTCTCCTGCCTTAAAAACTCTTCACTGGCTCCCGGTTTCAGCACAGATTCAATTTAAATCCCTCTGCATCATCCACAAGGCTGTCTGGGACCTGGGACCACACTATCTGCAACTTTCTCTTACTAAATACTCTGCCTCTAGACCTCTGCAGTCCTCTCACACCAACTCTCTGTGTGTAAAGTGTTTAGCTGGTCACTTTCCACAGCTGGCTCCTTCTTATGGAACAGCCTCTTCCTCCCCCTCCATGTTGAGCAGGACTTCCATTAAATTCCGGAAGCTCCTCAAGAGTTTCCTCTTCACCTACTCATTCCCTTTGTCCCTCCTCTGCTAATCTTACAGTCGCTGTAATTGATGCCCAGAGCCCTTATGTATCCCTCAGAAACCTGGCCTCCCATACCCAAACACCCCAGCCTCTGTCTACCTCTCAGCACGTGCCCCGAAACCCACCGGCCATAATCCTATAGTCTTTCACTATCTACCCAATGCGTCCCAGGTGGCATAGCACTTACCTTACTATGCACTTCATCCGCTGCTCACACAAGAGCACAGACATTCCAGCACTTAACCCACCCCCAAGTCCCCTTCTTCTCGCTGCACTTGCACCTTCTGAATACTCACAAGGCATATTAGGCTCGTCTTTTTCTTCCACTGAATTTGTTGTTTCTTCAATCTCATGTTCTCTCCCTGCTGCCCTGTGGGCGGTTTGAAACATAATTTACTTACTTTATAAGCACCTAACAAATGGACAATAAAATAAAATAAATAAATAAAGTAATGAAATGACAGCAGAGCTCTCTCACGCCAATTTGCAATCTGAGTAATGAGATGGCAATACAGCTCACAGATGTATCTTCGATCATGGCCTACTCCTTGCACCACTATCAAAGTTTGGTGCACTTGATAAAGCTCTAACAGTCCTCTGGCATTGTTACAATTCAATTGTATCTTATTGCTGATACACACCAATCTAAAAATACATGTGTAGCAAATACATTCCAATAGCGAGTTCAAATGTTGCCAAGTGAAAAAATCTATTTTACAATCTTGAAAAAAACGTTGATTTAGAAAGACCGCACAGAGAGGTCTTTCTAAATTGGCCAGCAATGCCCCTCAATGCACACAGGTGTGCGGAGGGTCTGACAGAGGTGGCCAGGCCGAAAGACAGAAATTGCAGGTTTGAAAGGTAAGTGTTTATGTTTCTGTGTGTCTCTTTTGAGGGTATTTTTGTAACGTGGACGCGAGTGGGTGCGGGGAGTAGGTAAGTGTAAGTGTGCTTGTGTCTGGGTGGAGGTCAAGGAGGAGTATTTGTGTGCTTCTGTGTTTGTGTGTGTGTCTGCAGGAGGGGGGCAGACTGAGTGGGATTTTGTTGGAAGAGAAGGGGTGGGGAGCAAAGAGGTGTTTGGGGCAAAACCCTGCTAAAGTCCATCTCCGGCAACGTTGGAAAGGGCCAAGAAGCCTTTTCATGGGTTGCACCTTTTTACATGGAAGGCAGTTGCTGTCCAGTGTGAACAGTTGGAGGATGGAGGTGATTGAGGGGAGAGAGGCCTGAACTGAATACTGCTTTTGAAAAAAGTGATTGATTAGGGGTTCATCAAGAAGAGCACTGAACACTAGATTGTTTCTACAGTGCTTATTTCCATCACTTATTTCCCACACACCAAGATCATTTTATAAATACTGAATAAATTCATGTGTAAATTAAGAACTCACTAGGAATAAAATGTTACAACGTTGGTGCAGATCAAATCCTGGGACCCAGTTCAATGAGGAATGACCCAGTTGATGTGTTTACCCACTTGATGAGGCTCACTGCAGGTTCAAATCGCAAACTACAGAAGGTGCCCTTTGTAGGCATTTCACCTTGTGGGCAAATGTTGCTAAGTGACAAAAATCTATTTTACAATCTTGAAAAAAACATTATTGATGGCAACCATTGCATTTTTTCAAATTCTCAATCCAGGAGCTAGTGTCATATGCATTTGTAGACTGAAAACAATTCCTTCACTCCACTCTTAAAACAAAATTGAATGCTTTCCAATGGTACAGAATTAAAAGATCAACATGAATAGGGGACATGTTTGAAATCAAATGCAAAGGCATTGGGCATAGTGGAATTTTTACGTGGGATAAACAAGGAAAATGCATACTCAATAGAAAAAAAAACTGATCTCTTAACGAGGAACAGCTGGCAAGAAAGACAGCCATATGTGATAGCTGTTGCATATACTGCTTCCCTCCATAAAACCAAAGTTATAAAAAAGTCAGCTCTAGGTATATTTTTGATTCTGTATTAGCCCTGACAAATCAACAGAATAATGAACACTTTCCATTCCTCTCAACTCACTGCACTATCAGTAACCAGCAGGTTACAGGCAGACTTGCCTTACCGTTACCGGCGCCCGATATCCCAGTGTTACTGGGATATTATGGGTGCTGGCAACGGCGGTAAGTTCCCATTCCATGGAGTCCGTTTGGACTCCATGGAATGGGGTTGCCCCTGTCACCGGCACCGGTAGTAACAGTGCAGTTTATAGAGGCAATTTTTTGCCAGTAGGGGCCTGAACTCCATGCAGGTCAGTCCTGCCAGTAGTTCGCTACCGGCAAACTCAGAGAGTATGTGAATTAATAGCCAAAAGGAGAGGTGGAGCTACACGCAATTTCACCAACAGATACGGATGCTGACTGATATTCCCAATGCTGGTGTCAATTTCTCCAAGGCCCAATCTGCTATTCTATATGTAGCATAGATAGGGGGTAATATTAATATCAATAATTTTGTAAACTATGAAAACCTGTTTTGAAAAAAAAAACATTGAACTCTTCCAAAGTAGGGTGCTTGGCATTGAATAAGAGGCAATGCTTAAAGTGCTGCTTCATTAACTTAAATGGTAAATCCTACAATGATAGATCACGGTAGCCGTATGGGACTCCTATCCATTCAGTAACCGCCACTGACCTTGGCTAACTTCAAATTGTGGAAGGAGCCAGCCCCCACTGAGGCCATGTTCCCATATAAATGAGTACACATTGCAAGGCCACTTAGAGAAAGGCTTTTTAGTTTTTGTTTGTTTTTTTGCTGAATTGTATTATGGTATTTATAGTCTCTTAGTGAAGATGAAGGAAATAATGCCACAATTGTGCACATTTCTGCCTAACATAATCATTTTTATAAGGATTTATATATCTGAGTGACACTATTATATGTGTACTATTCAAGATATCTTTATAAATCAGAGTATTGTTCAAAGCAAGATATGGTGGTGAGGAGGGGGAATGATGAGAGGGCAAGTAAGTCACAAACATTAGCCCAGGATGTGGCAAGAGAGTTTGCAATCCTGGACAGTGGTGCAGTTATTTCCCCCTGATTGTGGCTGTGTTGCAGGCCATAAGTAAAGGACAAATGTGGGCGCATAGCATAACCTTTTTTCAGAGGGTGGACGTAACCCTTAGCTTTTTTTAAGTTGGCAAGAATGTTTAATTATTTGGCTACCAGGATTTTACTCAGGTTGCCATGGTCCCAGTGCAGAAGCTTACCCACATGATCATAAGCACTTGTCTCGTACTGGGATGTTTTTGTCTAACTAGCCCTCCCTGTTGCCACTCTATACCGCCTTTTGGCAATTGTCTGTCATGCCGCGGTTTTACTGCTTAATTTAGCACATTTCAGCTCACACCATTTCCAACTTTTGGTTTTTATTTTACACTGTTCGGCTTGTAGCGGCTCAACATGCAGGACGCCTGGGCAGCAGCTCGGCTTATTCAGGCCAAGGATCTGTTCAGTGAACAGCAGGAGATGCCCATCTCTTTGCCCACCACTGGGGCAAAAAAGAGTAATTTGAATTGTAGTATGGAAATAACCGTGCTCAAAGACATCGAGAAGCTGCGAAAGAAGGAGATCTCAAAGTGGTGGGAGGAACATTCACTGCAGAATTATTTGGACGTTGGACGTGTCCCTCGAGGATTGCGCATCATGACATTGCCATCCTTCGAGGACCAAGATCCTCTCATGCTCCTCTCATGCTCCAAGAATGGGTAGAAGCCAGCAAGGGCTGTTCTGCCAATTTCCTCCCCATCTTGGTCAAATATGCCAAATCTGATTGAGCTATGGCCCTTGAAGAACTCAACAAGAAAGAAACTGAACTTAATAAGGTTCCCAGTACTGAGGAGGGTAAACAACTGCGCATAAAAATCAATGAGGCTTTGATTGCATATGAAGAAGATATTAAACAGTGAAAACATCGCAAGTTTATAAGGGACAAACTGGACTATGAGAAAGGAAGGATATTTACCTTTGCAAAACGATTTGATTCTGTACGGAAAAATCCCGTTATTAAGCTTGTATCTATTGCATCTGGCGATCTTGGCACCATTTCGTCTGAATCAGATGTTCCAGCTTCTAAAAATGAGGAGCCGGTTGCTAAGCTGAATTTTTTCAACGAGATGCGGCTACTATGCCAAGACGAGAAAAATCAAAAACGTGGCAGAGGTCAAGGCAAGGCAAAAGGAAGAGGAATAGGACAGAAATTGCGAAAAGGACTCGCCGAGGCCGGCGTGGGAAACGGCTCAGGGGCGAATCAGGAGAGCAGATCAATGCGCTCTGGAGTCAAAAAATAACCATCGACAGCATGAAGCTTTACCAAATCATTAATCTGTCTTCTCATGTACTCACCAAGCCTCAAACTTCGGTTCTTTCACTTGGTGTCAATTTCTGTCCCACTAAGGCTTTCGACTATGTTCAGGCACGTCTAGATTTAGACACATTTTTTCGCAAGATTAAACTCAAGAAATTCTTCAGTATAAATCCCACACCCATCAAGCCCTCTGTACCTCGCACTGGTTGCACTGACCTCCTTATTTCAGATATTCCATCGCTTATGGATCTAGCTTGTCTTAAAGATACTCAGTTTGATTCTACAAATATCGACTTTACCGACTTTGACATTAATCCTAACTGGGACATACATACCAGGCTCAAAAACAAATCTAAATTGAATCCACAATTTCCGTGGGTGGCTGCATTGAAGCGTTTTATGATTTATGTGTCAGTGATTTTAGAAAATTACAGACAAGTACTGTCAGTGCCAAACACAACCTCACTGCCTTACAACTTCAGGCCATTGGCGAATTACAAAACCTGCCAAACATTGTCATCAAGCAGGCCGATAAGGGGTTGAATATAGTGATCCAAGACAGAGTCCACTATGTAACCGAGGCCAATCGCCAGCTTAGGGACCGACTGTGCTATGCAAAACTATAAAAAAATCCTTTCCTTGATATACAGTTGTATCTCAATAACCTCTGTACCAACTGGGCTGATATTGAAGAGGAACTAGTCAAATTCCTTGTTCCCTCCTGCCACACAGTACCTACTATCTATTTTTTACCTAAGACACATAAATCTCTCACTCACCCACCTGGGAGACCCATTGTCAAGTTATGTGGTTCCCTCCTTGAGCACTTGGCACAATTCATTGACAAGACTGTGTTTCCTTTTGTTTCGGTTCTGCCTTCTTATTTGCAGGACACTAAGTATTTTTGCAACACATCACCAATACACCTTGGGAGGAGGGGCTTCTTTTGGCCACCCTTGATGTTGTTTCCCTCCATTACACCCCAATTGATCATCAAGTGGGAATGGGAGCCTGCAAATATTTTTTGGAAACTCGTTCATTGAACTACCATGGCCATAGCTCTATGATTTTGGAGATGTTGTTTTTTTGCCTCACGAACAATGTTTTTTTGTTTGAAGGTGCCTTTTATCAGCAAGTAAGGGGCACTGCTATGGGCAGTACCTTTGCCGCACCATTCGCAAATCTTACGATGGGATTGTGGGAGGCTACATTTCTATGTGACTTGCTTGCATCTAGTTTTCCTACTCATATTGTCGCCTGGTGGCGATATATCGACGATGTGTTTGTAATCTGGAAGGGTACTGAAATTGATAGGCAACTGTTTGTGAAAAGCATTAATACCAATGTGGCCAATTTACACTTTACAGAATGCCATAGTACCAGTGAGGTTATTTATCTTTATGTGGTGGTGACCTTACAAAGATCTGGTTTTCACACAGTATTGCATAAAAAACCCTCCAATACCGGTCTACCTCTGCATGCTACGAGTTGTAATCCTATGTCATGTAAAAGAAGCATTCCCTACGGCAAATTCATTCATTACCGCAGGAACTGCACCGACTTGGCATTGTTTGATTATTGCTGTGCCCAAAAAGCTATTGATTTTTTGCAACGTACTATAGAAATGGCCTACATTAAAGCCTGTGGACTTTGTAGGGATAAACTATTGTATGGCACCAAGCCCGACAAAACCACCATCGATGATGAACCCAGACTCATTGTCTCTTTTGATAATGCTTCCAACAATGTTTGTAGGATCATTGAACGACATTGGCGTGTCTTGGTCTTGGATAAAGACCTATGCCCCTTGCTCTCTAAACGTCCCACTATCACATATAAAAGAGTACCATTGCTCAGAGACAAGTTAGTCTCCAGTGTTTTGCCACCCATTGATGAAAGTCCTTCTTTTTCCAATTGGTTGACGGCCTCCCCCATTGGCTTTACCAAATGTTATAAATGTAAAGACTGTGCTCATGCCACTGCTTGTAAATCCTTTTTACATCCGGTCACTAAATGTAACCAAACTATTAAGTACTCTATTAACTGTGATACTGCTTTTGTTGTTTATGTCCTCTCGTGTCCCTGCATGAAGTGGTACGTCGGGAGCACTACATGCAAGCTCAAACTAAGGATTCTACAGCATCTTAGGGCAATTAAAAATTTAGGTCCCGCGTACCCCATGGCTAAGCACTTTTCGAAGGAACATGAGAATGACCTGAATTTGCTTACGTTTTTTGCAGTGGCACACATCCCCATTCATCCCAGAGGTGGAGACTGTGTTCTAAAGCTAAGACAATTGGAAACAAGATTTATTTTGGACTTCGACACTAAGTTTCCCAATGGACATAATCTGGATGAGGAGCTTTATACGTTCTTGGGCACCTAAGCTCGATCTATATGCATAACCATCTTTGTGTTTTCTCTTTTTCTGCTGTTTCTTGATTTCTTTGCTGGTCTAGGTGTTTTCTCTTGGCATTTATTTCCATTCATTTTATCCCTGGCCTGTTTGTACTATTTTTCACCTCATTTCATTGGTGCTTTTGTTTTTCTGCTTTAGACTTATTCCTGTCAAATTCTTTAGCTGTTGCAGCACGATTCTGTGAGATCTGAACTTTATATTGTTTCTTTTGATCATTTTTTTGCAGTTTTTTTGCTTTTCTAATTTTAGTGGTTCCATTCCCCCTTTTTTTGCTGCCATCCAGTTGCCCTGTCTGCTTTGCACATTTGTATAAACAGAGCCTGCCACTTCCCTTTATATTTGCTCTCCATCTTCCCCCAGCCTGTGCTAAAATCATGACCATTGGTATTTTTAATTATTATGCATGCTTCTTATGGCTAGAGATGGATTTTGCATTTTTATACATGTCTATGCTGCTATTTTGAGTGTGCGAGTTTGCACATTTTTGATGCTGCTATGTACTTAACTAAGGAGAGTGGTACTTTGCATTTTTGCACATGCAGACATCGCCACTTTGGCCTTGCATATTTGCACATGACTATGTCGAAATATTTGCTTGCACTTGCACTTTACTCCATCTGTTATTGGTATCAGAATGCTGTACTTTGCATTTTTTGCATATGTTGATATCGCCCCCTTGGCCTTGCATATTTGCACATCATCATGCTGCTATGTTTGCTTGCACTTGCACTTTACTCCATCTGTCATGGGTGTTAGAATGCCATACTAATGTCTGGTCATGAGTCACATATCTGAGCTGTCTTTATCTTAACATGGGGCCGGTAAATGGCCGACTTATGCTTTAATTTACTGTCATTGATGTATTTTTTAGTCTCTCAATTGTGTATAGAATTTCCACTCATTCACCTGCATGCGTATTATGACTTTTTGATTTCCTCTTTTTAAAATTGTAAACTATACTGGATTCCACAGTGGAACTGTGGGTGTGCCTGGCGTGGAATGTGCGGCTCAGACCACACTGTTATGATTCCTTGGCCATTACTTTTTTTCTGTGCACTACACACCGTTTAGTCACCTGGCTCACACTGTTGGCCACTTTTGCCATTCCATTCCAACATGGCCGCCGCCTATTCCACCTCCCCATGCACTTACCCAGTTCCACTGATACAGCAAAAGGACTACATTTGTCAACTATTAATGTGCTCTGGTCCTTCTTTCCTTCACGTGCCCAAGCGCTCAGTTGAGCGTGAAATGCGTTGTGTGTGGGTCGTGCTTACGGGCGTCCTGCCTCTGTTGTTGCTGCTGCCTTTCCGGCCGTGTTTTTTTATCTATGTTTTTTCTATATTTAACATTACACTTTTGATCAATACTTTGCTGTGAGCTGTGCTATTTTTACTCATATGGATTCTCCATCTGGCCCGCGGAAAGTGCGGTTTCCTTTCTCCTCTTTTTTTATTTTATATATATATATAAGTTTTTGTTTTAAAACGTGAAAAGTGCAAATTATGATTTCATTGCTGTGCATATATTACTGTGGCCATAGCTTGTGTCTCTACCTCTGCACAATGTTTGTATCCTACCTTCTCTACATCCAGCCAATCTCCCCCACCCTCTGTACCCTGACCATCCACCATTCTCCTTCCCACTTTATTATTTCCCATATTCCCTGACTCTGAATCCCCCATGTACTTACCCTACTTGCATCTTTTGTACCAGTAGCATACCCCCACCATGTCTTTCCCTATCCATAAACTTCTCTACGCTTACCCAGCCTACCCTCACCCTCTTGACTACAACCCACCCACTTTACTGCTAAAGAATATATACATGCTTCTGCACCTTTCTCCCATTTTCTCTTATACTGTACAAATCTCAAAATACAATGTCGAGGAGTACTGATTACACATATATACATGTGTACATCTTGTTTGGGGGAAAATATAATTGCAGCAGCTATTGGAGAAGCGATTTCATTGGGCGAAATGCACATGAAGATAATCGCAGCAACGACTGGAGGGCATACCCGTGGCTACAAAAGTGCTAATCACTGCATGGCACATGTAGTTGTGGCTATTAGTGGCCCCCTGTGTAATCACAGCTATACACAAGCCAATTGTACGTCGTGTTTTTTCCCAGATTGCATAGCGGCTGCTACCCAACATTTCAATGGAAACTTCTTCACAGAAACGACGAGTGGTATAGGGGAATGGGAGAGGGCAGGGGAGGTGAGCAGGACATTAGGGGAGTGGGGGAGGTGGCACTTGCTGAGGGCATAGGAGTGCAGGAAAACATTGTTTGTGTCGTTCTTCCAGATAGCCGCAGCTCCAAAATAAACAAATTACATTTGACTATCTTGTACCCGTGGCTATAAAGCATACAGTAAAGTATATGTAGGCGCATTAACGTATTTTGTCAGTTGATTGGCTGCTGCTGTACACGCAGCTATGTGAATAGCCATGGGTATTAAGCCATACATTTCAGTGCAATAATGTGTACGTGTATCCGCGGTTACAAGAAGGTGCTAATAACCAATGGTTCAATAGTCGTGTCTATAAAGGCTATGAAAGATGGTTGAACAATACATGTTTTGTATGTGTTTTGGTGTTTGCAATTGGTTGGTGTTACTGTTGTAATTGTGTACTTGCCTGTGATAGGTTGCAGTGAAAATGGGTCCGCCATTTAGGTATTGTGCGTACTATATAGTCCTTTTTTTGTTCTATTGATTTGGAAAAGTAAAGAAGCCACCAATTAGTTCACTTTTCTCATTCTGATTGCAGAACTCACACTATGCATGTGATGAGTCTGTGGCCGATGTGAAAGTAAGTGTTATTGAATATTTACATGTTTTAAAGGTTTTTTTGTAGTCTTTTGTGTGTCAGCTATATTAAGCACTGCTATCAGAGGGCATATATTGCCACTATTTTCCAACTGCTCATATCAAGTGGCAGCTAATTTTAGCATAAAGGTTTTTAGAAAGTGCATTCTTGTTAACTTTGCAGAATTAGAAAAATGTTGCTGTTGCTGATACACTTATGCATTGTCATTGTTTTAATGAGTTGCTATTAAGTAAAACCATCCCTGTTCATATGTTCATACACCTATGCATTAGTTGTGTTATATTCTGGTGCTCCTATGCATATATATATATATATATATATATATATATATATATATATATATATATATATATATATATATATATATATATATATTTAATATATATTATTAATATATATTTAATATATATATATATATATTTAAAGCTACTCAATTTTTATAAACACTGCTGTCAGATTACATGTAGTGACACCACAGTACACCTGCCTCTCACCTAGTTCTACTTACCAGTATTGTAGACATGTTTTGAAATTGCTTTGCCCTTACTTGTAAAAAAGGTACAAATCGTGAGACTCCTAGTTCCCCAATGCATCTTTTTTTAATTTCACCAAAATGCTGCTTAAGAAATACATTTTTAAATAAACAGCATTCATATGCAACTATTTCCTTTTCCTACACGGGTTACTGAGGGTAACGGTTTATTTGCTTGCACTTGTCCTAAAATTTCACTGCACCTCCACCATGAAGTACCTCCAGCTGTCTGCAGTTTTGTTCTAAATGTTCTCTGGAAAATGGCATCTCAGAGAGTGTGCTAAGCTCAAGTGTGCTGAAAACGTGGATAAGGGAAGCCAAAGGCTTGGATATCCTGACATATCATTTCTCGAACACTTTTCATTTGCATTACATTATTTTTCACACTTTGTATTTAGAAGTAAGGATTGGCAATAGGTTTATAAGTATAGGCCCTTTTATTTTGACAGACTCTACTAGGACTGCGTTATTATTATTTGATGGTCGTAGCTTGCTCCCATCTTTAGATTTAGGATTAGATAGGCTTTTTTCAAACCCAATTGAAGTTAAATTAACACCCTTGAATTGTCATCACTTGTGTCTGTTTTACTGTTTGATACCATGCCTTCCTTACATTCAACATAAAGTATATTCAGCTATTTGCTCCTGCTTAATTTTTTGTGGGTGGGCAATGGGATTCGGCACCCAAATTACATCATCGCTGCTGCTGCTGCTGCTACTGCCACTGCCATGTCCAGTTGGCTAATGATCTCTTTCAGTTTTTCCTTAGCATCCATCCATGCGGTGTTGGCCACACATTTCTTCACTGATCTCCTGATTGTGACCTCCTCTCATGTGGCCAAGAGTCATACCTGTCTGCACAGCGGAGGGTCGAGAAGTCAGAACCGGTTGTGGTGGAGCGAGACGGAACACCACAAGTGGAAGAAGGAACTGCTAAGCCAAGGGACACTGCAGAAACACCAGGAGCCAGTGAAGAACTCCTGGGCATTTGCAGGCAGTGAAGAGCAGTATTCCGCTTACCGGAGTACAGCAGGCGTGCCGGGTGGAAGCCATGGAAGTCTGGCGCACAAAGTAAAGCAGACCATGAGAGAGAAGCAGAGAGGAATCCTCACCAGCTGACCATGAGAGAAGGATTGTACACCTAAAGAAACCAGTGAGTCCTCCTGAGAGCCAGGGACACCGGAGGGGGTGGTATTAGCGAGTATGTTGTGTAGAAATTATTGAAAGTTGCATAGCCGATGAAGAGCAGAGAAATGGACACATAAGTCAGAGGAAACTTAAGTCGAAAAATGAACACTTTGCTAATGTGTAAATGTGCGCAGTGTACAGGAAGAAGAACATATATCAAGCAGATATATTATCCAATATAGTATATAATCAGCTTTTAAACATGATAGAAAACCTGCACAAGCAGAAGTCCTCACAAGGGAAAGACCAGACAGTTACAAGTGTGTGAACTTTGGAAGTCCTGGCAAAGGAATATCCCAGGCAGTTACAAGTATGTGAACTTTGGAAGTCCTGGCAAAGCAGTACGCCAGTCCATCTCAAGAGTCTGAAGCAGAAGTCCTGGCAGGAGAGTACACCAGGCAATCTTAGGTGGGTGAAGCAGAAGTCCTGGCAGGGGAGTACAGCAGGCAACCTCCAGAGTGGGAAGCAGAAGTCCTGGCAATACAGTACACCAGGCAATCTCAAGTGGGCAAAGTCAAAGTCCTGACAGGAGAGGATACTAGGCAGTTGAAAATGATTGTCCAAGGCAAGTCTGTGTGTGGCCAAGAGTGGTCCAAAGAAGTGTTGTGAAGAGAAACAACCCCAGTTGTGAATCCAAACAGTTGGTATGCAAGTGTTATATTTGGTCAAGAAGGGCCCAAAGAAATGTTATGAGTAAAAAGCCCAACGGATAAAGAACAATCCATTGAAGGAATCTATCCTCTGGAACCCAGAACATTATCCTTGTTTAAATAATTTTCCTTTATGAACACTTGTTCCCAACCAACCAAGGTTAAAGACAACTCCCCCTTTTCACCTTAAAGTTAAGTTTGTAGTGTGAGGGTCAGAATAGAATGTTGTACACAGGACCGTTTTGTTTTTGACATTGCGACACTTACAGAGCCTTCATTTTTGTTTAGGTGAGGAAATTCCTCTTAGAGAGCAGGGTCAGTGAGGCAACCTCTTTGTGTTAATAAAAGAAATGGCAAACTTGTTTCCGACTCCTCACATAATACATTCAGTATTCATACAGTACTTTTATGAAGAAAATAAAATGTGACCACTCTTCTTTATATTTCTATTATGAAAAGTATGCCACTGTCTCTCAGACATGGTATACTCACTGAACAGAGAAGATGAGCCGTCCATGAAAGAAATAAGGTAAGCCATTGTGTAGACTATATGTTTGTTTGTATAGAATTGACAGTTATTATGGCTAGTGGTCTGGTAGTATTCTAACATATAGAGTGGGCATGGCCAAAGGTGAGGGGAATGGCTATTGTCGTGGCAACAATCTATGGAATAACAAAAGCCTTGACATTCAAGGAATAAAACTTAAATTGTATGAACGTTAAGGTTAGAACTTAATGCAACAAAACCCTTGAAATTCAGCTAAAGCCACCTTAACTTCATGTCCCCTGTTGCACAGCCTATGACCACAATCATGACATCACAGATGGCATATATATGTATAGAATTTGAAGAATTTGGCAAGAATGTTAAGGTTTCTGTGTGCTAAGTTTGTTAAAACCAAATGAAGACATTAAACTAATAAGAGTTAAACAATATACCTTTATGTATACAATGAAAGTAAGGTTTTAATCAGGACTGTGCTTCGGAATGGTTGCACATTCGAATGATTAGAAGGGCTCTCTATAAAATCGGTAAATTCAGTCTCATATGAATTCACTATATACCTTATGACTCATTTTCTCATCATGTTTCCTTTACCCAAATAATTTCATGGTTCTCGAAAGGGACTTGTGATTAAATTTCACAATATTTAGTGCTTCTTCATTCGAATGATTTCTCACTTCACTGAAGGACCTATGATTCTATATTCCAACAAAGTGATAACGTTTGAGAAAGTATAATATTAACCAATAAAGTTTGGTATGGCATACGTTTCATATTTGATGGCAGAGTTCTCTTAGGCTACACGCTGATTGCTGGCCAGAATAAAAGATAAAGCAATATCATTCCAAATAAGAATATAGTGGTTTGCAGAGACATTAAGTTATAGATGAATCTTACTTAACTAGTTAATGCTACTCTCAGGCTAATTTGATAACAGGGACACCTGTTATAGAGCATTCATCATCTATCAAGGTTATAATCATATGGTCCAGTCCCACACAGAAAACCTTTTATATGCTTCAAGTGAGTTTGTATAACCTCACTCACAGATGGAGGGGCTAATATCTAAGGGCAGGCTAAAGCATAACCAAATCTATCAAACCCTATTTCCAAGGGGTTGGCGGGCACGAGGAAGGTAGTACAAACAAAGATGATGTGTTTTTCTAAAGAGAATGTAGGGGCACAGCTATAGCAGCCAGAAAGGCCTGGCCTAAGAAATATTCATTCCACCATAACTTCCTCTGCCCAAACGTGACTTCCTCTGGGCTGAGGCATCGGGCTAGTGCAACAAGAGAGTGTGGACACCTCCATAGAATGTTGTTCATGGTGGATTCTAGTAATCTGCTTAAAAATATACAAATGCCCTGCTAGGATTTGAGAATAAATCAAGTGGTAACCCATGTGATCAATGATCAAGTGAATACACCAGACTTGACAGTGTGTTTCAGCTCTTTATTGACCACAACAAGATGGTTAACATTACATCCTATTGGTTATAAGTGAACATTGTTTTAGAAACAATAAACGATGCTAGTACTAAAGAAATCTGGATGGGGCATCTCAAAATGAATCATATGCTTATTTATGGATATGCTGGTCTTCATTTCTATCCCCTAGTCTGAACAGTTTTAGGATTATATAACCAAATGCACTTCAAGGTTTACATTTACAGTCTAACGGATATAGCAATGGGCATGTTTCATGAAACACAGTCGCGGAGGTTGAGCACCCAACTCACTTCTTGCCTCTCTAATAACTCCTTGGCCTTGCCTACTACAGTGTAGTTTTCTGATGCATAGGACATGGTTTTTCCATCGATAATCTCACCCTCTTGCCATGGAAACCCCACCTGGAAAATTGTGACCACTTTTTAGGCTCTCCACTCAGCAAGTCATTCTTCCCCTTGCTTTCGTGTGCAGGTTTGGCATAGAGATTCCCACACACTAGCTAAGGATCGCCTGCCAGGGCTGATGATGATACCTGTTTACAAGCCCCTATCACAAACATGTTGCTCCTGTGTTTTAGGGTGAGGATTTGGCATTGATATTTTCTTCTTTAGCAATGAGTGACTTGCCTGGGTTAATGTTAACACTTTTATGCACTCTCCTACCTGCAAGTATTTAACCCTTGCTTAGAGTTTTTTTTTTTTATCAAACTGTGTTTCTTTATCCAACAGATGTATTTCTCCTTTCTGGACCAATGCCTCTTCTATTATCTCTCAGGACACTAGATCTCTTCCCTGCATATGGACACAGTCAATAGTGGACTCTCTGGTTTCTCTCAGTCGATGTGTGTGGCCTCTGCCATAATTGCAACCCACAGTATTCTCTTGGCGTTCTCACTTCCTCATTCTCTGATTTGTGTCAGGGTTTGAGCTATAGCCTTCAGCAGGCTTTTGACAGTCTCTCCTCCTTTGCGTCTGGGCTCTACCAGCCTCAGGGATAGAGATCGAAACAGGTGTGTATCTTTCTGATATATGTCAGTGTCTGAGATATATACCAGACAAAAAACCAAGGACAAACAAAACTGAAAAGGGGTTTAGTGCCCAATTTCAGTTAAAATATTACTTACTACTGTTATACGAAGTATTACAAAGTATTTTTTTTAAAAGCTTCGTCTATCATGGAAATTGCCTATTTAGTAATAGAATGTATTAGCTGGCAATTAATGCACGTTAATTGTAAAATTATATATACACTAATTTTTCTCTATATCAAAACTCAAGGCATAACAACAAAATTACATATACAGATACATTATAAACACATACACAGATTACAAATTCATATTCATGCTGAAATCATCACAAATACTATTATAGTTACATTTACAATAGTACACATATCCTTCTCTAAGAAAGGCATCAACTTTAGTCCTTATTCTCCTCAAAGATCATTAATTGTGAAGTGCAGTAATCCTTCTATAATCATCTTCCTGTCTATATATGTATGTTTCAACCCCCTCGGCATGGAAAATGCTAGACATTCTTCAGGGGAGTACACCTCTATTTTTTTACTTGGGTTAACTCAAATACTAAGAAACACAGTTGTTGGTTTTGAGAGTCTGCTACTGTCTTGAAATATGCAAAGGGGACACAAAAAGCCTTATCAGTTGTAAAAATGAATTGTATGTATTTTCCTAGGACTCAATGAATTCTCTCAAATGTGGTACTCTTTTCTTCATGATTTTCCTAAAACATCTGGCTGAAGAAAACATTAATATGGTTTTATTCTGACCTATTCTTATTTATTCTGACCTATTCTTAGTTTAATTAGCGCTGTGCATATATACTGATATTGCTTGGTTGTTGATATATATTACCTTGCTGTGCATTAAGCATTTAAGTTGGGACTTTGGCCTGTAGAGATTAAATGAAATGGTTCAACCTTCATCTACCCAAGTACAATGATGTTTAATGCAACTGCACTATTCTATGTATATCCGCTTATCATCTCTCTTGTTATGGGCTGAAACGGCTTTGTACACATAGTCCCATTTTACTAGGAAGGCATCAGATTCTTGTAGACTTTCTAGCTTCATGAGCTGTTCGCTGAAAGCATATATAACATCATGTTTGATATTTGTGTGTCTGTAGTACTCTTCTAATCTGCTCAGTCATCTGTGCAGACTCTTTGCAGCTCTATCCATGTACTGACAGCAGAGAGTCGAGACAACCTGGGTCAACTATCGCATTTGCCTTACATGGGCATACCTTCTTGTAGTCCAAGCTGTAAGTGTTAGAGGCTTTAAAGTGTCAGGAATGAAACTCAAATCATTAAACATGGTTTTGGCTAAAGACTTGTATTGACAAATAAAAAAGGTTTGGGAAAAGGCTTCGCTGTCCCTGCGCTAGAGGTGTTTCCCTACATAAACTCAAAACTAAAGATTTGTCAGCTTCAGAATGTTCAAAACAAAACCATCCTGTGTCCAAAGTACTATACTGACAGTCACATTCTAATGAAATACATCTTAAGATGTTAAGAATAATGTCATTGGCCTTGAGTGTTTCAAAGATGTCTAAAGGTGGCAATAAATAAATAACTCCAACAAAAAGTCTCACAAGGACATTGCTCCTTAATCCAGATGGTATCTCCCTTCTCCTGGATTCTTCTTCGCAATTTTTTTTTAACAATTATTTGTTTATTGGCATTTCATAAACATAAAAACATGCCATAATGCTTTAGAACAAAACATACAAAAAGAACATGGAATGCCGTTGGACAGAAAGTAGAACTTAGGAAGCATCTTGTCAGGCAAAGATATTATAATTTCACATTTCGGTACAGTGAGTCTGGACAGGTCATTTTTACATTGCGAGTTTACATTCCATCTCTCTTTCATTGGATCAAGTTGGCGGGTTATGAACAGTTTGCTATTTCGGCAATGCATGATTACCATTTTAGCATCTGGTCTCTCGCTGAACCTTCTGATATGTGTTTTCTGTTGCCCCGTGAGGTGGGGGACAGAGCACTTACAAGTCAACTGGGATTACTGCGCTCTGCGTACCTTAGCTATCTCCACCAGCTTGCTGCAACAGGTAGTGAATGTATGGGTCCCATATATTAGATGGGGTCGAGCGGTATGATGTTAGGCCCCGGTACCCCATCTCCATATCATTACATCGCTGCACATCTAGGTGCCAGTCTTCTATTTTGGGGGATGCTGGGCCTTTCCAATGTATTGCAATCCTCCTTTTGGCCAATAGCAGGAGCAGCCCAGCCAGACGCCTCGTGCCCATGAGGATCGGTTTAGTGTATTCCAGGACAGCCATCATGGGGTTTAGGTTAAGTCCCTGCCCAATGATTTCGCCAATGGTTTCAAATACAATTGTCCAAAAAGTGTTTATTGAGGGGCATTCCCATGACATATGCATGAAATTAGCCCCTGGTGTGTTGCACTTAATGCAATTAGTCGATGCCCCTAGGAAATAGCTATGAATCTGGGTAGGGGTGTAATGGAATTGATGTAAAAATGTCCAGTGCATCAATTTTTATCTGGCATTTATTGCAGTTTTTTTAGTGCCTAAACAGTAATATTTCCCCTCCCTGTCGGAAATCTTGTGCCCTAAGGAGCGTTTCCACCTCCCCCTAGGTGATGCCTCCTGCGGTTTGGCTTCTTGGCACAGCGTGTACGTGGTCGAGACCACCCTCCTGTGTTGCCCCCCAGAGATCCTTTTTTTGAGTATCTGGGCTACCGGTGGCTGCTCCGGGAAGGTTGAAAACATCTTCTGGAGGGTTGTCCTTAACCTGTAATATAGAAATACCTCCAGGGGATTAAGGGTCCCTCTAGACTTTAGCTCATCTAACTCAATGAACCTCTCCCCAGGAAACAGGTCATGGTAACTATGTATTTCCAGTTTTCACAAGGTGAACAAAGCCATTTTCAGAGGTGAGTGGGGTGCCTGGAGTGAACAGGATGAGTAATTCTGGGGAGTAGAGGACTTCTTTCCTAGATTTCTGTTCTATGTGTGTCCAAGCTATGCAGGTGAGATCAACCATATTTGTCGCCCTAAATCTCCTGCTCAGGGCAGTGAGAATGCCGGATCTTAGCAGAAAGGGAGCTGCCAGTGCCCTTTCTACCTCCACGTGTCTTCTTTCCCCCTGACCTCCAAACCAGTATAGGGCAAACCCGGGCCTGTGCCGCTGTATAGTAGGTTTCCAGATCTGGCAGTGCTAGTGCTCCCCTGTGTACGGAAGCTGTTATCTTATCCAATGTTACTCTCGGCTGCTTAACGGCCTAGATAAATTGGGTGAGTACTGACTTTGCTTCCCAAAAATAATCCTTAGAGATCTGTATGGGTACATTGAGAAACACAAACAGGAAACGAGGGAGCAGCACCATTTTGATCAGAGAAAACCTGCGGTACAGCTTCAATGGTAGGCATTTCCACCTAGTGGTCGCCTCCTTCACCAGATAATGCACTTTGTGGTTGTTAGTTTCGAATACTGTAGGTAAATCTCAGGCTATTGTAACCCCCAGATAGCATGTTTGTGTAGTGTGCTATTGGAACCCCCATTTATCAGCATATTGTACTAAAGAGTCGGTTAACGGGAAGAGTACTGATTTTGTTGCATTGATCATGACAAATTCGGCGACATCTTCCATTATAGGGTCTAGGTTCTGCTCCAGGTTTCTGATGAACAGCCCAGAGCAATGCCAGAGGTTAGATTCATTCTAAACCTTCCAGCCATCACCTCTTTGTTTTTGCTTTGTCACCCCGAGTGGGATGGGTATGCCCAGACGTGGGTCCCGTGCCTGCTGGGCCTAGGGACTCAAGGTACTCCTCACTGATGAGGCCCAACAAGGCCGAAACATGTTTGGGGATGCTTGTGGTCTCGTGCAGAAGGGATGTGACCTAGCAGTTCGGGCTGGACTGCCCCTTTTGGGGCGGGCCCAAGCCTGATTTGCATATGGTCTTTCCCCTTCTGTAATGGCTTGGCAGGCGAAGAACTATGGTCTGGAGGGTTGCCCAGAGCAATGCCAGAAGTTAAGATTCATTCTAAACCTTCCAGCCATCACCTCTTTGTTTTTGCTTTCTGATGAACAGCACCATATCATCAGCATATAGTGAAATGATCATCTTGTGGGTGAATAGTCGAATGCCTCTATGTATGTGGATCTCCCTGACCCTTTCCGCAAGCAGCTCAGTGGCCAGGGTGAACAAGAGTGGAGAGAGGGGCATCCCGGCCTTGTGCCTCTACTGAGAGTCATTCCCTGGGTGAGTTGGCCATTCACCTTTACTTTAGCAGTGGACGACTCATACAGTAGCGCCACCATGGCAATATATTGCACTCTCAATCCCATTCTGCGCAGAACAGCAAACAGGAAGGACCACTCTATGGAATCAAATGCCTTGTTGGCGTCAAGTAATGCTGCAACTGTGCAGTCCTTCCTGTCGACCGCTGAGATTAATCCAAACAGCCTCCTTATCCTGAAGGACGTAAATTGGCCTGGAATAAATCCAGCCTGGGCAGTTTTTACCATCTTGTTCATTACAGGTGCCAATCTGGAGGCCAGAATTTTAGCTATTATCTTGCTATCTAAGTTAATGAGGGAGATCAGTCGGTATGAAGCATCGTTTAAAGGCTTGCCAGGTTTGGGTAAAACAGTAACTTGGGCTTCCCTCAAAGATTCCGGGAGTCTACCCCCCCTGGATGCATTGATTGTACATTTACAGGGCGATATGGGCCTATCTTGGGGGCAAAGTTCTTGTAAAACTCGGCTCCAAATCCTTCAGGACTGGGGTCTTTTCCAGATGGTAAAGATTTAGGGGCTGATTCATGGAATTATTTTCGCCGAACATCGGGATGTGTGCTCCATTCTTCCTGCAAAACCCCATTTGTTAAACAGGGATTTGCAGGCAGAATGGCACACAAATCCCCGTTTTTCGGCACAAATAATTCCATTAATCAGCCCCTTAATGTCCGCAAATATGTCCTCTAGGGCTATTTGACGATTCAGCCCTGCTTTTTCCTCATCTGTGCACCAGTATAAGGCTGTCAGGTCTAGGTATGCCTCCAGTTCTGTTTGGGAGGCTTTTGCATGCGACAAGTATAGATCTGTGTAGAAGCTGGCAAACTCCTTTGTTATCCCATCGTCATTAAATCTTTCCACTCCCTGCGCATCCACTATAGATGTAACTCCCCACAAGGCCCTTGTGTGTCTCTAACCGAGCTGCTCTCGCCAGTAACCTCCCTGGTTTCTGCCCTTCTTCATATTGTCTCACGGCTGTTCCCCACCCAAGTATCTTCGCTTCCCTTTGTGCTAATGTTGTGAACTGCTCCAAGAATTGCTTAGTTTCTGCTTATTGCCCCGGAGTTCCCAGCACTCTGATTGTCTGTAGTTCACTTAACTGTGACTCGACAGTGTTCAATTCCTGTCTGACCTGTCTAAGTATCCCCACCTCTTTGGCGTTACACTGCCCCCGGATCACACATTTGAAACTTTCCCAGAGAATATCCACTGACTCGACGATCCTTCATTGATCTCGAAGAAGATGTCTATAGCCTTCGAGATTCCAACGCCAAACAGTATGTCCGCTATGGCCGCCCCTTTGAACCTCCACGGCTTCCTCTCCCTACCTCTCCCAGCTAGTTCTACTTCTAGTAATAGTGGGACATAATCAGACAGAGTGTGGGCCAGGATGATGACAGTTTTGATTGACCCCCACAAGTGCCTTGGAGAACAGGAAGAAATCCAGGCAAGGCACTGTGCCGTGGGCCGAGGAGTGAAAGGTATACTGGCGCTCCGTCTGGATTTTTAGCCCCCACACGTCCTCCAGTTGCCACGTCTGGCTCATTACTTTTATCTCATTTTTCCCTATTGTCAGGGAGCGGTTCGGGCCTGCAGTGCGATTCAGTGTAGGTTCCATGACCTCATTGAAATCCCCAGCCCTTATTATGTCCCCAGGTGGTTACTCCCCCAGCTGTCGGTTGAGCCACTCTGGTGTTGTAACTATATCCTGATTGGGTCCATAGTAGTTAACCAGAATGCATAGGTGCCCCTGTATGGTACCCTGCACTATCAGACCCCTTCCCTCGTCATCCCTGATTGCAGAGATTAAGTTGAATCCCACTGTGTTATGAATAAGAGTGCATACCGCTCTTGAATAGGTTGAATAGTTTGAGAAGTAACAGTGACAGCCCAATGATTTGCCAAAGGCTGCTTTCATTGGTGTCATAAGATGCGTCTCCTGTAGAAACGTTACTCCAACCTGATGCGCTGTAGATAGAGCAGGACCCTACGCCATTTCGACGAGCAATTTAGCCCTTGAACATTCCATGTTTGTTAGGTATCTAATCGATCCAGCCATCCCAGGCTGGCACTCTCGCAGTTCCCTGCCCTTATGTCTAGACTCAGGTGTGCCCTGAAGCTTGATGCCTGACCTTCCCTATCGACCATTCCTTGACCTCTCATGTGACGTGATGCTACCATTTGACATAGACCTCCATTTTGCCCTAAGCCTCCCTCACTGACAACCCCAACCTGTCAGTTACACACATTCCCCCCCTCCCTAAGCTGGCATCCTCTACTTGCCAGTGGGTGAAACTATTAACTTGCTTCCGTTTGGGTGGCAACTAGTGGCCCGACCATGGCTCCACACAGCCAGTTATAGGGTCCATCCCTGACACCTCCATCTTCCCTCAATGATCCATTATCTCTATGATCCATGTGATTGTGTTCATCTCAGTGCTGTGTTAGTCATTGTTCCCCCTTGGCCTAGGATGCCGAGGTAAACATTCAAGGAAGTCACCCGCTTCCGCCGGATTAGTGAAGAACAGCATGCGTCCCTCATGTTCCACCGTGAGCTTGGCTGGAAACAGCATGGCGTAGCAGATACCACAATCTCTTAGCCTCTTTTTCACGTCCATGTTAGTTCTGCACAATGCTTGGACTTTGTCAGAGAACTCCGCGAAGATTTTTATTGTGTCTCCCTTGTATGTGAGGGGTCCCTTCTCTCTTGCCCTCTGCAGTGTTGTATCCCGTTCCCGATAGTTCAGCATTTGTGCAATTATCGGTCGCAGTGGAGCCCCGGGTATTGGTCTTCTGCCACTAGGTATTCTGTGAGCTCTTTGCACCACAAGAATGTTTCAAAAGCCTCCCGTCCCAGAACATCTCCCAGGATCTCCTCCACCATTGTTTCAATGTTACACTGTGAAACGGTTAATTTATAGGGCCTCCTTTGTGATTAATGTTGGCCTAAGCCTAGTGCTCTACGAAGAAAACCGCGTTGCAGAGTTCCGATTTTGGATTGACTTCGCCGCCATTTTAAGATTCACCCGCCATTTTGATTTCTGTTCGAACGATTCTCTGTTCTAAAATGGTGGATTGCGTTTTCAACTTGCAACCAAGCTTCCCGACCTTTGAGTCTTGTTAATGTTTAGGCTGTCCGAGAGCCGACTGTTTAAACTAGGTAAAGGGACCTTGAACTCCATCTGAACTGTCATCTAAGTATTGCCTGCGCACATAAGACTCATCCCACGTTGGGACAATGTAGAACAAACCTCGAGTGTATACTCAGGCTGAACTGCATTGTGTGGGAATATAGACTAATGCTTACTGCAGGATTTGGGAACATACATCGCCATTGTATCTCTATGGAAATGCAAACCTGTGTAATCCTCTGCATTGTATAAGCTGTATGTGAAGTAGGCACAAACTCTAGACCACAGATAATTAACATGAAGAGTGGTTGGACAATATTATTTGAAATTGTATAAAAATACAAATGTTTAGACGTCCAGCACTCTCTCACCTCTCTCTGTCAGGCTGGTATACGTTGCAGGGTGTTGAGAGCCAGATAGCTATCTGTGTTTCTTTGTAAACCGTGCAGAATAAAATATCTGTGAATCTTTTCAGCCTGTGATTGGTGTATTTCATTTGTGGTATTCAGCCTCAATATTTTCTTGTTCTTACAACACTGTTCGGCCGCCTCGGAGACTCGAATTAATTGCAAATTATTTCTCCTGGACCTCGATTCTTTTAAAGTTCTCTTCATCTATTGTAGGTCCCTTGATGTCGTGGTGGTCTCGTCTTCGACAACCGAGATCTTACCTTCCGCCTCATCCAATCTTTCCCCATGTTTGTCTAGCCGGGCCTGCATGTGGTCTACCTTGCAGGTCAGCGTGTCCATCTTCCCGTCCAAGGATTGAATGCTGCTTTGCAGCTGACTAAACATTTCCTTTATATCATGGAAAGCTGTTGAGGAGTCGAGGTTGGACTGCGGTTTGCCGCTCTCTGCTGGGTTTGTCATTTCAGCTTGTCGGGAGTGTGAAGCAGTCTCAAATTGGAGTTTGGTCTGCTGCTTACCGCCTTTATTTGCCTTTGACATCTTCCCATTGTTACTATATGCCAGTGACTCCCCTCGTTTCCCAGTCGACTGCCTTTATGCATAATGGACTTTTGACTTATGGCTGTGGACACTGCCTGCTCGGAGAACAAGGAGGAGAGCTGTTCTATTGTCTGATCATCCTTTCCTCCTACCCGCTTAGTCTGTTTAGGTCAGAATGGGTTGTTGACAGCTTTTTGTTCAAGTCTCTATGTGAGGGAAGCACCCCTAGTGGCCTCTGGAGTTCTAAGAGTACAGGGTTGAGGAAGCAAGTGCCTGGTCTTGGGCCTTGTCATTTGCCCCACTGGTGCTTTGCAATGATGCGTTCCATTGACCAGGCGTCGACTCCATCCTAGGCCCCATCCAGTTATGTATCCAGGGGGACGCCCATTAATATCTGCAGTGAGTGGGTACGTTATATGGCCCTGTATGATGAGGGCCTTTGTTGCTTACTGGGCTCCTGGAGGCAGGGGCTTTGGCCTGTTTTCCGCACGGTGTCCTGCCTCTGGCGCACCCCTTGTTCTTCTAAAGCAGGTGATGCCCTTGGCTGGTGCAGCATGAGAGTGCACAGTTACACATGGGGGATAGTTCCTTCAGGATAGGTAGTGACTCGTACTGCGAACACCCTCGATGCTCGATCCTCTTCGTTATGGGACACCCCGGTATCGACCACCCTCCAGCTTGCAAGGCAGGTGAGTGAAGGTCTCACCCTCCTGCCACTGTATTGCTGGGAGTCTGTCTCTAACGAGCGTGCACGTTCCGGGGGTTCGGGCTGACCAGGTGTGTGTTTGGCTAGGATAAGATTATGGTCGTACTCCAAGTATGCCTTCTGGTGGCTGGGCGGTCCAGTGATGATGTCTCCAATTTGGGGGGCTGAGTGTCCGCTGAGACAGAAATAGCGATGCGCTGCCAACCCGCTCTGCTTGTCGCTCGTTGAGCTGTATGTTTTCTATGTGTCGCTGACAATAGAGAGTCTTAGTGGTCCTCCTTCCAGCCTATGCCTGTGGTGGGGACCATGATATCTCGATTCTCAGAGTACTCACGACCACCCGGGGGTATCATTGACAGGATGTGGCTTCCCTATGTTTCTCACCACGTTAGTTAGTTGAGTGCCTGCCCTGGTTTCATGTTCAATCACCCTGTGCCGCGTATTTGGTGGGGAAGGGCCTCAAAGCATAGCTGCGCCTGTATCCATAATTTTAAATGGTGGTAGGGCGGCTGTTTCGCCGATGTTCGTTTCAGCACACTGGCTGTGTCCCTGTAAGAGCCCTCTCCTCTCGTCCCTCTGGGTAGCCGCGTCTTGCCGTTATCGGCACAGTCAGTGGCCAATGGCCGGGCTCTTCTTCAATACCCACCATGTGCCCGGGGATTCACATCTCTCCTCGGGGGATCAGGCGGTGCCCAGGGAGACTTACCGTGGTGTTCAGGTGGTCCGCAGTCTCGTCTGCACTCAGCATGACCTCCCGCCGCTGATACCAACATCACCCAACGGATCGGCTCCTGTGTCTCCCTGTCCTCCATGGCTCCCAACTGATCTCTGGTGCTTGTTCCTAGTCCTCTCGGGGTCTGGTGGGCTCCGGGGGGGCCTCCCGAGGATTCCACATTCTGTCCCTTCAGCCCAGGCAGCCGAGATGCAGGGCATCTCCGGGTGTTCGCTCAGAGTGAATTCCAGCGCCTCCTCCTCCCCAGCATATGCCGTCTCCTTTGGCTCCGTGGTTCAAGCTTCTTTGCTCATTGCACACCCGATCGGAGTTCTTAAGGCTTCAGACTTCGCTGCTTTGTGCAGGGGACCCTCACATACACAATGCCCACCGTAGGGTCGATTTCAGGGCAGTTTTGCAGGCAGATCATGATCAGATATGTTTTGCAGTGTGGAGCGCTAACGGGCGCACGGCCGTCTTGATCGGGCTCTCTAGCGCCCCCGTTCTTCGCAATTTGTTGACAATAATAGTTCTTGCCTTTTCTCTTGTTTAATACCAAAGTCATTACAGGGCCTGTGGTAGCTGCCCTGTAGTTATGATTAGGTTGCTCAACCCATAGGCAGAGTACTTTTTGGGTGGATTATAACTTCGCCCCCCAGATGAATCCTCACCAGACTTTGCAAACTAAGCATAGGGCCACCTCAGATTGACTCTGCAAAGATTTGTAAGGCATCGTCTAGGGGGGACAAAGATATAGGGGGGCCCAGAATGTGTGATTTTCCTCATAGACACAAGGGAAAATTTGCGGCAAGAGCAGCAGCTTGGGCCCGAAAGCGTGCTTTTGTACATTTGGTGTAAATCCGTTCAGTAGTAAAATAAAAATGGCCAAAACTTAGGTAAAATAAATTAGTGATGTATGGGTTCCATCCGCTGACTCACTTCCCTAAATTAGAGGGGGGTTTTCAACATTTTTAAATGGTTTATAGCTTTGTTGCCATTTGACAAATGTGCACAAAAGATTTTAGAAAGATTATAGATCCAACCTTGAATTTTGCTACAAAGTCTGAAAGGAGTTTTTTCAACTGAAATCTGACTTTTCAAAAAATAAAGCATGGATGGATTTGCACGAACGTTGTGCAAGGAACATTGGCAAGGACTTGAAAGTATAATTTTGCAAATGTGGCTGTATTTTATTTTTGGAAAGTTTCATAATGTAGGTGCAAAAAAATAGTGATATACCTTTGGTGCCTGAGGTATAGCTGGTGGCCAAGGGCATTGGCCAGATTGTCAGAGTCATGGCCAAACTGGCTAATGACCATGACCATGAAGGACTGAGAATTAGGTTAAAGTGGGCATGACAACGAGGGATTGGCTATGTGGTGAAGTTTTTCAAAATTGGGATAGGTTTGAATGGGAAAATAAATTGTGCCTGTGACTAAATTTCTGTCTGTGGCCTCAGCCCGAAGTGCTGCACAGGATTGCATCAACAGATTGTTTTGACTATTGTTGCATACTCTGCGAGACAAAGCTAATCAGCAGATAATTACCAAGCACGCCGAACCAGGTGCCCACGTGGTCACCAGGACATCCCTTGAAATCATTACCCACCCTTATTGGGTATATACCATAGTGGGACAAGATATTTGGATTGGATGCTGGACTCATTTCCACAACCTTGCAGCAATGACTGGCCCACAATCCACATGCCTTGAGAAAGACTCTAGAGAGTTAAATTATGTATCAGCTGACTTCCTACAATAAATATAGCATCAAGAATGGTTTTGCAGACTGCTTGATTACGAGAACAGATACCTATTGAATAGCCCAGTGCTGAGGTGAACAGGGCTCACTCTCCTATTCGAAACCTAATTTTGAAGAAGGAAGGGCACCTTCACAAAAGAACCCCATCACCAGCAGCGGGATAATCTGTTTAAAGTACTAGATGAAGCACAGTGATCTACTCATTCTACCACCCTGCAATCACTTGATAATCGTGTACTCTGATTTGATTATTGGGGCATGCAGCATGGCCGAACCCTAGGATTGAATTCAAAGAAATATTTTGCTTGCGGCTACAGCCTGAAGTGCTGTACTGGATGACAACAAACCTGTGCAAGGAGAATCAGCAAGGACCTAAAAGCATGGTTTTGCAAATCTATTTTGCGTCCATATGAAAGCACAAAAATAGTGATATCGGTTTGGTGCATGGTCAATGGGCCTGGCCCTCGGCAAGGACAAATGCCTACTCTGAGTTACTTATTGGGGCACGCAGCATGGCTGCAAACCGGAGTGATGGCCGTGATTGCAGCAAACTTGCGCGAGGAGCTATTGGGGCACGCAGCATGGCTAAAGCTCTAGGTAGAAATGGGGAAAATAAATCTGCTTGCGGCAGCAAACCGGAGTGATGGCCGGGATTGCAGCAAACTTGCGCGAGGAGCATCAGCAAGGGCCTGAAAGGTTGCTTTTGCAAATCTGTCCTGTGTTTTATTTTTTGGAAAGTGTGGAAATGCAAGTACAAAAAACAGTGATATAACTTTTTTGCCATGGGCAGTGGCACAAAAAATAGTGATAGAATTTTGGGGCATGGGCAATGGGCCTGGCCGTAAGCAAGGGCGAATGCTTACTCTAATTTACTTATTGGGGCATGAGGCAAGGCCGAAGTTGTAGGTTTAAATGGAAAAACAAATCTTCTTGCGGCTGCAGCTTAGAGTGCTGGACGGAATTGCAGCAAAGGTCTGTGAGGAGCGTCAGCAAAGACTTGAAATGATGCTTTTGAAAATCTGTCCTGTGTTTTACTTTTTTGAAATTGTCGAAACGTTAGTACAAAAAATGGTCATATCACTTTTCTGCCGTGGGCAGAGGGTCTTGCCTTTGGCAAGGACAAGGACAAATGTTTCATATGATTTGCCTATTGGGGTATGCACTGTTGATAACTCACTTAAGTAGGCGTTGCACAATATATAAATTCAAAAATTCAAAAATTAAAGGCGGTTTATACTTGTTTCATGTATGTTAAAAGAAGAATTATTAATAACTTATATACAGTGATGTAACATTATGAAACATTTTCACTTAAGCAAAAGTATTCAATTGACAGAAAAAACTTTGTATAAGGGACGTTACAGTTCATATGCACCCTACCCTTGGGACTCCTCTGCCCCAGCAGTTAGCTAGTGCATTCCCAACTTGGCACTACCCTCCTGGGCTACCATGAGCACTCGTCCATCCATACTGCCCCTTTTATTTATGCATGTCTGTCACTGCACAATGCATATGTGCATTTATATGAGCACTATGTACAATGTTTGAGTATAAGTATGGAAAATCTAGATCCAAAAGATTAGTAGAACATTGTTAAGTGGCAGTTGGTGGGAGGAAGTTTAACATGTTGATAGGCTACATGGAGAGTTTTGGGTCAATATATGTGTGAATGGTTTAAAGCAGGCAACGAAGGGAGTCTTACAAACATAACAGTAAAAAGAGTAGAAGGGCTGTTTTGTGTGATGGTGTGCATGTGCAATCTGGGTTTTCTAATAAGGCATGGGAGAGACAGGGTAATGCGCAGACTGTGGATAGTTATAAACAGCAATGGATTATGGTGTTTATTATATATTAGAGAGAATAATTTCAGATAGAAATGTGTTTCTGTGCTTTTTTCTTTTTCTCTAATGTACAATTGTCCATTATTTCCTTTAGCATAGTAGAAAATGCTAATGGGAATTTAATTTAATTTATTTATTCAAATTTTTATAATGGGCCACACACCTGTAGGTCTCAGGGCGCACACAAAACACAGACAGAAGCTGAATCAGAAAAAGAGCAAGGATAAGTTCAGTTTATGCAAAATTGCGGACGTGAGTTTTAACTTTGTTCTTGAAGTCTGACAGAGACACTGGGCCTCATTACGCCTGACTTGCCAGAAACACAGGGGCATTACAGCCCCGGCAGTCCGTGAAGTCAGGCGCTGGAAAATGTAATTCCCCATTCCCATTGAAGGGAATGGGGACCACAGAAGCAATGGCATCGTTAATAACTGTGCCAGTGCCTCTGTGAAACTCTGCGGGTGGGTACCATTCCACCCGCCAGATTTGACCCTGGCGGGTGGGACGGCACCTGCCGCAGACTTGTAGTGTTCCGGTCCGGTAACAATGGTGCTGGTAGTCTTACCGGCACTGTTGTTACTGGACCGGCACACTTGTAATGAGACCCACTGTCTTTCTCAGGTCGGGAGGGAGTGTATTCCACGCCAAGGGTGCCTGGACATTGGTACTTTCCAACCTCTCCTGCAAAAAAAAAAAAAAAAAAAAAACTACCGAAAAAAGGTTCCTTTAGGAATTACCTTTCACGGTTACAAAATAGAACTAAAAAAAAATCTTATGAACGCCATGTACATTACATTTCTCAGTAAAGTACATAGGCTCAATATGATTTTCCAACATTTCCATTAGCATTTTGTGTTAGGCTAACAGGAATAATTTGGCGTTCATCCCCCGTTCTATAGACTGGTAAGGGGATAATGGCCCGGCAGTCCAAGTTAGCGAACCATGAGAAGCGAGGGCAGATAACGATGGCTCCGGACCGTTATCCCCCGTTCCAGCTCCTGCAATGGGAGATGAAAACCATTACCACCCCAGGTTGCCAAGGCGGTAACCCGTGATGCTAAAAAAAGGATTTTTCTTTTGACACCGGGACATGTGTGGCATGCCGCTGTAGGAAGGAAAATCCTTTTCCAAGATGGCCACCATGGAAAGGGAAGGTGGGGCTCCACACAGACCCCCTCTTCCCTTTCCATGGCGGCCTGCAGAAGGCGAAGAGAGAACCCTATGACCATATTACCACAAGCACATTTTTTTCACTTTCAAATCTATCCCAATTTCAAAAAACTTTACCACATAGCCGGTCCCTGGTTGACATGGCCACTTTTTCCCCATTGGCTGTCCCTTGTGGTCATGGCCAGTAGCCAGATTGTCCCAGTCCTGACCTTATGCCATGACCCGGACAATCTGGCCACTGCTATACCTCAGTCACCAAAGGTGTATCACTATTTTTATACATACATTATGACACTTGTCAAAAAATAAAACACAAACACATTTGCAAAACCATGCTTTCAGATCCTTGCCAGTGTTCCTTACAAGAATTTGTTGGAAATTCGCCCATGTTTTATTTTTTCAAAAGCTTCAAAATGTACGTACATACAATAGTCATATAACTTAGCCCCCACTTGACAAAATCCATTCAGACTTTGCACAAACATTCAAGGTTAAGTCTCTATTTTTTCTGAAAACCTTTGCCTTCAAAGTTATAAGCCATCTAAAAATGTTGAGACCCTCCTCTAATTTAGCCCCCTCTTGACAAATGTCCACCAAACTTTGCAAAAACATTTATATCTAGATCTAAAATCTTTTTTCAAACGTATGTGCACATTCATCAAATGGCACCACATTTATAAGTCTTTACAATATTTTCAAACCCCCCTCTAATTTTGTTCCCATTTGACAAAACACCAACACACTTTTCAAAACCATTCAGAAACAGGTCTAAAATGATATTGAAAAATTCCATGCAGCTTCATTGAGTGGCGCCAAAATTATAAGCAATACAAAAACTGCTTTTCACCAACCCTGTAATGTACAATTAAGTATAGATGCCCCCGAATTTCTAATATGTTTGCAAACATCACTGGACTGTCCCGGGCTGTTCGCAGACCTCGGAGAAGAACAACGCCCGTTTTTTGCACCTTTTATGGCCGTTTCTCATCCCATCCTCATCACCTTTCCCTCCACAGAGATTGTTTGATAAGTTTGACAAGTGCAATATTGTGTTCTTTAATGTGTGTTTACCACAATGTTCGTGGACAACGGGTGCTGTCTGCGAATCCAACATGGCAGGCACTTCCAGAAATATGAAAAACCTCACGCTTTATATTGACCAATCAGTGGCTGCGCCCAATGTCCGTGGACCTCACGCCCTCTGGGCTAATTGTAGGCCTATATGCGGACCAGACAGGGAAGTGGGTCCGTGAACTGAGCCCAGATATCACTATTTTTTTTTATCCACGTTTTGCTCATTTTAATAAAATAAACCACCGGACAGATATACACCAAATTTACAAAAGCACACTTTTGGGACCAAATCCGCCACTCCTGCCGCGCATTTGGTGAAAATCTGTCCAGCTGTCTGGTGTATTCTATTTTGTTATTCAAAAATATCATTGCAGTACTATGGATGCAGTTAGATAGCAGTTGGTGTATTCTAACTGTTGATAGTTATACAGGTCAGTCACTAAACTTTGTAGACCCTCATAATCACTACATTCTAAGTACTATGTTTGATACAACATTACTGTGTGTTCTCCAAAGTTCTTGTTTCTGTTTGCATAATCATTGGGTCATTGGGAACAAACATCTACACAGCATTTTAAAAAAACCTACTACATTTATGTGAGTTTAACTTTCACAGTATGTTTGTTTGTGCACTAACTGTTCATAGTTTCACAGGTCAGTGACTAAATGTAGGTTTAAGGAATATTAAGTAGGCATTTTCTAGATTTGCTGGTAATCTCTGTTTTACAGTAACGGAAGTGTTGTTGCATTCAGACCAACCACATCTTTTTTTTAATGTATGCAGTATAGTGAACCACAGTGGTTGTGGCACCAGTGTGGTCGATTATTCCTACTGTTCTGCAGGTTTTCTTGCCAAGAGATACTTGCCTGTGTATGAAGCTAGTAAGCTTGCAGTTGTTTTTAGTACCATCTGCGTTGTACCTTAAAAGCATTAGTATCAGATATTGGCAATGTGAGTTTATATGTCTGAAGTGAAAAAAGTGCATAATATGGCATGATTTGCATTTTGCACCAGCTGATAAAAGGAAATGGATTCACAATTTGACATAGATACATACACAAATCATTCATTAGGGATGTGCTCTTGTGAAACATGGTTTCCACATGAATGAGATCTGGAAGATTGCATTTATAGGTATGTTTTTTGGTTTCCAGTACTTGCAGTAAGTACATTAGAAATTCCTTTGGATCTTCCAGTGTGTTTATGGTGAATTTTACCATTTCTGCACAGTAGTCCAATTCTTGCCTTATTCCTGAGATACTGTAAGTGTTGTCAGGATTATTTGTGGCATTTCTATGCAGGATGAGCATTTTCAAACACAACTGGTCTGAGCCGTTCAAGTAAATGTTTTGAACAATTGTTGGCAATTGGAACAGAAGATTGATTGCTACCTTTGCATAGATATGGACACCGGTTGTGGTGGAAAAATTTAAATGGACCAGAGAGTTCTGTCTCTGTGTCATTTGCTGGACCTCCACTTGCTTCTTTAGAAGAAATATTTCTCTTCATATCTGCTGATGGATGTGCAGTTGTGTTTGCACTAGATAGTTTTGTGGTTGTACTGCTTGATGGAGTAGCAGTTGTTTTTTTGTTTCTTTGGTAGTACTGTTTAGAGATCTCTTATAAGTTCTGTTTGCATTAATTTTCTTTTTAAAACTTTACCTTGTTGAGGCACAGGGTACTTATCTAGATAGGGTGTGTAGAGTGCCCGTAGTCTGTTGTACTCTAGGATGCAAGGAATGTCAGCTTTGACTTTGTTTGAACCAATATTGACTAGAAATAGACCTTCGAGTGAACGTAGATTTGAAAGTCCTACATGCGCCGCCAATGTCAATCAATGCATGATCTAGGGTTAGACCTTGTGATTTGTGAATAGTGACTGCATATGCAAGGGATAGAGAGAATTGTTCTCTGCCTACATACATGTCTTTGAAAAGAACAAATCATGCGGTTGAGCCGCCGATACTTTTAACTTCTGAAAGTTTGTCAAAGTGGATGTTGACAAATTGAATGTTGACATGTGGATAGGTCTGAAAGCCAACAACTGTACCAATTGCTCCATTGATTAAACCTTGCTACACGTTAAGATTATGTTTCAGAATTACTCTGCAGTTTAAATACAACATTAACATTTTCTCCAAACCAGCTGTTGCTTGTTGACACATAGGGAGTGCTATGCCGTGCACTTCCTGTTTGTCTGTAGAGCTAATACGCACTATTGGGTGCATTTCATGTTTTAACATTGTCTCAAGTAATTACCTACAACTTGCTAGGGTTGGTATTAAGGACACACATTTTACATTGTTTTGCGCTAATTGTTCCATGACATTAGGATCAGATGTCTTAGGCCCATATAGCTCATGGATGTGTCTACTATTTAAGATGAATTGTGCATCTTTAGAAAAATAAACAGTTCTAATGCTTTTTAAAATGTTAGCATAGGTGAGGGCTGCAGATTGACACATCTTTTTAATTAGTTCTCTGTATTGAAAATGTTGCCAGAGATTTACATTTCCTATTCTGCCAAGTGTGTTGCAGCACTGTTTGTATTCTAAGGTTTTAAAAATAGGTTCACCTTTCACTGGTGTTAACTGCAGGAGATCTCCAAAAACAATAACTTGTTTTCCTCCAAAGATTTCTTTGTAGTCTGTTTTTAGGACTTCTTGCAATCTTAGGTGAATTAAAGCCAACTTTAGGTTGGAAACCATGCTTACCTCAACTATTAGAGCATTTTCATTTGTTTCAGAACTCTGCGTACTTTACTCGCAGCTTATGTTGATAGTTTGTAGTATTCTAATTTGTTTCAGTGTTTTTCTATTTTGTGACCACCTAAACCTGTATGGCTGTTACAACAGCTAAAGGGTTGTTGTTTGTTAAGTTTTGGAGGAATTTGCTGATGATTTAAATTAAGAATGTTTTTCCTGATCCCGCTTCACCACTTACATAGAGGAGCAGAGGTTGATAATTTTGACAGCCACAGGTTTTACTTTCATGCTTCAAACTATGTTAAATTTCTTCAGTCACTTCTAGGTAAATGCTAAATTGTTCATGGTGTAGCTGTGACTTCAGCACTGATAGGTTTTCTTCTGGTTGCTTATGTTGATACATGGTATTTTCTACTTCAGTCATGGCTATTTCTGCTTCATTTACAATGAGTGGCTCTCCAAGTGGTTCTTGGTTTCCTGTAAGAGAAGGTTGACTGCCTTCAGGAGTGTCTGCATCTAGTTGTGCTTGAACTTCTTCCTCTTGTTGGCATTCATTGTCCAACATGTTTTTGTATTGCTTGAAATTGACATCTGTTATTCTGCTTTCATTTGCATTGAATCCAGCTTTAAATGAGTCATGGTTACCTAATAAGTCATCTTATTTTCTCCATGGTTTAAAAAGTTGCAGTAGGGCCTTGTAACAAAGTTCTTTATGATGAGTAGTTTTATATGATTAATTAGGCTGGGTTTGGTAAGTTTGACATGACTTCCTTCACAAACTGAGATCACATATTTTCCATATTTTTCATCTGATTTGACATTGTTTTTGTAGGAGTTGTTTTGGGATATGTGGTATAGGCACGTGTTTTCCAAAGCAGTACTTCTGTTTGGGTAGCATGTGTCTAATACATTGTTTTTTTTTTAATGTCCTGGCTGTTGGGATCATTTTTGGCTATTGTTTCTATTTCTTTCAGCACTCCTTTTCTGGATGCAGCTGGACCAAGGCTTAGCCAGAGTATGTGTTCAGATTTGCCATATAAGGCTGTGCCTGTTAAACGGTGTGCAACTTCGTAGCATCCACATTCTCTACGGGACAGCATTTTTATGCCAAATCTGTACCATTTTTGTGACAGTGTTTTGTCAGACTGTAACAGCCTCTTTCTAAATCTACCTGCCTCTACTCTCCGCCCTCTACAACACATCCAGAATAGGACTGTGAGACTTGGCCTTGGCCTCAAGCCCTGGGATCGTATCTCTCCAGCTCTGAAATCCCTTCATTGGCTCCCAGTGGATGCAAGGATTACATTTAAAACCCTCTGCATTGTCCACAAGGCTTTCTGGGACTTGGGTCCAAAATACCTTCAACAATCCCTCCGTAAATACCTCCCCTCTCGAGCTCTTCTCTCCTCTACTTCCATCTCCCTCAGGGTCAGTTGTTTTTCAAAGAAACAAGCTGGGGTAGATGTCTGTTTTAGGCTGGGGCCTCCCTTTGGAACAGCCTCCCTGCCACTGTGAAACTTGATGAGAACCATTTCCGGTTCCGGAAGCACCTCAAGACCTTCATCTTTGCTTCTGCCTTTGTCCCCCTTCTGTCCTGCTGATCTGTTTCTGTCTTGGCACTGTGCACCTGGCCACCCTCTGTCCTCCGGGCCCAGGTACCTGCCCACCCTGCCACCCTCCTGCACTGCCTCTGGGCCACCCCGGCACTGGGGTCTGTATCTGTACCCATACACTCCCCCACCACTTATTTTCTTCTGCACTTATCAGACACACCCTGTCTACTAAACCCAGCACTTGCCACTTGCTGGCTGCACTACCACTGTTTATTGCCTTTATTATTTATTTATTTTAATTATTTATTATTATTTATCTCTTTCTCCTCTGCTCGGCACTTTCCACTACTTTCCCCTCCCATGCACTTTTACCCTTTTCCCTTTCCCATGCACTTGCACGTTCTCAATGTCACTGGGCCTAGTAAGATCATTGTTTTGTTCTCCCCTGTTCCCCTCCCTTGCTTTGTTGTGCTCTGAAACACTTGTGTACAAGCGCAATATAAATAAAATATCAATACAATTCAATTCAATTCAGATGATACGTCATCCCATAGGTCTTTTAGCTCTGTTTAGCTCTGTTTTCTCATCTTTGGTGACATATCTTGAAAACAGCAAAGCAATTGTCTGCAATATATTGTATATTTATGTTTGCATTCCACAAGAGGGCAATGATTGCATAGTATTCATTGATGTACTTTGAAGCTTAGTTTCTTTTAATGCTGCATGTGTTTTAGGCGACTTGACTTTCACACTTTGACTAACAGAAGACAACAAGCTGTTTACTTGTCCTTTTGCTGAAACTGGTCTGGGAAAACCAAAGCAGCATAATGTTTACCTTTGTTTTCATATCTGGTCGGCAGTATTTGCCATACTTATGTTTTTGGAAGTGTAAAATGTGTGCATGTAGCTCAGTATGTGTGGTTACTGAAAGGATGTTGCAGGATATGTATTTGTGAATAAACTGCAAAACAGTGGCATCACTGTCATTACCAGATTTAGGAGCATATTTTATCCACAAAAGCATGTGGATCTGTGGTGCTCCTCTGGATTGATATTCTTTTCTCCAAAAGAAGTGCTCTACTTCTCTAGATAGAGGGATACTTTTATTGCAGATGAAGTGCAGCATGGCAATAAAGCAGTGGTGAAAGTATCTTGATACATTTACAGGGTCAAGAGAACAGAGTTCTCCTGGTGTTTTTATGTCTATTGCTTCTTTATTTTGGTTTGCTATGCGTAAGAAATTATGCAAGCCATCCCATGCATATTCTGCACAACTTAAAGTAACAAAACATGTGGGTGGACCGAGGTTCCTTAGCATACAACGTACATCAGCATGATGTCGAAACCAATATTCATTTGTACCATGCATGTTTGACAAGAGATTTGTGATACTTGACTGCAAAACTTCATCTTTGCTGTTTACCTTTTGAAGCAGTTGGGTGGCAGACATGTTTAAAAAATGAGAGCCTGTTTTTAATGTGTGTGCAACTCAGTAGCATAGAGTTGCTAGTTCACTTTCAAACAGGAGGTGGAATATGTACTATACATTTTATCTGAATCTGGGGTCTTCAGAATACATTCGTAAAGAGCGATATTCTCATGCTGTTATTTGTGTGGATCTTTCATAATGTCTTCCTCCCTTTCCTGTAGGAAAGAGTAGAGGAAAGGACTGTGCTTCTATACTTTTCTCCCATATGCTGATTGGAGATCCTTTGGCTTGCCACATTTGATACATTTCTAATGCATCATCTATGGTGTCTTTGGAGTGCAAAGGGTGAATTGTATACTGAACCAAAATATTGGCTGCAGTGATAGGATCTACACATTCAAATTGTCCTGTTGGGGATGAATCCTGAATTATTTGGGTGGTTTCCCTTCCGTTCTCTTCAATGTTTATTTCTTTGTAGTACTCATTGTTTTTTTCTCGATATTGTAAGGCTTTTCTAACTTTGTTGAAGTCTATTAGTTGTTGCCAATTATTTTTGTCTTTTGTTGGTACATCATTAGCTAGGATAATCAAAGATTGATATTTTGGACGTTGAACTCCTAGAGTGTCTACATTTTCTTTAAGATCTAATGGCAAATAAACTATTTTGCCACAAATGCCTTTCAGCAAATCAGAAGGAGGCAACTTGGCTGTTTTGGATTGAAGGCGTATTATAGCTTGAAATGGGTGTACTGTTTGGATTATAATGCTCTCATACAAATTAAGCTATTGGAGAGCTTTTGGAAATGGGAATATTTCCAAGTTATTAGTAACAGCATGTGATAGCATTGGTTATTATGAAGCTTTGTGTTGCAGTATGCGGAAAGCATTGAGGGGTCACTTATTTTGTATTTCTTTTCTGTTATAAGAGATAAAGCTAATTGGAGCCATTGGGATTCTTCATTGTCCTCTATTTTGTAAGTCATATCTACATTTGTTGTCCTATTTTTATAAAAACCTCTGTGACAACAGATACATACTTGGTTTGGTACTTCAGCAGATGTGCTTTTAAACTTTGCTATTTCTTTTTAATATGTGTTTGTTAGAAGATTGGTATTTGTAAGATGTTCGCTAATGTTTTCTAAAGTTACTAAATTTTCATCTTCACTTCCAAAATATTGGAGTTCTTTGTCTGTTCCATGTAGGAGAATGTTATTAAAATGTTGCAGATGTAAAGCAGGACGTTGTGCATAGTACAGTCTCTGCAGAAGATTCTGTATAGTGGAATGGTGTGTTCCTAACATTTTGATGTGATGATGTGCTTTTACAAGCAGGCTAATGAATGTTCTCGCAGTCCAATGTATTGTGCACTGGACAGGAGTCCATGGTTATTAAAGTTTTTGTTCTAAATTTGTCTTTTACTTTCACATAGTGATTGAGGACTTGTAAAGATTGGAAGGATTGTTGGCATATGTTACACATTGAGCTGCATGGCTAATTGTAGACTGGATGGTTTGGTTGGGTGAAAGGAACAGTTGATTGAAAGTTTTTTGGGGGTGTGTTTTCGATAAGGGTTTCTTGTGCCATAATGGTGTTTTTACCATTTAATACCCTCGGCCATTACTATGTATGGCAATTGGGTTTTTCTGTTCTTGTTTATAAGCCTCTTCATTGAAATATGGTTCTGTGCTGCTTATGTGAATCCATTCACCTTCACAGGAGTTTGAAAAGGTATCTATGTTGACTTTGCACAAGTTTAGAAGTATGTTTTGTAATCTACTGATTAATTTTGTTAGTGGTGTCATTCTATTTTAAATTAATACAAACGTTTTTTTCAGCAGAATTGCTCTGTCAATTAGAGCGTCCAGGATCAGTCTTCTGCAGTAATTTTTAAGTATAGCGCGCAACTTCTCAGCTGTTCTCATAAGATTGTGAAGTACTCTACAGTGGAAATATTTTGTACAATACATTTTTTGGAATCCTTAACTGTGACTAAGTTAACATTGTTAGATATAGTGATAGGGTCATTAGCAGTTTTCTTCATCTTTATACTTTTTTATTTTTTTATTTATTTTTATTTTTTTCATTTGATTTTTTATTGTGAATGAGTGTGTGAATATGATGGCAGACATAAATAGAAGGCTGTCTGATTGTGTAATGGGTTGATAGTCATGGTTGAGAAGATTGTAAGAGTAGCTGCATGTGTAGATGTGTGAAGGGTTTGGGTTAGTGCATATGACAATGGTATGTGAATGAATAAGTGAGGACATTGGGCCTCATTACAAGTTTGCCGGTCTGATAACAACAGTGCCGGTAAGCTACCGGCACCATTGTTACTGGTCCCGGAACCTATGTGTCCTGCTCGCGGGTGCCTGGCGGGAGGACCGGCACCCATGAGCAGACCTTGACGGATGCACCGGCACCATTCAAGAATGGTGCCGCTGCATCCAGCCTCCCCATTCCCATTGAGTCCAATGGGACTCAAATGGGAATGGGGAGTAATAATTACCGGCATCCGGCAATGGCAATTTACCGGGTCCGCCTGGGCTGCAATGCCCGGTAAATCCCCATTGAAGGTTGTCTGTAAATACATGACTCCAGTGGAATTCATGACTCCAGCCGGTACACATCGGCATGGCTACAGCTAGGGTCATAATGAGCCCCATTATGATGCTTTCAGGATAATAGTGGGTGTTATAATAATGGTAAGAAAAACACAGGTTTGGCAGAACAAGTCACAAAACCACAGCACTTGTATGAATAAATATTAAGAGTGCACATAGGCCGCAGGTGCCTGAGAGGTGTGGGAGTACTGCCAAGTACAACCCACTGTTGTGGAAACAATTGGAGCACAGGCAATTCTCAGTCGCACTGCACCCAAGAGTGCAATATAGGCATGTGTTGCAAGTAATTGAAGAGAGATGTGGTTATAAGTCCGAAGGATTTATTTGCAAAGTAGCCTGACACGTGTTTAGAGTCTAAACCGACTCTTCATCCGAGGCTAAACATAATACACACCAACATCATAGACAATTATGCACCAATAAACAATTAATGTTGGTATAAAAAACATGCATTGTGTAAATTCAAAAACAAGGCAAGAGGCATAAAACACAGAGGCAAACAAAAGGTATTTTTGTCATATGGCATAATAAAAAGAAAAGGGGTCACAACATAAAAGAGAAGAAGGATTGAAGGGACACATTATATCAAAGGTCATGATAAAAATAAGCATCAGTGGTAGGTAATAAAAAAGACAAAGTAGCACATATTGGATGATGTTGGAATCAATGGAGAATCAATGGTGCCGGCATGCAAGAAATACACAGGAAGCAAGGCAAACAAAAAAGTACAAAAAATGTGCATGCATCCACGGGAGCCACTGTAACAGCACATTCAAAGAGGCAAGGTTGACCAAAAAGTCCAATAATGGGTACTTCTTATGAAAGTTAAATTACAAGCAGAGATATATACCAGAATTATTTCCAAAAAGGTGCCAATTACAACAGTACCTGTAAATGGGAGATGGGACCTAAGATAAATTGAATTGAATGAAGGACAGTGCCAGAAAACTCTCTGAAATCATAAAGAAAAGAGAGATTATGAAAGGATGTAACCAAATTGAGTGAAAAGATGTGATGTAGACTAAAAAGCAATTTAAAAAGGAAAATTGTACCTCACGGCTTCGCAATTGCAGTAATTTCTGTAGGAAACACAACATTTCTAAGCGTCAGGAATTGCAAAAGCAATTGTAACGTACCAACTAAGTTATGTAATGAAAATGTGATTCTGAAGCATGGTGTTTAAGTGAGAATAGAAAGAGTCTACATGTTGAGGTGTAGTGAGCAACAACCAAATAAATGTTGTTGATTCGAAAGGAATTTTGAAGGCTACTATGCAGCTAAACTATACTGTACGAGTAACATAAAGAATACTACTACAGTAATGCACTTACTTTGTAGGAAGTGAAGAGTACTTTTCTTCAGGTTGTTGTCTTCTTAGAAGTTGTTGTTCACTGCAATTGCGAAAGAAGAAAATTAGTGGCTATATATGGTAATGCTGAAGTAATTTTAGTACAAGAAGACATTATTTATGGATGTAGAAGGAGTTGTTGAATAAACAGGGTTAACAACTTGGGCCCCATTATGGGAATGGTGGTAACCCTGCTGGTGCTGCAGATGGGTTGCCACTAGATTCCTAATACCTTTTCAGCACCTATCTTCCCATTGCCAGCACAACATTAGAAGTCCTGTTGGCCTGGAAAGTCAGGTGGCAGAAAATGTTAGTCCCTATTCCTGTGGAGTCCCATAGGGTTCTACGGGAATGGGGACATGGGAGCACTGGCTATGTTGCTAATGGGCCCATTGGTCCCCTGATAAATATGCCCAATGGGGCTAAAGGAAGAAAATGTGACATGTTTATACATTGCAAAATGTAAAATGCTGAGTGTTTTAAAAGGTGTCAGTTTTGGGAGGCTGCACATGAAAGTTGAAAAATAGAGTTGTGGATTTTTAGCAACACTGTGTGTAACCTTTTCATAAGAAAAATTAGTGGAGATGGAAAATATTTGTAGAACACTTTGCACTTGTGTGAAAGTTTACTATGTTGCCAGTGCATGCATACTTGCCAATGACTTGCCAATGTGATACATTCCAATGTGTAGTTGCATATTAAATGATGGTTCTTTTGTTTGTATTGTGGGAGGTGCAGTTGCACTTTTTGCATTACAAACTGTGCACTACAAGTCCCAGAATGCAGATAAAAATGTAGGAGCCAATAAGCACATACAGACTATAAGGGGATTGTTAGCAAGTATGCATGCGTGTCAAAGTTTATACAATTGCATAAAAAGAGTGTTTTCAAAATGTTGCACAATTTATTTACCATTTTCTTTCATTCCTTTTTTAGAAGATACACACAGTACTGTTGTAAATGTATATATGCATTTATTAGTTGTACTTGGAATGGTGCTGACATAAACATTTCTAAAGGCATTGCATTTTGCCATTTTTCATTCCATGTAGATGCCATGCTTTAGTAACATAAATGCAGCGTTCGTTTCACTTTGGATTGTGAGAGTTTTAGTGTAACGTTGTTAGTGGGAGAAGTGATATTAAAAGTGACAGAATAAAAGCTAAAATTACACTTGGTAGGTTATAATGGATCATATGGCTAGTATGCATGTACTGTCAGTATATTGAACTTTCACACATGATCTGTCATTTAAACATGCTGTAGAAATGTATTACATGTGATTTTCTTTTCTTTTGCAAAAAACACACAGGCAGTGCTGCTGGAATTGCAAATATGTATTTTTAAACTGTGATGAAAATGTTCTTTAAAAGAAAACTTTCCAACCAGCCAACATTCTAAGTAACTGTCACTTGATGTCAGGAGATGGGGCAGAAATGAGTATGATTATTGACTAGGTTAATGCAGGGTAAGTGGTAGGATTCCTGTTTACCTGCATTTGTAAAAGAGTTGGAAATACAAGTTTACAAATGTAAGCATACATGCACTTTGATAGATGCAGATGTGGTTGAATCTGGAAATAGAAATATTGGAGATTATTATAGTGGTTTCTGATGCAGGTGCTTGTGAATAACAGGAGACTTGTACTCTGAGACTTCGACAGCAATTGTGAAGTGTTGAAATAAGTTGACAGAGTTAGATGTGGAGTTTTTGGATGCGATTGGTGGATGGGTGTGTGACTGCTTGAAAGTAGCCAACAAGGGAGTGCTATAAATATTTAAGTAGAAAGGGAAGAAGGTCTGCTCTGTGTTACAGGGTACATAGACAGCACAGTAGTCCGCAGACATGGCATGCCACATCTGGGTCTTTTAAGGATGGCTTGCATGGAAAGGGGACTGTGGGGATTAGCCAATGTGGTGTTCTGTATGAGGAGGACTGTGTGGATGTTGGGATATTCTTGGATGCTGAATCTGAAAAGGTACACAGAAATGTGTGGCATTTCTGCTAATATTGGATTGGAGGGAATGGAGCCTTTTTGGTATGTTGTGCCTGGCCAAAACTAGGAGGTTTTATTTGCATATTGCAAAAGCATGCCTCATTTTCAGTGTCCAGATTTCATTCTGGTACATTGTGAAGGACATAGTTTGGGCTACATCAGTGCAATATCTTTGCAGATTGCATTGAAACATATGCATTTCCATGTGCAAAGATTATCTTTTCACACATACATCCTAGGGCAGTACTGAGATGCACCAATGTGTTGTGTCCCCAACAAGAAGCAGTAAGGCGCCTTGTAAACTAAACAAAGGGGTATGTTTTAATTTTTGAATTGTGGTGGAATGACATATTTTCCAAATGAGAACATTGTGTTGGATTGTGCACACACTTCTTTGAGTGATGGCATGACTACAACTGATTTTGGTAATTAAATCTTTCTCCGAAACATTCAAAATGCATTCCGAGAGTTTCTGTAAAAATGATGTAGAGTGCATATGAAAAGATTTCTAAGTAGTTGTAGAAAAAAGTAAAAAGCCCCAAAATAAATCAAAACTGAAAAAACAAAAAAAGGTTATTTTCAGAGCCACCACTAAAGATTAAATAACTTACATTGGCCTCATTACAACCCTGGCGGTAGCCGTGCCTGTAAAACAGTCAGAGCTGCTGCCGGAGTTTCAATTTGTCTGGCGTCCAGAAATGGGCACTTACTGGGTCATTACGGTCTTGCCGGACCCAGTATTTTAAAGAAAAAATGGGGAATGGGGAATAATTCTTCCCCATTCCCATTTGAGCCCCATTTGAGCCCCATAGGGCGCAATGGGATTGGGGAAGCCAAAATGCTGTGCTCGCAGGTGCCTTTCATTCCGCCAGGTTAGACCTGGCGGAATGAAAGGCACACACAAGCACACTGGGAGTTTGCCGGTCCAGATACAACGGTACTGGCAAGCTTACCGGTACTGTTGTATCTGGACCGGCAAGCTCGCAATGAGGCCCATTGTGTTTAATTTCCATCTGCACCCCCTTCGATTGTACGATCTGTCGATGGACTCCACGGTGATCCAACCAGGTATTTTGAAATTGCCAGGCATGGAAATGGGACTGTGCAGCTCAGGGCATTAGCCAATTAGGTTTCCTCTCTGTGGTATACAAGGAGAGAGTCCGGCAGAAGTTAGTGTTGTTTTCTGAGAGGACAGCACATGGCTAAGGCTACGTCTTTCAGGAGGCAGAATGTCTGGATTTTGGGGAACTTGTGGCTCCATTGGCTGAAGGTGTATGCTGAGCGCTGTGGAGTGGCTGAAAATCTTGCATTTGTTGATGTTCATGTAGAATGGTATGGAGTGGGTGACATGAAGTGGGTGGACCTGCTCCCATTTTGTGTAAATATGGTCAACTGAAACTTCCGGACATTATCATTGTTCATTGTGGAGGGAACAAGTTTAGCGTATGTGACTGGTATTTCATTGCAGTTTGCGATGAAGGAGACATTTGGAAAATTTAAGGAAATGTCCCAAATTCAAGACCGATGTTTTCTCGCATTGCCCAGAGACAGATGTGGATGCGCTCTAGTTCATTTGGTCCACAAATGGAAAAAGTGAGGCGCAAAATCAACAAGGCTATGTGTGCATTTTTGGGAGATGTCGGCATGACGTCTTTTCATAATGAAAATATTAAATTTGACATTGCCAACATTTTCCGCAGAGATCGGGTACACCTTACTGATGCAGGTAATAAGATTTTTCTGCAAAACATTCAGAATGCTTTGCAGCAGTTTTTGGAAATATACAAATCATTTTTCAGTAGGTGCAAAATAAATGCATGGAAAAACCAGGAAAACAAAATGCCAACTTTTTAAAGAAATAGTTCAGTTTAGTAGAATGTTCTTTAGTTTACTTTAAAAATGGATAAAAAAAGTATAAAAACTAAAAATACAAAAAAGCTTCTTTTCATAGCCTCCCCTTTCCCACACAAAATAGTTAAATGTTTTTCATGGCACCACTGCACACATTTTGTCTAATGTCCGCAGACTACTGCGCTGTCTCCAGACTTCACAGGCTGTGTTGGGGCCTCTATCTTTTTTTGTTACTTCTATTTTTCAACTGTGAAGGGTGGCTCCTAAAGAAACCTTTTTTTGTGTTTTATATTTTTTGGGGCTTTTTTTGGAGGAGAGACAAGGGATGGGAAGGAAGGGAAGGAAGGGGCACCAAGCACAGAGACAAAGAGGCAGGTGGAGGGAGGAAGATGTTAGGTGGGGGATACAGAATTGAAGATTATTCCAGAAAAGATGAAACGAAAGGTGAGATCAAAGCTTCAAGAAGCTTATAAAAAATGGCAGTAAAGAAAGAGATTGAAAGTTAGACAGAGTCGAGGCATCAAGGAATGGCTTTTTAAGCAAAGGGATTACAGGAGCTCGCTTAAGCTCAGCTGGAATAAGCCCATGGCTGCAAGAGTTGTTCACAGCATGGGTAACTATAGGAATAATGCTGGGCAAGAGATCCTGCAAGACAGATAGGGGGACCGGGTCTGATGAAGCAGCAGATTTGATATGGGATATAGCGGATAGAACCGTCTCCTCAGTAAATACCAGAAAAGTGTCCCAGCTAACCGTAATTGCAGTCCTGATGTCAGTCACCAGTGTCACCGGCTGTGAGATCTTCGTAACCTGGGTATCACTGATCAGGCTCTGGCCTAGCTGACCTCTTTCCTCTCTGATCGACCCTCCCAGGTCCAACTTGGGTCCTTCCTATCACCTATCTTCCTCCCTACCTGTGGTGTTCCCCAGGGGTGTAACCTCTTGCCCTGGCTTTTCAACCAGTACCTGGCAACTCTCGCCCACTGCATTGCCAATTTCTGCTCAAATTTACAGTGCTACACTGACGACACTCAACTCATTTTCAGGCTGCCCTCGGCCACCTCCTCTACCTCTCTCATTTCTAATTGCCTAACTGCCATTCAAAATTGGTGTGCCGTCAATGATCTTTGTTTGAATGCCAGCAAGAAGGAGATCCTCCTCATCAGCCACCTTTACCATCCTTTCCCCTCACTATTTGGCTGGCCTACCTTGGCCCTCCTCCTACCCCCATCTTTGACTCCACACGTTCCTTCTTCGCCCACATCTCTGATGTCTCTAAAAAGTCAAATCTGCCCTTTGGGCTCAGGTACCTGCTCACCCTGCCACCCTCCTGCACTGCCTTTCGGCCACCCCTTGCACTGGGGTCTCTATCGGTAGCCATACAGTCCCACCCCCCCTTTTTTCTTTCTGCACTTCTCAGACCTACCCTGTCTGCTGCCTTAAACCCAGCACATGCCAGTTGCTGGCTGCACTACCACTGTTTGTTCCCTTTATTATTTATTTATTTATTATTATTTATCTGTTTCTCCTTTGCACCGCACTCTCCACCTCTCCCCCCTTCCATTCACCTTTGCCCTCTCCCATGCACTTGCGCATTCTCAATGTCACTGGGCCTAGTAAGATCGCTGTTTTGTTCTTCCCTGTTCCCCTCCCTTGCCTTGTCGCGCTCTGAAACACTTGTGTACGAGCGCAATAGAAATAAAATATCAATATCAATATCAATAGCATTCCGAATATCAATGATTTTAGACGGAAAGAAGTCTGCCAATGCATCACAATGCAACTGAGATGGCGGCGCTGTAGGAAGAAAACGTGTAGTGAAGGAGAAAGATTTTATGACTGAGAAGAGTTCCTTGGATTCATTTAACGCATTTTCTATTCTATGGGTGAAAAATGCTGTTTAGTGGTCTTAATCAACAAGTGATAGCTTCTAGACAGCGAAGTGAAAAGTAGCTTTATACGCGGGATTGTAGTCCAGACACCGTTTGCGCTTGGCTTGACGCACCTTAAGCTTTGTAGCTCTCAGGACATCTGAAAACCATGGTTGAGATGGGCAACCACGAACCTTTGCAGGTTTCAGCAGAGCAAAAATATCAGCAGCTTGCAGCAAAGAGGAAGACAAAGTTGATAGATCAACATTACTCTCTGTACTGTAGCTTGCCAATACAGAAGCAGCAACGTGAGAAATGTTAATACTGCACCAATTCTTCCTAAAAATGGAGCGCTTCATGGAAGGCAGGGGCCGGGTCATGAGCGGCACTGTGAAAGAGACCAGATAATGGTCTGTCCAAATAAGTGCTAGAATAGCAGAAACCACTATGTCTGGGATAACTGAAAATATAAGGTCCAGAATGCCATCCAACTGATGGGTGGGTTCAGTTATGAATTGTCTGACTCCAAGATCTAAGAACCCTTCCAGAAACTGCTTAAGAGATGGAACCAGAGGTGGGTTGACTCTAATGTTGAAATCCCTCAACACAATAGTACCCCTGAAAGACTGATGGTCTGCAAAAAGGAGTTCCTGAAGAAGTGTGAATATGTGGAAATAAGAAGCTGGTGGCATCACGAGAAATGAGTGAGACACACTGAGAAGGATGACCAGATTAAAGAATGCACAGGTGATGTAGAATTTCATCGCAAAGTAAATAATTGTGAAGGCTTTTATTTGCGGAATGAAAATTGCACGTTTAAAGAACACTGCAGAAAACACAAGCTGTTTAATAACTGTACAGACGCAGAAACGCAAGTAGACTAAGGGCCTCATTACACGGATGGCGGTAAGGATTTACCGGTACCGGTAATGGTACCAGCGCCGGTAAACCCTTACTGCCTTACTACAAGGTCCCTTTGTGGGACTCTACCTTAACGGCTGGATCTACCAGACGTTAAGGATGGGACCTGCAAAGGGACCTTGGAGGTAATTACTGTACCGCAATTTGCGCTACCGTAATTACCACCTTCCCCATTCCCATTGAGCCCTATGGGGGCAAAAATGGGAATGGGGAAGTGCCATGGTGAATGGGGAATTACCGCCCCACACACCTTGGAATAGGGCGGTAATTCCGCCATTCATCATGGCGGACTCTGTAAAATACCGGCGGCAACCATGGCGCTAATAGCGCCATGGTTACCACCGTCCGTGTAATGAGGCCCAAAGTATTCATAAGTCTGGCTGTACATAGTATATGGTCTGCAGGCGGTGCCACCAACATATATGTATATAGAGTTCTGGACAATTGATGATACATTTTAGTAAGCACGTCTCCATTAAGGAAGATGGATTGGAAGCTATGTGTGTTGCAGCAAAGAATAGGCTAGACCAAAGAGCCTGCCTGGCTGGATGTCAAAGACTGGAAACAGCCAAGAACTGGTTATCAGCTGTGAAGAACAGTAAAACATGAAAAGCCGAGCCATCCCTTGATAAGTTGCAAGGAGAGAACACAACAAGTGCCAAGTTTCTTTATTAAGGACAATTTAATACCATAATATGAGCAAATTCTGATCACGTGAGCTGAGGATGAAAATAGACGATCGGCCTGGTGCACCCGATTGAAGATAGCGAGTGCTCACACTCCCTTATATTCCCAGAGACCAGAAGCTACTACAAGGCCGAGTTCAAAGACAATGTGAATGGCAGACGGCATGAGTGATGAGAGATGTCAGGCTAGTTGAGTGGGGAGATACAGTCAAGTTCACCCACCAGCACCTGGGGTACCATCTTACGTGCTGGTGGAGCATAAAGTGTTCCAGAAGGGTACAAGTGTGCCAACCGATTGTAGAAAGACCTCTAAGAAAGAGCCTGATAGTTTAAGATCCAATTAAGTGTTGTGTTTCTAACTACTGTCAAAGATGAATTTCACTAGGGGAGGACATGAGTGCCCACCTTTCTGTACAGACCCAATCACAATCCTATCCCATATCGAAAGTATACTTTGACGTTCCCCTTGAGTCAACCTCAATCTCTGCTAGGTTTTCTTAATTTGCAACGTAATATGCACTCATTTACGACAAACTTTTAGTATGAATGTGTTGTTTTTCATGAAATGTTTCGAGATCGAGCTGTGCGACGTCCGTTGATGTTCGTTGGACTCCCTGTTTTAGACAATTGATATTTAAACAGAGTTATTTGCCAACTGCCTGAGTCGGTTTTATTATTTAGTTTGAGAAGTTATTCTCCGTCCCATCCATAGTACGACATGTTACCTTGAGTAAAAGGGCATCAAGGGTTCAAATGTTTGGGGTTTGACCAGACTATAAACATACTAAAATGGGAACTGTACTACTGAACCCACAAACATCGCTGAACTTTTCAAAATCTGGAAGAAACTCGCCAGTCCATCTGCAGTCTCCACCTCTTTCCTTCCTTCCCAGGCTCTCAGCACTGCTCTGGCTTCCCATTTCTCATCTAAAACTCAGGACATCTTGTCCTCACTCTCCACCACCTCCACCCCCAATCCCGCTCCAGCTAGCCATCCTTCCAATGCTCCCCTCTCTTCACCCTCCACACTTTCTGCCCTCTTGCTCATGACACCCGATGAGGTCTTCAAGTTGTCTACTCTATGAAGGTCTACCCCTTCTAGACCCATTAAGGACAACATCTCTTCTATCACCCCTGCTCCTGATGATTTCTGTAATCACTCCCTCGCCACTGGCACTTTCCCTCTTTCCCTCAAGCACTCCCTTGTGCACCCTCTCCTAAAATAAATCCATCTGCTGACCCCTCCTGCCTGGCTAACTATCACCCTATCTCCACTACCCCCTTCCTGGGTAAACTCTTGAAGACGTTGGTCATCCCCCAACTGAACCTTAATACTGAACTTGTTGGTTGACTCCATGACCATCAATCTGGATTCTGGGCATCCAGAGGCATGGAACGTACTCTCCTGAACACCTGTGAAGACATGCTCTCAAATCTTGACTCCAACTCGTCTGCTGTTCTCGTTCTCTTTGATCTCTCCTCTGCCTTTGACACGGTCAACCATTCTATCCTCATAAAGCAGCTCTGCGATATCCTCGCATCACGGATCGGGCACTGGATTGTCTGACCTCTTTCCTAACTAACCACCCTTCCCAGGTGTAACTGGGCCCTTTCTCCTCCACCACCTCACTCTCAATCTGCGGCATCCCCCAGGGCTCATCCTATCACTGTGGCTCTTCAATATCTATCTTGGCCCTCTTGCTCACCTGATCTCCTCCTTCTCTTCTCATTTCCAGTGTTATACTGATGACACACAGCTTTCCTTCAAACTTCCCTCTACCTCCTCCTCCTTCATCCCATCCAGGCATGGTGTGCAGCTAATGATCTCTGTCTTCATGCCAGTAAGATGGAGATCCTTCTCAATGGGACACCTGCAACCTGTTTCCCTCCTACCCTCTGGCCACCCTCCTTGGGCCCTCAACCCTCACCATCCTGTGAGGCCAAACAACTTAGGGTCATCTTCGACTCTACACTGTCCACACTCACATCCAGCAGCCACATCAGATAAGGCTCCCCTTAATTAAGTTCACGAAAACCCGCCCACAACCAATTCCCCAACCGGGGGCTTTTTTCCAATTACGGAATTATCCGTCGATGCAGCCCAACACTGTTTAGACTTCCATCGGGGCCCCACTTTAGCACCACAATGCAACACCTGACCAACGCATGCAGAGCGAGGCCAGCAACTTGAGTACTGCCTTCACCAATGCCCCCCAAGGCATGCGCAGCACACCCAAGCAGGCCCCCCCTTCCACTTACTTTCTTGCCATTCACCATGGCCCTCAAGCCCTTATCAGGCTCTCCTCCCGCCTGGCTTCACTTCGAACCTCAATTGCTTGACCACCATTCCTTAGGCAAGCATGCCTTACACAGCAAACACTCTCACCCAGATCCATCCGGGACACATATTCTTGAGATTTATTATTAATCTCGTTACCAAGCCCCCCACTTACCTACCTAGCATGCCCACACGGGTTACCAAATGCGTTTTCGCGGGTTGGTAATTGACTGTCTCCCCACTTAGGAGCATTACCATTAACCAATGCTTTGTGGTGAATCAATACTGCTGCCTTTACCTGAACAGGATGGGCACCCCAAAGCAAATGTCTCTCACCACCTGCAAGACAATTGTTTCACAAACTGGCCATGGGTTCTCAACCAGATTTCCACCCACCTTGCTTCCCGATCAGGGACACACCTCGCCACCATCAATTATATTTTCTCTGAAGTAAGCCCTTCACTAAACCCACTAATCATGCCCATTCATCTCACATCAGGCGTCACCGCGGGTGCCAATTGACTATCCCCACTCCTGAGCAATCACCACCGACTTTTGCCTTACAACGAACCAACCCCTCCACACAATATCTGAACATGGTGAGTATGTTTGTTTGTTTATTTGTTTGTTTATTTATAGAGCACACCAAACCCTTAGGTAGCTAGGCGCACAACATCACAAGAATACTTAAAGCTTAGTTACAGGTATGTACAGGTACAGAGAATACTTGAAAGCTTAGTTACAAATGTCGACAGGTATAGGTGGGAGGCATACACGTAAAAATACACTGCAGTCATTGGTCTAGTGGTCGTTAAGATGTAATCAGGTGCGGGTGTTGCGTCTGAAACTGTAATAAGACTGATCCCTTCTGAGCTCAACTGGTAGTGCATTCCAATGCTGGGCTGCTTTTACTGGGAAGCTGTTGTATCCTGTTTTTTAAGTCTGAATCTAGGTATTTGGAGGCAGTAGAAGTTGGATGACCTACTGGGACGCACAGAAGTTTTTCTAATTATTCTTTCATTCAGGTAAGGAGGGGCTGCATTGTTGAGACATTTGAAGGTTAATGACACCGTTTAAAAGAGGATCCTATCGCTAATTTTCAGCCAGTGATAGTTTCTCCTGGCATTAGATATGTGCTCTCTGGTGGGGAGGTTCAGGGACGTTCTAAGCGCATTATTTTGTGATATTTGTAGTTTGTTAATGATGTATTTATTGGCTCCTAAGTACAGCGTTTTATTGTCGGTCAGGCAAAGGCCATGGGTTACCATCCATGCCTGAATGAGGATGTATATTTCATTTACTAAGGCTGTATCTGAGGTGAAATTGCCCAAAAAGGGAATGAGGATCTGTGTGTCGTCTGCGTCATTTGTGACCCACCCAGTCTGTCCAATTTGTCAAATAAAGGCTTAGTAAAGATATTATACATGGTTGGTGAGACACATGAGCCCTGAGGGATGCCACATGTTGTTTGAATTGGGTCGGCAGATGCTGAGGTGGAGAAGACTCGAACGCTTCTGTTATCTAGAAAGGACTGGACCCAGGCTATGGCTTCACTCAAAAAGTGGGCAGCCGATGCTAGGTGTTTGCATAATACTGCATGGTCCACCAAGTCGAACGCTGCAGACAGATCAAGGAGGAGTAGCATAGCTGTACTTCCTTTGTCGGTGAACTCGTCATTTTGAGTTTTAAGGTCTATTAGTGCTGTCTAATTGCCCTGCTGGGGTCTGAAACTCGATTGGCGGAGCCTAGAAGTTGGTTAGTCTTAAGGTACTTCTGAATTTGTAGATAGGCTACTCTATCTATTATCTTAAGAAGGAATGGGACCGTTGTGATGGGCCTGTAATTTGTAGGGATGGACAGGTCTAACTTTTGTTTTTTAAGAAGGGGTAGAACCCAGGATTGTTTTAAGCTACCTGGGACAGTATTGGATGAAAAGGAGGCATTAATGAGTTTAGAGATAAAGGGGGCTAACTCTCTGGCCGCATCCTTAATTATTTGGGCTGGGCAGTTGTCACCTTTACAGTTTGACATTTTTTCAGTTTCCTGAATGGAAACTTTGGAGAATTTAAATGGAGCTAAATCAGGTTTGTCGTTAGGAGTGGTAGTGGTTGGTGTTTCAGCCAAAGGGGGGGGGGGCTTTTTTTACTGCAATTTTAGTTTTTTAGTGTTTTTATTTTATTTGCTAGGGCATTTTGAATGCTAGTGCACCATTGCTTATTTTTAGGTATGTTGTCAGGTGGAGGTATGGGTGATTCTAATTCTCCCAGGATCACAAATAGTTCCTTGGTATTGGAACATGCTTTGGAGATTCTTTCATTGTAGACTTCCTTTTTTGTTTGTATAATTTCTTTCTTGTAATTATTGGCACAGAGTTTTAGTTTTAGTTTATTTTCATCCATTGGGGAACGTTGCCATGTGGTTTCTAGCTTCCTTTTTTCAAATCTAAGTCCTTTAAGGTGAGGGGTGAACCAAGTATTAAGGTGAGTCTGTTCTTTAGTCTTGCATATCTTAAGTGAGGCAATGGTATCTAGGGCCTTAGCCATAGTGTCATTATAGTAGTCCACCAGCGTATATGGGTCGGAATTGCTTGGTAGGGCATTAATCACAGAGAGGAGGAGAGGTAGGATGTTGTCAGGCGTGATGTTTTTCTTTGATCTAGTGGGAAGAGGGGGTGCCATAATTTTTTCTTAATTTGTTTGTTTGTTAAGTGTTAGGCTGGAATCAATTACATAATGGTCAGTCCAAGGTTGGGGTGTAATTTTAGTGATTGTTGTTGGGCAGTTTAGGGTGGCTACCTAGTCTAGGGTCCTGCCTTTATCATGGGTAGGGGCGAGGACTTTTTGGGTAAGGCCATGTCAGCAAGCATAGTAGCTATCACTTGAGCTTGTTTGTCATCCGGATCATTGAATCCTAGGTTGAAGTTCCCTAGGATAATTATCTGGGATGAGTCTTTTATGTTGTTACCTAAGAGGCTAGATATGTCCTCTTCAAATTACCCTATGGGTCCTGGTGGCCTCTATATGACGTAGATGATTAGAGTACAGCATGGGGATATAGGCAGTTTCGCGGAGAGTAGTTCGCACGATTTTAGTGGGGGTGGCGAGGATAGTCTTAAGTCGAGGTTAGCTTTAGCAATGATAGCTAAGCCACCTCCTCTGGAATTGGGTCAGTCCATTCTTAGCAGTTGATAACCTTGTGGAATCACTAATGTTGTCAGTCTAGAAAAATGGATAACTATACTTTGTGACCACAAACGTATTTTGGTGGCCGTGGGCCAACCGTCTCATGCACGATATGACAGAATATAGGTTTTCGAGTTTGCCAATGAACGGCCATTTTGATGTAACAAGAATCGCCATTTTGTTTTCTAACCATTGCTCATTATTTTCTGTTCCTATTGCTTCTCAGTATATTTTCCGCTTACACTGCTCGACTGTAGAACATTGTTGTCTGTATGTGAAAAGGGCAAGGCCGCAGGGCTGAGAGGATAACAAGAGTTTGTTGAAACACAAACGTAGGCAGTGCCAGGAAGAATGCCTGGCTCCCTTCCGAATGTAGCCTTGAAGCAGAGCTGCAGGGCATTTAATCATTTCACAGCTGCCAGCCAGTCTCGTTATATGGTAGAATATGTTAGAATAATACCGCTAAAGACTTGAATTATGCTTTTCTTACGGCCCCCCTTTCCTGAGCCCGCTAGAGCGTGTCGGCTCCCAGGAAACGAATAGCACCTAATAGATAGCAAGGTCCGGAATGCAGCTCTTCCCCCCGTATGTAGCTCGCTTCCAATAACAGAAGCGCTGTGTTCTATTCAACAACTGAAAGATGCCTCCGCACTCACAAATTGAAAATTGTTACTAGAATAGATGTTTGAAGGTGTCATAGTTGTCGGAGATGTCCAACATCACACCAAGTTCAAAGAAACCCAATAAAAGGGGGGTGTTAAACATGTCATAGCTGATTGTTTGATATGCATTTTGTATATATGTAACTGATGTATGTAATTCACTCTCTTGCATCCCTCGAGGTCTAGAGATACACGACGCAGGGCGTGAGACCGAGTTGGCCAACTGAGACTTTTGCTTTGCAATAAACCCTAGCTTTGGGAATACAACCTCGTGTCTGGTGTATCTATCGTGTGTGGTGACTCGCCTTATTTCCATAGACGTCAAGGTCCCCTAGGGGCCCCTTTCAAGATGGTGCCCGAATAGGGACCCTCCCCCACTTGTTCCATCGCATAACATTGTAATTGAGTAAGGCGGAGAACGGCGTGGACGGGACAATCGAGCCGGGATCAAGAGGTGTTCGGGGCGCCCTGTAAAAGTGACGAGAGACTCCTTTGCAGATCTGCACACATCTGATCCCTGATCGACGTGCCTGGCTAGAGAACAAGCAGGCGAGGGTCCCTAAACGAGGCGGAAGCCAAGAAACGCAGACACGACGTCCTTTGGTGCGTCAGTATACAGACGACTTGATTTATCAGGTGAGTCATTCCCCGATTCAAAGTAATCCTGATATTGGTTGAGAGTTGACTTTGCAAAATCAAACGCCCTAGGTAAGGTTGATTAACCAGGGGGAAGGTTGAAACATGCCTGGGGTATTGTCCACCTTAGCAGGGTTTTTCCGCTGTGGTAGACAATCTTTGGAAGTTGGCCAAATTGTACCACCTGGGGGAACGCCGGCGTAGGAGATGTTTGTGAAGTATGGAGTGGGTGCGATAATATTCTATGAGACTTGGCATAGGCAAACCAGATAGCAACAAGACCATCAGTGGCCGATTAATGGTAGTTTTGAGACAGCGAGGATAGACAACCTGGAAAGGGTGTTGATAAGAAAGAAAGCGCGTCCTGCAGCATTTGAGACTATTAAAGACTGGAGAAAGGAAGCAATGCTCCGATTTAAAAGCAGAGCGAAGCATGCGCGCAGGCATAAATCGAAAGGTGAAGTAGCGGACGAGAAAGAAGAGGAGGAGTGGACTGAGAGTTTAAGAAGGGCAGGTAGGCGAGACCAGTTGAATATAGAAAAGGTATATCCACAATGGGAATTACATATAGCAGATGAATTAATAGAAAATATATTGACCCATACAAAACAAGGCCCAATATCAGAAGTAAGACCAGACACGTCAGTAGCTATTGCCCAGACCCCGCCCGTAGCCCAAGCTTCCCCTCTGGTAGCTCAAGTCCTCCCACAGCCACAGACCGCGCGCGTAACACTTCCTATTAGCCAACCAGGCCCACAACAGCCATTCCCTGTTCCCATTGTCCCATCCGCACCTCCCGCCTCAGACACAGACTCAGTACCGTCCGTTCCTCCCGGGGTTGAAGTTGAAACCACAGGGGCAAGCAGCGGGACTGACCAACGGGGATGCACGAGGGTAACTCGCAGCGCAATCAGCAAAGAAAGGAAGGTGGAATTGCAGCAACAGGCAGAGATGTATATAGACGGGAATGATGGGACGGCAGCATTGGCCTCGATGTATAACTTCCGTAGAAGCAACGAAAGACAGGTAGTGTTGGAATGCATGGGTGAATATTTGGTGGAGAAATGGAAACAGTTAATTGGGAAATTACCAATGCTGCGATTGTTAGATTAGAATGCATTAGCACGCTGTAGGGAGAGGGATGAAGAAGTGAGAGAACATGTATATGGACTTTTTGAACTTAAAGACGAATTAGATAATGATTATGCCAAAATATTTGCTACACCTGGGTACAGGAGTAGGGATATCGGGAGAAATAGGAAGGAAACTGTAGAGCCATATATACAACGACGACATTCAATGTCGTCAGTGCAAAGGGGCGACAAATTAAAAGTATGTATACGAGAAGCTTTTAGATGGATGTCGGATCCCAGTATTCCCACAATGGAGATACATGAGATATTTGATGAATATTCCATGCCCATGAAAAGAAAAGCACTACAGTCGATGGCTGAACATTTATTAGACAAAGAAAAACGATAAGGCCAGCCCACCCAAAATAATGGCATTATATAGAAGAGCACTAGAGCGAGGGACAGGAGAAACAGACCTATCGTTGGATCTGGGAAGATTCTTACATCTAAGAGGGGGGGAGGGAACGGTAAGTGGGGCATTTCCCATGAGAGAGGTCCCACCTACCTTTGTGCCCAAAGTGGAGGTTCCCGCAGTGGGCGGTGCAGCGGTGCAGGTAACACCAGGCCATTACACCACCCAATATGTGCATGTCTCCTTTTCCAGACAGGAGGTGAACAACATAAAGCAGATGATTCCTGATATAAGAAAGAATCCTGCAGGGTTTTACAAGGAAGTAGAGTCCTGCCTACAATCATCCGTGCTTACCATGGGTGATATAGACCTAATATTCTCGGTGATCCGTCCAGCAGACATATGGAAACAAATAAGGAAGGTAGATGACGTAACGGCCTTTGGCGCCACATGGGCGGACTTGATAATAGAAGACAGGAATAAAGTGGTAGGAGGGACACCAGGAGTGAACCTGGTGGCATTACCAGCACGTATAGTGCAGAAGTTAAAAGAAATTGTCCCAGAGAAAAGAATTCAATGGGACAAATTGACTGCATGTGTACAAGGCAAGGATGAGTTGGCTACAGATTATTTTAATAGATTTGAAGAAGTATTCACAGACTTCAGTGGGCAGGATGTGGGCTCGGAAGCGGGAAAGAGGTTATTTGTTGACAAATATGTGAGGGAGTTAAAACTTCCAATCCAGGATCTAATAATGACATCAGAGAGTGCATGGCTAGCAAAAATGTTGGGCGAAGTATTACATATGGCCCAATATTATGAGCACAGAGTGACAGCGGGAAAAGAAAAAGAAGAGAGGGATAGGGTAAATCTGAAAACACAGGTATTAATGCAGCAAGTAGTAGGACATAATAGAGGGCAAGGGAATGCACAAGGAAGGAGTAATTTGAATATGCATGGGGGAATAGTGGGACCGAATCAGTGTGCGTATTGTAAGGAGGAAGGACATTGGCGAGCACAATGTCCGCATCTACAGAATAGAAATGGGTCTGGTCAGAGGGGACAGCATAGAGGACACCCAGGAGTGAATGGTCCAAATAGGAATAGTATGCAGCAGCATCACAATAACGGAGGTAATCAAAACCAAGGCCAAAACCAAAATGCCCCAAACCAGTGTCAGGGACAGCAAAATCAACAATATGGAAACCAGAGTGGGGGAAATAGAGGGACGAGTGGGAACGTTTTCGATACACAGCCAAACACGTATTACAGTAACAGCAATGATTACACATCGGATGATGTGTTATTTCCCCAATAGGACAGCCCAGGACAGGGGTCGGAACCAGTGTCTATTCCCGTGAATCAGAGAGGACCCTACGTAGAAATGAGAGTCGGGAATGAGGAGCACCGCTTTCTTGTAGATACAGGAGCGCAAAAGTGTTCAATAGACCACCACTTGGTTCCGGATATACCACTGTCAGGGCAAAATAATGTTTCCGCAGGGTTCGCAGGTACACCAGTCATAAACCCAGTGTCCCAACCAGTCCCAGTTACTATAGGACCATTCACTGAACATTGTCCCTTTCTTCTAACAGAAAATTGTGGGGAGAATTTGTTGGGATTAAATGTGTTGAAAAAACTAGGTTCCGTTATACATTGCACGGCGGACGGAGTGTTTCTGACGATTTGGCCACACGATGCCCCTATGTCAGAATTCATGTCTGAAGTGTTACCAGGGGAACTAAGTAAAGTACCAACCTGTATATGGGCAATGCATGACAATGCATGACAATGATGTAGGATGTTTAAAGATAGAGCCAGTAAAGATCATCTTAAAAGAAGGTGTTACCCTACCGCGAATACCCCAATACAGAATTTCGGCTGAAGGTGAGAAAGGACTGAAGAGTAATGTTACGGATTTGGTGAAATTAGGGGTAATCGAGGAAATTACAGGCAGTACATGCAACAGCCCGATTCTTCTGGTTTATAAAAAAGGAGGTAATGAGGTACCATACCGTTTCATAATTGATTTACGCACATTGAATAAGGTAGTAGATCCACAATTTCCTCTAGTGCCAGATGTCACTACAATATTGACAATGATACCTGTTTCAGCAGAATATTTTAGTGTAGTGGATTTGAAAAACGCGTTCTTCAGTATTCCAGTGGACAAGGACAGCAGATACTTCTTCGTGTTCACACTAGGAGGACGATCATTTACATTCACGCAGCTTCCGCAAGGTTACACGGAAAGTCCAAGTATTTAACGTAGAGCATTAAAAGAGCAGCTAGACATGCTGGAATTACCCGTGGGTTGTGTACTCTTGCAATACATAAACAATCTATTGCTAGCTGCAGACACAGAAGAGATTTGTAAAGAAAGCACTGTATTACTACTGTCACACCTAGCGGCACATGGCCATAAAGCTAGTTTGAAGAAATGTCAATATAATCGAAAGGAGGTGGCCTATTTGGGCTACCTACTTTCGAAAGGAGGGAGAAGACTAACGCCAGAACGCATAGAAAGTATTTCTTGTATGCCTATTCCAAAGACACAAAAAGGAGTCAGAGCCATAATAGGCATGGCTTCATATTGCCGACAATGGATTGGTAATTTAGCGTTAATTGTGAAGCCGTTGGTGAATTTAACTAGAAAGGATGCGGTTATGCCTTTGCAGTGGGATGAGGAATGTCAGAAAGCATTTGATGGATTGAAAACTGCATTATGCTCGGCTCCAGTTTTGGGTACGCCGAACTATGAGAACATTTTTAGACTATTTATGTGTGAAAGTGAAGGATGTGCATGGGCGGTTTTGACACAGGAACAAGGTGGAAGAAATAGGCCGTACAGCTATTTTTCTTCTGCGCTGGACCCTGTAGCGCGCACTACCACGATGTTTGTGATTTGTCGCGGCGGCTGCTGCGTCAGTGAAACAAACGGAAGAGATGTATTGGGGCACACTTTCATTTTGATGGTGCCACATGCCATAGACGTTCTATTAAATAGGACACAGATGCAACACCTCACCTCTGCTAGATTGACAAGATATGAGATTATCTTGTTCGCGCCCCATATACAAATTATGAGGTGTAGCGCTTTGAATCCTGCAGAATTAATGCCACCAACCATAAAAGAAATTGGGAAGAATGAATCACCCCCCCACGATTGCTTAATGGTCACTGATGAAGAAACCAAGGGGAGAGTTGATTTAAGTGATATCCCACAGAAAGAGCCAGATGGAGAGTTATTTTGTGACGGCTCATGTTTTAAATTACCAGATGGCACGACAACTGCCACATATGCTATCACTACGCTAGAGAGCGTTGTAGAAAGCAAAAGAATTCCCTATAATTCAGCACAAGCCGCAGAAATAATAGCATTAACCAGAGCCTGCAAGATTTCTGAAAATTTAAATGTGAATATATATACTGAAAGTCAGTATGCTTTTGGAGTGGTTCATAACTTTGGTTGACTCTTGGCTGAGAGGGAGTTTTGACATCACATGGCACCAGGATTCAACATGGCCCTTTGATTGTACGATTGCTGTCTGCACTCACGTTTCCAAAGCGCCTAGCAATAGTGAAATGCGAGGCACATAAAAAAGTTACATGCAAAGTAGGAGAGGGAAACGCGTTTGCAGACAGAATTGCGAAACAAACTGCCACTGATTTGAATACCAAAATGATGACGGTTCAGACTGAGGAAGTACCCTGTATGATAGAAAATGGAGTTGCCACTGTCAAAGAAATGCAGGCCGAAGCTACGGCCGATGAAATACAGGGGTGGGCAGAGGGATCTGCTGAGTTGGATGGACAAGGGAACTAGAACTAGAAACTGGATGTTGCCAAATTCGTGCGTGACTGAAATGGTCACGATGGCCCACAGCCCTACGTACATCTGTGCGAAAAAAATAATACAGCACCTATCTACAGTTTGGCAGAATGTAAACATAAAAAAGAATGCAGAGAGGTTGTGCAGAACTGTATCACATGTTTGCAACACAATGTAGGGAAGGGAACATTGATTCCAACAGGCAGTTTTGGCCCGCCCTCTATGCCATTTGAGGTGATCCATTTTGATTTCATAGAGATGGAGAGGTGCCAAAACTTAAAATAAGTCTTGGTGGTGATCTGTGCATTCAGTAAGTGGGTGGAGGCATATCCCTTGAAAGACTGCACAGCAATGAGCACGGCAAAAGTAATGTTGAAGGAGTACTTTTCCAGATTTGGCTTGCCCCGTGTCCTATGGTCTGATAATGGACCACATCTTGCGGCTGTAGTGGTATTACAGATATGTGCTGGTCTTCAGATTGATAAGAGATTCCATAGTTCAAGGCATCCGAGTTCTGCCGGTCTTCTGGAGAGGCACAACGGGATTCTTAAATCAAAGATTAGCAAGATTTGTGCGGGAAGCAAGTTGAGTTGGGTGGATGCATTACCAATAGCACTATTATGCATGCGTAAGTCTGCACAGGCTAAAACTGCGCCCACCAGCACTTGCCAGCACGCCAAAGAACGGATCTGCATCATTGGCGTGGCGCACACCAGCACCTCCAGTAGCGCCACAGGCTGACTTTGAGCCTGAATCTGGAAGTGCACTGGCACTGTTCACGGATCACACGATACCAGGAGTGAGGCGATACAACTTGCGGCCTCGAAAGACAAAGTGATCCACAGTTCTTTTTGGTGTTTATGTCAACCTCTGGTTCACCTCATGTACGGAGAAGGAGCTAGAGGTGTAGAGGGGAGAAGCGTGAGAATTGTGCAAGTCGGACAATTCAAGACTCGCGGCTCCTCGGTGTGATCATAAAAAGTACATGTGTCAGGAACCAGAGCGGACAAGCTGGGCGCACATGGTACTATGGCAAATGAGATAACTGATTAAAAGTACATGTGTCCTGAACCAGAGCGGACAACCTGGGTGCACATGATACTAAGGCGATAAGATAACTGATCAAAGGTCCCTCTGAGCAGTATAAGAAAGGACAAGTGATCTCGCCTAAAAACGAATAATCGAATCCAGGCTAAAAAAGGACAGGCAGAACTGAACTGTGACAATTACGTTGAACTTATTGACATCAGAGCAAGTGCCACGAAGAGAGAGATCCACAACAAACTGTGATAAGAAAGAAGAAGGAGGATGAGAAACATGTCGGGATCGGTTCCAGCCTCCTCCTGCACCACCACCGCTGAGAATGAGTCAATTATAAAGACTGTAAGATTAAGAAAAACGCATGGTAAAACAAATTGTATGCTGTCACTGACAATAATAATGTGCTTTATGAGCGTGGTAGCACCAATATCGACAGCCCTAATATTATGGTGGGTAGAAACAATACACCCATTAGAAATGTTTTTACCAATAATTAATATATCCACTACTGAAAGCCCGGTTCATGTGATCACTTATACCCTGCCCCCAATGGAAAAAAGACACAGGGAAGGTTTTGGAAATAATACTTTTCTATTAATCATGAACATGACACATGCAATTCTGAAGAAAACAAATTGCTGGGTATGTGCCCATTTACCACAGCATGCTGGGAAAGGAATAGAGTGGTATGTGCAGCCACTACCATTAAGTTCTGCATGTAGTGCATCTTTAAGTGCAATGTTCTATGGGAAATGGAATGAGAGTAATACGGGTCAATTAGACAGAACCAATATGAACGAGTTTGAGGAGATAATAATGAAGCCTGTGGGTTGTTCAATTTTCCATAAAGTACAAGTAATAGCCCCAGAGCCCACGAGGAAAAGTACACGAAAGATAACACGACAAAATAGACGAGATAGATTGTCCCCACCAGAAAAAACATCTGTAATGACGTTTCGTTTAAGAACAGAAGGGGACAAAGATGCAATCCCCCCATCTTACACTTGATCGTGGGGGAATTTGCAAAATAGTGGGATCAGCGTGTTGCGTTTATGTCGATGACCATTCCCCCACGATCTTTGAAGCAATAAAGAAAATGCACGTCCTAAACTCTGAACTCCCTACTGGATCTTGGTTTTGGGGAATACTACGTTTTTGGGATGGAAGTTGATCTCAATATTAGTAGTGGTGTTTGGAATTTTCCTAACGTGCTGTTGTTGTATACATTGTCTACCCATAGTTTGCGCTGAGGTAACTGAGGGATGTACGCAAAGATGTATGCATATGATGACAAAGAAAAAACAACCTCATGGTCAAACTGACCCGGACCCAAATGAGATGAGAGCAGTAAAAGAGTTGATGGCAATAGATATTGATGAAGACGATGATGTTTACGATAGCATGAAAAATTCAGACATAAGTACTTCAGACTCGTCATCACTAGAGGAGGTTTCAATAAATAGATGAGACATTTGGCATACGGCCAAAGGAGGGTTTGTCAGTCTAGAAAAATGGATACCTATACTTTGTGACCACAAACGTATTTTGGTGGCCGTGGGCCAACCGTCTCATGCACGATATTACAGAATATAGATTTTCGAGTTTGCCAATGAACGGCCATTTTGATGTAACAAGAATCGCCATTTTGTTTTCTAACCATTGCTCATTGCTTTCTGTTCCTATTGCTTCGCAGTATATTTTCCGCTTACACTGCTCGACTGTAGAACATTGTTGTCTGTATGTGAAAAGGACAAGGCCGCAGGGCTGAGAGGATAACAAGAGTTTGTTGAAACACAAACGTAGGCAGCGCCAGGAAGAATGCCCGGCTCCCTCCCGAATGTAGCCTTGAAGCAGAGCTGCAGGGCATTTAATCATTTCACAGCTGCCAGCCAGTCTCGTTATATGGTAGAATATGTTAGAATAATACCGCTAAAGGCTTGAATTATGCTTTTCTTACGGCCCCCCTTTGCTGAGCCCGCTAGAGCGTGTCGGCTCCCAGGACACAAATAGCACCTAATAGATAGCAAGGTCTGGAATGCAACTCTCCCCCCCGTATGTAGCTCGCTTCCAAGAACAGAAGCGCTGTGTTCTATTCAACAACTGAAAGATGCTTCCACACTCACAAATTGCAAATTGTTACTAGAATAGATGTTTGAAGGTGTCATAGTTGTCGGAGATGTCCATCATCACACCAAGTTCAAAGAAACCCAATAAAAGGGGGGTGTTAAACATGTCATAGCTGATTGTTTGATATGCATTTTGTATATATGTAACTGATGTATGTAATTCACTCTCTTGCATCCCTCGAGGTCTAGAGATACACATCGCGGGGCGTGAGACAGAGTTGGCCAACTTAGACTTTTGCTTTGCAATAAACCCTAGCTTTGGGAATACAACCTCGTGTCTGGCGTATCTTTCGTGTGTGAAGACTCGCCTTGTTTCCATAGACGTCAGGGTCCCCTAGGGGCCCCTTTCAATGTAAGCGCTGGGCCTGCTGCATCATGCAGCCAGGTTTCTGTGACCGCTAGGAGGTCGAGGTTGTCGGATGTTAGAATATCGGCTATTTCGGTGGCGTGAGCAATGACAGATCTGGCATTAATCAGTGCTCCAGCTATCGTGGTTATACTAGGTAGTCTCTGGGATTTCAAGGTTACTGGTATGTGTTCTTTCGGTTTGGCAATTGAAGTAGTTTGCATGTGGGCTTGCGTCATATGCAGAGAGGTGAGTTTAGGGTTGCTAAGACGGTTTAAAGTGGGTGTTACTAGTCATTTTAGGTTCGTAGAAGGAAGAGAGTCTAGCTCGAAGCCTAGCATTTCTGTTCAGTGTAAGACAGGGAGCATATTTAATTTGATCCATGGTTATCGAGTATAATTTGTATGAACAGCAAAGGTACAGCTAGCAGCAGGGTTTTGCTGATATACATTGTGCGGTACTTAGTATCGGTTGCAGTAGAGAGGATCAGGTGGGCTAAAGCAAAAGCCTAGTTGGTGTAAACTAGGTCAGGTTAGATTCAAAGTATGTGTGGTAGGCTACGATAGTCTATGTTCAGATTTAGCACAATGGTTCGCATGGGCTAGGTTTAGCGTGTGCAGGGTAGGCTAAAATCAATATAGTCACAGTAGGCTACATTTGAGATAGTCACAGTAGGCTAAATTAAGCATAAACACACTAGGCTGGAGTGAGCAACATGGGCAGAGTAGACTAAGTTCAATGTGGTCCCAATAGGCTTCATTTGAGATATTCACAATAGGCTAAATTTGAGATAGTCACAGTAGGCTAAATTAGGCATAAACACACTGGGCTAGAGGGAGCAACATGGGCAGAGTAGTCTAAGTTCAATGTGGTCACAATAGGCTAAATTTGAGATAGTCACAGTAGGCTAAATTAAGCATAAACACACTAGGCTAGAGTGAGCAACATGGGCAGAGTAGACTGAGTTCAATATAGTCGCAATAGGCTAAATTCAAATTGTCACAGTAGGCTAAATTCAAATAGTCACAGTAGGCTAATTTAAGCTAAGGCACAATGGACTAGATTTAAAAGCATGGTCACAGAGGGCTATGTTAAGCATGGGCGCAGTGGTCCGCCTGCAATGCAGGCTAGTTATCAGACTGGGTAGCATTCATTGATAAGTAACATTAAAATAATAACGTATATGCAGCAGAAACATATTGGCATAAACACTTAAAAGTAACTGCAGTAGATGCAAGAACATTTTGGAAGAGAATTTGTAGAGTACTTGGGCTGGTCTGTAGGGCATTTTACAATGGGGTTTAGGATAAAGGCATATCACCATAAGTGCTTTGCATTACCTACCTGCAAATTGTATTTGCACACAATGAGCTCCTAACCTGATAGCTCAACTTACCTTCCTTCCAGATCAGCTATCCAGCATGCATCCGGCACCCTAACTGGGATGGCAGCAGAAGTTCTAACCGTCACCTGAGACACTTCCAATTGTCTGGTAAGCACCAGCAGCCTTCCCCAAACTTTTCCAATTACCATTAATCCAATGTGCTAACGGTTGGCTTACTTCTCTTCCTTCCCCCTCCCGTTCCTTCTTCCTTGGTCATTGTTTACTTCATAACTCTTTTACTTATGCAAACTGCTGTTGTATTATCTTTACTACGCATCAAAAAAAATGGTTATGAATTTCATCTCTATGTTGCGCATCTCGATAAACTTGTCACATAATGACCACCACTCGCCCCACACCACTAGCACATGTAACATGTCAATATGATTTCTGCCTTGCTTGCCTTATTCAATTGTTTAACAATGTGAATTCTGTCTTCTCTTCCTTAACCATGATTGTTTAAATCTGACAGCCACCACTGCGCTGCAAATTCTTTCACATGTATCACCCAACACGTCTCCCATGACAGCCTTGATAAAGACTACGGTCGAAACGCGCATCACTTTTGTTTCACCTCACATGGCTCATGTTGCCAGACATTGACACATGTTCATAAATACATTAAAATATGTATGAAAAACAAATAAGGAGTAATGTGTCTATAATTCCGACAAGCTGTCAAAACTCAGTACAATATTAATCTCCTAGGAGTTGTTCAACAAAGAATCTGCCAGCGCCCATATCAAATAAGGTTTGTCACCTCACCTAACAACTAACCCCTTGGGAACTTTGGAGTTCGGGTTCCCCTCCAAACCATGTGCCAGGCTGCAGGCCGTACTACGACCAACCACTAACAAACCTCAACTGCTCAGGAGACGACTATCCCTCCAAACTCCAAACCTCTTGAACCTATGTTTGCAAGTTTTAATCAGGTAAGAAAGGTTTACATTGTTAGCAGGGGTGGGATGTTCAGCTTGTCTACGGAGGGTAAGGGAGATGAGCTCATCCGTGAACCAGGTGTTAGTCAGCTTGTGTGGTTTGAGTGTTTTAGGTTTTAGGGGGGTATGCTGGTCCATGACAGTTTGGAGGCTCTGCATGTATTGATCCACAATGAGTTGGGGTCATTACAGGTAGTGGCTGCAGGTAAAAGTAGCATCTAAAGCATGGGCCCATGTTTTGTTTCAGCTTTTGGGTGTTGCACATTAGCATAGACAGTGTAGGGGAGGATTGGTTTGGTCACCACGTGGTGGAGAGAGATACTGAACTCTATCAGGGAGTGATCCGACCAGGGGTCCAGGTTGATGGCTGAGATATCAATGAGCAAGTTGGTAGAGAGGATGCAGTCCAGGGTGTGTTCTTTATCATGAATGGGGGCGGAGAAATGTTGTAGGAAATTATTGTCAATGAGTGATTTAGCCAGGGCTGAGGCTTTGGAGTCAGAAATGTCATTAAGGGTCATTAAAGCCCAGGTATCTATCATTAAAGCCCAGGTTGACATCCCGTGTATGATAAATGTAGTGAGGTGTGGGGTGCATTTAAAGGCCCCAAACAGAAGTCCCTTTCACATGAATGGCAGGCATTTAAACAATGAAACAAAAACAACATGGCTTTTGCTTTTGTTTTTCACGTAAAGTTAAAGAGCCATGTGGAAAGGCCTTACCTGCCATTATCAATGGACAAGCAGCAGTATAATTTACAAAAGAAGGAGGAATCAAAGATCCCTGTGACCTGGAAAATGGGATTTTTAAACATTGAAAGCAAAAACAGCCTGCACATGTGTGTGCAAATAAAAACAGCTTTAAAAGCCAAAATGGGAAAAAATATCACTGTTCACAGAAAAATGTCAGGAAAATAAAACATGATGTGTGGGTTGACAAAAGCAATGTATATTATGTTTCACAAATAAAACTCCAGTGACATTTGAAGAGACACTTAGTCTTCAGGAAAAACCTGTTTTTGGGTGAGGGAAAAACTTCACAAAGGAAATCCCCACTTCCAGCCTGGACTCCACATCTCCGATCTAATGACCCTGCAATAACATGTGGTGCTGCTAAATGTGTAAAAATTCAGTATTCTCCAGACCTGCTGGCTAGGAAAACAGGGACTTCAAAGAAAGCCATCCTTTGTTGGATAATGACTAAAAGGTGTGAAGACTGGGGGCACCAACTTCAAAGAGATTCATAAAAACTCCTCTGTTCCCAGGCTGGCCCAGGGAGACAGATGGCTGTGGTGGATAAGGCAGACCTTCCATATGCTGTACAGGAACACTCCCAATTAATTTAAAAGGCTATTATCATTTACGCATTTTGCGCAGCAACAATACTGTGGACTGATTTCATTTTGGTACAATATTTTACATAATTTCCAGTCGATTCTTGGGATATAAAATGCATCTACCTGTGAGTCTGGGAACTGTAATGGCCAGTTAGACTGGGTTTCTGGCTGATCTGAACATGTTCCAAATGTGAGAGTTGGTGAAAAAGGAAATTAGGGATAAGTTTAATAATTTATATCTTCATAACTATTGTGTTTTTCATGGAAACTGCAAAAATGTGCCACATGGTCATGCTACATCATACGGATTTGGTGGTCGGCTTATCTAATTCTCCATGATCAGCTAAAACAGAAAATATGTTTAGTATGACAATTGCTAGTAAAATTATGAAGTTGGGATACATAACTAGTTTTTGCCAAAAAGTTGAAAGGGGAACAAAGGATGATGACAAATGGGAATACACAGATGTTGCTCCAAACCCCTAAACCAATCTTGACTGGGGGCAGACAAAGAGAGGGTAACTGTTCAATCCTAGTGGCAGGGATTATTGCAGGGTACTTCCCCAAGATTGTAAAATTGGTGATGTCATTTCTTTTTTTTTAAACTTTTCTTTATTGGCAAGAAGTAATGGCAGGTACACAGCACAGTGCTTTGTCATTGTCCGTTTTCCCCACTGCCTTTTTTAGCCCAATGCACTGCCTGGCCTTGCCTGATTGACAAGCCTTGATTTGGCTGATGTGCATGGGGACTTGTACTTCCGGTTCGGGTACGTGGAATGGAGCGTTAAAGATGTCCACGTGATGATAATCACGTGACATCGCGCTGACTCCATTTACGTGTTTATCCGACCACAGCTTCCCCGTAGTCTCGGGGGTTTCTACAGCTGTGCTGTGTCGAAAATACGAGTAAGTACACTCGGACTGATCCCCTCTTTGCCAACATTCTGTCTTTCCTGCTGTTTTACCCGTTCCCCCACTACCGTTGGTGAGCAGGGGGAGAGTGGGGTTTGAATAATAGTTCAGCAGGGTTAAGCCGTGACCAGAATATAGAGAGTACTACCCCTGGACTAGAAGGGACTTTCATTTCAGCCTTCTTTACCATCGGAGGTGTGTTAGGCGCGGCCTCAGCATTGATATGTCTTTAGTGACTGTGCCTTCCCTTTTCATTATTCCAGCACAACGCAATGCACACTGATCCTGTTTAGATCTATGTGCTCCTGCCGTATGGATGCACGACATCTCTTGAATACATATTGTTGCAGTGGTTAAGGTCAGTCATATAGCGTTTTTCGGTCTAGCTAATTGATTGCCAGTTTACCCTTCTCTCATTTGATATATTCAATATGTTTGCCTGTAGGCATGGCCTAACACTTTGCTGTCGATATTTAGTTATCTAAAAATGATAAATTTGGGGGTGTTTACAACAAGACCACAGGGCCTTTAACCTTTGTGTGATAAAAGATAAAAATAACTAAAAAACATACCATAAACTATATTATTTATTAGTTATGAATCTGAACTAAAACTTGTATCTGTTTGTATCTCTATGGTGCATAAGGCATCCCTAATTTTGGTCTTCATAGACTTATGAAAAGAGACGCAGTGACTTGCCCTGTTGTCTCTAAAGCATTTAGTGCGTATGGCAGTATATGGGGAGTGACTTTGGCCTTTTTGCTTTGTTTTCCCATAGGTTTTTCTCATGAACCTTCCTGCACTGGCACTAGGAAATGGGGTAAAGTATTTAAAACCCCATGGCAGCAATATGGTGATGGAATATTGAGCATTGCATAGAAAACATTTCCCCCCTTGTTTTAGAAGACTGTCCTGATGAAAGTGGTTACACCAAAACAATACCACTGAAACCGGTAGACGGTGGTTGTTACATGGTGGAGAACCAAAACATACTCTACCTTTACCATGCACAACCTGTATTATGTCTTTTTATGAGGTTTCACGTCCCTTCCTACTACTTAAACACCCAATAGGAATGGTTAACGTGACCTCTATGTTGTCTTCACGTTTTGTCTTCACTTGAAATTGGCTCCCCTCATCCCAACCAGGGGATATTTGCTGGACTAATTAGCTTGGATTACAGCAATAAAATAACATGGTGTTGAGCTTTTTTCCTCTATAATTTTACTTGTAGAGTCACCTTGTCAAATCTCGATCTGTCTATGGGATAGTAAAGGTGTAATGTACCCATAATAGACAGTCCAGTTTTCGTACCCATCTATTTGGATTTTTAGACCAAGGTGTATACTTTACTTTTATTTTGACGTCCTTCCCCTTTTCTGTGCCCATTCTTCCTCTGGGAGGACTTACAGTGACCAAGGATTTTCAGGAGTTCAACAACCTTCACGTTGTTGTTGTTTTTTCAAAAATGAATTCTCTTTTGACTTATTTTACTGTCTCCCCCTGTTTGTAAGCGGTACATCATCGCTTCCTAGGGACAGGGTTTTCTCTTAAAACCTTAAGGGTAGGACAGGTCTAGACAGTTTTTTCTTCACTATCCTACTGTCTTTCGACTGACCCTGCATCTCCTTGGCCACTTAATGTTAGTGTCTTTTGCCTTATACCTAATGGGTGTCTCCTACTGCCTATTTTTAATGACATACAGTTGTGTGTTGCCCTCTTTTGTGATACAATACTAGTCTGTTAGGGCTGCACCCTGCAACTGCATTTTGAGTGCCCTTTTGTCTATAACACAGCACAGTGCATCAACAGCAATGATCATATTTTTCCTTTACAGTACAATTAAGGAATGTTCGATGGGGGGGGGGCTGTCAATCCGGTCTCTCCTCCAGAGCATCCAGAGGACACTAGTCCTGTGCGCTCAGGGGGGGAGGAGAGTCTGGTTCCGTGTCCTCCCTGTTGTTAAGATAATTACAGAAGTATGTCCACACGTTTCTCGGGCGGGAATGAGCCGGGAGGGTGTTGATATACTCCTTTCGCACATCTGTGTCCATGCAAGAGTTCTTAACCACTTCTCGAACGTGGGATGGGAGCGGCGTTTCCAGCATTGCAATATACATTTTTTGGCCACCGTGGTGCTCACATTCAGAAATTTAGACATTTTCTTCACATCATCTCCCTGGTGGGTCTTCACTAGGACAGGGGACACACACAAGAACCAGAGAGACAGAAAACAGAGAAAGAAAGGAGGACATGACAGCTGCTGAAACTTACCATCTGACAGCTGTAAGTAGACACCAGTGGAGATTGCTGAGAGTGTATCTGGGTGGAGCTGTCTATTTCTAGGAAGCCCTCAAAGCTGATGGGGTTCCTGTGGTGGAGAGCGGGAGGCCATCTTTGAGAGTGGAGTGACCAGACCCCTGCCCTATCTTTCCAGAGTGTCCTGAGATGCTGTTGGCTTTCCTTAACTAACTTAAAAAGAGGCTTGCTATGTAAGCACTGGAAACCCAAAAGTTGGAGGGGATTCTGCTTGCCTTGAATACTTTCCCTTTCCCTTTATCGTGGGTGGAGGGCAAAACTGTGTAGATTCTTAGCCTATGTAACCAAAAATATTAATGTAATTAATTCCCCATTTGGCAGAACACTACAGGGTGAATTTTGTTAAAATTCGAAATTAACAAAGCTCACTTCCCAGTGTGCGCTGACAACTATAGCCTATCATTTAATTAGGTTTGCATTGCTCTCCAGCTGACCCTGACTTCTTTAAAAAAGAGGGGTGTATTTGTTCTTAAATCAGCCCAACCCTTTTTATCCAGCTTCCCCAACACAGGCCTTTCAGTAAGGGGGGTCTGAAATCCAAAATTCCCCAAAGCATTTCAATTTTTCTGTCTGACTTCCCAACCTAGACCAAAGCAAGCGGGGGTCTGAAAAATAAACAGAGAAATCATCCTGTGTTTATTTGAAACCAAACGTGTTTTGGCAAAATTATAACTGCCATATATATTTTTACCAATATTAAAATCCTACTGCTAGCCTTTTAAGCCTGCAGGAAAATCAAAATTGCACACACCTTACATAGAGCCTTCTTTATTGATTAGTGTAATTATTTTGTGAGGTGAAATTTACAGAAAGAATTGTGTCTGTGTTATTTTTAACTCACTTTTGTGATTTATTTGTGCTGAGAGAAGTTGATTGTGTTGTGCCATGGATAAAGTGGTGTTTTTGACATTTTCATGCTCATTTGTATTACTTTTATTTCAATAAATACAAATACATTTCCCATACACCGGCCTGGTTCTTGGCTCATTGTTAGCTCAGGGGCGAGGGATCCAAGGGGCATGCTATTTGTCTGAGATCTGTTAAATCTGTTGTTGACCAACCACTTGAGTGGGGAGGGAAGGGACTACCTTTGATGAGAGTGGCTGCTCAATAAACCGTTACGAGGGTTTGATAGGGGGGTAAGTAACAAAAGTAGATCAAGCTCAGGGGAGCAATGGGAGTTGGGTTGCCGATATAAGACCAATAGGTATAGTTTGTCTTGAGGTTAATAGCTAGTTTTGTAAGGAGAATTTGATAACCTGGTTTGGGGTGAGGGGTGTCAATTAGTCTGATGTTGAGGGATGTTTTGGTGATAAGGGTTGCGCCCCACCCTGGTGCATTGGGTCTCTCTACTCTTAGAATGGTGTAGCTGGATGGAAAAGCCGGGGAGAGAAGGGGACTGGGCACATTGTAAATCCATGATTGAGTGGCGACAAAGAAGTCTAGGTTTAGATTAACAATAATGCTGTGGACTGCAATGGCATGGAATTCAAGTGAGCGGCCATTCAACAGGGCACAGGGGAGAGATCCGTCCTGGTTGGAAGTAGATGAGTCCTGACCATTAGAAGGGGGGTGAGGGTGGGCAAAAGTGAGGAAGCAGGGTATGGCAGCGGGGGAGGGGCAGTAGAGGGATAGTGCCTGAGGGGTGTCTGATACATCTAGTTTCACCAGTCATAGGTCATAAGAGCTTAGTTAACTGTGAATACAAGCCCAGGCTCCAGGGGAGAGCAGAGTGCTTGTGTAGTCATTGTGGGCCTAAACATGGATGTGAGTAGCAGGAGAGGCATGGTTCCAAGGGGGGAAGGATAGGATGTTGCGCTCTGGAGTGAGGGCAGTCGAACATGGCAGCAGTAGATTGCGCATGTTCATGGGGTTGAGCTGGAAGTGCAGTCGTGGCAAGAATGGGATAGGGCAGCCATATATTATGCCTAGTTAGGCAGTGGCATGCTTATGCGGGTGAGCTGGAAGTGCAGTGGCGGCAAGAACAGGGAAGGAGTAGGGAGGCATAGACAGATGAAATCAGGTGTACTAGCTGCTTTAGGTAGTCTGAATTGGTGAGTCATATGGCGCAGTGAAGAGTTGGGTGGCACGGTGCTCACTGCAGTGCGGTCCAGGTGCAGAGGCAGCTGGGATGCATTGGGGAAAGGTGAGAGGTTGTTGAAGCTAGTAGAGACATGTATATATGATGGTAAAGTGGTCCAGGGGCAAGCACAGGGGCGCTGTGGTACATTGGTGAGTTGCACTGCAGCGAGCTTGCAGTTGGGGTAACACAGCATAGAGTGGGGTAGAAATGGCATTGAGGTGGTGCAGGAGAGTGAGCATTGGCAATGATAACAGGTGCATAGTTATACCAGGCAGTGCTGTGACACCCTGGTGGTTCCACCAGCTTGCCAGTGAAGCACAGTTCGGTGTTAGCAGATTGCCCGAACTTTTCCACACTTTGGTTTGGACAATGAGGTAGTTAGAGACAGCGGAGGCTCTGGTCACGTCAGAACAGGTCACGACAGGCTCACTGGGCCCTGAAAGGGGGCCTTTACAAGAAGCCGGCTTCACCATCTGGCTTGGGGAAGCCTTCCACTTTACTTTTCCCCGAACCCAATCACATCGCTGGTCAAGGGAAGGTGATTGCAGGGCTGATAGGTCGCTGGGGAAGGATGCGGACGATACCACAGCCCTCTTAGCACAGAGCATCGGCTCCTCCGAAAACAAATGATCTGCTGCTGGTGGTGATGGTACACTCGCCTGATGATGTAAGCAATTACTGTTATGTTTTATCTTTCTTACAGAATGGCACCAACCTCACAAATGCAAGAACTAATAGCGGGCTACATATGCATTTGAGGAGCAGCTGGTTTAATGGGTGAGTGGCGCCATGCCTCTCTCATTCTGACCCTACTGCTTTTCGACATTCTGCCCTTTTGTTTGCAAAGGTTGACACATTGCAAATATTGTCAAGAAACCACATGACATTTGTGGTGCTCATTAAGATTTGCAAATGTTTGAAAAAAATAAAGGATTTGGTAAGCAACACATTTGCTGCATTTTGCAATTTTAAGTACACATGCAGTTTGCAAAAATGTCTGTACAAAACTCACAGTTTTACAAAACGGACTGTTACTGGGTTTTGTCATTATAGTGTACAGACGTTTTCAAAGTACGTATGTTTCTGAGTAATTGTATACTTAACTTTTTCAGAATTCTGGCACGTTTGACACTAATGGGCAGCGTGATTTGCACCTGTGTTCACAATGACATTTAAAATATACACACCTAGTTCCCAAAGGTCTATACACAGTTTACTAGATTAGTGAATCATGATTTCATGCAGTGATCATTTGTGATATGTTGTCAATTAGTATTTTGAAAGTGCAAAACTGACTTCATTGCCAAGTGCAGGCTTTATTATGGAAAACAACAGTTGTTAATTTGGATTTATGTTAACTTGAAGAGGGGAAAGAGGGGTTCGCATGGAAAGTAAATGATACATATTTTGACCTAGGTTAGCACACTGCTCTAATCAGCGTATACAAAATTGGCCCAGTCTGCTACTTTAATAACTGGCAGCACTGCCGCAGCAGGGTGGGTGGTGGTCTGCGGTGGGTGGTGGCGGTGTGTAGTGGGGGAAGCCGACACTGAACTAGGTGTATATCTGTCAGTGGCAGCTTTATGCACCTCTGCAGGCGGGGGAAATCAGAGGACCTATGCGTGACTTCTTAATCTGGGCACTTCCCCATTCTTCTTCTGATAGGCAGCCAGCATGCGGTGCTACAATGTGCAGGTCGCTGCCGGACCGCCTGCTGAGACTTACACCTGCATATGACTGCAATCGATGTTTCACAGTCTCCAGTGTCATTAGCAGGGCAGGAGTCCACCCAACACAGAGAGGACAACAACAACACAGTCACCAGCTACTAGGATCACCAGAGGTCAAGGCTAGTGAAAAGGCCACTGCCAAGGAGGAGTGCCTGGGCTGGGGGAAGACCTATAGAAAGAAATCGCACAAGTGGCCTGGATATCACACACATCACCTCCTGTGAGCTAGTGGGTGCTCTGGACGCCTCCGCAGATGTTAATGTTATAAGACATCAGTCAGTGGGAGCAGTGGGAGCGAGATGTCGCCTGGATGCGGCAGATGTGTGCCTGAAAATGTTTGGCCACTGCCACTTATTTATTTATCATTTGAGCCCTAAATTCACAGGTTTGCATAGAAAAATATGCAGCACTCACCCCATCTCTTCAGATAGTTCTCTAAAAATGTAGACAAAAACAGCAACCACAGAGGTCAGGTGGTATAACATTTTTCCTAGCTGTGAATTCATGGAAATGTTTATTTTTATTGAAAAAAATAGAGAGAGGAAGCCAAAACCATTACAAATAGTATTTATACTCAGTGTTAAGTCCCAGCAAGATAAACACAAGTCCAGCCACAAAAATGCAATAAAAGTCAAAGCACCATTATAAGCTTTGTGTACCATTGTGTTGATTGAAGTCTGCATTAAACTGTGTTGTGAGTAAAATCAAAATCTAATTAAAGATGTCTCCCAGATTCACTGTCTGAGGAAAACAAAGGGAAATTTGGCTCTCTTTCACAAATTCCTTCATCTTGTAAAAACCTGCTCTTCATTTGCAAATGTGAACATCATTCTCTTTGCTTTTGTCTTTTTAAGATGCATTCCTCAGATGTTGTATTGGAAGGATCAGTAAAAATATACCTTGGAAATCCATGGTGTTTAAAGCAGCAGGTAGTTTATATTGTCATAACAAGGATTTACTGTGTACTGGGTAAATGAAAAAATGAAATGGTAATATGTAATTCTTATGCATGTCATCCAAACCATGTCACAAATGTATGCGTAATTTAACGAACCCTATGCTGTGACTTGCACAGCAGCTGAGATCTGTTGCATAGAACATAAGACCACACAGACTCAAGAATAAAGCTCTCTTTAACAGAACTACGCTGCCAATTGTTCCGTGCACGAGGTACCTGCATGGTAGTGAAGCAGTACAGACTTTGACCATGACTCTCACTGCCCCCGCCCATTTGTCGAATGAATTCCAGAATGTTGTGAGATCCCTACAAGGAAACACTGAACCAGAGCGTCCTGTGGAGGCTCCTGACATGTGTGGGAACTTTAAAGCCTGCTGAGGTGGATCATCATTCTGGTCTTCAGTCACAGCATGGATTCCATTTTTTTTGGCATTCACAATTTTATTAAAGTATTTACAACAAGGGGGCGTGTAATTCGTGGCCATGCGTTGAGGAGCAGAAACTTTGGAGTTCCTGTGTGATCCGATCCGAAGATCCGTAAAGCTGGGGAAACACATGAGAAACCGCATGAAAAGCGGCAGAACAGCGCCTGAAGGTTGGTGGGACAGCTGGAAGAAACATCAGGAGAAAACAGACCGGGATCGGCCGAGGGAGATGTTTGCAGCGGAGGAACAGGCATACAAAAAGGCGGGTGCACCAGCTCCTATCGGAGAAGGAGCCCTGCAAGCACAATAAAGGAGGAGGGGTGGTGGAGCACCGAGGACAGCACTGCACAAACCGCCAACACCATAGACGGACGAGACCGTCAGGTAAACCATCCAGCAGGTGCGCAAGGCACCCAACAACACCCCGGGCCCGTGGGGTGTGATCCGACCAACGAGGCGGAGCACAAGCTGCAGTGAGGAACGCCAGTGACAGGGAGCCACGACTAAGAGATTCCAGGGCCGTCAAAGCCCCAGCTGGGTAATTCTGCGTGACACCCAACAACGGTGAGCTGCAGATGCACTGAGATAACCGACGGCCGCCACGGGACCCAGAGCTGAGGCTCAACATGTGGACTTGAACTGCCGGATAACAGGTACGAGGGAGAAGATGGTTCACTGCCTCAACCAAGAGTGTGTCTTGAGACAAGGACGGGAGCGCATCATCCCACACCGAACCCCATGAAAGAGGTGTCTGGCCTGTGGAAGCACCTTAATGCGCAGTGACGAGCAGGTTAAATCATCACCCGCCACCGGGGTACTGCGGGGGGTCCCAGCTGCATGGGGGTGCGTAGACCGACTGGAAGAGTGATAGGCTGACAGGGAGTGAGACCCGTGCATCTATCACAATTACTGTTGTGGGGGCCCTCTGTCCAGTTGGCAGGGGGAGGGCTGAAAGAACATAGCAGGAAGCAGGGGATATACCATGGTCCAGAGACTCTCTGGGCTAAGGGACATTAACATGATCGGCACCTCCCTGCAGGAAGAGGTCTGATAGACCCACAAGCAAAAGACAACAGGTACGTGGGAGGGCACAAACCACTCACCCACGAGGAGTAGCAGCCCATGCTGTAGGAGATCCCAGAGGCCAGTCGTACTGGAAGGGCAACTGCAAACTATGCAGGGCAGGCTGAGGTTTAGGCACGCCCAGGACCATCGCCAACAGAGGAGCCAGTCGGCAGGGAGGAGCACACAGAAGTCCAAACAGCAACAATTACACCATCCCGGGCTGACCCCTGGGGGAGAGAGGTGGACCGGAGGGGAAAGGGTACTGCAACGCAGCAAACACGCAGAGGTACAGACTACCAGCCGGCGCTGACACATACAGAGGGAAAGCTGGAGAGGGGGATACAAGGTTGCCTATAACGGCGTCCCCTGAAGTTAAGGGACACGACCGGAGGACCCTCCGCATGGAATAGCTGACCACCGTTTGCCACCCTTACCCAGACAGCAGGACCAGGACACAAGCGCAAACACGGCAGAACGGACAGCGCAACAACAAAGGTGGTGGGGGTCGGCCCCTTGCCAAGGGGGCACTGTGCAAAGCTGGACAATACCGAGGGGCAAGCATAGGAGAATTATGTACAGGACTGTGTGATACATGGAAGGACACAGTCGATTCACCCACAAGAAGTGAGCAGACACCCTAAGGGTATTCCGGGACCAGTTAATACAGCTTAGTGGAGCCAGCCGGGCATCATGCCAAACAAAGGACACCTGGACCACATTAAACAAGCGCCAGCACTGGCGACTGAGGCCGCAAGTATCAGGAACAACCGCAGAAGGCCCACCACTGCTAACATGCACCAGATAGCCGGAGACAACACAGGTGGAGGAGGGTACTTGCCAGAAGATGGGGCCGAGCCTACACAACCAGAGCACCACTGTACTCGCTGCAGGGGGGGCCTGGACTACTTAAAGGCGAGCAAAGTGCGGAAGAGAGCTAGAGCATCAACCACAGGTGCCACGTCATAGCCACCCTTCATGAACAGGCCCTGACCGACCCGCGGAACAGGACCACGGCAGATGTAACGAGGAGCAGAGTAATGAGTGCTGCTGCCAGTGAGGACCGGAGTGCCACGTTGACCCCAAGTCACACAGGGCCACATCAGTAGGAGGAGAGCTGCGCCAGGATACCGGCAGGACACATAGCACGGTGGAAAGGAAGCAAGACTGGGTCCCCGACGCAAACGACAAAGCATCACGAGCACAGACATTTTGGAGAAGCAGAAAGGAGGGAAATGAAAACAAACCAGCATGGAGGCGTTCACCCAGAAGAATGAAGCGCCCCAGACAGAGGCCCCAGAAGCTGGTTCCAGCACATCAGGCACCACACAGGCTGAGAAAGGAAAGGAGGAGGCCAGCATACTTAAAGCCATAGCGGCACTGAATACATCACTCGAATACAATATGGATGCAGTGATAGTCAACATGGGACTCCTAAGGCAAAACATGAGGAAACTGTCAGAGAGGGTCAACACCGAAGAACAGCAAGTGCAGAGTAACACAGCGAATATAACCACCACCTAAAGCCAAATGGCCGAGGCGCTAGACCGTATACACACCCTGGAGCAAAGGGCTCAGGACGCAGAAGGAAGAGCCTGGTGCAACAATGTGCGTATAGTGAGGCTGCTGGAGGGTGAAGAAGGCAGAGACCCCACGGGATACATAGAGAACCTATTGCTCCAGGAGGTGGGAGCAGGGACTTTATCCCGGGGCTTTGTGGTGGAGAGAGCGCACAGGGTCCTGACCAGGAAACCTCACCTAGGAGCACCTCTGAGACCCATGATAGTGAAGATTATGAACTTCAAAGACAAGGAAAATATCTTGACATTCTCAAGAGAGAGGGTGGGGCAATAATAAGGAACGCTGCCAGAATAACTATCCATCCAGATTACATGGTGCAAATGCAAAGGCGTAGAGCGCATTTTGGCCAACGAAGGAACACCTCAGGGTCGCTAAGGTGCGATTCATGCTGCTGCAGCCAGCTAAATTGAGAGTGTTAGATAATGGCAGACCATACATCTTCGAGACCACGACTGAAGCCCAGGAGTGGATGGACCAGCAGGGGATCCCTAACTGAGTGACAGGGACGAGTGGAACAATGGGGATGCTCCCTGAATGAAACATTAAGAAGCGAAACCATGAGACGAGTTATAGCACAGAGACTTGAACCAGCAGTTTGATAAGTGGGAGCCGCAGTCTTAGAGAGCAGGCTGCCAAGACCCACAGATGAGACCGCGAGGATTGACAGAACTTGTGATACCAGTTTTAAGGCACCATGCCATAATGAGCGCATCCACAGAATGGAGTGAGGCACCTGGAAAGCGGTGGAGCCCTAGCAGGGGGAGGGTGGCTGGGTGTTTGTTCACAGTTATAGTAGTGTGGTTAGGTTTGTTAGGTAAAGGCACGAGTGGGGGAAGAAGCATCAAACAACAAGGACACAGCAGAGGCAAAAAGGGAGAGCAATCAGTGATATGTCTGAACACACAGATCCAGAGAGATACACCAGGGATGAGATCCCTCTAAGAACCGATGCAAGCAGAATTCAATGAGATGCAGAGGGGCCAACACCACTCCAACAGGTGGGGAATAGTGGGGGTAGACCCGGAAGCACCAAGCACCGGAAGAAGAACAGGACACAAGCCCATGGGAATGGGCAGGCCGCCAGACTGAGTGAACAAATGGATCAGGAAGTACTAAACATAGTCGCTTGGAATGTCAGGGTACTAAACGCCTACGTCAAGAGGTTGAGGGTCTATGCCTGGTTGAACAGAGCGAAAGTTCACATCGCAATGCTACAGGAGACACACCTGATGGCTGAAAAGCAAACCACGATAGCCAAGAAGTGGGGAGGCCAAATGTATAGCTTAATGTACTTAGCTTATAAAACAGGAAAGGGATGTGGAAGGCAGAATGCTGATCATTCAGGGAATGTTGGAGAACTGGGAGGTGTGCCTGGTGAATACGTATGCCCCCAACCACCATGCAAAATAGTTTTTCAGGACATTTACGCCCCAGCTGGCCCCATACAGAGAAGCGTTGATCATCTGGGCTGGCGACTTCACTTGTACATTAGACCCTCGACTGGATAGAACGGATACCAAGCACAGGAAGCCAGCACCGCCGTCCAGAGCACTGTGGAAGATACTGGACCAGCTTGAACTGGAAGACATCTGGAGGAAAGTACACGCAGGCACTAGAGGATACACACACTATGGCGCCCCGCATGGGACATTCACTCGAATAGACTACCCGTTCACGGGCAAGGAGACACTGGGGGAATTCACTGGGGTACACATCCATGCACGAACGCTATCCGACCACGCCCGCTAGTTGCGGCATGGGCACACACATATAGGAGGGCCCCGTACCCATGTGGCGAATGAGGGCAGAGGCATTGATGGATGGGGATTTCCAGGAGTATATCCAGGGCACAATAGATGACTATTTTGACCACAATGCAGGGAGTGCGGACAGCACTGGAACGGTCTGGGAAGCCCTGAAGGTGGTGGTTAGAGGAGCAGCAATAGGGAAGACTGGCAGACTCAGGAAACACATTCTGGCTGAACTGGGCGATGTAGGAAGGGAGATAGAACATGTTGAAGCACAGGCGGGCAGGATGGAAGAGGAACAGGGAGATCTCGCTACTCTAAGGCTGCAGTGTATAGCAATCTGGGATAGGCTGGGGAAGCTGGATTATGGGAAGTATATACAGAGGTTGCACGCAGAGGGGGATAAGCCCAGCAGGCTGCTAGCCTGGCTAACTAAACAGGAGGGCAAGCAGGAACCGTTAAATGCAATAATAATTGAGCAGGGGGAGGAGGTCAGGACCCAGGAATTCATCAACAGGGTCTTCTCGCGATTCTATGAGAGGCTGTACTCCCCGGGTCCAAGAGGCAGAGGCGAGAGATATAGCCGATGCTCTGGTGGAGATCAACCTCCCGCAACTAACAAAGGAACAAGCCTGAATGTTAGATGCACCACTCACAGTGGAGGAACTGTCGGCTGTTATAGCTGATCTTCCGACAGGCAAGTCCCTAGGACCTGATGGGTTGCCCAGTGAATTTTACAAGAAATATAAGGATATCCTGGCCCTGAGACTGCTAGAGGCACTTGTGGAGGCATATGAGAGGGGACAACTGCCAAGCAGTATGTCAGAATCTATAGTTGTACCCATATTAAAACCAGGGAAACTGCCCCTAGAGTGCGGCTCCTACAGACCAATTTCCCTGATAAACCAAGATTCCAAAATCCTGACATCGGCTCTGGCCAACCAACTCAAATGGGTCATACCCATGTTGGTACACTCAGACCAAATGGGATATGTACCGGGAAGGAATACATTGTGGAATCTCCACAGACTCCACCACGTCATAGACAGCACGAATCAGAGAGGGGGGGAATATGCAGTAGCATCACTGGATGCTATAAAGGCCTTTGACTTGGTGAACTGGGACTGGCTCCTGGGTGTGCTCGCCCACTTTGGGATAGGGGAAGGGTTCCTACACTAGATTAAGCTCCTATACAAGGACCCAAGGGCTAGGGTGAAGACAGGCAGGCACGTCTCGGAGGAGTGGAACATTGTACGAAGTACAAAGCAGGGATGCCCGCTGTTATATATATTGGCCCTGGAAACATTTGCAGCCTTTCTCAGGTCTGAGTACAGGGACATAGGAATAGAGATAGATGGGGTGGTGCACCAAATATCAATATATGCTGACGACATGCTTCTCTATGTCGAGAACCCACGGACACACTTGCCTGACCTGCTTGAAGCCCTGGGAGCATTCGGCAGATTGACGGGAATCACCATCAACAAGGAAAGATCTTTGCTGTTCCCACTGGCGGACCTGAGGGGAGCAACCTCAAAACAGCTACCGGGCTTAGACCTCACATGGACGACACTCACTTTCAGATATCTAGGAGTAGATATCTATCATGACATTAAGGAGACACATAAGGCTAACACTCAGGTGGCCATAGACAGAATAGGGAAGGCAATGCAGTTTTGGAGGACGTTACCATTGGGCATGATAGGGAGGGCGGCTCTGTTGAAGATTAAGGTACTACCCCATCTCTTGTATTATTTTATTAACATTCCTTACAATATCCCTGTGTCGTTCTTTAAACTATTACATACTATGGCAACGGAATTCCTGTGGGGGGAGGGAGAAACAGGTTAGCACTGAGTACACTACAAAGGGACTATGAATGAGGGGGCATCGGGCTGCCAGACTTTGAATGATATTATTTGGCGGGACAACTCCAATTTGTGGTACAGTGGATGTGTGAAGACACATCTATAGACTCAATACTTTTTTAGCCGGCAATGCAACAATACTATTTGAGGGAGCTCCTGTGGATAGACACGGCCTCAGCCAAAACACTCCCCAACATGGTTAATATGGGCCTGGCCCTGTGGAAGACAGTGCAGAAATTCCAAGGGATAAGGGACCCCTGCTCCAGCAAATACCTCTTGTGAGACTAGTTGACGCCTGCATTGTGACTCTAGCAACATATAGAACACAGTGGGAGGAAAAGGGAGTAGCCCAGATTGGAGACTTGTGGCAAGATGGACACTGGGTGGACTTTCAAACCATGGTAGAAGAGCACGGCGTACATAACGCCAATTCATATTGTACAACAACATGGTCCGAACGATCAGAGCGAGATGGGAGACCTTGCCAGAGGTGGATGACACAGGCGGGTCACTAGATGCATGGTATGATATCTCGGAGGGGGGACACACAGTGTCCAGACTTTATGAATAGCTACTGGGTGCTAACAAGACAAGAGAATTACAAGCATGGGCCAGATGGGAGGAAGAGCTACAGAAACCCTTTATGGATGAAAAATGGAGCCGGGCCCTCAGATATGCAAAGAAAGTCTCCAGGAATGCAAGGTTCAGACAGATGCAGATGTGTCTCATACACAGAGCATATTTGTCCCCCGAAAGAATGTCGACCATGGGGAGCAGACAGATTCGGAGTTGCCCGCGCTGCACGGTGGAGCCAGCAGACATGTTGCTTATGTTCTGGTCATGCCTGATAATAAAGCGCTTCTGGGACTCCATCAGGGAAAGAGAGTCGAAGGGGGTAATCCAAATGCAGGCATGGTCACCGGAGTCTTACCTGCTGGGCCTGTTCCAGAGAGGTGGTTAACAGAGGACACACTTGGCAAAAATGAAAGACTTAATGACAATATTGGCAAAATGCTGCATAGTAATGGTGTGGAACACAAGCATGGGACCGTCGATTGAGATGTTGTGGGGGGACCTGCAGAAATGGACGGTAGCCGAAACATCAGTGTGGACAAGGGCGCTACACAGAGGAGAAGGTGACAGTGGGGTCAAGGTATTAGCATGGAACACCCTTGTGCAAGACCTGTTCAGATGCAAAGAAGGAGAGCATAGATGATCCTAGAGACTCGGAGGAGGACTAACTAGGCAACAGCGGAGGAAGCTCAGTAAATGAGAGACGAAATGTCTCAAGGGGTTGTGGCTTGGACACATCTGCACCCTGGTGAATTACACTGAGTAGCGTACGGACATTGTGGACAGAGAAAGATTAGGCCTCGCCATAAATTGAGCAGATAGCAAAAAACAGAGTAAACTCCAACTTGAATGTGCCAGTAGAGATGTGATGTGTGTTGTCGTTTAAAGTTGTTATTGGTTATGTTTTGTGTTGGAAATACTAATAAAAAGGTTTTTTAAAAAAATATTTACAACAAAGCAAGACAAACAGGTCAGGTGAACACCAGACAAATCATACAGATTCATGGAAAGGCTGGTTTCCTATTGTTTATCCTTTTTCAGTTCTGTGGTTCCTGTCTGGAGATGTGATGGCTTCTGGGGATGGTGGGTTTCTCAGCCTGGTAAAGTAGTGTTTTGGGTGCGACTGCTTTTTAGGTGATGCAGGATGTCTTGCACATGATAGCTAGTTATATGGATAGCCAGTGCTGCTGAGGGAGGGGCTTGGGGGGAGTTTGAATATTCTTAGTCTTAAGAAGGAGTACTTCAGTATACAGGACTGCTTTCTGACGGTGTATGTGGCAATCTGGCACTGTGAGAAGGGTGTTACCTCTGTCCACATAGGAAATGACCAGGAGTTGGACAACTCTTCTGAAACTCGTGGAGAGCATGAAAGGCTTGCCTTTGTGGAGTAGTGCAAGCTGGTAGCAAATTGTTTGGGTGTTCTAGGAGATGTGTGTTTTGAATGGGAGCATCCGGTCGATGGAGAGTTTTTAGGTATATATCCATGAGACTTGTACATCAGCTAACGTAGATGCATATAGACCAATTACACTTAAAGAAGAAGCAAATTAATAGGAATAAACCACCAAACAGTATTTTAAGAAGCTTATGTCAGGTATTGGTACCATCAGAATTAATAGTTTTTCTCTATGTAGACCATAATCTATGACCATGGCCTGAGAAGGGGGAGCACTTTGCTCACTCCAGGCCAAGAATGGATCCACTGGAACCCAACTCCCCCAGACCAGCCGGTTAGAAAGGGGCCTCCTGCAAATAAAACTGTTGTTAAACCAAGAGATGGGCTACAGCCTGAGTCCTTACCAGAGGCGTAGACAGGGTGGGGACCTGAGCGGTCCAGGCCCACCCAATATCTGTAAATGGCCACTCAGCAGTGGGCATTTACAGATGTTAATGTCACTGAGGTGGGCCGAGCTACATTAGCTTCAGGCCCCACTTGTTAGACAATCCTGTCTACACCTCTGGTCTTTACCTTCTTCCTTCTTGAGATACAGATGACCGCAACAATTATTTTAAGGATTTTAGGGATTCCCACAGGGAACTCTTTTTATTTATAACTCATAATATCTATTTAACATTTACTAAATATCTGAGCGAAGTGCCCCATCAGCCAGTCGGGGGTCAAAGATAGACTCATAGGGTGGAAATGACCCCCATCTGGAACTACTCACTGTAGAGAAGGGCATGGGATAGCCCCAGTGGATGTGCCCGTGCCCTAGATGGCCTCTGGCAGGCCTACACTTCCCTTACATCCTGTATCATGCCAGGGTACCCCACTGCACTTCTATATCCTTCCCCACTCCCTTATCTACACTGTTACCCAGCTCTACACGCTACTTATCTTCTAGCAGTCACTATAATAGTAATGACTATAAATATAAATAAATGCAATTATAACAGTAAAGCTGCACACACCCATATAAATATTTGTATATACATTACACACATGGCAAAAATATATTTGTGAAATTACGTAGGGGTGGCCGCCACCCAATTTCTGTACCTTTCGGGTGCTGTCTCTGGTGGAGGTGGTCTGCTCTTCACCAAGTTGGAAAAGAGCTGAACCCCAGTCATGTATCCTGTTTGTTGTTGGTGCCCCTCCATTGCATGTGGCTCCATTTCAGCAACCGAGTGCCCCCATGCTACCGAATACATCTTTTTAGGGGGCCCTTCCCTTTCACCACCACACCCCATGGCATCCAGGGTCTTTTATAGGGTGGCCCTCTGCCCTGGGGGGCTGCTGCCATAACCACTGTGGCCCCTGCGGCCTTTGGTTTCTTCAGGTGCCTCCCTTCATCCAGTATGCCCTGCGCACATGTTGTGGGACTTGAATCTGGGCCTGACATGAAGACCAGGCCTACAGTAGTTCCCAGGCCACACCCACACATGTAGCCCAGTTCAATTAAGTCATTGGCCTGCCCAATGGTTTCCCCTTCCTAACAGTTTTTTCTTGGAATGTTCTCTTTCCCAGTCCACTTTTGGACAGGAGAGCTCTGTTCTTTGTTATTTTTCCTTTTTTACTTAAACACAACATAACGTATTACATAAAGTAACACATCAATTCAACTATGTTTCTCAACACCGTAGTGTCAGTGTTTTTATTTTTATTTTCCCTCAGGGGATGAGTATGTAGCGGCTACATCTAGGTGTTTGGTAGATACGTGCACAGTTGCCTTAATGTATAGGACTTCCTCCCTACTGTACTGGAACAGATGATAGGTGCTTTCACTTTTATAACCACCAGCCACAGAGGTTCCCAACTCCTACTTCTGACACCTGCAGACCGTAGTTCTAGCCTGAAGATGGTAGCTCTTTTTAGAGGAGCTGTGTAGAAAGTATACTCTGGGCTCTTAACCAGTGGCAGGAATGATGCACATTTGTGGCTAGCTCAACTCCTCATTATCAACCAATGAAAAAGAGCATGGTTGGGCTTATGGGTAGGACAGGGATGACTGAGCAATTAACAGTTTGACTTCTGGTCCAGTATTCTTCCCTCTCAGCAAGACAAAGAGTGAGGTAGAGTGAATTCTGGGATAAATAGTCATGTATCTCTGAATATGTATCTGTGGTCAGCATTGAGTCAAATTGTTTGATAGTTCAGGACCACACATTCAAAGTAAAGTCCAGCAAGCAGCATTATGAATAATATATGACTTTTGGCATGGCTGTCCTGAAAGTGCCCCATGTAACCAACAAATACATGGCTGCTACAAGCAACCAGAATATTTACTTTTCTGGACTGCATTCCGCACTGTGCACTATACAGGCCTATCTCATGGTGCTGGTATCCTCAAAGACTCGGAACCTTGGTAGGCCAAAACTGTGATGTGGTGTTTCATCATCATCATCAACTTTATTTCGGTGTTAAGCCATACATGTATTTCACAACAATTATAAAACATTACACGTATTTAAAACTCAACCTCACATTCATAATAATAGAATTAAATGAGGTTAAGTGCAGTGAACCTAGGTCCCACTTCTATCCCATAAGAAACCTAATTCATTGCAGGGATTTCTCAACAAGGGTCAGAGAAAGATCTCGATAAGATTGGGACACCGGTAGCTGCAGGGGTCTTGGCCAGAGGGGGTTGTCGGGGGGGAAATTCTGCCGGGGTCGGCCGGGCCGTCCGCAGACCTCCGGGCAGTGAGGCCCCAACTCCTCCCGTATATTCCAAAAGAGATAGAGTATGAGACACACGCAAGAAGCAAGGTGACTCTGCTGTTTATTAGACAAAACGGCAGGGATGGGTCGAGGAGCGTACGCGTCCGTCCTGACACACACACAATCGCGGGGCTCGCAGGCCCTTTTTACCTTAGTATGATGCGCTACTTGCGTCACTTGGAAAGTTTTAGCAAAAAACCTATCTCCACTCTGAATTGGTTACTCGAGTGGTAGGGTTAGTATAGCGCACATATAGAGGACGGTGTTATTGGCTGAGAGTTAGTCAGGTGGTATACCTGGGCTGTCCCTTCAATTTGATACATGAAAATTGTTACATGAAGACCTCTGAGGATTGGTCAATGTGAATGGCGTCAGTGATAAGAACCCCAAGTTCTAATTGGTCCGCTCGCAAGCCTCCCAGTCTGGGACTATCGCTGTTCCCAGCTCGCGGTGCACCTGTCATTTGCAACAATGTTTTAATATGGGCAGGTGTAAACAATGTGAGGATTTATTCATATGTTGGGAGGTCGAATACTCCCACTGCTGCAGATGTCCAAATGAGTCTTTTAATTGTATCTTCCTGTGTCTCGAAACGTGGGATTCAGGCGTCTCCTTCCTCCTGGGCTTGGCATCTTGTCAGGTTTGACTTTGTCACGTGAGGTGGGACCGTGTTTGAGGCAAAATTCAACACAATTAATATTGTTTTTCCTGCTGTGTGCCTGGTTTATCTTGCAGGTGCGACCTTGGCGTTGGCTTGGAGCGTGTGAGATTGCAAATCGTGCCCTTGGCGGTGTGCTTTCACCGGGCTCATTTTGCAGGGTCAGCAACCCAGTCCTTGCTCATTCAATGTTCATGGAAGCTTTTGCCTGCGGCCTACTTGGGCCTGGTGCATAGGTGGGACCATTTGATGCAGAGCGCTTTAGGTTACGGTATCATATTGCTTTGTCCTCAGTATCGTGTCCCCGTTATATTTTTCATTATGGTACATGGCTCTTAGAAGAATCGTGAGCAAGCCTTTTTTTTATATAAGTTCATGATGCGTCTTGCGTTTCTGCATTTTGAAAGCCTATGTGGAAAATAATAAAGATGTACGTCTGTGAGTATGCCTGTCGCCTACGTCATAGCACTGAGTATATTCTTCGTGTGGATTGGTGCGGGAGTGTCCGGTGTGTATATTTGCACAGGTGTGCTGACCGTTGGCTAGGTCGTCATGGCATCTCTAACGACGTGTAGGTTTAGTCGAGTTGGTCCGTGCCGCAGGTGTCGGCATGGACAGGGCGGGCTGTTGGGCAGGTAGATGGGCACATCCCTATGTTCCTGTACCAGGGTATTTGGTCGTCCGGTAGATAGGCAAACTCCTCTTGTGGCGGGTGTCTGGGCTGTGATCCTCTAGGCCAAGCGCGAGAGGGGAAGGGCGGGGGCCTGTTCTTCCATTCTCCCACTTCAGTCCCCCCTCTGGTCGACTTGTCGACCACAAACATATCCTTTTCTTTATCTCCTCTTACTCTCCATATTTTAGTTATACCTCCCAAATGTCCATAGTGGTTAACATGGTCTTCGAATGACCAATACATATATTCACATGTTCCTCCAGGAGTGCAGTATACCCATTTCCCTATGTAGCTCCTTGGGTTTCTTGGGTTTTCGAGTTTTACAGATGGTGGGTCCAGGTGGTTGGTGATGATCTGGTTGCGCAACTTCTCCCTCTCTTTTATTATTGTACCTGTGTGTTGGCCGTCATCTGTTGGCATCATGAGGTGTATACCAACCATTTCGATCATTTCGTCTGTGGTGTGTGCCTTCCGGGCCTTCCAAAATCTTATTATGATCAGTGCAGCTCCAGCCAAGATAGTGCATACAACTATAATCTTCAGTCCATCTGACAGCCAGGATGGCATCCATGACCATAATATTGAAAACCAGCTCTCATCCTTTTTCACACCTTTACTTTCATCCATCATCTTTGAGTGCATCTGAGCCAATTGTGACACAGCTTCCGTGAGGGTACCATTGTCAGCATCGTTAGCAGGAATGAATGTGCAGCATGATTGTCCTATCTTTGCGCAAACTCCTCCTTCCAGTGCTGTGAGGAGGTCCAGTACATATCTGTTCTGTAGTGCAACCATTCTTACTGCTCGCAATTCCTCTTTTATTGCATTGAATCCATTTACTGTAGAGTTGATTGTCATCATTAGTTCCCACCTAGTTATCTGGAGCCATTTTGCGTTTGCGTAAGCCTGCAGTCCAGGATGTATTATTGAGGAGAAGAACATAGCTGCTCTGCTGAATAGTCTGTGTTCCGGCGGTATTGAGGTCAGTGCTGTTTCCGACCTTCCCCACAGGTCATTTCCTGTCAGAGGTTCTCCTTGTCTTTTCCTTCTGTTGAGGACAGTGTCGTTGCCGTTGCGTCGGTTCTCTGATCCTTTTCGAGGCTGTGCAGATCTCTTCTTCCTTTTGTTTCCTTCATCCATCTTGGGGAAGTTCGCCATGTTCACATGCTTCTGGGGTACCACTAGTGATGGTACATTAACGTGTACTATAGTGCATATACCATTCCACGAAGGGGGCAGTGTGTGATACGCCTTGTCTCCACAGGCCCAGTAATGGTCCATTACCACTGCTGTTCCTGCTCCCCCCTCAGGTAACTCCATCACGCTTTCACAGTTGGTGTTGTATCCTACATCCACCTCTCCTTTATGTTGGTAGCATACCTTAGGCGCAGTTAACAGCAATATTGTTATTGGGTCTTCATCCTTCTCCATCCACGTAAGCATGGGTACATACTTGACCCAAGTCATCCAACATCTGTGGTTATGTCCATCAATAGTTGAAATATTTTCTCTTGTTATCATGTTGCTGCCAACCACTCCTATGTCCCATTTGTTGTCCATGTACACCTTCCCTGTTATTATCATCAGTGGTCTTTCCCAACATCCGTTTTTACCAGGGACTTCAGCGGGCTCATTTTGCAGAGTCAGCAACCCTGTCCTTGCTCATTCAATGTTCATGGAAGCTTTTGCCTGCGGCCTAGTTGGGCCTGGTGCATAGGTGAGACCGTTTGATGCAGAGCGCTTTAGGTTACGGTATCATATTGCTTTGTCCTCAGTATCGTGTCCCCGTTATATTTTTCATTATGGTACATGGCTCTTAGAAGAATCGTGAGCAAGCCTTTTTTTATATACTTAGGTATACCTGGGCTGTCCCTTCAATTTGATACATGAAAATTGTTACATGAAGACCTCTGAGGATTGGTCAATGTGAATGGCGTCAGTGATAAGAACCCCAAGTTCTAATTGGTCTGCTCACGAGCCTCCCAGTCTGGGACTATCGCTGTTCCCAGCTCGCGGTGCACCTGTCATTTGCAACAATGTTTTAAAATGGGCAGGTGTAAACAATGTGAGGATTTATTCATATGTTGGGAGGTCGAATACTCCCACTGCTGCAGCTGTCCAAATGAGTCTTTTAATTGTATCTGCCTGTGTCTCGAAACGTGGGATTCAGGCGTCTCCTTCCTCCTGGGCTTGGCATCTTGTCAGGTTTGACTTTGTCACGCGAGGTGGGACCGTGTTTGAGGCAAAATTCAACACAATTAACATTGTTTTTCCTGCCTGCTGTGTGCCTGGTTTATCTTGCAGGTGCGACCTTGGCGTTGGCTTGCAGCGTGTTAGATTGCAACATCGTGCCCTTGGCGGTGTGCTTTCACCGGGCTCATTTTGCAGGGTCAGCAACCCAGTCCTTGCTCATTCAATGTTCATGGAAGCTTTTGCCTGCGGCCTACTTGGGCCTGGTGCATAGGTGGGACCGTTTGATGCAGAGCGCTTTAGGTTACGGTATCATATTGCTTTGTCCTCAGTATCGTGTCCCCGTTATATTTTTCATTATGGTACATGGCTCTTAGAAGAATTGTGAGCAAGCCTTTTTTTATATAAGTTCATGATGCGTCTTGCGTTTCTGCATTTTGAAAGCCTATGTGGAAAATAATAAAGATGTACGTCCGTGAGTATGCCTGTCGCCTACGTCATAGCACTGAGTATATTCTTCGTGTGGATTGGTGCGGGAGTGTCCGGTGTGTATATTTGCACAGGTGTGCTGACCGTTGGCTAGGTCGTCATGGCATCTCTAACGACGTGTAGGTTTAGTCGAGTTGGTCCGTGCCGCAGGTGTTGGCATGGACAGGGCAGGCTGTTGGGCAGGTAGATGGGCACATCAGTATGTTCCTGTACCAGGGTATTTGGTCGTCCGGTAGATAGGCAAACTCCTCTCGTGGCGGGTGTCTGGGCCGTGATCCTCTAGGCCAAGCGCGAGAGGGGAAGGGCGGGAGCCTGTTCTTCCATTCTCCCACTTCAGTCCCCCCTCTGGTCGACTTGTCGACCACAAACATATCCTTTTCTTTATCTCCTCTTACTCTCCATATTTTAGTTATACCTCCCAAATGTCCATAGTGGTTAACATGGTCTTCGAATGACCAATACATATATTCACATGTTCCTCCAGGAGTGCAGTATACCCATTTCCCTATGTAGCTCCTTGGGTTTCTTGGGTTTTCGAGTTTTACAGATGGTGGGTCCAGGTGGTTGGTGATGATCTGGTTGCGCAACTTCTCCCTCTCTTTTATTATTGTACCTGTGTGTTGGCCGTCATCTGTTGTCATCAAGAGGTGTATACCAACCATTTCAATCATTTTGTCTGTGGTGCGTGCCTTCCGGGCCTTCCAAAATCTTATTATGATCAGTGCAGCTCCAGCCAAGATAGTGCATCCAACTATAATCTTCAGTCCATCTGACAGCCAGGATGGCATCCATGACCATAATATTGAAAACCAGCTCTCATCCTTTTTCACACCTTTACTTTCATCCATCATCTTTGAGTGCATCTGGGCCAATTGTGACACAGCTTCCGTGAGGGTACCATTGTCAGCATCGTTAGCAGGAATGAATGTGCAGCATGATTGTCCTATCTTTGCGCAAACTCCTCCTTCCAGTGATGTGAGGAGGTCCAGTACATATCTGTTCTGTAGTGCAACCATTCTTACTGCTCGCAATTCCTCTTTTATTGCATTGAATCCATTTACTGTAGAGTTGATTGTCATCATTAGTTCCCACCTAGTTATCTGGAGCCATTTTGCGTTTGCGTAAGCCTGCAGTCCAGGATGTATTATTGAGGAGAAGAACATAGCTGCTCTGCTGAATAGTCTGTGTTCCGGCGGTATTGAGGTCAGTGCTGTTTCCGACCTTCCCCACAGGTAATTTCCTGTCAGAGGTTCTCCTTGTCTTTTCCTTCTGTTGAGGACTGTGTCGTTGCCGTTGCGTCGGTTCTCTGATCCTTTTCGAGGCTGTGCAGATCTCTTCTTCCTTTTCTTTCCTTCATCCATCTTGGGGAAGTTCGCCATGTTCACATGCTTCTGGGGTACCACTAGTGATGGTACATTAACGTGTACTATAGTGCATATACCATTCCACGAAGGGGGCAGTGTGTGATATGCCTTGTCTCCACAGGCCCAGTAATGGTCCATTACCACTGCTGTTCCTGCTCCCCCCTCAGGTAACTCCATCACGCTTTCACAGTTGGTGTTGTATCCTACATCCACCTCTCCTTTATGTTGGTAGCATACCTTAGGCGCAGTTAACAGCAATATTGTTATTGGGTCTTCATCCTTCTCCATCCACGTAAGCATGGGTACATACTTGACCCAAGTCATCCAACATCTGTGGTTATGTCCATCAATAGTTGAAATATTTTCTCTTGTTATCATGTTGCTGCCAACCACTCCTATGTCCCATTTGTTGTCCATGTACACCTTCCCTGTTATTATCATCAGTGGTCTTTACCAACATCCGTTTTTACCAGGGACTTCAGCGGGCTCATTTTGCAGAGTCAGCAACCCTGTCCTTGCTCATTCAATGTTCATGGAAGCTTTTGCCTGCGGCCTAGTTGGGCCTGGTGCATAGGTGGGACCGTTTGATGCAGAGCGCTTTAGGTTACGGTATCATATTGCTTTGTCCTCAGTATCGTGTCCCCGTTATATTTTTCATTATGGTACATGGCTCTTAGAAGAATCGTGAGCAAGCCTTTTTTTATATACTTAGGTATACCTGGGCTGTCCCTTCAATTTGATACATGAAAATTGTTACATGAAGACCTCTGAGGATTGGTCAATGTGAATGGCGTCAGTGATAAGAACCCCAAGTTCTAATTGGTCTGCTCGCGAGCCTCCCAGTCTGGGACTATCGCTGTTCCCAGCTCGCGGTGCACCTGTCATTTGCAACAATGTTTTAAAATGGGCAGGTGTAAACAATGTGAGGATTTATTCATATGTTGGGAGGTCGAATACTCCCACTGCTGCAGCTGTCCAAATGAGTCTTTAATTGTATCTGCCTGTGTCTCGAAATGTGGGATTCAGGCGTCTCCTTCCTCCTGGGCTTGGCATCTTGTCAGGTTTGACTTTGTCACGCGAGGTGGGACCGTGTTTGAGGCAAAATTCAACACAATTAATATTGTTTTTCCTGCCTGCTGTGTGCCTGGTTTATCTTGCAGTTGCGACCTTGGCGTTGGCTTGCAGCGTGTGAGATTGCAACATCGTGCCCTTGGCGGTGTGCTTTCACCGGGCTCATTTTGCAGGGTCAGCAACCCAGTCCTTGCTCATTCAATGTTCATGGAAGCTTTTGCCTGCGGCCTACTTGGGCCTGGTGCATAGGTGGGACCGTTTGATGCAGAGCGCTTTAGGTTACGGTATCATATTGCTTTGTCCTCAGTATCGTGTCCCCGTTATATTTTTCATTATGGTACATGGCTCTTAGAAGAATCGTGAGCAAGCCTTTTTTTATATAAGTTCATGATGCGTCTTGCGTTTCTGCATTTTGAAAGCCTATGTGGAAAATAATAAAGATGTACGTCCGTGAGTATGCCTGTCGCCTACGTCATAGCACTGAGTATATTCTTCGTGTGGATTGGTGCGGGAGTTTCCGGTGTGTATATTTGCACAGGTGTGCTGACCGTTGGCTAGGTCGTCATGGCATCTCTAACGATGTGTAGGTTTAGTCGAGTTGGTCCGTGCCGCAGGTGTCGGCATGGACAGGGCAGGCTGTTGGGCAGGTAGATGGGCACATCCGTATGTTCCTGTACCAGGGTATTTGGTCGTCCGGTAGATAGGCAAACTCCTCTCGTGGCGGGTGTCTGGGCCGTGATCCTCTAGGCCAAGCGCGAGAGGGGAAGGGCGGGAGCCTGTTCTTCCATTCTCCCACTTCAGTCCCCCCTCTGGTCGACTTGTCGACCACAAACATATCCTTTTCTTTATCTCCTCTTACTCTCCATATTTTAGTTATACCTCCCAAATGTCCATAGTGGTTAACATGGTCTTCGAATGACCAATACATATATTCACATGTTCCTCCAGGAGTGCAGTATACCCATTTCCCTATGTAGCTCCTTGGGTTTCTTGGGTTTTCGAGTTTTACAGATGGTGGGTCCAGGTGGTTGGTGATGATCTGGTTGCGCAACTTCTCCTCTCTTTTATTATTGTATCTGTGTGTTGGCCGTCATCTGTTGTCATCAAGAGGTGTATACCAACCATTTCAATCATTTCGTCTGTGGTGCGTGCCTTCCGGGCCTTCCAAAATCTTATTATGATCAGTGCAGCTCCAGCCAAGATAGTGCATCCAACTATAATCTTCAGTCCATCTGACAGCCAGGATGGCATCCATGACCATAATATTGAAAACCAGCTCTCATCCTTTTCACACCTTTACTTTCATCCATCATCTTTGAGTGCATTTGGGCCAATTGTGACACAGCTTCCGTGAGGGTACCATTGTCAGCATCGTTAGCAGGAATGAATGTGCAGCATGATTGTCCTATCTTTGCGCAAACTCCTCCTTCCAGTGCTGTGAGGAGGTCCAGTACATATCTGTTCTGTAGTGCAACCATTCTTACTGCTCGCAATTCCTCTTTTATTGCATTGAATCCATTTACTGTAGAGTTGATTGTCATCATTAGTTCCCACCTAGTTATCTGGAGCCATTTTGCGTTTGCGTAAGCCTGCAGTCCAGGATGTATTATTGAGGAGAAGAACATAGCTGCTCTGCTGAATAGTCTGTGTTCCGGCGGTATTGAGGTCAGTGCTGTTTCCGACCTTCCCCACAGGTCATTTCCTGTCAGAGGTTCTCCTTGTCTTTTCCTTCTGTTGAGGACAGTGTCGTTGCCGTTGCGTCGGTTCTCTGATCCTTTTCGAGGCTGTGCAGATCTCTTCTTCCTTTTGTTTCCTTCATCCATCTTGGGGAAGTTCGCCATGTTCACATGCTTCTGGGGTACCACTAGTGATGGTACATTAACGTGTACTATAGTGCATATACCATTCCACGAAGGGGGCAGTGTGTGATACGCCTTGTCTCCACAGGCCCAGTAATGGTCCATTACCACTGCTGTTCCTGCTCCCCCCTCAGGTAACTCCATCACGCTTTCACAGTTGGTGTTGTATCCTACATCCACCTCTCCTTTATGTTGGTAGCATACCTTAGGCGCAGTTAACAGCAATATTGTTATTGGGTCTTCATCCTTCTCCATCCACGTAAGCATGGGTACATACTTGACCCAAGTCATCCAACATCTGTGGTTATGTCCATCAATAGTTGAAATATTTTCTCTTGTTATCATGTTGCTGCCAACCACTCCTATGTCCCATTTGTTGTCCATGTACACCTTCCCTGTTATTATCATCAGTGGTCTTTCCCAACATCCGTTTTTACCAGGGACTTCAGCGGGCTCATTTTGCAGAGTCAGCAACCCTGTCCTTGCTCATTCAATGTTCATGGAAGCTTTTGCCTGCGGCCTAGTTGGGCCTGGTGCATAGGTGGGACCGTTTGATGCAGAGCGCTTTAGGTTACGGTATCATATTGCTTTGTCCTCAGTATCGTGTCCCCGTTATATTTTTCATTATGGTACATGGCTCTTAGAAGAATCGTGAGCAAGCCTTTTTTTATATACTTAGGTATACCTGGGCTGTCCCTTCAATTTGATACATGAAAATTGTTACATGAAGACCTCTGAGGATTGGTCAATGTGAATGGCGTCAGTGATAAGAACCCCAAGTTCTAATTGGTCTGCTCGCGAGCCTCCCAGTCTGGGACTATCGCTGTTCCCAGCTCGCGGTGCACCTGTCATTTGCAACAATGTTTTAAAATGGGCAGGTGTAAACAATGTGAGGATTTATTCATATGTTGGGAGGTCGAATACTCCCACTGCTGCAGCTGTCCAAATGAGTCTTTTAATTGTATCTGCCTGTGTCTCGAAATGTGGGATTCAGGCGTCTCCTTCCTCCTGGGCTTGGCATCTTGTCAGGTTTGACTTTGTCACGCGAGGTGGGACCGTGTTTGAGGCAAAATTCAACACAATTAATATTGTTTTAACTGCCTGCTGTGTGCCTGGTTTATCTTGCAGGTGCGACCTTGGCGTTGGCTTGCAGCGTGTGAGATTGCAACATCGTGCCCTTGGCGGTGTGCTTTCACCGGGCTCATTTTGCAGGGTCAGCAACCCAGTCCTTGCTCATTCAATGTTCATGGAAGCTTTTGCCTGCGGCCTACTTGGGCCTGGTGCATAGGTGGGACCATTTGATGCAGAGCGCTTTAGGTTACGGTATCATATTGCTTTGTCCTCAGTATCGTGTCCCCGTTATATTTTTCATTATGGTACATGGCTCTTAGAAGAATCGTGAGCAAGCCTTTTTTTATATAAGTTCATGATGCGTCTTGCGTTTCTGCATTTTGAAAGCCTATGTGGAAAATAATAAAGATGAACGTCGGTGAGTATGCCTGTCGCCTACGTCATAGCACTGAGTATATTCTTCGTGTGGATTGGTGCGGGAATGTCCGGTGTGTATATTTGCACAGGTGTGCTGACCGTTGGCTAGGTCGTCATGGCATCTCTAACGACGTTTAGGTTTAGTCGAGTTGGTCCGTGCCGCAGGTGTCGGCATGGACAGGGCAGGCTGTTGGGCAGGTAGATGGGCACATCCGTATGTTCCTGTACCAGGGTATTTGGTCGTCCGGTAGATAGGCAAACTCCTCTCGTGGCGGGTGTCTGGGCCGTGATCCTCTAGGCCAAGCGCGAGAGGGGAAGGGCGGGAGCCTGTTCTTCCATTCTCCCACTTCAGTCCCCCCTCTGGTCGACTTGTCGACCACAAACATATCCTTTTCTTTATCTCCTCTTACTCTCCATATTTTAGTTATACCTCCCAAATGTCCATAGTGGTTAACATGGTCTTCGAATGACCAATACATATATTCACATGTTCCTCCAGGAGTGCAGTATACCCATTTCCCTATGTAGCTCCTTGGGTTTCTTGGGTTTTCGAGTTTTACAGATGGTGGGTCCAGGTGGTTGGTGATGATCTGGTTGCGCAACTTCTCCCTCTCTTTTATTATTGTACCTGTGTGTTGGCCGTCATCTGTTGTCATCAAGAGGTGTATACCAACCATTTCAATCATTTCGTCTGTGGTGCGTGCCTTCCGGGCCTTCCAAAATCTTATTATGATCAGTGCAGCTCCAGTCAAGATAGTGCATCCAACTATAATCTTCAGTCCATCTGACAGCCAGGATGGCATCCATGACCATAATATTGAAAACCAGCTCTCATCCTTTTTCACACCTTTACTTTCATCCATCATCTTTGAGTGCATCTGGGCCAATTGTGACACAGCTTCCGTGAGGGTACCATTGTCAGCATCGTTAGCAGGAATGAATGTGCAGCATGATTGTCCTATCTTTGCGCAAACTCCTCCTTCCAGTGCTGTGAGGAGGTCCAGTACATATCTGTTCTGTAGTGCAACCATTCTTACTGCTCGCAATTCCTCTTTTATTGCATTGAATCCATTTACTGTAGAGTTGATTGTCATCATTAGTTCCCACCTAGTTATCTGGAGCCATTTTGCGTTTGCGTAAGCCTGCAGTCCAGGATGTATTATTGAGGAGAAGAACATAGCTGCTCTGCTGAATAGTCTGTGTTTCGGCGGTATTGAGGTCAGTGCTGTTTCCGACCTTCCCCACAGGTAATTTCCTGTCAGAGGTTCTCCTTGTCTTTTCCTTCTGTTGAGGACAGTGTTGTTGCCGTTGCGTCGGTTCTCTGATCCTTTTCGAGGCTGTGCAGATCTCTTCTTCCTTTTGTTTCCTTCATCCATCTTGGGGAAGTTCGCCATGTTCACATGCTTCTGGGGTACCACTAGTGCTGGTACATTAACGTGTACTATAGTGCATACACCATTCCACGAAGGGGGCAGTGTGTGATACGCCTTGTCTCCACAGGCCCAGTAATGGTCAATTACCACTCCTGTTCCTGCTCCCCCCTCAGGTAACTCCATCACGCTTTCACAGTTGGTGTTGTATCCTACATCCACCTCTCCTTTATGTTGGTAGCATACCTTAGGCGCAGTTAACGGCAATATTGTTATTGGGTCTTCATTCTTCTCCATCCACGTAAGCATGGGTACATACTTGACCCAAGTCATCCAACATCTGTGGTTATGTCCATCAATAGTTGAAATATTTTCTCTTGTTATCATGTTGCTGCCAACCACTCCTATGTCCCATTTGTTGTCCATGTACACCTTCCCTGTTATTATCATCGGTGGTCTTTCCCAACATCCGTTTTTACCAGGGACTTCAGCGGCATACCAATCACATGGTAGGTACTGCAGTGTTACCTTATTTGTTTCTCCTTTTTCAGCCCACTTGTTATGTATCTGAATCCTTCAGCATGCAGACTGCTCTTGTGGTAACTCAAATAATTATTTATAATAATTAAGGAAGTTGTTTTCATATGGATATGTATCTCGTGTTTTCCACACCAGATGCACCACTGTCCCTTGGAATCTTCCTTTCGTCTGGAACAGTGCCAGGTATATTATACATCGTGCTATTTTTCCATCTATCTCCGTAGCAACAAATGTTCGAGAAGCGCTCATGGCGTATGGGATCAATGAGCAAACGTAGCAGCTGTCTTCTGTTGTCTGCTTGCCTATTTTGGTCATGTGTTGGTACCACATGTTGTTAGAGACGTGTGCTGAATCTTGTACATAGTTGTCAATGCCTTTGTTATCTGAGTATGTGCTGCGTTTAACTCTATTTTCCTGGTGTGGGGTTTTACTAGTACCACCTGACGTAACACCTGTTGCAGCTGGGGGTGGGGGTATGTTAGGTTTGGGTACAGCAATAATATCAATAGCATAGCTGTACTGCCATACAGAGGCAGCCAAGAACCCGGTGATCATTAAAATCCCTATTAATTTTATTACAAATGCTAATTTCACCGGCATTTTGCTCTTACCTTGCTGCAGTCCGGCAGCTTATTCTTGCGACGTTACAGTTGCCCGCCTGAACATTCTTAATATGCTAGTTATTAAGTTTAGTTATTGTTATTAAGCTCTCCCTATCAAGTAGTCATTCAGTGCCCAGGCGAAGAGCTGTTCCCACGCCAATCTAAGTGACCTATCTCTTAGGGCAGGCAAGTATGGTTGGAGGTGGGGCATTGAATGTTCTATGGCCAAGAGGAATGCTGTGTAGTAGACACGTACCCTCCTTCCTTTCAGGTACGTTGGCCGTTTTATTTCATATACAAATTGGTGTGACAATTCTTCCAGGTAATTATCGTCTGAGGGTACCATCTACTCCTGGGCAGTGAATTAGTTAGTTATCTACTTTCTTAACAGTACAATAATATGCTTTACCTGCATGTGCGAGAGAAAAGAAAGAGAACATTCAGCTGTTTACATGTGTATATGTGCAAAAACAGTGTCCTTCAGTTCAGTTATTACTACAGTTGGTAGGGGTCAATGGGCAGAGGGTGTGGGGCTCAGGCTAATGGGAGTCTCTTTACCCTTTGATCGTGTAACCATGGGGTGGGCGGTATGGGGATCACCCCTTTCTTTTCTAATAGTTGTCTCTGGGGAATCTGGGGGGTGGCAGGGTATGGGGACACTTGGGCTGTTAGTTGTGGGAGAAGTCTCTTTCTCCGTTGGTGACGCTGTTGTTGTTCTTCCTGTGGCCCTGTCGGTGGCGCTGGGGCGGGTCTGGAGTTTGTAGATCTTTACGTCGTGTAGGTGGTTCCAAGCACATTTGTCCTGTAACTTTACTGCTCTCGTTGATACCTCTTCTACCAGATGGGGGCCAGTGAATCGTGGACTGTTCCACTTTCTGTTGAAATTGCGAAGTAGTACGTGGTCACCTTTAACAACTTTGCACAGTCTTTCCTTTTCCAATTCTTTATCCACGTCTTCTTGTTGGTCGCTGTTAGACCCGCCCCGCGTGCGCTCGAGCTGTTGAGACACAAACACTACACTAGTAATCAAAGAAGACACATATTGGTACATTTCATCACCAAGAACACTTGCAGTGCTCTCGTGGTCAGTAAATGCTCTTGATGTTGGCGTTAGGGGAAGGCGCATTTGACGTCCGGTAACCACCTCGTGAGGGGTGAGGTGGTGGTCGGACCCTGGTCTATTCCTTAGCTCAAATAGGGCTAATGGAAGGCAATATAACCAACTCTTCTTTGTTGTTTGCTGTATCTTTGCAATTGCCTCCTTTAATAGGCCGTTCAGGCATTCACATACAACGTTGGCCTGTGGGTGGTATGCACATGCAAATTTATGTTTGATGTTCAGCAAGGATGTAATGTGCTGGAACATTTCGTTTGCGAAATGTGGGCCATTGTCTGACCTTAATACCTCACACACTCCCCACCTAGGGAAGACCTCCCTCACTAGGAATTTAGCTGCTCTAAATGCATCTGGGTGTGAACAGGGCCCTGCTTCAATCCACCTCGAGAATGGGCATACTACTACAATCATATACCTATTTCCTTGACATACGTTGATCATATCAACATAGTCAATATGGAGATGTCGGAACGGTCCCTCTGGCCGGGGTATAGTACCTCTTATCACCTTCAGAGTGTGGCCGGCCGTAAACTGTTGGCATGTGAGGCAGTTGCTGATAAAATTTGACACATGGGAATTTAACTTGGGGCAGAACCAGTCTTCCCTAATTCGTGCTGCAATTACTTCCTTACCTGTGTGGGCTGGGTAATGTAGTTGGCTCAGGGCGGTGTTCAAAAGTGCCAATAGTATTACAACCTTTCCAGTGTCACCCTGGCGCCATAGTGCGTCGGTTGGTGACATTGTGCATCCTCTTTTTACCCATATTTCTTTTTCGGCCATTGGTGCAGACGCTTGTAGCTCCATTATCTGTGTGGCTGGGAGATGGGTGTACCCTTCTCTTATCAACATCTCCTTAGCCATTCCCCTCCCTCTCCCTCTCTGTGACTCTGGGGGGTTCCATATCTCACCAAAGTAGGCAGCATACTTCGCATGTGCGTCAGCTGCTGCATTCCCTTTTGAGATGTGATCTTCGCCATTGGTGTGTGCGGTGCATATCTCTAAAGCTAATTCTTGGGGGTCATTTATTGCTTCAATTAGTTCAGCTAATAGGAGGGCATGTTGCACTGGAGTGCCATCAGCTCTCCTAAACCCTCTTCTTCTCCATTTCGACAGCCCTGAGTGGACAGTGGAGGTAACATACGCGCTGTCGGAGTATATGGTCACTCGTTTGTCAAAGCTTTCCTTCAACGCCAAGATCAGTGCAACTAATTCCGCTGCTTGAACGGAGTAATGCTGTGGTAATTGTTCACATTTCATGGCCACACACACCGGTACTTCCATCATTTTTACCACTGCTGCCCCAGTCCTTCTTACACCATCCCTTTGGTCGATAGTTGATGACCCATCAATGAGCAAGAGCTCACCTCCCTCTAGCGCGTTTTCTTCAACCTTTCTAGTGCATGAGTAGATGTCAGTTATTTGCGTACAGTCGTGGGCATAATCTCCCTCCTCAATTACTTCTGCTAGGAACCTTGCAGGGTTGACCGTGCTACATCTAACAATTGATAGTTCAGCTCTGGATAAGATGATCTCATAACCTGATGCCCTTTGCGTGGTTAGGGTGGACTTAGGTTTATTCAATATGGCAAATGGTGCATGTTCCACAAACAGTGTAGTTGGGCACCCCATGGTTATTGCTGATGCTTTCTCTACCGCAAAAGCAGCTGCGGCGAGACCTTGTTCACAAGGGAAATGGCCTAGCATCACAGGATCTAAGTGGCCGCTGTACAATGCTACTGGCTTGTAGCCCATGCTTGTTTTTTGGGCCAACACTGCTTTCATTACTGCTGAGTCGCAATGTGAAAATATAAAAAATTGTCGCTCATAGTCTGGGGATGCCAGTACCGGAGCAGTTGATATCGCATCTTTCAACTCATCAAAAGCCTCTTTCATTTCCATTGTCCACCTCAGCTTTTTCTCCCCTTTATTAGCTTCCTTTAACGCCTCAAGCAGGGGCCCTATGTATGAACTGTAATCAAATACCCATGCTCTACAGTAGTTGCATAGACCCAGGAACTGCTGCAGTTCCCTCACTGTTGGTGGCACTGGTGTGTTTGAAATGGCCTGTGCTCTTTGTGGTGCAATCTTTCCTCCATGTTGGGATATGAGCTGACCAATGTAAAGTACCTGTTCTTGACAGTACTGTAACTTTTCCATGTCTACCTTGTAACCTTTCTCAGCCAATATTGTCAACATCTTTAATGAGTCCTCTCTGCATGTTCTTTCGTTTGTACTGCAAATTATTATATCATCGACATACTGCAACACTGTGCTTTCCACTTCAATGTTACCCAAATCCATCTGTATTACTCTGTTGAAAATTGAGGGTGATTCGCAATACCCTTGTGGCAATCTGGTGTGTTTCCACTTTGTGTTTCTGTAAGTGAAGCTTGTCAGATCTTGTGAGTCTGGGTGCAATGGTATTGAGAAGAATGCATTTTTAAGGTCGATCACTGTAAATCGTGATGCTTCTGCTGGAATGCCACACAATATTGTGGCCGGGTTTGCTGCTATGGGATACTCTGCTTCTACTATGTTGTTCAAGGACCTGAGATCCTGTATGAAGCGCCAAGAATCCCCTTTAGCCTTGCGCACTGGGTCTACAGCCGTATTACATGGTGATTCTGAGGGGACCAATATGCCATTATTTATAAGGGCCGTTATGGTTTCATATATGCCCTCATCTGCCTCTTTTGATAGTGGGTACTGTTTCACTCTGGGGAGTATTGCACCTTTTTTCAATTTTATCCTTACTCCCCCTATACTTTTTATGCACCCCACGTCATAGGGGCTAGTAGTCCATAGTGATGTGGGTACCTTTGTCATATCCTCCTTAAAGAAGGGGACTGGGGTGCATGCGGGTGCCTCAAGCGCCATTGCAATTTTCTGTGCTACTTGTTTGTACGCCACTCTTAGCCATATTTCCACACTCATCATAAACACCATTTCACCTTCCTCCTTTTCATCTGAGAACAGCTCCTCATCTGACACCTGGGTGAGTCTACATCCTTCCGCTAGTGCTATCACTGCCCTCCATGCCCTTCCTTCTCTGTCTTGGGCATGTACAGCAATGTAATCAGCTGTTGCTATAATGCTCTCAATGTCCACTGGAACCACCTTTCCTTCTGGCTCATTGACTGGTGTTTCTGGTCTGAACAGATAGGCTGCTGGCCTCCTCCACATTTTTCCCTCTATCCCTGGCATCCATGCAAATGCCATGTCTGTCCCGTACTGGAAGAGCTCGCCATCTACTGGCTCCGCCCTAATCGCTGTTTGTCCGCAGTATGCTTGTATAATCTGTCGTGCCGTGAGCATGTTAATCCCCGGAGTGGAGCAAATTATGCCGTCCTCAGTAAATGAGATCGTCATATTCAACCTGTTCATTATGTCTCTCCCCAGTATATTTACTGGTGAGGCACTATAATATAGAAGTGGGACTGACAGGTCATAATCTCCTATAGATAAGGGAATGTTATCAGTAAAAGGAACCAACCCTTTAGCCCCAGAGAATCCTTGGGTGTTCATGGCTTCGCCTGACATCTTAAATTTACCCTCCCTTATGCAAGACCGGGTCGCCCCGGTGTCAACAAGGAATGATAACTTTTTGTCACCTATCGTTACCTCTATGTGTGGTTCCTCCGCACTATTAGGTGTTACTGACAGGATGGGACACACCAAGGCCGTCTGTGGGCTGTCCTATTGAGGGTACAACGATTGACCATTTCCTGTGTAAGGGTTTTGTCCCAGCACCGTCACCCTACCCAGTTGTGTTTGTTGTACTTGGGGTTGTTGTGTTATCGCTACCTGCTGTTGTGTCAGTGAATGTGTCTGTGGCTGTTGTTGTGTTATTAGTTGTTGCTGTTCATTTCCCTGTTGCAACGTCTGCTGTTGCTGTATGCCCTGCTGTTCCTGTGTGGGCCTTGGTTGTCCCTGTTCACTCCATGATGGTGTTCCTGGTCTTACTCTACACGTGCGTGACATGTGCCCTAATAGTCCACAACTCCAACACACCGGTGGTTCCCTACTCTGCCATGGAAAGCTCCCTGTGTTGTCCTGGTATACTGGTTGCCCTGTGGGATAGAAACTTCTAAGTCCTCCTACCTGCTGTTGGGTATTATATCCGTATCCTCTCCCTCTCATAATTCCTCCTCTCCCCCTGTTGTAATTATAATACCCAGCTCCTGGCATTGGGTATCCTCCTCCCATGTTGGTCGTGTATGGTTGTAGTGGCGGCACCTGTGTGTTATAGTCTATGAAGGTGGCATTTGGGAGGGATCTTGTGCAGCCACTACTTGTGTGGGGCTTTGGGTCATTGTTGTAGGCGTAGTTATTAGTGCCCCTTCCATTGTGTATTTAGTAAGCTTTTTCTGTACTAGTTTAGCCTCTTCCGTTTTCCTGTCCTCTTCCTTTTGTTTCATTTTTCCTTGCCTTGTCCTGCAATGATGCACTATAGTCAGTTGTATTTCTGGCCATGCTTTTGCTTCCATTCCCACTACTTTCTTCAGTTGTTTCTGAACTCCTTCCGGGAGCCCTTGTACTAGTATATGATAAAATATTGCGGGTGTTTTGTCCCATTGTTCTCTAGTTTCCATGCGCCACTTCTCTTGGATTTCCTGGATATAATCAACAGGATCTTCGTTCTCACGCATCTTGCGGGAGGTAATTGCTCCTATGTCTGATGTGTCTGGGTACTGTACCCTCAGTGCCTGCCATAGTGCATGTCTGCAGTTTGCGAATGGTGCCCCATCATGCGATGTGTTTGTTATTGTTACCCCAGGGAATCCCGCTCTCTTCCAAATGTCATCCGCTGCATCCTCTAATATCGATATTAGAAGGCCCTTCACATCTCCTACTGCCAGTTTCTGTCCTGCGGTGTGTTTTTCCATTTCATATATCCACTTACCCGCACCTCCACTTAATGATGGGAGCCTGCATTTTATATTTTCTTTGTCTGTATGCTTCCAAGGGACATACTGTGGCCTAACCCCTCCCCTCTCCAGAAGTGGCATTAAGTTATGTCTCGTTTTACCCTTTGTGTTCCATAAAATCGAGTCCTCACAACCTTCTTCTTCTTCCCTTTCTTCTACCTCATCAATTTCATCCGTATTTCCCCTGCTCGTAACTCTTTCATCTCCATCTTTTCCCCTTCTTCCATAATTTCCTGTATTTAATGTGGGCATGTGTATTTGCCTTTCCTGCCTGCATCTAGGGAGGTCCCTAAACCGACATGCATAGGGTGTTAGTTTGTCTGTGAAGGGCGCAGGTTTTATAGTGCGTAACGAGCGTGAGGTGGTTGAGCATGTAGGGTGCGATGGGAGAGGGCGTGATGGAGACGGTGCGGCCTCATGTGTCTGTCTTTCCGCTATTCCTTGCTCATCCTCCTCACTTCTCTCCAGCTCATCCTTTCTCCTACGGATCCATGGTGAGTCGGTGTTGGTCCGGGTGATGTATAGTTTATCTAGGCTTTCCCTTTCACTGTTTCTTCCTTCCTTCTCCACTCCTTCTTCTTCCTCACTACAGAAGTCAGTCATAAACGGCACCCCCACTCGGTCTTTTTCCCCCTTATTGTTACTGTTTGTAAGTCTATTAGGTCCAGTTCTCCGTTTTCTCCTTTATCAACTGCTCCCCTTTGCGCTGATGTTGTTGCTACTTCTGTGTCTTTATATACATCCCCCCATACTTCACTCTCTCTTCTCCTATCTTCTCTTTCTCCTTCATTTCTCTCCTCTGTCTCTCTACCATTTTCCTCCCTTTTCCTTTTTAATTCCTCCATTACTTCACTACTCATCTGTTCCAATATTCTTTCATCCTCTTTCTTCCTTTCCCATTTCACCCTTTCCCTTTCCAATATGCTCTCTATCACCCTCCCTTCTTCGTATTTCTTAGTCGTTTCTGATAGTAATCTCCTCTTCCACATTGCCATTTCTTTTTCTTTCTCTTCTTCTTCCCTTTTCTTTTCTCGCAGCACTGCTCTTGATACCCTTTCTGCTGCTGCTTTTACCTTTCAGCTTCTCTCCTTTGCTCCTCAGTTCGTTCCCTTATTTTTTCCAATTCGTTCTTACCTTCTTTCCTTTTCCTCACTCTCTCTCTTTCCTCCCTCTCGAGCTGTTTGATCAATTCATTCTGCTCATCCCTTAATTCTGCTAGTCGTTCCTCCAAAATCTCTTCCTTTTGCCATAACAGCTCTTCCCCTCTCATTCCACTCTCCTTAGTATTATCCTCGTCTGTTTTCCTTACTACCTCCTTCTCTTCCCCTGTTAATGAACCTCGTAATTTTAATAGTATCTGTGCAGCTACCCACTCATCATTTCCTATTTCCACAGTTTGTTCTTCTCCAGTCCTCCCCTCCCCTGTTGGCATCTTCCTATGAGCCACATATGGTGGAGGGCTGTATGCCGGGTTCGAGTACCCCTCAGCCGCCCTTAACTGACCTCTTTCTATTTCTCCTAACGCCCTTAAAGGGTACAACCCCCTCCCTCTGTTTTCACTCCCTTTGCTAGGGGTATATCGTTGCTCGGTTCCTTTTTTATTTCATTTGATGTATTATTCTTTTCTCCTCCCTCTTGTCCGTTCCCCGTGTTCTTTGGGTCTTCACTCCCCTTTTTCCCATCCTCTCCTTCCTCCTTAATCTCTTTTTCTTCTGGTATTTCCCCCACAGTGAACATTCCATTTGGTCCTGGTCGGGATCATTGGAACATCCTCCATAAGTTAAACACCTCCACGTGGTTTGCCAACTTCTTCCCTTTGTATGTATTATGCAGGTGGTTTAGTAGTGAATTTTGGGCATATGGATCGAAGCTACCATTAGGCGGCCACGGTGTTATCATTTTGTTGTCCGTCCCCTGGGTCCATTCTATGCTATACTTAATCAGTTTCTCCCTATGGGGTGACAGTGTTGTACATATGTGTTGTAGTGGGGTAGTGAGGGTGTTCCCCCACCCTCCCGATCCTGTCCCGTATGACATAGTAGCGCTCCACTTGTTACCCTTCCCCTATTTTGTAGCGGTTATCTCACTAGCAATTTACAATTTGCAGCCTTATATCGTTACCTGGCCCCGTAAGTTTGGGGACTTGCGATAGTCCGCTAAGGAAAATTATAAAAATATAGTATTTACATTTGTATATTTTCTTCTGTCTTTCTTCCTTTACACGATACCCTTAAGGCCCCCTGCGGCCGAGGCGCACGTAGCCCCCTGTGGCTGCGTACCCCTTATGACGTTCTTATACAGTCATCCTATTTTCACTTGCTCCTCCTCCTTCTTCTACACTTGCCGTGGCCGGCGTTCTCCGTGCGCAGCCACGTCCCCCGTTTCACCTTTCCCCGATCAACTCATTACCGTTTATCTCCGTTTTCACTCCCTTACCACAGTTCTCTTCCCCACCACTCTCAGAAAGAAAGATGCCTTGTGCTCGGGATATCCTATGGAAGCCCTACTGGTGACGTCACCGATCTCCTCGAGCTACTGGTAAGTTCTTCATATATTCTTTAAGTTCAAAATACACTTGCAATCTACCCCCGTTAACCTCACAGCTGTCTTCCTGTCACTCCTGGAACAAGGTAGTCAATAATATAATCGGACTGCGCACACTGCGTCGCCTCGCGTGTGATACGCCCCTCGACTGGAGGGCTTAACCAGCCAATTATCTTCCATATTGAGCAACTAACTAGCTACCGCCTACAGGGAAACGTCATCTACCTATCGAGTTTCTTGCTCGAACAATAGGGATCCTCATCTACTCATTGATCAATAAATGCCAAATCGTAGGAAACCACACACACACACACACCCTTACACGTAGTCGCGACCTAGGCCAATCAGTGTCTACGAGCGGCCGCACGTGATGTTTTCGTGCTCCGCCCTCCCCCCTTCGCGTAACGTAGCCGACTGCTCTCACACTCGTTCGGCCATCATTCATTCCATTGCCAATACTAAATTGTCAAACCTTCGCCGCGCACTTGTGCAACACCTCCCACCTCCCGTATTTAATTCCTCCCCCCTCCCTCACAATTTCACATTGCTTGTTGTGCGTGGCATGCTCACCAAGTTCTCTTGATGCGGGGCCGCTCGACTGCGTGCACCCCTCCAAGCGGCTCACCACCTCCCCTCGTCTGGACCACGTCTGGACACTCGCCAACTGCGGGCGGGATACTTCTCAACCGGCTCCCTAGGGCCAATATCTGGATTGCGCTGTCCGGTCTTCTCGCAGCTCCGCGATGGTCCTGTAGTCCTCAGAAAGGGGCAACGGCAGAGGGGGTAGCGCCGCCGGGCCTCCTCGCAACGCGATTACCTGGAAAAAGTAAAAACAAAAAAGCAGATCTTAAACAGATCTCAGCAGTGCCTCCAACTTGTCGGGGGGGAAATTCTGCCGGGATCGGCCAGGCCGTCCACAGACCTCCGGGCAGGGAGGCCCCAACTCCTCCCGTATATCCCAAAAGAGATAGAGTATGAGACACACGCAAGAAGCAAGGTGACTCTGCTGTTTATTAGACAAAACGGCAGGGATGGGTCGAGGAGCGTACGCGTCCGTCCTGACACACACACAATCGCGGGGCTCTCAGGCCCTTTTTACCTTAGTATGATGCGCTACTTGCGTCACTTGGAAAGTTTTAGCAAAAAACCTATCTCCACTCTGAATTGGTTACTCGAGTGGTAGGGTTAGTATAGCGCACATATAGAGGACGGTGTTATTGGCTGAGAGTTAGTCAGGTGGTATACCTGGGCTGTCCCTTCAATTTGATACATGAAAATTGTTACATGAAGACCTCTGAGGATTGGTCAATGTGAATGGCGTCAGTGATAAGAACCCCAAGTTCTAATTGGTCCGCTCGCGAGCCTCCCAGTCTGGGACTATCGCTGTTCCCAGCTCGCGGTGCACCTGTCATTTGCAACAATGTTTTAATATGGGTAGGTGTAAACAATGTGAGGATTTATTCATATGTTGGGAGGTCGAATACTCCCACTGCTGCAGATGTCCAAATGAGTCTTTTAATTGTATCTGCCTGTGTCTCGAAACGTGGGATTCAGGCGTCTCCTTCCTCCTGGGCTTGGCATCTTGTCAGGTTTGACTTTGTCACGTGAGGTGGGACCGTGTTTGAGGGAAAATTCAACACAATTAATATTGTTTTTCCTGCTGTGTGCCTGGTTTATCTTGCAGGTGAGACCTTGGCGTTGGCTTGCAGCGTGTGAGATTGCAACATCGTGCCCTTGGCGGTGTGCTTTCACCGGGCTCATTTTGCAGGGTCAGCAACCCAGTCCTTGCTCATTCAATGTTCATGGAAGCTTTTGCCTGCGGCCTACTTGGGCCTGGTGCATAGGTGGGACCGTTTGATGCAGAGCGCTTTAGGTTACGGTATCATATTGCTTTGTCCTCAGTATCGTGTCCCCGTTATATTTTTCATTATGGTACATGGATCTTAGAAGAATCGTGAGCAAGCCTTTTTTTATATAAGTTCATGATGCGTCTTGCATTTCTGCATTTTGAAAGCCTATGTGGAAAATAATAAAGATTTACGTCCGTGAGTATGCCTGTCACCTACGTCATAGCACTGAGTATATTCTTCGTGTGGATTGGTGCGGGAGTGTCCGGTGTGTATATTTGCACAGGTGTGCTGACCGTTGGCTAGGTCGTCATGGCACCTCTAACGACGTGTAGGTTTAGTCGAGTTGGTCCGTGCCGCAGGTGTCGGCATGGACAGGGCGGGCTGTTGGGCAGGTAGATGGGCACATCCGTATGTTCCTGTACCAGGGTATTTGGTCGTCCGGTATATAGGCAAACTCCTCTCGTGGCGGGTGTCTGGGCCGTGATCCTCTAGGCCAAGTGCGAGAGGGGAAGGGCGGGAGCCTGTTCTTCCATTCTCCCACTTCAGGGTCACCTTGTGTCCTTATCCCCAATGGGACAGCATTTGCTCCCAAGAGCACAGGCCACTGTCCCATGGTTTCCAGAGGATGATTGCAATGTGTTTCCGGGGCGGTGGCATCTCCCATCAAAGCTCATTATTGGCCCAGGCAAGCCGGGGTTCTTGAAATCGATTCTGACAGTTATGGCCATTTCTCCCTCTGCCTTCGGGGGAGGAATCTTTGGCAATATAGGGAGGGTAATATATTGTGTGCTCTCCGTAGAATCACAGCCAATTACGTCCACTGTGGATGGTGACCCTTTATCAGATGGAGTCCTTATGGTGGTAATACTTTTACTTTTGGTGCCACTGGTAAGCTCCCTGCCACCCTGGGTGGCTCTGGAGTTATTAGGGCTATTTATTGGTGGGCGTAATTCTACTTCCTCTCAGATATATTTGGGGCCCTTGTCCACCCTCTAGGCTATGTTGCAGACCCCATTGTTCGCACCCTACCTGACTGATTCAAACAAGGACAGAACAACGTTTTTTAAGTTCAGGAGTTCAGACAGAATAAAGCTAAATTGGCATTCTTTAGTCCCCAGGCCACTAATCTGTTCAAGGGTGTGCGTTGTTACTTGCTCACTGGGGGGTGGTGGACTAAATGATCTGTTGTCCGATGCTACATCACCAGTTACCCTGAGCAGTACTCAAGGGCAGGGGCGGGCGACTGCAGTGCCGGCCTGGTTGATCAGCAGGAATCTTTGTCCTATCAGCAGTAGGCCAATGCCCCGTATGACACACAGAGTCAATACCTTCATCTGGAGGGCATGTGGGCTTATTAGCTATAATAGAATCCTTGGTATTTTGAAAAGTAGCCCGACCCCTAAGGGTTCAGAATGAACCAAGGAACTAATGAATCTCTCTGATAAGCCAGTGGGCTTCCCCAAAAGACCTTGCAGGATTATTAGTGATGGTTTCAGTGACACATGGCGAGGACGTTATAGTTAATAATGGCATTTTCCTTTTAACAAGCCTCATTTTCCGTTTGGATATTTGATCAGGCACAGGCAGAGGTCGAAGTGGGCAGGAGCGGTCGGGAGCGGTGCTCCTATACTTGTTATTTTTAAGTTTTACCGTTCCTATACTTTTATCTTAAAAATAAACCGTTCTGGAATGGATTCGTTTCAAAATGAAGGTGTAGGAAGAAGTTGACGCTTCCACCTCAGTACACTGCACGGAACATTCCCTTAAATAGCAAGTGTGTTTGGATTGTGTTTGGGAGGTGGCGCAGTGATGGGATGTGTGGAGAGGGGCAGGTCAGCAGGGAACATAGTTCCACTACTTCTTTTATTACACTTCGACCACTGGGCACAGGCGTGGGTGCAGGACCAGGAGAAGGTTTTGGAGTCAAGATGGGGGTTGACATTGTGAAGAACACACCATAATGTGAAGGTGCTCTTATTAAAATAAATAAACTTAGGGTTTGGAATCCACTCATCAGGAACGGTTTCCAATTGAGGCCAAGAGCTTGTCTGTGATGTCTGTAATGACTATGTCTGTCCATATCCGTACAGGCGTATAGAAGTCACACCAGGCCGTCTGCCTTCATAGACTCTTGGCTCTTAGCTCTCACCTGTTCTGGTGCCAGCCACGCACTATCACCACCGCTCTCATTAACCCACAGCCGCTTCCGTGCGCTGCTTCGCGGCACCATGCCAGACTCCAAGGAACCACTAAATATCTCCTCTGGCACTTCAGCTGGTGTTGGTATTGGTGAATGCAATACAACGGGAGCTGCTTTCCTGCTGCTTTCCTGACTGCAGGCGGAGGAGAGCTTCAATAGAAACCTCTTCCGGATAGGCAGGGTGTTCCTGCTAACACCCATGCCCTTTGCCCTCGCCAGAGTTAGGTGCAGGTTTAAAGGTCGTTGAGGAGGCGGGACTACAGAATTAAGACAGCAGATTGACACTCTTCCTGACTTTCCAGCCGCTGCTTACAATGATGCAGTGCAGTGCAGAGTTTACAAGGATTACAGAGTAGTGTGTTATAGGGATTGCAAGAATCTGCTTTATGCTTTTTTCCTTTTCACGTCATCATCCAGAAGCCCAAAGTGATGCAAGATACAGCTCCCACAGTTCACCACAAGGGTCCACTTCCACCTTTGGGAGAAAAGCGATTTCACATCCCTTCCCTTCCTAACACGATGAAGTATGCAGTTAGTAGTCCCCAAGGCTCCCAAAACTGCACCGTCAGAAAGCAATGGGGCTGAGTAATGAGGATGGGAGCTAAATAAGCTGAACCAAGCAAAAACGTCCAAGTCAGAAGCAGGGAGGTCGCGGGAACAGCAGAAACAGCCTGCTCCGCTTAATGATTGTATATGAGAGTGAAGGCCAGTGAGGCAGCCCCTCCTCCCAATTACGCGGACTCGGGCCTCCAGCGACAGCAGAAACAGCTCGCCACGCTGCCCTACATCAAGCAGCCACATTTGGCTTCCCCCACATTGGACTATACTGATCTGCTGGAGGGCCTTTCACTATGCAATGCAGAAAGTCCAGATTTACCCAGTTTCGGAGCCCCTATACACCTGTTGCGTGTGTTTTGTAATCCTCTAATCATTTTTCGAAAGTGGTGAGCACAACTCCTTGACTGGACTTCCTCTAGTAGGACCTCTAATCCCTCCTTAGGCATTGTTTGTGTCTGTCGTGCTTGTGTGGCCCGTCTGCAGACCTCTTGCTTCCATTCATCCGTGAACAATGGCCCATTCATTTCTTAGGGTCCACAGATCAACTTTGGGATTTGGGGCTGTTTGTTCTCTGTGAGGCTAGTGAGCCTTAAAAAACATCTTATTTTAATGTGTGGACCCTGTGAGATCATTACACTAGAATGTATATTGTTATTTCTGATTAAGGCTCCCGGTTTTACGGTATTCATTTTGTCAACATTTCCGTCAGTATTTATCCAGATTGATTTTTGGGACTTTTAACCTGCATTTATCCACATTCATGTTTTGTAAGTAAGCTGCAACTAGTATTTTTCCTTTGTTATTGAAATTAAAAATGTAGCACTTTGATGTCTGTAATTGGATATGCAAATAGCTGCGTTCCTGCCCATATGGCCCTGATCCATTTTAACATTAAAAATAAATGGCTGCTCCTGCTTTTGTTGCTCTGAGCAACAATGATTGTGTCATTTAAACATCTCCAAAGCAAAAGGTGTTCCCCTTTTCAGCCCCTCTGTTGTGTTATGTTGCACAGACATTTCCCATAAGTCATGATTTGCAACTTGGAAAGGTGAGCAAGAAGCAAGCTTTTCCGATTTTACAAATACATGCTGAAAGATTCATAATGATTTCCATCCATATTTATGAGCACAACTCAGTGAAAAATGGAACACACAGTGTCTTGTTTCTGATTTACTTACCTGTAAAGGTTTCGCAGTGAATGCCTATGGACTACTTGAGTATAGAGCATCTATTTGCAGAAACCTCTTCTGTGGACATTCCCTTATGCTGTTCTTATCAAATATGTTTACTTTGAACCAGCTGATATCTTCTGGAGAGTTGCTTTGATTGTTTAACAATTGAAACAATTGGAGAGTCAGGAACTCACAGGACACTTAACCCATGCAGATTGATGGATGCAGATCCTAGAAATACGGCCAGAGGAGAGTCACCCTAACAGACTACAATAACTATGTTCATCCTTCTGAATGTTGCCATACTGGACAACATGCATGCCTCCTACCTATATTTCCCCAAGATGCCACCAATAAGTTACTCAGTAGATGCAGTCTAATACTGAACTTATAAAAGGATTCTAGGACAATTTTGAAGCAGTATCCAATTTACATTATTAGCTCAAGATAGTGAATTCTTGCACATGTGCTCTTAGTCAGGCCATTGAGGGCCTGCTCACCCAAAGCTGATCCCCTTGGAGAATAAGTCTGTCAGCCTCTTTTTGAGCAATTTACAGGGTGATATGGCTGGAGAAAGGGGCAGCTGAATGAAATGACAGCAAGGTTAGGGGACTGGAGGAGGTAAACGATTGCTTGAGGGGAAACATAAAGTTACTTAGAAATCAGAGGAAGATAGACAAGGTTGTACACTTTTGTCCCTAGATCCTACAGGATAAAGATACGGGAAATGGGGATGATGAGCAGAAATCAGTAGCTTGCTTAATAGTCAGTGGAGCTAACAGATCTGCATTGCAGATGGATGTGTTCCCCCATGAACCATTATCAAAAGAAATAGTCGAAGTGGTAGGCATTTAATTTAGTTTTTTCTTATTGTTTTAGCTGATCAAACAACTTTACAATTACTTTACTTTAACTTTAAAAAGAGAGAAAGAAAGAACATTCAATTCAATGTAAAATTACACAAAACAAAACAAGATTTTCTTATTAAAAGAAACATGTTCAACCCTGGTTAAAAAAAATACTCCATCATTTACATTTCACTTTTGGATCTAGACTATATCTACACACTGCTTTATACAAAATCATAAAACAAATCAACTTGTTTGGGACATGAGAATCCAAGTAATTCTTTTAAAAAATTGACCACTGCCATACATATAGACATTCTGTGTGCATGAAGGAAAAAATCCCATATTTCATTCTCATTCAATGTGGTGAAATTCTTGGAATATTTACATAAATGTACTTTTCGACTGCTTGCCACCGCTGGGCATTCTAATATTAAATGCCATAAGGTATCTTTCTGATTGGCATTCTCACAAAATCTACAGGCATTACATATTTCATTGATAAATTGTCGTTTTGCTAACACTTCTTTAGTTGGCCAAAAGTCTAGTGTAAAACGTAAGAAATCCAATCTTACAGAGACTGACGTAGACAAAAGCAAATATGGCTCACATATTCCAAGTTTTTTATCTATGCATTGATTATTCCCATAGCTTTTGTATGCTCAACACTGCTCCAAAGTATGGATCCAGTCCTGCAAATACACTTTTTTCTTAGCTCTCGCTGGATCATCCAAGAGAGTGTTCAGCGAGAGGTCAGCCAAGGTTATGATATCAAATACCTGATCACGCCATTGTGCGGCTAACCTCTGACTAGATGTTAAGAGATATTGAGCTATCGACCAAAGCAAAGTTTTGGAGTTTTTAGCCAGTATGAACTTTCGAAACAACGTGCACTGTCACCACTGGAAGACAGCATTTAAAGAGGTAAGGCCCATCTCATAACGCATGTGTGATACTGGAACGCATTGAGGTAAATTTAAGATCGATCTCCAGTATTTACCTTCCAGTCTTTGTAAGGTTAGATGCTTAGTTTTAAGCCATGTTTCCAATCCATATAATAAAATAGGGACTGTTTTGGCTTTATAGTACGAAATGGCTGATTTTATGGAGAATTTTCCATATTTTCTTAACAATAGCTTTGTTTGAGAGATTACTGTCACCAATTTAGCTTCCATTGACTGTACGTGCACTCTGTCTAGGTCCTGACTATCAATTTGCATACCCAAATACGTATATGTCTCCACAATTTCAAGCTCTGACTTTTGCAGGGTACATTTCAATTTGTTACGCTTCACGTGTTTGCCATTTCAAATCATAATCTTAGATTTTCTGGTGTTGACCTTTAGCTGGTTTTCATCTAGATAGATTGATAAAGCTTGTAGTAGATTGCCCAGTCCTTTTCAACTCTTTGAAAGCAACCCCAGGTCATCAGCATGGAGTAGTGCCTTTACCTTCTCAGACCCCACTCTTGGAGCATCCGCGATTACCTGGCTAAATGCTTCTGGAATATCATGGAGGAAGAAGTTGAAGAGGGCTGAGGCAAGTATACAACTTTTCCTCAGTCCCCTTGTAGTGTTAACTACTGTAGAGAGCATCCCCTGGTTATTTAGCCTAACCTGAAGCAATGTATTAGCGATGTATTAGTGTGCAGTTCATTAATAATATCCACAATAGTAGCAGGACAATTTGCTGATTGCAGTTTGTTAATCAGAATTTGCCTTGAAATTAAATCAAATGCTGCATTGAAATTGATGAAGGCCAAATATAATGGTCTTCTAGTGGCATGATGCTGGCGTTTGATTGTAGACAGAGTTGTGAGATTTACTGCCATGCCCATACCGGCTATATATGTCCACTTATTGAAGTCTCGTAATACAAATTGTGTAGAGAGTTTTCCTGCAACATCCAGAAGCGAAATGAGTCTATAGTTCCCAGCTTTTGCTCTATCCCCTTTTTTGTAGATTGGGAGGACTATAGCTTTGCGCCATGCAGATGGTATACATCTTTTTGCAGTGACATTGGCAAATACCTGTGCCAGAATCAATGCCCAGCTGAGTGGATGAGTCTTCAACATCTGGTTGCTTAGTCCATTTGATCCAGGGGCTCTTGAACGACTTGATTTTTTTAATGAAAAGTTCAATATCTTCTACTGTCAGGTACATGTACCAGGGAGTATGGGACATTGGTCTATTCTTAACTAGAGGCCATGTAGAATTGTCGTAAAGTGAAGAAAAATGCTCTACCCATTCTTGTTCTGGGACGCCATTTCTCTGCATGTGTGCACAAAAAGTTCCGGCCGCTTGATTGAGCATGTTCCAAATTAACACTGTGTTCTTATATGAGATAATCCGTAAAAAATTCTCTCCATCTTGCTGGAATCTGAAGGCTTGTCACGAGCGAGTCCAATTTCTATATTTGCATTCTGCTGAACGAAGGGCAGCCATTCTTTCCTCTGGCGGCAAGTTGCTACATGCTTTCTTCTTTTAAAGTAATTCTGCATTCTTGTCCCTTTGAGCTATGTCAAAACCATATCTTTTCTGTGATTTTATACATTTTTGCTCCTTGTTTTTAGAGAACACAATAAAGAGAGGCAGTGCTGTGTCATAGGTCAAGTTTCCACCCACATAATCATTGTTTATTAACAAGGTCCTCAACTCTGACAAGTTCTCCTCATTCCACATAAATTGATTAGTTGCAGTATTCAGGGTGAGCTGTGGAGTATAGTATGTTCTTTCCTCCACAGAGTTTTCCTCTCCCCAGGACCATTGTAGCACTAGTAAGTTGTAATCACTAACTACTTGCTTTATGATTTCGAATGTGTCAACCATATTATACAGCTTCTTATCTAAGTATATATAGTCGATGATACTACCCACAGACCCTCTAGACCATGTGGGACGAGGCGGCACATCTCCAGGCAAGGAGCCATTTGCCATCAAGAGGCCTCTCTCTTCCATCAATGAACTCCATGTCACTCGAGGTTCAACCACTTTAGTTTTGTCACCCAAGCATCTCAAGTTTAAATCTCCAGTGATAATTGTATATGAAATTAAGGGCTCTGCCGAAACCGTATCCAACAGGAGTCGTAGGTCACAAAAGAAAATTATGTCTGTCATGGCCGCCAGATTCCTATATAGATTGAGTAATCCGATAGCCCAATCATGAAATAATATTTTCACAAGTTGTTTAAAAGTATTTGGAGTGACCCATTCCTGAATAGTAAATTCTGAACTTGTTTTAACAGCGACCATAAATCCAGAAGTTGGCCGGCCTTTCTGACCCACCATGGCTTTAAGAAACACAATATCATGATCACCCCATTCTGGGTTACTGAGGAGCCACGTCTCCAGCAACGCAATAATGTCATATTCATGAATACAATTTTGACTGCTATGACCAAAGTGCATGTGTCCTCGAGTATTCCAGCTAGCTAGTTTGATAGAGTGTTTCTGTGAGCTCCTTAAGGATTTGCTAGCTGAATCTTGAATGCATAGTTATGCATTATAAGTGTTCAGAGTTTTAAATGAAATTGACTTTGAACAAGCACATCCACATCCATTACCAAGAATGCACTTGTGTTTTGAGAACATCCATTTCCGGGAAATCTTTCAATACCGTAAAGCCAATGGTGTGCAATTCTGCTTTAGCTAGCCAGATAGCATTCAGGACAACTCCAGAGGGTATCCACAGCCTTATGGTCGTGGGGTCATATAAATCTGGAAATTCAACTTGTGCTATATCCCCTGTTGTAACGTCTTACAACCTGGGAATGTCTTCAAATATGCTTAGGATAGTAGAACGACTCGAGGTATATTGTTGAAATGGTGCAGCTCGACAACTCATAATCAGCGTATGGATATTCACACTTTGATGCTTATTCTTTTTTTCCTCATTTATTAGGCCCTGCTTAAGGGGGGCAGCTGTGTCTTTGTGTGGCTGGAATTGTTGGAGTATCTTAAGCAAGGATTTCAGAGCCTGGGTTTTAGTTCCCCAGTCACAATTAGTCGCCAAAATATTCTAAATAGATTTAGGGCACCTACAATCAGTAAGCATCCGTGGTTCTCCCTTTTGTGAAGTTACCACTTCAGCCTCTAAGCCTAATCAACTCGACGGCTGCACTGACTGGAGGGACATATAAGCATCTACCGCTTCCCTAATTTATTTCCTTCGATCTTCTTGCGCTTGCATCTCAGCATTCTTATCCACAGTGTGTGTATTAGTTATTGCAGGCTTGGACGAAAGCGCATTTGGCTGATTTCCTTTTTTTTATCAGATATAATTTCTGCCACTAAGTTGTCCATCGTTTGAGGAGAAATATTCAAATTACTGCTCTGCTTGTGCTCCATAATTTTCTCTTTCCTAAGAGCTTTATATGTCTGCACCACTGTGGCACTTGCTTTTGATGCATGTTGTTGTGATGCAACAAGAGTTTTAATAAATTGTTTGGATGAGCCTTTTGTGTTGCCTCCTAGATTTTTCATATTTTTGGATTTCTTGACTTGTACTTTGTCCACCTCTTTTGAGGCTGATTGCTTTTTTGGTTATTAAACCATTATTCACCTGAAATATATCAAAGACTGGTTGCACTGTTATAGCATTTGGTACAGCTTTTGATGCGTGCATCTCCCCACTAGGTATTTTTTGAGATTCTTCCTCAATGGGTCTAATGATCACATCAAAACTTGGCAAGACTTGTGTTTTATCTACCGTAGAGTGAGGCATACTTTGTTTCCATGCCGCATCTGTTTGCACCCCCCTGTTCGAGGTCATAGTTTTTTTCAAATGTATTAGATAATTTTGCGCAGCCCACTTTGTTAATTGTTCAATTTGTTGCGCTTGCATGGAAAGCTTTGCACTGAGCGTTTCGAACAAATGGCTCAAAGTGGTTAAAGCTGTGTTAATTGCAGTTAATGTAATTTACAATAAGGGTTGTGAATTAGAATCCATTAGTTCTTTTTGTGGAACATTAAATCTTCTTGGTGTGGGTGCTACGAATGAGATGGAAACATTCGATAATTGGGAACCAGCATACTCCGAGATTGACTCGGAATTTGGTAAATTAGCCGAAATGGCTTTGTCAGACAAACTAGCATGTAGAGAGATATCAGCTATTGAGGACTCTACCAGATCAACAATGGAGCTGTGCCTTCCATTATTTGGTGTGGAAGCACTAATGCTCTGCTCTGGTGTTTCATTAGCATGTGCAATGTCAACTAAGCCATCTACCCCCTCATCACGATTTTGCTCTAAGCATGATGTGGAGTTTAAGCTCTTAACATTTGGGGTCCTCTTTGAACTTTGTGGCCCATGTATTAAACTATTAGGAACACCAATAACTTTGTTACATTTTCCGTGGCTTTGTCTAGGAATCACCCTTCCTGCGGCCTACATCAGCCACTGCGGCCTTGCCCTCTTTTGCCAGTTGAGATGGAATGCAATAAGTTTGTATGTCATACCCCAGTCTATTTTTAGCAACAACTGGCGTCAGTGTTATGGATTTTGTTGATGTACGCCTGCTGGCAAGCGAACTCACTTCTGGCATGTTTGTTTTCAAGATGTACATCACCCACGGCATGCAATTACACAAAAGAGAAAAATTAAATAAAATGAGACCATTAAAGCTACAATTCTCTTACAAACGTACTGTTTAAGATGCTGTGCTAAAACCAAATATACTCCTTCAACTCAACACCACTTAACGTTGCAACGTGGACCTATAGAGCATTACAACAATCACAAGTTTCTTTTGGCACACCCCCCAACCACGGCCATCCACGGACAGCCACAGACAGCAGCCCTTAGCACCAAAGCCCTTTTCACCAAAGCGTGCGCGCAAAAGCGCGTGTCCATGCAGTATATTAAATTATGGGTGAAGGAGGAGGATTTGGGGACTTAGAAGTTTTCCCGTGATTTCTTCCGTAGTTCCAAATGGGGAAAAGCACACGAAATGCAGAGCGTTATGTTTCCAGCCTGAACAAAATGGGAACAGCGTCTCCAGCAGCCACAAACAGCAGCCCTTAGCACCAAAGCCCTTTTCACCAAGGCGCGCGTGCAAAAAGTAGACATTTATAATACAACAATTGCCCATTCAGTATCTGAGTCTCTCACCGTTACCATAGGGCCCACACCAGACCAGCATGCATTCCTCTTAAGCCCGCCACCTGTGAATTTAAGCAGAAGAGATATGTGATGTTATGTAAATTAAGGTGCCCATAAACTGCATCCCGATGTTTTTTTTTTTTTTATTGTACTCTCTGATAATGCTGAGGCAGTCATGGCAACCCTTAAAAAAAAACAAGGGGAATAGTCACAGGAGGAGGAAGGTCAGTTGTCCAGTGACCTAAATGATCTGATTGACTTCATACCTTGTTTCTTGTGGTCCACCCATGATAATGAAGGAGAAGAAACACACACAACTGAACCGGTGCAAATAAAGATTGATCCGATCAAGAAATGCCCCTTATTCCCCAATAACCTTTGAAACCCAGGCCGAGCCAGGCATCACGCTAGTTATTGCAGCACTCCTAAATCACGGGATTGTTCTTCCCACTAGCTGCCCATGCAATACCTGATTGTGCAGTGTGAAGAAGCTTGGCAAGGCAGCTTATATTTTTGTGCAGGACTTAAGGGACATTAATTCAGTGGTTATACTTTCATTTCTAGTTCTGTCAAATGGGGCTACCAAATTGTCCTGCATTCCACCAGAGGCAACACACTTTACTCTAGTTGATGTATGCTCTACTTTCTTCTCAGTGTCCACATATAGCAGTTCCTTTTTTCGCATTTTTCCACCCAGTAGTCCAGTATACGTGGACCCATGTTTCCCAAGGGTATACAGAGTTCCCAACCCTTTTCTCACAACAGCTCGGAAAGGATATAGAAGATGGTAAGTTACCTGGGGCATCGGTGTAGGTACACTATGTCAATGCTTTGTTGATTGCCTCACCTTCGTATGAGACCTGTATAATAGACAGCCAAATGCTAGTAACAGTGTTAGCAGAAAATGGAAGCATGCAAGGAAAAGCTCAAGCTATGCTCCCATAGGTTTCATAAGCTAGGACATGGCAATATGGTAAGCTATCAGCTGATGTTTTGCATGTAAAAATTGTTCCTTAACCAGCACCTTATAAAACAATGGAGGGCCTGGTCTTTATGCAGGAAAACTCCCCATCAAGTGAGAAGGATAATTGGATTAAGAACGGCTATTGGTTGTATGAAGATTCTCTGTGGAGAGAGGAGCAGGCTCGCCTGATAGCCCCCAGAATACCAGTGTCAGACCTTCTTAGAATGTTCCATGGTCAGATGAATGTGGGTAGAGATGGGCTGGTAAGGCTGAGGAGTCATTCATGGTTGCACTTAATTTTCCAACCATGGCCCAAGAATACTTCCAGAGATGTGTTATTTGTTTGTACAATAATGTAGGCAATACTGTACTGATTTGATGGGGGTGCCCCTGCCCCGTACGCGCCATTTGTAGGATTATAGATTGATTTCCTTCAGTTCCCATGATGTAAGCAGTGGCAGTGCCTCCTTGTCATTGTCGATGTGTTTTCTGAAGGGTAGAAGAGCCTACCCTTGTAGAATGGCAGATGCAGTAACAGTAACGCAGATTTTGATACAAGAGTTTGTGCCCAGATTTGGAATACATGTGTGCATTCATTCTGATCAGGGCACGCACTTTGTGAATACTATGAAAGCACTAATGACTAACCTAAGGATCCAACATAACCTGTACTGACCGCCACCATCCCCAATCAGCAAAGGTGGAAGAGAGACAGAATGGGGTTTGGAAAACAAGGATTGAAGTCGCCAGAGGCCCTTCTGTTAGTACTATTTAGCATGAGAAGTTCTCCAAGTAAGAAGTTAGGACTAAGCTCTTATGAGCTACTCTATGGACGTCCTATGCGATTACCTGTATCCCCTCTGTAAAAACTGTGTCTGATCATTTGCAACTCTCTGATGGTCACCTGCTTCAGTGCATGCAGACCCTAATCTCTTCTGTCAGTCTGATTCATAATCAGATCCAAGCAGCTCTATCACAAGAACGAGTTATGCAAGGTCATTTGTTGCAACCCAGTAACAGTGTCCTCATAAAGGCCCTCACAATAAAACAGCTATCACTCCTAGGTGGAAGGTGCCATTCTTGGTTCTCCTCACTTTTAATTCATCTATGAAGGTGCACGGGAACCCAACATGGGTGCACGCAAGCCACTGCAAGAGGGTGGTAGCTCCTGAAGAATAATATAGATGATTACTGTGACCTGTATGTTTGTACTGACCTGTATTAACCTTGCCTTGGCTGAGCCTGATAGCATAGTAGAGAAAATACTAGCTATGTGCAAGCTTACTAACATTGTGGGGGTCATTTCGAGGTTGGTGCTAAGGGAACAACAATGCCGGTAAAGGAATACCAGCATTGATTACCGCTACGGGCCATTCTGACCAGCCTGACCGCTATTAGCGGCATCCTAAAGTACAGTGCTGTTAATAGCGGTCTGGGTGTGGGCACGCGACCCACCATGTCAGCAATAGGGGCATGCCGTAAACTGGAGTAGATCACAAGCGAAGCGGACATGCAAATAACGGCCTCATGGAGGTGGAAAAAGTGCTTACCGGCATGCCGTAAATAACGGCATTGCCGACCTACCGTAAAATGCCTTGAGCAGTGTTCCCAACTGCCACAGGTGCACACCATCAACACAGGTGGAGGCAATGGAGTCTGGGCCAGTACAACAGGAGCACACCCACACACCACACCCCCTCCCACACCAAGATGATTCCAATAGTAGTAGCATTACTGGAGCTGGAGACCATGCTTGCATTGCCACAACATCAATAACAACAACAACAGCCGGTACCACAGAGGAGACACAGGAGGAGAAGGAGGGTGAGACAGGCCCAGCATGCCCCACCAGTGCAGCCACCGTTACCACTCCGGCAGCCACCAATCCCTTGCATCAGAGCCAGTCCTTTCAACCTAACCCCTGAGCAGATCCACACCCTGTACCGTCTGGACCAGGACACCATCACCACCATAGTGGACCTGATACACGAAAACATAGTCAGCCTCATTGAAATACGCACCGCCATCCCCCCTCTACTGAAGGTAGTGTCTGTGCTCCACTTCCTTGCCACAGGCACCTACCAGCACACAGTGGGGCACATGCATGTCATATCACAACCCTTATTTTCTCGCATTCTGAACCAAGTGCTGGATGCCCTCCTCAAGCACACAAGGGACTACATATCCCTACCACGGACTCCCCAGGAGATATTTGATACAAAAGTCGCCTTCCATGCACTGGCAGGCATGCCAAATTGTGTAGGTGCCCTCGACTGCACCCACGTGGAGTTGGTAGTCCCGCATGCCATGGAGGTGGTGTACCGCAACCGCAACCAATACCACTCCATCAATGTGCAGATGGTATGCGACGCCAGCAAGATCATCACACATTGTTGTGCCCGATATACCGGATCAACTCATGACTCTATGGTCCTGCGGAACTCCACGCTACCACGCTTCATGGAGCGACATGCTGGACGACGTGCCTGGCTGCTTGGTAAATTGCATGACCTGCACATGGCATTGAAATGGGGGGAGAGATGCACACACCACCCTGGTGTCATTGGTGTTGTGGCTGTACGATGTGCATATCATCGAACACCGTGCCCCAAAGCATCACAAACAGTACATCACACCCAAATCCCATAGGAATGAAGTATGGATGACACCTATCACTACATGACTAACAGGAAACCACCCCACATCCCACAACACGTACACCTCTCATCTGCGGCCCTCATCCTCCGTAACGCCATCCTGCACCATGTAGTGCATATGCACTATGTTGCTGTCTCCAGCATATCACCACACAGGATAGCATCCCTGTGAGTGCATCAAACTGAACCAACTGGGGTATCCACTGTCTGGCACAGGGCCGGCACACCCACAGGAGTGCTGCATGTCACCATGGGAATGATCAGCGCTGATTGCCCAATATTGCACAGACTACTGCCAACGCACCCTCTAAGTAAATCTCACAGAACACAACACATCACAATTCTGTCACAAACACAGCTGCATGCGTACACGATGCATGTGCAACAAGACGTCAGTGCACACCATGTACCTTCTTGAAGATGCAACCCACACCATAAATCCATGCCACAGGACAAATTGAGGGGCTGGAGATGGCGTAAATACATCCATGAACATGTGCATGTGGGCAACGATAAACTGAAGGCATGTGTGACTAGTGCAGCTGTCCATCATGGATTGACTAACATTTACCTTTTTGTTGCCTCTCATGCAGGTGATAGTGGCTATCCCTTGAAGCCGTGGCTCCTCACCCTTTGTCCGAAACCCACAGAACAGGTACGAGGAGGACTACAATCATTACCATACCCGTACTCGTGTGGTCATTGAGCAGACCTTTGGCCTGTTGAAGGCACGATTTCGCTGCCTCAGCCGGTCGGGTGGGCACTCCTCTACAGGCATGAGAAGGTGGACAAGATTATCATGGCATGTGTCATGCTGCACAACATGTGCATCCGCCGGAACATGCCCCTGCCCACTGACATAGAACTGCTACCACCTGGTGATGATGAAGGGGAAGAAGATGTGGGTGGACATCATTGCGGTGCCGATGCACAGGAGGGACGTGATGTGCGCCAGTCAGTGATTGCACAATATTTCTGACACGCATGGCAGCAGAGGGTGACGTGATGGTTGGACAGAGGGCACTGGGTGTGGGGGTACATGTACACTATGCACTGTAAAATAATAAATTACACATGCATAATGAAGAATGTCCACTCAGCTCTTGTTTTCTACACAACGGGTGTATTAACTATAACAATGTAATTGTGAGTGCAAAATCCCTCCACCACACTCACACCCCCCTCCGACCACAACTCCCCCACACATCCTCCCCCCTCCTCCCACAACTCCCCCACACACCCTCCCACAACTCCCCCACACACCCTCACCCCCTCCCTCTCCTCCCACAATTCCTCCACACAAGTCCCATTGAGACCCCAAAGCCTACATGAGGCTGCCCTGACAATTAATCGGCACTCCCTGGTCCAGAGGGCAGCATGTCTTGCTGCCGCTGGGTACGAGCCGACCTGCGGAGCGGGCTTGTTTGCGTAGAACTGAAGAAAGATGGTGTGGCCACCTGCTGTGCTTGTGTAGCGGGATGCCCTGCCTCCATGGTATATGCTATGTGGCCTAACACCTGCTGGAGAGCCGAGACCTCCTCGCAGAGGCGGCTGGTGTTGTCAGAGAATGATCTCACCATGGAGACAGTGTTGTCCATGATGGACCTGCTAGTGCGGCTATGTCCTGATGCCACTTCTCTCTGGCCAGCCTGTTGTCCTGGACAAACTCACGCACAAGGGCAGTTAGCAGATCAGACCGCTGCGGCCCTGCGGGTGCACCTGTGGAGGTAGTCGGCCCCTGGCTGTCCTGCCCAGCCTGCTCAGCCTCACTAGCCCTGAAAATTGGACTGAAGTGTTCCTCTGTCTGCTCATGAACAGAATGCTCCGGGGTGGTGGCGTGCTCTGTATCGAGCGATGATACTTGGGGGGATGCTGGTGGAGTTGGGGTATGGATCACCTCCGAAACATCATCCTCCATGGGGACCCAGATGTCCTCCTGTGTGTCCTCCACAGTCAGGGGTGCCGTGGCTGCAACCTCCCCAGCCAAACTCGACTCCTCCGATTGTGGTGCCTCGCATGTATCATCAGGCTGACCAGTGGGTGGAGGTGGTGGTGGTGCTTCGCCCCCACGGGCCTTGTTGGCACCAGTGCAATGGGTATCTTGGGTGGCTTGCATGTTGGTACACAGCACCCTCTGAGTTGTCCCCTCGAGGTTGAAGGCCAGTTGCTGTCATCCCGGGACCTCTTCCGGGCTGTGGCCTGTGCAGGGGTTGCGTTCTGCCCATCGCTGTCACGGTCAGTGCCTCTGGGGGTCGAAGAGAGGGACGGCATGACTGATGTTTTGGTAGGCATCATACATACATTAGGACAATTGCTCATCCACACAATTGGGGGTAATAGGCATTTGTGTTTGGGTGAGCACGTTCTTTGATACATGGGTGGTTAATGCAGGCATACGTCAGCATCACTCATGTTGCCCAGGAGTGGTGCTATCTGACATGCATAGTATTTTGGCCATGCACGCTGTGTGACTCGTGGCACTTCCAACTTTGCGTGGTACGTGCCATGTACCATATTGCCTTGCACCAGGCATCTGCATGTGTCTGTAATGCATCAGCCTACTTTGGTGGAAGTGTGTGTGTGTTGGCGACCATGGCTTGACTCTTTGAACTGACATATTGGTTGACTTTCATCAGAATTGGCATAGCAATGTTTACTTTGGACACTCACCTCCATCGCTCGATGTTGTGGTGCCACACTCCATATCGCCAACACCTTCAATGCCTTCCATCCCTATCATACTGGTGCAGATGTCCTCCCATGGCATGAGTTTGATCGGGGAACTGGGACCTCCTCCTGTTTCCATGGCCTGGCTGCGGTTCACAGAGAGGATCTTTCGTACCCTTAGTCGTAGGTCGTCCTAGCGCTTGCGGCAGTCTTGAATTGTGCATGGTGTGTTCCCCCCAGCACTGACCTTCTGGGCAACAAGTGCCCAGATCTGTTTCTTCTTTACCACTGCCTCTCTCTTCATGTTGTTAGAGAATTGCGGCTCAATACTGGAACCTGTATGCGTTTTCATTGATCATTTTCTGAAACCCCTGTGTCAACAGACTGATTCTTATTTCTAGGATACTATGACCACCATCAGACCCTTCGAGAACCAACCATTTGACAGTACCAAAAATCATCTAGTTACAACGGACATTAAGAGCTTGTATGCAAGCGTCCCCCAGGAGAAAGCCATTGAATGCATCAGACATCACCTTACCACACATATGACACAAAGGAGAGTGCCAGTAAACGTTATTGTGGAACTGCTTGAATTAGCCCTCACCAACAACTTCTTCAAATTCAACGACACATTTTACTTATAAACTTGTGGAACCCCCATGTGTGCGGCATTTTCCCCCAACATGGCAATTATATATATGGCTGAATATGAACACAGTTTCGTACTTAATGTAAAGAACCCATTCAAGGAAAATATCCACCTCTGGCGGAGATACATAAATTACATCATCTTCATCTGGGAAGGACGGAGTCAAGAACTACAGAGTTTCTTTGTGTGGATTAATGAACAATCTGAAGAGATCCAATTCACCATGGATCACAGTGATACTAATATCAACTTCCTAGACCTTAACATCAGCACTTACAATAATCAGTTCAAATGTTCCATTTTTAAAAAGGAAAGAGACAGAAATACCATTTTGCACTACAACAGTCATCATCCAAAGAATGTACATAATAATCTACTGTACGGACAATTTCTTAGAATCCGGAGAAACTGTATGGAAACAGGAGAATTCAAGTTTCACGCCAGCAACCTAGAACAGAAATTGGAAACCAGAGGCTACCCAAAGAAACTCTTGAAAAACACTATGAAAAGGGCCCTCTATACACCAAGAGCAACATTACTCACCCCTAAACCACATAATCCTGCCACAAACAACATACTGGCCTGCATTTTGACCTTCGGTGCCAACACTTCTCAACTTAAACAGATGATTAAAAAATGTTGGCCAATTGTACAATTGAACTTACCAGGGAACCGCTTCCTAGGTTGGCCCTGAAGAGAAACAAGAATTTGAAAGACCTTCTAACGCATGTCAGAACAAGACGGAAATCCATCCAACATGCGTGGGATTCAAGGACACCACCCATGTGGGAGCTGCATGGCGTGCAATCAAACACAAAAAATAAAATCATTCCCCATAGATGGCAAGGAATGGGAACTTCGCCAATTCACAAATTGTAAAACATCCAACGTTATCTATATAATTGAGTGCGCATACAAACTAAGATATGTGGGACAAACTTATAGACCAGTGCACAAAAGAATAAGCAAACACAAATTGAGGATTAGATGCAAAGTACATACAGCACCCCTAGTGTCGCACTTCATGGAGTATCAACATGGACACGATTCCTTCAAATGGTGAGTCATAGACCGAGTCATGGACACCACCAACACCGCCAATGCTTTAAACTTTAAGGAGTCCTGGTGGATTTTCAAATTATAGACACTGACCAGAGGTCTCAACGAAGCAGCCCCCAATGATTATCAGGTCACTAATATGGGCTAATCAGTAGTATCTTCTCTAACCAACATATTACTTTGAGGCGCCACCGTCCGATTTTGCCGGTGCTCAACTTATGTCGCTAGCTGTGGTCAACCTTGCACCGACACCCTGATACACCTTAGGATGTCCCTTTGGCACCTACGCCAAGCAGGACCTATCCATTCTGCATCTCCTTGGGGACTCCTACTATCTATTACTTCGGAATATTCTCCCCACGTCTGGTCCTGATGCCTGCTTAGTCAGCAACAGCACCCTCCAGTTTCCCACGCATATACACATGATCCACATGTCATATCCATTGGCAAATAATTTCCAGGCTTACCATGCAGTACCCCCACCCGCACTTCCCAAGGCCATTCACTGGCCATCACAGACCAGCCCTGCCTAGGTCCCACGATGGTCCCTTCAGTAGGGTGTCCGGACTCCTTAGACCTCCAGTCAAGGCTACCCAGCCTGCTGTAGCACAACCCCTGTCTTGCTCCGCGTCCCACTCCCGAGGTTCACTACATAAAATAGAGGCGAGGAGGTCTAAAAACAAATCACCCCTTTGTTTGCCCGGCAGCAACTTACTAGGGCTTCCGCTTCCAGTCATCCCCTTTTTTCGAGCAGACCAGCGCAGCGCCATATGTTTCCATCGTGATGTCCAAACACAGACATTACGCCAGTTGCGCATGCGCGCTCCTCAGACACGCGCTCCACTGACTTGTGCACTTAGGACTATACGAGCACAGCTCCATTTTAGTCAGACCTACAAAGCTTCCAGCCACTGCGGCGAACCGCAGAGCACTCATCCATTAGTTACAGTCTCCTTCCAAGGTGAGCGTGTTTTCACTGATCCTGTAATCTCGAGGCTGTATCTCAGCAGCATTTACCTAGACTTCTTATATAAGTAGTGTTTACACACTACCTATGCATATCACAAACTTGAGTCCCTCTGTAATGGCAGGGCATCTATCTGAACGGCCACCTTTCTTTCTATGTCTCCTCCACTACAGGGCTCTGAGCATAGACAGGCCCTCCAGAAGGTTGGCACTGCTGCATACGCAACGCAGTATAGAACAAGCAGAACCCTTCCAACTCTGGAGTGTCTGCATACTTTGAGAACACTAGAAATGACCCAGAGCAGAGATACACAACTACTGCTTCTAGGAAAGGTCAGTATGCATGGTCCTAGAGGGCCCCTAGCCTGTCACGTGAATTTTATCCCTGCATTGTAAAGGTGTAGTTTTAACCTTCCATTTGTTTATATATCTCAGAAACACCCATGTACCGATTACAGAGCACACATTTGTCCTTTATCTATAGGGAGACCTGCACACACAAGGCCCCAGAAGAAGGTTGTGAGTCCAAATAACCGAAACGTCAGTGATCCTCGTGGCAAAATTATTAGGACCACGCTCTATGACCACATCAAATTTTCTTCATTTCTCTATAAACGTCGACCAGTCACTCTTGGTACTGTACCAGCTTCTGCTGGTCAGTTCACAAAGCGCCAGATACAGACAGACTGAACTTTCTTATAATCTGTCTAAGCCCCTCCTGGGCAAACCACTAGCGCAAGGAGCCACACGACTGGACTTTCGCTAGGCCTTTTGGCCCTTACTGCTTGGACTACATATAAAATAAGCATTTCTCTGAATGCAGCATTTTACAGAATAAGCACTTTTGAGACTGAGACCCACATGCAGTTATACTGTGTTTCATCTCGTGTTTCCTCATAACAATTGTATGGACATTTATTTTGCTTACCTTTTACATCTGTAATCTATTGCACTCTGCACTTTTCACCAATCTGCACATTGTCACCATTTTTTATTTGTTATTATGCTCTAGAAATCATGTTTGTTTCTTTCTACATTGATTGAGAAATAAGCGTATATAAAGCTACATGAATAGCCAAAATATAATAAAAAGGCTTATGTAGACTAACCTCAGTAGATGAGCGTTTCTTCGTCCACCCACAATGAGTATTGATTACCAATGTCTGGAACTTTCAGGAAGGTTTAAATTTTGACTGCAAAAAGTTATTGCAGTCTCGAATTTGTGAGGACAGGATTCCCTCTGTATGTATACATTTATTCTCCAGCCCATGATATCCTGTCCGCTCCAGGGCTGTCCCTTTTGTTACTAGTTAGAGAGTACAATGGCAGCATGCTCCTGCAGTGTGTCCACCAGCATCTGCAGCTCATCCTCATTGAACCGTTCTTTCTGCAGGCGGGCAGCTCCCTTCTTCAGGGCCTAAGGCTGAGGATGGCAATGGGTTGTGTTTTTAAAGATGGCCGCCGTGCTCCTTCCCTTTCCTATGCGATGACGCTACTTCCGGTTCTGCTTATTAGCGTTGACTCTAAATAGCGGTGACCACTAATAACGGTCACCGCTGTTTACGGTCACCGCTAATGCTGCTTTGATCTATGTCGGTAGTGTTAGCTTTGCTATGCTTGATGCCGCTAAGGGCATTTTGGGTGCCTTTAACGGCATGGCGCAAAATACCTTACCGGCATGGCGTAAAGCTTGTGCCCGCAAAGTCGTAATAGTCCTCTATTAATGGCCTGGTGACAGCCCGGACACGCTATTTACGCCATGTCAGTAAGGAACGTTACTTACCTCCAAACTCGGAATGAGGGCCTGTGACTTTTTTCGGGCATGACCATGATATAAGAAATCTTACATTATACACCGGCAAGGTGGAATATGTGATTTAAATAGTGCCTCAGAGTGCAGGGTTAATTTATGGTTATGGTTTGTTCCATGGTCTGCCAAATGCCTAGGTGGAGAAGTTACTTGTCCTTGTACTAATCCATGTGTAGCTCTTCTAAATTGGATAAGTCATATGGACTACCTCCAAAGCTTGAATACAGAGATAGAAGAGCCAACTGTAACATCCCAACCCCAATTTAGAGAGAGAATGGACATCATTACAAGGTTGTTGGTCTGGGCACAACGGTACCGGTAAGCTTACTGGTGCCGTCGTGTCCGGACTGGCAAACTGTGAGTTGTGCCGCAGGTGCCTTTCATTCCACTAGGTCTGCCACCAGGTCTTTGTCTGAATGCCAGCAAGACAGAGATCCTCGTCATTTGCACACCTTCACCATCCTTTCCCCTTACTCACTGGCCGTCCTCTCTTGGCCCTCCTTCTACCCCCACCTGCGAGGCTAAGAACCTCAGGGTCATCTTTGACTCCACCCTTTTCTTCTCCGCCCATATCTCTGAGGTGTCTAAAAAGTCAAATTTCCTACTGCACCTCCTCAGAGGTACTCTGCCTTTCCTCTCCTTCCTCCAGAAGCTCATGGTATCCCAAGCTCTGGTTCTCTCTAGCTTGGACTATTGTAACAGCCTCTTTCTAAATCTACCTGCCTCTATTCTCCGCCCTCTGCAACTAATCCAAAACAGGACTGCGAGACTTGTCCTTGGCCTCAAGCCCTGGGATCATATCTCTCCAGCTCTGAAATCTCTCCATTGGCTCCCAGTGGATGCAAGGATTAAATTCGAAACCCTCTGCATTGTCCACAAGGCTTTCTGGGGCCTGGGTCCAAAATACCTTCAGCTATCTCTCCGCAAATACCTCCCCTCTCAAGCTCTTCGCTCCTCTACCTCCAACTCCCTCAGGGTCAGCCGTTTTTCAAAGAAACAAGCTGGGGATAGATCTCTGTCTTCGGCTTGGGCCTCCCTCTGGAACAGCCTCTCTGCCACTCTAAAACTTGAGGAGAAGCACCTCAAGACCTTCCTCTTTTCTTCTGCCTTCGCTCCCCCTCCCCCCTGCTGATCTGTTCTCTGTTGGCACCATGCACCTGGCCACCCTCTGTCCTCTGGGCCCAGGTACCTGCTCAACCTGCCACCCTCCCGCACTACCTCCGAGCCACCCCTTGCACTGGGGTCTGTATCTGTACCCATACAGCCCCCCTATTTCTTCCTGCACTTATCAGACCTACACTGTCTGCTGCCTTAAACCCAGCACTTGCCAGTTGCTGGCTGCACTACCACTGTTTGTTGCCTTTATTATTTATTTATTGTTATTTATCTGTTTCTCCTCTGCTTCGCACTTTCCACTTCTCCCCCCTTCCATTCACTTTTCCCCTCCCTCTCCCACACACTTGCGCGTTCTCAATGTCATTGGGCCTAGTAAGTTTGCTGTTTTGTTCTTGCCTGTTCCCATCCCTTGTCTTGTCGCGCTCTGAAACACTTTTGTACGAGCGCAATAGAAATAAAATATCAATATCAATAAAGCAAATTAAGAAATCAAACCTTGATAATCAGTTCAAAGTTAGTAACATTAATATATTAAAGATGCATTTTAAAAACTGGGCCAAAATTCATAGAGGATCAGCTGCCTCAGTGCGATGGCAAATTATAAGAAACGCACTAAGAGGCAAAGAAATGCGAAAATGTTGGTACAGCTTTAATAAACATAGTAATAATAACACACTGAAAAGTGATGCAAATCCTATTTCTAACAATAACTGGAAAGAGTATATTTTGAACATGTATTACACTGAAAATGCAGCGCATGAAATACTTAACTATGAGGATATACTGGAAAGGAGTGCGTTCATTTTTACCGAGATTGATATTGAATTTATCATCATTGGTTTGAAGTCATCCAGAGCTTCGGGGTCAGATGGGCTACCAAATGTCACTTTTAAAAAGAATAAGAAATTGTGGGCTGGTATCTTACTCATTATATTCAAAAAGGTTGTAAGGACAGGTCAGATCCCACTAAGCCAGAAATATGCAACTTTGCTACCAATTTATAAAAAAGGTCTTCGTGATTTACTGACAAATTACAGGCTACTAGCCATGATAGACTCCAGTTCTATGATTTTTGCACAGATACATTTAAGTCATATTAATATTAACTAACTAGAGTATATTAAATCACCAGGAAGCAGGTTTTAGAAAAGGGTATAGAACTTAAATTTGTGGGCATCAAACTATTTTATTATACTGACGCAATACTATCACACAAACCTTGTATGTATTTTTCATCGACTTTTCAAAAGCTTTTGATACTGTCAATCGAAATATACTTTGGGAGATCATGATGAAAAATGCAATACAGGCACAGATGTTGTACTTTATAAAAGCCTTACACATAGATCCTACTGAGGATCAATCAAGAGCGCTCTTTAGGAGACGAGATAAGGACCAACTATGGCTTAAAACAAGGCTGTGCTTTAGCGCCAATGGTAAAATGTCCCTCCTAAGATTGGGCCGCATTCCATCTCTTGGCTGTCATATGCAGATAACATTTTAATTATGGACCAAACAGCGATCTGACTGCAGCACAGCCTCACTGCACTGAACCACTTCGCAACATGTCATGGCCTTTTAATTAATCTAGACAAAACTAAGGTTGTGAATTTTAAGAAAAATAGAAGTAGGATTAAAAGATATGGTTGCACGATTGGTAATATACGCCTGGAAGAGGGTGATACATATACATACCTAGATAGACAGCCCATGCACATATCTTAAAAGTATCCAAAACCCTGAAACTAGGCACTTTATTATGTGTTTGAGAGTAGGACAATTGCTCTCGCTATCTAGAACAGGAGCGTGGCAGGGTATTCCTAAACAAGAGCGACTTTGCAGACTGTGCATAATGAGCTAGAAACTGCTCACCAAGATAGACAAGATGCTCTGCTCTATCTCTATTTTATGAAAAGGGATATGCGAAATTAGGATATAATGTGCAAGTCTTTCATCAAGACCAGTTCTGGTCTTATGTGTATGCAGCCAAACACTTGGTCATGAGTCACACTGCTTTTTTAATATATGGCAGGAAAAAAGATAAGTATTGTTAATCATTTTTTGTACTAGAATTGAATATATATTGGATTGTATGATTTCCTTTAATATTGATATGAAATGGGTATTGAAATGGGTATTGTGTTTCACAACGTTTCTGTGTTATAAGGTTTGTTCTAACTAATAACACACGTAAATAAAAAAACACATAAAAGTACATGAATACAGAGAGCCTTCTGGCATATCAGATTTGATTCATTACTGTTACTCTATTCTTTTCACTAGGGAAAGAAGTAGGATGCTCTCCAACCACATCTATTGGTACAAGCAGTGGCCTGGTACTACGGTGGTGACAGCGCGATGAGGGCTTTGTTACAGTGTCAGCTTACTATCAGACATGTTGAAACTGCATTTACCAATGCACCAAGTGGTGGTGCCTGGTTATAGAGAGTTGAAAGGACCTTGGGGCCATATTGGACAAGAGTAGTGAATGGCCCGTACACCTATTACGTTACATCTTGACAATATTAGACTCCAGGAATGATACCCACATGGTAAAGGTTTGCTCGAATTCTACAGATGAACAATTCCAGTTTTCAGGTGACTTAGATAATAGGAATTGCACAATGATACAGCATCTGAAATCCCCAGAAATGGATGTTGGAGGATGTATGAAGTATATGCAGGTATATAGTCAGAAAGACTGGTATAATACAGTGTTGACATTGGATAGAACTGGATATAGGTATCTAGTAGTAAATGCAACATTAGCCACTGTCCAATTTACTCTTCCCCTGTCTGCCTTTTGAACACCACCCATTACTCTACCTGCACACGCCGGCCAGAATAAGGTTTGAACAACAGAGAGAGGAGCTGTTTGGAGGACAGAAGAAAAGGGAAAACATTGTCAAAATATGGAATGGAGCAAATATGGTGCTTGCATGGTGTGATAACTGCTATAAAGGGACAGATATAGACGGCCAAGTAGATAGGCTATAACAGGCCACCAGCCTTATATGTGGGGCAGAGTTTTCCTGCAGCAAGGCACATGTTGCAGAATTACATGCCATCGGCACCCTCAGTCAACTGACGTGGGTAGCCCTGGAGTGCTTAATGAGTACAGTGATAGAAGCTGCCAGGAATAATGAGTGGGACATGGCGTGTGAAGAAGTGCAAACTGCTCTCCATCTCACACGCCAGCTGGTCAAAGCTTCTAATGAATGATTCAGGAGATCCAGAGTATATTTGGTGGTGCAGAAACTTCTGGAAGTACAGCTGCTGGTAATGTTTATCAAACAAATGCACAAAGCCCATTCCAAGGATTATGGACGCTGGCAAGCCAAATACTTCCTGGTCCATGGGCTGTGTGAAACTGGAAGTGGATGAATCATCCTGAACTCTGGGAGGTGCAGCCACCAGACAGTGCCTCCTGATGCCTTATCTATGCTCCGCAGATAAGCCCTAATTTGTGATTTGCAATTGGTTAAAATTGGAAATGGGTCCCTTTTACAGCAATGTTTTGCAATGTTTGAATAAGTTAGATAAGAGGACGATTATGCTGGTGAGAAGTAAAATATGTTGGGAAGGTAAAGGAGTGGGTTATAGCCTAATGGTAAGAAGCCTGTTTCGAGGAAAGGATAGACGTGTAGGGCTTGTTGCACCCCCTGAAACAGATATTCATTTCATGATGCATAACTGGAACAGGCAGGTAACTGTCTTCTGGCCTGCTGTGGAAAGAAGAACAATAAGAGTATATGTTGGGTTTCTGAAACATTTGAAAACATTGAAAAGGTATAGCAAGTCATAAGGAAGGTAATAAATATTACAAGGAGTTTGCATAGATTGGAGACAATATCAAAGAAGAAAAACATGCTTTTGAAGTTGCCCACCACATGGCTTCTATATGTTTTCTGGGGGATGTTTTATATATAGTTCACCAGGAAGTATCCTTCGTATTGCTTAAAGTCCAGCAGGAGACACAAATGCAGGGGCGAGAGCTGAGTCAGCCATTGAAAAATAAAGGACACACTACTGAAATGTGTACATATTGCGTTAGATAAAAAACAAATTATTTCTAACGTTATGTAGATGTAGATGGTATGCCTGAACAAAGGAAAATCTGGTGAAATGCAGGGGGAGGGACAGAAAGCAGAATTACATGTGCATAGGAAAAATAGTTGAATGGGGGCAGAGAGTAGGAGTTCATTTATTTGTGCAATAATCGCAAATGAGGTGTCTGTGAATGGAGACAGTCCCTTAGCAATCACATGATTGGCTATATGTGGCATCACGTGGTTTGCGCCATCAATGAAAGGTGGTAAATGAATATAGAGGGATGATGAGAATATCATGGATCGATATCCCAAGCATTGAAATACATGCATGATGTCAAGTACTATTAAGAATCTGAGATGTATCATTTTTCTTCAAATCATAGTGGGCAATGGTTAGGGTATTCGCCCATCTACTCGCTAAAGCCAAAGTATTGCTGTCTTTATTTCATCATATTTTAAATTATCATTTTATTCCTCCTTTTTGGAAATGTGTGGTAGTTATTTTAATTCATAAAAGTGGTGACAGATTTCAATTTATCGTCCAATTTCGCTATTGGATCCGTTTTATACATTGCTTGCCAGCATACATAAATACTTGCAGAGATGGGCAAGTAAAATGGGTTACATAGACTTTTTCCAATCAGGTTTCAAGACGGGTTTTGGGACATCGTTAAACTGCTTTCTGTTGCAGTTACTGGACAATCAATGAATGCAGGAGGCCTATATTGTTGGCCTTCCTTGATATAACAATAGCCCTTGACTGTGTGATTCGCAGTAGGCTATGCAAAAACTGCATGCCCTGGTCTACCCCTCCGTTTTGGTGAGTATTCTGGCCACCCTTCATGATGGGACGAAAGAAAAGGTTAGATTAAATGAACAGGAATACTTCACTAGATGGAATGATACCCATCGTGGACTGCGTCAGGGATGTGTCCTGCCCCCCTTTTTATTCAGCCTTTACATTTGTGATATGCAATTAACACTGCAAAAGGTAAGGTCAAACCCCCCCAAATTGGGTAATTTATGTTTACACAATTTGAACTACGCAAATGATATGGTTATATGTGATTTTACCCCGAGTAAAGGCTTTAAGCATGTATTTGTTGGACTTGGATTTGCTGTTGAACATTGCAAAATCAAAACATCTCATTTTAAATGCACAAAGGTAATTGTATTTGGTTTACACATAAGAAACCTTTACAAAAATCAAGTTTTTTACAGTAAAAGAAAGAAACCACATAAAACTCATCAATGATAAAAGAAACAAAAATAACACCTAGATCACGATCATTATTTACAGGACCACAATTTTCACAGTCAAACTAAACACAGAAGACAAATGATTCAACAATTCCAACCAATAACATTTCTTCCAGAATGCATTTTTACAGGATAACATGTCTCTCCACTCCAACTTAGGATTTCGACAAATAGACACAATATAGTCCTACACCTTTCAGATAGGCCTCAAAGCCTGGCCGGAAACCACTACATTATTGTTATCATGATGCAGGTAAGTCACACACTTCTGATAGAAATTTAACTACAGCCAGTTTTAATGCATTCAGCTTCCAATGTAACATGTTCCACCAAAGATCCTCAATGTCGACCCTGGATGGATCATGGACAAATCTGCCAAAGGCTGCTAAGCGCTGAGATATTAGAACATCGCATTCCAGCAGTAGATGTTTTAATAATTCTGAAGATTCGCTACAATAACAGAAGCGGCATGGGATTTTTTTGTATCGCTCCTGAACGATTTTCAAGTATTTCCCCCGTGAGTAGAACATTGAAATGAAATCTCAGATATAGGGCCCTGCTCTTAGGGTCAGGGAACTTAACAAAATATGATTCAGGAACACCCATTTTCTTCCCCTCATAAAAGGGGTGGTGATATATCCTAGATGCTCCAACAGTCTCCATAGATTTCATCCAATCCACAGCTTGCAACCTAGACTTCAGCCTCTCAGGATTGGAAATGAGAGTTTCATGTGTTAGGCTAATAGTATCAAGAGATTTCACACATTCCATTTGAAGGGTCCTCAACCATTTAGATACAGAGGTGCCATTACTTAATCTATTACCCATAAGGGCATAGCATAGAGAGAGTGTTCTCTGGACATAATTAGGTTTTGATAAAGCGCCAGTCTTCTCCAACTAACTCTACAGTCGAGAGATAGAAGGCCCAGTTTGAAACGAATAGCACTCCTAGGAACCCCCTTCGGTAAATAATGAAGTATTTTTCGCCATATTTTCGACTCCAACTTATCTACCAGTCGTAGGGTTACAAATGGTAAGATTTCAAAACCTTAGGAAAGTTTCGGCACTACTTTAAGGTTATAAAACCTGATTAAAGGATTAACCGAATATTTGCAATATTTGGTGGACACCTTTTTCATTTGATAAATCAGTTTATCTGCTTTGTCCAAATAATAATTCCAGTACATATGGATTGTGGTTCCACTAAATACCAGAAAGCCCAAATAGCTTAAAGATTTTACCTTAGTTAGAATACAGGCATTAACTTTCCATTTAAAGCTAGATATTTTTTTCTTATTTGCAAGGCAGATTACAACTGATTTCTTTTCATTGATGACTAGCCCGTTTACCTCGGCATAGGCTGATAGTGCCGCCGGTTTCCGCTGAAGTCTGATCGGGATGCCATCAATGAGAAGAAGGTCGTCGGCATAGGCACGCCAACAGATTTTTATCCCCTCTACCTTAGGAGTAATCAAAGAGGCAAGTGTCAAAGGCCCATCCACATCAGAAATGTATAAATTAAAAAGAGTTGGTGCAAAAATCCGTTGCAGGTTTGAATTTGTCATGAAAGATAGCCAGCCATGTTTATCCTGATGTGAATGGCAGATTCCTCATGTAGGTGAATAAGAATAGTCAGAAGTCCAGATGGTATACCCTTCAGTGCTAACTTTGTCCATAATCTAACCCTGTCTACCTTATCGAAAGCAAGGGAGAGGTCAATGGAAGCATAATAAATAGGGCTTGCTATTTCCCTACAAGCCTTTTCGAGTAAGAGGGTAAAGAGTAGCCCTCCTATTTAAGTGCCCATACCCTTTCGGAAGCCAAACTGTCGATCGACAAGATGTGATTTGTCTCTACCCAATCCACAATATTCCTCAGCACAATTCGCGCAAATATTTTCGAATCTGCATCCATGATTGAAATCAGGCGATAGTTATTCGGACACGTTCTGTCCCCTTTTTTATATATAGGAATGATATATGAGATCCTCCAAGAGCAAGGGATGGAGCGGGTCGTCAAGATGTCAGAAAATAAGATGTAGATTGCTTTAGCCCAGAGATCTGAGTTTTTCTTAAAAGTGCCATTAGTGAGCCCATTTGGGCCCGCTGCCCTTGAATTATTAGCAGTCGTAATATGTTTTTCAATATCAATGATTGAAAAATCACATTTCCAAGGACCATTTTTAATTTCAACAAGTGAATTTGTGAGTGCAAATTTCCCTGTGTAAAGCGCGGAAAAGTGCGTTGCCCAGGCATCCTCCTGTACACAAACAGATTGCACCGCCACCTGCAAATTCTCCAAAGAATTTATTAGGGACCAGAACTTACGACCGGATACATCTCTTAAAGCGGTTAACATGGAGATGTTGTCTTTTTCTAACATGGCCATCTTATGGTTTTTTTAGCCAGTTTTTTTTTTGCTTGTTTAATTGAGCGAATTTGCTTCAGTTTTGTGTCCTGATCTAGATTTGAATTCGCAATTACATGGATACTTCGATTTGTGAGTTTTTTTTAATCTTACCAAAGGATCATAAACATGGACACAAGGATGTCTGAGGCCCCCATTATTTGGAGATTTCACAGAACTATCCATCAGCCAACCAACATAATCCGTGAAAAAAGGTACAGAAAATAGAAGCGTTCTAATGGGCAAGGAGGCGCACTGATATTCATGTACAAACACAGCATTCAGTTTGCTTATATGGCCTTCGTGCCATGTTATTCGGTTGCCTCGACATGAGACAGTTGGGGCCCCGGGAAACTTACCTTGATTATGTGTGCTAAAATTCCATGCTAATTTGGCCTCTAGAAATATGTGGTCACTCATGTTAGAGTCATTCACTGAGAATTCAACACATGCAGCCGAAAGACTATTTGACATAAATATGTGATCAATGGTGGATTTAAATAGCCCATTCAACCATGTATACTCATTTTCATAGGAGTTGAAAAGGACGTTCATATGGGTAAGGCCCCAAGAATCGAATAGCTTGCGCCAAATCAGCTGATTGATCGTTTTGCGTGTGGCTGCAAATGGCGTCCCTTCAATAGCCCCAGAATTCAGCGTAGATCTAATAGAAGAGGAGCCCATCTTTTTATTCATCCCTAATCCATATTTAATTTCTGAATTGAGATCATCCACTGCTATTATATTTAATCCTCTATATTTGAGCAACATGGTAGATAGGCAGCTGTTTAAGGACATTATCACATTACCCAAAGATTTTTGCGGGTTCCAATAGATATTCAACACCAATATGAATATCGAATAATGGGTATTCACATATTCCAGAACCACAGCCAATACCCCACTTGCAATTGTGATTGCTTCCAAAACTTTCGTACAAATCGCTATTTTGACAGCTATGAGAAGATCACCAGCGGGCCTTCCTCGTAGGCCCATCCTAGCAAATTGATGTCTGCATTCAAAGCTGTCCATCCATGATTCTTGGATGCATATCAGGTGCAGGGATTTCAATTTAGTACATAGAGCTTTAGAGGTCAATAAATTTAATGGCCCCTAGAGTTCCAAAATAGAAGTCTCCAGTATTGAGTAACTTTCAGGTGACTAATGTTTCTGATGCATAGTTTGGATTTGTGAGATAGACACCCTCAGGGATAGCACCAGCCATCTCCAATCCTGATCGTCCTCACCCTTTGATGACATATTGGCAGCCTTGTGTTCCTGTACGTCCATCCTTGCCGGATGCGCATTATGCTGCTGGTCCATGTGGTCCCTACCTTGCTCCCACCCATTGTTAAAGATCAATATGTCATACCCCATCCTGTTGAATTGCTCACTCTCTTGCAGAATAAGATCAAAGATCTTCTGTGAGTTCGGAACAATTTGCACATGATCAAGACTTGTTCGGTGAACAAAGTCCACCAAACAGTTATCTGCCGAGGAAATCAGCCTCAGTCTCGGTACCTCATTGAACAGTGACAAAACACGTGATCTATGGAGGGAGGATGGACCACCAATATCAAACAGATTATAAAGCGAAATACTAGGATAGTCAGGGAAGGCTATTTTCCGCCACTTTACATTACATAAATCACTGTCTTTAATATGGGCTGGCATGCCATGCCCTTGAGATACCTGAGCCTCCACATCCACTAGTTCATTTGTTTGAGCAATGACTCGAGAATTAGTGGATGGGACAGAAATCATCTGCTGATCCCTTTCAAGTTTGTCCCCCAACCAGATCATTCATCTTACTCGAGCCCTCCACCCGCACTGGAGGAGAGACTCAATTTCTTTCATAGGAGTTGTCAGGGAACCCCCCGATTGTCTAAGCCGTTATAGGTCGGGCAATAATTTCAAAATAGATTTTTTAATGATCTCTGACAGATCCTGTTGTTTTGGACCCCCTCCCCTGATAGACACATGGCTGGATTAGTCAATACTGGTAATTCATCGACAGGGACATCCATGTTACTGGTCACTCCTGGGTTCAATTGACTTTTACCATCATTACCAGCGGGGCCCACAAGTTTAAATACCCCTGAAGGAGGAGGAACCTGGATTGCATCCAGAGGTTGCGAGGAGAAGCCTAATCTATTTGATTCAGCGGATGTCAATGGGAAAATCAGCCTTCTGCTGCAGTATTATGCGTGGCATGAATTTGTCGAGAGGTTGCTTCACTTCTTTAGCCCCCCCCTGTCATAGTTGTGGGTAAAAGCCGATGTTCACTCCCCACTCCTCCATCGAGACCATCAAGCAGTTTGGGACCTTCCTGCTCTTCAATTACATTTTTTGTTTTTGGGATTTTTTGTTTTTTTATTTTCCAAGGTTGAACAAAGTGGAGTTGTGGGCGCATTGATATTATGAAGCTGCAAGGCCACCCAGCTTTCTTCATTCAATTGTATCAAGTCTGACAGCACAACTTCATTTGTCAAGGTCTTGGATTCTTTTATCTTTATTTGAGCCTTATTAGACTTCAGACTTTTCTTTAGCAGCCTATGTTTTGCTTTTGAAGCCAGGCGTTTTTGATGCCTAGATAATGAATAAAAAAAAAAAAAAAAAAAAAAAAACATCACAGCCGGAGCTTTGTTCATCTTCCCGCGTTTGGCTGCTAATAGCAGGTCCCCTTGCAAGAGTGGAATTTTCTATAATGTCGATTAGAGCAGAAGGACTATCTGGGGACTCAATGGAGGAATTTTCCTTTTCCAAAACCTGTACCGCCACCCCCGAAGTTGTTATAGGTGTGGAGTTCGATACCATGATTGAGAACCCATGTTGCAGTTTGTTCATTTTCAAAGAAAGCTCTTTAATTGCTTCAAGGATTTTTTTCTCATTCTCCTTCAGTATTCAAAACACTCCTGCTAGACATGGTTTGGGCAGAAGGGATCCCAGTAAGGCAGGGACCTTCACTTGCCTCTTCAATAGTTTGTGATCCTTGGGATTTTGATATCAAATTATGCTGCGCAGGATCCCTAGGCTCCTGTGAGCCATTACCATATGACTTGCCCATTAAGAAACCTTCCACTCTGTTAAGTTTGGATTGAGCATCCAGTGTGATTCGTTTGGGTTCTCTCACTTCCCAATGGGTTTGTTTGTGTCCCTTGTCCAGGAGATTTAGTATCCTAGAAATCAATGGTAATGATTGTCTTCCTGAATAGGGGAATTAGTCAATGAGACCAATGGAGTAGGAGCCGGGATATCAGGCACTGGTAGATCTACATTGACCTGCTCAATGGACACCACCAACCCATCATGCAATCCAAGGTCACTTTTCTCAGCACATCCCAACCTGTTTTGGGCCTCAGTGAACAGTGTGGCCGATGGAAGAGGGAATTTGACATTTGCAGAAAATACTCTGTGGGGTGAGAAGAACCCCTTTCGAGGCAAGGTATTAAAGAGGTGTACATTATCTATTCCATTATGGGCAGCATTTACCAGAGTAGAGGGACCCCGTGAAAGTCTGGTGCGTTTGCCCAATTCCATCTTCACTGTTTGGTTAATCATAGAGACATCGAGATTTATATAATTTACCTCCACAGTAACCTGTTGATTTAATGTCTCTCGTATGCTCAAAAAGCTGGACTGTGGTGGAACATGGGATTCAAATGATAGGCCAACCAGATTTAATGAGATGTCTTCATCCCCCAATTCCTGGCCGGTCCTCTTTGTATGTATTTGGGCGAACATCTGTGATAGCTCAAGCTCCTGTATAATTTCTGATTTTGTATTGTTTTCTCCCTTATTCACATCCCAGACCATGTCACCCTCTTCCACACAGCCTGAGGATTAAAAATTCTCTTTAACCCCATCGGAGCCCTCCAGCATCTAAGTTCTCGTTATGCACATTTATCCCGATCCCTCTATTGGGACCTGGGAAATGCAAATCCTCACTCGGGGCTTCACCTCAGCTCTTAACGGAAGTGGCAGTAGAATTACATCTTTTTCACTTCCTTAATACTGTAGCCATTTTGCCAGCGATCATAGGTTCTCCCAGTGTAGGATTACCTTAGATCTACCAACCTGGCTCCCCCACCCTGGAGGAACTTGTGAAGCCACAAATGGGGCAAGTCTAAATAATAGTGGTAATTAGCACAATGTCATAGAGACCAGGAGGACCCAAACAAGACAATGGATACCACCTTTACCTGCTGGAAGGTGCTCAGTAAATACTTGGGCTCCCCAAAGCAAAATCACGGATGTACAACGCAAACAGCTAGAAAATCTGCCTATGCAACACCAGGCATGGCAGACTTCAGTCACCCCCCACACCCACACACCCTCACAGCCTAACAGCCCAACAGCACCTCACTTCCACCTCACTTTGTGCGCGCGCGCCGTGCCCGAGACCTGCTGCTTTAGTAGGCAAAATGTGGGAAGCAGGGAGGCTGGGGGCGTGGCCAGAGCGTGCACAGGATCTACAGCAAGCGAAACAAAGGAGGCCCTTGTTAGGCACTAGAAAACACAGTTCCTCCTCTTGGCACCAGAGCCCAACCCACATGTGCAGAGCCCAACCCACACAACACGTGAAAGAACAGCAAAAACAACAGAAAGGCTCCCCGTGGCCTGGGTACTTACTCTTGTAGTTGTAGTCCAAAAACGAGCAACAGTCCAACGTTTGTTTCGCCGTGATTAAGCAGCCTGCTCTTCCTGTCCTCCTTACAGCTTCCAGATAGTAAAAGGGCCAGCAAATACTGTCCAATGCAAAATCCTGGGCAGAGTTTTCGGTCCAACTGCTCCTCACTTCCATCTCACTTTGTGAAAAATTAATTCAAAATCTCATATTGAAAATAAGAACCTAGAGGTTGTAAACCAATTCAAATATCTTGGCACCACGATATATGTAAATAAGGTGAAGCAGACCCAGGCGGTAAGGGGTTAACGGCGCCGTAAAAGGTGGCGGCGCCGTTAACCCCTTACCGCCTAATTACGAGGTCCCTTTGCGGGTCCCTACCTTAACGGCTGGTTTTACCAGCCGTTAAGGATTGGACCCGCCAAGGGACCTCAGAGGTAATTACGGTACCGCAATTTGTGGTACCGTAACTACAGCCTTCCCCATTTCCATTGAGCCCTATGGGGGCAAAAATGGGAATGGGGAAGGGCCAATGGTGAATGGGGAATTACCGCCCCGCCAACCTTGGAATGGGGCGGTAATTCCGCCATTCACCACGGCGGAATCGGTAAATTACCGGCGTCAACCATGGCACAAATAGCGCAACCGTTATCGCCTCGGTCGTAATGAGGCCCAATATGTAAATCTGCTAGAGCGTTGTTGTTTTCAGCGGCTGTGTAGCTGCGTCAATATGATTATAAATGTGGGTGATTTTCAATTATTCCTAATCATTCTAGTGCTAAGATATTATCATCAAAAATTGGTACCAAAATCATTATTCGATCTGAGATGCTGGATCATGGTGTGGTCTGGTCTAGATTGGAAGCCTTACAGTGGAGAAAAACGCTCTCGTTGCCAGGTTGCGTACTGATAGCTGCAATTCGGCATGAAATGGACAGGTTGCCAGTCATTTGGTCGAAAAAAATTGGTCGACCAGACAAATGGTCGAACCAATTTGATCGAAAACCAAATGGTCGAATTTTTTTTTTTTTTTATTTTAATCCTTTTTTTTTTTTTTTTTTGGGGGGGTCCCCCCCAACCCCCCCCAACCCCCTTTTTTTCTCTAAAAAACCCTTTTTTAACTAAACGAAAACCCAAAAAATAAATATATAAATAAAAAAAAAATTCGACCATTTGGTTTTCGACCAAATTGCGTCGACCAAATTTCAGTCGACCAGTTTTTTTTCGACGAGTTGACTGGACACCAATGGACATGGTTTCTCACCAATCATGTGCTGATTGGAGGCTATTGCAGATTTATGAGCGTATTTTGTCTCAGCCACAGGGGACTTTGTTTGCAAAATTGCAGGATGTATTACTACAGAATTTGTGTAAAGGTGCAAATATACTTGTGATTTGTGATTTGCTACTGTTGAGTATGAATTCCTCTGCTGAAGAATTATGGTCGGCCACTGGGGTGACTAAGCAAAGGTTGTATTTAACGGACTGGATTTCAAATATAATACAGTGATGAATTACAACTGTTTTATGATCATTTTAGTTGGCACATTAAACCCCATAATGTAATTGCACCTTACTTAGCTAAGCATCCGTCGCATGCTTTTAGGAATAGTATTTTAAAAATTAAATTATTTGTATATAACATGCGATGCGTTAGGGGGCAGAACACATACTGAGAGGCTATGTCATTATTGCAATTTGATGGTGGAAACTCTAAAACATTTATGTATAGATAGCTTTTCACTATCGCATATACATAAGGAAATATTCGGCCTCCAGACGTATCAACACAGTGGTTCTGGCTTTGCATTTAAAAGCTGATGAAATTACACTGATTATTGCCTTAATTGAGTTTTTTACAAACATATTATGAAAATGTATGGTGTTAAGGTTATCCGTTATTTGTTCTTTTGTGTGTAAAGTTTATTTTAAACTATGTCACAATAAATAAATAAATATATATGACAATTCTTATTGCCGAGCATCCAAGGATGGGACTTGCACAGTACAGAATGCTAAGATTAGCATCTTCTGGGTGAAGGCAGATGGGCCGCCATTTTTGGATTAAAACCGTTGGAGCCAGATGACACTTTCTTCCCTAGCAGAATGCATCAGAGGAGGGTGGGCCAATGCCCCTCCCCTGCAAAGGAGGAAGTAGGATGTCAGCAGGTGACATCAAGTGGCCTGGATAGAGCCCAGATAGAGCCCTGGGACCACATCACTCCAGCCCTAAAATCTCTCTGGCAGCAAGGATCAAATTGAAATCCCTCTGCATCATCCATAAGGCTGTCTGGGGCCGGGGACCTCGCTATCTACAACTTGCCCTTACTAAATACTCACCCACCAGATCTTTACGTTCCCTCAGCAGTGCCCAACACTCTGTGACACGCGCTTCGCTAAACAGCAAGCTGGTGGCTGTTCTCTTTCCTTAGCAGGCTCCCTTCTTTGGAACAGCCTCCCTCCCCTCTTTGCCTTGAACCTGATCTCCTCAAATTCCGGAATCCCCTCAATACTCTCCTTTTCTCCACCTCCTTCCCTTCCTCCCTCCTCTGCTAAACCCCTCAGTTGCTGAGATTGCTGACCAGGGCTCTTATGTGGTAACGGAATTACCACCACTTTTACCATTCTGCCTAATTTCAGGTTATGCAAATCTGAAAGTAGCCTTCAGCGCTAATTCCTCTGTAGGAATTAACTCTGGCAGAATTACCTTAAATAAACACATGTAACTGCTAATTCCTTTAGAGGAATTAATGACACAAATGAAAATGTTAAATATACAGTATTGGCAGGTCAAATACCACTGAAATACTACTAGAAACAACCAGCATACTCTTAGAAAATATTGCTGTTACCTCTTCCTAAGTGTTGAAGGTAAATGTTATTGTTACAAAATGGTTTTTAAGGGCCACGCCTTTCCCACACACACTTGCAAACAGCATGCATCTCTATCAGATGTTAACTATGACCTCCACTCCACACCACAACCAGCTACTTTTCAATAACTTCAATAACTTGCAGAGGTGTGTGACACAGCTTCAGCCAAGTATAGTGGAACACCAATGCAAAGAAGACAGTTGATGGATATTTTGTCCTACCTCATATCAGGACTTCCCCTGAGCACTGACTGATGACTAAATAATCACCCTCTTTTGCCCTAATCAGGACACCATTGCAGATTTGATTGCCCTGATTTGGTGGACCACTAAAGTAGGATAAATATAAGGATTATAATACCACAGTGGCTAAAGCTGGTGCTTGACCTGCACTGCTGTACCCCCAGAAAATGTTAGGATACTATTGGAATGCTGCACATCATCTCCCAGCCAACGCCCTAAGGTGCTGGTTCAGGTGCTGGATGCACTAATAAGACATTTCTCAAATCCAATTTCTTTGCCTAACATTCTGGCTCAGTTGTATGCCACACACGTGATTGCAGCCCTTTAAGTTGTACATACTTGACCAACAGGTTCTACCAAACTGTCTTACCACCTTCCACCCCTCCAACTGCTTCTATTGCACTCTTCCCATTGCACTCTGCAGACTAACAAGGCTCAGAAGAAGGCTCCGCCGCGAAGATAGAGAAGATTGAAAAAAGACTGCAGCCAGGTAAACTGAGTGGAGCATACACACCGCTTATTCAACTGCACTCTTCATGTCGCACTCCCCCATCATTAACTCAGCAGAAACGTTTTGACAACTTTCCGTGAACATATATGTGATGTTGTGCCATAGGCTATGGACATCCACGTGACGAAGCAGCACGGTGAACAACGCTATGCCAGGAGACTGCCATTGTAGGGGGCGGTGCAGAGTTATAATAAAGCTCAGTTTCACACGTTAAGGCCAGCAGTGTGGTTGTCCTTTATCACTGTCCCACGTCAACGTATGCAGGGTGAATGATGAGCGGGGTCATTATACTGCCGACGAGGCGGGGCCTACATTGGCCCATGGACTGCTGCCACACGCTTTCGAGTGAAGCGCTGCATCGAGTGCTGTGTGCCCGAGGAGAAGAAGATTTCTGGCCCGGCGGTCTTCAGGTCAGTTATGGAGGGCTGCATCCGCTGCAACAGCGTTCCCAGGCCGACTACATGCTCGGACTGGCTCATGCACCACTGCAGTGCCCAGACCGTGGCACAGAAGTAAGGCGTGCACCTCCCTCACCCAGAGCTGGGGCACATGTATGGTGCCTGCAGCGCTGCGTGCGTTTCCATAAATCAGTCTGTCAGTCAAGGCCCTGGGCCGCCGACACAAACACTGACACTCTGCGTGCCATCAAGCCTACAGGCCTGAAACAGTGCCTCACATCCTGGTGGTGAGGGTGAGATGCAGTAGAACGCCCCGGGCCCTCTGATTGTGCAGAGGTGTGCGTTCGTATGAGAGTTTAGCTGATGCAATTCTAAAAGACTGGTACATCTATCAAGCTGCAGCACGAAGAGCATCAATATTATTACATGGGCAGGTACAGCATATGCCTCATAAATGGCGTGAATAACCACTTGCCACCTCCATTATTTGCCTGGGTGGTTTACTATGTCACCGGAAATTCAGGACACTGTTAGCATCCATTTACCTAAAAGCACATCGTCAACATGGGGGACAAAGATCTAGCACCAGTGCCCATTGAGCAGCAAGGATATTCCTTCCCTGTACCCAGTCTTTCTCTTTTGACAAAGCAAACCTTGGCCCTAGGTGGTCCAGGTGGATCAAAGAGTTTGATGTAAATCTGGACGCACTTCGCCCCCCAAGATGATAGACCCATAACGGGCTTGCTCACTCGCACTGCAGGCCGTGAAGTCAGAGACATTATATTTGAGCTACCTGAGGACGACGAGTACACATATGCACATTTAAAACACATTTTTTGGCGAACACTTCGCCATCCACAAAAACATCGACTATGAACGTCACGTGTTCCACACCACTGGACAACTGCCAGGAGAGAAGATGGACAAATTTGAAATGCGCCTGATGGCTAAAGTGAAACATTGTGAGTTCCACCAGTACCTTAACGAGGAAGCCATCAAATCACAGGTGATTGAGGGACGTGAGTCAGTGATTCTGAAAAAGAAAATCCTACAAAGACCACACACACCAGCCAAAATCCTACTCTAGCCTGAACAACCACAGCTATGGAACTCCAAGTCTCAACCATGACAAATCTTCAATCACCGTCAAGGAAGAAACAGTACAGAAGGTTGTGACGCATCCCACAACACCCAAGACTGACAAGAACCACTGCTTTCAGTGCAGATATGAATTCCCTCATGAGGGCAGATGCCCAGCCTTAGGCCAGGAATTCTCTGCATGTGGGGGGGGAGATCACTTTAAGGCCATATGCCGTACCCCAAGAACACCATGTCAAGGACACAGAGACCACAGACCAACACGATACAGGTCTCCCTCCCGACCGCCCTGAGCGGGACGACAGATACAAGCAGTCTGACAGGAAGTAACATACCAGAGACAGGCATAGCACAAGAACCTGCTGATCGCCATCACCGGGAGCGAGACAGAAAGGAAGGAGGCGTGTACAAGATATACGTACAGCCTCCTCCTCGATGAGTGAGTCATAGTCACCATACAGCTCAGAAAGGAGGAGGAGAAGGTACCTCTACTCTCTAGGCAACCTCAACGCACAAAACAACCGCTACCCTGCATCTGGCCTTTCACATCCACATGCACATACAAAAAAAGGTAAGCAAGGCCCCATCACCATCCATGCCATGCATGCCAAGACTGCCTGTGGTTGCATCCTCACCTTCCGATCAGCAATACAAATGGGACTCATAAATCTCCTCTATAATCAAATGGCTAGTAAATAAATATCTCCAGCGGCCAAATTCGATGCAGCTTTTCCAGCATTGTTCCAAGGTATCAGCAAGCGGAAAGGGAGGAAAATCGAGCTTCACATAGACCCCCCCACAAAGCCGACCGCAAAACACTATCGGGGCATACCCTTCAATATACAGCGCTGAGTGGAGAAATAACTGCAGTCACTCCTTGATGCTGACATCATTGAGCCGGCATTCGGGCCCACCCCGTGTATTTCTCCAGTGGTGCCAGTACCCATGAAAGGCCTTTAGGGGCAAATAAGACTCTGTGTTGAGATGCATGTCCTCAACCAAGCTATAAGACGGGAACGCCATCAATCCCCAGGCATCACTGACAAGATGCACCTACTGAACAGAGCCAAAGTCTTTTCCAGACTCAACCTCAAGAAAGGTCATCACCAGGTCGAGATCAGCGAGGAGACACGCTACATCAGCACTTTCACCACCCACCTCAGCCTATTCCGCAATAAATAACACAACTTTGGTATCGGAAGCAAATCTCATGCTCAACAAAGTCAAATGTGTGTTTAACAAAACCACTCTCAACTTCTTTGGTCACATATTTTCAGACAAAGGCACTGAACCCAATGCAGACAAAATTAAAGCCCTCACCGAAGCTGCACACCCATCGACCATTTTTCAAGTACATTCATTCCTGGGGTTTGGCAAGTTAATGCACGCGCTACTTCTCAGATTTTGCATTCACCAACACCCCACTCCTGACACTAACCAAGAAAGACTGCAAGTTCACATAGGCCCAACCTCACCAAGAAGCTTTTGACCGGATAAGAAAAGAGATTGCACTATCCGTGTGCATGTCATACTTTAACCCAACTTGCACACAGAGGTGACAGTGGACGCCAGCCCGGTGGGCCTCTGAGCCATCCTGGCTCGACACTTGGGCAGTGACTATGCCCATAGGAGGATCGTGTCCTATGCCAGCAAAAGTCTCATTGGCACTGAACAATGTTATTCACAAGCGGAAAAGGAGAGTCTCGCCATAGTGTGTTTGTGCGAGCACTTCCACCTGCTCCTGTACGGTAAACCATTCACCATCATTACCGACCATCAGTCACTCGTCACCATCTATGGCAAGCCAAAGGCCCGAATGCCACCGCACATCGCCAGGTGGGGACTACATGTAAAGAATACTGGTTCAACATTGTTCACAAACCTGGAGAAAAGGCCAATACAGCAGATTTTCTTTCCAGACACCCCCTTACATGCGCCAGACCGTCCGTGGACCCGGCGGATGGCTATGACAACTATGTGGTACATCATACAATACCACCGACAATCTTCCTGACAGAACTAAAGCAGAGGATAGCAGAAGACCCCACACTGGAGCTGGTGGCCTCCTGCATTCATGATGGAAGGTGGAAGTCGCTTAAACACACTGCAAAGTCCAACCCTGCGGTAGACCATAGGCTCTGGAAGACGCTCATGAAGGTGAAGGACAAACTATCCATCACACCGTCGAACCTATTGCTCAAATGAGACAGGATAGTGGCCCCAGCACCACTGCCCCACGAAGGCCACTAGGGGATCGTGTCAACCAAGAAACAACTCAGGAAGAAAGTCTGGTTCCCTGCCATGGACGACCTGATTGAGAACACACTGAAGTCCTGCCATGCTTGTCTCAAACTCTAACCACACACGGCCCCTGAACCACTGTACTGGACCACGTCTGGGATGAAATAGCCATTGATGTCTTGGGACCTCTCCGAAACAGTGAATACATCCTGGTAGCTCTTGACGAACATACTCGTTTTCTGGAGGTGGAGATCCAACAATCAATGGCTGCCACAGCTGTAATCCCTGCATTAGACAGAATGTTTTCTGCATATGGCATCACCAAGCTGTTGAAGTCGGATAATGGACCCCCTTTACCTGCTCCCACTTCAGAGAGTTTGCCCAGTACATGGCTTTTCACCATAGGAAAGTCACCCCACTGTGGCCTCAGGTCAACAGCACCGTCCAACACATCATGGTGAACATTAAAAGGGCGGTGAGAGTGGCCACCATTACGAACAGGCCACTGAAGTAAACACTGTACCAGCTCTTGCGACACTATCATAACACCCCACATAGCTCTACAGGAGTATGCCCTGCTGAATTAATGTTTGGCTGCCCTGTCCACACCCGTCTTCCCCACGATTCTGATCACGACCCTTGGACAGACACAAACGTGAATTAAGGGAGAGGGATGAGGCAGCAAAAGAGAAAATTAAATACTAGGCTAACACCCTCCAGAAGGCACAAGGGTCAGACCTCCAAATGGGCCAAAGCGTCATTGTGAAACAGACAGTCACCCACAAAGACATGCCTCCTTTCAACCCAAGACCGCTTGTAATCACCAGCCGAAAAGGGTCTATGATCACAGCAGCCTGTGCTGACAAACAAGTGACTCAGAAGGATGCCTTCTTTAGAAGAGGACGAAGGGACCCTCCTGAAGTGCCTGAGGTAGATAGTGACTAGGGGAGAGAGAAGAGTCAGGCTATACCAGACATGAAGAAGAGTCCATGACAGAAGGGGGAATCGTGCAAAACAGTGAGCACCAACACGAAGATGGAAGACCCTGTCACTGGGCCTGGTGGCGTGCCAGTCAAGGGCAGCAGATATGCACCAAATTGTCGCTGCTTTCGTCGCAGATTTTTCCAGCCCAGATTGGAAAATTATATTGGAGAACTGTTAAATAATTTTGAGTACTACAAATCATTGAAGATGTACAGTAAAATTGAGTACTATTGTGAGATGTCTGTTCTTTAGAATTGTATAAAAAGATTCTATATTATTGTAGATGAAATACTTTTTTATGAAATACTTGACATAAAAAATAAATAAATAACTATTTTTTATACTAATCTGTAGCGTATGTGATAATTTAATGAGTGTCAATCACATACAACAAAAGGGAAGCAAGTGACCCTGTGAACAAATTATATTGTATTGTTTTTTCCTGTAGAGGGCTGTTCACAAGAGGTCCATACAAATATTTCCTCTACTCTCCCTGGAGTTTGTTAGGAAGACCCTGTCAGACCATAAAGTGACCCCGACGACGGATTGAAGAGGTGGGGTAGGACATTGCTTTTTTGGGAGGAGATGTGATGTCGTGCCATAGGCGATGGACATCCACGTGACTAAGCAGCCATTGGAGTGGGCGGTGCAGAGTTATAAGAAAGTTCAGTTTCACACGTTAAGCCCAGCAGTGTGGGCGCCCTTTATTAATGTACCATGTCAGTGTGTGCATGGGGAATACTGTGCAGGGACAATATAGCATATATATTCCCCTTTGACTAGTCTAGTATACATCTCTGAAATCAAATATTTGAAACTACTAAAACAGATCATAAAATGAATTTGTCTAGATGCTAACATGTATTATTGAAACCAATATGATCATGCCCTCCCACTACCCCTTACCCCAAATCCATGCCATCACCGTACCCTCTTTCCCAGCACCCACATCCTCCTACCACCCTCTTACCTCAAACAATTGTCTTTGGTATTGCAGTCCCTATTTTTGTGCCACATCACCAGCTGGTGGATACACTACCATTCTCCAGTGAGAGCATATAGTGTGCTGTTTGAGCTCTATGGGGTTGGATGAGGTGGACCTGATTGAGTCACCACCACATGTATGCTCAGTTGCTCCTTTACAATGGGCTCCAATGCACTCTTGTCACTCCTCAATCTGGTTGAATCTCTCCCATAGTATATCAAGGGTTTGTTGTGTTAGAGGACTGGGGATGTTGGTTCATGGAGCAGCATCATCCCTGGAGCATATGCCTATGCACCTGCAGTGGCCCCATCATCAGGGATAGAATCTGTCTCCTGCTGATGGTGTCACTGCAGTGCATATGCAGTTGATAAGGCTCAAGGGATAGTGGGAAGAGGAGAAAGGATGGGATTGGATGAAGAGTACAGAGGGTGAATGTCCACTGTGTAAGTAACATGAGTGTGTGGGATGAAACCTGGGACTAGTGCCAGCAGATATGGGGCAGAAATGATTGTGGTCACAGTGATGGTAGGACCAGAAGAGACAGACAGGAATGAGGTGGCAGTGGCCATAGTGGCAATAGTGGTTTTAGGAGACTCCACACCACAAATGGCAGGTGTGGTGGATGTATCAGTGGTGGAACCAGCCACAGTTTCACTGATGCCAGAGGTGGGGATGGTGCATGGCATGTTGTGTCCACAGGGTCTGTGAAGAGGGAGGTGGTGGCCACAGGCAAGGAGGGTGCAGCTGGTGTCTTGTGCAGCAATTTACGGTAATTGCCAGCATTGCACTCTGCATCCCAGGAGGTTTGACGAGATGCTGGTGCTGGCGTTGAATTAGCAGTCACAGAAGTAACAGCTATTTTTGGGTCTCCATCCTCTCACTTGCTGCCATGGGTACCAGTTGCAGAGATGGTCACAGGGGGCTGGTTGTGCATTACATTTGCACAATTTGTGTCCATCTCAATTGCAGTCACATAGGGAAGGATTTAGAAATTAGATAAGGGGCCTCTAAGACTTGCATTTTTGGTTACATAAAGGCTATTAGAACTCTGTCCTTGATGTTATGGCCCCTCATGCTTTGGGGTGCATGTGTGGAAGGATTTCAAGTAAAGTGGTGTGGTAAGGACCTTGTAGGTACTTCAAGATTCATGACATGCCATTGATGTGACTAGTTTGGAACAATGTTGATGTGCGATCTCTGACTTTTGGGTGTAACCTGCCTTGGGCTTTCATTACTTATCCACTTTATTGTTTTTATTCATCGTGCATGTGCATTTCCTGCCACAGAATCTGCGGGATGACAGGCAGTATATGACTTTATTTATGTATTGGGTATGTATAATGTGCCTATACAGCAAAAAGGTGTTTCAAGGTGCAACAAAACAAAAGAGGTGGGGGGGCAGGGAAGAAGAAAAACATCAACATTCCTACTACGCCTTGTGTCATTCGGGTTGTCCAAGTGCAGTAACAAGAAGTGTGAGGGAGAAGAGAGGGGGAAGAGCCGGTAAAGGTGGAAAAAGGGCCCAGTGGTTAGGCGAGGGCTAAGGGGAGGGCAGGTGGGCAAGTGCCAGGGGAATGCAGAGAGTGCAGGGGAAAGAGGTGCATGTGCTAAGTGTGGGGGATTGGGCTAGAAGGGTTCAATGGGGTGCAGGCCCAGCCAGGCTAGTGCAGGGGGAGGGAGCACAGAAGGGCAAGTGCAGGTTTAGGGGGGTTAGGGGAGACCAAGTGCAGGGGTAGACTGGTCGAGGAGGGCCTTGTGCCCTGTAAGAATTAGAAGGCTCCAGGCATCCAGTCAAAGAGAGGCATAGTTGGGGAGCGGGAAGGAAGAGGACAAATTAAGCTTCTGGAACCTAAGGAGATTTGGCTCAAGTCTGAGAGGGGCTGGAAGGCAATTTCAGAGGGAGAAACCTACGAGGAGAGAGATCTACCCCCACTCTATGCTTGGAAAAGTGTCTGGTGTACAGAGAGTTGGAGCTAGAAGACCAAAAGGCTCTGACAGGGACACGTTTAGGGTGAGAGGGTTGGGTGCAGGGTCCCAGGCCCCAGAAAGCCTTGTGGATGATGCAGAGGGTCTTGAGAGATTTTAGGGCTGGAGAGATGTGGTCGCTGGGCTTGGGGTGAAGGATAAGTATTGCAGTCCTATTCTGGATTAGTTGATGGGGTGGACAGGAGGAAATAGACAGATTGAGGAAGAGGCTGTTGCAGTAGTCCAGTCTGCAGAGAACCAGTGCTCTGGAGACATTGAGTTTCTGGTGGAAGGTTTGGAAAGGGAGAATCCCTCTGAGGAGGTTCAGCTGAAAGTGGGCTTTCTTGGCAAGGTCTGTGATGTGAGGAGAGAAGGAGAGAGAGGAGTCTCAGTCCTACTGGCGGCAAGGCAGAGATCGTTAGCAGTGCACCATGTATGAATAGCAGACAGACAGTCAGGAATGAGAGAGAAAGAAGAGGAGGCAGTGGAGGAAAGTTTCAAGGTGAGTTGTGTGTCATCAAGATAACACTAAAAGTTAGGAGAGAAGGTGGAGATGAAATGGGCTATAAGGACAAGGTAGAGGTTGAAGAGTCAAGGTGAGAGGATAGAGCCCTGAGGGACATCACAGGCGGAGAGTGTGATGGTGGAGACAAAAGTGCCCAGTTGAACCTGGGAAGGTCGATCAGATAGCAAGGAGGTTAACCATTCCAGAGCCAGGCTTGCGATTCTAAGGGTATCACAGAGCCGATTTATAAGGGTGGCATGATTGACGGTATCAGACGAAAGGTCAAGAAGGAAGAAAACGGAAGGAAAATTGGAATCGAGATTAGAGAGCAAGTCTCCATGGGTGTTCAGAAGTGCAGTTTAGGTGCCTCTGCCTGCTCTGAAGCCAGATTGGTGATTAGGGAGACAACCAACAGATTCAGTGTGGTGGATAAGCTAGGAGATGTCCATTTTCTCAAAGAGTGTGCCCAGGAAGAGGGTAATGGAGATAGGGCGATAGTTAGCTGGAAAGGGAGGGGGTCGGCTGAAGGTTTTTTGAAGAGAGGGTGCACAAGGGAGTGCTTGAGGAGTCGCAAGAAGGAGCCAGTGGCAAAGGAGTGTTTGCAGAAATCAGCCAGGGCTGGAACAAGGGAGGCAATGTTGTCCTTGATAGTTCTGGAGGAGCAGGGAAGCACCTGTTTGGATGGGACTTTCATAGAGCAGACCTGTCAAGAGACATCATCAGGTGATATGGGACAGAAAGAGGAGAGTAAGAGGGAAGGGTACAGGGGGGCCAAGGGAGGCCTGAGAGCAGGTGAGGGAGAGTGGTGTAGAAGAGAGGGAGAATAGGATGTCCTGAGTTTTTGTAATAAAGTGAGAGGACAGTGCAGTGCAGAGGGTTGGGGAAGGCAGAGGAGAAATGAAGACAGCAGTAGGATTGGGGAGTTCCTTGCAGATTTAGCTGTGTTGTTAGTGGCCCCAGAGATACGGGCTTGGATATAGGCCTTCTTCATTTGAGTGGATGGATGGTCTGTATTGCCTTTGGAGCATGCCACAGGCCAGTCTGTCAGAGGATGCGCTTGAAGCCTGCCACTTCCGCTCAGCAGCTCTGCACTTGCGTTTCAGGTAGACTAGGAGCCTGATTCTCATGTAGGTGTTAAGTACCGAAAAGGTTTGACAACCTTTTCGGTACTCAAGACCTATTCTGAAGGTGGCGCATACTTCCGAAGTCGGAAGGAATGCGCCACGTTCGGAATAAATGTGGTGGTTGCTAGGATGGGTTGGAAACCAACGTAGCAACCGCCACATTCGTAAACTGGCTTTTTGGAAGCCTATTCTTGTGGCACTCCTCCAGTTTAATATGTGCGCTAAACTAGCGTACATTTACGGTACCCTTGTAAATGGACACTTTCATGTACACCAAAGCAAGCAGCTTCAACGTTGCTGCAACGTTGAAGCTGCTTGCTTTGGTGTACATGAGAGTGTTCATATATGTCACACGGGTGTATTTGAACACTTTCATTTACACCAAAACGAGCAGCTTCAACGTTGAATCCTGCAACGTTGAAGCTGCTCGCTTTGGTGTAAATGAAAGTGTTCATATATATCACACGGGTGTATATGAACACTTTCCTATACACCACAGTAAGCAGCTTCAACATCCTGCAATGTTGAAGCTGCTCACTTTGGTGTATAGTGTGTTCTCGGCAGCATTTTCGTTAAATAACAATTCCCTCGTTATTTAACGAAAATGCTGCTGAGATTCTGCAATCCGCTTGTTTCCATTAGAAACAGGCGGATTACAGCAAAAGCACTGTCGTGCTTTGAGAAGACGCCCAGGCCCACATGAGAGTAGCAGTGGTGCCTGGGCGTCAGGAAATGGCGCAGTGAGTCGTGCTATTTAGCACACTCACTGCACCAAGATGAGAATCGGGCCCTAGGTTGGAGTCCTGCCAGGTGTTCCGCTTGGAGGCAGACTTCATGCAGATCCTCATGATATGATATGATATGATATGATAGGTTATTTATAACACGCTTAATACCCAGAGGTTTCTAAGAGCGGACCCGGGGATTGAAAATGTGCGGCTTCGTGTCGTCTTGCTTCCAAGGCGAGCACGTTGCCGCTGAGCTATCCTCCCGAGACAATGACAGGGGCAAGGATGTCGAGAGTGTTGGAGATGGAGAGCTGAAGGTTAGTAAGGGCTGTGTCAGTGTGAGAGTCAATGGCAGGAGTGGGAGAGGGAATGATGGTGGTGGTAAAAACAGCAACTGACACTCGCTTAATTGGTCAAATGACTGAGAAGGAGACTGGCAGTGCAGGTGGAGGCTTAGCCAGGTGACCCGGCAGTTCCAGGTGAGAGGACAGGAGAGCATGATCAGACCAGAAGAGAGGTGTAGTCAGAGAGTTGGAGATGGGGATGTCTGCTGAAATGAGAGCATCCATGGTGTATCCGGCTGAGTACGTCTGACCAAAGGGAAGAATGGAGAGGGAAAGAGAGTCACAGAGATTTCAGAAGAGACCAGAGGCTGCATCAGGGGAGTCAGGGTGAATATTGAAGTCTCTGAGGAGGTGGAGGTGGAGGCCAGGAGAGAAGAGGTGAGATCTGACCACTCTGCGAGGAAGAGGGAGACTGGACCAGGGGGCCCGTAGATGGTGGCAAGAGTCAGTGAGAGGGTTGGAGAGACACCAAGCCTGCAGACGAGGCATTCAAAGGAGGATTAGGACGGAGAGGATATGATAGTAGCAGGGACCCAATCAGGGAAGATCAGGGCCACTCCCCTCTGCCCCCTGACCAGTTAGGCTCCAGGCTTAGAGAGGATATTGTAACCCTCAGCGAGGAGAGTGTCAAAGCTCATGACAGAGCTGCCCGTGAACCACGTCTCAGGGACAGTGAGGACGTTGAGGTTGAGGTCTTCAAGGAAGTGGCAGATGTCAGAAAAGTTTTTAACGGCAGAGCAAGAGTTTAGGGTAGCTAAGTGGAGCTGGTTACCACTTTTGAAGGTCTTCCAAGGAGCGGTACAGGAATCTGGTACACCCATCGGCGGTGGGCCCAAGGGATAGCTGAAGGAGGAGTGGCAGGAGACGAGAGGAAGTTGATGAGAGGCATAAGACATAAGAAGGAGGAGGTTGGGCTAAGAGCCCTGACCTTGTCAGTGCCATTCAGGTATTCATTAATGATGGCACTAGAGGATGGGAAATATGCCAAGAGTACTTCCCAATGGGTGCCACCATTAATGGGTGAGGAAGAGAAAGGGAAGAGCACTGAGACCATATGGGGAATCCAAAAGTCCTGGAGATGGGCAGGTCAGGATTGGAGACCAGGAGATCCTTCTTGAAGTTTTTCCTTCCAGACTTCGAAAGAGAGAGATAAAGGTGATAGCGTACAAGTTAGAGAAGATAGTGGAGATTGAAAGCACTGTGGAGGGAGAGCCCGGAGAGGAGGGGATAGAGATAGAGAAGGAGAAACTGCAGTGCATGATGCCCAACTTCAACACAACAGCAATGCAACCATCTAGATTGAAGCGTCCAGCATAAAGGAAAAACGCATAGGTTCCAGTATACAGAAGAAAAAGCAATAACACCTAGATGTGAGTTGCCTGGATAGATGTAAAAGCCTAGACAGAGGGATAGAGGAAGGAATGCCTATATTCTAAACACACAGCAAATGCAAAACACACAGATTCAACTTTCCTAGATAGAGGGAAAAAGCCTCAATTTCAAATACACAGCCAATGCAAAACACCCACATTCAACTTTTCTAAATACATGGAAACAACCTAAATTTCAAACACACAACACATGCAGAACACCCAGATTCGACTTTCCTAGGTAGAGGGCAAAAGCCTGATATGGCCGTGGTGTTGGGAAACCCTACTGTTATCAGAAATACCATATAAAACCTGCCATTTCATATGGTATTTCTGATTGGCAAATGAACAATGCCATACTTACTGTAGTCTATTTGACTGCCAGCTGTAATCTCATTACCCCCAACACCATCCAGAACATTCAAGCACAAGATGCTGCAAGCCATCTCCTCCCAACGTGCAGGTTTTTGGGGCTCTACAGTACTTCCTCCTGTGGAAGCTGCCATCTTGTGGTGGTGTGACAGGAGAGTGTGGACCAGGGTCTTCAGGTCATTACACCACTTTGTAATGTGTTCGGAGTCTCAGGGTACTGGTCTAACTGCCAACACCTTATCCTGAACCTTTGCCTTTATGGAAGTATTTCTCTAGTATCTGCTTAGTCTACATTGATATCCTACATGTGTCATAGCCTTTTTAGCCGTTGCGGTGAGCTCAACATCCAGGAATTTGAGCTTTTGCACCCTCATTTCATCAATTATTTTGATCCCTTGGCATATTTGTCCCATTCTTCTGCCTTGGAAATCACCAGTAAATGGGTGATTTTCAATAGACCATGTTTTTAAAGGTGTCTGGCACTAAGCTTCGCCTTTTCAGAATTTTACTATTTCCACCTAGCTACAATTGGCAATCTGTAGTTACTCCAAGTATGGATGGTGGTAAAAGTATCGGATTTGGATCAGTAAGGTGTTTAGGCAGTAAATCTTCCAGACAGAATTACTGTTACAGCAAGATTGATTTGTGCATGGCCATGAGCTTGTAATACATGGTAATTCTGCCAACAACATTGTCAGTAAAGGTAATTCTGACTGGAGTAATTCATTCATTCATTAAAAATCCATGCATAACGTACTTGACACCGAGCGGGCCCCGGATTCAAACTTGTGTTGCTCTGCGTTGTCTTGCTTCCAAGACAAACGAGGTGCTCTCAGCTATCCACCCAGCCCATTAATAATTAATACTTTATTTACCAGAAAACATGTAAAGGCACCCACCGTGCCTTGATTCTTGAGACCAAAGCAAATCTTACATTAAATGGGCTTTGTTTTTGTGTTTGGGAAATTACTTGAGGCATTGTTCACATTGTAATTCTGTGTTTGCTATTTTTGGCCTTCCAAAGTAGTTTTAAACGCTGCTCTTGGATCATCAAGACTGGAGGCTACATTTTGAACTCTCACGGCACTCCATTTGTTTTCTATCGCCAAGCAATATTGCTTCTCTGTGCACTAGCTCAATTCTCATGTGTGCGGCCAATACACTGTAATATGTTAATTCCATGCTTAACAGTAAGAGTTCCTTCTTGTTTTCTATGATGTATTGTGTATATATTTCTTATCTCCTTTTGATTCTATGGAACGACGTGCAGGCTAGCATTATGACATTTTACTTTAACAGAAGGCTCTTATGGGTCATTGCAATACCATAAGAACAGACCAAATACAACGCATAACACAGCTTAGAAGACAGTATATCTGATAAGTTGCACTTCCTTGGGCAAGTACTGTGGTGTCTTGCTCATTTGTCTTTGTTCTCGCACTTAGATTTTTGTGCAGCGGCCTACCTCTTTCCTGGGGATTACCTTGCATAGGGTCGTCTGTGTCCAGGCCACTGCTGGTGCTTCTTCTTTGCTCACCACTGTGCCTGCCATTACTCAGGCTTCACTGTTTCAGCATGGTCTTCACCTTCTGTGCTTTCTACAGCCTGCCTTTGCTTGCCTTCCTTGTCACCCCAGCCCTAATTGCGGTGGGCACTGCTCCGGAGGACCCTGTTCCCTTTTTTGTCCTACCTTTTCCTTTCCTTGCCTTTAATTTCACGGGGGGCAATTCCTGTGCTTTCGGAAACCCATGTTCTCTCCTGTTGCTGTGGGCCATGTTGACAGAACCTGCATGTGCCACTTCCTGCTGCAATTTAGAAAGAACTTCTCTGTTTCCTTATGAAGCCACTGACTGCAATGGGAGGCACGTTATCATTTGGCCCATTTGGCCCATGTGTCCCCCGGCTGCTTGGCACACTCCAATGGTTTGTTTCGGCCTGCCTGGGTTAAGCATGATTGGAGCATGCTGGGGCCTTTTCTCAAGCATCTTGCTCACAGCCCTCCTACCCTTGGGTTAGCCAGTAGAAGCAAGCCCCAGATGCTCGAGTCACACTGGGGCATTTCCATTGCTCTCTGAGTTCTTGCCTGGCTCGGTGAGGCCTATACATGTTTTAATGCAGCAGTTATACCTCTGTGGAGTCAGGACCATATGCTCTCCTGCTGAAATGTGGCAATTTTCCTTTACCTAAAAGTTATTTTCTGTGTTTTACTTTGAGTTGTCTCCTTGTAGGGAGAACACGGGATTAAATTATGACTTTGGGCTAATTGGCACTAGTGTATACATGGTGTTTCATTATTAGGCCGCTCAATACTAATGCAAAGAAAGAAGCAAGGAAGAAAGACCCAGGTTAGGGCCAGTGAACGGGGAAGGTCAGTAGTATTGTCATAGGGCATAAAGGCTGATGTCTACTTGCCATCTGAACTCTGGCTAGTTCTGAATTTGCCTAGTCCAGGGATGCCAGTCCAAGGCCTCGTCTTCCCTCTCTCTTTACGGAACCTATCCAAGCTTAAGGTATTCCTTTCCCAGGAATACGGGGGATTCCATCTCTAAAGCAGTTAGTTCAGTTTATGATTTAGTGAATGCACCACCAGAGGCATTTGGGGACCCACTGACCCATCCTGCGGATGGCAAAGACGGTGGGCTGGCCAGCCGATCCCCACCCTGAGATGTCTCCCAACTGGAGCATTAGAGAGGTTCTCTACAGCCATGAGAAATACTGATATTAACCTGAGATGGAGAGTAACTCATCACTCACGCAATTCCCCATTCAATGGCTCATTGCACCGGAGGTCTGGTCTGACCAGCGATGCCTGTCCCAAAATGAATGGTGCACTTCCTGTGATGCATATTTACTCTCCTGTCAACACATGGTATATAGCCTTTGACCTTGGAGCAGGGAGAGCTTCCCCGGTCTCTTCTATGGCAATGTATCTGGGGAGGATGATGTCTCCTTGGTTCAGAATGGCATGACTTTGGCTAATTTAGAGACCTGTGTGTTGTTCTCTTCACCACTTGTCCGAGAAACACTGTCAGTGTGTAGTATCCATAGAGATGGGTGATGTTTTACCTCTTAGACATTCAGGGCACTTGTTCTTGGTGGTTGTTGAAGCATTGTTTGCATATACTGTCCACTGGGCATGTGTGCTCCTGAAGATAGATACTTTGATGTTCTTGAGAACATAATGTTTGAGCCTGTGTCGGGATAGTATAGTAGAGGAAGTCCCAGGAGTGTATGCTGATGCGTATGAGCAATTACTCTTCATTTGTTTGCTAATGAAATTCTGGGAATCCTTCGCCTGTTGGCCCATATTATGAATATGGTAAAGGAGGAAGTCCTGTGGGATGGTCAACATGCTGGGCAAATCCAATACAGTCTGTGGGAAAAGAGGGCTCTGAATTTTAGCCAAGGCGTTGAATGTTAACTAAGGCTCTAAATGTCAACAAAGATGAAAACTGATCCCATTTCTCAAAAAGTGTGTGAGACTCAGGTGTGAGACTGTGGGTTGAATCTGACGTGGGTCAGTATTGTGAGTGTACAGAAAATATACAAGGTAAAAAGGGGAGTTTGGATTTGGCACTGCATAACAGCTGGTGTTATCATTTTGCACCACACCAAAGTAGTTACAGACTAAGTTGTAATGAAACATAAAGACTAACCATTATTAATGACTAACCATTAACATATCCCTGAATCAATATTTGAGGTAGCTCAGTCCATGACCTTTGGGTGCAAACCTTTGGTGCCAATTTGATAAACTGAATGTGATGGCCAACACAGGCTGTGCAAGGTTAATTAGAAATTCAAGAAAATAAATATGAAGCATTAGATTCATTTTGCAGTGAATACATGATGAATTGAAGATGTGGAATGTGGATGGGCATGTTGTTCAAAGTAGCCCTATTGTTAATTTTCAGAACAGGAAAACAGAGCAGAGTAATGTAACACTTTTTATCCGTTGCTACATTCTAAAAGCTAGGCCAATCACACTTTTTCTAGAACATTCTAGTGAGCTGGTTTGTTAATGGGAGGTGGTTCTGATTAGCACATGACACCACTTCAAGGGTGGTATTTTCTTACATTGGATGTAGGCAAACATACATTCATGGGAGGACACTGACAGGGGGTTTAAAATGAGCTGTCAGTCAGAAGGCTGAGTCTCTCTTGGTCACTCTCTTGCTATCAGACTCTGAGTGGGTGTGCTGCAGTTTCTGACGGTGCAAGCAGATTTCGCTGAGAGGGGAGAGAACCAGATAAAGAGAATTTCAGTGCGATGACTGAAAAGCTGAGTGGAGTGGGAGTACTGCTTTGCAGTTTGAGGGCACACAAAAATAAGCATATTTCATGTGAGATTCTGGTAAATAGAGGAGCTTGTAGTCTGGCGAATGTTGTCATAAATGAACAAATATGGGTTGTTATTCAAGGGCTCTTGATAAGTGCATTTTAAACAGTTGCAGCCTAGAAATTACGTTCTTAAACAGAGACAGATATTTTTCTTGTGTCTCATTCCATGTAAAAAGTGTCAAATATACAAATATAGCTGGAGCTATCTTTAAGCTGTGAAAGACAGATACCATGTTCCGAAGTCTCTTGATAACAATATTTTGAACTGCAGCACTAAAGCATTGTTTGAAGCCTGTTATGACAAAAAGTTATTTATTGTGGAGGAACTTTGCTAATGAAGTGTGTGTGTTTTTTTTTTTTTTTTTTAATTTTATTTTTGAATCGCAAGGCGATGCAATGTAAAGAACTCAATGCATTACATATTTGTTTGTATATTTTATACATTCTAATCACTTATAATAGAAAAAGGTGAGTCAGCCTCAGACTACTTATTATGTATGCTGGTCTCTTGTAAAAACATACTGATCATTGTGAACCAGGTGGTACTTGCATCTTACCGCAGGTGGTATTCCTATTTTATTGCTTGTGGTAAAACACATAAAAAAGTTGGTCACAGTGAATTGGGTACATCTCAGGGGCTGTTTATATGAACAACAGCATTTAGGTGTCCTGGTAAATGTATTATGGATTACTACCAAGGTGGTATTGTAGATAAAATATCAAATGATGATGAAATTATGATTTAGAGTGTACCAGGTCTGGTTTTAGCTTACCGTTTATGGCACCAGTTTAAGAACAATATCAGGCAGTCCTGTATATTTAGGACCACAAGATAACCCAACAAGCTAAACAAAAATAACACAAAATACTCCTGACAAGTCACTGCTAATATGAGATAGCCCCATTCTGGTGGACCTTCAGCTACAGGTTAATTTCCCCGGTGTTGCAGGAGGGGCCTCCTTATATACCTTTGTTGAATCAGCTGCAAATCAGCACCTTAGGGTGAGTAAGATATGACATCCCCTCCTCCTCCCCGATCTACCAATAGTAGAGTCCTTGCTATGTGTCTGTGGGGCCTGAAAGGGTGTTACCTGGTGGTAATGAAGCCACATTTGGTCCTGTGTCCTGTGACCAATCAATAGGCTCTGAATCCCTTCCTCACTATGCCCACTTCATGGCAGAGGGTTTCTTCCTCCTTCAGGTCACCCACTTGCCAAGGAAGAGGCTGCTTGTGCTGGATCGCAAGAATGCTTACTTGATTGTCCTCATTGGGCAAGGTGAACAATCTTTTCCCTCAATTCCTCTATGGCAGAAGATCACCTGCCTTCCTTTCTGGCTTTCATCTGTGCCCTGAGAGTTTAATAAATTATTGAAGTAGGGGGTGGCCTTCCTTTGAGCATGCAGAGTATCCTTGATCATCTACCTGGATATCATCCTGGCCATAGCCCAAATACCCATACCTGCTGCAGGACCATGTAATGCATAACTCAAATCTCCTTCACATCCTGGTGTTTCTGTTGAATGCTGACAAATTGCTCCTGTCTCTGACACATTCACTAGAATGTCTGTATTCCATGTTATCTCTGATGAGTGAATATTGAAGCTAAAACCTGGTTGGCTGTGGCATATGTGACAGGCTGGCCACTTGTTGCTGGATCAACCCAGTACAGCACTGTACCATCAGACTCTTGTTCTGGGCCTGCTCTTCACCCCACATTTTTAAAGTGATTCCGATCTTACTGTACTAACATGCTCTCCAGCACATAAATCTGCTGTGCGTGCACCACAGATTCTAGTATGGCACCCTCTCACCCTGTCCCCATAAGCGAGATCAGATATGGAGTGGTGGTTGGACAATTTGGAAACCTATTGTGGCTGTATCATATTCAATAGACTTCCAGACCTCGTTCTGGAGGGGGCTATGACCAATCCCACTGCATAGGGGTATCATTTGGCCTGCACAGGAGAGGCAACTGGACATTAATTGGATGGCTCATTTTCTCTTTGGAGTTTGGCCATAGCTGCCTTATTTTGTTGCGTATGGACAACATATTTATTTTTTATTTTATTTATTGGGTATTTATAATTTGCATATACATCAAGTGTTTCAAGGCAGAACAAGACAAGAGGGGGGGTACAGGGTTGAAGAAATTCAAAAAACGGCCCTACTAAGCTTGTGTCATTCGGATTGTGCAAGTGCAGTAACAAGAAGTGTGGGGAAGAGGGGCGGGGATGCTGGTCAGGGAGGAAGGGCCCATGGGTTAAGCAAGTGCCAGGGCAGGCCAGGTGGACAAGTGCCAGGGGAATGGAGACAGAGCAGGGGAAGAAGGTCCATGTGCTAAATGTGATAGTCGGGGCTGGGAGGGCTCAAGGGGTGCAGGACCAGTCAGGCTACTGCAGGGGGAGGAAGTCTGGAGGGCATGTGCAGGTTGGGGGTGTGGTCATGGGAGACCAAGTGCAGGGGTAGACTGGCAGAGGAGGGCCTATGATTGTATGGGCTGGTGACTCATACTTCCACATTGAGGGCAACCCAGCTCGGCGGCTGTTGGCAAAATTATGCCTTAAATCGTTGCGTGGTAAGTTTGCGCAAAAAGTTAATTTGTCCAACACATCAATCATCACAGACCTTGATGTGCTACACGTCTATTTGATCATTCTTAGGACGTAAGCAGCTGGATGTTCACAGATGATGAAATGGCTTGTCTGTGCTGGCGCTAAGCCATGGAATATCAACAACTTCAGACAACACAAACATATTCAGAGTGGTTTTCACAACCGTTCACGGCCACTTAAAACTGTTTGCTGTGATGGATCAATTACGTGAACGAGTTCTATATCACGATACCAATAGTATTATTTTTGTCAGCCGTCCTGGGGATGTCCCCCACCCACAGGCAATTATCTAGGGGATCTAACTTCTGAGTAGCTCCTGAAGAATACATTGCGGGGTTTGTATCTGCTGGCCCAAAAACAAAAGCCTAATGCCCATCTCTAGGAGCCGTCAGTAAGTAAAAGGTATAACATTAAATGTTACACAGCTGCAATACATTTTGACAGATTAAAATATCTGGTACAACCCTTTGAAAAAAAAGATACATGTAACACCCCACAGTCTATCGTCGTTACACACATACACACAGTGCACAGTAAAAAACAGTGGGCTATTAGCACTGTCACTCTACAAAAGAAGCTTAGTGTTGTGTTTGATAAAAAAAAAACACTGGTATCAGGCGGGTTGACACACCCCTATGGTTATTAAATATGTTAATGTTAATCTTTTCCAGCCCCTTCACTATTCTACAGCGCCCCTGACATATCTTGACCTCATAAGCATCTACGCCACATAAGTGACATGTCCTTCTACCTGTTTGAGAGTTGGGTATTTGAATCTGCATGTTTATTTTTTCTATTGCATTAAATGTTTGCCTTTTCTGTATTAAGCTGTTTATGCATAACTTTTTTTCTATAAACAAATATTTTTACAATTCATAAAATGGTCTGACTCTTTATTATTTACAATAACAAACATCACATGTTGATTTTTATCATGCGTATAATGCTGGGCTGTTACGGAGGCAACAATGTTGAAAGAAACTGTATTTAATACTATGGTTTATGTTGCAAACTCTTTCGTTGTTTCAAATGTTGCCTTTTTTATTTTCACAAACGATGCTATAAGCTCTTAAAACGCCTTTGTCATAATATATTTAGGCTAGATTTATGCAGGGCATGTTCACCCAGCTCAACATAAGGGCACAACCAGGTTTTACAAAATACATTTTTTATTGACATTTAAAACATTTTGTTCAGATTTTATTCACATTAAATAACTCAAATTGTCAAATGTTGCACAACAATCTTCTTGGATGCAAATTTTGATGTATCAATAATTACTTCATACACAGATTGTCTTTCAACGTGTCGATAAGCAAACATACATAATAAAGAAATGGTTGACAAAAATTCATAAAGCTCCCTGTCAAGCAGCCACTGGTCTTTAACACAGCAAAAACTCTGTTGCAGGTTGTCGGCCTTCACTCACAGTGATGATCCCACTGATGACCTTAAATTGGCAAAACCCCCTTTGTGATGCTTTTCCCAACAGTTGATCATTAGCCGATGGCTGATGTTGACGCATATGTTTGCAATGCATGAAAGATTGGTACATTCCCATTTGTATAATGCTGGTGGTGCTACAGATAACATAACAGCCTTGGGCATATACTACCCAGATGCTCTTTAAGTAATCCAGCAATAGTTGTGGTGCACATCTAATTGTGGCTTTCACATTAAATTGATCGATATCCAGCAGGTGTTCATTTTTTATTTCCTACAAATAAGTGCAAATACATATGAAAACATCTACAGTCTTAATCTTTGTAGGTCAGTTTATGGGGTTCCATGCACATTGTTCTACAATACTGCCTTTGATATACTTTATTCCCTCACTTGCAAACAGTTTTTTCAATAATGCTTCCAACACACATTGGACACCCCCATCTAAATTTCTTCATTTTCAAAAGGGGACTATTTGCCGTTTGTATAGCCCACAATGTTTTAGACAAGCATCGTTCTGTCCCTAGACCGACTCTTAGCTGTGTCAGCACCTGTATGAAACACATGATTTTGTGGGATACCTTGACCCACTCAACAGCATTGCTTCACATCACTGAGCTGCCTGTGCGCAAGAAACAGTAACTTGGCTGCGCTGGCTCCTGTGTGCACCAGGACCTCAAAACTGCTTTTAGCAGCAACAGAAACACGGTTGCACCATTTTGCCTCACACACTTCGGGCAAAATGGAACAAGGGGACACACTGAAAAATAGGCCAGTGTGTTCTGAAACATATATGGAATCAAGGGAAAACGAAAGCCTATTTCTTGACAAAATGTATCCAGGTGCAGCAGTTCAAAGAGACTTTTTACCCTCTGAGCCAGGGCAAGGAGAACTGTATCTATACTTTAGATAAGAGTCCTGCTGAAAGGAAAATGACTACAGCTACCAAGACAGTGGCAATATGAGGAGCTGCAAGCCGAATTAAAGTATGAAATTAAACAGTTTAAAAACACATAGGCTGGAGTTGCAAGCTCTCAGAAACCTGCAATTCCAGTTGCCAGCTATGAAAACTCCTCTTAGGAAGGGAGATACACCCTAAATCCAGGACACTTAGGTGCAAAGTACCAGCTTGAAAAACTTTGAATGGGATGGACAATGACAGTTCACATGGTCAGAAGACATTTGTCTTTGCTCCAGGCTGGGACAATAGCAGTCCTGGGACTCTCACCTATCAAGTGTGAAGGGCAATAAAACCTTCAATTAAGAGAGAGACCCCCCATCCTTCTTGGAAGAAACTGCCAGTTGGTGTTAGCCGGGAAGAGAAAAAATGACAGACAATGACCCCATTTATCTTAAGACTATTTTATGAAGAACTTTAAAAAGACTTATATCTCAGCTGTCAAAATTGGTAAAAATGCGGAATTTTCACAGCCTAAACGTGGAATTGTGGGCTGTGTTTGAAAACTTGGTAGAATGTCGTGACACACTCTGGACAGAAACAGTGATATATGTTGTATTACCAGAAAAGCATCCATGTTGCAAATGTCAAATTAAGTACATACATCCCTGGAGACAATTTTCATCTGCGTATAAAATTGGGGAATTGTGGGCCAAATCTTTAATGTGTAAAATTACCATAATGTGTCAGAAAGGTGAAATAAGGACGCACAGACTGGAGGTTTGGAATAATTTGTGCTGCACAAAATATGTAACCTGTGTATCTGATTTACTAAGAGGTGGCAACTGCATAAATATCTGTTTTTGGCTAAATCGGATTTTCAGTAAAGGAAATGTGGGTGTTCTACATACAGTAAAAATCACCTCATAAACATGATATCACTTTTGTAATATCCAACCATTTGGGAGCAAGACGGAGACTATGTCCTTGCCGAATCCTATTGTAAGGGGCATCGGTAGTGAATCCTGCCCCTATCATATACCGTAATTATGTCATTTGGCATTATAAATAAGGGCCCCTGACTAGAACTCAGGTCACACACACTGATTCCTGATTCATATGCCGGGGTCTTGTTCCTGTCTGTTCCTATCTTCATCTTTCATCTATCCATCTAAACTCCAGATCCCAACCACAAGGCCAAGCAATTGCTGATCCTGCTTCAGCTAGGCCACAATTCTAAAATAATCCCCATAACCAAGGGAAGTGCTGTGGCGTTTTGGGGAAGCATCCTAAATTTACCTGGCTTGCTGCTACTCACTGCTATCCTGCTATCCTGATGCCCTATAGTATCGAGTAACCAGAACTGCCAGTCCAGAAGAACTATCCTTTGGTATAGAGTCCCTGCCCAGCTGACTCTGCCCTGCTGAGTTGTCCGGCTGCCCTGTGTTAGACCAGATCCGTGTGGTGATCCAGAGTGCTGACTGTCTAAAATCCAAACTAAAAGTGGATTGCGAGTATCAATAGGAAACATAGAAAAACATAGTAAAGCTTGCCTTGCTTTGTTCCATCGCAATCTCTAAGTCATCCAATCCTTGAAACCCTGCCTTTGATTCCTTGTGCTAGTGCTAACTTCTTTAATAATTTGTCTTGTGAAATCTTAAACCCTTAATCCTCCCTCGGGTAATCGGACTGGGTCCGCCAGGGAGGGTGCGGCTCAACTCCGGAGTTTGTGTCTCAAACTGGTAGTCTAGCCTGAATGCCCTAGCGTGAAGTAAAACTGTCCTAGCAGAATTGATTTCTGTTCCTTTTTTGCGCCTTTATTTTCCAAAAACGCACCTCACTAGATCTTGCATAACTCACTCAATTTAACAGCTAGAGACGTCATTTCACTTTCATATCATACCTGGGATCCATAGCAATATTTCACCCATTTTTTAACTAAAACCATTTGGTTAATTTCAGGCGGGAATGAGCATTTTTACAAAGTTTTTACACGTGTTATTTTTACTATCAATTGTTTTAAACCTTCCATTCATTTTAGAATTGTATGCTTTTGCTCTATCTATTGCTTATTATTGCTTGTAACTTTCCAGTGTTGCTCCCGTAGAGAATTGTACTTATTTAAGGATTTTTGCACACATTCATTGTTTTATTCAGCCATTTCCGAGTGTCAATTTAACAGTGTAAGGGTTTCAGATCTGTTTTTCCTCTCTTGTTTGGGGAGGGAAGGTTGGATTTGAATTTGGTTTCTTATTCCTTATTCCTTATTCCCTGCTACTTCCTTATATCTATTTAGAATTGCTTATTTGTGGGTTGAGGAATATTGCAGGGGGAAATTCAAAAGTATCTCTATTCTATGGTGTTTTCTATCTGTGTTGCTAAAGGGTTAATTTAAATGCATTGTTCACATTCCTATTTGTTATTATCAGCCCATATATTAAAAAGTGTGTGATTTTCTTGAATTTCCAAATAAATAAATAAATATTACCTTTACCTACCAGCCTGGTTCCTGGTCCATTGTGACGCAGGGTATTAGAAAAGGGGGTGTGATGTGAGTGGTGTATCTCTCAAATATTGAACCAATATATAACAAAATAAGCATTTCAGTTGTGTGCTGCATACTAGGATGAGACCAGGGTGTATCGCCTGATTGAAATACTTAACAATTTCTACAATGCATTTAAGGTACAGCATGTGGCAATTTTACATAGTGAATTAGGTGTGTAAGCTTTTTCCAAACATTCGAGAGTATCCTTTCGGGGGCCATCAATTTTGTGCCCAGAGCACCACTTGTGAAAATGCTGTTTTAAACACGTTTTCACAACAATGGGTGTAAAACCTTTGATGGCCAGAAGATCAACCCATGTCACAGATGGTATAACTGCGTCCGTATAATTTTTAAGGGTATTGATTTCCATTAACAAAACACAGGCCTTAAACATGATATTTTCAGAATCCCTGAGTTTTAAAGTTGGTTTGCAGAGCAAACACAGTCAATATTGATATTCTCTGATACAGCCTGGTTACTCATCAGTGCCATACACTTTATTGGTTGGAGGTTGTAGACAAAATAAAAATGCTTAGTTTTAACTATAGGTAGTTCTTATGCCCTATAAAATACTCACATTAAAATATGCTCACCGGATAACATGCTGTCCGATAGCCCAGGTGCTTGGCCCCCCCGTTTTTGCTGCTGGTGCAATGGAGCATAATCAGTCTCTGGTGTCATGGCCGCCTCTGCCTGCAAAACCATAGATTAGGAAGGGAGATATAGATTCATATCCACTGTACTCAGAACCTCCATCAGCTGCAGCTGGTTGCTCCAAAACCACATCTTCGCCATTCCAGGTCACCATTTCCAGATTAGCAAGTTTTATGGACAAATGCTCCTTAATGTTTTGAACGCAATCTCCAACAGACTTCCCCATAACCGTAACAGTAAGCGCTGGTTTCTGCCGATAGGGAGTGTGGCAATGTACTTGTAGAGGTCACTGGTATCACAATCTGCCAAAAAGTTCCAGACAATCTCCAGATCATCATTCTCCATTAAACAATAAGGGGTATAACTATCCTCGGATCCCCCTGGGCTTCCTGGGGGTGTTTCCCCCTTGTCATAACTGTAGCTGTTCATAATAGTTGTTTCCTGAATAGCCCCTATAAAGCTCAAAAAGGGCTGTGTTTTCCAACCTACTGCAAAAGCTATATATCCGGGTTGTAAAGCCCACCCTGACACCATCAAAACCTTAAGCAGCCCCATTTAATCAAAATTGATATCAAACATTCTTGAAATAATTAAAATATATCCAATGTATACTGAATGTATTAAAGGTTGTATCTAATGCACCCCGACTGTACATAAAAAATAATAGAAAGTTCATATTAACATTATCCAAAATCTTACCATATGTCCACCAACTTTATATAACAATAATATAAAACATATGTACCATTTATATAAAATTATTAAAGTTCTTATTAAATGAATGACAACTTTATATAAAAATAATATGAAACATATATAACGTTTAGGGTCTTATCAAATGTATGACAACTTTATATGCAATCTGTTATAAAAATATGCCATCAATTACTGCGCCTACAATTATATTAAATCTAAATAAAAAGTATTATAAAAATCATGGCGTCAGCTATATACTTAAAAAATCAAACCCACGCCCACGTCATCAGCTCGTCACCATGAGAAACCCCTAACCATCACAGTCTCTCTCTTTACAACTCACTCCACCCTCCAACTTTATATTCACTTTATATCAAACTGATATAGATTATATCTTTTTTAATATAAACAACAAAAACTATTTATTTCAAGAAATATACATTTGATATAAAATAGATAGCATCAATTTATATCAAGTTTATATCAATCACATATCATAGGAGGGCGGGACTAAGAACGTCAAGCGGGCGTTCCCACTTGTCAAAAATATAACATTGCAAAAAAGGAGGTCCTATATACTACTAACAATTGAGTGCAACATAACACCATAAATAGTGTTTGTAATAGGAATGGGCACATACACATTATGTGAAGAGGAAAGTGGCTGGGTAGAAAAAGAAGAAAAGGAGAGCGGGTGGGAGAGAAAGGAAAGGGGGAAGAGTAAATAAATGAAAAAATAAAGGGGGTAATTACGTAGTGGGTGCTGCTGCTTTGGTGAACGTGTTTATTTTTGATGTCTCAAACTTGTTCGTACTCTCAATTGGTTTTCTTACATTCAGCAATATCTGAATTAACGTGTCTAATAGATAAACGCATCAAAATTACGTTGATGGTAGTGAGGGACCCAAGGTTAACCTAGTTCGCCTGGTTTGATCCCTTTTCCCTGATGCTTTTAGGTAGGGGAGTTTGGTACTCTGGATGGATGGAGGGTGGGAGAGTGTGCACATAAGGGTCAGAGAATTCAGTGCAAATTGTCACATTTTAGACAGAAATTGTAAAATGGGTAGGTTGCATTTTTGAAGGAAACTGTTTATTGTGTATATTTGTAAGAACACGGTTGTCAATTTTGTTCAGAAATGACTTGCCTTAGCAAGAGGGATACTATTTGAATATACACGTGACATGATTCACTGGCATTGGGGTCAGGTAGGGAGGATGTGAGGCATGGGCAGGGGGTCTATGGGTGACAGGGTATTGTAACGTACAGTACACTGGAGGAGGAGGGAGTTTTTTATGGCATGACCATAAACAAGGGACAGAACAAACACGCAAAATGAAGGGGAATGGTTCACAGGTACAAGGTATAAGAGTTATCCAAAGTTTATAGTGCAATATCACCTGCGACAAGTGCAAAAAACGATAAGCGATGAAAAAAGAAGGCAGAGGTGAGGGGTACACACAGGGATTGCGTCTTTGCTCATCCTGATGCCCATGTGGCAGGGGAGTTGGGAGCTCTAGCTGGGTGGTTGGCTACTGATGAGCCTGCACGGTTGAGCAAAAGGAAGGCCCACGGCCTGCAACTAGAACATTTGAGCCCATTTCGTTATGAGCGGCTTCGGGGCTGGCCCTAGGATTTGTGGTGCTGTGGGAGTCAGAAGGTTTGTGGGGCCCCCCTAATTTGCATAAATAGTGATGTTAGTAATAACACAGAATGAGTCTTTAGTATGCAAAGGTATAATGGGAAGTTAAATTATGTTGCCATGTGTAAGGTAGAAGGCAAATCCAATGTGACGTCCAGTATATGAATTGTCAATATTAACATTTTGCTATGTGGCAATATCAGGAATGAGAATTTTTTTTTACAAATAAGGCATAGTGTGATAAAAGTTACGGGAGCACCCACTTTGGTTAAGTGGTGAAGGCTGGATTTGAGTGCAATCTGCAATTCAGGAACTTGAACACATCTCTTCCCAGATGTAATTGATAGAAATGCTGTTTGCAAAAGTTATTTTGAAACTTTGGTTTTAAAATGCTACAGGCCTCATCACGAGTTAGGGAATATCCCGGCTGTAAAACTGCACAACTGTAATAGCGCTAGCACCCACCGGTCTGGTGGTATTACCACAGGATCAGGGGTTGGGTGTTAACGGTAAATCCCCATTATCCATTGGGTCCATTGGATCCAATGGGGCATTTGTGGAGCTAATACTGCCAAAACAGGGCGCTAAATGGCATTTTCATCTACAGAAAAAGCTGGAGGTAAAACAGACCATTTATCACCTAACTCTTGATAGAGCCAGCCCTTTTAATGTGATGATAACACCATTACCGCCTCATTTAAGGGCTACAGTCCAACTCGTGATGAAGCCCTATGTGTGGAAGGCAATGTAAAAATATGGTGATTGTGTTTTTCTAACTGAAATCAATTGCTATTTTTGCAGCAGTTTCACAATAGTTTTTTGTTTTTATTGTGTGTATATTTGGGCATATTGTTCAAATTAGCAATATGCTTCTATTTCAAAAGCTAAATATAAGGATTATTTTGACTGTCAAAATAAATAATAGCAGAAACTACGTTTATCGGGTGTTGCTCACTACAAAATGAGAAGGTAGCCTCATTAATGTACCCCCTGAGCCTTGACTGGAGGGGGTGAGCAGGCCAAAACTGTTTGCCGGAGGTAGAATAGCAGCTGATCCTATAGCAGAAAGTTGCAAAGGCAAATGAGGCAAATGAGCAGGTTGGGAGACTGTTCCCGAGACGTTATACATTTAGACCTTCCTTTAAATCATATGTTTTCTTTCCTTTTCCTGTGGCAACAGCGCCTAGCTGCCCAAGGCTTTTGTGCGCTTTCTACGAATGTAAAAATAAATAAATAAACATGCTGTAAAATGTGGTGTTTTGACATGGGATGAGTATGTCTCCCGCGCTTCACTCGGTCTGGGAACTTTTGCCTGATAGAAAAAAATCCCAATACGAGCACATGCTTTGATGATCATTTTATGCATCTTGTGGGTAAGTGTCTGCACAGAAAACTTGACAACCTGGGTGAAATCCTGGTAGACAAATACTTGACTAAGCTTGCCAACCTCAAAAACACCCAGGGGGGGTTGCTTCCACCCTCTAAAAAATTTACGCTCGCCACCCATTTGTACCCATATGTACCCTTTACTTGAGCCCTGAAAAGCAGCACATGGCCTCTATAAGGGAAAAATAACTGCATTAGTCTCCAGGATTGGAACCTCCCTTGCCACATCCTGGGCAAATATTCAGGACTTGCTTGCCCAGTCATCATTCCCTTTCCTGAACCCCACATCTGTCTTTCAACAATGCTCTGCTTTGTAAAGATGACTTTTAAAGTACACATACCATATTAAGGTACCCGCTGAAATATATACATCCTTACAGAAATATGTTAAGCACAAAGTGCACAATTATGGCCTTATTCCCCCACCAGAATGCAAATCAGCAAAATGCAAAAAAATGGTCTTTGGGTTTTGAAAATGTATTTGCAAGATGTATAACAACATATAATGTGTGAAAAGGTTACCTCATTGTGTTTCAATGTTTGACAAATGAAGAGTTCATATGTGATGTGATGAAAATATCACATTCTACCAATAATAAACTCTTTAGTGCATTTTGGGCCCGATTCATGGAATATATTGTGCGGAAAATCAGGGACTTGTGCGCGAAATCACACGCAAGGGCCCGTTCGTCGATTCATGGAACACAATGCGTGGGGCTTACCCGGGTCTTGCGAGAAATCCGTGCCAGTTCGACACGTAAATGCGACAGCACATATGCCTTGCACAAGAACACAAGCAAAGGGCTGTCCGTGTCTGCGCTGCCACCTTAAAAGGGGGCGGAACATGTGGAATGGGAAACAACACGCGAAAATGTGGGCATTACGAGGGAGGATACACAGTCAAACAATCACCACGCCCATACGTGTGTAAAGAAAGCATATTTATGGAATCAAACAGAGATCGATGGCGTGCAAAATAGTACACACAAATCCTGAAACTGCTACGCCACGCGATAGTAGGCGGAAACGTCACTGCGCACACCAAAAAATGCATTAAAAGCATGTGCGATGAACAAACGGACGTATACTGCCACAATTAATGTACCGGTTGTTGCAGCAGTGATCGTGGGACACCGCAGGAGGAGGAGGATGGCCAGGGCCTGGGTTTTCCACCCAAGGACCACACTTTTTGGGATGCCTGAAGGCCCGGTCTATGCCTGGTATAGGTTTCCCCTCATTTCATCCTAGACCTGGTCACAGAGTGGGAAGATTACCTTATATCACCCACCGTGTGATCCCAAGCACTGAGCCCCTTACAAAAGGGGCTCACTGTGCTGCATTTGTTGGCCACTGATTCATTCAAGTGGGCCACTGCAATAGTTGGGGGCATATCACAGTCCACTCAGTCATGTTGCCTACACCAGGTGTTGGCAATCATGACTGCATGCCACTCAGTCCGCAGGCACGTCTATATTTCCCCCGAACACCTTCTGAAAGGCAGGCCGTGGTCCAGGATTTTTATGGTGTGGCGCCCGTCCCTAAAGTGCTTGGTGCCATTGATTGCACCCATGTTGCTCTACGTCCATCTAGGGCAACAGAGAATATCTACCGTAACCGGAAACACTGGCACTCCATCAACATTCAGGTTGTGTGTGATGCCAAGGGCATCATTACCTCTGTCTATTGTCTATGCAAACTATCCTGGATTCACCCATGATAGTTACATATTCAGAATGTCACCCCTAAACCGGGACCTGGAAGCTGGGAGGCATGTCAACATATGGCTCCTTGGTGAGTATCAATGGCCCTGCACATGTATGCATGCCATATACAAACAAATACACACCAATGACAAACATTCTCACCTCTCCAGGGGACTGTTCCTTTCCTCTGAGCACCTACATGATGACGCCAATATGGGACCCCACCACACCTGCCCAGGTAAGAAACAATACAGCCCATATTGCAACTCGGCCATAGTGGAGAGCACATTCGGAGTGCTCAAATCACGGTTCTGCTCCCTTGACCACTCTGGTGGTGAGCTGCTATATGCACCACCAGTAGTCTGCAGGATCATAGTGGCAGCATGTGTCTTGCACAATATTGTAACACGGTGTGGCATACCGGTGGACATGGTGGTGCCCCCAAATCCACACCAACAGGTACACCGCTTGTGTATGGCTGGCCAAAGGGCATGTGGAGAGGCTGCCCGTACCCAGCTTGTGGCTACATTTTTCACCTAAACTCCATCCCTTCTGGAGTGCATTCGACCATGCTACATTCCAGGTGCCATTCAATGATGACAATGGTCCAATCAACTGTGCCCTCCAAACCACCCTGAGCATGTCCCCCTGGATGTGCAAAATTGTGTGCCTCCCTTACAACTTAAAAGACAATCCTCCCTAACAAACCCAATGACACTAGCACCAACATGCAAAACCTTCCATTAAGTCACCTCTGTGTCACTCAACCCATCCAATGTGTCATCTACAAAGATCAGAACACTGTGTCAAGGTATGGCACATCATGCAAATGTATATTTGGAAATGCCTGATACACAAGGCTGGTGTCTCAAAGTGCTGAAGGATGGATGGAACAGGGGCTGAAAAAGAACACTCCTACAGTGCCATTGAATCACTGAAATAAAAATAGTCACTGTCTCTGTGCATGTCATACAATCAACAGTGGTGGCAATACTGATTATGTCTGATGATGAAACTACAGTTTCATCAACTGCATGAATGTGCCCCCCTGCAGTGATCCATGAACCCTGTGCACCATATACACAGTACTTTACATTATACATGTGGTAGGTCAAGGCACCAACGACACATAATCCAGATGGACATGATGCACACTACTGCATCAATAGCACGGAACACAGTGGGAGATGGAAGTGGGGAAGAGGAAGGAATACTTGCTCAATGTGCAAGGGGACAGTGAGTCTACTACGCAGAAGGCATCAGGCTGAGCAAATGGAACCACCACCAGCCCTTCCAATATCCAAGAGACTCACAAACAGGGAGTCGTTGCCAGAGGAATGCAGGAGTACATAAGCCTACTAAATCATCATGAAGCGTTGAAGACGGTACTGGGACCCAGACATCGCTGCGGAGGACATCCCTGCATCACAATATAATATGTGCAGTCTATGATCCTCACAATCCGTCATATAGCCATGGAGACGTTCTACCTGGACTGTCAACTGATGAGTCACACATACATTATCTGGCAAAGCTGTAGGGGTCACAGGGTAAAACAAGGAACACTCTTCAGTTGGATGTAGCAGTAATGTAGCATGGAGAGTACCATAGCGCATGTTACATAGCATCTCTGCCTGATGTTGTGGAAGTGTACATTCACTGTGTGCATCAAGAGCTGCAACTCATACTACTTCACAAGCACACGAAAATGTAGCAGTAAGGGAATGGGGAAGTACAAGTATGATCAAACATTCCTGCCTTGGGATGATTGTGGAGGGAGTGATCACATTTAGGAAGGACAGAGTCAATGGCAGAAGTAGGCTGCAGTTGAGTCATTTGGGACATGCAATTTTCTAAATGGCACCGAAGCCAAGGTCATTTTGAGGTCACCAGTCCAGGATGGCTGTGAGGCAGACATGGTGAATAAGGCTGTCAGTGTGTCACTAGGAACAGTGCTGAAGAGTAGTCTGTCCTCATCATAACACATGAATCAGTTTGACCATGCTTGGAATATGCGCTGCCGCAGTAAAATGTATGCATGGCAAATGAATGGACACCTGCATGATGCCACAGGTGGCTGCTGAAGTAGGGTAGAAGAAAGTACAGAGTATAGGATATATACGGAATTGACACTTTTGGAATTACCTAATCAAGTCCACTGTCTGTTCATGGATTATTCAAATGAGGATTGAATGCATCACTGCATGAAAAGCATATGACACCGCAAGGATGATGAGGACACCAGGCGATTATGAATGGAGGGATGACACCATTCATCATGTGACCCCTGTAGAGCAGTGTCTGTTGCTCTGATGTGATTCAATCCACACTGGTGTTGATGTACATCCATGAGAATGCTGTCATGGGTGTACATTAGTGTGTGGACAGAATTGGCCAGCAGTACCTCCCGGAAGGTGAATAAAGCCATGCCCTAGTATGTTGTTTTTACGGAAGGCAGTGCATATGTCATAGTAATGATGTTGCACACAAGTGAGTGCCTGATGGAGGATGTAAAATGAACACCAGGAAAGGAGTGTTTACATCACCAAGAGAATACGACAGAGAGGAGATGTTAGCAATGAGGGTTCTGTCGGAGGAGATGTACACCAATAGGGATGACAACCTTCATGTACTTCTCAACTCTGTCCACTACTTCCGGGGAGACGGGAGTGAATAATGAGAATGAATAATGAGGATGGTGAGTGTCAGGGGGTGGAGAGGTGCAGCGGGTTGTGGTTGAAGAGCCTGTCACTAGTCGGTTCAGTCAGTCATGTGTATTTTCAACACATATGTGCTTCGAGTGCATACCAAAGCTACTTTAAAGCAATTCATGGAGAATATACAGTGTATGTCTTGACAATCATTCATCCACTCACCTCTTGCACCTCCGCCAGAAACCTGCTTGATGGCACAAAGTACTTCTGCACAGCGATGGAGTCGCAATGGAAGACATAAATCAACTACACAAAGCCAAAAGAAATTTTAATCCGCTAATGACCAGATCATGATCAATGCAGACTTCAGTGTCACCACATAGCAAAGTTGTAATGATGCGTCTATCCCAATGCAGTACCACCATGCTCCCAGACATGTTGCTCTAGAAGCTGCATACACCATGTAGAGGCATGCATGAGAATATGAAGAAACCCCAATAACAACACGAAACATGATGTGCACTTACCCCAAACATCCCACATAACATCAGACATTGCAACATTATTGACCCATAATTAGGAACTGCCAGATGTGACAAACATCGCTAATCCCAAAAACCCTGCTAGTGATCTGATGTGTCCCTCATTACACCTGATAAAAGTTGAATGAGGCACAACTCACACCAAACATCTGCACCTGACAGAGTCCACAAACCTTTGACCATGCTGCACACTCCCAAACAGCCATGAAAGTTGTACACACAGATAGAAAGCACAGTGATCATAATCAGTGAACAGTGGCACCAGCAATACGTCTGTAGAACTTGACCATAACCCTCATTACAATCACTGATATGGCTATCATAACCCCCTCAAACAATAGTGATTGAGCACAGTGAACTCACACAGTGCCTCATGCACATGAAACACCCCAAGTGTCGGCAAAAGCCATGCACAGTGTTGAAAAAAGCAATGTCACTCATGGAACACTGTCAGGCCTGCTGCCAATGTTCATGGAAGTCATCTGCAGTATTAACCCACCTATGTGCAGGTGTGAAAGGACTATCTACAACATGCAGTGCATAATGTGTATGATATGATATATGAGAGGTTATTTATAACAGGCTTAATACCAAGCGATTTCTAAGCGCGGATCCGGGGATCGAACCTGTGTTGTCTCATGTCGTCTTGCTTTCAAGTCGAGCACGTTGCCCCTGAGATATCCTCCTGAGACTAACAGGTGCCTCAGACACAAGCACCTGTCTAGCATAGCAGTGTTAATTACATCAATGATGCAACTGACCAGATGCTGTGTTGCAGTGGCATGTAGAAAATGTAGAAAATGTAGTTTATTTGCATGACGGTTGGTGATGAATCCTGTCAGAAAGGCATGTTCAATGGATGTATGGCTCAAGTGTTTGTATGCACGTGCAGTGCACTGTGCACACATCAGTACACCATGACATGGTTCACCCAGGGCAGTCATTCATATGCAAGCACATGAGCAACACATTCATGCCATGTTTTACAATCAACATACACATATTCATGATACACACAATTGATCACTAACTGGACATATCATCGTAATTTGGCAGGCCTCCCACGCCTTGCACCTGATCCACATGAATTAACGGGCTCATGGTCTCTTCATGTGGAGTGAGCTCCTGCTCCTGTGGTGACCCCCCTCCAGTTGCCAGAGCAGAAGCAAGGTTGGCACCCAGCGTGTGTTTGGTGCGATGGTGGAGGTCATTTCACTGCTTCATGACCTGAACAGCAGTATGTCGCTCATTCCCCAACGCGTTGATGTGATGCGTGACTTGCTGCCAGTGCACCATATGCTGAGCAGGCGTCTGTGTGCTCCCTGGCTGCGAGCACATGTCAAGGTGGTGTTCACGCACATAGCCCATGAGGATCTGGAGATCATCATCATTGAAGCTCCTCTTCCTCGATATGGCAGTTTCCTTTGCTGTGCTTTGGGGTTGAGCCTCTTTCTGTCATGCATGCTTTGCCTTCTTGGCATGTGGTACACACCCTGTGTAGCTGGGACCACTCAGGGCACCAGATGCTGGACCACTAGTGTCCTGGGCCATGCCATCACCCTGAACCTGGGGGGGGGACAACAGCAGCTACCCCTGCAGTGTGGGATGTCTAAACCCACTCATCCAAGCCCTGCAACATCACTAGGTATTGCTGGCAGCAGAAACATCAGAATGGCCACTGGAAAGCATGCTGCTCGCCAGAAATCACCAGAAAATGCACAGTGAAAACCTGAAAAATAGGCTGCCATCCACTTTTGCCTATCTTAGTGAGAACCGGAGACCACTGCCAAAACCCATCCTTTGGCTGCTCACAGAGCAAAATCTCTGCCAAGGAATACAGAGCTGTCTCAAAAATCTGTTTTTATTTGGTGTCAAATTTGCTAAAATAATGGCTCACAAACCACCTAAAAAGATCCAACCTCCTTGTTGGGTGTTCCACATCATTATACTGCAAGAATCCACATAAATCCAATGTCAGAAAGAATCATGTGTTATTAGAACAAAATCCACTTTTAAAGATATTTGATGGAAAGACAGCTGTCAGAATGGGTGTAGTACCGTTACTCACCTATGTCAGGTGCTGGCGATTTATAATTCTGACAGGAGAGCTGTGTTTCAGAAGTTAAATATGCCAAAGAAGAGAATTCCATCAAAATGCCATATAGAGTGCCACAAGGTGATTTCATTGTTGAAAAAGACTTGATTTAAAGATATGTTGCTTATTGTGAGTTTATAAATGTATTTTTTTTACAAGGAACTATGTTGCAATTGACTAGAAGGTAATCTGATTTAGTTAAAACTTCAAGAGGCCTTCTGTTCATGGGAACCCTTCACACCTTATCCCTAGACAAAGAAGCTTCCTTCTGCCCTTGGCCAAGAGTTTGACAGACTGGTGTGAACAGGAGCTAGCCAAGGCAACCTGGCATGTTGCTCTCAGTCAAGACAATGGGGGCTTTGGGATGAATAGAATATGCTGATTTGGGTGTGACTGGTCAACAACTGCTCTGGGAGAAACAAGACATGTGACCCTCTGAGTAAGCCAGCTCTGGGGGCGGGGACAAACCATTGTGGATTCAGGTAGCCCAGCAAATATATGTTTTATAAAATTGTGAATAACAAATTTTACCAAGCTGACAAAAATATGAAACTTGGGATTCTTAAAATGAAAATTCACCCACAATTTAAGACTAAGCTGTACGCCGTGTGATGTTCTGAGACCAAACCCCGGAATTATTAATTTTGCAGCTGCAGTGTTTTTGCTATGAACATAAGAATTTACAGGAATGTGCCCAGAGAGGATATGTATGTTTGTGTAAAATTTGGTGCAGAACCAATATTGGGAAACCCACCAAAAGCGCAAATAAGTTGTCATCTCTGAACTAGAGCTCTTAGGAAGATCAGAGTTGGACAAGAATGTACCTTAAGTAATTTATGATGTGTATACGTATTATGAACAACTTGTGTATCTGGGAAATATGTTTTCTGGGTAAAATTGATTTTCTCTGTAAAAGCAACGGGGAGGGATTTCAGTTAAGCCATAAACATGATACCGGGTGACACGCTGATTCATTCTCCAGTCAGGGGACAGAGAATCCTCTAACCTATAAAATCCTTAGGGGGTTGGGCATAGAGAATCAGCCTACCCACCCACTTTGGAAACACATAAAAAGAAACTGTTTAGGACAGATAAAGGACACTCTTTTTTCCACTACTCACCGATTCCTGCAAAGCACTCTGCCAGACCAGATCCAGACAATATCCAGACAGAGACTCCAGACTCCAGATCTAGATCCAGAGACCAAAACTCTAGAACCCAAACTCTAGAACCTTGAAGCAGAGAGGCCTAAACCAAAAGCTGAATCCTTCTCAGCAGGCCTTCAGAATCTTTTGCAACCTGATTCTAACCCCTAAACTTCCACGGGGCCTAACCAAACCATTCAACAGCCGGGCTGAGCTGTCTGCTTCTAGCTAAGAACCCTGTGCTAGAACTGAGGACCAGACCCAGAAAGCAGTGCTGTAATCCAAGACCCGTCATATCCAGTTCAAGAGGCCGCAGACCGCCATGCAGTGCTGAACGCAGAATCCAGAGGGCCTGAGACCTGTCCGGGTGAGTGAAGCCAAACCCCTTGACCAGATCTTTGACGAGGCCCATTCCATTTCAAAGCTAGGAGTGAGTATCTAGTCTAGAACTGTCCATAACCAATCTCTTAGTTTAAAGTAATCCTCTTCCATCCATTTTAACCTGTCCAGAACTGCATTATAGAATCTTGTATCCATCCTATTGGTTCCAAATCTGTAAAGCGCGATCTGCCATTTGAAATCTTGACTTTATTTCTGAAAATCTACCTTCACAAAAACCTCTGTAACTTTCGAACCACACGTCTTAGAAGCGAAATTTAACTGTCATTTTAAAGCTAAAATCCTAAGCTTTCCAGCAGACCCAAAACGGCACTCCATTATAGTTTTTCCATAATCGCGATTTACGCACGTGAAAAATTGCAGCGAATTGCAATTTAGCTCCATTTCACCACTTGTACAAATAGCTGTTTCTTGTTTTCAACTGCTGAAATTCGTTTCCAATCTGATAATCATTCATGAATCATTGCTAGTGCTGACCTGAACCAATCCAAAGTAACTATCACTTATCCTGAATCACATTTAGTGAATTAAAATCATTTTAGCATATTTCCCCTTTCATTGCAATCACATTCAAAAGTATTTTTGCAATTCTTAAAATCCTTCCTGTGTTTTCTCTAAGCTTGCTGGGGAACTGGGATTGAATTGCATTGTTGATTAATATTCCTGAAACCTGTGTGCTCTCATTTCCACCTCTTCATATTGCATACTGGGGGGATTGAGTAGTCACAGGGGAAAAAGTTATCATATTGTCTTTTGTTGAAATCATATCATGTTATTTCTGGGTTGCATTCTTTCCCATTATTGCATTTACCTGAATCATATAAGGTAGTCTCTGCTACAGTATCCTTCATATTCATACTCCTAAGTGATTAAAGAGATTGTCAATTTTGTAACATTAACCCTTGTTGATTACAGTCCATATTCATAAGTGTGCTATTCAGATATTCTTTTGTTCATAAAAGTGTGATATATATATATTGTTTAATTCTTCAAATAAATCTTTTAATTTGCAAAACAAACCTACTTCTTGGCTCAGTGAGGTCAGGGGGATTCAAAGAGAGGGGCGTTATATAAGGGTTCATCATCCAGATTTAAAGAACTTTGACATAAAAAATATATAAATAAGGGCCTCCATTGGGCATCCCAGACTAGGCATTGAATTAGTTGGAGTGCTGAATTGAAGTCACTTACAGCAGGTTCCTGACCCTGGGTGATGGGGACAGGGGCATTATGGGGACATCCCTTCCCCCTTGCGGGACGGACATCAGCTGCCCCTGGGTGTCTGTGTACCTGGCAGGGGACGACCACAGCTACCGCTGCAGGTCCCTGCCCCTGGGTGGTGGCAACAGCAACTGCCCCTGCAGATCCCTGAACCTCGGGGGGGACAGGAGCTTTATGGGGACAGCCCTTCCCCCTTGAGGGATGGATATCAGCTGCCCCTCGGTGTCCGTGTACCTGGAGGGAACGACCACAGCTATTGCTGCAGGTCCCTGCCCCTGGGTGGTGGGCACAGCAGCTGCCCCTGTAGGTCCCTGACCCTGGGTGGTCGGGACAGGAGCTTTACAGGGATGTCCCTTCCCCCTTGAGGGAATGGACATCAGCTGCCCATGGGTGTCCGTGTACCTGGGGTGGAACGACCACAGCTACTGCTCCAGGTACCTGTCCCTGGGGGCTGGGGTACAATAGCAGCTGCCCCTGCAGATTCCTGAACCTGGGTGGTGACAACAGCAGCTGCCCCTGCAGATTCCTGAACCTGGGGGGGCAACAACAGCTGCCCCTGCAGATCCCTGAACCTGGGGGGGCAACAGCAGCTGCTCCTGCAAGTCCCTGACCCTGGGTGGTGGGGAGGGCAGCTGCACCTGCAGCTCGCCGACCCTGTTGGGGGAGGGGCGGCAGCTCTCTCTGCAGGTCCCCTACCCCGGGCCACCTCTGCCACCTTTCCCTCTTGAGTCCTTCCCATGCATGGTACTGATGGACGAGTACAGTAGAAGGCACACCAAGCAATTGTCCTGGGCAATCGGAGTGTGGGGGCAGTGTACATGATGGTAAACGTACTTCAGTGGTCCAGCAAGGCTCAATTTTACCCCTGGTGAAAAAATAAATGGGACGCATAATGCACAGGCACCCTAAAAATCTAAAATGCATGTACGTGACACCTCTGTGGTTCCCGTAAAAAGAAAAAGCATTACGCGATACGCTGTGGCACCCAGCAACACAAAATATGCGTACACGAAGCCCAGGAAAGCTACTATAATGATGTCAATGGAGGTATGCGATACACAGGGGCCCCCAGAGTATGAATAACGCGTACGCGACTCACCGTTAGCCTCTGAAAAAAGAAAAGTACACGCGTGTGTGCACTGGGGCAAATCCCCCACCAAAATAAGAAGTTTGTCCTGTCACAGTAGCGAACGTATTGCGTGGCACCACTAAATTCTCTGTAATGCACTTGTCCATCCACTCTAATTTGCACGTGCGGTTGGATTTACTGCTACGCACTTCTTTATCCCGATTCTGAACGCCAACGCCCAGCGTGTGTCACATAACGTACGCGATGAGGGCCTTTCCTCTGATTTCACATGTCTGTGCTAATTTTGAACACGCACAGCAACCGTCAGTCTGTTTCTGCCTGCCCAAGCAATAGACACGGAAGACACGCTCCTGCCTACAAGCCTTTTTACCTGCCTCCTACTGCCCTGAGCTGCCTCCTACTGATACCTCCTCCTACTCCCACTGTGTGTGCCTGCTGCCATCTGCCCTGCAATTTGAGTGCCTGCTGTTCAGCCATTGCCAGTGCTTCTGTCCATCGCCCTGTGACCACCTCAGATGATTCCGAAGACTCCCAACGTGCCAGAACATCACCACTGCGCCACAGACCAGCCCCAGGACCACTTTTCCCCCTTCACACCTGCCTGTAGGGTTGCCATGTCTCAAGCAACATCATCTGAGGTAAGTAGCAACCCCAGGGCAGCGAGGCAGAGGGCTGTCAACTTCACTGCCAGGGAAGTTGACATCCTAGTGGAGCATGTCCTTCAATGCACCAACGCAAGTCGCAAGGAAGGATGGAAGTTGATCTGGGACCGGATAGTGGATGCCATCAAATGGAGGGGGGTGGCATCCCTTGACTTCCGACATGTGCACAAGCGCTGGGAGGACCTTACGTTCAGGACAAATAGCAAGGCCCTGCGCTTCCTCCAGTTCAGTACCAACAGAGAGGGGCCCAGGTGCCAGATCAACAACACCGACATGCAGGTCCTGGAGAAGTTCTACCCGGTGCTGCACAACTTCCCAGGTCAGCGATTTGCAGCAATGTCTGGAGTCATCAGATGAGTGTCCATGTGTTGCTGTGCTCCACAATGCGTGTTCATGCATGTTGGGACTGTGCACCTTGGGCTTACAGCAAGAATGCCTCTTGTACGGATGTCTGCGTGCATGTCCCAGACAGTGCTCTCCATGTGTGCAGTTAACCATGAGTCATTTCAATGGTATAACATTTGCATTGTGTGTTGTACAGCAGCATTTTTCAATGTGCATATGTTTTGTTACATGTGTCTGAGACGTACCCATGTGAGAAGTGTGACAGATGAGGTGGTGTTGGCAACCTCATGTGCATGCATGGTCTTCATGTGTATGTGTCAAAGATGTGACTGGCCATCAGTCATGGATGGATGAAACAGGTGCATTTCAATGTGTACCATAGTCTTGTGGTGGGTTAGCCGTTGAAGGTTTTCTGATGTGATTGCTCATTGCACTGCTTGAGGACTATCAGGTGATGTGTGTGCATGACATGTGTATGACCACATGATGCATGTGTGAGTAGCATGCACCATTGATAGGTTGTGACAGTGCCTTGTCCCAGATGGGATTGTCTGTTGGGATGGACAGACTTGTATGTGCATGTATGTACATTGCACATACTTGTGTGTTTTGGAGGTGGATGATGGTTGTACCCTTTACCAGTGTAATTCATGTGAAACATTAGTGCAGTACCCTGATGTTTGTGTCCTATGTCTACTTATCTGCAGTTGCATTGGAGGAAGAGGGCGGAGCAGTGCTGTGGAGCAAGGCAGCAGGGATGCCTCCACCAGGCAGAGGCACAAGGCCCAGTCATGCTCCCTGGACACAACATCATTGGGGAGCGAGGAGGTGGGTGCAGCGTCTGGACCATCGGCCAAAGCTACTGAGGGGCAGTCCAAGAGAGCAAAGGTGAATGTGGACTCTTCAGCAGCGGGAGGACAGGTGAGACGACACAGGGGCCATTCAGTGCGGAAGATGCTCCGGAGTCATCCAGGATGGCGGGGGAGGAGCAGAAGAGGGGGCCGCAGTAACCCAACCCATGGGGTTAGGCAGGGGTGGTGAGGTGGGTGTGACTACTGTAGTCCTGCCCCTGGAGCATGAGGCTGTGAAGGTCACCGTGGAGGTGCCTGTGCAAAATCCTGTCCCTGGAACAGCAGCTACAGCTGTATGCACCTGCCAGAATGCCTTAACCTGGACCAAGCCCCAGGTGTCAGAATCTTCCACCCAGACCGACACCCCAATGCCGGTGGGTGTTGCTATTCAGGACAGAGTTGTACCCCTGCTGGTCGGTATTGGGAGGTGTTCCGGTGGCATACGTGATGAAGTGCGGGCTTCCTGTCGGGTGCTTGCACATTATCACAATGATGTCTGGCATCCCCTCAACTGGCTAGTAGCATTCCTGGTCTCTACTGTGCTGCGTGAGCTGTCCAGTAATGCAACCCCCTCCTCGCCTTACTCCTCTGTGCTCCAGTCATCCTTCGGGTTGCCTTCCGGCCCAGATACCACCAGGGCCCCGTGTGCACCCGTCCCACCCATGTTGGCCCATTTGGTGGAGCAAACATCCCTGCCTGAGTTGGTAGTCGACAGTGGATCCGCTGAGGTTCTGTCACCAATGCCGATCCAGGCAACGACAGGAGCAATGGCAATGGAGGAAGAGCAGGCACCCAGGAGCAGGGCACGTGCTGGACATCCCCGGCTATTATCATCAGCCCGGAGGGTGTTCACATGAAGCAGGCACCGGGCGCTATGGCAGTAGCAGGCTCTGAGGAGTCTATTCTACTCAGGGCATTCCATTGTAAGGGGGCAGGTATCCGGCGTCAGGCAGGATGTAACTGTGGACCTGAGAAACAGGATGTCTTCTGTGTTGGGGCACTACAGGCAGGGTCTTGGGGCAGAGAGGCAGCAGGTTCGGGAGGTGAGAGTCACAATAGCAAGGGTGGAGGTTGCACTGCATCGGGCAAGGAGGTGGAATGTCATCCTTGAGGCAACTGTCAGGGAGGTGGAGGGGATGGAGAGGACCATGCTGCAGGCCCTGCAAGCCCTCCAGGAAAGAACAGAGGCCCGCCTGGGGGTAGTGGACGCAGTGCTCGTTGATACCCTAGTCCAGACATTGAGCGAGATTGGTGATGAGGAGGACTAGCCCGCTGCCTGTGTGCATAGTTTTTTAGATGTAAGTTTCCTTTGATTTTTTTTTTATTATTTGAAGCTGATATTTTGGACTATACTCTATTTTTTTGTACACAGTTCTGTAGGGGTAAGTTTCCTTTTGATTTGTTTTTGTTTTGGTGTGGACGAATTGGACAATCCTCCATGTCTATTTTGTACATAGTTTTTCATGGTGTGACTTTTCTTTTTCACCAGACATTATGGACCTTTTTTTATTTTTGGATTGTACAGATATTTTTTCACATGTATATGTTTATTTTTTTTGAAAAAAATTCAGGGGCACCTTTTGGATTTTTGTTTACAGTGTGTATGCCACTAATACTACTGTTTAATATAGTATTTTATTTACTGACAGTTATTTTTTCTGTGTGCCTGTTTGGTAGTCCTTTTAGTTGCCCTGATTCTGGCCATTAGCAGTCATGTGTGTGCTTGCTTACATGCATGTGTATTGTGGCTGGATTTATTTCTGAGGGCAGTAAGCACATGTGGCTGACCGGAGATGGTGTGTGAAGTGGAAGCATGGGTGTGCACTGTCAAATGGTATTTCCTTTCACATGTGCTGCATCACTCTGTGTTAGCCCTCACTGTGTTTGGGAGGGAGGTGGGTGGGGTGACTGTGGGAGTGTTACATGTTCAGGATAATGGCACATGATTTACTTAATGCTGTTTAACACACATGTAGTGCAACCTCTTGCACTGGGATCCACTAGTAGCATTTCCTAGTATTCCACAGTGGCTGACCAATGCAGCTGTCTCTGTGAGTTGTGCACTCCCTGATTTCCATGTCCGTCACACATGCCCGGACCGGTGATGTGTTTCTTAGGGAATCTCTTCTGAAGATAGCAGCTCAATGAGACTCAGGCTGTGAGAGACCTGTACATTGTTTGTTTGTGTGGCACACATTGAGGGTATGTTTTCTTGTGTCATTGTTAAACATTTGGTCCCCGGGGATTGATGACATGACATTGTCACATGGGCAGCAGGGCCTCACTTTCACAATCACTTGTCACATGTGTATGTAGGGCGATGGTTATGGCCAGCAATTGTGTGTGAGCAGATGCTGAACTCATGGATGTGGCACAGGTGAATGCTTTCATTTTGGATTTGCAGGATACATGTTCCTGAGGATATTATGGCTGATGTCACAACACAGCAGTCCAGGTGCACAACACACAATAGTTGCAGTGATGATGTATCACAATGTCAGGGTACAGCATGCAGGTGATGTCCCTTCTGGAGGGGGCTGCCTGCAGGGTGGTTTCATGGTTAATGGGGACTGTGCGTGGGGTGTCCCATCTGGAGGGGGCTGCATGCAGGGTGGTGTCACAGGTAATGGGGGCTGTGGTCGGGGTGTCCCATCTGGAGGGGGGTGTCCCACTTGGTGGTGGAGCTGCCTGCAGGGTGGTTTCACAGATAATGGGGGCTGGGTTGGGGGTGTCCTGTCTGGAGGGGGCTGCCTGCAGGGTGGTGTCAGGGGTATTGGGGGCTGGGGTGGGGGTGTTCCGTCTGGAGGGGGCTGCCTACAGGGTGGTGTCACAGGTAATGGGGGCTGGGGTGGGGGTGTCCAGTCTGGTGGGGCTGCCTGCAGGTTGGTGTCACGGGGGTTGGGGGCTGGGGTGGGGTTGTCCCATCTGGAGGGGGCTGGCTGCAGGGTGGTGTCATGAGTAATGGGGGCTGTGGGTGGGGTGTCCCATCTGGAGGGGGCTGCCTGCAGGGTGGTGTTATGGGTAATGGGGGCTGGGGTGGGGGTGTCCCGCCTGGAGGGGGCTGCCTGGAGAGTGGTGTCACGAGTAATGGGGCTGTGGATGGGGGTGTCCCATCTGGAGGGGGCTGTCTGCAGGGTGTTGTCACGGGTAATGGGGGCTCTGGTGGGGTGTCCGATCTGGAGGGGTCTGCCTGCAGAGTGGTGTCATGGGTAAAAGGGGCTAGGGTGGGAGTGACCCGCCTGGGGGCGGCTGCAGGGTGGTGTCAGGGGTTATGCAGCTGTGGGTGGGGTTGTCCCATCTGGAGGAGGGTGCCTGCAGGCTGGTGTCAGAGGTAATGGGGTTGTGGGTGGGGTGTCCCATCTGGAGGGCGTGTCCAATCTGGAGGGGGCTGCCTGCAGGATGGTGTCACGGTTGATGGGGGTGGGGGTGTCCCATCTGGAGGGGGATGCCTGCAGGATGGTGTCACAGGTAATGGGGGTTGAGGTGGGGGTGTCCCGTCTGGAAGGGGGTGTCCCACCTGGAGGGGGCTGCCTGCAGGGTGGTGTCATGGGTGATGGGGGCTCGGATGGGGGTGTCCCGTCGGGTGGGGGCTGCCTGCAGGGTGGTGTCACAGGTAATGAGGGTTGTGGGTTGGGTGTCCCATCTGGAGGGGGCTGCCTGCAGGGTGGTGGCTGGGGTGGGGGTGTCCTGTCTGGAGCAGGGTGTCCCATCTGGAGGGGGCTGCCCGCAAGGTGGCATCACAGGTGATGGTGGCTGTGGGTTGGGTGTCCCATCTGGAGTGGGCTGTCAGCAGGGTGGTGTCACAAGTAATGGGGGCTGGGGTGGGGGTATCCCATCTGGCGGGGTCTGCCTGCAGGGTAGTGTCAGGGGAAATGGGGCTGTGGGTGGGGGTGCCCCGTCTGGAGGGAGCTGCCTGCAGGGTGGTGTAACGGGTAACGGGGGCTGGGGTGTGGGGTGTCCCGTCTGGAAGGGGGTGTCCCACCTGGAGGGGGCTGCCTGCAGGGTGGTGTCATGGGTGATGGGGGCTGGGAAGGGGGTGTCCCGTCTGGTGGGGGCTGCCTACAGGGGGGTGCAACAGGTGATGGGGCTGTGGGTGGGGTGTCCCATCTGGAGGGGGCCGGCTGCAGGGTGGTGTCATGGGTGATGGGGGCTGAGGTGGGGGTGTCCCATCTGGAGGGGCTGCCTGCAGGGTGGTGTCACAGGTAATGGGGGCTGTGGGTTGAGTGTCCCATCTGGAGGGGGCTGCCTGCCGGGTGGTGGCTTGGGTGGGGTTGTCCCGCCTGGAGAAGGGTGTCCCATCTGGATGGGGCTGCCTGCAAGGTGGCATCACAGGTGATGGGGGCTGTGGGTTGGGTGTGCCATCTGGATGGGGCTGCCTGCAGGATGGTGTCACGGGTAATGGGGGCTGAGGTGAGGGTATCCCATCTGGATGGGTCTGCCTGCAGGATAGTGTCAGGGGAAATGGGGCTGTGGGGGGGTCCCGTCTGGAGGGGGCTGTCTGCAGTGTGGTGTCATGGGTGATGGAGGCTGGAGTGGGGGTGTCTTGTCTGGAGGGGGGTGTCCCATCTGGAGGGGGCTTCATGCAGGGTGGTGTCACAGGTGATGGGGGCTGGGGTGGGGGTGTCCCATCTGGAGGCGGCTGCATGCATGGGATTGCGAGGTGCTTAGGTGCGATTACGCTGGGGTTTGCCTGAGGATTGTGAGCCGTTGTTGTGCCATTTGGCTGGTGTAGGGGCTGGCCTTGCGTGGGAGGGCAAGTGTTTCTATGGGGTCCATCCAGGGTTAGCGGGGTGTTTTCGCATGATTATGCTCGGGTGCGACCAGGGATTGCGATCTGTTGGCGTGCGATTTGGCTGGTGTAGGAGCTGGCCTTGTGTAGGAGGTCACGCGTTTTCTATGGGGTGCGCCTGGGGTTAACAGGGTTTTTTCACACGATTACGCAGGGGTCAGGGGTGAGACCGTTGAATGGGAGGTGTTGGCATACGATTTGGCTGGTGTAGGGGGTGGCCTTGCGTGGGAGGGCACGCATTTTCTATGGGTTGCGTCAAGGGGAGAGTGGGGTGTTTCTGCACGATTTAGACTGAGGGGGCTGTGTGTTGGATCAGGGATGGCGCTGAGGCTTCCGCCGTGTTAGGCATTTTACTTGCTTTTTTGTGTGTGTGGAGGCGTGTTATTGGTGTTCCTTGTGCAGCTTGCTGTAATTTGCACGATGACTAGTGATGCCACTGGGAATTCATGAATATTTTTCTGTGCCACGGCTCGCACAGAGTACTTCCCGGCACGCAGACCTTGCGTCTTTTCTGCGCCCGATTCTATGAATCGAGCCCTAAATATGACCATCTGAAAATAACGCAGCTAATTTAAAAGTGTTTTGTTTGATATGTTATAATTGACCTGGATGAGATTGTAGATTTAGGCGATAAACGTTAAGAACTTCTCCCCCAAAACAATAGTCTCTTAAATGGGCCATCATTTGTGAATTGTCCCCACTTCAATGCCCGCTTGAAGAAAGAAAGTGATAAGCAGTCATTCAAGGGCCTGCAGCATCTGATGGGCCGCTAGGAATGGGTGTTTCTCTCTCTCTAGAGAACCACAGGAGCTTGGGCGGTGTCACCGTGGCCTCACATAAGCTTTGTACATGGAAGCTGCGCAGCAGTTGAGGCAGGTGCTGGTGCCTTGTGGGGGCCCTCTGACAGTTTCTGACAGCGGGGCCCTGTGCCACTGCACAGACTGCCCAAGCCTCTGGTCAGCTCTGAGCGGCTTGCTTAACTTTCTGTTATCCCTTTTCACTGCAGGATAAGAGCTCTCTGCCTCAGCTGCCCTCACAATGCTATTTGAGGGCTTCAATGGAAAGAAGAGAAAGGGGTGGGAGCTCAGAGCTCGGATACACGCAGGGGGAGAGAAGAAACAAGACAACAAAAATTGAAATACAATCTTATGAGGGGAAGCGCAGAGCAGTCAAGTTAACTCAAGTTAGAGGGTGGAAAAGTATAGGTAGGCCCCAAAGGTACTCCCAGAGAACACAATATGCAGACATTTAATATTGAACACCTAATTTTGAAGAAGCCACTGGTCTGGACAGCTCACCTCTCAGTGGTAGTCTGAAACGGCCACTTGTAGTACAGGGATTTTGTTCCTCACCGGGTCACGGTCTGCAAGTAGAGGCAGGATAATGGAGTTGAGAACAGGCGCTAAGGAAGTTATTGCAGTGCCAACAAGAAGGTCATAGACCAGGGACACAACATAACATGCACGAAGAAGGGTGGTGGTTCACAGGTACAAAGGATTGGAAGAGATTGCCGGAAGTAAATAGTCCAACAGCACAAACAGGAAAGTGTTGTCGTATTAGCATATGGGAATGATCCCGAGTAGGATGAAAATATGATACTTTATGGGAGAGAAAGGAAAGGAAATGGTTTTAGAGTGTTCTGTGTGGGAAAGGAAGATGAGAGAAATAAAGAAGAGGGAAGAGAAAGGAAAAGAAAAAGAAGTTGGTGCCATTTTATTGATAGGTAGTAAGATTGTGATTGTACTTTGCAAATGCCTGTCTCATGCCTACACACAAAATCCCAAACTGTTGGCTTTGCCAATCCTTGTTTAAAAATTGGAGTGGGCACCCACAACTGGAAAATATGTTAGTTTTGAGTATGCCAGCTTATAAAGTAGTGAGCCCCACGAGCATTTTTAGGGTAATCACAATTCCAAAAGAAAGGCCAACGAAAAAGTAACTGTGGTACTGTGTGCTCACAAGATGTTAATTGTAACCAAAAGTTCAGACGAAGTTCTGTAATGATACATTACGTAAAAGTGTGAACAGAAGCAAACAAATCAAATTGGCCAATGCATTTTGGAACTACATCCTTCATCAGGGCAAATGATCTGTCCTTCAAAGGACGAAAGACATGCCGCATCTGTGCCACATAAGGTAAGATGCACAGGTTTTTCAGTTCTAAAAATAAAACCATGCTAACAATCAGAAATGCCCAACAGGCCTGCTGTAACTACAAGCTAGTTCCTATCAACTACACTCACTACGCTTCTTTTCAACATTTCTGATTTCATTGCACTATTTTGTGAAACAACAGTAACAACATTATTTTTTCTTTGACCTTTCTTTCGATTTGTCATTCCAAGATTTCTGCCATGTTCTGGTACTGTTTAACCTTACAGTGTGTGCGTTGGGTTAATCAATTCTGGCATACCAGAATGGTCCAGAAGTGTACTACCCTCCTCCTGTTATTGGCTGGCACATACTACTTAAAGGCATGGTCTAGTAAAACATTTTATTTAAAAAATAGATAGGCAACATAAAAAAAAATACTAGCATTCTCTTTTTTAAAACTTCCTATGTAAAATTTTGAGCTATTCAAGCTCAAAATTCGCAAAAGCAAGCACATGGGCGCATCCATTTTTTGAAATGGATGCCCTCCTGTGCTGGCTTTTGCTTTTGCAGCACTAATGAAGGAAAAGCCAGCCAGCTGTAGTAAACAAAAGCTACCGCTGGGTGGCTTTCCCTTCATTAGTGCTGTACGCGGAGGACGGGGACCGGAGACCAGAGCAGGAAAGCTGCAGCTGCATCTCGGTAAGTGCTATTTATTTTTTTTTAAAAATAAGCACTAGCTGCGGTTTTTTTTCTAAGGTTTCCGGGCTGGAGGAGCCCGGAAAACTTAGAAATAAAACGGCAGCTTTAAAAACGTATTTATGTTTGCGGTCGCTTTTGAAGCGACCACAAACATAAATACAACGTTATTGTGTTGGAAAACGCTGCGGTTTTTCTTTCCAAGTTTCTCAGGCTCCTCCGGCTCGGAGGAGCCTGAGAAACTCGGAAAGAAAAACCGCAGCGTTTTCCAACACAACCGCGTTGTGTTTCTGCCTGCTGTGGCTTTCACTTTGGGTCTCCGGTGCTCCCAGGGGAGCACCGGAGACGCAAAGTGAAAGCCACAGCAGGCAGAAACACAACGCAGTTGTGTTTACATGCCGCGTAGTGTTTCTGCCTACAGCTGATTTCCCATTTGGGGCTCTCGGGCTCCCTGTGGGGAGCCCGAGAGCCCCAAATGGGAAATGCTAAATGCTGCGTTGTTTTCCGCAATGCTGCGTCGTTTCTGCCTGAATCTGATTTCCCATTTGGAGGAGCCTGAGAAACTCGGAAAGAAAAACTGCAGCGTTTTCCAACACAATAACGTTGTATTTATGTTTGCGGTATGTTTGCGGTCGTTTTTAAAGCTGCGGTTTTATTTCTAAGTTTTCCGGGCTCCTCCAACCCGGAAAACATAGAAAAAATACCCCAGCTAGTGCTTATTTTTAAAAAAAAATAAATAGCACTTACCGAGATTCAGCTGCAGCTTTCCTGCTCTGGTCTCCGGTCCCCGTCCTCCGCGTACAGCACTAATGAAGGGAAAGCCACCCAGCGGTAGCTTTTGTTTACTACAGCAGGCTGGCTTTTCCTTCATTAGTGCCGCTAAAGCAAAAGCCAGCACAGGAGGGCATCCATTTCACAAAATGGATGCGCCCAGGTGCTTGATTTTGCGAATTTTGAGCTTGAATAGCTCAAAATTTTACATAGGAAGTTTTAAAAAAGAGAATGCTAGTATTATTTTTTTTATGTTGCCTATCTATTTTTTAAATAACATTTTTTACTAGACCATGCCTTTAAGCAGGAGATGGTGGGATTTATGTGTTTTGCAACTCTCCCTATTTAAAGTGTGATGGTATTCGTTTGTTAGGTGACTGAAGAACTCAGGGCTCGTTACAAGTCCCTCTGTATCCCACTGGTAATTCCGGTCGGATACCGGGGGACTACCATACCGTTTTTGCTGCTCGATATCCCAGTATTACCAGGATATTACTGGTGACAGAGACGCTGGTTAATTCCCATTCCCATGGAGTTCCAAAGAACCCTATGGGATGGGAATGCTATAATCACAGGCACCGGTAATACTGGTGCCAGTGATTGCAGCAATGATCTGCTGATAGGGGCTTGAACTACCGGCATGTCAGGCCTGCCAGTACATCACAGCCCTACCAGCAGATTTGGAGTTTGCCGGCCGGGAAAGGTGCTGGTACACACTGTTTGCACTGGAGAACAGTATTTCTGGACCCTCTCTTGGGGAAAACAACGATCCGGTCAGGCACATCAGTCAGGTATAGCCACCAGCATTCATCCCTCTATTTGGTTCTCCTTGCAAATATCCCAGCATCTGTCTCTGCTTCCCTGGTTTCCTTCAGCACTCTCATCAGCAATTCCACCCCAGATAGTTTCAGATAGTCTTCCATGCAAGGTTACATTCTGAAACCCTCTTTCAGTATCAATCAGAAGATTTTGAGGCATCTCTCTCCCCTCGCTAATTATGTGACACCTTATAACCTCAAAACCACACCTCCAAAATATAAAAATTAGGAGGTGCTAGATTATTGACTTTGAATTTTGATTGGACCCGTACGGTCCTCTCCACCCCCAAGGTTCCTGCCCCTAACTGGGGATAGGCACCTGAAGTAATGAAACTTAAACTATGGGAGAGATGAATCCACCTACCGATGGTTTTATTTTACCCATGTCAATTCTTGCACTGGAAAAGTCCTACATGACAAAAAACATTTAATTTACACCGAAACCTAACCTAAACCTAACAATATATATTTCTGGGTTCCTCTCATTATGCCACATTTGACATACTATGAGCCATTTCAGCACGAGGTTGCATGTTCAAATGGCAATTTTTCTCAATTTATAATAGTTAACAACCCGAAATGTTCTCGTCTCATATCTAATTTAATAAGATACCACCACCCCAACTTCCTGTTTCAGGACATTTTCTGGGGAGTTTGCAAGGTCAAATTCTGATAGAAGTTGTGGCAACAGTATGGCAATTGGATAAGCTTTAAAATAATAGTTAAGATATTTTTCATTGATGTGCGAATCTCAAGAACATTGACTAAATATGCCTTTCCCTGCAAATCTATAGCAGCATAACAACATACATATCATTCTGACCATCAAACAGCACACTAAGTTTAATTTCTTTTTTGAGGTTCCACTACCCCTGTGAACAGGACATCTACTCCATTGTTGACATTTGGCTGGTGTAAAGTCATCAGCCTTTCTTTCCCAAGGCTAATGGGTGATTTGTTGCTTATCTTAGATAGCAGCCCCTCATATATTCCTTCTTTGTCACTGCTTAGGTGATCTGAACAGGAACTTCTCAGGAAATAGAAACTTAAAGCCATGTCTCTGGACACAGACACTTATGTTTGGGAAGGTTACATTTCTTTGGGAACATGGGGTCTTCTGTTTATTTTTATTATAATTGTGTCTTGCCACCACTGTTCATTTTCCCATCATGATGTGTCCGCATTTCTCTGGCAAGGGAAACCTTGACTCCATGTATTCATTTCAAGCTGAAAAATTCACACATTTCCATAATTGCAGTTTCTATGTTTGCAAATGCATGTATTCCATATAATGTAAACCTTGATTTTGAAGCTTTGACAATTTCATACAAGGCCCACTTAGTAGTGTATTTCTCCTTCTTTAAAGACAGCATTCTGATTCTGATATCTGTAAAATACGAGTGAAACAATTCCTTTTTATCTGTCAGCTCACAGTATGTTTTCCAGGTGCTGCAACTTTTAGGTCTCTGTCAGCCAGCAGTGTGTTTTCCAAGTTCAGCATTTTTTATGCACAACCTATCCAAATGCAGTTTCCGTTGTCTTAGCCAGAATATATCTCACAAGCCACCCACCCCATCCTGCTCTTTTCTGTTGCCTCCTTTGCTTCCTCGCCTGTGAAAGAGCAGGGAAGAGTGGGATTTGTTTTCAGTTGCATTATCAATGTTTGTTCAATCACTTTGGTCAAGAACTGTCCATCCTGAGTGGTCTCGCTTTCCATAGTGCAGGTTCCTGGGGTTTGGATGGGGCCACCTCCTCCTTCCTCTCCTATTGCCCCTTCCCTTTTGATTTCCTGGGCCCCAGGCTGGGATGGAAGAATGTTAATGATTCTAAAGAGAGGAGTAAACAGAATAGTTAAGTATTTGTGGTTACATTTTCATTCCCCGGATACATTTCATAACAAGACATTGCATTTTCACATTTCCATTTGCATTTTCTATCAAAATACTTTAAATAATATGCATCTTTAAATTAATTACTCACCTTTTCTATATAGTTTCCGCCTGGGGTTTTAATCTTACCTTCATTCTTCAGATGGTTCCTCAGCTCTAACTTCAGTGGCCTTCTCAATCACTCATAAAGCTTGTCTGGGATGACAGTTTTTTAACTGATTGATGTGGACCCATTTTTCTTCCATCTGTTCTTCCTTTGGGATGCAGATCTTATAGGCTACAGATGATACTTTTAAAACACAAAAATACACTTGCACACCAATGTTGAGTGATGATTTAATGAAAGATAAATTGTCAATTAATAAAATCTGATGTCGGAGTTCAAGGTCTAGGGGAGTGAGACGAGGCCTTGCTATCTAGGCCGGAATATACTAAGAAACACTGAGGTCCAAATTATGGAAAACTGCATCCCCTGCACACTTTCTAAAAGGCAAAAACCTATGGGATATTATCAAAGGTATTAAATACATATAGTAAATGACTCTTATAACTTAGATATTCACAATGAAATAAGAAGATTTTTTATATCTGAATGTTCATCAAAAAATTCAGTGACTCCTTTACATTAGAGGAAACAATCTTCACATTTTTATTATTAATAGTTTCAGGTTGGCCCAATGCATTTCGAGTTTCATATACTCTTCATCAGGGGCATCAATTTCAACAAAAATTTCACAAGAATCTATAAAAAATTGAAATTAATCAAAATGTTACCAATTTGGTTGTTTGTGGAAAATAACAGCATAATCTCAAACAAAGACTTTTTTCAAATCCAGTGTTAATAATAACAAAACTTGCTTAATAGAACATCATGTCCCAAATGTCAGTAGGATCCAAATGGTGCCTAGGTATATATACCTTAATCAGAGAGCTTATGCCAATTTAACAACAACATGTTTTGTTTGTATTCAAGATTTTAAGAGTACTATGTGTCAAAAGATGACCATTTTTATAATCAACCCGGTACCTTCTGCAAGGTACCGGGTTGATTATGGAAATTATCAATCAACCCGGTAAGAGTCACTGAATTCTTTGATGAACATTCAGATATAAAATATCTTCTTATTTCATTGTGAATATCTAAGTTATAAGAGTCATTTACTATGTATTGAATACCTTTGATAATACCCCTTAGGCTTTTGCCTTTTAGAAAGTGTGCAGGAGACGCAGTTTTCCATAATTTGTATCTCCTTGTTTCTTAACAGATGATACTTTTCCCACAATTTCAAAACTACCACACCAAGACGCAAAACATTTGTGTTACTTGATTTCTCTGGAAATTGTATAAGTAAGCCTTGTCACATACCTCATACTCATGTTTTGCAGTTTTCAGGTCGTAGTATCATTTCATTCCTTGAGCCGACTTCCTCAGACACAAACTTCTTAATTGTGCTTACAATTGTTTTATTGTATCTCTCAACCCCTCCACTTGATGCCCGGTGGTAGGTTATGTGGATCTGTCTCTTTACCCCTACAACCTTCCACATTTTGGTCATCACCTCACTGGTAAAATTACTTCCTTGTTCCAGCTTAATCCTTTGCAGAAGGCTGAAACGAGAGAAGATATGATTGATCATTAGCACAGCAGCTGCCTCTGCCTTAAAATTTGGGACAGAAAGACATTTTACCCACTTTGTAAACAAGCATCTTACAGTTAACATGTATTTGTTTCCTCTAGAGGAGTGAATCACTGGCCCAATGAAATGTACTTGCAAATCTGACCAAAGCAGTGTAATTCCCCCTTTTTTCGAGGGGAGCTCTGTGTGTGGGGGTGGGATTTGGCTGAAATTGTGAACACACACATCCCTATAGATATATATTGATGTCCTGGCCCATGTATGACCAGTATGCAACCTCACACAAGATTTCCAAGGTTCTGTGAAAACCCCTATGACCGGCTGTGGCTGGGCATGGGTGTGATTCAACATCAGGCTCCGGAATGAGGTAAGCATGACCCACTGGTCACATCCTAATAGGGATCTCCATACCAACAGACCGCCTTGGATTCAGAACATTTTGGAAAACTTCATCAACACCTGGATATCCTCTCTACCGGTATAATCCAATTCTGTTAGAGGAAAACTCACTGGGGCTTCAATTTGTCCATAGAATTTTCCAATGATCTGGGCCTCTTTCTGTGCAATGATCAAATCTACATCAGGGGCATGGGAAGTTAAGCTTCACTCTTGGCACACATTTCAGACCTGGCTACAGCTGTGACTTGGATTTTAGCCAGCAGAGATTATGGCTCTATGAAATCCCCTTGCAGAGCACTGGTTTTAGCCAGCTGGTCAGCCAGGTCATTCCCACTCTTATCCAGCCCTACTATTTTTGAATTACCACTTATCTTTTTACAATATAGGGTTATCCCATTAGTGGTCAGCAGATCAGCAAATAACTGCATTAGTTTCCCATGCTTTAAGGGTTAGCACAGAGGATGCCACAATTCTTCCATTTTATCAGGTGTTCCACAAACCCATTCCTGACATAATCTGAGTCGGTGATTATCACCAGTTCTTTGAGTTGGTGGTGTACTGCAGTAAGGATGGATTGGTGTACGGCATCAACTCTGCAACCTGACTACTTTGAGGGTCTCATTTTGTAATCAGAAAAGGAGTCTGGGGCATCATTCACTCAGACATTCCCAATGCCAGCCACTACCTCTTTTTCCCTGTTGTTGCCAACATGGTAGAAGCACCCTTCCACATAAACTATCGGTATCCCTTGACACTTGACTACTTCATATACCTTGTGCGGGCAAGTTAGGTATACGTCCATTTTGTCTTTGGTCCTCAGAGTTTTGTCCTCAAAACAGTTTTTTTAGCACAATCCTGCAAGTCAGCCAATCCTTGCGCGAGAGGACTCATCTTGTTTTGACCATATCTGACCTCCACAGGAAAGCCTTGCATGGACAGAATCCAGGAAGTAATTCTTGAATTACTTACATTCCCTGCCCAAATCCTGTCCCTTTGTAAATATTGCAAGGTTTGGTGAGGAGTCTCTATGATAATGTGCTCCCTCTTTAGAAACAGATGGTAACTATTTGATGCCCATACCGTTGCCAGGAGTGCCTTTTCGCAGTAATCACATTTTTCCTTCACCTTAGACACATTTTTGCTCACTTATGAGATAACTTAGCTAACCTTGTGGTGCTTTTGGTAGACTACTTCTGTTAGGTAGGTATCTGAAAACCGCATTTCCAAGAGGAACTACTTATACTTGATGGAGTAAGCCAAACAAGGAGCTTGGGAAAGGCTTCTTTTCAGTTGTTTAACTGCATCAGATTGTTCCAAACCCCACTCTCACTTGACTCCGGGTTTCATAAATGGATGAGTGTCGAGTGAAATCTGAGTAGTCTGCAATGAAATTTTTCTCTATTTTTTTATTAGCATTTCAAATTTTGCAAACAATAATCATACCCCACCAACACTATCCTCCCCCTTCACCTTCTCAACCCCACCCTCCCTCCCACCCCCAAAGCCAAATCATACTGTCTACCAATTAGTCAAGGTCTCATGTTATACCTATTATGCAAAGCTTATGAGGGCAAAGCACAACATTGTAATCTGTCTGTAGAAATTGCAATACCATTTCCCATTCTTTAGTAAAAGCGTGTTGCAATACCTTGGATCGTGTATGTCTTCCACTCAAGAGCGACATAGTACCATACCTCTGTAAACCAGTCATGTACATGTGGAGGATCCTTATCTTTCCAATGTTAGGCAATCACCACCAAGTCTTCCAATCTTAGTATAGTCTTTTCTTTGCACTTTGCGCTTATGTTTTGGCCATTCCCTCTCCTTGGGAGACAATTCCCAACAGAACATCTTTTATATCCGCTTGCAACCATTTCCAAACATCCCTCGAATATGCTTGTTAATGGTTCCCCAATAATTATACAATTTAGCACAGTTCAGCCATATGTGTAACCAATCGCCCTTTCCATTACAATTCCCCAGCATTTATCAGAACTAGTCAACTTCATTATGTGTAGCCTCTGTGGGATATAATGCCATTGAGCCATTCTTCCGATGTTATTGAGAGTCCTGGAGTTTGTTGCCAGTTTTGAACATATTTCAGATTACCTTCCAGGGCCTCTTCTGGCAGCAGGTGATATAGATTTGAGATAAGGGATTTCTCTCCTGGATTTGAAATCAGAAATTTCTCAGTGGTCTGAGGGTCGCTGCTTTGTAAAGAGGAGCCAGCAGCCAGTGCCGGACCTGAAAGTATTGATAACTATCCATATCCATAAGCCCCAGCTCCTTTTTACATTGTTCAAACCGAAGAAAGTTTGAGCTCCGAAACATATCCTTAATTTTATTGCATTTCGTGTCTTTCCATTTGCTAAAGGAACTTTTTTCTACGTCTGATTTGAATTATGGGTTAGTAAATATTGGAGAAAATGGTGAGGGATATGTTGTAATCTGGTAACACCTAACCACCCTATCCCATATGTTTTCAACCAAATTTGCAATTTGACTGCCGTCCATGTTCGACGGGCTATCGCATTTGGGAAGCCGCAGAAGTTCCACTATATGCGGACCACAAAGTGCTTTCTCATTTTTGGCCAATATTTTTTCTGCCGTTGAAGATACCCATTCTTTCAGCACTCGTAACTGTGCTGCCTCATAGTATTTTACAAAATTGGGAAGTCCCAATCCCCCCTTGCGTGTAGGAATCATTAATAATTTCATGGCTACGCGTGTGTTTTTAGTTTTCCAAATAAAGTTTTAAAAAAAGTTTGCGGAATGGGTATCGGGAGAGCCTGAAATAAATATAGCACTTTGAGAAGTATTGTCATCTTTACACCGTTTATCCGACCTGACCAAGAGATCGTACGTGGACCCCACTGTGATAGTAAGTGTCGAAGTTCCAGTAGGATGGGAGGGAAATTCGCCTCATATGTAGATCATTATGAATTGATTAGATTCGCAGCTAATAATCAAATTTTATCCCTTGCCCAAGCAAATTTGGTATTTACCGACACCTGAGTTACCTGCGAGAGTGTAAGAGATAGATTTAGTATTTCAGATTTTGAGTAATTTATTTTTAGGCCCGCCACCTTGACAAATTCTTCAAGTATCCGTGTGACCGCCTTCAGTGATTCAACCGGATTTACCACTGTGATCAGCATATCGTCAGCATATGCCATAATCGTGTGTTTTTCCTTCCCAAATGGTATCCCCTGTATGAGATACGAATCTAAAATTTTTATTAGAAGGGGTTCTGAATAGATTGCATACAAGAGAGGGGACAGCGGGAACCCCTGCTTCGTTCCGTGACTTAACGTGATCGTGCCGGATATCTGACCATTTATTGCTAATCTAATTTTAGGGTCTATGCAATTCACTGGAAACATATTCACAAATTTGGGGCCAAATACCCTTGCCTCTAGAATTTGAAACACAAACGACCACTGAACCCTATCAAACGCTTTCTCTGCGTCCAATGATAAGAAGATCGCTGGTTGTCTTTTCTTGCTAATTTTTTCAATCAGATGACAGGCCCTTCTAACATTATTGTGAGTTTGTTGATGTCTAATAAACCCTGACTGATAGGGTGAATTAAAGAGGGTAGAATGTTTATTAATCTATTAGATAAAATGTTTGTATAGATTTTTGCATCCAGATTAATCAGGGCAATAGGCCGGTATGAACCACATATTGTGGGGTCTTTAGTTGGTTTGGAATGAGAATCATTCTGGCTTCCTCATTAGATTGTGTTATATGGCTGGTATCTGTAAATGAGTTAAATAATTTCATCAGTCTAGGGTCAAGAGTTGTTATATAGGTTTTATAGAAAGGCGCTGTGTATCTGACGGGACCTGGGGCCTTATTCGTGGGAATCTTTTTGATTATGTGGGAAACTTCTTCAGTAGTTATCTCGTGTTCTAGCTGTTCACGCACCTGTGTAGTAATAGCCGGAAGTGGCACTGAGAGCAGAAATGTTCTTTGAGCTAATGCGTCTGGGTCGTCTGAGTGATAAAGTGTGATGTGAAATTCTACAAATTGTTTCATTATCTGGGGAGTTGTCGTAACCAAGTCCCTGTTCCTGTATTTCACCCCTAGAAATATCCTTGAAGCTTGGGATTGCCTTAATTGTCTGGCCAATAGGAGATCTGCTTTATTCGCTTGAATATAATATTTTTGTTTTGTATATAATAATGCTTTTTCTGCTTTGGATGTTTGCATAAGGTGTAGCCTCCTCTTCACATTTATATATGTCTTTTTAATCACCAGGCTCCCATCATTTTCCATTTTCTCCATTATTTGCTTCAATTCCAGTTTCAATTCAGACTCAATTGCTATCCGTTGTTTATGTCTAACAGCCCCACTGAAATCATTTCACCATGACACATAGCCTTAAATGCATACCATAATATTTCAATATTGTCTCTGTGTCATTCAGCCCAAAGAATTCCAAGATTGTTTCCCCCAATTTCTCCCTCAATACCTGATCCCTGAATAGGGCTGAAGGGCATACCCATGACTATATCGTTGGGGTCATCTTCGGGAGGAGGAGCTTGACTTCCAGGGGGGAATGCAATCAGGTGTGTCTCCATTTTATAATATGACTGAGGATCGAGGCCGACGACCAAACATGATCAATTTGTGAGAAGGATTTGTGAACATGAGAATACTGTGTATGTCCTTTCTCTGACCCTTTCAATGTTACCCATATGTCTGCGATCGCCAGCTGATCAATTTTATTGCACAGCCCCTGTGAAGGGGGAGACTGTGTGAATTGGGTTCTCGCACTTCTGTCACTAAGCGGGTCCCAAGCCAGATTGAAGTCCTCGAATATTAACTATTCGCCTATCATAAATGTTTCCACCTCCATTAACATCCTCTTCAACAAATTATCCTGGCCTGTATTTGGGGCGTGCATTGACACTAAAGTTACCTTAAATGACTCTATGTCAACAAAACAATAAAGAGGAACCAGCCTTCTCTATCAGCCTTGGTTGTGACTATTTTAAAGGTTAATCCCTCCTAAATGCAACATGAACACCTGCCACTTTGTTTTGCGCATTCGCCTGAACTATAATGGAGTAGTTTTGCATATGAAGGTGGGATTCATCCCGTTGTCTAATAGGCATTTCTTGCAGAGCCAAAACATCCGGCCAATGTCGAGTCAGGAACCCCTCCAATTTGTTGTGTTTTATTGGGGTATTTAGCCCCTGAACATTAAGGCATATACACTTAAATGTGTTGAATTCTTATTCTATTTACTGCCAATGCCCTGTCCCTTGACCTTGTCCTATACATGCCATAATTTTATGCAGTTTTTCCCCTCCCTTCTCCCCCAACATTGTCCCTCCCCCAAAACATATTACCTTTAATCCCCTTGTCCCTTGTTCCCCCCCGCCCTGGTGTGACCATTTTTACCTAGAGTACCATCGACCTTCATTACTCGATCATGGGTCACCACTTCTTCCAGGGTTCCCCCTAGGGTATCCGAAAACCCTCTTCACCTCCACTCCACCGATTCCAAGTTGGTATGTCCCCTCCCTTGTCTTCAATTACACAGAGTGTGTGGTATCGCAGATAAGAAACTCCCCTCCACGTTTTCCAGTTAGAGTCATTTCTTGGATGCTACCTGCGGACCTTAAAGACGAGGATTCCACCGTGACCAGTTGGGTCCCTTGGTGTGCCACCTTGCCATGACTCCACTCCATCTTTTGCGTGTTTTCTCTGTCAAATGGTGAGCCAGTCGTAGCTGCTTTTCCTGTACCGTGCCGCTTGCTTCTTCATCTATTTTTAACAGCTGAATGTCTTCTGCCAGAGAAATAATCCTATGTTGTCGTCCATCTAGTGTGAATGTCAGGCCATATTTTGTAACTCTTTTGCCAAAGTGTGCATCTCTCTGCATTTTTTAAGCATGATTGGCGAGTGATCTTGGCGTAGATGTATATTTGCTCCATTATAAGTGATTGGATCGATTTGTCGGGCCGCCCTCAGAATGGGTTCCCCACAGGCAGCCAATACATCCCTTAGGTGGATCCTTGGGTCTGATCTCATCAGGCACACCCTGTGAACGCGATCAAGTTGGATTTTCTCTTCCTCATCATTTCCCAGCAATTCCTTGAATATGGCTCTGATAGCCTCCTTTAAGTCAGGGTCCATAACTGTTTCAGGGAGGTTCCTCACTCTGATATTCGGCCTCTGAGACCTGTTCTCTAAGTCTGTACATTGAATCTCTAAATTGTGAGTTGATCCCGCCAAATGTTCTATTAGTTCCTCTGATTGCCAGCTATCACATGCCAATTATTGTATCGCTCTTTCGTTTGCATCAGTGCGTTCGCCCAGCTCCGTCAAATCTTTCCTGAAATCTGTGATAATTTGTTGTATTTCCGTGGTAAATGTAGTGAACTGCTTTTGGAATTCCGCTGTGAAAGTGCTCTGGAAGTCTTAAACACTTTTTGCAAAATCTTCTTTCAGAGTTGCCATGTCTGTCGGGATGACCTTAGCTTGAGTAGGGGTATCTGAATGTTGATCTGTCGAGGTTCTTGCCCAGATATCTTGAAGTGGGCTTTCTTTACTTTCTTTAGTGGTGGAGTGACTAGCTGAAGCAGTCTTTTTCTTAGTTTCTGGCATGGAATATCCGACCCTTGTGGGATTCCCCCCTGACTAGTCTGATTTTAGAAAGCACCACTATGGCAGGGGTGTATTTGCCAGTTCTGTGTAGACTGCCAGTGTTTTTTCAATGATATAACATATTTTCATCAATGTTATTGAAGCTGTGCCCCCCCTGGTGTCACTGCATTTGTCTTTCTGCTGCTTCAGGCGTAGAAGAGGTTGTCGCTTTATACTAGTTTATCCTGCACGATACGGCCCACAGAGTACTACTGTAATATCTGTGGGCTATATTAAGGTGTCTGTGTACACCTTCTGTGTGTGCTACAATGGCGACTGCCTGGCTTCCTATCCCTGAGGACTTTTATCCTTGTTATGACCTGAAGTCAGGGTACTTATGAAGGGAAGCCCACTGGCTCCCACCACCCAGGCTACATCATTACCAACTGCCCTGGGGGGAATCTCATACACTCAGCATTCCAGTCAGTCACACGCCAGGCATTCCATTCATGACCTCCCACCTTCAGACACTCAGCTTGCATTCAGGAAGAGGGATAAAGCAAGGGGCAAACATATGCTAGGGAATCCATTCCTAACAACCCTGATCTTACGGTTACCTTGGCCAGCTTTAGATCACTGTTGTGACACTCCAATTGCTTTGCTGCTACAAATTATACCAGTCTGTAATCCTGTTGACGGATATGCCTCCAATATTCCCCTTCTTCTCAAGTGTGAGTACAGTCAAGTATAGATACACCAACTTGTGCAACCCCACATTCACTTTCCAGGGATCTCCACTTTAAATGGTGCATTATCCACAAGAAAGCGCCCTAACAACTATGCCTTCAAAATTGTGCTGTCACTTTTCAGAACTTTAAAAAAAAATGTATGAAGGGCCACTCATGCAATAGTGTTTCAATGACTAATTGAGCAAAGTTGGAACTGGTGTGCACATTATTTGCATTTACCCAGTTGGTTTGCTTTTTTCCATGAGTGTCAGCATATTCTTGAGGAAAGTTATGCCGCCCGGGTCTTTGTACAGATAATAAACGTGGCTCTTGCTCCGAACCGGCTGTACCGTGTGGAAGGTTGGGGGATCGAAGAAATTAACAGCAGGCCTCTGGGAATTTAGCGTTCCATCCCACTCCCGGGCTTCCCATGCAGTATATATGTTTCACTTAGTTTATTTGGCCCCTTGATCATGTAAAGTGTTCCTTTATATGTGCACCTTGCCCGCTGTATTAATCACGCACCGATCATGCCCCCAGTGCCCCTTTTAGCTAGATACTTCTCTCGGGGGCTAGTTCACATGGGGGGATTTCAAGGTCTCGGTGCACAGGCTACGAGTACCTTATTTCTCCCGATTCAGTGAAGATTTTATGCAGGTTAGCCGTCTTCTGGATTTAGCGAAGTTGGTTCGCTAGTTGTGTGCCTCGGAAGGAGTCGGCTTGGCCAGCCATGGTAGCATGTTTATTTCCATTAATGTCACGGTCCCGATGAGCCTTTGTTGCAACACAGGGGACACAAGCCTCCTAAGTGATAATATTAGAGAAAAAGCTGTTTCTTCAGTTATTCCTGCTAAAATAAATCATTCTCGGGACAGAGCTCTGCCTGCACTCAACATTAGTGCTCGGTGGCCATTTTGGAATCTGTTGCAATGAACTTTTGACTCTAATTAGTGAGTCCAAGAAAGCTTCTTAATTCTCGCAGAGTTGCAGGGTCTTTTAATTTCAATAAGGCTTCCACTTTCTTGACCTGAGGGTTGAGATCAGTGGCGGCTGGTGAGTTTGAAAGCTGGTGGGGCGTACATTTCCCAGTGGGAACTTGGGAGCAAGCGTGTGCAGCACGTGAGCCCACAACACCCAAAAGGGGTCCAGGGGGGTTCTTCCCCAGTGACATTTTCTGTTAAATGGCCTCCAAAATGTGCAATTTACTGTCCAAACCCTCCGAAATATGACATAAAAAGCATCAGGTTTTACATACTAATGGTGGTACATTATTCTTACGTGTGCAAGTGTGATTGTGTATTTTACAGCAGTGTGTATTGAGAATAGCTGGTACTATTGTGCATGCATAAAGAAATTCATTATAGAGATAGTCAGTAATGATGGATAATTACCACTTTGTCATGCTGTTACTGGCATTAATATGTGTTCATCCTCTTACTAAGGTTGGATTTTAGGCATTTTCTGAAAGGGGAGAAACTAAGCTAAAATATTTTTTAACCTCTTAATTAATGCAACATGTGTCCTACCTCTAATGGCTGTCTGCCTCTCTGAGTTCTGATTGCTTCAGTTGCTCAAAGTTGAAACAAGTGGAATGCACAGGTCACAGAAATAGCACATACATATGGCATGGAGAAACATGCAACAGAAATAGCTTACTAAGTTTATTATTTTCAGTGTTTTATTATCACAACCACCAACCATAACATCATAATGTGATCAACAATCAAACAAACTTCACATATCTCACTGTGCTGTCAATTAGATCACTGCAACCTTACACAAAATCCTAACATGTAAGGACATTGAACCAATTAAATAATTTAAGGTATAACCCACAAAATAACTGCAAATAGCTTGTAAAAGTATAACGTTGACGTGTCAATCATTTTGAAAGTTTGTACACAAATTGTGCACGTCTATTTTTCAGAGAGGCAAATTTATTAATAGTCTGTATGTTTTAAATCAGTGATCTATTGAATACATTATTTTCCATGGACAGCATGGCCAAAGCATTCAGACGATCCTCAGTCATTAAGTTTCTCAAGAATGTTTTACCTCGCTTCAGGGTGTAGAAACAGTGCTCAGACTCAGCTCTTGTCAATGGTGTAGTAATCAGAAATTTGTCTCACAAAATGCTTCTTCAAAATTGTTTTCAATGAACAGCTGTAATAAAGAAATGGCCCTCAGTGAATGATCAATCCAAATTGTTCATACAGCACTGGATCTTCTTTTTCAAACCTTAGTTGAAGGGATACGATAGGTGTTGTATCCTGCGAGACCTCTAGGTACAACTGGCCAAGTCCCTTGTAGGCAAATGATATTATGCCCAGTGATGAATTCCAACCATTCTGAATGCTTCATTTTTCATTCAAGATCGCAGATGTTTTGAGAAAGAAAGGAAACATCAGGGTAGTTAATGCCAGCAGATTTTCTAATGCATAGAGGGAAGTTTGTGAAAAAATGTGGATGGATGTTAGCAGAAGATGCTGTACCTCATTCCAAGTCAATAAGATTATTTTTGGAACAATTCCGGTGGATGGCCTGATTCGATCCATTGGTACACCAGTATCTGGTTTCTCCATCCAGATGTTTGCAAGAGTTACAGAGGAAAAGGTATTGTGTGATTTTAACAGCTGGGTTGGACACAGCTATATATGGTATCCTAATGGGGATAAACATCTAAATTCATTGAAAAGGAAATCCTCCACCAGATACTCAGATGTATCAGTACAATTCTGATAGCAATCCAGTTGAGGTCCGAATGGACAGAGAGTCATTCAGCTTCCACTATGTGACCTTATTATCGAGGGGCCTTCTTGTGCCTCAATCAATGTATACCTTTATATTTAAGTGAGTTACCCCACTCCTTGGATGAGAGAGATAGCTTTCGGTATTTTGGGGATGAATAGTGTTCTTCGTTTTAGAACTTTGTAGGGTTGTGTAATAAGGGATCCTTTTCATTTAACTCAGTCCTGACTTAATTAAGACATTGCTGTTTTCCAAAGTGTTCTACTCAACTTAGAAATTATTTGATTTCTCTGGTTCACTGGGCTCTACTGATCTAGGCATTGTTTATCACTTCAAAGTGGTAATCTTTTAATGCCTGTTAAGGGATTATTAGCTATTGTTACCCCAAACAAGTTTGATGAATCCAGAGTTGGTTGTAGGCTTGCCTTTAGGGGCTGCTGGAATCTCTGTTCGTGTCATGATCTCTGCTTCCAAAAGGTCAGGGTTTTCCCAACTACCTTGGAAGCAGATCCATAACCCAGGTTCCGAGTGCCAACCAGTCCCAATTGGGACCTTTTGGACCCAGTCCTGGCGCCAGTGGCACCAGGCTCATAAATATGCCCAGCCCCAGCGCTGGAAGCGCTGGGCTCATAATGCTTGTGTGGACTTACCTGCAGCAGACCATGCTGCTTACTTGTCTGCCAGTTGAGCCTCTGATCCTCTTCTGTTTGGAACTACTTTTCCTGTTGGGTGGGGCAGGAGCCACTCCCTTGGTTCAGAACACTGGAACTCTTCTGGAAAGCAGGAACTCTTTTCTTACCTGGGCGTGGCTGTGGAAGGAGACATCTAAGCACTACAGGAGGCTATTTAAACCACACCCGATCGATGAATCTTGCTTTGCGTTATTCTGCATCCTCTGCAGCAGAACGCTCATCGTGTCTTCTGCATCTGATCCTGGGCCTAAGGAAAAAGGCTGTTGGGCTCTTGATCAATAAATCATTTGCATAGGCCAGGTTTCCCCTTGAACCCAAGTCGGGCATGGCCTTATGAAGGAATATATCGAACTCATTTTCAGGAGTTTATATTTGTCCAAAGGGTGTACAGGTCCATGTGTATTGCTACTCCCCAAAGGTAAAGGCAAGTTTGTACTCATCTTCCATACTCACGGGTACCATCCAGTAACCATTGGTCAAATCAATGGCTGAGAACTCTTTTGACCACTGTATCTGTGCCAGCCCTTGATCGATGTATGGAATTGGCCATCTTGACATGTGGGAATATTTGTTCAATTCCCTCACATGGTCTCCATTTTCCATTGGGTTTCAATATCCCCAGTACTGGGTTGTTAAAGGTACTGTGGATCGGACAAATTATCCCACGCATTCCAAGTTCTTGATTGATAATCTCTGTGAGTGACTCCATGGACGTGGGAGGTAACCGATATTGTTTGACGAATACTAGATGCATCTCGGGGTCCGTGGTTAGGGTAGTTGAATGCATCAATGTATGTCCACAATCTTAAGAATCCACTGAAAAGATATAGTGGAAGTCCAGAAATACCTCTTTCAGCTGCTGTCTTTGCCCCTCAGTCTCACAGGCATCGGTTAGTTTGTACACAAAAAAATTCCTCCCATGACGGGTAAACATCTTTTCTGGAGGAATACTGTCAATGGTGTCGAAACACTTGTTTGGAATTGGTCCTATGATTTAATTCCCTAAATCAATAGGATAGTGTTGGGCATCACCGCCATTCCAATAGCGGTGTCCACGCCAAAGGTGATACTTTGTGGGTCGCTGTCATGCACCAATGTTTGAATGGTGTTATGTTCTAGATCCACTAGAGTTGATGGATATAAACGCGACCCTGGTGTTGAAGGTGAGAGTTCAAATGTATGTAAGAGTCCTTATTTTCAAGGTTTTGTCCTCGTTTAACATTGATGGGAACTATGAATTGCTGCACGTGTCCTGGGCTGCTAACCTCTTGCCCACCAGGACTTCGACTGCACAATGTAGCATTTCAGTTGACCGAAATGCCCTCTCTGTGTTGCAGGGTTACCCCCAGTCGTGACCATACTTTGCAGCTTATCAAATATAGACTAATTAAGAATCGATGGAGAATGGCACTACCCAAATAAAAGTCAGAAGGGACATCTCTAATGACCCAATAATTATAGTCTATAGTTTTGTTGGCAATAGACTTTTTTGCATAAAACCACTTCTCATTTATCAATCAATTCAAATGTGGCAATGGCCTGATCGTTTTGGAGTTGGCTGAATAATCCTTCACTGATGAAGCTTCTTCCATTATTCATACATACTCTGGCGAGCACTGGCCCATCTGCCTCATTTATCTGAATGGGGAAAACAAGTGTTCATCCTTTTTCTGAATATCGGTCTGACTTGGAGCCGGTTTTTCATCCACCTCTTTCATGAGACTAATGGGTTTCTTCTAAATGTGGATTTGTATAAAATCTCAAACTGTTCCCTTGCAGTGTGGAGTACTACTTGTAACTAGGCGGAAGGTTGATTGTCTATAGTTGAGAAGAGTTCCCATTGCCAGTTTGTTACCTAGCAGAGATTATGGTGATTATGGTGATTTTGGGACTTGGTTGTTCTGGAAGTGAAATTCCAATTGATCGGTACGCCGCTCAATCATATGGCAGGTGCCATTCAGGCTAACATAATTTGCACTTCTCTTGAGTTTTATTGGCCGGTTCGTCTGGGTCCATAGGACCTGGTTCATGCAATCGATCAGAGATGATAACCTGCAAAGGAAATAATTTCCCAGTAAACAGGGAGTGCCCTCTGGAGTTATGACTATCAACAAGTATTTTAAACAGTGGCCCTCATTACAGGGTTTCCAGTAAAACCCGCTGGAAACCCTGTAACACCTTTACCACCCCTTTACATCCCGGTGCTACTGGGGTATCTCAGGAGGCGGAGCTACAGTTATTTCCCATTCCCACAAAGTCCTATAGGACTCCATGGGAATGGGAAACCTGAAGCACCGGCACCGTTAGTAACGGTGCTGGTGCTTCAGTGAAAAGCCTGTCGGTAGGGGCATGAACTCCCAGCAGGTCAGGCCTGCCGGGTGTACCATGCCCCTACCGGCAGACTTGTGGTTTATTTCCATACCGCCATCCTTATAATGAGGCCCAGTGTTGCCCAATTTTTATTTCTAGATCCAGAGTCCCTTTGATACACAGTCTATTGTCCTGAATCCGGGAAGAAGGAGGAGGATTTTTTGAAAATTAGGGTTTGGAGGGTACCTGTTTCAAAAATGCATTTTTGGAGTTGAAGCATTACTCCTTTTCTATGGGAAATCCGGAGCAAAATTCCCTGGGGAAGTACTTAACTGGTTTGTGTTGAGGGCGTGTAGACAAAACCTGGAATGGGCTGCATACCTTTGTAACTAGGTGTTATGTATGTGGTAGGGTCAGAAGGGCCATTGTTTTGATACCTTGATTGACTACCATTTGAATAGGTATGGGCAGAGGGTCTTCTCTGTCTCTCATTATGCTTGTCAGCTGGAGGAGTATTTTTAGGCCTCCCCGTCTCCAGTTCCAAATGAGGGGTGGTTTTCCCTTCTGCCCCCTTTGCAACGGCAGGTGTGGTAGTTGGTTTTGAGGTTTGGGGGTTTCTTTTAATATCTATGGATTTATATACCTAATAAATCCTAGTGGCTTGCTCTATGAACCAATCCAGTGTCCTACGTTCATGGAAATCTCACACTTATTGTGCAATAATGTATTTGGGTAGTGCGTGGAAGTATATAGTAACAAATTCTCTGCTGTTTTTATTCACCCGCCTTGAAGTCTGTGCAATGGCAAGTTTCAGTTCTTTTGCAAACTCCCATAGGGCCTGATCTTCCCACCATTGTTAGTTATAGGCAGCTTTGCATGCCTCTTGTGGGTTTCGGTGGGCCAAACCTTTTTTCAAAATGGCCACCTTGTAGTTGGACAATTTATAATGATCTTGGTCCTTTCAGTCCTGCAAAGAAACTGAAGTATTCATGTGAACAAATCAAATGTACAAATTCCATACAATTGACATCATTTTTTATTTCAAATGATGACATAATTTGTTTGTATAGTTCCAAATGTTCCCTTACTGAATACTTAGCATTCTTGTGGTATGGGGACATAAAGCTTTTTATGGCTTTAATTTGCCTGATGGGGTCCTTAACAAAACCCTGTTTCAGTTTGCTATTCCTTCTGTGCCTCTGAACCTGAGTCCATTCTCCTTCAGAGTAAGTGCTACTTTTGAACTCCAGTCACCATCTTCTGGGCGCTCCCAATCTCTGTGAGGGGGTCATTCCGAGGTGGGCGGTAGGGGATACCGGGCACCGGTAAGCAGACCGGTGCCGGTAATCCCCTACCGCCCGATTCTGAGGTCCCCTAACAGGAACCGCAAGGGACGTGTGGTCGGACCACACGTCCCTTACGGGTCCTGTTAGGGGAACAGGCCGCTAATTACGGGCCTGCTATTAGCAGGCCCATAAATAGCGCCTTCCCCATTCCCATTGAGCCCTATGGGGGCTCAAATGGGAATGGGGAATGGTTGGTGCAATGGGGACTTACCAGTCCCGCCAGGGTCGGACTAGACCGGTAAGGCCCCATTGCACCACACCAGACTCGGTCCCGTTATTGGAGGCAGTCATGGCGCAAATAGCGCCATGACTACCTCCAATCTTGGAATGACCCCCAATACCTTTTATGATCAACTTGATCTCATTGAGCTCATTGATGGATTGTTTGAAGGCCATCATTTCATCCAAAAATACACTATTGTGTATAGTTTGATTGTTAAACGAATGTTAAATTGTACTTACGGTTTCTATACTCTATGTGTGTGCTACTGCTCAGAGAATTCAATTTCTTGCTCTACACTAGATTGTTGATGGGGTTAGTGATAGTTTTTGAGTTGTTCAATGAAGTATTTCTATTTCAGCTCAAGAATGTGGCTTTGCTGTAGTTTCTCCTCTAAATGCGTGAGTGATTTCTGGGCCCGATGAGCTGACTGACTGGCCTGTTTCAGGTCTCCGGTCTGTTTCAGTATGCTGGCCTCTTTATTAAGCAATGACTCTTCTATTAATTGCAAATGGAAATACAACTTAGCCGTCAGTTGTGCCATTTGAATGTGTTCCCCATGGGCATTTTGGGTTATGTACAATCCCTCTACGGCTTTGTGTAAAATTCCACCATCATTGCAAATGTCAGTGCCTACTAATGTGACTTCCTGTACCATTCTGGCTTGCCAGCATCCATTCTCCTGCTCAGGCCACTCTCCCGAATGAAGAGCTTGGCTAGGAGGTGTTTCCTGACATCTTCTACCTCTCTGTGCCTAATTTTAAGAATAACTTATCACACCCTTATAAACTCTCACTACACATCAACAAAAAAACATGGACTTTATTCCTGCTACATTTTACAACAATCAATGCCAAATCAAATGACCTTTTTATTAACTCTGCACAATCGCATTACCACCCTGATTCTCAGGGATTAAGGAACAAGTGATTCTTTAACAATTGCATCAATAGCCTGTTGTGCAAATATCTGGCATTTCACTATAATTAACAGCCTGTTAACAATGCAATTGTCATGAATCAAATCAAAAAGCTAGATCCCGGCACAAAACCCCATTACTGTATGTGATATTTATGGGTCAACAATTAATTCATGGAATCCCCCCAATCAAGAGCACCACACCAATTAGTAAGATTTGGATTCTTAACCAACTCTGCTTTTGACTCATAGTTCACCCTCACCCCTTCTACAGTATAGATGCCAAGAGCCAGGCCGATGTTCAGGAAGAATATAGATTTATTAATAAGTAAACAAAATCATGATCACTCTATAGTTATCGGAATGCACACCACCTCACTATGTGACACAAAACCGTTTCTTCCTGAAAAAAATAATTTTACATACAAACAGGTTGAACACACCATTTAGTTTTGATAATAATTGTAATTCTCATAAAATATAAGACACAACCACATGTACAGTTTTCATTTCGACTCTCTAGTCCCCCCTGTTAACATGTAAACAGTAAACACAGCTCTAAAGAATACTGCAGTAGCTTGGGTCACTCATAACAATACTCCTAATATAAGGATAATTAATGCAGCACCCTAAACCACGACAGTACATTTGTGGTTTACAACATACTTTGTATGGGGTCTAATTTAAATAAAACGTAGCACTTTTCTATTGGGCAAAATTAATTGGCATGCACAGCTCTCTTTGTTTCTAACCACTTTCTCGTCTAGCAAGATTCTGGCACACCAACATTAATTAACAGACTTTTTTCAACAGATAATGGAACCCTTTTCCTTTGCCACTATACAGTGAACATTTTCCCATTCACTTTGGAGTATCTTTTTCCCTCTGTCTCTTGAGTATGCTTTTAACTAGCTATTTTCACTTTGCTTAACCATGAAGGCACTTTTATGCAAGGCACAGACGCAGAGATTCAGTTTACCATTTGAGACACCTGTGCTTTTAGGCATTGTCTGGGGAATGGTGAACAGTTGAGAATTCCATTTTTAAATGCACCCCTCCCCTTTAGGGAATTTTTGGGGTTGGCAAGAATAATGTAGGGATACCCAATTACTTTAAGAGACTATTAAGCCCGTAGGTGACATGCCCCTGGGGGTCTGCTATAGCCTTGTGTATATTTTATTGTGTCATACCTTCCTATTTTTGTACTGTATTTTCTACTTTGTTCTTGAGGAAAATAGTTAGCCCAACATTTCAACCCACCAACTGTTGTGGAGCTGTAGCCAACAATCGCAAAATTGTCAATATCCCAAAACTGCATATACTGATAGCACAAGGCCAGACCCCGCCCTGTGCAGGGTGAATGGGTGGGGTTGGTCAGATTTCACTATCGCCAGTACACCCCAGACTGGTATGCTGACCTTGGACCAAAACTTCAGCCCACCAACTGTTATGGGGCTGGAGCCAACCCTGAACATACAAACACACTTTCACAAATTACATGCATTTTTTGCGTGGCTTATAGCTTCGCTCCCTCTGGACGAATCCTCACCAAACTTTGCAAAAAAAGTATATGGCCCACTCAAAGTTTGGAGAGGTTTGGTCCGGGGGGGGGGGCAAAGTTATAGGGGGGTCCCCAAACGTTTGTTTTTTCCCATAGACATAATGGGAAAAAACTTTGCGCACGCCTACAGCCCAAACCGCTGGATGGATTTACACCAAATTTGCGGCTGGAGCGGGGGCTTGGTCCGGAAAGCGTGCTTTTGCAAATTTGGTGTAAATCCGTCCAGTAGTTTTTTTTTAAATGGCCAAAACGTAAGGCAAAAAAATTAGTGATATCTCCGTTCGCTCCGCGGACAGACTTCCCGGTTCGCTCCGCGGACAGTGCCCTGATTGGCGAGCGGCTTGCGTGATGTCTGCGGACATGCAACGTGTTCGCTGATTGGACGGCGTGGTGCGTGAAGCGCGTCAGATTTTCTGTGGCGCCTGCCATCTTGCATTCGCGGACGACCGCGGACTGCGCGGTGAAACCTGGATTAAAAATTGTATTTAGTGGAGTGTGTTGGTGTGTAAGAGTGTTTGGGGAAGGTGGGGGAGTATGAGATAGGTTCAATGCTCAATACATTTGTGATGTCATCTTTGATGTCCCGGGTGTTACTGTTAGCAGTGCACGGTGGCGCGAGTTATGGTTGCTTATTTTACCATAACTGCTGAATTTCAGGGGTTTTTCGGTTTTACTTTGAGCCATAACGTCCCTTTAACAAAGTTTTTTTACTGAATTTGATAGGTTTTTAGTAGCGCAACTTAACCATAACGTCCCTTTTAACAAAGTTTTTTCACTGAATATATATATAGATATGTATATTGCATCTTATATACTGTATTAGAGTACGTTTGTCTCCTTTTCCTTCACTTTTTCTAACTTCTTTTTAATCTGTTTGGTGTTATATATATGTAAAAATGTTATGGTTTGAATAAATTAACACAATCATAAAAAACAAATGTGTTCTTTTTGTGTCTGTTTCTGAGTGCCTGACATTCTCACCTTTTATGGGTCTCTGTTTATTTTTGCCTGTGTCTGCGTTTGTTTAGGTAATTTCTTTGTCTTTGCCTATGTTTATGTTTTTGTCTATTTCTGTATCTTTTTTGTCTACCTGCATATGTTTCTCTACTAGTGCTATACCTCTTCCTTTCTCTGTCTTTGCATGTCCAGTCACTGGGACTCATTACGAGATAGGCGGTATTCCGGTGCGAAATCTGCTAGAATACTTCCCAACAGAATTACTGATAATGCCACTTGGTCTGACGGAATTACTGCACGGATTACAAGTAGCGGTGGAAGAGTTAATTCCTATTTCTTGAAAGTCTGTGGGGTATTTTTGGCAGAATTAATGCTGGCGTAATTATGGCTGCGCTAATTCTGCCGATTTAGCCAAAGTTTGACAGAAAGCGGGAGGATTGACCTCCAGCTTGATACTGGTGGTAAATAATTCCATTACTGACAACTTTTTCCCTGATCGCCATACTCGTAATGAGCCCATGGCTATCTCTATCTTTATCTCTGTATATCCCGATTCTCTTTCCCTCATTCTCTCTGTCTTCATCTATCTCCCACTGTTTCGTTTTTCTTCGGACTGTCTCTGTGTCTTTCTTTGACTTTCTTTGTCTCTTTTTTTGCATTGATTATGCATGTCTGTTTGTGTCTCTGATTGTCTCTGTCTATCCTTATATTGCTCTCTCTCCCTCTCACTCTCCTTTGCTCTCTCTCCCTCTCTTTTCCTTTTTCTCTCTATGTTAGTCTCTGCCTCTTAGTGTCTCCCTCTGTCTTTGATAGCTATTTATATCTGTGTTAGTGGATGCGTGTGTGTGTGTTTGTGTGTGTGTGTGTAGGTGTGATAGAGGGAGAGACGGAGAGATAAAGAGATTGAGAGATATACACTCAGAAGACTTTTATCAGAGTAACTCAGGGTGCAGCATGTACTTACACAAATGAAAGGTCTGATAATCGACAGCAATCAATAGTGTGGTTTTAAGAAACATGCTCTTAACTCTCTAAGGGCCAAATTTTTGTCTTGCCGGTGAACTAGTGACTCCTTTAGTGCATGCTTTTCTTAAGGGATTTTGATTACTGTGCATGGTGCAGTGTTAGACATAGGAACCAGATTATCAAAAAAATGGTACAGGCCACCAACATAAAAGTAGGTTTAGAATTTGACAATGGCTAAAACGACTACACATCAGTAGTGGGAAAATGGTGTGGGGGGATTCTTGACATTCCCGTCGTTATGAACTGTGCACATTCGACTGCGACTGTAAATCATGTCGAATACAACAAGTGTGTGCTCTGATTGCTATTCCAGGCCAGGCTTGGCTATGAAAACCTTTAGAAAGCATTCCCTGTGGTGCAATCACTTAAAGCACGTGAGTGTGAACTGAAAGGCTGGTGACTTGATCCTACTCAGGGATGGCTGAGGGCCTGGCATGCGTTAATATAAGATTAACAAATAATCATCCCTTTGTTTGGTCTACGATGAGTTGTTGGTAAACGATCATTGTGTGTTGACTAAGATCAGGAGGCCCTACCTACATCGCAGCTAGCATTGTGCCAGGTCATCTGGTTGGGTTTTTTCAATCACAAAACATTCCTGACAGTAGGAGAGAAGGTCCAATCATGAGACCGTCCTGGCAAAATCAGGACGTCTGGTCTTGCTAGCCTAGGTGAACACTACATTATGCATTGCTCCTCTGCGATGGCCACCCTACTCAGATGCGTGATGGTTTGGGCAGGTAATAGCACTCCAGAGGGATTCTTATCCGTTCACCTGCATCAAAACACTGAGGCTGTAGGAGATAAGGGCCTCATCACTAGTTTGGTGATATTCCGGTGGTAAATCAGCCAGAATACCACCCAACACAATTACCGTTACCAGCAGTTGGTCCTTTAGTATGACAGTCAGAATAAAAGTGGTGGCGGTGGCAGTGTAAGTCCCCATTTTTTTAAAAGTTGATTGGACTCAATTGGGCTTTTTCGGCACAATTATTGCTGTGGTAATTCTGCTGCGGTATTTGCTCCAAAAATAGGCAGAAAGTCTGCAGATTTACCTCTTGCTCACAGCTGGAAGTGAATCCTCCAACTTTACACCCAACTCATAGTTAGGCGGTGCAGTAATGCTGCAGTAACAGTATTACTACTGCATTTTTACTGCACCGCCCAATTTGTCTTATTTGCCTCCAGTAGTGGATTTCCCAATGCACCTCATGCTCCATAGAGAGATTTTCGAACCAAATTACTGGGATTCAGAAAAGCCCATGACGAGGTCTATTTTCACTGGTTTTCACAAATTTTGATAATGTTTTCGACATACGGAAATGAGACCCTAAGGGAGCTGAAGTTGTCTCTAGCTAGACGAAACATGGCTGTTTCCTGTTATGAGTAGATTGTGTGTTTTCTCTTTTCGATGCTTTCATTCGAAATGGATTTTTCTTTCCAAAAACTACCAACGAAATGCATGTTCTCGTCTTGCAAAATCTGATGAAGAATTCTGAAAACAAGCTGGGTAACATTTGGATCAGTAACTTAAAAAAAGGGATCCCACAGAATGGTAGGTTTAAGTAAATTATGTCACTATATATTGAACGGGAAACCTATAAACATCGGAAAAATGGAGTTTGTGGCTTCCCAACTAAAACACAATACAAATATAAAACCCAACATATACACTCACTTACTTTTTATTCAGCATGAAAACCTCAAATGTACACATCTGTACCATTTGCTGTCCACAAAACAGAGTTTTTGGCAGCAATTCACAATAAGAAAATATCACACACAAGCCAAGATAAATATTAAATATGCGGATCAATGCAAAATGTACACAGCACACTTGAAAATTTGGTATGATTAAATGTATAAATCCAATTAAAAGGAAACAAGTGCTCTTGCATAATTGGATACAATATTTGTTAAAATGCATGGTAGTTGAGCCAAGTTGACTCTGAAGTCAGCTGTATTTGTATTGTATTTATTGCATGCATATAATTACATGTTGTAGTAAAAGCAGCGTCAAAGGTACTGCAACTTTTCCTCTTCGTCCCTCTTCCTTGTCCCACTTCTTACTATTGAAGGCATCCCGCCTTCCCTAAAAACCTTGACTGTACCCTGTTTTGTTCCTGTACCTCTGCACAGTCATAACGAGGGGCCTGCTGGGCATACCCTCGCAGCAGCTTTAGGTGCATGTGTTACTGGCCTGGAGGAGAACAAAGAAGGACTACTCCTCGTCATCCCTCCCCTGCTAGGGCAGCAGAGATAATTGAGAAAGAGGGGAGAGTCGGGGCCACCTCTGGGATCTCTGGACCTCTGGGACCAAGCCGGGCTGGTGCTGCGTTTGGTCTGGGGTAAAATCATCCCTGCTGTGGGAGCTGGCTGTAGCAGGGCACCATCACCAGCTAAAGCTCAGTGTAGCAACTGAACCATGCTCATCTATTGCGGAACTGTTCTGACTTGAGAGTCGTGTAGACCGATGAGACCTCCGTCCCCAAGTGACGCACAGGGGAACTAATAGAAACCCGCTGTGCGACCTTTGAGGCCACAGGTGAGAGATGTCTCCCCAGATCCACGGAACCTCTGGAACGCCGATGCTGCTGTCAAAAGGGAACGAGGTTAAGTACCAGGCAATTACAATACAATCAGGTAAACGATAGGATCCAAAGAGTCTTACCTATCTGGTGTTGGGGAAACCCAGGTAACCTAGTAGAGAGGTTCGAGACTCAGATGATGCGGCGGTCCCTGGAATAGTAGAACCGCAGGTGAGCGTGGATGGGGGGTTAGCCACCTGTAGGAGAGAGGGCTTGACTTGAATCCCAGAAGGGAAATGGCGTAGTAGTTCAGCAAGGTATCAAGGGATGATCCAAAGACAAGTCGAGGTGAAGTCCAAAATCCGGCAACAGGTACACAGTTCCAAGCAAAGGTACAAAGGGGTGTCCGAAGGAGTCCGAGGTAGAGTTCCGTGATCAAAGTAACAAGGAGCAATTCGTAACGCCAAACAGGGTCTGAAGACAGCTGAGAAGCAATGAGCATTCTGTCTCTCAGACCTTTATACTGTGTGTCTCTGGGTCATGTGACGTTTCTGGGTCATGTGACGTCCACCAAGGTCACGTGAGGAACGCCACACTGGATCACGTGACCGACGTGAAGACGTAACGCCGCCCCTTCTGCTATATGTTCTCCAAGGCAATTGCCAATGCAGAAAGGGTTGCAATCGAGCCCGTACACCAAAGCTGGTCCGGTGTTTTCGGTCCTTTGGGTTCACCGAATCACTTGAGCCTCGAACCGTGGGAGGAGATGTTGGGGGAATGTGTGCAGTGTTCTGACGTGGAGTGGACTGGTGTGCAGGGGATCGCCTAACATAGCCCCCCCCCAACGGCCCACGACCCCGTGGGCAGGACGGATGATCCCTATGGAAGCGGGCCACCAACCGAGGGGCGCTCAGATCTAAGGTGGAAACCCACGAACGCTCCTCCAGGCCGTAACCCTTCCAATCCACCAGATATTGGAGCCTACCCCTAAACCATCTGGACCCTAAAATGGCCGACACCTCAAAGACATCAGGAGAGGTCAGGGACACCGCACAACAGGGGCTCGAAGACGGACGGAATCAGGACAAGGTTTGAGGAGGGAGACATGGAACACAGGATGGATACGCCAAGAACTAGGAAGCACTAGACGAAAAGCCACCGGATTCACAACCTGAGAGACCACATACGGGCCGACAAAACGAGGTAGCAATTTCCGGCAACCCACTAGGCGAAGATGACGTGAAGACAACCAGACCCTGGAACCCACCACCAGAGGGGGAGCAGCTCGACGTTTGCCATCCACACGGGCCTTCATAGAAGCCTTTGCTTCAGTGAGATGAACCACAGTACTAGCATGTACAGCAGACAAATCCCTAAGACATGTCGTGGCCGCAGGATTCGAAGAACTAGAAGCATCAGGGACCGGCAAGACCTTGGGATGTTGGCCGTAGAGGGCGTAAAAGGGAGAATAACCAGTAGCTGAATGAGCCGCATTATTGTACGCGAACTCAGCAAGCAGTAAAACGGCCAAGCAGGAAGTCTGATGTTGCTATATAAGGCAGCGAAGGTACTGCTCCATAGATTGATTCGTCCTTTCGGTCTGCCCATCGGTCTCAGGATGATAGGCCGAAGAATACCTGGTATCAATGCCCAGTAATTTTGTCAACGACCTCCAGAACCGAGAGGTGAACTGTGATCCTCGATCGGATATAATGACCGAAGGAAGGCAGAATAACATGAACACATGTTCAAAAAACAAGTCCGCCAAGACCGGGGCCGAAGGAATGCCTTTACAAGGAACAAAACGAGCCATTTTTGTGAACGTGTCCACCACTACCCAGATGGAATCAAAGCCTTTCGACTTGGGGAGATCGGTAACGAAATCCATAGTCAACGTATGCCAGGGCCTGGGAGGTACCGGAAGCGGAAGTAACAACCCAACCGGTTGACCCCTTCGATGTTTAGCCTGAGCACACACTGCGCACGAATTGACATAACATTCCACATCGCGCGTCATAGAGGGCCACCAACACCAACGCTTGAGAAGATCTAAAGTGCGCTCTTGACCGGGATGGGCATTAAAGGGAGCATCATGAGACCACTCAAGGGCCAGATTACGAGTGTCAGGTGTGGGAAGGAACAGACGTTCATGTACGAAAGGTAATCCATCAGAATACACTGGGTCCCATTCCCGCAACTGATCGGAATGATTGCTAGTCCAGGATCGGACCGAGTCTAATAATGACAATGAGGGTGTACAAAGACAAATCACATGACTTTTTCCGAGAACGGTGTCAGGGAAGGTTGGCAACTCGACCCCCCCCGGGGAACGTGACAAGGCATCTGCTTTTCCATGTGAAGTGCCAGGACGATGCATAATATGAAAATCAAAAGAGGAAAAGAAAAGATGCCATCGGACCTGTCTGCTATTAATGCACTTCAATGAAGCCAGGTCCTGTAAATTCCGATGATCTGAGTACACAGTGATGGGATGTTTAGCCCCCAGAAGATGATGGCGCCAAACACGAAAGGCATCCATGACAGCCAAGAGTTCCTTCTCCGTCACGGTGTAATGAGTCTCAGTACTGGAAAACTTACGGGAATGGTATGCCACTGGGTGTAACTTGCCTGTTGTAGGACATGTTTGAGACAGTACCGCACCGAGAGCAAAAGAAGAGGCATCCGCCTCAACTATGAACGGAAGATCAGGATTGGGGTGCTGGAGTACTGGTGCAGTAGTGAAGGCGGTTTTCAAAGCCTCAAAAGCCTCCTGATGACCTCTCTGCCAATGATAGGGTACCTGAGGACTGGTCAGAGCCTTGAGCGGGGCAACAATTGTGGAAAAGGAAGAAATGAAACGTCTATAAAAGTTGGCGAATCCCAAAAAGGCCTGCAGGGACTTGAGTGTTTGAGGTACTGGCCAATCTAATACTGCTTTGACCTTAGATTCGTTCATGGATAACGCCCCAGGGGTAATGTGGAAACCCAGAAACTCAACAGACGTTTTATGGAACTGACATTTCTCAGGTTTGGCGAATAAGGAATGTTCTCTCAGACGGGATAGTACTTCTCGGACATGCTTTACATGCTCATCAAGACTACGAGAAAAGATTAAGATGTCGTCCAAGTACACAACCATGTATACATCCAGAATATCCCTGAATATGTCATTCATGAACCGTTGGAATGTGGCCGGGGCATTACATAGGCCGAAGGGCATGACTAGATATTCATACAATCCGTAACGAGTATAGAAAGCAGTTTTCCACTCGTCTCCCTCGCGAACGCGCACTAAATTGTATGCGCCGCGTAGGTCAAGCTTGGTGAAAATAGAAGCATGTGATAAGTGATCTAGAAGCGGTGTGATTAACGGGATTGGGTATCTATCCTTTTTTGTGATAGCGTTAAGACGTCGATAATCCACACAAGGACGTAAATCCCCCTCCTTCTTGGGCACAAAAAATATAGGGCTTGCCGCTGGTGAAGTAGAGGGGCGGATATGTCCTAAACGAAGGGCGTCCTGTACATACTCTTTCAACGCTTGTTCCTCCGAAGGGGATAAGGAATAGATCCTGCCCGAAGGAATAGTGGAATCAGGAAGTAATTCGATTGAGCAGTCATATGGTCTATGTGGAGGGAGTACCTCGGAAGAGCCACGATCGAAAACTGATTCGAATGCTTTGTACTCAGGTGGAATCCCAGACACCAAGCCCCCAACAGTATGAGAAAGCACAATCGTTGGATCGTCAACAGTCAGCGTGAGTTGAGCTAAGGCTCCCAAGGCCCGAGAAGGTGTGTCAGTGGTTTGATGGACCGGGAGACAATAGTTCTGACAGACCTCGGACTCGAAGAGCACAGTGCCTGACTGCCAATTGATCAGCGGATTGTGTTCACGTAACCATGGAATCCCTAATATGATACCGAATTGAGGTGTGGTAATCAAATCAAAACTTAAGGTCTCTGTGTGAATTTCTTGTATGTTCAACAAGAGAGGTGCAGTTTGGTGTCTAACAGGACCAGAAACTAACGCAGAGCCGTCTACGGCTTTTACATGTTCAGGTCGTGTTTTTACCACTAGAGGTAGGTTGAGGGAATGGGCCAAATCAATGTCTATGTAATTACCAGTAGCACCTGAATCAATGATGATATTGACTGCATGAAAAAGGCCAGTAGAAGGACATAGAGTAGCCTTTACAGAGATGGGTTGAACACGAGCAAAGGCAAGAGGGGTACCCGGAGATGATGACGGAACACTCGACCTGTTCTCCGGATGTAAGGTCGAGCTGTCCGAAAAACCTGGCTCTTCTTGGGACGTCGAGGACACTCTTTCACAAAATGTCCAGTGGTGCCACAATAAAAGCATGCATTATCCACCCTCCTACGTTCCCTCTCAGATGTTGTAATAGGACTACGTAAACCTCCCACTTGCATAGGTTCTTCTGTACTAGGAGCAGGAGTACTAGCAAGAGTAGGATGGGAAGAGACCCCCAATTCGGCTCTACGCTCCGATCGCCGTGCATCTATCTGCAGGGCGAGATCAACCAATTCCTGATACTGAGTCGGCACAGAAGGGATCACTGCTAAAGCATCTTTCATGATGTTACTCAACCCCCTATAAAAGACCACCGCCCGCTTGTTTTCTGGCCATGATGTTTCAGCAACTAGTTGATTGAACCGGGTGATGTAGTCTATCAAAGTCCTTCTACCCTGAGTTAATTCTAACAACTCCAAATCCCTAGACTGTGCCTTGTGTCGGGTATCGAATACTCGAGACATCTCTAGAACCAACAGATCAAAGTCATAAAGGACTGGGCTATTATTCTCCAGCAGGGGATTAGCCCAAGCGGCAGCTGTCCCGGCTAAATGGGAAAGGGCGAAAGCGGCTTTGGTAGTGGAAGTAGGAAAGGCCAACGGTCTGCATAAGAAATGTAACTTGCACTGATTAACAAAGGTTCTGAATTTCTTGGGGTCACCTTGATAGCGTTCAGGAGCAGCCAGGGGGGAAGGGGTTGCGAGGACCACTGGGGTTGGGACTGTAGTAGTAACCAAGGGAGGGGGTGTAGTTGAGGAGCTAGCATCTCCAAACTCAGGGTCTGCGGGAAGGGAATGCTGAACAATCTGTATGGAATCTAGCCTTTGGTGGATCACCGTGTTAGCGGCGGCCATATCCGCCCTTAATACTGTAAATGCCTGGACTAAGGCAGCTATGGGTTCTTCCGTGGATCCCTGCATCGTCAAACACGACTAAACGGCTTCTCAGTCTGTTCTGACTTGAGAGTCGTGTAGACCGATGAGACCTCCGTCCCCAAGTGACGCACAGGGGAACTAATAGAAACCCGCTGTGCGACCTTTGAGGCCACAGGTGAGAGATGTCTTCCCAGATCCACGGAACCTCTGGAACACCGATGCTGCTGTCAAAAGGGAACGAGGTTAAGTACCAGGCAATTACAATACAATCAGGTAAACGATAGGATCCAAAGAGTCTTACCTATCTGGTGTTGGGGAAACCCAGGTAACCTAGTAGAGAGGTTCGAGACTCAGATGATGCGGCGGTCCCTGGAATAGTAGAACCGCAGGTGAGCGTGGATGGGGGGTTAGCCACCTGTAGGAGAGAGGGCTTGACTTGAATCCCAGAAGGGAAATGGCGTAGTAGTTCAGCAAGGTATCAAGGGATGATCCAAAGACAAGTCGAGGTGAAGTCCAAAATCCGGCAACAGGTACACAGTTCCAAGCAAAGGTACAAAGGGGTGTCCGAAGGAGTCCGAGGTAGAGTTCCGTGATCAAAGCAACAAGGAGCAATTCGTAACGCCAAACAGGGTCTGAAGACAGCTGAGAAGCAATGAGCATTCTGTCTCTCAGACCTTTATACTGTGTGTCTCTGGGTCATGTGACGTCTCTGGGTCATGTGACGTCCACCAAGGTCACGTGAGGAACGCCACACTGGATCACGTGACCGACGTGAAGACGTAACGCCGCCCCTTCTGCTATATGTTCTCCAAGGCAATTGCCAATGCAGAAAGGGTTGCAATCGAGCCCGTACACCAAAGCTGGTCCGGTGTTTTCGGTCCTTTGGGTTCACCGAATCACTTGAGCCTCGAACCGTGGGAGGAGATGTTGGGGGAATGTGTGCAGTGTTCTGACGTGGAGTGGACTGGTGTGCAGGGGATCGCCTAACAGGAACATATTCTCCTGGGCTAACACTGTCTATTGGATACACTCCCAGGTAAAATTGTTCCTTTAACAGCACCTCCAAGATCTTCTGCACTGTTGGTTTTGGATATCCTGATAGCTGTTTGAAGGAGAGAGGAAAGGATGATGCCATGAAAAGGATTGATGAGGCCTACATCCTCTTGGTAGCAGTGTGGGATGCACCTGTTACATCCGCCCTGCGTCCCGCTACGCGGTGACGCAGGGCGTTCAAATAAATGCCCCACCCCCGAGCACGGGAGGCAGTTCCGGGCGAACCAGAGCAAGGTGTGTTGCGTGTCTTATTTGCTCCGGCCACAGCTGAGACACGCAGGCCGTGCGGCCTAGCGCCCTCACCGATCCAGTCTCCCCGCGCGCAGAGCCGCGGAGGCTGGATCCAACAATGGTGACGAGGTGAACTACTGAACACACACGCGCTCGGCGCTCGATGAGCTCCGGATGGCTCACGGCCAGCGCCGAGTAATTTTTGGACACCCGGTGGGGGGCACATGCACGTGACCCCCACCCAAAAAAAAAAAAATCCTTTTTTTTTTTCCTCTCGCATTCAGGGGAAGCATCCCTGAACCTGGCCCAACTTACATACGGCGGCCTGCCCATACGGAGAGGCGACAAAACTCTGCAGATGCATCCCAGGGGTCAGAAGATCCAGGAAAGATCGAGGAGGCCCAAAGCAGAGCCACGCTGACTACGGCGGCACATGGGCACGTGGTGTGTGCCGGATCTCGCCACTGCTTCCCAGTTGGACACTCAAAGGGGCCGCCCGGGGACCCACACCGAGGTGAGGCAGGCGAACCACAACATGGCGACCGGAACATCCACCCCCAGACCCGGCACACCATCAAGACCGGCGGCAAACTTGACGATGTCATCACCACAGGCTCGCTCGCAAGGGAGTGCCTCAGGTTTGATCCAACCGTTTGATCCTTTCACAGATCCGTCATCAGTTGGCCCCAGGTGGCAGCTATGGATCCAGAAATTCGAAATGGCGATGGAATGCAAGGACATAACAACTGCCAGGAAAATGAGGTCCCATCTGCTGTTAAACGTGGGGGATGAGGTACTATGCATATTCAACTCTCTAAACGTTGATGATGGCCAGGACGCATACACAAGTGCAAAAGATGCCCTGACGGTGCACTTCCTCCCCCAATTGAACCCGGACTATGAGACTTTCATATTCTGCACCACCATACAGGCAGAAGAGGAAACACTGGACGCCTACCACACACGGCTGAGGAAGCTAGCCATGTCCTGTGAGTTCACGCACGTTGAAAAAGAAATCCGGAGGCAAATTATCAATGGCATCCAATCGGAAAAGCTGAGACGGATGGTACTTCTGAGAAAGGCATCTCCCTCCAACGGATTCTCGAATTGGGTCGACAAAGAGAACTGGCACACGCCAGGGCTGCCAACATGGGGGCAACGCTACACAAACTGCAACCCGCCCTCACCACAGCCATGGTGTCCCATGTCACCAACAGACAATTCATGAGAGACGAGTCTGGTGGCAGCTACGCCCAAAACAGGTGGCAACCACGTGTCCCGGGTCCAACGTAGTGTGGATGGTGTGGCGGACCGCGACATGGGCGGTGAAATTGCCCCGCGCAAGGCACCATATGCGGAGCGTGTGGTAGGAAGGACCACTATGCAACGGTGTGCCGGTCAGCGGTTACCACGGCACAGCCCCCACAGCGTCCCCAAGAAAAGAGCGGGAACAAAAAGAAGAAGCAGGCCAGCGCAAGGCGAGTCGAAACGGCCAACTCATCGACCGAGGAAGAGGGTGATGATGTCCCAGGCTCACACCATGAAGCCGGCAAGGAACAAGGGAGAAAAGGAAGGACGGTCTACCTATTGTCGGTGTCAGACCAGGGGCAGGCACCACAGAGAAAGAACCTCCGAAGGCGAAAATGTTTGGTAACCATTCAAGATCAGCAGGTCTGGATGACCATCGACATGGTAGCCTCCGTCAATGTCATGCCCACGAGCATGTTCCAGACGTTACGACCCCAACCCGATCTGAAGGACACAGACACACTGTTGTTTGCGTACGGCAGCAGGAGGCCCCTACCAGTCATTGGCAGATTCCACACCACTCTAGTCCACGGCGAAAACAAGCTATGGTCAAAGATCTACGTCGTGAAGGCAGGGATCGAATGCCTTTTGACTGGGGACGAGGCGGAGGATTTGGGTTTGGTCAAGTTCATCTGCCAAATCGATGAAGTGCAAGAAGTCGAAAACATTTTGAAGCAATACCCCAAACTGCAGAAGGGGATATGGTGCCTGAAAGGGAAGACCATCAGGCTTCCCATTGATGAATCGGTACAGCCGAAAGCAGTGAGACACAGGAGAACACCGTTCCACATGCGAGAGCAAGTGGAAAAAGAACTGAAAGCATTGGAAGAAGCCGGAATAATTGAGGAGGTGACTGGGCCGACACCATGGGTCTCCCCGATGGTAGTAACATGGAAGCCCAAACAGCCCAGAAAAGTCAGGATCTTCATAGACATGCCTCTCCCGAACACCGCCATCAAGCGGGAGCGCCACATCACACCAACGCTAGATGAAATCGTGGCCGACCTGACAGGGTCGCAAGTGTTCTCCAAAGTTGACCTAAAAGCGGGATACCACCAGCTAAAACTTCACAGGGACTCTCGCTACATCACAACCTTCTCAACACATCTGGGTCTGCGGAGGTACAAACGCCTGAGCTTTGGGATTTCGTCAGCGGCTGAAGTTTTTCAACAAACCATCCAAGAAGTCATATGGGACATACCCGGTGTCCTCAACATGAGCGACGATATCTTGATTCACACGCACGACAGGGAAGAACACCTCAAAAGGCTCCGGACCCTACTGGGCAGGTTAGAAGACGCTGGACTGACCATACACAAGGAGAAGAGTGAGTTTCTCAAATCTGAAATCACATTCTTTGGATACAAATTCAGCAGTACAGGCATCTCCCCTGACCCCCAGAAGGTCGCGGACATTCAAGCGGCGAGCCCACCACTGACACTCACTGAAGTGCGCAGTTTCCTGGGCATGGCCACCTACTACGGTAGGTTCATCCGAAATCTGGCCACTCTCTCAGAGCCCCTACGTGAACTGACCAAATTAAACGCCAAGTGGGAATGGGGGCAGGAGTGTTCACCGTGAGACAAGACTTGTCGATCACAGAAAGCGGACTGCTGCTCATGGGAAATCGAATCGTCACCCCACCGAGCCTACAAGGGAGAATAGTAGCAGTGGCCCATGAAGGACATCAAGGGATGGCGCGGACAAAAGCTTGGATCAGGAACCGGGTGTGGGTCCCACAGATTGACGAGCAGGTCGAACATTTAATAAGTACATGCCTACCCTGCCAAATAACCAGAGCCCCGCCTGAACCGGATCCCATTCAGTCAGCAGACCGTGGTTGTGGCTGATGGGATGCCATCAGCATCGATTTCTGTAAACTGCGAGAAGGCCTGCATCTCTTGGTGGCTATCGACGACCACTCACGATACCCCGAGGTCGAGATAGTGGAATCCACAGCGGCGGAGGTGGTCATCCCCGCCATCAAGAAAATGTTTGCTACCCATGGTCTACCAACCACTATTAAGAGCGACAATGGTCCCCCTTTCCAGGGGGGGGAATTCAAACAGTATCTGCAAGAACTGAACATCAAGTACCACCACATCATGCAGAGATGGCCCCAGGCAAACAGCGATGTGGAACGTTTCATGAGGACCCTGAACAAAGTACTGAGAGTGTCAAAGGCAAACGCCAGCGTGGAAAATTGACCTGTACCGGTTTCTGAGGAATTACCGGGTTACCCCACACAGCACGACGGGTGTCCCGCCAGCCAACCTCATGCATGGCACCATTTATAAAGTAATCGATCCCACATCACTCCAGCAAAACACCGGATGATGTCGATCAGGAGCGCACTGAGAGAAGGAGGACGAGTGCCAATGCACACATGAGTGCAAAAAGGAGGGCGAAAACGTCCGACCACCATGTGGGCGAACAGGTGGTCATGCTGCGAAATCTGACAATGTCCAAACTGGACACCAGATATGAAGAGCTCCCATGGACCGTCAGTGCGAAGCATGGGACCATGGTGACGGTGACGAGAGGATCCCGTCAGGTGACACGAAATGCGTTGTGGTTCAAGGTGGTACCATGCAACTTGTGGACCGATGGTGAAGGCCACCAAGAAGATGACGCGTCTCAGTCCAACGAAGAAGAGCCTGCGCCGCTCCAGGATGAGGCAGCAGCGGGTGACAGGACGTTGGAGCAGTGGAGCGAGCCGGACATGGGAGAGCCGGACAGAGAAGGTGAGCCACCCAATGGGACAGCGGGGGTCAGCCCTAGCTGAGGGCGGTATAGGTTGAGAACTGCTACGAGACCGCCCGCCAGGCTCAGAGACTATGTATGGTAGTCGGCCCCCTGTGGACTGGTAGCAAGAAGGGTCTTTGGTACATGAACATTGTTAGCATTCGTTTGAATTGAAGTGCATAGCACATGTTTGGTTATAGTTAAATTTGTTTGAAATAAAGGAGGAATGTTACATCCGCCCTGCGTCCCGCTACGCGGTGACGCAGGGTGATCAAATAAAAGCCCCACCACCGAGCACGGGAGGCAGTTCCGGGTGAACCAGACCAAGGTGTGTTGCGTGTCTTATTCGCTCCGGCCACAGCTGAGACACGCAGGCCGCGCGGCCTAGCACCCTCACCGATCCAGTTTTCCCGCGCGCAGATCCACGGCAGTTGGATCCAACAGCACCCAATGCCACAGCCAGATAGAATGAGCAAGTGCTATGTTCCTCCCTTAAGCAATAATACCCAAGCTTGGGGGCATTACCAGTCAAGTAATGCCTGGGGGCATAAGTTGCAAGCCCGAGCAAAGCAAGGGCTTTACCGTGAGCCCTGACGCGTTACCTGCCAGATAATATCTCCCTTGCAATGTTTATATTGCTATTAGATCCCCAGCCCATTGTACTGGGTTACTAATAATGTTGTTTTCACGGCATGTTAACCGTTTCACATCTCAAGAAAAAACTACAAAAAAGATTGCTGCCATGGATCGAGGTGAAGAGAAGTACACTTAGTAACTTCTCCATCTCCATGGTGGGTGTTCTCGAGTCAGAGTGTGAAAACTGATTGTATGGAGAAGCCTGGTTTGTTATCATTATGGAATCATTACCCATTATTAGAGAATCATTACCCATTCAGGAATCCAGTTATCCATCATTGCATCCTGTTTAGTTATCCATCATACATTCTGATTAATACTGATTAGTAGTGACATGAAGTAGTGACATCATTAGACTATCCACATTATTCTGCCACATATATGTAGCTATTTGTATTTGCTATAGAATGAGTCCTGTTATATTTGAAGTGCTATGTAGAGACTTGTAGAGACACATGTAGAGATATGTTGTTATGTATTATGTATGCATTGAGTGTGCACTTAGAATATGCATGAAGTTTGCATTATAGATAGCGCTTGGGTTTGCGAGTGAATGTGCTAAGCACTATAGAGAATGCATTTAGCTGGCTCCTAAGCCATCCTGAATTGAGACACACAGAATTGCTGCGGAGTGCGGAGAAGTTGTTATGAGTTACAATGTACAAGTATGTGTAAACAGTTTGGGTGATAAGAGGTTGCCTTTGCCTTAGTAGAGACACAGAGAAGGCATTTTGCCTTATCAGCCTGGCTGCTGCTTCGCAGAGAGAGAGAAGGGGGGTAGGCAGCACCATGGAGGGAGAGCTTTGCAGGCAGAGACATGCACGAGGAGCGAGGGATTTGAATGGAGAAATATGAGGAGATGGTGTACCGCAGGCAGACAGAAGGAGATATGGTGTAGATATGTAGAAAATGTCACATTGACCAAAACACATAGTGATTGAAAAGTACAAGTACATGCATCACAGACATTTAGGCACTGCTCACATTTAGAAATGCTGACAGACAGAAAGAGAGGCATTTTAGCTTAGAGAGACAAGTGCAACCATGGATATGTATACGTCATTGAACAGTATAATGAGAGGTGATGCTTTGGGAGTTTCTAGTTGTTGGAGATGGAGTTTTGGATGGAGCTGCTCTCTGAGAGATTGAGAGATCGAGAGACGTTTTGATGACTCTGAGATCGAGGGAGGATTGGGGAAGCATTCTGAGCAGAGCTGATGAGATCTGGCAGGGATCTGGCAGAGAGAGGCTTGGCCCTGACTGACTGGCTGGTTGCAGAGTTAGCGGGAGAGGAGAGACAGAGCAATACAGAGAAAAAGGGGAGTATTGCTGAATAAGACACGTTCATGGGGAATTAGAACCGACTCACACAGAGCTTTGGCTGACATGATAGATGGTGTAATCAGACAGGGTTTGTCTTAGAGAGAAAGTGTGAAGTATGGTGTGGAATGGAGAGGAATGGTGTGGATTGGAGTTATTAGATTGCTTGCATTAGAAGCCTGTAAGACTTATAGTTATTGTATTGCATGGTAGATTTGCATCAAAAGCATAAAAGGTGGAAACTCAAGATTTGCATTATAGTAGTGTTTGCATTATGCATTGCTATGTATGAATAAAAGTGTTTCTATTGTTGAATCGATTCATGTGTTTTTTTGTGTCTTGTGTTAATGTGTCCATAGGAGTAGGATAAGAGTAATCTAGGAGTAACACAATGCACAAAGGCCCTGAGACAGAAGAGCGGGGGGCATAGTGATTCACACCCCCCAGGGTAGATTTGTTGCACTTTCTCACAAGAGACATGCCGGGAACACTACTGTTTTCAGCACCAGAGATGGACAAGGAAGTGCAAGGTAAGTGGGGTGGCATGGGGGGATTGGGTATGTGGAAAAGGTGGGTGGGGTGGTGGAAATGGGATGGGGATGTGGGGAGAGCACACTTACCTGCAGAAGCTTGGAGCAGGGGCTGCACCGCGTGGTATAGACCACGTTCTGAGAATCCTCACTAGGTGGGAGGCCGCCACATCCGCCTCTGCGGGTACTAATGTTGTTTCTGGGTCTGCAGTATGGCTCTGAGGGCTTGTGTATTACCAAACAGGGCTGGCTGTGTCAGTATTGTTCAGCTGCAACTCTGGGTAAACATAGTGAGAAACGGAGGCTCCAAACTGCCTCTGAAAAAGAGCCCTCCACCCCCTTGTCGGGTTGGATTAAGCTTTTGGGGTGCCTGGCATGCAATCATTAATGTGGCTCATTTCATTGAGAGCATCTGTGCAGCCAACGCATTAGTCATCTGAGGTATATTAATACGGGTTGAACCTGTAGCCAAAAGGCTACACACAAATCTTTTGAGCAGGCACATTAACATGCTGAGCGACATTAATGGGATATGAATCTCCAGCTGGTGAGATATCTCACCTGCCTTTCCTTGGTGAGATTTTAACTAGTGCTCAGTTTTCAATGTTTTTCTTGGGGTGGAGAACTACTGTTTTCCAGATTTCTATACAACACTTTATGGGAGCACTGGATTCGTACACTTTTACATTTTAACTGAATTCCCATAAGGCTATGTCTAACAGGTGCTATTGCCCGCCACAATGGCACGCATGTAGCCACCATGTAAAGGACGAAACACTGACATGTGGGAATAGGATCTGTGAGAAGGTTGTTCGGAAAGATGCAGGATGCACCAATAATCACTGCCTGTGTTCAATTAAGGAATAAGTTATCCCTTTTTTTGGATACCCACATTGTACTATCTTTCTGAGGTAGTGTACAGTAATGCTTAGTCCTATATATATTTTGTAGGATTATAGGTGGCCTGAATCTCTTTTGAAACAACAGTATGGGTGACCTTTACAAAGACATCTAGAGCCACCACATCAAGTAAAATCAAGTAAGTTATCAATGTGGAAAATATGTAAGGGTATGATAACATGTTTAAAGTTACACAGCATATTTTTATACCTTTGTGTTACAGGAAAGTGGACTCGTGGATGAATGTATCATTAAGAGAAACAAGAAGAGAGGGAAACATTTAACTCTCCCTACATTTTAGGAGCATTCTTGCTTTCTTCTCGGTAAGATGTCTAACTATTACTGCAGGTGGCATGTTCCTCTTATGTGGCCGAACTAGAGGCTTGTTTGGTTTGTGTACTTATGATTAGAGTAGCAGTTCTTTGGAGAAGCAACACAGGACATTAAGTAATGGTGATCTGTGACTAACAAATAAATCTGATGATGACCATAGAAACGTATTTCAGGACACACTTTCTATAAGAGAAATGAAACACTGTACATATCTACATGAAAGAAAAGAATACATTTTAGAAACTAAGTTATGTTTCTTTTTTGTTTAAGAATGTCCAGGAAGATATTGAAGACGATGAGAAATTATAATTTGTACTAAGTTCATCGCCTACATACAACTTTATTAGTACAGCCCCTGACCAATGTACTGCACAGTGTCGGCCAAAAGGACAGACACGTATGCATATAGGGCTTGGAAGAAGTGTATTTTGCTAACCTAGATAAACAGTATTAGCTTTGACATTTTGTAGTGTTGTTTGACTTTGTATTTTTTATGTGTATTTATTATTGTGATTTATGTATTAATGCATTAATGTTGGGGTTTTAAATCATCTAAATGTGTTTTATGGTGAACTCTTAATAGAATATTGTTTTGAATATATTTATCATAGGTTAGGTCCATTTTTCAGATGTCTTGCCTACTATGTCTGCCTGGTAAACATAATCACGTTCTTCCTTTTTGATAATAATATATGAGAGGAATTTCAGTAAATGAAATCTGATCATTATGTATGCTCAGTCTTCATTGGCTAGAGAGAGGATATTGGCTCTAATTATGCATTCAATTGAGAGTAAATAGATTTCATAATAGATTACACCGCAGCAATAAACAATTTTCTAGCAGCAGAATCTAGGAAACTGTGGTTTAGAGATAATGAGATAATGACATTGAATTGATTTTTCTTGAATTTACTTAATAATTTTAAGAACTGAAATTACAAGTTAATAATTATATTATTTGGAGTTTTGTGTCTTATATACCAGTTTCTGAGGCATGCACGCTATGTGTATAGATATCCACTCACTAATAAAACTAGCTTTTGTTTATATTGCAATGATTTTATAATGTTGGGGAGAGGTTGCAGTGCGAGGTCTGAAGTATAGAGGTGCATTTTAGCATTTCACCTGGGGTGCTACATTGCTTGGAAATTCCCCTACGGACACTCTTCTCTCAGGTCTTCCACACTATCATGAACCACAACTATATATATCACCTGTTAAGATTCATGACTATAACACCTTCAAGCATTCCTTGGATCAAACTTGAACTGTATCATTTCAAAGCTTGTTTACTTACAGTGCCACAAAAACTAAATGTATTCAATGCTTATTATCAAAAGCATTGCTGTCATTTTTAGAGACACATATGTATAGCAGAGACAAGTTTTCTTTTCATGGTTCCTTTGGGAATGTGATAACAGATGTTGAACTGACAAATAGGCAAGTTGCATGAAGAAAGACAGCGGCGCATGCTACTAGGAAACAGACCTTTATGTTCCGTATGTTACCATTACAGTTAACGTGCAAAGTGAAAATAATTGTATTTGCCCATTCAGATGTCTGAAGTAAAGCAATGTGGTTTCTTGTAGCACAATTTTGGACATTTTGATGACCTCTTTTCTCTTGTATTTAAAACATTAATTTAGGAGTTAGTGCTAAAATTCTCATGCTACTCAGTCTTTAACACATAGTCCAAGCCTGATTCTGATGAACAAACGTGTGTCTGCAAACAAAAAATACACTTTGAAGTTGTGGCCGTCCTTAGGGGGGACCTGGTGCAGTGGAACCCTTTGCTTCATGGTTAATGCAATCTTACCCCGTCCAAGGAAAAAATCAAGAAAAATTCCTTCCTGTTCTGAGGGCCTTCCTGCCAAGTTTCCCAGTTCCATGTATGACACCTCAAGCCAGTCCTGGTTTTTGCTTCCAATTGCATGCTGGAACTTGTGGGTCAACCGTTCCCCTGCCCAGCGGTGGTCCCAGAATGCCCCAGCGGGGTCCCCATCTCTCCCTGAAAAGATCTATCACTACTGGCCAGAGCACCAGGAAGGCTGGGTGTGCTGCCCCTTCTCTTGGGTGCCTACCTTGCATGTGGGTCGACTGTCCCACTGCCCAGCGATGGTCCAGGGGAGTCCTGGTGGGGTCCCCAGTGCCACCCTAAATAGAAATGCACTAACATGCCCCCATTGGGGCTCCAGGACAGCTGGGGGCTGCCCCCTCCATTGAGCTCCTGCCTCACATGTTGTTCGACTGGCTCCCTAAACAGCAGAGGGCCAGGTTGCCCCAGCTAGGTCCCCATCCTCCCTGTAGTGAATAACTCTGACATGGCCCAGCCAGAGCTCCAGGATGGCCAGGGTTGATGCTCCCTTGGGCAACTGCCTTGCATGTGAGGTGACCATCTTCCTGCCCAGCGGAGGCCGTGGGGTGCCCCGGCAGGGTCCCAGTCACTCCCTGTAGGGAAATTCTCTACCATGCCCTGGCCAGAGCTCCAGAAACGTCAGGGGTGCTGTCCTCTCCCTTGGATGTCTGCTGCCACGTGGGTTGACTATTCCCTTGCTCAGCAGTGGTCCTGGGGTGCCCTAGCAGGGTCACCATCTCTTCCTGGAGAGAAAAGCCCTATTGCTTCCTGGCCAGAGCTCCAGTACAGTCAGGGGTGCTGCCCACGTCCTTGGGCACCTGCCTTGCACATGGTTCGACTGTCCCATTGCCCAGTGGAAATCCCTGTGCATCCTGGGGGCCAGCATTTCCTTTGTCAGGGCACCGGAATAGAATGACCAGATGGCTGTGCTGCTCTGGAAGTCACACAATGGGTGCCAATTTAAATATTTTATAAGGAGGCTGGCCATTTTCCCAGACCTCTGCCTCTGTCACCCAGGGTACACAGATTACAAGAAAGGTTAGTCACCTTCCCCCAGATTACTTAGACAGTATGTATAGGTTGTGTCTGTGCTCCACTTGGTTCTCACTGCCCTACACAGGCTCTGTGTTGAAACCAACTATGTTATGCAGTTGCAGACACATTAAAACAGGCTCTAATTTTTTTAACATATCGATTACCCAGCTGCTTCAAAAGATAAAAGACAAAGATGACGTTTTGCAGTCAAGTATCACATATCTCTTGGCAAGCATGCCTGGTACAAAATAATACTGGTTCAACGTCACTCTGATGTACATTTTATACTAAGGAACCTTGGCCCACCCACATGGTTTGTTACTTCAGTTGTGCAGAATACGCATGGGATGACTTGCATGACTTCTTACGCATTGAAAACCAAAATAAAGAGGCAGTAGACATCAAAAACCCAAGGAGAACTCTGTTCCCTTTACCCTGTCAATGTATCAATGTAGTTTCACCATCGCTTCATTTCCATGCTGCACTTCATCTGCAGTAAAACTACCCCTCCACTTGGTGAAGTGGAACACTTCTTTTGGAGAAAAGAATATCAATCCAGGGGAGCACCACACATACACATGCTTTTGTTTTTAATTTTTTTTATTTGCATTTTAGTTTGTTAAAACATTTACCAAAAGAAAGATTGACATCAGATTTCTTTTCAGTTCATCTAGTCCTGATATAAATTTGTCGCTATCACTCCACTTTATTACCCTCACCAAACATTCTTTAAGGAATTTAATTGCCACAATTACCAGGGAGGTCTTATACCCTCTCAGCACTTGCCTCCACCAATCCTTGGCTGTCCTTAACTCAGTCAACACAATCCAGGTTGTGAAGATGTGTTGTAGATCTTCCAGAGATCCCTCAGTGTTGCAAAATCTGTAGTCCACATCTCTCATCCCCTCTCTACTTCTCACTGCTTGGACCTCCTTCATATTGTGCAGGTTCAGCCTCATCCTCATAAATTGGATCCTGTAATAGGGATCAGGAAATGCTCTTTCATTGCCTGGGATATTTCCCAGTGCTCTGATTCCCAGCACTGTGTTTCAATATAGTTTATATTGGTTTGCGTCATCGCAGCTTTGGATCCAATCACATTATCGCAATTTCTTTTTAACTTTATTCAGGTTTTTGTGCAGGTCCTCAAGTGTGGCATTAACCTGCTCCTCCTGCATGTCTCTACAACCTTCAGCCCAATTCTGCATTTCTTTTTCAAGTCCTCTTTCTATTTCTGCTTTCTGTCAGGATTGGGACATTGTCCTTTTTCAAGCATTTCCCGTAGAATGTCAAGATCTACCATTTAACCATTGCTTTTAGTGAGGTAAGCCTTAGTTATGTTCTATTTACTTGAACAGGGGTTGATTTTGAGAGGCCCAGAACCTTTTTCCAGTACATGCCCTCCAAATAATTGCCACTGCTTCTTACGGAACAGTACCAGAGTATCTGTGCCATAAGACATCATTGCTACCACCTTTCCTCTGTAAAATTCAAGCAGCCGGAGCAGCGAGTACCAGCAATATTTCAGTTTTAACACCAATGCTTTGTTTGCCAGCATCTTCATCTTAGATCTTAATGCTTCAATGTTCTGTTTTTCCACAAGGCCTTTACTAATTATCATCCCCAGGTACCTAGACTGGTCTACTTTTTCCAGTGGTAGACCGCTGAGATGCCATTTAAACGACTGTGATCACTTTCTCCTCCCTCCAGACATAGTATTTTAGTTTTGCTAGAGTACATTAATGAGCCATTAACAACGGTGCTCCCATCACAAGTCTGCATACCGTGGCTGCTGCGCCCGGCAGGGCCAGACCAGTCAGGCACAGTGGCTCCGGCAGGCGGACTTGTAATTTGCTGGTCCGGAAACAAGGGTGTCAGTAAGCACCAACACCCTTGTTTCCGAACCGGCAAACTTATAATGAGGCCCATTATGTTTATTTAGGATGAAGTCATCTTTCCTGTCCACCACTCTTTCTAGTCTATGACACTTCACGGCTTCTCTTTGTTATTCCACATAGAATGTATATTCTTAATTCTTCTTAATTCTCAATTCCAAATTGGTAGCTTTGATGTTTTTCGTTTCTTATATTTCTTATAGTTCCATTTGTTTTACCTTGGGAAAAGATGCCCTCAGTGCCCTCATTCTTCAGTGGGGCATTCTTAATTTCCACCCTCTGGTTGTCCCACTGGCCTTGTTCCTTGCCGGCTAATGATTTTTCTGCCCTGTTGCAGACCGTCTTCTTCTGACTGTTCTCAAGTGTGTCAGGTTAGGACATTTTCTTATTCTCCAAGGTTTGCATTTTATTTACAGCTATCTCTCTTTTTTCTGCCAAGATAAGAAACAGGAGTTCCTCTTCTTCATCCCCTGTTGCAATTCTTTGAATAGCTGTTGTATTGTTTGTTGTATGGGGGGTATTAGGTTGAGATGTCCCAAAGTCTTCTTCCTCTTCTTCCTGTGAGTAGACTGAAATGTTCGATAGAAATTCTGATATGTCCGAATCTATGGATTCCTCTACATGGGCTATCACGTTCATGTTAGAAATCTTCTGTTTGCCATTTTTCAGCTTTGTTTTTTCCAGGTTCTTAGGTTAGGTTGTCTCCATTGGCAGAAGTGATATCTTTCTAAAGAAATTCCTGACGTCATTTTGTTTGAACAATGGAGCTTTTTTCTGCATTTTCTGGTTCACTGCATTTTTTGACTTTCCCTTCTTCCTTGGGGTGAACAATGGGTAGGCAGTAGTTGGTAGGTTCTCTTTGTTCTTTCCCCCCATTGAGGATTCCAGCAGTGTGCCTGTAAGTGAGGGAACCAATTTTTCCAAACCCTCTCTAGTTTTCACCTCCACTGTGTTATCAGGTTCGGGAATGGCGATCCTAGGTGGGATAGTTTTTTGGTCTCTCGATGCTATCGGGGGGGGAATGGGTTTGCCACCCTTAAATGTCTCCCAGGGTCTTACCCAGAGGATATTATTATCACCTCTGGTTGCTGGCTAATTGAGAGCCTATTTAGGCTGTCCCCTCTTTGTTTAGCTCCTGCAAGTGGGATTTCACTGGAGCTGTTCCTAGCTGCAATGACGCCTTCAATATAAATCATCTTGGAGTGGTGCATCGCTAGGAGTGTGGTATGGTCTTTTAGGGTGTCGTTAATGCCTTCATACAATTTTGCAAAGGGTGCTATTACTATGGTGATTACCAACATCTGGCTAAAAGGTCTTGTTTAACCTTTTCTTTTCTTTTCCAGCATTATTTTCTCTACTTTGGGTTTTGTCCTTCATTTTTCCAGTACTCAGGAGTGATGTAGAGGGTTGTGTGTCTGACATAAAGGGCGTCCATCTTGCTGAAGGACTCTGTGTGTGGTTTGAATTTGTTCTTTCCAGGGTTCCCCTTTTTGATTCTAACTGCCTGTTTTTGAGCTCCCACACGCAGGAGTCCATAGAATCCTCTGTGCGCACCTTCTCCGTTCGCTCCAGACTCTCACCATGGTCTTTGGTGCTCGAGGAGCACATATTCTCTGTGTGTTCTCCCACAGATTTAACAGCATTTATGAATTTCACATTGAGGTGCTCAATTGTTTCCTTTAATCTAGCGTTGTCGTTTTGTATGTCTAGAGCTAAATTACTTTTTTAGGACGTCTCTAATGTCCTCAACCATTGTTCTTCTTTTTCTCCATGATTTATCAATATCACTTCTTTATTAGTGGTCTTTGATCAAAATTGCAGATTCCTTGATAATACCAGGGGAGTTAAGTCTGAATCAATTGAATAGGGCCTTAGCCTTTTTTTAAGGCTGTGGTCTACCCTGAGGCATGTTGTGTTGATTCATGTTGTTTAACCCACACAGCACAGTACTGATTAGGCCTTCCTTTCCGGGGTTGCCTTCAGCAATTCAATGTCCGTAAGTTCTTTGGGGTGAGCTGGAATGCAATCTTTTTTTATACCTGTTATTTGCCCCCATTCGGTACTGCACTCTTGCCCTCTGTGAGTCTCGGATGGCAGCATTATTTCATTTCTTTGTGTCATTGAACACTCCATTTCCACCTAGGCTCCAAGGTTGGCTTACCGTAGTATTCAATATTTGTCAATGGTGGAAGGCAGTTACCTTTCCTCTTGGAATCTGTGAAGGAAGCAATTTGACAAGGCTGACACCCATCCCAAGCCAGCACCCGCCCTGTAGTTATTGGGCCCCCACTTCTTCTAGTGGTTTCAATGGGGGTCATTGGGGCGGCCTTACATGGTCGACCCCTCAGTCCACTTCATTCTCCATCTCCTTTACTTGTTGTTGGCCTTCTCTCCCACCATCAAAGACCATATTAGCATTTATTTTGATGGCAACATGGTCTGACTGTGTCCAAGCCTGTAGACCAATAGCAGGCTCCGCCCTAAGCCCCCTCTTGCAATTCATCACTTAATTGTGTGTAGCATTGTGTACACTTGCATGTGTCTTCTAGGTTTGCAGAGCCATTATCTGGGGAGGCGTTATGTGGGGGTGCTTCATAGTCATTACAATCATTAGGGGTGACATCCGTGCAACCCCTTCACTCGATGCTTCCCTCAGTGCTTCCCTTCTCTGTACTTGTGGTTAGTTCATAAATGTTCAGCTGTACTTCAGGACATATTATTGACACTGCTAAAGTGACTTTGTCTATGAGTACAGTGGGAGCAAGTTGTAATACAAATTGTGGATCCAAAGTGCCATCAGGTTCTAACAAGTCCATAATACACATTGCTGCTTCCTGTTGCTTACCCATGGGCCCACAACGTGGAGGAGAGTCTCCTGAGTCTGCAGGGCTGGGGGAAGGTTCTGGTAGCACCTCATGGGGGTGTGGGCACTTCTCACAATTTTCAGCTGCCCCTCTTGGTCTTTCCCTTCTTCTCAGTTCAGTTGTTTCTTTGTATTGCTCCTCCGGCACCCAGAAGCCGGCATGTCCTTTCTAACCATCCTATGTCACTCTCCTCTCTGCCTCCAGCAGCTGACTGGTGAGTGACTGGACTCAGCGCCGGACTCTCAGTGCAGGCACTCCCCGCCTGATTTTGGCAGTTATATTTTTCCTTAAAGGTACACGGCGGGTACAATGCAAAAGTCACTATCTCTCGCTTACAGCAAACGATGAACAGTCTCCACAGAGCCCTTTTCAGGACTGACTGGACTCAGTGCCAGACTCTCTGCGCAGGCGCTTTGCACCTGATTTTGACAGTTATATATTCCTTAAAGGCACACTACAGGTAAACTGCAAAAGTTGCTATCTCTCGCTTACAGCATATTTGGTCATGACAGTGATGCCACTGTTTTACAAATGATTGAAAAATACATTACCTGTGACATCCCTTCAGAAACCACATATAGTGGCTTACGTACACAAATCTTACGCTTCCAAAAACATAAGTGTGGCAAACACTGCCGACATCCATATAAAAACAAAGGGAAATACTATACAAATGCTGCTTGGGCTTCCTAGACCCGTTTGCACAAAAGGACAAGTGAATAGCTTGATGTCTTCTGTTAGACATAATGTAAAAGGCAAATTCCCTAAAACACATACAACATTAAAACCAACGATGCATCCAAGTCCATCAGTAGTTACAATGAATTCATTGGCCTCTTGTGGAATCAAAATATAGACATATGATACATTTCAGACAATTCCACTGCTGTTGCAAGATATGTCACAGCCTATCTCACCAAAGCTGAGAAAAAAGAGCTAAAAGACCTCTTGGATGACATGTTCTCTGACAAAACACGGTCACTAAAATTGAACAGCATCGGTATAAACATGCTCTCCCATGGGAAGCTGAAGACCATTTAACAGGTACACCCTTATATGGGAAATCTGAAAACATTGTCAGGCGAAACCTTGGTCCAGCTTCATTCATTGTGAAAAAGGGTACTAATATCCTACCAAGAGATGGAAACTATAGCCACAAATGATCCCAAAAGCCAGGATATTTAAAATGACAATGTAATACCACCCACAATGTAATACCACATACTACCCAAATACAAGCACTGCTTTGGAAAACATGTTCCTGTATGAAATAGTCCAAAACTACTGCTATGAAAACAATGTCACACCAGATGAGACAACTGGCAAATATTCAGTCTCAACCTGTGAAGGGAGCCTACTAGAATTTACCAATAACAGCCTAATTAATCATAAAAAGTTATCATTTAAATCTCTGCAAAATAGAGAACTTGATTACATGGCCTCACTACAACTTTTCAAACCTTGGAGAAAAGAAGAAGAACTATTAGATGGCCATTACTCATTTGAAGCTGCATCCAAATGAAAGCAGTATATGTCGAAATGTTGGATAATGAACACCAACAAGAGGATGAAATTGAAGCTCAACTAGACAAAGACATTCCTGGAGGCAGTTAACCTTCTCTTACAGGAAGCCAAGAACCACTTGGAGAACCACACATTCTAAATGAAGCAGAAATAGCCATGACTGAGGTAGAAAATACCTTGTATGAATCTAAACAATCTGAAAAAGACTTGTCAGTGCTCAAATCACAGCTAAATGATGAACAACTTGCCACTTATCTATAAGTGACTGGAGAAATTGAACCTGGTTTTAAACATGAAAGGAAAACGTGCAGCTGTAAAAATTAAAAACCTGTGCTTATGTATGTAAGTAGTGAAGCTGGTTCTGGCAAAATATTCTTAATTAAAATAATGAGCACATTTCTACAAGACTTACCAAACAACAACCTTTAAGCTACAGTCTGGCTTCCTACAAAATTGGAGGTGCAAATTCTTCACCAACTACTGCTCCTCCCAGTAAAAAACCAAAACAAATGAGAATACCACAAATTATCAGCAGAATCTGCTACTGAAGTATGCAGAATTCTGAAACAAATAAAGGTGCTCCTGAAGGATGAAGTAAGCATTGTTCCTAACCTCATATTAGCTTTAATTCATCTCAGGATGCAAGTAGTCCTAAAAACCGACTACGAAGATCTGTTTGGAGGAAAACATGTTATTGTTTTCTGAGACCTCCTGCAGTTAACACCAATACAAGGTCAACCTATTTTCAAAACGTTAGGACACAAACAATGCTGTAATACACTCTGCAGCATTGGAAATTAAAATCTCTGGTTTGTGATAGAGAACTAACTCACAACATGTGTCAGTCTGCAGATCTCACCTACGCTAATGTTTTAAAAAAGCATTAGAACTGGTCTGCTTACTAAAGATATAAAATCCATCTTGAAAACAAGACTAATCCATGAGCTATATGGGCAAAACACATCTGCTCCTGACGGCATGGAACAATTAACTCAACAACATATAACATGCATGTCTGTAATACCAACCCTTGCAAGCTGTAGTCAATTGAACAATACAATGTTGAAAAATGAAATGCAACCTACACTGCATATCAGCTTCACAGACAAACTAGAAGTGCACAGGATGACACTCCCTATGTGTCAACAAGCAACAGCACAAATAAATAGCTTAGAACAATGTATCTCCAACACAGTTGTATTAGAAAAAGTATTACCTCTGTGTCTAAACTGCAGAGTAATTCTAAAATGTAACCTTGAAGAAGAACAAGGTTTAGTCAATGGATCTATTGGTGCAGTTGTTGCATCCAAATTTATCCACTTGACAACAACATTCAGTTTGTCAACATCCACTTTGACAAGCTTGCTGAAGATAAAAAAAATAGGCCACACAATTGCACATTTACTTCTTTCAAAGACATGTACATACGCAGAGAACAATGTTCTCTATCGCTTGCATATACTGTCACTATTCACAAATTACAAGGTCTAACCCAAGATCACACATTGATTGACATTGGCAGCACAGTCTTTAAAGGGGGTATGAGTTACATAGCACTTTTGCATCTGCGTACACTCAATGGTCTATTCCTAGTTAACTTTGATGCAAACAAAGTCAACGCGGACATTCCATGCATCTTAGAATACAACAGGCTACGTGAACTGTACACTCTCATCTGCCAGTACCCAAGTACCGGGAGGATAGCTCAGGGGCAACGCGCTCGTCTTGGAAGCAAGACAACGCAGAGCAATACAGGTTTGATCCCGCGGTCTGCGCTTAGCAACCTCTGGATATTAAGCCCATTATAAATAACCAATTACAATTTACAATCTAGATATGTACACTTTACATCAAAAAGAAAACCTTTAAAAAGAAAACGGATACAAACAGAACCTTTGAAATGTCTTAATACCACTAAAGAAACAAAGACCAACTGCTGCTCAATCAAATAATACAACCACAAAACTGTCTAGTACAAAATCAACAGCATGTCCTTCAGAAGACATAGAGACAAATGTCTCTTCTCAAAAAACAACTGCAGGCCCATCAAAGGATACAGAGGCACAACTCTCTGGCCTATTTAAATTCAGCAACACAGCTGGAGTATATTGCTATGCAAATGTAGCAATCAATCTTCTCTTCCAATTGACTCCAATTGTTCACAACATTTACTTAAACTGCTCCGACCAGTTGTATTTGCAAATGCGTGTCCTTCATAGAAATGTCACAAATAATCCTGACAGCACTTACAGTGTCTCAGGTATAAGGCAATAAATAGACTACTGTATAGGAATGGTCAAATTCACCATAAACGGGACGATCCACAACAATTCCTAATGTAATTACTACAAGTACTGGAAACCAAAAACATCCCTATAAATGAAATCTTGCAGATTTCATAGACATGGAATCATACATGCACCTCTCTGTAACCATGTTTCACAAGAGCATATCCCTAATGAATGATGGGTGTATGTATCCATACCAAATTCGGAATCCATTCCATGTCACCAGCTTCTGCAGAATGCAAATCATAGCATATTATGCCCGTTTTGTAATTCAGACATCCCTCCAGCATACAAATAAACTCACATGGCCGATATCTGTTACTAATGCTTCTAAGGTACAATGCAGATGGTACTAAAAACAACTGTATTATTAGCCTCACACATAGCCAAGTATCTCTTCACAAGAAAACCTTCACAGCAGTGGGCATAATCTGCCACACTGGTGCCACAACCACCTCAAGCCACTATACTGCATATGTCAAAAAAATAAGTGGTTGGTTTGAATGTAACTACACCTCCATTACTTCAAAACATAGGATACTAGCAAATCTATCAAATGCCTACGTAATATTCCTTCAACACAAATTTAGTCACTAAACTGTAGCACAATAAACAGTTAGAATACAACAACGGGTATCTAACTGCATCCATGATACTACAATAGTACTTTTAAAGCCAAGATGGTTAGAAGACGCTAAAAGATATCTAACCGCTTCAAAAACACCCTTCATTACAATACACTTCAAATATGCCATAACAGTTCTTGTTACTGCAATACTTCTTGTAAAATCCAATATAATTAAACTACGCCAAAGTTGCCACCAAATCTGACAAATGCCTACTTAATATTCTTCACCCCCAAATCTACTCACTAAACTGCAGTGCAGCAAGCAGTTAGAATAAGCCAACTGTTATCTAACTACATCTAAAATGCTAATAATAGTACTTTTCAAACCCAAGACAGTTAGAATGCTCCAACAGCTATCTAACTACTTCTAAAATACCCTTCATTACAACAGGGACATCATTTCACCAAAATACCTGGGGTAACAGAAATGACATTACACAACCCTTGACCTCGGATGACATCACAGCATGTGATGTCATTTACCCCACCCCGAAATGTCATCATGGAAAGAAATGGAAGACAACCTTTCACCCCTTTTAAAACAAGAAGTGGCATCACATAGCAACTGTTCCTAAGTACACTACGAAAAATAAGGTTATGATATCACTGTAATGTGATATACAAGAATGGATCACCATATGTACCATTAATATCAGCATGTATAGGCCTATATTACCAAATAACTGAGAATGTAAGCAGATGTTCAAGCCCAAATGATACTGATGTGTTATTATATAGCACTTAGGATTCAGCGCCTTATATAGAACAAATATACATACAATATCACCCAACCTGTGTTGGTAGTCATTTATCAAACTCAGAAGGATGAAAGGCTCAGTTGGCTTTCCTGGGATTTTAACATGCAAACTGCAGATCACACACACATCACAGAAGCAAGTGCTAACCCACTGAGTTATCTTACCGGATAGAGCTATCTTACCTGCTACTGTAAAATGAGTAATTACATGTCCGAATGTTCTCAAAATCAGAAAGCAAATTACACTCTGTAGTGGATACCATTAAACTAGTAACTGAAATTTAACAGCAGGCCAGTTTATCTGCAGGTCTGGGGCAAAGTTGGCCACATGTCAAGCCTGCATGGATCTATTTTTCAGGCTTCAGGGGTTGGTGAAATACATAGCATTGGGAGTGTTCCTAACTGCGTATTAAAGAATTTAGAGTAGTGCAGGTAAAGCAGCGCACTCACACGGCATCCCGTACTCTGGGCACACTTTACCTCAAACATGCAAACAAACATCCTAAACAGCATGCCCTGGGGATAGGAAAGATAGACACATTACAACAACAAAGCATTCATTGTGGCACAATAAAATCAAGGGCCACTTTATGTGCTATGGTGAAACATTTCTCCACTGTACACAGGCTTTTAGGCACAAGGATTTTGTCAAGTGACCGAGCACACCGAGATGGAATTTCTTGTGATGATCGTAACAGAGACAACGGCAGAAAAAACATGTTATAACTGCAACTTGTGAAAAGCAAAATACATAGGGCCTCATCACGAGTCTGGTGGTAACCCTTGACTGCGGTGGTAGCGCTATTACCGCCTCATTTAAGGGTCCGCTAGATCATGGGCTTGGTGGATTTGCTGATTTTTGCCGCTATTATCGCCGGCGCAATTACCGCCGGCGCTAATGTCCGCCGGCGGTAATAGCGCAAAAATTCCCCATTGGGCCCAATGGGAAATTCCTGAGTGGGCCCAATGGGGAATGGGAACCAACCGCTCCGCCAAACCCATGATCCAGCGCTAATAGCGCCGGGGGGTTTGGCAGTAGGGCTAATAGCCCCAGCGGTAATATCTCTGCGGTTACCGCCCAACTCGTGATGAGGCCCATAGTCTGAAATGGATGCTTATTGTACTCTAAATGCTTTTTGGAAGTTTTTGTCTGCATTGTGAATTAGAGGTTAAATGTTAAATGTTAAAGGTGTTTGTACCGCGCACGGTCACCAACAGAGTTGGTCCCCAGGCACTCTGGCGGATCTGTAAACGAGAAGGTGGGATTGGTTATTAAGGGGAAGGAGGAGTAGGATAGTGAGAGGGGTGGTGTTCTGTTGGCAGCTTCAACTCGGTATACACCGGGTGCTGAGCTTTGGTGCGAGTATCGGATCGATGTCAGTCCTCGTGTGCTGTTGGTCTGGCTTATGTGTTGTTGCGATGTGGTGAAGTGTGTGTGGCTTGTAGTGCGCAAGATGGTTGTGTGAGTTTTTTGAGTGAGATAAGTATGCAGAAAGTTTGAGCTTTTTTGGTTAGTGGGTTATATGACCTTTATCATGCTAACATTCACAATTCTGTCTAAGTGTGGTACTTGCTAGCCTTCACAATCCTTTCTAGATGCGACTCAGGCTAATGTTCACAAATTCTATCTAAGTGCGGGACATGCTAACATTCCCAATTCGATCCAAGTGTTGCACTAGGTAATCTTTATAGTTCCATATAAGTGTGGCACATGTTAACATTCAAAGTTCCATCTAAGTGTGGCATTTGCTATACTTCATAATTCCATGTAAGAGTGGCATCTGTTAACATTTACAATGTTATCTATATGTTGCACCTGCTAACATTCACAATCCTGTCTCGATGCAACGCAGCCTGAAGTAATTTTTTTCAAGTAATGTTGACATAAAAATTCCTCCCCTAATTCGAGATATGGAAGCAAAAGATTGGAGGCCAAGCTCACTCCACATCTACTGGACGGTCACTTTGGGCAGGTCAAGAGCTGGAAGCCAACACTTTCCTCCAATGAGTAACCACTGGACTATCTTCTAGCCTTCACCCCATGCTTTGCCATAGGCATAGTTATTTTCTATAAATTGTGATCCACGGTGGTCGAGAAAAAAATCCAGGCATCTAATCAGGTGCTCACAAGGGATGTAGGTCTTTACTTCTTCTGCATTCACTTCGCCATACATTTACTTTGTCGTATTTACTTCTTCGGTCTTTCAATTCTTCGAACATTCACATCGTCATTACAGAGGAAGACCCCATGTATTCCCCCTTCTTTTCCAACCCATATTCTTCCTGAATCCTCTCCTTGACCCCACCCCTAACCTTACAACTCAGTTTACCATTGCCACCTTGATAATGGGATCATGTAGACAGAGTAAAGGTCAGAAGAAGTAGAAGAAGGGTTCTTGGTGAAGAAATGGGGTAATGCCATTCTCAAGAGGCCATGATCAGAATGTTCCTTCTTAGTATTCAGCTCATTTGTACACAATTTATTGGTAAACGCCCCACTGAGGTAACAACCCGAAACACATTCTGCAGACTTGTGCCCTAATCTCCCGGTATATATCCCTCTAGCTCTCTCCCTAATTAAAAAAATAAATAAATAAAACACATTGTTTTTTGATAATTGATCTCCAAGTGCTTCATAGAGGAACAGATCTCAATAGCTCTAGGGGCCTTCAAAGACCAACCCCTGCACCATCCATTAGGAGCACATCATCCAGGTATGCTGCCCTCCTGCATGATCTATGCCCGTTTTAGGAGGTGTTTAAGAACAGACTAAATCAGTGACTCACCCCCTGAAGTGTGCCTGAAATAAACTTTTAATGAGTCTAGCAGTAATTGTATAGAATTCGAGAAAGACACATTCTTTGTTATTCCTATTCTTCCGCCACTCCAGAAACAAAGAGCCACATAACGCTGCCGGCAGCACTGGAGCTTCAATTTAAAAGAAAAATGTTTTTGGGGTAGAAAGAGAGACCACAGAGGTAGCCAGTGAGACCCTATGGATCACAGGTGTGACCCTTGGCGACCACCAAATTACATCCCTGCATTACAATACACTTCAAATATGCCATCACATTTATTCTTACTGCAAAACATCTTGTAAAGTCCAATATACTGACAATATGACCTTAATTACAACACACTTCAAACAAACATACTATCACACTTACACTCACATTTATAATATGTTTTTTGTAATCCTCTATGGATTTATTTTCCAATGACCCAATGACTATTTTATGTCAATACAACAACAGTGTAGCACACTAATGTTGTACCATACATAGTACATTGAATGAGGGTCAAAAGTACATTTATATGTAAAATTGTATGCAATTAAAGTTTTTTTTAACTATCCTGCTTAACCAATAATACCGTTCTTTTCTACAGATAAAGAACCAGGGATTCCAGCTGTATTACTGTATACAACCAAGTAATGTAAGGGAGACATGGTATCACAAATATGACATGTACACAAGAGCTACAAGTTTCAAAACCTTTATTAAATTCTCGGGGTTTGGAAAAACTCCTACTTTGCCCTATAGCTTCCATCAAATAATAAAGAAACCATAGTCCTAGTCAGTGTATGTCAAATCAAAATGGCCTATACAAAAAAGAGGAATGCCTGCCATGTCTCTTATACAAAAGGTGTGTAAGGGAAATGTGTATGCAAGGAAAGTCAGTGTTATAACATAAAGGATCAAGATGGCCGAGTCAGCTCTTCTCCCCACATTGGACAGCACATAGTAAGACAGCCCCTGTAGACAGGATGAGACACTCTGGCTCAGGTTATTAAAAAAAGGCAGTTCAAAAAGGGTTGTGTCCCGCTTGGCCTTCCACATTACAGTCACTTATTTTTAATTCACCAAAAGTTCTTTCGCAGTTCACCAAAAATTCACATAGGTCTCACTCTGTCTGGCTCAGATCTCTCAAGGCATCAACAGTTAACATAGGTCTCCCTCAGTTGGGCTCGGACCTCTCAACAAAAAGTACCTGATTCAATGTAGATCTCCCTTAGCCGGGCTCTTTCCTTGCACTCACAGCACTTGCAGGGGTTCCCTTCCCCAAGCTTCATTCACATTCATCAGGCGTTCCCTTCTCCTAACTTATTTCATATTCCAGGTCTCCCTCAATCGGGCTCAGACCTTTAACTGATGTGGAAGACTTTCTAGTGTGCAAGGTTTTTTTTTCTTTAGACCTACGCAAGACCACTTTGACTTTCACTTCAGCTCTCTCTTATGTTATTTGCCCCAGTGTACATGGTTTTGATAGTTCCATAACACAATTAGAAAAACTCAAAGAAATCTTTCTCTTAAAGCATTCAACTTTAACTTCCACTTTCGTCAGGGTTAATCTTGACTATTGCGCATTTCAGTGTTTGTTCACTTTGTTGCTTCATAACAAGACAACAAACATTTCGTGGAGACTTTCGAGTGGGCTATTCCCTTTCGCCGAGCCACTCTGCTACTATGTATCACTTGCTTGGCTTCACAGTTATTGGTAACTGTAAAGTTTACTAATGGTTTGCTTTCTTTCGCATGCGCGCAACCTTCAATTACGATACACACTGTTGCGGATTCAATCTTCCATTGACACAAACCGGCCTGTCATGTCTTTCGCTAATGTACAAGTTGTGTGCATTCCTTCCTTTGCTCTGCGGCTTTGATTCACAAGTCAAGGTTGATACCACAGTTTTGGCCTCGCCTCCACACACTGCCGTTCAACCGGGAGAAGGGTCGCTGGCATCTTTAAAACACAATGCAGGCTTCATGTCTGGGAATTGACTTTCTCCGCATATCTTTCACGGTTTCCTAGAGGCAATGGCCTTTGGCAGGGATCTTCAGGGATTCCCTAACCCTCGCTATGGTGCCTCGATCGGCCGTCCTGTTCCAGTGGGTTCGCCTTCACCCCAAGAAGATCTGCTCCTTCTCGTGTCTCACCTTGCTCAGAGTGTGTCTACATGTTCCACCTTTCATCTGTGTGGAGGAAGCTAATGGGTATCAGAAGTATATGATTAAGGTCAAGTGCCTGACTTTGAATGACCTTGCTAACGGGACATGTAGAATTGTATATGCAAGTGAAAACCTCTTTACTCTCAGTCCTCCTCTTCCTCGGCCCACTGTTTGTATAATAAGCGGGGACAGTTGGAACATTGTAGAATCCTATAAAAAAGGATGTGGTATGGCCATGGGAAAGGGGGGATACCTCACCTCACCATCGGTTGCTTCACCCACACTCCCCGAAGATCACCCACCTAGATTATCCTGCCGGACTGGTCCACCCCCAGGGTCTGGATCTAAAGGTGATGGCCTTGCCCTGGCCACCTGAGAGAGAAATCCCCAGGGACTAGCAAGTGAGGCATCCTTTGGTTTCTCACATACCCTTCCCCTATGCGATGTAGCCGCATCTGTTTCGCATGTAACCCGGGAAAGGAAATCAACGTTCCCTTGTTCTTTACCTTTTCAGAGTTCCACAGCGAAACAGTAGGGTTGCAGGTCTAAGAATCATCGCATGACTCGAGGGTTAGAGTCCTTTCATTGACTTATCCATACCAAATGTGAGTGGTCAGTGATGAGTGTGAATTTTCTCTCTAGAAGGTAATATCTAAGGTGGAGAATTGCCCATTTGACAGCAAGGGTTTCCAGTTCCAACACAGAGTAGTTCTCTCTGGGGAAGAGTGAATAGGATGGGGTGTTCTAATCCATTGTGTATTTGAGATAATACTGCTCCTAACCCTGTGAGAGAGGCATCGGTTTGTAATACAAATTCCTTTGAAAAGTCTACTATCAAAATGGGATTCTGGCATATGGTTTGTCTCAGTTTATTGTAACAAGCATCGTCCTCATCAGTCCAACTCATTTTCTGGGGTTCCACATTTCTTAATTTATCTGTCAGTCTGGCTGTTCTATCGGAACAATGTTGAAATAACCTGTGATAATATCCAATCAAACCTAGGAGTGCTCTAAGATCTCTCTTGGTCTTGGTTGTGGGAGTATTTAGGACGGCTTTCACTTTTTCTTGCTGAGGCTGTAAACAATCCTTCCATACAAAGAAGCTATTTAACTGCTGACTGAGATAGCTTACATGTTTTTGGGTTGGCAGTTAAGCTGACCTTTCAGAGGGATCTCATAATAGTGGAAAGATGGAAAAGATGGTCTTCCCAAGTTTTACTACAAATGACTACAAATGACTATGTCATCAATCTACGCAACACAGAAATCGGAATAAGGCTGTAATATCCTGTCCATGAGTCATTAGAAAGTTGCTGGGGCCCCATGCAACCCAAAAGGAAGGACTTTTAATTGGAATAGACCTATTGGTGTTGAAAAAGCTGTTTTTTCTTATCAAGTCCATGCACAGGGACCTACCACTATCCTTTGGTTAAATTTAGAGTTGACAAGAATGTGACAATTTCTTATTTATTTATCAAATCATTGATGTGTGGCATAGGATAGGCAGCAAAGACGGAGATGGCATTGGCTTGCCTAAAGTCTATGCAAAACCTCCAAGATTGGTTGGGTTTAGTCACCAACACAATAGGGGAGGACCATGGGCTTGTAGAGGGCTTGATGATATTTGCCATTGAAATGTTTTTAACCTCATCAATCACTACCTGCTTTCATGGTTCTGGGAGTCTGTATGTATTCAAATGGACCTATTTCCCCTTTGGGGTTCTGATATACTGGTAAGTACCATGTATTCCTCCTGGTTTCTAGCAAAATAAATTGGGATATGCAGTAATAAGGTCTTTCAAATCCCTTTTCTTATCTTTAGGTAGTTCTTGGAGAATGAGTTCTAAGTTGTCAATCTCCTCGGGTTGCAAACAGGATAATATAGAGGATGTAGGAGCAGAAGGATTTTCTTTCCACTCTTCCAGGAGATTTACGTGGTAGAGGTGGGTCCTTTGCCTTCTATCTGGTTGGGCTATTTTATAGGTACATGTTCCTGTTTGCTCTAGTACCTCATAGGGCCTATGACACTTTGAAACAAGTTTATTTTCAGAGGTAGGTAAGATGACTTACACGTTTTGACCTACTGCAAATGGCTTTAGATTTACCTTTTTGTCATAGGTAAGTTTTTGTTGGGCTTGAGCTTTCTCCATATGAGTGTGGACTAGACATTGGACGAGTTTCATGTGTACTTGCAATCGGGTAGCTGTCTGTGAGAGGTGTATTGGTGCATCTTCTCTTTCTTCCCAGGTTTCCCTGAGCATGTCTAAGATATCTTGTGGTTCCCTACCATAGAATAACTCGAAAGGGAAGAAGCTGGTGGATGCTTGATGGCTCTTTCTCACTGCAAACAGGGCCCAATGGATCCTACCGTCCCAGGCTTTCCCTTCCTCATCTACTAACTTTTTCAGAATCATTTTGAGGGTCTTATTAAATCTCTCCACCAATCCATCCATTTGGGGGTGGTAAACTGAGGTTCTTAAGGTAGTTATGTATAGTAATTCCTTAACTTCACCCATGAGCTTACTCATGAAATTGGATCCCTGATCCGTTAGAATTTCCTTGGGGAAACCAACCCTAGAAAAGAATGCTAGCAAGTGTTTTTATAATTTGCTGGGTTGTGTTGTTCTGCATGGGGAAGGCTTCTGGGTAACGGGTAGCGTAATCAACTATTACAAGAACAAATATATTTCCCAGTTTAGAAGTTTCCAATTGTCCAATAATATCCATCCCGATTCTAGAGAAAGGAACTTCTATTATTGATAGTGGGTTTAGAGGGGCAGGTAGGGGAATATGTGAGAAGGTCTTTTGGCATATCTTGCATGTGTCAATGAAGTTCTTTATATCAGCATTGATACCCAGCCAATAGAATTTTCCACTGATGTGAGCTTGGGTTTCAGATTGTCCCAAGTGTCTCCCTGTCAAGTGAGAGTGTGCAATCTCTAGCACGATCTTACAATGAGTTTTGGGTATTTCTAATTGAGTCTTACTTAGGCCTTCCATGGAGGTTTTCCTTCTATATAGTAATCCCTGTTTCAGGAAGAAAAAGGGACTTCATTTTGTTGTCCTTCTCCCTCAGGAATCACTTGCAAGAAAGCCTCTGTGAGTATTGAATCATTTCGTTGGGCGAAGGCTAGGTCGGGAAAGATGGTAGGCTCACCTTCAACTTTTGCTCTGGTTGTATGTGTCTCATTGGCCTCTCCAAAGCCTAGGTTACCTCTCAGTTTCCTTGGGTTCAGTTTCTTCCTCAAAACAGAGAAATATAGCTTTCACAAGAATTCCATGTGCAATTATGTACCCAGGACGTATTTCAAAAGGGTCTCCCCATGGTTCTGTAAAATAACTTTTATGTCTCCCTGAAAGTCTGGATCTATAACACCTGCTAGGATGTCCAGACATCATTTCCAGGCTCGGACAGACTTTGGGGCCAGTCTTATTTAACTACCCGAATGGGGTATTCAGACTAAGTCAGTGGGAATCATTCCTCTTTTCCTGCAAGGGATAGTGGCCTCTCTGCTGCTACATTTATCAAAGCCTATGGATTCTTTCATGGCGGTAGAGGGGTCTGAGGCTCTGTGGCTAAGTTTCTGGAATTTTAGGGTACCCCAATTTGTCTCAATTGAGTCGTATCCCACCTCTAACACCAGATGTAAGGGAGGCATGTTATCACAAGTATGACACTGACACACAAGATATAAGTTTCAAAACCTTTATTAAATTCTTGGGGTTTGGAAAAATTCCTACTTTGCCCTATAGCTCTGATGGGAGTAGACTCTACATCAAATAATAAAGAAAACACAGTCCTGGTCAGAATATGTCAAATCAAAATGGCCTATACTAAAAAAAAATGAATGCCTATCTCCTATACAAAATGTTTGTAAGGGTAATGTGTATGCAAAGGAAAGTCAGTGTTATAACATAAAGGATCAAGATGGCTGAGTCAGCTCTCCTACCCATGTTGAACAGCATGGAGTAAGGCGGCCCCTGTAGACAGGATGACACATTCTTGCTCAGATTATCAAAAAAAGGCAGTTAAAAACATGGGTCGAGGCCCGCTTGGCCATGCACGTTAAAGTCACTTATTTTCAATTTACCAAAAGATCTTTCACAGTTCAACAATAATTCATATATGTCTCCCTCAGTCGGGCTCGGACCTCTCAACAAAAAGTATCTGATTCAACGTAGATCTCCCTCAGCCGGGCTCGGTCCATGCAATCACACTACTTGCAGGGTTGCGTTCCCCAAGATTCATTCACATTTGTCAGGGGTTCCCTTCCCCTAACTTATTTAATATTCCAGGTCTCCCTCAGTCGGGTTCGAACCTTTCAGTGATGTTGAAGAAGACTTTCAAGTGTGCAAGGTTTTTTCCATAGACCTCCTGCGACTTTCACTTCAGCTTTCACTTATGTTATTTGCCCCAGTGTCTCTTGGTCTTGGTAGTTCCATAACACAATCAGAAAAGCTCAAATAAATCTTACTCTTAAAGCATTCACCTTTTAACTTCCCCTTTCGTTGCGGTTAATCTTGACCATCGTGCATTTCAGAGGGTTTTTTTTTGTCACTTTATAACAAGACATCAAACATTTCGCTGAGACTTTCGAGTGGGCTATTTCCTTTCGCTGGACACCTACGCTACTCTGTATCACTGGCTTCACATTTATTGGTAACTTTAAAGTTCACTACTCGTTTGCTTTCTTTCACGTCTCAGCAGCACATGCTCAACCTTAAATTATGATATGCAGTTTTGCGGCTTCAGTCTTTCTTTGACACAAGTCAGCCTTTCGTGTCTTTCTCTAATGCATCGGTTGTGTGCATTCCTTTATTTTCTCTGCGACTTTGATTCACAAGTCAAGGTTGAAAGCACAGACTTGGCCTTACCTCCCCAACTCTGCCATTCACCCAGGAGGTTGCTGACATCCTTGAAACACAATGTAGGCTTCTTCTTGTTTGGGATTTGTCTTTCTCTGTGTATCCTTCATGTTTTCCTGGAGGCAACAACCTCCTGCAGGGATCTTCAGGGTTTCCCTACCCCTCACTCTGGATCCTCGATCGGTCATCCTGCTCCAGTGGGTTCACCTTCGCCCCAGAAGATCTGCTCCTTCTCGTGTCTCACCTCGCTTAGAGTGTGTCTCCATGTTCCGCCTTTTGTGTCGTGGAAGCTAATGGTTGTCAGATGTATGTGATTAAGGTCAAGTACCTGACTTTGCTTGACCTTATTAACAGTACATGTCCAATGGGATATGAAAATACTTTACTCTCAGTCCTCCTCTTCCTCAGCCCAGTGTTTGTATAAAAGGGGGGGGGTGGAACATTGGAGAATCCTATAAATAGTATGGGGTATGTCCATGGGAAAGGGGGGGATACTGAGTCTCACCATCGGTTGCCTCACCCCACTCCCCAAAGATCCCCCACCAAGGTGACCCTCCCACACTTCTCCACCCCCATGGTCTAGATCCAAATATGATGGCCATGCCCTGGCAACTTGAGAGAGAGATCCCCAGGGACTAGCAAGTGAGATACCCTTTGGTTTCTTACAGTAACCATACCAAATATTATTCTATTTGTTATCGTCACAAAGAAACAAATACATATTCCATAAGCACAATCCTCAACTGTATTACATTCATAAATATCATACACACTTCACTCATATAATTTCCACCATATTGGAAATACTGTATACTCCCCATACAGTATCCATAATTTCTATACACATATTACTATACTATGTGTTGACAGTGGCCAGATTCTTGGGGGCATGGCCTATGGACATACCCCCAAGAATCTGGCCACTGACCACAACCACCACAATATAATTAAATCATATAAAAAGTATGTACAATACACCTGCAAATAACAAGACTCACCCAGAAAAACCTGCTAATGTTCGCGGACACTAAAATTGACTGCAGATTCGGCGTGACCTGCACACCATATTTCCACCTAGAAAAAAAACAGCTCCATGTCAGCTTTATTCCACTGCGCCACCCTCACCAGGCCCTCTTTCAGCCACCAAATAACCCCAAATGTTTTTTACAGACGTTTTGCTCACTGCGCTGTTCATGGTTAGCTGCGATGTCCGCAGACTCGGTGGCACCTGCAAGCCCTTTTTTCAGCTGTAAAAACAGCTCTATATCAAATTTATTCCACTCTCGCACCCTTTCCAGCCCCTCTTTCAGTCCCCAAATAACCTCAAATAACCTCAAATGTGTTTTCCAGACTTTTTCCCCACCGCACTACCCACGGACACTGACGGCTGTTCGTGAATCCAACATGGCGACTGTTAAAGAAAATACGACGCACCTCACATTTTTCACCATCCAAACAGAGGTCGCATAAAATGTCTGTGGACATCACAACACCCTCTAATTGGTCCAGATGTGTCCGCGGACATCAAATCAGGAAGTGAGTTCTCGGACCCAAATATCAATAACTAAGCAATATAATGCGAGCGTCGGGGGCATTACCAGAGTTGGTAATGCCCCCGACGCAAGGGTTATATTGCTATTAGTACCCCGGGATGCAAAAATTGCATGACAGGGGCACTAAAAGCTTATTTCTTTGGCCCGAAACGCTGCGGCGTTTCGGGAGAAAAAAAAAAAAATGGCCGCCGCCATGGAAAGGGAAAACGGAGTCCGTTTTCCCTTTCCATGGCGGCCATCGGGAGCGGCCGCGCTGGAACACAAGTGTTCCCAGCGCGTCCGCTCCCAAAAAAGGATCAAAAAGAAGGTAAGTGGGGTTGGGAGGGCAGGAGTGGGATGGGGGAGAAAACAAAAAAAAAAAAAATACCTGCGTCCCCGGCGATGGATGAGGGAAGCCTCTAGCCGTGTGTGGCGGCGCGGAGCGGGCGTGGCCCCCTCTCCGAGTCTCCACAAGGCTGGAGGCTTCCCTCGTCCCCCGCCGGGGATGTAGGAACAAGAAGGTAAGTTGGGGGGGGCGGTGAGAGGGAAGGGAATAATACATAAAAACTTACCCGAGTCCCCGGCAGGGGGCGAAGGCAGCCTCTCAGCCGCTGGGAGGCTCGGAGCGGGGATGGCCCCGCTTCGAGCTTCCTCATTGGCTGGGGGGCTGCCACGCCCCCCCCCCGGGGACAAAGGACGTGGAATCCCGACAGAGGGATTCCCGGCCGGGTAAGTACCCGGCGAGAGCCAATCAGAATGCGTGTTGCATTCTGCTTCGCTCTCGCCGGGTACTAATTTGTTTTAACTTACTTTTTGGCCATTTATTAAAAAATTACTGGACAGATTTACCCCAAACTTACAAAAGCATTTCAGGACTAAGCGCTGCTCCTAGCGCAAATTTGGAGAAAATCCTTCCAGCGGTTTGCTCTGTAGGCACAAGCAAAACATGTTTCCATTGTGTACATGATGATTTCCACACATTTTGGGATCGCCCCTATAACTTTGCCCCACATGGACGAAACTGCACCAAACTTTGCAAAATCATTCTGAGGGGACAATATACGTTTGGGAAAGTTTGGTGAGGCTTCATCTGCAGGGCAACGTTATAAGTCACCCAAAAAGTGCTCTTTCTGTGGGATGGGCAACTTAACCAGAACTACAGGACTGCTACCATAGGCCCTGTAATAATACTGTAGGCATGACATCATGTCACTGAGCAATTAGTGAAAGAATGCAGAACAATTGTACATTTTGCTTTCTAATTTCAATTTCTGAGGAGTATCACTCACGTACACTGACACATATACACTGAAACATTTGCCTAACTTTAAGGACCCTTCTAACGAGAGAAATATCATGTTAGCATTTAATTAAACAAATGTCGCATCACGAGTTTTTTAAAGGATATTTTAAATATCACGTGCATTTTAAGCATAGTATAAATAAACCGTCGAGTTGCAGCCTCATTCTTTATCTAGACCACAACTAATTGCAGCTTGGATTATGTGTGGAGTTTCCTTAACAGATAGAACCGATACAAACGGGTTAATCTTGGTAATCAAAAAGCTTGTTTACATAGTTGCCTAGTTTACCAGTTGCCCTTTGCCCTTATGTGTGCGGCAAAAGGATTCTTCCTGAAAACACTTGATAACTTACATTGTACAGGTGGCATTGTTAGAAAAATTGGCAATGTGTTTGTCTCGTTTCCACACCCTATTGAACACATTTCCTGCGATCTGCCGTAAGAAACGGTACCACATGAAGTGCGGTATTTCCAGATAAACACGGTTTACCTACAAAGAACTTTCTTCTTAAGAACTATTTTTATGAAATGTTAATTGCATCCAGAGTTAACCCCAAATAGACCTAAAACTGAATGTAACCATTTTGTATAATTAAGTCGCATTAGTGACATACTGACAGCAACATAATCGTCATGTGCTGCCACTTCCCCGATTGCCCAAGTGAATAAACATATTGCACACGTTGTGCAATTGCGTGGAATTATAAAATGCCGATTTTACGCAGTCCTTTAGAGCACGGTGGGTTGCATAGTGTTTTTGGGCTTGCATCTAAGATAATGAATTAACATTTTTGTCACAGAACAGTGTACACACGTTAGGGACACAATAAACATAACAAACAGTGGTGATAAAGGAATTACGACTGGTTTTGTAAATGTAGAAGGTCACATACAGGCTTATCCTCTACAATTACTTAATCAACTATTTTGGTTATGCCAATTTTCGGTAATCTACTGCGTCCGTTGGAGAACATTCCTAATGCTTCCTCTTCATACATCCTACCATATTGCCAGGCTCCCCTTGTATGCTCTACAGACTTATTTGCATTTTAATTCCTCTAACCAGAATCCATCATGCATGCATGAGAAATCAGACAGTTCTTATTTCCCTCTGCATCAATATCTTGCTTTGATTAGTTGTCTGCGTTTTATTGTCATGTTTTCACACAGGAAGAATTGCATAGTGGATGAACAGTCTTGTGATAATAAACAATAACCCTATTTTTGTAACCTTACAGTAATAGTGCTAAATTGACACATAAATGTGTTCTACTTCGGGGTCGTTATCCCCTTCAATAATTACAGTACACTGGAAAACATTCAAACCATCAATGATAATGTCCCTTGGTAATACTGTGCAGAGATTAATTCATTATAACAACTGTCACCTCAGATGTTTTCTACAACAACTCCCATCAGGTCTAGCCAGCATATTCAATGGTGAGGAATCAAGGGAGTTGTAGTCCAAAATGCATGGAAAGCTGCATGTTTCAGTCCCCTGCACTATAAGGTACTGTTACATACTGTCGGCCTACCCTCAGGCCGAATCATGCCCTCTCAATGACAATGCTGAAGCCAACACATGTTTCACCTTCCCTTTATTGCTCCTCCATCTAACTGACGTTTTCCTTCTCCTGCCCCTCCCCTTCTCCTTTCTTCCCGCTCCCTCCCACTGTTCTGTGTCTTCCTCTCCTTAAAGGGGCTCTGCCCTTTATTCACTCCCAACACCCCCCCCACTTAACATGAGACTTCCCGGGCTACATTTGCTCAATAAGCCGTTGGGGTCTCTTTGTGGTTCGATGGGGCCTGCTCGGTTGTTTGCGGGTCTCCCCAGCATTTTCTTGTTGCAGTGTTTCATATGTCTCTGCACTCTCTGTTTCCTTCATCTCGATCGCTGCCTCTTTCGTTGGTTCATGTTCCTAAAAGTATAACTCGTGGAAGACGGAGGCCTGTGGCGTCATTTCACGGTGGTCCTTCATCTGGGTTACTTTGAATAATCTATAATGGCTGTTGATGAGGGCGTGCTGTAGTGCTGTTTGATGGCTGAGACGACTGTGCCCTATGGCGGGGCTCGGTATCATGTGGATGGTGGCGGGTGCTCTGAGGTCTCCCTGGGTTGGGTTGCATCGTGATTGTCCTTTTGGCTGTATCGGCTGTGCGGTTCCCCACTGGGCTAAATGGGCTTGGGATTTGTCCACAGGGTGTGTTTCTTCTCTTGTCTGGTAATGTTGCCCTGTACCGATGTTTACTGTGGCCTCCACGCCCCCCCCTGGTACGACATCTCGAAGGGTCTTGGGTGGTTGCGTCGCTCACAATCGTCTCGCAGGACGGGTGAGGTGATCGTCTCTGGGTAGAGGGGGTGTTCGCACCCGTATAGTCTGGGTGGGTTGGTGTCCATGTACTCGATGCCCTTCCTTACGTCTAGCCGTTTGTCGTCGGACTTGGATATCTTACTTGGGGCGGTGGGCATTGGCCGGTCGTGGGGGCCTCCTGATTGTCCAGGTTATCTGGTCATGCCTGGTGGTGGTATGGATTGGCAGGCAGAGTTTGTAGGCAGTCCCGCTCTTCACACTGCCTGAAGGTGGCTTTCTTGGCCAGAGAGCCGGCATCTCCGTCCGATGGCTGGAGATGGTCATCTGTGTGGGATCTCCTACCCACACCTGTGGCATTGTGCTTTGCTCAGGCTTTGTTGCCGGTGGCTTCTAAGTCTTTGCAGCCCCCAGGGTCCTGAGGGCTTAGAGTATTTCACGCTGCCCTACCTTGAGGGCCACGATGGAGTCACGTTCATTTTTGCTTTCAACAGCGGCTGCCTGTGCGTCGATCCACTCATATGTTTTTGCTAGAGTGAGTATTTTTGTTAGGGGCAGAGGCTTTTTGAGAAGGTGTTTTCTGAGCGTTGACGAGGTGCACCCTTCTATGATCCTCAGCCGTATAGCCTCCTCATCATTGAAGTTGGCGAAGACGCATTACAGTATTTTCTGTTGGAGACGGATGACAAACTCTCCGATGGACTCATGCAGAAGCTGCACGTGTGATTAAATGTGAAGCGTTCATAGTCTTTGTTGGAGCCTATTAACAGCCTGTCATTGACTGCAGTGAGAAGGCATTGGCATGTGGTCCTGTCTTGTGCTGGAATCGTCTTGATAATGCCTTTTATTTCTTTTCCTGCCATGTTTATGAAAATGTTCATTTTGATGGGTTGATCCTGCCCCCCGATTGCTCATAGGAAGTCAAACTCCTCGACCCAGTCTTCCCATCTTTGTCCCTGGTCATGATGCAGGTGCATTGCAAATGGGTTGGGCCGTCACATAAGGGTGGCGTATGATGCGGGTCCTAGATTGACCAGGGCAGGTGCTCCTCTGTCTGCAGTCACATGCGCTTGGTCGACCATGATGGTGGGGTGTTGTGGCAGAGGTCCTCGCGATGGCACTGTCTGTCGTCGCGTCTTCCTAGCCTCCTCGGGCGTGGGCGTGGTCGTGGTCCAGCCGTGGGTGGGTTGATGTGGATGTTCCAGTGTGCGTTAGGTCTGCGCACAGATTTGCTGTTCGTGCTCTGCGGTGGTCTGTCCCTGTGTAGTGTGGTCAATGCGGTGTCTCTTCTTCTGCTTCGGGTGTTGGGCACCCTTTCCTTGGGCCTCTGCATGCACGTACTGTGGTGCCTGAGGCTTCACAGGTTGGTAAGGGCTATTTGGCAGTATATTTGTTGTCTCTTGTTTGCCATGCCCTGGGCCATGTGCTCCGGCCAGTTCAGCTGATGGGTTGGAGTGTGGGCTGTTGGTAACGCGACTTGGGCCCTGCTGGAGGCTTTACGTGAGTGGGGTCAGGTGTAGAGCCGTGGTGTCACTCTGCTGGTCTGTGTTGGCAATTGCAGGTGGGTGTCCCTCGTGATTGATGTGCTGTCTCTATGATTGGTGCCATGCCACTCTGCTGGACTGTGGGGGCTGTGGTCTGGTGGCACAGTGAGTGGTGCTGTGCCACTCTGCTGGTCCATGTGGTTGAGGGGCCACTGTGGTGGTAATTGCTGGTGGGTTCCCCCCGTTGATTGGATCTCATCTTTACCATGCAGGCCTGTGGCTTGTGGCTCTGCTGTCCTGTGTGGCGGAGGGGGCCTCAGGAGTGTCACGTGTTTTCCGTCATGTTGCAAACTTAATAATGAAACATTCCTTTTTCAGTGGCGCTCATGCGAGCATGTAGGGTGTGTGTGCTACAGCGGTTGTTGCAGGTCTGTGTGCTCGTTGCTGCCCTTCGGTGATGCGTAGTCGGGCTGGCGGTTCTTGCCATGCAGCGGTGGGGTAGGGGCATGGGGTCTCTTACCGCTGCATGCCTGATGCCTGCCTGTGAAGCCGCGATGGTCCTCTCTTGTTGACTGGGCTTCTCCGGTCTTCCTGACAGACTGCCGGCTCCTCATCTGCTGGGGTCACCTCTTCCGCGTTTGCTCCTTCACTGCTGCCAAGGTCACGGGCACCCTTTCTGTGGGTTTCCTAGTCTTCTCTTCTGCTGGACACACCGGTGCTTCTGCTGGGCACACCGGTGCTCCGGCTCCCTCCACTCGTGTGCACTGGGCCGCTCTTCCTCGCAAGGTCCTTCCTCTTCTTCCTCCACAGCTGGACCTCTTCTGTCCGTCGCTCTACGGAGTCTTCCCTGCTGTACTGCCGCAGGTTTCTCGACACTCTTCAGCACTGGGTGACGTCTCTGCTGCTGGGTGCACAGGCCCACTGTCCTGTAGGGGTACGTCCCCTACACTGCTGGCGCTGTTCACCCGACGGGATATCTCTGCTCGCTGACTTTCTTCAGTGGGTACACCTTTCTTGGCACAACATGGTGTACTTTGGCCTCGTCGCCAGTTGTTGGCCTTCCCTCAGGGCGAAACACGCTCTCTCAATGACACTGTTGGAGCCAACACATGTTTCACCTTCCCTTTATTGCTCTTCCTTCCAACTGCCGTTTTCCTTCTCCTGCCCCTCCCCTTCCCCTTTCTTCCCGCTCCCTCCCACTGTTCTGTGTCTTCCTCTCCTTAAAGGGGCTCTGCCATTTATTCACTCGCAACACATACTACAGACTGTAGAATTATTAGAAACGACATCATGGTGCAGACACACATGATGAAATTATATAATTTACCAGCATTGTCTGCCTTTCCAAGATGGTTCCTGTGAAACTACAGCTTTCGGTAAGAAACAATTGCCAAATGAACATTAGTCTGTCCATAATGGAGCAGCTTGCCCCCTATCAAATTTGTAAAACATTGTAGAAATAATGGCAGTGTCTTGCAAACGTTTATTGTGTTGCTTTTCCTTACCTTATGATGATGTGGTATAATATAGGATGGCATTGGATAAAAGGGTCTAAAGCACACAGGGCCTCATTACGACCCAGGCGTTAAACCATGGCGCTAATAGAGCCATGGTTGATGCCGGATTCCGCCATGTTGAATGGCGGAATTACCGCCCCATTCCAAGGTTGCCGGGGCGGTAATTCCCCATTCATCATTGGCCCTTCCCCAATCCCATTTTTGCCCCATAGGGCTCAATGGGAATGGGGAAGGCGGTAATTACGGTACCACAAATTGCGGTACCGTAATTACCTCCAAGGTCCCTTTGCGGGTCCAATCCTTAACGGCTGGTAAAACCAGCCGTTAAGGTGGGAACCCGCAAAGGGACCTCGTAATTAGGCGGTAAGTGGTTAACAGCGCTACCACCTTTTACGGCGCCGTTAACCCCTTACCGCCTGGGTCGTAATGAGGCCCACTGTCAGTAGAGTAAAAATTATGATCAACTCCGACAGACTTTGTAGTACCTAGTGGAAAATAACACATTATCATCCTACAGGAGACAGGAACCAGGCTGTGTGTGTAATAGGCCAGATTGTGTGTGTTCTCTCATAATGTAATGTTCACCATGTATTTGTATTTGTATTTTGTATTTATTTGAAGAGTGTGGATGTCGATTTCGATCATAAATGACTTACAATAACACATTTACAGATGATGAAGGCATTCCCTGGAAACGTACCAGTGAAATGGCAGGAAGATGAGAAAAATGGTGAGCCACCTTATGAGGGTGTGCATGAAAAGGAACGTAGAACAAGGACAAAGCAAAACAAAAACACCATTACCATAGAGAAGCAAGTGCTGCAAACTAAAGAGGAGCACTGCAAAAATATGCACAATTTACATTATTACTCAGCACTGGAGGGAGTGGTGGGTCCAGGTAGGGAAAATGAGTATGAGGGTGCAGGAGAACCCTGTTTGACCAATAGGTGAATTTTAAGCTGAACTTTAAAGAGATTCATGGTCAGGCTGGCTTTTGTTGTGATGAGCAGCTGGTTCCATTGAAGCTGGGTAGGCAGGAGAAAAGAGTGAAATGCCAGAGTAGACACTGTGTGAGACAGTGAAGTTCAGTGCAGAGAAGCAGTGGAAGGACCAAGATGGTGAGTTGTGTTAGATATATTTTGGGGTTATATCTAGTACTTTGTGATATTTTTCTATGGTGGTACTTTTAATAGTCCTTGGAAATATATTGTGGTAAACATGTTGGTGTATTATTTATAGTGGTGAGACTGATTTCAGAATACTGCCTAATAATTATTTTTACTTGGGTCACTACAACAAACAAATACTAGACCTAATACACTCAGAATAGATAGCTCATTCCCATCTGTGGTATCTTATGTACAATAACACATTATGCCCTTTTGGCTGTATTTCAAAATATGTGAATCATGCAAATACTCTCTGAGTAAAACAATTCACTGCAACCACACACACACATGTAACACATCTGAAAGGCTCAGCTCCCATGAGTAATTTACCTTGTTTTTGCCATATGTGTTAAAAAAGTGAATTACCGCCTGTGTCAAAATAGGTTTACCACCTGTTGGCCCTCAGACTATGTGTTTACAATAATCTGGCCACATAATAAAATGCTAGTCCAATTCGTTTTCTCTTTTAACTTGTTCTTTATCATAAAATAGAATTATGCAAGTTACACAGAATGGCATGTACACCCACGTTATAATTCACAAAGTGAGCAACATTTTCTGCAGTGACTTTGAACACTCTATCTGTGCCAAGTTCTTCTAAATCAACCTTGGCTTTGTAAAACCTGGCAAGACAAATACCCTTTAAAAAAACAGCAAGGTTTTGAGAAGTCTGAACACAGAATAACATTATATTTAAATTTGAATCTCTAATGCAGCACCTAAAATTAACTGAACTATTTGAGCTAAGCTAAATTACCACTCACTCCACTCACCCCTAAATTAACTTGATAATTACCAGATTAAGCAGGCGATATTCCCCAACTCAGCTTGGCAGTGTTCCAGGGTCAATACAATAGGATTCTCAAGATTTCACAGTATCGCCAGTCAGGGAAGAAATAGCTTCAGCCTTAGCCCAGCAGACCAGCCCTCTACTCCTTCGTCAGTTAATGCCAGGAGAGGAATGCCTCTCTACTCTGCCTCAAAACCCTTTTTTATTAAACACTTTTCAGTCACAAGGACCTCCCCATGTCCAGTTCATCCAATGAAAGAAATCACGCAATTTGCCTTTCTCATTGTGCTGACTGCATTGCTGAAGAGAAAAATGAAACATTTCTCTTGCGCTCTTTGCTCTAAAATATTGCCATGTTTTTAATAGAATGGATCTTCACATTCCTCAGCTTAAAACACTGCGCAGATTCAGCCGGCACGTTTAAAGTTCATTTTCTTTCCCATTTTCAAAGCATTATGTCTTTTCATCAGTCTGCATTCAGTTTATTTCATGAGCTAATTGCACTAAATGTTATTATGGCAATCTGTTACATGTTAAATGGGGTTGATTAATTAGCATGTTAGATTTAGGTTAGTAGTATATTAAGTGCACCTCAGTTCATTGAAATGGCATCCTGAAGCATGTGCTCTGTGCATTGGCATCTATTTAATTCTGCCTGAGACTCACACTCTTGAGTCCAGCAATGAGTTTCACACCCTTGGCCACAGTTGAAGTTCAAACCCTCGCTAAAATGTGAATGTGAAATGCAGAGTGTAAATGTATGATATTAAAGGAAATATTTGGTCCTCATTGGTGGTGGTTTAGAAGCCTACTGTCTAGAGAGACATGAAACAAGTCCCAACAAAGAAGTGTTTGCTAAAATGTTATGTTATAGAATATTGAAAACAAATCAGAAACGACCCGGCACTATCTATAGAGGACTGGGACTTGGTTATGATGAAAGGTTGACATGCTATGTATTTTATTTGTGTTATTGTTCATTTATAACGTGTTTCTAAGCGCTGGATCGGGATTCAAACCTGTCTTGCACTCCATTGTCTTATTTTCATGACAACCACTTGCCCCGGGGCTATCCTTCCTCAGGCTAGGCATTTAAGTTGGCACAGTGATAATACAAAAGATAGGGCCTCATTTCGAGTTTGGAGGTAGCCATGGAGCTATTAACTCAATGGCTGCCTCCAAACCGGGCTCCTTTACCGGGTTCCTGCAATGGGGACTTACTGGGTCATTCTGACATAGGAGGACCCGGTAAGTCCTCCTTGCAGGAACCATTCCCCATTCCCATTTGAGCCCCCATAGTGCTCAACGGGAATGAGGATGGAGGTAACAACGGGCACATTATAAGTGTCCCATTGTTACCTCCCTCTTCCCCTCGCGGGACCCGGAAAAGTCGTCTGGTTTTACCAGACGTCTGGTCCGGGTCCCACTAAGGAAACCTCGTAATACGTGCTCCCGGAATGAAGGGAGCCGGTGCCGTACCGGCCCCCCTTCATTCTGGGAGCGCAAGGGTCGTAATGAGGCACTATGTGTTTGGTAAAATGGAAATGGCTGACTGTGCCATATCTATAATGTCAAGAATTTTATGATTTTAGTGATCATGCATTGGTGACTGTTTATTTAAAAATGAATTGAGTTTATGTATGTCAAATGCAAATTAGGGATTTTGAGGTAAACCTTAGAATGAATGCAATTAAATAGACGGATAAGACCCCGAAAACAATGAGCAACCAAGTGACAGAGAAATAACATTCCTTTTTTCTCAATTGTAAAGATGCCTGTCCAAATCAAATGGTTGACTGGATTACACTATTATCATCTGCTGCTATGGCGATAACCGATAGGCGTTTATTCGTAGATGTAGAAGATCCAGGTATCCAGGCCCAGTTGGTTTGTTCAATGCTGTCTGATAGGGCTGCCGCACTCTTGGGCTGCAGCCTTACCCATGGCTCCTGTTGCCACTCTTGTCTACTCATGTTGTTCTCTGCATGCTATCTTGCTCTTTGCATTTGCTGCCTCACCCGGACCCTGCCACCTCCCTGTGGGCTCCCCAGTGACTTTCCATGCCTCCCGCTGGTTCTCTGTCTCATCTTGGAATCCAGTGATCTGCAAACACCTTTGAAACGTCTATGCCCCCCCCCATAGCCTGTCAGAACTCCACACTGTCCCTGTGCCACAAAAATACAGGGGTACAATAATGTGGCATAGGGAGGTCACCCAAGGGGTCCATGAGTGTTTACTCTTCTGGGGCTTGCTTGGGGAGCACCATGTGTCTCCTCAGCAGCACTATAATCATGGCTGCTGCACCTAATACACAAGAACCAAAAAATAACCCAGGCACGCAGTAAAAGCATAATACAGTACTTGACACTGTCCTTGCGAGAGACCCTGAGATTTGGGCAGAAATATTCAACTTTATATTCAATAACCTCATTAAGGAAGGGAATGTACAGGACTCTTGGAGGAAAGCTCTACTGCTTCCTGCATATAAAAAAAACATTCTTGCATTGGCCCGATGAACTTTAGGGTACTGTTGTTATTGGATATGTCTAGTAAGCTGTTTGCTGCCCACCTGTTAAAAGAAGTTCAACATTGAGCAGACAAAGAAAATATACAAAGTGATTGCCAAGCTGGATTTAGGGCTCAGTGTTCCATGGTACATAGCATCTTAACACTTAATGATCTGATTAAAGCATCCCATATGCACAAAACTCTGCCACTATTAATGCATGATATAGATTTTAAGGCAGCATTTCATTAAGTTGTGAGGCCTGTTAGAGATCTTTTTGGGATATAGTTAGTATCTCATAGTTTTTTGTGGTATTTTGGTATGGTGGTATTTTTCTTATCTCTTGGCAATATATTATGGTAAACATGTTGGGGTATTCTTGTAGTGGTGAGACTAATTTCAGAACACTGCCTACTAATTATTTCACCAGGCTCACTAACGGTAAACAAGTGCTGGACTTAGTGCTCTCTGAATAATTAGCTCATGCTCTCCTGTGATATTTTATCTACAATATCACTCTTATGCCGTTTCGGCTGTGCTTCAAAATACATGTATTATTTCACAACACCAAATAGTTATACTCACACACATTCCTAGCACTTCTGAAAACTCAACTGCCAAGAAAAAACATGTCTTTTATGTTTTACCACCTGCTGGACCTCTGTCTATGTGTTAACAATAATTCAGACACATAATAAAAATGCTAGTCCAATTTGTTTTTCTCTTTTATGGCTTTATAAAATGTAACAATTCAGAAAATGAACAAAAAGTAGCATTATGATGTACTCCTTTACAGTGACTTATATTTAAACATGGATAAAATTAGTTTCATTAGAGAGCTCGCACACATTAAATAGTTTTTCTAATAATGCACTTCAGTTACAGATTTGTTGCTGACAGGCCAGCGCACAGTCTGCTAAGGAAACCTTGAATATTTCTCTCACAATCCTTGGAAGTTAGGAGCCTGTTATTTTACCAAAAGCTCACTTCTTGTGCCTTGAAACACTTGTGTTTAGGCGCATTATAAATGCCATATCATATCATATCATATCATAAAGGGGAATACACATAAAATATAGATTGTGAATTACTTTAAAAAAACAAACATATTTCTATCACACAACCTGTAAGCATTTCTCACATATACTAAACGCTCCAGAGTTACTGTTATAATTACCTAAATCTGTTGGTGATCCCTGCCATGCATGGATCACACAAAACTGTAATCCAACCCCCGGGCTATGTGAGGGGGAGGTCCCTCCTCACTGCTCGGGAGTTGGATTACCTTCAGTTTCACGTCGGCGTGCATGAAACTGAAACTGCATGAAACTGAAAGCCATTTTCGGCAGCCGCAGTGAAAAGAGAAGGTGAGTGTCCACCTTTCTCTCCCTCGATCTCTGGCTGTATTTCAAGCCAGAGGTCGAGGGAGGTTTCGTTGGAAACGGGAGATTTGAAAGCATATCCCCAGGGAAGGGGATAAAAAAAATAATAAACACACGAAAAATGAAGGGTGAGGGTCTACTAGCCACCAGGTATTTTTGTGTACATGAAAGAGGGGTGGCCCTTCCCCCCCCACCCCAAGTGGAAAGGGTGGGCACCCCTTGTAGTACTCCCTGGGGGAAAATTTCTGCCCCAGGGAGGTGTACATGAGGTGCTCCCTCATCCAATTGGTGGGGGGAGAGGCCCACCAGGAAAGTGTGGGGAAGGCCCCCCAAAGGATGGGGCCTGCATGTTAGGGCTTCCTGGCCCCCATCTTCCCCTAGGGATGGGACCTAAAAAAACAAATAAAAATAAAAACATGGTTTGTTTTGTGGGAGTGACACACCACTAGACCACCAGGGATTTTTTTATGGAAAGGGGGTGTTCCCCCCACCCAAAATGGACTGGGGGCCATGTCAAGCAGCCCCCCCTGGGGGCAGTTATCTGCTCCTAGGAAGGGACATCTGAACTCAGGGAGGGCTGCATGAGATGCCCCCCTCTTATCCACCCCCAGGGATGCCCCATTCCATTTGGTGTGGGGGGAGAGAGTCACCTCCCTTTACCTTACAAAATTCCCCAGCGGTTTAGGATGACGTTGGTCTTACCATAATACAGTACTTTAGCCTTACAGTATAGTGCCTAAAAAACATACTATTCAGTAAGTGCAACATACAGGATCTCTCATCTTTTGCAGAGTACAAGCATGCGCTCAACAAATCCTGGCTACTACACAGAAATAAGCATACTAACTACATATACATACTGGACTCATGCTGCAGCCAGTTGCCCATGTTTTTATGGCCCACAGTGTGAATTACCCATAAATGTACATAAACATAAAATTGAAAAGGATGCTAGTGACAGAGACATCAAGTATGATATGATATGATAGGATATGGCATTTATAACGTACCTATACACAGGTTTTTCACGGCGCGATGAGGCAAGGGAGGGGGAATAGAGGGAAGACAGAGATAATAATCTAACTAGGCCAGGTGACATTGAGATCGCTCAAGTACATGGGAAGGGGGAAGGAGAAAAGTGTGGGAGGCAAAGGGGTGGGGGGTGCAGTACATGGGATCAACATAAAAAAATTAATAGAATTAAAAAAGCAATAAGCAATAATTGTGGCCAGCTGGAGGCAAGTGCAGGGGTAAGGGCAGACATAAGGTGTCAAGTGATGGTAGGGGACTGTAGGGATACAGAAAACAGTCCCCAAGTGCAGGAGTTGCCAGGAAGGCAGTGAAGGTGTGCAACTGGCATGGGAGGGGACCTGGGCCCGAGATCAGAGGGTGGCCAGGTGACCAGTGCAGTTTCAGTTTCAGCCAGGAGTTCAGCAGGGGAGTGGAGGGGAGAAAGCAGAACAAAAGAGGAAGGTTTTGAGGTGCTTCTCGAACTGGAGATGGTTCTCCTCAAGTTTCAGGGAGGCAGGGAGGCTGTTCCAGAGGGAGGCCCCAGCCAAAGAAAGAGATCTACCATCAACTCTTTGCTTGGAGAAGCGACTGACCATGAGGGAGTTGGAGGCGGAGGAGCAAAGAGCTTGAAAAGGAAGATAGAGAGAGTTGAAGGTATTGAGGCCCCAAGCCCCAGAAGGCCTTGTGGACAATGCAGAGGGTTTTGAACTTAATCCTTGCAACCACTGGGAGCCAGTGTGGAGATTTCAGTCCTGGAGAGATACGATCCCAGGGCTTGAGGCCGAGGACAAGTCTTGCAGTCCTATTCTGGATGAGTTGCAGAGGGCGGAGAGTAGAAGCAGGCAGATTAAGAAAGAGGCTGTTGCAGTAGTCCTGCCTAGAGAGAATCAGAGCTCTGGAGACAGTGAGCTTCTGGGGGAAAGAGAGGAAAGAAAGAATACCTCTGAGGAGGTGCAGCTGGTAGTGTGACTTCTTAGAGATGTCAGAGATGTGAGGAAAGAAGGAGAGTAAAGAGTTGAAGATAACCCCAAGGTTTTTAGCCTCACAGGTGGGAGCAGGACGAGGGCCAAGACAGACCGCCAGAGAGTGATGGGAAAGGAGGGAGCAGGTGTGCTGTTGAGGAGAATCTCAGTCTCACTGGCATTAAGGCAGAAATCATTGGTGGCACACCACTCCTGGATAGCAGACAGACAGTCAGAGATGAGAGAAGGAGAGGAAGTGGTGGAAGGGAGCCTGAAAATGAGTTGAGTGTCATCCACATAGCATTGAAAGTTGGTGCAGAGAGCGGCATTGCAGTGGCCAAGAAGTGCCAGGTATTGGTTGAACAGCCGGGGTGAGAGGTTAGATCCCTGGGGAACACCACAGGTAGAGCTAGAGATAGAGGAGTAGAATGACCCAAGTTGGACCAGGGAGGGTCAATTGGAGAGAAAAGAGGTCAGCCAAGCCAGGGCCTGATCGGTGATACCCAGATTATCATGGAGACGGTTGAGCAGGATGGCATGGTTCACTGTGTCCAAGGCTGAAGAGAGATCAAGTAAAATGAGGACACAGGGGGTGTTGGAATCGAGGTTGGAGAGCAGGTTACATGGATGTTCAGGAGAGCAGTTTCTGTGCTTATGGCAGCTATGTAGTCAGACTGATGGTCATGGAGACAACTGACAGATTCAGTGTGGAGATTAAGCTGGGAGATGGCCAGCTTTTCCAGGAGTTTGCCCAGAAAGGAGTGATGGAGATTGGGCGATAGTTGGACAGGCAGGATGAGTCGGCAAAGGGTTTTTTAAGAGGCGGGTGCACAAGTGAGTGCTTCAGGGAGGAAGGGAAGACACCATTGGTGAAGGAGCGGTTGCAGAAGTCAGCCAGAGCAAGGGCCAAGGTGTCAATGTGGTCCTTGATGGTTTTGGAGGAACAGGGGTGAACCTGTTTTTGCGAGACTTTCATAGATCGGACTTGTCTAGAAACCTCATCTTGGGAGAACAGGGGAAAGGCAGAGAAGGATGGAGGAGAGGTGGCCGAAAAAGGGCCAGAGGAAGAGCAGGGTGTAAAAGGGGCCGGGGGAGAGGAAGAGAGAGAGGACAGGATGTCCTAAGTTTTAGAGATGGAATGAGAAGCCAGGGCCGTGCAGAGGGCTGGGAGGGGACGGGACAGGAGAGTTTTAGACTGCAGCAGGATTGGCCAGCTCCTTGCAGATTTTAAAGAGTTTGGGCAAGTTGTAAGATGCTGCAGAGACGCAGACTTGGATGTGTGCGCTCTCTTCTTGGTGCAGACAGAGAGCCGGTATTGCCTTTGGAGCCGACAGCAGGCCACTTTGTCAGAGGGTGTACCAGAAGCATGCCATTTCCTCTAAGCAACCCTGCACTTGCATTAAAGGGTGCCAAGGTCTGAGTCATATCAGGAGATACACTTGGCTTTGGGCTTCAAGCGGATCCTCATGACAGAGGTAAGAACATCAGGATTATCAGATAAAGGAGAATGGAGCACGGAGCAGTACTATTAGCAATTGATCTATGTCACGCAATATGTATGTTCTTACCCAGTTGATTGGTGAGCAGCAGCCAAGAAACCTTGCTCTCAAATTTATTACAAAGCAAGGTAGATGTAATTTAGAGCTGAAGTCATCCCCATCTTGCAGAGCGCTCAGCATCTGAATGCCTATGTGCTGAAATGGATGCGTAACACCCTCCTTGTGGCCAGCAAATGAATGCACTAAGGCTTGGGCAGCATTGAGTGGCAAGGCACCACCCAGTGATTAAATGAGAAACAGCATCACAAAAGGTTGCGTTTGGCCAGTGTCACTGACGAATTAGGGCCAAATAATTACAAAAAGAGGTGCCCTATGCAGGCTTTTAAGACAATCAAGACAATAAGATTTTAACTCAATGACATGTACTATTTGGGCATTGAAGATCGAGTTAAAGTCGGACCTATTATAATCTGCATTGTGTTTGATAGTATATAGCATCTATTACTATATAGACATTTTTAGTACTTTAATCCACCTTTGTACTCTCGGGTGAGTGGGAGCAGGTACTCTCCAGGCTGCTCCACAGCGCTTCTTGAACATACAAAAGGCTTTTAGGCTATTACATATGTCATGCAATAGAAACAGTTTGCTTTGGGCTTGTAGTCCCATCTTTGGTCTACCGTAATTTTTGCACATGGTTTTCTGTGCCTTTCTAATTGTTTTAGTATTATGAGAAGCCTGAGGTCTTCTGAAGATATGCTGACATTCATCTTTGGTTGCATTCAATTATTGGTGAATGGTCCTTGGACTTTGCTGATTTTGGGTGTTATTACAAGGTGGGTGTTATCCCGGCAGTAAATCTGCCGGGATATTGCCCAGTGCACTTAGCGTTACCACAACTTGGTCTGACGCTATAAGCGCCGGATCACAAGTTGCGGTGGCAGGGTAAGTCCAGCACAGAGTTTGAGGCAAATGATTTGAGGTTTTCCCAAACTCGGAATTGGGCCCTTTGTTCCTTGATGAGGGATTATTTTAGTAGAACTAATGTATAAGATTGTTATTTATTTTCCTCAACCATTCAGTGCTCAGTTCCTCTTCTTTTGCTGAGCAACAGTAATATTTTAGGGGGTGCACTTGTGTAGTCCATTTAGATTTAGGGTTCATTTTGCATGCATTTAGGAAACAGACACAACTCTCAATGCTGGTTACGTTTTTGCAATTCTTCCTGTGCTGGGATTAGATTGGAATTAATATCCTTTCTTTTTTCTGATTTTCTGTGTGTCACCTTGTCTGTGCAGAGAGAAATTCTGTCATTCTGTGTAGTGGACACAATATAACATTTTATTTTTTATTGGACTTGACAAAGACCCTTCTTTCCCTTGGGTTATTCTTGCTGGAATTCATAGTTGTTGGTTCAAATATATCTAATATGCATCAGTAGAATAAAACATAATGTTGTCAATCTATGCAACTGCAAATTGGATCTCTCTATCCATAGTAAATATTTGATGGACACTTATATGTGCTGTCAATGGGAAGCTCATCCACCAAGACCTCTGCCTGCTAATGCTCATCTGAAATTAGCAAGAATTCCTTTACATTCAAAAACATATTCATGATGCTCTGCTTATTTAAGACACAATCTGCATGTATGATATTGTTATGATATTTTATTTGTATTGCGCTCATACACAAGTGTTTCAGAGCACGGTGAGGCAAGGGAGGAGAAAAAGGGAGAACAAAACAACAATCTTACTAGGCCCAGTGACATTGAGAACATGCAAGTGCAGGGGAGATGGAGGGGGGGAAAGTGCAGGGGGGAAGGGAGAAGTGAAAAGTGCTGAGCAAAGGATAAAAAAAAATAAGTGGTAGTGCAGCCATCAAGTGGCAAGTGCTCGGTTTAAGGCACAGACAGGGGGTGTCTGATAAGTGCCGAAAAAAAGTGGGGACTATAGGGTTACAGATACAGACCAAAGTGCAAGAATTGCCAGGAGGCAGTGCGGGTGCGTGGCAGGGTGAGCAGGTACCTGGGCCTGAAATCAGAGGGTAACCAGGTGCACAGTGCTGAGGCAGCACAGATCAGCAGGGGAGAGGAGGAGAGAAGGCAGAAGCACAGAGGAAGGTCTTGAGGTGCTTCCAGAACCAGAGATGGTTCTCCTCAAGTTTCCTCATGTAATCTGTTCTGTCTTCTTAATGGGTAAGAAAATCAATAAACAAGGTGAGACTTGTCTTGTCTTGTTCTAAGGGCGTTGGATTGCTGTTGTGAATGGCACTGCACATGACAACCACAACAGGGACGACATGACCTTACAGCTAGACACAAGAGATCTGAGCATCCACAGTTTTTTAAAAAAGGAATAGGAGGTTGAACCCTCTGTTTCCCAACAAGTCGCATATATCCTTTACTATGCTGTTGTAGCCTTCTTTACACACCACATTTTCCACACACTGTGACTTCCCACACCATCAGGGTTTCCTCTTCCCCACAATGATCCCTCTATTCACACCATCCTCACAAGAAAAAAAGAAAAAAACAGATCTTCTTCTCACCCCTTCCTACCCTAACCTATACACTTACCCCACAGCCCACCTATTATGCATTACACATATACCATTTCCCCAACTTTTTTCAGTGAAATATATTCAGTGATATCTCATTACATGGAAATGGCATTCGAAGAAATCTATGCTAACATGGCAACCCACCTTAACATAATAAAATACAAACTGTGTGAGACAGATCCAAGGTATTCACCTCTTCAACCCAAGGGGGAGCCTAGGATTGTGAGAGTAGGGATGTGAGCCTGCTGCCCAAAACCATCCCTAGGGGTTTCGGCAATCAGGATCTCGCTGGGGGTGACTGCCCCTTAGTACACACTATCTCCCAGTTAAACATAGATGTGACATCTCCCTTAACCCGAATATCTCAAATGTTATCAACCTGCAAGGTAGTGAACGATTCTGGTAATGTAATGAGATCGTTTTCCATGTCTGATACTGGTGCTGAAACCTCTTTGAAGTTGGAACCACAACTGAATTGGTCTCTCATTGTAGGGATCTGCCTATAAAGGAGAGAAACTGTAACTGTAGACGGAGACCAGCTGACCTAGAGTTAATCAGCTGGGGGGAGACATGCAGAGCATATACCGCTACTATCATGCACAGCCAGCACTACCTGGAGGTGGTACCACAGAGTACGCATGGTGGCTGAGCAGCCCACAGAAATTCGCTGTTCCCAGGTGCACTGACTTAACCAGGTGCTTCACTTGCATCCTGAGAGACATCGACATAGTGAAAAGAAGAAGCACTGCTGAGCCAGCAGGAAGGTTTCTACCGGAGGAAGCTAGAGTAAGAGACACCAGTAAGCCCATGAAAAGGCTGAGGCTAATGAAAAACTGAGAGAGCAACTCTAGCAAGCTCACAAGAAGGCTGCTGCCAGAGAAACCTGAGAAAGAGGCACTGGTACGCACACAAAAAGGCTGCCGCCACAGAAAACCAGAGAAAGAGAGACCAACCACCCCACGAGAAGGCTGCCATCAGAGAAGACCAGAGAGTGAGAGTTTGGTGAGTCCACGAGAAGGCTGTCACTAGAAAGACCTAGAGAAAACCCCAGCGAGCCTATGATGCAGCAGTGCCACCAAGAAGACTCCAGCCGGAGAACACCAGAAAGCAGCCCTATGCAAGGGCATCCGCCGCCACCAGAGCCACCAAGCTTCCCTGGAGAGAGTACCATGGAGCATCAGTTACGTGATTTGAGCACCAGAAAGGGAGGTGGGCAAGCAAGCTCTGCAACGATCACAGGGAAATAAAAGTCAGTGAAATGTAATGGAGGTGAACCGTATGAGAGTGCTAGCCACCAACCCCATAAAAACCAAGGCAAAGATATTGACAAGATGGAGAGTAAACCTTAGGAAATACCTGAGCTGGGTTTAAACAAAGGGGCTAGAGGGTCCAGTAAAGTGTTAAAGCCACCAAGCAAAGAAATGAATGATGAGGTTTAGAAGGATGTCCAAAAAGAGAAAGTTGAACATAGTAAAAGCACTAACTACAATCCTGGGAAGAGGCGTAGTTGCCCTCGAAAGGGGGCTGTGAAAATATATCCCAAGTATGTTGGGGGAGAATGAGAAAAGTAATTTTGTTTCTGCTTCAGTGAAACATTTAAGTTAATGTAGAACTGAAATGATAATCAGTTCAATGTATACCATTTGGGCAGGGAATCATGTTTTTATAAACTGTCGCAAAACTGAGTGATTTTTGTGTAAGACACTTTTGCAAAGGCCAAAAACAGAGAACTGTCATGAACATGTCTTTTCAAGAAGTGACAAGCAAGGAGGGAGAATCTACAAGATCCTAACCCTAACAGGCATTTCCTTTATTCATTTTCATTAGTTTAGGTAGGGCTAGTTAGTTATATTAGGTTTTGGACTGAGGACACACTTGTATGTTGATTTAAGATCCTGACGAACACTTCAGGTTTTCCAGTTGTAGGCAGTGAACCTTACGATAGAAGTAGGGCCAGATTCCTGTGCTCTGACTTTTATTTCCAGCACACAATATGTTTTAGACTGACAAATAAATTGACACAATGAAATATGTCTAAGGGTGTTAATTAGAGTTGTCAGCTTGGGAATGTTATGTTATGTTCAAGGTTCTTGTACTGCAAACGGTTGACACCTGCATGGTATCTTGGTTCTCTGGTCTATCTGTAAAGCAAGGGGGCATGGGGTGCGATAAGTTAGTAGGACTGAGTGGGAGAAAAGAGCAAGAGAGCTGGGATGAGCTGTTGGCAGCTTCAGTTTGGTTTACACTGTTCGGGGAGCGTAGATGTGTTTTTCAATTAGTAGCCACCATGTGCTGTTGGGTGAGGTTATGTGTGGTTTGTTTCATTGTTGTGGTGTAGTGAAGTGCCTATGGTTAGTTGTGCTGTAGAGGCATGCTTGTGTTTAGTTCAGAGTTTGAGGGGTGTATGCAGAAGGATGAGATTTTTAGTAGGGTTGGTTCGTTTGTGGTAGTACCTTATAATACCCCCTCCTTTTTTAACTGCCTGCAGCAAATATACCTTCCCCTGATGTCCATTATGGTTTGCTAAAATTGCCACTCCTATGTTGTGTGCAATGGTGTGGGTCCTCAATAGGGCTATTCAGTGGCAGCACCAACTCTACCCCGAGTGTTCAGACCAGCTGCCACCCACGTCCCTTTCCCCCAGCCCACCACCAAGTGCAGCAACCACCACGCCCAAGGGCCCCCAATGGGGAGGGCGGTGCTCCCTGTGCTCCAATGGCTCTACTGTGCAACAGTTCCGAGTTTGTGATACCTCTCTCCCCTTTTTCATCTAAGGCCCTCTATCTGTGGTGCGATTAAATCAGACCCATCTCTTTCCCCTGTTTCCGGTTTGACCTTTGATGGGGACAGGTAAACCTGGGTCTCCCTTTCATTCAGACCCCTCGTTACTACCCTCCACTTTACTCCAGTATGGCCTTCTCTCCAGTCCTTTTCAGTTTGTTCATTTCAGAGGGCGTTGTTGTTGTTCATTCGGGTTTGTCCCGTTCAGAGTTGAAGAACCAGGTTTCTAGAATTTTTCTGAATTCTTGCTGAAATTTAGATGGTCCTTCATGGGATAAACATCTATGGAACAATCTGAGCTAAAAGTGCAGCGTGGGTAAAATATGATCCAAATAAATGTAATACTCTCCATCAATTTATGCAAAATCAGAATGGATATGCACTGAAATATCACGTAATTGATGTTTAACATATTGAAACCAAATATTTACTGAAAACAAAAATAGCTAATGCATATAAGATTTTGCTTTTCTGCGGCCATTTGAAAGAGGACTATAATACAATGTGCAACTTGTATTTTAATATTTCACTACTGTACAAGGAATTGATCAAGAGAATGTGCATGCAATGCATTTAGTTAAATCTGTGGTTGGCCTGCATTTCATTAGATTGTCATTACCCACAAAAAAGGATACAAATTGCGTATTTGTCTTTTACATGTAACATCGAAATTGTCAAATTTGTCTGAACTCCAAACTGTATTTTTATGCAAGGGTCTGTGTTTTGTAAACCAGAATGTACACAATCATTATTTATTACTTTGATTTGATTAATAGACAAAATTTACTAAGGACAAAGGCCTGTGCTCAAAACTTTAAAAAAACAAGCCAAAATGTAATTCTAAAATCAGTGGGTGCATGGTCATAGTTTTGCAAGTTTATCTTGGAACCCCATCTCCCCCCGGTAAGTGATTGATTAATGCACTGTCAGTCAACAATTGTTACTTAAAAAGCATATGTTTACACAGTCTACATTGACCCTAACCTCCAACATTGCAGAGTTATAAGGTCCAATGTATGATGTTTGTCTGTTCCATTACATCAGGCTATTACTATGATAATATGTTAAAAAACAGCAGATGATTCTGTTGATAAAAGCTAAATTCTACATTAAAATGTGCTGCACAAACACATGTATGTAAAAGTGTCCCTAAGAAATAGATTTTCTGCAATAACATTAAAAACCATTTATCTGATTTAAAAAATACAAATATATGAATTCAGTAGAACATTGTGGGCTGCATGCATATAAAAAGGATGTCTCCGGTTTCAGAATATTCTTGTGTATCTGATTATATAATTAGTATTAACCTGACATGTCCACATGACTTTCACATGTACATAAATGGAGCTCTATGAAAAATGTGTATTTCAGTCCAATGTGATGGTTATTTCTTGAGTGGAGGGTTACCTCTTACCTTACACATCCACATAGACACAGACACAGTGAGGAAGATCCTGGTGGGTCTGAGTAAGTGAGGGTATCCTATCACAGACTCTGTCCAATTCAAAATTGCTGTGTCAAATGATGGTGCATGAGTTGAGTTTGCTGGGTATTTAAACTTAAATGTATATGGAGGAGGGAATATTTTGGAAAGGCAGACAAGGAAGAGAGCCGGCTTGATAGGAGACAAACAGATTAGGTCCACTTGGCAATAGGTGAGGGAAATCTTCCTTAACAGGGTAATTTCCAAATGAGACTGAATGCTGAAGCCTTTCCCAAAATAAAACAAGATTACTTGTGAAGGATTTTGGGAGCAGATGCACAGCCAAGCTGGCTTGACCTGTTCTGGGCCTTTGACAAACCAAAAGTGAGTACACTACATGTAGAACATTTAACAAATGTCTAAGGATTTTTTAAATCCCACATACAATTAAATGTATTCTGGGGGAACTATGTCACTGAAAGGTGAAATAGAATTTCTGATTGATAACTAACATTGAAACCATGGTTATTTTTGCCGTAATAAGGCTTTTATCCAGCAATTTGGCAGCCCAATAGGCCCTAGACATCCCAAATGGAAATATATAATAACAAGCCTTTGTGATTGGTGTCTGCCATAGTCAATAAAGTAATTGAAATCTATTCCTTAATGAACACATTGAACTGGGCTGTTAAGAGAGTGAACCTGATTCCTTTAGAATAATGAGAAAGTTAAGCTCTACTGACCCAGCATTTCAAAGAGTAAATAGAATTCCGAACACTATCCTTTAAAATAACTGTTACCAAGCCAATCCCACAAAAATAATTTTGTATCTATGCCCAATTTAGGAACTAATAATGTGTCACAGATAGTGTCCAACATTTTAGATCTGAATTAGTCGTAAAACAAGACAACACATGTTGAGCCAATATTCTTCTCTATTGCCAAAACTTGTTGAAGGTTACCAGGAAAACGAAGTGACTTTATTTGTTGTGTAGAGAAACCATGCATTTGTATGTTTCTCTGCATGGGTGTTTGTGAAAATGATAATGAAACCTTAGTAATACAAAAACAGGACGTTTGCATTTTCTTCTCTGTAGCCAAGTTGCCTGCATTCATGCATAACACTGTGGGTAACTTCCCCTGAATAGAAAGTTAGGGAAGCACCATTAATATCTTTATTGTTTCATTAAAATAGGATATTTAAATAACAGCCTGTTTCTTGGCCTAGATTGGGAGGTGGGATTGTCGTGGTGAGAGTTTTAGATCATGGATATTTCTCCATAAAAATAATCACTAGAAAAGTTAACATAATCTATAGATTAAAGACACAGCAACAATGAGTACGCTTCTTGACAGTTGTAAGGGATAATTTCACTGATGTCAATACATAAATGCATTGTGTAACACAGGTTGTGCCCAAGTTCAAAGATATGCATGAAGTTGAATTGTTGTGTTGAATTGATCGTCCCTGAGGAATAACATCAATAAGCATACAGTTGGAGTTTTGGAATGAGACAGATATAGGCAAACTGATAATTGTGCTGTATTTGTCTGGAAATGTATATTGATATGTAGGACATATCTAATATAAATGGAACCTAGTTTATTGAACCAAACACGGCGTGCTTGGCTTGTACCTTCCTATGCTGTTAAAACCTCTCGAAAGTTACAGGGAGGCAGATGTTAGAATGAGACACTTTTATTCTGCACAGACCTGTTGCACCACAATGATGAAAAATGTACATAATTACGACAGAAATCCAACCATGTACTTCAACATTTACTAAATTGTATTGTGCAATGCTTTTCATCTCTGTAATGTGCTAACCCATTAGTTTATAAAGCAGAAGGTTACTACATGCACTGTGTTTTCTCCATAATGCCAACTCGTAGATATTGTTTTAATGCATTTAGTCCTTTTGAAATCTGTCCGCTTCTAATGTGAAAAGATGAATAGAATTGTACTCGATTTATAGAGGAATGATATCAATATTGATTAACTTACATAGCAGATTTTCAAATGCACAGAAGATAAATTGCCATTATATAGTTATATAACACACAGTCCCTTTACAGACAAATACAGTTCAGAATGCATGGAGTTTGAAGCCTGCTTGCCTAGGATAAAAGGTCATGGGTCAGCCATATGGCAAATGTAGGCTACCCATCAATCATTAGAGGAATCCATTTGGCAGGGCTGCACACACAGGTATGCATACTTATCTTTGAAAAATAGAGATAAATAGAGCTAAAATACATTCTGCCAAAATTCATTTCATGGCCTTCTTCAGGTTTGTGGTTGAATCCTGCTTTTCACTGAACAACAGATCAACGAAATGAACTTCTTGCCAGGCTTCAACCTTCAGCTTCTAGCAGACCAATAAAGTACCATCTGTTCATGTTTGTTTTCATGGATTGGAAACCAATCCAGATTAAATGTAATAATTAAATTTAAATGGCACTCCAATGTACACAAAACAACCAGTTAAGCTGCAGAAAAATTCCCAATAAACAATATGACCCTAACAAATGTGGTTGTTTGAGAAAGGGAAGACAGTTTTGCACTCATTGGAGCACACCACACAGTATAAGTCTAAACAGGACATATTAATACATATCCATTAATGATATGTATTTTTATTTTGAATATTTGTATGAATGCACATAACCCACAGGCATCTAGGTCCTGGGTGAGATAGGGCGAGGTGGGGGTGGAGGGAGGTAGAAGAGTAGATGATCATAGCTTAGTTGAAGAGGTGAGTTTTGAGGCCTTTCCTGAAGACATGGTAGGAGTGCTCAATCCACAGATGAGGAGGGAGATCATTCTAGAGGGCAGGTGCACATGTAGTGAAGCTTGCGCCACCCGCTCTTTTCCTGTTAACGCGGGGTGTGATCAGTCGGTGTGTGTAGGCAAGTTTGGTAGGTCTGGACGACAAATGTTTTTTGATGGTGTTAGAGATGTATTGTGGTGACTCATTGAAGATGCATTTGTAGGTGATTGAAAGCGTCTTGAATATAATTCTGGCTTTGACTGGGAACCAATGGGCTGATTTTCTGGCCTCAGAAATGTGGCCCCATCTTTCAATGTCAAGTGCCACTTGCAGAGCATTGTTTTGGATATTCTTTGAAGTTGGTGAATAGTATCGGTCTGCGGACTCGAACCCTGTTTCCTTGTATTGGTTTCTATTGGTTTAGATGAATTTCTAATTACACCAGGCTATGTGGGTGTGGATGCATGGCTACATGGGGGCCAGTGTTCATCAACCGGTCTGTAATTTGAGGCTAGTGGGTTTGAGTTTCTATAATAAATATAATAATAATAATAATATTAATAATAATAACTTTGCATTTATATGGCGCTACAAACCCGCAGGTATCTGAGCGCTGCTAATTATTACCCACGGTGTGTGGTTCTCATTTATCGACCTCGGAAGGATGAAAGGCTGAGTTTGTCCCTGCCGGGATTGGAACCTGCGTCTGCGGGCCCTGCACTGCTGTGCCACTTGACCAGCCAGGCTTGGGCTCTATGGTAGCCCAAGCATATTGAGAGTATGCAAATCTGCTGCATATAGTTTTTCATCAATGATTTACTACTGCACACTAGTTAGTGACAAAAACTCATTGTTTTTATTTCAATCTAATCAGTGTATAAACATGAGTAGTTCATATCAGTTGCGTTCAATTTATAGCAGTTTGTGCCAACATAACACTGTTAGGAGGCACATGCGTTGGTTTTGCCCTTTCTTGGGGTTTTTCAAAGAACTAATACATTGGTTTAATACATTGTGTATTTGCCATAGGTATAGTGCTGTATGTACATGGTGTAGAAGTTTGCCATTAACATACCCGGATATTAGTTCCACAATCTTGTGTTCTTGAATTTTTTGATTGATCGTATTTCTGTGGTTCTGACGAGTTAGATGAGAGAGGAGAATCGGGTTAGTCTATCTTAGAGGTTGGGTGTACGGAAGGTAACACCAACCAGTAATTTCAACTGTATTCAGTTGGTCCGAACTATGTCATTGCTTATCTTCACAATTTTGGTAAGTGGTTCACAGTTGTGTGGTCTTGTTAGAGTTGAACATACGGCAACGTTTTGCAGTCCATGTTCGGTCAATTTGTCTGAGTTCTGTTTGTAGGCAGCGTTTATATCGTCCCCTAGTTTTGAAAGCACAATTTTCTTGTGATTTTATTGAAATAATATCTTTTTATGTACCAGAGTTGGATCTCAATCCACCAAGTGCGGCTAGCTGCGCATTGTGGTGTGATTAGTAGTGCCTGTTACCTGCACATATCTTGTAGGAATACAATCCACGGCAAATTCGTTTTTTGGTTTGTCAGGTTTGACCTTATGATTTGAGTTTTAGCCCAATTTATAGGTACAGCTTGTTATATAAATATGGTTCCTCATTGTGCTCCCTCGAGTATTTATTCTTGAGAGATTTTCCTACATTGTTGGAAATTCGTATATTTTCATATTGTATTAGTGGCCATATCCATGTGTGATTGACAGTGCATTACTGTGTGGCTGTCAGATTCCATAATGTTCATATCCCCTGAGAGAAGCATTCCCGTAGCAACCAGCAGTTGAGATGTGCAGTATTTTTAGCTTTCTTAGCTTTGAGAGGGGCTACGTGGTTGATGGATGAGCCTAGCAGAGAGTTGTAGTGATCCACCAGGGTGGATATATATGAAGTTGGAGGGACAGGTTGGCGAAGAATGGGCGCAAGACGGTCGCAGGTGATGTTGCGAGAGTTGAGTGTCATAATAGTAGCAGAGTTGGCAGCTGGTTTGGAGGGTGCTGCTGGTGTGGTGACAGTGAATGTGATGGTATGGTGGTCGGACCATTGACATGGAAGAGAAGAGAGAACGTTGATGTTGGTGTTGTGGTCAACAATCCAGTCAATGGTGCGGCCGTGAGCGTGGGAGGGCAATGTGATGTTTTGGGAGCAATCCAGGGCAAGTTGTGAGTTGGCGATAGTATTGGCATCGTGGTCTGCTGGGTCACTGAAGCCCAGGTTGATGTTGCATAGGAGTAGAAGTTGAGAGGACGGCTTGAGGTTGGAGGAGATGAGTTGGATGAGGTCATCTTCGAAGGTGAGGGCTGGACCCGGAGGCTGGTAGATGAGGTGGATGGTGGTGGAGGAAGTGTGTGAGCAAGTGAGTTTGGCTGAGAAGAGTTGACAGTTGGGCGGGGCGCTGGAGTTGATAGCATGGAGTGGGAGAAAGTCTTTGTAGATGAGGCCAACTCCCGTCCCTTTTTTGGGTTATCTGTCGCTACATAGCATAGCCCGGAGGGATTGCTATGGACAGGATGGAGCCGGAGGTGGGTTTGAGCCATGTTTCAGTGAGAGCTAGGAGGTAGTGGTTATGTACATAATTTAATAACGTTGTCATTTTTCATGCAACAGGGGTGTGTTACTTATCACTGAATCCTGGTATGTTTGGTGATTCCCAAAATGTACACCAGCATAGTGCGATGGGTTCAGAACAGAACATATGGGGGAAATGGAACTGGGTCCAAATCTAACAAGAGCCTCCACTTGTCAAAAAACACACAGAGCCCACAAATTAACCTAGAGGTTAATGTGTGATGATGGTCAATCTCCAAAGGCGTTTTCTTAAAATCACAACCATGCATTTGCCCACATTTCTTTAAATGTGTATGCCAAAGGTCAGCACCTTAAAACTACTTCGTCCACGCCCTTCTGAAATAACTAGTGACTCAATTAGTCTGTGATTTTCAGGACTCCGGATCACAGTAATGGATTGTCACCCAAGTGACATGATTTTATGAAGTACAGAACCCAACAAACCCCAAAAACAAATAAAATAACCCCAAACAAGAGCCTGACCCAGCTCTTATAAAAATGCTGAGCAATACTGAAGAAGAGCGTTAGTCCTTGTACTCTGGTTCTAGGCCTAACCTGGGTTACAAATATACTCCTTCCCCGAAGAGAATAACGAGGACCCAGGATCAGGTTTCCAGGTGATCCCAAACCAGAATTTCTCTTTGCTAAGAATCCCATCTCCTAAATATAATTAAGAAGACATATTTTCTCCTGCTATGTTCCAGATAACAGAACCCATAACTAGGATGAGAGGTGGCCAATCAATATCTACCAGTACAGTTTTTGGAAGTACCAAAATTACACCCTTAGAAGAGACATTTACATTCCAAGGGAGGACAAATATAAGAAAATACCATCCCACACCCAAGCTTGTGGTGAAAGGATTTCCCAACTGAAGCAACAAGTAGAAATACCATTAGAGAACATTAGCAAAATTATGAGGTCCCAGCACGGAAATCACAATTCTAATGCTCTTAGGGACACTGTCTAAACTGAATCCACAAGTGAGAGTGGACAATAACAGCAGAAAAACATTTCAAATAAAAAGGCACAGGTATAAGAGGAAAAGGGAGCAGTGTAGGAAAGATATGCCAAGTATTAGCAGTAGATTTTTTTATACTTTGTAAAAATACTCATGAATTTGCTGAAAAAGTGTAAAAAGCCAATAGTAAAAAACAAGACAGTGAATTTCAGTGAAGTGAACAATGTGACAATTACATTTGAGTATTGCTGGAGCGAGAACCAGAAATGTCCTTTTTCAAATATAGATTTCTACCTCCAAATTAACAATGAATCAAACTTAAAAAAAGAGTAACGAAAAATGTACATCTCAGCTGACATTACGCTTTCCAATCCTCTAACTACCCCCCTCTCCTTGTCTGACCACTCTCTCCTCTTCTCTCATCTGCAGCTCCCTGGGCCGCTGGCGATGCCACTGCATGCACTGCCAGTCTCCTGCCCCATCAATCGACCGATGAAGCGTGTGTCAGTCGCTGCATTTGCCGCCACCTTCATTCCTCCTCCCACCCCTGCTATTAACTCTCATTCCAACTCAGCACTTGCTAATCTCCATCTCTCCATCTACAACACTATTGACATCTTTGCCCCAGTAATGAGGACCTGCATGAAGCCTGCCTCCAAGTGCAACTCTTAGTAAGACTCCGACTTGGCCGCTCTGAAACGCAAGTGCAGAGTTGCTGAGTGGAAGTGGCAGGTGTCAAGCACATCCTCCAACAAACTGGCCTTCTGCCTGCTCCAAAGGCAATATCAACTCTCCATCCACTCCAAGAAGAGGGCTCATGTCTAAGCCGGCATTTCGGGGGCCACCAATAACACGGCTGAACGTTTCAAAATCTGCAAGGAACTTGCCAATCCTACTGCAGTCTCCTCTTCTCCCATTCAATCCCAGGCCCTCTGCACTGCACTGGCCTTCCACCTCTCCGCCAAAACTCAGGATATCCTGTCCTCACTCTCCTCTAGTCCTCTAACTACCACCCGTCGCCTCTCTTCCTCCCTTGGCCTCCCTGCCCCCATTCTCTCCTCCATTGCACTGGACTAAGTCTCTAGAGTAGCCCACTCTATGAAAGTCTCCACGAAACAGGTGCTCCCCTGCTCTTCCAGAATTACCAAGGACAACACATACTCTCTTGCCCCTGCCTTGGCTGACTTCTGTAACCATTCTTTGCCACTGGGTCTTTCCCACAACCCCTCAAGCACTCCATTGTGCACTCTCTCCTAAAAAAGCTGTCTGCAGACCCTTCTTCCCGGCTAACTATTGCCCTATCTCCATCACCGCTTTCCTGGACAAGTTGGTCTTCCCCCAACTGGCCCATCACACTGAATCTGCTGGTTGTCTCCATGATCACCAGTCTGGCTTCAGAGTATCCAGAGGCAAGGAAACTGTTCTCCTGAATACCCATGAAGACCTGCTCTTAAATCGTGATTCCAACTCTCCCTCCGTTCAGATCCTTCTCGATCTTTCCTCTGCCTTTGACATGGTAGGCATAACGGACCAGGCACTGGCCTAACTGACCTTCTTCTTTTCTAACTGACCTTCCCAAGTGCAATTGGGCCCTTTCCTCTCCACCACCTCAAACTCTACCTGCGGCGTCCATCAGGGCTCTATCTTATCAATGTGGCTCTTCAATATCTATCCTGCCCTCTGGCCCATTTGGTCTCCACCTTCTCTCCTCACTTTCAGTGTTATGCCGATGACACACAGCTCTCCTTTAAGCTTCCCTCCTCTACCTTCTCGTCTTCCTCTCACATACCTGACTGCCTGACAGCTATCCAGGCATGGTGTTCTGCTAATGATCTCTGCCTTAATGCCGGTAATACTGAGATCCTACTCATTGCGATAGATGCTCCCTGCCCCGCCACTCTCTAACCCCCTCCTTGGGCCCCCTTCCCTCTTGTGAGGCAAAAAACCTTGGGGTCATCTTTGACTCCTCTCTCTCTTTCTCCCCTCACATCTCAGACCTTGGCAAGAACTCCAAATTTCAGCTCCACCTCCTCAGAGGCATTCTCCCTTTCCTCACCTTTCCCCAGAAGCTCAATGTCTCCAGAGCTCTGGTTCTCTCTAGGCTGTACTACTATAACACCCTCTTCCTCAACCTGCCTCTTTCCATCCTTTGCCCTCTTCAACTAATCCAGAAAAGGGCTACAAGACATCTCCTTGACCTCAAGCCCCGGGACCGCATCTCTCCAGCCCTAAAATCTCTCCACTGTCTCCCGGTGGCAGCAAGCACCAAATTCAAGACCCTCTGCCTCATCCACCAGGCTTTCTGGGGCCTGGGACTCCACCACATCCAACTGGCGCTCCCTAAATACCTCCCCTCAAAATCTCTGTAGATCAGATGTTTCTCCAAGCAGAGAGGGGGCTAGATCTCTTTCTTCGTCAAGAGCGTCCCTCTGGAACGGCCTTCCTGCCCCCTTCCGACTTGAGCCGGATCTCCTTAAGTTACGTAAACTTCTCAAGACTTTCCTTTTCTCCTCCTCCTTCTGCCTCCCTTGCTAACATCCCCCTGCCGCTGTGACTGGCGCCTGGTTCCTTATGTGTCTTGTAAGGGCCAAGCCCTCCTCGTCCACTCTTCCCCAGCATCCCTAACCTGCACTTGTCCTGGGGCACCCTTCCCCGACTAGCCTGAATCTGGTCCCCCATTCCTCTTGCACTTGCCTGATGTGGTATCCTCTTTACAGAGCGATATGTAAACTCCCAAAAAGAAATGGATACACAGAAAGATCTGCTAGATCACAGGACGAGGGTTCATATAAGTGCATCTGTGCAACTTTACAATATTTTGAAAGACTGAACCTTCATTGGAATGTTTACTATTTAAACCCACCGAAAAACCTGTAAAATGAGAGCAATCTTGCTATCTTACTTCCAAGTGACTTTTTATATGTTTATTGGAGAAATGTTTTTAATGAGAGATATATTTATTGAGAACCTAAAGACAATGGCCCTCATTACGACCCTGGCGGAATTCGGAAAACGATGGCGGAAATGCAATACCGCCATCGAATAGCGCTCGGTGCGACTATGACCCGTCACCGCAAAGTACGATGCCATTAGCGACACCGTAGTGAACGCCAACGCTAACTGCACCAAGCACACGCGCGCGCGCCTTGCCAAACCGTAAACACCACCATGGCGCAACGGTACGCCAATTCCGACCCCAGCGGACATGTACCTAACGCCATCAAGCATGGCGGAATGCACCATTCCGCCATGGTGAGAAGTACGGCATCGCGAATCAACCGTAAACGGCCCCACTGACTGCCCGTACACCGCTCCCTGCCCACAAAGTACAACTCCCCGTAGGTGCAACGAAGCCACAATGCAACCAGTGAAATGCACAAGTCACCCATGCATGCCAACGAACAAATGAACCTCAAGAGGGGCCAATGGGAGCTGCAGGGCACAGATGGCACGAATACAGAAGCCATCCCAATGGACATGACCACAGTCCCCCACCAAGAAACGCACGCAAACACAGGCACCTGTGACCAGCAATATTCAGAAAATCACAACATTCCACCAGTCCACCTGGCTGACCGGCATCTGTCACACAAAACCCAATCCCCCGCCCCTGAGCATGACAACATTCAAACTGTCATATTGGCAGCCCCCATCCCTGACCTCACGGGCTTCGTAGGCAAACGCGCCCAGTACAGGACCACGCAACAAAACTCCGAAGCTGGAACCCAATGCAGATCCCCTCACAATACATCGCTCCCCAAATAGGAATATGCCACATCATTTGCAAAGAAGAACGCTACACGGCCCATATCAGAATAGAATTTTAATGCACATCAATATCACCAAGCCCATACAGCCATCAGGCCATGAACTCCAAAACACATTTCACCATTGTGGGCTGCATCCGCAAGAAATGACCAGCCACTACTTGTGTGACGCCCTGTTCCCTCATGGTACACAGAGCCACATTCACGTACGAAAAGGCAACATGGAAGCGCACAGAACCGCAGGGCCGTCCCAATGGGGAGGCACTAGTCCAGCTGAAAGGCCGAAATGTTGCTCCGAGCCACCAGTACTGCGTAAGGGCATGTGGCCCATTGGCGATCGTCCCATAAGATCGTAATGCTGCTCCACTGATTAACACGAAGCAGCAGGTGTCGGGAGTAAAAGCCATCTGCAGGAGTGGCATACAGATGGCAGTGGCAAAAGGGGAGGAGATACCTGTCAACCAAAAGAAAAGAAACAGAATAGAATGGCCATCAGAACTACATTCGAACAACTCACTTCAATGATCACACTAGATCCACAGCCATATGCATGCAAGCCCACTCCAAAGGATCATCACCACCCCAAAACCACTTGCGAATCATAACTATCTATATCGAGGTGAAAACACCATCACAAACGAGTGTACCTGTGCATGCGTCTGTGAAAACAGAATCCTTCAGATGGGATTGGTAACGTGCATGGACACAAGTGTCTGAAGGCGCGTCGAGACAGGGAGGGCTCAACAAGGCCAGATAGACGATGGTCCCACTATGGCAGCCCTGCATCACATAGCGCAGGGGGGGCGGACAGATCCCAAGAAGCCCTGTACATGGCAAACTCTGTATCAAATCACCTGCCCATGCATCCATTCATCATTCCCTCATCCCGTAATGAAAACGCCTGAATATTTACTCACATAACATTAGAAATATCCATTGAGTCTGTGCGTTATGCAGCCTGCAAAATCCACAGTGCCCCAGCACGTAATTCCAGTCTAGTGAAGTAACATGTATTTGGGAACGTCCTGCCTTATCGTCCACTACGCAATTGCGCATCCCATACTATTCATATCAATCATAGCATTCTCGCCATGGCCCCTGTCCCAAGGACATTGAACAATAGAACGTTATATTTGCAGTCAGACCTGTGGGCATCTCCTCGCCTGCAGCTGAAAACCGAAAGCGCCGCCCTTCGAATTCCTCATTTGCAACATCACGTCGAAGAGGCATCTGTGGCCGTTTGAAAACACTAATTAATCCATCGAGTGCGGCTGTGTGTGAAAATGGCAACTGCCTTCACCCACGAATGGGACGCCCCGCCCGTCGTTGCAACTCGGTACAGTGATGAATGAGGGCCCACCGTTACTCGAGTACTACGTTCCACTGACCCTTCACAACTCTGTTCGCGACTGCACAGATAGTATGTGAAACAATGGGACCACAGCAGAATGAACATATCAACCAATGTTACACGGCCATCGGGTACAAATACAAGATTGCAATAGCAAGATGCCATTCCACGAATTGCAGCGTTGTGCGCGGGACGTGCTCGGCCAAAGGGGAGAGCAGTTTGCACAGGTGGAATGAATCACCACAGGTGGAGGCCATTCAGCCTGAAAACACATAAATTGCACACCCAGTCTCCTCCCACAACCACACCCACTCCGAAATGCTACCGGCAGGACTCGCGATGTTGGCCCTGGGGGACCTGATAGCACTGCAAGTACTCCAACTCCAAGAAGAAGACGAACACCAACTACAACCGGCCGCACGGAGGAGACGCAGGAGGAGGAGGAGGCCAAGGCAGGGCCAGCAAGGGCCGCCAGCACAGCCACTACCACCACGCAGGCAGCCCGCAATCCCACGCCTCCGAGCACATCCGTTCAACCTCACTGATGAGCAGATCCACACCCTCTACCGTCTGGACCGGGACACCATAACCGCCATTGTGGACATGACACAGGCTGACCTTGTCAGCATGATAGATAGCCCAACCGCCATCCCACCCCTACTGAAGGTGGTGTCTGTACTCCACTTCCTGGCCACAGGCACCTACCAGCACACAGTCGGACAGTTGCATGGCATTTCACAGCCACTGTTCTCACGGACACTATTGCAAGTGCTCGATGCCCTCCTGAAGCACGCAGACGACTACATCTCTCTACCACGCTCGGAGCAGGAAATTACGAACACAAAAGTGGGATTCCATGCACTTGCCGGCATACCGGGTTGCATTGGTGCCATCGACTGCACCCATGTGGAATTGGTCGTCCCACATGCCATGGAGGCCCAGTACCGCAACCGAAAACAATTTCATTCTCTGAATGTACAAATGGTGTGTGACTCCAACAGGATCATTACACATTGTTGTGCCCGATTCCCTGGATCAACCCATGATTCTATGGTCTTGAGGAACTCTACAATACCACGCTACATGGAGCGACACGCAGGGAACAGATCCTGGCTACTCGGTGAGTCTCATTTCATGCATGATGATGTGGGGTATGTGATGCGGCAATGACCTGGCAGGAAGGGGGGGGGGTGCGTACGTAGCAATGGCATTCCACATAATTCATTTATCGTCCACATACAGGTGATGCCGGATATCCACTGAAGAGATGGCTCCTCACACCAGTCCGGAACCCACAGAACCAGCATGAGGAGGACTACAACCATGCCCACTCACGTACCCGTGTAGTCATAGAACAGGCATTCGGCCTACTGAAGACTCGTTTCCGCTGCCTCAGCAGGTCTGGCGGGGCACTCCTGTACCGCCATGAGAAGGTTGCAAAGATGGTGATGGCATGTGTCATGCTCCACAACATGTGCGTACGTAGAAATGTGCCCATGCCCCCTGACGCAGAACTGCAAGCACCTGAAGATGGTCATGATGAGGGTGGGGATGTGGCAGCACCTCAGGGAGTCTGCGAGGCACCGGAGGCCCGTGACATTCGTCAGCATCTCATTGATGTATGCTTCTAGCACTCACGCCTGGTGGCTGATACATGGACACGGGACTCGTGGCACTGTGTGTGTCTGGGACATGCACAATATGGACTGTACGCCTATGATGGCCTAGTACACAAAGATCAATGTCCACACATCTCATTGGTTGATCATGCACTTTTTATGGCATATGTGATATCATGTTGTACACCCTATCGACCCGCCACCCAAGTGAGCCCAACACACCCCCTCCACCCTCTCACCTCCCCCCCGAACACCAGTGTCCAAAGATGCTCATCGTCAGTGGGCAGTCGCTATTGCAAGCCCCCTCTGCGGGTATCAGGGGCACCCCTGCCTGTGGAGCGCAGGTTCCTCCCAGATCTACGTTGGGGGCTGCCCTGGACGGAACTTGCAACGGATGATGTCTCTGCCTGCTCACGTCCATGCATGTCCCTAAGGGTTTGCGAGAGCTCAGTGAGCACACGGCGCACTGCGGCAAGTTCGGCACATACGTCTTTGGACGTCGCATGCAGTTCCCCCCTCAGGCTCTCGGTGCTTCTCTCCATTTGGACTCTCAGGCTCTCGGTGCTACTCTCCATTTGTGCCCTTAGTGTCTCTGTACCTCTCTCCATTTCTGCCCTAAGTGTCTCAGTTGATGTTTCTATGTCTGCCTTAGTGCCCCCACATTCATCGGCATGGTCCTTGAGGAGCGTGGCCAGTTGCTGCTGTTGCACTATTAACTGGTCGAGGGACTGTTGCCTCTGCTGGGCCATGGCCATTTGCGGGGGTGTCACAGAGGGGCTGTTGTCCTCATGTTGCCCTGCCACAGGGCTTGTGGGGGATGGCCAGTCGTCGTCTTGTGGGTGCCCCTGCGTGGTATCCTCATGTAGTACGGGATGGGACAGACAGGGGGATTGGGACAGGTCATGGATGGATCTGACTTCGACATCCCCGTCTTCTGTGTCGGAGCATGCTGCCATCAATGGGGTGTCACCTATGGTGCTGCTGCCACCGGAGGCAGTGCCTTCTGTGGCATCCGTTGGGGGGACCTGTGGTGGTGGTGTTGTGGGCATGCTGGCTGCTGGGGTGCCTGTTGATGTTCCCTCCTGTGTGCTGCCACCTGATTTGTGCTGCTGCCGTGTCTTGATGCGTGCAGCTGAGGTGGAGGGTCTTTGGCCGTTGGTCTTGGCCCTCTTTGCAGGTGTGCTGGTAGGGGTGTCCTGCAGCTCGTCGTTTGGATCGGACCCTGTGGTGGAGTAAAGGAGGGCGAGGGTTATTGGTGGGTCTGTGGGAATTGGAATGGCATTGTATCACATGCATTGGGGTGGTACCTGAGGGTGATTTGGGTCGGGGCCTTGGAGGTGCTTCCATTTGTGTGTGGAGTGAGGGTGCAGTTGTTTGGCAGCCTGCAGTTAGGGTGTGCCTGCTGCACGTGTAGTGCGTGTTTTAGGGGTTTTTAATTATTTATGTATTTATTGTGGGTTTTAACGTGCGTTATCAGGACGATGTGTGTGGACGTTCTCCTGGACATGTGTTTCTGTTGCACTATGGGGACACATGGTGCTTCACATGGATGGACTTTGTGGTTTTGGCATTGTTTCATTAGGCCCACCTACCTGATTCTTCGGATGTCTGCACTCCTTTCTCCATCCCTCCGACTCCCTCTATGCTCTCCATTCCGATGGTGGAGGCACAGATTTCTTCCCAGGGGGTCAGCTTGATGGGTGATTCCGACCCTCCCCCGGTGGCTGTGGCAATGTTGCGGTTGGCAGAGAGTATGCTGCGGACGCGTATCCGCAGGTCGTCCCATCGCTTACGGCATTGCTGTGGGGTGCGGGGTGCGGTCCCCACCGCACTTACCCGCTGTGCCACCAGAGCCCATATGGCCTTCTTGTTTGCGAGTGCCGTCCTGGTCATTTGCGTGGAGAAGACGACGGCAGCATTCTCCTGGAGGGTCTCTGTTAGCACGGTGAGTTCCTCACGGGAGAAGTGGACCTGCCGCTTGCGGTCGCACGCTTTCTTCGCTACTTTTCCCATTTTTCTTGGTTTCGCTAGGGTGGATGACGGGTTGGGTTGTGTCTCAGGGTAGTGATTTTAGTGGTTGTGTGGTTTTAGTGGTTTTATAGGTGTACGGCGGGTTGTTTCCCGTTCCGGGCCCGTGTTTTAACTTCCGTTTCCGTATATTTCCGGTCACCGTACTTTACGGTAGGCGCACACTGCGGTGTCCGCTGTGATGGGTGGCGGTATTGCACCTAGGGCGCCGTACGGCGGCGGTGTGGGCCGTTTTGGGTTCATTTCCGCCATCGCAGACTTTGCACTTCCGCCATGCCGTGGTGCTCGTGCCCGATGGGTCGGAATGGGCCGCACTTTGCTCCTTCTTGCAATGGCGGAAACGCTATTTACGCTGTGGCGGTCCGGTCAGTCACTTTCCGCCAGGGTCGTAATGAGGGCCAATGTCATTCAGCTACGCAGATGGAAAATTGTACTTACTGCTTTATGGTTAAGAACCAAGTTGGCGTTTACATCTTTCAGTCAATCAAGGTTGCTTTGCTAACACATTTGTCTGTAGTTGTATCCGTACAATTAAACCCATGGCCGAGAAAGGTGTTAGTTTTATGTTCTATAAAACTGAATTTCATGGAGCACATTTTATGGGCCTTTGCATGGTTCTATGTCTATTCATCTGGTGTTTTCTTTTCGCACCACTTTTTGCCGAAAAAAATCTTTGACATTTTTCCCCCTCCCCTATTATTTATTACCTTAACCCCCCCCACCCCCCCCCGAACCCTCTAACGCTTATCTCTCCCCCTCCCACTCGCCAAATTTTGTTAGGATTTCTTTAGGCAGAAAACATTCAGCAAAAGTGCCGCAAGAAAAAAAACGACCAATGAATGAACGTCGCACCCGTTGTGCATATAAGGATTTGCATATAAAACGTTCTGATTGGGTGACAGCTCCATGTGTTCAATCGTTGTGGAGATTGTGGGTCAGTAAAGCTGTTTGTTGATCTGAGGCAAGATTATGAACCTATTGGCCTATTTGTCAAGTCTTGCCGTTGTTTTGTTTTTCTTTCTTTTCGTTCCTCAGAGATGTATTGCTCATGTTTGATCACCTTTGCCCACGTGGCCTTTGTTCAGGTTAGGTTGTACTCTCTTATTCATCACTCATTCGCACCAGGGAAGGGGACTTAGCCAATCAGGCGGCTGAAAACGTTCCTGGAAGCTGCAAGTTTCCCCTCAGCTTCCAATCACCTGACCCCCTTCCCTGAGTATCACCATGCTTTTTTAGTCCCCCTGGGATCCACGTCATCCCTAACCCTTCCCTCCGACTTGCTTGCAGGCCGAGGTCCGGCTGCCATGCTTTTCCCTTTTTTTGCCAGGCTACCTCAACAGAAACAGAAAAGGGACGTGGTCTCTTTCGTATTTAACTTGGAGGTGGGCATCTTTTTCTGACTGATAATTGGGTCTGAGCAAGACATGCACAGCCTGTCTCCTGTCATAAAATTATTTAAACTGATCACATCCTGGACAAATAGCTATCACCCCGCTTCATGGGACATATACGTACAATAATGGCCCTGAGCCCTCACCAAAGCCCTTGTATCGGTTGGGCTTACTTTGGTGCAGGCAATTACTGTCCTGTTTTCTTCCCATAAGTGGGGCGATTGCTATATTTCTTGCTTGTAGAAACCCACCAGAGACCAACATATAAACTGTATAGGGCAATGACATACATGCTAAAAAAGAATAAGGATATGATCAGCCCTTTGCAGAGTTTCTAATTGCATTGGTTGGGAGGAGATGCATTCATCCCTACATGTCAGGCATGCCAAAGCACTGGAGCAAATATTTCAACCCTGAAATGTTTTCACTTGCTCACCCTTCCAAGGACACTTGTCACTGTAGGATCAGATCGTGTATTTCATTAAATGTGACAGAAAGACACACATGCATGACTTATTTCATTGACAGAAGAAGGAAGTTCCCCCATACATCTAAAATTGATGCATTGGTTCCATGACCGTGGTGGTATGAGAACCGCACGCAGAATATCTTGTTTCGACCAATGGTCATTGGTGTGATGTTGCCATATTTGCCATCAACCTGCAACTTTCCAGGTGTTTTGGACTTTAACTGCTATGCTCCCTCTTTATTGACTGTTCTGACTATGGATGATGACAAATGCAGTCCAAAGCATCGGGAGAGAGGACCGCGGCAGACCCATCTTATATGGCATACATTTCTTTGTTGGTCCATAACTGTACTTAATGTTAGTGTCCAGTGGGTATTTGCGTTTCTGGTCTTGTACACACATACATCGATAAAGATTCTTGGAGGTATGTGCTTAACAGAGATACATGCAAAATGAAATGATTTCTTGACTGGAAGGGCAGGTAGAGATAGGCGGCTGAGTTCCTGCATGCGTGGATTGGTGTCTGAGTGAGTAGGTCGATGGATTGATGGATGAGTTGGAAGGATGAATGGAGTCTTGGGAGGATAGCTCATGGGCAACATGCCCGCAACGATGCAGAGCAGCAGGTTCGATCCCTGGGTCCACCTTAAAAACATCTGGCCATTAAGCACGTTATAAATAACCTATCATATCATATCAATGAGTGACAGAGACAGCAAAAGAAAGTCAAGCCATAAAATGGACCGCAGACACATTTTGTTGCACATATTTTGAAGGCGGGTTTTAATATGCGATCATTCTTCTGAAACAAAAATTCAACTGCAAAATGTTAAATCTAATAATTGCAGAACTGGATTGAATTAGTCATGTGCCATTAATACGTACAATGAAGTCATCAGCTTTTAACAGGGTTTATCTGTCCATCAAAAAAAGACCAAAAACACATGCGGAATAGTGTACTGAGCTTTAATCTAGAGAAGAGATTAAAATCAAAGTTAATCAAAGTATACGATTATCACATGAATGGTTGAAAGCTTTGTACAAAGATATATACGAAAATGTGCATGTTCTTTATTTTGGCTTCATCTAGTGGAGGTACAGCACTACAGCCTTTATTGACGAAGAACCCCTTCACAGATATTTCCGCCTCTGAGAAATGCTCTGCAATAGTCAAAGCTAAAACAACTCTTTGCCCTTGCTTCTCGCTTTTCAAAGCCATTAAAAGGCACCCAAGCTGAACATAATTAGGTTGAACCTTTCAACCTCTAACAAAGATAAACGTTTTAAAAAAAAAAAAAAAAAAAAAAGACTGATGCAGTTTGTAGATACCAGCAGCGGTCCACTCAGCGTTGTATTGATCACCCCAGGTGCACATAATTCACTGCGGCCTAGGCCTCCAACCGTTGTCAGCTTCTATGCTCTCAAGTTCACATCTGCACGTGCTTCCCCCCGCCCTATCCCCCAGGGCCTCGGGGAGGGAAAGACGCAGCAGGTACTAAAACCTGCACGGACATCCACCCGACAGCAGGAAGAGTGCCCGAGGCACGGGTGACTGGCTCTGCACCTCCTTGGAGGCAACTCTTCATGATTTCATTTAGTTTTAACTTTCTCCCCTCGTGAGCCCACAGGAGTAGAGGGGGAGGTCTGGTTTTACTGACAATATGGGCCTGTCTGTTAAGCCTGGCCTGTGGCTTGGAAATTAGTTGTGCACATCTGTCTCAGCCATGCTACTAATATCCCAGGCAGCCGAGTAGCCTGTGAATTAACGACATGATGAGGCGCGGTGTCGCCTCTGTGTGCTGTCGAGCTAAATGGAGTACTGGAAATGAGTACACCTGGATTAATACTGGCAGGTAGGTGGCCGAAGCACATGTCTGCGTGTAAATGGCAGAAGGCACTGATGCATTTGCACATTGTGTGTGCCAAACATACACAGAGTAGATTTGGAATATATGTGCAGCAGACGAACATAATTCTTTCTTGGGTTGATAAAACAACTTTGCTGAAACGAATTCATTCAAATTGTTGTCACTGAAAATCCAGTCTGATCGAGGGGAGTTGCAAGGAATGCATATAAGCTATGTTAAATATGGCAGGATACACTGGAAAGAAATTTGAGAATTTGTTTGGCCATTCTGAAAACCTGACTGGATTAAAATGATCTGGCGGGTCGAAGAGTAGAGCCCTAGGATGACACGGCCCTGCAAGTAATCCATCATTGTGGCTGATGTCTAGGTTTATAACGGGAGCTTTAATGCTTAACTAATGCTCACGCTGTTGGGTTTGGGCTCAATAAACAATGTTAGCAGAGTGAACAGTTATGAATTAGTCTAATTAGTCTAATAGTAATTAGCCAATGATTTACAGTATTTATTCAGACGCAAATCACTTAAGTGTGTTTAGTAGCTGTTTGGTGTTTTTAAGTCTGACTTCAGTTGCACCCAAGAGTGGGCAATTTGTTCAAATTGCATCATAATTCCTCTGCTGTCAAATATAAAACGAGCATCTGGCCGAGAGGGTGAGGGGGTGAGGGGGTGGGGGGCTGCTTCCTTTACTGGTGCGCCACTATTTATAGCAAGAGGCCTAGACAGAACAACATAGGCTACAAGGACTAAGTGGAGTCAGCTCACTCCGAGTAGATCCAGAGGAGTGTATCTATTACTGTGACTTGAAAGCTACTGAGCTCACCCAATGCCAGCCATGGTACTGACTTTCTCAGACTTACAGTCTCCATTTTCTTCCCGAGAAGTAGCTGAAAAAGAAAATAGTTTCTGTTTTGCGGGATCATAGCCACTTTTCACTCAGTTGCTTAGTGAGGGAGATCACAGAGGGTTTGCAGCACTTTAGCTTCCCATACAAAAATATCCTATTGAAATTTCGTATTCTTTTTCTCAAAATCCCACTAGTTTCTGGCATGTTCTCAGAAGTAACGTACATCAATCTCGTGAAACATGTTGTGTGGGTTTTCAGAAAAGGTTTCAGACATGACGTGGGCTCCATCTTTGTGATCACGATCACAATCTTCTGCGTTGTCCAATAAAACCCAAGCGGTCCGATGGCAAAGGATGTTCAGCAGAGGGCATCTCTTACATTCCCTTATGGCTTTTCACCAACGTCACTTGTACTGTACAGCACACAGAAAGCACGCAGGATTGCAAGCATGACTACATGAAATGGTGCCATTGGTTAAAAATCAAAGTAAGTGATATTATCAAAGCCCAAATACATACAATCAGAATTTTGCAGGTTTTTTTTAAAAAAAAGATTAAAATGTAAAGTTTTACATCACCAACAAGTACAGATTGCAAACGACAAAAGGCACATACATTGTATGTGATAAAGTTCCATACTAGCTGTTACTTTTTCACAGATTCAAAAGTCTGCTTAAATACCTCCATTCTACAAAGTGAATTTACATTTAAAGTACAAAAAGTGCAAATACTATGGTTGTCTGGTTGCCTGTCGACCAGGCTGTTTTCCAAATCTCGAAGGTCGGTCTCTGATTGGTAGGTCATTCAGCCTTGCTTCTTAGGAAGCCTCTGAAAGAGAACAATCAAAAAAATGGCCTCAGTCATGCCAATGTTCTTCTTAAATTCACGTTGAGCACACACGAAATCTGCATCGTCAAAGCAACATATTCGTAACATTAATAATAATATTAATAATAATAATAATAACACCACATTTTTATATAGTGCTCCATGCGGGTTTGCACCTATGCGTTGTGGACACCTTTTAAGAGCGTGCAATTTAACAGTACTCTAAGAACACTTAACATGTCTGCGGCTGCATGCACATTTAAGGCAGTTCCTGTGTCCATGATTTTGGGATTAATTTTCAGTAAGGCAAAACGGTGATTTGTTACAGAGGCCTTGTTTGTAGCAAAAATGTGCACGCACGTGAATGTGCAGGTGTGTTCACCTATGATGATTGCTACAAAGAAGGGTTTATATACATGGGCTAACCTTCACTTTCTCACCTCGCTCTATTCTGTTCTTGTGATTGATAGAGGCTGGGGCATTGCAAACGTGTCCCACTTTTACTTCAATGGTATTGGGGTGGTCTGAATGTCATGGCAGCTAAAGTAGTCTTTGCATTTTCTCAGGGACCATGAACTGTAGACAAATAAAGAACTTGATCATTCCCGATCTGAACGTGGATCATATTCGGAAGTTTCACAGAAATCACTAATGTTACAGAGGTTGACTGCCTCCAGAATCTTACAACTTTGAGATGCAATAACAACCTCCAAATGTTTCCAGGAGCACGCATGCTACTTGATGTCTGTATTGGGTGATTATATGATTACTGGGCTCTTAACTAGATGGAAATCGCAATGACCTGGGTGTATTATCTCCTCCTAGGCATAGAGGGCGCTGCTGTTGGTGCCCCTGGGGGGCTGGTTGGGAAGCTTGCATTTAGCTCTGCTGACACATCTCCTAGGCTAGTGCGTGTAGAGCTGCCTCTAGAGTATGTAAACAATAAAAAAGTAACACAACATTCGCGTCATTGGAGTGCCTGAAGTGCCCCCTACATCTCTCATCGCATGAGCCTTTGTACGCTCGAATAGAGAACTCTCCCACCCCCTGAAACTTATGGAAAAATATACACAAAACACACCATCAAAATTCTGTAACAAGAACAATGGAAACATCATAGTCAATCTCCTGAAATTTCAACTTAGAGACCACCTAAGTATTCTTTCGAGGGGTCGTTTCCACTGGAGGCACATGTATTACTCATACATGTAATGGCAGATAATATCTCGAAGGTAAACAGCAGATGGGCAGTTAAACAAGTAACAGACTTTATGTGGGCCCAATATCTAGCTCCAATCATCAGAGCACTTCAAAGTGACCGAGAATTGCTGCCCCAAATTCCTACAGAGCTTGCCAGAGACCCATGCATTCATCCAGAAGGTACCGTCACGTCAGGGATGGTTGCTCATGTGTGGGCACACTGAGCGGGGGTTGAAATGCAGCGATTCTTAGCTTGAAAAAGAGACCATTGATTACATTAGCAATGCTAAAAAAGACGAGAGGGGAATTATGTAATATATCTCTCCTACACAGCGAATGGATTGCTATTAAAGAATGTGATGTTCTGCTACATTCCTCTCTGTGACCACTCCCATGCTCCCATGCTCCCATGCTTCCATGCGCTCCCATGCTCCCATGCTCCCATGCTGTCTTTGGGTGATAAAAAAGGAAAAGGAAAATACAAAGTGGAATGTAAATAATTTGTGGTAATACAACATATGTTATATATTTTAATGCGACCTTAAATGTGCATTTCATATTTCAGTAAATGTGCACCGATACCTTAGTAATCATGTCAACGCTCCCCAACTTTCACTATTAGAAACTTTCATTTTCTATTTTGACATCTCCCATTCACAGCCACTTTTATTCTATTCTGGGGTGCAGACTGGTACTAATTAGCGATTTGAAACTGATAAAGAAGCTTAGCAGTTGGTCCAACACTCTATTGTAAAAGCTGAGGTGGAGGAGACAGAAAATGGGAAGGCAGAAGGCCCCTGAGAGGATGCGTGGTGATGGATGTGAATGGAGAAAGTCAGGGCAGTACACTCGCTCCCTGAAATGAAACAGGGATGGCGATCTGTGGGTGGAGAGCAACTTGTGTATGCCTGGTGTGTGAGGGAATGGGACCGGACCCTCATTCAAGCAGCCAATGGCCTTAACCCGAATCGTGAGAATGCAAGTGGAAAGCCAATGCAGACGATGTGAAGGAAATTACATTCTAAGGTGAAATGTCAGTGGACTCAATGGGGATAGGAAGACACAGAACAAGATACATTTCCACAAGAACTCTCTCCATTTGCGTGCCAGCGTGGCAGATGCAAGTGGAGAAACTTTCACAATGTGTGGATACTCTGCATAACACAAGGTCATCTATGGGCGCCCATGGCTGTACCCATGCAAATTCGCTCTTTGTGAAGCAGTGTGGATGACAGCTGCATAAAGTGGGTGCCCTCAGACAGGCACTACGAGATGTTAAAAGTATTCAACAGGAGTGGACTCGCCAAAGTCTTAGGCCATACTTTCCTTCCTCAGTGACGGATCTACCACGTGCAGGCAACTTCCTGGGAATTGCTGAATATTGTGTGGAGTCTGTTCAGGCTGCTTGAAGCACTTCCCAGCATGGAATAGAATGCTCATGTTTTACAGAAGCCTTTCCAATTTTTCTTATATTTTCACAATCATGAAATAGGTGTAAATATTTTTAACAAATGCATTTGCAATAACAATTCCTAAGTGCCAAGGACGAGATATCTCGTCCTTGGGATTACCTCCCTGTTGCCAAGGACGAGATAGCTCGTCCTTGGCACTTAAGGGGTTAATGGAGGAGAATACGTTAGAAGGCATTGAATGGCGAAATACCGAAATCACCAAAAAAGGCCTTGGCACTGGGGGAGATGAGGGAAACCATGGCAGTTAAAAGGCACCTGTCCCCAAAAATGCAGGTTTTGCTGGGGGGGATTCAATCTCTTGCTGAGGATTGAGAGCTGGTTATATCGACCTTAAATACTCCTCTTTGAAGTGTAGTATCTGAACAAAAAGCGGGTAACAACCACATGTTATTAATATTATTAACACAGGAAATACACCGATGCGTGACTGATATTGTTGTAGTAATAATATGTCTTTGATTTCAAAATGCACATTATATGTCATAAAATAGCATCTTCAATACGTAGATGATCGACCGCGGCAGATCCATCTGGGACGGTAGTCTGCAGCATGTGGCTCTACAGATGTGTTGAGCTATAACTCCGGTCAGCCCTAAACAACAGTGAAGGATGATGAGCCGGGTAGGCCAGAACATCTGGATAGCTGCTGGACACAGACTCCTGATGTGTTACAAGGCGCGTGCAGACAGCGATGATGGGTGCTTTCCTGAGGGGATCTGTAGCAGAAACTAGGCAAGACTCTGTTATCTGACTGCGACTGCATTCCACTATGAAGGGGCTCTGGGGATCGCTGCTAATGTACTTTCCTGGATGTTCTCGTTGACAGTGCACCACTAAAATCCCACGAGAATGGCAGACTTGAGGCAACCTGGAACATGGTGGTGGGTGTTTCATGTTTGAGTGTTCTGTATTGCAATGCAGTGGCCACAGTGCAGTTGAATGTGTGTGGGAAAATGGCAGATAACTCTGAGATGTTCATTCATTTCTAAATGTTGGACAGGCAACCATCTTTGGGCGAGTTAGTGCTGTGGCTCATTTGTTTAAGTATTTCTATCTCTTCCATCGATAGTTGGCTCAAAGTAGGTTTATCATGGATGTTGACGGCGTGGTGATGCCTTTGCAGCTTGTTATAAGGGTGGTACAGAGGAGAACGCTACTTGTTATGATCTCCTTTCATCTGGACCAACGCTGGAACCGCTGCTGATGTTTTAGCATTGGGGCATCTCCCGCTCGTGCAAGTGCATTATGGTTAGAGAGAGTTGGGGCAGTCTGTCAACCGGCATTTCTCTCAATCCCTCTAGAGGCCATATGTAAAGGAAAAGCTCAGTGCACATAACATGTGGCAGGCCACACATGCTGGAATACTATTCCTGTACACATCTCCTGCCTATCCCACTGACCTATGGGAAGAAGGTAGGCGCAGGGTACTATTGTAACTAGAGATGTGTTGGAACGCAGAACGTTGGGAAATACTTGATTTTTGGGTTAATTCCCTAAAAATACCCCAGGGCCTGCCTAAAGTTGTACGTTTTAGACATAGTCCATATTTAGCACAATAATATCACATGTTTATATTGCACTTCATATCACATATCTCACACTTCTGCCATGTAATATTGCTCAATTGAATTGCACTCAATGTATCGACCTGGGTAGGGTGAAGGACCAAGGTGTTCTTGCCAGGTTGCAGACGTGCACCCAGAAGGCTGAAGATATCTGTGCTTAGAGCCTACCTTGCTGAGCTATATTGCTGATGTGTGCAACCACATTCTGTTTGAACGTTGTACACTAGCAATGCTATCATCTGTGATTATCTGCACTCTAAGAGAGAATACTCTGCAGAAAAGCCATGTAGATGGAAGTGCAATGTAAGGGACAAGTACTTATAGCTGTGATCACGATTGTGCATGGAATGGATCTTTTAACTTCAGTCTATGCTCTCGGTGCAGTTGTGCGTAAGCATTTATTTATTTATTTGTATTTCTATAGCCGAGTACAGCCCAAAGACATCGAGGCGCTGTTGCATGATATTGTCTTGTTTACAAAAGAATATCTGGTTCATGGTAGTCGCTCAAGGGTTACATAGAGCATAAACTTCGTAGTCGTTACAGCATGAGGAGGCTGCATGTATATACACGCATGCACTGGTTGCAAGAAAGGCAGTTTGCGCAATAAAACTTGATTATAAGAATTGTTACAAGTAAACAATGCAACTCCACAGCTTCTGACAGTATCCAGGTCTGGGAAATGCGCAAAGCAGGACATGTTATGCTTCGCACGTGTACGACTTCAGTAATTGCTGTTGTATAATTAAACCGTCCCTTTGAACTGCCTGCCAGGGTAATTGTTTTCAGATTGTCCTGGTTTGAGTGCAAGTGATTTGTTAGCGTGCATGGTTTGCAGATTGTGGGAGGGGATCTTCAAATCATGAACACTTGTGCAGAGCAAATTGAAAACATGCAGCAACGTAAATCTTGAAGAAGTGGAACGTCTTTTAATATAGCCTCGCTCTGTGTGCACGCTGGTCATCAAAATAGCTATTTGTTTCACTATAAAACCTTCTGTTTCCCTGCGTCCTGAATGTGTATGTGTATAGTGCATGCCGGCAAGGTACACAGTTAGGAAATAGGTGTGCATGTGTTGTGCATGCTGCCATATGGCACGGGGTACAGAGATGTTTCCAGTACACACTTCCTCAAGGTTCGTGCAGGAACCCGGATGTGAACTTCGGACTCCTGGACCCCAGCCTGGCGCCTTAACCACTTCGCCACATGCTTCTCCTTGGGAGACAGTACACGGTAGAGTACTCAGTTGCATTCTGAATGAGCACTCTGCTAGGACTTCATCATATTCGTTTCTTTTCTGATACCTCTGTAGGAATACAGCAAGTGGCAACCCCAATATGTTCCATATTTATTAAGTGCAGACACCTTGTTTCTGCCTTGTGACGACCTTCTCTGCCCACTGCTCCCATTCCCTTTCTCCCTAACCCTATGAAATTGTCCTCCAAAATATTTTCCCTTATCAGAATGTTTCCATGGAAACTTGTTTTACTTTCATTATCTATGCCACTTTTACAGGATTTCCGAACTACAAAGTATAGTTGAAGCACACTGAAAGGGGCCAGTCAGGTAGCTAGAAGAACGACAAACATGGCGCCTGAGAGAGAGAAAGAGAGATCAGAGAGATTATAACTGAATATCACACCCCCCGACTACTCCAGGTTCCCTTCAGCTCTTTTGGGTGAACCACGAATTTCTAATATACATGACCAGAGCCAAGCACTCGTTGTTCGAATTTAGGTATCTTTATATCCAACCTCCCACTGAAAGCAGGCTGGATAATGCACGGCATGGAGCTCAGCGTTCCATATTTGCTCCACCTCCATCTCCATCATCAGGTCAATATGGATTCGGATATAAAGAGAGAGAGGGGGAGGGAGCACATGGGAGAATGAGAGAAAAAGACAGACAGAGGGCCAGAACCAGAGCTGGGGAGAGGGCTAGTTAAAGAGGGAGTGGGAAGAGATGAGAGCCAGAGAAAGAGAGAGGGAGAGAGTGACAGAGAGAACAAGAGATAGTGGGCCTCATTACGACCCTGGCGCTAAGGGGTCTGCGCCAGCGTTAGCTGCGCGGACCCCTTACCGCCAACTACGAGTTCCTGGAGCGCCATGGTCATTTTTCCGCCCGCTTTTTGCGGGCGGAAAAATCCATGGCGCTCTGGGACCTTGGTGTTAATTACGCCACCGTATTTTACGGTGGCGTAATTAACTCCTTCCCCACTCCCATTGAGCCCTATGGGGCCGAAATGGGAATGGGGAAGGGTAAATGGGTCAATGGGGACTTACCGCCCCGCCGACCTCGGAATGGGGCGGTAAGTCCGCCATCCGCCATGGCGTAAAGGGACTTTGCGCCATGGCCGGAAAGTCCGTCGATGGCGGAAAAAATCCGCCAGGGTCGTAATGAGGGCCAGTGAAAGAGAGAGAGAGAGGAGGATACTGGCACTACGCGAAACAACATTAATGATACAGAGAGTTAAAGGGGTATAGAAAGAACTAGAGAGAAATAGGGAGTATGATAAGCGATCAGAGGGGTGTTAGAGAAAATCGAGGAAAAACAGACAGATTTGGAGGCAGGCAGGTAGGCAGAAGACTGACAAACATGGCACGTGAGAGAGAGAAAGAGTAAGCTGAGAGTGTGCGTGAAAGGAACTAAAAGGGTTCGAATGTTGGCATTGTTCTAGTTCATCAACAGACACGTTTGCCATCCAAAGCAAGACGCCGAACTGTGCAGTGGGACTCTGTTCCAATGAAGGTTAAATGCATGAGCAGTAGTTGCCGATGGCATTACGGCCAGAAGCAAACTACTAGAGATTTAGGAAACTGCTTAAAACCTCACTGTTCCAATGAGTAATATTGCCCCTTTCCCAAGTATCCAATCTAACTCAAGGAGGGGAATGATGTGTTTTTGATTTTCTTCGTTCCCGTGCCCTGATGCCTGCGGTCTACCGGCGCAAAATAAGCAAACACATAATATAACATAACAAAACTATTATGTTTCCTGTTTTATTTTTTAGATAAACTGCTTATCAGATAACGTGCTCCTATTTCATGGTATATTGTCGCTTGGCACTACAGCTAGAGATCAGTGGCGGCTGCTATGATAGGGCGGCCGGGCGCCGCCCCCCCAAAAAAAGAGAGAAGCTAAAAGAGATTCAGTCAGAGAACTTCTCTGATTGAATCTCTTTTAGCTTTAGTACTGCTGCATTTCCTTTGCCAACAGCGCGGGGGCGCTGTGGCAAGGAAACAATAGTGTGTTAGGTCGGCCCAGCGCCGGGGTCCCAATTTAGTATATATTTTTTCTATAGTAGGGTGCGTGGAGCTTGTAGCTCCACGCACCCTACGTAGCCCCTTTCATTAGAAGCCTGGCGAGGCGCTTCAGGGGTGGCCCCGCCAGTCTGAAATTTGCGCAAACAGCGCACTTATTCCCTCCCCTGCCATGGATACAGTAATATCATTGGCTGGCAAACAGCCAATGATAGTACTGTATCTATGAGTCAGACTACTGGCGGCGCAGGGTGTGTGCGTGCGCCTGCGCCGCCTTCACACCCTGTTGACTGTTTCTGTTTCCAGCCGCGGTACGTCGAGTCAACATCAACAAGTTGTGGTGCTGCCCAGTGAAGTGACCAGGTGCTGCGGTAAGTACCCCCATTTCTTCTCTGGGCCCGGGGACTGGGAGTGTTACTTACACTCCCCTCCCAGAGCCCAAACTATGTGGTCCACCACATGGCCCAGGCCCAGGGCCGAGTCAACACTGAACGACGTGTAGGTCAGGGCCTACACGTCGTTCAGTGTTGCTGCCATGCTGACTGCCGTCAACTTGGGCGAGCCTTGGTGGTAGCGGGCCGCCCGCCTGGGCCTAGCCTTGTTTTGTTTACCCCCGGTCCGTGCGTGGCCCAAGGGCCTTGCCTTGGGCCACGCCGGACCGGTACGCAAGGCTGCAGGCAGGCGTGCGCTGCTGCTGCGGCTGCCCATACTGCAGCCGGGGGCAGCCGCGACCACTCCCGCATCTGCGAATAGTGCCGTTTTATATTTTAGGCATTTTTCCACAAACAATGCCGAAAATATAAAACGGCCGGTAAACGGCACAAGTCAACAGGGAGAGCCCTGGCAGGGAGAGGGCCTCTCCCTGCCAGCCAGGCTCTCCCTGGTGACTTGTGCCATTTTATATTTTTGGCATTTTTTTGTCGAAAAATGCCGAAAATATAAAACGGCACAATTAGCAGATGCGCCGGGAGTGGTCGGGGGCAGCGGCTGCATACAACCACAAACGCGTCTGTGATGTATTGAAAACACAATACATTGAAGTGCATGTATTTTAGACACAGTAAAATACTATTTAACTTATGCCAGCCCTAAGCAACGGAATGCAAACTATTTTCTTTGTGAAACGTTTAACTACTCTAAGCATGAAGATGTTAGTTGTTACAACGTAAGTATCGCATATAAAATAAAATAACACGCAGTGTTCATTTTCCCGGGCTGTTGACGTGTTATTGGCGCGTGGTACCATCCTCAGCCGGAGCTTTACGTTATCTAAAATTAGTATGGCAAACGAAAGACTGGGGATTTGATCTCTCCATGCCGGCAGCTGCGCGATGGGACGACACTGCCACCTCGTCTCTTCCTCCAGGGAACATCTGGCTGTGTTGGAAACACGTCGCTAGTTCTCCCCAGTAAATGCAGATGACAGAAGATCTTCCGTGAGGTATGCTGCTACGTGCCATGTCAGGAAGCTGGGTATCTAGAAGCCCTCGCAAAAGCTGGATGCCACGGGCCTGTAATCACGTGGTGCCATATGTGTCCACTTTTTACATCTGAACAAGGCATTCTGCTCTATCTCTTTCAATAGCGGGACTCTCCATCTGAACCAAAGCACCCCATTTCCAAGTGTGTACTGCTGCCCAGCCTGCCTGGCACCCCTGAAGCAGCATGGGTGGGTGGGAGAAACACTGGCCCACCGCCACCTCTATGGCCCCACTAACGGAAACGGTGTGGGCTGAGGGCTCTGCAGGCTCCGAGGGCCAATGTATAAAGTGTGCCTCACATTACCAGGCAGTGAAAGCCACTGTGCTTTTACTTTCAGCACCCATGAAAGGGAGATTTAAGGGGAGCGATTTAGTAGTGAAGTGGTGATGCCTGTCCATTGCCAATTACCTCTCCCCTAATGGGCACACAATGGCACCTGCCATCCAACCTTAAGCTAGATAATAATTTGTTATTTATATAGCGCCTTAAGCCAAAGGGCTTTACAGAGAACATATGTACATACATTTATCATCCCACCCGAAGTTGGTGCTCATTTATCGACCTCGGAAGGATGAAAGGCTGAGTTGGCCTTGCCGGGATTCGTACCTGCGACCTGCTGATCACACATAGATCGCAGCAGCGAGCGCTCAACCCGCTGAGCTATCTTACCGACAAATGGTCAACCCTCATAACAACTTTGAGAAAGTGCCATGTTGTGCACAACTGGTGTCAACTGATTTTGGTAGAAATAAACCACAACTTGAGTACAAGTTCACCTTTTCAAAACGGTGTTGAGCGATTGGAAGCAAAATAATGTAAGCAAGAGAACAAGCAGGATAACGGGGGGGTGGGGGGCATACCGCCAGAGACTCTGCTGGCATGTGTTTCATTCGGGTTTATCACCAATAATGACTCGAGGTGTGGTCAGATACCCCTCTGCATAGCTGAGTTGGCTCTGCAGCCTTAATTCTACAAGCAAAATCCCATTATCATCCAGGAGAGCGGCAGTGCACATCTGCTCCCCCTTTCCTCATGATAAATTTACTCCCTCTGGCACTGCGGGAAGGGCATCGCTGACTGATGCTCAATCCGTCCAAATCAAAGCTGTTTAAAGTGCTCACATCCATAGTGCCACATGCCACCTCTTCTCACATCTCATTCCCGTTGGGCATCATTTCACCTGCCGCCGCAATCGTCCATCCTTGGGGTCCAGCTGGACAGCGAGATGTGCCTCTCCACAATCATGACTAATGCCAACAATGCAGCCACCTCCCGCTACTCATCGTGCGCAATGTCTGTCCCGTCTCACCTTCCACTGATCCAAACCTCAATGTTGAGCAACTACCCAAAGGAGTTAATCGGACGAATTCTTGATTTAGGGGCCTACAAAAAAGTCACCATATATCCCCTCATTCCCTTCGAATGCCTGACCTCCTTTGCACCAGATTCAGTCCTGTGTGTCTGTCTGTGTGTGTGCTGTGCATGGACACGCCCGTCCCTTGTAGTATGTATGCAGCACTGCAGCAGTGACATTGGGATCCTAGGGTGAGGCTCGAAATGTGGCCTTAGTAGATAAAAGGGCAAACGGTTTTGTTAAGTTTAACTCTGGGTATAACTTAACGAGACTACAAGGGAAAACCTTCGTTTTATTGTAGAGACTGAGAGCCCCCAAGTGGGTGCACTCTCCATAACGGTCAGCAATACACTCTTGACACTGTTTCCCGAACTCCCAGGAGTTCAAGAACGGCATCAGGATCATTACAGGATTCCATCACAACTGGTAATTTAAATGATTCATATAGTTCTATTTCTGCTTCAACGCGTCCTTTAATTTCTTTCTGCAGGGATGGCAGAGAGCTTACTGAGTCCAAATCTATAGCACTTGTCACCATGCTGTCTCAGCAAGTCTCCAATGGTTGCTTTCTTTCTTAAGGAGAAACTAATGGCGCCTCCTGGCTTGCCATGGTGTGGCGCTAGATGCAGGCCGCCCTGCTGCCCCTGTGCGAGTGAATGGTGGTGTACGCTTACGTGCTAACGTTCCGCAATGCACTTCATGGGCATGGCGTTGGAAATGAAGTGGTTTGGGCAAAGGCCTTTAAAGTAATTTGAATCCAACCTCAGCGAACGCCTTTTTCAATAGCCTTTATTTCACTGTGTAGCTTTCTTAAAAAAAAAAAAATCATATATGCTGTCAAAGCGTATGTACAATTAGGGCAGAAATACCCTTTGCTGGAAGTTAGCCCAGGACAAGTCTACTGCCATGAATGTTAGAGGTACTCTGTTAACCCTTTAGTGCTAAGGACAAGTACACTTGCATAGAGCTCAGCATTTTCTACAAAAAAACGCTTTGTTGTTTTGGTATGATTCCTTATTTTTTTTAAACAAAGCAAATGCTAATAATTAGGCGAACTAAGACCCATGAGGGGGCCAACCCTACCCCCTGCCAGCTCATGCTGTGTGTGATAGCTCTCTATTTCGGGCTGATAACTTCTGGTCCTGCCTGTCGTTTTGACTTTTGCAAAGGTGTGGATGTATACCTTTATAACTGCAGCCATGATACCATTCCCCGTTGACCCAAGTGGGAACAGTACCACTTGGCCCTTTACAGTTGCAATACTGTGCTACAACTTATTTATGTATTTCATTTGTATAGCGCGCAAACAGCCCGCAGGCATCGAGGCGCTGTTGCAAGTACATGTGATTTGTGATGCATTCATACAAACATTATTGCATTAGGTTACATGTATAGTATATGTAGGTACGAAAGAGCCCCGACGATGCAGTTAAAGATTAGCATTAGCAGAAAAGCTAATCAACTGCACATCAAACACAAATGGCCTTGTCACATACACTTTTTCAAGACTCACTAATTCAATGCTAACACACAAATCAAACATGCTATGTGTCCCGTGACCAGATATGTGCAATGTTGTTACTGGGGTATATAATATAGAGCCGTAAAGATGATATTGTTTCTAATTTTCTATTTCACAATGCTTTTTGAAGTCTGGGTTCATGCCCTCGAAGCCATTCTGCAAAAACACTGTCTTTGGGCTGCCAATACTGTCCAATACAGCATTTATAGTTTCCTTAGATGTCTGTGCATTCGTGACCAAGCATGTGCACAGCCACTCACCCTCTTGGCCTCATAATTAATAAAATGTCCTGTTCAGCATGCATCAGTTCAGCAACAGAAATAAATAATACCCAATTTGAAATGATACTGAAGTTGCAAATGGCAGAGGACTTCTGTGCCCATATTAGGGGGGCTTTATAAGGAAGTGCCTTGCTGCTGCAGGCACGCAGCTCGTTATGCATGAGGAGATGGCATCTGCAATCCCAAACAAGTCAATGACAAATAAGCTGGCATCACGGGAATGACATAGACAGCGCTGGAACTTCACGTGTGTGTGTTTAGTACCAGCTATTATCAATACAAGCTGCTGTAAAATACACCATCACACTTGCACACGTAAGAATAGTGTACCGCCATTAATATGTAAAACCGAATGCTTTTTTCATATTTCGGTGGTTTTTTGGACAGTAAATTGCACATTTTGTAGGCCATTTTTCCCAAAATTTCGTGGGGGAAGAACCCCCCCCGCTCCCCCCCTGGGGGGTGGGCTCGCGCGCTGCGCTCGCCCGCTACTAAATTCGCCCTGGGAAATTTACGCCCCACCAGCTTTCAAACTCACCAGCTGCCACTGCTAGAGATGGCTATAATGATGAATTAACAAGTCAAGTAAACGCGTTTCCCCTTTACAAAATAAAGTCTGAAAAAAAGTACTTGACATATTGTGTGGACTAGTTTAAAATGAGCGGGCCTGATTTCCCAAATGTTTTGCATCATGCAAAGTGATGTTGTGCGGCACGCAAATCTGTATGTGACACAGTGCGGTGACACAGTGCCCCTTGAGCCCTACCCATGCACATTGCGCTCCCTGGTGTTAGCACCACATTATCGCAAAGGAAGGGCCAGGGTGGAAAATGGAGCAGAATATACACAAAGCCTCATTATATCAGAAAAAAGAGCAGTGACACGGATGTAGGGGTCGGAGGCATCAAGAAAACTCCCAAACACACCTATCAAAGTGCACAACAAACCTAATTCACGAACAATCTAGCACTCTTGTGCAAACCTAAAACACCCTCAAACATACCGTCTATTCGGAGCAGGGCAAAGTATAAATGCACCATGCAAGCACAGCCAACTAAGCATTGCTCACATCTGTGCCTCCAGAAACCTTCAAAAACCGCACCACCATTTTTGAAATGGCAGATGAGGAGGCCTATGGCACCTACAGATTTCCCCAACACATCATCCTGAACATGGCCAGGAAGTGAGAGGCTAACTTGACACAACACACCATGTGTTTGCATGCTGTACCTCTGCATGTGAAGGTGTTAGCAGCCAATCACCTTTTGGCCACTGGTTCATTCCCTCAGGCCACAGCTATTGCAGGGGGCATATCCCAACTCACACAATCCTGGTGAATGTACCAGGTGTTGGAGTGACTATTGCACATCTGCATGAGGATAGGACATGCCCCACACCCTGCAGACAAGGCAGAGTGGCACAGGAATTCTACGTCTTGGCATAGTTCTATCTGGTCATCAGAGCCATTGACTGCATGGAAGTGGTTTTGCAACCCTGCATAGAAACGAATCACAAATATAGAAATCACAAACATTGCCACTACCTCGATTTGCAGGTTATTTGCAGTGCAAATGGAAACATAATGAATGTTGATGTCAATGTTCCCAGATGCACCCAAGATAGCTACATCCTCTGTCATTCCCCTGTCTTTCATGCTCTGATATCTGGAACCTTTGTTAACATGTGGTGTCTTGGTGAGTATGACTGATCACACACATCCAACCACACACACACAAATGAGCATATGCAAAACATCCACCACCAATAGGAACAAGGCAAACTAATATTGAACTCTTACCCATTTACTGGGGATAGACCATTCCCACGATTTCTCCTGACCATGCCACTCTTCAAGAATCCATCTAACCCAGGTTAGACGTACTACAAGGCTGCACACAATGCCGCAAGGAGCACAGTTGAGGGCACCTTGGGAGTGCTCAAATCTTATTTCTGCTGCCTTGATTACTCAATTGGTGTTTTGCTATACAAACCACCAGTGGTATGCAAAATCATACTGGTGTGCTGTGTTCTGCACAACATAGCAACATGTCATGGCATATATGTGAAGGTGCAGGAAGGTTTGCAGCCCAATCCACGTGCTCCACCCATACCCCAAGTGGAGCAAAGGGCGCAGTGGGAGGCCACCCACAATCATGTGGTCCAACCATTTTCTGCATGAGCGACACCCAGTGTTGTGAACACACCCCAAACCCCCATTCTTCAATGTATTTCAATGATGAAAGCGGGCATGACCTGCCTGCCCAAGATAACCCCCTGGCAGTGCCTTTTTTGGAGTGGCAATGAGCGTGGGCGCAATGACAGAAACAACAGACTGCAAGCTCTTCTGTCTCTACATTCCACGAACATTCACGAACACATACAGGACACCCATAACACACCACTCACAAGACCACTACCTATTCACAAAGTATCGACAGCATGCAGTGCCATCATCCTATAATACAAATCCCCACAAATAGCAACAAAACTAACCTGCATGCACATTCCTAAGATACCCACACAAATCAGTTAATGACACAGTGCAACCAACATTTGAAGTACTCACCCACCACAACACCAGGAAATACAGCCCATTAACGGAGAAGAGAGTACACATAACTGTGCATTACAGTGGCAGAACAGTTTATTCATGACTGTGAGAGTTCATAAAGTACACAGCTGTTGCAAAAGGACAACATGTACACCCCTATGAGAGGCTTCACAGCACACTCTCTGTGACAGGATGTGTGCACTGCAGCTGACTGATCATGGTAAAGCCAGTGCCATGGAATATCACATTTACTAGGAGAATCATAAAACCAGAAATGCTTGACAGAGAGGCATGTAACAACTCTCCAATGGTAACCATGCACTGATGGATGCTCTCCTTCAATGCCGTCATGCTCTAGTGCATGCCCTCCTGATGCATGGTGTGCCTCAATTCCACCATGTTCTGCTGCATGTCCTCCCTCAATTGTAATTGGTTATTTGTAACATGCTTAATACCCAGAGTTGTCTAAGTGCGGACCCGGGGATGCTCCGCGTCGTCTTGCATCCAAGGTGAGCATGTTGCCCCTGAGCTATCCTCCCAAAACTATGAAGGATCTTGCTGTGTAGCTTTCCAATGGCTGTTACCACTGCATGGCACAACTGGATGATATTCCCTGACACTTCCTCCGGTATCTGTCCCTGTCTGCTCACAGGTAGCAAATCCTGGGCCTGACATCTACTCTGGCTCCTCTTTCGCTGTCCCACCAAAGGCCTGTTTGTATGTGCTTTTTCTCCGGGTGGAGGTGGAGATCCTTACAGAAGCAGGTGAGGTAGCATCCATGGATGGACTGAAGTGGGAGGTGCAGGCCTCGCACCCTGCCATGGTGCCAAGTGGATGATAGGCTGTGGTGGTCCAACAGTCATTCCAGGACAGTGCTTGGATGGGTTGCTCTCTCTGCAGCCTATCATCTTTGTGGAGGGAGAACCATTGGCTGCAACGCATTGCCAAGCACCAAGAGTTGTTGAGTCAGAAAAGTTGTGACATTCAGACAAAGCTGACCAGGAGGGCACAACAGATCTGTAACATCGCCCTTGCAAGGCAGGAGACCAGACTAAGGGTGGGTATGCATGTGGTAATTCTGTTTGCACAGATAAGCCAGCAGGAGGAGAGGTGGGCAGCCCAGGCTATAGCATGTGTGGCTTCCATTGCCAGGTCCAGGGATGGGGTGGAAGATACCTTGGTCCATGCTCAGGCTTCTATCAGGGAGGAGTCTTTCGGGGCTGACCAAGACATTGAGGCCCTATAGATCCTCCACATGGAGAGGGAGGCCCAACAACAGGTGGTCAATGTGCAGGTGGAGTTGGTCTTAGCCCAGGCATTGGCAGAACTAGCGAAGGAGAAGGACATTTAGTATTTGCATATAGTAGTGTGTGATTATTTATGAATTGGGAATTGTTGGGTCATTTTTCATTTTGACATGGGTCCTTTTGTTTTGTACATATGTTTAGATGTTTTCATTTCTTCTGTGTTTTTACGTGACATTACTAAATGTTCTATGACAATCCATGGTGTTGCATTATTAATATTATTATTATTGGAGAATGTGGTGAATGTGGTTGCTTGATGTTCAATGTGTATCTGAGTGGGTTAGGTACCATGCAGCTATGTGTTTGGCACCTAATCTCGATGTCCCAATGTCTATGGTCCGAGTGTCACAAGGCTAAATGCAATACACTGTGCATCAATGGGGTAATTTACATGTTCCTACACGTTAAGTGCCCATGGCAATGTCATTATGTATTCGGGTATCATAGCCACTGTATGTAGATGGTCACTGATTGGTGTTGGAAGGTGACATATTCTCAGCAACACATAACTTGCATTGCTCCTTCCAATGTTTGCTAGATATAAAGGCGGGTTGTTCCTGTAAGTGGTTGATGTGTGGGTGAGGAGGTGATGTGGGGCCTGAGATGGTTGGAACATTTCCTCTAATTATTTTAATTTCTTTGATTAATGATGTTGGTGCTTGCTTCAGGAAGCTACAGAGCATTTATTTGATCATATATACAGATCTGCTCATGGAAAGGAGAAGTTTGTAAGGGATCAATATAAGGGTGTGGGGAAGTTACGTTGTCAGAGTGCAAGCGAATATGCAGCAAGGAATGCACATTCAACTAGGTGAAGTAGCCAGGGGATGAGCTTGGCCAATGTCAGGTACGATCGGGAGTAAAGGACGGCCGAAGGTAGGTATTGTGGAGGAGCCAGTCCCTGTAGATAATGGTATTGGGTTCATTCCTGAGAGGTAGAAGTGTTGTTGTGAGCCAGATGTTGCTGGTGAGGATGTGCCAGGGTCTGTGGAATATTAATCTGCACATGTCTTTTTTTCTGTTCGATGCATAGGTAATCTGCAAGGTTGCTTGGGACTTGAGCGAGACAGCCTTATAGATGTTGCATGCTACTTTGAAGGTGAGATGTTTATTAGTTGCGAGCCAATAGAGTTCAATGAGTTTTTTTTAGCTGTGTTAGATTTAGCAGTCCTTTGATGAATAAGGCTTGCAACATGTAGGGCAGCTTTCTGGTGGGTCAGGGTGGTGTCCATATGGGGTTTCAACAAGGCGTAGACCTCATTCAGGTAGGACCGGACCAAGGTTTGGAAAGCAGGTCTTATGTATTTTGCTGGGATGAGAACATTGTCTTTCATTATGGATGCATGTGGTAGGTTCCAAGTTGCTTGCTAGGTGCACCTTGAAGGAGGGGTGTTTGCCATTGTGGAAGCTAAGGGTCTTTGTGCAGGTGGACTGCTGGTGCAAGTGGCTGTAGGTCATGTGACCTCTACCCCACCCACCTGGCAGCCATGCCCCTTGCTTTCCTTTTTTAAATTTTAGGTCACTACCATTCCTCTCCCATGCATCCTAAGGGTGGGGTAGACATAAAGGCTACTTAATGTGAACACTAGTCTCGACCAGGAGAAACCCCAACCAACATTAGGTGTGCACCCTGTAATAAGTTCAACAACCCTCTCTCTGCATCCATCCCAGACACAATCATTAGTGATGCCGCTGCTCACAAGTAAAATCATGGACATGGCCTCACTGACAGCTCACACATGTTACCATATAACTAATCAGCACTACAACTTCCCCCAGTATATGAGGAGAGATTCTCCTCGATGTGCACTGAACAACCTAATAGGCATCATATATGGCTACATTGAACCTCACACATGAGTATTACACCTTGCACACAACTGGAACTTGTATGTCATCCACCTGCACTCATGGGCTAGGGATCCTCACCCAAAAAAACAGATAACTATAAAGATACATCCATAGAATATGGTAAGAGGCATTGCCATCCTTTGCTATGGTTCATGCACATATACCATAATGGATGTCAACACCATTGGCTCTTTGTTAGAACTCTCCAGCCACTCCCACCTTTCAGCAACAGACACATTCAGCTTGAACAATATGTCAATCGCACTGGAGACTTCACAGAGTTACGCATCACAATGTCTCTCACCTCCCCAAAAGCTGTTATCTCAGTGTCTTCAATATTCCCGTCAATCATTGAAAAACTTAGTTGAAGGAAAGTCTCCAGTGCATTCTCAAAACTCTGAACCAAACAAAGTACAACACACAGCCAACACACATAAACATTTCTATCCCCCTTCCTTATAATGAACACCCAATACATGCACTGTCATTGGTGTCCAATCATACTGTACTTGAGAGTGAATCTGACAATTGACTTTCAGATTAGTCACATCACCCCAGGCAAGCACATCACAATCAAGACAGTAAACAATGACTTCAGATCATTCAGCCACTTCCCAGTGTTAGGTGCTAGGGTAGACCTCAGCAACATCCTCCTTGCATGGGCAGATGCCAGTGAAATTACTATTATTGCAACTCACTTATCCAAATACTATACAACAAACTTGTTTACAACATGAACCACAATGCACCTGCATGCCACCACACCCTCTAGCCTTGTTCTTTCACAGCCTGTTTCACTGAAGACATCAATCTCTAAAATTGAGACATCATTGGAGAACGAGTTCCTTGGGAAGTTTCCTGTGCCATATACATGCAGGGGGAACTCAGTTAAGTGTATGCCACACACAGGGGACTGATTAACAGTTCCAAGGTCAAGAAACAAAGCAACAACATAGACAAGGAGAGCAAGAAGGCAGATTCCTCTTGGAGCCATGATCCATTGCATGATTGTGGTCATATGCTGCACAACAGGGGGCACAAAGTTAAGGTGGACTTGCTTGAAATGTGAGTGCCACATTTCAGGGGTTTTGTTGTGTTAAGTCTGATCACCTTAACTCTCTCTTAACCAAGGTTTTGTCACTGAATTTCAAAGGTTGTGTTACTATGTTTTTTCATGTTAAATCTAATTACCTTAACTGTCTCTTAACTAAAATGTTCATGCTATAGTTTCTTTGGGGCCCACTAGCCATGACCTTTGGCCATGGCCAGTGGCCACTGCGCTTGTTGCACCAGCCAGTTTCTTTGGGGCCCACTAGCCATGGTCCTCGGCCCCATCCAGTGGCAACGGCTTTCAGTGTGGCCATTGTATATGTTCCACCAAATACATTTGTTTGGAGTTCACTAGCAATGACCTTGGGCCTTGTTCACTGTACATGTTGCACCAAACGGTTTCTTTGGGGCCCACTAGCCATTGCCCTCATCCATGGCCAGTGGCCACAGTCGACAGTCGACATGTTGCAGATTCCTTTGGGCCCACACGCCATAGCCTTCGGCCTTGGCCACTGTACTTGTTTTAGCAACCAGTGTCTTTGTGGCCCTCGGCCATGATGAGTGGCCATGCCATTTGGCCATGGCCACCGTACATGTTGCACTAATACATTTCTTTGGGGCCCATGCACCAATATGTTTCTTTGGGGCCAGCTAGCCATGGCTTCAGCCATGGCCACTGTACATGTTCCACCAATGATTTCTTCCAAAAGACCCATTGCCACTGTTTAGTAGCTGTGATCTCTGAATGTTCATTTTTTTTCTCCACTCCTTAGTCCAGTGGTATTACCCCGGTATTCATTGATAATGGGATAAACGAGTGGCAATTGCTGTGGTAATACCCCAGTATTCCCTAGATAAGGTGAAAAATGCTTGAAAATCCAAAATCCCTTCACAATCCTCACAGGCACTCATCATGTACCCCACTCCTCCTTCCTTGCTCCACCCACTCACCACAACTGCTTCTCTCACCAGCCCTCTACCATTACGTGTAACACATTTTCTTTTCTGAACGCACCATGCATTATTACTGAGATTCCCTCTGTATTCCCCCAATAAGTCAAACATGGCTGACCTGTAACTGGCTCCCCAGACCACCCCCAACTCCCGAACTTCACATGGTGCCCTCTTTCTCCCTCCCTACCTCTAGTCTGAGGTGATTGCATCCTTTCTCCTCCCATAAATAGCTTTTTGAGCACTTTTTGTTTTTGTATTCCCCAAGTATTTACGTGGTAATCGTTTGCACCGAGCAAAAAATAAATGGCGGCTTTCTATTTCTGAAAAGTCTCTCTGCTACAAAGCATCATGGGAGATATGGCTATTTTTTGGGGAACAGAGGCACACCCTTCCATGTTGAATATTTTTAAACTGCTTGACGGATTTACCCCAAACCTGTCCCTGAAATCGAGTCAATGCTTTGTGCCCAAATTGTTTCTTATCTGGTCCAAATCTGCCCAGCGGTTTTTGCGCTTCAGCCTTCCCAAAATAGGATTTTTTTCTTGATGGGGGAAAATGAATAAAAATTGGCCGAAAACAGCATTTGTACATTCTTCATAACTTTCTAATTATTAAACAAATCTCTCCCAAAATGTCCAGACTCGTGGAGGGGGGGCTCCTAATTGGTGTATGGGTTAATGCAGGAATGTTCTTTAGGACAATTTGAAGAGTGTAAGTGAGTAGAGTAGAATTCCGTACAAGTAAATTTCAAAAGCAATGCACCGATGGACAGACTCACCTGCTTGTTGGAAGCGCCGTCTGCAGTGTTTCTTGGTGCTGGCAGAGAAAAGTAAACAGAGCATGAAAATTGTGATACAGGATCATTTTACTTGCAGAATGGATAATACACATGACCCCGGCAACTGGATATCCCTCGGTAAAAGAGTTCTGTTCAAATTAATGATACAACAAAAGTATAACCTTTGGGTGTATAGTGTTTATAGCTCACAAAGCCATTGTACACATATCATGCATACTTTTTATTTGACTCATGGCACGTGCCCGTAATCATTTTCACATAAATTCAGCATACACTTTGTAGTGTAAGGGAAGTCAATTCCTGGGGAAAGTAACATTGCGTACGTATTTTATTACACAATTGTGCATTCCCAGGTAGCATTAAACAGCCAGAGTCCTGTGCCAGCAGGTGGTCGCTCATTGGGAAGTCTTTCTCGCTACCTACCCTGCCCCCAACCAGAGCCGTTGCTAGGGGGGCTAAGGGTGCTATAGCCCTGGGTCTTTTGGTTTTAGCCCCAGATAGAAGCTCAGTGGTTTCAACCAAAAAGCTATCTAGCCCCAAGTCCTGACATTCCTCACATTACCATAGCCCCAGATCTTTTCAGACCTACCAACACCCCTTTCCCAACCCACACTTGAGCACACCTATCCTCGGTAACACCTTTGGCACCTCCCGCATCAGAGTTGCAAGACCAGGGAGGCCCCTCTAGAATTAAGAAACAAATTAAGATGAGGCGTATCGGGCAGTTCCTTCAGTAAATTCATCTGACCATTCCTGTGCATCTTTCTAACATAGTTGACATTTCTTTGCTTACTCTCTGACACTTACACCATGAATGTATGAATCCTGAAAGTATGTACACTGCATTTGATGTGGCACATCTCTGACTTGCATACACAAAGGCAGTGCTCCATTTTACGTACAACTGACACAAACATACATCCTTTATACCAATGAAGATAAAGGATTTTTCCAGGCACACTTCGTGATTTACACACTGAATAAGGCCTACACATAACCGAACACCAATTTGCACTCAACATGCACCAAACTGGGTTGGCATCAACCCCAGTGGGAATGGTGCTGGGCCATGTGCACACACTACAAATAAGACACAACAAACAAGCATCTTAATCCCGTAAAGAACTCAGGCAGACGTGGTCTGTACCTAAAGCTTACTTGCCCACCGGTGTCGTCAGCAACTGCCTATGACATGTTTCATAAAAATATGGAAAGAGGAGCCAGCAAATATGAGCTTGGGAACGGGTGCCGGGATGAGTCCACTGTGTCTGCTAATTGCGTGTGGTTCACCAAACTGTGATATATTACATTTGTGACCAACCACAATACATATTGGCTTTCTGTAGCTCTGTGGGTGAAATGAGGTGTATAGAAAAGATAGACCAAATGTTCCTATGAAAAATCTGTGTATCTAAATGTGGAGCATTAAAACGAGAGTCACAAAACGGTGAAAACAATGCAACAAACAATGCTCGTATACAACTTCGCACATGTGCAAGGGTGACATACATCAGAGACTTGGAAACACGTTTTTAAAATATCAATTTCCCCAAAGTTTGACACCACCTTATATAAATACTTTAAAAAAAAGCTTTGTCTCCCCAAATTATTTATTTTCATTCTCAGATTAATCCCTACCTTCTTTGTGAATCAACTCCATTTGTGAGAGACTTGTGTGGTAGGAACACAATGTCGGGGCTTGGAAATGTGTTGTGGACAACTTGGTAAAGGTTTTTCACAAGAAGCCATTTTATTAAATTAAAGTGGTTTGATAAACGCTTCACTATCGCTAACCTAACGAGGACTTCCCCGGCCTATAAAGTAAACGAAAGGAAAACCCTCCAGCAAAAGGAATCTGTCCCTCACACTTATACATACATCAAACTCACAAAGGAAATATATGGGAGGATTGCTCAGCAGCAACGTGCTTGCCTTGCAAACGAGATGACATGGAGCAACACAGGTTCGATCCCCAGGTCTGCGCTTAGAAACCTCTGGGTATTAAGAGCGTTATAAATAACCTATCATATCATATCATATCAATTCAAATGTAACAGAGATAACAGTTACATTCTGCACAGACTTATCAACTGCATATCCTTGAATCCTGTTTCGGCGCCACTTCCACAGATTCAAAGCAGGACGTTTACTCAAAAGTTCTAATAAGCAAATTCCACTTTGTAACCAAGTTTGATTCATAAGGTTCTTCTTGTATCAGAATTCTCTCATTTGCACTTTAGCCAACAGTTCAGTTAGATGATGAGTCGTTAGCTCTTCAGTTACAGCAAAAGTTCAATACAGCTTCTTCTTCTCGAGAAACAAAATACTTCTTTATTTCTTCTGCATCAACAACAACGTTTTGTCAGGATGATGCCACAGTCCTTCATGAAACACTTGAGCCATCTTGCTACTTCTTCTTAAGAAACAAAACACTTCTAAATTCTTCATGGATCAACAGCAAAGTTTTGTCAGGATGTTTCTAAAGCGAATTCACAAAACACTTTAAGAACCTTGCCTCTTCTTCGTTACAACTACCAGTCACAAGATAGTATTTAAATGATCTCTTCCTGGTCCACAAACCTGCGAGGACTACCACTAGAATATCCCTATCCTGGTTTACTCTCCAGCCACGACCATTCTTAACTTTAAAATACATAAAAATCCACAACCTTTTCTGGGAAGACATGTGACACATTGGTGCTGCTTATTCGACCGTTGTATTTGCCACATGCAGTGCAGGTTACACTTCTATTCTCATTGATATTCTCTTTCAGGTGGGCGTCTCTCCTGCCACTCTTGATTTCCCACTTTTACACCAAGTAAATGCTGACAATGTTTCTTTAGCACAATTGCCCTTCTTTGTCTTTAGCAATGCTTTTTTGTATCTTGTTCAGCTATTGTCTCTTCCTCACTCTGGGCACAATGGTTATAATCTCCCTGTAACAATGTTCTCTGTTTGTTTAGCCAGTACGATCTATTTGTTGTTTGTAGTCTTCACCCCTCTTTACTTTGGCAATGATGGCTGTAATTGGCTGGCTTCAATAATGTCCTATCTTTACTTTGGCAATGGGGTTTATATTTTAACCTGCTTAAGTACTGCCCTCTCTTAGTCTTGGCAACAGTATTGGTGCAGGTAGTGTTGATTATAACCATTCCTTGCTTGTCTGCTTAACAGGTTCTGCTTATGCCAACAGGACTTCCTTGTATTAGTTTGGTATTCAAAATTGCTTTCTGTGGCCAGTGGTCGATCACGGAGCATACTGGGGTTACCTATTAATGGAAAAACTCACTGGTTTCAGGCAAACATTTCCACTCCTTGCCACGCTTCAATCTGCTTCTTCTTCTGCTGTCTCTCACATGGCAGCCTGCTTCGGTTTTCCTTCTTCCTGCACAGACCAGAAAAAGAGCTTCCTCTGCTCCCAGCTCATTCTGTGGCTCACTTGCCACCATGAGACGGTGCGCAGATTGGAGAGCCTCTCTTTCCAGGGGGGAATGTTTACTGCCATGCTGCTTCCTGCGACACAGCTTCTGCATTCAAGGCCCTGAGCTTCAGAGATCCTCTCAGGACCGGCACCCACATTAACAAAAGTGGCATCTCTGGTGTCCCTCTTCGTCCTTTCCTGCAATTGCTGCTGGTGACTTTTACAACACCTCCATGCTGTTCTAATGACCTGCACCTGGTGGGTGGGGGGGCTTATATATTTTAAAGTCCAGCTTAGGTGTGGGTCATTAGAACCACTAGATTGCACTTTGAAGTCTAAAGCCTATAAGCCCCTCTTCCTCGTCCCATTATCTAGGGCATTGTGGGACTTGAAGTCCCCAATGTCCTGGTTATTTTTTTCTTCACAGCTGGAAACCTCAACTTCATTATTTTCACACTGTTTAACATATAAATCTCTAGGGAAGTGTTTTATGTATTTCAATGTTTGATTCAGACTCAAGGAAGAATTATATTCATTAGAATTCAGAGTATTAATGTTTTGGTTTCCAGAGGTGTTATTTCTCTAGTAATCATCAGAGATTTCACTAATCTCAATGTGGGTAGCTTTGCAAAAGAAAATCCTACTCTGACAATAATCCATTAAATATTCTGGCATTATAGAAATCTCCTTTTCTGAAGAAGACAGATATGACATCTCCACTAACAGAATACTTCCATCCCCCTGGGGTTGTCCTCCCAGGTGATCCACCCAGCTAGTACCACCCCCAGGGTTATGATCAGATCGTAGATAAGATCGTGGCTGCCTTCCTCTGGCCACCTGGGAGGAAACTTTAGATAAGGGCTTTGTTAGGATTCATCGCATTCCCTTCCCTTAAAGACGTGACCTCCCGGTTCTGGTTATTTAGCTACCTCTGAACCATCAACATTCCTCTGTCTGTCACCACTCACAGGTTGTTTAGTGTTAATACAAGACAGGCCCGACCTCAGGGGTCCCGTGAACACTGCCCCTGTCTCAGAACTGAGTCTGTATCAGACTTACTTCACTTCTTCATGAAATAGAATGAGGCCAATCTGGCCTGGACATCTAACGCTAGCCACAGGTGTGTTCTTATAGCTGCCACCGGAGATGTCAAAGGGAGCTCTAGATGCCTTCTCAACGAATACCTCTCCATTGCTCACAACACTACAATGTCTTCTAACCTTGAATCCGTAGCAACACACAGGGTGACATAATTGCCTCCATATAAAACCCATGGATGGAGTCAAATGTACAGTGTGTAGCCAACAAACTCTTCCCTATACCATGTCTGATAAAGGTGAATATTCTAGGATGGTTTGCTTGGAAAGGGTCATCATGGCTCAGGGTTTCACTTACATAGATATTTTCACTAAAAAAACTTTGTTAAGGGGACGTTATGGTTAAGTTGCCCAACCAAAAACCTGTGCGCTTCACTAAAAAACCTATTCAAACGTGCCATTATGGTTCAAAGTAAAACCGAAAAACCCCTGAAATTCGCCAGTTATGGTAGGCTAAGCAACCATAACTGGCCACACCATTGTGCACTGCTAACACTAACACCCAGGACATCAAAGATGACATCACAAATGTCATTGATGGTCCCCTCATTTTTAAAAAAAGTCAGCGGACAGTCATGGGGCACACAAAAATGGAGGGTGCAAGCAAAGCAAAACCAATGTACTTTTCGCTGGGAGTAATTGGTGGCTCTAAGTATGCTTCAAAAACTGCAAGGTGTAAAAAATGGATTACCAAATAGGTTACTATGATTCCAAAAAAAGTTGCAATGCATGTTGTACATTGCGAAGAAAAATGTGATTGCCAGCATATGTGAGATCAGCTCCATTTCTGCGAAATATGAAAGAGCTGCGAAACAAAATGTTTTCATTGTGAATGAGGACATGCCAACATCTCTTAGAAATGCACAAACAGCCTTATTCACATTGTGCCGTGTTTTCCCCATTTGTGGGCCAAATGCAGATGAACGCAGCCACTTTTGTCTTTGAGCAATACATGATAAAAGTATATTGCAATTTGGTAACATGTCCATGACTTGCGCAAGTCCTTCCTTCATTGCAAATTGCAAAGAAATGCCAGAAACATGGCCTAAACTATTGCTGCCACAATGAATGATAAATATATAAGGATGATGCTCTGTCTGTAAAGTAATGCAGAGAGGTACCAAGTCCAACCTCCTCATTCCGCGCATGCCATGCCAGTGCACATCCACATGAGGAAATCCAAGATCTGCAGATATACCGCAACTTTCTGCATGCACCTTCAGCCAATGTATCCACGAGTCTTCCATAATCTTTTGTCGAGCACACAGAGCCATGGCTGTCTGGTCTCCTGTCAGGGAAAAGACATTCTGACTAAATATCTCCGTACAAAACACACCCACTGACCTTCACTGACCAATCCCTACCTTCCCACATTCTCATTTGCATGCGTCTCCACCCCATAATCCCCTTTGGTAAAAGGCAGCGCCTGCAAACTACCGCCATGTTCGCGGACACGTACTGCACAAGAGCGTGCCAACTGTACATTTAAATAGTATTCCCCTTTTCCCCTTGAAGGAGGGCTCTGAAAAGAACCGTTGTTTTTTTTTTTTGGGGCAGATGCCTTACAGACACCTGCTATTTTTCTTTTTTTGTGCTATTTTTTGTTCTTATTTTACTCCTACAACCATTACAGAACCTTCTCCAAAGCAAGCCTCACATTCCAAAAGAACATGGCATTTCCCAAAGAAGATAACGCAACACCATCTGGTTCGAAATAAGCCACATTACTGGGTACAATGTTCTCATGGCTGCAAAAAAACATACCAGCACGTAACATAAAAGCACACATGCCACGATTAATGTTACACCTCCCAATACGTTGATCAGGACATAAAATAGAACTATTGCCGCATTTTCCTCTAGGCAGTAACGCAGAAAAAAATTGGAAAGATGTTCATAACTCCTTCAACCAACTGTTCCAAATCTTTCAACAAAGTATGTGAACTCACGTAGCCCAAATGGCAAGCACCGTAGTGCAAAAGTACCACATGAGGACTGGTCATCGTTCGAATCTCAGTGAAAACTTGGAGAAGTGCCGCAACATTGCGATCAGTCTCAGTACTCCAAACCACCTCCACTCCTCTCACATGAAAATGGTGTGCCACATGCCTACTTTCGGCATACAGCTGTAAACCTTGGACACAAATGTCTCCAAGGAACAAAACCCTGACCCTCTGCGCATCTGCCATCTTCAGTATACGCACCATCTTTCACCACAAAGGAACAATGTGAACATCTGATTGGCTGATGGCCACAGTCCCTTTTCCATGTTCCATCTGCTGTAGATACCTGTATGTGACACGCCCTACCCGCGGACAAGCGGTGTCTACGTGCGACATGTAACTCTTAGCCAGTCCTTCTACCCTTTCCACATCACTCGCGATTCCATTTCCTCATTGGACACAGCTAAGCAGTCAATCAACCATCCACCAATCACATTAACCAGCCCTACATCTAACTCCGTCATCAAAATTTTGCTCTTCAAATGTACTACTGATCACTGTGAATGCAAGTCGCATATCATTGCAAAGCACCTACTTCAAAAACTACTGTGCAAGTGTCGTGGATTTCTACATACAGCTCCATCCATGCACATATGCATGCGTATAAACCACAGGTATGCATATTTTACTCAGAGAACATGTGCAACCCTTATGATTTCATTTAAACAAATTATTCCAACTAAATCTGCATAGGCAATACATACCAACACTCGCCCTTCAAGTACAAGATGTCTGATTTTTCATTAACAAACTGCACTACTTCTTACTGTCTTCCGCAAAACTTATACATACATTAGAACCCTCCCTTTTTAGTGGGAAACTCGATTTGCCATTAGAAAATGGCACAATTTTTTACTGTGTACCGTCTACATAAATGCTACTTCCAATATGATCGTATGAGAAAAAGTAAAAGCTCCCGATTGCTGTGGTGACATCTCCCTTCGAGGGTCTCCCAATTTTTTCAAAATCGTCTTACAATCTGAAAGTACAGATTTTTTCCCCATTTACTATACTAACCTATCGCTTACAAAGCTCTCTGCCATAGATAACACAGCTTAAAAGAAACAAGACATTTGCGTAACCTAAAAAGTGTACGCAGTTCTGAAGCACGTGCAACTGCCATACTGCAAGTAACATAGAAAGTCAGCACATAGTGCAGTGAAAAGCACACATCCACTGTGTTCAAATGTCAAAGAATACTGCAACGAAAAATACAACATTAATGTGTACTCTAACATCACAGCTTTAAACACACACAGTTACTAACTTCTTCTTTTTACAATTGCAGGCAAGCCTACTGTCTTGAAAATCAACAGCATCTACACTGCAAACGACATATCCGAAGAAACCTGGTCATTCTTCAAAAAAAGTAAGTACAGTACGACCTTTATAATCTAGCTATTTCTCAAACAGACTGTGTTGGTTATGTATTTAGTTTGTGCACCAAAGCAAACAGTGATTTCTGAACCATTCTACCCACAAATCGCCATTTACTAAACAAAGATTAACAGGCAGAATGACTCACAAATCCCCACATGTTTGGAACTCAAATAACATGCAGATCCCTTAGAATGTTATCACTAGAAAACAAATAGCTGTTTCAATTTTATGCCACTACGTTCACTATTAATGCTTCTCCTCCCCACTAGGCCAATACACATTCACACACCACCACAAAGTGCTTACCAAAAGCAAGTTTGTACAGGAACGCAGAAGTAGAGCCAATAAAAATAAAAGTTTCCAACCTAAGCATCCATCTGTAGCAGAGTTTCTAGAGAACGTTGGAACGAAACAGCTATTACATTCGTTTACCAAAACAAGGCAAGCCTCAACTACCAAACTTTACCTCCTCCAACAAAATGTGGCACAAAGCACAAAACTCTTCACAAAAAATCGGCTACCAGTACCGCTAACAATGCTCCTATTAATCCTGATTTAGTAACAAGAACCTGAGTAAAAAAAATATTTTAGCAAAAATGTTTTGCCACAGAGTCCTTCAGAATCTAATAAGAAGAGGACCGAAATCATCCACACCCCTTAAAACCTACCGTAGAAAAATAATCCTACAAGCTCTCATGGACAGTGCAATCATTCTCAAAAGGAAGTTTGTTTATATTGGTGTTAAATTTGTACCATAGCAAATGAAGGTTTTTTTTAATCCGACAATGACTTTTTTCTCCCAGACCCAAGGATTTCAAAAACAAACACAGAAACTGAGCACAATGCACAGTACACTGGTTTGTAAACTAAGTATGAAGGTAAAAAAAAGCTAAACTGTCTATTATACAATGTAAGAAGTCTTCATAAAATGCAAACACTAACATGCTTTTTTCTTTTATCACAGAAATTAAAAAAGGCTAGGTGCTCCAAGTACTGCAGTCATGTAAAACATATGTGGATTCTGCACAAATTAAACAGTAAGTATAATTATAGGCATTTCATACATATGCGAATCAACACGGCTAATCTATGGCAGTAATATGGTACAGTGACTATAGGCTAGACCTAGCATCTTTGATGTATAAACCACCACCTACACCCTTCAGGCAAGCAACCCACACTATAGGTCCTACCTTCTTCTAATTTCACTACTTTTAAGGTTAGTTTTGCGTGCGTGGTCTGCAGCCATACAACCAAGACAGTACAACATGCCCACAAACACACCACCATACCACGGCCATGTTAACTTATACCCTCACTCCCTATCACTGCAGACTTGGGTGCATGGCTTTTGGCCATGCACCCCAGACTCTGGGTCCTAGGCAGAAACAGCAAAGCATATCGCAACCATTGTGCCTTCTAATTTCACTACTTATAAAGTTGGTTTTGGTAGCATGGTCTTAGGCCATGCTCACAAAACGCTACGCCCCCCCCACAACCACCTGACTGATGTTTCATAGTACGAGTGTACCTATGCCTGTTATATACTGCAGTAGTTGTGGTCACAAGCTACAGACTTGGGTGTAAGGCCATAGATTTTTCAAAGTATGGCTATGCAGTGTATGAAATCCATAGTGGCTTACAACCGCAGTCCTTATAACTTTGTTTTGGTGCATCAGCTTTGGGCATGCACCAAACACTCTAAGTCCTCACCACAACTACCACACCATATCACGGCCATTGTGCCTTGTAACAAAACTTCAGCCATGCAGCTAAGTCTGTACACACTCTCCACAACCATTTGACCCATAAGCAATACTACAATTGTATGAATTTCTATAATATGCTGCGGTGGTTGTGGCCATGCATCCAAGACTCTAAGCCCTGGCCACAATCAGCACAGCATATTACACCCATGGTCACTTACACATGAGTGACACACCCATACAATGAAACATTATAACTGTAGCTTGTACTCAATGTGTACCCAGGACTCTAGGACCTGCCCACGCCTACCAGATTCATAATCGAATGTGTGGCTGAGATGTATGACTGTGATATCCTGCACTGCTTGTGGGCACGGTCTACACTCTTCAGTGTATGGCGTACAGCCTGGAGCCATGCACCCAAAACTGAACGTGCTGGCCACAACTACTGCACTATGTAAATTCTATGTTGGTTTATAACTTTAGAGTTGATAAGTGTGTTCTCAGGTGCATGGCCTTCGACCATGCACCAAAAACTGCTGATCCTCCCCACAACCACCTCAGTGATGTGCGGTAGTACAGGTGCAGTGATAGTTGTAGTATGCTTCAGTGGTTCTGGCCAGAGGCTAGACTCCTACCTGTATATCCATACATATTACAATTTATGGGTGTGCAGGGGCTTATACCTCCAGTGCTTATAACTTTGTTCTTAGGTGCATGGCCTGTGGCCATGCAGCCAAGACTGTACACACTCCCCACAACTATCTAATCGATAATCAATATTACAGGTGTATCCATGGGTGTGACATGCTGCGGTAGTTGTAGTATACTTCAGTGGTTCTGGCCAGAGGCTAGACTCCGACCTGTATATCCATACATATTACAATTTATGGGTGTGCAGGGGCTTCTACCTCCAATGCCTATAACTTTGCTCTTAGGTGCATGGCCTGTGGCCAAGCAGCCAAGACTGTACACACTCCCCACAATCATCTAATCGATAATCAATACTACAGGTATATCCATGGGTGTGACATGCTGCAGTGGTTGTGGCTAGGGCCTACAGTCTTGAAAGTATGGACTTCGGCCTACGGCCTATGGCCATGCATCCAAGACTCTAGGCCCTGGCCACAACCACCGCAGCATGCCACACCCTTGGCGGCGTACTAATCAATAGCACACCCATAGGAACAAATAACATAATAACAACATGTTCTCAATTGAAATGTTTGCTAACACCACGCGTGTCCTTAGAACGGTTTCAAGGTGCCTGTGCTCAGGACGGACTGAAACCCTCATTTTGTGTACACGCAAACATTCCAAACAAGGCGTGCATAGAGAATACAATATATACACCTACTGCTTGAACAAATACATGTTTTCACCTATCTCTCACAGTGTGAACCACCCCAAGCACTATTACACAGCAAATTAGGTTTCGAAATAGCATGTTGCCGCTGGTCGCCGCTGCGCTGTCAGCGGATCCAAGATGTCGGGCGCAGCCAAACAATTTGACGCACAACACGTCTCACTGCAGCCAATCCACAGAGATGTTGCATGTCCGCGGTCATAACGGCAGCACCTTAGCCAATCGGTATCTTGTCTGCGGAGCGAACAGGGAAGTGTGACCGCGGAGCAGACATAGATATCACAAATTTTTTGAGGCCTACTTTTTGATAATTTTAAAGAAAAGTACTGCATGAATTGTCACCAAATTTACAAAAGCACGCATTCGAGACCAAGCCCATGCCCCTGCTTCAAATTTGGTTAAAATCCGTCCAGCGGTTTGGCCTGTAGCCGTGCGCAAAGTTTTTCCCCCATTCAGTCTATGGGGAAAAAAAGACGGTTTGGGACCCCCCATGTAACCTTTCCCCCCCTGGACGAATCCTCACCAAACTTTGCAAAAAAATTCAGAGTGGCCCATATACCTTTTTTTTGCGAAGTTTGGTGAGGGTACATCCAGGGAGAGCGAAGTTATAAGCTGCCCAAAAAGTGCTCTTCCTATGGAAACAGCAACTTAACCATAACTACACGGCCACTACCGTGGCCACGTAATGAAGTGGGTTCTTGCAGCAATCTTCTTCAGGTTTTACCAACTTACACATCAGGACAATGCAAGTAAATAATCACAGTATCCTCTGCATACAATCTCCACTTATTGGGTCTAACCCAACTGCGGTAAGCACAGGCCTCCGAATAAATCAGGGATACCATTGAGATCCAGACTGAAAAGGAGAGGTGCCATTGGAAAGCCCTTATTTAATTTGCATGAGGTAATAATCTTCTTTGCTAATCGACTGTGCTCTCATTTTTCGACTTATCATTGTGTATACTCATGTAGGATCCAGATTAGTTGTATTGAGACAGAAGGTAGTAAGAGCGTCTATAGCTTTCTTCACAGTTTAAACCGCTTACTCAATAGGAAAATGACATAGAAGAGGACAAATCAACAGCACTGTGACTCCCCCAATTCCTTGAGCATATCGCCAGCTACACCAATATATAGAAGTAATGCAGAATGGACATATCATATCAGCTCTAAAGCCACGTGGCAGGATAGCAGCTTACTTGCCTCAACAGCACATTACATTAGATGTAGCAGTAACCATTTGGCAAACACTGACAAGGAGATCTTGCCTAAGAATCCATCCAGTCTCATCCCTTGATTTCTACTTATATATTAAATGCCTAGGGTCACTAGAGAGCCCTTTCCAATTACAGGCAAGTTTGCAAACTGGTGAGCGAATGTATTTCCACCACCATGGGTTTGTCTTCAAGATATCATGATTGCAATGCTTTTATGAAATGTGTTCCACATGCCAAGATACATTTCAGCTTGAAAGTTAACTTCTTCTTGTGCTGATTCTCAATTGATTTCTCAATTGCATGGCTGCGGTGCCAATCTGTATGTGTTTGGTCTAGAGTGGTCATGAGAGAATTCGCTTTTCTCACCCTGGAACAAGGCATTTCCTATACAATGGTTTGCATTGCATTGATCATCCTAACAATTAAACTACAGACAATCACCAGAGTTTGCATGTGGCACTGCTTGTGGCTATTCAAATATGGTGAGTTGCTATCCTCCAGGGTGTACTCAACCACTTTTGAAATGCACATTGGAGAGAACAGGGGAGAGAACTTGTGCAATGGCTTTCCCATTCGGCATTCATTGACAGGCTCCAGATGTTGGTGACCTCTCATGCTTTAACTTATACTCTTGCTTCTGATCTACCACAATAGGTAATGTGCATTATGGTAATGCACTGGAGTCCAGATTGTGCTGGTGCAGATGTTCTATTGTTCTCTGGAGAGAGGCCACATTATAGACTAATCTCTGGACAAAAAACGATCAAAATGTGAACAGGTGAAGAGCTATTGATGTCCTCGACGTAACCCTGGAAGCAGAGGCTTTGCTAAGGGGGGCATTAAGGGGCTATAGCCCCGGGTCTTTTGGTTGTAGCCCCGGATAAAATTTCAGGGTCTACAACCAAAAGGCTAGCAAACCCCGAGTCCTGACAATCCCGACATTAGTATAGCCCCAGATCTTGTCCAGACCTAGCAACACCCCTGCCTGGAAGACAACATACATGTTCCCTCATCTCTGACCAGACATGTATTCATGGCCAAGGCAGAGGTTTGAACTCTGTGACCCCTTACAGTTAGGTAAGGAAAGGCAAAGTAACCCAGGCCTAAAGCTAGAACTCTGCAGACCAGAGTAAATATGTGACATGCTGTCCTATTTGATATATCTGATGATAAGGCTGTCATATGTGGGGAAGGGGGAAAGGTACGCCCAGTCAAGCAGTTGCCTGGGTTAAGTGGGTGGCTTCACTTTAAGTGGGTGACTTCACTTTGATGTCTCTTCAACTTAAAAACGATGTCAGTGCGTATTTACACACAGAAACACAGGCGTGCAAAGGCATTCATCTAAGCATGCACACATATAAGGACACACACATCTGATTGTTTGTGGGCACACAAACACACACACACACACACACACGTGTGAGCACGCTCACACACACACACGAGCATGAGTGCCTGGCTAAATACATACTGACCCAGACAAAGCTTTAAAAAAGTGAAGGAGAGCAAGACATGCTATCATGTTTTAATTGGTTGCTACTGATTTTAAGTATTTATTTTGCAGGATATTCCATCTTTCTCCCTGGACTTGTTGTACTGTGGCGACGCCTGTTTCGGTCTGCACACACAAGGTGGACATTCTTTCCAGAAAAGTGCATCTTATTTATTGGTTTGTTTTGCATGTTTATACTTGTCTAGCTTTATTTAAGGCATTGCAAGAAGCTGAGCCAAAAAACATGTCTAGAATTAGCTAATGCACGAGATATTATTATAAATGAGACACTTTGTTTAAACATTTCATTGCAACCTGCACCTTTCATTTATTTTCTATTTCTCCAGACAGGAGCTATTTGAGCACAGAGTTACGGTAACGTTGAAGAACTGGACTTGTTCCCAGTAAATACATAATGTTTGTTCTGTGAATGTTGTCATCTGTTCAATTAATGCTAGAAACTAGTGCATATATTGTACCGGGTTCTCCCCCACACCGCCAAAGAGTCTCTGCAGTGTAGGGTGTGAGCTCATTAATTGAAGGTGCTGCGATTATCAATAATGAAACATTGTAACTGAATACAATTAACAACTGATCTTCGCTAATCAAAAAATACAAAAATCAGTCAGATAGGGGAATGCGACTTTTTAGGTTTTTATTCTGAGTTTGTTGTTCTCATTAAGTGGGTAATTCATAGAATTCAGCGCACAAGTGGCGCACGCGGCTGGCGCACAGTGTGCGCGTGCGAATCCCTGCGGCAGCCGCGTGCGCTAAAATCCATTTCCGCGCACAGCGTATTCATGGATTCCAGCCACCAAAACCAGCCGTGGCGCACAGTGGCGCAGCGACCCTGCAGCAGCGCCAGTTACGCACCCAAGAACGCCTCTCGCGCAGGGAAAAGCCAACAATATACCCAATCCAGCGCAAATGGCTGAGCTAACCCTGTACCAGCACGGCAAGCGGGCTACGTGTATCAGTGTGGTGCGCGGGAAGTACCTCACGCGATTGGCCCCGTGCGAGCAGGGTATGCGTATTTCAGGGGTGCGCGGGAAGTTCCACACGTGATTTCCGCAGGGTACGCGTATCTCAGGGGTGCGCGGGAAGTGCCACACGCGATTTCAGCAGGGTACGTGTATTTCGGGGTGCGGGGCGAATTTCACACGCGATCTCAGCAGGGTACGTGCATTTCAGGGGTGCGCGGGAATTTCCACACGCGATTGGGCCTGTGCGAGCAGGGTACGCGTATCTCAGGGGTGCGCGGGAAGTGCCACACGCGATTGCAGCAGGGTACGTGTATTTCAGTGGTGCGTGGGAATTTCCACACGCGATTTCAGCAGGGTACGTGTAGTTCGGGGTGCGGGGCAAGTTTCACACACAATCTCAGCAGGGTATGTGTATTTCAGGGGTGCGTTGGAATTTCCACACGCGAATGGGCCCGTGCGAGCAGGGTACGTGTATCTCAGGGGTGCGCGGGAAGTGCCACACGTGATTTCAGCAGGGTACGTGTATTTCAGGGGTGCGCGGGAAATTCCACACGTGATTGGGCCCGTGCGAGCACGGTACGTGTATCTCAGGAGTGCGCAGGAAGTGCCACACGCGATTGCAGCAGGGTACGTGTATTTCAGGGGTGCGCAGGAATTTCCATACGCGATTTCATCATGGTACGTGTATTTTGGGGTGCGGGGGAAGTTTCACACGCAACATCAGCAGGGCACGTGTATTTCAGGGGTGCGCGGGAAGTTCCACACGCAATCTCATCAGGGTACGTGTATTTCGTGGTGCGGGGGAAGTTTCACACGCGACATCAGCAGGGTAGGTGTATTCCAGGGGTGCGCGGGAAGTTCCACATGCGATTCCATCAGGGTACGTGTATTCCAGGGGTGCGCGGGAAGTTCCACACGCAATTGGGCCAGTGCGAGCAGGGTACGCGCATTTCAGGGGTGCGCGGGAAGTTCCACACGCGATTCCATCAGGGTACGTGTATTACAGGGGTGCGCGAGGAGCACCACACGTGAATTGCACGTGTGGGTCCTCCCAGGTGTTCCCTCTACACCCTCCACGGCCCCTGCAGGTGGCTCACACCACGCCAGGGGCCTACCCTGCACATGTCCTGCAGGCACACCATCCACCATGGCCATGACCCCCAGCCAACCCACATGTCAACTTGCACTACTGCCCACCAACGCATGTCCCCCTGCACCCCCAGCCACCAGGGGCACCCTCCACCAGGCCCCCACCCATGTCTCCCACCACCCCCACCCCCCAGCCACCAGGGGCAGCCTCCACCAGGCCCCCACCCATGTCTCCCAGCACCCCCACCCCCCAGCCACCATGGTAGCCTCCACCAGGCCCCCACCCATGTCTCCCAACCCCCCACCCCCCAGCAGTGCAGGGGCAGCCTCCACCAGGCCCCCACCCATGTCTCCCAGCACCCCCACCCCCCAGCCACCGGGGACAGCCTCCACCAGGCCCCCACTCATGTCTCCCACCACCCCCACCCCCCAGCCACCAGGGGCAGCCTCCACCAGGCCCCCACCCATGTCTCCCACCACCCCCACCCCCCAGCAGTGCAGGGGCAGGTTCCACCAGGCCCCCACCCATGTCTCCCAGCACCCCCACCCCCCAGCCACCAGCGGCAGCCTCCACCAGCCCCCCACCCATGTCTCCCACCACCCCCACCCCCCCAGCAGTGCAGGGGCAGCATCCACCAGGCCCCCACCTATGTCTCCCAGCACCCCACCCCCCAGCCACCAGGGGCAGCCTCCACCAGGCCCCCACCCATGTCACCCACCACCCCACCCCCCAGCAGTGCAGGGGCAGCCTCCACCAGGCCCCCACCCATGTCTCCCATCACCCCCACTCCCCAGCCACCAGGGGCAGCCTCCACCAGGCCCCCACCCATGTCTCCCACCACCCACCCCCCCAGCAGTGCAGGGGCAGCCTCCACCAGGCCCCCACCCATGCCACCCAGCAACCCACCCCCCAGCAGTGCAGGGGCATCCACCACCAGGCCCCACCCATGTCTCCCAGCACCCCCACCCCCCAGCCACCAGGGGCAGCCTCCACCAGGCCCCCACCCATGTCTCCCACCACCCCCACCCCCAGCACTGTGGGGCACCTGCCAGCAGGCCCCCACCGATGTCCAACTCATGTTCCCCACCACCCCACCACCCAGCCACCAGGGGCAGCCTCCACCAGGCCCGCACCCATGTCTCCCACCGCCCCCACCCCCCAGCAGTGCAGAGGCACCCACCACCAGGCCCCCACGCATGTCTCCCACCACCCCCACCCCCCAGCAGTGCAGGGGCAGCCTCCACCAAGCCCCCACCCATGTCTCCCACCACCCCCACCCCCCAGCCACCAGGGGCACCCTCCACCAGGCCCCCACCCATGTCTCCCACCACCCCCACCCCCAAGCCACTAGGGACACCCACCACCAGGCCCCCACCCATGTCTCCCAGCACCCCCACCCCCCAGCCACCAGGGGCAGCCTCCACCAGGCCCCCACCCATGTCTCCCACCACCCCCACCCCCCAGCCACCAGGGGCACCCTCCAGCAGGCCCCCACCCATGTCTCCCACCCCCCGCACCTCCCCCAGCACTGTGGGGCACCTGCCAGCAGGCCCCCACCCATGTCCAACTCATGTTCCCCACCACCCCCACCCCCTAGCACTGTGGGACACCTGCCAGCAGGCCCCCACCCATGTCCAACTCATGTTCCCCACCACCCCCACCCCACTCAGCACTGTGGGGCACCTGCCAGCAGGCCCCCACCCATGTGCAACTCATGTTCCCCAGCCAACATGTCATCACAATCTAGATCCCTGGTCCCTATGGTCAGCCTCCAAATGCAAAACACCCACCCGAGTATTTCATCCACCCACTCAGAATTTGCAATTACATCACAGAACACCAATTGCAAGTTCCGAAACAAACACATTTCCCTCACATACACCCAATGGGTGTCAGTGAATCTCAAAACACATATCATGAAATGCATGAAACCAATGAGATACCACACATTGAAGTTCACCAAAAAAAATATGTATTAAAGGAAACATAAATAGAATCAAAAATGAAGAAACAGAAATGTGAATGTACAAAAATTAAAAGAAGCATGTCCGTGAAAAAAAGCAAAACCAAAAATAAAATTCCAAAGTAATGTTGTCCAAAGTCAATGTCCACAAAACAAAATCCAATGGGAAATAAAAAAGAAAGCCATTGCTCCATGGTTAAAATGTGAAAAAAATACAATCCAACAGGGAACTATGTACATGGGAACAAGCCAGGGTCCATTATCCCAACAAAAGAAAGGAAACCTATCTACCTACACTAACTAATAAAATAAACTATATACAAAAATGTGGCCAATGTCCGAAAGGTCCAAATAAAATCAAAACAAAAATGAAACCTAACACTACCTACATAACTATGTACAAGGGCAGCGGGCTAGTTTCACGGCTCACTTGTGGATGTCCCGGGCCAGGGCATCATCGAACTCCTCCTCAATGTCCCAGAGGCGGTCCTCCTCCATGGCCCCGAGGGTCTGCAGGGCCGTCGACGTGTCCACCTCCAAACCCCTGTGGATTGCCTCGAGGCACTCGGCCCGCCTCAGGGCCCTCCGCATGGAGTTCTCTGCCCTGACCATTGTGAGCCGTGCCTCTTCCGCCCGCTGCCGCTCCGCATCTATGGCGTGGCCCAACCGCTGCCACACGTTAGACACTCTTTGTCCTGGGTCCTCCTGCCCTCCGGCCGATGCCTGCCCCTCCGATGTTGAAGGCCCCGAGCCTTCATGGCTCCCACCACATTGCTGCTGCTGCTGTGCCTCTGCCCGTGCACTGCCTCCTGCTGCCTGCACATCCTCCGCCAGCTGGGGTGCAGTCGTAGATATGGCCACCCCTGCTTGACGTCCGACTCCTGACTGTGGCAGGGATGCCTCCTCCACCAGCCTGGCCGCACCGTCAAAGGCAGCTCCACAGGGCACCCAGGTGACTGATGGGTGGGAAGATGGCACGGAGGACGACTGGCGCGTAGGGGGTCGAGTTGAAGAGGGGGTCGTAGCAAGCCCCATCAGACGGAGGAATCCGGCCTGGGTGACCTGTCCCAGCAGGCTGACGTGGTCAACGAGCCATTTGAGATGACATGCAGTCTCCTCATGAAAAGACTGCAGGTCACCTCGCATGGCCCGTTGACGCAACGCCACACAAGCCAGGACAGGCTCAACCCAGACCCGGATAGCCACGTCCGCAGGCAGAGGAAGGCCGGTTGACGTGAGCTCATCCCCTGCCTGAAAACGGGTCTGGACGTAGGCATCCCTGCTGGTGCAAGATGATGCAGGGACAGGATTGCACATAGGCACCTCCGCGGCGGCCTGTGCTGCCTCCTGTCCCTGGTCCTGCACTGCACCACTAGCACCAGTGGGATCCCCACCTCCAGACCCCGTCTCTGGTGCTTGCACGGCCTCCTCCTCCACCAAACCCCCCACCAACCTGGATGACTCCGTGCCATCTTCCCCTGTTGGGCCCTGTGGGGTCCCAGCTGCCCCTTCTGCTGCCGAGGAGTCCATCTCCAACCTCCGCCTCTTGGACCTCCCCCCGGCAGCTGGGGCCTGGGATGCGGCACCGGACTCCTCACTCCCCGATGAGATCACAACATGGGAGGGGAGCCGGGCCTTGCGTCTCCGGCTGGCGGTGGGATCCACATACCGCTGTCACATGCATCCATGTTGCATCACTGTTGCACCCTTGTCAAATACACACACATGTACACAGTGCTGATACATGCAGCCGAAAACAACATACATGCGTGACATCACGGACATGTCTACTTACATACACATTCATCCAAACATGTGTGCCCACACAACTGCATTTGGCATGCAAGCCTACACACACAAGCACCATCCATGTCTCACACATTCCAGCCCTCGCATGTTTTAGCCCCACGGCCCTGTACACCACCACCCATACTCGACCCCATACAAACAGATGTGCAACCTGCACACTACTGAATAATCACCACACGCACTGCTCACAATCAGGATGCATGTACACTCACCGCTCGACTCCAGACGGGTCTGCCTCTCAAGGACCTGGACGTGGAGCGCTGGGGATATGCGTTCCAGGACCCTCATCTGTTCTTCCGACAAGTGGCCCCGGCGCCCATTGGCATCCGCTGCCTTCAAGAGGTGCCGGGCCTTGTTCAGGGTCCTGGACCTGAAGTCCTCCCAGCCTTTCTTGACATGTTGTAAGTCGCGGACTGCCACCCCCTCCGCGTTGATGGCAGTCACGATGTCAGTCCAGATCCGAGTCCGTCCTTCCTTGTCGGCGCGGGAACTTCCGAAGAGGGCATCATACTGCCCCAGGACTTGCTCCACCAGGACACCAACTTCGGTGGCACTGTCGCTGGTGCCCCTCTGCCTCTCTGGCCGGTGGTTGTCAGTGGTCTCAGATGGTGTTTGCCCCGACATAACAACCCCAGAGGCAGGAGTGGGTGGGCAACTGGGTCCTGGGGCTGGGATGTGGAGCAATGGAATCCCAGTCGGGAGTCTTCGGTTCCAGCAGGGGTGGTCACAGCAACAGCACCCCTGGCTGATGTGCAGGCAGCAAATGGCAGGGCACGTGGGCAGCAGGCAGTCAGGCAGCAGAAGATGGCAGGTGGGAGCGTGCTCGGGGCTCTGGGGGGCAGTAGTTTGGCCTTCTGGGCAGGAGCGTGGTCTTCCCTGTGCTTACGCGTGGCCAGCTTGATATGGAGTGATTTGGCACGTGAAAAATCTGCACGTCAGCGTGTAATTCGAGGAAAGGCCCTTAGCGCGTAAGCGCATCTGCACGCATACGCATTTTCATTGGACAGAAGGCCCCTCAAGCGCAAGCGCCCCTGTGACGTGATGCGTACAGACGTGCATGGGCATTTGAGCGCACGTGAAAAACTGCACGTCCGCGTGTAATACGAGGAAAGGGCCCATGCGCGTAAGCGCGCGTGAAAAACTGCAAGTCCGCGTGCAATACGAGGAAAGGGCCCATGAGCGTAAGCGCGCGTGGAAAACTGCACGTCTGCGTGTAATACGAGGAAAGGGCCCATGCACGTAAGTGACGTGACGCGCGCGTGTGTTTTCCTCAGCACGGGTTAAAGGTGAGCGGGCCCAGCAGTTCGCTGTACGTGCCTTTCGTGGAGAACGACATGTGTTGCTGCTTCCTGTTGTTTCGCGCGCCATCACAACTTCACAGCTATCAAGGACGTATCTCTTCTTTTGGCGGGGGTATTGGCTACGCGTCTTTTTCTGCATCGCGCTAGTCAGACGGTGAGTCGCACACGCTCTTTTTCCCACTGCAGGTGCCCCTGTGTATCGCACCCATTTTCGATGTCATAGTAGCCTGCGTGTCCCACGCATATGCGTTATTCGTGTTACTGGGTGCCACCGCGTACTGCGGGAGGTTGAATCCACGCACGTAGGCTGCAGGGTTGCGTGCACGGTTTTACTGCAGTTTTGGGGTGCCTGAGCGTTGCGTGACCCGTCACCACATCACCGGGGTCACATACAGCCTTGCAGGTGCAGGGGGGCTGTTAACATCTTGCTTCCCACCCCCTTCACCCCAATTGCCCAGGTCAATTGTGGTGTACACCTCCCATTGGCACCACTCCATCTGTGCCAGCACTACTACATCTGTGCCATGGTTGGGAGGCCACCAAAGGTGAGGGGCGCCTCAGCTGGGCGTTCTCCTCGTGGCGGGCGTGGTCGAGGCCGTGGCCGTGGTGACCAGGGAGTAGGGGGACTCCAGGGTGTCCAGGGCAGCCACAGAGGGGGAAGAGGCAGGGGTGCGCCACTTGAGCACAATGTTGTGCCATGTGTCGGTGCAGCCATGCCACCACCCCCTGTGGTTCCGGGGGATGCAGCTCCTGCATCTGGCACTGGCACCCGTATGACCCGGCAGTCCGTTCCATCGACTGCCACGGGCCCAAGGGTAGTGGTAGCTGCAGGTGCAGCTGTGGACACCGCCACCCAGGCTCAGGGTCTGCCAGCGCAGGCTGTGTTGGCACTTGAAGAGCCCTTGGTAGATCTCCAACAGGCCAGGGGGGAAACCATAGGGGCACGCCGGGCTGCTCAGACCAAGACACGTGTCCCTGGGGCAGTCATGTCATCTGCTGCCCCGAACAGCCCGGTGTTGGCAAGTGCAGGGGCAGATGCACCCAACAGCACCCCGGTTGTGAGTCTGCCAACCAGGACCATTGCGGTCAATGACCCTGCCACAGCTGATGTTGCTGCGCAGGGTCCATTAGTGGGCACCCATATGCCACTGACACAAGTCAGGCCTTTGGCCATCCCTCCACCTGCCACTCCCTTGGCTCAATCCACCGAACCCACTGGCCATACTGGTCAGGGCGGCATTAGCCAGCCAGGGTCTGCGCCACAGTCCAAGAGGAGGAAGGTTGCACCTGCGGCACATGCTGGGACCCCACACACAGCCACGACCTCCTGCAAGTCGAGGAAGAAGCCTTTCTGTAAGCAGGAACTGGACTTCCTTGTGGACTACGTGCGGGGCCACAGCCGTGACATGCTAGTGGGTGCCAATAATCAGACTACGGCTGCCCAACGTGACACCCACTGGAAGCATGTTGCGGAACATGTCAGTTCATTCGGCCATGAGGTGCGCATGGCGCAGGAGTGCAAAAAGCGTTGGAATGACATCAAGCGCAGCACTAAGGCTAAGCGTGCCTCAAATTACAACTTGACTCTGGTGACTGGCGGTGGGCCTGCACCAGAGGAGGAAGAATTCACTCCGCAGGAGGCTCTCGTTGCGGAATTCATACCACCTGAATTGGTCGAAGGAGTGGGAGAGATGCTGGACTTTGATGCCCAGTCCAGTGAGTGTTGATGCGTCTTTGTTGAGGACGTGTGTGTTTCACTTGTGGGATGTGTTGTGCATGATTGCTGCTACATGTGACGTGTACATGGTTCTGAGGTGTAAGTAATGCAATGCTACCGTCATGCATGTCTCCTCTGCCTGCATGCGGGACTCCATGTGGGCATGCTCCCTTGCCCCTCATCCGCCACTCTGCACCCCAGTTCCACCTTTGCACTGGTCTGCTTCAATCTTGCCAATGTGTAGTTTCTTGTTCATGTGTCCTGTGTAGATGCTAACTTCCAGCGTAGAAACTGCCAGACATATGCCGTGTGGTACAGCCTTAGTACTCGATGCAGGGTATCTCACTTGTACTGTGCATGGGTCAGATGTCCCGCAGGGACATGAGTGCCCATTCATGCTCCATGTGCATTGCACGCATGCCCCTATGTGTCCTTGACTGGATGATCACTGTTATATGAGTTCTTGGTTACATACATTGCCTGCCATCTCATCGTCCTCCCCATGTCAACTGTGGCTCAGTCCTGCGTTGCACACATGTTTAGGCTCTGACAATCTGTGCGGCTCACAGGCCTCAGCCTGTTCAATGGCCAATGACTCTGTCCAACTCTTGTTGTGTCTTCTTCACACGTGGGCGGCCTCCGGAGTTTTCATCATGTGTCCTGCCCACTGTCCCAGCATCATTTGCAGTGTTGATCCACTCTGGGTGTCCTTATGATGTCCCAGAGGCAGCAAGCAGAGGAGAGGTTTGCACAGCTTGAGCGTACCATCTCGGCTGAGCTACAGGCTTGCCGGGAGGTGCAGCGGTTGACCAGCCAGGCCTTGCAGGAGGAACTCCGTGTTACACGTGCTACCTTGCAAGAGGAAGCACGTGTATCACGTGAGGTTCTGCATGCAGACCTATGTCACATCGCCACACAGAACCAGGCTCACCCGTCCGGCAGACTTGCTGCCGACGAGGGGCAAGCTGCGGCTAGGCGTGGCCAGGCTACTGTGCCACGTCCTCCTTTACAGGATGAGCCAGACTCGGATGACCATCTATCTCCCACATAGGTCGGGCTGTGCAGGCGTTGAGCCCATGGAGGATTTTTTTTTGGCTCAGCATCATCGCATGTGGATGTTGAGCAGCAACCTGTACCTCCCCCCTCCTGGGTGCCTCCCCTCCCCCCCCGGGTCGTATGTGGCCATTTTTGATTTTTCTTTTAGTTTAGTTAGTTAAGTTTCTGTTTGATAGTTAGTTTAAATAGGTAATGTAGGTTTTCCATTGTTAGTGTAATTAGTTAATAGTTGAGTTAGTTTAAAATTGCTAGTCTATTGTGCTTTCATGTGACGGTGCGGTGCTTTGTGGCTTTTGAAGGCATCCACTGTCTGTTCCAGCTGGGCCCTTCATGGTTGTCACATATGCCACTCCTGCCTCCCTTATCCATGGGCTCGCAAGGATAGTTCGGTGTTACAGAATATTACACAAGGGCTTTGGACTGTCATATCTGTGGCATGTCTGGTGCTGTGTGACTTGTGTTGACACCCCTAGTGGGGATGATTTAGGTGTGATTGTCCACTGTTCAGCTTTTGCTAGATGGGGTGTGTCATGATTAATGTGTACATTGATTGCTATGAATTGTGTAGTATGTTTCATACCTTTCCTGTACACGTGCTTGTTGCAATTCATGCTGTGGATAGTATTCCACACTTTGGAGGTGAAAGACGGACTGATGGTGTGATTTGTGATGTGACTCTCTGACATGGTCAAGTAATGAGATGCCTGATGAGACACACGCAGATGACTTTGAAGCATTAATCATGTGTTTCATGCCCTTTCTGAAGGGGGATGAGCCTCCAGAGCACCTTTGCCAGCAGACATGGCCCATTGGACGACGGAATTCTGGACCCGTTTGTTGGTGCCCACATGCACATGTGTGCACAAGCAGAGGCACAGTGATTGCAGACCCACATCCTAGAACTGCTGACATGTTCCAAGGAACTCCAGGCAAGGTGAGCATCACAGGGGGGCCACGACACAGCAAAGCTTGCACCAGGCGAGTTGCACATGCAGGCTTAGTCACAGCACTGAGGGTGAGCTTAGACGAATATTGGTGTTGAAGCACACAATGCAGCTCAAATGTGTTTGTGGACTGATGGCTGTTGATAGTAGGGTTGTCTGGGACACATGCAGGAGCAGTGGCACATACCCTCCGGTGCACCAAGGTCCATTGAGACACTTGTATCAACCATGTAGCCTTCCGAGACATGGAAAGGGGCAGCTCACAGGGACATACAGCAAGGGACATACTCGGGTGCAGTGCATGTCTTTTCCACGTACTTCATGATAAATGCACTGCCAACTTTGTTTCGGTCATGGTGGTACGCAACTTGCTCTGTAGTCATGGCTTGCTATATGGGTCTGTCTGCTTACCCAGGGAACATTGCATGTTGTGTGAATTGTGACACATTGGTGTTCCATTTGCCACACACCCACCAGCGGCTGACTTACTGCATTGACTGTGTATGACCCATCACAGGGGTGATGTTATATATGGGTATGAAGCATCGACCACAGATTGTCTGTTTGTAGAGTAGTTTGTTGCTATGGGGCATGTTTGGTGTTGTGTTTTTGTGTAATTGGTACATACAGGTTGTTGACTGTGGCTCTCTTTGCAGAATTGCAGTGCTCCTGTAACCAGACCTGAGAGTGCGCAGGCAGGAAGCACTCAAAACCAGAGATAAGTGTCTTGTTGTTTTTCTTTCGAACTGCTCTGCATAGGCTTGCTGGGGAGTGTACTGATGCATGGATGTATGTGTGGTTCAATTTGGTATGTTTTTTCTCCCTAATCACCCGTGATCCTATGCAATTTTGAAACCTGTACCCTCTACCCGGTGTTCCTGCTTCCCATACCTATCCAAGCAACGTTCCTTGACCCTCTTTCCCCACTGGGGTTGCGGATGCCTGTGTAAGCCCCGAACTTGCAGGTGCCAAAACCCTAGAGAGGGTGGTTGGTTCGTACCACTCCTGAGCCTGGACTACAGAAGGCCATGACAATGATGTCCAAGTTTGTTTGGATTGTGTATGTGTTCATGCAGGTTGTACATTTTCGTGCATTCCCTAGTTTCATGTGTCATTCCTCCTCCCCTCTCCTGCAACTCATTCCAGTCATCCAGTGTGTCAACACCTGTCCCGACTGCATATCCCTCAACCTCCTTCCCCACCAGGGTCTCAGGGGCCTGTGTGAGTTTGACCTTGCAGGCACCCGGGACATGGTGGGGGTGGTTGTTTCGTGACACTCCCGTGCCTGTACAGGGGACCTGTGACAGTACACATCCATTCATGGTGCATCATCCTATGCCCTGTACCACACATGTCTCACATCCTGTCGTGACATTGTTTTGCTGTGCTACCTTGGTTGTTGCATCATTGTGGTAGTACTTGGCCTTTGTGAGGTAATGCTACGTCAAGTCATCTACTAAAGGGTGTTCGGGTTCGCGTGTGCGCGTGCGAATCCCTGCGGCAGCCGCGTGCGCTAAAATCCATTTCCGCGCACAGCGTATTCATGGATTCCAGCCACCAAAACCAGCCGTGGCGCACAGTGGCGCAGCGACCCTGCAGCAGCGCCAGTTACGCACCCAAGAACGCCTCTCGCGCAGGGAAAAGCCATCAATATACCCAATCCAGCGCAAATGGCTGCGCTAACCCTGTACCAGCACGGCAAGCGGGCTACGTGTATCAGTGTGGTGCGCGGGAAGTACCTCACGCGATTGGCCCCGTGCGAGCAGGGTATGCGTATTTCAGGGGTGCGCGGGAAGTTCCACACGTGATTTCCGCAGGGTACGCGTATCTCAGGGGTGCGCGGGAAGTGCCACACGCGATTTCAGCAGGGTACGTGTATTTCGGGGTGCGGGGCAAGTTTCACACGCGATCTCAGCAGGGTACGTGCATTTCAGGGGTGCGCGGGAATTTCCACACGCGATTGGGCCTGTGCGAGCAGGGTACGCGTATCTCAGGGGTGCGCGGGAAGTGCCACACGCGATTGCAGCAGGGTACGTGTATTTCAGTGGTGCGTGGGAATTTCCACACGCGATTTCAGCAGGGTACGTGTAGTTCGGGGTGCGGGGCAAGTTTCACACACAATCTCAGCAGGGTATGTGTATTTCAGGGGTGCGTTGGAATTTCCACACGCGAATGGGCCCGTGCGAGCAGAGTACGCGTATCTCAGGGGTGCGCGGGAAGTGCCACACGTGATTTCAGCAGGGTACGTGTATTTCAGGGGTGCGCGGGAAATTCCACACGTGATTGGGCCCGTGCGAGCACGGTACGTGTATCTCAGGAGTGCGCAGGAAGTGCCACACGCGATTGCAGCAGGGTACGTGTATTTCAGGGGTGCGCAGGAATTTCCATACGCGATTTCATCATGGTACGTGTATTTTGGGGTGCGGGGGAAGTTTCACACGCAACATCAGCAGGGCACGTGTATTTCAGGGGTGCGCGGGAAGTTCCACACGCAATCTCATCAGGGTACGTGTATTTCGTGGTGCGGGGGAAGTTTCACACGCGACATCAGCAGGGTACGTGTATTCCAGGGGTGCGCGGGAAGTTCCACATGCGATTCCATCAGGGTACGTGTATTCCAGGGGTGCGCGGGAAGTTCCACACGCAATTGGGCCAGTGCGAGCAGGGTACGCGCATTTCAGGGGTGCGCGGGAAGTTCCACACGCGATTCCATCAGGGTACGTGTATTACAGGGGTGCGCGAGGAGCACCACACGTGAATTGCACGTGTGGGTCCTCCCAGGTGTTCCCTCTACACCCTCCACGGCCCCTGCAGGTGGCTCACACCACGCCAGGGGCCTACCCTGCACATGTCCTGCAGGCACACCATCCACCATGGCCATGACCCCAAGCCAACCCACATGTCAACTTGCACTACTGCCCACCAACGCATGTCCCCCTGCACCCCCAGCCCCCAGGGGCACCCTCCACCAGGCCCCCACCCATGTCTCCCACCACCCCCCAGCCACCAGGGGCAGCCTCCACCAGGCCCCCACCCATGTCTCCCAGCACCCCCACCCCCCAGCCACCATGGTAGCCTCCACCAGGCCCCCACCCATGTCTCCCAACCCCCCACCCCCCAGCAGTGCAGGGGCAGCCTCCACCAGGCCCCCACCCATGTCTCCCAGCACCCCCACCCCCCAGCCACCGGGGACAGCCTCCACCAGGCCCCCACTCATGTCTCCCACCACCCCCACCCCCCAGCCACCAGAGGCAGCCTCCACCAGGCCCCCACCCATGTCTCCCACCACCCCCACCCCCCAGCAGTGCAGGGGCAGGTTCCACCAGGCCCCCACCCATGTCTCCCAGCACCCCACCCCCCAGCCACCAGCGGCAGCCTCCACCAGCCCCCCACCCATGTCTCCCACCACCCCCACCCCCCCAGCAGTGCAGGGGCAGCATCCACCAGGCCCCCACCTATGTCTCCCAGCACCCCACCCCCCAGCCACCAGGGGCAGCCTCCACCAGGCCCCCACCCATGTCACCCACCACCCCACCCCCCAGCAGTGCAGGGGCAGCCTCCACCAGGCCCCCACCCATGTCTCCCAGCACCCCCACTCCCCAGCCACCAGGGGCAGCCTCCACCAGGCCCCCACCCATGTCTCCCACCACCCACCCCCCCAGCAGTGCAGGGGCAGCCTCCACCAGGCCCCCACCCATGCCACCCAGCAACCCACCCCCCAGCAGTGCAGGGGCATCCACCACCAGGCCCCACCCATGTCTCCCAGCACCCCCACCCCCCAGCCACCAGGGGCAGCCTCCACCAGGCCCCCACCCATGTCTCCCACCACCCCCACCCCCAGCACTGTGGGGCACCTGCCAGCAGGCCCCCACCGATGTCCAACTCATGTTCCCCACCACCCCACCACCCAGCCACCAGGGGCAGCCTCCACCAGGCCCGCACCCATGTCTCCCACCGCCCCCACCCCCCAGCAGTGCAGAGGCACCCACCACCAGGCCCCCACGCATGTCTCCCACCACCCCCACCCCCCAGCAGTGCAGGGGCAGCCTCCACCAGGCCCCCACCCATGTCTCCCACCACCCCCACCCCCCAGCCACCAGGGGCACCCTCCACCAGGCCCCCACCCATGTCTCCCACCACCCCCACCCCCAAGCCACTAGGGACACCCACCACCAGGCCCCCACCCATGTCTCCCAGCACCCCCACCCCCCAGCCACCAGGGGCAGCCTCCACCAGGCCCCCACCCATGTCTCCCACCACCCCCACCCCCCAGCCACCAGGGGCACCCTCCAGCAGGCCCCCACCCATGTCTCCCACCCCCCCGCACCTCCCCCAGCACTGTGGGGCACCTGCCAGCAGGCCCCCACCCATGTCCAACTCATGTTCCCCACCACCCCCACCCCCTAGCACTGTGGGACACCTGCCAGCAGGCCCCCACCCATGTCCAACTCATGTTCCCCACCACCCCCACCCCACTCAGCACTGTGGGGCACCTGCCAGCAGGCCCCCACCCATGTGCAACTCATGTTCCCCAGCCAACATGTCATCACAATCTAGATCCCTGGTCCCTATGGTCAGCCTCCAAATGCAAAACACCCACCCGAGTATTTCATCCACCCACTCAGAATTTGCAATTACATCACAGAACACCAATTGCAAGTTCCGAAACAAACACATTTCCCTCACATACACCCAATGGGTGTCAGTGAATCTCAAAACACATATCATGAAATGCATGAAACCAATGAGATACCACACATTGAAGTTCACCAAAAAAAATATGTATTAAAGGAAACATAAATAGAATCAAAAATGAAGAAACAGAAATGTGAATGTACAAAAATTAAAAGAAGCATGTCCGTGAAAAAAAGCAAAACCAAAAATAAAATTCCAAAGTAATGTTGTCCAAAGTCAATGTCCACAAAACAAAATCCAATGGGAAATAAAAAAGAAAGCCATTGCTCCATGGTTAAAATGTGAAAAAAAATACAATCCAACAGGGAACTATGTACATGGGAACAAGCCAGGGTCCATTATCCCAACAAAAGAAAGGAAACCTATCTACCTACACTAACTAATAAAATAAACTATATACAAAAATGTGGCCAATGTCCGAAAGGTCCAAATAAAATCAAAACAAAAATGAAACCTAACACTACCTACATAACTATGTACAAGGGCAGCGGGCTAGTTTCATGGCTCACTTGTGGATGTCCCGGGCCAGGGCATCATCGAACTCCTCCTCAATGTCCCAGAGGCGGTCCTCCTCCATGGCCCCGAGGGTCTGCAGGGCCGTCGACGTGTCCACCTCCAAACCCCTGTGGATTGCCTCGAGGCACTCGGCCCGCCTCAGGGCCCTCCGCATGGAGTTCTCTGCCCTGACCATTGTGAGCCGTGCCTCTTCCGCCCGCTGCCGCTCCGCATCTATGGCGTGGCCCAACCGCTGCCACATGGAAGACACTCTTTGTCCTGGGTCCTCCTGCCCTCCGGCCGATGCCTGCCCCTCCGATGTTGAAGGCCCCGAGCCTTCATGGCTCCCACCACATTGCTGCTGCTGCTGTGCCTCTGCCCGTGCACTGCCTCCTGCTGCCTGCACATCCTCCGCCAGCTGGGGTGCAGTCGTAGATATGGCCACCCCTGCTTGACGTCCGACTCCTGACTGTGGCAGGGATGCCTCCTCCACCAGCCTGGCCGCACCGTCAAAGGCAGCTCCACAGGGCACCCAGGTGACTGATGGGTGGGAAGATGGCACGGAGGACGACTGGCGCGTAGGGGGTCCAGTTGAAGAGGGGGTCGTAGCAAGCCCCATCAGACGGAGGAATCCGGCCTGGGTGACCTGTCCCAGCAGGCTGACGTGGTCAACGAGCCATTTGAGATGACATGCAGTCTCCTCATGAAAAGACTGCAGGTCACCTCGCATGGCCCGTTGACGCAACGCCACACAAGCCAGGACAGGCTCAACCCAGACCCGGATAGCCACGTCCGCAGGCAGAGGAAGGCCGGTTGACGTGAGCTCATCCCCTGCCTGAAAACGGGTCTGGACGTAGGCATCCCTGCTGGTGCAAGATGATGCAGGGACAGGATTGCACATAGGCACCTCCGCGGCGGCCTGTGCTGCCTCCTGTCCCTGGTCCTGCACTGCACCACTAGCACCAGTGGGATCCCCACCTCCAGACCCCGTCTCTGGTGCTTGCACGGCCTCCTCCTCCACCAAACCCCCCACCAACCTGGATGACTCCGTGCCATCTTCCCCTGTTGGGCCCTGTGGGGTCCCAGCTGCCCCTTCTGCTGCCGAGGAGTCCAACTCCAACCTCGGCCTCTTGGACCTCCCCCCGGCAGCTGGGGCCTGGGATGCGGCACCGGACTCCTCACTCCCCGATGAGATCACAACATGGGAGGGGAGCCGGGCCTTGCGTCTCCGGCTGGCGGTGGGATCCACATACCGCTGTCACATGCATCCATGTTGCATCACTGTTGCACCCTTGTCAAATACACACACATGCACATGTACACAGTGCTGATACATGCAGCCGAAAACAACATACATGCGTGACATCACGGACATGTCTACTTACATACACATTCATCCAAACATGTGTGCCCACACAACTGCATTTGGCATGCAAGCCTACACACACAAGCACCATCCATGTCTCACACATTCCAGCCCTCGCATGTTTTAGCCCCACGGCCCTGTACACCACCACCCATACTCGACCCCATACAAACAGATGTGCAACCTGCACACTACTGAATAATCACCACACGCACTGCTCACAATCAGGATGCATGTACACTCACCGCTCGACTCCAGACGGGTCTGCCTCTCAAGGACCTGGACGTGGAGCGCTGGGGATATGCGTTCCAGGACCCTCATCTGTTCTTCCGACAAGTGGCCCCGGCGCCCATTGGCATCCGCTGCCTTCAAGAGGTGCCGGGCCTTGTTCAGGGTCCTGGACCTGAAGTCCTCCCAGCCTTTCTTGACATGTTGTAAGTCGCGGACTGCCACCCCCTCCGCGTTGATGGCAGTCACGATGTCAGTCCAGATCCGAGTCCGTCCTTCCTTGTCGGCGCGGGAACTTCCGAAGAGGGCATCATACTGCCCCAGGACTTGCTCCACCAGGACACCAACTTCGGTGGCACTGTCGCTGGTGCCCCTCTGCCTCTCTGGCCGGTGGTTGTCAGTGGTCTCAGATGGTGTTTGCCCCGACATAACAACCCCAGAGGCAGGAGTGGGTGGGCAACTGGGTCCTGGGGCTGGGATGTGGAGCAATGGAATCCCAGTCGGGAGTCTTCGGTTCCAGCAGGGGTGGTCACAGCAACAGCACCCCTGGCTGATGTGCAGGCAGCAAATGGCAGGGCACGTGGGCAGCAGGCAGTCAGGCAGCAGCAGATGGCAGGTGGGAGCGTGCTCGGGGCTCTGGGGGGCAGTAGTTTGGCCTTCTGGGCAGGAGCGTGGTCTTCCCTGTGCTTACGCGTGGCCAGCTTGATATGGAGTGATTTGGCACGTGAAAAATCTGCACGTCAGCGTGTAATTCGAGGAAAGGCCCTTAGCGCGTAAGCGCATCTGCACGCATACGCATTTTCATTGGACAGAAGGCCCCTCAAGCGCAAGCGCCCCTGTGACGTGATGCGTACAGACGTGCATGGGCATTTGAGCGCACGTGAAAAACTGCACGTCCGCGTGTAATACGAGGAAAGGGCCCATGCGCGTAAGCGCGCGTGAAAAACTGCAAGTCCGCGTGCAATACGAGGAAAGGGCCCATGAGCGTAAGCGCGCGTGGAAAACTGCACGTCTGCGTGTAATACGAGGAAAGGGCCCATGCACGTAAGTGACGTGACGCGCGCGTGTGTTTTCCTCAGCACGGGTTAAAGGTGAGCGGGCCCAGCAGTTCGCTGTACGTGCCTTTCGTGGAGAACGACATGTGTTGCTGCTTCCTGTTGTTTCGCGCGCCATCACAACTTCACAGCTATCAAGGACGTATCTCTTCTTTTGGCGGGGGTATTGGCTACGCGTGTTTTTCTGCATCGCGCTAGTCAGACGGTGAGTCGCACACGCTCTTTTTCCCACTGCAGGTGCCCCTGTGTATCGCACCCATTTTCGATGTCATAGTAGCCTGCGTGTCCCACGCATATGCGTTATTCGTGTTACTGGGTGCCACCGCGTACTGCGGGAGGTTGAATCCACGCACGTAGGCTGCAGGGTTGCGTGCACGGTTTTACTGCAGTTTTGGGGTGCCTGAGCGTTGCGTGACCCGTCACCACATCACCGGGGTCACATACAGCCTTGCAGGTGCAGGGGGGCTGTTAACATCTTGCTTCCCACCCCCTTCACCCCAATTGCCCAGGTCAATTGTGGTGTACACCTCCCATTGGCACCACTCCATCTGTGCCAGCACTACTACATCTGTGCCATGGTTGGGAGGCCACCAAAGGTGAGGGGCGCCTCAGCTGGGCGTTCTCCTCGTGGCGGGCGTGGTCGAGGCCGTGGCCGTGCTGACCAGGGAGTAGGGGGACTCCAGGGTGTCCAGGGCAGCCACAGAGGGGGAAGAGGCAGGGGTGCGCCACTTGAGCACAATGTTGTGCCATGTGTCGGTGCAGCCATGCCACCACCCCCTGTGGTTCCGGGGGATGCAGCTCCTGCATCTGGCACTGGCACCCGTATGACCCGGCAGTCCGTTCCATCGACTGCCACGGGCCCAAGGGTAGTGGTAGCTGCAGGTGCAGCTGTGGACACCGCCACCCAGGCTCAGGGTCTGCCAGCGCAGGCTGTGTTGGCACTTGAAGAGCCCTTGGTAGATCTCCAACAGGCCAGGGGGGAAACCATAGGGGCACGCCTGGCTGCTCAGACCAAGACACGTGTCCCTGGGGCAGTCATGTCATCTGCTGCCCCGAACAGCCCGGTGTTGGCAAGTGCAGGGGCAGATGCACCCAACAGCACCCCGGTTGTGAGTCTGCCAACCAGGACCATTGCGGTCAATGACCCTGCCACAGCTGATGTTGCTGCGCAGGGTCCATTAGTGGGCACCCATATGCCACTGACACAAGTCAGGCCTTTGGCCATCCCTCCACCTGCCACTCCCTTGGCTCAATCCACCGAAAACACTGGCCATACTGGTCAGGGCGGCATTAGCCAGCCAGGGTCTGCGCCACAGTCCAAGAGGAGGAAGGTTGCACCTGCGGCACAGGCTGGGACCCCACACACAGCCACGACCTCCTGCAAGTCGAGGAAGAAGCCTTTCTGTAAGCAGGAACTGGACTTCCTTGTGGACTACGTGCGGGGCCACAGCCGTGACATGCTAGTGGGTGCCAATAATCAGACTACGGCTGCCCAACGTGACACCCACTGGAAGCATGTTGCGGAACATGTCAGTTCATTCGGCCATGAGGTGCGCACGGCGCAGGAGTGCAAAAAGCGTTGGAATGACATCAAGCGCAGCACTAAGGCTAAGCGTGCCTCAAATTACAACTTGACTCTGGTGACTGGCGGTGGGCCTGCACCAGAGGAGGAAGAACTCACTCCGCAGGAGGCTCTCGTTGCGGAATTCATACCACCTGAATTGGTCGAAGGAGTGGGAGAGATGCTGGACTTTGATGCCCAGTCCAGTGAGTGTTGATGCGTCTTTGTTGAGGACGTGTGTGTTTCACTTGTGGGATGTGTTGTGCATGATTGCTGCTACATGTGACGTGTACATGGTTCTGAGGTGTAAGTAATGCAATGCTACCGTCATGCATGTCTCCTCTGCCTGCATGCGGGACTCCATGTGGGCATGCTCCCTTGCCCCTCATCCGCCACTCTGCACCCCAGTTCCACCTTTGCACTGGTCTGCTTCAATCTTGCCAATGTGTAGTTTCTTGTTAATGTGTCCTGTGTAGATGCTAACTTCCAGCGTAGAAACTGCCAGACATATGCCGTGTGGTACAGCCTTAGTACTCGATGCAGGGTATCTCACTTGTACTGTGCATGGGTCAGATGTCCCGCAGGGACATGAGTGCCCATTCATGCTCCATGTGCATTGCACGCATGCCCCTATGTGTCCTTGACTGGATGATCACTGTAATATGAGTTCTTGGTTACATACATTGCCTGCCATCTCATCGGCCTCCCCATGTCAACTGTGGCTCAGTCCTGCGTTGCACACATGTTTAGGCTCTGACAATCTGTGCGGCTCACAGGCCTCAGCCTGTTCAATGGCCAATGACTCTGTCCAACTCTTGTTGTGTCTTCTTCACACGTGGGCGGCCTCCGGAGTTTTCATCATGTGTCCTGCCCACTGTCCCAGCATCATTTGCAGTGTTGATCCACTCTGGGTGTCCTTATGATGTCCCAGAGGCAGCAAGCAGAGGAGAGGTTTGCACAGCTTGAGCGTACCATCTCGGCTGAGCTACAGGCTTGCCGGGAGGTGCAGCGGTTGTCCAGCCAGGCCTTGCAGGAGGAACTCCGTGTTACACGTGCTACCTTGCAAGAGGAAGCACGTGTATCACGTGAGGTTCTGCATGCAGACCTATGTCACATCGCCACACAGAACCAGGCTCACCCGTCCGGCAGACTTGCTGCCGACGAGGGGCAAGCTGCGGCTAGGCGTGGCCAGGCTACTGTGCCACGTCCTCCTTTACAGGATGAGCCAGACTCGGACGACCATCTATCTCCCACATAGGTCGGGCTGTGCAGGCGTTGAGCCCATGGAGGATTTTTTTTTGGCTCAGCATCATCGCATGTGGATGTTGAGCAGCAACCTGTACCTCCCCCCTCCTGGGTGCCTCCCCTCCCCCCCGGGTCGTATGTGGCCATTTTTGATTTTTCTTTTAGTTTAGTTAGTTAAGTTTCTGTTTGATAGTTAGTTTAAATAGGTAATGTAGGTTTTCCATTGTTAGTGTAATTAGTTAATAGTTGAGTTAGTTTAAAATTGCTAGTCTATTGTGCTTTCATGTGACGGTGCGGTGCTTTGTGGCTTTTGAAGGCATCCACTGTCTGTTCCAGCTGGGCCCTTCATGGTTGTCACATATGCCACTCCTGCCTCCCTTATCCATGGGCTCGCAAGGATAGTTCGGTGTTACAGAATATTACACAAGGGCTTTGGACTGTCATATCTGTGGCATGTCTGGTGCTGTGTGACTTGTGTTGACACCCCTAGTGGGGATGATTTAGGTGTGATTGTCCACTGTTCAGCTTTTGCTAGATGGGGTGTGTCATGATTAATGTGTACATTGATTGCTATGAATTGTGTAGTATGTTTCATATCTTTCCTGTACACGTGCTTGTTGCAATTCATGCTGTGGATAGTATTCCACACTTTGGAGGTGAAAGACGGACTGATGGTGTGATTTGTGATGTGACTCTCTGACATGGTCAAGTAATGAGATGCCTGATGAGACACACACAGATGACTTTGAAGCATTAATCATGTGTTTCATGCCCTTTCTGAAGGGGGATGAGCCTCCAGAGCACCTTTGCCAGCAGACATGGCCCATTGGACGACGGAATTCTGGACCCGTTTGTTGGTGCCCACATGCACATGTGTGCACAAGCAGAGGCACAGTGATTGCAGACCCACATCCTAGAACTGCTGACATGTTCCAAGGAACTCCAGGCAAGGTGAGCATCACAGGGGGGCCACGACACAGCAAAGCTTGCACCAGGCGAGTTGCACATGCAGGCTTAGTCACAGCACTGAGGGTGAGCTTAGACGAATATTGGTGTTGAAGCACACAATGCAGCTCAAATGTGTTTGTGGACTGATGGCTGTTGATAGTAGGGTTGTCTGGGACACATGCAGGAGCAGTGGCACATACCCTCCGGTGCACCAAGGTCCATTGAGACACTTGTATCAACCATGTAGCCTTCCGAGACATGGAAAGGGGCAGCTCACAGGGACATACAGCAAGGGACATACTCGGGTGCAGTGCATGTCTTTTCCACGTACTTCATGATAAATGCACTGCCAACTTTGTTTCGGTCATGGTGGTACGCAACTTGCTCTGTAGTCATGGCTTGCTATATGGGTCTGTCTGCTTACCCAGGGAACATTGCATGTTGTGTGAATTGTGACACATTGGTGTTCCATTTGCCACACACCCACCAGCGGCTGACTTACTGCATTGACTGTGTATGACCCATCACAGGGGTGATGTTATATATGGGTATGAAGCATCGACCACAGATTGTCTGTTTGTAGAGTAGTTTGTTGCTATGGGGCATGTTTGGTGTTGTGTTTTTGTGTAATTGGTACATACAGGTTGTTGACTGTGGCTCTCTTTGCAGAATTGCAGTGCTCCTGTAACCAGACCTGAGAGTGCGCAGGCAGGAAGCACTCAAAACCAGAGATAAGTGTCTTGTTGTTTTTCTTTCGAACTGCTCTGCATAGGCTTGCTGGGGAGTGTACTGATGCATGGATGTATGTGTGGTTCAATTTGGTATGTTTTTTCTCCCTAATCACCCGTGATCCTATGCAATTTTGAAACTTGTACCCTCTACCCGGTGTTCCTGCTTCCCATACCTATCCAAGCAACGTTCCTTGACCCTCTTTCCCCACTGGGGTTGCGGATGCCTGTGTAAGCCCCGAACTTGCAGGTGCCAAAACCCTAGAGAGGGTGGTTGGTTCGTACCACTCCTGAGCCTGGACTACAGAAGGCCATGACAATGATGTCCAAGTTTGTTTGGATTGTGTATGTGTTCATGCAGGTTGTACATTTTCGTGCATTCCCTAGTTTCATGTGTCATTCCTCCTCCCCTCTCCTGCAACTCATTCCAGTCATCCAGTGTGTCAACACCTGTCCCGACTGCATATCCCTGAACCTCCTTCCCCACCAGGGTCTCAGGGGCCTGTGTGAGTTTGACCTTGCAGGCACCCGGGACATGGTGGGGGTGGTTGTTTCGTGACACTCCCGTGCCTGTACAGGGGACCTGTGACAGTACACATCCATTCATGGTGCATCATCCTATGCCCTGTACCACACATGTCTCACATCCTGTCGTGACATTGTTTTGCTGTGCTACCTTGGTTGTTGCATCATTGTGGTAGTACTTGGCCTTTGTGAGGTAATGCTACGTCAAGTCATCTACTAAAGGGTGTTCGGGTTCGTTTTTATGCCTTGGATTTTGTGATTTTGGAAATGAGTGTGGATTCTGAGGGTTCAGGCATCTTTTTACACACAAGGTGGGAGATGGTGACGAAGAGTAAAGGTGATCCTGTGGCCAGGTGGAATTGAGGGTTGGAGGCTCCATGACCCAGGTGCAGTTTTTCAGTGGGTCATGGTCATTTGTGAGGGAGGGGGGGGTTGTTGTTGATAGTTGCCTTGCCCTGCAGTGTGATGGGAACTCTGACATAGTAATGGTGGTATCCTATGTACATGTTGTGTTCTGCTGATCAATGCCTGTTCATGTGTTGTGTTTTCCTTTCAGGTGCGAGGGGATAGTTGTGGTTTGACATGCTGGGGTGTACACATGGTGGATGTTCACATGTGATGTGTAGGGAACACTGATGGTAACTTGAGTGCACATGCATATGTGTAGTGCATGTCCTTGCAGAACCACACACTTGCACTCTGATGCACTAAATGTACTCCCACCCTTGCATATCCACGTGTACACTGTTTGCCTTCTGGTGCCCACTGTGTCCCGGCAGCACATGTTCTGTGACCGATTATGGATCTAGTAAATGCCTAATTTGATGTTTGATGTGGTCTGTCACTTAGATGTGATGCTCAGGGTGTGCATCACACACAATGGCTGTTCACTGTGCTGTGCGCTGAGCAGTGTGATGCAGGAGTAGGACACTGCACACATGAGCTGCAGTGTTGATTTTGCAATGCATAATGTGCATGTAGACAGGCATTCATTGTTATGTTACGTCTACGACTGTTGTAATGCATTTGGAAATGACTTATTTTGGGTGGGAGATTTTGTTGGTCTGTTATTTCATCTGATTCTGGGTCAGGCATCATTGTCCGATGCCACTGTACATTTAGGACATGGCAATGTGTAGCTTATCGTTACTGTGTTGGTGTATGGGTATTGCTTGCCATGTCATGTTGATGTTTGGGAGGGTTTGAGTGACAGTGATGGCCATGGCCTGTTTTGCAGGTGTGTATGATGTACACCTTGCATGTCCGGGTCATCCGCTTCTCAGAGCAACTAGCTGGGGGTAGATTTCTCTCCGCAGCAGGGCCCTCCCCCTGGGACAGACTTCCTGCCTGACTTGAACTTGAGGGGAACCATCTCCAGTTCTGGAAGCACCTCAAGACCTTCCTCTTTGCTTCTGCTTACTCTCTCCCTCTCCCTGGCAGAATTCTTCACTGGAACTGCACAGGAGCTGCAACTGGGCCACTCTCACCGACCTCGGTCCCTGGCCCAGCCACTCTCCACTTGCACTGCCTCCCTGGCAACCCCTGCACTGCAGTACTGTCTCTCTATCCCTACAGCCCTCCCTTCCCAGCACTTGTCTGCACTTACCTTTGCAGTTGCCACCAGCCGACCTATGTATTATTTTTTTGGGCTACTTCCCCTGTACTGGACTCCCCCCCACCCTTCCCCTTGCACTTATCCCTTCCCCCTACCCCTGCACTTGCACGATCTCAATGACACCTGGCCTAGTAGTACCGTTGTCTGTCTTCCCTTGTTCCCCCCTCCCTGCCTCATTGCGCCTTGAAATACTTGTGTATGGCCCATATCATGTCATATGTCATATGTGTGCCTTTTGGTCACACAGGACAGCTTGTGTTTAAGTAGCTAGGGATGCAGACGATGTGGCACTTCCATGGCAACTATCTCAGGGTGGTAGGGTTGTGACAGTTGACTGTCTCTTTGTCATCATCGATTGTCACCTGGTATGTGCCAGGCCTGTGTGCACTCCGCAGGGGTGGGAGTTTAGGTGAAAAATGCGGCCACAAGCTGGGTCCCGGCTTCCTCGCCACATGCCCTGTCCCCTCCCATGGGCAGCGCCTGTGCCTGTGGTTGGGGATGTGGGGGCACCACCATGTCCACCGGGACGCCCTGCCTTGTTGCAACATTGTGCAGCACACATGCTGCCACAATGATCCTGCACACTACTGGTGGTGCATAGAGTAGTTGCCCACCAGAGCGGTCAAGGGAGCGGAAACGTGACTTGAGCACTCCGAATGTGCGCTCCACTATGCCCCTGGTTGCAATATGGGTGGCGTTGTATCTTACCTGGGGTGGTGTGGTGGGGTTCCGGATTGGCGTCATCATGTGGTTGCTCAGAGGGTAGGCACTGCCCCTGGGGAGGTGATAATAGTTGAGATTATTAGGGTTTGGATATTTGTCTGTGTGTGACTTGCATGCATGTGCAAGGGCATTTGTACTGACCTAGGAGCCATGTGTCGCCATGCTGTCCAGCTTCCAGGGCCCGGCTCAGGGCGGACATTCTGCATATGAAACTGTCATGGGTGAAGCCAGGGTAGTTTGCATAGACAGAGGTGATGATTCCCTTTGCATCACATACCACCTGTACATTGATGGAATGCCAGTGCTTGCGGTTGCGGTAGATGTGCTCAATGGCCCTAGGTGGACGTAGGGCCACATGGGTGCAATCTATGGCACCGAGCACTTTGGGGAAGTGTGCCACCCTGAAAAAATCCAGGACAACGGCCTGCCTTTCTGCGGGTGCTCTGGGCATGTATATGTGCCTGCGGACTGAGGGGCGCGCTGTGATGATTGCCAGTTCCTGGTGTAGGCAGCGTGACTGTGTGGCCTGTGAGACCCCCCCCCACTATGGCAGTGGTCCGCTGAAATGACCCAGTGGCCAAAAAATGCAGGACATTGAGCAGCTTCTCCAAGGGGCTCAATGTTTGGGAGCAAAGGGTGGGGGATGTGAGGTCATCTTCCCACTCCCTGACCAGGTCTAGGATGATATGGGGTGGAAACCTATACCTGCCGTAGACCTGGTCGTCAGGCATCCCAAAAAGGCTTGTCCGTGGTGCGAAAATGCGTGCCCTGGCTATTCTCCTCCTCCTGCGGTGTCCCACGATCAGTGCAACGACAAATGGGACATTCATCGTAGCTGTATATACGCGTTTGTTGTTTGCGCGCACTTTTATGCTCTGCGTGGGGACGCCTCCGCCTGCCTTCATGTGGGCGGACGCGTTGACGCCTGTGCACGTCTTTTGCCGTGCGCGGGTTTCCCGTATTCGGATACGTGGTAAGACTGTACGTCCGAGTGTCATCGCGTGTGATCGGAGGGGAGTGAGCGTACAAGCGATTGGCCTGGGTACGTGTATTTCGGGGTGCGTGGAAAGTTCCACACGTGATTAGCCTGGGTACGTGTGTTCCGGGGTGCCGGGAAGTTTCACACGCGATTGGTGGAAATCCCTGTGTGTTCTGTCATCCCGTGCAATGAGGGAAACACCCGCGCGCATCACGTCACAGACGCGCTCACGCGCTAAGGGCCTTTGGTCCAATGAAATCGCATATGCGTGCTGCCGTGCATACGCGCTAGGGGCCTTTCCTTGTATTACACGCGGACGTGCAGTTTTTCACGCGCGCTTATGCGCATGGGCCCTTTCCTCGTATTACACGCGGACGTGCAGTTTTTCACGCGCGCTGAAATGCCCATGCACGTCTGTACGCGTCACGTCACAGGGGCGCTTGCGCTTGAGGGGCCTTCTGTCCAATGAAAATGCGTATGCGTGCAGACGCGCTTACGCGCTAAGGGCCTTTCCTTGAATTACACGCTGACGTGAAGATTTTTCACGTGCCAAATCACTCCGTATCAAGCTGGCCACGCATAAGCACAGGGAAGACCACGCTCCTTCCCAGAAGGCCAAACTACTGCTCCCCAGAGCCCCGAGCACGCTCCCACCTGCCATCTGCTGCTGCCTGACTGCCTGCTGCCCACGTGCCCTGCCATTTGCTGCCTGCACATCAGCAAGGGGTGCTGTTGCTGTGACCACCCCTGCTGGAACCGAAGACTCCCGACTGGGATTCCATTGCTCCACATCCCAGCCCCAGGACCCAGTTGCCCACCCACTCCTGCCTCTGGGGTTATCATGTCGGGGCAAACACCATCTGAGACCACTGACAACCCCCGGCCAGAGAGGCAGAGGGGCACCAGCTTCAGTGCCACCGAAGTTGGTGTCCTGGTGGAGCAAGTCCTGGGGCAGTATGATGCCCTCTTCGGAAGTTCCTGCGTCGACGAGGAAGGACGGACTCGGATCTGGACTGACATCGTGACTGCCATCAACGCGGAGGGGGTGGCAGTCCGCGACTTACAACATGTCAAGACGTGCTGGGAGAACTTCAGGTCCAGGACCCTGAACAAGGCCCGGCGCCTCTTGAAGGCAGCGGATGCCAAGGGGCGCCGGGGCCACTTGTCGGAAGAACAAATGAGGGTCCTGGAATGCATATCCCCAGCGCTCCACGTCCAGGTCCTTGAGAGGCAGACCCGTCTGGAGTCGAGCGGTGAGTGTACATGCATCCTGATTGTGAGCAGTGCGTGTGGTGATTATTCAGTAGTGTGCAGGTTGCACATCTGTTTGTATGGGGTCGAGTATGGGTGGGGGTGTACAGGGCCGGGGGGCTAACACATGCGAGGGCTGGAATGTGTGAGACATGGATGGTGCTTGTGTGTGTAGGCTTGCATGCCAAATGCAGTTGTGTGGGCACACATGTTTGGATGAATGTTTATGTAAGTAGACATGTCCGTGATGTCACGCATGTATGTTGTTTTCAGCTGCATGTATCAGCACTGTGTACATGTGCATGTGTGTGTATTTGACAAGGGTGCAACAGTGATGCAACATGGATGCATGTGACAGCGGTATGTGGAAGCCTGATTGGCAGATGTGACATGGATGCCCGTCTGAACACTGCGACACTTGGCAGAGGTGTACACATGCATGCAAGTGTGGTGGTGTGTGTACATGTGTGGTGCACTTCCTGTGTTGCATGTGATGTCTGGCTCACCTTTGGCTGCTCATGCTGTTGTTTGTGTATGGATGGTGCTGGCAGTTGCGATATAGCTGTGGTATGGCTCATGTGTGCGAGTTGAAATGACATGTGTGTTGGGGATTGTGATGACATGTCTGAGGTTTGCCAATGCCACTCATGGACAACTGTCATGTGTGTATGTGCCCATTGTACAGTGCCCTGATGCCTGTGTTTTGTTTCTCCCTGTCTGCAGCGTCAACTGATGAAGAGGGCGGAGAAGGTGCTGTGGAGCACAGCGGCGGGGATCCCACCGCCAGCCGGAGACGCAAGGCCCGGCTCCCCTCCCATGTTGTGATCTCGTCGGGGAGTGAGGAGTCCGGTGACGCATCCCAGGCCGCAGCTGCCGGGGGGAGGTCCAAAAGGCGGAGTTTGGAGTTGGACTCCTCGGCAGCAGAAGGGGCAGCTGGGACCCCACAGGGCCCAACAGGGGAAGATGGCACGGAGTCATCCAGGTTGGTGGGGGGTTTGGTGGAGGAGGAGGCCGTGCAAGCACCAGAGACGGGGTCTGGAGGTGGGGATCCCACTGGTGCTAGTGGTGCAGTGCAGGACCAGGGACAGGAGGCAGCACAGGCTGCCGCGGAGGTGCCTGTGTGCAATCCTGTCCCTGATCCTGTCCCTGCATCATCTTGCACCAGCAGGGATGCCTACGTCCAGACCCGTTTTCAGGCAGGGGATGAGCTCACGTCAACTGGCCTTCCTCTGCCTGCGGACGTGGCTATCCGGGTCCGGGTTGAGCCTGTCCTGGCTGGTGTGGCGTTGTGTCAACGGGCCATGCGAGGTGACCTGCAGTCTTTTCATGAGGAGACTGCACGTCATCTCGAATGGCTCGTTGACCACATCAGCCTGCGGACAGGTCACCCAGGCCGGATTCTTCCGTCTGATGGGGCTTGCTACGACCCCCTCCTCAACTGGACCCTCTACGCGCCAGTCATCCTCCGTGCCATCTTCCCACCCATCAGTCACCTGGGTGACCTGTGGAGCTGCCTCTGACGGTGCGGCCAGGCCGGTGGAGGAGGCATCCCTGCCACAGTCGGGAGTCGGACGTCCAGCAGGGCTGGCCACATCTACGACTGCACCCCAGCTGGCGGAGGATGTGCAGGCAGCAGGAGGCAGTGCACGGGCAGAGGCACAGCAGCAGCAGCAACGTGGTGGGAGCCATGAAGGCTCGGGGCCTTCAACATCGGAGGGGCAGGCATCGGCCGGAGGGCAGGAGGACCCAGGACAGAGAGTGTCTTCCGTGTGGCAGCGGTTGGGCGACGCCATAGATGCGGAGCGGCAGCGAGAGGAAGAGGCACGGCTCACAATGGTCAGGGCGGAGAACTCCATGCGGAGGGCCCTGAGGCGGGCCGAGTGCCTCGAGGCAATCCGCAGGGGTTTGGAGGTGGACACGTTGACGGCCCTGCGGACCCTCGGGGCCATGGAGGAGGACTGCCTCCAGGACAATGAGGAGGAGTTCGATGATGCCCTGGCCCGGGACATCCATAAGTGAGCCGTGAAACTAGCCCGCTGCCCTTGTACATAGTTATGTAGGTAGTGTTAGGTTTCATTTTTGTTTTGATTTTATTTGGACCTTTCGGACATTGGCCACATTTTTGTATATAGTTTATTTTATTAGTTAGTGTAGGTAGATAGGTTTCCTTTCTTTTGTTGGGATAATGGACCCTGGCTTGTTCCCATGTACATAGTTCACTGTTGGATTGTATTTTTTTTCACATTTTGACCATGGAGCAATGGCTTTCTTTTTTATTTCCCATTGGATTTTGTTTTGTGGACATTGACTTTGGACAACATTACTTTGGAATTTTATTTTTGGTTTTGCTTTTTTTCACGGACATGCTTCTTTTAATTTTGTACTTCTGTACATTCACATTTCTGTTTGTGTGGTATCTCATTGGTTTCATGCATTTCATGATATGTGTTTTGAGATTCACTGACACCCATTGGGTGTATGTGAGGGAAATGTGTTTGTTTCGGAACTTGCAATTGGTGTTCTGTGATGTAATAGCAAATTATGAGTGGGTGGATGCAATACTCGGGTGGGTGTTTTGCATTTGGAGGCTGACCATAGGGACCAGGGATCTAGATTGTGATGACATGTTGGCTGGGGAACATGAGTTGCACATGGGTGGGGGCTTGCTGGCAGGTGCCCCACAGTGCTGGGGGGTGGCGGTGGTGGGGAACATGAGTTGGACATGGGTGGGGGCCTGCTGGCAGGTGCCCCACAGTGCTGGGGGGTGGGGGTGGTGGGAGACATGGCTGGGGGCCTGGTGGAGGCTGCACCTGGTGGTTTGGGGGTGGGGGTGCTGGGAGACATGGGTGGGGGCCTGGTGGAGGGTGCCCCTGGGGGCTGGGGGGTGGGGGTGGTGGGAGACATGGGTGGGGGCCTGGTGGAGGCTGCCCCTGGTGGCTGGGGGGGTGGGGGTGGTGGGAGACATGGGTGGGTGCCTGGTGGAGGCTGCCCCTGGTGACTGGGGGGTGGGGGTGGTGGGAGACATGGGTGGGGGCCTGGTGGAGGCTGCCCCTGCACTGCTGGGGGGTGGGGGTGGTGGGAGACATGGGTGGGGGCCTGGTGGAGGCTGCCTCTGCACTGCTGGGGGGTGGGGGTGCTGGGAGACATGGGTGGGGGCCTGGTGGTGGGTGCCCCTGCACTGCTGGGGGATTGGGGTGCTGGGAGACATGGGTGGGGGCCTGGTGGAGGCTGCCCCTGCACTGCTGGGGGGTGGGGGTGCTGGGAGACATGGGTGGGGGCCTGGTGGTGGGTGTCCCACAGTGCTGGGGGGTGGGGGTGGTGGGAGACATGGGTGGGGGCCTGGTGGAGGCTGCCCCTGCACTGCTGGGGGGTGGGGCTGGTGGGAGACATGGGTGGGGGCCTGGTGGAGGCTGCCCCTGCACTGCTGGGGGGTGGGGGTGCTGGGAGACATGGGTGGGGGCCTGCTGGTGGGTGCCCCTGCACTGCTGGGGGGTGGGGGTGCTGGGAGACATCGGTGGGGGCCTGGTGGAGGCTGCCCCTGGTGGCTGGGGGGTGGGGGTGCTGGGAGACATGGGTGGGGGCCTGGTGGTGGGTGCCCCTGCACTGCTAGGGGGTGGGGGGGTGGGAGACATGGGTGGGGGCCTGGTGGAGGCTTCCCCTGGTGGCTGGGGGGTGGGGGTGGTGGGGAACATGAGTTGGACATGGGTGGGGGCCTGCTGGCAGGAGCCTCACAGTGCTGGGGGGTGGGGGTGGTGGGAAACATGGGTGGGAGCCTGGTGGAGGCTGCTCCTGGTGACTGGGGGGTGGGGGTGGTGGGAGACATGGGTGGGGGCCTGGTGGAGGCTGCCCCTGCACTGCTGGGGGGGTGGGAGACATGGGTGGGGGCCTGGTGGAGGCTGCCCCTGGTGACTGGGGGGTGGGGATGGTGGGAGACATGGGTGGGGGCCTGGTGGAGGCTGCCCCTGCACTGCTGGGGGGTGGGGGTGGTGGGAGACATGGGTGGGGGCCTGGTGGAGGCTGCCCCAGCACTGCTGGGGGGTGGGGGTGCTGGGAGACATGGGTGGGGGACTGGTGGTGGGTGCTCCTGCACTGCTGGGGGGTGGGGGTGCTGGGAGACATGGGTGGGGGCCTGGTGGAGGCTGCCCCTGTAGTGCTGGGGGGTGGGGGTGCTGGGAGACATGGGTGGGGGCCTGGTGGTGGGTGTCCCACAGTGCTGGGGGGTGGGGGTGGTGGGAGACATGGGTGGGTGCCTGGTGGAGGCTGCCCCTGGTGACTGGGGGGAGGGGTGGTGGGAGACATGGGTGGGGGCCTGGTGGAGGCTGCCCCTGCACTGCTGGGGGGTTGGGCTGGTGGGAGACATGGGTGGGGGCCTGGTGGAGGCTGCCCCTGCACTGCTGGGGGGGTGGGAGACATGGGTGGGGGCCTGGTGGAGGCTGCCCCTGGTGGCTGGGGTGTGGGGGTGCTGGGAGACATGGGTGGGGGCCTGGTGGTGGGTGCCCCTGCACTGCTAGGAGGTGGGGGGGTGGGAGACATGGGTGGGGGCCTGGTGGAGGCTGCCCCTGGTGGCTGGGGGTGGGGGTGGTGGGGAACATGAGTTGGACATGGGTTCGGGCCTGCTGGCAGGTGCCTCACAGTGCTGGGGGGTGGGGGTGGTGGGAAACATGGGTGGGGGCCTAGTGGAGGCTGCCCCTGGTGACTGGGGGGTGGGGGTGGTGGGAGACATGGGTGGGGGCCTGGTGGAGGCTGCCCCTGCACTGCTGGGGGGGTGGGAGACATGGGTGGGGGCCTGGTGGAGGCTGCACCTGGTGGCTGGGGGGTGGGGGTGGTGGGGAACATGAGTTGGACATGGGTGGGGGCCTGCTGGCAGGTGCCCCACAGTGCTGGGGGTTGGGGGTGGTGGGAGACATGGGTGGGTGCCTGGTGGAGGTTGCCCCTGGTGACTGGGGGGTGGGGGTGGTGGGAGACATGGGTGGGGGCCTGGTGGAGGCTGCCCCTGCACTGCTGGGGGGTTGGGGTGGTGGGAGACATGGGTGGGGGCCTGGTGGAGGCTGCCCCTGCACTGCTGGGGGGTGGGGGTGCTGGGAGACATGGGTGGGGGCCTGGTGGTGGGTGCTCCTGCACTGCTGGGGGGTGGGGGTGCTGGGAGACATGGGTGGGGGCCTGGTGGAGGCTGCCCCTGTAGTGCTGGGGGGGTGGGGTTGCTGGGAGACATGGGTGGGGGCCTGGTGGTGGGTGCCCCACAGTGCTGGGGGGGTGGGGGTGGTGGGAGACATGGGTGGGTGCCTGGTGGAGGCTGCCCCTGGTGACTGGGGGGTGGGGTGGTGGGAGACATGGGTGGGGGCCTGGTGGAGGCTGCCCCTGCACTGCTGAGGGATGGGGGGGTGGGAGACATGGGGGGGTGCCTGGTGGAGGCTGCCCCTGGTGGCTGGGGGGTGGCGGTGCTGGGAGACATGGGTGGGGGCCTGGTGGAGGCTGCCCCTGGAGGCTGGGGGGTGGGGGTGGTGGGAGACATGGGTGGGGGCCTGGTGGAGGGTGCCCCTGGTGGCTGTGGGTGCAGGGGGACATGCGTTGGTGGGCAGTAGTGCAAGTTGACATGTGGGTTGGCTGGGGGGGCATGGCCATGGTGGATGGGGTGCCTGCAGGACATGTCTAGGGTAGGCCCCTGTGGTGTGAGCCACTTGCAGGGGCCGTGGAGGGTGTAGAGGGAACACCTGGGAGGACCCACACGTGCAATTCACGTGTGCTGCTCCCCGCGCACCCCTGTAATACATGTACCCTGATGAGATCGCGTGTGGAACTTCCCGCGCACCCCTGTAATACACGTACCCTAATGGAATTGCGTGTGGAACTTCCCGCGCACCCCTGGAATACACGTACCCTGCTGATGTTGCGTGGGATACTTCCCCCGCACCCCGAAATACATGTACCCTGATGAGATCGCGTGTGTAACTTCCCGCAAACCCCCTAAATACACGTACCCTGATGAGATCGCGTGTTTAACTACTCGCGCACCCCCGAAATACACGTACCCTGATGTGATCGTGTGTGTAACTTCCCGCACACCCCCGAAATACACGTACCCCGCTCAATCGCGTGTGTAACTTCCCGCGCACCCCCGAAATACACGTACCCTGCTCAATCGCTTGTGTAACTTCCCGCGCAACCCTGAAATACACGTACCCCGCTCAATCGCGTGTGTAACTTCCCGCGCACCCCCGAAATACACGTACCCCACTCAATCGCGTGTGTAACTTCCCGCGCACCCCCGAAATACAAGTACCCCGTTCAATCGCATGTGTAACTTCCCGCGCACCCCCGAAATACACGTACCCCGCTCAATCGTGTGTGTAACTTCCCGCGCACCCCCGAAATACACGTACCCCGCTCAATCACGTGTGTAACTTCCCGCGCACCCCCGAAATACACGTACCCCGCACAATCGCATGTGTAACTTCCCGCGCGCCCCCGAAATACACGTACCCCGCTCAATCGCGTGTAACTTTCCGCGCACCCCCGATGTACACGTACCGCGCTCAATCGCGTGTGTGACTTCCCGCGCACCCCCGAAATACACGTACCCCGCTTGATCGCGTGTGTTGCTTCCTGCGCACCCCCGAAATACACGTACCCCGCTCAATCGCGTGTGTAACTTCCCGCACACCCCCGAAATACACGTACCCCGCTCAATCGCGTGTGTAACTTCCCGCGCACCCCCGAAATACACATACCCCGCTCAATCGCGTGTGTAACTTCCCGCGCGCCCCCAAAATACACGTACCCCGCTCAATCGCGTGTAACTTTCCGTGCACCCCCGATGTACACGTACCCCGCTCAATCGCGTGTGTGACTTCCCGCGCACCCCCGCAATACACGTACCCCGCTCGCACAGGCCCAATTGCTGTATGTTGCCACTTTTGTGATGCGCTGGGACTCTACCGCCTGCCTTCGTGTGGCGGACGTGTTTCAGCTTGTGCGTGTCTTTGGCTGTGCGTGGCTTTGCCCTATTCGATTCCATGAATACGTGTGGTTCGAGTGCGTGTGGGCGTTCCGTCTGCTTCCCTGCAGTACATCCCCAGTTACGCCCTTATTTTCGAGCGTTGTTCCCCATTCCGCGCGTTACGCCCCGTGTCCCGCCCACTATCTGGTGTATGCGCCGAGGTTGTGCGCTTTCACTGTGCGCGTCGCGCACGCCTTTCGGGATGTTGCAGTGACTTGTGCGCCATGCACGGGTTTGGCGCACATCCCAAGGTGAACACGCGCAGGGACTGCCATGAATCGCACGCGTGCGCGTGCGACTGTTTGTTTGCGCTTGCGCCTGCTTGCGCGAAGATTTTCGGCGCACGTTTGTTCCATGAATCGGCCCCTAAATGTTCTCATATCCTCATTGCTGGTCTACAAAGTACAACGTTTTCTCAGATATGTAACTCCTGAAACTCAATTTACTTGCTCTAGACGCGCCTAACAAATGCACAATAAAATGAATACAAATAAAATAAATCAGCCGGTTGACTTTTTGCCTCTCCCTTCTTAATGCATACCGGGGGTGGTCCAAATAGTGTTGGACGTGGCCTAAGAGGGTGCAGGCATTTTGTGCTATGGCCACCAGCCCCAAATAACATGTAAACATTTTTATGGTGGGGACAGGCTAGAGAGACATTTGGAAACAACATCTTTTTTTCTGTGGTGAATAGTTGAAACACAGAAACATGTTCACTATTCATAAGCCATAACTCTTGGCTGTGTCAGTATTACACTATAGCCTAAAAAACAGGACGGAGGCTTGTTTTGAATAGCATACACAGCAAACTAAATCACTCTCAATTTTGACAGCTAATGTACAGCGAGGTTACATTATTTGACAAACGAATGCTTTCTTTCCAGTTTGCAAGTTAGGCACTTCTAGTTGGTGAAGCTATTTGTTATATGCAGAGATAGCTTGGCAAGTACATAAATCACAATATAAACCATCCTGGCAAAATAAAACTCATTATGAAAACAGATTGACTGAAAGGAGTATGATTATAGTTTAATTCTATCTGCCTTGAAGAGACTAAAATAAACACACGCTCACAGAAAATGAGAACACAAGTCTCTGCTGATAATAAAGAGACTGCACTTTCTGTCTTTGTAAAAGCAAACAAAACACAACAAAAACAGAAAAATGAGCTCTCAGAACCGTGGCTCAGAAGACTGCTCCCTTTCCACTGCCTGAGAGATACAGGTCTCTAAGGGCCTATCCTGTCTTTTTGCTCCTTGAACCACCATTTCATCCAAATATATTATTATTTTATGTTTATTTATTAATAATGCGTTATAGTTCGTACAAACCTTTCACATCAATTGTATTACAAAATCATCAATCACTACATAATACATGCAATACAATACATATGATAATACATTATTATTTCTTTTTGCTAAAAATGTCGGGGTCTTTTCCTCTACGTTCCCCATTACTCTGTTTTCACAGCTTCAAAGGCGTTTGTCCTTCTGATTTCCAGCAAGTTCCTGCTAATGACCTAGAACTGCTTCCAGCAGTGGTGTTGCAATCCGGAACCACCCATCTTGGTAGGTGTACTTTTACTTGAGCCCCTCTGGGGAAGAGTGGGTGCAAAGGGGCTATAGCCTTTAGACTGCACACTAAAAGGTTCTCTCTAGTTTCCTCAGCACCTGTACTAGACAGCAGCCCTGTCTAAATCCTTGAAAATTGCATGCATAAGAACTCTATGAGGTTCACCCATAGAAGATTTCTGAAGAAGATTCTGACCCTTGGATAGAATACACCTCCAGTTCGGTGAGGCGTGGTGCTGCTGAGTGGCTTGCACTAAACTATCATCATTCTCCGTGCATTTCCAGGGAGTCTGTTCAGAATAACTGCTTCTCAACATAGGAATCCTTAAACCCCTTCACTCTCCATTCACTGCAGAGCTGATGTTACCTCAAAGAAACAAAGAATATCCCTGTTTTGGACCTGTTATCTGTGGTTTACCAATAGCCCAACTCAAAACACTTCCTTCCCAGCCAAACATTCCTGGTTCTCTATCCAGTCACCCAACTACCCTCTCCTTCTTGGGTTGCACCGTTCCTTCACTGTCTTCATTTACCGATTTCATGTACATCATGCATCTTGACCTTGCTCCCTTCCTCCTTGTGCTCACTCTTATCCACCCCATCTCTCATAGCCTTTAGCCACAACTCTGTCTAAATGTGACTTTGCTCTCCCTGCGCATCATATTTCTCTCTACCTGCACCCACACCCCTCAAGACCAATGCTCCTGCTCCCCAGGATCACTAACCTCATCCCCTATCCCCTTCACCAACCACACAATGCCATATGTTCTCCTCCTACCAGGAGTTCACTTGGTATGTGGATTGCACAATCCCTCTGCAATAACTTTCCTTCATCATTGATCACTTCAACACCTATCATCCTCCCTCCTACTCCTGTTATGGGTGTGGCTCTCTTTCAACCCCCTTGCCCTCTCATCTCATCTCCTTCTGTGAATTTGAATGCATGCATCAAACGCATATTCCCCTCCAGCAAAGGGGGGAACACTGAGCAGACTAAACTGCATCTGTGCGCCAACCTTGGAAAAAGCAAGCATTGTTTAGATGATTGCAGTAGAAAGGATCCCAGGAAAAGATAGGTGTTAATTACAGAATCTCAAATCATATATACCTGCTTTTGGCACCACAACCACAGGAATGGACCGAGGACTACTAGAAGTACCTAGCACCCCTATATCCAACATTGTCTTAACCTCAATCATAATGTAAGATCTTACTTGGTCCGAACAACTACAACTCCTGGAAATGACAGGTCCACTAAATCTAGTGACACAGTCCTGCTCCCACCAAAGTATTACGCTTGTAATTAGGGAAACAAGGGGGATATTGCCTCAGCAAAGTTTTCATGAATGCTGTTGTAGAGTCAGCGGAGGGGAAACTAGCCCCCTCAATTAATTCATAAGAAGAGCTACCCTGGAACACATTAATTAGAGATTCAGGTGCCTCTCCCTCCCTTTGTGAAACCCAGAAAAGGGCTGGCTCCTATTTCATCTATGAAGATGTAATCCTTCCACCTACTCATAGGGAACCCATGGGAGCCTTTGTAGTATTCCAAGGTTCATTTAATAGTTTACATTACTGAGGCTTTCAACTTTGTGTGAGAGAAAAAGGTCCCACTGCCTTCTTTGGCGCTCCTTAAGGGCTGTAATCATACTGTGCCGAGTTGCAAAGAATATCTCCCTCAGACCAACCGAGTGTGGGGGATCTGTGGGTGACAACTGATAAGTCACCTCACCTTCCTTCCATAAGGCCTGCATATACTTGGATATGAAGTTGGTGCCTGAGACAGGCACATCTTCTTCTGGGAAACTACCCCTGGTAAGAGGGTCCAATAAAGCTAGAATGAATGGCTTGGCAGTCGTTTTCTGCTGACGATTATCATCAGGATATCTGGTGGTGTGATCAGCAACCACTACAATAATCTGATTGCCTGAGAATGTACACAGATTTAGAGGTGTAACTAAGTTAGGCCCCATCTCTTCAAAATATGCACCCACCACTGGTAGTGATGATTGTAGATTTTGAATCCCTCTTCCACTTTTGTCAGATTGCTGGCAAGAGGCGGAACCCCTACAGGGGTTTTCCACTAGGGCAGCTATCATGGGCCAGCAGGATTTCCAACCTCTTATAGTCTCCTCTAGTAGGCGTTGTGGGCTTACACACTAGTAACCCACCTTACTTCTGGATTGGTTGCTTCATAGGAGGTTCATCCTCCATAGACCTTTAAGTGATGATATATTCTGTTGGCACTTACTAATCTCTTCCATAGGTCCTTCTCTTCTGCGAGCAAGCTTGGTAGTCAGGAATCCCACAAGCATAGCGAGTTTATGACAAACACTCTTTTTCATCAGGTTCAGAGATTTGTCCAACTGCTTTAACCTCAGTTGTAGATATGTCAGGGAGAATACTTTCTTTCCCTCTTCTTTTATGATGTATCTCTCCTTTGGCCTTAGGCTTCCCCTTCAGCTTGCCCATAGACTTGACTAAGGCAGCATGATACTGAGAGCTACTGCTTGAAGGGACTGCAGAGTGTCTCACAGGACCTAGGTCCTGAAGTGTGATCTCTTACAGAACTCTTCTAGGATCCCTTCTCCTAAGACTGAGAGATGCCCTTCATTATTCACAGCTACAATGACATGCATTACTGGGAAGTTGGGAGAGGGATCTAAAGTTACCTGAATAGTCACCAGAGGAACTCTGATAAGAGCCTCTGGGTTTACCATTGAGGAACCTACCTGAGTTGGTCTGGGTCAGGTGTTCCAAATAGTAGAGCACTTAAAATTTCTTCTTGCACACTATCCTTCCCAAAGGTCTTTTGGGAAAGATCAGGTATAGGAGCAGAAGCTCCAGCAATGCTCTGTTCAAAGGAAACTAACTCTATCCAGATCCTTCATCATTGGGCAAGGTATCTAAAGAGAAGGATACCCCTTTAAGGGTCTCATCTTGTTCATGAGAAAAAGCCATATTCACAGATTGATCCCCAAGGTCGTACTTTTAGATTTGGGGTCCCCCTTCACATGGTCACCTGTTTCATAGGTTACACACAACCCACTGGATATGTGCATGCAGGGAGGCTTAGTGTGTCTACACTCATGCTTGGGATAGTTAGTGCCACTACCCTTTCCATGATCCTGTGATTTATTCCCCTTATGAAACATTTTGTGGACCTTCTGGGAAGAGGTTTTCTCAGTAGACCCACCCATTTTCTCCTTTTGATTCTTCTCCTCCACATGCTAACCTGAAGCATGATTGTCTTCATGGGACACTGTGTGGGAAACCCAAAGATAAGCAGCAATAGCTCGTTTCTCAGGATCTAACTCCTTAGAATCTGGCAAATGCTGCTTAAGCTCAGGCGAACAAGAGACAAACATATTTTCCAGCATGAGCAGGTTGCTAATCCCTTGAAAAGTTGTTACTTTATGGCCTTCTACACAGTCACTCAAGTTTTGTAAGGAATCTGTAACAAAAGTTACCCATGTATTATCTTTATTCTTATACTCTCTGAACCTCTTTAATTATTTGGCAGGAGTGTTCCCAAACATTAAGGGGAGAGCCTGCTTCAATATGTCAAAATCTGTTCTGAAGACTTTTGACATGCCCATAATAGCACTACGGCCAAAATGGGGTAGTCTGCTGAGCAAGCAAGAAATCTTGTCAGGCTCACCTACTTCCTGCACCTCACAAGCAGACTCAAAAGTTGTGTGCCAATCTATGGTGTCATTCTTTTCAACATTCATACTGAGCAGATCCTTAGGAAATCTAGTATGAGAAAGGTATGCTGAACCACTTCCTGAACCTCTGGAGGTGCATTGAGACCCTTGCAGTCTGGCCAGCTTCAATTGGGGATCCCTATCATTTTGTTTTTCAACCCAGCCAAACTCCATTTTAGCCATGTTAAAATCCAGCTCTTTCTGTCTCAGCCTGTGCATCTCTCTGTTAACCTCCCACATGACCTAAACTACTGAAGTTGTCAGGGAAACATTGGAAGACTTTGCTTCCTCTTCCTGTGAATTCTCAACAGTGGCAGTTGCCACAAGTCCATTGCTACTGCTGGGCGGCCCCACCCTAGCATCTACTGCATCACTATTAATAGGCAAAGGAACAATCCTAGACTTCTGGTGATCAAACAATCTCTGTACCAAACCAGCTTGGTTTCCAGAAGATAGCAATCCTCAGTCTATACACAATTATTTTAAGTTTTCTACTTTCAGTGCAGTAAGAGTAGACATAGCAAATGTTTCCATTAAAAAAAGAGTAGGCAACTGATATACTACTACTAAGTCCAAATCACAGTGTTCTCTGTAAACAGAATTAGGATACTGCACCAGCAGACAACATTGTGGTACCCAAGACCTTATCCTCACCACTGTAACACCAATTTCTTCAGATGGATTTCTAGAATCGGGCACGGTGGAGAGATTTTTGGAGGCCATCCTATTTATAGTGAACAAGGTAACTCCGAGAGGTTAGCCAAACCCAATAAATGGGAAAAAGGTAAAAAGACAAAAAAGCAAACATAGTTTCCAAGTACAGATAGTCTGAAGGATTGATCAGTTTCTGCATGCCATGACAAAATGAGCAAAAGGCCAGGGGGATGAAGATCAAGCTTTCACTTCCCTGTCAGAAGTCAGGACAAGTTCAGAAACAAAAGCAAAATATTTGGGGGTCCATAAAATATGGAGGGAAAGTTATTCAAAGAGAAACCTTTCCTAACAATAAGCGTTTAGATTTTTCTGGAATGATGAAAAGGAATCCTTTGTTTGAAGATCAATGGGGAGTGAGTTCCTTAAATGAGGACCCAAAACCGATATGTATCTGTCAGCTATGTGAACAAAGTAGGAAACAGCTGCTAGAAGATGTTTATTGGAGGATCCTAGTGATTGTGCAGGTCAGTAGGGTGCAAGTTTTGCCATGAGATAGGTGGGAGCAAGTCTGTCTAAGCATTTAAAAACAGGACAAAGAATCTTAAAAATAATTATCCGTTTTACCGGCAAACCAATGAATGGCCTTACGATGATGTGAAAAGATGATAATTTTTGGACCTCGAACAGAAGTCTCACAGTTGCACTTTATGCCCTTTGTAGCTGTGTACGCAGCTTTTCCAGGATCCCTGTAAGGATAGCATTGTAGTAATCCAGTTTGGAGTTTTTCTGAACTGACCTTCGCTTTGAATCCACCCGCCTTGAAATTAACTCACTTCTGTCTGACCACTCCCTCTACTCGCATCATGACCAGTCTAACCACTCTGGTGTGAGCTTTCTTGGCATTGTCTTCTCGCTACTTCACTCTCTTCCTCTGACCTCTCTGATCTCTCAACATCTGATCACTCGATTGTTCACTTTTAACATCTTGGCCCGACCACCCTGCACTCCTCTTAAATCTTCAAAGAGGAAATTCAAGCAAGCCTCCCTTGCCTCTTACTTTGATAAAATGAGGACCTCTTTTCTGGCTCTCCCCTATTATGTCGCTTCTATTGACTAGGATTCTTCTGACTTTCACTATGCACTTATGACTCCCTTTGACCAACACTATCATGCATGCATATTCACACCTTCCTGTTCCCTTGCCCAGCCCTGGATCACATCTGAGATCCAGACACTCAAACAAATCATGCGTTGTGACTAAAGATGCTAGCGCGAATCACAGACCCCAACCCTACACTGAGCCTATACATATTCCCTTTCTTTTCTCACCTTTGCCAAATTTGTATTCCATTTATTCATGCCATTATAAGCGCACAGAGGAAAATACTACAACACTCTATGCAACTAGCCGTAATGAGGTCCAATGTAAAGGCAGCGAATATAGAGCAACTTGAGTCGTCTACAACCATTTTGTTAACTCTTCAAATATCCATTTTAGCCTATTGAGAAAAGAGGAATGAAGGCATTTCTGATCATCTCCATGGTCACAGGAGAAATGCTCCTCTACATTTTTTACCACCCGCAGACCAAAAGCAATCAGTACTAACAAAACAAAAAAAAAACAGCACAGACACACATTAAAAATAATATACTTGTCTCAATTCGTGGGGTAAAACAGAGAAAGGGGGGGTCTATTCTGTGCGTTAAATAGAGTTTTAACAATATGCTAAGGTAATCAAGGAGATGTTTCTAATTTGCCACGATGCGTCTCGGATCGAACATTTTCAGAATGCAGAATAGTTTATAATTGTTCTGCTCCTGTTGAAACTTTGATATAAAATGGATCTGATCCAATTATTCTCAAAATCAAACACAAAAAGTGGTCTAGTGGTTATTCTGTCTCAATAACTTTAAACAGCTGAAGAGAGAAAAAAGACTTTTAATTGGCCTTTCAAGTCTTTCAGAAGAGGAGAAGAAGAAATGAGTAGCAACTTCCCAAATGAAAAGAAAACAAAACACATAGGGATCAGTGGTTGCTCATGAGCAAGATAACAATGTAAGGTCCTGCCATTGACCCATAAATGGTTGAGCGTGCCAAAGCAGGGTGCAGATCATTCGTTTCCATTGTTCTTAGATCATGGGACAGCTTGGTGCCTGAAATGTACCATCTGACCTTTATACAAGTGAATGGAGTGTACCTGTTAAGGAAATCTGTAAGGGACAGTGTTTTATTTCATGTGACAATTGAAAACCATGTGCATCGACTTATAAATGCTAAGTGTACATGCAGATAATTAAAAATAATGCATTCTACAAGTGGGGTGATTCAGAATTGGTTTGTATGGACAGACTTTGCGCCATTATTGAGCTTAATGTTGTGGACATGTGGCCGGATTGCAGGTCTCACCACCAGACACCATAGAAGCCTTTATGTGAGGACTCATTAATGGGGTCCCTCAGCTGGCTACCTAATGCAAAGAAGGCAATGCACTTATTTTACAAAATATACATACCTCGTCTTGATAAGTGTGGTGCTGAATCTATGTGCCTGCGGCCTGCCCATTGTTTACAATTGAGATCTGATTTTACCACTATTAATCCTGTAATGCACTCCCTGTTTATTGTAGTACTTACAGTTTGTGTGTTTACTATATCACAACCTGTGAAGCCTTTTTACTTTTCTTTAGTGAATGCATTGATCACATGATCACCTGGGTGTCACTGATCAGGCCCTGGCTTGGCTGACCTTGTTCCTCTCTGATCGACACTCCCAGGTCCAACTTGGGTCCTTCCTATCCGCTATCTCTGTCTCTACCTGTGGTGTTCCTCAGGGGTCTAACCTCTCTCCCTGGCCAATAACTGGCACTTCTTGCCCACCGCATTGCCGCTCTCTGCCCAAACTTTCAGTGCTATGCAGATGACACTAAACTCATTTTCAGGCTCACTTCCGCCACCTCTTCGCCTTCTCTCATTTCTGACTGTCTGCTATCCAGGAGTGGTGTGTGCCGCCAATGATCTCTGCCTTAATGCCAGTAAGACTGAGATTCTCCTCATCGGCACACTTGCTCCCTCCTTTCCTATTGCTCTCTGGCTGACCTCTCTTGGCCCTCTTCCTTCCTTCTCCCACCTGTTAGGCTAAAAACCTCCGGGTAATCTTCAACTCCACACTCTCCTCACATCTCTGACGTCTCTAAAAGTCACACTACCAGCTGCACCTCCTCAGAGGTATTCTCCTTTCCTCTCCTTCCCCCAAAAGCTCACTGTCTCCAGAGCTCTGGTTCTCTCTAGGCTGGACTACTGCAACAACCTCTTTCTAAATCTGCCTGCTTCTACTCGCCGCTTTCTGCAACTCATCCAAAATAGGAATGCGAGACGTGTCCTTGGCCTCAAGCTCAGGGATCGTATCTCTCCAGAACTGAAATCTCTGAACTGGCTCCTAGTGCCTGCGAGGATTACGTTCAAAACCCTCTGCATTGTCCACAAGGCCTTCTGTGGCCTGGGGCCTCAATACCTTCAACTTTCTCTTCCTAAATATCTTCCTTCCTGAGCTCTTTGCTCATCCGCCTCCAACTCCCTCAGGGTCAGTCGCTTCTCCAAGCAACGAGTTGGTGGTAGATTTCTTTCTTCGGCTGGGGCCACCCTCTGAAACAACCTCCCTGCCTCCCTGAAACTTGAGGAGAACCATCTCCAGTTCCAGAAGCACCTCAAGACCTTATTCTTTGCTAATGCTTTCTCTCCTCCTCTCCCCTGCTGAACTCCTGACTGAAACTGCACTAGTCACCTGGATATCCTCTGATTTCGGGCCCAGGCCCCTTCCCTCGCCAGCGGCACACCTGCACTTTCTCCCAGGCAAGCTCTGCACTTGGGGGCTGTTTCTGTATCCCTACAATCCCCCCAGCTCCTGACACTGATGTCTGCACTCATCTCTGCACTTGCCACAAGCTGGCCGCACTTTTACCTATTGTTTTAATTTATTCTATTTATTTTGTACTGTTGATCCTATGTGCTGCATTGCCGCCTCCCTCCTGCCCCCTGCACTTTTCCTTTCCCCCCTCCCCTGCACTTGCGCGATCTCAATGACACCTGGCCTAGTAAGATCGTTGTCTCTGTCTTCCCTCTGTTCCCCTCCCTTGCCTTGTCGCGCCTTGAAACACTTGTCTATAGGCGCGTTATAAATGCCATATCATATCATGAAATAACCAGAGTTGAAATACACATTTATAACCTTGAGTGCAAAGGTGTTTCAAAGGATAGCTCTGTCTGTTAAGAGATGCTGCACGAAAGATTTGGCCTATACTCTCGCTAAGCTTAATGAAAATGAGGATACCAAATGTGGTGATGGTAACAACTATTATGATTCAAAACAATATAATTGCACGAGAAAGTGCTGGTACTAAAAAGTAATATAGCATGAGCATGGTGCAGGTCTAGATTTCGGTCCCTTCAAATGTGCATTATAAAAACTGAGCAGGCACCCCCAATTAAAACACACAATGGGTGTCATTTTCTGCATTACATGGAGGCCTAAACGCAAAGAGTATTGCTTTTACACCTCCATTTAACATCCTGTCCCATTTTCTCTCTTGTTCAATGCTCAGGACGTCATCTCTGCTTTGCTTTCCACCTCCATTTTGGAGGAGCACCCATTTTTACCTGCATGAGATTTTCATTCAGGCGTACAACCAACAGATTCCAATGGAATACATCTTACATTTGGTAATTAGCAGGCAGATTCCATTGGAATCCATTATAAAACTCTGGTTGGGAAGCGTAATTTGAAGAAAGGTTTTTATTTCTCTTGAAGTGGAGAATAAAAGTGAAGAGTAAAAGCGATTTTACCTTGCTTTACTCTTCACATTTACTCTCTGCTTTGAGCGTGATCCAAAATTGCATGCTGTGGACCCAACAGCACGTAAGTGCAAACAAAGGCGACGACCCCCACTGTGTTAATTTGGAGAGGTGATTAGGAAGCCAAATTCAACACAGTGTACGCAAACTATCAATGCCTTGCCAGTGCACAATACTGTGATCCTGGACAGTTCATCTAATCTTACTGTATTGCACTGTCCTTTCTCCATGGAATATCTGTTCCTTCTCACATTATGGTGCCATTTTAGCCCATTGTTGGATGTTCTTTTCTTGTAGGCGTTTGAGAGTAAGGTATCTTAGACAGGCGCAAGCTGACTAAATATCACAGACATTTCCCCACACACATGTACCCTGTGCCTGTAACGCTCTGTAGCTCCTCTCTCCATGTCCTTCCAATTGTGACACTGACAGTCAATACTTGTCAGTTAGGAACCCTCAAAATTGACTTTACAGATCTTTTGGTCTACAATTCCTATCATCCCTATGCAGCAAAATCAATGATGAGGGATCATTACACTTTTAGTAAAATATGTCTTCGGAACAGCAGGTTCCTAACCCCTGTTCTAAGATTATTCATATAAGTTCACCCATTGACTCTATGCTTTCGTACATTACTCATTTGCTTCAGAGCTAATTTTGTGCTGTAAAAAGATAGCGCATACAGGCCTCCAGGAAAATTATTTTGAGGTCTGCTTATTTGACACAGGATGCATGCCATTAATAATCTGCCAGCATGTGCCACAAATTAAGCAGGCGAACTGATCACACAGTTTATTTTGTTGGTTAAATCTTTCATATACATTAGTCAAAACCAGATGAGCATTTTTTGGGCTCACGTACATTAGTACTCTGCTACTTGCAGACTTCCATTTAGGATGGTGAAAATAAATCTTCAATTATTATGGTTTTGCATAACATTATTCTATACTGATCTTTTTAATTGTGCATTATTGTTTTATCATGTTGTTTGTGTACTTTCCAAATAAACTCTAAAAAAACAGATTATTCATTTTAGTTCATAAAAGTTAAACATTTACAAAATAATTGTTCCTGTTTGTATGACAAGGTTCGGGAAACAATATTGTGCCAAAATGACTTCTACCCTGCAGGAGTACACGTGTGAGTAGAGGCTATAGTGCCCACTCAGCACTCACACTTCTACAAGCCAACACAATCATAAAGGTAAAACACGCACATTTAAGGAAGGGATACACCTCCTTTGCCTATTGTCATATTGTGTGTTGGGGAAGACTATACTCTCAAGAGTGGTGTGACTGTGGTTCAGTAGCATGCCAAACAACGAAGCATAACAGTCCACACAAGTGTTGCAAGTACCCACATCGAACTTCTAATGTTGTCCTTGAAATTACCGTTTTGTATTGTTCTCATTCCAGTACGTATGAAGGGGGTTATGGAAGTACATGGGAGTTCCCATGCTTATTTAAACCACTGACAGGGCAACATATGAAGCCATGGGCTGCAAACGTGAAAGGTTGTTATGTGGGCGCATGACCAGAGATTATTGGGTCCCCCATTTTTTTGGGATTTTGGTTGGATTGGGCCCAAAAAGATGGTTTTGCCCTAGGCCCCCAAATACCGAATGATTGCCATGCCAGGCAGATCCCTGATTCACAGAGAGATGCCCTCGGGAATGTGTCATTCACAGCCCCAGATTCCCTTCCACTTGGTCTCCCTATCGCCAGGCAGGCACACTGGTAACTAAAATGCAGACCGGGGCCTTTTCAGACAACAGCTTGCAATGATCTAGCCCAAATAGAAACGCTCTTGCTTGGATCTAATGTTTCTATTTATCCTTTGCATTACCATCTAAAAATGGTGCAAATCTAAAAATCTCATTAAGAGCCTTTCATTCCAATGAGCTTCCAAACCCCGCATGAGTGAATACTGTTTCTGGGGTCATTGCACATCTAGTTATCAAATGGACGCTCCACACTTCACTATGCATGGATGGATGGCTATTGGTCTGCTGCTCCTGCAGCTACTCCTTCTCCTGCACCCCAGCCCCTCTGAGCAGCACTGCTCCTTGTGCCTCCTGCAGCTACTCCTTCTCCTGCACCCCAGCCCCTCTGAGCAGCACTGCTCCTTGTGCCTCCTGCAGCTACTCCTTCTCCTGCACCCCAGCCCCTCTGAGCAGCACTGCTCCTTGTGCCTCCTGCAGCTACTCCTTCTCCTGCACCCCAGCCCCTCTGAGCAGCACTGCTCCTTGTGCCTCCTGCAGTTAGTCCTTTTTCTGCACTCGAGTCCCCTCGTTCAATCGCTGGACCTGCTTTCAGGGGCTTGCAGGGGATAGAATGCATGAACATTTGCGCCTTCCATTTCGCAGCCACTGTCTGTTATGAATCGCTGATTGGACTCAACTATGGTTTTGTTAATACCTTTCTCTCAAATCAAAGACAGATGTTGTGCTTTGGCATATGTTATTCCTAAATCTAAATCATACATGTACATTAAAGTTGATTACATGCACAAACTAATCCCTTCTCATTTTCATGTTCGTCCTTGGACAACAAGTGCACAATCTTGTGTAAATACATGTTAAGACTATTCCTTTATTTCTTGATTTCGCCATATCTCCACCTCAGACACCTTTTTCTCCTCAAACTCTTTTGGCATCCCGATCCTTCACAAAAAGCACAGCTCCCTCCCAGTACGAAGATGTATTGCACCACTTTTTCATCTACATCCACCCTGCCCACCTTTACATCAAGGTCATCCTAAAATCACAGCACATTCTTGAAAGACATTTTGAGGTAAATGTTTCAGTTCACCCCAAAAACTTCCTTTTCACCTTCTAACGGTGGTCAGTAGCCAGATGTGGTACACATCCCTTTCCAATATGCACCATCAATTCTGTGCTTATTTCGGGTCTGCAGGGCTCATTCCTACTTAAGGTAGTCAGCAAAGGTTAAAGCTGGTTCAATTGGCTCTAGAATTACAGCTATTGATTTCCTCTACTAATAAGTAGGGGTGTAAGCCCTGCTCTTAGAAGGCTGCTGTGGAGTCGACAGAAGAGAACATAAGTTATACATTCCAAAGCTCTTCTGCCACACTTACAGAGACACTCTTAAATTGGTAGGTTTCACCAAATCTTGGCTCTGTTGGTCCAGTCTAACATGGCGACATGTCAATTCGAACTTGGTAATGCAGTTCAATTTATTTTCAAAAAACTTGAATTTACTAAGGTCGCGTCTCTGTGGGCTGGTGGCTTAGCCAAGAAAAATACCACATGTAAGCATTAGTATAGAAGAGAAGACCCAGGATGAGACTGCACCCAGTTTCAAAAGAAGATTTAATATATAGAAATGTCCTTTTAGGAGGACACATGTTTCTGTCCCTTTATAGACCTTTCTCAAATCAGGGCTCGGTTTCTCTAGTTCCCCTTTAATTTAGTTTAGCAGAGATTGTCTGCTCTTCCAATTTCAGGTTAGATCCCTCTCACTATCTGTCTCGCGTTCGATCGCGTGTAACCTGAAGTCTGTGAGAGGGATCTAACACGAAATTGGAAGAGCAGAAAATGGGGGTCATTCCGAGGTTGGAGGTAAGGAATTACTGGCAACGGTAAGGGTGCCGATGCCGGTAATCCCTTACCTCCGTATTCCGAGGTCCCTTTGCGGGTCCTTCCTTACCTCGAGCTTTTAGCAGGAGTAAAGTACGGGACCCGCAAAGGTACTTCGGAGGTAATTACGGTACCGTAATTTACAGTGCCGTAATTACCTCCTTCCCCATTCCCATTGAGCCCTATGGGGCAGAAATGGGAATGGGGAAGGGCAAAAGGTGAATGGGGAATTACCGGTCCCTCCAACCCTGGAATGGACCGGTAATTACACCATTCACCATGCCTGATTTGGGACGGTTTCGGAGGCAACCATGAAGCTAATTACTCCATGGTTAGCTCCAAACCCGGAATGAGGCCCAATCTCTGCTAAACTAAATTAAAGGGGAACTAGAGAAACCGAGCCCTGATTTGAGAAAGGTCTATAAAGGGACTCTTAAATTGGTATTTTTGCTTCAGAAACTGGCCTAACCTGAACCTCCTATGTAGTTTCTAGTTTTATGAGTGCTGGGCCATTCCACATAGCACTCAGACCCCAGGGGAAACTAAGCCACTGAGTAAGCGCATACTAATTGTATTGTAACTGTTGTGGACTAAATAAGAACAGGCTCATTTAAATGGGAGGACAGTGGGCAAGGGAGGGCATGTGGGAGCAGGGAGGAAGGGGAGGGCCAACCAGGAGGAAGTTAGTTGTGAGAAGAGAGAGAATAAAGACAGTCAAATAATAACTGGGCTCCGTGTCGTTATTGAAAGACAGGAGGTTTGCCAAAACAGTAGCCACCCTTTGAATGGATGATGACAATTGTGGCTCTTTGTTTTATAGTTAGCATGTTGTTTTTTTTCAAGAAACCAGTGGGCATTCCACATATTTAAAAGACCCAGTTACAAAATATCAAGCCTCTGCTATCGTTAATTTTAATAAGGTCCTTATAGCTTTTCTATATAGGTTTGCCAGATGTATGCCCGATTGTCATAGTGGAAAGAATGACTTTACAGAGGTCACCATGTAAAAATTGAACCCCCATAAGGTCACTCTCTCCATTCCTCCCCACCTATCTCCTCTTTGGGGGGTGCATCCCAGAACCCCCAATTTTGCTGCATGACCCCCTCCCTGCTCCTACGAGTCGGCTAATATCCCACCACCTTACTCTTCTCACAATCCCTTGCTTGGACCCCAGCACTCAGGGAGAAGTCTGACATGCTTTAGTGCATCAACTACTGCAGTAAGTGTTGTCACAGGCTTTAGCAAAATTCTGGCCCAAAAAAGCAGAGGCATGTGGGCCTCTGGCGGTCAACAGGAAATAGGGCAGTCTCAACCTTTTTGACCACCGGTCGAGTACCTCTCCCCAATTCCAGCTCTTGAGGAAATACTTCTCTTGCAGTATGAGATCAAGGCACAGTTTACCCAAGAGCTGTGACATGTGGAATGTCTCTACAAAAACCTTCATGTGAGACGTTGAACAAGCCCTTAAAGGTTAACATGCACCTTTTCTAACGAACCACTGACGTATTGAGTTTTTCAACATAACCCTAAAGTTTGTTCATTGTGGAAGCCATTTGCTGCAAAGCATATGCCAAGAAAATCAAAACAGTAATTTCTGTCAACTGGCTACCCCCATGCTGGTATGTTCTTGTAAACACCTTAATGTATTTCTGATGATTAAAATAGAAGGTTGGAAAAGAGTTCTTACTATGGCGTTTGCTGGCTTGACCTTTATCCTCTTCTTTTGTCACTCCCAGGCATCCCATGAGCTCTTGAACAGATATGGATTTGTCATTGTTCACATCACAATATTCCACAAACTTCTTCACACACTTCTTTGGCTTTGATTTCTTTCGCAGTAGTCTCTTGAATGGCTTGATTTCTTTTTTGCCTATATCTCCATTAGAATTTTTATCCAGTTGCTTAAAGTACCAGTGGACCACTCGCTCCTCCAGGGTGTGGCTGGGGTCCGGCTCTGAAAGTCTTAAGTGAGAAAGAATAAGTATGAACACATGGGTGCACTTTATTTTAAAACCTGTTCCTTTATGTTATGAAATGGAGCACACTCACAAAGTACCTAAAATGACGATTTATGCTGATACCTAAGATTTTCTTATGCTTTCATATACACTTGGCCCTGGACTAATTAATCTTTATAGACCTTGCCTGAGGGCGTACCAGGAATTATTTATTTATTTTTGTATTTATTTATTTGAATTTATAAAGCGCACAAACGGCCCCCAGGCATTGTGGCGCTGTTACAGTATATTCACTTAGTTACAGCTTAAAATAGATACTTGAGAACCGGATTGCAAAAACAATATCATTTGTTCCATGGTTACGGGGGAACATCATTAGAGAACTCAGGTACAGTCTAGTTGAATACCTTGTTTTTTAGCGCCTTTCTGAATGCTGTGAGAAAGTTTTCCTTTCTTAGGCTGAGTGGGAGGGCGTTCCAAGCTTTAGGGTCTAACACTGGAAACTGGTGCCGCTGGCTTTGGCTCTATTGAATGCCGGGACTGAGAGTAAGTAGGAGTATTGGTCTAGTTTTGGTCTATGGGCAGGCGCCGGATGTATCCGTTCGGCTAGGCTGGAGGGGGCCGACTGGGAGAGGCATCTGTGTGTGATAGTGAAGGACTTGATAATTATGCACTCTTTGATCGGTAGCCAGTGGGCATCTTTTCTGGCCTGAGAGATGTGCTCTCTCCTAGGGATACTTAGAGCCGCTCTGAGAGCGTTGTTTTTCATGGTTTGCAATTTGTTGATGTTATAGGCAGCTTGCAATTATGGCAATTATGATCCCTGAAGAACAGGTTTAAGGCCCAAGCACAGCAAGGGCTTTAAACAAGGTCTTCAAGGCCCATAATTCATGGTACAGCCTGATCGGCATGGTCTTTCAAGCTATTATGTCCCTTTCGAAAAAAGGAAAAAAAAAGGCAATTTGCCTAGCGCTAGTTCCCAGCAACCAAATAAGAGGGGGGGGGGCAAGGCTTAGAACATTCCTGGCTATGACTGCCAAGTGTGGCCCAGCAAAAATTTCATCCAGTAAAGAGGACCATGGGCAGTGAATGGCAGCCACCCACACTAAGAAGGTAAGGAGTGGGGAGAGTCGGCAGGTGATTCCATGTGCTTGTAACGCATCTGTTATGTTTGGCCGGGGCGAGAATATGAGCGGTGCTGGCACAGGGACTCCATGTCCCCACCTTAAGCAGGTAAGGATCTGGGGGTGACAGAGGTGATTTAGGCTCCCGGGACTTGTCTGTCAGGTGCGGCCCAGGCAAGGAGGAGAGCCGCACTGACAGAATAGCTTTCAGCATGGCGCTCCAGTGAGATGGAGCCTGTGCTGCCAGCCATGCGGCACTGGCAGTATGGCGGTAAGTGCGGTTCTCCCTCTCAACCTGTTATGAAAGACGCTGCTCCACTGACAGCCATACCACCAGTGATACCATGATACCTTTGGGTGACCGTGCACTTTATAAGTTGTCATAACATAACATAACCAACAAGGCCATGGAATGGCGAGACCTTCCCTCACTGGCTAATCTCTGGGCTATATGGATTTTTCGGACAATGCTCATATATCCCCGAAATTGGGCAATGGAGGAGTGCCACACCACTTCCTTGGGACTAAATGCGTATTGTAATGGGATAGAAAACTAAAGAAATTCTTCACTTACTCTCAATTATTGTTCTGTGTGGTTAATTGCCAAGTGTTGTGAATTGGCTCTCTGTGAGGTGATTCTGGATTGCTTACATTGGTATTATAATTTATTGGGGATATTTACATCTGAAAACCAATTGATGAGGAGAGAAAGGGTCCTTTACATAGAATGGGAATATGCATCCTGAGATTTAGGCAGGCTTTTATTTTCTTTTCATAATTACGTAGGTCAGGTGGTTTACACAGTTACATGAATTGTGGGGTTCACAGTATATGAAAACAATTACTCATCCTGTAACCATCTTTCTGTTAGCAAAGAAAGTGAGTATCGCTCCCATGCTATACGTAGAATGTGTCTTTGGTGTAAAAGATATAGGGCCTCATTACACGGATGGCGGTGAACCATGGCGCTATTAGCGCCATGGTTCATGCCGGTAAAATACCAGCACCGCCTTGGTGGAAAGGTGAATTACCGCCCTATTCCAAGGTTGGCGGGGCGGTAATTCCGCCTTCCACCATTGCCCGTCCCCATTCCCATTTTTGCCCCATAGGGCTTCATGGGAATGGGGAAGGCGCTAATTACTTTTTGCGGTACCGTAATTAGCTCCTTGATCCCTTTGTGGGTTTTGTTTTTAACGCCTGCAAAAAGCAGGCTTTAAATTCCCCAACCCGCAAAGGGACCTTGTAGTAAGGCGTTAAGGATGTACCGGTACCGGTAAAATACCGGTACCGGTAAACCCTTACCGCCATCCGTGTAATGAGGCCCATAGACTTGTCGGAAAGCATATAACAGTGCTATATACATTAACAATTTGACTGGCAAAAGTGTTTTTTGCACTTGTGACTGGATCTTGCCCTCTCCCTGTTGCATTTGTCACAAAGGGCTGATCTTTCTTTCGATGATGTTTTGTTCTATTGAGGTAGTACTTGTATGCCTTATGTAGGCCAAGTAAATGGCGCGCCCTTTCACGCCTGTTCTTGAGGGTTTAAAAAAGGACGGTAGCTCTACAGACTCGTTGACATGACATTTAGAAATATATTTTGGTGAAAATCTAGGCTGTGATGTGAAAACCACAATTTTCTTGTGTTTAGAGACACAAGGTTCTGACACACACAATGCTTGACGTTCACTTATTCGTCTGATAGGTATGATGGTAATAAGTAGAGCAACCTTGTATGCAAAGTCTTTAAGTGAGGCTTTGTGAATTGGTTCAAAAGGTGGACTCATAGCTTAGATAGTACAATGTTTAGGTCCCAGCCTGTGGTGGGTGTGCCACTGATGGGTACATGCACTTTACCTCTTCCATAAAAGCTTTTACTATAGGAACTCTACAGCAAGATAACTTGTGTTTAGATGTTGTATACGCTGATAACACTGCTATATGCACTTTAAGTGAATTGTAAACTAGACCTGAGTCAAGTAGATGAAGGAGGTAAATTAGTATGCTTGTTGATGATAAATCAATTTGGACTGACTTGCTCTTTACTACACCAGATGACAAACCGTTTCCATTTATTGAAGTAGCAGTGCCTGGTGTCAGGTTTACGTGCCTCCTTTAGTATTTTGATACATGTGTAGATATTTGCAAATGACCAAATTCTTTGACCTCAGGAGCCACACTTCTAAGTTTGTTGTTTGAGGCTTTGGGTGTGTGATCTGTTGTTTTGATATTGAAGACTTATTGATGGCAGTGGTTGAAGTGTATGAAAATAAGTAGTGGAACTATGTTCCCTGCTGGCCTGCACCCACTCCCCACAAACCACATCGTCTCGTCCCCTCCCACACACAATACACACCACCAAACACTTGCGCCTGCTGTTTAAGGGAATGTTCAGTGCAGTGCACTGAAAGGGCAAGTTTCTACTTTTTCCTACACTTTTATTTTAAAACAAAACAATTCCTGAACAGTTTCTTTTTAAAATTAAAGTATAGGAGCTGTAAAAAGTAATTTAAAAAAGTAGAGGAGCACCGCTCCCGACCGCTCCCGCTCACTTCGACCACTGATTGATGGACATACTGACGTGTTCGGCATGTGGCTGTACCATGGCTGTCTCGCTGACATCAGTGCAATGAGAATTCTTGTCAGGTGTTCTGGGTGCAATTTGTATACCACTTTGCGCAGTAGTAGTGGCAGGGTAAAAGACTACTCAAATATCCTGCACATTGCCTAGAGACCAGTGTTGTCGGTAATGTGGGCATTTTGAATTGTGTGCTTTTGCGAAAACGTCTAATCTTGACTGGCCCCACTGAGCAAAGATCTGGTTCAGTGTACTGGTGTTTATTTATTACTCATGTTCCAGTATTATGACTCTGCTTAAGCTGTCCGCTAGGCAGTTGTGGTACCTGGAATATCTTGCACTTGAATGTGAATGTCTCACATGTGACACTACTGCTGCATGTTTTGCGTGACCTATGACAACTGGATTGAGTGTGTCCCTGCTTGTATGATGACATAAAACATGGCTGTTGTGTTGTGCGTATTGATGAGAATGGTCTTCCCCATTAATATCTTTTGAAAAGAGCTTAGTGCCATCTTGACTACTCGAAGCTCCAACACGTTTATGTGATGCGTCACCTGTTGTGCTTATGACAGCCCTTGTGTAGTGAGGTGTTCACAATGTGCTCTCAGCCAGTCATGAATGCATATGTTGTGATGGTTACCTGCAGTGGTGGGTCTGCAAAAGCTCTCCCTTTCAGCATGTTCGAATTTGTTCATCATTTTAGTCCAATCGCTAGTTCCTGCAAGCCCACCACTAGATTGTCCCACTCACCTGCTTCCTGAGACCAGTGCTTTGCAAGCCAGTGCTGTGTGGGGCACATGTTGAGTCTAGCATGGTACCATCATACTGAAGAGTTTCTTAACATAGCTGACTGTTATCTGATAACATATAACCAGGGAGTTGTGCTAGCAGTGCTTACACTATTTCCTGAGAGGGGTAAGCTATTGCTATTTATGTATCTAGCATTGCCTCTAGTAATTGCTTGTTTTGACTTGGATGTTGACTTGACTTACTTCCGTTGAGGATTTGTGTGTGCAGGAGGCATTGGAACGGTGCACTGGAATTCCCTTGCGGTGCCGGTGAACTGCTACTTTTACGACCACCTTAGTGAACACACGAGGTACGAGGTACTGGGGCAATACGAAAAAGGTGGTAACTTGAATTGAAAATGCCTTTTGTCTATTTTTGAAGTGGAGATGTGATATGATATGATATGGCATTTATAACGCTCCTATACACAAGTATGCAATGTGCTGTGTTGCCATATCTTCTCGCTTTTCTAGTAGGGGAATGATCTCCTAAAGAGACTTTGACATATTTGTTTGTTGTGCCTAGGTCTATAGCTCCTTGTTTTGTCTTTTTTGGGAACTAGAAAGTCTAGTCAGTACATTCCTTTGTTTACCTGGTTTTGAGGCATCTCCTCGATTGCTCCCTTAAGTAAACACCCTTGAATCAATTTGACATCATAATCCTTCTTGACTGTGGATAGAACACGCTTGTCTAATGTTATCCCAGCCCATGCGTGGGTGTATGGGATTATTAGACCGCAACTTGGGTGACATGAGAGGGTCATTGTTTTGTGGTGGTGGCTGCCCTTCTTGGGGTTTTCCCTCTTCTGTGACCTCTGCCATGCTTGTATTAATGGTGAGCCCCAGATGAAACTGAGGGTTGAGAAAACTCACTGCCATACCACATATTAACAGCTAATGGATATGTGTACTGTACTGCAGTTTGTGAGCACTGATGGGGATGAGAACTGCACTCGTTGGCTGAGGATCATCTAGCCAGAAAAAGTATATTTGATATTTGTTTGTGACCTTTGATGATTTCATACTCCTTTTTAGTGTATTCAAGTTCTTCTGGCACTGCTTTCCCAAACAGGTGGGATTCCCCTAGAGGCGTGTCCAGTAATGTTTCTTGTGTCTTGGGTCTGTGGCAAGAGTGCCTAAGCAATGCATGTATTCTAATTACAGTATTTCTGCTAGTAGACTTCCTGCAGTTGCAGATAAATCTAATGTATTCTTAATAACTGCATTTGCTGATGTCTTTCTCTTAGTATATATATTTATAGCCAATCTTACAGGCATCAAGACTCTTTTTAGGAGACCATCCATTTGATCACAGTGTAATCAATAATGGTATTTTTTTAAATTTAGGATAATACAGCTACAAAAATGAGCTTTTTATAGGACCATGAACCATTTTAGGTCAGTCATCCAGCAATATAATTCATAGTTTAACACAATAAACCAAATCTTATAAACACAACACATCATTATATACACAATAACCTTTAACTCCTGGATCCGTAGCCATGTGATCCTGCGCAATACAATAGATTCTTGTCCATGGCCATGCTCTCCTCATTGGCTTGTCAAAATGGTCAGTATTGAGTTTATCAACTCCCACATCTTCATCATATGATAAATAATTACAGTGTCATTATCCTCATAAAGTCTTAGCCAGAACCAATCGTAGCAACAGTTAGCTGGCACAGTCCTACCACAAGCCACTTTCATCCATCTACCAACTGCAATTAGACTGTCACATTCGGTCATGTGATGCTTTGTACTTTCCACTTTCACGTTTCCACACAATCTGCATGATCTATCCTTCTTTTCTATCCCTAATCTACTACCTTGGGCCTCCAATTTGGGAACTAAATTGAATTTAAGAAATAAATACTAATAAAAGAGAATTGCGACAAGCAAGAGGGTTGTTTACCCCGACTGGTGCGTTGATGGACATATTCACCACTAAGGGCTGTGCTAGCTAGATCTGTAATAATGATCTTGCCTTTTTCAATGCACGCATTGTAAGCAGTTGACGTGCAAACCTTGCTTCCAAGAGCATTTTCTTCCTCTCTATATCTGGGGGTGGAGAGGGAAATTCATTTGTAGCTACGGGTGTCCCACCCCTCTTACATGCTGTACAGACCACCAGGGAATCTTGAGTTAAATGGCCTTTAATATAGACTGGATCACTGGATGCAGGTTTATACCTTTTCTCTATTGTAAGTTGTACAGCCTTTGTAAGAACTGGTTTGACCAATGAAGGTGTAACCCTATTGTTGATGGATTGCAACAAAGGCATGTACTGAGCTGCATGCTTACATTCCTGCAGAATGTCTTCTGTACCATCAGTGCCTTCAGCGGATTCATTAGTTTCAATTCCCAATGTGCTTACTACCTTTAATAAAAGATTGTTGTAAATACAATGACCCTCTGTGGTCGGTGATGTTATGGATGGCTCCACCACATCTGGGAAAGGCAAAGGTGTTTCTTCGGGTTCAATGACTTATGGCTCATTTATGATCTCCTCTTTGTAAGGAAATCTCCTGATCTAACATAACGTCTTCTTTACCTATATTTTCCATCTGATTCTTTGTCTTTTTAATGGGTTGTGCACTGTCACCAAACTCTTGTTTTCTTTTAGAAGAAAAGGGTGTTTCTCTACTCATAAAAGAAGTATTTCTATTAATCATAGAATGCAACTGCTCCTTTCTTAATTGTTCTTCTTCAGCTGTGTATGGGCTCTGAAACAATGGGCTCTACATCCTCCCCAGAATCAGAAGGATGCGCTACACATTTATTTCTTTATTGTTTGTAAGAAAGTGCCCTCCCCTTCAGTTACAGTGGATGTATGTCAACTAGTCTGGTGTTTGTGTGTCTTGCCTGCATTCTGTGTTTCTTCCTCTTTGAACTGTCACTGGAGTGTTCTGAACTCAATTTCGTGTGACTAACATCCATTTTGAGTCTTGGCATCAATGCTGAATATGTTATGGTTGTTTTTTAACCACTGTCATCCATTTTGTTTTGACACCCTGCACCGAGGATGCAGTGCTCAATTTTGGACTCACTTTGCTTTGTGCTTTATTTTTAGCTGGACCAACTTTTGGATGCCATGTGTGTCTCTCTACATCTTGACACGAAGTCTGCTAGGGACCGAATATGAGGAAACATATTTTCTGTGTATTTATTGCTGTATAATGCTTGTTAATTCGTGTTGAGATCCTCCACCATAGAGGTTGACTCGCTCAGAAATGTTTCCATCTGCATAGCATGTACACCCCATATTTTTGTTCTGCGTTCTTTTAATGCTTTCACCCAAACGAGCTGACTAGATTGGCACCTTTCCTTATGATTCCTTGGTAGACACCTGTTGCACACATGGTGCTTGATTTACAAAAGCATTTTTCAATGGGAAAACTCAACTGAAAAGCCCTTTTTAAATAAGGTCCATAGTGTATGTCTTTCCAGGGAAGTGTAGTCTTACAGGAGAAACAGAGCATTGAAGGTGTATTCTCCATGGAATCCAAAAATTAAACAGGAGCATAAAACATTAATGATAAGTGAAGAATATCAACACATTTTACAAACTGCATTTTAAGTTTAGAAGGTTTGTTCCTTCAATCTGTTTGTTTACTGTTAGACTTTTGGTCTGGAGTCGATGGCTGTTGTTACCAAGACATGTCCAGCCTGACTGACTTGTTGAATGCCGGTGTTGTGCTGCGTGTCGAAGTCGAGCAAACAATATTTTCGGTTTTGAAATCGAGGGACTGCTATAAGTAATAACTTTTTTAAGAACTCTGCATTCAGCAGCAAACCAATGGCCCAAAACAAACACTCTGAGGACTTCAACGCGTCGGGATAATGAGAAGCCGTACACCTAGGGTAGGAATAATCTAACACGGACGCACCTGTTGATGCCCCCTTTTTCGAATTCAATACCAAAGACGAGATGTAACACTTAACACCAACCACTGAATGGTGGCCTATACAAAGCACGTGAACCAAATCAGGTTCAAAGCCTCATCTCATATATATAAACCCAAGAACAATCACCACCTTTTGAATACCTCTTAGTTACTCTCCACCTTAATCAACAAACAGAACCGAGAACCATCCACTCACACGTGGCTTTTGAAAAAGACTACTGCCCAAGACTTTGAAAATCACAAACGTTCACCTCCAACTGCAACTGACATAGTCAGTGGCTAAAATGTGCTCAGGTAATAGGCATGAGGCCAGCCCTCTAGACAAAGCCTTGAATGCCTCCTACATTTTACACTTAGAATGCTTCCAAGCGTACAGCGCTCAAGGTCATTCCAAAAGGCAACCCATAACAAAAGGCTCTGCAATCTCATTTGTCCCTCCCTCTACTCCCAACTAACCAACCCCGGCACACTCTCCTCTAGATGCGCCATAGCATGACAATGGCATCAGTGCACAGTACAAATCCTAATAACATAACATAACGTGTGCTGGGAATACTATGACATCAGGAATGGAATATGTGTGGCACCAGTCACGGGACAAAGAAAGACATGAATGAAGAAGGAACTTCACTTAATTCTTAAAAGTGTTGTGAGAGTTCAAGATTCGCATGAACACAGGATGATTCTGAAAAAGGTTGGTGCACCGAAGAAGGTTTGTCGCTTGGTCATCCCTTTACTTACCGTTGGCATGTTGAGTTTAGCTGAGTTAGCATTTTCCAGAGTTATAGTTTGGCTTCCATTAGTGAACTGCTATATTAATAGCAAGGGAGCTAGGATGCAAGGTGGGAGAACAATGAGCAAGTAATTCCCCTGTCGATGTAGGATAGGACACAGACTTAAATGGTAGAGGGTAAGGTTAGAGTCTCTGTACAAACACAGAGGCTGTGTACAGAGAGAGAGGGTCAGGTGGAGCCACACCTGGTGATATTTGGACCGAAACTGCCATCAAGCATTCTATCCCATGAACCGACACATTAAACATTTAAAACTGCAATTTTTACCAACCGGAAGAGGTGGCCAAAACCCTCTGCCGACTCATCCCAGATCTTGCTCCATTCCTAATTATGCCAAGCCAGAGGTTCCTAAACACTTTATTAGGGGGTTGCATTCACTCTTTACCGAAGTGTTGGACGCTAGAATCTAAAACATCTCTGCCATAAGCACTGGTGGAGGGATATTAAATCATTTTGCAGTTTCCCTAAGATGCAGTGCATCTCAACAGTCCTCTTGTCCATAATCCAGCCAGGAAGAGTGCAATATTAAGGCAATATATCCCGAGGAGGGGGGTCCTAGTTAGAAGCCCAAGTGAAGCAAAGATTTTAATGAATCCCCGGGGGCCTTACCCTACCAGTAATGACCCCCTACTTGGGTTATATGTCCATTAGTACCCCGGCACGTTGTACCGGGGTACTAAGAGCAATTTTTCTTGAGCTGAGAAACAGTGTTGTGACCGTTTCGCAACTCGAGAAAAAAAAGCCAAAAAAAATGCCTGCCAGGGGTTGGGAAGAAGGGACTACATGTAGTCCCTTCTCCCTTTCCATGACGGCCTTAACATTAATGAAAAAAAGTAAACAAACAAAATGACTGCCATGGAAGTGGCAAGTCCCTTTTCCATTTTCATGGCGGCCACTCATGGTAAAGAACTCTGGGACGCTGCAGCATCAGATCAGGTAAGGCCCGGGTGAGGGCCAATGAGCCTGCTTTTAACAAGCTCATTGACCTTCGCTGGGTACTAATTGAATATATGCAGGAGCTGTTTGACCACCATGTATCCACCACAATTCCTGATACAGAACGAGATATCATATTTAATTACGTCTCCTTTTTTGAGTACCTTGATTTGAAGAAATTGATCAAGTTTATTTTTTCTCACTGAGTTTAAGATGGAGATGCATCAACAGGTCATTCTTTTTTGAGGAAGATGGTTTTTCTATGTTTATTGGATATATATAAATGGTATCATCGCTTCAAGCTCTAGAACATGCATCATGGTTTTCTTCACTTCTCAATAAGTGAATACCCACTAATACTATTCCTTTCCTCCATCTTTTGTCTAATTTCCCTCTTCACAACCACCTATTTCATCTTCTGCTCATAATCTTGGTCTTTATCTTGATACTGATTTATTCCTTTCTCATCACATCTCTATTACTTCACATGCTTGTCGCTATTATCTGTTTAACATACGCAAATCTCGTCCTTTTGTTACGTTTGATGCCACCAAGGTTTTGTTTCTTCAATTATCTTTTCACGATTATTCTATTGCTCTGTCACACTCTTTGGACTTCTTGTCTCCTGCCTGGCCACTGTTTTCAATGCTTCTATTTGTCTTCTATACCTTCTTTCCCCCCGTGACTCAATTTCTTCGCCATTGTCTTCTCTTGGCTGGCTTTTGTTTCACTCTCATCCAAATTTAACTTTCCCTCTCTCGTCTTTAAATTTCTATATGGCCTTGCACCCTCTTATTTTCTTGTCTTGTCTCCTTTTATTCTCCTGCACATGTTCTTTGTTCTCAGTCTAACTTTCTATTATCAGTTCCTCGTCCCCGCGTACCCAATTATGATTTTGCTCTTTTACTTTTCTAGCTCCTTCTCACTGAAATGCTCTTCCCCAATCTCTTCATTCTATTACCTCTTTCTCCCTATTTTGTACTACTCTTAAGAACTATCTTCTTCACTTAGAATGACAACATGAATATCTTTTTGTAGTTTTTAACCCTGAATTCTATTGTACTGTAAAGTGCGTTTTCTGTTCAGCGCTTTGGCATAAAGTGCTATATAAGTCACAAATACAAAACAAGGTGGAATTCTAAGATCTTGGCAGTTGGCATCAAAACCACTGCTAGGGTCCCTACCAAGGACATTGCGCCCACTATCATTTTGATCCACAACAGTTCTCTGCCACTCCTACCCAAATAGATGTATGACCCATTGTCATTTCTTCTATCGAGAAGGCACCAGATGATGTGGGAGTGGCTATCAACATGCTTCAGGGGTATGGTCTATACCTGACCTGCAGGGAATCCTTCCTCCATCTTACTCAGAATCTCCTGTTCATTGAAGCAAGGTTTGCTTACGATCTGGTCATCATGATATTCCATGTACTAGGGCATTTAAGCTGCAGTCAAATACACCGAAGATATTGATAAGGACAGGTATCAGCTAGCATGTGACTGATGATACAGAGAGACATTGTATCCCATCTGTATCTCTTTCCGGCAGGCAACTCTTCAACTTCGGCTGAGAGTCTCACGTATTCTAATACATTGATAGCCCTGCCTGAATTCTCTAGAAGCACTTCTCCCAGTCTCTCCCTTGATCAAGGGATGCTCTAAATGGATAGTTGAACAGGAATGGCTCCTCAAAGGGTCACCACCTTCTCCCCAAATCTTATGGGATGGTGACAGTTGGGGGTGACAGTTTGGGGTGATTAGCAAATCTTTTGGACTCATATGGCAAAGGTCTGATAGGCATACAAGGAGTGGTTTCACTCCTCAAATGCGACAGGCTTTCTGCAGTCATCAAGTTGCGGTTTTTCTTTGTTTCTTCACTGAAGGGTCTAGCAGTGGAAATTTGAAATGATAGCAGGGCAGTAATGTCGTAAAATCTACAGAATGGAAGCGTAAATTCCCCTCGTAAATACTCTTGCAATCCGATTGAGTGACTGTTTGCAACACAACCTGATATCACGGTCAGCCCTTCAGATACCAGGAGTGGAGAATATCTCTCTCACTTCCCATTTCCCAAACTAGTGATTACTCTGTCAGAATGCACCTAAAACTGTCCATGGAAAATCTGTCTGCATTGCATTCTTCTGAATTCAAAACCCCTAGAAAAGACTAAGCTGTGGTCTTCATGATAGTCCACTACTGCACAATAATGAGTTGCTTTGCACTTATAAAGTCTCTGGTGGCAGAAACGGGATGGATTCTCCCACAGCGTCCATGTCCTGTGAAGAATACCTCACTCCTGGACTGGCGCCTTCTTTACCTCTACCTATCAGCCTACAAATTGAATGGTGGGGGCACATCGTAAGAGGCTTTCCAGGGATATAACAACTGTACAGCCTTCCAATGTTTAAGTGTACTCAAGGTAATGGGAATATTGTTGTTTCCTGGTATGAAAGGAAATCCCTCATTCCATTTCGGGCAGATAATTTCTATACTGTGCGTTGTTTCATGAAGGTGTCTCGTGTTTTCTTAGGCCTCTGTCACTGTTCTGCAGGTTCAATGACGTGCAATTTAAGCCTTACAAGAACTTTGTGCGCAGCAATCCAAGTAGAGCCGGCGTCCGCACCAAGGCGGAGAACGAAGGCTCTTTCCTGAGCCATCTTTACAGCCCTGCCGTGCCTGGAGCAGGAGCTCCCCCCTCGAGGCACACTGCTGGAGCAGTGCCCCCCTCATAGCTGGAGCCCATCTACAAAGAAGGAGGTGAGCCTGGGGTCCACCCTCCTCCCTCTACCCACCGGAGCGTGTCTGCTGCACATAACATGTGCGTTATCCCCACCGTGCCTTCCACCATATTGCTGTGCATTTCCTTTTGCTGATTGAAATGCCTCAGTGCTCGGAGGTGGCCTGACCACTCTAAGATGGCCGATCTGTAGAGCCCTCAGCCCCCTCACCCAAGCGATCCACTGATTGGCTGCCACACAGCCTATCAACTATGCCGACCATCGGCAGGCGCAAGCCGGCGTCCGCAAAAGGCGGAGAACGAAGGCTCTGTCCTGAGCCTGTCACGAGCCAAACAGAGCCCGGGGCCAGTCGCTATGCCCAATTGCCTGTACCAGGATCCAAATGTCCATCCATCAACCTAGCCAGTGATCTGGTAAGACTCCTAGATACTGTATCGTGAACACGGACTGCTATACCTAGTGCTACTACACTATCCTTATAATCCAAGAGCGCATTTGTTCTGCAGTGGTCCACTGTGCTTATCTCGATTGCTATCCACTTATGTATTGCATTACTCTGCCATAACCATCACCCATGTTAACCCAGCCTGTTCACACTTAACCTAAGAGCAGCTGCAATATTGGTTAGTGCCTACAGTAGTTATCAATTACACCAATACTAGTAGAATGCTGTGATACTGTGATTAATCATATCAACTGAATGCTACATGCATGACTGCTTGCCTGTAATTACTACTATTTTGTGATTGCTTCAGGGCTGTACCTTCAGCTTGCCTAAACTTTTGGTGAACCCTTCTGGTCTCCAGTACCTGCCTGCACATGCCATTCTAGCCTACCTGTGAATTTTACATTTTGGTGAACCCTTCTGGTCTCCAGTACCTGCCTGCACATGCCATTCTAGCCTACCTGTGAATTTTGCATTTTGGTGAACCCTTCTGGTCTCCAGCACCTGCCTGCACATGCCATTCTAGCCTACCTGTGAATTTTGCATTTTGGTGAACCCTTCTGGTCTCCAGCACCTGCCTGCACATGCCATTTTAGCCTACCTGTGAATTTTACATTTTGGTGAACCCTTCTGGTCTCCAGCACCTGCCTGCACATGCCATTCTAGCCTACCTGTGAATTTTGCATTTTGGTGAACCCTTCTGGTCTCCAGCACCTGCCTGCACTTGCCATTTTAGCCTACCTGTGAATTTTACATTTTGGTGAACCCTTCTGGTCTCCAGCACCTGCCTGCACATGCCATTCTAGCCTACCTGTGAATTTTGCATTTTGGTGAACCCTTCTGGTCTCCAGCACCTGCCTGCACATGCCTTTTTAGCCTCCCTGTGAATTTTAAATTTTGGTGAACCCTTCTGATCTACTGTACCTGGTTGCACATGCCACGTTGGCCTTACCTGTGAATTCTGCATTTAGGTGAACCCCCTCTGGTCTACTGTACTTGCTCGCTCATGCCATTTTTAGCCTCACCTGTGAATTCTGCATTTAGGTGAACCCATTTGGTCCACTGTTCCTGCTTGCACATGCCCTCTGCAACTGCTCATGTACCCACCTGCTAGACTAGCTGAACTACGACCTTGAGTCACTGATTGCATTTCCTCACCTTCCTTGCCAGACTAGCTGAACCACTGCCTTCTGATTACTATCTGCACATGTATTCACCTAGCAAACTGCACGTGGATTGCCATTGCCTGGTGGATTCCACCCCTGACCAGTGCAGAACCCCTCCATATACATCCCAGTGTTCCCTTACTCCATTGCACAGTCGGTTAGGACACTTGGCTCACAATATGCGGCCACTGTCATCTGCCAGCCACCCAATTCTTGCTACCATAGTAGGGTTCACCATTGCCACATTGCTCTGCACCCCCACCCACAGTACTGCTAAGTCTAACCACTGTTACGCCATCCCACTCTCTCTCACTATGTCCCTCAGCAACCCATACCTTAATGACCCTTCCCTATGGCTCCATCACTTTGCCACCAAACCCACACCCAATCAACCGGGCACGCTCCAAGTCAGGAATCTCAGACTGGGATCCAGATTGCCCCGTGCCCCTCGTACCACGAGCACCCAGCACACTCACAACACTCCCACTACACAGAATATACCACCACCCCCTTGTACCTCAAGGGCGCCCTCATCATTGCTAGATCTATCACAGCCCACGCGTTGGACATCTCCGACCTTATCACCACTCAAAACCTCGACTTCTTAGCCATTACGGAAATCTGGCTACATGCTGCCTCTGGCCCACTCCTTGCCCTCGCCATCCCCATCGGTTACTCTATCTCTAGAGCGGACCGTCAAACTACATCTAAAAGAGGTGGAGTCGCATTTATACACAGAAATAACATCACTCTCAGAACCATCCCCAACATTGAGCTCAGCTCCTCAGAATCCCTCTCTGTGAAACTCACCCTATCTCCTACCAACACTGCCACCATCCACCTTATCTATAGACCTCCAGGACCACTTGGCTCTTTCATAGATGAGATCACGGCCATTCTGACCGTGAATACCAAACCCAACTCGAAGGTATTGCTACTAGGCAACCTCAACTTGGGCCTTCTCGACACTAAGGATCACTTGGCCTCTGAAGTAGCTACCACATTAGCTAATTTAGGCTTCCAACAATCCATTGACGAACCCACCCATATTAATGGCAGGACGCTCGATTGGATTACCGACCTTAACTGTAACACAACCATAAGCTCCAACCACGCCTGCGCCTGGTCCGACCATCACATTATCATCTTCCACTTACCACCGACCAAACCCCACACTGCTCCTACCATAGCTTCAGCCATTCCCACTAGGAACAAAAAAGACATCACTAAGGATAAACTCCTCCCTCTCATCCTTCCCATCCTGAAAAAATGCGTGTCCCAACATAACGACCCCACAGCTCTAGTAGACATCTTCAATCAAACACTGCTCAAAGCCATTGACAATATAGCACCACTCAAACTACGGAAAGCCAAACAACAGGCCCACCTGAACTCTTGGTTCACACCGCAGCTAAGAATTCTACGAAAAGAAAAACGTAAGGCTGAATCACTTTGGAAGAGTCACCCTTGTGACCTTAACAAAGATCGCCTCATCATTACTACCCATAACTACAAAGAAGCGATTCTACAAGCCAAAAAGGAGACCTATAACCAACGCATCGTTCAAGCGAAATCCAACACTAAGGAATTATTTAAAATCCTTAAAGAATTGGAATCACTATCCCCGGCGCCTGACACCTGCACTAAAGACATCAAATGGTGCAATAACATCCAAAACGCCCTCCTCACCAAAATTACCACTTTGCAATCTAAAATTAACGCCAAACAAAATACCCTACTCTCCAACCCCCTCACCAAACCCTCCCATATTCCAACGGCCCCATTTACTCACACCCCTTTTAGTTTCACCCCACTCACCATCCTTGAGGTCGAAAACATCATTCGCAATCTAAAACCTTCCAACTGCCAAGGCGACTCCTGCCCAGCACCCATCATCAAGGAAGCAGCACACGACCTTGCTCCCTTTATAACTGCCTTCATTAACTCCTCTTTCCTAACAGGTATGGTACCTAACAACTTAGAGGACGCGTGGGTTATCCCCCTCCTAAAAGAACTGACACTAGACCCTGAAATACCAACTAACTATAGACCTATTACCACCATACCGTTCCTACTTAAAATACTCGACAGAGCAGCTTACTTGCAGATTCAGAATTACTTAGAAACTAATAACCTCCTTGGCTCAAGACAATCCGGCTTCAGACCTAAGCATAGGACTGAAACAGCTTTACTCGATCTCAAAACTCAAATTGATGACCTTAAAGACAACGGTAAATTGGCCCTTCTACTACTACTGGATCTATCAGCTGCCTTTGATTTGGTCAATCACCAAATACTATACAGGCATCTGAAGTCAGCGGCCCACTTCTCTGACAATGCATCCAATTGGATCAGGTCATTCCTTGACAATAGGCACATGAGAGTTTTCTCTCCTTCCGCATCGGCCGATCCCACACCAGTCCCGTGTGGAGTCCCGCAGGGTTCTTGCGTCTCCCCAACTCTTTACAATGTCTTCACCAAACCTTTATTTGACGTGCTTGACTATCTGGGTGTCACCTACACTAACTACGCTGATGACACCCAGATACTCATACCCATTACTGGTGACTACATTGCTGATTCCAAAGCCCTTAATGACATTTACCTTGTCATACAGGCGTGGATGGCCCAGCATGAACTGTGCCTCAACGATGACAAGACTGAGCTTCTCATCCTAGCCACACAACAGAGACTTAACAAACTAAGTCACCTGTTCGGCTCCTTCAACATTGATGGCAATCTGATTAAAGTATCCAAAGACACCAAAACTCTGGGTATATACTTGGACGCTTCCTTGACACTCACTAGACAAACCAATGCAGTGGCCTCCGCGTCTGCTTACACCTGCAAATTGATCTCAGGCTGCCGCCCTTTCCTCACGGCCCAGAACTGCATCACCTTGGCCAGGACCTTGTTCATGTCCAAATTGGACTACTGTAATGCATTGTACCAGGGCGCCAACCAGGGTAATATTAATAAACTCCAGATGACCCAAAATAATGCCATTAGAGCAGCCCTTATCATTCCCCGATCTGCCCACATCTCAGAAACCAGAAAGAACCTCAACTGGCTCTCAGTCGCCCAAAGGATCTCCTTGAAAGCACTGGCCCTCACCTACAAATGCATCAACCACCAGGCTCCCTCATACCTATCCTCGCGCTTCACTCATTATTCACCAGCACGAGCACTCAGATCTGTACAAAACCAAGGTCCTGCGATCCCCAGATTTAAGCTTCAATCTGCTGGAGGCGCCAGCTTCCCTGTCCTGGCAGCCAGGCTCTGGAACACCGTACCACTTCTGATCAGAACCCTACCTTCATTCAACCAATTCAAACACAAAGCCAAGCTTTGGTTAGTCACTTCCTACTAACAACTGCTCCTCCTTATTGAATGGGCCAGATGGGACCCTACTTGCACTGATGATCAATGTCTGATCTGTAACGCCTACTGTTTACTTGTTGCAATCGGTCAGGACTATTGTGATTATATGTAATGTACTGCTCCCTTACTTGTAAATATTATGTAATTGTTTGACTAAGATATGCGCCGGTTGCCCTTGGGCCTGGCCTGCGCTATATAAATAAAATAACTACAAAATAAATACAAATACAAATAGAGGGCTAGGCCTCCTCACCACGTTGAATGTTTGTGTTAGCTCGCCTGCCGACTATGGTCGTTCTTCATCCTTGAGATGTCCTGCTGATTTTGAGGATTCTTAAACTCCTTCCTTTAGAGAGCTATCTTAGATAGGGGGCATTGCAGAGCAGCCAACAAGATGTCTGCGCTCTGCTGAGCTTCAACACGGACCTTCACTTGCCTTATGCTACCAGCCCGAAAACCTATACACATTGCCCTGTAAACTTGAAACCTGTTCCTGCCATGTGGGTTTGAGTGCTCCCGAACACCCAACGAGCAAGCCAGACCAGGCCCCCCAGCTCCCTGCCCTGACAGCCTGCTGTGCAGGAGAGAGGCGGGGCACGTGTGGAGGATGAGGAGTGGCTCCTCGCTGCAGTGATGCATGGAGACTGTTCCTGCCCGAGAGCAGCAGACATTGCGATCCCCCGGGGTGTGTATCTCTGGTAAGACTGTGTCACCCCCACCCTCCCTCCCTACCTCCCGAGATCGTAACTACTAGTTGAGCGGGCTGCAAAGTACTCAGGAGCAGTGGAGAAGCCCCTTGAGGAGTGGAGGTGTTCTGATCAACCCGCGGGCGGGTTGGAGAAGTGTAGTGTCGCGCCGGCCCTTGAGGCGCTGAAGCATCCATTTTCTTCCGTTTGTGAAGCAGACTACCTTTTATCACCTTTAACCCTAGTGATCAGGGTCTTTCTCTTCTGGGGTGTCCTAGCATAGATGGACTAAAGTTTCAATTGTGCAGGTGGGGTGCTCTCTTTACACTGGTTTAGAGATGCTTAACATTACGAGTGACAGCCTCGTAGACGGTCCCTCCAAAATATTTGTTTATAGAGCAGCACATTGGGCCACACATAACCTTCATCTCTTTTAATAAACAGAGAGCGCAAAGTGTTTCTTGAACCTCTTTCAGGACAGGAATTTTATGCTCAGAATTCCTTAAAACATCTTGGTAAAGTGACATATATGTCCATAAACCATAAACATATGTGTATATGCTTGTTGCATATAATTGTTGCTGGCTTGTTCTGTCTTTTACATCCCAATGGAAGACATTGCTTTGGTTTTCCTTCACGTAATAGGAAAGCGCACCAAGAAGAGGAACAAGGTGAAATACTTATGATAAACCTTATTACTCCATGTACTAAAATTCCTCATCCCCATCATTATGCGTGTCCCACTCATCCCAGGGCAACTACCACCTTGGAGACTTGGGTAAGTACAAGGCATCAGGCTGTGCTGGAGGCTTCCTAGTGGATTCTTATTGGGAAGGATGTAGCTTATGCCTAAATCCTAAATTGAAGAATAAAGTGAGGAAAGTGTCCAATGGATATGCACAAGTGCCTGTTTAGCCTGGAGTCACACATTACTTAGAATGGGGCAAGGAAGGGTTGGACTCCAGGCAATGAGGGTATCTTACATAATTATTTCCCTTTTGTATCCTACCTATTCACTTAGATATTTATTTTGGTGATCAACCAATGGGCATGTCTATTTACTCATAGAAAAACATACGAAGCACATGTATCAAACCAAGAAACCACACCTTTTTAAACAGCATGATTGGTCAAACATGAACTATATACCCATGGGCTTCAGAATGAACTGGTAATGAAAAGGTCAAGAGCATATATGCAGAGTATTTAAAAAGGGGTAAGATCCATAGCGCCTTCTTGGATGAACTTTCAATAAAACTCAACAAATACATGCATTCACTGGCCTTTACAGTTGTGTGCCCTCCTTGAACTTGGAAGTGTTTGAATTATCCTGTAAAGGACGTCATTGGGAAGGAAGAGCATACCTGCTTGATGCAGACGATAGGTCGGACACCGCATGGACCATGTCTGTGGATAGCGCGTCCAGAACACTTGTCAGGAACTCGTGCTTCTTTGCCCCAGGACAGCCTAGAAACAATTCAGATATTGTGTCAGCAAAAAGACAAACTCACATAATTAGCAGCGCATTTGATTTGTCTACGCAGTTAGTTTGAATTTTCAAACAAGCAGGTGACATTGTTTTTAAAACCCCAAACCCCATGAAAGCAGTCCATCAATCGTCGTTATAGCACAATACAGGACACAAAGCACATTTCACGCTTGTAGTTTCCCATTAACACCATTATAACAGTGCTGTGAAGAAGTACACAGATTTAAGCTTCGCTCATTGAGAGGACTGGTGTCATCTGGCATCCCTGGAGTGAAGTCTGAAGAAAGTATCTGAATCTCTGGTCCTTCATCTATCAAAGCCCTCCTTGATCTCTCAAATGTTTAGATCGCTACATTGGCTGTCAGTCAAACAGAGGATTTAATTTCAAATGTTGTGCTTGGTCTTTGTATGTGTGCATGGTCCTTGCATGTTTGTATGGTCTTGAATCACCTTATCTTTCCGAGAGGATTCATGTTATACTCTTCGCCCTACCCAGAAACACCTGTTGGCTGTTGCTCCATCCTGCTTTATGCATCAAAGGGTTTATCTGTTCCATGCCCTCACCTATGGAACTCTCATCCTATTAGATTATGGATTCTTTCCTTTGTTCCGTAAAACACTTCAAACTATTTCTTACCCTTTTTTATTTTTATGCCGTAATAAATTCTTGCCAAGATGTGGTCTATTTCGCTCGGTTTTTGCACATTACAAATAAATAAATAAGTAAATAAATAACACAAATAAAATATATCAACAACAATTTAGAACATGTCAGTATTACATTTCTTATCACATTCAGCCTACAGTTCAACGGTTGTCACATGTTTCAATAAATGAACAGGTAGGACTGGGCATCAAAAGATGGCTTACAAATAGCCGGCATTTACCATTTGGTAGGTTAATGTCAAATGATACCAAAGAAATATGTTGGCCGTTTGAACAATTTAAACCCACCAGCGAACTGCAAAACACACTGCTGAGCCTCAGGGTTAAGTAGTCACGCACCACCTCGGTGAACACCAGCTGCCAGCGCGCCTTCCCACTCACATGTCTATTGCGCTTAGAAGATTTATGATGGTAGCCTGTTTACTGCCCTTAACAGATTGGTGAGGGGAGCATGCATACTGTGCTTGGAAGATGTATTGGGAAAGCTTGTCTATTGAACTTAAAATGCTCATGATGATAGCAACCAATGTTTCTGTTACTCAGATATGAGGGTGGCCTTGGCACTGCACTCTGAGGATTCGGGAGGGTGGTCTGTTTTGTGCCAAGAAGATGTATTGTGGCACCTACCTAGTGCGCCTAGAGGATTATAGCGGCAGCCTGTCCATTGCACGTGGAGGTGTCACAAGGGTTGTTTGTCTTACTGCACTTGGAGGATTCTTGAGGTGGTCAATGTTGAGGAAGATAATTGAGGATAGCCTTGCTGCTGTTCTTGAAGTGTCATGGGATAGCCTGTCTATTACACTTAGAAGGTTTCTAAGGTGAACCTGTCTATTATACAGAAGATCTGATAACAAAGCTACGTCTACGAGAAAGCTCCTTCCAAGCTTCAAGGTACAAACTCATGCACCACTTTGGTGGACACCTGCCGCAGGCAGGGCTAGCCACCCACATGCACTTGCTTCCATACCTCAGATAACACAATGTACAACACCTCTGCCATCAGAATGCAGCGACAACTTATGACAACAAATGTAGTCTAGCTGGACACATAATCGAGACTCTTGCACTTGTGCATTCTTCTGACCACCAGAGGACCCATCCAAATGGCTGACCTTCATGGGTAGCTTCACTGGAACTCGACCAGCCCCCCTGATTCCTTATCTTGCCCAAATGCACACACGCATTCCAATCCTCCGACAAAGCTCCCATATCTGGACTTTGGTCCCCAAGGGCGTTCCCAACACAAAGCGTGTTGAGGCCATACTAATGGGATACATGCGCTATATACATGACAAACTAATACGACAACTACTACTACTTCTTACTATTTTTTTCCCCAAATGTTTCACATGCTTGAAAGCGGATTCATGAAAAAAGCCTGCAGTTCGCGTTGCTACCCTCCCAATCTACTTCTGTGAACACATCCCAGGCGAGCGGAACTAAAAATATCCATCGTGGGGCTGCAGTAAATAAGATGTGAGATGAGAGGACATATATGAGAAGCACGCTGCACGCTCTTTTCTTACACGTCTTAGACACTTACAAACCTTCTTTCAAAATAAGCAACTGTGCAATAAAATAAACATGTCTAATTTGTTTGAAAGATGAAAAAAACATGTCTGCACGTCCTGCAATTAAATAAACAAATTCATGGAAAATTGCTCGGCTAGATCACATAGGTCCTTATGATTAATATCAGTATTATTAAAATCTCTTTTAAGAACTCGTTTTCTTACAGTGTCTTTGGATGACTTATAAGTGTTTACAGAAAGGTGATGCCAGCTAATATGAATGAAATCATGACTATGAAAAACAAAAGCTACATAAACATTTTCCTTCCAGCAGTAAAAGCAACATAGGGCATCAGGCTTAAACAGATACCCCCTGGTACTTTATACTTACTTGAACTAACAGGGTGACACAACTGTTTTGTGTAACAGCAACACAATGTTTGCCAAATACCTGCTAAAAAAGTGAGACAGCATTTGCAACTGCTTTAGGATTCCCAGCTTTATTGTAATGTGCTGCTTTCTAATGAGCCTCTGCCT